>NC_079543.1:2285000-5070000 GCF_015846415.1 Triplophysa dalaica
CTCTGTTTTTTTCGTTAACAAAGATTGATCATCACAGTCCCCCTCATAACTAAACACGGGATGTTGACTTGACATGTAATGAAATGTATGAGAATATACGGGTAAGTAGTTTGGTTTCCTCAGCCTTAAAACATTACACTCTATTCAGATATAATCATTAATCTTCCAAAACTCTCTCTCTCTCATAGATCGATGACAGCTGTAATGATTCAGACTCGAGTTCTCCTGACTATGAGAATTTTACCGTATTAAAGTAAGTTTCTGTAAGTCCAACTCCTTCCACACCTGTTTTTTCTTGTGTAATATTTCAGCTGAACAGAGAGATGCTGTAGACATAAAACGAAACACACAAAGCATCCCTTAAAAGCATTGTGTGGGCGGAGCTCTCGATGATTGACAGGAGTCAGGCCCTGACATGACCTAATTGACAACCCTGATACATACATGCAGAAGAAGCCTTTTTGATATCTGCATTTACATCTGCAAGACGGATTTTTTAAGTGTTTGTCCATTTGCAAAACATCTCTGAGGCGTCTGCTGTCAGATGTCATATTATTGACGCCTAGAAGATGTCTCTAAGATGTTTATGATTTCAAATGTAAAAAATAGCACCTTTTAAGACATTTACCAGATGTTTTTACACTGCAGATGTTTTTTAGATCTTTTGCAGACAAAGGATCTTTTGTATGTGCTATATGGGAAAGATTTGATCTGCCAGCGGATAAACTCCTTGTTTCCATTTTTATTAATTCTGGATCCTTGTGCTGTTTTGTATTTTTTTGGACTTTTTTAGTTCCTTTTACTATGTTAACTTCATTTAGATGGTATGCAAAGTAATTTTTCAGCTAAAGTTTCACTATCGCTGAAAGCAATAAAGAAATGGCTCAGTTTCTCAATATTGTGTGGTTTTTAAGATCAGCTTTATCAGTTTACTTCACAGGACTGAACTACAGCCATCTGTTAAAAGTTAAACAAAACTTGAGAAACCCAGTTATCCTTTAAACTCAATCATTTCTATTGATGTCTTTGGGTGATGAGAGCGTGTGCATGTAGGTACAGCATTTATATGAGCCTGTATATGAGTCTGTGTTCAGTGGAACACAAATGAATATATTTTGAGAAATGTTCCTGTGGTATTGTGTTGGAATGGAAGTCAATTGGATTGAGTGTTCAGTTCAGTACAATTTTAATTATGATGTCAGTAAAGCTGCTTTGCAACAAGGAAAATGGTTAAAAGCGCTATATAAATAAAATTAGTTATTAAGTTATTAAGTTATTAAGATGTTTAAGTGAGTCTATGAGAAGAAAACAACTAAATGAAGTGAGGAGTTGAGCTGAAACACTTCATCATGTGTTGAATATAGGTGTGGCTATGGTGATGTCAATCATAATGACTCCTCCTCCTATGATCTTTCTACCCAAACTTTAAACAAGCGTTTTTCTTGTTCATTCACGGTGCTTTTTGTTTTCTCTGTTATGTCTCACTTTTACTTACACTTCTATCATTTCTATCCCACAATAATAGACACTTGCCCTGTAGTCTCTTGCACTTGATTTTCACACAAAAAGAAAAACTGTTCAGTGTGTTCCTATTATGTAAAGTGTTGTACTATAGATGTCAAGCATGTGACGTCACCGTCAGCTGTAAGTGACTGCGGTTCTGCTCACTGAGTGGCAAAAAGACTGAATTAGTGTAAAGGGGTAAAATCCACAAATACACGTCTAAAATAGTGAAAAGTCGTCGTGGAATTGGCAGTGCTTAACACGCACCGCCACTTTATTTTAAAGACGTCAAAATAAAGTTTATAAATGTCGTTATAAGCTATATCTGGTCATATGCCAACATCCACTAACCACTAGGTGTTTGGCAAGTTGTTAGGATTACTGTCGTGTCCAACTAAATTTAATTTAAGATGATAGTTGTTAGTTATAATGACGTTTTCACAACTGCAGTTATTAATGGGGGTGTGTTCCAGCATGTTCTCATGGGAAAGTGATGTCAATGCATAACCTATATTCAAATGACTGAGTCCTGTTTTATTCTACTATCTCTCCTAATTCTTCCCCACAGTTCAGTTCTATTTTAAAGTATAGAAATATATTTAATATTCCTTCCTTAAGTCTGTTTTTCCTACTGGTGTTGCCATTCTCTGACAGATTTGGAATGTGCTCTTCTCATTCTGTCCATTATTTTATACAGTTGATCATTCTCAAAGTCACCCATCGAGAAGACCTTTGTAAATGCGCACTGACCGGTTATTGCGGCATGTAGTCAATGAACTACACGCCTTTAGCTAGAAAGAATCAAGAAATGTTGAGACATCAATAAGAAATCAATAGAATGAGTTTTGACATCCACTACAGTTTGAATGTTGGTATAGTTAGAGTCCAAGATGTCACATGTTTTAGATCAGGGAGAGAAAAAGAGGAAATTCTGCCAAAATTAACTTTTAGAGATCAAAAGAGGATGTAATTCTGCTTATTCCTTCCAATAAACTGAATTATATTTACCAATCATGATGCAGTATTTTAAAAATAAACTTCTTTAAGCCCAAGATGGTTTGCAGATTTGCATTTACATTGACTTATCTGGCATGTCACTACAAATAAGGTCATATGTCACATCAAATAAAAGATGAGCATCATTAACTCTTCATCTTATAAAAAATCCTGAAAAAAGCTGAACGCTCCGCTCGATCATTTCTGATCTATTTGAGTCCTCAGAGCACTTGAAGGTAAGAGAAGCATTTATCTTCTCTTCTATTGTTTAATTTTAATTTCCCAAAACCAGAACGCTGGTGCTGCTTTACCGATGGTGTTTTAAAAACAGAGGGTGCTATAAAGTGTTGCTCAGATGCATAGAAACATTCAGGTTTTGTTCCTCAAACAACCTTTTACTCAAATGTTCTTAAAAGAGCCATTTCTTCCACTACGACATGATGAAATATTCTTTTAATATTCATAAGATCTTCTTTTTCAAGCAATCTTTGTTTTTAAAAGTGTAATGTAAGTGATCTCATTCAACAATGTCACATTACTTGTGTTCGATGTCTCAGAGGCTGCAGGTATAACACACAGTGTATTTTCATAGTGTAAGACAACTCGAGTCTCAGGAGAAACATCAGATACACTAAAGAGTGTCGTGTGAATGTAGCTGTAGATGTTTCAGTGATGTTTTATGAGAAACAAACAAACTAAATGATGAAAAGAGTTGAGCTGAAACACTTCATCATGTGTTAATTATAGGTGTGGCTATGGTGATGTCAATCATAATGACTCCTCCCCCTCTGATCTTCATCCTCATGATTCACGGTGAGTCACTGATGTTTAATGACTTCAAAATTCATTATTTAAAAAAAACATTCATTCTGTTTTCTATAAAACACTAAATTCACTAAATATTCATTCTTTTGTTGTTTCTGTTCAGACTTTAGATTTCTTTCTCAACTATTAGATGATCATTAACTTAAAAACCCTCCAGCTTCAAATACCAGAAAAAGATCTTCATACTTTATGTTTATCAGAATTGGTTCTGCGTTTGTAGAAGCGGTTGTTAATGTATTCATTGTGATTTGTGTGTTTCAGGAGTTTATAGTGATGATGGTTGGGGTGTGACTTACAGCTCTTCACACATCTGTGCACTAAAGAACTCAACAGTGAAGATAAACTGCACTTACACATACCCTACTGGATATAAGATCACAGAAGTGTTCTGGACCAACACTAACAGTTCTGCTACTCCAAATCTGTTTAATGACTCTAAATACAAAGAGAGGATTCAGTATCTGGGAGATAAACAGCACGACTGCAGCGTCAGACTGACTGATGTGAGACACACAGATTCACACAAGTACTATTTCAGATTCATCACTCGATATACCTGGGAAATGGACTGGTGCACCTGGAGTTACTCTTAATATCACAGGTGAGAGTGAATGAGTGTTTGATGATAATAATGTGATGTGTTGAATGACATGAGGAGGATCAGTGTTGTGTTGTGTTCAGATCTTCAGGTGGAGTCTGAACGTGAGAGAGTGATGGAGGGACATTCAGTGACTCTGACATGTAAAAGCAGATGCAGTCTGACTGACACATCAACATTCATCTGGTTTAGAAACACACAGACATTAAATGACACAAACAAGAAACTCATCCTGCCGTCAGTTAGAAGAGAGAATGCAGGTGAATATAGCTGTGCTGTACAGGGACACAAACTCACATCACCTCCTCGACGTCTCAATGTCATCTGTAAGTTCACTCTCAATTCTTTCATTATTCACTTAAGATGATTTATCACTTAAATACTGAATATAATCTCTCAATAGATCCTCCAGATAAACCTGTGATCTCCATCAGTTCTTCTGGTGTAATAGTGGAGGGTGATTCAGTGAATCTGACCTGCAGCAGTGAATCAAATCCACCTGTTCACATCTACAGCTGGTTTAAAGAGAATCAAACATCATCTGTTGGATCTGGACAGACGTTCAGCATCAGTAACTTTAGTTCAAGTCTCAGTGGATGGTTTTATTGTGTGGCTCAGAATGAAGTTGGATGTCAGAGATCAGCTGCTGTTTCACTCACTGTTAAAGGTGAGAATCGGTGAATCAATGTTTTTCGATTTGTAAGTCATCTGTAAACATTTTCCCCTCTTGAAATCTTTTATTAAGGCAAAATGTGCCACATTAACAGTGATTATTATGGAGCATTCTAGACGCAGCTTTTGTCTTTGGCTCTAATAGAGCTGCATGTTCAGATTTTTGGTAGAGGGAATTATGTGGTGTAATAAATATATGGTTAAATATACATCAGCATTACTTAACCTCCTAACATCTGACCATGTTTCATGTTGTAGAAGGAAATGACAGAGTTCTGTATGTGGTTGCTGGCGTTGCGACTGGTTGTGGAGGTTTAATCTTCATTCTCATCGTTGTGTTTGTGTGGTGAGTTTATTCACAAAACTATCACAACAGAACAAACTGGATCTATTGAGCTTTGCTGAAACAAACAGATTACTGAGGTTCGCTTCGGTATTCGTTTCTCTCAACAGCAGCAGAAATAATGATTTTACAAAGATATCACATATACATGTTAATATGTTTAAAATAAGTTTTGAATGCAGATATACTTAAATCTACATGTATCAATATGATTTATACCAGACTGAATTTAATTCAACGTTTATATAAATATGTTCAGTTACAGGAAGTACAAACACAGGCCTGATGACATCATACGAAAGCAGGTGAACAATATATTTAAAAACGACCATAACACCAGCAGCAGCCTTTCTGTTGCCACTTCAATTTTATTTAAGGGTTTTGATTTGATGTTTACATATCACACGTCTTTATATCTGTGTCATTTGTACAATCTTCAAGTTTCAAAAAGAATATCCTCTCATGAGCTGCACCTTCTGCATGTATACATATATCTCATGCGTGCATTAAGTAAGGGATAATGTACATGCAGCCGATTGTTATCGCAGAAATAAGCTCCGACAGTGTGATCAGGACCCGACAAAAAGCGATAACAGCTCGATGTTTGTACTTTATTTCACTTATTGCACGGCTACTTGGCACATGAGTAAAAACTGGAGTTGAAATATGAAATATTTTATCAGCAAAATTTTGCCGATGGCAGACCTTCGGTGAGGAAAGCTGTTTACTTTGGGTTTTTAGGTAGGATATGACGTTCAAATGTCACAAACAGGCAATTTGGTTTAATCATTTGTAAATATATTGTCATATATGTTATTAAAATAAATATTTATATTTCATTTGTCAAGAAAACCTGTCAAATGATTTGCTGCATCAGGGTTAGCATGTGTTATTCGTTTTAAAAGGTTGTCAGAATGATGAACCTGCAAATGTCTAATTACACATCTGACTGGCCAATCAGAATCAAGCATTCCAATGAGCCGTGTAATAAATAATTATGAAAGTTGTAGTTCAGTATTTTGTTTTCTCTCATTGTAGGATATTATATATTCCACCTGTAACAGCGAGAGTCTCAGGGTCTGAATCCAGAGATCCTGAAGAGATCCAGTACGCAACTGTCCATCATTTAAGATTCAAAGACATGAAGACATCAGAAGAGACTGAAGACGTCTATGAGAATTCTGCAGTTCAACAGCTCGATGCGTCTGATAGGTGATTAATCTTTCACACATTCAGAAAATGATAAAACAGAAAGAGTTTAACAAGCATCTATGCATCCTTACAAATGTATTATCAACTCCATTGTTGCTTGAATTGTAGTGTTGTGTTTGTTTATCTCATATGTCTCATGTATTTTATTTGACAGATCTGATGTCCAAACAATGGAGGATCAGTCTGTGATTTACAGTACAGTCAAATGCAAATGATCTGGATCTATGGACCCAGGAAAAAAAAAACTTGTTGGTTTTGTTTTTTGGCTTAGTTTAGTTTACTGGAAGCTTTTCAAAAGAGGTTATAGTGTCACATTTGCTCCGTGTCTGATAACTGCAGATTATAACTTAAGATAATGTCTGTAATGTTTGGCACTTTTTATTCCGTTCTTGTCAAAATGTGTTTTTTTATATATTGGTGCTTTTAGAAACTTTATTAAATTAAAATTCTCGATATTTTATGTCCTAAATAATGGTTTTTATATAATCAAGGTTTTAATCCTCTCAATTTTTTTGGTGCTTTTAGAAACTTTTTTTTAATATTTTTTACATTTAAATTTTTGATTTTTTTGTGCTAGATAATACTTTTTTTATAGAATTAACCTTTCAATCTTCTCAATAAAATCATCAGTATTGAAAGCATCAACAGCTGAAGTATGATCTTATCATTGCTTTTGTGCATTATGTTGTGGATGTGAGCTGGAAAAATAAACTTCAACCACGCATTGCAAATGTCGGAATCCAAAGGTTATTCAGCAACACTGTTCTTTCGTAACCGTGCACTGACGACACAATACTTTACGACCTTTAACAGCGTATTTACTGCTTACTCGCTCTCTCTGGTACCGCAAACTTGTGTTACTGCATTACTGTCACGCACGAACCAGTGGGCGGGGCTAGAGAAGTAGTCGTTTGAATTTTTTCTGTGGAGGCGGTGTTTAACCTAACAATGTCGATAAGTGCATTCCAGGATCTGGCGTTTGCTGGGCCTGGTGTCAATGGCAGTTGAAATCTCAGTAACAAGGGCGTTCTCAGTTCTGAAGCTTCGCTTGAATACGATTCCCTCTTATATAACAAAATATTGGGTTAAGATTGAGGTCTTAATTCATTGCCCCTTTGAAGGACCACGCCGAAATGCGTTGTCTGCCCTCAGTTAAGACTTTCACTGTGAATAAAGCTTACACATCCATTTGTGACGACTAGAAGCGACGTGAACTCCGGAAAGCAACATACATTTACATTTAGTCATTTAGCAGACGCTTTTATCCAAAGTGACATACAAAGAGTTCAGGGAGTAAAAATACAATAGGTGCTGATACAAAGTTACTCGTTTCAACAAAAGTCAGAACAACACCTGTTGAGAGAAAGAGAGGTGGCCACACATCAGTTAATGCCGTGGATGAATTATCGGACATACCGAACGGATCGGAGCACTCAAGATGCACAGAACCAAATGTTCGGCTGTCATCAAGTCAGTGCTGGCGTCATACTTTAGAGATGAACTGCGGCAGAACATTCGTAACTAACCTTATTCCCTTCACTTAGACGAAACAACTGACATTTCTTTAAGCAAGTTCCTTTGCATATGTATAAAATATCACACTTGGGACTGGTTGAAGTTTGGGACAGAGACGCTAATGGGATTGTGGATGCCATCATTGCCTGCATCAATGGAGCTGCTGAGTAAAATGGAATGCTTATGCCCCACTTCTGTTATGCCAAACAAGTTGTTTCGTGAGTTGCCTAAAGAGTTCTTTTCACGCTTCTTTCAAGTTAAATGGCTTACACAGAATGGATGGACATCGGCAACATTCCGTCCTCCCAAACAGCTGTTGGGGAAGTTTGATTCATCCATGTTCTAAACAGCTCAGCAAAACTGTACATAGTTCTGTAAAGTTGCGTTCAGCTGTGTTCTTCAGCATCCTGTCAAGTTACAACCGACATCCTGTTCCTGTTCTGCTCTCGGTCTGTCTGTCTCTCTCGCTCTCAGTCACACACATGTTTATAATGAGTGCGGTAATAAATGTAGTCATAATTAAAGTAGATTATATAATTTTAAAAACATTGTTGAATTTGTTATTAATGAATTGGGTGTGCGAATGATCTTTAAACTATTTATATTTATAGTGTAAAAGTGCGTTGTGTATGGTGTGAAGGCGGGGCCATAGATGTGAACGGCTTATCTTGTCATTATGCTTTCGTGGTTCTGTTGCTGCTTGTGTATGTTGCTGGACATAGCATGGTACATTAATTTTGGAATTTAAAAAAACTAATATTTATCAAATTTAACCAAACATTTATCAAATATTTTGGGCAGTTTGTGTGCGTTTGGGCGGGTTTTGGGCTGGAAACCATCAACTCTGTCTGGCAACACTGATAGTAGTAAAAAGATAAGTCTAATGACACATTTAGAGTGACTGACAAAGGAAGAAGAAGTTTGGTGAAAAGCTTTAGAGATGAAGAGAGGAAGTGGCCTTTAAAGTTAAACGTATTCACGTGTTTTTAAAACATTTTTCTTTCTACCCTACCAGGAGAAGAGTTTGCATGTCTAAGATTAAGTTAACAAATACAGCACTACTGGAGACTTTAGAATCACACAGACAAGAAGAATCAATGAATGAAAAAACTTCATGCTACAATGCATGCTGGGTAACATCATAGTTCAAAACTCATTTGTGACTCCCAGCATGCATTGCAGCATGACGTTTTTGTTGAAATACATGCCCACCCCTGTTGAAATGCAGGAAAAAAACATAAAACCGAAGTAGACTGCAAATTGAGGTGTTAACCGTATTTCGAAAAATTGTCTTTTTTTACAGTAAGAATAGCACAAGTTTAATGGTCAGCTGGTGTGATTTCCAGTGCGATCGTCTTGATGAAGTGTACATGTTAGGGATAATCAATGGCTAGCCATGCATTAAAGGATTATAATGCACCATGTGGAGACGAAGAACCACCTGATGCAAAGCCGTGGCTATTGTTCTCCACGGGAACTTCCTTGTTAAATTAATTCATTAATTTGAAATAAATAAATAATGAATTAAGAAGTGAATGAGTGTTAATGATTATGCTAGTATTATATGTGAACTGAGCCCTCTAGTGGCTAAACTAAAAAATACTTCTCATACCACACCTCCAATATAAATACATTATATAGAATCATCTTCCCCAATTTGAGATACGATATGTAGATGCATTACATGTAGACATTGCTGCACATTCTTGTTTATCCGTCAGCTGCAAGGTCTCAGTTGTTAGCATGTTAATTTCTCTTTTATAATAGACTTTGGTACTGTGTTCTACACCATTACTACTGTACAGGGTCCGTGCATGCGCAATAGGAGTCATGTGGGTGTGGAAGAGAAGCGGTAAGGCTAGGTTTTTTGTGTTGTATCTGGCTGTAATGTTTTCACGCAATAAAGTGTGTTTACCGTAATAAACTTTTATTAGAAGTGACACCAATGACCGAAGTCTGTTAGGATTGATCCAAAGCAAAGAGATTTAAGTGTGGAGTGAACTCCAATCTTTTCAAAGCTCACTCATGAGGAGACTGACACACGTGGGTCAGTTGTGGCACCAAATTAGATCAATTTATAGAAGACAAATTTCCTCTTTCTCATGGGTGTGACACAATGGTTCAAAGCCTTCTCTCTCTCTCTCTCTCTCTCTCTGACAGAAGAGGAAGTTCTTTAAAAAGCTTTGAAGATGAAGACGGGAAGAAGCAACACTGTATCTAAACTTGAACTGTGTGAACTTTACTTTAGAATTACATTTTTTATTTAAATATAAAAAAAAAAATGAAACAAACTCTTTAAAAAAAAGACATATTTAATCATTCCAAGATGGTTTGCAGGTCCATTCTGGTTTTATAACTGATGTTCAGCTACTCTCTTGGTTCATAAGTGGATGTTGTTGCAAATTCACATTTATTCATTGGACATGTTTTAAACTGCTTTTGAGGCACAGCAAATGAAGAAGAATCTCAGGTGAGCATCCTCAACATCTACTAGTGTGTACAGAATCTGAAAAACTCCAGTGATGCTTCAAACTCCATCATTTCTACTGATGATGAGAGATGAGAGTCTTTGAAGGTAAGAGCAGCATTTACCATCTCTTCACTTCAATGTTCAGTTCATAAAACTAGAAGGTTAATAATGTTTTTACTGATTATATTTGAGTTGTTGATAATTGTTTACACTCTTAAAATTGAAAGGTTATATAAAGTTGTTTTTCACGAAGACACCACAGAAACAATCATGTTATATTTACCAAACAACTTTCAGTCAAACGTTCTTCAGTAAAGAAATCATTTCTTGTTCCTTTTATAGTATGCTGAAGATTTTTTTCACTACAAAGAACCTGATGTGAGATAAAGTTATTTAGTTTGACTGAATCGTTGTTTTTAAGAGTGTAAGTGATCTCTGAGCTATGCTACATTACTTTGCTCGAGGCCGCAGGTGTAAAACTTTCCCATGAATGCATGAAAACTTCGTTTCTGAAAGCTTTTTAAATGTTCCACCAACAGTAAAAGAGTAATGATTTCATATCAATAATTGAATTATTTAGTTTGAATGTGTATGACTGTAAGTAGTATGAGGATGAAAATAAGATGAAAACTCTTTTGATGCACTTTCATCATGCGTTTTGAATGTAGGTGTGGCTAAGGTGATGTCAATCATAATGACTCCTCCCATTCTGATCTTTCTCCTCATGATTCACGGTGAGTTACTGATCATATTCAACCCTTAAACATTTCATTCCGGTTCTAATAGCAGACTTATTATCATTTGATTCATTATTTTATTGTTTCTGTTCAGACTCTTGCAGTTCTGTCTCAACTGTTAAATAATCATTAAATTAAACACCCTTCACACACAAACAGAGAAAGATCTTCACACTTTAGATGTTTATCAGAATCAGCTCTACATTTGCAGCTGTTGTTAATGTATTCATTGTGATTTGTCTCTTTCAGCAGTTTATAGTGATGATGATGGTTGGGGTGTGACTTACAGCTCTTCACACATCTGTGCACTAAAGGACTCAACAGTGACAATAAACTGCACTTACACATACCCTACTGGATATAAGATCACAGAAGTGTTCTGGACCAACATTGACAGTCCTGCTCCTCCAAATCTGTTTAAGGACTCTAAATACAGTGAGAGGATTCAGTATCTGGGAGATAAACAGCACGACTGCAGCGTCAGACTGACTGATGTGAGACACACAGATTCACACGAGTACTATTTCACATTCATCACTGATAAAGATTATAAATGGACTGGTAAACCTGGAGTGACTCTTGATGTCACAGGTGAGAGTGAATGAGTGTTTGATGTTAATAATGCGATGTGTTGAATGACATGAGAATATGACTGAAAACACATTCTTTATGATTTTTTATAAAACCTTTTTAACTGTTGAAAATGACTACGCTTAGAAATAAGAAATAAGTTGTTTTGTTTCGCGGATCAGCTGTTTTAATACAAGCTCATCAGTTTTCCAAGGAAATGAATGACGTCTGTTGAAACAGTGACAACTGCTGGCCGGATCAGGACGTCACAATGAGGGTTGATGATGTCAGTTTAAAGCGGGGGTAACACACAGGGTTTCTGCCAATCTCATATTAATCTTGAGTACCTATAGAGTAGTATTGCATACTTTGTATCTTCGAAGCGTTTTTAGTGTGATCACATTTATAAAAGATAGTTAGAGCTTTACGATTGTTTCCGACAACATACGGCGCGTGTGGGGGGATGTGGAATCTTGACCAAAGCACGTGCGAACCCATTGTCAACAAAACACAGACATAAGTTTCACTCACCTCATGTCCGGCATCTTTTAGCACTGGGATGGCTCCATATATCAGTTTCAAACGATCTCCAAATCCAGGGTTATATCCACCGTTTATATAACATTCATCACCAAAATCCAGTGAACAAACAAACACCTGAACTTGTGAACGTATGCACTCTCTCTCTCCTGCACACAAGTGAAAGTGACGTCTGCGCATGCTCCTTCTCCTGCTCTCCTGTGGCTTTAGCGCATGCTTTTCCAGGAGAATTGTCTAGTAAGGGACTAAGAAAAGTTGTTAAATAAAAGTTTTATATGTTAGAAAAAAACTTTTCGAAACCTGTACGATTGCAGGATGAGTGTGTCGAGCACAGAAATACTTTGTAACATGCTTAACTTGTTTTTAGACAAGCTGACCATGTAAGGCATGAGAAGACAACCCATTCAACATTGAAAAGAAGTCAGAATGCATGACACATACACACATAGAATGCATGACACATATTGGAAGTCATAACTAATATATTGGTGGACTGACATATTTCAAATCTGTGCGAGAACAAACAGAAACTACAAACGCATCCTGCGTTCAGTTAG
The DNA here is from genome assembly GCF_015846415.1 of Triplophysa dalaica. Classification (NCBI taxonomy): domain Eukaryota; kingdom Metazoa; phylum Chordata; class Actinopteri; order Cypriniformes; family Nemacheilidae; genus Triplophysa; species Triplophysa dalaica. The sequence continues at coordinate 2,297,539 of NC_079543.1, forward strand.
AAAAGAGAATGCAGGTGATTAAACTGATTTTCATCATTTCGTTCACAATGCATCCCTCAAGTTAAAAGGACTGTGGTCATATATTTTATATCTTTATGTCCTCTAGATAAACCTTTGATCTCCATCAGTTCTTCTGGTGTAATCAGTTCTTCTCTTGTGTGTCTTTTCCTTTGTTTTTGTTTCTACATACATTATAATAATGACATTATTTTATACAGTTGACTGTTGTTTTCTCAAACTCACCCATCGAGGAGACTTGTGAGCATGAGCAGCGCAGTGTTGTTGTGCTGTCGCCATCTACTGGATGAACTTTAAGACATTAGTCAGACAGAGTCAAGAAATGTTATATATGAGACACAGAGAGTATGTCAGGAAGGGATCAGATATGAAATGACTTTAAAATTTAAATAAAGACTTTTTTCACATCTACTGTAAAGTGTGAATGTTGGTATAGTTAGTGGCGGAAGAAAAAGTTTAAGATGTGAAATATTTAAGATCAGTGAAAAGAAAAGAGGAAGTTCTGAACTTAATTATATTAAACAATTATATTAAAATATCTGTAAGCCTACGGTTTGCAGGGTTTATAAGCGGATGTGGTGTACATTTACATTCAGACTACTTACCTTTCATGTCACTGAAGATCACAACCAATAAAAGTTGAGCACCATCAACACTTCCTCTAAAACACACATTGTGTTAACCACAGGACACTGAAGACCCCAGCGATGCTTCAAACTCCATCATTTCTACTGATGTCTCTGAGTGATGAGAGCGTGTGAAGGTAAGAGCAGAATTTATACTCTCTTCACTTATGTTTTATCTTTATTTTCTAAGACTAGAAAGTTGTTCTTTACTGATGATGAGCGGATGATAATTTGATAACATTGAGATGCTAAAACAACATTTTACTTTGATGTTCTCAAAAAAGCCATTTTCAATGAATCATTATTTTAAAGCGATCTTATTGAACAATGTTAAAGGTGTTTGGTGTAAAACATGAAGTGAATTTACAACATTAAAGAGCTCTAACATTAATGTGAATATCATACTGTGAGAAAACTCAAGTCTTTTGTCAGGAGAAACATCAGAGAAACTTAAGAGTGTCGTGTGAATGTAGCTGTAGATGTTTCAGTGATGTTTTATGAGAAACTAACAAACTAAATGAGGAAAAGAGTTGAGCTGGAACACTTCATCATGTGTTCAATGTAGGTGTGGCTATGGTGATGTCAATCATAATGACTCCTCCCCCTCTGATCTTTCTCTTTATGATTCATGGTGAGTCACTGATGTTATATGACTTTACATTCATTATTATAAACAAAACTTTATTTCTGTTTCCAAAAAAACACTAAATTAATTATTTGATTCATTATTTTATTGTTTCTGTTCAGGCATTAGACTTCTGTCTCAACTGTTAAATGATCTTTATCTTTCATCTTTAACACTCTTCACCTACAACTGATAGAGAAAGATCTTCATACTTTATATGTTTATCATGTATTCATTGTGTTTTGTGTGTGTCAGGAGTTTATAGTGCTGTTGATGACTTACAGCTCTTCACACATCTGTGCACTAAAGGACTCAACAGTGACAATAAACTGTAGTTATAAATACTCTACTGGACATAAGATCAAGAAAGTGTTCTGGGCTAACAAGTTAGTTGGAACAGGAATAGAACCTCCAGATCTGTTTAAAGACTCTAAATACAGTGAGAGGATTCAGTATCTGGGAGATAAACAGCACGACTGCAGCGTCAGACTGACTGATGTGAGACACACAGATTCACACGAGTACTATTTCAGATTCATCACTGATAAAGATAAATGGATTGGTAAACCTGGAGTGACTCTTGATGTCACAGGTGAGAATGAATGAGTGTTTGATGATAATAATGTGATGTGTTGAATGACATGAGGAGGATCAGTGTTGTGTTGTGTTCAGATCTTCAGGTGGAGTCTAAAGGTGAGAGAGTGAACGAGGGACATTCAGTGACTCTGACATGTAAAAGCAGATGCAGTCTGACTGACACATCAACATTCATCTGGTTTAGAAACACACAGACATTAAATGACACAAACAAGAAACTCATCCTGCCGTCAGTTAGAAGAGAGAATGCAGGAGACTATAGATGTGCTTGTACAGGGACACAAACTCACATCACCTCCTCGACGTCTCAATGTCATCTGTAAGTTCACTCTCATTTCTTTCATTATTCACTTAAGAAGATTTATCACTGATATACTGAATATAATCTCTCAATAGATCCTCCAGATAAACCTGTGATCTCCATCAGTTCTTCTGGTGTAATAGTGGAGGGTGATTCAGTGAATCTGACCTGCAGCAGTGAATCAAATCCACCTGTTCACATCTACAGCTGGTTTAAAGAAGAAACATCTGTAGGATCTGGAAACATCTACATCATCTCAAACATCAGATCTGATCACAGTGGACAATACAAGTGCAAGACTGAAAATAAACTTGGCCAGAAAAATTCAACAGTGACTTTAAATGTTTTATGTGAGTTAATGAAACTGTAGAATAGTTCAGGTTGTGAACCACAAATGTTGAACACTGACAATAAAAATGTTTTTCAGATCCTCCAAGGAACGTCTCAGCATCCATCAGTTCTTCTGGTGTAATAGTGGAGGGTGATTCAGTGAATCTGACCTGCAGCAGTGAATCAAATCCACCTGTTCACATCTACAGCTGGTTTAAAGAGAATCAAACATCATCTGTTGGATCTGGACAGACGTTCAGCATCAGTAACTTTAATTCAAGTCTCAGTGGATGGTTTTACTGTGTGGCTCAGAATGAAGTCGGATCTCAGAGATCAGATGATGTTTCACTCACTGTTAAAGGTGATAAAAACATACTGTTAGATTCGTCATTAATAATTTTGTGCAGTTTGTGTTTCATAATCTTGTAATATACTTTATAAGGTCAAGCTTCAGGAATGCTTACTGTGGTCCTGTTTGCAGTTGTCACATGTGGGTTTGCTGTTTGTGTTTTCATTGTGTTCATGAGGTGAGATCTGTTTATAGATCATTAAACTTTGTATTTTATTCATGTTTATCAATGAAAATGTTTTATCTTTGCTGCAGGAGAAGAAGACGTGATGAGAGAGTCGGGCTGAAGCAGGTGAGTCAAACACAGACAATTCATTAATACATCAAATCATTAAATGACGTTGTTGGTGACTGAGTTTTGACTTGTTTCAGTGACACCTGCTCATATAGACAATGAAGTGATTTTATAGTTCTATAGTTTATCTCTCTCTCTCTCTCTCCTCTCCATCGATAGCTGGTGTGTTGTGAGCACACTGGTGCCGTTGTACTGTGGCTGCTGTCAGATCATCCAAGTGGATGCTGCATACTAGTGGTGGATGAGGAGAAACAGCCTCATATGATTGTAAAGCGTTTTGGGTGAACAGCAACACACAATAAAGCGCTATATAAATGCCTCATTCAATCATTTATGTGCAGGTTCCTCTTCGCTGCTCCGCTGAAACACAACATGATGAAGTTCAGTACGCCAGTGTTACACCCAGACATCATAGAGAAGATCAAACATCTCCTGAATCCAGTGAACCAGAGGAGGTCCAGTACGCAACTGTCCACCGTCACAGAAACACAGACGTGAGAAGATCAGAAGAGACTGAAATCCACTATGACAACATTACAAATCACCAACATGATGCTGCTGTGAGGTGAGAAAATGTACAGTAACGTTCAGTTATTATATCAATGTTTACTCTTGTGAATTGATGTTGTTATCGGTCAAATATCTTAAATCTCAGATAGAGAACTTCATTCTTTCATTCACATCCTGCATTGCTTGTTATTGTATTGACATGTCAATCACATTCACTAGTTCACAAAGAATCATTCACACATTTCTCTGAATGTTGTTTCTCCACAGATCTGCTGTTGAAATGATGGACGATAAGTCTGTGATTTACAGTTCAGTCAGATGATCAATACTTCAGGTCTACAGGATCTATACGATCAGGATTCTAGATGAACTTCTTTATCTTCTTTGCAGGAGTAAATGTTGCTTACTGCATGAGATAAAGGACCAGTGTGTAGTTTTTTGGAAGATCTCTTGAGAGAAATGCAATCTAATATACATAACTATGTGTTCAGAGGTGTATAAAGACCTTACGTAATGTAACGTTATGTTTTTATTATCTTAGAATGAGTTATTTCTATCTACATACAGCACAGGTCCCCTCACATTGAAGTCATCATGTTGTTTCTACAGTGGCCCTAAATGGATAAACTGCTCCACAGATTTTCTAAATACGTTTTCTTATTTGGCAAAGAAGTGAAAACACAACGATTTTGTAGTCCTGTGTCAGACACCGTAGTGCTTCGGAAGAGAGGGGGTGGAGTCAAGTGTGAGTTGCATTTCACAACCTCACCACTAGATTCCACTAAATTTCACACACTGGATCTTTAAAAGCATTCATATTTTTTCATCTTTGCATAATTTTATGTGAATTTATATTGATGGTGATATCAGAATGTAAGTATGAATAAACAAGTATAATAAACAAGTAACTGAAATGATACGGATCTTGACGTTTTCTTGTAAACATAAGAATCAAATAATATAATATTAACCAAAAACATTTTGTCTCTGTACATTAAACAACAACTCATGACCTAATACATTTATGAGTCTTAATTTTAAGACTGTTAAGGTCATTAATTCTCAAGAGATTTCTTATGTATTTTATGGAGAGAAGTCAGATCACACATGGGACGTCTCCACATTCCCTTCTCTTCTCTTCCAAACCCTCTCTTTACACACTGAAGAAGAACCAACTGTCTTCAACTATCCTGGTGAACTTCTATCGCTGCACAATAGAGAGCATCCTGACCAACTGTGTCACAGTCTGGTATGGGAACTGTTCTGTTGCTGAGCGCAAGGCACTGCAGCGGGTGGTGAAAACAGCCCAGCGCATCACAGGGACTACACTCTCTTCCATTGAGGACATCCAGAAGAAACGCTGTCTGCGTCGAGCTCGCAGCATTCTCAAGGACTCCTCTCACCCCGCTCATAGACTGTGTACTCTCCTGCCTTCCGGTAGGCGCTTCAGGTGCCTCCGGACAAGAACCAGCAGACTAGGAAACAGCTTTTTTCCCAGAGCTGTTTCATTATTGAACTCTGCTCCCCGCTGATTCCACTACCTCTCATAACTTTAACTGTAATGCTGCTATTACATTGTTTACATTGCACTACAGGGCTGCCATGCATGACTGAACTGTACACACCAGTACTTCATGTTATCTGCTCTACCGGACTGTTTACACACACATACCATCATTTGCACTCTATACTGCTCACTTGCACACCAGGAATATTACACTGAATGCTCATTTGCACTAATGGACTACTCTCATAACTGCATTACCTCATCTAGTGCACTGTAACTTTCATAACTGCATTACCTCATCTACTGCACTGTAACTTCATTCATTCATTTCATTTCATTTAGTCATTTGGCAGACGCTTTTATCCAAAGCGACTTACAGTGCACTTATTACAGGGACAATCCCCCTGGAGCAACATGGAATAAAGTGTCTTGCTCAAGGACACACTGGTGGTAGCTGCTGGGATCAAACCAGCAACCTTTTGATTACCAGTTCAGTGGTTTAACCCACTAGACCACCATCTCCACCCCAACTTCAAAAACTGCATCAACTTCTCTACTGCACTGTAACTCATCTATTGCATTACTGCATCTATTGCATAACTAACTGCATCTACTCATCTATTGCACTATAACTTCAATAACTGCATTAACTCATCTACTGCACTGTAACCTTAATAACCACATTAACGCATCTAATGCGCTGTAACCTTAATAACCACATTAACTCATCTACAGCACTGTAACTTTAATAGCTAATGTCTGTAACTAATGCACACTCAAGTCACTTGCACTATTGTATAGTCTATATTGTTATCTGTTCATAACCACCTGTACATTAATGTTCACAGTATATAGCCTTCTGTCTATATTGTTCATAGTACATACCGACTATCATATTTAAATAGTTCATGCCCATTGTAGAGTATTTTCCTAATATTGTATTCTGGAGGAAACAGACAGAGATTTGAGGTTGAAATCGAGGACTTACTCTTGAGAATCAGACACGGATGTGCTCACACTGATCTAACACACGAGGCCTTGAACCTTCTGCTTTACTCCAAACACAACTGTGACCGATGAGCGCTCGTGTGTTCTCATTGGTGCATGAGGAGAGGGGGCGGAGACTTTTCAATAATCAGACTGATGCTTCCTCTTTTCTTCCCTCTTCCGTCCTCCAGTCAGTGACATCTCAGATCTCTAGACGCACCGTCAAGAGAAGAAGATCATAACATGTGTTCAGTCTCATCGGTTGGTGTCACTGTTCACACAGTTGATGTGTTGTGTGTTGTGTGTTTGTGTGTTAAATGGTAAAATCGGCAAAAAACTGAGAATATAATGAGAGAAATTAAATTTAGGACAAATTGTTTATAAGTGTTTTTTTTTAAAGCTTATGTATTATGTACAACCCGGTTAACTCAATTTAGCTTTCACATGAGGCTGATAAAGAGTGTAAGGTTTTGTTTTCTTCGTTCGAACAATGGCCGAAACCTGAACCAATTTTCGAACAGTTTTGGTAAATTTGAACCACTAAAAAAATTAAGTAAATAAAAATATCTGTGCAGCTAAATATGACCTGAACCCATTTTTGTAAGAACTGGAGCAGCAAAAATGTTAATTCTGTAACATCCGTGTGAGTTGGTGGTCTAGTGGGTTAAACTACTGAACTGGCAAATCAAAGGTTGCTGGTTTGATCCCAGCAGCCACCACCAGTGTGTCCTTGAGCAAGACACTTTACTCCATGTTGCTCCAGGGGGATTGTCCCTGTAATAAGTGCACTGTAAGTCGCTTTGGATAAAAGTGTCTGCCAAATGACTTAAATTAAATTAAATTAAACTTTTCCAAATAGCCGCTGCTGGAATGGGCGAAGTCTTAATGTAAGATCTGAATCAGATCTATTAAGTACATTTTTGCTAGGGGTGTAATGGTACGTGTGTTTGTACAGAACTGTCACGGGCAACATTACAAATATAGTTATCATTCCTATCACCTATTCATTAGAAGGCCAGAGCTCTTGGAGTTTAGACTTTGGAGTGATCAAGGCATCTTTGTGCCATTATGGAGACGTTTGGAATGCACTTGCCAAAGGAAGTGATGTCATTTCCTCATTATCTTCAGCTGCATGTTCCTGTGAAAACAAAGTATTGTGTCCGTCAGCTGATGTCGCTGTTTTAATGGCATAACTTAAGCATAAAACCTAAATGTTTGCAAATAAACAATACATTTATATTTTGAAAAGATTTATATAATTAGTGTTCATACATTATGAAGCATATTTTAAAAACCCTCTAATGGTCTCTCATAGACTCTACTCTCTCTTGACACATCATGTCATTTAAATAAATAAATAAACCTTTAAAACTGATACGTCAGCTCCATGTTCATTTATTTAAGCCAGACGGACTAAAGAGGTGAAATTAACAACACTATTACCACATTAAACATCTTTTCTGGTTTATTCTTGTTGAGTTTATTCTGTTCATAACACACAGACAACTATCACAACACAGCCCTACTGATGCGCTTCATAACGTCTGTCTCCTAACCTCTAAAATCCCTCTATATCTGTCTCAGAGACTGAATTCAGAGATACTGAAGAGATCCAGTTCACTACTCTCCATCATCTTAAAGACATGAAGACATCACAAGAGACTGAAGATGAGAATTCTGCAGTTCAACAGCATGATGCGGATGAGAGGTGAACAATATTCACACATTTAATCAAATATTTAGAGTTGAGCCAGCACTTATAAAAGCACCCTAACAAATATATGTTTTTAGATCTATTGGTGCTTAATGTGTCTGTATCTGTTTATGTCTTATGTGTTTATTTTCACAGAAATGTAAGCTTAAGCGCAAGTTCTACCAGGAATGATCAAATTTTACAGTTTTATTTTACTCAGTAAAAATTGTTGAAATGGAAAGACTTATATTAAGACAATATTTCAAAAACATGTAAAAAACATGTGCGAAATTTAACTGTAAAAATGACATAAAATTACATCGTTAAAGTGTACAAATAATATCACGAACTTGAATGATCATCTGGTGTTATTGATCTTGATGAAGTGTGCTGATATGACACTACAGGTTATAAAATAAGAAATCTGAAATAATTCATCTTCACAAGCGTCTGTAATCTTAGCTTTCTAAAAATGAATGAGTGTAAATGAGGATGCTATAATAAATGTGAACTGCTCCCTCTGGTGGCTCAACTGAGAATCATTCGATTCTGTAGGTGATGTCATGCTTCTCATGCCACACCTCCAATATAAATACAAACATCATCATGTTTCATCATCATGAGCTTGAATCAGAAACATCACACTTCTGTCTTCTGTATATTATAGTCATAACTAGCCTATTTCTTCACTTTTATTCCCTCTCCTTATTCTTCACAGTGACTTCCTTTAGTCTTTCTATCTCACTGATGTTTCCATTCTCAACAGTTTCATGTTAAGCTCTTCTCTTCTCATTATGACAATGTTAAACATCCATCAGTGTTTACTTTTAACAACTTGGTTATTTTGTCCACTCTCTCTTAATACTTATAATACCTATATGAGCAATACCTATATGATTTGTGTGTCTTTAACTTTGTTTTTGTTTCTACATACATTATAATAATGACATTATTTTATACAGTTGACTGTTGTTTTCTCAAACTCACCCATCGAGGAGACTTGTGAGCATGAGCACCGCAGTGTTGTTGTGCTGTCGCCATCTACTGGATGAACTTTAAGACATTAGTCAGACAGAGTCAAGAAATGTTATATATGAGACACAGAGAGTATGTCAGGAAGAGATCAGATTTGAAATGACTTTACAATTCAAATACAAAAATATTTTTCACATCTACTGTAAGTGTGAATGTTGGTTTAGTTAGTGCCGGAGGAAAAAGTTTAAGATGTGACATATTTAAGATCAGTGAAAAGAAAAGAGGAAGTTCTGAACTTAATTATATTAAACAATTATATTAAAATATCTGTAAGCCTACGGTTTGCAGGGTTTATAAGCGGATGTGGTGTACATTTACATTCAGACTACTTACCTTTCATGTCACTGAAGATCACAACCAATAAAAGTTGAGCACCATCAACACTTCCTCTTAAAACACACATTGTGTTAACCACAGGACACTGAAGACCCCAGCGATGCTTCAAACTCCATCATTTCTACTGATGTCTCTGAGTGATGAGAGCGTGTGAAGGTAAGAGCAGAATTTATACTCTCTTCACTTATGTTTTATCTTTATTTTCTAAGACTAGAAAGTTGTTCTTTACTGATGATGAGCGGATGATAATTTGATAACATTGAGATGCTAAAACAACATTTTAGTTTGATGTTCTCAAAAGAGCCATTTTCAATGAATCATTATTTTAAAGCGATCTTATTGAACAATGTTAAAGGTGTTTGGTGTAAAACATGAAGTGAATTTACAACATTATAAAGCTCTAACATTAATGTGAATATCATAGTGTGAGAAAACTCAAGTCTTTTGTCAGGAGAAACATCAGAGAAACTAAAGAGTGTCGTGTGAATGTAGCTGTAGATGTTTCAGTGATGTTTTATGAGAAACTAACAAACTAAATGATGAAAAGAGTTGAGCTGAAACACTTCATCATGTGTTGAATGTAGGTGTGGCTATGGTGATGTCAATCATAATGACTCCTCCCCCTCTGATCTTTCTCCTCATGATTCACGGTGAGTCACTAATGTAATGTGACTTTACATTCATTATTATAAACAAAACTGTATTGCTGTTTCTAATAAAAACACTAAATTAATTATTTGATTCATTATTTTATTGTTTCTGTTCAGACTTAAGAGTTCTGTCTCAACTGTTAAATGAAATTTAACTTAAACCCCCTCCAGCTTCAAATGCTAGAAATAGATCATCACACTTTAGATGTTTATCAGAATGGGTTCGGCATTTGCAGCTGTTGTTAATGTATTCATTGTGATTTGTGTGTTTCAGGAGTTTATAGTGCTGATGGTGGTTGGGGTGTGACTTACAGCTCTTCACACATCTGTGCTGCAAATGACTCAACAGTGAAGATAAACTGTAGTTATAAATACCCTACTGGACATAAGATCACAGAAGTGTTCTGGACCAACACTGACAGTTCTGATCCTCCAAATCTGTTTAATGACTCTAAATACAGTGAGAGGATTCAGTATCTGGGAGATAAACAGCACGACTGCAGCGTCAGACTGACTGATGTGAGACACACAGATTCACACAAGTACTATTTCAGATTCATCACTGATAAAGATAAAGGGAATGGACAGGTAAACCTGGAGTGACTCTTGATGTCACAGGTGAGAGTGAATGAGTGTTTGATGATAATAATGTGATGTGTTGAATGACATGAGGAGGATCAGTGTTGTGTTGTGTTCAGATCTTCAGGTGGAGTCTGAAGTTGAGAGAGTGATTGAGGGACATTCAGTGACTTCAAATGTTGACAATATAAAATCTAGAGTCAGTGGCGCTTCTACATTGAATTACACACTGGGCGAGAACCCCCTTCAAGCAATGATTCTTCTTTAGAAATAACTGAAAATAAATCTCTTTAATGCAAGTCGATCACATCACTACAGTCATGTGCTGTAGCATCACGTGCAGTATAATTCATTATTTTCTACTCTGAACTTCACTTACGAGTCAGCAGTATTTAACGTTTCTGTATGTAGTTTAAATCTATTGTACTTGGATGTAGACACACACATTCATGGATAAAGAATCACTGTTACACAGTTAAGAGACACACGATATAATCATAATGGCCATATGCTGTAACTTCACATACATATAAAGACTGACTACACAATTTCCTATATTTCTCATTCCGACGTAGTGAACTACTTATTTTGTTCACAGATCAAGTCCATCCCCTAAACCTTATCCTCATAGAAAACTGTTGGCAGTTTTTTATTAAAAAAACACATTTAATCACACACATACACTCGCTGACAGTCTGGTGCCTTAATAAAACAGGATTCTTTACCCATAAATGTGTGTGTGTGTGTCTACATCCATGAAGAATAGATTTAAGTTAAACTACATACAGAAACATTAAATGCTGCTGACTCGTAAGTGAAGTTCAGAGTAGAAAATAATGAATTATACTGCATGTGGTGTTACAGCACATGACTAAAGTGATGTGATCGACTTGAATTAAAGCTCTTTATCTTCAGTTATTTCTAAAGAAGAATACTTTTTCTCCACCAATATCTGTGATATCCATTAGGTTCAATAGAAGTGTTTACATTCAATGCCTCCAACATGGCCGACTTCCGGATTGATGAGGCGTCGTGAAAACACTCTGTTCACATTGGTGACCACATAATCGTTTTGTATTACCTATTCTTATTATCCATTTCTCACAGTTTCTGTGCACGGCACCTTCTCAGCAAGCAGGGGCGCCAATTTCCCACACAGTGGATTGATAGATAATAGAAAAATGATTTTTTTAACAGCTCGTGCCGCGCCCATGTCACATGAAAAAATGCTGCCCGATTCGCCCGTGCCAAAAACCTCTACTGTCTAGAGGGCATGATAAATGTCCTTAAAAGAACTGCAGACTCTACATAATGGAACTATAACATTTATATTGTTTTTTCTTTATGTCCTCCAGATAAACCTGTGATCTCCATCAGTTCTCCTGGTGCAATAGTTGAGGGTGATTCAGTGAATCTGACCTGCAGCAGTGAATCAAATCCACCTGTTCACAACTACAGCTGGTTTAAAAAAGAAACATCTGTAGGATCTGGAAACATCTACATCATCTCAAACATCACATCTGATCACAGTGGACAATACAAGTGCAAGACCCGACACACATGTGGAGAGAAATATTCTGATTCTGTGACACTAAATGTTTTGTGTGAGTTTATTATTAAACGGCATAGAACATCCCAGCCTGAAACCCACAAATGTTCAACATTGTCAAATGATTTTTTTAGATGCTCCAAGGAACGTCTCAGCATCCATCAGTTCTTCTGGTGTAATAGTGGAGGGTGATTCAGTGAATCTGACCTGCAGCAGTGAATCAAATCCACCTGTTCACATCTACAGCTGGTTTAAAGAGAATCAAACATCATCTGTTGGATCTGGACAGATTTTCAGCATCAGTAACATTAATTCAAGTCAGTGGATGGTTTTACTGTGTGGCTCAGAATGAAGTTGGATCTCAGAGATCAGATGCTGTTTCACTCACTGTTAAAGGTGAACATCACTCTTTATATTCAGTTAAATGAGATGGTGGAGACATTAAGAAGTTTTTGAACTGAATCAAATGTTTTGTTCTGTTGTCTTGCAGGAAATGTGATGCTTTACACAATAATCGGAGGAGTTTTGGTTTTTGGAGTTGCAGTTATTCTGTTGTTGCTTGTTTGGTAAGACGTGTGTGAAACTATATTGATCAACAAAACCATATGAGTGCTTCATCTTCATCTGTATGACATATTAACATGCTGTTTGGTTTTCAGGAGAATCAGGTGGATGAAACTGAGAAATAACTCGCAGTCACAGGTAAGATGAGATTTCATTTTCATTTGACTTTATTGCTCAGTAATGTAGGAGTACAGATTTATTAAAGTCATTGTCATGTAGAATAAAGTGTGTGTGGTTATCACAGTTTGTCATGTTGTCAGAGTTTTACAAACCGAACTGTAACACTGGTGAGCAATTTGAGGTATTTTTCTTATTTTCTCCGTGTGTGGTTTGGTGACACAGATCGATGATCATAATCCTCCTCATAACAGCAATAAAACATCTGATCCTGTGTATGGAAATGTAACGGTAAGTGATTTAAATAAAGCTTTCTACATCTTAAGAAAATAAAATCAGTAAGTCAATAAATATTATGCTATCTATGGTAACAGTGTTTGATTCTCTCTCTCTCTCTCTCTCTCTCTCTCTCTCTCTCTTCTTACTCTCTTTCTCTCTCTCTCTCTCTCTCACTCTCCCTCTCTCTCTATCTCTCTCTCTCTCTCTCCCTCTCTCTCTCTCTCTCTCTCTCTCTATCTCTCTCCCTCTCTCTCTCTCTCTCTCTCTCTCATATAGATTGCTGGTGACGGTGGTGATGATTCTGACTCAAGTTTTCCTGATTATGAGAATGTTACAGTAAGTTTCTGACCTTGGACTCATATTGAGTCCAAGGTCAGAGTATAAGTAAAGTAATATTAGGAAATCTATGCTAACAGTGTTTTATTCTCTCTCTATCTCTATCTCTCTCTCTCTCTCTCTCTCTCTCTCTCTCTCTCTCTCTCTCTCTCATATAGATTGCTGGTGATGGCAGTGATGATTCTGACTCAAGTTGTCCTGACTATGAGAATGTTACAGAAAGTTTCTGACCTTGAACTCATTTTGATAGTCAGACTATTTATTTATTTTACATCATTTCTTATTAACTTGTTGAATATTTTGCTCACTCATTATAACTGAACAAAATGATGCACAAGAGGCCAATAAAAACACATTAAAAGCTTTGTGTGGAAGGAGATCTGTAGATCTTAAGTGACTAATTTTACAAGATAATGTTGTATGAGTGGAAAATCACATTTTATAACAATCAGAATAGTTTCATTATTTTTATTAATAATATTTTTACATGTTTGATAATCTACAGACACGCCGCTGCTCACCACTGGAGGCCGCTGTACACAGTTTGGAAAGCACTGATTTGTGTGAATTTTGTTTTAATCAAAAGCTTTATCATTGCTGATCTTTTCATGTGTATATAAAACCCTCTTTTTTTAAATATAGTCTCAGTTTTAAATTTCTCAGTACGGGTTCTCCTGGTCTTAATCCATTGGGGCTATACTGGTCACAGATCAGAAGTAAAACATTTTTTTAACTTAATTAGACTAAAACAGACGTGAGGACATGAGATATAATCAGACAAAAGTAAAGCTTAGACAAAAGTAAAGGTTATGTTTTCAGTGTTCTTGCACATAATTACTCAAAAAAGTATTGATCAATTCTGAAGAGATTATTTGAGGCGCAGTATGATCTAGCATGGGACATCTTTATATCTTCTACTCTCTCTCTATATTCCTCATTTAATGAAAACAGTCATTTAAACACACTTGTGTGTTGTTATTGGTGCAGGAGGAGAGGGGGCGGAGACTAGAGAAATCAAACAAGCTGCTTGTCAATACTCAAACTGATGCTTCAACGTTAGGTCAATTCTCCGTCCTCCACCCTGTGACACTAAACATATTGAGCTCAGACATCTGGACATCTCAGTTCTTTAAATCAGAGTTCTACAGGTCCACAGTTCTGCATACTCTTAGAATGTGGACTGAACATCATAAGCTAACTTAGTTGCTAATATCATTCTGATAGCTGATTGGTCCATTGAAGGAAATGGTTAGCATGTTAACCAATTAGCATGTTAAGCTAACTATCATAAGATAACAGACAAAGGGACATTCAATTTTGAAAAGATATTTTTAGGAACTATGAAATATTATTTGAGTTGAGTTTGAACAAATTTGTAAATAGACAAACAAATGTTTTGTACGTCTTAAATGTTTAAATCGGCATAAAACGGAATATAATTAGAGAAATTACATTTTGAACAAATTGTTTAAAAGTGCCTTTTTAAAACACTTATGTATTATTAACCCTAGATGGTAAAGGTATCTTCAGAACATGCTGTTGATGATTCCCACCAAATTCTGTGATGATATGTTGTACAATTCAAAATATATCACGATATATGACACATTTCCATACGGTGGACTGTAATGTGGGCGGGAGCAGAACAAGATATATTATTGCCAGCAGTGGGACAGAACTCCATGGAAACGTGTGGGAATGACATCCGTCTCACGCACAGGACTCTAGGTCAGTCGTTCTCTCACACGTAGGCCTATAGTGTCAAATTCACATGAGCCGCGACTAGTCGACCTCAAGCTTCAGATGTATAAGAGCTTTTATGTTGACTGGTCAACTATTCGTTAATTAGATCTCAACAACATAAGAGTTAATAAATACAGCACGACCCAATGAATCTGAGGACACCAAGATTATGATATTCTGATGAAGATTTTAAAATCTCTTGACCTGTAGGTTGCCTAAATTTAGCTTTCACATGAAGCTGATAAAGAGTGAAAAAGTTCAAACTGTAACTTTCAAAATGGCCGCTACTGAAATGGGTGAAGTCTTAATGTAAGATATGAAATGTGAGGTCACTATGAGTCAAAATGAGATCTATTAAGTACATTTTTGCTAGGGGTGTAATGGTACATGTATTAGTACAGAACCGTCACGGGCAACATTACAAATATAGTCATCATTCCTATCTTCTACACATTTAAAGGCCAGAGCCCTTAGAGTTAGAGTTTGGAGTGATCAGGGCATCTGTGTGCCATTATGGAGACGTTTGGAATGCACTTGGCAAAGGAAGTGATGTCATTTCCTCATTATCTTCAGCTGGCATGTTCCCGTGAAAACGAAGCATTTTTAAAAAATGATGAAATAGAAAGACTTAATCTTTATACAATATTTCAAAAACATGTGAAACATCTACAAATTGTAACTGTAAAAATGACATAAAATGACATTGTTAGAGTGAACAAATAATATCACAAACTTGAATGATCATCTGGTGTTATTGATCTTGATGAAGTGTGCTGATATAACACTACAGGTTATAAAATAAGAAATCTGAAATAATTCATCTTCACAAGCGTCTGTAATCTTAGCTTTCTAAAAATGAATGAGTGTAAATGAGGATGCTATAATAAATGTGAACTGCGCCCTCTGGTGGCTCAACTGAGAATCATTTGATTCTGTAGGTGATGTCATGCTTCTCATGCCACACCTCCAATATAAATACAAACATCATCATGTTTCATCATCATGAGCTTGAATCAGAAACATCACACTACTGTCTTCTGTATGTTATAGTCATAACTAGCCTATTTCTTCACTTTTATTCCCTCTCCTTATTCTTCACAGTGACTTCCTTTAGTCTTTCAATCTCACTGATGTTTCCATTCTCAACAGTTTCATGTTAAGCTCTTCTCTTCTCATTATGACAATGTTAAACATCCATCAGCGTTTACCTTTTTACATCTTACTTGGTTATTTTGTTCACTCTCTCTTAATACTTATAATACCTATATGAGCAATACCTATATGATTTGTGTGTCTTTTCCTTTGTTTTTGTTTCTACTGACATTATAATAATGACATTATTTTATACAGTTGACTGCTGCTTTCTCAAACTCACCCATCGAGGAGACTTGTGAGCATGAGCAGCGCAGTGTTGTTGTGCTGTCGCCATCTACTGGATGAACTTTAAGACATTAGTCAGACAGAGTCAAGAAATGTTATATATGAGACACAGAGAGTATGTCAGGAAGGGATCAGATATGAAATGACTTTACAATTCAAATAAAAAAATATTTTTCACATCTACTATAGTGTGAATGTTGGTATAGTTAGTGCCGGAGGAAAAAGTTTAAGATGTGACATATTTAAGATCAGTGAAAAGAAAAGAGGAAGTTCTGAACTTAATTATATTATACAATTATATTAAAATATCTGTAAGCCTACGGTTTGCAGGGTTTAAAAGCGGATGTTGTGTTCATTTATATTCAGACTTACTTGACATGTCACTGAAGATCACAACCAATAAAAGTTGAGCACCATCAACACTTCATCTCAAACACACATTGTGTTAACCACAGGACACTGAAGACCCCAGCGATGCTTCAAACTCCATCATTTCTACTGATGTCTCTGAGTGATGAGAGCGTGTGAAGGTAAGAGCAGAATTTATACTCTCTTCACTTATGTTTTATCTTTATTTTCTAAGACTAGAAAGTTGTTCTTTACTGATGATGAGCGGATAATAATTTGACAACATTGAGATGCTAAAACAACATTTTAGTTTGATGTTCTCAAAAAAGCCATTTTCAATGAATCATTATTTTAAAGCGATCTTATTGAACAATGTTAAAGGTGTTTGGTGTAAAACATGAAATGAATTTACAACATTATAAAGCTCTAACATTAATGTGAATATCATAGTGTGAGAAAACTCAAGTCTTTTCTCAGGAGAAACATCAGAGAAACTAAAGAGTGTCGTGTGAATGTAGCTGTAGATGTTTCAGTGATGTTTTATGAGAAACTAACAAACTAAATGATGAAAAGAGTTGAGCTGAAACACTTCATCATGTGTTCAATGTAGGTGTGGCTATGGTGATGTCAATCATAATGACTCCTCCCCCTTTGATCTTTCTCTTCATGATTCACGGTGAGTCACTAATGTTATATGACTTTACACTTATTATTATAAACAAAACTTTATTTCTGTTTCCAATAAAACAGTAAATTAATTATTTTATTCATTATTATATTGTTTTTGTTCAGGCATTAGAGTTCTGTCTCAACTGTGAAATGTAGTTTAACATAAACACCCTCCAGCTACAAATGCTAGAAAAAGATCTTCACACTTTAAATGTTTATCAGAATCAGCTCTAAATTTGCAGCTGTTGTTAATGTATTCATTGTGATTTGTGTGTTTTAGGAGTTTATAGTGCTGATAGTTGGGGTGTGACTTACAGCTCTTCACACATCTGTGCACTAAAGGACTCAACAGTGAAGATAAACTGCACTTATAAATACCCTACTGGACATAAGATCACAGAGTGTTCTGGACCGACACAAACAGTTCTGCTCCTCAAAATCTGTTTAATGACTCTGAATACAGTGAGAGGATTCAGTATCTGGGAGATAAACAGCACGACTGCAGCGTCAGACTGACTGATGTGAGACACACAGATTCACACAAGTACTATTTCAGATTCATCACTGATAAAGATTATAAATGGACTGGTGCACCTGGAGTGACCTCTTGATGTCACAGGTGAGAGTGAATGAGTGTTTGATGATAATAATGTGATGTGTTGAATGACATGAGGAGGATCAGTGTTGTGTTGTGTTCAGATCTTCAGGTGGAGTCTGAAGGTGAGAGAGTGATCGAGGGACATTCAGTGAATCTGACATGTAAAAGCAGATGCAGTCTGACTGACACATCAACATTCATCTGGTTTAGAAACACACAGACATTAAATGACACAAACAAGAAACTCATCCTGCAGTCAGTTAGAAGAGAGAATGCAGGAGACTATAGCTGTGCTGTACAGGGACACAAACTCACATCACCTCCTCGACGTCTCAATGTCATCTGTAAGTTCACTCTCAATTCTTTCATTATTCACTTAAGATGATTTATCACTGATATACTGAATATAATCTCTCAATAGATCCTCCAGATAAACCTGTGATCTCCATCAGTTCTTCTGGTGTAATAGTGGAGGGTGATTCAGTGAATCTGACCTGCAGCAGTGAATCAAATCCACCTGTTCACATCTACAGCTGGTTTAAAGAGAATCAAACATCATCTGTTGGATCTGGACAGACGTTCATCATCAGTAACTTTAATTCAAGTCTCAGTGGATGGTTTTACTGTGTGGCTCAGAATGAAGTTGGATCTCAGAGATCAGACGCTGTTTCACTCACTGTTAAAGGTGAGAATCACTCTTTATATTCAGTTAAAGGTTTAACATGTTACTCAATACCTATTGTCTTTTTTTTAGGAAATTTGGTGATGTTTTACACAATCATTGGAGCGGTGACACTTGGAGCTGCATTTGTTGTTGTGTTGTTGCTTGTTTGGTAAGGTGTGTGTGCCTTTGATATAAACTAATCAAATAAAATATTACACACTGAATAGAAAATGTTTTGTGTCCATAAATCTATATTGTAAAACAAGAACAACTTCTTCATCTTTCTTTGTGACATATTAAAATCTTGTTTGTCTTTAAGGAGAATCAGGAGTATGAAACATAGAAATGGGTCACAAGTAAGTGATGTAGTAATACACTTTCTCCTCTGATCTGTCAATTTATTATATCAATGACTACAGATGTTTGGGTCATTTGGATTATTTTCTCTGTGTGGTTTCATGACAGATCGATCATGACATTCCTCCTCACAACAGCAATAAAACAACTGATCCTGTGTATGAGAATGTAATGGTAAGTGATTTGAATTCTTCCTTTCAAAAAGTGTAGAAGTTACAGTCTCTCTCTCTCTCTTTCATATAGACTGCTGATCATAGCGGTGATGATTCAGTCTATGAGAGTATTTAAAGGAGGTCCAGCTATCTTTGATAGTCAAATGATGCATTTATTTTACATAATTTCATAATAACTCATGAAATGAACAATAGTTGCAGAATGGACAATTGAAAAGTCATTTAAAGATCATGTGTGTGGAGCTCTCAATGATAGACAGTATTGATGTAGATCTGACGAGACACATTTTACAATGATTTGAGGAGAATATGCCAAAGAAAAAACATTTCTTGTGTTTTCCCTTGTTTGCCATCTTTGCTTAACATTTTACGTATAACTTTGCCGTTTCTATTAGTATTGAAGTTTGTAGAACAAATTCCTTGTCTGATTATTTACTTGTTTAGATCAACAGTGTTTACATCATTTATGAGTTAAAGCTCACCCAAAAAAAAACCTCCAAGTTCCTTGACCCCCTTTAACACACCAACAATATCAAATATCTTTCTAAACACTTTGATACTGTATGAAATTTGTAATACACACCTGACTAAAGAAATAACAAAATTGTCTGACCTCACTGCAGGAAAACAAATCGTAATCGTTAATCCATAATGTTCTTACAAATATTAGATAAATATCTAAATACACGCCCATCTGCAATACCGACTCTTGCCACTGGGGGCCGCTGCTCACAGTCTGAGAAGGACTGATTCATGTGAATTTTGGTTTATCATAAGCTTTATCATTGCTGAAGTTGTCATGTGAAAGTTAACATCTATTTTATATAAATAAAGTCTCAGTTTGGCATGGTTTCTAAATGTTTGAGGTTTATTGCCTTTTTTGGGTTATACTGGTTCAGCTTATGTGATGCTTGTGAGTGTGTTTGAGGCCGTGTGCTCAAGGATGAAGTCATTAGAAGAATTTAAAGAATTTAAAATAAATAATTTTAGTCGACAGAAAAAGATGTGAGGGCACAGTGTATAATAATGAGATGAAATCAAAGCTCTGAGATTTTGAAAATTATACATTACCTACCCTTCTCTCTATATTCCTCCTTTAAAGAAAATCCTCATTTAAACACACTCGTGCAGGAGGAGAGGGGGCGGAGACCAGAGAAATCAAACAAGTTGTTTGTCAATACTCAAAATGATGCTTCCTTGTTTACTCACTCCTCCGTCCTCCAGCCTGTGACACTGAAACCGATTAAAGGGATTGTTCAGTTACCAATTTCCTGTTTATTAACTCACCCTCAGGCCATCCAAGATGTAGGTGACATTTTCTTCTTGAGTAGATCCATAAAGAAGATTGTTTGGTAATTCCGCAGCCCTCTTTGCTTCATATAATGGGAGTATATGGGGTCCACCTGTCTAAGAGTTCCTAAAGCACTCAATTCCAAAAAGCGGCTCCTGGCGACATGTTGACGTTTCGTGAAGCAAATCTTTTGATTTTATCATCAAACTGAACGTCATTCTTTATAATATTAACCATAATGTGCAGACTAGGCACACAGTCTTAATCTTCTTCTAGTATTTGGTGGCGGAGGGCATACCAGGGTCTGGTACATTTAGCGCCACCTGCAGACAGGGAGTGTTGAGGCTGTACGGCTAATATTATTAAAGTTGACATTCAAATTTGTGAAAATATTGAACGAGTCACGAAACATCAACATGTCGCCAGGAGTTTCCGACCTCACTTATCTTAGATCATTTCTTATTATCTTGTTTTACATTTCCACTCATTAACCAAGTAAAAAGATGCTGAAGAAGCAATGAAAAGCCATTAAAAGTTGTGTGTGGGAGGTGGTGATGATTGACAGGATTGATGTACACCCCTTAAAAAAAGGGTGCTTCAAAAGGTACTTCGATGCCATCTTGCTATTTTGGTGCCATAAAGAACCTTTAAGAGGTTCTTTGTGAAAAACTAAGAAAGAGATGGTTCTTTAAAGAAACTTTGACTGAATGGTTCTTCGTGGAACCAAAAATTTTTGTCCCTTTGTTCCGCTGTTTTTTTTTTTATCTCAGTATTTGTTTTTATGGGAAATTAAGTTTGTATAAACTTTTAGGATTTTATATCATCATTTCATGATTTGCTTTGTTCACATCCTTAGAATTGAGTTCGCCAGACTTCAGAGATCTAAAACTCACAAAAAAACATAATTTTTATGTTCTTATAAAAATCAGTCGAATACCTTTCTAAACACGTTGTTACTGACTAAATTTGCATTGCAGAAATTTCTAATGTATGCTCACTGTATAAAAACTGTTTCTATATGCTGATAATAATAATGTTGTTTAGGAGAAAACTCACATTAGAACAATCTGAATAAATTTCATATTTACACTGAACAGAGCAGAATACAATGTAACCTTTAGATTTATCCAAAAATACGCCCCGTCTGCATTTCTGCCACTTACCACTGAGGGCCGCTGTACACAAGTTGAGAAGCACTGAATTCTGTGATCTTTGAAGTGGGAGATGGTGGTCTAGTGGGTTAAACCACTGAACTGGTAAATCTAAAGGTTGCTGGTTCGTTCCCAGCAGCCACCACCAGTGTGTCCTTGAGCAAGACACTTTACTCCATGTTGCTCCAGGGGGATTGTCCCTGTAATAAGTGCACTGTAAGT
Source organism: Triplophysa dalaica (assembly GCF_015846415.1). Taxonomy (NCBI): domain Eukaryota; kingdom Metazoa; phylum Chordata; class Actinopteri; order Cypriniformes; family Nemacheilidae; genus Triplophysa; species Triplophysa dalaica. The sequence goes on from NC_079543.1 coordinate 2,319,418, forward strand.
TGCTTTAGATAAAAGTGTCTGCCAATGACTTAAATGTAAAATGTGAAGTTTGTTTTTGTTATTGGTGGTGTTATCAAGCTAACATCTTTTTTTGTAAATAAAGTCTCAATTTCACATGGTTTCTGAGTATTTTGAGGTTTATTTGCCTAACTTCCACTGGGGTTAAACGAAACACTCTAAAACATAAAGAGCCTAGTAATATTTCAGTTTGTGTGGCATTTCCATAAAACTTTATCATATGCTAGGTGTTTTAAATTGTTCTATGATTATCATCAGTTTTGTTTAGATCCTATAGAGAGAGAGAATACGTTCTAAATCTATAGGTCTATAAGGTCCATAGAAAAAAATCTTTTATACAAATACTGGAGATATTTATCTCAATTTCAATTTAAGCTAATATTAATTTTTATTATTATTGTATTACATAATCAATTTGTTGAATGGGTCGTATTTGGTCCCATTTAGAGAAACATTATGGTACATTGACATCTAGCGGTTGAGCTTGGTATTGCAGTCTAAATTCTTAATATTGGAGAGAAAAGTTTAGCCAATAAACAATTCTTCTCGGTTTCTTTGGATTGTTATCAGAAATATTCCAGAGACACAATTGTTTGTTAATGTGTACAGAAAGTTAAGTTGGGGTCACAAAAGTGCACATGTCTATAAACATTTCTAATAATTGTTATTTTGTTTCAGTCTTGCGAGTGTCTAGCACATGAGATGTTTAACAGTTAGAAGTTGGAGAAGTCAAACAGAAAAACCCCACACATGACGTGAAATGCTTCTCTGCATTATCAGCAGAGCGGGCGTCTGTCAGAAACACATGTGGGTTATTTTTTGCGTCCTCACTAGCGAGCAGGAAACATTGTGTATCGAGTGTCGTGGTTTATGTTTATGTGAATACTCGGCTTTGATTTCTCTTTGCTCAGCTCTTCTCCAGCTGACCACACAGCTGATGCTCAGAGAAGACACGGCACTGACCCCTGAAAGTGTGTGTATGCCAGAGGGAGTGTTGTGTGTCCAGTCCCGGGTTGTGTTTGGTATGAGTGTGTGTGTCAGGGGGTGTTGGGTGTCTTTGGGATCCGGGTAGCGTGTGCAGGACGCGTGTGCCCCTTCTACCCAAAACAAACTTGCACACACACACTCACTCTGAAATGGAAAGTACACAGTTGCTGGTATAATATGATACTCGCATTCACATATATATGTAAAGGAGAGAAAAAGGTCTAAAATAGATGAAGTTCATCCAACCTCATGTCAGAAAGCAGTTGATACAGAATTAATGTTGACAATTGACATTGATTCAATATTATATATATACACACGATGATTGATTTACTGCATGTGAAAGCACTCACCTGAACTGAGTAGATCGATTTATCAGATTTGATTATAGACAGGCGTTCCTTACAAAGATCAAGTATACTTTTAGTACTTTATGTGTAAGCACTAGTACTAAGAAAGTTGTATGTAGGTGTATTATTTGAATACTACTTAACAAAATTATAAAAAATTGGCAGAATAAAATTATGCATTTAATTTGAACAGTAGTACATTTTGAGGGTACAAGTTGAGTGGACAGCTAGGCTAAGTTTGTCTGAGAAGTTCAAAAGTAAACAAAAGTATACATTCCTATTTTAAGTTTGAAAGTGGTATACTAATAGGTGACTTCAACAAACTGCTTATTTTTGTATGGTAAAATCTGCAATTATATTTATGTTTAGTTTTAATTACTGAATATATAACAATTGTGTTATTATTATTAGTTTTATTATTGAATAAATTAAAATGATTTATTATTATAATTATATATATATATATATATATATATATATATATATATATATAAATATGAATATATTTATGTTTCATTTGCATTTATTATGTTTTTTTTTATTGAATATATTACAATTATAATTGTTTATATCTATTAGAATTGTTTAATTATTTTATGTTTTATATTTATTTTTATTATATTCACTTATATTTATTATTTAGATATTAGATAGTCTGTTAAATCTGTAATCTGTAACTTATTGGTTATTATTATTATTAAATAAAACATATTAAGCAAATATGTACAAAATGTATTGTAAACATTCTCCTTAATTAACAACAGTAAGAATATTCAACAGTAACAATATTCAATCATTTGTGCCGTCAAGTCATGTGTTACAGATTGCAAACGTAATTATTGTATTGTTAAAAAAATCATTAGAGCCGTAATGATTTTACTGTTTTATGCTTCACATGTGTTATGTGTTGTTAATAATAAGTCATCACACACACACAGTGTTTCTGAGTTTCTGTGACAGCTGAAGGGGTAAGCCTAACACTACACACACAAACACACATACACACACTCAAATGAAATTACTAATGCATTCCACACAAAAGCAAAAGACATTTTCTTTTAGCCTGTTCTCATTCTCGGTCGACTGTCTGGCCGTCTGCCCGTCTCTGATCGGCTGCGATACAGGAACTCACGGTCACATACAAAGTTCTCTGAACTTAGGACAATGCCGCCATGACATCATGAGAACAGCGTGTCCATGGAAACGATTGTCTGTTGTCATGGTTTTCATGTAATGACAGCGCAGTCTCATTCTTGTGTGTGTGTGTGAGATGTTGAATGAATAGAGGGACGTTTGCCCAGTATCTAGAAGCAAAAGAAACACTCTCTCTCCTTCCATCTGTTTGCTTCTCCAGAGTCTGAAACCAAAACTTTTATGCTGCCCAAAACTTCATTTTCCAGATACATCTCAGACTATAAATCTAAACTATTACACTATAAATCTGATACTCTGCTTTCTAAAAGCCAAACTCAGACAAAATCAGCGCAATAAAATAATGATTCAACAATAAATAATTCAAGAAACATCACAGTCGTAGTCGTAGAGTCCAACTTGGCATTCATTTGGGGGAAAACTGCAGTAAATTCCAGCTCAGAGAAACTTTGGCCTGAAATATTTTGCATGAAGGATTAATGATTGCTTGGATCTCAAAATCATATGAGGTTAAAAAGTCCATCTCACTGATATTAAACGTTGACAGTTTGACTAAACTTGTTCAGCAGGTTTTTCATTGAACATTTTCCATCATGAAGGAAATGAAAAAAAAACTGATCACAGAGGAAGGCAATTTTCTCCTCACTTAAGGAGGCCCAAAAAACATCACACTTATGAATCATCCACAGTTTGTTTTAATTAAGTAATGGAGCAGAAAAGGTAACTCATGAAACTATACACAGAACGCACATTTCAGCATCCAAACACACATAGACACAAGAACCCGGTCTGGAGAATCGACCGCTCGGACTATAAACAAAGCTTTTAACAAAAGCACCAAAGCTCTCTTCTCAGCAAGAGAACAGTTTCATAAACTCTGATTCACAAGTGTTACAACACACTTTCTTAATATCAGTTTCATATGCAAGAAATCTGGCAACGAAAACAAACAAAACAAAAACTTCTGTTGCTCTGGAATCAGAGATGGACAGAATCACCGACCTCTCGAAACCTGTCAACAACATTTCTTTATCAAACATCACTCCACTATTTTAAGAAATAAATAAGGCTTTATATTAAACTTCATATAAATGAAGTATTTTAAGGACCATTACGATTTCTTGCGTAAGATGATGTGATCGTCGGTTTGTTTCAATCCATGTCTATATGACACGGGTTTGTCCCTGACTCCAGCGCCGAGCGGTAGAGTTTGAGAAAGTCTTCATAATGAGGAGAACATCCCACCCAGGCTTCTCCAAACCTCACAGCTCCCGTCAGAAGAAACTCGCCCTGTCCTGCCCGAGGGCCGCACCGCTGTGAGATCTTCACCTGACCCGTCCACCGACCACGCCCGCGTCCCCCGCCGCCGGACACGAACACGCGACTCTTCTGACGATACACGTGACTCAATGACACCACAGCTGTGAACTGATTTTCATCCTCCTCCTCGATCCTCTGAATACTGCCACGCACCGCTAAAAGAGAGGACGAGAAAAGGACGTTAGATGGACTAACAAATATATGCTTTCACAACTGAAGCAAAAAAAAACTCAAAAATAAGACATCAGCGATTGATGAGGAAATGGAAGAACATGTTTGAGACTTCCACGCTTTGTCAAAAGATTAGGATGATTTGTTTGTTCGAATTTGGGTTAAAAAATAAATGGCCTGTCCAAATGTTAAGAGTAAAGTCAAATCTCTTAAGAGCTTCAGATAAGATCTCCAAATCTGTTTAGAATGGCACAAATGTCTACAATAAAAAGGTCTCATCATGTACTTAAACATTTCGTATCGACTTATGCTGAAACCAAAATGAGATGAAAAGATAATCCAAGTATAAGTATAATAAATCAATCATATTATTATATTAATAAGTATAATATTTATTTCTATATAGATCTAAATCTATATTTTTTTGTCTGTTAACGCTGTAAGCTGTAACGTTTTTTGTAAAACGCAAGTAGCAAGTTGAGCAAGTACATACTTCCTACTTTTAGCTGTCAAGTCAGATTTTTTGTTTTAAACAGAGGTGGCGATAGAGAGTCAAAAGTTTACATATTTCAGATACAATTATTGATATATTGTTGATGATATATGAGAAGCAAACATAAGAAGAAAGGAGAGACCAAAGAGAAGAAAGGACAGAAAAGAGAGACAAGGAAGGAGACATGAGTAAAAAGAACAGGAGAGAAGAGAGATTAAAGAAAAGAAGAAAATGAAAAAGAAAAAGAGAAGATGTGAAGGTTACCGAAGTCACTGGCACACAGATCCATGAGCACCTCTTCATCACTGCAGCGTTTACATGAAGCTGAAACAAACACACATTATTTACATCAGTCACACAACACTGCAAGAACACGTAAACATCAGCAAAACTACTGCTTAAATCTAACACATCCATACACGTCACCTACAAATCCTTCATACTATCTCAAGACTCTCTAATAAAGTGAGTTCCTCCAGCTGCTCATGTGCAGTTATCAGACACGTCTGGATTGTGTCTGTAGACTCCAGCTGTGCCCAGACCTGCTGTGATGTTTGACCTTTGCCCTCTGACCCCACTTACACAACATTATAATCATTATATCACCATCCCCCACCACCCACTCCAAACCACTGTCTGAAGATCTCCAGTTAAACCACAACACAGTAGACGTCTGAAGGTTCTTAATAACAGACCCGACACAATTTCAACAAAATCGCTCCACTTTAAGTATGAACATGTCACCTGAACCAGTTGTGTTGTTTGCGTAGTCAGATGAGGTTAGCAAGTCAACGTTAGTGTAAAATAAAACCCCTTTCAGTGACACACACACTTTTTCACACTTCAATCCCTTTGGACCAATCACACGAGGCTTACCAAAGAAACAGACTGACAGAAAGCGACAGGTGAGGACATAAAACCTCAGAAGTTCATAAATCTAAAGTGTCTTAAGAAAAAAACGTGTGCGTTTCGAAAAGCAAATACAAGGGATTGTGTAGATTACAACATTTAGTGTTTCATTACACACAAAACTTTTGCTTAAACCTTGACGTCGTAGTCAACAGCCAATGAAACAGCATCTTTCACACGAAAGCGGCAAGTGACCGTCAGCTAAAGAAGCGTTCAACCAATCGCGTGCAGAGCTGTGTGATTGACAGGCTGATTGACCCGAGCGCGACCTCTTGATTAAAGTTTATTTTCTTCTGTCAGATAGAACATGAGGTCGGGAGCGGCTGGTCTTTGTGTCTGTGTTTCAGAGTTTACGAGGTCATTTTACTACCTTCCTGAACTTTCATCTGAGTGACTACAGCTTAACAGCGTGTTATTGTACTCGACTCTCCTCAAGGTCTCTCACAGACACATTCAAGTGTTCACTCATCCTTGGGCGATGTATAAATGACATTCAAAATGAAGAAACTTCATTTAAACGCTAAATTTTCAGGCTGGTGGCATAACCTTCTTTAACTATGAGGCGTGAGCAAGACTTCAAAGACATTTCATACAATGCAAAAATAAAGAAATATATTTTATAGCAAGTCATTTTGACATTTTACATTTTAACTACACAAATAACGTGCAACCCTCTCTGTCAAGCATAAGAGCAAAAGAGAGACAAATATGACTAATTGTAGCTTTAAAACCCTTTGATGCATGAATTATAACCTCAGCTAGCTATGGATTTTTCTCCCATGTGGCATGAAAAACAAGATTTTTGACACATATTTTCAAAGAAATGTCCAGATGATGAGTAGACGTGCATAATGTTTTTAACTCTCCACTGTAGGGAACTCCTTGAATAAAGGAAAAATAAACAAATTTTTGCATATATGACAACTGTATCTTAATGCTGAAGTACAGTTCCCTATTTACCCGTATGCGAGGGACAACGTACTGTGCGCATGATGCAAATTTCGTCATCAGAAAAGTAAGCAGGTAGTGTACGCGCACCGACGGAATTTTGTAACCTCGCTCGCCAAATATGCTCCACATAGATTCCATTTCTTGCAGTTATTAGTTTAAACACCAGGTGGAGACAGTGTCCTCGGAGCATCGATTCAAGGTAGTCAAGAAAACGAAAAAGAGGTTTTGCAAAATGTCGCTTGCATACACGTAAAAAAAAGAATTATGCCACATGCATATTGCACATTTACAAAAATACAAACAATTGTATTCTCCTCTTTACCATCTCTCTCTTTTTTCTTACCTGTGGGCGAGTAGAGCTCATCTCCCGTCATCTGGGTTGAGATCAGCTGATACTGAAACGCTGTGATTCTCTTGCTGATGTCCCGCTGTGCGGTCGCCTCCACAAACAGCGCCCCCTCCTGGAGACTGAAGCAGCGCACGTGACCGGCGGCCTGCTCCGCCTCTGACAGCAGCGATCTCAGCTCTCCGGCGCGCTCCACGTACAGCGCGGCCCCTCGCGAGTCAACGTGAGGTTTGATGCATGCGTGCAGGCGCTCGCCGGATCCCGCAGACGTCTGCAGGTTGGGTCGAAGGTTGACGATGATGGCGCCTGTGGGATAGAGCCACTCCAGAGAGCCTTCGGCACAGCGCAGGTAAACCTGCTCCACGTCCCGGGTGTGAGACTCGTGCGTAAGCCCGCTGCAGAGAGGAAACAGATGGTTATAAGGTGCTTCGTATCTGGTTATGTCTGAAATTGCAAAAGCAACCCAGTTTGATCAAAGCTTTTGAAGTCTAATTGGTCAAAAGTGCCCAAGTCACCCATTTCAGTTTCACAACAAAGCAAGCAGTACTTTTGCATTTGTCCCTACAACATCTTCGGGAAATTAATGGTTTTGCAGTGTTCTCTGACACACCCTAAACCCTAAGTGTGTAGGGTGCACTACAGGGAGCAAGCTGAGGTTAAGTGTACTCCTCAAGGGCACAATTTTAATCGTTCACGGCTCGCTACTTATGAGTCAACAGTGTTTTGGAAACAAGCCCTCAAGCTGGTGGTTTTTGAAATGAGTCAGAAACCTGAGATCTTTAAAGCCTAAAAATGGATGGGGGTTTTTTCCGTGACCTCTCGAGAAACAAACTCCTCCTGAGGAGATCTTTCAGTCAAATGAGGATAGATGTGAAAGCAGTGGAACATGAAAGAAGATACTTCGAAAAATGTCACAGTGGTTTGTGTCCACAACAGAAATCAGTTGTTGTTTGGTTATCAGCAATCTTCAAAATATCTTCTATTGTGTTAGGCAGAAGAAAGAAACTCATAAGCGTCTGAAATGACATGAGGATGAATAAACAATGACAGAATTTTTCATTTTTTGGGTGAACTGTCACTAAGTAAAAACTGTTGTGTGTTCATTCTGTTGGGAAGCTGTCATCCAGATGTGACATGTATGTTATGTTCCCTTAACAGCGCTTTCAAGTGTTTTTTAGATGTTTTATTTACGTATTGACATTTATGCATTTGGCAGAAGCTTTTATCCAAAGCGACTTGCATTATCCTATACATTTGTTTCCAAGAATGTGCAATCCCCTGGGATCAAACCCATGACCCCTGCTCTTAACATTGAGCTACAGGAAAGCTATAATCAAGACATGATTATAACGTTTGTATCTGGATTAGAGTCCACGTGTGCAGAGGATCAACAACATGAACTCTTCAGAAACCTTCAAAAATTGGCTGATTTTATGAAAAACTCATTTATTTCTCATTGAATGGACCACCGCTTAAAAATATATAAAGACATAACAGTTAGGATGGTTAGAAAATAACGACTGAATGTTTATTTTGGGTAGAAGGGAACTTTTTAAGAACGGCAGCAACAGGGTTCATGGCCTGGCATTAGAATTAAACTAATGCGCTTCTCTTGAAGATTAGGTTTCTATTCTGAAATCAGTGCCAAATGTCCTCCAGAAAAAAAGAGCTCAATCCCACACGCACGACCCCCCGATTGCCCCATTTCATCCGGCTTGCTTTTAATTAACGTTATTAAATCTTTTTCTGGAGCCAATTAAGCTGTGGAGTGTGTAATAGAGGCCAGACTCACTGCTGGCTGCTTCAAAGACTGAAACAAAGACACCGAGACCAAAAGTGCAGGAGCTCCTAAATTCACAGAACTTTCCGCATGTTAAGCACAGCTAATGGAGAGAGAGAGAGAGAGATAGAGAGAGAAGGAGAGAGAGAGAGAGAAAGCGAGTCCATTTTTAGAGAAGTGAATCATTTTAGTGAATCAATTCATTCAATTAATCATCTTTGGTTTATTAACGACATGGACATAAAACATTTAAATGTCTATTAAAAAATTCAATGCATGACTGAAAAAAATATATAAATATTCTTACTTTAAAATTAAGCTTTAACAAATACACAGGAATGGAGAGAGATAGAGAGAGATACAGTAAGGGAGAGAGGGAGAGAGAGAGAGAGAGAGAGAGAGAGAGAGAGAGAGAGAGAGAGAGAAAGCGAGTCCATTTTTAGAGAAGTGAATCATTTTAGTGAATCAATTCATTCAATTAATCATCTTTGGTTTATTAAGGACATGGACATAAAACATTTAAATGTCTATTAAAAAATTCAATGCATGACTGAAAAATATATATAAATATCCTTACTTTAAAATTAAGCTTTAACAAATACACAGGAAGGGAGAGAGAGATAGAGAGTAAGGGAGAGAGACATAGGGAGATACAGAGAAAGAGAGATACAGTAAGGGAGAGAGAGATAGAGAGACATAGGGAGATACAGAGAGAGAGAGAGAGAGAGAGAGAGAGAGAGAGAGAAAGCGAGTCCATGTTTAGAGAAGTGAATCATTTTAGTGAATCAATTCATTCAATTTATCCATATTTGGTTTATTAACAACATCGACATTAAAACATTTCAATGCATGACTGAAAATAATATATAAATATCCTTACTTTAAAATTAAGCTTTAACAAATACACAGGAAGGGAGAGAGAGATAGAGAGACATAGGGAGATACAGAGAAAGAAAAAAAGAAAGAGAGAGCGAGAGAAAGAAAGATAGAAAAAAAGAAAGAAAGAGAGAGAGAGAGAGAGAGAGAGAGAGAGAGAGAGAGAGAGAGAGAGAGATAGAGCGAGAGTGCATTTTCAGAGAAGTGAATCATTTTAGTGAATCAACTCATTCAATTAATCCATTTTGGTTTATACACGAAATCGACATTTAAACATTTTACGCTTAATTTCTTAGTAAGATAAATTGCTTCGATAAGCAAATCACTCAATTTATAAATATGTAGTTTAAAAGTTTATAGTTTCAACCACTTAATTTTGACTCCCTGTTCGACTGAATCATCAAACAGAACCGAACATGACATTGTTTGTTTAAGGCAAATGTCAGCACATGTCCAATGTAAGGGCATGTCCGGACTAAACCACATTTACATTACAACGTGGGCCTAATAAAATACATCATAAATTGTAAAGCGAAGAGTAAAACTCATTAAAAAGGCAGATTTATGAAATGTAGCGTTCGACTTTACAGGTAAACATATTTCATCTAAAACTCTCAAAGCAAAAATGATGATCAAGTCTTTTAAAACAATTCAATGCAAAACTGAAATAATAAATACATACATGTCTTACTTTAATCTTAAGCTTTAACAAATACAAATATAAATAACTTTATATCATCGCAAAATGTACATGAAGCTGCTGAAAACAATGTAATAAAAAAAAAAGAATAAAAAATATATATTTGAGATCCTCACCTTCCCGTCCAGTTGCACTGGTCACTGGAGTATTGTGCAGATCCACTCAGAACTAAAGCTGATAAAAGTGTTACCAAAAACATCCTTTAAAAGCCTTTAAGATCTGCTCAATGAATCATCTGAAACTACTTCATGATCTGTTCATGAGGTGATGCACTCAAAGATAAATCCACAATCAAGCGCTCGTGTGTGCGAGACCGAAACCCGACAGATACTGAAGTTAAACCCGCAGATACTTTCACCCACACGCGACGAATACACAAACCACGCCCCCTTTCCGCACTGACACGCCCACACTGTGAGTGACGCGTCGAAAGTAACTATATTTATTAATCAAATGAGGGGCAGTAAAGGTTTCTACAGTCACAAAAAGACACGTATTATCATAAAACTATGCAGAATATATATAGTTTTCTAGTTTTATTAATACTTCCAAATTAGCTTTTATTTGTATATTATTATATTGTTATTTATAATTATATATTATTTTGGTGTTTCGACTTTTAACATGTTTGCCTTAAAATAAGGCTAATATTTAATCGTTATTATTATTTAACAGCTAAACCTCAAAACATGTATAATATACATGTCGTCTAGCCGTTCGTTTAAATTAAATAAACACCATTAACTTAACAAAAGATTTTGTGTGCCACAAAAAATACATACACTTTAAATATACAGTTGATGTGTACACACTATACAACTTTTCAGATGCTAGCCCTTACACAATACAAGACACATCAAACAAGATATTACAACTAAAACTTTCAAGCTGAATAAAAAATGTCAATTATAATATACCAAAACTAAAATAGCTGTAAGGCAATATTTGTGTAATGTGGTATATTTGTAATGCAAGTGTAACACTATAAGAGAATATAAGAGGTGTGATGTGCGTCAGGACATTTCTGTGATCTCTACACAGACATGTTTCTTTAAAATGGTGCAATGACTCCTGCCTCCATCTCTACACCATCCTAAATATTTATAGGTCATGACATCTGACCTGACCCTTCACAAACACACACACACACCTACAGCACGCTTCGTCACCTGGAACATGTCAAGACTGATGACAGAATGAGCGTGCGCGCACACACACACACACGTGCCCGCTGACCTCAGATAATGTTTTAATGGAACACACACATTCCAATCTCTCTCTCTCAAACACACAATCGAGAAGAAAAGAGATAAAAGTATCCTGACCAATCAGAGCATGCCGTGACCTAAACCTGACATTAGTTACACACGCACAACTAATGTCTCTATAATACATGACTAGTATCTAAAAGAAAACAATAATAATGTTAAACAATACAGCAATTCCTTTAAAAAGTTGCTTGTTTCTTTAAATGACTTTCATTAGTGATTCAGTCACACTACTTCTGACTTACAACTGCTTTCTTAAAGGTACAGTTCAGACAAAAATAAACATGTTATCATCTATCTGCCACAAAAAAATATCACTGTATATCTTCTGTGAAAACAAAAGAAAACGTTTTGAGGAACTTCTCAGGGGTTTTTCATACAATGTTAGTCAAAGGGGTTGTTTGGTTACCGCCATTCTTCACAATATCTCCTTCTGTGTATGCAGGTTTAAAATGACATGAATTTTCATTTTCGGGTAAACTGTTCCTTTAATTTAAACGCACATTAAAACCTGATAAAAGCCGAGCATGCCCGCGGGAAACGTTTCTAGGTCTGTGATACGGGTCACCCCGAAAAGAGGGCGACACACGGGCCATCAGGAATGCAAACAAACGTCTGTGTGTGTGGGTTGAAGACTAGGTGCTAATAGTGATGTGAGAGGTTTCTCAAGGCTGCTATTCTGAGAAGTGAAGCACGAAAAGATTCCCAGCGCTCTCTCGCACACACGCACGCTTGTGTATCACATTCAGTTGAAATGGTAATAATGATTTCCCTCTGTTAGCTGCAGCGAGCGCAGGTTCTCCTCCATCGCTCCATCAGTCATGTCCTACAGAGACAGAGAGACAGACCTTCTTACGAAACCCTTAACAAACATTTTACCTCAAAATAAAATGTATAAAAGTGTGTGATAAAATCTCATCTCGCTAAAGAAAACACAGTGATTAATATGAGCCTTACAGACATTTGGACGGTTGCATGTGTGCGTTAAACAGTTTTGTGTGTATTTTCAGATGCTGAATTATGGTCTCGCCTGAAGACCTGAGGGCTGAAACGCATGCACTCACCAGTTTCACACACACTATAAACGGAGGAGATGCTTTTGTGAAGTGAAGCACGGGAATCTTGGGTTTAGGTCGTTCCTGAGAGATAAAGAGAAAATAAATGAGTGTGTAGAGGGGGTGTGTTTGGATAACATTCATTAGTGTGTGTGTGTGTGTGTGTAAATAAGGCTGACACTTTTACAATCACTTATCAGTAGTTACGGTTCTGTGCATGTTCTTTACTCGATAACTTCTCATTATCTTCAAACTTTTTTTTCAGAAGGTGAAGGACGTATTCAAAAGTAATCTCCCCATTTTGATGGTTTCTGGCTAACTTTAGGGTTCACGTGGCTAAAGGTTGATTTGAGAGGAAATGAACGACAGAGTAATGTAGTACAGTTTTATAAACAGCTGTGGGCTCGTTTCTGTCTAGACATCAAATTTGATTCAATACTTGTGTCCCTTGTGCACATTTTGCATGTGCCGAATGTTAACACAATTAAAAGCGGGAATAAAGTCTTGAACTTTGACTTTATAACAGTATCGTGAATTGAAATTGAAGTTATGACGAAATTATTGTCAAGTTTACCGTATCTATAAATCATACGTCAGAGACCACCTTTACATGGACAGCACTATTCCGATATCAACAAGATTAAGACAATAATAATATTAAGAATGGACCACGTAAACAGAGCTTTTTGATTGGCTTAATCCGTCTAAACTAATAATTGCAGTAAACACAAATCGAATTAAGACTGCGGGAGTACTCCTATTTTAGTCGCATTATCCAAGTGCGGTATAGACATGTACACACCTAAATCGTATTATTATGGAAAACACCTTAATCGTAAGGTAAATAATTTGATTACTGATGCCCATGTAAACGTGGTCACTGTCTCTTACCTTTGACTCCTCATACGTGTAAAAGCCCTTCTGGATTTTGTTTTCGTCGATGTCACAGAACGCCTTAACCTGCATTCACACACATAAACACAAAATTACTCAGTTTCCCCAGATCAATCTTGTATAATTCTGTAGAAATATGCCACGGTGAATCACCTTCTTCTGATTTGCCGGTTTCAAACTGCGGAAGAGCTTTCGTCCCTGCTTCCCAGCGTTCCATATGGTGAATGATTCCCATTGGCTGAGCACTCGCTCCTGCAGGAAGTCCACGCGGAGTCTCCAGATCGTTTCCCTGAATAACAAACACCAGACGGAAAATCAATTTCACCATCGATTTTTTTGTCCAACAAAATTCTGTTCTTGTCATGTTACTGTTAATAAAACAACTTGGTAGTGTTTTTCAAAAGAAAATGCTTATATTTTCAACAAAACTTGTCTAAAATTGTATGCTCGAAAGATCTGTCTAATATGACAACATGTTCGATTGATTCAGATTGATTCAGGTTGGATCAGTAACCAGCGACTGGATTCAGAGAATGGATTTGTTCGATTCAAACGTTCTCGTCTTTTGAGCGGTTCAATAAAAAGGACGTATATGCTTATAAAAGTAATTTGTTTGTGAGTTGGACAATGGTTGCGCTACAGATTTGTCATACAATACAATATAAATATGTTGTCTAAATATTGTCTTTTTCTCATCATGAATCCAATCATGTTAATAATTTGGGTAAAACATTCATCAGCCAGAGGAAAAATGCAGAACTGTAATGGAAAAACAAATTGGATATTTGTGCGCTTTTGTGGATTTGTTAGTGCTGATGTGTTTATTTTGGGGTTTTATGATGCCAAAGGAATGTACACATAGAGCGTTTTGTGTTCTTTAAATAGCACAAACATATTTTTTCTGATTTATTTTCTTTTAAACCATACTTAAGAGCCCATGAGGTCATCGCATAAACAACATTGTGGGTTTGAGTCCAGCTGTGGATGATCGGACAGACAGCGAAAATGTGTGAAACGTTAAACACACAGAGCTGAAACATTCTGTTCATTCCACACGAGATCAAGTGTCCCGTGAGAACATCAGGATGCTGGAATATTCCTCCTAATCATTATAAACACACACAAGTGCTAAAGCTCAATACTGTCACTGAATATTTACAATGTTGCATATATTTCATTTAATCGATGTTTATTTATATTCAAGTGATTTGAGTCTTACTCCAGAACAGAATGTGTTGCCGCTTGTTCATGATATCGATACACCAATAAACACTCATCTACTCTGACCACGCCACCACCATGACGCAGACTCTCGTAGAAGAACAGCAGATCTTCCGGAACGCCCTGAGAGAGAGACATAAGGAGGAACAGAGAGACTTTTAGACTTTTACAAATCTCTTTAATCACCAGAAAATGTATATGTTTCCCCCATTTTACTCACTTTTTCTTTAACATTGCAATACATGTCAAACAGTTCCATTAGTTTTATTTATAAGATATGCTTAAAAAACATCCACAGTAACATTATGCCCATCATGTAGTCGTATCACAATACATGTTCAAAGAACCATCACAGTTGAGAGAGAGAGAGAAAGAGAGAGATAGGGAGGGAGAGAGTCGAAGGGAGATAGAGAGAGAGAGACATAGGGAGATACAGAGACAGAGAGAGAGAGAGAGAGAGAGAGAGACATAGGTAGATACAGAGAGAGAGAGAGAGATGTGGAGGAGGAGCGAGACATAGGGAGATACAGAGAGATATAGAGAGAGAGACAAAGGGAGTAAGAAAGAGAGCGAGACAGGGAGATACAGAGAGAGAGAGAAAGAGAGAGAGACATAGAGAGATAGAAAGACAAAGGGAGGGAGAGGAAGAGAGAGAGAGAGAGAGAGAGAGAGTGAGCGAGAGAGAGTGAGTGAGAGAGAGAGAGAGAGAGAGAGAGAGAGAGAGAGAGAGAGAGAGAGAGTGAGCGAGAGACATATGGAGATACAGAGATAGAGAGAGATAGGGAGGGAGGGAGAGAGAGAGAGAGAGAGACAAAGTGAGTAAGAAAGAGAGCGAGACAGGGAGATACAGAGAGAGAGAGAAAGAGAGAGAGACATAGAGAGATAGAAAGACAAAGGGAGGGAGAGGAAGAGAGAGAGAGAGAGAGAGAGAGAGAGAGAGAGAGAGAGTGAGTGAGCGAGAGAGAGTGAGAGAGAGAGAGAGAGAGAGAGAGAGAGTGAGCGAGAGACATATGGAGATACAGAGATAGAGAGAGATAGGGAGGGAGGGAGGGAGAGAGAGAGAGAGACAAAGTGAGTAAGAAAGAGAGCGAGACAGGGAGATACAGAGAGAGAGAGAGAGAAAGAGAGAATGAGAGAGAGACATAGGGAGAAAGAGAGAGAGAGAGAAAATGAAAGAAATATCGAGAGTGTAAATGAATGAACACCTTTCCTCCTTCATTAAACGGGCCAACTTTCTTGAACCAATCGCGTGAGCAGAACCAGGTTGGCATGACGACCGTCGGCCCGTGAGAGGTGTAGACCTGACAAGAGATCCACACAAACTTCATTTCCCATTATTCAACGGTCTGAACGAACATAAACTTGATCGCCAAACGAACGATTCTTAATGCTGGAAACTTGTGTCTGATGAGAAAAACAGACGATCATTCACATGCTCTCAATCATCTAGTTTATAAAGAAAACTCTTGACTGACACTAAAGATCCCAAATGAGCTTTAACACACACATTCGCAAACTGCTCGCTCGCTCAGGAATATTTTCATGACACATTCCAGATGCAAAACTATCAAACATGGTATTTAACTGGCGTAGTTGTTTTTTCGCAAGGTCCAAATATTTTAATAAAACACATTTTCTGCTCATTTTACATAAACAAAACACAACCTTCCTGACGCACAAATGAAGTTTTGTTATAAATTCACGAATAGCTGCAGGTTTTGTGTGATGTTCAGGGACATAAGCTGCGAATTATATAAAAAAATATCCTTCAATGTCTCAGTGTGAGTATGTGTCCACATCGCAGGGTTTCAATCATGCAAGTTTCTCAAATTTTCCAGCTTACCCTGAGCTGCCCAGAGTGTGTCGTAATGGATAAAAGATGTTGCCCCCTGGTATTCCCTTTGGACCCCCGAACTGGAAAACTTTGGCTGTGTGAATCCGCCCGGGACAAACATGAATCTCTTCATTACAGAGAAAGACTACATTTGGACATTTTCTGAAGAAATGAGTGAGAAACTTTATCATCGCAGTAGTGTTCTGCGCGTTTTTTTCATATTGCAATGACATTGCATGTGCACTCGTGAAGGTTGCTAGAACGTTGATGTATGGTTGCTGTGACAATGGATAGTGTTATGGGTACAGTAGTTGCTAAAGGGTCAATGTCAAAAGAATCCATGTCTAAAACACATTACACATTACAAATATCGTGAGGATGAATTTTCATTGTGGATGAGATTAAAGTATATGGAAAATGTAATACTTCTGCTCTCAAGTTTATTCAAACACTAATTCTCCTCTCTCTCTCTTTCATGTGTTACAGTTATATATGTTCTTTGGAAGGTTGCACACATCTCTCTGATCTCATGACCCACGGGATCCGTTTCCCGTCCGCACGTGTGGATGCTCTGCGCTCACGCCCTCTCGCCGTTTCCGTGGAAATATCTGTCTCCAGGTACGCATCCTGTTTCTACGGCGACCTACTGACCGCGTGGCACGCGACCCCTTGAAAACACAACACGACTCGCCTTTCCTGACACATGTACATCCTGTCGACACACACGCGCACTGAAGCATCGAAGACGCTGTGTTTTCACTTATGTACACAGACATCACACATGTCTGAGTGAAATCACAGTTTACACAATTTACTGTAAATGATTTTTGTCGCTAGTGTAATTGTGCAGTATTTATAGACGCACAACATATGTGTGTTACCTGTGTGATGAGCTGATCTGGTGTCAGACTGTTGATCCACCTGGTGTATCTTTCTGTGGAGCCTTCAGGAACTCGACAAACTTTACATCCAACAATCTGACAAACGCACACATAGACACACACACACACATCATCACATTAAAGCTTACTCGGAGAGTCATAAGTCTGTACACACACATAAACATCCATTCATATAAAGTGAGATTGTGTTTTAAATGCTGAATTACAGAGAGAAACAACTTTATTAAACACAATCACACAACAAAAAAAGGCTCTAAACACACTCGGTCACAACACACACTTTAACCTATGCCTTTCATTTCCTCTCTCTCCATGTGTGTGTGATCTCAGCTGTGTGTTTTCTCCATGATCAGCCGCTGTTGTGTTTGGACTTCAGCCCGAGGTCAAAGAAACAAACCACTTTCTTCAGAACTGATCAGAGAGTATCAAAATAACCACTGACCCGCCGACACCGCAGCTTATGAACAAAACCCTCCTTCACATACACAACATCAGTATGATCAGGGCATGAGTCATGACGCTTTACTAGTCAACCAGTGATCCAACAACTAATCCAGATTATTAGTGAGACTGATTCTTGTATATAGACCAGTATTTGTATTTACCATTATAAAAATATGTTAGTGTGGTAAATGTTATTATAACACAGTATGAGCACAGCAGCCGCAGACATGGAGGAGGACGTACTCCGCGGCTTCGCACTATCACAGTTTTTGAGCATCAAACCACAAAGTGTTAAAGTACAAAACAGTCTCTCTTTACCAACACAGAATACACAAGGAAGGTTGTTCTCAAGATCCCTGACACCGTCAACAACAATATATCTACAATATCTACCCGATACGATTTCTACGTGAGCACCAATATTTCATGTCTTCTTCTGTTCAAAATGACTGATTTCATTTAAATGCTTCAATTTGTATTAATTTGAACTCATTTAAAGTAATCTTGAGGTCCTACAGTGGGAAACACTGTTTTAAACATTATAAACACATCAGATTGGTGTAACACCCCCTTTCACACAAGGCCTCTGTAAGGTTCACATTTTTTGTAGGAAATGGACGGTGCGGTTTATTTAAAGTGATACTTCACCAAAAAAGGAAAATTCTGTCTTCATTGACTCACCTTCAAGTTGTTCCACATCTGTACACATTTCTTTGTTCTGATAAACACAGGGAAAGATATTTGGAAGAATGCTTATAACCAGACTACCATAGTAGGAAAAAAACAATGGTAGTCAAAAGTGCCCCAGAACATTCTTCAAAATGTCTTCTTTTGTGTTCAACAGAATAAAAATAATTATTAAGTAATTTTTCCTACTGTGGGAGTCAATGGGGGGCAAAATCTGTTTGGTTATAATCATTCTTCCAAATATCTTTCTGTGTTCATCAGAAGAAATACATTTATACACATTTGGAACAACTCGAAGGCGAGTAAATGATGACAGAATTTCTGGGTGAAGTTTCCCTTTAAAGTACACAAAGACAATCTGGTTGATCAGAACTGTAAGCTGAATATGAGCTTCAACACCGCACAAACATCAACAGACATCTTCATCCATAATCTCTCTGTGTGTGTGTGTGTGTGTGTGTACTCACAGCTGTTGGGTTTAACAAAGCAGCTTCATGTTGTAGTCTCACCCTCTCAGGTCTCATGACATCATCCTGCAACACACACACATACACACAAAGACACGGACCTGTGAGGAACAGAGCAGATTTTCATTACATCATCATTAAAAGTTGCCAAACCATGTGCTTCTGTTTGTTTGTGATTTCATGTATTAATATGATGAAACGTGCAAAGACAAAGGGGCGATAAATCTACATTCACTCTTAAAATCAACACTTTTCAATCATTACTCATTTAAGTAAAATGTCATTTATAAATGACAAAAAATATGAACTAAAAAACACATTTGTGCATCGACTCAAGGCAGACAAATGTTTCGAATAACAAACAAAGCTTACTGACAGACATCATTACGTGCCCAGCTGAAACAACATGGTGTTTGTTTTAGCAAGCGTTACAGAAAGTCATTTTCATCAGGTCAAGCGTTGAGTTTGTCACTTCACATGTAAAACATTCTGCTAAATTTGGAGTCAAACGGTAGCTTTCCAAATTTCCGGTGTTGGAGGAGAAGAGAATTCCTAACGTTCCTGTTAACCTCAAGAAGAGCTGATTTTGGCTCTCTGGAACCAGCACGAGGAAATATCCTCCAAAATAACCAGACCATCATTACACACACACACACACACTGGCCGTAAAACAAATCGACACACACTGTATTTCAGTAAAGTTAACACAAATACAGGAATTACATGCGTGTGTGCTCATGTGTGTGACAGGTCAGTGTAGGTTTTAACCACACAAACCACACCCAGGTTATTTTATGAGGACACACTGGAGGCGTCTACTGCTTTTATATAGAGCACATTACAATTAGTATACTATAGACTAACTCTAACCTACTGCAAAGTATGCACACTGCTATTAAAATATCAGTTAACCAAAATATAATTTTATATAATTTACTTCATAAATCATGTCACTCAAAAACTTTTTTTCCTATTCGTGCATTTGCTTTGTTTCATACAAAACAAGTTTAAAATGACAGTTCACCCTACAATAAAAATTCTGGTACCTACCCTCTTGTCATTTCAAACCTGTATGACTTACTTTCTTCTGCATAACAGGAAAGAAGATATTTTGAAGAATGCTGTCAATGGGACCCCATTCACTTGCATTGGTTTTGTGTCAATATAATAGAAGTGAATGGCGTCTAGTGCTGTTCAGATACCAACTCTCTTCAAAATATCTTCTTTTGTGTTCTGCGGAAGGAAGAAAGTCATACAGGACAAGAGAGTGAGTAAAACAGTGAGACAGAATTTGAATTTTTGGGTGAACTATCGCTTTAACAGTTCACAAAAATAATTTAATTTCTCAAAATATCTTCTTCAGTCAAAAACAGTACTGCAAAAACAGTACTATATACACTTTTAAAAACGTGTAATACAGTGCAGAAGTCAAGCGGAAGCCTTTTAGGATGCTTTTTGCTATTTTTTGGCTTTGAGCATCCCAGTCTCCGTTCACTCCCAGTGTAGAGAAAAAACTCTTCAGGTCATTCTGCTCAACATCTTTTTAGTTTTACAAATCAAATAAAAGTCAAGCAGCCTGGAACAACATCAGTGTGAGTAAGTGATGTCAGAAACTCAGAATATTCATGTTGGTTTAAAGGTGACCTGTCACTTTAAATATAGAAGTGCGAAAGCGAGGGAACGGTTATTTTTCTTCTCTCTTCGGTCTCACGCTCTTTCTTGCGACAGAGTTGGATCCGAGCGGCTCCAGCGGCTCCACAGGAGACCGTTCAGCCCCGAAGCCAGCGGGAGATGGAACCGTGAGCCGAAGCATTGCGGATAACACATCACAGATCTCCTTACACAACAGCACCATGATTGACACACTACTGTGCCAGAGTGCACATAAATAATAACACAACACTAAATCAAACGCAGAGCAGTGTATGTTTGGGTTACGCTCATTTCAGAGCTGGCGGAAAAACCTTGAGACAAGCGTGAGAAGATGAAGGAGATAAAAACATGAGAATAAATAGCGCGAGAAGCGACAATAAACTGAGGAGCTGGAAATATCCACAGAAGTCTGTTTCATCTACACAGCGTGCGTGTGTATGTGTGTTGAAGTGCCCACAGGGTTTAAGTAAAACCTGAAACCAGCTACATTGTGAGAAGCAGTCTGCAAAATAGTTCAGGTTTATGTTTAGAGAATAGACTCAATATAATACAACATAATAATCTAATTTAAGGATGTAACAAAATTTCAGCTCAAGGTTCAAAACAATACACAATACTGGATTCACAATTACAACATTTAAACCTAAATTGAATGTAAAATATGAAATCCAAATAAAAAAATATCAGGATTGCGACATAAATCTGATCTAGGGTAATGCAATGCAATTAATAAAATAATAATTACATGGCGTTGAAGCCATTCAATGTATCAACGATTTCGCGCAGGGAAAAATTAGAGAGCATTCCAAATTTTCATTTAATCAAAATTTCATCACCATGGCATTCAATGACCATCCAATACATCATTTGTATGTATGAATTGTAGATGAATTTCAACAAAATTAAACCTCAGGAGTGAAAAAGTCATCCAACATTTTTTTTACTTTTTCTAAATACATATAGAAATATTACTCCTATATTTATTAAAAGTGAATATCAACTTGTTTTCTTTGCGGTATTTGAAGTCTGGAAAAATACAGAGCATCATTTCTGTTATTTTCACCTGTTTCTCATTTTCTGCAAATACATGCAAAAAAAACAATATTTTTATGTGAAATTTGGAAGAAATATTATTAGTAGTTTCACAGAATGAAAGAAACTCAGAAATTCAGAGAAACTGACAATAATTTTGAAATTATCTCTTAAAATATTTGCCATGGTTTTATATACATTATATATATATACAGTGCCCTTCACTATCATTGGCACGACTGGTAAATATGAGCAAAGAAGGCCGTTAAAATAGATCTGCATGGTTTCTCGATTTTTTTTTTTTTAAATCTACAAAATTTAATTGAAGGACAATTTTTTTACTTCCATACAAGTTGGCCACAATTTTTGGCACCCTTGTCTTTACTGCAGCCTCAATTTATAAGAAAAACAGTTGTTTTCTTTTCAGTCTGATGAGGTTTGAGAATACATTGAGTGTCATCCGAGTCCATTCATCCATAAAGAATTTCTCCAGATGCTTCAAATGTTAGTAATCCCTTTTCTTTAGTTCATCCCACTCATTTTCTAAAGGGTTCAGGTCAGGGAACTGGGATGCCTATGGCAGGACTTAGATTTTATGTTCAGTGACCCATTTTCTGTTGATTTGGATGTTTTGAACCAATGGAACCGATGGATCTAACCATTGGTATTTGATATAATACATGATGCAATGTATCTGAACAAGATGTCCAGAACCTCTGGTATAAAAGTAGTTTCACAACAATGAAGATCTGGTGATATATTTAAATGTGGGCATGGGGCACTTTCTCACCCCTGTGTGCACCAAACCTATCTTGTGTTATTGCTGCCAAAAAACTATTTTTTATTTCATATGGTCATAGACCCCTAGTCCTGTTTGAAGTTCCAGTATGGCAGAGTAATATGATCGAGTTGTTTTTGCATGAGAGCAGAAGATTTGTTTCTTGGACAGTGATGGAGGTCCCCCCACTTCAAATTGTTTTACTGAAAATGAAATGTTGGAATTTTGTGGATTTTTTAAATAAAAAATAATAGTGAGAAACATTGCAGATTTATTTTTACAGCCTTCTTTGCTCATATTTACCGAGGGTCCAAATAATAGTGGAGGCCACTGTATACAGTATACAGGACCTCAATGGAAAGTCTCCACCTTTATAAAATAGGCTATGTGTGTATATTTCTCATGATCTAGAGGACACAGAATCCTTTCACCCACCACAGGAGACGTTTCACTCTCACAGACAGCTCACAGCAAGAATAACATTTATTAAATCTCACTGTGTGTGTGTGTGTATTGAATATCACCATGACTCAACGGCTCTCAACTCCAATCAGTGGACATGAAACAGACTAGATGTGATCATATTGAGCTGTCTGACACACATTCATAAATGTGGTTTCTCTGACAGGTTTGTCAAACACACTGTCTGCTGTGGTTGTCACCTGCCTGCGTGTGTTCACTCTCACCCACATGTGTCACGTGTCACTCACCGCATCCTGAAAACAGAGGAATCGTCCGGAGCTCTGACACACTGCCTGGTTTTTAGCAAATCCAACTACAGGAAAAAGAAAAATAATACACAAGTATGATTATGTGCAGTTGGGTGTCCAATGATTCACTATGATTCACTGAATTCAAAACAATGATTCATTAAACTCATTAAAATGATTCATAATAGGCTCATGAATCAAATGAACTGAATCTGATCGAAAAATATAAAATCAATACTTTTTCATTTTTAAATACTTACTCCGTGACCGTGCACACACAAACACACAGGTATGTCGGCAATAAAGCGCACACAGTGTGACCTAAGATACTATATGGAGACATACACACCTCCTTTTGGACTGATGGAGTTATGGCCTGAAATCACCAAGGAAACGCCTCTCTCCTCCAACCTCTCTCTCCAGATTTCAATAATCTCTCTGGAGTTATCCTGACAGACAGAGAGAAAGATGATGTGTGAAATCACTATTTGGGCTGATCTTTAATATGAAATGTTCACGTGGAGCGAGTGTTTACCGTACTGCCGTCATCATACACAGACAGCTCCATACGGCCCTGAAAATCCTGCTGGAGAATCGACTGGAGACACTCGTCCAGCCAGTCGGAGGCGTTATACACCGGCATGATCACAGACTGAAAAACACACAAAACAGAGACAAAGATTATATTATAGATTTATATATATTTTTGGAACCGACATAGATTGATATTTATGCGTATAATAAATTACACATAGTTTTATACTTCAAGTATAACCTTGCTGACCGGTAGTACACTACCATTCACAAAGTTACTAAACTAATACTAAACTCATTTGCAGAAATGTTTTATCAACCAGAAGTATAAAACTCTAGATTGTTCAGTTAATTATATAAATCTAGATAGTAGATATTTATGTAAATTGCTTCAAATCACAATGGCTGATGTAATTTAAGACATAATAAATGTTATATTTTAAATCTTAAACATGTAAAACATTTTTTTAACTCTCCATGTTTGGTGTGCCTTCATTACGTTTAATAAACAAAGGGTTAAAACATGGAATTATTGCAATTATAATAATTGACGTCATAGGCTGTCAAAAGGACCTAAAAAAGAGATTCTGTTATGTTGTTCTGTTAACGTCTGCCTTAACCCATTTTCCAAGACATTTATTAAAAATGTTTAATTTTCAACAGTGTATAGGAAATAAAGAGTTAATAACTCACCACTTAACAGTTATATCGTGAATGTAATTTAATATAGAAAAAATATTATTCTTTGTACTATATTATTGTATTTGTATTATGTACTTTGTTTGAACCAATAAAAATAAAAAAATAAAACCTCACCACTTGAACGCTGCTGCCCTCTGGAGGCTGACTGCAGTCACGCGCAGACATCTGCGGTTCGTCTCGTGTGCAGAACCGCTTTAATTCTCTCCCGGACTCTGTCCCGGACCTCCTACAGCTGCTCATCTCACACAAACACACACTTACACATCACTCATGTCTATCATCTCGAATATGTGTTCATTTCGCTCGTACATTGTTTAGCACACACACATTTCCTGTGTTTTGGTTCTTCGTCCGCGCCTCCACGCGTGTCAATCAGCGCATGCTCCTGGTCCACTTCCGGGTGAGGGCAGGAGCAGCGAGATGATTTGTCGATGGAAAAACGCGGACGTGCGTTTGATTGGACGTAACCGATGTCAGTCATTTTGCGCGTCGCTGAACTGAAGCACGTGATCACGTCAAGAAATCGAAACTAAACGCTAAAATGCCGATACGAGCGGAGAATAAAACATCACAGCATGTCGATAGCATGTTTATAGACACGTGCACATTATTTAAAGAACGTCGTAGGTTATATTTATGAATATTAAAGTATTGTGATACCACTGAAGTACCGTCATTTTGTGTCTTTAATAAATAAAACGTATGAGATTTACGCTGATGTCCCACGCTTGCGTTGTTGGCGTTATATAGGGGTACGGCAGCTACATGGGTTGATTTATTTTGTGGTCTCCAACAAATGGGCAGAGATATTCTTAAAGGGCTCATCGGGTGAAAATGCGAATTTGTCCGTGTTTAAATGCCACAATCGCGCGCCCGGTGTATCTAGCAACTC
Source organism: Triplophysa dalaica (assembly GCF_015846415.1). Taxonomy (NCBI): domain Eukaryota; kingdom Metazoa; phylum Chordata; class Actinopteri; order Cypriniformes; family Nemacheilidae; genus Triplophysa; species Triplophysa dalaica. The sequence continues at coordinate 2,344,544 of NC_079543.1, forward strand.
AGAAAACGTGAAAAACGAGATCCCAGTAAGTATTTAGATGAGCCTTTCCCTGCAAGCATGTGAGAAATCGAGCCGTTCAGATTTCCCCCTTGTAGTGACGTAGAGGGAGGCTCTTTTTATAATGTTACCGCCCCTTAATCTACACAATTCCCCCCACGCGCCATTGTTGATTTCTCGAGCGCCAGCGGTGCACGTTACGTCATGGCTAAAGTTCGTGCACAACATGCGAACTGTAATGTAGTTGCCTGCACAGACGAACACAAGTCTTTGTTTAGAGTCCCAACCTCGGAAAAGACGAGACAGGAGTGGATTCGTTTTATTTTTGGCGGAAACCCGCCGGAACGCATAAGTAAAAACCTCCACGTGTGCGCGAATCACTTCAAGCCAGAATGCTTTACGAACCTCGGGCAGTACAACGCAGGGTTAGCTTCGAAGTTGTTGCTCAACGTGGGAACAAGACCAACTGAACGAGGCAACGCTGCAGGTGGAAAAAATGTAAGTATTTAATGTGAAAGACAGTTTTACATTAGCATATAACAGTTAAGGGAGCTAACCTTAATAAACATGCTAAATGGAGCCAGTGTTATTCAACTTACTCGTTATCATATGTTATTTGGCAAATGTGCACTTGGAGTTTGGCTGTATGTGTGTTGCAGCATGTGCGTTAATATGTGTAGCTGTGCCTGTACTGTCACTAATCAATATAGTTTTGGTAATGAATGGTGATGATAAAAGAACACAGCAAGGAACAATGATGTACGGTTGCCCTTTGCAACACATAAGCGATAATTATATCTGGTCTTGTTCAGGCAAGCACATCTGAACAATTGACCAAGGTGCATCATGTGGCCTGTCAGACAGACGCACCAAAATTGTGCACAGTTGCCACCCAGCTGTCTATAAAAACCTTACGACCTCGTTACCAAAGCAAAGGTACGGTTACTGAGACCCCTTGCATGTTGTCATTGTTTTCCGTGTCAGTTGAAGTTGACATAATTCAACTTTCAAGCATTAATGGCATAGTAAGAACATTCTAAATTAATTTAGGCACACAGACAACTCTGTTACGCACTGAGGTTGGTGTTGACACCTTGCAACCACTCCCGTTATTGACACCGATGAAGAGGGCTAGTAAGAGACCTCGCTTAGAGATGGAGGATGAAGAGGTGGACACTACGGGACGCAGCTCAAGTGCTAACATTGAAGAGCCGAGTGATTCTGCATATGATCCTGCAGACTCTGTCGCAACTTTGACGGAGCCATCGGATATAACGTGAGTAATCATAATCTTGTTTAGTTTGATAGCTTTCTTTCAAAATATTTACAACGTTGTGATGTGGAAGCCAGTCATTTTCCAATGAAATCTTTCTAACAGAATGGACTCCTCTAAGCCGGCTCATAAGACTGCTACATACATCGTGTATGAAAACTGTCTGATGGAGCTCTTTGAGGATTGCCCGATGTGTCACGGGGTTTCAGATGTGCGGGCAAGAAGGGTTGGCACATTTCTCCGTGTGGAGCAGCAGTGCCCACAGTGCGACTACTTTAGAAAGTGGAACAGTCAGCCTGTTCTTGGAAGCACTCCTGTGGGGAACCTCCAGCTTTCTGTTGCACTGTATGCCAATGGTGCCTCTTTCTTCAAACTTGAAAAGGTATTGTATGTGTTTGTTACTATAAGACCAATCGTTGACTTTAGAACTATACATGATAAGGGAAGAAATGAACATAGTTAGTCTAAAGCCGTACGTAAACAAAGTCTTCATGACCTCAGATATTCCGGTCAATGCAACTGAAAATGTACAACTATGACACCTTTCGGAGACATGCCAGGAGGTACATAGAGCCCGCAATTGTACATAGTTGGAAGACCGCACAGGATGCCATGTTGCAACAGCTCAGTCAACAGCCGAATGTCGTCCTAGGAGGTGATATGAGAGGTAATCTGTTTTACTTTATAGATGCTGTAAAATAATAAAATAAAATAATGTAACATGGAATGAATGGAGAAAATGAGACATTTGTCTTTGCAGGTCATTGTGCCAAATTTGGTAGTTACACGGTCATGGACATAAGGACCAGCTCTATTATTGATCTGCAGCTAGTTCAGGTAAATCAAAAAATTACTATTATAATCCTTTTTAGTAATTCGTTATTGAAAAATTGTCATCCTATACTAGACCACATAATAGCAGGATAAAACACAAAACCGAAGCAATATCAAATAGGCATTTCCAGCATTATGGACGTGACATTTTGCGTTATGGATGTGACATAAAAATGCTCAAAGAATGAATTTGTTACAGATATTTTCAACCATCTGTTTATATTTTACTAAACCCTTGTTGATAGAGTCTAAGCATGTAAAAATCTCAGTCTGTGAACAAGTTTTCTATTTTAAAAAAGGGAAATAAACATGCGTTATGGATGTGACAAAAAAAGGAAGCGGTATTTGGGAGACGACAAACTTTGTAGGATTTCTGTGAAATAAAATGCACAATCCTGAAGCAATAATACCCAATGAATGGAGAAGAGATGCCTCTTTATTTCAATTGTCATGGGTCCATTTATGAGGAAAATGGAGCGCTATGGATGTGACAATCCTGAAAATGGCACTTACCTGACAATGAAAACTCATGCACTAAATATAAAACAAATGCTTTACAAATTTAAAGAGAGATCCAACATGGGTATTCGAACCAGCAAATGTTAATATCTGTGCTGTTACCATAGTAAAAAACGTTGGTAAAAACTTTATTTTTGCGTGGTAAGGTTGACATTTTCACAGAATTACCCAAATGATATAATGAGTCAATCAGTAAAAGGGTTTGATATCAAATTTGAAAAGTGAAATGCAGATTATGGTGCGAAACATATCAATGTAAATGTTACAAAAAAAATCATTCATGAATTTTTCAGTGTATAATGATTAGCTAACAAAAGAATTGACAACGATGCTCAATTATACCTTTTCTTTTATGACCAGAGCAATGAAGTCGGAGGGAGCAATAATATGGAGAAAGAGGGACTGAAGAGAAGCCTCGAGCTCTTGAGGGCACGCAGCGTGACGTGCGATAGTATAATCACAGACCGCCATCCTCAAATACAGAAGTTTCTGCGGGATGCAAACATCACACACTATTACGATGTCTGGCACATAGAAAAAGGTATTAGCCTCTGTGTTTCTGTGGAGGGGGATTTATTTATTTCAAAACTTTCATATATCAATAACCTTATCTCAAATCAAAGGTTATTCTATAATGAAAGCATAAAGATAATACAAATGTCAATTATGTAGAGGATCCAATGCCCATGTCCACAATACAGATTTTATTTTATTTTTAGGAATATCCAAGAAAATTTGTAAGATAGCTCAGCGTAAGTCATGCAAGAACCTGCAGAAGTGGCAACGGAGTATTAAAAACCACATTTATTGGACTGCAGCCTCTTCTTCATCAGGGCGAGAGAGAGTGGCAAAGTGGACTTCCATTCTCAATCATGTACAGGACATACACACACATGAAGATCCAGGTTTTCCACGGTGTTTGCATCGGCAACACGCATCTAGGGACAAGAGCAAGTGGTTGAGAGCTGGTATGTTTACTCATTTTGTTCTGTCAGTGTAAAGCTCCGTCTATGTACAAGGGCTGTGTATTGGCAAGTGTGCCTCCAGATACGATACACATCACCATATATGGGTCGCGATACAATACACTGCTATGTGTTTCATTACGATACGCATTGGTGATATATTGCAATACTTAAAATAGAAAAAGTATGAATTTTAGAAATTCAATCGGCTGTGCACCACCTGGGGTTTTCCGTAAGGATAAGTATAAAAACATCCCTTAACTCTGCAGAGTGGCCATGATGTGTAATGCAAGGACCTTTAGATCAGAGGTTTGGGTTCCCTGTGGATTGCGCCCCTCAAGTGGGTTGCACAGGGGCATAAGGTGGGTCACTTGGCTGTTGTGGTGCATTTCAGTTAAAGCAGTGAACATGGGCAGTATAAAACCCCTGGGTCATCCGTGCTGAAAATGCACCGGTGTCACACCAGTGAAATCACGATAAATTGTTACATTTGTTACATTGTTACATTTTGGAATAAACTTTTTGTCTAATGCACATCAGTGGCCAAGTGACTTGGTGGGTCATGACTTGCAAAGCTAACAAACATCATTTATTTGATATAACTCATTACTTTTTAAAACCAAAGCATATCGAGAAAAATAATATTGCGAAAGTTATGTTATCGATATTTTTTGCACAGCCCTACTATGTATATATGATTGACATTTTCTTCTTAACATTCAATTCATTTTTGTATCTATTTTACTTCACTTTAAAATGATACTTTATTATGTTATCCTTTCCCCTACAAGCAACACCTTCCTTATGTAGACTCGAGAATATCCTTACTAACAAGAGGATTCTAAAGGATGTTGAGAAGCTGAGCCCTCACACTCAGACTTCAGCGTTGGAGGCATTTCACAGTGTAATTCTGCATTTCGTGCCCAGGAATGTAGCATTTCCATTTCTTGGAATGCTATGCAGGTAAGTCAATAGTAAGAGATTGATTTTGATTTTACACATATTTGACCCTGGACGACAAAACCATTTTTGAAATTGAGATTTTTGATCTGAAAGCTGAAGAAATACACTTTCTATTGATGTATGATTTGTTAGGATAGGACAATATCTGGCGGAACAACAACAAAATATGAGAGGGTGCAAAATATTGAGAAAATCGCCTTTGGAGTTGTTAATCTGAGGCACTGTAGCAGGCCATCCACTCACAAAAAGCACGTTTTTATACATTTACGTTAAGAAATGTATAAAATATTTTCATAGAACATGATCTTTACTTAATATCCTAATGATTTTTGGCAAAAAGAAAAATCTCTCATTTTTACCCCTACAATGTATTTTTGGCGATTACTTAAAATGTTTCAGTGCTACTTAAGACTGGATTTGTTGTCCAGGGTCACATATTTTCTCATACACGCATAGTATCAAGCAAGAGACTTAACATATCGTTACTTTTCCTCTAAAGACTCTATCTGGCAGCCCTGCATTTTAACGAAAATGCTCGCCGGCCCCAAGCCACCACAACAGCTGGCAAGCCACTGTTCAAAGTCTCTTTCCCGAAATACAGGAAAGGAGAATGTACTGTGAAGCCGGTCAAAGTAAACCCAACCTTCCGTAAGTTTCACATGTTTTTATTTAAAAGGGACAGTTAAATATTGTTGAGACATTGTTGAGTAGAAAATTCTAAGGAATAATAACAAAGTGACTGCAATACAGTTATTGGGAACATTACAAAATAAAACCTGATTACAATGTTTCAATAGATTATGTGGACGACCTGATGGACCTTGTCTTTGACAAAGTTGCCCTGGACCCGACCCCATATGTGGAAGAGGTGTTGAAGATCCCCATACCCGAGGATCTCACTGCCCAGTTTGCGAAACCAGACAAGCTGGAAATTATAGAGCGATATGTGTCAAGGTTCAATCAAAGGCAGGTCTGAACCCCACATATCAACCATGAGCATCAGGGAACTCTCCACCCAGATGCGCCGGCCCAGAAAACCCCATCACCAGCAGACCAAGCTTCTGTACGCCAAATACCTGTACCGGCTGAAACAATAAATAAATCTATATTTTGAAAAAGAATATGATTTTTGTGTATCTTTTACCTTGATTAATGTATTCTATTCATATTTATCTGTATTAATAAGTTGTACTCTGCCTTTTTTTTATAATTCACATTTTAGTGTGTTTAAAAAATGCTCTTTGTTTTGTTTGTGTAGTAATCATCCATACAATAAAAGTTTGTACAGTTTATGTGATTTCATTACTTGATATTTTGTAATAAATGTAAAGTTGTTATGTTGCTAAAAATTGAAACGCTAAGTGACCAATGAGACAAAGATAACATTATCATGTTCAGGATCTCTAGCCAGGTTTCCACAAATTAAAATAGCGCATTGAAAATACGCCCAATGCAAACACGTCAATTCGCCCAAAACTTCCATGCGTCGCAAAAAAGTTCTCACGCTCGCATGAGATGTTTCTTTAGGCAATACGATGAAGGCATATTTCGCAAAACTGCAATTGAAACACAAATTCTTTGTCGCATTTGTCTTATAGAAAAGCATATCTAGTCTGCATTTATGCTTAGAAAATATACTTTGAAGGGAAAAAGTGCATCCGAGTTTGCAAACTTATTGGTGAAATGATCTTATCTCACTAGCAGGACCTCCAGAGATGTACATACCTGTGCAGACCTGCCCTCATCTGCTCCCACCTGCCCTTACCTGTTCACCCATCCAACCCTTCTTTTCACACACGAGTGGGAGCATGAGGCTGACATTTTACACCTGCTGATGTATTCAGCCACAGCCACACCTCACAGACCTGAACACACTGTTAACATCCCACACAACAGCACCTGAGGTTACACGCAGATGTGTGTGCCCTTGAGACAGATAAAGATCAAGATCATCCACATTCTGCTCATGCCAAAATGTCAACACCAACACACAGTCTATCTCTGTATTTATCTAAATAAAAATCACCACTCAAACTTTTCCAGGTTAGTGTGATGTTGACTGAACGACCTTATTCGATTTTTTTTGTTCTAGAGAATGTTGAAGGACGGAGTGTGAGAGATTACATGGAACATAATACTTCCTGTTGGAGTAAATCACAAATTAGATCTTATTAATACATTGGTTGTTTTTTTATGAGCAGATGGAGAGCAAAAGTAGATTTCCGTTGAAAGTTTTATATATTTGTGTAATGGTATCACACATGAAGCTGTTCTCTACCCGCAGGTCTGGATTTATAATGGTTGATGTCGTATCCTCGGGGCTTTACAAACTGATGCTGAGCTCCGCCCCCTTTCACCTGTGTCACCGGCAGACAGGTCGAGCCAGTCTGACAGACAAGTGTTTCAGCAGACATGACTCTAGTCTCTTCACCTGTTCAACACATCCAGACTACAGGTGATCTACTGATCCAACACGCCGTCACGGTAAGAAAACACAAATTTTACATGAATGTGAATTATAGATGCATTGAAGATTATGAGATGAGAGATGAGATGGATTTGATTTTATTGCAAAACCAGTGAAAGGATTAGACAACGATGCTTAAATGAAGTTCAAATGATTCAGAGTATGAATGTTGAAGTAAAAAAGTATATTTATCACAAATAAATCCATTAAAAATGTTGCTTAAATATTTTATTTACTGCGGTGAAACTGAGGTGACTTGGTATCAGCCACTTCTGAAAAAATGTCTTAATTTTACACTATAAATGATCCATGAACTCTGACATAGTGGAAGAAACATTTTTGTACATTTTATTTCATCTTTTTGCTCAATCTGTGTTTCTGGATCTAACCATATACAGCAGTTTCCCATTGCATTTACAAATGAACTGACTTCAAACTGCATTTTAAACATGCATTTATTCTTTTTATGTAAATAAAAACGTATGAGCTTGAGCAATAACTGAGAACTAGTTAAAACAAACACAGCAGGATTAACTGAGCTGACAGCAGAAACCATCAATCTCAGTCCGGCCCCCTCACGTCTGACACCCAGGAACCAGAGGAACTCGAGCGACGGGTTGCCACAGCGAGATGGGCGGGACTTAACCGGAGAAAAGCTGATTTTAGACTAAACTAAATGTAGAATGAGATGAGCATAAAGATAAGGACTGAAAACAAAGCGCAAGACTACAGTTAGATGCAAATGAACTCATAGTTACTATGATTTACAAGCACTGTTGCTATAGACTCACGCTGGTTCCTGAAAGCCTCGGGCTGAAGTTTCCCGTTTTATTCAAACGTGAACGTAGACATGACACCAATTATTAAAATGATCGGCTGTGAGAGGAACACAATAGAGTTTCACTCCAGCACATCAGAGATCTCGACTAATAAATGTTTTATTTCTCTCTTTTAAAAGGCTGTGTAAGCAACACCGTTCAGTCGTTGTAGGTTCATCGACAGTTTCTCCGTCGGGATGAGCATCTCTGTCAAAGACCGCAAGCCGAAGAAGCCTCATTACATCCCCCGTCCCCCTGGCAAGCCGTTCAGATACCAATGCTTCCAGTGTCCCTTCACCTGCAACCAGAAATCCCACCTCTTCAACCATATGAAATACAACCTGTGCAAGATCTCCACCTCCATAACTGACAAACAAAGCAGAAGCTCATCTCACGCTTCCGCCGCAACCAACATCCCGTCCGCAATGGACACAAGCCTGAGTGACGTGTCAAAAGAAACAAAGTCTGAAGTGGAAGTGATTGATAGTGGAGGCGAGTCCGAAGCATCTCCCCACAAAGATGTCACTTTAAATCACGATGAATCGTGCGAGAAGAAAACACAGAAGGAAGCAGATCTTCCAAAACGACATCGCTCTGACTCTGTGTCGTCCTCTTCAGACGTTACACCCGTGTATAAACCCGAAGCTCTTCTCCCTCGGGTTTCCCATGTGTTCAGCCCTGTGGGTGTCTGGAGACCCCCGGTCTCATTTCAACCCAGCTCTCTAAGCCCTGAACACAAACCACATCTGAAGGACAGAGAGATGCGGGATTATCCCTATCATGGTGCTGTTTTTCCGGGATATTATTCCTACGGTGTTCCCATCTCTCTGCATCCGCTCTACTCCCAATATTACACCCCGACCCCGCCTCACCAGCACCTCCTCCCGTACTCCCTGGATGGCCCGGTGTTTCCGAGAGAACTGTTGCCAGTGAGTTCTCCATCACCTGAGGAGTATTTTAGATACTATCGCACGTTTTTGACTCCGGGTTATAGCCAGAATGCTCAAACCCACCCAGCAGGGCCTTACTTTATCCCGTACTCTGAACAGACCCATCACGTGAGAAATGTGACTCCTGGGTTTTCACTGTCATCAAGATATGAGGCGGCTGAGTTCTCAAGCGTGCAGCATGTCATGAGCGAGCACACGTGTGAAGAGAGAGAGCTCAGGGGGATCATTGAAGGAAAAGAGCTTCAGGTGTGTCCACATACGGGACGCTCTGCTGCTGGATCGCCAGATGGACCACACCCTCACCATGGTTACCAGCAGCCAGAGGATGAGGAGGTAGTGCTGGACAGCCAATCAGATGAGAGGGGTGCGGCCATACAGATGGATGAAGATGGTCAGAGACAAGAGGAAATAAAACGCATTGAAAGGTGAGATAAAATATGGTCTATTTTACGGGAAAGTAACTTTTGTTTTGAAATGTATAGTTTTTTTATATTTAAAAAATGTACTGCACATGAATAAATAAATAATCCAAAATAAAAAAGAACAATAAACACAAAAAAGCATAAAACAGTCACAAAATTTGTTAATAAACTAATATTATTTTAATTAACTAACTGTAGACACCCTTAATTTTTCAAAGAATACACCAAGTTTTATTTTATTATTATAATCAGATTTTTTGAATTACTATTAAATTCTTAAGTAAAAAATAGTTAATGTAAAAGCTAACAAGTAAGATGATTTTTTGTTGTATAGACGGTTTCATTGGACACACACCGGGACTAAAGTTAACTTTCAGTCTGTGTTAGGTGATAATATAAAAAATATATATATTAGATTTGTAATAATATTAATTAACATTAATACTTTATTGTACAGTAAAAGTTAAATTAAAACTACTCAACAGTTATTGATTCTTTGCGGTGGTCTATCGGAAGTTAAGTTAAGGCCACATAATGTTTGTTATACCGTTTATATTTATAACCGTTTATAATCTCTTATATTTTGCTTTTATATATTTTTATCTCCGCAGGTCACCAGCTTTTGAGGTGAGAGAGACAGAATCTAACAGTGTTGATCATCATGGCATGAGTCCTCTCAACCTCTCCAGAAGACATCAGATCAAGAATGATCCTTCAGTTCAACAGTCTCATCCTCTGAATCTGACTGTGAAGGAAGAGATCCAATCACAGAGCAGCTCGAGTGAAGACGGCCCATCTCAGCAGGGGATTGTGGGTAGCGTGACATCACCTATGGACATTGATTCGCTCGCAGAGGAAGAGACAACGGCTGCGTTCGCTCTGTGCCAGCTGGCCCGGTCCATTGTTACTTATCCAAACGGAAACTCAAGACCAACATCTGACCCTGATCAAACGTCTCCAAAAAACACAAACTCCACAAAACCATCTCCAGAATCAAATTCAGATGAATGCTCCGCCCATCCTTCTGACATGACAGAAGTCTCCACTTCCACTTCAAATGTAAAACATCCAAAGAGTAAAACACGTGGAGCACACGGCACCAAAAGAAAAGGAACGAGTGACCTCCGTAAACACAGTTTGAGGAAAAGAACTTGCCATTAAAATGAAACATCATTTACAGATTGTTGTGTTTAAACACATCGTAAACATTCATGACCGTTTTTTTTTTAAGAAGAAATTTTCAGCAGCTGTGTTTTAAGTGCAACATTGAATCTTATTTATTTTTCACTTTTTAAACTTTGTTGAAACTACTTCGTTTCACATTGTTCATGTTTTCACATCTGAATTTAAAAAATTTAAACGACAACAAAAGTCAGACTGGCTTAAAATGACTGTGCAAACACACAAACCGAGCAAACACACAGATATGCCAAAGAAGCAGACGTTTGCAAAAAAATCTAAAACACGTTATCGCAGGTCTGTTACGGCAGAAAGCAACAGGTGCAGAAACCTGTTAAACCGCTGAAAGTGCAGTTATAGTATCCAGCAGGTTCAGACATGTTAGTTACCGTTAAACCTGTCGCTCTCTCCGTCACGGTCATTAAAGTGTCAGACCTCCTACACATGAGGAATACAATTCATCATCTTATACAGACATTCAATAAAGTACTTTTTATTGGTTTGCTAAGGCCTCCGTACTGTAGACAACTTGATTTAAAAAGCGATCTCTGCTGGTAATATGGGGTACTGTCGGCCTAAAGAGACCCAAAGTGTTCACTATCTCAGTATGACTCCTTCTTCAGTGGAACACGAAATAAAATATTTTGAGAAATGTCTCAGTGGTTTTGTGTTCATACAATGGAAGTCAATGGGGTTCAATGTATTCTGTTCTTTGAAATATCTTCTTTTGTGTTTTGCAAAAGTTCCCCTCAAAAAGAACCAAGCATGAAAAGAAAACGGCATTGTTCAAACCACTTTAAAACCTCTAGGTAAAGATAACAAGCTTTAAAAGTGACATTCATTTATTAGTGCCATGAACATTCAACATTTAACTCATAGAGGATTAATGGATTCACCTGGTTAACCTGTAATATGCAATAACTCCATCACATTCCTCAGGAGAGATTTACTGTACAGCTGGTAGTTGTTCTTAAATTATTTTCCAGAGAGAAAAGAATTAACAGCATTGGATAAAGTCACTCCAGCAATTATAAAACAGTTCTCTTACTCTATTTGGACGGACAGATTCTGTGATTTTCATTTGCTATGTGAGTGTCTGTGGGGCGCTAGCCCCGGTGCATTGTGGGACTGTCGGTGAGACAGGCACGGAGGAGGAGCTTGTTTACAATCAGTGTCGGATCCTTTAGGGCAAACATTCACAGGGATCCACAGATACAAACCAATGGAAAGTATTTGATGATGATGGAAAATATTCAGGTGTGATGTGAAGGTTCATAGGATGTTACAAAAACTTCCCCACCAGTCTCAGTCCCATGTATCCGAGGGCTGACGGTGAGTAGGGTTTTATTTTAAGAAATACTGACATTCAGACCTTAAAAAAATAATATTGCAAAGCAGAATTTGATCTATTGAGATCAAACTGGATTCTGAAGGGTGGTGGTCTTGTGCCAGTATGAAGTTAGATCTAAATGAATTGCAGAAATGCACGTTTTGCTATAATTACTGTAACTTTAAGCATTACATGGCAACATTAAATGTTGGCAATATTGTTAATATTAGCCAATAGCGTGGGCCGCCTCGATGACATCAGCCAATTAGGAAAGTTGACTTTTGAGGCAGAAACTGATCCAATTTTGAATGAAGTGTGAAATTAAACAAGCACGTGTACAGAGTAGGCATGGGCCGATTAGCAGTTTCATGGTATACCGCGGTTTTACAAAAGTCGTGGTTTTAAACGCTACAATTGTCGTATGAGCTGTTTTGTGTTGCTTCAAAATAAACTATATTGTGTTCAATGGGGAAAAAAGCAGTTTTTTACCCAGATATTTAAAGAACACGTTTTCATGGTTGTAATCGCGATATCGGCACACTGCGAAACCACAATATTATTCTTAAGATTACCATACCATCAAGAAAACTCTGTCAAACTGACCCATGCCTTGAGTGAGATAGTCGTTAGGATCGAATTTTGACTTTATGTTGACCTTATGAGCTTGTACACACCGGGACAATAATCGCACACGCTTATCTGCAACGTTTTTCGGCGTTCATACTCAAACGATTATCACTGGCGATGAGTCGAGTGAACGTGCAATTTCACTCCCTGACATAGATGGCGCTCAATGAAAATCAGCTGTAGACAAGGTGGCGCTGCGTGACTTTATGCTTCTGACACTCGCTTGTCACGGATAAGAAGAATTCATATTGCTTCCTCTTCGTCAATGTGTGCTCGGCAAGACCGTTTTGTGCTTGAGCGCCACCAAGTCTTGTTTTACTGTAACTTTGGCAGCTCCAGGCATGTGAACAACATCAGCAATCTCATTGGTCAGCCAGTTTTTAACACAACGCGGCAAACCAAAAAACAAGCCATAGGTGTTAAAAAAAAACGCTTTTACGCATGTCATTTTGCGCGTCAGTGTGCACACTCACATTGGCTCCCTTTGTTTGGTCACAAGGCATTAAATGACCACGATAAAAGTGCGCGATTATCGTCCCGGTGTGGACAAGCCCGAAAACTGCAATACATACATTTGGACTCTCTCTTAGAAATACAAAATCACAAGTAACTTTACGAACCTTACAGTCTGACATTTTCCATGAAATCCAACCCAACATCTCCAATTGAAAATATTTTGATAATCTATAATCATAACCAATCTGTTGTGAATCAGGATAATGAGACAGTTTACAATATTTTTAGGGATATGCTCAATAACACAAAAAATAAACTAAAATCTAAACTCACCAAAAAAGTTGCATCTTGTAACTTCATATAAATACTATAATCCATATGAGCACTCATATTTAAGCTAATGGACAGAATGCAGGTGGACATTAAAATCCAAACATAAATGAATGTCAGTCGCCTAAAATGTGTAATATCTTATTGGCAAGAATTTATCACAACAAAACTCAAGCCTAAATTTTTCTTTAGTAACAGTAAAATTGTAGCGTTCACATTTTTTCAGTCAGTTTGCACCAAATATATTAAAGTCATCCAATTTCCAATGGAAGATGATCCAGTTCAATTGATAACAACCCGTCTGGATTCAGATCTCTCCATCAGAGGAAAGGGTTGTGGTTTTGTCTCTGTTGATGTGGTTGTATGGTGGATGGACGGGTCGGGGCGGTGCACAGTGGCAGTAGAGGTTGGGGAAGGTTGTTGGGTATGTCCAGTAGGCCGTGGGGAGGTTGAGTGTAGGATGAGGGCAGAGATTGAGGTTTCTGTTGGAGGAGGGGCAAAGGGAGGGAGGCGCTGTACGACAGGGTGTGAGCCGGCAGAGGAGACGTGGAGTTGGGTCTCATCTGATTCAGAGTCAGTCTGGGCTGGTCACAATGGAAAGGGTTGGTGGGAGATGGTGCGCTCAGACCTGCGGAGAAACAGTGGTAAATCATGTCGTGACATATCACTACACTCCTATTAGATACCGTCATAGATGCGTGAATGCTGAATACCTGTAAGGAAAGGGTTTTTACTTGTGGCGGGAGGGTTGCTAGGGATCAGTGCGTCCAGGTTCACCAGAGAAGCGGCCGTGGGTCCGAGGAAGGTCTCAGGGGTGCGGCACAGTCTGGGTGTCACCGCATCTAGAGGAGGAGCCAGACGAGAGAGGTCAAAGGTCTCCGGACTGTCGCTGTCTCTGCCGTTCACTTGAACACCAGTAAAGTGCTCAACGACTGTGAAAGTAAGAGAGAAAGTGAAAGAGGGCTTTAAAGTCAGATAAGAACACTGAGCGATCAGTATAAAGAGCACCTGCTGGACTCTCACAGCGAGGGCTGAACACACGGTTTGGCCCCTCCTGTTTTACTTGAGGCTCCTCCTCCAACCGAAGCTCCTCCTCTTCCTCCTCCTGAATGCAAAACGGGTCCTTTCCCCCTGGAGCTGGAGGAGAAAAACACCGATCACAAACGACAAACATTTGCATCCTTGCAACAAGAGCTATCCATTTAACGATTTGGAGTTTTATTTTTGCGCTATTAGCAAAACCAAACCGATATTAAAATGTAAACGCGTCAATTGCTTTAGTTTGAGAACCTTCACGCGCTGGACTCCTCCAGGCCTGTTCTGCCATATTCAAGGAGGGGGTTGAAGGTGAGGCTTCCCAGTGATCAGAAGGCTGGTCGGCGCCCCAATGAAGCGGGGGACTACTGGAGGAGGGGCGTGTCCTCCACGGACTTCCGTTTCCAGGGTCACTGGAATTAACTACAGCTGAAATAAAAAAAAAAAATAGCTTTCTCGCTGGTCTGATATTCATAAATAGCACATTCAGAAAGAAATCCTGTGACGTCACTGACCTAGAGACTCCCAGGGGTCCGAGGTCACAGGGCACGTGGGCGGGGCATCCCAGGGGTCTTCGCTCTGCAGCGCGGCAGGCGCGGGGCTAAATACATCAACTAGATCAATCATGGCCGACTGCGAAGAGAAATTGATCGTCACTCGACAGACAACGACAAACCTGTGAGGATCAATATGAAAACTCGCTCTCTCACCTCTCCAGTGCCTGAGTCTCTCTCTGCCTTCTCTTCCAGAAATTTCTGAAGTCGTCCTTCACCGGTGGGATGTGTGCGCTGATCCTTCATGAAATAAAATAAAAACATGATAAAGAAAAACACTGGAAAAATGTACACACAGAGTTAGTGGAAATATTCATCAGGAGTAAAAGAGCACAGGGAAGGAACATCTCCAGCGGCCCTCACACAAAACTTTTCCGATTGAAGAAAAGAGAGAAAGATCATTAGTGAAAAAAGACAAATTGAGTTAGGAGTTGAATGACAGGTGAGGTTGATATGTGAGATGAGGTAAGTCAATCATAACACAGCATAGATGTCTTAAAGTCCCTGTGAACTGGAAGTTGAAGTCGTTTTTACTTCCATATTTTAACGCATTTCCAAGTGAAACAAAAATAGTGGGCGAGGCTTTCGTCTTCATCCCCGATTCGATTGGATGTTAACAGCCGTTGCATTTTGAAAAGGGACTGTCAGCAGACTGAGAGATGAAGGGGAGGAGTTAACGGATGCTCCGCCCAAGCCATCTAACATACGTCAATTAAGATTGATAGTCATTACAGGAAGGAAGTGTGAAGATTATGAGGGCACACGATTTTCAAAAAGAGAATGACCCACATTGATAAACTATTTTCAATAAATGATTAAATATTTAATGAAAAAATGGGCATTGTCATTCTTTATTCACTGGGACTTTAAAAAAGACAGCAGCGTAAATACGTCCCGACTACTTCTAAGCAACAGAAAGTGAAAAATAGCCAACTATTAAATTGTAATATTAATTCAAGAACCTTTGACAAAACTTGAAACTTGTTTGCTGAAATGATGTGAGCATCCACTGCAGGTTGTTCAGACACCTGCACGGAGCCACCTGGAGTCCACCTGCATCTCCATGACAACAGTGCTACAGTCATGATACACAGAAGATGAAGTTTAGTTATTACACGTCGACTGAATCACAGCAGCACATGTGAACGCTCCACATCTCCTCAGTCCTGTGAACATGAACATGTTCCTAAGAAAGAAAAGAACATCGGTTCAAACAAATGAGTTCATCTTCCTATTTCACCTTCTTATTTCCTTGCACTTTTATACACATACACGTGTTTTCACGTCTTTCAATAGACACAATGAACATATATACTGTACAAACAAGGCTGCGCAATTAATTGAAAAACTAAATGTGAATACAAATACGGGTGAGACGATAGACTCTATGCACACAGGGTGATAAAGAGCATCCGCTAAAATCTCGGCCAGCTAAGCTACCTCCGCTTTCATAGGGCTGAGGTTATTTGTTACCAAGTGATAAGGATATGTTTACTAAAAAAATCTTTTAAATTTCAGCAAACAGACATACTTTGTTTTTTATCATATTTGTGAATGTAGCTTGAATCGATAACCTAAAGCCTTTCCCCATTTTGGCTGTCGGAAACATCATTGTTCCCTATGGATGCGGGATGGAACTGAGCGGACTGAGACGAAACGCGGAAGCGATTGTGCATAGAGTCTATTACATAACCGGCAAAAGCCTCAATTACACCTGCCCATTTGCCCTCTTTCTGTATGTTTTGCCAGTGTTTTTGGCGCCGAATACAGAGACAAACCAGAGACTGAATATGTTGACGTGTCCTTTAGCCGTTCCTTTTGGATTTTTGTACTAACAACATAACTCCCACAATTATTTTTTCTTTTCATTATATTATTTAGTTTGGAATGTATTTGGAAAGAATATGGCATACAGCTGTTTCACTGAATGTTATACAACACCACAAAACTTCAATTCAAAATCTATTCATCAACAATAAATGACATTACAATATCGAGATGAATAATCGACAATTTGGGTTTTAGTCCTGATCGTGCAGCACTGCTTGTTCTACCCCCTCATCAAAAATATCATATATAAATCATGTTTAATTTATAAGATGATTGTCCATATAAAATAAAAAAATTCCTGGTGTTCCTATCTTTTCGTGTTGGACATTTGATCAAGACCTCTCTTTGCCACACTATGAAAGAGACAACTTTGTGTGTGTGTGTGTGTTTGTGTGTGTGTACCTCTCTGCTCATGGCCAGCGCGAGCTGCAGCTGTAGTTCTTCTTCTCCGCTGGTCTGAGGTCGAGTCTGTTCCAGATCAGACGCTCTCGGCGAAGAAGACGATGCTGAAATACACAGACAGATATGCAAATGTCAACCTTACAATGAAAAAAATCTAAGCTCATATTACTGATATTTTTTCTTATATAAGGGCACATGAAAATTAAAATATAGTATTTATTTTACGGTCTATGAAGAGCCATTCCTTCTCCATCTGTCGGGTCTCATTACTCCAGGTTTGTGCATTTTAATCGAGTAGCAACAAACACGGAAGTGAATTAAACTGCAATTCCTCGACCGACCGCTAGAGACTGCCTCCAAAACAGAGCAGAATCTCACTGAGCCCAATGATAATATGCCCAACTTTATAGGAGAAAAACATGTTTTTATATAGCTCATTTTGCCCTTCATGACAACTGTGTGGAGGTGAATGTTTTTATAACTCATCCGTTTAAATTATATTAATACTAGGGTTGTCAAATCTTTTTTTCTCAAACGACTAATCGCATACAGAATAAAAGTTTGTGTTTCTAAAACATATTTCTGTGTACTATTTATTATAATTTTGTACTTATACTTGTACTTTTGTATAAACATATACACATACATTAAGGAAATATTTATTATTTATAAAATATTGTATTTATTTATTTTTACCAAAAAAAATTATATTACTACATTTTGTTCATTTTTATACATTAATTTTGATAATTTTTCTTTTTCTATAAACATGTATATGAATGTGCTTATAAATACAAAATGATTATGTACAGTACACAGACAAATATTATGTAAACACAAACTTTTATTTTGGATGCGATTAATCGTGATTAATGGTTTGACAGCACTGATTAATACTTAATGTAACACATAGTTATGGGCATTGCCACTTGAGTGACAGGTGGTTTCACCAAGCAGACACCTCAGCTTCATCCATGTCCTGCATCTTTTGCCCATTTTTTATTATCCGGGAGTGACGTGCGGTGACGTGCTGCCAAGATGGCGATGACAGGCTCCACCCACTTTAAGCTTCAAAATTGCTCTTCACAAATCTACGGGTTACGTCACGAACACTACATCCGTGTTTTTTGGTGTACAAAAGCATTTTTTGTCAATTATATATGTTTATCTCCCAATTTTGAAATAGAAAACGTGTGAATAGATTATTTTTCTCACGTTTAGATTCAACAGGGGTTTAGAAAATAGTTCTATATATAAATGTAACAAATACATTCTGTGTGTATCAAACACGAGACACTGAGGGGAATAATGTCAAACTAATTGGTCAGGTCACAATACTGCCTGTTATGACCCTCAGATGCACCCTGAAGCAGTCTACACAATGTATATTTCTGTATATTTCTGAATTCTCTGAAGCAACAATGAGGAAAGGAACCTCAGCATATATCCATATCTATATACCTTATAATGTGTGTGGACTCACAGTTAAATGAAGACGGTGATCCTCTGGACTGAATGAACTCTTCTCCGTACAGCGCTGCCATGCTGGGCTGACTGCTGCGTCTGCTGGGGAACGCGGGGGGAACACCTGCCACCCCTCCGCCGCCCGTCATCCTCTCTCTGGTCTTGAGGGCCTGTGCTCTCTCCTGACGCAGGCGCTCCTCGTCCCTCAGCAGCGCCACCAGATGCTTGGCTTTCTCGCGCACGTTCACGCCCTGATCCCGTCCGTCCCGGTCCACGTACTGAAAGTCTCGGAGCGTCTGAATGGTGAAGGCGTTCTCGCGGCACTGCTGGGCGACCCGCTCGGAGCCCGTCTTTGCCAAATAATCCAGCAGGGTCAGAGCCTAGAGCAGACAAATAATTTTTGACTCAATAAATCTTTCTTTTACTCAATGATTCATTTTCTTTACTCAATGAATCTTTTTTTGACTCAATGTATATTTTTTTAATCAATAAATCATTTGTTACTCAATGAATCTTTTTTTGATTGGATAGATCTTTAAACTCAATAAAAACATTTGACTCAATTATTCTTTATTTGACTCTAATTCTCATTATTTGACCTAATAAATAATTTGTGACACAATTAATCTTTTTTGAATCAATAAATCATTTGTGACTCAATGAATCAATCTTTGACTCAATGAATCTTTCTTTCCCGCCATTAATCTTTTTGACCATTTCTTCCCTTATCGATAAATCATTTGTTACTCATTTAATCATTTTTTTTGACTTAATGAATCTTCTTAAAACCCAATAAAACATTTTTGAGTCAAAAATGCTTTTTTTGACTCAATGAATCATTATTTGATCCAATAAATCATTTGTGACTCAATTCATCTTTTTTTTGACTCAATGAATCCTTATTTGACTCAATCTTTTTTAGAATCAATAAATCATTTGTGACTCAATGAATCAATCTTTGACACAATGAATCTTTCTTTGAGTCAGTAAATCTTTTTTTGACTCGATAAATAATTTGTGACTCATCGAATCGTTTCTTATTCTAGAAGAGATTATCTTATATTGTGAAAACATGGGTCACGTGTCACACCTTGTAGACATGTCTCCAGTTCTTCCCGTGATCATTGAGTCGTTTCCACACCATGGCCATGACCTCGCTGAACGCCACCACGCTGAAGGTCAACTCGGAGATCTCTGACATCAGCGAGCTGGACGGACCCCAGGGGTCATTGGAAGTCGCCTCCCGCACCTTGATCTCCGCATCCGAGTAATTGTGCACGATGTTCTTCACCTGGCGCCGCAGAGCAGAGGTCGTCATGGCGACTGCGGAAGAGTGCTTGCGTGGGCCGTACTCTGGCCTCCCGGTGTGATAAGAGGTGGGCAGAGTGTCACGCTAAAGAAAGAGCGAGCGAGCGCTGGGAGAGAGAGAGAATATTAGATCATGTTATCTATAAATCACAGAGACATCTTGTTTGTAATCCATCATCATCCCTGACGCTTCCATGTTCAGAGGTCACGTGTGGAAGGGAATTCGATGATGATGTCATAACATCTTTATGTGTAGCTCGAGAGATTACAGTTGTCAGAGTTATCAATAATTCAGATCCACTCTGCAGTTAGCAGTTCTCATAAACACACATGGGCACGGTTAACCGACCGGAGGAGAGAGACGTGTGTTATTGGCCTCTTCAGGCTCCCAAAGCAATCCTAAATTTAACCTGTCAATCACTCGTACGTCCTTGAGACGGTCAGACAACAAGAGAATACCTGATCTGATTCTCTATAGCTCAACCGGAAAACAAAAGAATAAATCTGATGTGTGTCACATTTGTTGTGTATTCTCATTCATGAATCACAGACACGTGCGGCGTATAGAAACACACACACAGCTTTACTACCTCCCACCACAGGAACATTGAGACCCCCGGACCCCCGCAGATTGTGACACATGGAGTGATGTTTCATCTCTGAATCACGGGGGGATTTCGTATGTTATCAAGCGTTGACACAGACTACATAAAATATAAATGGACAAAAACTACTCTGGAGATACTGTAAAGTATTTATATCCATTTTTAACCTAATCAAAATGTTAAACAAATATCTTGAAGTTTCAAGAGTGTTTGATAACATATACAAAACTAAAACCAGGAGTGCTTTTGGACCAGTGTTCACGTATTGTGAAGTGGTCTATAGTTTATAAGTTAAAGGTTGATGCAGAAAGCAGAGAAACGGTGTCTGATGTGTGGAAGATGAGAGAAATAATCAGAATGTAAAATACTTATGTTGGTTACAAAAGTTTTAAAAAGTTTTTTTTTATGTATATTTTACAATTTTAAACCTTTATTCTTTCGCACATCGGATTATCGGCTGTCAAATTTGTTTTAGTCACAAGACATGAAACAACCAATGAGATTCAATGTTAATAATGCTGGCAGCACCACAGTTGAACAATGCATACCAAACTATTCCTTTAAAAGTTATTTAACAAGATTAGCAGTGAGAAGTGAAATGGCTAAACTCAATGTGGCAGATTGATTCATTCAGTGAAGCAGATAACGGACATGAAGATGCTGAAGATGTTGAGGGCAGAAGAACACTGCTGACGGAGGACAATGATGACCTTCACATCATCACATACTCTTGCATACTCTGTTTCTCTATGCGGCAAAACTCAATCCTTCACAATAAACATCTCATTCTGTTCCTTTTCCCATTGCTTCTTAATCCACTGTTTCAAAAAATTTAAAAATGTATTTTGTGTCATCATTTATTTTTCCTTATGTGGTTGAAAACAATGGAACACAAAAGAAGATATTTTGAGTAATGTCTCAGTGGTTTTGAATTTGTAAATCAATGGGGTTCAGTGCTGTTGGTTATCAACATCCTTCAAAGATCTTCTGTTGTGTTCTGCAGATTAAAAACTTGACATGAGGACGGGTAAATGATGACAGAATGTTTATTTTAGGGTGAACTTTCGCTTTAAATGATAAACACATGTCAGGATAGTCACGTGAGTCAAAAGAGTTTGTTGTGGATCTTAGTATTCCAGCACAGGAGTCTGATCTTCAAAACATGACACACTTTCCAGCCTGGTTTTCAACCCACATTGAAGTTTAATTCTGTCAATGGCCTATTGTCTTTATTAAATGACTAATATGGAGTAAAAGATCAAAGACTAATCTTACACACCGTCTTAAAAATAAGTGACAGAACCTAAACCCCCACGATACCATTAGTAAACCATTTTGGTTAAGTTTTTTTAAATCAATTCCGGTGAATTAATCTAGATCAGTGGTTCTCAAAGTTTTTGGCTTAAGTACCCCTTTTTATGATTTTTTAAAGCCAAGTACCCCTTGACAAGACAACAACATTTTACTTTAAAATAGAGTGAAATGAGAGTCAAACCTTTATTATATCTAAATGTATTAATTTATTTTTATGCATCTTTGTGTAGTCCTAATTTCATAAATAAATACTATTATCATCATTTATTGATTTTCATAATTTATTCCTAAATGTCAGTTTCTCTCACGTTTCCCCTGCAGTACTCCTGGGGTATGCGTACATAAAGTTTTTTCGCGTTTGGTGTGAGCCCAGCATTAGAGGCGATTCACATTCGCATCTTTAGCGCGCGTAGGTTCGTCATTTTAAATGTAGATACGCGGCGGTCGCGCGCAAATAGACGCACACGATGCGGGGCGCACACGTCGGCGCCGCATCGACATGGAAATTCAACTTTTCGGAGTGCCGCATGACTAGAGAAAGCGCCGCGGCTCGCGTTTTCCGCGCGGTTTAAGACACGGAATGTGAATCGCCCTTTAAACAAACAGGAATAGCAGATTTTCATAGACACGCACAGAAAGAGAGAGAGGGGGGGGGGGGAGAGAGAGAGGTCACTCTCTACTCCAGTTACACAGACTGAGCGTAAATAGCGTGCAGGCCTTTAGCTGTACCGCAACATATCTCACGCACACAAACACATCACAATCCTCACGAACATCAAAGTCCTCTAACAAAATCCCTCATATAATCATAGTTAATAATGATGAATGAGACCCCCTGCTCACCTGCAGCATCATTACAGAGAGAGAGAGAGAGAGAGACAGAGGGAGAGAGCGCGTGCGAGATAAGCGCAGATCCAGTGAATCTCCTCTCTGTTTCGTTTATCTGTCGCTATCAGTCGAGCGTCTTCTGCGATGCTGCTACGATCCGGTGATGCTGCGATACAGCGCGACGTGCAAATCCACACACGCCTTCCGCTGGCACGCGCCCTCGCACATGCGGCGTGGAGGAGCAAGCCGTCATCACGAGAGAGAGAGAGAGAGAGTGATAGAGAGAGAGAGAGAGTGATAGAGAGAGAGAGAGAGTGATAGAGAGAGAGAGAGAGAGAGAGTGAGAGAAAGAGAAAGAGAGAGAGAGAGTGAGAGAGAGAGAGAGAGCTCTAGGCCGGTGGATGCTGCACGCGCAGTCAGCATTTAACTGCATCATGGCTGGAGTCCCGCAAACGCAGTGCTTAAAATATTCCAGTGCCGCTACTTCAGTCCAGAATTGATAAATTGATTAGGTCATTTTGCATAATATTTTTATGAATTCTGACTTGAACAATTTGATTATAAATAATACACAAACACGTGTATGGAAAGCAACATTTATTTAAGGCATTGTATACGATTCCAAACCATACAGAGATGTGATGATTCTTCAAATGTTTTGTAAGAGTTGTTGAGTTTGTTGTGCATCATCAAGTAAATCACACAGAGAGTCCATCATTGTCTTCATCAGAGCAGACACCTGAAACACACACACACACACACACACACACACACACACATCATGACTAATGATGACTGAATTTCACACAGTTTCACTATGAATCATGATAACATGTTAACGTGTGTTACAATCAGCTGTGATCAGTGTTGGGCAAGATACTCTGAAAAAGTAATTAATAACAAGTCACTAATTACATATTCAATAGTGTAATTAGATTACTGTACAAATGACTCTCTTCAAAAAGTATTTAATTACTGTCTACATATCAACCTTGATCAGTTAAGCGATTCAAAGATAGAAATGAAACGGCTCTATTAATTCATTCAACTTAATAATATAAAACTACATAAAATAGTATTTTTAACTGACCAAAGTATTACAAATGTGAGAATAATACATTAAAGCATATGTTTTAAAGTTATACTATGAAGTTTGATGTCAATTCCATTATTGCACACGGATTGCACGCAGTATTTAGTTTAGTGACATCATAGATGCTATTAAATTACAGAAAAAAGAAGAGTAATTTTTTTCCTTTATAAAGACTGCTGTATCAATTCAAATTGTCACACAATTGTGTACTTTGGTATTTACTACAGTAAACCACTTAAACTCCTAGACACTTGTGTTTTTGAGTCTTACCATAGTATATATAGAAGTATACTACAGAATTTGCTACAATTAATCCAATTAGTACAGTTAATACAACAAAATATTCTATTGCAAAGTGTAATACAGTTTACTATAATAAATACAAAATGTTCAATCTAAATCTTTGTTATTCGTATAGATTTGAATTTTGAACATGGCACAGCATCGTGATACTACTTGGTATCGAGATACTTCAGATGGTATAGTATCGTAAGACATGTTTATGGTACCGTGACAACCCTATATATGCGGTAGTCATATGTGTATGTGTGAGCTTGTATATGAGGTTTATAAGGCCACAACTGTGCATAATAATGTGTACAACACATATATATCTGTGTCCTCGTGAATCAAATGTCTCATAAAAACTTGTCGCAAAAATCTTGTTTTTTATTCAAAATTGTCATCAAGTTTCTGTGAGAGTTTAAGGGTGGGCTTGGGGGATAGAAAATGTAATTCCTTATAGACCCTATAAAGCACATAGAGTTTGTGTGTGTAATTCATGCCTGTGTGTGTAGCAGTCGTCTGTACAGTTCCTGATTGTGAGCGTCAACAGGAAAGTGTAATTCTCTCTCTCCTCTATCCGTTTTCTCCTCCGGCGAGTTTATCCGCGCGTTCCCGCGTTCCTAAACCACACAAACACCGAGAATTAAAACAAGCGTGTGCATGGTTACACATATTTTGTATACAGTAGCTGTGCATGTAGAGAGAGAGAGAAGCAGAGAGAGAGAGGCCGGTTGTTACATCGTGTGAAAACGTGCACCTGTTCTCCCACTGAGACCCGTTGCCGTGACGCCCACGCTCATGAGTCAGCGAGGGCCAGACTGTAGTGAGCTGCCTATCTAGAAGGCACTTCAGGCATCACGCATATGTAGGCACGCTCTCAAACCGAAGGACATTCTGAGCACTATTGATGTCTTTGACTAAATGTTACTATTAATACGAAATCGTTTTTTAACAGGATTATGGAATATACATTTCAGGAACACCAAAAAAGTGAAAAAAGATATCACCCATGTCACTGTTTTTGGAATTGACCTTATAAACTTATAAAGAAGTTGTCTATGTAGTGAGAGAAACAAAACAGGACACTAATACCTGAAGTATAAAGTTTGTTTTACCGGAGCTGTGTTGTTTCTGCTGCCCGCTGCTGTTCAACACCAGTCACTGCATCTCTCACACACACCTCAATCACTGCTGCTCGAGTTCCTCCTCTCCTCCCCTCCGTGTCTTTGACTCCTCTCTTCACATCTGTATCTTTGGCTCCTCTCTTCACATCTTTCTGCGCTGCTCCTCCTTTTCTCTGCTCCGCCTCCTCATTCTTCGTCTTCTCCACTACAGATCATCGTCAGAATTGTGTGAATTGTGTGAATAGTGTTTGTGCTCGTGTCATATCTTTCATGTATTTTTGTGTGTGCTCACAGGTGTTGCGCTCTTGTGTTTTGTCACTCCAAACGTTGTGTTCAGGAAGTCCAAGTGCATCTCTCAACTTCACAGACTCGATGACCAAACCGTCCACCATCTCTCTCCACAACTGAAGACTAAATACACCCACACAATTTCATTCATTTGTTTAATGAGGACTTCCACAAATGTTTGGACAGTTTTGGCTTACTTATGGGTAACGTCTGTCCCGCACAAAAATCATAAGGTCATATCCTCATCATTCTGTGTGTGTCTCACCTGATGTTGTGTAGAGTTAAAGGAGTCGTGTGTGTCCGCGGTCGCTGCAACTGTGACACCAGTGAGTTATATTGGTTCATACATGTCTCCTTGCTCAGCCTGTCTGTCTGCTCATCTGTCTCAGGGAGGGACAGCGCCATCTGGTGTATAACACGAATTACACTTAAAGCATTATACAGATTTTGTGTTGGAGTATCAATATATTTTAACAAAATTAAAATTCAGCGTTTAGAACTCTACTAGAAACGATTATTTAAGTCCAGTTATGACCATTGGTGACCAAAATTATGCAGCTTATAATAAAAGAGAATAAAAGCAAATAATAGCTGATGAAATTTCACAATCCCACAGAACATGTCCAGGTCATATGTTTTATTTTCGTAGTATTATATTCTTTATTTTATCTAAAGAATTAAAGAAGTCATGCATAAGGTCTATTTTAGAAATGTTTAGTGATATTGTGATGTATTTTGACTAACACATGTGCATGACAGATTCATCTTGATCATCACAGCAAAATATATACATATTTTATTAATGTGTTGTACCTGTGCGAAGGTGTTTAATGACAGATCCCACACCTGTCCTGACCTCTTGACCTGCTCCCATAACCTCTGCAGCGCCTCCACGGGCTCACGGTGGTACTGCAACTGCCAAACACATCCGCAAAAGCAAAACAGAGAGAAAATAATAATTTGTGCCCAAAAAATCTACGAACACAAAGTGTGATTTGGAAGAACAATATGTTTCAGGCTTATTCTGTTGGCGAGGATGGTCTGTCAGTTCCAGGGTTCAATAAACGCTGTACTCTGCCGGGTACACGAGGGACCCGTCACATGCTGAGCTGTTCCCTGAGACCCACACACATGTCCCTTCCTAAATTACACAACTTAACGCAATTATCCACTTAATACAGACAATTAGGCCTCCTGCTGTGTGTGTGAATACATGATACAGATGGCAAAATACATCAAAATGAAAAAAAACAAGAGGACAAAATGAGCGAAACACAGTTAGTGCTATGAGCGTGTGCTTTAACGTGAATTTGTGGTCATGCGTGTTGTGCTCGGGTAGATTTGAGGTCAAGAGGTCATGATGTCGGACTGTGGATGTGATGACATCAATCACATACAATACTACACGAAACACGAAACTACACGAAACATTCAAAGTTATATTCAGATTGCAATGATGTTTATTTGGAAATCTGACTTGATGTTCCAGGAAACATCAGAAAGTGGAACAGAAGGAACTGTTTCTTAATAACATCAGAACTCTCATTATGCTTTTATAATACTAAAATTTAAGATGAGAAGTAGGCAGATCTAGACACACAAGAAAGAAAGAAAGAAAGAAAGAAAGAATATATAATAAATGACTGGCATGTGTGAGGAAATATATTAAACAGAGTGTGTGTAGAGAGAAAGAGAGAGAGAGAGTCTAATCATCTTTTGAAGAAATACGTTCTTTGTGTTTTTTTATGATCTTATAATATAAAAATTCTTACTTAAAGGAACAGTTTATAATGCTTTTATATGATTTATGCTTGTTGTTTTCCACTTGTTTAATGATTTTCTATTTGTTTTTGACTAAAGTACTTAAAAAAAGCCCCTGACTTTTTTTGTATTGTGTGCAATACAGGGCATTTGTTGGATTGAACTGATGTAAAGTCACAGGTTTATTACGTACAACAGCTTTAAATGCGGCTCGTCCAATCAGATAGCAGAGGTGTTACTCTTTGATTTAACGTGTTCTTGTTGTTATATTGAGGGTTCAGTATCAGGACAGTGTGTGGAAATCTGTGAGTGATTCAGCACAATATTACTGCACACATGTAAGTGAGTCACGATGAGAGTGAGAGGAGTTTGTGTAAGGTGGTGTGGTGGTTTTGTGTAACGCTAATGACGTACATTATGGTTGTGTGCGAGGAACTGCTCCTCTTCAGTGATGTGGAGATCAACCGGTGAGCTCGGCCTTTCTGGAGTACAAACCCCACTGAGCACCTCCTTCATGATCCATCTACACAAGCACACGGCCTCTTTCTGATGGAGATCCCTCTACACACACACACATACATCATTTCATTAAAAACATACACAAACATCCATACACAATATATACAATGCACGCACAACATAACAAACACAAATTCAAACACGCAAACATCGTAAACATTGACATACACAAACAAACACAATCACATAACATGCATATATGCAAACACACGCACACCCTCATCACAAACATATACACACACATACACTATCCTCACAATATCATCTTAAACGCATACAAAAATATCTACAAACAAACACAAGTTTCATTATAAACGTATACACGAAGAAGCACACACACAATATCATTGTGACTTTTCCAATCACAAAGCATTAAGTAAACATCATAAACATGATCACAAAGACATATACACAAAAATATTTGATACCACCAGTAACATGTTTTAATAGATGTATTTTACTGTAAGTACACACACCTCCAGTGCTGCTCTCTGGTGGGCGCTTTGGTCCTGGTCTATAGCCACGCCCCTCAGTGTGACCTGAAGTGAAGCTCCGCCCATCAGCACAGGGTGTGTGTTGAGTTGCCAAACTTCAGTCATGATGCCCGCAGACGCGCTCTTAAAGACGACTGTGATGTGTTTGGTGCCGCCCGGTAATATCACAGCTGAGAAACACACGATTACACACATCACATGTGTGTGTGTTTGCGTGTTAGGGTAAAACAGTGCAGTGTGTGTGTACCTTCACTGTTGTTGAAGTAGAAGTGTTGCGTGTGTGTGTGTGGTTGTGTCACTCTCTCCCAGCTGTAATAAATGACAGTACTTCCTTCATTCTTTAACTCCAGATGAGAGCTCACACTCTCTCCTGTTACGATCTCAAACATCATCCTCGCTGAGATACCCCGCTGCTCCTGCACACACACACAAACACACGTGCACACAATATTTTTTGTTCTTTAGGTGGTGTTTCAGCACTATCATGATGTTTATACAGTGCAATCGTGATATAAAATGACTCAGGTGGTGATATAAGAGAGCATACTTCTCTCTCTGTTTACCTGGTGGGAGGACGTGGTGCCGGTCCAGCGAGCCAGTTCTCCACAAAACCTCAGAGCAGGAACCAGCTCGACATCCATGATGATGTCATCATAAAGCGCCAGAGGATCTCTGGAGAGATGGAGGGAAGATCTCCATCACAAGAACATCGAACAGCCACAGCAAAATTACAGATAATATCAAGCCCTACTCGCTTTCTATCTGCTCCATTTCACTCCGCTGTTCTTCATTGTTTTCCTCATCCAGTAGAGATGAAGATCTCAAAGATGTGGAGGTGAAGGGCAGACCAGAACCAACCACCTCCAGCCCATCGATGTCCTGAAACAACCCAGAGAAAAAACAATCACAAATGCAGCATGTCTCCATTTGTTTCTCGCAGACACTACACGAGTCCCAACAGAAGAAAGTCTGCGATCAAAGATGGTAAAATCTCAACATGAACTCAAGTATTTCTCATCAAACCCTCACAGTGATAGCCAATGACTTTATAGACACTAAATTCTTTCCTAAATCAACATACTTGAAACAAACTGAAAGTCCATTAAGAGATTTCTGAGAAATAACCACTGAAGTGAAGCTGATGGTTGATTTGTGATGTTAATGTGAGATGTTTGTTTTAGTGAGTGAAGCACATCTGCTGGTCAACTGTGATCGGTTCAGAGGGGTCAGTGCATTAGGAGCCAATGGAAAAGTACAGTTAGTCCCACAAGAACAAACAGAGCGAACACACACGCACACACCTACACACAAACACGAAAGTAGCTAAAGAAACCAGAAACAGCAGCATTTGACATTTAAACATGCTACACATAAGTATACATATTTTACATATTTATAAATCCAATTTAATAGATGTTTTAGTAAAAATACTTCTGGTCTGTGTTTGGCTGGTGTCTAATGATATAACTAAATATATTTGACTCAATTTACTTTATATATATTAATTTGTATAATTTTTTCATATAATAATCATATTAAATAAACAATTTGTTGAACTTTGTTGTGTGTTCGTTTAATTAAATATACAATTTGTTGAATGGGTCCTGTACTTTTGGAGAAACCGTATGGTACATTGACATCTAGTGGTTGAGCTTGGTATCGCAGTCAAAAATCTAAATATTGGAGAAATGAGTTTAGCCAAGAAACGGTTCTTCTCGGTTTCTTTTGATTGTTATCAGTAATAATATACAGAAACTTTGTTTGTGAATGTTTACCAGAAGTTAACTGCAGCCCACCAACGCACACATGCGCAGTAACGTTTGTTAATGTTGTCACTTTGAAACCGTCTATAAATACTGTACTATAATAAAAAATAATACTATAAAAAAGTTAACATTTAAGATACTTTTTACATCATGATTTCTGTGTATTTCTTGTATTTGATGAGAGTAAGAGAGTGTTGATTTAAGCGCTGTTGTGTTGCTGTAAACACTGAGTGTCTCTGTTCTCTGTCTCAGTTTATGGATGTGTCCTTATTCTCTAGTGATGACACATCAGGACGATCTGTGAGACTGTCGTACAGCACACACACTAACAAAATCTACACAAATCACCAACGACACAACACAAGAACAAACTCAAACACAACAACATTACAGAAGAGAAACACAATAGAAGAAAATCAACACAACAACACAATACAACACAAGAACACGACCCAACAACACAACACAACACAAAAGAAAACACAATACAACACAAGAACACAACTCAACAACAGAAGAAAACCAACACATTTCAGAAAACAGATCACATGCCGAGTCTCGTAACAGCAGCACGAGTGACGAGTCTATATTGCGTGTGTGTATCAAGATGTGTCTGAATGGCACAAATGAGGCCAAAATATCTCACTGCATGTGAGAAACTTGTGTTGAATCCACAGCGTTCTGTATCTCTTTCAGATCTAATATGACATGCACGTTTTCCGTGCTTTCTGGCAAAACTTGCAGCGCAGCCACGTGCATTAGGATGCAACACTTTCTTGTCTAAGCTCATTCTTGACTTTGTTTGTATTTTCATTATAAATAAAGACTTAGACATCAGTAAATGTAATAATAAGGTTTGAAAATCTCTTATTGTTTGTTCTTTCCCACATCTATAAAACCTTCAATATCTTCAAATAATAAGTGTGTGTTTGTGTGTGTTACCGGGGGACTGAAGTCTCTCAGAACGTCCCTGAGCTCAAGGCGACGCTGTTGCAGGTACACACTCCGATCCCATCCATTGTATACTGCATCACAAAACCCGTTACCTACACACACAATACATACACATCAACACAAATGCATTCGGTGAAAACGACTCTCATTTATCCGCTAAACCATTTCAAAACTCTTGATAAAACAAAAATATAAACACAGATAATGCAGTCGATTCTATTTCCTTTCGTCTGATTCAGCAGATTATCTTCTCATCTAGTGAATCAACAACAGTCGAGTCTGATACCTCCTGCAATCAGATTTATTTTTAATACCGATGTCTCTGTTGCCTCATTTAACACAGACAGATATGATGATGTTCAAAATAAATATGATCATTCAGACAGACACACTGTTGCCATATAGACAGAACATGAGGAACAACATTTGTTGTTTGAGTATATTTAATCTGAGTCTATTTGACAACAAGTTACACTTTGTATATCACATCATATCATTTTATGACTTTGCTGTTATTTGAAATGTACAAACAATTATTGTGATAAAGAACATTTGAAACGAACGTGTAATTCTGATTAAGGGCACGGTTACCAGATCCACTGTTTTTCAACGGAATCAGAGTACTTTTCAACCGTTGCCGTGGGTTGTTTTTTAATCCGTTTTTGTTTATCAATAGAGAAGTTTGTGTAATTTTTATTTTGTATTTATATAAATAAACACAAATACATATTTAGTAAACATTTGCATGTATTTATTAATGTTTACCAATCATTTCAATAATATATACATGTTTAATAATTTTTATATTTTTCATAAAAAATTGCTGTGTGTTTTTACAAATACAAAATGAATATGAGGTGTACACTTAAATATATTATTTAAACACAAACTTTTATTCTGGATGCAATTAATGAATTTCCCATTCCTATTTATCACCTTTCATTTTCAAGTTGAAAAGGTCTCATTATGATTATCATTATTTTGTGATTGTCAACAAGTATGTATTTTGGGTACTGTATCAGAGGGGTGTAGTTGCAGATCTGGCAACCATGAAGGTGATCTGTACCTGACTCCCATCGTGTCGTGGTTGGATGTCCGATGCGAGTGACGGGTGGAGGGTTTCCTCTCTCTGTCTCGGTACGGGTTGCCGTTATCCCACTCAGCTCATCTCCAAAATGCTGCGGAATGTTCCAGAACTCACAGCCCACATGTTGACCCTGACCGAGACAACACAGTCAAAATCATATAGCGTCTATAATAAACAGATGATTCAACAAATGCAGCGGGAGACACTTGGATGATCTATGGAGTATATTTAGTGATGATGGTCGACAGCGAGGAGTTTGAGGTGATTCGGGTTCTTCTGTGTCCACCCACATCTACACAATCCTGCATACTAAAAGACTGAGGCCTATACTTTATAGAGGCACTTCACATGATTGCAGAGAAACCCGATAGAATGTTCAGGTGAAAGTGTTTCAGCAATTTACATTTATTCATTTCTCCAACGCTTTTATTCAACGTGACTCGCAGTGCATTTGCTTCATATATTTTGTGTCAATGACCTTGGTGTGTCCAGCACCGCCTCACATCTGTGTGTCCTAACCAACTGAGAAAACTCTCAATGAGAACTTTTTTTGACGTTTCTTGGTTAGCGATACAACAATAGCAGAAAACAGCAATGAAGGGGATAGAAATGTCCCTTGAAAGGTCCAGTACAATTTAGAAAAGGAAAAAAGTTCTTGAAAAATGTATTTATTACTGTGTTTCTATATGGACGCATTTGTTCTAAGCGAGTTTCATTTATGCATTGATATTCATAAATAAAATACGATAAAACGATCAAATCCTCCAAACTTGTTACTAGACGCCTGCTTCCTCACAAAATGAAAAATGTGATGGATGGACGTGAAGAGAGAGAGAGAGATGTTAGTCTCACATGTAGTCTGTTGATGAGATCTCGTTGTTCCTGAATGCGTCTGAATCTGCTGGACTGATTCATCAACAGATGTCCCACCGGCCTCTGCAGTAATCCTATAACACACACAATAAGTGCACGGCTCATTATTTCACATCAAGTACACAAGCCACTGATGTGCCTCATTGTGTTTCCCAAATCAATTTCAGCTGAAGATTCTGCTGAATATCATCATGATGAACTACCACTGGACATAATCCTGTTACGCAACACAGCTTCTGAAGTGAGGCTCTTATGTAATGGTAAAGTGTACGGTGTATATAAAGGTACGGTATACGAGCCAGTCATTGATATGGTCAGAAGGGGGCCATAATCTCCACTGACTCATTTGGTTAACAACCCTTCACCATATAAGGAGATTTAACCAACCAGAGGAGAGCAGATACAGACAAAAAGAGCGGATATAAAAAGATCTCTCCAACTGGTAAACAACATCCACAGAAGAAGGGGTACGGAACTAGTATATGAAATATACAATTAGACCAGACACAAAACACTGGGTAAAGGGAGAACATATATGGCGCTTTCCAAACAGCACTATTCCCCACCGAAGGGCCCTTAGGGAAGGGGACGCCCCACAAAACATCACTCCAAATAAAGAGAAAATTACATTGTTTTTAATGCTCTTTTTGCCAAATGAATTTTAAACAGATACATAAGGAGACACAGTTGTGTTGTTCAATCCAGAGTTTACACATCAAGAGCTTTACTCTTCAAAGGGAGTAGGCCATAGGGATGACCACTTTGGAATGGAAAGCGACAAAAAAATGTCCGGTTGATGAGGTGCAGGTGAGTCATTAGCATTCTGGTGGGTTGGAAGAATCAATATGGCCGGAGGAGTGCAGTTACAAGGCATTATGGGGGATGTAGTTAGTGAGTTGGTGCAGATAAAGTAAGCTAAAATTGCTTAACTTATTTTAAAACTATTTATTTATTATTTTGTAACTTATTTTTGTGATTTTAAGTAATAAAAAAAACTTTTCAAGATGTAATATAGTAATATAAAAGGACTGTTACTTTAAAAACTTGAAGTGTATTTGTACTCAATTTTATGTTGTTTATTCAAATTTTTCTATTTATTCTAAGTTCGTATATGCTACAGATTCACCATTGAAGTCCTTATGATCGGAATGGATTTTGTTTGGTTGTCAATGTTTTATCTCTTGTCTCCTAAGTTTAGAAAATGTCCTAGTTGTAGTTCTCATCCTTGATAATAAATGGCCAATAAAGGTTTGCAAAATAAAGCCACTCTTGCATTTGGCAGGTAAAGAGAAAGCTCACGTGAAATAAAGTTTTGCTGTCTGTGTCTCTCAGTCATGTGGCGGTACCAGTGCTGGAGGGCGTTGCTATGTTGGGTCTCATCTTCTGATTTGTAGTCATTTCTCTCACGCTCCACCAGTAGAGGCGTGACTTTCTGTGTTTCTGGGATTCTCTGTAACAGCTGAGGAAGAGCGTTTCAAAACTATAAATAGTGTATAAAACATAAAAATGACTAATTATTTATTACATTCTAGCTTGCACTTGTTTTAAGCGACCTGTTGTTTTGATCTTAAATGTCTGAAAATAATTCAAATTGATCAATATAGATGATCCAATTTCTTATTTACATTTACATTTAAATCATTACATCATATCTAAAGATGTTAAATATATATAAAGCATGTACTGTATAATAAAAAAATCATATACTTGTAACACACAAGGGTTGTGTTTTTTTAAATATATTTGAAACAATGTGTCGTTTTAGTTGGCTCACCCCTGAGTCACCTCTGAGTGCCGTCTCTCTCTTAAAATCCTCCAGGCTTCCCAGAATGCTGTGTGGCAGCACCATCCCCCGTGCGTCAAACCGCGGCCCAGCAGGACCTTTAAACATTTCACGAGGAATATCAGTGGCTTTATTTTAAACTCTAGAATATCAATGACGCCGAGCATCCTTTAGGAGTCACGTGCATGTTACCTGTGTAGTTGAGCGGCTGTGAAGAAGCGTTAGGTGGTAGAGGTCTCGCCACCGTGACCCTTACCTTCCTGCCGACCTCGTCTGGAGGGCGTGTCTTACGGACATACACCCGGGTCATTGATTTGGGCTTCTGGGGGTCTGTAGGGGGTTTAGGGACTCGCAGCTGAAGAAGTAAACCAATGATGACCGATAATATTAGGGCATGCAGTTATAGAAACGCTCATGATTACTAACACAGAGACAAGCACACACAACACACACCTTCTCCAGATCCTGTGATGTGATGGTCAGATTTAGGATGTCTTGGTCATTGAGAATGCCGCTCTGATTCTGTTCACCTACAGTTGAGGAGGACTCTTCGATCTCTCCCAAAGGCTTCTTATCTGAGACTGAAGAGTAGAAGATACGACACGGTCAAATAATAAATGACTCCCAATTTACTTAGTGTTTGGCTAGTGTTTAATAATATAAATATTTATATTTAATTTATGTTATGTTAACATTAATTTATATTATTATTTTATTGTATAATAGATACAAACAATTTGTTCAATTTTATGTATGTTCATTTGATTAAATACGCATTTTGTTTAATGGGTCCGGTAGTTTGGTCGCATCACAACAAACCGTATGGTACATTGATTGAATATAAATACATGTTATTCCTCACATTAGTTCTGTAATATAATCTCAAAATTCAGATATTTAAAACATATTTATAATTAGTACCGATATATCGGCAATTGCGATATTTGGCATTTTCAATGATAGGCTACTTGCTAACAAAGCATGTCATGCAAAATAAATAATAACTTAGTTTCACCAATTTATGCCTTTCACACGGCTTTCTCAATACTGATCATTGAAAACACATATCGGTTGAACATTATTTAATATTCTGTATTGCTGTTATCAAAATGTTTTGAATGTTTTAACTTTGCTGATAAAACATGATCACCTGTATTAAGAATCAGAACAATATAAAAACCCTGCTGTTACATAACCATTCCCAAACGGAATCACTGAAGCAACATCTCACTGTAATAACGCCTACAACGAAATATATCATCAAACGAAAAAAAAACACCAGCAGTGCCAAAGTAAACACCAGCAAGCAGAGAGACAAAACACAGACATTGATATCTGGATATCTGATCATACACCAGTGATTTTTATCTGCGGAAGAAAGATGAATGGAATACAGTTTGTTTGCGTTTCTGCATGTATGTGTGTTTTTTATGCAGAAAAAATAAACTCCACACTGACTCCCGGTGACCTCCCATACACACATTCTGAGCTACTATGCTGTTGTATAAGTCTGCTCATCCTCTGCACTCTGGAGATGCATTACCACGGCAACAGTACAATAATTTTTTAAGTCCCTGTCCATCTATAACCGCGGATGCTCTCTCTTTCCTGAGAGTCAGAACGTCCTGTATCATCTGATATCGATCTCAGCATTCAGGGGACACCTGCTCCCCAAACACATCAGAAAAAACACCAGAAACATCTCTCTCTCTCTCACTCTGTCTCTCTCTCTGTCTCTCTCTGAGAGCTCTCATAGCATCTCTTGGCATTGTTGAAATGTTTTTCTTCATGTCAGGGTCACATCAAACTCAAAATGATCACAAAACATCTGAACACTGTAAATTGTCTGAATCAATTTCATGGCTTTGTGCAGCACCGTTTAAAGTGACACGATCTGTGATAAAATTAAATAAATAATTCAAATCCAGACGAAGCAGTCAATATTGAATCACGATGCCAAAAAATAGGTTATGTTGTTGGTTTAGAGGTTATACTTACCACGCTTAGTTAGGTTTAAGAAATAACATTCATGAATAAATAGGCTTATTGAATCATATATTCTGACCTGGTGGTGATCTGGTCCTCCTTCCACTTTTGGATTTATTCAACCAGGATTTGGCAACATTCGCCATGATGACCTGGAACCTTTTAAAAGTTCAAATAAAACTTTTGTTAAGACTTATTTTGTTTTCGTACAGGTCGTCAGTGAATCTTGCTAAAGTGGCTTAAAATGTCGATAGAAGTAAAGCATTTACGGGTACGAGCTGTTGGCCTTATTTACATCGCTTCCGCGTGCTGGCGCGCTGTCATGGCAACGGACGCACGCGCAGGATCCTGTTACAGGGCGAGAAGGCAAAACAAAGAGTTTAAGAATGAATGATTTTAAAACATCACACATAATGGCAATTAGTGCAAAACAAAATATAAACATTACTTATGTACAAATACAAACATTAAGATATCTTGTCTCACGAACATTTAGCAGTTTAACCGTGGTGTTTTTGATGATAGTAGACATAAATCTGCCCAAATGTTTAATAAACATGGTTAAATGTTTTAATCTCATGTTATACTGTTTCATGTTTTTATGATTTTTCTTATTAAATAAACTGCTAAAATATTTACACTACCACTATTTGAAGAGTTCATTTGCAAAAACCGATAACTCCGTTTTTAAAGATTTTATTTATTAATTGTAAATTCCAATTAATATCAATCAAACTGTAGTTGAGTTTATTTAAGTAGACTATAATATCTGAACAAATAGGCCTACCGCGCTACACAATAAAACGATACAAATCATGATTTTTTGTTATCTGAAAAATAAACTCCTAATTTAGTTATAAACTATCATAATTCATCTTATTGAAACTAAGTAAACGCGCATTGATGCTGGAACGCAATTATTGTGAGATCTGCTCTATATAATCGTGCACTAACCTGCATAAGAAACGTTTTGTTCTCTGCGGGTACACGAGCCGCGCACCTATCAAACACACCGATGACGCGTATACGCGCATATAAAAGTCGGTGGCTGGCCGAGCCTACTGGCATACTCACCAAGAGAACACGATTCGAGGTGGATGTAACCATTTCACATTCAACATATCAATCAGCCCTCCATGTCTCCCGTCATGGAGTTGGATCAGAGCGTTACCGCTGCCATAGTTTCTCAAAACGCCCTGCAGGTGATCCAGCACACGAGCTGCGCGCTCGCCGGTGCCAGCACGCCCGGCGTCCTCCTTGGGTGCAAAAACGCAACGCAGAGAATCGGCGCAACCGGTTTGAAACTCAGCACTTTTTCCAAAGCAGGAATGAGCGTCCTGAAACTGGCCACGACGCAGCTGAAGCACCAAGAGAAGAAAGCGAGGGTGGTGCGGGCGTCTAGTATGAGCAAGCCGCATCTGTCCAGCGACAACAGCCAGTGCAAAAAATCTCCACTGGACCAGTTGACAGCGCTGGTTATGCACGGACACTCGCGTCTCCAGCAGTTGGGGAAAGATCAGTACGGAACCAAAGCGCAGAACTGCAGGCGCATCGTGGTCCTTGGCGCGCCGCGGGTCGGAAAGACGTCCATCCTGCGCCGGTTTCTACGCGAGGGTTTTGAGGAGAGATACGAGCCCACCTGCGAGGATTTCCACAGGAAACTGTACCAAATACGCGGGGAAACGTATCAAATAGACATCCTGGACGCGTCCGGGGAAAGAAGCTTCCCTGCGAAAAGAAGACTGTCCATTCTAACCGGTGCGTAAAGCATATATTTAGTGGAATTTATTCCTTTTAAGTTATAAACAAAAAGTTAGAAACATTGAAAACATAATAACTAAGGTCAACGTAATATTCTGTAGAAATATTTTTCTTGGAGGACGCATACTTAAAAATAAAAGTTCCCAAAAGGTCCTTTGTTTACATAAATATATACACATATATTTACAGATTTTTTTATTTGGTTTAAAAACAAAAGAATATGTTTAAGAACCTTTGACTAAAGAGTTTTATGAAGAAATATTGGTTTGCCTTTAGCACCTATAATTATTTTTTTAAATAACTCTTGTTGCTATTTATTTTGGTAACATTTGATCTAATCTTCTCTCCTCCTCTGCTCTTTCAGGTGATATATTTCTGCTCGTCTTCAGTCTGGATGACCGCAGCTCGTTTGAAGAAGTGCGCGCTCTGCACGAGGAGATCCTATCCGCCAAAATGGCCTTGCACCGAACCAAACAGAAACTCTGTGTGCCCACCGTGATCTGCGCGAACAAAGTGGACTTGCCCTCCGAGAAGCACGCGGTGTTGCGCACGGAAGTGCTGCGTGCTTTCGGAAACGGCTGCACGCTGTTCGAGACCTCAGCCAAGGACAGTGTGAATCTGGAGCAGGTGTTTGAGGGGCTTGCGAAGCGTGGTGGACTCCCTCTGGAGACCGGACCCTCGCAGCACCGTAAAGTCTCCATCAAGTCGTATCACGCGCTCTGGGCGGCGCACCAGGCGGACAAGGGAAGCAAAGGCGCGGTGTGCGACGCTCCGTGCGGTGCGCTCTATCCACTGGCGCGGAGACCGAGTTTTGGCACCGACTTGCGGCTGGTTCTGGGTCCCGATGGCAATAGGAAGCAAAGCAAAACACTGGACAAATGTCAGATTCAGTGAAAAAAAGACTGAGAGACTAAGAAACAAACAGCAAGATAGCATGTTCACACTTAGATCTTTTTCCAGCAAACATCCAACTATTCACCATTAGTATGGTAGAAGCTATATCTAATTTGCAACGACTTTCAGAGTTTTGTTGAGGAACATTTTGCATTACTATCCGACAGCCTTTTAGTTCAAATGAAATATGACATCTAATCTCACAATGGTCAAATGGGAATGACAAAAAATGGTGCGTTGAATGGGTGTTATCATGCAATATTGTGTAATATGTAAGCATTTCAATGACTTTTAATAAAACATATTTTTTACAACATGACTTACGGATCAATCTGATGAATTTGTTAAAAGCTGTACTGAAGAACATCACAGGCCTGAGAGATAGACAGAGGTGTGTCACGATTCTTTCAGGAAAATATTAAATTATTAAAGTGTAAGTGGGTGTTTGAAGGACACCGACTCCTCTGTATAGTTGCATAACACTCTTCAGATGCTGCGCGCATACAGGATACGCTGATGCGGCAGCAGCCTTCAAAACCTCTCGTTTATTCACCTGCCAGAGGCTTTTTTGTCAAAGTTGTGCCTTAGTGAGTTTGTGCTTCTCTTGGGAGCTAAACCTACCTTGGTAATCGATGACACCAAAAGTCTCCAAAATCAGAGTTTAGATAACTGAAATAACAGTGCAGTACACCATAACACACATCAATGTTCTACACTTAATTTTATGCTATTGTTCTTCTAATACACATTAGTCTATATTAAATATGGTAAAAGCTCTCATTTCATAAATAAAACCCCTGGGAAATCTCACAAATACTAACTACTTGCTACCATGGAAAATACACACACATACACAGAGAGACAGAATACTTTCTTTGTTTGGGTGTAAATGCTTAATGTGTATGCGTGTGAGTTATTTGTTTGAGTGCTAGTTGACATTTATGCTGTTGAAAACGATGAAAAGAGATGAAGGTAGATATTCGTTCTTTGGAGGATGGATTCATAATTACACCTATTCCCATCTGTGGATACATATATTCATCTCGACACAGAAATGAACCATTTAGATACACAAGAGCACTAGAAAAAATATTGACCCATAATGATGATCACTTAGACTGCTTAGAGCGAAATTTAAAAACACTTTAATATATAATTGTGTAATGCCTAATAACACACATTTAGTTCTGTATAGTTCCAATTTCCATGCATACAGAAAATGTGTACACAACAGACAACAGACAACATGCACACACTACACATTGCATTGATCGTGTGGAAAAGATTGGGTTTGCACCGTGCGCAGCACACCTAATGTTCAGTAATTACTGTCTGATCTCGAGGCTCATTAAAACATTGAGTGCATCTGCTGTGCCGGCGTAATGCAGGAGGAAACATCACGACATTGACAGGGAACAAAACAGACCAGAGAACTCTCTACAGATCAAACACAGAGGAAATGTACCTGCACGTCTACACTGATCTGTTCCTCCATTACGTACAGTAACAGTACAGCGATACACGTATGGATAGCATAACTCTCATTTCAATTTCTTGCTAGATTAAAACATAATGCTCGTTGTATTGCTGCAAACACATTCACTTCAGGAAAACTAACTGTACAAGAGTGGCTTATACCGAAGCGTGCACAGAATACAAAGCCTCAATACAACGTATGTCTTGGTGGTTGCTAGGGCATTGCTACTTGGTTGCTAGCGTGTTCGCCAGACGTTGGTCTTGGTGGTTCCAAGGGCATTGCTACTTGGTTGGTAGGGTGTTCTGGGTGTTCGCGTGACGTTGGTCTTGGTGGTTGCTAGGGCATTGCTCCCTGGTTGCTAGGGTGTTCTGTGTGTTCGCCAATCCTTACAATTAGCTATAAGTATAAAATATTCGAAACATAATTATTATAACCGCATCAGAAGACTGCATTCATTTATTTATTTATTTATTTATTTAGAAATTAGATGTTATTTATTAGAATGAACTTACTCGTTGTATAAATACCATGCACTGTGCTGTGTTTTAACTTTTCTGTTTTTCCTGTTTACCCCTGTAAAGCTGCTTTGAAACAATACACATTGTGAAAAGCGCTATATAAATAAACTTGAATTGAATTGAATTGAATCAGAAACCACCAGCAGTGACTGAAAACTTCCTCTTTATTGAACTTCAGTTAAGTGACAGTGGTTTGTTTTAATGTGTACCACCACACACCCCATGACTACAGAAGCCAAGGGCAGTAATGGCAGAATGTCTATATGGCAATGCTGCGTTGACATGGTAACACAACTCCGGCACACATGTCTAAGAGCGGCGTCCTTCGACATGCTTCACAGAACTCGACCTGTGTCTTATTGGATTTTTTACCGTTTGTTCGTGGTTTTATGTAGGAGAGGAAACATTGAAATCATTGTGAATACACAATAAAGAGCAGAGCTGTAACCTCGAGAACCAGGCAGAGAGGGAAACAAACTCTTTTAACTCCTTCCAAGTACTAACCACCTTTACAAGCACTCAAAACACCTCAGCAACCACCCGTTACACCTTGTGCGATAACTCTGAATACACATTTTAATAATAAACCAATCTTGGTTCACCTGTGCAAAGGTCAGTAATATTGCACCTGGTCGACAAATAACACCTTCATCTATGTGTGTAGATTTGTTGTGTGGTCACCCGAAACCTACAAACCCACAAAAATACTAGGATGAAAAATTAAACAAAATAAATATGAAAATAATAAATACAAATATAACTGAAATATACAATAAAAAATATATAATTTATAATAATATATCTTTTAAAAATAGCGTTTGAAGAAGTTCCACAAATTTTAATTTATCATTTGACATAGTCAATGAAATCTCTTAGGATTTTGCTGTAATGAATGTAGTAACTATGGTATGGTAGCATTGTAAAATTTACATTTTCTTTGAATCATGGTAAATGTTCGTGCCAGACCTTTAGAATGGCAGAAAAGTCAAAAGTCACTGTGATGTCATGTGATGTTGTCATGATACGCATAAGCCCAGCTCTGTAAGTACAGATGAGAGATGGACAGGTGTTGGAAGGAAAAGATGGAGGGCTGGAGGAGGAGGAGTCAGAACTGGCACGCAAGGAGCAGCTGGAGAAAAGACTTCAATCAAGAAGTCACTGTGGAGGAGAGAAAACAAGGGAT
The DNA here is from genome assembly GCF_015846415.1 of Triplophysa dalaica. NCBI lineage: Eukaryota > Metazoa > Chordata > Actinopteri > Cypriniformes > Nemacheilidae > Triplophysa > Triplophysa dalaica. Next base: position 2,386,860 of record NC_079543.1, read on the forward strand.
GAAAGACAAGAGATGATGTGTGAGATTGTGCTGTCTGTCTAGTACGTTCGTCATCCTGGTGTATGTAAATATCATAATATACATGTCTGCATCACACTTCAGACAGAGATAAAAACAATAACAGCAAAACAAACAAATAAATGGAAAAAGCTGAACAGGTCGAATTAAATAAACTAAGATATAAGTTAAAGATGTTCATTTTTGATTCAATGCTATTGGTTTCCTCCATTTCAAGGAACATTAATTTTACTTCAATTTTTAGCAACATTAGTTTTACTTTAGCGTCACGTCCCAGCAAATGTTTGTTTATGTAATTTTAATGAAGCTCTCCACAGACAAACAGACAGAAAACTATTACAGACGGACATACTGTACATACAATCAAACAAACATACAAAGGCGCACAGGAATACTTTCAGATAGAGAAAGATAGTCAAACAAACATAAAAAAGACAGACAGACAGATACACTGAGAGGCAGACAGACTTACAATCAGATAGACAGAAAATCAGAGACAGACAGATCTCAATCAGACAGCAAGAGAAGCATACAGACAAACAATCAGACAAAGAGAGATATACAGACAGACAGAAACAGTCAGACAAACAGACAAATATACAGAGAGATAAACAAAGAGGTGGACATTGAGTCAGACAGACAGACTAATGCATTTTTTCCTGTATGAGCCTTTAATGATCTTATTGATTATTCATTAAGAATTCATTTATGCGAGGCGTATGAATGGGGCAGGCAAGGCAGGCAATTGCCTAGGGCCCTGCTTTTGAGGCCCTTCTGTCCCTTAAAACACGCGTAAATCACATGACTACAGCTGCTCAACCTCGTCTTTATTTAGCGTTATTTAGCGCGCTATTCAATCCACTTCCTCTCAGTGCGGAGTGAACTTCAGAAGAAGAGAAGAAGGTGTGTGAATTTAGTGCCAGTTGCTCTGACATCTGCTTGTGCACTTTGTTATACGCTAAATGCAGGTTACATAATGTGAAGCTGGAGCAATTATGTAGCAAAAGTTTTTACTCTTCACAACCATGAACGCATACTTTTAAAAAACGATCCTCACTGTAAAGATTTAAAATGATTGTGAAAGGGATGATCAGATACATTTATATTTCTTAGAAAAAAAAGATATTACATTTATTAATTTAATAAAATAAAATTATTGCAAACCATACCTATGGGAACATTTCTCTATTTTCAATGCATTGGTTGTAGATGATAAATATTTGGCCATTGACATTTAAAAGTAAAAGCAAACATTTGTTTATGTAAAATGTGTTTATTTGATCAGTGCTATTCCAATTATAGGGCAAAGAAATATATATTCACAGAAAAAAAACGTAAGAAGGGCTTCATTGAATAATTTTGCCTTGGGCCCCAACTTAATGTAGGTTCGCCTCTGTTTAATGAAACGACTGAAATGCGCTCACAGGTCTGATATTGACCATGCATCATTATCTTTAATGATTAATGTTCTCTTCTCAACACATAACACATCCAAAACCCTTCTCACAGATGAGTCTGTTTGTGTCTGATCACAGCTCAGCCCTTTAATGTGTCATTGGTGTCATATAATCATGTGAGATGAAAACACTTTTGTGTGGCATAGAGGAAGGAAGAGCACTGTTCGATACAGCGTGAACCGCTGCTGTCCTTCAAGACTGATTTCAATGCATCATTCACATTCAGTTCTGTGCAATTGTACCAAACATGACCCGTCGCACATCCTCCCTCATGTCACAGAGACCAGAACGAAAGGAATCAAGGCTGTTGCTTCTAAAGCTTCTTCAAGTCAAATTCACATACATTCATATCTACACATTAACCAGACGTAATGTCTGAATTTCACTGCATTAGATAAGAAGATATCAAAAGATCTAGGGCATTTATTTAAAAGACAACTTTTTAAGCAATGCACTTTTCAGGTTGGTGGAGATTAAGGTTATGGACATTTGATCAACAGAACTGACTTAATTCATGTAAGAAAAAGTACTTAATGACCTTCAAAATCTCTCCAAAAACAGGCTTGGAAATACGAAGACTTTTGCGTCGAAGCTCTTGTGAACGCGCACCATAGACTGACAAAACAAAGTAGAATATATCGATTAAAGTTGTTATTTTGGTTTGTTTTTTGCACAAAAAGTATTTTCTTGGCATCAAAATATTCAATTGAGCCAGTATGGGCGGATGGACTAATTTGTCTATGTCTATGATGTGTACTTTTCTGGACCTTGACAACAACTATAACCAGGCCCGGAAATGTGTGTTCCGAAGACACCCCAAGCTCTTAAAACATGTTGAAAGTCATGTGTGTGCAGTAAAAAAACACGGAATTTTGATTTTGATGTGAACTTTAATCCCAGGGGGATTAGCAAATGTATATGTATAATGTATAGGGTAAAGCAATGTAAGTCGCTTTGGATAAAAGCGTCTGCCAAATGCTAAAATGTAATGAAATGTAATGTAAATGTATGTTTTTTACGTCCACTAGGTGGCGACTTACATTCTTATTTATTTCGGTTACTTTTGATTTAGTTTGATAAGTTTATTTTTATATTTCAACAATTTATGATGTTTGTTTGACTTGTAAAGTAAAGAATTATTTATTTTTTGCACCATTCATTTCTTATTTCAATTCCTTGGGGCTTATTTTTACTTATTCCCATAATCTCTTGGTCACATATATTTGTTCACTTCCTGCTTTACCACCCTCAATAGGCTGCAATGATTATCATAAATATTAAGATGGTTTTCAAACAATTTAGAAGTTTGATATAAGTACCTTGTCCAAGTTTACTACTCTAAGTACACAAGCAGGCAAAGTGGCAAAACTTATCTTCTGGTTTGTGTAAATTCAATGTTGTGTCTGTTCTTTGTAACTGATTATGGTTTATGTGTATATTTGTCCTTATATTTAGATCTAGGCAGTTGCATATCTTTTGAAAAATGGTGGGGATCCCATGTTGAGTTTAAATGTTTTGTTCAGGTCTTGGATAGGGGGGCAATAAACCACCAAAAACGTCCCATTGACTTAACATGGCGTCCATCTTTAACGGGTCGTAGTTCCGAGCGAGAATTTCGTAGAACCATGAGTGTTACCAAATTTGAGGAGCCTATCAGCCTCTGTTAGAACATACATCACATTGGGGTGTAAGTTGTACCACTGGGGTGTAAGAGCCGTCAAAAGTTCCCCTTTGACTTAACATGGGGCAGGAAACATGCCCCTATAAAATGTCACAACTGTCATAGCTGTCCTGTGTCGAATATCTATGCAGTAAGACAGAGAGCACATGTGACTCAGACAACCAATCCGTCTTTCAAAATCATCATGACGCTATGAAGCCACGCCCAAAGCAACTATTTTCAGCAACCTAGCAACCGGTCCCATAGTCTCCCACCCCGGTGGATGTCTCTAGAGCAGAGTCTCGTAGAGACAACGGGATTGGCTGAATTGACTTAGGCAACCAATCAGTATCCCAGGAACTTCATTACGTTACAAAGTCACGCCCATAGCAACGAAACAGGTTAGCCTAGCAACCAGTTAACAATGCCTATATATAAGCATCAGAACATCGTAAAGACATGGGGGTCGGTTTGTTCCACTTGTAGCATCATCAATTGGCATCTGCCAGGCCACGCCCCTAGCAACCAAACAGGTTAGCCTAGCAAACGTTTAGCAATACCTATATCTAAGCATCAGAACATCATAAAGACTCAAGGGTTGGTTCGATTCACTCATAGACTAGAGTATCTCTACTGGCATATGCTAAGCCACACCCTCTAGTAACCAATTACCTATATTTGGTTGCAACCGTTTAGCAATACCTATATCTAAGCATCAAAATATCCCAGAGACTCAGGTGTTGGTTCGTTTCACTCATAGCATTTTATATTATCAGCTGACATATGCTAAGCCACGCCCATAGCAACCAAACAGGATAGCTCAACAACCGTTTAGCAATACCTATATCTAAGCATCAGAACATCCTAAAGACTCAGGGGTTGGTTCGTTTCACTCATAGCAAGTGACACTCGCACTCTATGCTGCTTGCATTTTTTAAATGTTTTGTCTATGTGTGATAGTATATAATATCCTGTATACAAAATGTTGTCGGTCTATGTATGCTGTTAACTACTTTTTCATACAAAGAGTTTGTATTGGTGAACTAGCCAACCATAATATCCCTCTGTCTGTCCTTCACTCGTTTAAAATAAAAAAATAAAACTAAACTTGCTAATTATATGGCATCTATACGTTGAAACCACTGGATAGTGTACCGTCGCTGTTTAATTATTTGTGGTGAAAATAAGTTTGTGGAAGTGCTTGATGGTGTTGATTTGATTTAAACTTACTAACGTAAGTAACATACAAACGGCTTCAGTAAGATTTGTAAGTTAACAAAAACTGTAACTGTACTTTTATAGCATTTGTTATTTTTTAATTTTCACTTCGAAGATATGACGTATGCAATACTACTGTTTAGGTACTCAAGATTAATATAGAGATTGGCAGAAACTGCCTGTGATACCTGAACTTTAAATTTGAATGAAGCTACACAAGCCATTTGATTGTCACGTGACAAGAGGTAACCTTTCTTTCCTTTCTTTACACTGAGCCAGTTGCTCAAACAGACAAGCCTGTTTACATTTTCAGACGACAGGGCAGCTCGCTTCTTCTGAACAACATGCACTGACAGTGAAAACAGTCCTTCACAAGGTATGGATGTCGCAGATGTTGCAGGTGCCCTTCATGTTTGGACCTCCACTGCACGGGACAGTCCTCTATGCCAATAGAGGGCTCTTCCTTTTAGCGCTCCACACATTTCTCAATGCAGTCCTCTTCATCATCAGAGGAAGAATCTGGTACAGACATGAGACATGACATCTTCTTAGGTGGCTCAGTTGTTACTGGTTTATTTTCCTGTGCAAGCCCCTGCCCCCTCTCACGGAGCAAGGCACAGATTGAACTCCACACCTCAGCTCTGTCAGCCCTGCTCAGACATTTGAGGTCCTTAAATCTAGGGTCCAGTGCTGATGCAACCCTAAGCCATGTGATGTTAGTTTTTTCCTTCCGTTTGTTCATGTCTGTTGTGAAAGTTTCCTTAAACTTAATCATGTATGCATGGTCGTCTTCTGAGACCTCCATCACACACGACAGATGACACAACGCTGGAAGCACAAATAGGACAAGGAGTTGTGCCCCATGCTCAGTGAAATAGTGTCTAACCTTTCTAATGTTGAATAAGGCACATCGGCATGACCACGTTGTCTTTGCAATGTGATCATTGAAGGACAGCTGTTCATCAAATATGACTCTGAAGTTCCTGGCTGTTTTGGAAGGAGTGATTGTGGTTTTGCCAAGATGGATGGTGATACTCTCTTTAAACGTCTGCAGTAAAGATATTCAGCAGCACTTCAGAAAAAATACGTTGTACACGTTCCGTGCATGTTTACATTATTTTGTAATAGTGTTTGTGCTCTGATAGCTGTACTGTGTGCATTGCACAAAGTGTTTTTTTCTGTTTTTGACATTGCAGAATTTGTTTACACAATGTGTTTCTGAAATATGTGGGTAGTTTGGGTTTCCTGATAGCAGTTAACATTGTTCGCTGGAAAGCATACATAACACTATCAGGCCTTATTTTTAAAATAATAAAACAGCCACACAAGCTCTTCAATGCAGTTTTATCTTAATGGTTCCATATGTCATAAACATGTTGAGTTTCCCAGGATGAGATTTTAACACTTGATCTAATAGGAACTGACGCAAGATTATTTGCTCCACTAAATGGGTTAGGTTGTATATATGTTATATGGGTTATATCCACTATGTGTTACTATGTTTGTCGAATTCTTCAATTTCTTTCTAAGTTGGCATAATCATGGCATCAGTCTCCCAAAATGTATGAATGAATAGTGCAGAATCATTCGCAGACATCAGTTTGTCCTAATGGACAGTGGGTCGGGTTTGTCTACATTTTATCCAACCATCAGTTGAAACAATACGGCATTTTTGAGCTTATTTTGAGATTTTGGTGTCTTTTGAAGAAATTAACTATAAGATTTCAGACATTTCTCATCAAATTATTAAAAAGCCGTATGTTGGAATATATTTTCTCCCAATAATGTAGTAGCTTTTAATTAAAACTAAACTGAATACTTAGATTTCTTTGTATTAAAACTCAGCAGCTTCTATTGTAAGTCTTTTACTATATCTTAAATGATGAAATAATGAAGCTACTTTATGGTAATTATTTGTTTGAGATTACTTTTCTAAAATTGAATTAAAAAATGAAATGTTTATTGAATGCAAATTGTCATTTATTGGTTCATATTATTCACACAGAAATATATCAGATTAATTAAGAAATGGATTTCTTGAAGAAAGTTGGTGCTGTTGGTTCAGATGTAATGGAGGGAGTTGTGAACGTGTCTAAAGTGATGGTGGATATTTTGGTGGACTTGCTGAACGGAGCTGCAGGGAGAATGAAAGCTGCCAGCGATAAACTCAACAAAACATTTTTGACAGAAACTAAGATGATATAAAAACCAACAGAATGTGTGGAGAACATTGCAGACACCATTAAGAAAAGTCTTTAAATGATTCACTAGTCAGGCAAAAATGTGAACTAAAAATGTGAAAATGTCTTTAAATCTGAGTTTGTCAAATGTTACATTTTCAAGGTGTGTATAAGAGTTTGTATCATCATATCATGAATTGTTTTCCTCTATTTATTACACTGTACTTTCAATAATGTCTCTTAGTACATAGTGATTATTAAACTAAGAAATAAACACTTCATCACAGATAACAGGATTTGTTTCTTTGGCCTCCGCCTCTTACTTCATCCTCTTCCGGTTGGGCTGAACGAACAATAAGACAAATAAAGATGAATGATCAAGAATGAAACTGTGTTTGTGTTCTTCATGCAGGTGAATTGAATAACACTTACTGTGAGTGTGTCGTACAGGTCAGATGATCTGGTGTTGAGTTCAAGAGCTGTATATGTGTCATTACTGACATCATCATTCTATAAAGAAACATTTGAGAACACAAACATGTGACGGACAGTTCAATCTTTCTAACACATTTGTATGAAGAGATTTTATTGGTGATCATCTCACCTCCGTTACGTGTTCTGACACTTTTCTTCTCAAACTCTTTCTTCTGCTGTCAAAAGAAAACAGAGACATTCATAATTTGGATCCTTGGTTGAGTAGTTGTGGTATCTTATTTAGATTTGTCATTAATATCAACAGCTGCTGTGAAAATGACGTTTAATTATTCTGTTTTAAACACTGAAAATGAGACTCTCACACATTTCTTACCAAATATACATCACAATGAGCAGAACAGCTGATGCTCCACAGACTCCAACACAAATTCCAACACCAAAACCTACAGAGAAACTGAGAGCTGAAAAAAAGAAGTTCAGTCATTTTTGCTAATAGTGATTGAGACACAAAAACAAATGCCAAAGATATGAGAATGAAAAGACAGGTGGAGTTGTGTATCATAGTAGTGATAGGAAAACCCATGTTTCCGAATGACAGAGCCTAAGTATTTCATGTTTACCAAAAATAGCAACGGACAAGCACTGAGCCCTGAGGCATCCCTGTGTCAAGATGATGGGACGCAGAGACCTCACCTCTCCAGGAGTTCCAGCTTTCAATGTTGCATTGAAATCCATCCATCCATCCATTTTCTACCGCTTATCCGAACTACCTCGGGTCACGGGGAGCCTGCGCCTATCTCAGGAGTCTTTGGGCATCAAGGCAGGATACACCCTGGATGGAGTGCCAACCCATCGCAGGGCACACACACACACTCATTCACTCACGCACTCACACACTACGGACAATTTTTCCAGAGATGCCAATCAACCTACCATGCATGTCTTTGGACCAGGGGAGGAAACCGGAGTACCCGGAGGAAACCCCCGAGGCACGGGGAGAACATGCAAACTCCACACACACACAAGTCGGAGGCGGGAATCGAACCCCCAACCCTGGAGGTGTGAGGCGAACGTGCTAACCACTAAGCCACCGTGCCCCCCACTGCATTGAAATCAATCATTAAAATCAAATGTTGTTTAAAAGAATGACTCAATCTACTTACATGAGACACCTTTAACAGTGAGTGAAACAGCTTCTGATCTCTGAGATCCAACTTCATTCTGAGCCACACAGTAAAACCATCCACTGAGACTTGAATTAAAGTTACTGATGATGAACGTCTGTCCAGATCCAACAGATGATGTTTGATTCTCTTTAAACCAGCTGTAGATGTGAACAGGTGGATTTGATTCACTGCTGCAGGTCAGATTCACTGAATCACCCTCCACTATTACACCAGAAGAACTGATGGAGATCACAGGTCTTATCTGGAGGATCTATTGAGAGATTATATTCAGTATATCAGTGATAAATCATCTTAAGTGAATAATGAAAGAATTGAGAGTGAACTTACAGATGACATTGAGACGTCGAGGAGGTGATGTGAGTTTCTGTCCCTGTACAGCACAGCTATAGTCACCTGCATTCTCTCTTCTAACTGACGGCAGGATGAGTTTCTTGTTTCTGCCATTTAATGTCTTTGTGTTTCTAAACCAGATGAATGTTGATGTGTCAGTCAGACTGCATCGGCTTTTACATGTCAGATTCACTGAATGTCCCTCCATCACTCTCTCACCTTCAGACTCCACCTGAAGATCTGAACACAGCACAACACTGATCCTCCTCATGTCATTCACATCACATTTTTATCATCAAACACTCATTCACTCTCACCTGTGACAGCAAGAGTCACTCCAGGTGCACCGATCCATTTCTCTTTATCAGTGATGAATCTGAAATAGTACTTGTGTGAATCTGTGTGTCTCACATCAGTCAGTCTGACGCTGCAGTCGTGCTGTTTATCTCCCAGATACTGAATCCTCTCACTGTATTTAGAGTCCTTAAACAGATTTGGAGGAGCAGACTGTCAGTGTTGGTCCAGAACACGTCTGTGATCTTATGTCCAGTAGGGTATTTATAACTACAGTTTGTTGTCACTGTTGAGTCCTTTAGTGCACAGATGTGTGAAGAGCTGTAAGTCACACTCCCATTATCACCAGCACTATAAACTCCTGAAAGAGACAAAAGCATTTGCTAAAGCTTTGCTTTTGACTGCTAAAGGATAGTAAAATTGTTTAAATGTAGGTGTTATTTCATGTCTTTTGTTCTGGATATTAATACAGGGGCAGATCTATTAGTGTTTAGTGTTATATTACTCTGAAATTTAGAAGGGTTTGCAGTATGTGTAAATGTGTGGGGTTACCGTGGTGTTGAAGAGTAGAGCCGGTGGTTAGGATAACGTTTGGCTAAACGTCACCAGGGTTAATTATTACTTTCCGCGAAAAGCAAAGGCTTTGTGTTCTTCAGTGCAGTGATTGTCTGTTCAATATGCACTTTAGTTTGTAAACTATCTATGTTCAAATGTATGAAATGTGTATTATTAACGGTTGTTAAATATAAGTAATACATTTCCATATGTGTGTGTGTACTTATGTATGGCGTGAGTAAATCCATTATGGTCAACATATTTTTACACATCCAGTACCACATCTTATCACATGTAGATCGATATACAATATATTATATTACTTACAATATATATTACTGATTATAACATTACATATATTTGTACATATAAGTAAATATATTCTTCAATATATGAAAGAGCGGAAACTCCTTATTATTCAATATATTGCATGATATTTACACAATATCTTATTCTGTATATTTTCTTGTACACCATTGTGTATACATTTAATTCATATATTAGGTAATATATGTTTTTTCCCTAAGGGCTTTGCAATACCACAACGGTTCTGGTAAAAGTGTGAAGATATTTGTCTCACAGTTGTGGTTTGATAGTGTTGAAGAAAAGCAGAACTGAACAACTGTTGCACGACAGACAGAAAACACAAACTCAATGATGACTACTGATCAATTACTAAAGAGATGATAAAGATGTGTTGATCACACGACTGAAGTGATGATGTGACATCAGTTACTCACCTTGAATCATGAGCAGAAGAATCAGAGGAAGAGGAGGAGCCATTCTGACTGACTTCACCATAGCAACGACACAACCAGTCAACACTCAGTCACTGTCCCATTAAAAATGATGATGTGAAAACATTAAATCCGATCATTATGATATAAAACACTATAAAGCAAACAGCTGCTCTAATCTGACTACAACACATCAAGTGACACATTATGTACATGAGGAGTTAAACATGAACATTTCTACCAAATTTCATATATCAGATGTTATCTAAAAAGTGACTGAATATAACTGACGGCTGATGTGTGACTGTTCGGTTCAGTTATTTATCTTTACAGATACTGTACAGAGTTTAATTCTTGCAGATGTGATGTAATACAGAACTATGAATGCTGTAAAGTATTTCCTTAATGTAAAAATTAAAGTTTTTTTTACCAATTTAAAGTTCTGACATAACTAGTAATATACATTTCTGGTGATTCTGTAATTCTGAATAAAATAAAAAATGTTTCTCTCACCAGGTTCACAGCCGCTCAAAGCCACTGTCGACACCTCAAACGAGTGAAACAAGAAAGTGTCCCCAAGTTCTGCCTCTCATCACGTGATTGACACTCACGGTTGCTGAGTCTCATGCATTTGGTGATCTATCTCACGCCGAAATACATCTCATGCCCTGATATTTCATAAACATGCTATTTACTTTAATACATTAATACTATGAAGTTTATCTTTGCACTTGAAGTAAAATCTTTCTTTGCATAATTTAACTTTATTTTACATAGTTTAAATATTTGTTGTAAAACCACAGTAACCTCAAAAGTAAAAAAAATTCAATCCGGAATAACATGTTTAATCATAATATTTGTAGTAACAAACATAGATAATGTTCAAGTGAGGACCTAAACACGCTCATCTTGATTTTAAAAAGAAATATAATCATCTAATATTTAGGAAATCTTTAATTCTCAGTTCTAACGCTTCTCATGCCCACTTCATAAATCTGGCTGACTTTATAAAGCTATACAAAAGTTATACAAATATCCAGAGAAAAATGTATTTCAATATGAATGCACAGTTTTACAAACTCCATTTTGCTGTGGTTTCATGAAAAAGATTTGCTTTAGGTGGAAGAGAAAGCACAAAAGCTTGGTCAGGTTTGTTTAGTAATTATTTGCTTTAAACATTGGCAACCCTGTTGACACATTCGTTTATTTTTTATTTCTTCAAGGTGGAAGATAAATATTGATTGAAAAAATAAAACCCTCTGTCAAACTTTGTTGCATTTTTATTTGCATCCTTGATTCAGGACGATGGTTCTTTGCGTTATTTACTAATGTGACAGGATCGGATCAAAAGACTGCAGATAGTGACCTCTTGTGGTGTTTTTAGTGTATTGCCTAAGCGCACATTTAACTGATTTAACACTTGCAGATCAACACTAAGGTTGATTCAATGGTTGCTTGCTATCAGATATTTCTTGACCCATCTTCACAACCCAGTCTAAACCATCTTTGTGGGTCAGAATGATCAGAACATTGCGTCATTTTAATGCTGATTACATATTTATTTCTGGCACTGATAACAATTTGGTTTACTCCATTAAAATGAAACAGATTATTTTCAGGATGTGTTTTTTAATTGTACATCACAGTCCGCTACTACAATGCAAATATTCAAAGATGATTCATATCTGTATGACTACATCACTGAACATGACACTTCTGAACCCAGAAAAGAAATACTAGTTACTGGACCAACTTTAATTCCAGTTCCCAGAAATTTCAGCTCCACGCCGTCTGCACCAATAGATGCACCCGTATCCACTCCGAGCCCCACCTTCACACCAAGTGGACCGGCTTCAGCAGATACGCTTGCAAGTTCAGCTCGAGCCATCGCACTGGCTCCAACTACATTTGCTTCAGCACCAGCCGAGGCGTTTGGACCTTTGGCTTCTGCATCAAATAGGCTACACTGAATTCAGCACGAGCTCGACCCACTCCTGCTTCTGTGTAAGCTCCAGCTTTGGGAATTCTGTGTCCGGGTTTGTTTTCAGGACGGTCTGCATATGTTCCACTTCGAGCGTCTTCTGTGTATGCCTTTCCTGGTCTGTCAGCTGTGTCTATGACTGCCAATCAGTTTGGACATTTCTAATTGAATCAAAAATCATGTTAAGACCTCGTATAAAAGCAACCTTAAACATTACATGCACAATAATATGAAGCAATGCTTTATTTACTAACAAAATACCTATTTTTCAAACTGTTGCTCGTAACTGTTACTGTAAATGTAACCGTAAATGTATAGCAGTCTACTACCAGCCTTTGATAATAATTATGTTTGATCAATACGGGTCAAAATGAAAAATTATTCTATTTTGCATAATGGGATGAAAGTTATTTTACCTGACTGGTGCGGTGAGATGGAGGAGGTTGATGAACACAACACAGCACGATTGAACATGTGATGAGAAGCTAAGAAAGGCAACTTAAATAGGAAGCGCTCTGGTATGTTTAGTTTCGTTATTGGATAACGTCATCTAGCTGAATCCGCTAACATACACAGACACACATGACTGTAAAACAATATCTTAACTTTCTTCTTGTGCATTAAAGAATTCAGTTTTGAATCTCAAGCCAACTTCAGCGTCTCTCTTGTGTTTTCAATTGGCACAAGATCTGCATTTTACTGTATTACCCTGGATGACCAGTCCACCACAGCCACAATTACATGACAAAAAACATATATTGTATGTGACTCCGACTCTGAACCACAAAGGCAGCCATCAGGGTCATTTTTCAAAAGAAAGCCGAATACAAAAGTAGTGTTATAATATACTGTGAGAAAAAATGTTGATTGATTTATAACCCCCTGTCAAAGTTTCTGTCAACCAGTCACTCAAATGGGCCAGAGTATTTTGCCGATCCCGATACTCTTCCCCTCTCTCAAAGCTCTCAATAATTCTCTGCATAGCTTTTTTAAACTAGATATCTTAACACATTATGTTGAAACTGTGAAAAAATACTCTACGCCCCAAAGGGAAAAAGGCAAAGCCCAGTTACACATTAAAAATGGAAATTATTGGAAATAACTCATTCCTCCATTATTTATAGGTTTCAACTCAGGAATATTTGCATGATGAAGTAATTGTGAAATATATGCTGCAAAAACAAGATTGCAGTCTTGACTCTTGACTCTACATGGCACTCGTACACACAATGATAATCATTCCTTCCACATGACTCATGACTCATTCATGACTCACATGACTCATTCATGACTACCAGCATTCATTGCGGTGGAACTTTTGATGATAATCAGCATATTTGAGGTTGGCATGACGAATGTTGATTTTTTTGGTCCATCTTAAAAGAACACATGTTATTGAGACTAACAATACCAAAGAACGTTAATTCTAGTTATAAGTGCGCTGATTTTGTTTTTATTTCCTGTTTTTTTTATAGTTGGCTGACTAGAAAGCTGACAACTATCAATAAACATTTTTATTTACTAAAATCAACCAATGCACAAGTGTGAGTAAAATACATTTATTGAAAAACTGATGAGATTTATTCATGTTCAAGAGCCAAATTATAGCAAACACTGATCACATTACATGACATTCATCATTTGGCGAGATAACTTGAACCTCATTCATATTTCTACTTGATTTTTAAAGTTAGTGTTTTATTCACCCAACTATTAACTGTACAAATAGAAACTACTAAGTGATAGTGAGGTTCACAACATGTGAGTCACGACAGCCGTTGGAATTAACTGTGTAGGTTTTAAATGTACTGCGTTCATCGGCCATAGGAATGAATGTAAATGAAACCTTAAATGACATTTCCTCAAGGAAACTAGGTAAAAGCACTGGGGTTTTTTCAGAAAGCAGGTTGTGTTACATGTCCTGGTAAGTTAACTCAGAGTATGCGGATAACATCGATTTTTTTGTTGGAGATAGCACAATCTTTTTATGTCTAATATGATACTTCAAGAGTATTTGGCCGATCCAGATACTCTTCCTCTCTCAAAGCTCTCAATAATTCTCTGCATAGTGTATGAAACTAAACAATGGTGACAACCGACAGAAGAATACTTTGTGCTGCAATGCATGCTGGGTGACATCATAGTACAAAACGCATTCATTATTCCCAGCATGCATTTCAATTGATTTAATTATCTCAAGTTTTGGTTACTGCGATTGGTTGGCACTCCATCCAGGGTGTATCCTGCCTTGATGCCCGATGACTCCTGAGATAGGCGCAGGCTCCCCGTGACCCAAGGTAGTTCGGATAAGCGGTAGAAAATGGAATGGAATGGAAAGTTTTGGTTAATTTTCACCATTGTTGAGGTTTGTATGATGAGTATTGATGTCGAAGTTTGTCAACGAAGTATTGAGTATAATTTTAATGCAATGGTTGTACCATCAGTCATGTATCTTCTAACTCTCTTCAACACTTCACCATGTCTTTTTTTAGTACAATACCTTCCCGTCACTATATCTTTCTTTAATGACATACCAGTGTTGTGAATTACTATTGTCTGAGAGACGATTCACAGAATAAAGGTCAAGTATTAAGAGCCAAACTAAAGCAAACACTGATCACAATAATGGTGGATTAATTCAATTTTAATATTAATTGCAGGTGCAAAAGTGATATCAGTCCAATACAATTATAGAGATCACCTGGACAACAATAGCACACGTTCAGAAGACGTCATAAAAAGACGTTGTAAAAACTTTCATTCGGACTCCTCAGGGAACGTCTATACAATGTCATCAATGACGTTGAAAAGACGTCTTTTGGACTTGCATTTGTTTGCAGGGTAGTATTAATGTATTAAAGTAACTTGCATGTTTATGAAATATCAGGGCATGAGATGTATTTGGGCGTGAGATAGATCACCAAATGCATAAGACTCGACAACTGTGAGTGTCAATCATGTGATGAGAGGCAGAACTTATGGACACTTTCTTGTTTCACTCGTTTGAGGTGTCGACACTGGCTTTGAGCGGCTGTGAAACTGGTGAGAGAAACATTTTTTATTTTAATCAGAATTACAGAATCACCAGAAATGCATGTTACTAGTTCTGTCAGAACTTTAAATTGGTAAAAAAAACTATCATTTTAACATTAATGAAATACTTTACTGTATTCTTAGTGCTGTATTACACCACATCTGTTAAAGAATGAAACTCTTTGTGCTGGGATACACTGCCGCTATTGACCAAGTCATTTAAAGCCCAGAAGTCTGTGAAAAGTTCACCGTTCTCGTTCTTTGGTCCAAGGGCCTGGGTTCCCATGATCAGTTCTTTTCCAAGGTTTTCTTTCCCCATCTTGGCGTTCATGCCACCCATCAGAATTTAGATATCTTGATGTAAAGACATGTTTACCATTTTTTAAAACTGGTTTATTATTTGGGAAACAGGCAGGTTTGTAAGACTGTTTTGTAATGATATGTAATGGATGTAAATATCACTCTATTTTCAAGGCATTCAAGTCCAGACTAAAAAATACATTGTGCATTTACTGATCACCCAAAATATGCCAGCCTCTCAAAGCACAAGAATATTTGCATGATGAAGTAATTGTGAAATATATGCTGCAAACACAAGATTGCAGTCTTGACTCTTGACTCTACATGGCACTCGTACACACAATGATAATCATTCCTTCCAACAATCCCCCCTGGACCTCATAAGGGTTACACTGTGTGGAAAATATTCCTATCATCTTAACACTTGCTTCATTTATAAAATCAGAATTTTGCCTGTAAAACAGAACACAAACGTTAGAGAAATAAAAAAATATAAAAACAATAAGCTTAATGGCCGATGTAACATTCTTAACAGTTTTCACAGCTTCCTTTTTCAAAGCATGGTTAAACATTTAACATGGTTTAATCTCGAAGGCACTCTGGATAAAATCTTCCGGACCTGTTCTCAAAAGCTTGGGGAGTGCCTGCCAGGTGTAGGGAGAACAGGGAGGCTCGCGAGAGCTCAGCAGAAAAGGAGAAATGATTGGCATTGCAAAATATTGTAGAAAATAATGTCTGAAGTACGAGAAGAGCAGTGATAGACGCAGTCTAGGGCAAGGATCAGAGGTGGACAATCCTGGGCCATAAAGTAAAAGTCCTGCCATATTTTTGTTTCACCCATGAACTCAGCAGCTGATTTCACCAGCGGAGGAACCAAAACATTCATTTCAAGTCACAAGCAAGTCTCAAGTCAAATCTCAAGTCCTCAAAGAGTTAAAGTTAATGAGATAATTAAGTGAGTAATTAAATGATGATTGAGTGATGAACACCTGCTGTTAACAATCAACAACACTGAAGAAAAGAGAAACACAAGAACTACAACTGACTTCAGTCACAGCCTTGGATGACATCAGCTGTAAAAAAAACATTTCCACCATAATTGTGATCAGTGTTTGCTTTAGTTGAGATCTTGAGCCTTTCAGGAAGTGGATCTGTTTCTGTCTCTCCTCTACACCTATAGCTGGTATGTCGTGAGCGCACTTGAGGTCTCATAGACTCCCCAAATATGATTATTAAGCACTTTAGGTGAACAGGAATACACAATTGAGCACAATATAAATGTCTTTTTCATTTAAAGATAATTGCTTTAATAATTACAATATTTTTATATAGCAAACATTTGTTCAATGCTAAATCAAATATTGAATAGTTTGTGTTTCTGGTTTAAATCTCTCTAGGTTTATGATCTGCATTTGGATATAAAAACCTCCTTTTACAAATGAACATTTATCATATGAACCTCAACAGTGGTGACAATAATTAGTCATACTGCATTGCATGATGGGAGTTTTTCAAGCATTGCAGCTTGAAGTATTTTGTTGAGCGTCACCATTGTTGAGCTTCATATGTTGGTTCTTGATGTATGACTTGAAGATTTTAAGTTAGCATTTGTTTCGCTGCTTTAAAAGTTTCTCACTGATAATGTTAGATAAACGTGAATGTTTTTAAACACTGAGTGTACAGGATTCATTATGTTACACATAAACATGATCTAAAAGAAACTCATCATAATAAACAGTGAAGAGTTAAACACTTCCCAGAACTGATCTATCTGCTCTACAAAAGTGCATAAATTGATACAGTGCAAAATCTAACAATCGAGTCAAGGGTCAAGAGTCCAACTAAAGCAAACACTGACATCATATAACCAATAAAACATCAACATCTCAATAACAGCAGGTGTTCATCACTAATGCTCAATCATCATCTAATTAATCACTTAATTATCTCATTAACTTTAACTCTTTGAGGACTTGAGATTTGACTTGAGACTTGCTTGTGACTTGAAAGAAATGTTTTGGTTCCTCCGCTGGTGAAATCAGCTGCTGAGTTCATGGGTGAAACAAAAATATGGCAGAACTTTTACTTTATGGCACCAGGATTGTCCACCTCTGCTGGAATTAAAGTTGGTCCAGTAACTAGTATTTCTTTTCTGGGTTCAGAAGTGTCATGTTCAGTGATGTAGTCATACAGATAAGAATCCTCTTTGAATATTTGCATTGTAGTAGCGGACTGTGATGTACAATTAAAAAACACATCCTGAAAAGTAATCTGTTTCATTTTAATGGAGTAAACCAAATAGTTATCAATGCCAGAAATAAATATGTAATCAGCATTAAAATGACGCAATGTTCTGATCATTCTGACCCACAAAGATGGGTTAAGACTCGGTTTTGAAGATGGGTTAAGAAATATCTGATATCAAGCAACCATTGAATCAACCTTAGTGTTGATCTGCAATGTTAAATCAGTTGAATGTGCGCTTATGCAATACCCTAAAAACACCACAAGAGGTCACTATCTGCAGTCTTTTGATCCGATCCTGTCACATTAGTAAATAACTCAAAGAACCATCGTCCTGAATCAAGGATGCAAATAAAAATGCAACAAAGTTTGACAGAGGGTTTAATTTTTTCAATCAATATTTATCTTCCACCTTGAAGAAATCAAAAATAAACGAATGTGTCAACAGGGTTGCCAATGTTTAAAGCAAATAATTACTAAACAAACCTGACCAAGCTTTTGTGCTTTCTCTTCCACCTAAAGCAAATCTTTTTCATGAAACCACAGCAAAATGGAGTTTGTAAAACTGTGCATTCATATTGAAATACATTTTTCTCTGGATATTTGTATAACTTTTGTATAGCTTTATAAAGTCAGCCAGATTTATGAAGTGGGCATGAGAAGCGTTAGAACTGAGAATTAAAGATTTCCTAAATATTAGATGATTATATTTCTTTTTAAAATCAAGATGAGCGTGTTTAGGTCCTCACTTGAACATTATCTATGTTTGTTACGACAAATATTTTGGTTAAACAAGTTATTACGGAGAGAAAAAAATATTGGTCACTGTGGTTTTACAACAAATATTTATACTATATAAAATAAAGTTAAATTATGCAAGAAAGATTTTACTTCAAGTGCAAAGATAAACGTCATCCCTGCAAACAAATGTAAGTCCAAAAGACGTCTTTTCAACGTCATTGATGATGGTCATTCCTAAGGTCGATGAACGCAGTACATTCAAAACCTACACAGTTAATTCCAACGGCTGTCGTGACTCACATGTTGTAAACCTCACTATCACTTCCTAGTAGTTTTTATTTGTACAGTTAATAGTTGTGTGAATAAAACACTAACTTTAAAAATCAAGTAGAAATATGAATGTAATGTGATCAGTGTTTGCTATAATTTGGCTCTTTAACATGAATAAATTTAGACCTGCTAATGTAACACTCCTGTAATGAGGAGAAGATAAGTGAAAAGAACAAGACAAAAGGTCTGGTGGGTTAAACCACTGAACTGGTAAATTAAAGGTTGCTGGTTCGATCCCATCACCAGTGTGTCCTTGAGCAAGACACTTTACTCCATGTTGCTCCAGGGGGATTGTCCCTGTATTAAATGCACTGTAAGTCGCTTTGGATAAAAGCGTCTGCTAAATGACTAAATGAGGGTTTGTAAATATTACCCATGCAAATCGGTTAAATTTTGCTTAAATATATTAGGTAACAAAGTAAACTACATGCAAACTTATGGAATCTACTCAAAAATTTTGCAAAAGAATTTGCACTCAATTAGATTTAGTAGATTTTATTCTATGTTTTTATGTATAGAGTATCTAAATTTATCAGATATCAGACACACTAAAAGAAATTAGATAAAGTCTTCCCTAATATTGCTCAATATTAATTACTTATAAAAATGGAGTAATATTAGTTTATATAACAGACAACAGTTCATCTACTTATTATGAATGATAAATATTGAATAATTAAACCTTAAATATGACTTATTCAGAGAAGCTTGAATTGACCTAAAAATGTTCAGAAACAGGAGATCACATCAATTGCTTTTATTGACCAAATAAAAAACGTTTACAAAACCCCTTTGTGACAATGAACACAAGATTCATTTGATGTCATCATTATTGTGATCAGTGTTCACTTTTTTTGGTAATCTTTCAAATTGTGATGAGTATATTCAGTCTGTGATATTGATATTATTTTGCTTTGTTATATGCAACTGTTTCATAAAGGCAATAAGGTATTCGAGGTAAGTGCTTTTTCATGAATAATTTGAAGGTTGGCATAAAGTTATAATAGACCCACAGACAACGTCTCGATTCTGTTGCTTTCACATGTGACCAGCAGATGTCGTGTGGGAGAAAATATTTTACTGTTGACTTTGTGACAACTTGTATGTTGTATAAATAATATTTTGAAAACAGATCATTAAATTGACAAAATAAGTGAATGTTGTGTGAGCCACTGACAATGTGTTGGTGTACAAATAATATCAATAGTTTAATAAACAAAAAATATTTTTCTTGTCTTTTAATGTGGCACTTGGTAAAGACAAAGAGAAGATGCATAAAAGAAAGAAAGACTAAAGAAACATGAAATTATGTAATAAGTAAAGAATGTTTATCTATGAATGTTGCTTTAAAAACGAAAAAAGAATTCTCGCAAGATCGGGCCACCCAGAAATCACATGACGTGATAGCGCAGTTATTTGACGTATTAATGTTCACTTCATTAAAGACCTTTGTTAGGGATTCAGTAGCTTCAGGATTGATATTGTAATAAAATTGAGAGGTTGACGACTGGAGGAGCTACTCTAACTTGTAAATACAACGGAAATGATATAAAGTCAAAAGCAAATACTTCGATATACCTAGTCATCAACAATGGTGACAATCATCAAACTAATTGAGACAGACAGATCAAGTGCAATGCATGCTGGGAGTCATGAAGGAGTTTTGTACTGTGATGTTACCCAGCATTCATTGCGGCATGAAATTTTCAAGAAATTTACAAGAAATCTAATATATAATTAAATTTGTGAAAAGAAACACACAATAGATATTTGAATGCTCAGCCTGTTGCCATGGCCAGGCAACAAATTAGCTGCTTTAATTTTTTTCAAAGTTATGATGGGGAATAATGAAAAGCATAGAAAGTTATCATAATATAACAAAGCTTTGTACTTGTTTCCTGTCATTTTACAGAAGTTTTGGCATTCTCAGTTTGTCTGTAAAAACGATTTGTCTTTTTACTGTGTAAACAACGTTATGGTACTTCCTATCAGTTAAACAGAATGGTTGGAACTAATCTCTACAGGAAAATGGATGGCGAGGTCCGGAATTGAGGAAGCGGTAGAGTTTCCTTTTAAAAAAATCATTGTGTCTGTGTTCTGAAAATTGTGAACCAGAACATTTACATCAGTGATGAAGGCATCAACCTCACTACTTTTCAATAGCCTGTATTGATGTTCTTACAATTTGTAATTTGCGACGACATCAAACATTTATTTATTAACATTAATTATTAAACACTCAAGGATTGTGCTCATAATGTGGTTACAGAAGTGATATGAGTTCCTCGGATGACAAATCCATGGCTGTATGTCTCTGTGTTTCTCTTTAACTTGCAATGATGTAGGAGTGGCTTTTTTAGTCAGTGGACATTTAAAGGACAGGACTCATATTCTGCCCAGACAACTACAAACTATTGTGAACATCAGATAAGTTTTAATATGTTAGATTACCCCCAGGTGGCATTTGTTGTGTTTTAGTGTTGGAAGAAGGATGTTGAAATCCAACATCGACAATGTTGGGCTGACATTGGGTTTTGCTTGAAAATAAAAATCTGACTGATGTCAAAATCCAACTTTGCCTTGAATGAAGTAATGATTGAGTCATTTATAATAAAACCTGCAGTTAATAAACAGAATTACAGAAGAAAAGATTAACACGACTAGAAAACCAATGATTTTTGTTTACCAACATTCTTCTTTTGTATTCTGCAGAAGTAATTTATTTTCCAAATAACTAAAGAATGAGTAAATTTTGGGGATGAGGTTGGATTAACATCGTAAATTATGCTTGCATTAGTAAACATCATGTATAACAAAGTTTCCAATTTTCTTCGAGTGCAGTTAACTCAAAGCATTTTATTTTCATTTTTACTTTATATGGTCATATACTCTTGATCAAATTGAGAGAGGTCAAGAGAGGAGATTCCAAGTCAAGTTGCAAGTCTTAAATGTTAATGGATTGAATCAATACCACTTTTCTGCCCACAAAATCAACATTATTGTGATCAGTGTTTGCTTTAGTTGGTCTCCTGATCATTTACTCATAATAAGTAAAATAAAAAAAAATCTGTGGTATTTTCTGCATAACAGTGTTTCAGATAGAACACTTGTGTACACAAGTGCAGAAAAGCAAATCATTTTGATTTGTATAAATACAAAATCAGTCTTATTTATAATTATTGTCACATGATATTGTAATAATATTGAGAAATTGATGATTGGAGGGACTACTCTAACTTGTAAATACTAAGGAAGTTTGATAGAATAAAAAAGCAAACACTCATCAACACTCATCAGTGCAATGCATGCTGGGAGTCATGAATGAGTTTAGTACTGTGATGTTGCCCAGCATTCATTGCAGCATGAAAAGTACAATACCGTTTCCTGCTCTAATGCGAGCATATTTCTATCTCACACAGACTCTGTATGATGGAGATGGCTGTTTGTTAAAAGTCTTCAAAACATTGTATATAAAAGGTTAAACAGTTCGCTAATGGTTTTAAATATTTAACATAATATATTTTTACAAAACTTACCAATCCGTTAGATCCTGATCAAGACGCATTGGCAAAGTTGATGTTTTGGCTTGATCATTTTCTGTATCAGATTTAGGCTCGAATTAATATAAGGAAGTCACGATGACATCTGTCTGTCGGTACAATTGCTTGGGAACATGATGTTCCGAATATGGTCAGAGGCGTTACGTTTCCCTTACACGCTTGCAGTATTCGACCAATCACTACGCACTGGTTAACTGGCCAATCATAGCACACCTCGCTTTTCAGAGAAATGAGCTTTGTAAAAATCAGCGTGTTTCAGAGAGGCGGGGCAAAGAGGAGATACAAACATGCACGCTGTTTGGAAAATACAGCATTCGGTTTTTAACCATAAATTGTGTATACACATTAGATTACATCTAAAACAAAACATAATACTCATTTTAGCCGTCATTTGACCCCTTTAACAGTTTGTATTTTGATTATTGTATTACTAAATATATTCACAATGTACAATAATATACTGTAAGTTCATACTTAAGTAGCAGAGAATTGACATCATCAAAGAAGATACACTCATAAAAACTACTTCGAAAATCAGCAATAGAGGTGTAGTTCATCACCATTATAGTGTTTGCTTTAGTTGGGCTCATGACTCATCATGTTAAGTTTTTTTCAGCTGTCCATGTGTAAAAACACATATATTGTGGAGAAGTATGATCCCCTGGGGTCAGAAAGGGATTATTTAATCACTATGAAGTTTTGTAAAGAAATTTTGAATGTTATGTTGTTAATATGTGAATGCAGAGTTTTGATACAAATTGAAGAGATTAAAATAGTGTCAAGGACAATTAATGAAGAAATGGATTTCTTGACGAAAGTTGGTGCTATTGGTTCAGATGTGACGCAGGGAATTGTGAACGTGTCTAAAGTGGCTGTGGGTGTTACTATGGACGTGCTGAACAGAGCTGCAGAGAGAATGAAAGCTGCCAGCGATAAACTAAACTAAACAATTTTAACAGAAACTAAGATGTTCCAAAAAACAAACAAAATGTGTGTAAAACATTGCAGACGCCATTAAGAAAAGTTTTTAAATGACTTTCAAAAATGTGAACTAAAAATGTGAATAATTTTAAGTCTGAGTTAAATCTTTAAATCACAATAATGAGTTTGTATCCCGTTACTAAACATCATGTTTATTTTCCTCTGTCTTTACACTTTACATTTAACAATGTATCTTAGTCCATCGTGATTGTTAAACTTTAAAGAAATAAACACTTCATCACAGATAACAGGATTTGTTTCCTTGGGCTCCGCCTCTTACTTCATCCTCTTCCGGTCGGGCTGAACAAACATTAAGACAGATAAAGATGAATGATCAAGGATGAAACTGTGTTTGTGTTCTTCATGCAGGTGAATTGAATAACACTTACTGTGAGTGTGTCGTACAGGTCACATGATCTGGTGTTGAGTTCAAGAGCTGTATATGTGTCATTACTGACATCATCATTCTATAAAGAAACATTTGAGAACACAAACATGTGACCGACAGTTCAATCTTTCTAACACATTTGTATGAAGAGATTTTATTGGTGATCATCTCACCTCCGGTTTACATTCAGACACTTTTCTTCTCAAACTCTTCCTTCTGCTGTCAAAAGAAAACACAGACATTCATAAATTGGGTCCTTGGTTGAGTGGATGTGATTTGGCATCTTGTTTAGATTTGTCATTAAAATCAACAGATGCTGTGAAAATAACATTGAATTCTCCTGATTTAAACACTGAAAATGAGACTTGCACACATTTCTTACCAAATATACATCACAATGAGCAGAGCAGCTGATGCTACACAGACTCCAACACCAAAACCTACAGAGAAACTGAGAGCTGAAACAAAGAATTTCAGTCATTTATGCAAATAGTGCTGAAGACAAAAAAAACATGGCAAAGATGTGAAACTAACATTTGTAATTTAAAGTGACAATATCACAAAACTTCTCTCCATGTAAAACATGATGCATTGCAGCATTGAAATCAATTATTAAAATCTAATTTTTTTTAAAAGAACGACTCGACCTACTTAATGAGACACCTTTAACAGTGAGTGAAACAGCATCTGATCTCTGAGATCCAACTTCATTCTGAGCCACACAGTAAAACCATCCACTGAGACTTGAATTAAAGTTACTGATGCTGAACGTCTGTCCAGATCCAACAGATGATGTTTGATTCTCTTTAAACCAGCTGTAGATGTGAACAGGTGGATTTGATTCACTGCTGCAGGTCAGATTCACTGAATCACCCTCCACTATTACACCAGAAGAACTGATGGATGCTGAGACGTTCCTTGGAGGATCTGAAACACATTTTTATTGTCAGTGTTCAACATTTGTGGTAATAAACCTGAACTATTCTACAGTTTCATTAACTCACACAAGACATTTAAAGTCACTGTTGAATTATTCTGTCCAAGTTTATTTTCAGCTTTGCACTTGTATTGTCCACTGTGATCAGATCTGATGTTTGAGATGATGTAGATGTTTCCAGATCCTATAGATGTTTCTTCTTTAAACCAGCTGCAGTTGTGAACAGGTGGATTTGATTCACTGCTGCAGGTCAGATTCACTGAATCACCCTCCACTATTACACCAGAAGAACTGATGGATGCTGAGATGTTCCTTGGAGGATCTTAGGGAGAAAATATATTGTCAGTGTTCAACATTTGTGTTCAACCTGAACTATTCTACAGTTCCATTAACTCACATAAAACATTTAAAGTCACTGTTGAATATTTCTCTCCATGTTTATTTTCAGTCTTGCACTTGTATTGTCCACTGTGATCAGATCTGATGTTTGAGATGATGTAGATGTTTCCAGATCCTACAAATGTTTCTTCTTTAAACCAGCTGTAGTTGTGAACAGGTGGATTTGATTCACTGCTGCAGGTCAGATTCACTGAATCACCCTCCACTATTACACCAGAAGAACTGATGGATGCTGAGACCTTTTTCGGTGGATCTAAAATGGAAAATATATTTGTTTAAATATGTGGAACTATAGTAATATCATGTGGCTCTGCACTGTAACATCATCAACTCACACAAGACATTTAAAGTCACTGTTGAATTTTTCTGTCCAAGTTCATTTTCAGCTTTGCACTTGTATTGTCCACTGTGATCAGATCTGATGTTTGAGATGATGTAGATGTTTCCAGATCCTACAAATGTTTCTTCTTTAAACCAGCTGTAGTTGTGAACAGATGGATTTGATTCACTGCTGCAGGTCAGAGACACTGAATCACCCTCCACTATTACACTAGAAGGATTCACTACAACCTGAGTCTTTTCTGGAGGATCTATTGAGAGATTATATTCAGTATATCAGTGATAAATCATCTTAAGTGAATAATGAAAGAATTGAGAGTGAACTTACAGATGACATTGAGACGTCGAGGAGGTGATGTGAGATTGTGTCCCTGTACAGCACAGCTATAGTCACCTGCATTCTCTCTTCTAACTGACGGCAGGATGAGTTTCTTGTTTGTGTCATTTAATGTCTGTGTGTTTCTAAACCAGATGAATGTTGATGTGTCAGTCAGACTGCATCTGCTTTTGCATGTCAGATTCACTGAATGTCCCTCCATCACTCTCTCACCTTCAGACTCCACCTGAAGATCTGAACACAACACAACACTGATCCTCCTCATGTCATTCAACACATCACATTATTATCATCAAACACTCATTCACTCTCACCTGTGACATCAAGAGTCACTCCAGGTGCACCAATCCATTTCTCTTTATCAGTGATGAATCTGAAATAGTACTTGTGTGAATCTGTGTGTCTCACATCAGTCAGTCTGACGCTGCAGTCGTGCTGTTTATCTCCCAGATACTGAATCCTCTCACTGTATTCAGAGTCCTTAAACAGATTTGGAGGATCAGAACTGTCAGTGTTGGTCCAGAACACTTCTGTGATCTTATATCCAGTAGGGTATTTATAAGTGCAGTTTATTGTCACTGTTGAGTCCTTTAGTGCACAGATGTGTGAAGAGCTGTAAGTCACACCCCATTTATCATCACTATAAACTCCTGAAAGAGACAAAAGCAGCAGTTTCTTTGAATACAACATAGTTCTGATAAAAGTGTGAAGATATTTTTCTCACAGTTGTGGTTTGAGAGTGTTGAAGAAAAGCAGAACTGAACAACTGTTGCACGACAGACAGAAAACACAAACTCAATGATGACTACTGAACAAATACTAAAGAGATGATAAAGATGTGTTGATCACACGACTGAAGTGATGATGTGACATCAGTTACTCACCTTGAATCATGAGAAGAAGAATCAGAGGAAGAGGAGGAGCCATTCTGACTGACATCACCATAGCAACAACACAACCAGTCAACACTCAGTCAATGTCACATTAAAAATGATGATGTGAAAACTTTAAATCCGATCATTATGATATAAAACATTATAATGCAAACAGCTGCTCTGATCTGGACTACAACACATCAAGTGACACATTATGTACATGAGGAGTTAAACATGAACATTTCTACCAAATTTCATATATCAGATGTCATCTATAAAGTGACTGAATGTCCTGCGCTGGCACTTTACAGGATCACTAAAGTTTAGTCTGAGGCCTCTGTGTAGAATTTACTTGCTGACCAAACGTTGGCTCCTCAGTATTGACCACACGAGCATCTCTCACTAACTCAACTGTTGATTTGTTGAAATGTTGATCACTTTTGCACTCGCTATTAATGTTAAAATTCCATCAAATCACCAATGTTGTGATCAGTGTTTGCTGAGACTTGTTTGCAGGGTAACTGACAGTAACTTTCAGTTCTGTTATTTAATTTTACAGATACTGTAAAGAGTTTCTTTCTTTATCATATGCAATGTAATACAGCAGAAGAATACAGTACAATATTTCATTATTGTTAAAATGATATTGATTGTATCCATTTGAAGTTCTTTAAAATAATATAATTAAGATTGTATGTGATTCTGAATAAAATGAACTGTACATCTCTATTCAGATTACATATTAGTCTATTTAGTCTGAAAAATGACAAATGTTGCTCTTACCGGTTTCACAGCCGCTCAAAGCCAGTGCCAACAGTACAAATGATTAAAACAAGAAAGTGTCTGTTATGTTGGGAATCAGTCAAATAAAAAAGCAGAGAAACATGCCGTACTGATCCACATTCTGTTTACCTAACAGTCCCTCCTCATACATTTCTCTTCTAACACAGAACAAGTATGTACAACAGTGTCATCTAGCGGAAGCCTTAAAAGTAGCACAATTATCCAAACACGACATCTTCCCCTTTTTTAGAAAGAATGTAGCAGACTTTGAATAATAGAAACATTTATATGCCTATAATAAACTCGTACTGTGAAATATAATTAAATGAAGAACATATTCAAACTTTTATCTTCTTGACTCCATTTTAACAGTTCAACCTCTCTTCATTTTCTTACTCATGTAAATAAGTCCTTAGTCCAGATAGGCTTCTGCCTTTTCCTAGTACACCTAAATGACACGCTCCGAGAGTTAACCTTTTGTAAGGCAGATTGTTGCTTTTCGTAAGTGTCCTCATCACTCGTTTCTGGCACTCCAGCAAGACGTGAAGCGTTCCATATTTTCCCATCATCCAAGAGATAGGAGTCCTCACCTCTCTTCTGCATAACAGATCTTGGTTGTGTGAACTTTTGGTCACATTTCTTTACTTTCCAGGGATTCTTTATCCGGACTAGGTCTCCAGGTTAGAGTCTAGAGGACTTTGCATTTCTCCTGGCATCAGTGTACTGTTTGACTTTGTCTTGTTTCCTTTTCACACGTTGTCGTAGTCTGTAGCGGTCTGTACACTGTAAAAAATGCCTGTGAAATTAACGGTAAAATCCTGTTGTTTTCACACAAAAAACCTGTTATCAGAAAGGGTCCGTAAAAAATACAGAAAAACACTGTAAAATTGTCTGTAAAATTAACAGCAAAAATTCCATTGTTTTTACGGAAAAACCCTGTAAAAAATGCTGTAAAATTAACAGTGAAATTCTGTAGTTTTCACAGAGAAAACTGTTGTCAAAAAACGTCCATAAAATACGGATAACATTGTCAAATTCTCTGGGAAATGAACAGTGAAATTCCAAAGTTTTCACAAGGAGTTTTTTTTCAATGCCACAAACACTTTTATTACCTTCACTTACAGACACTACTGTCACGTTATTTATGTTGCACATCTACAAAAGTTCTAATTGAAAATGAACACAAGTTTACATGTCGATGGTTTTGTTGATTCACCATTATGGTGATGACACTTTGCTTTCGATGTGAAGACGTCTTACCCCAGTATTGACATCTATGAGTTGGAACACACTGACTCAGGTGGGTGGAAAGCTCAGATAAAGCTAACGCATCAAATTATTTGTGTTAGTGAGTAAGGACATGTTCAAGAGGTTAGGTTAGGTTGTGCTTTAAGGTTACTTGTTGTCCTCATTTATGATATTGACTGAATTTAATTAATATAATGAATGTCTTTAACAGCACATCTACCACACAATAAATGTTCTAACAGATATCTAGAATATAACAGTTTGTCTCAACAATGGTGACAAGAGAAAAAAACCTCTAAAGATAAACGCAATGCATTCTGGGTATCATCAAAGCTCAAAACACATCAATGACTCCCAGCATGCATTGCGGCTGTAAGCTTTTCTATATTAGTCACCACTGTTGGTGACTAATATGTTTTATAAGTCAAAACTAATGTTTTATATAAAACAATGTCATAGCAGCACAAAGATAATTGTAAACTTAAGTATGATGGCTGAAACAGGCCAACTAAAGCAAACCCTCATGTTCAAACCCTCAACTAAAGCAAACCCATCATGGCTGTTATGCTGCAGTCCCTGTGAAGCAGAAGTGATGATCGTCTTCAGTATTCTGACCTATTTACAAAATGAATAGTGGGTGTGGCTCATGTTTTCTACTGTGAATTGATTGGATGAATAAAAACAGGATGTTCCCGTAATTTTACGGTAGTTTTCTGGCAACCTCAGCTGCCGGTATTTTTCCGTAAAAACTACGGAATTTGTATTTTCTCCTTTCTTTTCTGATATTAAATATTTTGTGGGTCACCACTAAGCTGAAGAGTGGAGTCTGTGTTTAATTCACGGTCAGGCAAAGATATTCTGATGTCATGCTTGCATGTTGCTTTGTTTAAAAGTGACTTTTATAATGAATTACAAAGAAATAATTTAAGTAAATGTTATGTTTTCACTTTTATGCATTTGGACCAAGTTTTCATTTTCTATAAAGAAATGTTGTTAATATAAAAGACTCAAATGTATTAAGTTCATTCACAGTTTGAAGTTTGTGCCCTGAAGTTTTAACCTGCAAAGCTGTTTACATTCTTTTCCTGTATTTTTTACGGAATTTTACTGGCAACCACAGCTGCCGGTATTTTTTCCGTAAAAATTACGGAACATTTTTTACAGTGTAGCTTTTACAGGGTAGTCCATGATTTGTGATTTGTTCCCATGTATCGACCATGGAGCATCTCTAAGGGGGTGTAAAACCTGTGGTAGCATGAGGAGTACTCCTGTAGTTCATAAGGAATGTTTTAGTGAATGATTTCCAAGGCTCTCCCTGAATCGAAGCAGTTTGCAAACAGTTTTTAGAACCCTGTTAAACCTCTCAACCTCTCCATTTGCACGTGGTTGATACACAGCAGATCTGAAATGGCTTATATCTCTCTCCCTGAGAAACTCTGAAAACTCAGAAGAAATAAACTGTGGACCATTGTCAGAGACAAGGTCTTACAAAGACTGAAGTCAGGAACTGTATCAAAGCCGTTGTGTCAACTCTGGGTGAGAAAGCAACCTCCGGCCATTTACTGAATAATCAACAAGCGTTATAGCATATCTGCAGTTTGCTGGTGCAGTCCCAAATGGTCCTAAAATATCAATAGAAACCTTCTCCCAAGCAATGGATGGCAACTCAACTGGTTTGAGTGTTGTATCATACGTAACAGCTGATTTATCATTCCGTTTGCATGTGGAACAGTCCCGTATCAGAGCTTCAGCCTGCCTATCCATTTTCGGTCACCAGTACAGTTGCCTAAGCTGCTGCTTGCTACGAACCATGCCTTGGTGTGATTCATGCGCAAGGTCTATGAGGTTTTTCTGTAGTGACTCAGGGACCAGAAGACGATGTGTGCCTCTGACTACGCATCCCTCCACGACAGCAAGCTCATGATGGATCAGAAAGTAGGGTTGTACATTCAGGTCGACATCCTTCTTGTATTTTGGCCAGCCAGTCTGCTGATACATAGAGAGTTTAGTCAACACTGGGCAGTTGTTGCATGCAGTCTGGAAATCACGTTTGGAGATTGCACTAGAAGCAAATGAGATCAAAGCAACTGGTTCAATTGTTTCAGCATAGTTATGCTCAGTGTTAGGGAGTGGCATTCTAGACAAACAATCAGCAACACTTCTCAGGGGGCCTGGTCTGTACTCAATGTCATAATTAAACTCCAATAAACGTGCAGACCATCTGGCATGAGCCTGCTTTTCTACGATGGAGTATTTTCATTCTGCATCAGATAAGGAGAGCGAAGCAAAAGCAATGTTCTCTCTATTCCCTGGTCATTAAGCTGAGTGAAGACAGCACCGACACCAAAATCTGAAGCATCACAGGAAAGAATTGTGTCGAGATTGGGGTTAAATAAGGAAAGCGCAGGACTGTTCTGGTCATTGCGAAATTCTGCTCATTGCGCACTGGCTTTTTAGTTGTTTGTGATGGTCACTGAAATAACGGTACAATGGGTGTCTGCTGCCCTCTGCTGGTATCAAACAAAAGTGTTTGTAGTCTGCCTCAAATAACAGGGCCTGATTTATTCACTTTCAAAGACAGGCTTTGGAACAATAAAAAATGTTGCCTTGTATTTAGATGGTTCATCACAAGAAAATGGTTTCCTGTAAAATGATACCAAATTTTCATATTTACACCTCATGCATGTGGGTATGGGAAGCTTTTCAATTTGGGTAGGCTAAATCAAGACGGAAATCCTAAAAATAGCCTCAGAGTGTTAAGGGTTAATAAACACGTCCACTGGTTTTCCTTTAAGCTGATCGACATGTGTGAAGAGTATAATAGTGTTTAGCGATGCATTGTCTCCAAATTTCTCTTTGATCCACGTGACTGTTTTCTCCTCCTCTTCTGTGAATCTGTCCAGTTTGATGACCAGTAGGAACATGTGAGGACCAGCAGGTTACACCCAAAGCTTTGTCTTCACGCTTCCTGGTCACAGGTGGTGTTGCCTGTGATCTATGTAGAACGTTTCTGGTCTGACCTTGAAATAAGATGCTGGTTTGGACTAAATGTGATTTATTAACATGAACATATTTTCAGGCGTCAACTCAACTCAACTGTGTGTAAAACATTGCAGACGCCATTAAGAAAACAATCTTCATCTTAAACAATAATGAGCTTGTATCCTGATAATAAACATCACATCATGTATTGTTTTCCTCTGCTTTTTACGGTGTACATTCAATAAAAACTCTTAGTACATCGTGATTATTAAACTTTCAGGAAAAAAAATGGGGAGTTGAATAAAAAAATTATAATGAAACATTTCTTAGGGGTTGTTTCTTTGGGCTCCGCCTCTTACTTCATCCTTTTCCGGTTGGGCTGAACAGACATAAAGACAGATAAAGATGAATGATCAAGAATGAAACTGTGTTTGTGTTCTTCATGCAGTTGAATTGAATAACACTTACTGTGAGTGTGTCGTACAGGTCACATGATCTGGTGTTGAGTTCAAGAGCTGTATATGTGTCATTACTGACATCATCATTCTATAAAGAAACATTTGAGAACACAAACATGTGACGAACAGTTCAATCTTTCTAACACATTTGTATGAAGAGATTTTATTGGTGATCATCTCACCTCCGGTTTACATTCAGACGCTTTTCTTCTCAAACTTTTTCTTCTGCTGTCAAAAGAAAACGGAAACATTCATAAATTGGATCTTTGGTTGAGTGGATGTGATTTGGCATCTTGTTCAGATTTGTCATTAAAATCAATGGATGCTGTAAAAATGACATTTAATTCTCCTGTTATAAACACTGAATATGAGACTTGGACACATTTCTTACCAAATATACATCACAATGAGTTGAGCAGCTGATGCTCCACAGACTCCAACACAAAGTCCAACACCAAAACCTACAGAGAAACTGAGAGCTGAAAAAAAGAAGTTCAGTCATTTAGGCTAATAGTGCTGGAGACACAAAAACAAATGCCAAAGATGTGAAAATAACATTTGATATTTAAAGTGACAGTATCACAACATTTCTCTCCATTTACACTGAATAATTCTTGAGGGTTAGTAAAAAATACCCATGTGAGTGTAACCGGCAGAGTAGTCAATGTCTGCTTGAAGTTTGTCCCTCGGCAGCTATGGTAGTCCTCTGACGTCACCTAGCTGACGTGAGTGGCTAAACAGCTCATTTCCGTCTAGGCTGGTTTCTGTAAAACCATCTTCACTGTCGGGTAGTGATGGGAAGTTCGGATCATTTTATTGACTCGGACCTTTGAGTCTCGTTCAGCAAAATGAACGAATCTTTTTTCGAGTCATATCGTTCCTTTCGTTCAATTTAGCAAAGTATAATTAAAATGTTACATGTCACTTTCCTAACAAATCTACTACTTATGCAAACGTTGATCACATTACAACCAATACAAAACTATAATGCTATAATAAACAGAAAAGATGAATTACTTGTTTACCTTGGTATTTAGTCTATGATTAGCTCACCTCACCTCTTATCTTGATTAATTTGTTATTTCACTGTCTTTGTCTATCAATAAACAAACACTAGGGCTAGGCTATGCACCCGTTTGTTAGGAAGGTTGTAAATTAGCTAATTGCTCTCGAACCCGAAGACTCGAGAGGTGAACTAATCAATTCTCTTTCCGGCTCTGATTGCATTTGTTAAACGTCCGGAGCATGTTCGACTGAACGAATCACTTCCCATGAAGACTCGTTCTTCCCGAGTCACATTTAAGAATCGTTCACGAACGACCCATCACTACTGTCGGGCTTAGAGAGAGTCACCGGTGTCCAGATAACTTCAGTCTTGTTACGGCTTTGGTATGCGGTTCTCCTGTGCAATGAAGGTGTTTGACTGATTGCCAGACGCTTCCGGGTAGTCATGCTGTGTATTGCCGAAGATCTTGGGCAAAGCACCCGCCGGGTAGCTGTACCGCAATTAAGACGTAACGTCTAGAAGGTAAATGTCTGTTGTTTATTGTTACGAGTAGACCCAGTGTGTGAGGACAAATAGCTTTGAAGATGTGTCTGATTGTGTTGTCCTGACGTAATGCATGGTGGTGAACGTCACGCGTATCCCGGACAGGTAACCTGCCTTGACAGTGAATCAGTATTTCCTCGTTAATTTATTAATTGTATTGTCCCTTGAACAGCCAATGCTAGGTCAGTTCTCTCTTTAGCCCAATCATTGTCGTTTGTACCTATTGCGCCTCTAGTGTGATGGCGTCACTCTTTTAAATCATGTTAATGTATAATAAAGTATTATTGTTTTTCTATTGAAAGCACGTCTCTGTCTAGTTCATCTTCTGTGTATTTCTATGAACCTGTTTGCCTTAGATGAGATCTTTAGTAGTTGAGGTGCATAGTATATCCTGGTGTGAGAGGCACCAGGTGGCATAGTCAAGAACCATTTAACCTAGATCTGGTCAAAGTTCCATAAGGTCACACAAATCAGTAAAATTTTACTCACATATATCAGGTAGCAAAGTAAACTACATGCAAACTTACTGAATCTACTCAATACAATTGGAGCAAGAATTTCACAATAATAGTGACATCAAATTAATCTTGTGTTCATTGTCACAAAGGGGTTTTGTAGACGTTTGTTATTTGATCAATAAAGACAATTGATGAGATCTCCTGCTTCTGATCATTTGTAGGTCAATACAAGCATCTCTGAATAAGTCATATTTAGTTTTTAATGATTCAATATTTATCATTCATAATAAGCAGATGAACTGTTGTTGGTTATATAAACTAATATTTCTCCATTTTTATAAGTAATTGTTATTGAGAAATATGATATAGACTTTATCTAATTTTTTAGTGTGTCACGACTCATATCTGATAAATTAAGGTACTCTTGACTTAAAAACACTCAATCTAATTGAGTGGAAATTCTTGCCTCAATTTTATTGAGTAGATTCCGGAATTTTGCATATAGTTTACTTTGCTACCTAATATATGTACGTAAAATAAGCGTGCAGATTTGCATGGGTAATATTGACTTACGCTCAAGAATCATTTTTTTCAGTGCATACTGAAATGCGTGCAAAAACAGTCGGATTGTCAGGCTGAAAAGACAGGTGGAGTTGTGTATCATCCGCATAGCAGTGATAGGAAAAGCCATGTTTCCGAATGACAGATTCTAGGGATGTCATGTATACAGAAAATAGCAACGGACCAAGCACTGAGCCCTGAGGCTCCCCTGTGTCGAGATGATGGGAAACAGAGTCATGTCCTCTCCAGGAGATCTAATTGAGTGGAAATCCTTGCTTCAATTTTATTGAGTAGATTTCAGGAAGTTTGCATGTAGTTTACTTTGCTACCTTATACATGCAAGCAAAATTTAACTGATTTGCACAAGTAATATTTACTAACACTCAAGAATCATTTTTTTCAGTGCAGCATTGAAATCAATCATTAAAAATCATTCATTAAAATCAAACGTTTTTTGAAAGAACGACTCTATCTACTTACATGAGACACTTTTAACAGTGAGTGAAACAGCATCTGATCTCTGAGATCCAACTTCATTCTGAGGCACACAGTAAAACCATCCACTGAGACTTGAATTAAAGTTACTGATGCTGAACGTCTGTCCAGATCCAACAGATGATGTTTGATTCTCTTTAAACCAGCTGTAGATGTGAACAGGTGGATTTGATTCACTGCTGCAGGTCAGAGTCACTGAATCACCCTCCACTATTACACCAGAAGAACTGATGGAGATCACAGGTTTATCTGGAGGATCTAATGAGAGATTATATTCAGTATATCAGTGATAAATCATCTCAAGTGAATAATGAAAGAATTGAGAGTGAACTTACAGATGACATTGAGACGTCGAGGAGGTGATGTGAGTTTGTGTCCCTGTACAGCACAGCTATAGTCACCTGCATTCTCTCTTCTAACTGACGGCAGGATGAGTTTCTTGTTTGTGTCATTTAATGTCTGTGTGTTTCTAAACCAGATGAATGTTGATGTGTCAGTCAGACTGCATCTGCTTTTACATGTCAGAGTCACTGAATCTCCCTCCATCACTCTCTCACCTTCAGACTCCACCTGAAGATCTGAACACAACACAACACTGATCCTCCTCATGTCATTCAACACATCACATTATTATCATCAAACACTCATTCACTCTCACCTGTGACATCAAGAGTCACTCCAGGTGCACCAATCCATTTCTCTTTATCTGTGATGAATCTGAAATAGTACTCGTGTGAATCTGTGTGTCTCACATCAGTCAGTCTGACGCTGCAGTCGTGCTGTTTATCTCCCAGATACTGAATCCTCTCACTGTATTTAGAGTCTTTAAACAGATTTGGAGAATCAAAACTGTCAGTGTTGGTCCAGAACACTTCTGTGATCATATGGTCAGTAGGGTATTTATATCTACAGTTTATCTTCACTGTTGAGTCCTTTAGTGCACAGATGTGTGAAGAGCTGTAAGTCACACCCCAACCACCATCAGCACTATAAACTCCTGAAAGAGACAAAAGCAGCAGTTTCTTTGAATACAACATAGTTCTGTTAAAAGTGTGAAGATATTGGTCTCACAGTTGTGGTTTGAGAGTGTTGAAGAAAAGCAGAACTGAACAACTGTTGCACGACAGACAGAAAACACAAACTCAATGATGACTACTGAACAAATACTAAAGAGATGATAAATATGTGTTGAACACACGACTGAAGTGATGATGTGACATCAGTTACTCACCTTGAATCATGAGAAGAAGAATCAGAGGAAGAGGAGGAGCCATTCTGACTGACATCACCATAGCAACAACACAACCAGTCAACACTCAGTCACTGTCACATTAAAAATGATGATGTGAAAAACTTTAAATATGATCATTATTATATAAAACATTATAATGCAAACAGCTGCTCTGATCTGGACTACAACTCATCAAGTGACACATTATGTACATGAGGAGTTAAACATGAACATTTCTACCAAATTTCATATATCAGATGTCATCTATAAAGTGAATGAATGTCTCTGCAAGCAGGCCTGTGCTGGCACTTTACAGGATCACTAAAGTTTAGTCTGAGGGCTCTGTACAGAATTTGCTCACTGACCAAACGTTGAATCCTCAGTACTGACCACACGGGCATCTCTCACTAACTTAACTGTTGATTTGTTAAAATGTTGATCACTTTTGCACTCGCTATTAATGTTGAAATTCCATCAAATCACCAATGTAGTGATCAGTGTTTGACTTAAACTTACTTGCAGGGTAACTGACAGTAACTTTTCAGTTCTGTTATTTAATTTTACAGAAGAATTTCATTCTTTAACACATGCAATGTAATACAGCACACTTACAGTACATACAGTACAATATTTCATTAATGCATATTAGCCTATTTTGTGTAAAAAATGACAAATGTTGCTCTTACCGGTTTCACAGCCGCTCAAAGCCAGTGCCAACAATACAAATGATTAAAACAAGAAAGTGTCCACAAGCTCTGCTTCTCATCACGTGATTGACACTCACGATTGCTGAGTCTCACACATTTGATGATCTATCTCACGCTCTCACTGCCCAAATACATCTCATGCCCTGATATTTCATAAATATGCAAGTTACTTTAATACATTAATATTATGAAGTTTATCTTTGCATTTGAAGTAAAGCTTACTCTACACAATTGAACTTTATTTTAAATAGTTTAGACATCACAGTAAAGTCAAATTTTACTATTTTTTACTATACTGTTATAACTTATTTAACCATGATATTTGTTCTAAAACCAAAGATAATTTTGAAGTGAAGACCTAAAAAATGTGACTGGATCGGATCAAAAGAAGGCAGATAGTGACCTCTTGTGGTGTCTTTAGGGTTTTGCATAAGTGCACATTCATTTGAATTAACACTGGCAGATCAACACTAAGGTTGATTTAATGGATACTTGCTAACAGAGTTTTCCTTTAACTCTGAGTCTAAACTTATCTTTGTGTGTCAGAATGTGACAGAATCAGAACATTTTGTCATTTACATGCTGATTACATTTTTATTTCTGGCACTGATAGCCATTTAGTATCCTAAAAATGACACAAAATTTGTTTTCAGGACGTGTTTTTTAAATGAACATCACAGTCCGCATATGAAAATGTTACATAGAAAGATGATTCATATCTGTATGTCTACATGACTGAACATGACACTTCTGAACCCACAACTAGTTTTTGGACCAATTGTAATTCCAGTTCACAGGACTTTTGCCTCGAATCCACCTGTTGGAACATAGTGTGTTGAGATGTCTTGTTTCAAAAAGCTATGCAGACAATCATTGACTATTATTGATTATTGACAGAAGAGTAGAAATATAACAGAGATTGTGCAGTGGTTCCCAACTCCAGTCCTCAGAGCCCCCCTGACAGAATATTTTAGATGTCACCCTACTGAACACATGAACAAGTTAATGACATAATGAAGTGATGAATTAGTCATAAATGATGAACACTGGCTGTTTAAAAACACAAAACATCAACAATAATAATCTATGGTATCAGCTGTAATAGTGTGTTTCTGAAGCAGGTCTCGCATAAGAAAGACGCTTTTTATTGTTCTTTTAATATTAGTAACGAGCACAGAGTTATTTTATTAGCTAAGTGTAGCTGTGTTGTGTATTTGAAAGGTAATACAAAAATTACAAAAAAGCAACCGGCGAGCAAATAATAATATGAAAGTGTTTTCTGATCAACCAGAAAAATACAGATTTTTTTATGTTGCACCTTTTTGGATGCATTTAATGTTTTATAAAAAAGTTTGAGGAAAGGAGCAAATTGACTATTTTTCCAGTTTAAGTGTCCAAAACTAAGACTTTGAAAAAGAAAATCAGCCTAATTTCCAGTCTAATAATGTGAAACGATTTTTGTTACAGTTTCATATTCTTTAGATTCCAGCACTGTTCTGATATCGTTCTGCATGTTAACTCACGCTATGGGAATAGTCATGAGTATGTAGTGCACAACACCTTACAGAACGACTGTTGTGTTTCAGAAGAACGCACATATGAAGGTCTCTTCCCTAGAGGCCAACCATTCGCTCTTCAGATCTTTGTCACCCATGAGTCATGGATGTATGTTTTGATTGACAGTGTCAATAATGTTGTGTGTTTTAATAAATAATTATGGGGGCTGCTGTGTGCCCATTCTTGTTTTATAATAGTGAAGTGTTTTTTTATCAGGTACCTTCCTAAAGTTTTTTAGATATGCAGACATTTTTGTTTTTATCTAGTATGTCCTCATCACCCCGTGACCCGAGGTAGTTCGGATAAGCGGTAGAAAATGGAATGTCCTCATCAACTTTCAAACCAAATCAATGATCTCTGATATGATGCTATATCTGTGCTGCTCACTGCGATATCAGCTTTTTATGCAACATTTTTGTTGAAAATCACCCCGGTATTGTAGTTTTTCCACTTCTTTTGGATCAGTTTGATTTAACAGTTGTATTTTGCAGGATAGACACTTTCATTACATTTACAGCCTCTGTATGCTCCAATTCCAGGAACGTTTGTGAGTTTTCTATCATTCTTTGTAGACAAAGCATTACGTGATTTAAAAAAATATCTCATTATGGCATTTTTTTGCATGTAGTTAAAATATTAAAGCAAGCTGCTTACTGTTAAACACAAGTGTACTGTAGATACAATTAATGAGATGATTCAAAGTGGATAAAAGGGATATTCAGTAGTTTTATGCAGAATCCCATTAAGACATAATAAATGTTTATTTTGACCCCCATTCAGAGGGTCCCTTATAAAAGCATTCTCTATGGTGGTCTGTATGCTTTCAAAACCATTCTCATCCAAGGACATATATCTGCATGCAAAAAGGTTTGACATCAGCGATGATGCTAGAATCAGAGCTGGATTGTTTTATAATTGTTTAGCAGAGGTACATTAATTCCTGATGTTCATGCATGTTTGATTAGAAAAGTTAAGATAGGATTGGTGAGTATAAAACCTCATTTTTATTATAGTTTTAGGACAAGTTGAATGCTGTTTTGTCAGATTGTTTGCGTAGCTGTACTACTGAATATTCCTTATTTAAAGGTTGATTTTAAAGCATCTGCTGAATGAATAAGTGTAATACTGTAGTACATTGAAACAAAATTAGAGTCAAGACTGCCATCTTGTGTTTGTAGCATATATTTCACAATTACTTCATCATGCAAATATCCTTTGGTTTAGGAGTCTACTTGCCACAATGCGGAACAAAAAGGATGTAAAATGTATTTCGAAATATTTTACTACCTCATTTTTACCGAATGCAGACCTTTTGCGAGG
Organism: Triplophysa dalaica; assembly: GCF_015846415.1. Classification (NCBI taxonomy): domain Eukaryota; kingdom Metazoa; phylum Chordata; class Actinopteri; order Cypriniformes; family Nemacheilidae; genus Triplophysa; species Triplophysa dalaica. The sequence continues at coordinate 2,426,725 of NC_079543.1, forward strand.
AAAAGCTGTTTAGATTCGGTTTGAAACAACACTCAAGTGTCACGAACAGGCAATTAGGCTTAATCATTTGTAAACATGATGTCATATATGTTATTGAAAGACATATTTATATTTAATTTGTAAAAAAAAAATGTTGTAAAAAATCTGAAAGACATTTTAAGAATTTCCACAGTAGATGAAGCCAAATAAAAAAGCTGTGCCATGTTTTGTAACACATTTACATCAAATGGGTTTCCCCTGAACTCTTTTTATGATGTAACTGTTTTAGCAGATTTTGATTGAGTACAATGACAGTAAAAACCATATAAATGAACCTTGTCATCCAAAAATACAAGGTAAACAAAAAGGTTACAGGTTTTAAAGGCACTGAAGTTACTCAATCCTCCACAAACTTAACTGAAATATCTTCGTCTCTTTGAAAGAAGAGTTCAAAGCTGTGTGTCATCTCTTCAAACTCCCATTCATGAGCTCTCGGAGGAACTACAGATGGAATGAGGTCACAGGTGTAGGGATGTTCTTCATTCCTCCTCACCAGCTGAGTTATCTTCTCCAGTAACTCTGTGACCTGAGACACATTTGCTTGTCATTGTTGTTGTACAAATGATATCTGCCTCCAAAACCATCTATAAGTTTACTAATCTCTCTGCTTTCTTTAATAAACACGTCCACTGGTTTTCCTTTAAGCTGATCGACATGTGTGAAGAGGATAATAGTGTTTAGTAATATATTGTCTCCAAATTTCTCTTTGATCCACGTGACTGTTTTCTCCTCCTCTTCTGTGAATCTGTCCAGTATGATGACCAGCAGGAACATGTGAGGACCAGCAGGTTACACCCAAAGCTTTGTCTTCACACTTCTTGTGATTTAGAGCGTTTCTGGTCTGACTTTGAAATAAGATGTTGGTTTAGACTAAATGTGATTTAGTAACGTTAACACATTTTCATGCGTCAACTCAACAGCTTCTATTGAGCCCAAAAAGATTGTCTGATAACATTAAGACTTTTACTATCTGAAATAATGAAGCTCCTTCATGGTAGTTATATTATTTAATTGATTCATATCCTTTAGTTTCCTCTGCTTTTACAGTGTACATTCAATATTATCTCTTAGTAAATTGTGATTATTAAACTTTCAGGAAAAAAAATGTGGAGTTGTATAAAAAAACTTAAAATGAAACATTTCTTAGGGGCTGTTTCTTTGGGCTCCACCTCTTACTTCATCCTTTTCCGGTTGGGCTGAACAGAGATAAAGACAAATAAAGATGAATGATCAAGAATGAAACTGTGTTTGTGTTCTTCATGCAGGTGAATTGAATAACACTTACTGTGAGTGTGTCGTACAGGTAACATGATCTGGTGTTGAGTTCAAGAGCTGTATATGTGTCATTACTGACATCATCATTCTATAAAGAAACATTTGAGAACACAAACATGTGACGAACAGTTCAATCTTTCTAACACATTTGTATGAAGAGATTTTATTGGTGATCATCTCACCTCCGGTTTACATTCAGACGCTTTTCTTCTCAAACTTTTTCTTCTGCTGTCAAAAGAAATCAGTGACATTCATATATTTGATTTTGGTTGAGTGGATGTGAATTGGCATCTTGTTTAGATTTGTCATTAAAATCAACAGATGTTGTGAAAATGACATTTAATTCTCCTGATTTAAACACTGAAAATGAGACTTGCACACATATCTTACCAAATATATATCACAATGAGTTGAGCAGCTGATGCTCCACAGACTCCAACACAAAGTCCAACACCAAAATCTACAGAGAAACTGAGAGCTGAAAAAAAGAAGTTCAGTCATTTAGACAAATAGTGCTGGAGACACAAAAACAAATGGCAAAGATGTGAAACTAAAATTTGACATTTAAAGTGACAGTACAACAATATTTCTCTACATGTATAACATGATGCATTGCAGCATTGAAATCAATCATTAAAATCAAATGTTATTTAAAAAAACGACTCGACCTACTTACATGAGACACCTTTAACAGTGAGTCAAACAGCATCTGATCTCTGAGATCCAACTTCATTCTGAGCCACACAGTAAAACCATCCACTGAGACTTGAATTAAAGTTACTGATGCTGAACGTCTGTCCAGATCCAACAGATGATGTTTGATTCTCTTTAAACCAGCTGTAGATGTGAACAGGTGGATTTGATTCACTGCTGCAGGTCAGATTCACTGAATCACCCTCCACTATTACACCATAAGGATTCACTACAACCTGAGTCTTTTCTGGAGGATCTATTGAGAGATTATATTCAGTATATCAGTGATAAATCGTCTTAAGTGAATAATGAAAGAATTGAGAGTGAACTTACAGATGACATTGAGACGTCGAGGAGGTGATGTGAGATTGTGTCCCTGTACAGCACAGCTATAGTCACCTGCATTCTCTCTTCTAACTGACGGCAGGATGAGTTTCTTGTTTGTGTCATTTAATGTCTGTGTGTTTCTAAACCAGATGAATGTTGATGTGTCAGTCAGACTGCATCTGCTTTTGCATGTCAGATTCACTGAATGTCCCTCCATCACTCTCTCACCTTCAGACTCCACCTGAAGATCTGAACACAACACAACACTGATCCTCCTCATGTCATTCAACACATCACATTATTATCATCAAACACTCATTCACACTCACCTGTGACATCAAGAGTCACTCCAGGTCTACCAGTCCATTTATCTTTATCAGTGATGAATCTGAAATAGTACTTGTGTGAATCTGTGTGTCTCACATCAGTCAGTCTGACGCTGCAGTCGTGCTGTTTATCTCCCAGATACTGAATCCTCTCACTGTATTTAGAGTCTTTAAACAGATTTGGAAACACTTCATTGATTGATTTATCAGTGTTGGTCCAGAACACTTCTGTGATCTTATGTCCAGTAGGGTATTTATAAGTGCAGTTTATCTTCACTGTTGAGTCCTTTGCTGCACAGATGTGTGAAGAGCTGTAAGTCACAACCCAACCACCAGCACTATAAACTCCTGAAACACACAAATCACAATGAATACATTAACAACAGAACCGCAGAAACTGATAAACATCTAAATGTGAAGATATTTTCCTATCAGGAAGGATGTTGCTGTTAAAGATCATTTAACAGTTGAGACAGAACTCAAAAGTCTGAACAGAAATAACAAAATAACGAATCTTTAGTGAATTAAGTGTTTTATAGAAAACAGAAATAAAGGTTTGTTTGAATAATAAATGTATAATAAAGTCTCACCGTAAATCATGAGGAGAAAGATCATAGGGGGAGGAGTCATTATGATTGACATCACCATAGCCACACCTACATTCAACACATGATGAAGTGTTTCAGCTCAACTATTTTCATCATTTAGTTTGTTTTATTCTCATTAAACATCACTGAAACATCTACAGCTACATTCACACGTCACTCTTTAGTTTCTCTGATGTTTCTCCTGGTTATCTTACACAGGGGTTTCTACAATAATGCTAGAACTCTTTATTCTTTATCTACGTGAACAGTCATGTAATGTGTGTCTGCTGCCAGAAGAAAGTTTAGGAAACATTCAGATGCTCTTATTACGGTTTATAACAGACATGCATTTTATAGAGAATGTTAACATGTGAAAATCTGCTTTCTTTATACTTGCGGCCTCTGAGAAACCAGACACAAGTAACACGGCTCAGAGAGATCACTCATAAAAATATTGCAAAAATGTAAAAAATGCAAAAATGTACTTCAGACTACAAAAAGTTAAGAAAGAAACATAATTTAAGAACATTTAACTGAAAGGTTGTTTGCAAAAAATACATTGTATGGAATCTTCAAAAACTCTTTATAGCATGTTAATTTTTAAGAGCATAAATCTTGGAAACAAAACAACATTAAGAGAGATTTTAAATGCTGCTCTTACCTTCACAGTCTTCAGTAGAAATAAAGGAGTTTGAAGCATCACTGGGGTTTTTAGACTCTGTTGTGGTTTAACACAATGTGTATTTTAAGATGAAGAGTTGATGGAGCTCCTCTGTTATTTGTGGAGATATATGCCCGCATCTGTAATACGGAAGAAATTTAAAAAAGTGACAAACAAGACACAAGAGAGCAAATATAAGACCAGATAAGACCTGCAAGCCATTTTAGGATTTAAGATGTGATTTATTTTTCAGCAGATTCTATAATATATATCTTCTTTGTTTTTAAATATCCTTGCTTAAATAGTCATATTTGACATATATGTATAATCTGTATTCATTTATATGTAATTTGTTATTTTGTGTAGTGTTATTTGTGTGCACCATAGGTCTGAGAGTAATGTCATTTCAGTCCTCTATATGTATGTACACATGTGGCAGAAGTGACAAAGCAGACTTCGACTCTTTTACTTTACTTAAGACACCACTTGCCAACTTTATGTAAATATGCTCTGAATATACTTCTTGAAAAAGTTTATTTTTGAATAACTTCCTCATGATTGTTAAATTCAGTACATGATTCAAATCTTTGGAAGATAGATGAAATATCTTCTCTTAAGTTTTTTTTTACAGACCCTCCTCTTCTTCAACAACCATTACTACACGGGAAGACACTGTAGTAGGAACAAAACCAAAGGGGCTATTTTATATCAGGGTTCTCCAAGCATGTCCCCGGAGGTCAAGAATCCTACAAAGTTTAGCTCCTGCCTACTGTTTAATAAGGGTTGGAGGTAAACTGTGCAGGAATGTGGACCTGTGGGCCTCTGATTTAGAGAACGGAGATGTCCAGAAGTCTGAGCTCAATAGGTTTTTAGTGTCACGGGCTGGAGGATTGAGAAGTGAGCAAACAAGGAAGCATCATTTTGAGTATTGACAATAAATTTGTTTGATTTCTCTAGTCTCTGCTCCTCTCCTCCTTCACCAATGAGAACATTCGCTTGTTTAAACGAGGATCTGTAAACTGTCGCAGCCCTTTTTGAGCCTACACATGTAGGAACTTTTGTAGACATTTATTATTTGATCAATAAAAGCTATTGATGTGATCTCCTGTTTCTGACCATTTTTATGTCAATTCAAGCTTCTCTGAAAAATTCATATATAGTTTTTAATTATTCAATATTTATCATTCATAATAAGCAGGTGAACTGTTGTCAGTTATAGAAAGTAGTATTACTCCATTTTTAAAAGTAATTAATATTGAGAAATATTATGTAGACTTTTAGTGTGTCATGACTCATATTTGATAAATTTAGATACTCTTTACTTAAAAACATACAATAAAATCTAATTTAGTGGAAACCCTTGCCTCAATTTTATTGTGTCGATTCAGGAAGTTTGCATGTAGTTTACTTTGCTACCTAGTATATGTAAGTGAAATTTAATTGATTTGCATGGGTAATATTTACTAATCTTTATAAAAAGAATCAATTACTCTCCCTACATAAATTATTTAAGAAAAACACGAAAGAAATCTGGAGTCTTAGACCTTTCCAATGATATATACTTTGTCATGATTCGATTAGAAATTAAATGCACAATAGTGATGCAAACTTAGGTGTTCCGTATATGGGACAAGAGCACACTGTAAACACATAAGTTGAGTTTACTTCAACAACAAAAGTAATGTGTATTTAATATTAGTAAATATTTAGTAAAGTGAACTTAAAATAACAGCTCATCCAACAAAAAAGGGCATTGCACTACATTTTGAGTAGACTGTACTTTAGTAACAGTTAGTAACATCAACTGCTCTGTGAAACTGTGAAATGTAATAAGTTAACTTATGTTAACTTTTATTAATAAAAAATGAAGAAACCGATTGCACAAATATTTTTAAATAAAGAAATGTTTTAATTCTAAGCTAGTAGATATCAGGCAACAAATAATTGTTGTCTGAACCTACTGATCAATTGTAATTAAGTACTGCTCAAAAGTTTACATTTACATTTACATTAAGTCATTTAGCAGACGCTTTTATCTAAAAAGATGTAATTAACGATTGAAAGTCCCGGGTGGGACGCTGAGAACTCCGCCTCCGCCTTTTTCGGATCGTACAAACCAACATTCATCTGTCCATATCTCCGGTCCGGAAAGAATTACACTGTAAAAAATGCCTGTGAAATTAACAGTGAAATTCTGTAGTTTTCACAGAGAAAACTGTTGTCAAAAAACGTCCATAAAACACGGATAACATTGTCAAATTCTCTGGGAAATGAACAGTGAAATTCCAAAGTTTTAACAAGGAGTTTTTTTAACTCCACAAACACTTTTATTACCTTCACTTACAGACACCACTGTCACTTTATTTCTGTTGCACGTCTACAAAAGTTCTAATTGAAAATGAACACAAGTTTACATGTTGATGGTTTTGTTGAGTCACCATTATGGTGAAGAGTGTTTGCTTTAGTTGTGGTCTTGACCCTTTGCTTTCCATGTGAAGAAGTCTTTCCCAGTATTGACATCTATGAGTTGAAACACACTGACTCAGGTGGGTGGAAAGCTCAGATAAAGCTAACGCATTACATTATTTGTGTTGGTGAATAAGTACATGTTCAAGAGTTTAGGTGGAGCTTTAAAGTTACTTGTTGTTTTCATTCATGATTTTGATCAAATTTAATATACTGAATATCTTTAACAGCACATCTAACACGTGTTAAATGTTCTAGCAGATATCTAGAATATAACAGTGTGTCTCAACAATGGTGACAATAGAAAAAACCATTAAAGATAAACGCAATGCATTCTGGGTATCATAAAAGCACAAAACTCATCAATGACTCCCAGCATGCATTGCGGCTGTAAGATTTTCATTTGTTAGTCACCACTGTTGAGATTCATACACTGATTCTTGATGTCTGAGTCAAAGACGAAATGTTAGCTTTTAAATGGTTCAAAAACTTTTTAGATTGATTGTTGCATGAAATGTGAATTTTAAAAGTAGATTCATTGAGGTGTTTGTAGAAAAAATACAATAAGTAATTAAACATCATCCCTGATAAAGAGTAAATGCCTAATCACACTTTCATTTGATGTGATTTGCTACAAGACTGTGTTTTATATAAAACAATGTCATAGCAGCACAAAGAAAACTGTAAACTTATTTATGACGGCTGAAAGATGCCAACTAAAGCAAACACTGATCACAAAAACGGTGACTTTAAATAAACCAATAAAACATCAAGTCATGACTGTTATGCTGCAGTCCCTGTGAAGCAGAAGTGATGATCGTCTTCAGTATTCTGACGTATTTACAAGATGAATAGTGGGTGTGGCTCATGTTTTCTACTGTGAATTGATTGGATGAATAAAAACAGGATGTTCCCGTAATTTTACGGTAGTTTGCTGGTAACCACAGCTGCCGGTATTTTTCCGTAAAAACTACGGAATTTGAATTTTCTCTTTTCTCTTTTCTCTTCTGATATTAAATGTTTTGTGGGTCACCACTAAGCTGAAGAGTTGAGTCTGTGTTTAAGTCACGGTCAGGCAAAGATATTCTGATGTCATGCTTGCATGTTGCTTTGTTTAAAAGTGACTTTAATAATGAATTACAAAGAAAGAAATTAAGTAAATGTTATGTTTTCACTTTTATGCATTTGGACCAAGTTTTCATTTTCTATAAAGAAATGTTGTTAATATAAAAAGCTCAAATGTATTAAGTTCATTCACAGTTTGAAGTTTGTGCCCTGAAGTTTTAACCTGCAAAGCTGTTAACATTCTTTTCCTGTATTTTTTACGGAATTTTACTGGTAACCACAGCTGCCGGTATTTTTCCGTAAAAATTACGGAACATTTTTTACAGTGATGATATATGTATATTTCTGGAGATAATCTAGATTTTGCTGAAAAGCTATGGAATGCTCCTTTAATCGAGTGTAATGATTTATTCAGTGTAATATATAGATAATATAATAGTGTTAAGATTAGTTAAATAATCCCTTAATGTGAATCACATGTTTTTATAAAATAACTATTACTATGTAATTACACTTGTTCATATTTTACCATGTCATTCCTGTGTTATAACAATAGTTAATGTATGTTTTTATCAACAATACTCAATATAGGCATATTTATGACAAGAAACCCAGCCAACATTGTCAACCGTGTTAATCCCTGTCGACTGTGTTACACTTGATGAGTTGACATTTCTTCCATTTTAGGGCCTTGTGCTAGCTGCAGACCTTGAACATGTCCCCACATTACCTTAATCAACTAGTGTTTTTATACATTTTATCTACATTTTTGTAAATATAATATCTAAAGTAAGTACACAAGACCATGTTTTTTAACACAGTTGATGAGCACTTCATCTACTCTATGTGTAGACAATAATAATGATAACAAATTGAAGAGGAGGAGTAGAAACTTACCACAAATTCCCGCCACTGAAGGTCGTGACATCACATGATGTTGGACATGTGACTTTGGAACAAACCATTACTGATTTATATGGGTTTTTTTCAATGGGTAAAACAGTTGACAAAGATTTCTCGGACACACACAAAGTTAATAATTGAATAGATATAAACAAGTGAATTAGTTTTTAAAATACATTTGCCTTGTTTTAATGATTATTTTTAACAAATAATGATGAAAGTAATATACAATTTGTGTATTTGAAAGGCAAAACTTGACTTTAAGCAAATTGCACAGCACAAAAACTGTTATTTCCAGTACAGCATATGCATTTTCTCCTAATTAACTCTGGGAACTGGTTGACTTTTATGCATGAAATAAAGAGGAATGTTCCCAAATATAAAAGTGATCATTGCTTGAAGTGAATATTCAGTAAAAATGATAAATACAACCAATGGACTTGAAATGTACCCTTAATTATAGAATGACCCTTAGACTCAGGTAAAAAAACCTTCTTTAAATGTGTCTCTGTCTCTTCCTATGATGGTGTTTCCTGATGCACTCTTTCCTGCTCCAGTTTTACCCAACAGCCCAATTTGAAGATCTGACACTGTGAAAACCCAAAGACTTATGAATGGCTGAACAGACAGACACTGTAAAAAATTAAATTCTTTGAAGAACTTGAACAAAGATGTTTATTCTTCTATTTATTCTATTAAACTTACTATTAATGTTTTATTTTGAGCTATTAAATAGGATGTAATAAGTATACGATAATAAAACGTGTAACTATTTTAGAAAAATTGTTGGTGCATTTATTATATTCGGCATACAGAATGACTTTTTAATACTTACGAGCAGGAGGTTTGTCCATGCTGTTTCTCTGCATCATCCCTGTAAAAAGATTGTTCAATTGTCTTATTGCATGTTGTTACTACAAAGAGATATTACAGGATAAATTGTAACAGCTGTTCTGTCTTACACATAGATAATTAAACACAACATTACTCAGTATCACTTCTTAGCAGAGGATCCTTAAACAAATCCAAAAACATGCACAGAAAACTTGTATGTTTAAAAGATAGTGTTTGACGCAACAGATCAGCTGAGGATGGCTGTGAAGAAATGAGTTCAAAGCAGAATAGTGAGATTAATGACTAAATGTTGTTCTATTAATAAAGGTAACTGTTCTGCTAGTGCAGGGATCCTCAAATCTTACCCTGGAGCACTGCAGCGTTTAGTTCCAACCCTGATCAAACTTGCCTACCTGTGACTTTCCCGTGATCTATTACACCTTGATTAGCTTGCTCAGTTTGAGTTTTTTTATTTTACGTACTCCTTAGTCTTAATATGCATAAATCAAACACTTTGACTTTTGCATCTGAAAATGATCAAAAAGAGACTGTCATTAGCACACTTCCTGCTCAACGTTAATGTTATACATGTTACAGCTTAACTGTAGCTTCGCAGAACCTAAACACATGCACCACTCTTCTAAACCATGGTAACCACAAAACTGAAAAATATGTTAAACTCTTCTAAATATCTAAGCGAAGTGAACATTAAAAAGTCTAACTTTACTAAAAACATGTAAATAAATCATATTTTTTATTTACTCTCCTAATACTATGTGACACAGACCTTGCTGGGAATTGGAAATCCTTCTTGACGAATTGTGTTGAATTAACTTGTTTAAATTAAGTAAATTGATCAAGGAGTAATTCCATTTTTTGAGTTTTAGTAGAAAACTTCAAATTAATCAAAAATATTCATTATACTTCCCTTAAAAGTAAAAAGGTGTTTCAGGAACTAAAAATATTTAAGTAAGTATAACATTTTTTTATAAATTAAGTTTACATTACTTAATCTGTTTGATTATTTTGAACATTTGGGTTTACAGTGTAGATTGTTTTTATGCCTTAGTGCACAAGATATGTAATGGGGATGCATACTTCAGTAAACCAAGTTCATCAAATCCATCCAATTAAAACACTCAGTAGGTATCCAATAGCTCTAAGTGCAGAACATTCAAACTGACTACTTTTATTTTTTTTTAATCTTTCATTATTCATAATTATTCAAAGCATAAGACATTATTTATATCATCCAGGTATCATTTTAGTTTCAGCACAGTACCCCTGACTAATACCACTGACAAAACAATGCAGTTGCGGTTGCAGCTTTATGTGACAAATGTTGCCATGGATGACCTAAAGAAGTGCATATTTACCCTGTATCACTTGAGTTTAACACATGTTTAATTATGAGCTAGTTGATTAATTTACAGAGATGTTAAGTTACTGCCCAGATAGCATTTTTTTGCGGCCCAAATCTGGCCCACAACTTACTCCCCATACTTTACTCACCTGGCCCACATACCGCGTGGAATGATGGCACTTGTGCAGTCCGCTCCTGTTTGCCAGATTTGGGCCACAGGCATGCCAAAGCTATGCCACATGTCAAACATCAAAACAAAAAACTCAATCATCACTACAATAATAATGAAACTCAACACAAATTCTGTCAAACTGGAGCACAGAAAGGTATTGGTTTTGGGATAAATCGGGGCCAGTATTGAAATGAACTGTTGTTTATATTTGGGTCATCTCTGCTTTTATTTGTTTTGATGGCATGCAAAAGCTATGTATAGGGAGTAAGATGTGGGCCGCAATAATTTGCTATCTGGGTGTACCACAGGACAGCAATGCCCAATCCTACTCTTTAAGATCTACTGTCATGTTGCATTTTGCTTAAATCCTAATCCATCTAATGCAAACACTCATCATCATCATAATGGTGACTTCATTTGGTTTGAGACAGGGATGGGCATGTATTTCAAATACAAAATACTTAACCCTTAACATGCAGAGGGCCGATGGGCGGGTTATCACTTAATATTTGTTTTCAGTCGAAACTTACCAACATGATGATCAGTGTTTCCTTGAGTTAGGTTCTTGACTCTTGATGTTAACATGTCAAGCATGCTTAGCTAATATGTAACTCCATGGTGTCAAAGTATATTTGATTGGACAATGCAAATTAAAATTCAAGCGAATTGTGTTGGTTTGTGAAGAGATCATCATCTCATTTAATTTACATTTAAGGTCAGAATCGTTTGCTTATCTTGAAAGCACATAGAGTGGTATTATTTTGATATAGAGAAATAGTTTCATGCAAATTATGCCAGAGAAACTTGGAATGACACAGACATGAAGAATCAATGTATGAATCTCAACAATGGTGAAAACAACAACAAAAAACGTAATGTTACAATGCATTCTGGGAGTCAAAAATGAGTTTTGAACTAGGATGTTACCCAGCATGCATTGAAGCATGAAGTTTTGTTGTTATTGTTTGTCACCATTGTTTAGATTCATACACTCATTCTTCAAGTCTGTTTCAGTCAGAACGCTCCTGGAGCTTTTGATGGTATTTGTATTTTAAAAATAATTCCACTTTATATGTTCTTTAAAGATAACAGACAACTCTAATATTATTTACAAATGAAATGAAATGTGGACTACCTCATCAACCAACAGAATTGGATTAGATTTTTATTTGCATTGCCAAAGCAAATATACATCAAAAGCATCCGATTACAGAATGGCAATAGAACCTCAACATAAAAACATCTAAAGTCAAGAGACTAACTCAAGGAAACGCTGATCACCATGATGGTGAGTTTCAACTAAATTAAACAAATATGAATTGTTAACCCGGCCATGGGGCCCGTACATGTTAAGGGTTAAGTATTTTGTATTTGAAATACATGCCCATCCCTGGTTTGAGAACAGCTGCTCTGTGCTAGTCCTATCAACTCTTGCAAAGGCACCAAAAAAGCAACATTACGGCAGAAAGCGCCTGAGAGCAGGGCACACGTTTACACTCTGTATTCAGTGGATTTACTAATGTGTTCTAATGTGTAAATGACTTAAATTGAAAAAAGATAAAATTACTAAAAAACAAACAAATTAATCAGTAAATTAATGACTAAATGATTGAAACAACAGAATTAAATCTTAAAAAAAATAAAATCGCATGTTCTAACTCCTCATGAATACTCTACAGAGCAAATTGGCCAGTGTTAAATGAACACTGCTGGGTGTCTATATGTGTCCATACTACGGGGTGTTAAAGAAACATAAAGCAGTGTTGAAGATAATGAGATGAAGTGATGATTGAGTCATTAATGGTAAACACATGCTGTTAACAAACAGTGTAGTGAGGTGTGTAATATGTCATGGTGTTTGAGACATTTGTGGAAAGAAACTCAAAGAAACTATCAAAGAAAACCTGCTCCCGACCAGGTTAGGTTCACAGTGTAACTTACTACCAGAGGTGGACAATCCTGGGCCATAAAGTAAAAGTCCTGCCATATTTTTGTTTCACCCATGAACTCAGCAGCTGATTTCACCAGCGGAGGAACCAAAACATTCCTTTCAAGTCACAAGCAAGTCTCAAGTCAAATCTCAAGTCCTCAAAGAGTTAAAGTTAATGAGATGATTAAGTGAGTAATTAGATGATGATTGAGCATTAGTGATGAACACCTGCTGTTATTGAGATGTTGATGTTTTATTGGTTATATGATGTCACCATCATGGAGATCAGTGTTTGCTTTAGTTGGACTCTTGACTCTTAACTCTATTGTTAGATTATGCACTGTATCAATTCATGCACTTTTGTAGAGCAGAGAGATCAGCTCTGTGAAGTGTTTAACTCTTCACTGTTTATTATGATGAGTTGATCTAACATTGAGAAGTTCACAGGTAAGTTATCTCTTTTTGATCATATTTATGTATAACATAATGAGTCCTGTACACTCAGTTTTTAAAAACATTCACGTTTATCTAACATTATCAGTGAGAAACTATTAAAGCAGCGAAACAAATGCTAACTTAAAATCTTCAAGTCATACATCAAGAACCAACATATGAAGCTCAACAATGGTGACGCTCAACAAAATACTTCAAGCTGCAATGCTTGAAAAACTCCCATCATGCAATGCAGTATGACTAATTATTGTCACCACTGTTGAGGTTCATATGATAAATGTTCATGTGTAAAAGGAGGTTTTTATATCCAAATGCAGATCATAAACCTAGAGAGATTTAAACCAGAAAAACAAAATTCAGTATTTAATTCAGCATTGAACAAATGTTAGCTATGACAAATATATTGTAATTATTTAAGCAATTATCTTTGAAGGAATAAGACATTTATATAGCGCTCAATTGTGTATTTCTGTACACCTAAAGTGCTTAATAATCATATGTTGGGAGTCTATGAGACCTCCAGTGCGCTCAAGACATATCAACTATAGGTGTAGAGGAGAGACAGAAACAGATCCACTTCCTGAAAGGCTCAAGAGTACAACTAAAGCAAACACTGATCACAATTATGGTGGAAATGTTTTTTTTTTTCATCTGATGTCATCCAAGGCTGTGACCAGGGATGGGCATGTATTTCAAATACAAAATACTTAACCCTTAACATGCAGAGGGCCGATGGGCGGGTTATCACTTAATATTTGTATTAATTCAGTCGAAACTTACCATCATGATGATCAGTGTTTCCTTGAGTTAGGCTCTTGACTCTTGATGTTAATATGTCAAGCATATTTAGCCAATCTGTATCTCCATGGATTCAAAGTATATTTGATTGGACAATTCAAATTAAAATTCATTTGAATAGTGTTGGCTTGTGAAGAGATCATCATCTCATTTAATTAACATTTATTATCAGAATCGTTTGCTTATCTTGAAATGACATAGTGTTATTATTTTGATGTAGAGAAAAAGTTTCATGCAAATTTAAAATTATGCCACTGAAACTTGGAATGACACAGACATGAAGAATCAATGTATGAATCTCAACAATGGTGAAAAACAACAACAAAAAACGTCATGTTACAATGCATTCTGGGAGTCAAAAATGAGTTTTGAACTAGAATGTTACCCAGCATGCATTGAAGCATGAAGTTTTGTTGTTATTGTTTGTCACCATTGTTTAGATTCATACACTCATTCATCAAGTCAGTTTGAGTCGGAACGCTCCTGGAGCTTTAGATTGTATTTGTATTTTAAAAATAATTCAACTTTATTTGTTCTTTAAAGATAGCAGATAACTCTAATATTATTTACAAATTAAATGAAATGTGGATTACTTTAACGCCCAACAGCATTGGATTAGATTTTTATTCGCATTGGCAAAGCAAATATACATCAAAAGCATCCAATTACAGAATGGCAAAAGAACTTCAACATTAAAACATCTAAAGTCAAGAGACTAACTCAAGGAAACGCTGATCACCATGATGGTGAGTTTCAACTAAATTAAACAAATATGAATCGTTAACCCGGCCATGGGGCCCGTACATGTTAAGGGTTAAGTATTTTGTATTTGAAATACATGCCCATCCCTGGCTGTGACTGAAGTCAGTTGTAGTTCTTGTGTTTCTCTTTTCTTCAGTGATGTTGATTGTTAACAGCAGGTGTTCATCACTCAATCATCATTTAATTACTCACTTAATTATCTCATTAACTTTAACTCTTTGAGGACTTGAGATTTGACTTGAGACTTGAAAGGAATGTTTTGGTTCCTCCGCTGTTGAAATCAGCTGCTGAGTTCATGGGTGAAACAAAAATATGGCATGACTTTTACTTTATGGCCTCTGGAATGTCCACCTCTGTTGAAAGCTAAGATCCATCAAGTGATTTGTGGCTGTAATCTTTGTGTGGATATTTTAATAATTGCTCATGATTATGTTATTTATGTGTAAATATTGTTATAGCCAGGACTCAATTATGTTTATTCACATTTGATTAGTTTAATTTTACTAAGAAAAATTAATGTTCATAATACCTAAATATAATTGTTACAGGTTACTTGTAGCAACCCATAAATAAGTTCCCTCTACCAATAAAAGTAGGTTTATCTAACTGAGGAATACTGGTACTATTAGTTAGCTCAACTTGATTTTGTTGCGTTTGTATTAAGTAATATTAAAGTGTTTATTATACTAAAAAAGGCTCCAAGTTGATTCAACTTAAAAAGTCCAATGCAGCCACTTGCCTCAATTTTTATAAGTTAGATCTAGGTATCACTTTTTACAGTGTACCGTAAAATTACAGGAACATCCTGTTTTTATTCATCCAATCAATTCACAGTAGAAAACATGAGCCACACCCACTATTCATCTTGTAAATACGTCAGAATACTGAAGACGATCACCACTTCTGCTTCACAGGGACTGCAGCATAACAGTCATGACTTGATGTTTTATTGTTATTTAAAGTCACTGTCATTGTGATCAGTGTTTGCCTTAATAAACTTTAATTCTCTACCTAAACTCTAAATCATGTACTAACTTTCCCACCTAAATAATATATTGCGGTAACTTTGCTGAGCTTTTTTTTTTACCACCTCTGTTGTTCTCAGTTTCAACACATAGATTTTAAAAGTAGGGAAAGACTTATGAACATGAAAAGCAGAGGGTCATCACCATGATCGTGTCAGTTGCATGATGTATAACAGAAATGATGTGAAGGTGGCAATAGTGTTTGTGCAGTTGAAAAAATACTCTTTGTAAAAACTATGGAATTTCACAGTCAATTTCCCTGATAAATTTTCAGTGTTTTGTTGTATTTTTACGGGCGTTTTCTGACAACAGGTTTGGGGACATAAATACAGGTACATGAGACCTGCTATTGATGTACATCTTACACACCTTCTCCCTGCATTAGAGATTAGAGAGCATTTACTAATGCTGTGTACATAATCTTTTATTTTGTTCTGTGGCATTCAACTATCTTTATAGAGACTGGTTCTGCAAATCCACGCTCATTATAATTCAAAAGGAAATCTCAGAGCTATTGACATGAACTAGCTTTTCCAGTTTTATTTGCTCTTTTAAAAGGACTTGGTAGTATATTTTGTAATCTATTCTTTGTTAACTATCTAAGAATATATAACCATTTATTGTGAATCAGGAAGAAGAAGAGCTTAGAGAAATAAATATGTTTTCTAAACCCTCTTCATTTCCCGCTTCTCAATAATTCTTCCAAATGACTGTCTGAAACTTCATTTTGTTTGGAATCAGTGAAAACGACAACTGAAGGTGTAGCACACAGTAAATGTATGTCAGCCATAGATGTTAAACAAACATTAAAATCATGAACAAAAAAGAAACTACTGAAGTTAAATCTTGAAAGCATTAACACATTGTAAAGAGTCAAATTCGTTTGCTTGGAGAAAATGAAGCATTGTTAAATAAAAAAAGTGTTTAAGATTTGATTATAAAAGGATGATACAATTCTAAAAAGATATAGTTATGATCTGCACTGTTAAAAATATGAATATTTACATAGAAAAAAATAGAATTTAACAGTAACATCTCATTTTGAATAGGACTTTGAAGTTCCATAAACATGCATACGTTGACATGCATCATGCCTGTTCTTTAAATGTGTTACTGGAAAAAAATGTCTATTTACTTTAAATTAAAGTAATTGTTGTGTATTGTTAACCTGACATACACTGTAAAAAATGCCCGTGAAATTAACGGTAAAATCCTGTTGTTTTCACACAAAAAACCTGTTATCAGAAAGTGTCCGTAAAAAATACGGAGAAACACTGTAAAATTGTCTGTAAAATTAACAGCAAAAACTCCATAGTTTTTACGGAAAAACCCTGTAAAAAATGCTGTGAAATTAACAGTAAAATTCTGTAGTTTTCACAGACACAACTGTTGTCAAAAAACGTCCATAAAAACACGGTTAACACTGTCAAATTCTCTGGGAAATGAACAGTGAAATTCCAAAGTTTTCACAAGGAGTTTTTTTAACTCCACAAACACTTTTATTACCTTCACTTACTGACACCACTGTCACTTTATTTCTGTTGCACGTCTACAAAAGTTCTAATTGAAAATTAACACAAGTTTACATGTTGATGGTTTTGTTAAGTCACCATTATGGTGAAGAGTGTTTGCTTTAGTTGTGGTCTTGACCCTTTGCTTTCCATGTGAAGAAGTCTTTCCCAGTATTAACATCTATGAGTTGAAACACACTGACTCAGGTGGGTGGAAAGCTCAGATAACGCTAACGCATTACATTATTTGTGTTGGTGAGTAAGTACATGTTCAAGAGTTTAGGTGGAGCTTTAAAGTTACTTGTTGTTTTCATTCATGACTGTGATCAAATTTAATTAATATACTGAATATCTTTAACAGCACATCTAACACATGTTAAATGTTCTAGCAGATATCTAGAATATAACAGTTTGTCTCAACAATGGTGACAACAGAAAAAACCTCTAAATATAAACGCAATGCATTCTGGGTATCATCAAAGCACAAAACTCATCAATGACTCCCAGCATGCATTGCGGCTGTAAGCTTTTCATTTGTTAGTCACCACTGTTGAGATTCATACACTGATTCTTGATGTCTGAGTCAAAGACGAAATGCTAGCTTTTAAATGGTTCAAAAACTTTTTAGATTGATTGTTGCATGAAATGTGAATTTTAAAAGTAGATTCATTGAGGTGTTTGTAACAAGTACAATAAGTAATTAAACAACATCCCTGATAAAGAGTAAATGCCTAATCACACTTTAATTTGATGTGATTTGCTACAAGACTGTGTTTTATATAAAACAATGTCATAGCAGCACAAAGAAAACTGTAAACTTATTTATGACGGCTGAAAGAGGCCAACTAAAGCAAACCCTGATCACAAAAACGGTGACTTTGAATAAACCAATAAAACATCAAGTCATGACTGTTATGCTGCAGTCCCTGTGAAGCAGAAGTGATGATCGTCTTCAGTATTCTGACGTATTTACAAGATGAATAGTGGGTGTGGCTCATGTTTTCTACTGTGAATTGATTGGATGAATAAAAACAGGATGTTCCCGTAATTTTACGGTAGTTTGCTGGTAACCTCAGCTGCCGGTATTTTTCCGTAAAAACTACGGAATTTGTATTTTCTCTTTTCTCTTCTGATATTAAATGTTTTGTGGGTCACCACTAAGCTGAAGAGTTGAGTCTGTGTTTAAGTCAAGGTCAGGCAAAGATATTCTGATGTCATGCTTGCATGTTGCTTTGTTTAAAAGTGACTTTAATAATGAATTACAAAGAAATAACTTAAGTAAATGTTATGTTTTCACTTTTATGCATTTGGACCAAGTTTTCATTTTCTATAAAGAAATGTTGTTAATATAAAAAGCTCAAATGTATTAAGTTCATACACAGTTTGAAGTTTGTGCCCTGAAGTTTTAAACTGCAAAGCTGTTAACATTCTTTTCCTGTATTTTTTACGGAATTTTACTGGTAAACACAGCTGCCGGTATTTTTCCGTAAAAATTACGGAACATTTTTTACAGTGTACATATTTCAATAAAACAATTGTGTTGTTTCAGTCCTCATGACGTTTAAATTCTTTATGTTAATATAAATATAAAAATGCGTTAGTGTGTACAGTACCTATAGTTGTATGTTCAGTCCCGGCATGTTTCCTGCTTTGAGCCTCCAAGTCCTGATGACATTGATTACTTGATGTCCAATAAATGCTCTCTGTACATCCTTAAAAAAGCTGATTTTAGTTCGATTTCAATTCACATTTGCAATCTTTGCAAACATTCCCAGATCTACATTTAAAATAAAGCATCTCATTGTAAAAAAAATGCATTGAGTCAATATCACTTTTACGACCACAATTAATGTTGAAAGAATGTTGACATCTGAACAGACCACCATTATTTTGATAAGTGTATGGTTTAGCTGAGGTCTTAAGTCTAACATGTTTCTGCTTTCACTGAAATAAGTTAGTCTGATAATTGTTACTGTTGAGGTTTATTTCATGAGCGATGATGTGTTAGTGTGTCAGAAAGTTTTTGTCTGATATTTTACAGTACCCTTGCATTTGTGATCCAGATCATTCAGATATGTCTTGAAAACATTAAGCTCAATATTAACAATAGAAGCTTCATTTGTTGTATTACTGCATGACACTTGTTATATAAAGGCCATCATCATATAAAAGCTCCTTCTTGATCAATGCAAAATATTTCTTATTGAAACACGATGCAAATACTAAAAAACAAATACACATTTTTGTGTCAGTATATTCTACTCTAATGCTTTAGATGTGATTAAATTTGAAATGAAAACCTTCAATGGACTAATTCATCTCACTGCTGCTTGTAGTAAAATAGCCTGGTCATTGAGTGTTTGTGCTATAAAAATAATCATCACACAGAGAAATAAAAATGATTGAAGACACAATGAATAGTTGTTACCTAATGAATTACAATCATCGTCTGGAATCAGAAGAACTGTAAAGAAATAAGTGTAAGAGTAAACATATCTACTGATTATTTATAGGTTATATGCCATCATGCGCACATGTACTCACCTGTGTCGTCACTCATGTTTCCTGTTATCACTGCAAATGACTGTGTTATTTTGTCAGAAAGCTGAAAATCATTCAGTCACGTCTTTGTATTATTTTAATCACACAGGGTCTGCCTAAGACTTTCTCAGAGGTCTCCTGCTTACAAGGTGCTTCTGTGGGTGAGCTGTAAAAGAGGAGGTTTCACCATGACTGTGACGTTTACAAACTTCCCTAGTTCTCCAGATAACAAACAAAACGGCAAATAGTTGAAACAGGGACGCTGCCAGGAATTTTGGGCCCCATGACAAAAATCTGATTGGGCCCCCTGTCCCATCAAAAGCTTTACATTACTCTAAGTAAAGGCTTGCAACTGTCTTGGTTTTTGTAATTCAATACTAGTACTAGCACAATATTTACTGCTGGTGATTTGTACATGCATGCAAGTCTAATATGCAGTTTACTATTTGATGCAAGATTAAAGCAACCATAAAAATGTGCTGAAGGCTATCTTTTACAGTCTCAATGTACTTTTACTGTAAAATTTGACCAAATGGAAAATTCTCTTTACAAAATTATTATTAGTTATTATTATTACTTATTAGTATACTTATTAATGAAATAATTAAAAAAAGAAAAACGAACAAACTATATTATATTAACTTCAAAATCAAAATAAATTAACAGCATCCTCTCGAAGCACTGAAAACAGCAGATGTTTTTACTTAGCTGCACATACATTCATATTAATATGAACATCATGCTAAACGTTTCTCTGGAGTGATTAAAGGGTGATTAAATGTAGGCTAACACTAGTCTGTAGCTATAGCTAGCTTATTTCACTATGGACATTAAGCCAACAGGTTAATACCACTCACAGACTAAAGGCTACACACCTTTCTTGGTGAAAAACTGGGTTACAGTTTGACACCCTTTCCTTTGTCTTTCCTCTCTCTCTTTTCTCTCTTTCAAAGATTGTGATATAACGTAACTAGGCTACATCGATGTCACTGTAGTTCTGGCGCATCTACTGACTTCAACTGAACAGCGTCACTGAGAGCGCCAAGGCAGGACCAAACCATTTCATGCAGATACAAGGGGGTGGTTGGTAAATATGGATGTTTACTTTTTGGTCTTTGTAAATCATTAATTGTATTATTATATAAATATACATTCTGAATGAAGATGGTTTAATCATTTTATATTAGTTTTTACCTAATTTTGGGGCCCATGTCAGTCATGGGCCCTTGGAATTGTCCTAACTTTTCCCCCTATACTGCGCCAGTGGGTTGAAATATGGCCCACACCTATACATTCTGTACCACCTCATCTGGCCAACATATTTTAGTCCGCAACAATATTCTATGTGGTTTATTATTAATAAGCATATAACAATCACTGTATATTGAATTTTTATTGAATTTCACAGTTAATTTCACAGGTATTTTTTACAGTGTGCTAAAGTGTTTGTATTGTATGCATTTAAATAAAGATAAGAATAAGGACAATTATCAAGCAGTAAATGTAAGATAGTTTTATTACTTTGAATTTTGTACAATGTTTTAATTGGAATGTAATAATATAACAGAGCTTATAAATGGTTTACATTTTCAACATTGAATTACTTGTTTGTTTGTTATATTGCTTTTAAATAAGCTTGGCCCTAAATATCTTAATAATCCTTAAACAATCAGGCTGCACCATCTGCCAAAAGATTTTATTAAATATAAAAAATATTGATGACACAAAAGTGAATGAAAAAATATATTTGCATGTCTGTTTAAAAGCATGAGTATTCAATGATAATTTAATTCATTTTATATACATACATATATATATATATATATTTAAAGCAAACATTAATCACAATAATTGTGGTTTAATGAAAGTACATTAATTGCAGGAGAGAAAATAACATAAAAACACAATGCCCATTAGCCATTTGAGAGAATTATTGATGTTTGTTGCTTATAAGCTTTCTTGAGTAAACTACTGTTACGACCCGTCTAGGGTCGATCGCAACATAAACGGAAATCCACATAAAATGTAACCTTGTAATAAAAATATTTCTTTACAAAGAAGGAAATGCAAAATTAATAAGGGTTTCTATTCAGGAGTGGTCAATGCCAAAACAATAAACAAAAGCACTACCTTAATAAATACAAAACCAAATAACCGAAATATCTTAACAAATAAAAGAAACAAAAGACAATCAATAAACCTAACTTCACAAACTAAAAACATAAAAGTAAAAAGTAATCCTGTTGTTGGGAAAATTTGGATAACTTTGAGTGCTGGTGTGTTATTAATTAGAAGTATGTGTCCCTAGAACTTTTTTACAGTTTAAACTTCCAAACATCAAGAATGAGTTTATGAATCTCAACAATGGTGACAAAGTTGAGTTGCATCTTTTCTTCATGCAGCAATGCATGCTGGGAGTCATAGAGGAGTTCTGTTCTAGGCTGTTACCCACAATGCATCGACGCATGAAGCTTCCTTTTGTTGAGTGTCACCACTGTTGAGTTTCATGAGCTGATTCTTGATCTCTGAATTGTTCAGGCGATATTTGTAGTATTGTAATAGTAAAAAATCCTTCACAAAATTTTTCACTTAAATGAGTCATACAATAACAAAACACATCTTCATTTAACTATCAAGTCCTCTATTGCAATTACCACCTGAAAGAGAAACAATCCATTTTACCTTACGTCAAGATGTTTTGAATGTACTTCAGAAACACACTTTTACAAATATTAACAAACTTCACATACAGAATCAAGGGTGAGACCCAGACTAAAGGAAACACTAAACACTATTATGGTGACTTCTTATTATTTCTGGTTTATTTCACCGATTGTGGTTATTTGATCATAAATGAGATAATGAAGTGACAGTTGATGCCTTCACTCAACCTGATATAACTCATTAACTTGTTCATGTGTTATTAAGAGGGACATCCAAAACATTCAGGGTGGGAATGCACATGGACTGGAGTGGTTTATGGAACACACTTTTTTGCTAGCTGGGTACTTCCCTTAAATTAAGAACAATGAAAAATCATCAAAACTAACGAAAACACAAAGCAAAGGATTTCAAAAGATTCTCAAACTAACATCCTTGATATTAAACTAAAAACATAACAGAATCAGAATTCAAAGGTCCAACATTACCAAACTCGGGGTAAACCCAACAATAACCAAAATGGCCCAAAATTGAACATTATGAGTGTTAAAGCCCTTAAAACCCGGAACGGAACAGTGCAAACAGGATCTCCATTCAATTTGGGTCACACCGCCACCTAGAGGGTGAGAGACTAAAGAGAGAGAGTGAGAAAGAGAGAACCACAGGCAGTATCGCTGAATACATAACACCCTCACCCTTAAAGTAAAAAACATTTTTTTATGAATAAATACGTGAAAGTGTATCAGCAATAATATTGTCAACACCCTTTTAATTATGAATCTATAGATTAAAACCTTGACAAATTAATGACCAACGCATAAATCTATGATTGTAATTAGACATACCCTGAAGAAACACCAATGGGTTATGGTCAGTGTACACCATTACTGTGTGTACTGTAGATCCGACATACACTTCAAAATGTTGAAGCGCTAGTAATTAAGAAAGAGTCTCTTTCTCTATCGTACTATATTTGAGTTCATGTATAAGGAACTTCTTAGAATAAAAACCAATTGGATGTTCAATTCCAGAATCATCAGTCTGAATCAAAACTGCACCCGCACCAGTGGCACTGGCATCCACCTCCAGCTTAAAAGGTTCATTAAAGCGAGGAGCTGCAAGAATAGGTGCACTACACAAAAGGGTTTTTAATGACTCGAAGGCATACTGACATTCAGGTTTCCAATCAAATGAGTCACCTTTACGAAGTAAACTAGTAAGAGGAATGGCTTTTGCGAAAACTTTGGACATGAAATTACTGCCTTGATTCGATTGAATATAACGAGGCAAACCAAAAGTAGTGCAAAATTTCACAATAGCTTTAACAATAGAAGGAGCTTTAAGACTACGTAATGGAATCGCTTCAGGAAATCTTGTAGCTGCACACATTAACGTTAGTAAATACAAATTCCCTGATTTCGTTTTTGTTAAAGGGCCAACACAGTCAATCAAAATACTCTCAAAAGGTTCTCCCAGTACTGGAATTGGATTCAACGGTGCAATAACTTGGTTGGGTTTCCCAGCCAACTGACACGCATGACAAGATCTACAGAATTTGACTACATCAGACTTCATCAATGGCCAAAAAAAAAACCTTCAACGGAGTATCATAGGTCTTCCTAACCCCAACATGGCCAGATAGTTCATGATCATGTGCAACACTCAAAACATGTGATCGATATGGTTTTGGAACTACCACCTGATATACGGTACTCCACTCATTCTCAAATTTAATTGGAGACCACTTACCCATCAACACATTTTTGTCACAATAATATGCCACCGAATGTTTTGGCAAGACTGATTGTTTAACAGCAGTTTCGAAACAAGAACTCAAAGTTGAATCAGAATGCTGTGCTCTGCTTAACTCTAGCTTACATGAAGGAAGAGTCACATTAGGAATAGCCCACACATCAAACCCACCAAGGTCATCCTTAACAGATGAGCATGGGTCTTCCACAGATGTACAAGGGTCTTCTGACGACAAAAATGGTTCGGAAAGATTCACAATGTCTTCAAATTTAACCGACTGAGTTTGAGTCATCACACAACCACTAAACACATCAGGAAAAGCTTTGCCCAACACATCACATTCTTCATTCACATTTACTGGTTCATCAAGAACCTTGTTGCCTGCTAAATCATTACCTAGTATGAGTGATACCCCCTTCACAGGTAATTCAGCACAAACAGACAATTTAACACGTCCTGAACTTATTCCAGACTGCAAAAACACCTTATGTAAGGTAATTTAACGACAGCAAAATCGATTCCCCTCACTAACACATTAGCGTCATAACTGGACTGAGTTGAAAACGGTAACACATCTTGTAAGATAAACGACTGAGATGCGCCAGTGTCATGTAATATACGGACACGTTTAGCATCAGATGCAAAACCAGTAAGTGACACAGTACATCAACAATAAAGGGTTCAAAAACAGGTTCAACATCATTTTGAGATGCAAGTTCTAAAGATGAAACACAGCTATCGACTAAAGGTACACCCTTTGAGTTATCTTGCCGGTTCTACGCTTTAAAGCAGTACAAGTGGCAATAAAGTGTCCAGTTTCATGGCAATAAAAACATTCACGATTTGTCTCCATCTTTGTCAGAATTATAATTTACAGAGTTATATTTAGGTAAAACCGAAACATCTTTATAATTTCGCACGCGAGGAGGAACTGTACGTCTAGCAGGAGGGGAAACGCTACTTTATGAATACAAATTCATCAGAAAACACCGCATCCTCACATAAAGTTGACACTTTCCGTCCATTCAAATATACAACAATTTTCTCTGGTAGACTGTTTATAAACTCCTCCAAAAAAATTAACTCCTTAAGTGGCTCTAAAGTCGTAACCTTATTTGCCGAACACCACTTATCAAACAAATTTGTCTTATCAAGAGCAAACTCAACAAACGTTTGTCCAGGGGATTATAAATGATTCCTAAACCTTTGACGGCACGCTTTGGGAACGAACTCATAAGCGCGTAACACCGCGGTTTTCATTACAACTGAATCGTTCGCACCACGCCTCCAGAAAGCACTTATCCACATATTTCCTCAGTTACTCACGCATGCACCCCCAGGGCGGTTCTCGTTAATGATTCAAGAATCGGTTTCAACAGTATTTGGATCACCAGTACATTTATTGAACTAAGAGCTGGTTCACTGTCTTTCGGACACGTTCGAGAGGTGAACCAGGCCGGTTCAACTGTTGAGTTCAGCTGATGCACGTGTCTGTGTTCTTATGAAAAATAAAAATATTTGACAAATTTGTGAAACAGTGTGTAATAAAGTAAAACATAAGATGTGTTTGGCACGGCTACATAGATTAGCTTTAGAAATAACTCAAATACATTTTTTTTTAAATATAAATGTAGGCCCATTTGGGTGTTTTAAAAGACTGTGTTTATCAGGACTCTGTTGGTTATATATTTTTGATTTATTATGATCTTGTTTAAGGATGTTGAACCATAATAACAGAAATGTTCTGTTTAATGTGAAAGGGCTGGTTTATTAAATAGGCCGACCTGTACTGTAGCTAATGTAATGAGGGTAATGATGACGCATTCACAAACTGAGAAAAAGAGTTTGTATGTAATAAGCAATATTTTAATACAATTTTATTAAACTGTTCAAACAACTGCGGCTTCTATTAACAAAGAATAAATTTAAAAAAAGAACATTTGCTAAAAAAGTGCACTTACACATTCCAGTCAGCTCTTAATGTTTCACATTATTAGGTAGCCTATTTAAGATTATAACCGTTTTCTGTAAACAACTAAAGTTATTCTGTCTAACAAAGACAAAGAAAGATTAGAATGTTTAAACCAAACACAACTTCTGTAAAACAAAGAATAACAATGACAAGAAAAACAAAGTTGCTGCTTGTGTCACTGACAATGCAAGCAATGTAAAAGCAGCTATTCGGAGGTAACCCTTCCCCGAAGTAGCTGTACAGTATACAGATGTATGGGGGAAGGGGTAGTTCATGCCCTTTGACTTTTGAGGTTACACAAAGTTTACCTTGGCAGAGTCTAAGCATATTAATAAGCCCTTTGCCTAGATAATAGTTTGCTTTATATTCCTTTTAACGTTTACACTTAAAGATATTTTATGAATAAAATGTAATAATGTAAGAAAAATGTGTACAAAAATGTTTATTGTGCTTTTTCAAACACACCAAAATAGAATTACATACAAAACATATACTATACATATTAGAAACTACATTTGCAGCATAAAAACATTAACAGGGAACACATTTTATAATTGTCAGAACTATTTGTATTTTATTTATATGTTAATGTGGCTTAAAATGCATTAATGTTGTGCATTTTTGCTTTATAATTACTTTAATTGAAAAACAAGCCCACCAGCTTTCGAATCCAAAAGAGATATAAAATGATGACCCACTCGCAATAGTACTTATGTGCAAGGCAGAGTTTATTTACAGTGCCAAAAAGCAATCCACAGTGAACGTATATATTTACAGTTTCCCTGTTACCATTAAAATCCAGAGTATCAAATGAAATCATTAAATATGTATGATGAACATACAAATATATATTCAGAGAATTTTCATCATATTTGATCTTTTATTGCGTATATATTGCACATGAATGTTCCTATATACAGTAAAAGTGAATGCATGCATATGCATGGACTCATTCACGGAATGAGTTAAAATTCCTGTTTTTCTTTTCTGACATTAAATGTTTTGTGGGTCACCACTATATTGAGTATAGCCTGTGTTTAAATCAAGGTCAGACAAGTACTTACATATATCCAGAGGTGGACAATCCAGGGCCAAAAAGTAAAAGTCCTGCCATATTTTTGTTTCACCCATGAACTCAGCAGCTGATTTCACCAGCGGAGGAACCAAAACATTTCTTTCAAGTCACAAGCAAGTCTCAAGTCCAATCTCAAGTCCTCAAAGAGTTAAAGTTAATGAGATAATTAAGTGAGTAATTAAATGATGATTGAGTGATGAACACCTGCTGTTAACAATCAACATCACTGAAGAAAAGAGAAACACAAGAACTACAACTGACTTCAGTCACAGCCTTGAATGACATCAGCTGAAAAAAAAACATTTCCACCATAATTGTGATCAGTGTTTGCTTTAGTTGTGCTCTTGAGCCTTTCAGGAAGTGGATCTGTTTCTGTCTCTCCTCTACACCTATAGCTGGTATGTCTTGAGCGCACTGGAGGTCTCATAGACTCCCCACATATGATTATTAAGCACTTTAGGTGTACAGGAATACACAATTGAGCGCTATATAAATGTCTTATTCCTTCAAAGATAATTGCTTAAATAATTACAATTTTTTTTATAGCAAACATTTGTTCAATACTGAATGAAATATTGAATAGTTTGTGTTTCTGTAAGAGTTTCTCACTTATAATGTTAGATAAACGTGAATGTTTTTAAACACTGAGTGTACAGGATTCATTATGTTATACATAAACATAATCAAAAAGAAATATCTTGACTGTGAACTTTTCAATGTTGGATCAACTCATCATAATAAACAGTGAAGAGTTAAACACTTCACAGAGCTGATCTCTCTGCTCTACAAAAGTGCATGAATTGATACAGTGCAAAATCTAACAATAGAGTCAAGGGTCAAGAGTCCAACTAAAGCAAACACTGATCTCCATGATGGTGACATCATATAACCAATAAAACATCAACATCTCAATAACAGCAGGTGTTCATCACTAATGCTCACTCATCATTTAATTACTCACTTAATTATCTCATTAACTTTAACTCTTTGAGGACTTGAGATTTGACTTGAGACTTGCTTGTGACTTGAAAGAAATGTTTTGGTTCCTCCGCTGGTATCAGCTGCTCAGTTCATGGGTGAAACAAAAATATGGCAGAACTTTTACTTTATGGCACCAAGATTGTCCACCTCTGTTTAAAAGTGACTTCTTAATGTTTATTAATGATGAATTCCAGAAAAAAGATTATTGTCATGTTTTCACTTTTATGCTTTAGGTCCATGTTTTAAATTTATATAAAGTAATGCTCTTAATATGACAGAAATGTATTAAGTTCATACACAGCTTTAAGTATTTTTTAGCTAATTTTGCTGGCAACCACAGCTGCTGGTATTTTTCCGTAAAATCTGTGGAAGATTTTTCACAGTGTGGCCTAGGAGGGAAGTCGATCCCAACCATCATCCATCCACTTCATATTTCACAATATTTTTGAAAATCCTACATCTTTGACTTTTTTCATATCTAAATTTATACATTCCAACGAACCAAACTAACTATCCAGAACATGAGAGTTAACTATTGCATAATGAAATAATGTACATTGCCTTTGAATGTGTTATAGTATTAAAATGTGAGTGTTAATGCAATTTAAAGACAATAAAGCTGTGTTCCAGCTGACAGAATGACTGATTGTCATGGAATAACACCATTTGTTGAATCAGTTAGAGATGAAGAATCAGCGTGTGAATCTCAACAATGTTGACAATCAACAAAAGAAAGCTTCATGCTGCAATGCTAAATAGCGCAAAATTCATTTGTGACTCCCAGCATGCATTGAAGTTGATCTGTTTATCTGAATTAGTTTGATGATTATCACCATTGTTGAGTTGTGTATGATGCATGTTGATGTCTAAGTGTGACATTGAAGATTCCACCCAGCAAGCAAAAATGTGTTCATTAGACGTTCATTAGACCACTCCAGTCCACCTGCATTACTACAGGGAATGTTTTGGATGTCTCTCTAAACAACACATGAACAAGTTAATGAGTTAAATCAGGTTGAGTTAAGGAATCAATCATCACTTTAATATCTCAGTAATGATGAACAGCTGCTGTTCACAATCACTAAATATAACATGAGTTTTAGTTGGGCTTTACCCGTGATTTATTACAGGACGTTTTCTGAAGCACAAATATAGCGACCAAGAAAAGAAAAAGTCATCTTAATTCTTGATGTTGGGAAAATTTGCACAACTTTGAGTGCTGGTGTGTTATTTATTTGACATATGTATCCCTAGATTACGTCTCTGCTTAGATGAAAGTAGCAGATATCTTAAAATGGAAAAAGTTTTTACAGTTTAAACTTCCAGAAATCAATAATCGATTTATGAATCTCAACAATGGTGACAAAGTTGAGTTGCATCTTTTTTTCATGCAGCAATGCATAGACGCATGAAGCTTTCTTTTGTTGAGTTTCATGAGCTGATTCTTGATGTCTGAATTGTTCAGGTGATTTTTCTAGTATCTTTAAAAAAAATACTTTACTTCACCTCACAGAGTCATACAATAACCAAACACATACACATTTAACTATCAAGTCCTCTATTGCAATTACCACCTGAAAGAGTACCAATCCTTTTCACCTTCTGTCAAGAAATTTTGAACGTGCTGCAGAAACACACTATTAAAACTATCAACACACTCTCAATAAGGAACTAAGGGTGATACCCCCACTAAAGGAAACATTAAACACTATTGTGGTGACATCTTATTATTTCTGGTTTATTTCAGTGATTATTGTTGTTATTTCATCATTAATGAGATAATTAAGTGATGATTTATTCCTTAACTCAACATGAGTTAACTCATTAACTTCATGCGTTATTTAGAGAGACATCCAAAACAGTCAGAGTGGGGATGAACGTGGACTGGAGTGGTCTATGGAACACACTTTTTGCTAGCTGGGCAATTTCCTTTCAAATTTGAATTCTTGGACTATGCATTCATGGCTTCAACTGAACATTATCAATGGTCATTTCAAACCTGCCCTCAGTGATTACTTTTAATCACAGCTAGCCAAATATAAAAAAATATTTTGTTTTCAAACCTTTCTTGAGTTATTATGAGTAAAACATTATTTTAAGAGAAACAATCTTAATGAGAATCAAGGAAATTAATCACTGATCACAATAATTACACACAATTTATACACAATATTCTGTGTAAAAGTTACTTGAAATTTCAAGATCACCATATAAATCTATAAAGTGTATTCTGAATATGAAAAATATTGATCTTATAACAAGAGGAAAGCACATCATGAAGGTGTTTTTGAGGATGTTACCTCGTGGTTTTAGCTGAGGTTGATTTTCATGCTGTCTGGTCACACGTGGTATCAATGGGAGTCTGATGTCTGACCAGACAAGAGAAAATATTCTGATTTAGAATAAACGTGATCAGATCGTCCTTAAGCAAACATTCTTAAGTATAAACACTTCACAAGTACAATACTTACCTATCTGCATCACCTGAACTTCCTCCTCTTGTTTTATCTTTGGTATAAAATTGTCAATGATGTAATGCTGGTTGTCATTCTGTTTGACCATGTCATTAATCCTTTCCAGAAGTCTTGTTATTGTCTCACTTTCAATTTTTATCACATTTTATTTACCTTTAAAATGGCTGATGTGTTCCTTACATTTTTTAAAGAGTGAACTCGCTATACAGTCTGTGCTCTGGGACGTTCAATGCAGAAAACCAGCAGTGTGATGTGATCAAGAAGTGCATTGAGATGTCTGCTCCTGGTCCTCGTGGGTTTCAGACTAGATGTGAGAAAGACAGTTGCACACTCAAGAGAGTTGGGAAACCCCATCCCAGGAGGGATGGATAGCATCTTGTTTCAACAGGTCTGGTCTGTCCTCAAAACTCTTCCAGTTATTTATAAAATCCATATTATTCTGCAGGCACCACTTAGACAACCAGCCATTTAGTGATGATAATCTGCTATAAATCTCATCACCACAGCATATCCTTAGGGATCATTTTAGTAATGAGAGCTGTTTTCCTCCGCTGGACTGGCATCCAAATTGGTTGGTCTGACTATAAAACTAGAAACTAATTGCTGACCTGTGGATGGACCTGCTGGGTACTTCGCCCTCAATTGATTGTGCATCGTAGTTGTTGATCGATGATAAGCCAACTTTGCATTGCAGAGTTTACACTGCACTTTATTCTCATTCATTTTATTAAAGCACCTTCAACTCATTTTTGACACGGTCTCAATTTATCGTATCCGGTATGCCACGCGTATCTACTGAGTGCGAAACTTCGTTAACAATTTGGATGTATGATAACAGCCTTCTGAGCCTACCAGTAGGCGCAGCAGGCCCCATCTGGCCCATACGAATCAGCTGATAACCACTGACAACGCCCATTCAATCGACTGATAACATTCGAAGCGGGTGCACCGTGAGAAAATGTTTTGCTCTACTGTCTCTTCTTGATTGACAGCCTTTAGGTTTTACGTGCGTCGTTATTGGCAGCGCCATCCTATGGAACATGTTACGGGTGAAAACATATGGCGATCTTTTTAAGATTTCACACACTTTTCGAAATTCTATAATTAAAAAACCTAATCGAATTATTCGAAATTCGTGACTCATCCCTAATGTGTACGTGTCCAGGTCAAAAGTACGCTCATGTAGACTTAACAGTTATTTTGATGTTTAATTCTTGTTTTGGCTGTACTTTATCTCTTTAATGTTTATTTATTTATTCAGGAGAAAAGTAATATCTTTACTGTGACATGCTACTGCCGAGACTGGTTGACTGTGTGTTGTATTAAGTTGCATTTATTTGAGATGCCCACAAACAGGCAGTTGCTATACCCCACCAAAACCTATTGCAGATTAGCAGAATGAACCACCATTTCTGGACAGCGAGTCATCTCCCTATGTCACTAACTCAAGAGAGCTCATGACAGGACTTTCACGTCATTTGTGTTAGTAAACAGACAAAGTGAAATCTGCCTTTCATCAATCAGTGATGAACGGAAGATCCTTTGGCTAATAATTCTAAGAATATTAGTAATTCAATGATACAGAACAATACTAAACACACCACAATAAATCATTACAATACAGTATTCTCTCTCCCTTTTCTGAACACAAAACATAATTTAAAACAACATAAAGTTTTGAAAAAAAAGTTTGAATAAATTACTAACCTTACATTTCGACCTTTAAGTTTAAATGATAAATAATATTTGATCTTCTGCATAACAGTTCAACATAAACTAATAAATCTCAACACTTCGGATGAAATTGTAATTCTACTGTTTGACAACAGGTGGCGCATGTGCCTTCCCTCATACCTTCACACAAAATTAAATCTAATCTACTTAACTTACTACTTACTTATAATTGAAACAATGTTGCATTTTTTAATGAATTTGCTGTTTATAAATCTGAATAATCTTATTCTCCCAAAATAAATAGTGGAAAGCAACCTGAAGCGCTCTGTTAAAGTAGGTCAGGATCTGTTCTTTGCTTATTTCTTGTGGAAATCATGCGCTGTAAATTTATAATAAAAGTCCTTTCACTTGTATATTTTTTCTGATTCTGAAATATTGCACTTGTAACATTTCTAGAAATTATGAAAAAGGGATATTTTGACTGTTCTTTTGAATGAAAACACTATATTTTTATACATAATAGTGGTATTTGTTGCATATATAGGCAACCATTTGCCGACTGAATATCGGCCCATTCGACAACTGATTAGAAATGTTATACTGATAGATATCAGTCATGTACTCCAGGAATCTTAAACTTCACATTGTAAAATATAAAAGTAAATACTTTTCTGTATTCGACGAGACGTGATGATGTGTTTTACTTTTTCAGATTACATTATGTGTTTTAATAAAGTTTATATCGATCATTGATGTTCAAATATACGAAGTGAGATTCCGAATTGCACGGACATTTCACCTCGACCTAAATTGAAATGATCGTCATGAATCTGGTGTCGCGTGTGAAACAGTAGGTGGCGGTAATACTCCAAAGAAGTGATCGGACATAAAACTGGACAAAGAAGAAGAAGTGTTGTGTGATGTGTCTCCAGTCCAGCAGGAGTCGCTCTGCAGCTCTTCAGTCCGCCGATAAACCCACAAAAGAAAGAAAGAAAGACAAACATCAAGCGCCGCGTGTTTACATCACTTTGATTTTCTCTCTTTAGTGTTTTAAACACAGTGTTGTGTGTGTGTGTCTTTGTATATAGTGGTTGACGATGACGTCACAGATGTGCTGTAAATCAGTGGGAACTGATCTGTCCATGCTGGATATTGATGATTTCATCACAGAAATCTGTCAGCTGAAGAAAGAGGTGAAGTTACTGGAGGAAAAGCTGAGGACAAGAGGAGATGAACTCAACACAGAGGTTTGGACACATTCAACATCATTTACCTCAATCACTCACACTGCTTTTATTCTGTCATTCATGTCAAACTAAATGAAAGTTATATATCACACATATATTCTCTATAAAGCTCCAGTGCTGATGATGTGTTGTGTGTTTGTCAGATTTTGGTAAAGGTCGAGTCAAACCCCACAGACGCTCAGGACACTGTGTGTGACAGTAATCACACCTTGAATCAGGATGAAACTACTGATCAAACCTCCACAGAGTCTCTGGATTCTGTCTGTAACGCTGGAGAACAGCAGATCCTGAACACCAGACCACTGAACATGTGTTCTGTCACACTGATGGACTGCAGGAAACTGACGGAGATGAAAACAGAACTCACAGTAAAGGAAGAACAGATTGATGAAGATGACAATCATGAAGATTTTGTTTCTTCGGTCAAACTGGTGAGTGGTGAGAACCTGGAGATAAAAACAGAAGAAACTTCAGACGAACACCAGACTTGTGAAGATGAGAATGATGGTGGTGATGGTTTTATTCCTTCAGGTATGTTTCCTCCGTTGTTGTGATATTACACCGTCATGTGTGTTGCTGTTTCATAAAAGTGTTTTTGGATACTCAAGATACTGATGTTGTTTCAGAAGTGCTGGAGCTTCTTCTTAACGCTGTTGTGTTTGTTTCAGATGAGAGCGGTGATTCACGTGGTGATGGAGAAACGGCCTCTACGTCAAAACAGCGACTGACAGCACAAACTCTTTCCTGCATCACCTGTGGAAAGACATTCAGTTCACAGAGACGTTTAGAGACACATGAGAGAAAACACACAGAACAGAAACTCTTCACCTGCACCAGATGTGACATCAGCTTTCCTACCTTACAAGAGAAGAAACTTCATTCACAAGAGCACAGAGACGGGAAACACTTTCACTGTCAGCTGTGTGGCAAGAATTGTGTCTCCTCTTCTAGTCTGAAACGTCATATGAGGACACACACTGGAGAAAAACCTTTCCACTGCAGTGAATGTGACAAATATTTCAGCTCCAAAGGAAATCTTGCTGTTCATCAGAGAATTCACAGGGGAGAAAAAAAGCACAAGTGTCCACACTGTGAGAAGAGATTCAGCTGTAATTTTCATCTGAAGATACACGTACGTGTTCACACCAATGAGAGACCATATCAGTGCAGTGAATGTGGAAAAACCTTTAGACATTCAAATGCTCTGAAGGTACACGAAAGAACTCACACTGGGGAGAAACCATACAAGTGTCCTCACTGTGACAAGAGTTTTTCTTCTTCAAGTCTTCTAAGAGGTCATCAGAGAATTCACACGGGAGAAAAACCATACAAGTGTCCTCACTGTGAGAAGAGTTTCACCCAAAAACCTAATCTGAAGAGACACGTGCGTGTCCACACTGATGAGAGACCGTATGAGTGCATTGAATGTGGAAAAACCTTTAGGGATTTAGGTAATTTAAAGGCGCACCAAAAAATACACTCTAATGAGAAACTCTATCAGTGTTCACACTGTAATAAATGTTTCCGTTATAAATCTAATCTGATAACTCACGAGAGAACTCACATGCGAGAGAAACCTTACGTCTGCTCTAACTGTGGAAAGAGCTTTTCTCGGCCTAGTTCTTTTAAAGTTCATCTTAGAATTCACACTGGAGAGAAACCTTATCACTGTTCCAACTGCAGTGAGACATTTTCTTATTTAAGACATTTACAGACCCATCAGAAGAAACATGCTGAAGAACAAACTGCACTTGAATCCTCATAGCAGGCCTCAGAGCTTATCTCTTAACCAATTTGATTTTAGACTTTATAATGGATGTAAAGCAACAGTTAGTCACCAGTATTCAAGTAAATTATCTTGTTGAAGAAAAGTATCACCCTCTTAAAACAGAATAAATTTAGATGTGTCAAGAATACGCTCATGTAGACTTTAATGTTATTTTGATATCTGTTTCTTCTTTTGGCTGTACTTTACTCTTTAATGTTTATTGATTTATTCAGTTTGTAAGGTGTCTATGATACAGGCCTCATAGCTTATCTCAAATTGAGCCAGTCTCTCTCTTATTATTAAAGATGTAATTGCACGTTTGAGATCTACTTGTTCGCCTAATGATCTGCTTCCTCCCGAGTTGTTTATCCACCTCATAGATACTATTGGGCCAAGTACTCCCCCTATTACATATGGTAGTTTGACCAGTGGATGTGTTCCTTCAAGTTTGAAGCATGCGGTTGTCCTGCCTCTTCTAAAAAAGCCTGGTCTAGACCCAGCAGATCCAAATAATGTTCGGCCAATATCTAAGTCACCATTTTGATCTAAACTATAAGATAAAATCTTTTGAGTCGGCTTACCCCAGTTTTAGCAAAACATGAACACTGAAATTAAAACATGATGTCCGGATTTCAAACGAACAAAAATATTCATGTTATCTGACATGTACTACGTGTTCAACATAAAGTTTTGACCAAAAACAGTAATAAATAAAATGACAAACCTTACGGCCTTTAAATTTAAATGATAAATAATATTTGATCTGCTCCATAACAATTCCACATAAGATAATAAATCTCAACACTTCGGATTACGTGAAATTGTAATTCCACTGTTTGACAACAAGTGGCGCATGTGCCTTCCGTCATATCTGCGTATTGAGCCTCTTTGGGACTCTTCTCTTACTAATTTTGCTAAACGCTAAAGTTTTACATAATTGCAAACTCGAAAGAGGTGACAAAGGTGTCAACCTTACTACTGATGGTACAATAAATCGGAATGCGCACCAGGCCCAGTTCCTAACAGGTGCAGAAGGGTGGGCTACAAGATATCCTTGGTGGGCATTTATACCACAAAAAGTATATAGCGGCAAAAAACATTCAGAGAAAATTTCAAAAGATTTCTATCTGATTTGTTTTGTTATATGATAATTTTTGTTTATTTCTGAGAAATTCTGACAAATTTTTTCAAGTTTCATATAAGTGTTTTGTATTTTTTTGCAGAAAATGAACTGGACAAAAAAATTGTTTTCAAAACCGAAACATTGCAGAAAAACTTAACCGGTTAATATTTACTTTTAAGCAACACAAACCCAACGTTTGTATATGTTAGTAAAAAGTAAAAAAACGTATTTTATAAATGAGTTTATTATCATGCTTTCAGGCTTTCATGCTGCTGACTGTCACTAAGGTTTGCTTTTGTTTGAATTCAACAAACACTGCAATATGAGACTGTTGGATGTAACATTTAAATGATTTATGATGTTATAAATATAAAAAACATATTGTCTGCGCTTTATTTTACTGATGTTTTACGCATTAACAAAGCTGTTATATAAACTGGACATACATAGAAGCATAAAGTGAGCTAAAAACAATCTCCATCACTGAACGATCACTGACTTCCCTTTGAATGAATGAATAGTCGCAGCTTGCCGTAAATAAACTATTTTACAAAGTGTTTCACTCTCACCTGCAGCATGAATCCAGATGTTTGAGATGAAGAGAGAAAGATTTATTTCTGAAGCGGGAGCTTTCGTTCATTACTGACGGTCAACAGATTCAAATCTTACCTATTGAAACCAAATAATAGTTTATTAACAGCACAAAATAAGACCTCAAAAACTCACGTTATAATAAATATTACTTTTACATGTTGTTTATAATAAAC
Organism: Triplophysa dalaica; assembly: GCF_015846415.1. NCBI lineage: Eukaryota > Metazoa > Chordata > Actinopteri > Cypriniformes > Nemacheilidae > Triplophysa > Triplophysa dalaica. Next base: position 2,463,950 of record NC_079543.1, read on the forward strand.
GTAAAGCAAGTGTGCAGTGCGCATAAAGTTCCTTTGCACAGCATTTTGCTTCCACTATGTTTCATGCTTCTCTGTTACAAACCAAAGAGGCGTTGCTTTCAGTCAATAGAAGAATAATACAATCTGTGGTGTTATTGTTCTCGTTGGGTGGGCAAGACAGACGTTGAGGTGGGTGCTCCACCTCTAAACCACAAGACGTCGCTACAAACTTAATTTTTTATTTCTTGGCTGCATGTGTCGGTGTCTATGACCATGTCTGTGTTTATGATCGATGGGTGATAGGACTTTCTCTTCTTTAGCTGCAAAATTATGGAACGCTTTTGCCGAATTAGATAAGGCAGTCTAAATCTCTTAGCACTTTTAAAACTCGTCTTAAAACACATTTATTTATGGTGGCTTTTATTGGATTTTTGTATTTTTTGTTTCTATGTTGTATTTTCATTGTTCAATTTCACAACTGTGTATTGTTTTTGTACTGAATTCTACTTGTAAAGCGATTTGTGATGCACTTTAAAGGCACTACAGGAAAATAAAGTTTATTATTTTTATTATTTTGCGTACATCATTCTTCATCTGATTGTGCAACCTACTGTGATTCATGAGACGAGCGAGATGGAGCTATATTCAAATTCAAAAAATAAAACACAACAGTTCATCAGAAAAAAAAGGTCTAATTTTAATCCAAAAACAATGCGGATGTCCAAATGACTCTCAGTGACTGAAAGAATGACAGGACAGGAGCCGTGCAGAAGAAAGATGGCGGCCTATTGTTCTGTCTTAAAGACATATTGCACAAGCACACATTAATCATTTCCTTGACCAAAGGGAAAACAAAGGCGAATTAGAAAAAGCAAAGACCAAAACGGAGAAACTAGTGAAGACACAAATATGAGAACAGAAAGTTTCCTCTTGAATGTGGGAGAATGTTGTGTAGATCAGTGATGTAGTGACTTGAATGAATCAAACTGGAATGTTGTAATTCCAAACATCTGATCACTTTAATGCAATAACAGTAGAACAACAAGCTCAATTCTAGAGGTCGGAACGGTTGCACTTTATATCAGTTTACAGTAGTTACCCTTAAAAGACGTATTAAAACCTTTTTGGGGAGAAACGAAGCTTATCTATCGTGTCGATCAACTGAACCAACTGCGAAATGATTCATTGTCTGTTTCTTAATTCCAAGAATGCAAGGCAGCCTCTGAGGGATGAACTTGGATGGACATTTTGGACTTCAATTGGGTCCGTTTAGGTGCAGATAGCTGCATTCGATCCATTGATATGGAGAACACATCCGGGTTCTTTCATAAGTTCTCTATTCTTGAATTTTGGAACCGGACTTTGAAAGTTAATGATGACGTATAGCGAGAACAGGATGAAACAAAGATATTGAGAAACAGATTTGTTTCAAAGCACTCGAAACGTCACACACTGGGGATATTCAAAAACGGGAGAAGTTATACTTATTCAACCATTGAATAAATGTTTGACTGTTATAAATAAACTACAAAAACCCATCTGCTCAAAATATTATTAAAAGAAGAAATCAATGATTAAGGCCAAACTAAAGGAAACACTAAACACTACTATGGTTTTTGTTCTTATTGTTGATGTTTTCTTCATTGATTGCGTTTGTTATCAGCAGGTGTTCATCATGAATGATCAATCATCATTTCATTAATCATTGACTTCAGTGTCACTTAAACTCTCTAATGCCCGGCTTCACAGACAGGGCTTACATTACGCCAGGAGTAGGGCCTTAATGCATACTAGTTAAACTAAGCCATTTAAATACCTTTCATGAACGTGGCTTAACACAGGTTTAGTTAGTCGGAGACTAGAGTCCTGGATTAAATTAAGTAAATTTGTATGAGAACAGATGGGATAAACTAGATTAGTTTGAGTATAAAAACTAGAATGGAATAGAAAACATCGTATTGGTGTGCTTTTAAAGACACCAAACAATGTCAGAGCCAAAAGAATTTCATCAAAAAACTTTAGCCTGTATGAAAAACAACACTACTAAAACATATTTTGACAAACTATATAGTTATTTAAAGTAGTGGTGGCGAGATGAAGCCTCGTGAAGCATTGAAGCCTTTCAGCCAAGTGGTTGACAAAAGGGTTCATATCTTGAGGCTTCATTTGCTCACAACACCATCTGGTGGCCAAAGAGTGTAAAACAAGCAGATACATCAGAGATGTGCCTGATGTGGTCTGTGATATAAGTATTTTGCGCCAGTGAAGGCTTAGAAATAACGGTGAAGAATAAATCAATTGCCAATATTCATGCGAATATAATGCGTATTTTCAATGCAAATTAATATATATCCACAACAACAACATATAAAAATCTTCAGGTGAGATTTCTTCATTATTATCATTGCACATTTGTCATGTTCATATATTTGTGACAATTCTAAATGAATGATTTTTGTCTGTATAGACTCTGTGGAAGAATCTTAAACTGGCTTTAAAAAGTCAGAATGCAGAGATCATAAGACAGTGATTTACTCCTGGTGGTGGACTGATTCTCCTGATTGGATCAGTTACGTCTGTAGGATGTGGCATCATTACAGCTTAAAAGAGACCACGAGAAGAGTCTCAACATTTTTTTTCAGGTTCGCGGGGGTTCGTTCTTTCTCTTTAATCTCTTCTTGCGTACTGTCTGTGCCACCTGTACAAGGGAAGAACTGTATCTCTAAAGGATGGACTAGAAAAGACTTCCCATTTGACCCCTGAGTTTGTGCCAGGCCTCGTCTTTCCAGATACAGATCCTCTGGATAAATCTTGTTCTCTATGATTTCTTCCAGGCAAGATCAACTGGAGCCTCAACAAAGTGCATCAGGACACTTTCTTTCTTTTGATGGGCAAGACATGACATTTTCATACTTAGTCTTATTAATAGATGCATAGAGCATCATAAATCATTTTAACAAAGGTGCTTTACAAGAAGAAATGATGTTTTGTTCAGGCTATTGATCTTCTGAATATCAAATACTGCCATAAATCCTTGCTATGTTCTTCTCTCTACTTCAACTTCAACCTTCTTCTAATGCAAATCTGTATGTGTTTGTATGTTGGATTTGTATGTGTCTCGTCTAGGTAATAAAGTACTGCTTATAATTCACACTTGACATTGTTTGTAGTTCATGCTCATAATATGGAGTCCCTAAACATGCGGATTCTTGATTTCCCCAAATCATTAATTTTATCCATATAAGTAGGATTGATCATAATCAATTAAATAATCCTAATTTGGGCTGTACTTTTTCCCTTACAAAGGGTGGTGGAGAATATATTACTCATGCTCATGACAATTCTTACAAATTTGGTGAAGAATAGAGTTTAAATGAAACTGTTCCTCATTGAACACAATAAATTCCTTTGTTAACCCATGTATGTTTTTCATTATATATTAGGTAATCCATCCATCTAGTTGATTTTTATTCAGATATTGTTTATAGGCAATATGCCAAGGTTTGTGTGAATTAACAAGAACACTTCCTCCAGAATATCCAATCACATCGATGCATCTCACAGCACCTGTCAATCAGATTGATCGTGTCAGAAAGCTCATCTAGTCTTTCATTTGTGTGTCCAGTGATATAAATGAGTGAAATAAGTGTATGATGACATGATGAGTAAGAGAAAAGTTGTGACCTGAGATGATGAAGAAAGTGAAGATGAGGAGGATGTTCATTGTGACTTGAGTTCAGCTTCACAGCAGCTCTGTTGATCTTCTTGATGCTGAATGTTGTCTGTGTGTCTCTACATGTGACTGCTTGACTTTCTTCCTCTTTCTTCAGCTCTTATCATTGATCATCAGCTTTACTGGCCCCGCCCACTATCCCCAGTGACTCAACACGTCATTCATCACAGTCAAACTGTGCTCTCTAGTGGACATCAGTCTCTCACACACACTCATTTAACTTTATTTGTAATAAAAATTCACAGCTCACACTTAGAAGTTAAGATGACATTTATACTTTAATTAATTTGTCTTAACAAACTAAGGTCTTATCATAGCATGTACAATTATTTCAGTATCATAAACTTACATAAACTTCAACATCTATACAGTTGAACATGAGCTCCTTGTGTTCATGAGGATCATTATAGTGTGAAATGATCACGTGACACACTGTCAGAGGTTTGTGAAAAGACTCATAACAACCAGCAGGTGGAGTGAAATACACACATGATGTTGATCTGAGTTGAAGTTTTACTATTAGAATGTATTAGTCATGATTTCTCTCAGTGTTTCAGCTCATATACACATGTAGTATATAAGTCCTCACACTGACCAGAAAACACACCTGCTGAACACACAACATTCAAATCATACAATAGACTTTAATGACACACATCACACCTGCAATAATACAGCAAAACAAAATACTGTTTATTAATAAATTCTACGCAATTCTAGTACAAAAACATCTACAGAACATGAATGAAACAACATTAGCAAAAGTTTGGATCAGTTTAAAGTAATGCAAAGTAAAGTAATTAAAGTAAAACTTAAAATAAAAGGTTGGAAGTGAGTAAATGCGGCATGTAGAAAAGTCAAGTAGATGAAAGATAAACATTCGAATATTCAGAGGGGTGTGAACAGCTCACAAGACGAATGTCACACAATCATTCAAACAACACAAACACAGACTCCTGACATTTCTTTTCTTCTAAGCGTTTAACCACACATGGTAAAAATGAACATAGGGGATTGAAATATATGTGTCACATGACGTTGTTTCTGATTTCACAGTGGAAACTTGATGTCAATTCTGTAAGTGTCAATTAATAGTTTCACTTCCAAATAACTATACTGAAACTTTTCGCACATATGTTTAAATTAAAACACATAGCTTGTGTTGCTATTTAAAAGATGTTATAGAAGCAAAATGAGCCCCTGTAAGAAGCATTTTAAAACAGTTGTTCCACAGGCTGCTACGCGTCTTTATGATCTTAAACTACCCAAAATGTATTACAAATTAAACAAAAAAATGTAAGCCAAGCAACTGGTGAAATACCATTGTGTTTTAGATAAAAACTGTTGGTTATGTTGGTAAAAATGATGATCTCTCAATAACAGTTCATCAAGTCTTTTTCTACTGAAAATGGCATCACCTGTAACAATCTCGTCCTTACTGAAGGGGACTGAAACATCAAAGAAAGAATCTCCATGCTTGTTGAACCTGACAGCAGCGTACAGAACATCATCAGAGGAGGGGATTGTGGGTAATTGTACACTGGAGTAAAGTGAAGCTGATACAAGATCTGAGAGAGAATGACGTCTGCTGTCCGCACAGGATGACTGAAAATAAATACAGAAGAAATGACCTTTTAAATAAAATATTTAAACATGCTATGCAAACACACACACACACACACACACACACTTACACACACAGTGTTACTCACCATTCTGTTTTCTCTCTGTTTCTTGTGAACTTGAGGGGTTTTCTATTTAACACAAAAGTAATGAGCGTCTTCAAACCCTGGAGGCAATTGGAAACAATAAACAGAATAGTTTAATGAACTTCTTTCTGTAACAGAATTTCTGTAACTGTAATTCTAACATCAGCACATGAAACATAAAATATCAGTAACTAGTTACAACACAAGGTTTAATAACAGAAACTGGCACGTCTATAAGGATCTAGAATCATCTCAGATGCCGTCAACATGTGTCATGGTTTATCCAAACATAAAAAGATATATGTGTATGATTTTTTAATGGAAATAGAATGAATATGAATGAAAACACATCAGAACATGCAATAACAATAGACCAGGATGAATTAGCAATCCATGTTTGGCTCTTTGCTAAACAAAATGGACAAACTTCTTCTACTCTGCCGAACAAATAAGGATTTTTCAAACTCTGCTGTTTTGTGCTTCGTGAAAACGTGGCTGAATGACTTTATCCCGGAAAGCGCTTTACATCTGGAAGGCTACCAGCTGTTCAGAGCGGACCGCGACGCAGAATCAACGGGAAAATCGTGCGGAGGTGGGGTATGTTCCTACATCAATGAAAAGTTGTGTACAGATACAACAGTGATGAAGAAGATGCGCTGTTTCGACCTACTCGCTGAGAGTTAGCGTGGCATTACAACAGCTCGGCGATCACATCACGAACACAGAGCAACAACATCCAGACACTGTTATCATTATTCTTGGCGACTTTATTTATGCAAAACTTACACTCGAGCTGCCAAAATACAGACAACACATCACATGCCCTACCAGAGACAAAAATATTTTGGACCATTGCTACACCACAATAAAGAATGCATATGGCTCTGTCCCTAGAGCAGCTTTAGGACTGTCTGATCACTGCCTGGTTCACCTTATCCTACAGGCAGAAACTCAAATCTGCCGAACCTGTGGTAAGGACTGTTAAAAGAGGGACCAACGAAACATAGCGGCCCTACAAGCCTGTTTCGAGTGCACCGATTGCAGTGTTTTTAAAGTTGCTACCACCGATCTGGACGAGCTCACAGAGACTGTAACATCATACATCAGTTTCTGAAAGGTTTAGTGCATTCCTACTAGGACTTCCTTAAAATACAACAATGATAAACCATGGTTCTCAGCAAAACTCAGACAGCTTCGGCCAAGCCATGGAGGATGCCTACAGAAATGGGGACAAAGTCTTGAACAGGCAGGCTAGGAACACATTGACAAAGGAGATCAGAGTGGCTAAGAGAGACTACTCTACAAAGTTGGAAAACCAGTTTTCAGCCAACGACCCTGTGTCTTTGTGACCCTGTGTCTTTGTGGAAAGGCCTTAAAGACATCACTAACTACGAGCAACCATCCCGCAATTTTGCAGGCAATCAACACCTGGTCAATGATCTGGATGACTTTTACTGCAGATTTGAAGATGCCAACTTACAACTCACTCCAACTCTGACATTCTCTCTACACAACACCTATCACCTTCAGTCACCCCACCTCCTGCACTTCAGATCAGTGAAGAGGATGTGTGCAGAGTCTTTAGGAAACAAAAGACAAGAAAAGCACCAGGCCCAGATGGTATCTCCCCAGCCTGTCTTAAAAGCTGTGCTATTCAACTGGCGTTCATCTTCTCAAAGATTTTCAACAGATCACTGGATCTGTGCACAGTTCCTTCCTGTTTCAAGTGCTCCACCATAATCCCCATCCCAAAGAAACCCAAAATCACTGGACTGAATGATTACAGACCCGTCGCTCTCACATCTGTGGTCATGAAGTCATTCGAGAGACTGGTATGGCTTATCTGAAGGACATCACAGAACCCTTACTGGACCCCCTGCAGTTTGCCTACAAAGCAAACAGGTCTGTTGAGGATGCAGTTAACATGGGGGTGCATTTTGTCCTGAAACATCTTGATAGACCGGGACGTATGTAAGGATCCTGTTTGTGGACAGCAGATGTTATTGAGAGTTTCTTCTACTCACTCATAATGTGAAGATGAACAGCAGTAAGAATGGAGTTACTGTAGGAGATTTTGTTTAGATAAACTCCACATAAATGAACTCCTGCATCTTCTGATCTCACATCAGTTATTCTCACACTGAAGACATTTTTATCTCTATCATCAGAAATACTGAATCTCTCATCTTTATGCCATGAGCTGTAGATCGTCTCAAGGGCGTCTTTTCCTTCTTTAAATATGATCTTGTCATCAGTCTTATAATCTTGTGAATATTGACAGGTGAAGTTTGAAGTTTGTCCAGTATTGACCATCACTCTCTGTGACGTCCCACAACATGAATCTGTCAATCACATATGAAGACATTTATTTCACAATCATCAGTAGCATTGACATGATCAGCAGATACTTCACTCATGTTTATAATAACTCACCGTCTTTCACTTTCAGATTCATATCAAAAGACCATTTACTTTCAACACCAATCCGGTATGTTCCAGAATCATGTGTGTTCACATCTCTGATGAAGATCATTAGATGGTCATGTTTATTGGAATACAAGGTGAATCGTCCCACATTTACGGATTGCTCGTGTTTCTTATAGTTTATTATGTTTCTCTGCGGGTTTAGTTTAGTCATGTATTTAAAACAGCCTTTGCACCAAGAATTACGTGAATTCACAAGAACACTTCCTCCAGGATATCCAATCACATCGATGCATCTTACAGCACCTGTCAATCAGAATGATCGTGTCAGAAACCTCATCTAGTCTTTCATTTGTGTGTCCAGTGATATAAATGAGTGAAATAAGTGTATGATGACATGAAGAGAAAGAGAAAAGTTGTGACCTGAGATGATGAAGAAAGTGAAGATGAGGAGGATGTTCATTGTGACTTGAGTTCAGCTTCACAGCAGCTCTGTTGATCTTCTTGATGCTGAATGTTGTCTGTGTGTCTCTACATGTGACTGCTTGACTTTCTTCCTCTTTCTTCAGCTCTTATCATTGGTCATCAGCTTTACTGGCCCCGCCCACTATCACCAGTTACTCAACATGTCATGTCTCACAGTCACACAGCGCCCTCTAGCTGCGAATACAATTATATTATTTTAAAAATGGACATTCTCAAATAATACATTTAAAAAGTTTGTGACAAAACACCATAGATAGACCAAGTACACATCTTCCTTACTTGAGTGAAAGTACAGATACTACCGGTCAAATATTACTCAACTACAAGTAAAAGTTGTAAAGACAGATCCGTACTTAAGTAAAAGTCCAGAAGTACCTGCTTTTAAAAGTACTAAAGTATTAAAAGTAAATTTCCTTTATGTCAGTTGTGCATTATTTTATTTTCGTATACTTTATGCCTCAGAAGTAACCTGCTGAATACGCTGAGAAGCAGTTGTATTAAAGGAGTAGTTCACTTCAAAGTCATTTTTATTCCTAATATGGAAAGTCAATGGGGTAAATTTTGCAGTGAGCAACTCATTTAAGAGCTTTATAAGTTTAGCATGTGAAAACTAAAATGAATCTGAAAATTTTACAAATAAAAAATGATTTAAAAATATATGAAATTACATAATGGTATGTTGGAAAATATACATAATAATATTTTGTGTAAATATAGTACAATATATTTAATAATACATAAGGAATTGCCACTTTTCATATATTGAAAAATATTTTACATTTACTTATATCTCACAATGTATGTAATTTTATATTCTGGGAAATAGAAATCTGCTTTAACTCATTCCGTGAATGTGTCCATGTGTATGCAGACATTCACATTCATATGGGAACATCTATGTGCAATATATACACTCAATAAAAGATGAAATGTGATGAATATTAGATTCATTTTTGTCTACGTTTCTTAATATATTTATATATTCAATATATAGACATATATTGTCAGTGCATATGTTGCTGTAAACAAAAAAATATTAGCAACCATTTCCAATGTATGGAGATGTATAATGTAATGTATCACATTATATTTCGCAGTATATTCCCATATACTTTTGTTCTGTAAGGCTTAACACTCTTTGTGATTTATTAAGCATCAATAACTCTATCAAATGGCTAATGGGCATTGTTTTATTCTAAATTGGTTTAACGCCAGTTTTTTACAATGTTAATGGGATTTAAAAAAAAAGTCTGTTCATTGAATACTCATAATGTTAAACACACATACACAATAAAAATTAAGTGAATGAAAAATATATATTTAATAAAATCATTCTACTCATATAGAAATGCTTGGTGTTGTTTGTTCCCACAAAGCATGATGTTGTCCTGAGGTTTAGGGTTGGAGTGCACCCAGTTTAGCCTGTCATCAAATCCACAAACACTGGGCCAATTTTTTTCAAAAAGTTTCACAAGTTTCTCCTAAAAATAAAATCAATGCTATTAAAGCTGACCAAGAATGAAGCTCAACAATAGTAAAAACGGATCACAATGATGGTGGCTTGAGGAAATGTGACGACTTTCATGAGGAAAACCAATGACTTGATTTGACTTGTTTGCACTGAGACTTGAGACTTGCCTGGAACCTAATGATAGAAACTTAAGGATTGTGACACTTTTTGAATGTTTTTATAACAAACTTTTGATATCTAGGTCATTACTATTTTAGAAGGTTACTAAGTCGTATGAATTTGCACAATGTATTTTGTACAAAAACGTACAATTGTTGTAAAGACTAAAATAAGGCCTCTCCCCTAACTCCACCCTTAAACGCACAAGGTGAAGAATTTCTGTTACGTATAGTTAGTCAGTCCTGCATAGCAGGTTTTAACTGACACTTTGAAAGGTCTCATTATATTCTGTAAACCCCCAAGTGAAAATCTTTTACTGAGAGCTTGACGATCAAATCAAATGCACATATTTACAACAAGTAAGTTTTATGTCTACTTTTCTAAATTGTATTTGATGTTTAACTAAGACTTTTTATACCCTTTTTGCTTTGTAATAAAAATATATATATGATATATAGTATTATATTATTTATATTATATGATAGTATTATAGGAAAAATGTTGTCCAATATTGTAAACTGTTAATAATTTTGAGTACACAAGACCATTTTTGACAGATGGTGCAGCCTGATTGTTTAAGCATTATTAAGATATTAAGAATTGTTTTACTTCTCAGGCTATTTAAATACACAATACAAAACAAACAAGTAATTAAATTTTTGAAAATGTAAAGCTTCATCTATTCTTGTTTTATTTTTAAACTCTGTTATATAATTACATTCCAATTAAAACATTGTACAAAAACTATACAAAATTCAAATTCATAAAGAAATAATACTTTATTACATTTACTGTAGTATGCTTAAAAAGTGTCCTTTTTCATATCTTTATTTAAATGCATAAAAAATACATCTTTGGCACACTGTAAAAAATACTTGAGTTTAGCTTCAACCGTAAAGAAACACACCTGCCTGTAGCGTCCCTGATAGCATGAGAGCAGATGAAAACTATTAAATCAATGTTTTTATTTGTCAACCACCTTACACTTTTAAAACAGAAAACTTTATTCTGTCATCAAATTTATCAGCTTCAACTTTATTTTGTAAACATTCTCATCTATATAATGGCTGGCCTACACCAACTCAACTTTAAAACATTCCTTTATGACTGCACAAGTGCTCTTAAAGAAACATTGCAAATGTGACATTAACAATGACAAATCAACCATTGTGATGATATTTCATATTTAGACTAACACTATGTAAATAATTTCTTCCCAGGTATTCAGTTCCAGGTATGTAATGATAAGCTTGTAAGGAGCTCATCTAAATGTTTCATTTAAAGTCAGGCCTTTTTTTCAATTCATATATTAACATCTTACCATTTAGTTATGTATTGTCTTTTTTTGAATATACAATGATTGTTATATGCTTATTAATAATAAACCACATAGAATATTGTTGCCGACTTAAGTATGTGGGCCAGATGAGGTGTAATGGAATGTATAGGTGTGGGCCGTTTTTCAAGCGCAACTATTTGCAGTTTTGTTTGTTATCTGGAGAACTAGGGAAGTTTGTAGACGTCACAGTCATGGTGAAACCTCCTGTTTTACAGCTCACCCACTGAAGCACCTGGGAAGCAGGAGACCTCAAAGAAAGTCTTAGACAGACCCGATTAAAATAATACAAAGACGTGACTGAATGATTTACAGCTTCCTGACACAATAACACAGTCATTTGCAGTGATTATAGGAAACATGAGTGACGACACAGGTGAGTTCATTTACATGTGTGCATAATGGGATATAATCTATAAATAATCTGTAGATATGTTTAAATTTATACTTATTTCTTTACAGTTCTTCTGATTCCAGACGATGATTGTAATTCATTAGGTAACAACTATTCATTGTGTCTTCAATCATTTTTATTTCTCTGTGTGATGATCATTTTTATAGCACAAACACTCAATGAACAGGCTATTTTACTACAAGCAGCAGTGAGATGAATTAGTCCATGGAAGGTTTTCACTTCATATTTAATCACATAGAAAAGCATTATAGTAGAATATACTGACACAAAAACTAAATATAATTTGCATTGCAATATTGTTTCAATAGGAAATCTTTTGCATTGATAAAGAAAGATCTTTTATATTATGATGTCGGCCTTCATATAACAAGTGTCATACAGTAATAAAGTAAAAAAAAGCTTCTATTGTTAATATTGAATGTTTTCAAGACATATCTGAATACAAGGAATGCACAAATGCAAGGGTACTGTGAAATATCTGACAAAAACTTACTGACACACATACACATTACCACTCATAAAATAAACCTTAACATCAGTAAAAATTATCAGACTAACTTAAATCAGTGAAAGCAGAAACATGTAAGAGCTCACGATAATGGTGGTCTGTTCAAATGTTAACATTCTTTCAACATTAATTTTGGCTGTAAAAGTGATATTGATTCAATGCATTTTTTTTACATTGTGATGGATTATTTAAATGTTGATGGAAATGTTTGTAGATATTGCAAATTTTGAATTGAAATCGAACTAAAATCAGCTTTTTTAAGGAAGGACAGAGGGCATTTATTGGACATCAATTAATCGATCTCATCAGGACTTGGACGCTCGAAGCAGGAAACATGCCAGGACTATAGGTACGGTACACATAAACACGTTTTTACATATTTATACTAACATAAAGCATTTAAACGTCATGAGGACTGAGACAACACAAAATGTTTTATTGAAAAATTTATATTATTAAATAATTGACAAAGAACCATCTCCTGTCAGCCAATCACTGTGACAGTAAATAAAAGCTTGCTGACATCATTAAAAGCCAGAAGGTCAACCCCCCTTTCTCTAAGGTTAAATTGTTTATTAAAACAATTTGTTTCACGTACGTAAGACCTCTGTTCATCTTCAATACACAATTAGGAATAAAATAAGTTTAGTAATAAGATCAAATGTGCCTTGATAAATCTTAATTGTTTTAGTTATTTTTAAAAGCTAATACATCCACGATATTTGTTTTCCAGTAAATTCATCTGAATGTAGGATTGTTTTGTTGGGAAAAACGGGATCAGGCAAGAGTTCAACAGGAAACACTATACTGGGCAATGACAAATTTGAATCCCTAAGACTTTCTACAAATGGAGTGACTAAAACCTGTCAGAAAGAAGAAGTGAAGGTGGATGAGAAGAAAGTTTCAGTAATTGACACTCCAGGAATATTTGATCGTTTAATCAGTGAAGAAGATCTGGTGTCTGAGATTGAGAATTGTGTTGACTTGTCTGTTCCTGGTCCTCATGTGTTTCTGATGGTCATCAGACTGGATGTGAGAATCACAGATGAGGAGATAAACACAGTGAAATGGATTCAGGAGAAATTTGGTGAAGATGCTGCTCATTACACCATCGTTCTGTTCACTCACGCTGATGAACTAGATGGAAAGTCATTATCTGAGCATTTGAGAGATAATAATGATCTACAGCCACTTGTTAATAATTGTGGAGGCAGATGTCACTCATTCAACAATAGAGACAAGACAAACCGCTCTCAGGTCACCGAACTGCTGAAGAAGATTGAGGAGATGGTGAAAGAGAATGGAGGTAATCACTACACGAATGAGATGTTCCAGGAGGCTCAAAGGAAGATCCAAATACAGATGTTTTGTAAGTATGTTTTAATGCATCTTTTATTGTATTATGGATTGTGGATAATATTAAGTAGCTTCTACTTAAAAATATACAAATTTATATTTGTTTGCTTAACTTTAAATCCTATTTTCATTCAACACAAAAATATAGATTTCATGAAACGCCCAAAAGTATGCATAAAGTGAATGGGAAAATTAGATTTGTGCAAACTACAGTTAAAATTAAGTAATCATAACTTACATTAGCCCTTGCCCCTGAAAAGTTTGACAATTATTGTTTATATTATTTACTTAATTTGACTTGCCTGAAACTTAATGCTTTTAAAACGTCGAGAACATGAAAACATGAAAAACCTCTAAGGAATGTTTTTATAACAAACTTTTGATATCTGTGTCATAACTATTTTAGAAGGTGGCTAAGTCGTATGATCAAATTGCACAATTTATTTTGTACAAAAACATACAATTGTCAAAAAAGCAAAGATAAGGCCTCTCCCCTAACTCCACCCTTAAGCACAATAGGTAAAGAATTTCTATAACCGATAGTTAGCTAGTCCTGCATAGCAGGTTTGAACTGACACTTTGAAAGGTCTCATTATATTCTGTAAACCCTCAAGCACAAATTTTTAACTGACAGCTTGACGATCACATCAAATGCACATATTTAGTAAGTTTTATGTCTGACTACATTTCTAAATTGGATTTGATGTTTTACTAAAACGTTTTATACCCTTTTTGCTTTGTAATAAAAAAAGATATATGATATATAGTATTATATTATTTATAGTATATGATAGTATTATAGGAAAAATGTTGTCCAATATTGTAAACTGTAAATCATTTTGAGTACACAAGACCATTTTTGACAGATTGTGCAGCCTGATTGTATAAGCATTATTAAGATATTAAGGATTGTTTTACTTCTCAGGCTATTTAAAAACAATATATAAAATATATTATTTATAATATTATATTATAATAATACTATATAACATTTACGTAGTATGCTTAATAATTGACCTTTTTCTTATCTTTATTTAAATGCATAAAAAATACGTCTTCGGCACACTGTAAAAAATGCCTGTGAAATTAACAGTAACATGCAGAATATTTTCAGAAAACGTCTGTAAACAATATGGAAAAACAGCTAAAAACCAAAAAAACGCTGGTGGACAGGGCATCGGTTGAATTAAATATCTGTATCATTTTAACACGGTGTCCGGTGCCACCGGCTGTTATTATTTATATTAAATGTTTAAATGTTTGCTGGTTCCCGCCTCCTTCCTTCCCTTCTTTGAATCTTATTACAGTAAGATTATTTAGCAATAGTGATTTTTTGTTGTTGTTGTGAAAAATCATTTTCACTGAAGTAACAGTATCATTCAGGTGATTTATGTTTGCTTTGGTAAGCATAGACCTTGTTCAACCCATCCTATTTCTAACCACAATAAGGAAGACACACATCAGAAATGCAGTGTTCTGTGCGTTTGTGGAGAATAATTTAATAACTGACATCAAATCAGTCATCTATTATTTCAATACTGTATGTTATAATAAGGGGGCACGGTGGCTTGGTGGTTAGCACGTTCGCCTCACACCTCCAGAGTTGCGGGTTCGATTCCCGCTTCTGACTTGTGTGTGTGGAGTTTGCATGTTCTCCCCGTGCCTCGGGGGTTTCCTCTGGGTACTCCGGTTTCCTCCCCTGGTCCAAAGACATGCATGGTAGGTTGATTGGCATCTCTGGAAAAAATTGTCCGTAGGGTGTGAGTGCGTTAGTGAATGAGTGAGTGTGTGTGTGTGTGCCCTGTGATGGGTTGGCACTCCATCCAGTGTGTATCCTGCCTTGATGCCCGATGACTCCTGAGATAGCCGCAGGCTCCCCGTGACCCGAGGTAGTTCGGATAAAGCGGTTGAAAATGGATGGATGGATAGATGGATGGATGTTATAATAATACACGTCACTGTGCTATATGTACATAAAGGTAATTTAAGGACAGTCTGCATGAGCACTTTAAGTTAATTGAACTGGTGCTACATATTTTTTTAAGTAAAGAAGGTCAACTGAACTCATATATTTGTGTAAACGCAACAAAGACTTTTTGTTATTTACATTTTATCATTTAGCATATTCTTTTAAGCGATTTACAGAAAGTTCAGGTAGCAGTAAGTGATATGTTATACAGGAGCAATAATATAATAGGTGCTAAAGCAAAGATACTAGTTTCTACAAAAGCTAGACCAATACCTGTTGAGAGAAAAAAAAGGGTTAGTTTTATTAAATTTAGACTTAAAATCTTAAAATCCATGATGCTGAAATATTGCACATACATTTAAAGTAAAGTCAACACATCATTTCTTACAGTGTGTCTTGTCATAATAGTGTAAAGCAACATAATCGCGTGTATTACATTACTTTTTTTTATTGTTGGACCTGTTAAAATGGTTGGGTTGTCGCACGCAAAATGCGTGACTACAACAAACTTATGCTTACTTCAAATTGGGACTTAACTTAAAAGATTTGATATAATTGAAAACTTCAATGTTTTTTCAATTTATTTTGGTTAACAGTGAATCCATTCAATCAATCTAAATGTCAAACTTACATTTTTATTGACAGGGTCACAGACACCTAGGATTGTGCTGCTGGGTAAGAGTGGATCAGGAAAAACTGCTTCAAGAAAAAACATTCTGGGAGAAGAGTGTCATTCACCAAATCCAGCTACTAAAACCTGTGAACAACATGAAACAGAAGTGGATGGAAAAAAGATGAAAATAATTGACACTCCAGAGCTGTTTGAAACATCAAAAGTGATGTTGAATATGAAGATCCTAAATTCTGCAATAAAGAAACTGTTCTGCATGTCTGATCCTGCTCCTCATGTGTTCCTGCTGGTAAGCAAACTGGATGGAACATCCACAGAAGAAAACACGCTGAAATGGTTTCAGGAGAACTTTGGAGAAGATGCAGTAAAACACACCATCATTCTGTTCACTCATGTAGATCAGTTGAAAGGCAAAACATTAAATGAACATATCAGAACGAGATCAGATCTACAAGAACTGACTGACAGCTGTGGTGGAAGATGTCACTCGTTTAATAATAAAGATATGAAGAACCGCTCACAGGTCACACAACTGCTGGAGAAGATAAAAAATATGGTGGAAGAGAATGGAGGCGATCACTACACCAATGAGATGTTCCAGGAGTCTCAAAGGAAGATTCATTTAAAGATATTTTGTGAGTGTGTGTGTCCTATAGCCTAATCACTTTGACATGGTTTGGTCAAATTTTTTACCTGACACCAGCAGTAAAACAAGTTGTTCTGCTTTGGAGAGTTTCTCTGGAGCAGTCGTGTATATTGTACTATTGTACTATGAAGTCGATTATTTCGCTAAACAATTTTGTTATTTTTAATATTTTTATTAACAGGGTCACTGAAACCCAGTATTGTGCTGCTGGGTAAAAGTGGATCAGGAAAAACAGCTTTAAGAAAAATCATTCTGAGACAAGAGGGTAATTCACCAAATTCAGCAACTAAAACTTGTGAAGAACACGATGCAAATTTGGATGGAAAGAACATCAGAATAATTGACACTCCAGGGAATTTTGAAACAGCAGAAAAGCTGAGGTCTGAGATCGAGAAGGTTTTCAACATGTCTGATCCTGGTCCTCATGTGTTTCTGCTGGTCATCAGACTGGGTGTGGGAATCACAGAGAAGGATAAAAACACATTGAGATGCATTCAGGAGAACATTATTGAAGATGCTGCGCCCTACACCATCATTCTGTTCACTCACGCTGACCACCTGAGGGATAAAACAGTAGAAGAGTGTATCACAGGGAGATCAGATCTACAGGCACTGGTGAACAGATGTGGTGGCAGATATCTCTCATTCAACGATACAGACAGAGAAAATCAACATCAGGTCACAGAGCTGCTGCAGAAGATTGAAACATTGGCAGAGAGAAATAAATGGAAGTACTTTACAAAAGATAATTTAATAGAATTCATGAAAAGTAAGACAGAATTAGAAAAGTTTACAGCTAAACTGGGAGGTTTTGGGTTAGCAGGTGTGATATCAGGAGGTACACTGATTGGAGTAACAGAGTTGGTTGCGGCACCAGCAGTCGCAGTTGGAGCAGGTGTAGTTGCACTTGGAGCTGCTGCGTATGCTTACAGAGAGAGTATGCCGTCAAGTAAAAAAATTGCTTGGGATAATTTTGTTTATGAGTGTAATACAGGGCTTGTGTGATTGTCAGTGTGATTACTATATGCCAAGTTATTTCATATAACAGAATGCAAAGAGTTATTTAATTGCTGGCTAAAAGAAAAAGACCACACTGTAGAAAGTAATATCTGATATCTATCTTTGATTCGTTGATTTTATCTGGTTTAGTGCTGTGCTGTTGATCATGAGAAAACACTATAAGATCAGCAAGTTTGAGTACTTTTGATAGAAACATCGGTAAAAACAGGATGAGAATAAAAAAGGAACCTATAGCATAACTGAGACACACACAGACATCAAATTTGAACAATGTTTATGAATATCAAAATGTACTGAAATTTACTTACCTCATAGATTTTCTCACTATTATATTATATTTCTGTAGCAAACTCAAATGTGGCGCATGTCACAGCAGTGATTGAAAGTAAAACTGATCACAATAATAGTGACATCAAATGAATCTTGTGTTCATTGTCACAAAGGGCTTTTGTAGACTTTTGTTATTTGGTCAATACAAGCAATTGATGTGATCTCCTGTTTCTGACCATTTTTATATCAATTCAAGATTCTCTGAATAAGTCATATTTAGGGTTTAATTATTCAATATTTATCATTCATAATAAGTAGATGAACTGTTGTTGGTTATATTAACTTATATTACTCAATTTTTACTCCATTTACTCCAAGTATCCAAGTATACTGTCCCAATTGCTTTGATCTGAATGACAATTAAACTTCAGACTTGCAGAAACCTGATGTTGTTTTAAAATTCACTTGTAAGATTATAATGTTTACTAGTGGATGTTTTTTTTCTGTTTAAAGCTCATTATTTGACTGTAATGTTAACCGTTTTCGTAACACAAATGGACTATCATTTGATATATTTTTTTTTTGTCACTGAAACCGGAAGGGACGGTTGTGTTTTCCTCTAACAAACTTGTTAGACACGTGAAGGTTAAAGGTTGAATTAAAAACAGGACATGGTTTTAAAAAAGGCACAGGCCTATTCTTTCTTTGAACGAGCCGGTTACGATCGCAGTTTTTGTTTTTGCATTAGTTAAAGTTTCTCTATAGTTTTGTTTCGTTTGATTCGAAGTCTGTGATTTATGTTTATAATAATTCATGTTGAATGTAGAATCTTTACAGGAGTACACACACTAAACACACACAGATGTGATGATGTGAATGAATGTTGTGGCGCCATCTAGTGGTGAATATTAGTAGGAGTTTTAACTTAGGGATGCTTTCCGTTGTGCTGAACTCTCCTCACACACACACACACACACACACAACCACAGACACACACACACACACACAACACACATATATACATAACATGTTTTCGGAGAGAGATCCACACAGACTTTAGTTATAGGACATTTTTTTCTCCATATCTATTTACAAAAATCTGTGGTATCCATGTATACAAATGTACAAATTTGTTTATTAAATGCTTAGTATGTAGAAGGGTGTATACCTGTATACTGTATCGACAAAGTTTTAAACCGGATTGGATCTTTAATTCATAAAAAGCAATTTTAATATGTTGTTACAATAGCACTCTAGTTGAGTTAGAGGAATAAAAAGCATTTTTTATGTTTTATTGTATGTATTCTTAATATTTTTCCTGATAAAATCATATCAAAATGACTCTATATGGAATTAATCATAAAAATTCTCAAAATCATGAAACATTTGTGTAGTGCAGTGGTGTGTTTTCTGACAAGGAACTTCCTCTTTTTCTCTCACTCCCTATTATTATAATCTGTCTGCCTCGACCGTCCATTACATAGACAAGACAACATAGTCCAAGACAATAAAAAGACAAACAAACATTGTGATTTAAACTCTAAGTAAATATTTGAATAAAATGAATTGTTTGATATCATTTTAAATCATCTTCATTCAGCATTCCGCCCGGCTAATACTGTATAGTGAGATCTACTGAAACATGAAACTAAAACATTATTTATAAGTGTTAGCAGCTAGAGAGCGCTGTGTGAGTGTGATACATGACACGCTAAATAACTGGTGATAGTGGGCGGGGCCACTAAAGCTGATGACCAATGATAAGAGCTGAAAAAAGAGGAAGAAAGTCAAGCAGTCACATGTAGAGACACACAGACAACATTCAGCATCAAGAAGATCAACAGAGCTGCTGTGAAAGTGAACTCAAGTCACAATGAACATCCTCCTCATCTTCACTTTCTTCATCATCTCAGGTCACAACTTTTCTCTTTCTCATCATGTCATCATACACTTATTTCACTCATTTATATCACTGGACACACAAATGAAAGACTAGATGAGCTTTCTGACACTATCAATCTGATTGACAGGTGCTGTGAGATGCATTGATGTGATGGATATTCTGGAGGAAGTGGGGCAATGACTATAAACAATATCTATATAAGCACACAGATGAATTGAAAATGTTGATTAATAATGAAAAACATAAAATATGGGTAAATAAAGGAAGATTTACTCTATTTTGTAATGAATCTAGAGCCCTCATGATCTACATCAGAGATCTAAACACACATGATTCTGGAACAAACCGAATTGGTGTTGATAGTAAATGGTCTATTGATCATAGGTGGACAATCCTGGGGCCAAAGAGTAAAAGTTCTGCCATATTTTTGTTTCACCCATGAACTCAGCAGCTGATTTCACCAGCGGAGGAACCAAAACATTTCTTTCAAGTCACAAGCAAGTCTCAAGTCAAATCTCAAGTCCTCAAAGAGTTAAAGTTAATGAGATGATTAAGTGAGTAATTGAGATTACTTAATTAATTTACATTTGAATGTGATGTTTGGTTAAAAGAAACAAACCTGAAATTATGTAATAAGTAAAGAATGTTTCTCTAAGAATGTCACGAGGAAAAATACTGGATCACCTCAGCTTGAAAAAGAATCCCTGAAGGAACGCGCCAGCCAGAAAGCATGTGACGTGGTCCAGCGGTCATGTTGATTGTCACTTTTTATATTCATAGTCAGTTAAATTCATAGTGTTTTGCTGAAGGGTTTCACCTCACCCTTGGAATTTTGAAGGTGGAGAAGAACACTAATCATTCACTTCCACACCTACAATCCTTGTACGTTTGGTTTACAACACAGAGTCTCTTACCACAGAGACATCAACAATCAGACTGTCAATGTTACGAATGGTTACAAAAATAACTTCATTCAATAGTTACTGACTCATCTATGACTCCCAGCATGCATTGCATCAGAAATATTCTATTGTCACCATTGTTGTTCTCTTAATTTCCTGAGAATTAAATGTTTGTTTATCTGCTCTGAATCTCATTAGAGTACATTATCTAGGAACTAAGTAAGTTTGTAAGTGAATCACAAATCACTCACATAGCAGCTTTACTGCTTCACAATGTGACTTTTCTCTAGAACTAATACTGTCAAATTTCAGACTAGTTCATAAATACATCAGTGTTGTGAGAAAAATGCAAGTGTTGAAATAGGAAAACTGCCTAAAGTCAAGAGCCGTACTGAAGCAAACACTGATCATTATAATGGTGACATCTTACCAAAGTTATCTGTAATAACCAGTGTTGTGCAAGTTTCTTCCAAACTGTATATATTTCAGATTACTAGATTAATCCCTTTCCTTGTAATATTTCTGTGTGAGAATGGTAATATGTTCTGTGAGTCCTGTATTACTTTTGAGTTACTTTCAGCAAAACAACTACAGATAGGACTTAACATTTTAAAATGAAAAAGTACAAAATACTTTTAGCCAGTCAACCTCTTTATTAGCCTGCTGATTTCTTGAATTAGGCTATACAAAAATATATACCAAAAGATACTAAACGCATTTAAATACAAACTACTGTTACAAAATAATTGTATTTTGTATATAAAATGGACGCAGTCTAATAGTTAAACAATACTAAGATTAACAGGGTTATATTTATTGCTATATTTACTTATCTGAATGGTTTCCTAGGGATTTATAAATGTTTTGTTCTGTTGAACTCAAAATATATTTTAGGAGATTTAGGAAAGCAATCAATTCTGGGTCACCTTTGACTACCATTATAATCTTTTGTGCTATGATACTCAGTGATGCCAAATCATTTTCAGTTGCTTACATTCTGCTAAGAAATAAGTATGGTTAAATTTATTACATGTGTATAACGTGTACAAGCATGTCAATGTTTAAGTTGCTCTAGATTGTGTATAGCGCTGCTCAAACGTGATATTTAGCACCCTAAAGAATCAACTGTTGTACACTCACCAGTGATTTCTTTCATCGGTAACGTGATATGCACCTTAATACGAAACATTAGTAAAAGTCTAATACGCATACATTGTCTAATACTCCTATAATTTCCTCATTATTGTGATTAGCGTTTGCTTTAGTTGTGCTCTTGACTTGTCTGTGTAGAAAACTTTAATTAAATGTTGTATGATGAACTTTGATGTCTAAGTGTGTCTTTGAAATCCTTTTTATGGATGTGGACTTGAGAGGACTTGACGACTCGAGACTTATTTGTGACTAGAAAACAATCCTTGATCATTGAGCCAGAAGAACTTTGATAATCAGGGAGTAACAAACATGTTTTAATTGAGAGGTGACTACATTCTCACCCGAGAGTACAAACATGCATATGTTTCCAGTCAACATCGCACACACACACACACACACACACACACACACACACACACACAGGTATGTTGATTGTAATCAATTTTCCTATAAGGAAGTGCCAGTTATTTATTCTACTATTCAGTTTATTGTGCTGTTGTTAAATGTGAGCCACGTAGAGATATGAGTTTGTGTAAATGTATGAAAAGTATGAAAGAATGATTTACTGCTTGTGGTTGACATTCAGATGATTAAAGGTCTCTGTGTTTATACTTTGGTGGGAGAGATGTGCAGTGACGTGTTGTGTCTACTGTTGAGGGTTGAAATTCTCTTTAACAAAGATTGTTTTATCAAAATTCTGATAATCTATATGAAAAATAGAGCTCTGAACCCCTGGAAATCCCCAACAGAACGGTCCTGAGGTATAACCCTGAAACACAAATACCTCTCTGAAAAACAGTAAAGTGGCGCTGTGCTTTTGTTTCAGTTTTTCTTGATGGGAGGAGCAGGATCTGATCAATTATCTTTTTCATGAGTTTGTATGCATATTCATTCCTCCCCAAAACAGGGGAAATAATGTGCACACAAGATTCCTTCGGAGCTGACGGTCACATCAAACAAACATCTTCACAACAAGTGAGTTTTTTTACTCTCTTTCTAAAGATTTCTATACATTTGTAGACGTAAGATATTGTCATGAGAAGTGTATTGTTAGAACAGGTCTATCATGTTGTTATGTTGTTGTCATGTCTAATGTAATTGTAAGGATCTGTCTCCTTGAAGAAATGTCACTGTTTGAGCATCTGCATTTAAATAATAATTTAGAAAACTTTAATGATCATTGATCACACAAATTACTTTCTTGTGAGAACAATTTGCTTACTGGTAATAATAAGCGCAGACAGGGCAGTTGTGGCCTAATGTTTAAAGACTTGTAACCCAAAGGTCGAGAGAGAAAACCCCCAAACACATCCAGAAAAATGTCTGCTCACTGTTTCGTGTGTGTGTTCAAGAATCACTTGGACGGCTGACATGCAGAACACAAATTCCAAACGCTCAAATTCTCTCCGTCGTAGCAAACGATGTTGATATTCTAGCTGAACAAGCATCATACCATTGAATGATGTGTTCATTTTCTTCTGGAATAAATAGATCTGTGTTTCCCCAACTGTGGGCCGCACACCCTGGTGGGCTGTAGAGGAACTGCATGGGGGCTAAACTTTGTTAAATTTGTAAACTGACTGTGTAGCTTTTGTTAAACATGTTGAAGTCGTATGTATACAGTGTGCAGCGTTGATACTTAAAAAAAATAAATGTTTACCTCATCTTACCTTCACCAGAATTTACCACAGTACCAGAAGACAATGAATGTGCTACACTGTGTTTAAGCACTTTATAAACAGACTAATATGTTCTGTGTTGCAGGTTTAAATGAACTGTGAAGATTATCTTCAGGTATAATGGGTGAGTGGGAGTTTTACAGTCAGAGAACATTTATAAAAATCTGAGATATTCTGAAAATGGGGTTAAGGAAGCAACAACAACAAAATTACTTATATTTATAGGTGATATAATCTGAGATAAATCATTAAATTAATTATTTTAAAATTTACGTATGTAAAAAAAGTATAAACAACACATTTAAATGGAAATTATCTGCATAATTCTACACAAATAAATCTGATGGTTTGACTAAAAATATGTCAAATAATCTACCATATTGTGTTTACACCTTGTGGATAAACTTCATATATGGTGTATGTCCTTAGACAAAATAATAAATGTTTTCTAATTTGTGAGACATTTTGGATTAAATGTTTTTTTTCTATTACTGATGCACTTCCACTTGATGTACATTTCCTCACCTCATTTTCTTTTATTGGAAATTTAGTGAATGATGCTTGATTGATTAATTTTGTTTAAAAATGTTAAACATTTACAGAAGTTATAATTCATTAAAATCATTAATTCATTAGAAAGTGCATGAGTTAAGTTTATACTGTATAAGCTCAATGTATTGCGCCCTCCTGTGGGCGTAGGCAACAATACACAATTTTTTACTCTAATATAAAGCATGTCTTTAGAATAAAAATATACTTCAAATATAACTGTTATTTCTATTTGAGTCAGAAGTTTTACTTTCATTTATGACACATTTCACTGATTCTCTGTTTTAATGTTTTATTCTGCAGCGGGTGCGACCTCACCTAATTCATCTGATCTCAGGATCGCGTTGTTGGGGAAGAACGGAGCTGAAATAAGTTCTGCAGGAAACAGAATTCTGGGCAGAAAAGCATTTAAAGAGAAGAGCATAGTGAGTGAAGTACAGAGAGGACGAGTAGAAGATAGAAACATCTCAGTTATTGACACTCCAGGATTCTTCAACACTGAAGTGACTGATGAAGATCTACAGAATGAAATGATGAAGAGTCTTTCTCTCTCTTATCCTGGTCCTCATGTCTTCTTGGTGATAGTCAGACCAGACACATTCACAGAAAATGATGTGAAAAAGATCACACAGAAACTTGAGGAAAACTTTGGAGTACAAGTGTTTAGGTTCACTCGAGTGCTGTTTATTAGAGAAAACATGTCAAACAGAGACTGGATAGAGTTTTCACTCACTAGAAATTTTAAGGAACTGATCAGCCATTTTAAAAGTAAATATTATGTGATAAACAGTGAAAGTGAGACAATAACAAGACTTATTGAAAAGATTAATGACATGGTCAAACAGAATGACAACCAGCATTACATCATTGACAATTACGTCAAGTTTATACCAAAGATAAAACAAGAGGAGGAGGAGAAAGTTCAGGTGATGCAAAAAGGTGAGTATTGTGTACTTGTGAATTGTTTATACTTGAAAATATTTGCAGAAGGACGATCTGATCATGTTTATACTAAATCAGCATCTTTTCTCTTGTCTGGTCAGACCTCAGACTCTCGTGGACACCACCGGTAACATCACCTGTGACCAGACAGCAGGCAAATCAACCTCAGCCAAAACCTCGAGGTAACATCCTCACAAATATCTTCATGATGTGCGTTACTCTGGTTATAAAAATCCTTATTTCTCAAATACATAATCAGTTCCTTACTTTAGCAAACAGAGGATTTCAAGAATAATCACTTTATTTAGTATACATAGTTAATATGATGTACCATATCATAAAAGTATGAAGATTCTCATGCATGGTTTACACTGATAAAAAGATATATCAAATAAACATGTAACACTGATCACACGACAATAATTTATATGTTTTATCCAAATATGACCATGTATTCTTTAACTATTTAATATTAATGTATTTGAGAACATATTTGTGACACACATGAAAACAGCCATTATCGTAAAAGTTTGTTTCATATATGTACAAGCAGAGATAGCCATTTTAATCCTGCCTAGTCTCTGCTCCTGGAGAGTTTATCTTCAACCCTCATCAAACACACCTGAAGCAGCTGATCAAGACTTTCAGGACAAGGGGTTTTCAACTCCAGTCCTCTATTCAACTTTTCAACTACACATTGTAGTTTTAGTTTTCAACTAAAACATTCTGTCAGCCGACTGATGAGGTGAATCAGGTGTTTGATATAGAGACGCGTTTAAAACATTCTGTCAGTTGACTGATGAGTTGAATCAGGTGTTTGATATAGAGACGCATATAAAACATTCTGTTAGCAGACTGATGAGTTGAATCAGGTGTGTGATATAGAGACGCATATAAAACATTCTGTCAGGGGGACCAGAAGACTGGAGTTGAAAACCCCTCGTCCTGAAAGTCTTGATCAGCTACTTCAGGTGTGTTTGATGAGGGTTGAAGCTCTCTAGGAGCAGAGACTCTGCAGGACTGAAATGGCCAATGTGGAAGTATTTGACATATTTTTTCATATCTGATGTGTTTTCTTTTTAAATGTGTTTTACATATATTTCTATATGCCATTTTTCCTGTATGGGTAAGGACATCCTGATCACACTTATTCTAAATCCGCATATTTTCTCTCTTCTGGTCAGAACGCATACTCCCATTGACACCAACGGAAATATCACCTGTGCATGAAAAGCATGAAAATAAAGCCTTTGGTGTAGATCATCAACCTCAGACAAGACTTCAAGGTAACATCTTCATGATGTGCTTTTCTCTTTTTATAAGAGTCAATCTTTTCAAATAAATTAATTTAATAAACAAAGGATTACGAGATAAGTCTCTATCCCATACCGAAACGCTATTGTTTACGCCTTCATATAAAAAAAAAAAAGAGTCAACAGCTCAACTAAATGAAACACTGATCAAACTAATGGTATTATTTTATATGTTTTATCCTTATATAACCATGTAGGCCTCATTTACAGATCACATTTATTCTAATTCAGCATAATTTCTCTTGTCTGGACAGACCTCAGACTCCCATTGACACCACCGGTAACATCACCTGTGCATGAAAAGCATGAAAATAAAGCCTTTGGTGTAATTCATCAACCTCATACAAAAGCTCAAGGTAACATCTTCTTGATGTGCTTTACTCTTGTTATAAGAATCATTTTCTTTCAAATTCAGATTCAGTTCCTCAATTTAGCAAACAATGGATTATAAATTGAATTAAAAGTCACTTTAGTTTGTTCATGACATAGAATATATCTTTTCTTTTTTGATCTCTACTTGATCATGTTAGATCTCAGGATTGTTATGTTCGGCACATCTGGAAATGGAAAGAGTGCAACAGGAAACTCCATCCTGGGAATCGATCTGTTTAAAGTAGAAATGTCTTGTGAATCTGTCACCACGCTGTCTGAAACACATCAGAACACAGTAGATGGCAGAAACATCTCCGTGACCGACAATCCGGGACTGTTTGACACATCAATGACTACAGAGCATCTGAACTGTGAGATTGTGAAATGTCTTTACATGTCAGCTCCTGGTCCTCATGTGTTTCTGCTGATCATCAGACTAGATGTGAAATTCACAGAGGAGATGAATGACACGGTGAAATGGATTCAGGAGGTCTTTTCAAAAGACGCGATAAACTACACTATGGTTCTGTTCACTCGAGGAGATCAGCTGGACGAACCCATAGAAGATTTCCTGAAGAGAAACAAACAGCTGAAAGATCTGGTCGATCAGTGTGAAGCTGGATATCATGTTTTTAACAACAGAGACAGAAGTCAAAGACAGGTTACTGAACTGTTCGAGAAGATAGACAGACTGGTGGAGAGGAACGGAGGAGAACACTACACCAATGAACTGTACCAGGAAGCTCAGAGAAAAATAAACAAAGAGCAGGAGAGAAAGAAAGAACACAGAAAGAGTGAAAAACAGAGAAATACAGAAGAGCAGAGATACAGAGAAGAGGAGAGATACAGAGAAGAGGAACTGAGAAACCTGGAGAAAGAACTGAGAAACAGAGAGGAACAGGTGAAAAACAGAGAACAACAACTGAGACAGAAAGAGGAAGAGCAGAGAAAAAGAGAGGAAGAAGAGAAACTGAGAAGGATAAGAGCAGAAACAAGAGCAAATGAGTTGGTAAGGAGGATGTCTGTCAGGAAAAAAGCTGTTTTAGCAGCTCTCATTGCTGCAAGTGCTGTGTCAGAGAAATAAACACAAGATGTATTACAACAGATTGAGAGAAAACGCCATAATGCAATAAATAAACAGAAAATTATATTTTCTCCCTTAGAATGTAAGTTATATAATTGATTATATGTCCCTTTATTTTTTTGTTATTTCTGAGTAAAGGATGTTGATTCATTTAACTGTGAAACAACTGCAACTGTTCTGTGTGTCATCTGAACAATATAGGGGACCCCCAGACAGCATGCTAACAGATACAAACCATTGATTCAATATCATTTCTGCATCCGCTATTAATGTAGAAAGTTTTGAATTTCAACAAAGCACCATTACTTTGATCAGTGTTTGCTTCAGTTGGGTACTTGACTCTGGATAATCATTGTATTAGTACAATTCTGTTTTTCAATGCATGCAATGTGTTTTTATAACAACACTTGGGCATTGTAAACTAACAAACTGAAATAGTAATTGCTTTTAAGATATTTGCAATAACAAAATCCCAATGTTTCAGTAAAAAAAAAAAATGAGATTCATGATTGATGACATCAACATCAACAGTCATAACACAAAACGCGATAATGGTGACAATCAACAAAAGAAAGCTTCATGCTGCAATGCATGCTGGGTAACATCATAGACTAAAACTCCTCCATGACTCCCAGAATGCATTGTAGTTGATCTGTTTATCTGAATTAGATTGATGAATGTAACCATGGTTGAGGTTTTTGTGGTGACTGTTGATCTTTAAGTGTGTAAGTAATTTTTTTGGGTGATTTCTCGCAGTGCTTTCCACTTTTTAAAAAGTAAATATGAGTGATAATGTTTAATCTTGTCAGTTATATCTTTGTTTATTGTGTCATTCTTTTTTGCAATCATTTTCAATTAGTCATGAAATCAAGAATGTCAAAATTAATGTAAGTCATCTCTTTATTTTATTTTTGCACATTTTGTGCAAACATCTCTTTCTATGCCAATGCACATCTGTTCTTACTGAACCGCCACAACATGCATAAAAAGAGGAGAATTAATACAATGCTTTGGTTGAGCTCTTCACTCTTGACTTTCAAACACTGATCCCAATAATGGTGGGTGATGAATTTTTTTGATCATTCCTTATTTTCCCTGTCGGATCGTCTTTTTCTGGAAATCCTTATTTGGTGTCTTTTATCTTTGAGTCATTTTGTTACATTCTTAAACAGAATCAAGAGGATCCAGCTGCTAGCCCAGGTGTGGATGCTGTGAGCGACAGGGGTAGCTTTGTACACAGACATTTTTTTCTTGGAAACTTTTAGTATTATTTTATAGCGCTGTTAAGTACATCTGGGAAATCATCAGTTGTGAAAACTGGTACTTTCACTAGTTTGAAACCAAATCTGATGTTTTCATTTACAAACATCTGACCAGCAGATGTCGCAAACGAGCAGCGATTCATTCATTGGCAAAACTGTGAACAGATTCAGTTGAAGACACTTTTCACCACAGTTTTGTACTAGTGCGCCGAAATAATGAACTATTAACTGATGTTTACACATCTGCACTTTTTCTAATGAAGCAAGGGATAATTCTCATAAACAGGTGATTGAATTTTCACATGCATCTGTTTCCAGTCATCATCATAAACATATACCTGATGCTTTTCTTGTAAATCAATGATGCTCCAAAAGGGGAGTGCCAGATATTTTCAATTATGGTGTACCAGTTTTTTTTTATCTGAGGCGCTTATGAATGTGGGTTTGTTTAAAGTTATGGAAGAATTAAAGGATCTCATCTTGAAGTGAGACATTCACATGAAGAAAAGTGTCTGTGCCTGATTTTGCTTCTTGGGAGTGATGTGTTGTGTCTACTGTTGAGGGCTTGTGAAACTATTTTTACCAAAAGTTATTTTATTAAATATTAACCTATAATCTTAGATCATCCTGATCTTTTATGAATATAGAATAATATAAGAGGGAACAAAGAAGAGAACATCTTGTGTGTTTTTAGTTTTATGAATAACAAGTGAAATAATTCTCATGTAATGTCTGTATCATATCATTAGATAATCCCAGACAGCAGGTTTCACCTGAAAATTTAAAAGAGCACTGTATGTTTAACACTGAAACACAAAACGTGCTCAATAAAGCACAAACATTTCCTTTTTTGCTTTAGTGACATTTAATTCAGAGTTTACTCTTGCACTGAAACGGAATTAAAATGTTGTAACCATCGTTCGGCACTTGTCGTACAAAGTAGCAACGGTGATTGTTTATACCAAGTTGTGCAAAACGAAGAGATGATTTTTTTGTAACAAGTTATTTCGTAAAACATGTCATTTTGTATATTTGTTTATATCTGTTATCGATGTGTTATGTAGTCAGGACTTAAAGTTCATTTATAATCTAACCAACCCATAAAGACATAAAACTCTCTGTTAACTGTGTGTTTTGATGACAGGAGTGCTTCGTTTGTATTTGACTCTCTTGTATTCGCTTGTATTCCTGTTCCATCATCCTTTTGAGCCTTCAGGTCTCAGACAATCAAGTAAGTTTAATTACTGACTCCTTTTCAATAGCTTGCTATATATGTTTTTTTCTAGCAATAATAAATTGTCATGAGAGACACAGTTGGACATTATATCAAGTGATTGATGAAGCAATGTCTTCTGTATGTGTCTGTACCTAAAAAAATCAACAATTTAATAACTTTCTCTTAATATGGGAACAAATATGATCTTCAAGTATGTTTAAATCACTGCATATTCAAGACAATACATAACTTAATATGGTCAGTTAATTGAATTTGCAAGATATCCCTGAAGTTTAAAGCTTTTATAAAACTATTCATACATATATTTTGTGTTGCAGGACCGGGCTTAACATCAATTTTCTCCACCTACAATGGGTGAGTATAAGTTTCCTATTCAGAGGTCATTTTATGTCCAACTTTATTGAAGCATTTAACAGATCATTTAAATCAGTAGTTCTCAAACTGTGCTGCGCGTACAACTGGTACTTGAATAGATGATATGTTAGGTGACTCTACAGAAAATAAATCTCTACATATCAATTTACATCTCATGTTATAAATACAATTTCAAATGTTTAATACGCATACATGATTGTTAAATACGGAATACATCTAATTTTAAAATAGCTGTATGAATAATTATTGCATATTTAACATTGGTCAATGGCACTCAGCCGCGTGAAGGGCAGCTCAACCACAGAGCAGACCATATACACACAGAGCAGTGTTGATTTAACACTGGTCATTTTCTGTGTAGTAATTTAAAGGCTTAGTAGATCTCTGACCTGCTCTCTGTCCGCCATTGTCCTGCTGCCTACACATAAGCGTGCTGATGACGTATGATGTCTGCGTGAACAGGGTGCACAGTGGGATGTAAAATACGATGACTGAGAATGTATACACAAGAATTATTGGCATTGGTCCGTGGAAAGCAATTGCTCCAAAAAAAAATTCACAGAAGATATGTAATTATAAAAATTCCAATGTGGGTTAGGTTACTTATTGAATGCTATCAGGATGTTAAGAGATGGACAGGACTGCCTACTCAGCCTTTAAGTGTTTAATCATTCATGTCGGTCATTACCCCCAAGAAATGTTTTGTACCGAGAATGTTCTCAGAACGTCCCTGGTGGTGTCGAATATATTCCCAGAACGTTCCAGTGATTGATTCAGTTGGGTCTTGACTCTGGATTTTCATTGATTTAATTCATTCAATTCTCTCTTTCAATGCGTGCGATGTGTTTCTGTAAGGACACTTTTGCATAGTCAAATTATGAAATATAATAGAAAAGGTTGACTCAACTACACTTGCTTTCATGATATGTGCGATAATAAAATTAAAGTGTTAAAATAGTAATATGATTCATGATTCTTGCAAATTTTCCTTTTTTAAAAGTGGAAAGTACTGGGACAATAAAATCACTATCACACTTAGGCATCAACAGTCATCACACAAAATGCGTCAATGATGACAATCAACAAAAGAAAACTTCATGCTGCAATGCATGCTGGGTAACATTATAGACCAAAACTCTGTCATGAGCATGCATTACAGTTGATCTGTATATCTGAATTATATTGATCAATGTCACCATTATGAGGTTCGTGTGATGACTGTTGATGCCATAGTGTGTTAAGCATCTTTAATGTTTTTTGGCAGTACTTTCCACTTTTGGAAAAAAAAATGTCTCAGCTTGTCAGTAATATTTTTGTTTATTGTGTCGTTCTATTTTGCAGTAATTTTCCATTAGAAAAATTATCATGAATTGAGTGACTAAGAAAAATGTAAACCTTAATTCAAGATTTTTTTTCTTACCCCATGGCCAGATTTTGTTGCTTGTTTTTAGCACAAATTCACTGAAATTTCATATTTATTTACTGAAAACAAGACTTATTTTCTTAGGTAATTTTGCTCATCAAGAAAATGCTTCCGATTCCAGAATTTGTTGACAATTTTACTGGAAAACAAGAAAAAAAGATTAAGTAAGAAAGTTTTTTATGCAGTGTAGGTGTTACTTGGAACAACTTATTTTATTAAAGGTGGTACTTGATTTGAAAAGTTTGAGAACTGATTTAAAGGATTCTTGAGAAGATGACAATAGTGAGCTATATAAAGATCCCACCTTACCTTCAGGACGCTGTCCAAAGCCACTCCTTCTCTGAAATACATGGACATGCTGATGGAGGATTTTTGTGCTTGAAAAGAGTGCTATACAAATACATATAGTTCAACAGACAAGAAGATGTCCCAGTAATCAAATAAATATCTCTGAAATCCATTAATGAGGTTTTTTTTATACATAAGCATGCACATCAGATAACTTGTTTTTCATAATGCACATCTCTGTGATTCTCTGTCTTAATGCATATTTCTGCAGCAAGTGCGAATCCATCTCAGTCATCTGATCTCAGGATTGTGTTGCTGGGGAAGAACAGAGCCGAAATAAGTGCAATAGGAAACAGAATTCTGGGCAGAAAAGCATTTAAAGAGAAGAGAAGAGTGAGTGAAGTCCAGAGAGGACGAGTAGAAGATAGAAACATCTCAGTTATTGACACTCCAGGATTCTTCAACACTGAACTGACTGATGAAGATCTACAGAATGAAATGATGAAGAGTCTTTCTCTCTCTCATCCTGGTCCTCATGTCTTCCTGCTCACAGTCAATCCAGACACATTCACAGAAGATGACGTGAGGAAGATTGTAAAGAAGATTGAGAAGAACTTTGGAGCTCATGTGTTAAAGTTCACCCTATTGCTGTTTATTAGAGAACAAATGACAAACAGAGAATGGATGGTCTTAAAACTCAGTAAAATATATCAGGATCTCATCAGCCATTTCAGAGGTAAATATCATGAGATAAACAGTTTAAGCGATACAACAGAGATTACAACACTCGTGGAAAAACTTGATGAAGTCGTCAGACAGAATGATGACCAGCATTACAGCAATGAGAAATACGCAATGTTCCCAGCAGTCAGAAACCAGGAGCAAAGGGAGAAAGTTCTGGTGGTGAAAACAAGTGAGTATTTGCATATTTTTATAGTGGAAAATGTGATTAAAATCTCATTATGTCTAAATCTGCGTCTTTTCTCTCGCCCGGGTCAGACCAGAGAATCTCATCTCATGAATATAAAGACTTTGGGGCAACATCTAAGCTCGAGACAAGAGTTCACAGCACTCAGGGCAGGGGCACAGCACAGAATATTGGGCCCTGTGCAAAGGCGATGTTTGGGGCCCCTCCAAGCTATAAATCAAGTAAATTAAACAGTTTAACTATTGAACAGTAAAAAATCTAGTACTAGTAATGCAGAAATGGTACTAATAATGCCACTTCATGACTGTGACTGAGATTGACATTTAATATTTCGTACTTTATTAAGGATGAATTCATCATTTCTAAACTAAGGATTACATTACTAACAAACCAGTTAGTTAGGAGTTGTCAGTGGTTCATGAGATCATTTAGAAAGTGTAAGTAAATGATTAATAAACTCTTTGAATGCACATTTATACATCTTATTATTCTGACATATAGTAAAAGTAACTTAATTTGTTAATAAATGCTTTTTTAACACACATTCCTGCTGTAATTCATGATTAATTAAGGTAGTTATAAAACATTTACTAGTTGTCAGTTAAATATTTTTGTGAGCTCATCTAAAGTGAGGACTATGTATGCCTTGTAAAGCATGTACAAATGAGAGTTAAAGGCTCAGTTATCCTCCAAACAGAAATAGGAAAAACACAACACAGAACAGAACATAGAAATATTTATTTCAAGATGCAAAAGAAATTAAACTGTACAACTGTACATATTTATGAATATAAGACGATTTAATATAAAATAAACCTCTGCAAAATTAAAATTGTAAAACCGAACATATAAATTAACATTAAATGAATTGATATAAAATGGGGGGCACGGTGGCTTAGTGGTTAGCACGTTTTCCTCACACCTCCAGGGTTGGGGGTTCGATTCCCGCTTCCGACATGTGTGTGTGGAGTTTGCATGTTCTCCCCGTGCCTCGGGGGTTTCCTCCGGGTACTCCGGTTTCCTCCCCTGGTCCAAGGACATGCATGGTAGGTTGATTGGCATCTCTGGAAAGATTGTCCGTAGGGTGTGAGTGCGTTAGTGAATGAGTGAGTGTGTGTGCCCTGCGATGGGTTGGCACTCCATCCAGGGTGTATCCTGCCTTGATGCCCGATGACTCCTGAGATAGGCACAGGCTCCCCGTGACCCGAAGTAGTTCGGATAAGCGGTAGAAAATGGATGGATGGATGAATTGATATAAAATGAAAAATAAACATCTGAAATTTGTTTAATTCCTGCACACCTCCAGAAAATATATAACTGTGAAGTGATATGCAACTCTCATTTGTAAATGCTTTACAAGGCATACATAGTCCTCACTTTAGATGAGCTCACAAAAAATAGTTCTCTAACAACTAGTAAATGTTTTATAACTACCTCAATTAATCATGAATTACAGCAGAAATGTGTGTTAAAAAAGCATTTATTAACAAATTAAGTAACTGTTACTATATGTCAGAATAATAAGATGTATAAATGTGCATTCAAAGAGTTTATTAATCATTTACTTACACTTTCTAAATGATCTCATGAACCACTGACAACTCCTAACTAACTGGTTTGTAAGAAATGTAATCCTTAGTTTAGAAATGATGAATTCATCCTTAATAAAGTATGAAAATTTGATTATTAAGCATATTATATACATGCTTATAAATCAAGAACAAAGCATTTATAGCTGTATTTATAAACTGCTTACTAATGTCTATTAATATGGGGCCAATGCTTCATAAATGATTAATTAACTATGTACTGATGCTTAACTAATGATTCATAGCGTGCAGTTATTATAAAGTGTTACCAATATTTCTTAAAAAGTTAAATGCCAAATCGAGTATGTCAAGAAAAAATGGCTCCCCTAGTATCAATTTTTATTAAAAATAGAAAGGCCAAAATACACACAGCACATCTTTTTATTACCCTGTTGAAAAAAACAGCATATGCTGCTTAGGTAGGTTTTGAACGATGCTAGCTGGTTTAAGCTGGTCGTGTGCTGGTCCTTGACTGGTCATGTGGTTTAAGGACCAGAATAAACCAGCAAAGCTGGAGTTGTTTGTAATAAAGAAGCTGTTCTATTATCATTAGTCTCACTGTGTTGTGCTTGAAAATTGCCACCGCACAACAAATACCAGAAAGAAAATTTAAAAAGAGTATCTGTGCATCCCTACCTTACACGTTTGGCCTCTTTTAAACATCGACAAAGGACATATTCTGGTGGGGAGACTTTTCTTTTGTTGATCTGAAAACATTAATGTGATATAATGAAGTATATGTTCTTATTATGTTAGATATTAGGACCGGGACGGCGGAAAAGAATGCAACAAGTAACACCATCCTGGGAAACAACCTGTGTAAGGAAGAAATGTCATCTGACGTCAGTCATCACAATGCAGAGCATCACACTTTTGAGATGTGCCGGGAACTTTTCAGAAATTCTGTTGAAGAGGAGGAGAAAGAGAAAGAGAGAAAGAGAGAGAGAGAGAGAGACAAACTGAGAAGGACAGAAGAACAGAGATCAAGAGAGAAAGCACAGAGAATCCAAGAGGAAGAACTGAGGAACCGAGAGGAAGAACAGAGAGAGAAAGAGGAGATAGAGAATCTGAAATTGATCAATGCGGAAATGAGAATGATTGAGCTTGTCAGGACGATGTCTATGAGGAGAAGAGCTGAAGTTTTAGCAGCTCTCATGGCTGCAAGACATACCAAAGATCAGGACAAAAACCGAAAACAATTTACATTTGAAAGTGATAAAACATACCAGAATTTGTAAAAACAACTACACTCTACAATGCATTGGGTTTAAAAACCCAAAATGACTTCCCGAAATATTATAAAAAAGAAAAATCTCCAGAAAGTACTTGATAATCTACTTTAAATGAACTCTTGAATTGGTTTACACTGTTAGGAGTTGTTAAATGATCATATTTCAAGCTCTGTATTCTTTCTGTCACACTATATTTTCTCATCTCATTTGTTAAACCTGAAGTGTGTTTTCAGGACACCTTGGGTGTGTCAAACGCTGATGTTGTTTTTCTTCTAAGTGAAACAGAAAGTTACTGTCTTACAGTAACAGTCCTGGTTTACAGGAAAAGTCATTACACATTATGGTGTGTTGTTATCAGTGTGTGCGTGTTTAATCTCACTTCAAATCAGTTCTCTATAAGAGATGATTAAAAAGCTGAACACCTGAACATATTTTAATGCGTTATCTATTATATCTGAAGACACATGATGAATCAAAGTTCATCCCAATTTACATTACCCACACCATTTTTGGCTTAAGAGCACAACTAAAGCAAACACTGATCACAATTATGGTGGAAATGTTTTTTTTTTCAGCTGATGTCATCCAAGGCTGTGGCTGAAGTCAGTTGTAGTTCTTGTGTTTCTCTTTTCTTCAGTGTTGTTGATTGTTAACAGCAGGTGTTCATCACTCAATCATCATTTAATTACTCACTTAATCAACTCATTAACTTTAACTCTTTGAGGACTTGAGATTTGACTTGAGATTTGCTTGTGACTTGAAAGGAATGTTTTGGTTCCTCCGCTGGTGAAATCAGCTGCTGAGCTAATGGGTGAAACTAAAATATGTCAGAACTTTTACTTTATGGCACCAGGATTGTCCACCTCTGAAATCTGAAGACATTTTTCAAGAAAAAAAATAACTTTAATACCTCACTTAACATTTTTAGACAATTCACATACTACACTTCATTGTACAATACATACAAAAAACGGTGTTATAGAATTGATGATGCTTTGTAACCTTTACGTATTGTTTGTTTCAAATCAGTGCCTCCAGCGTCTATCAAACTGGCCAAGTCATGTGATTTTAGCAAACAAGGCTTCATTATGTCATTACTGTTTTTAATCTCCCATGATTGGCCACTAAAGTGTGTAGATATGAAAGTGAATTTATAAACCAGTGTGTCTATTACAGAGTAGTTTTCTAGGTGGTAAATGTTAACATACAGAGTTATAAAACAGACCTAAATATTTCTGACATGAAATTCAGACAATTTGTACTATAAACACTAACAAGACTCAGTAGGGAACAACGGTCATTTGGAATTTAGATATGAAATATCTAAGAATTTTTTTTGTTAATGACTTTGTTAAAGAGGTTGTTTACAAACTGTATTTTGTATAAATGCTGAACCATTACAAGAACTTCTTTTCTTAAAGGGATAGTTCACCCAAAAATTCTGTGATCATTGAGTTGAGTCAGAGTGTTTCATACCTGAATCAGAACACAGAAGATATTTGAAAACATGTTAGCAATTTTCAGTTCTGGGACATCATCCACTACCATATTAGGAAAACATTATTTTAATTATTTTTTTTTTGGTTCTGTTGAACACAAAATTATATATTTAAAAAATATTAGGAAAACAAACAGTTCTGTGGGACATTTGAACACCATCTTAAGTTGACAGTCAATGATGTCCCGGAACTGAAAATGACTTCAAAACATAACATTCTTCAAAATATCTTGCTCTCTGTTCATCAGACAGAAAGCCATTTAAAAAGGTATGAAATTAGGGTGAACAGAATTTTCATTAAATACAATAATAACAATGAAAATTTCGTCTTGTTTTACTTTTTTAAAAGTATTTTTTTGTGAAGCATAATTTCCCTTTCACACATAAGCCTGTGTGGTTGTTAAGAGGAAACATTTTCATGAAAACTTTAGCAATTGTTTTGTATAATGTGATTCTGTCATTGAGTTTGGCCAGAGATCTAGATCTTGACTTTCACCAGTAGTTGGCACCAGCACGCAGTGTTTCAAAAGTTTCGAAAACGTGAATTCTTTTGCAAAGCATTTGGTTGAATTGATTTTCAGCTTTAAAAAAATCTTTTCTCCCATCATAGCTGTATATGGGAAGCATGCATTGCATAATAAATAATGCAGCTGGTTACTGGTTTCCTTAGAGATAATTGCATAATACTCACACTTGATGATTTCAAAACTTAACCTCATTTTTTAAGGTCAGTTTACAAAATGGTTTGAATTATTTGAATTTATTGTGTTTTAAGTTATACAATCAGGTCCATTAATCCGGTTTAGTTGTGGTAATCAAGTCAATTAGAGAAGTTTCAAAATATATAATATTATAATACTATAATAACTGTATACTAAGTATACAATATTCTGTCAATAAAATATTTAGTTTATATTTTCCCAGAGCAATTGCTTAACAAAACATTTATGCCAATCATAAATGAATCTCAACATCTCTATTTACAGACACTATTTTAATTACCAGCAACATTAAAAGGAACTCTTTCCTTAACAATGCTATAAACAATAATGATAAGGAACAGACTAAAACATGCAGAACTCCCAAACTCTTACATCAGGATATTCATCAAAGTTATTATAGTAGTACGTTTGTGAAGACAAATTTCCTGTTTCATTAATTGAGGACAATAATGGAATTGTGAGAAGGAATATTTGTTGCTTTCAAATATGTCAGTCAATTTACATGCAGTAAAAACATATATTTGTTGTTATCCTTAGATCCATTTATTCACTTTTTCAGGAAATATAGAGCACCAGCTGCTGCTGCCAAAACAACAACTGTTAAACCTCCAACAACTTTAACTTCAGTAGAAAATCCATAAAGTTCTTTCTGAATCTTCTCATAGTCCCGTATAGTATATTTCTGACTTCCATATATCATTCTCAGTGTCTCAATCTTACTCAGAAGTTCAGTGACCTGAGCTTGATCTTCATTCGTTGTTAAAAACATGATATCCTCCTGAACACTGTTGAACTACTGACCTCAGTGTTTCATGTTCACCTAGATATCTCGCCATTGGTTTCTGTAAATTATCGCCGTGAGTAAAGAGCACGGTTGTGTGTTTAAACTAAAGCTTTTTTCCAAAATTCTCCTGTATCCACTTGACATTGTTCAGTTCCTCATCTGTGTGTCTATCACCCATTTTAATCACCAACTGAAACACTTCAATGTATTTATCACGTGCAGTCAAGTATCTGCTCTGTTTTGTCTTGTAATGCTGTAGTGTTTGTTAATGTATCAATGTGTCCAATGGTGTCAATCACTTTGACTTTTTGTCCATTCACTTCTGTATGTGCAGACTGACAAATTCTTGTCACAGACAATGGAGAAAATTCTTCTTCAAATATGTCTCTGCCTATGATTATTTCCATGACAATAAACAGGAGACTCCCTTCAAAAAATGGCAGTTTTGCTCTATTTGGGTCTGTTTATGTTCTTATTTGTTTTGTGTTACATCACCTGCTATGTTTGTTACACGCTTCTGATGTACAGTGACAATTCTCACCTGTTCACTGTCACAGGCCACACATAACATGCAGTTGAGCAGTGAAGAATCACGTACAGTAAAGACCTCCACACATCACCTAAAGTAGCAATTACACACAAAGATGGTGACAATGACACCATTCTTATGGACAAACACTTTAAAGCATGTTTTCCTTTCTACTTAAAGCATAAATATTCTTATTAAAACTATTGTAAACACTTAACGAGAAAAGAGATTCAATTCAACCAAAGCTGGGGATCAAATGCCCAACTTAAGCAAACACTGATCACAATGATAGTGATTTGTTAAAATGTATACATTTGATTTGAACCAATCCATAAATATGATTTGAGAAAAAACTAATAAAATACCCTGCAACAAGTTGATGTATTTTTTTTAAGTTCTCCAAAGTTAAAGTAAGATGGTCCAAAGTTTCATTTATTTCAGTGTATTTCATTTATATTAATTTATATGTATGTATTAAATTAAATTAAATGAAAACGTCTCAACAGTACTTGATTCTTTGCGGCAGTCTGACCTGAAGTTACGTTTGGAACACGTTACGTTTGTTTATGTTGTTGCCGCTGAAACCATCTATATTTACATTTTTGGCATTAAGGTACATTTGTCTCAAATCTGATGCTTTGATTCACAATCATCTGACCAGAAGATGCCACAAACGAGCAGCGATTCATTCATTCATTTGCACAACTGTGAACAGATTCTTTTGAAGACACTTTTGACCACAGTGTTATACTAGTGTGCAGAAATAATGATCTAATAACTGATGTTATAACTGCACTTTTTCTACAGTAACCAGGCA
This sequence comes from Triplophysa dalaica, assembly GCF_015846415.1. Taxonomy (NCBI): domain Eukaryota; kingdom Metazoa; phylum Chordata; class Actinopteri; order Cypriniformes; family Nemacheilidae; genus Triplophysa; species Triplophysa dalaica. The sequence goes on from NC_079543.1 coordinate 2,504,642, forward strand.
TATTCTTAAAAATAGGTGATTGAATATTCACATGCATCTGTTTTCTGTCATCATCATAAACATATACATACCCTGTTGCTTTTCTTGTAAATCAATGATGTTCCAAAAGGGCGTCCAGTTACTTTGTTATTGTGTACCAGTTTTTTTATCTGAGGCGCTTATGAATCTGGGTTTGTTTAACGTTATGGTAGAATTAAACAGAGGTGGACAATCCTGGGCCATAAAGTAAAAGTCCTGCCATATTTTTGTTTCACCCATGAACTCAGCAGCTGATTTCACCAGTGGAGGAACCAAAACATTCCTTTCAAGTCACAAGCAAGTCTCAAGACAAATCTCAAGTCCTCAAAGAGTTAAAGTTAATGAGATAATTAAGTGAGTAATGTGAAACTTTGAATTTCAAGCCGAATTTGAACCGCTGAATTTGTGGAAGCGAATTTTTAAATCGAAATAATATGGACTGAAAATTATCCGTCGAATATTAAAGGTTGTATTTAAAAACAAGTTCAATTTTTTTAATGAAATTTAAAAGGTGAATTTAGATTTTTTAATTTTTAGACAGTGAAACCGAGTGTGAAATTTTTCAATTTGAAATATTCACATCTTAAATGTACAACCATATTGAATTGCAGAACCTTAAAATGCAAGAACTGTTAATACAATGCATTTTTTTTCAGTTAGTGCTATTCAGCGCGTCTCTTTGCTTCAAACACATTAGGCACTATTTTACTTCCATACTATTGCTCCTCCTAATGCTCCAGTTGCTCCTCCTATTGCTGCTCCAGCAGCACATTTTTTGTGTAGAAGTTCTTTTTGAGCCTTTTCATAATCATTGAGAGTCTATCTGCTGTTTTGGTTAAACTTCACCAGATAGTCGATTTTATCGATAAGTTTAGTGACCTGATCTTTATTTTTATCTTTGTTATTAAAAACATGATATCTGCCTGAATACTGATTAACCTGTGACTTCAGAGCTTCACATTTGTCAAATGAATCTTCGATTTTCTCATTCTCCTCATCCAATTTATCGTCACAACTGAAAAGCGGTAAGGTGTATTTAAAACAATTAGCTCCAAAGTTATCTTGCATCCATGTCACAACATTCTGCTCCTCCATTGAGAATGTCTTACCCAATTTGATCACCAGCAGAAACACATTAACACCATTACCTGCATAATTAAAAATCTCCTTCGTTTTGACATAAATGTTTGCCATCATAACATCATTGTGTCCATCAGTGTCAATCACATTGATTGTACGTTCTGCTTTGTTTCCTCTGTGCCTGCTGACAGTTTATGGTCACAGAGTCTGAAGAAAACTTTGAATAAAATGTGCCTTGACCCAGGATTGTATTTCCTGATGAACTTTTTCTGATCCAGTTTTACCCAACAGCACAATCTGCAGATCTTCCATTATGTTGTCCTATTTTTTTTAACAGAAAAAACATTCAAGACATTCATTTACATATTTAGTTTTTTCTATTCACTCCCCAGTCAACACGATGATGTCACAGTGATGTCACCATGATCTTACAGAAAGCTCACGAAGAGGTCAAAATGTAACCTCACATCAAACTCACTGTGTGCTCAAACTGTGATCTTACTCTTGTACTGTGATCTTAGAGGTTTAGATGTGACTGGTTTGTCATTTGAAGTCACCATTATGATGATGACGAGTGTTTGCTTTAGTTGAGCTCTTGACTCTAAAGTGTATCTCTTTTCTACCTCTTGCTGCTGTAACTGTCTGTTCACTTTCCTAAAGCATATTTGTTCTATCATGTTCTACTAAAGGATTCTTGGATAATTTTATAAAAATGTAAAATGTTGAAGAGAAAACTGTAAACTTGCTTAGAATAAATCCCCTTCCTCCACATTTCTGCTCAGCGAGGAGCTATCCACTCTGTGAGCAGTAAAAGCAAACATACACTTATTCATTCATTTATGTGGGCTTATTAATCTATGGGGAAAATGATATATAACAGTTGGCCTCTGTAAGTCATTTATGACTTACCATTATTTTTCCGTACCTATGATAAACAATTAAAAATGGAAAATTATATAGAAAATTCTATGAAGGACCACATCCGGTCTGAGCAGATGTTTACCTCCGTCCTTACATTACATCATGGATTCATGGTCATTTTATCCCCTGGTCTTGCCTGAGCAACATGGTATCCTTTCATAATCACACTTATAGATGATTTTAATGCACAGCGAATCATAGCCATAATACAGGGCCATAAGCAAAGCAAAACCTGAATGCATGAAATAACTACAACGCTTAAAATCAGCCAATGTTCGATTTTATGGAAAATCTGGAAAACAATATCTAACAATCGTCAATCTAATTCAGATGTACAGATCAACTGTAATGCATGCTAGGAGTCATGAACAAGTTTTGTAGTATGATGTAACCCAGCATGCATTGCAGCTTGAAGATTTATTTTGCTAATTCTTAAGCTTATTCTTGATGTCTGAAAAATTTAAACAGTTCAGCTCTCTTATTTTTAAGATTTATCTTCATATTTTATTTCTATAACTAGACAAATGAAGCATATTATGAAAGTAAAAGTGCAAAATAAAGTTTAACTATTGACAACGACCTAAAAGTCATAATTGTCAAAAACCACTCTCATACATGTAACCAATGTTTTGTTTAATATAAATTCAAGGATGAGAACCTAACCATAGGAAACACTAAACACAATTATGGTGACTTCTTATTCTTGATGTTTTCATTAGTAATTGTGTTTGTTAACAGCAGCTGTTCATTATTAATGATCAATCATCACTTCATTATCTCATTAAATTTGATTCAGTATTTAACTTTCACTCCAAGGGTTACAGGTTTAACATTCGGTGCAAAGGCTTTAAAACACACAATAATGCTCTTCACTCATGGAGATCATTTACATATTTCTTTGGAAAAATATTTGCGTGAATACAAAACACTGAGCCCAACAACACGTGAGGTCACAAAATGATCATTTTGATGTCACACAGACTGTTACAGTGTGAGTAATATGTGAGATCAATGTGAATTAGTTATATCATGTATTGAGTCCACACGTTAACTTTCTAAAATTGTGTACTCAGAAAAACTCCCTGCAGAGTTCATTTAACTTTTGGTTTTTTGCTGTGTATAGTATATACAATAAGCATAGATTTCTACAAACACACATAACATTATTTAAGGAAAAACAATTATAGTCAAATTATGACCCCATAGTGTTCAAGTGGGGTGAAAAAAAAGTGTTAGCATGTGAGTTTTTCTTTCACTTTTATTGAAGTTCTGTAGGAGAGGCTTGCTTTTGTCATTTGAACAATTACAGGATTATTTAGTTTCTAGGCTGCTGAACACACAAACAACAAGCTTTTACCCAGATGGCAAATTTTTGCGGCCTAAATCCGGCCAACACCTTACCTCCCACCACCTCATCTAGACCACATACCACGTGGAATGATGGCACATATCCATGTCAGTTGGCAAAAGGGAATGTGGCACATATAAAATAAATAACAATTCCTACAATAATATATACAACTTTTTTTCAATAATCATTTACATTCCCACCCCACAGCATTTATCTACGCTGGCTTGGTTCCGATCAGGTAAAAAAACAGAAACAAGTTTGGATAAAGTTTATATTAGCAGGAACATTTGCATACCGGAAATGAAATCGAAGATATACGTTTCTTAAGTTTTGAGCCAATGAAAACATTGATATAAAACACTTGAGTGTGCGACAAACAGTTTAAGGGTTATGAGCACAATTGCGTTCGGCATCGCTGTAGCGCCCCCTACGGTACGACATGGCATGCTTCGTTTATCAGAGCAGGTTTGGCGAGCAAGACTCCTACGAGTCTCAATTCTATCTGCCTCACGGTTTGGGTTGCCCGATCAGTTTTAAAGAAGAAGAAGATTAACACATACAAATATAATAGGGTTTCAGCCTTTCGAACCTCTAATTATTGATATCATTCATTTTATGAATATTTTTTATTATTTTATGAACCAGATACTTGAATAGATTTTTCCTGCATTCTTTTTACTTAAATAAAAGGGAATTCACTTCTTTTTGTATGGTGTGGTTGGTTAAACATAGCTTAAGATTTTTACTCCAAACAGCCAGTACTATAAATAATCTCCATTATCAAGAACCACATAAATGTACAACAGGTAAAGATGCATTTGAACATACTAATGGAAACACTGTTCCCTGTAGTGGTGTCTTCATATTAACATGTTGGTATTTGTGGAGTAGTTTTCTTTCCTTTGTTGGGATCTTGCATTTGATTTCAGTTTGAAGTTTCTGGGGGTTAGTGTGGGTATGATGGCCAGATGTGGTAATATGGTGTGTAAAGTTGGGGCCGGATTCGGGCCGCACACAGTTGCTGTCTTTGTTGGTATCTGGGGTGTGTCTGAATATTTTGGTTCAGGAATTTAAATGTAGTTTCTGTACATCATTATTGACATATAGAGTCACCGCCTCATATTTTCAGTCAGGATCTTTTGTGCCGTATGACAAGAGACATAAAAACTATTTAATTTGACGTAATGAGATCTTTTGAATGAGCCAGTTTCGGTGAATTAGGTGTGGCAGGTACAAGATTATAACACAAATGGACACATTCACATTTCCCAGTGTTGTTTAACTAGATGATTGATGTTAATTCTTGGCTTTGTTTTCTATAATACAAGGCACAACAAACGCATTTAACACATGGACGAGAAAGCAACAAGCTAAATAGTTGTGGACCAAATCCATCCAACACTTTGTCTCCACTTTGACTGCAGCAAAATGTCCAAAAGTCGTGTTTTCTATGTTTGTGAACGGGAAAGATGTCCACTGAGGTGTTTGTATTTTTCAGACCCATTTTTATTTTCATGTTTAAACAAATGAAGAACGTTCAAATATTTTCCTATGAGTCACTTTGACCCCATTCGATGTTTAACGTCTGTAAATACATGATTGAAATATGTTTTTGCTCCAAAATTATTGACTTTTCCTTATTTAATGGGGACACGTCAGTAACCCCTGATTTACATTATGTGATTTTTTTAATGTCCCATACACACACACATGACCCCAGGCTCTTTTAGCTCTATAAAACATCAGATTTTTCAAAATTTCATACAAATTAGTTTTTGGTAATATTGAGGTCAATATTAATAGCAGCTGTTCATTATTAATGATCAATCATCACTTCCTTATCTCATTAAATTTGATTCAGTATTTAACTCTTACTCAAAGGGTTACAGGTTTAACATTCGGTGCAAAGGCTTTAAAACACACAATAATGCTCTTCACTCATGGAGATCATTTACATATTTCTTTGGAAAAATGTTTGCATGAATACAAAACACTGAGCCCAACAACACGTGAGGTCACAAAATGATCATTTTGATGTCACACAGACTGTTACAGTGTGAGTTATATGTGAGCTCAATGTGAATTAATTACATAAATGTATTGAGTCCACACGTTAACTTTCTAAAATTGTGTACTCAGAAAAACTCCCTGCAGAGTTCATTTAACTTTTGGTTTTTTGCTGTGTATAGTATATACAATAAGCATAGATTTCTACAAACACACATAACATTATTTAAGGAAAAACAATTATAGTCAAATTATAACCCCACAGAGTTCAAGTGGGGTGACAAAAAATGGGTTTGCGTGTGAGTTTTTCTTTCACTTTTATTGAAGTTCTGTGGGAGAGCCTTGCTTTTGTCATGTGAACAATTACAGGATTTAGTTTCTAGGCTGCTGAACACACAAACAACAAGCTGTTACCCAGGTAGCAAATTTTTGCGGCCTAAATCCGGCCAACATCTTACATTTACATTCAGACTCCACAGCATTTATCTACGCTGGCTTGGTTTCGATCGTGCAAAAAAACAGAGACAAGTTTGCATAAAATGCAAACTAGCAGGAACATTTGCATACGGAAATGAAATCGGAGATATACATTTTTGAAGTTTTGACCCAATGATTACACTGATATAAAACACTTTGGTGTGCGACAAACGGTTTAGGGGTTATGAGCGCAAATGCGTTCAGCATCACTGTAGCGCCCCCAAGGGTCAGACATGGCTGGCTCCGAGCATCTGAGTAGGGTTGGCAAAAGCAAGACTACCACGAGTCTCAATTCTGTCGGCCTCACGGTTTGGGCTCCCCGATCAGTTTTAGGGAAGAAAAATAAGAAGAAAAATAACAGATACAAATACATTAGGGTTTCAGCACTTCATCATTTAATTACTCACTTAATCATCTCATTAACTTTAACTCTTTGAGGACTTGAGATTTGACTTGAGACTTGCCTGTGACTTGAAAGGAATGTTTTGGTTCCTCGGCTGGTGAAATCATCTCCTGAGTTCATGGGTGAAACAAAGATATGGCAGGACTTTTACTTTTTGGCCTCAGGATTGTCCACCTCTGGTTATTAGTGATGAACATTTGCTGTTAACAAACAGCATCACTGCAGAAAAGTTCAACAAAAACTACAAAAAAATATTTACCCAGAGAAACACAACAACTACAACCTGAAATACAGCCTGAAATACAACTCAGCTAACAAAAATTTGTCATAAGAACGTTCCTTAGAGGTTTTTCAGATGTTTGATGTTTTTTTAATGTTTTAAGAATGTCACCATCAAGGTGATCAGTGTTTCCTTGGGTTGGACTCTTGACCCCTGATTAAGTTTAATCTGCTGGAAGTGGGTACTTATAAAGTGCACTTGTCATTGCAAATGTGAATCTAAACAAGTGGTATTGGTGAAACCACTGTGATGTTATAAATTGGTTCAGTACTCTCATTTAGATCAAGTGCTATATTGTAGATCCTGAAAGAACACTGTAATATTAAGAAATATGACTGTATATAGATATCTAGAAAGATTTGTGCTAAACGGATGCATGTTCATCTTAGAATCACACATATATCAAGAATCAATGTGTGAATCTCAGCAATGGTGAGAAACAACCAACTCACTCAGATAAACGGATCAACCGCAATGCATGCTGGGAATTATAAATTAGTTTTTTGCTATGATGTTTCCCAGCATGCATCACAGCATGAAGTTTTCTTTTGTTTATTCTTACCATTGTTGAGATTCAAAAACTGATTCTTCATGTCTGTGTGTCTAAATTCTGAATAGTTTTTTTCTACTTTATAGACTGAAAAATGTAATAAAAAGTCCCAGATGTTTTAATACACTTTCAGGATCAGCTGCTCCGCAATTCATTCAAATGAAAACATGGTAGATATCTTACTGACCATCAACAAACACCATTGATCAGAGCATCATTTCAACATCAATTTCAAATATACTTTAGAAGTACATATTTGAACAAGAGTAAATGTCAAGGGTCACCATGATGGTGACTTTTGTCAGCTGGGAACGATCTTAAAACATAAAAAACTGACATTTTGAATATTTTTAAAGGAACGTTCTCGTAACAAACTTTTGTTAGCTGGGTTGTATTTCAGGTTGTAGTTGTTGTATTTCTCTGGGTAAATATTTTTTTATTTAAAAAAGCAGATGTTCATCACTAACAACTCAACCATCACTATAATAATAATGAAACTCAAGACAAATTCTGCCAAATTGGAGGACAGAAAGGTGTTGGGTTTGGTATAAATCTGGGCCAGAATTGAAATGAACTGTTGTTTTTATTTGGGTCAGCTCTGCTTTATTTGTTTTGATGTTTGACATGTGGCATTGCTTTGGCATGCCTGTGGCCCAAATCTGGCAAACAGGAGCGGACCGCACAAGTGCCATCATTCCACGCCGTATGTGGGCCAGATGAGTAAAGTATGGGGTGTAAGATGTGGGCCAGATGAGTAAAGTATGGGGAGTAAGATGTGGGCCAGATGAGTAAAGTATGGGGAGTAAGATGTGGGCCAGATGAGTAAAGTATGGGGAGTAAGGTGTGGGCCAGATGAGTAAAGTATGGGGAGTAAGGTGTGGGCCAGATGAGTAAAGTATGGGGAGTAAGATGTGGGCCAGATGAGTAAAGTATGGGGAGTAAGATGTGGGCCAGATGAGTAAAGTATGGGGAGTAAGGTGTGGGCCAGATGAGTAAAGTATGGGGAGTAAGGTGTGGGCCAGATGAGTAAAGTATGGGGAGTAAGGTGTGGGCCAGATGAGTAAAGTATGGGGAGTAAGGTGTGGGCCAGATGAGTAAAGTATGGGGAGTAAGATGTGGGCCAGATGAGTAAAGTATGGGGAGTAAGGTGTGGGCCAGATGAGTAAAGTATGGGGAGTAAGATGTGGGCCAGATGAGTAAAGTATGGGGAGTAAGATGTGGGCCAGATGAGTAAAGTATGGGGAGTAAGGTGTGGGCCAGATGAGTAAAGTATGGGGAGTAAGATGTGGGCCAGATGAGTAAAGTATGGGGAGTAAGGTGTGGGCCAGATGAGTAAAGTATGGGGAGTAAGATGTGGGCCAGATGAGTAAAGTATGGGGAGTAAGGTGTGGGCCAGATGAGTAAAGTATGGGGAGTAAGGTGTGGGCCAGATGAGTAAAGTATGGGGAGTAAGGTGTGGGCCAGATTTGGGGCGCAAAAAATTGCTATATGCTTTTTTTTTGGTTGTCACCATTGTTGAGACAAATTGTTATATTCTTGATATATGCTAGAATACTTTATTTTCGACAGATGTGTTGTTACTACCATTTAATATATTATTTAATTTCATAAAGTATCATAAACGAGGATGACAATTAACTTTAACTCTCTACCTAAACTCTAAATCATGTACTAACTTTCCCACCCAAATAAGATCTTGCGGTAACTTTGCTGAGCTTTTTTTGCCACCTCTGTTGGTCTCAGTTTTAACACAGATGTTAAAGTAGGGAAAGACTTATGAACATGAAAAGCAAAGGGTCATCACCATGATCGCGACTCAACTAAAAACTTCACAATGTAAACTTGTGTTGATACTCAATAAGAACTTTTGTAGATGTACAACAGAAATGATGTGAAGGTGGCAATATTGTTTGTGCAGTTGAGAAAATACTCTTTGTAAAAACTATGGAATTTCACAGTCAATTTCCCTGATAATTTTTCAGTGTTTTGTTGTATTTTTACGGGCGTTTTCTGACAACAGGTTTGGGGACATAAATACAGGTACATGAGACCTGCTATTGATGTACATCTTACACATATTCTCCCTGCATTAGAGATTAGAGAGCATTTACTAATGCTGTGTACATAATCTTTTATTTTGTTTTGTTGCATTCAACTATCTTTAAAGAGACTGGTTCTGCAAATCCACGCTCATTATAATTCAAAAGGAAATCTCAGCGCTATTGACATGAACTAGCTTTTCCAGTTTTATTTGCTCTTTTAAAAGGACCTAGTAGTATATTTTGTAATCTATTCTTTGTTAACTATCTAAGAATATATAACCATTTATTGTGAATCAGGAAGAAGAAGAGCTTAGAGAAATAAAGATGTTTTCTAAACCCTCTTCATTTCCCGCTTCTCAATAATTCTTCTCAAATGACTGTCTGAAACTTCATTTTGTTTGGAATCAGTGAAAACCACAACTGAAGGTGTAGCACACAGTAAATGTATGTCAGCCATAGATGTTAAACAAACATTAAAATCATGAACAAAAAAGAAACTACTGAAGTTAAATCTTGAAAGCATTAACACATTGTAAAGAGTCAAATTCGTTTGCTTGGAGAGAATGAAGCATTGTTAAATAAAAAGTGTTTAAGATTTGATTATAAAAGGATGATACAATTCTAAGAAGATATATTTATGATCTGCACTGTAAAAAATATGAATTTCTACATAGAAAAAAATATAATTTAACAGTAACATCTCATTTTGATCAGGACTTTGAAGTTCCATAAAAATGCATACATTGACATGCATCATGTACATTTCGCCTGCTCTTTAAATGTGTTACTGGAAAAAAATGTCTATTTACTTTAAGTTAAAGTAATTGTTGTGTATTGTTAACCTGACATACCTTTAAAAAGTGTTTTATTAATAATAATAATATTAATAGTAATAGCAATTAAGAGCAACTCATCAGCTTAATATGTTTTAATGACATCCCCAAGTGACAAACAATTCATACATAATAAGAACATAATATTAATAATCAACGAAATTTATAATAAACAAAAAAAATGATACAATAATATTTCAGGTATTCATGAAAAGTTATAACTCCCTAAACCCCAATGATGTATACATAGCCCATGTGTAAAAATGTGATTGACCCTTATAGTGATCATCCCTCTATTGATTGCAAATACTGCAACTAAACACCAGATGTTTGTATTATTTGTAATAATTAAGGCCCACAAATGGGTTGTCTTATTGTAAATTATTAATATAGCTAAATATTTGTAAAATTTGTGGTAAGAATTGTACACATAACTAAACCTTACATTTATTTGTTTACTCCAGCTTCAGCCCACCCATAAACATAATTTGATTGTTAAACAGAAATATTATGAAATTATTTGGGATTTTCTAAGGATTCATTTTAAAAAATGTTTTAATATTGCCAAGAACATCAGCTTCAGCTTTTTCTGGCATGAGCTTCTTCTCCCACTGGTTCATGTAAACCCACATGAGTTTCCCATTCAACTCATCATTTCTGTTGAAACGTTCAGGGGCACAATGGTGGTCATTCCTAAAAATATCGTTGAGCTCATATGCCATATTCAGACGAGCAAAAATGGGATTTTTGGACATTTGATGCAGGTCATCCTCTATCTCCAACCTCCTCTTACGAAATGCAAAGGGACTACAATAGACATACTGTCTTTCTTTAAGCTTGTGCTCCACCTTTTTCAAAGCCACTAATACTGTCTGTTCTTGATCTTTCATGTTTAGAGTCTGGTCCTTTTTCACCAGATCCATTTCATACTTTTCCTTGATCTTCTCGATTTCCCTTTCAGTGTGCTTTACCCAGAAATATCCTAAAAAACAACCCAAGAAAAAGACAAATACAAAACTTAATCACAGTACATTTTCAAGAAAATCAACATTTATAAAATAGTTTAGCCTAATTTATTATTGTACATAATCTTACATTATACCAGACCTATTAGATTTTTGTTCGAAATAAAGGAGATTAGACTCAAGACATTGATTGTCATCTCTACAAGGTGCAAAGAAAATCGTACTTCACAATCAAATATTAGATTAGAATGTTTGTGACTGACAGATTTCCTATAGCTCAGTGGCACTTAAAATGTTATTACTATTATAAAATGTTTTTGTAATCATGTCATTGAGCGATTCTGTACTTATTGGTTGTAAACAAACAACCAACATTGTAAACAAAAAATGTCTATTTTATTATTACATTTTTGTTAATATGAGTTTATTTTATAAAACCCGCCAGGTAAACCATTTTATAATAGTAATAACATTTTGAGTTTGGAAACACCCCTTGCTTTGACTTTACTGTTAACCACAGACTCAGAAGGCTTATTGCTTTTTTATGCACTAATGAAATGAAACTACACCCAGTAGAAGTGACGCCTAGAACCTGAACTAGAAACTCCTCCCAGAAACAATAAAAACAAGCAACACATTGTCGGCGTTGATTTTAACAGGGTAAGGTGGAACAATTAATAATTGTTGTTATTAGACAAACATATTTTTTTAATCCTTTATGTGAAGTGCCACATTTCTTTGTGGAGGAAATAAGATGTGTCGAAATTTATATCTGCTACAGTCTCGTACAGATCAGTCTGTAATTTGAAATTAAAATTGCGCATCAGTTTAATTATACTTTTATGTCTAAATTACAATAGCCTTTGCTTGTAATAAGTGATTTATCCTCTTATCGTCATATCTTTTCTGCAGAAGCATTTCTTTATTTGAAATGAGTAACCCTGACAACGGGAATAGACCACCGCAACAGGGCGATGGTGGCAGCATTTGGAATAATTATTTCGGACTGCTTCCGTACCTGGGACTAGCTGCATATAGTAAGTACAACACACATCTTAAAGGACTGCTCACTCAAAAATTAAGATTCAGTTGGTCAATTAGCTTACCTTTTATAAAAATCTTTGTAACTTCTATGGTAAACTTCTCTTTTTGAGAAGACTGTAGAAGTGCCTTTTTTGTACAATACAGGCTCTCATTTACATTTATGCATTTGGCAGACTCTTTCATCCAAAGCAACTTACATTGCCTGATAAATTTGTTTCTTACTATGTGCATTTCTTGGAATTGAACCCACCTAGCATTGCTAACACCATGCTTTAACCACTGAGCTATAGGAAATCTGTCAGTCACAAACATTCTAATCTAATATTTGATTGTGAAGTACGATTTTCTTTGCACCTTGTAGAGATGACAATCAATGTCTTGAGTCTAATCTCCTTTATTTCGAACAAAAATCTAATAGGTCTGGTATAATGTAAGATTATGTACAATAATAAATTAGGCTAAACTATTTTATAAATGTTGATTTTCTTGAAAATGTACTGTGATTAAGTTTTGTATTTGTCTTTTTCTTGGGTTGTTTTTTAGGATATTTCTGGGTAAAGCACACTGAAAGGGAAATCGAGAAGATCAAGGAAAAGTATGAAATGGATCTGGTGAAAAAGGACCAGACTCTAAACATGAAAGATCAAGAACAGACAGTATTAGTGGCTTTGAAAAAGGTGGAGCACAAGCTTAAAGAAAGACAGTATGTCTATTGTAGTCCCTTTGCATTTCGTAAGAGGAGGTTGGAGATAGAGGATGACCTGCATCAAATGTCCAAAAATCCCATTTTTGCTCGTCTGAATATGGCATATGAGCTCAACGATATTTTTAGGAATGACCACCATTGTGCCCCTGAACGTTTCAACAGAAATGATGAGTTGAATGGGAAACTCATGTGGGTTTACATGAACCAGTGGGAGAAGAAGCTCATGCCAGAAAAAGCTGAAGCTGATGTTCTTGGCAATATTAAAACATTTTTTAAAATGAATCCTTAGAAAATCCCAAATAATTTCATAATATTTCTGTTTAACAATCAAATTATGTTTATGGGTGGGCTGAAGCTTGAGTAAACAAATAAATGTAAGGTTTAGTTATGTGTACAATTCTTACCACAAATTTTACAAATATTTAGCTATATTAATAATTTACAATAAGACAACCCATTTGTGGGCCTTAATTATTACAAATAATACAAACATCTGGTGTTTAGTTGCAGTATTTGCAATCAATAGAGGGATGATCACTATAAGGGTCAATCACATTTTTACACATGGGCTATGTATACATCATTGGGGTTTAGGGAGTTATAACTTTTCATGAATACCTGAAATATTATTGTATCATTTTTTTTGTTTATTATAAATTTCGTTGATTATTAATATTATGTTCTTATTATGTATGAATTGTTTGTCACTTGGGGATGTCATTAAAACATATTAAGCTGATGAGTTGCTCTTAATTGCTATTACTATTAATATTATTATTATTAATAAAACACTTTTTAAAGGTATGTCAGGTTAACAATACACAACAATTACTTTAACTTAAAGTAAATAGACATTTTTTTCCAGTAACACATTTAAAGAGCAGGCGAAATGTACATGATGCATGTCAATGTATGCATTTTTATGGAACTTCAAAGTCCTGATCAAAATGAGATGTTACTGTTAAATTATATTTTTTTCTATGTAGAAATTCATATTTTTTACAGTGCAGATCATAAATATATCTTCTTAGAATTGTATCATCCTTTTATAATCAAATCTTAAACACTTTTTTTATTTAACAATGCTTCATTCTCTCCAAGCAAACGAATTTGACTCTTTACAATGTGTTAATGCTTTCAAGATTTAACTTCAGTAGTTTCTTTTTTGTTCATGATTTTAATGTTTGTTTAACATCTATGGCTGACATACATTTACTGTGTGCTACACCTTCAGTTGTGGTTTTCACTGATTCCAAACAAAATGAAGTTTCAGACAGTCATTTGAGAAGAATTATTGAGAAGCGGGAAATGAAGAGGGTTTAGAAAACATCTTTATTTCTCTAAGCTCTTCTTCTTCCTGATTCACAATAAATGGTTATATATTCTTAGATAGTTAACAAAGAATAGATTACAAAATATACTACTAGGTCCTTTTAAAAGAGCAAATAAAACTGGAAAAGCTAGTTCATGTCAATAGCGCTGAGATTTCCTTTTGAATTATAATGAGCGTGGATTTGCAGAACCAGTCTCTTTAAAGATAGTTGAATGCAACAAAACAAAATAAAAGATTATGTACACAGCATTAGTAAATGCTCTCTAATCTCTAATGCAGGGAGAATATGTGTAAGATGTACATCAATAGCAGGTCTCATGTACCTGTATTTATGTCCCCAAACCTGTTGTCAGAAAACGCCCGTAAAAATACAACAAAACACTGAAAAATTATCAGGGAAATTGACTGTGAAATTCCATAGTTTTTACAAAGAGTATTTTCTCAACTGCACAAACAATATTGCCACCTTCACATCATTTCTGTTGTACATCATGCAACTGACGCGATCATGGTGATGATCCTTTGCTTTAAAGGTCTATAAGTCTTAAGTCTTTCCCTACTTTTAATATCTATGTGTTGAAACTGAGAACAACAGAGGTGGTAAAAAAAAGCTCAGCAAAGTTACCGCAATATCTTATTTGGGTGGGAAAGTTAGTACATGATTTAGAGTTTAGGTAGAGAATTAAAGTTAATTAAGGCAAACACTGATCACAATGACAGTGACTTTAAATAACAATAAAACATCAAGTCATGGATGTTGTGCTGCAGTCCCTGTGAAGCAGAAGTGTTGATCGTCTTCAGTATTCTGACGTATTTCCAAGAAGATTGGTGGGTGTGGATCAAGTTTTCCACTGTTAATTGATTGGATGAATAAAAACAGGATGTTCCTGTAATTTTAGTAGTTTGCTGGCTACACTGTAAAAAACGTTCCGTAATTTGTATGGAAAAATACCGGCAGCTGTGGTTGCCAGTAAAATTCCGTAAAAAATACAGGAAAAGAATGTAAACAGCTTTGCAGTTTAAAACTTCAGGGCACAAACTTCAAACTGTGTATGAACTTAATACATTTGAGTCTTTTATATTAACAACATTTCTTTATAGAAAATGAAAACTTGGTCCAAATGCATAAAAGTGATAACATAACAGCTGTGCCAGCAAACTACTGTAAAATTACGGGAACATTCTGTTTTTACTCATCCAATCAATTCATAGTTGAAAACACCAGCCACACCCACTATTCATCTTGTAAATACGTCAGAATACTGAAGACGATCATCACTTCTGCTTCACAGGGACTGCAGCATAACAGCCATGACTTGATGTTTTACGTTTGTTTAAAGTCACTGTTATAGTTGGGCTCTTTCATTCTTCTTACGTTTTTTTTGAGCTGCTATGACAGGGTTTTACAAAAAAAACATAGATTTGCAGCAAACAATTTCTTAAGAAAATGTGTTAAGATTCTTTCACAACTTTTTATTTGAAATGGTATAATTTCTCATCTGGTTTTAGTTACAACAGTTTGAGTGAAATTATAATATAGCCTCACATTTCCTGCAACAAAATGGTTACATAAAGAATTTTTAAATCTGAAAAGGTCTGCATTTGGTCTTTGACTCAGATATCAAGAAACATTGTATGAATCTCAAAATGGTGACCAACAAATGAAAAGCCTACAACCGCAATGCATGCTGGGAGTCATGGATGAGTTTTGTGCTATGATGATACCCAGAATGCATTGCTTTTATTTTAAGAAGGTTTTTTGGTAGTCACCATTGTTGAGACAAACGTTTCTATTCTTGATGTGTGCAAGAACATTTTTCATTCAACATATGTACTGTGAAAGACCTTCAGTATATTAATTTATTTAGCACAATAAAATGAGTAAAACAAATAATTTAAAATCTATGCCTAAACTACTAAGACTCTCATCTTTAACAGATATTGAAGTAATTTTTTTGGACTCCCAGCTATGGAGTTTTTGCTGTTAATTTCACAAGCATTTTTTACGGTGTAATCAAGGCCTTTAGGATTATAGGTGTCCAGGGGCAAAAGAGTAAAAGTCCTGCCATATTTATTTTCCACCCATGAATTCAGCAGCTGATTTCACCAGCGGAGGAACCAAAACATTGCTTTCAAGTCACATGCAAGTCTCAAGTCAAATCCCAAGTCCTCAAAGAGTTCAAGTTAATGACGTAATACGTGTGGTTTGGAGCTAAACTTTGGAGAGCTGTGGCCCTCCAGGATATGAGTTTGACACCAGTATTATAAGTCATTACCTGTTTTGAAACTCCCATGTTTTGAAACTAGGAGTTGTGAAATATGGAAGTTAATTTATGAACCAGTGTCTCTAGTAGTTTTCAAGGTGGTAAATTTTACTATCTCGCGTTATAACACAGACCTCATGATGCCCAATTAATTACCTGACATGAAATCTAGACAAATTGTACTATAAACACAACAAGACTCCGTATAAAACAATGATCATTTGGCTTTAAGATACATAGTATCTAAGTTAAATGAAGTTATAATATTGAGGCGTATGATTTGTGATCAGCGACTTATCATAACACCACCTCGTCAATGTTGAGACACATGCACTCCCAACACCCTGATTTATGGGCACAGATCTGATAGAAACGATGTTCATATACATGTGCTTCACACTGGATCTTCTGGACATTTTCAGACAATAGTGATTAAAAAAATATTATGAAGTGATTAAAGAAATGTTAAGCATTCAAGTAGTAAAACTGAACACTATAAATATTTATAAGATGAGCCCATGTTTCTTTTAAGAGATATACGGTCACCTGGGAAAGCTAACAGACATTTATCTTATGTGAAATTCATACAAAATAAAAAATTATAGTTGAATTTGAGACTATATATTTTTTGCTTAATCACCACTGGTTAACGGATTTTTCTTTTTTTTTGTAATTGAAAGATGATTGAAAATTGCTGCCTACTAACAGACATTCTTATAAACTGATCAGCTCTTTTCGTTTGTCATGAGTTGTCTTGCTGTGTTGTTGAACAGGCCTGATGTGATTAATGTGAAACACACACACTAGCTTTTTGTTTTATAGAACTCTAACTTTCACTTTTGTTACAAGTTTAAATGCATAATTTCCCTTGAAATGAACATTACAGGTGAGTTTGTGCTGCAGAAAAATAACATATACTGTACTTATCAGGGAAAGAATTGATAACCGCATTCACACCCAGTCTGCTTAACACAGAAGTTCTCAAACTGGGGGCCGTTGCCCCTTGGAAGACCACTAGAGGGAGCCAAGGGGGCCGGAAAGAAATTCTAGAATTATTTAAAAAAAAAATGTTTACCTATATGGAAGTTAGCAGAGGTGGACAATCCTGGGCCATAAAGTAAAAATCCTGCCATATTTTTGTTTCACCCATGAACTCAGCAGCTGATTTCACCAGCGGAGGAACCAAAACATTCCTTTCAAGTCACAAGCAAGTCTCAAGTCAAATCTCAAGTCCTCAAAGAGTTAAAGTTAATGAGATGATTAAGTGAGTAATTAAATGATGATTGAGTGATGAACACCTGCTGTTAACAATCAACATCACTGAAGAAAAGAGAAACACAAGAACTACAACTGACTTCAGCCACAGCCTTGGATGACATCAGCTGAAAAAAAAACATTTCCATCATAATTGTGATCAGTGTTTGCTTTAGTTGTGCTCTTGAGCCTTTCAGGAAGTGCATCTGTTTCTGTCTCTCCTCTACGCCTATAGCTGGTTTGTCTTGAGCGCACTGGAGGTCTCACAGACTCCCCACATATGATTATTAAGCACTTTAGGTGTACAGGAATACACAATTGAGCACTATATAAATGTCTTATTCATTCAAAGATAATTGCTTAAATAATTACATTTTTTTTATAGCAAAAATTTGTTCAATGCTAAATCAAATATTGAATAGTTTGTGTTCTGGTTTAAATCTCTCTAGGTTTATGATCTGAATTTGGATATAAAAACCTCCTTTTACACATGAACATTTATCATATGAACCTCAACAGTGGTGACAATAATTAGTCATACTGCATTGCATGATGGGAGTTTTTCAAGCATTGCAGCTTGAAGTATTTTGTTGAGCGTCACCATTGTTGAGCTTCATATGTTGGTTCTTGATCTATGACTTGAAGATTTTAAGTTAGCATTTGTGTCGCTGCTTTAAAAGTTTCTCACTGATAATGTTAGATAAACGTGAATGTTTTTAAACACTGAGTGTACAGGATTCATTATGTTATACATGAACATGATCAAAAAGAAATATCTTGCCTGTGAACTTTTCAATGTTGGATCAACTCATCATAATAAACAGTGAAGAGTTAAACACTTCACAGAGCTGATCTCTCTGCTCTACAAAAGTGCATGAATTGACACAGTGCAAAATCTAACAATAGAGTCAAGGGTCAAGAGTGCAACTAAAGCAAACACTGATCTCCATGATGGTGACATCATATAACCAATAAAACATCAACATCTCAATAACAGCAGGTGTTCATCACTAATGCTCAATCATCATTTAATTACTCACTTAATCATCTCATTAACTTTAACTCTTTGAGGACTTGAGACTTGCTTGTGACTTGAAATAAATGTTTTTGTTCCTCCGCTGGTGAAATCAGCTGCTGAGTTCATGGGTGAAACAAAAATATGGCAGGACTTTTACTTTATGGCCCAAGGATTGTCCACCTCTGGGATTGTCCTATGTGGACTATGATGTATTTAAAAGAAATGAAATATATATAAAAAAATAATAATATATAAATTATACATAGCACACTACGCTCATGCTGCAACGTCACCAAACCGTTGCTGTACAAGTGAACACGCTGATAAATGCTAAGACTATTTAAAATGGACACATTTTTAGATAGAGGATGCAGTGTCTCAACTGAGAAGGTAAATACACAAGAGCCCAACGTTAAAAAAACAAAACTGCGTATATTTGACATCTCTTACATAAAATATGGCTTTATGGAATATAGTGACGGCAGACCACAGTGCACACTGTGCTCGAAGATTTTATCCATTGAAGCACTGAAACCATATAAACTCAACCGACATCTCACAACAATTCATCTGGTGCATACAAATAAAAGTAAGGATTTTTTTCAGAGAAAGAAAGAAGAATCATTCATTATAAGCAGATGAACTGTTGTCGGTTTTATAAACTAATATTACATTATATTTATAAGTAATTCATATTGAGGAATATTAGGTAGACTTTATCTAATTTCTTTTAGTGTGTCATGACTCATATCTGATAAATTTAGATACACTTTACTTAAAAGCATAGAATAAAATCTACTCAATCTAATTCAGTGTAAATTGTAATCTTAATTTTATTACGTAGATTCAGGAATTTTACACATAGTTTACTTTGCTACTTTATATATGTAAGTAACATTTAACTGATTTGCATGGGTAATATTTACTAACCCTCAAGAATCATTTTCAGTGTACATTCTTGCATCACTCAAAACCATAAGTCATTTTTTTCTCCCTTCAAATTACCTCAAATTATTTAAAACTACTAAAACGTGATACTAAGTAAAGTTATAACAGTTCTTGTAGCTTATGTTCTTATTTTCGCATAGATTTTGCTGACGTACAGTATGTACAATCTCTGAAAAAGCAGCACAAGAGAGAGAAAGACTACCCAGCAAGCAAAAATGTGTTCCTTAGACGTTCATTAGACCACTCCAGTCCATGTGCATTACTACAGGGAATGTTTTGGATGTCTCCCTAACAACACATGAACAAGTTAATGAGTAAAATCAGGTTGAGTTAAGGAATCAATCATCACTTTATTATCTCAGTAATGATGAATAGCTGCTGTTAACAAACACAATCACTAAAGAAAACATGAGCAATAAGAGTCACCATAATAGTGTTTAGTGTTTCCTTTAGTTGAGCTCTTATGTTAATGAAACGTTGCGAACTCTTGTCTAGGACAACTTCACTGAAATTCTTTGATCCACTTATGTTGACAACAACATCTCCAGGTTGCCAATGTCATCTATTTCAAATTTATTGCAGCTGCTAAAAGAGAGCTCAACTAAAAGAAACACTAAACACTGATGGGTGACTTCTTATAGTTAATTTCAGTGATTGTGGATAATTTATGGTGACTTCTTATTATTTCTGGTTTATTTCACTGATTATTGTTGTTATTTCATCATTAATGAGATAATTAAGTGATGATTGATTCCTTAACTCAACATGATTTAACTCATTAACTTCATGTGTTATTTAGAGAGACGTGCAAAACACTCAGGGTGGGGATGAACGTGGACTGGAGTCAGTGGTGTAGTCTACGTGATACGCAGGTATACCCACTAGAAAAGATCAAGAATTTCCGTACACCCACTTAAAAAAGCGCAAGGTTACGTAACAACATCGTTTGTGTCAGAAAAGTACGACGCACTGACTTTTGGTGCAACCAGGAGATATGAAACCAAAGGAGATAATTAAAGGCAGCATTTACACTATCAGTGTTATCGTAAGCCTGCCCTCAAAGCTACTGGCACTTGTCGCTACCCGATCCGTCCCGGAAACACGATTTGTTCCGCGCATGCGCGAAAGTGCGTCTACTTCCGGTAATTCCCATTTTCACGACAGTCGACTCGATGCGTTCTAATTGGCGCCACTTCCTGTTATCTTAGATGTTTTACGACAGTCTGTTAGTGGCGATGTTGGAGAGTACAAAAATGGTTGACAGCGCTATGGATTCGTTTGTGTTTTATGAACGACTTCAGAAATTTCTCTAGTCAGTCCTTCAGAGCGTCGTTAGGTTGACTGAGTGGGTGGGTGGGGTTTGGGTGGTTGTTTGGAATAACCAAATGTGTAAATAAATGTAATAAATACATAAATAACTTTTTCTGTGTGTTTCTTAAATGCAGACATTTGTTAAAATATTAGAAAAGTAAGGTCAATGCTCTGTTCCTTAATCACCAATTTAAGTAAATGAATAGATGTTTGATTGTGTGACTGAGAGAGGCTGGGTGGGAGGTTGAGATTTAGTGAATGACTAAAGAAAATAAGGAACAAATGTAAAAATAAATTGGATGAATTCTGAAAATCCTGCTTGTCAAGGGCAACCATGTAAGGATTTCAATAATCTAATTAGGTTATCAATTTGTGCCACATATTAACCTTGACATATTTTGCCAAAAAAAGGTTTTAAGAGAATCACTAATAAACATATTCATTTTAAGTTTTATAGTTTTTCTATAAATAAAGCAGTATTTTTATATATAAAAATCAGTTTCTCACTCCTGACATATAATATTTTGTCATATTGTATTTTCTTGGAATCAAAAAATATAATAAAAAGAAACATAAAGATTATTAGAGAAAAACTACTTTTCACTCTTTACAGGATTCCTTGTGTATCCCTCCGTACGTTTCACCAAACCATTATCATTTGTAATATGTTTGATGTCTTTTGATGTTAATTGCTCTTTTTTTATATAGAGTTTATTTTAAAAAATATTTCCGGTATGGACAAACAACTTTTTTATTAAAACTGCCGTAAATTGTTTCGAACAGAAGTAGACGGAGTTTCACGCATGCGCGGAACAAATCGTGTTTGCCGTAAATTATTTCGGCCGGAAGTAGACGCACTTTCGCGCATGCGCGGAACAAATCGTGTTTCCGGGACGGATCGGGTAGCGACAAGCGCTTCGTGCAGCTGCAGCAGGTGTTACACATAACGAGTCCGACGAGGCTCATGCGATGCTTTACGCGGGGTCCCCACTCCTCGCGTTAGTGTTCCGGGGTCGCAATGTTCACACTGTTCGCCCGTGTCTTACTTTCTGCCTTTAACTCACCCCACTTTTAAAACCACTGCAAAGTCTTTAATAAAACGTCTCCGGTTACTTTCGTAACCTCGGTTCCCTGAGAAGCGGGAACGAGACATTGCGGAGACCGCATATGAAACTCCTCCTCTTTTTCACTTTTCCTGAAATCTTATAGGATAACGCCAGTAAAAAAACTGGCCAATTGTCGCAAGAATGCAACCGTATGCAAATACTGACGAATCCAGATAGTATAAATACAGTGCATGTGACGACAATCCTCAGAATCTACGAGAGAACGCCTGCACGGTGATAAGCGGCGAACACGGCGTTCTCCGCAATGTCTCGTTCCCGCTTCTCAGGGAACCGAGGTTACGAAAGTAACCGGAGACGTTCCCTTTCGAGAGCGGTCACTTCGACATTGCGGAGACCGCATATGGAACGGTAGTACAATCCCGCCGTGAGAGCTTGCAAAATCAGCCAGAAAAACTGGGTTAAAACACACAAGCATGGGAAGCATACTATTTTAACCATTCACGAGGTCGCTAAGCGTCAACAGCTGATTGGCTTAAATCGGCCAATAAACTGCTAAATCACTGAACCGGCCAATGAACTGCTATATCGGGCTCCTGCCAAATTTGCATATCCAAACCCAACAAATGCAGCGGGCTGCGCTGAAACAGGGCAGACACCACAACAGTAAGAGCCAGCACGGTATCCCGGGCGGATATAACAGAGATATAAAAGTACACCAAGCACAGCATAAACAGCAACGCGGCAACCACTGTGTAGCATAAGCGATTATAAAGTAGAAGATAAAGAGTCATCAGCACTCACCGAGAGGACTTGAGACGACAAAGAGGACACGTCCAATCTGTAGAACCTGGCGAAAGTGTTCTGCGAAGACCAGCCAGCCGCACAGCATATGTCCTGAATAGATGTGCCCCTAGACCAAGCCCACGAAGAGGCGATAGCCCTAGTCGAATGAGCTCTGATACCGAATGGGCAGTTCTGTCCCTGACTCTCATACGCTAAGGTAATAGCGTCCACCACCCAGTGAGAGAGCCTCTGCTTTGATACAGCCCGACCTTTAGTTCCCCCACCATAGCAGACGAAGAGCTGTTCAGACTGCCGAAAACCGGCCGTGCGATCAATGTAAGCCCGCAAAACCCTTACCGGGCAGACCGCTCTCGGAGCGTTTGCATTCTGCGAGTCTGACGACTCGGAAAACAAAGCGGGCAAAGAAATGACCTGTGCTCTAAATGGGGTAGACATAGACTTTGGCACATAACCCGATTTCGGCCGGAGAGTGACATTGCAGTCGCCGGTTCCAAAACGAATGAAATCAGCGCCGACTGAGAGCGCTTGTAAATCCCCTATGCGCTTAGCCGAAGCAAGGGCAAGAAGGAGAACGGTTTTTAGAGTGAGCTCTCTTAGGGAAGCCGCGTCCAGAGGCTCGAATGGGGGAAAGGAGAGAGCCTTCAACACCAGCGCTAAGTCCCAAGGCGGCACCGAAGGGGATCGCGGTGGAAAAAGTCTCCTCGCTCCTCTGAGGAATCTGACTACCAGCATGTGCCTTCCAATGGATTGCCCATCAACCGGGGAACGAAACGAGGCGATAGCAGCCACATAAACCTTCAGTGTTGCAAGAGTCCGCCGCTGTCCAGCCTGTGCTGCAGGAAGCATAAAATATCAGACACGGGGCAGGACATCGGGTCGATATTGTTACTACTGCACCATTTAACAAACACCCCCCATTTGAGAGCGTATAAACGCCTGGTGGAAGGCGCTCGACACTCCGAAATAGTGTCAAGTACTCGCTGAGGAAGTGCATTTAAAACCCCCGAAGAGGCCAGGCATGAAGACTCCACAGCTGCGGGCTGGGGTGAAATATCGTGCCGTTCGCTTGGGACAACAGGTCTCTCCTGAGGGGAATCCGCCACGGCGGTGCCGTTAACAATTCGCTTAGGTCCGGAAACCACGGTTGATTCGGCCAAAACGGAGCGACGAGGATCACCGTCGCCGTCTCCTCTCTGATTTTGCACAGCACCAGGGGCAAAATCTTCACCGGAGGAAACGCGTAAAGCCGAACGTTCGGCCATCGCACCGTCAGAGCGTCGCTCCCCATGGGGGAATGGGTCAGCGAGAAATACAGCGGGCAGTGCGCGTTCTCGCTCGTCGCGAATAAATCCACTTCCGCCGTCCCAAAGCGCTCCCAAATTGACCGCACTGAGTCTGGATGAAGCCTCCATTCTCCGTGCGGAAGACCCTCCCTCGAAAGCATGTCCGCTCCGCAGTTCAGACGACCGGGGATATGCGCTGCCCTGACAGAGAGTAGATGCCGATCTGCCCACAGTAGGAGACTCGCAGCCTGTTTGAAAAGAGTTCCTGAGCGGACTCCTCCCTGGCGATTTATGTACGAAACCACGGACATGTTGTCGGTGCGAATCAGGACATGTTTCTTCTCCAGTCTCGACTGGAAAGTATGGAGAGCTAGAGACACCGCCATCAGCTCCAAGCAATTTATATGCCATTTTCTCTGTGACTGTGTCCAAAGGCCGGATGCCGGCATGCCCTCGCACACTGCACCCCATCCCGAGGACGACGCATCCGTCGTAACGACTATGCGTCTCGTAACCAGCCCCAGGGGAACTCCCCGACTGAACATGCTTGGGTCGCGCCATGGGCTCAGGGCACTGAGGCAACTGAGTGTAACCGGGACTCGCACTCGACCCGAGGACCATGCTTTCCATGGAACACGAGCCTTCAGCCAAAACTGTAGCGGTCGCATGTGCAGAAGACCCAGGTGGCAGACCGCCGAGGCTGACGCCATGAGACCCAAAAGCCTCTGAAACTCCCTCAGTGGAACAGACCGACCCGGCCTGAGCAGATGTAGAGCTGAAGAGATGGACTCCGTCCGCTCTTGAGAGAGGCGAGCGCGCATCTCCACTGAGTCGAAACATACCCCCAGATACGTTATTGACTGACTCGGAGTGAGCTTGCTTTTCTGCATGTTCACGCGTAGCCCCAGGGATGTCAAGTGACGAAGCAGCATTTGCGTATGACCGGATAGCGCCTCCCGTGAGTGGGCTAAAATTAACCAGTCGTCCAGATAATTCAGAATGCGCATACCGCTCGCTCTGAGAGGGGAAAGCGCCGCGTCCACGCACTTCGAGAATGTGCGCGGTGCTAATGCCAGTCCGAACGGGAGTACGGCAAATTGGTACGCTGAACCCGCGAAAGCGAATCGCAGAAACTTTCGGTGGCGCTTGGCTATCTGAACATGAAAGTACGCATCCTTCAGATCCACGGATGCAAACCAGTCCCCGGGACGCACTTGTGCCAGGATCTGTTTTAGAGTTGTCATTCTGAACGCTCGCTTGTGAAGGGCTCGGTTGACGGGTCTCAAGTCCAGAATCGGACGCAGACCACCATCTCTCTTGGGCACTACAAAGTACCGGCTGTAAAACCCGCTTTCTCGCTCGTTCGGAGGGACACGCTCGATCGCTCCTTTCGCGAGCAGGCTGCCGATTTCCTGCCTCAACACAGGCGCATTTTGCGCTGACGTAAGCGACGGAACCACACCGCTGAAGCGGGGAGGTCTTCGTCTGAACTGCAGGGTGTACCCGTGTGCTATCACATTTAGTAGCCAATGAGAAATGTCCGGAATGGCCTTCCACGCGTCCAGAAACAGACATAATGGCCGAATCTCTTCGGGCGTTACCGTCAGCGGACCGTTTAGGGAAGCACGCTGGTGCAGCGAGGCTAATTGCACTGGCGGGGAAATAGCCCGTGCGTGAGACTCCAGCCGTCTCTCGCCCACGGGAAAGACCGTGGACGAGGGAAGGCTGGTTATAGTCGGGATTAACTGCGGCTTCGCGCTGCACCGTGGCAGGGCAAGGAACGCAGCATTGGTCGTGTGAGGGGGAAAGAGCTCTTTTTGTGAACAGGTATGTGTTTTTATTGCATTTACACAGACATTTACAACATTGCAATGTTCGCCCGCAACCGCGGGGGAAAACTGATGCAAACAGCGGCGTTTGGGGGCCACCGGGACGCTCACAAACTCTCTCCTCCTCTTTATAGGTCCGTCAGGATGACGGCTTGGCAGACGATGACGCTCCGCCGTCGTGGCGCGGCGGTCCTCTCTGCGGTCCTCCCTTCGGCCCGTACCTCTTCTTAGGCAGGCCCGACCATTGTTTAGGCCGTGCATCCGGCTCACGACCTCGAGAAGCCTGGGCGGAAGCAGCGTGCTGTTTGGTCGGCCTCTGCGCGGAGTGCGACGCGGATGAAGAACGGGCTCTAGGAGACGGTTGATAAGAGCGTCGCGGGAGCACGTGACTCATGGCCTTGGCGCGCTTTTGCGTCTCCCCGAAGCGCTCCACCACCGACTCCACGACGTCACCAAAGAGGCCGGAGGGAGTGATCGGGGCGTTGAGGAGAGACTTACGGTCAGCGTCTTTCAGGTCCGCCAACGTAAGCCAGAGATGACGGTGTAGGACGACCATGAACCCCATGGATCGGCCGATAGCTTGTGCGGTCCGCTTCGTTGCCATCAGAGCGAAGTCGGTCGCTGCCCTCAGATCCCTCGTGGCGTCCGCCTCCAGGCTGCCGCTATCCAGCGACTGAAGGATCTTAGCCTGGAACACCTGCAGCACCGCCATTGCGTGCAAAGCGGAAGCGGCTTCTCCGGCGGATGCGTAAGCCTTACCGGCGAGATGAGCGGTAAACCTGCACGGCTTCGACGGCAGGCCTGGGTCCGAGCCCAGCGAGGTGGTAGAAGGGCACAAATGAGCGGCGAGGGTCTCCTCGACGGGTGGCATGCGCACGTAACCGTGGGCCTCCGCTCCGACCACGTGGGCGAACATGGATTGCGTAGCGGCGTGAACGCGCGCCGACTGAGGAGCAGACCACGATTTCACCACGTGCTCGTGGACATCTGGAAAGAATGGCGCACTCCTCTTTGATGTGGCCTGACGGCGGCCCGCCTGAAGGTACCACGAGTCGAGCTTACTTTTTGCCGGCTCCTCAGGTGAACTCCAGGTGATGTCGAGCTCGCTGACGGCCTTCTCGAGGACCCTCATGAACTCCTCGTGGAGGTCCGGGGTGCTCTCTAGGTCGGGGCGATCCCGCTCCGACCCTGCCCAGTCCTTGTCTGAAGCCGAGATGGACATGGAGTCGTCGTCCTCCTCAGCGCCGAAGGAAACGGCGCCCAAGACGGAAGGCGGGGGACGAAGACTCTCGTCGGCGTAGAGGACTGGGGAATGGGGTGACGGCAGAGGACAGCGGCCCGGAGCCGTGTCGTCGCCGCTCCCCCTTGGAGCGGGTAGACTCACCAGCGACTCGTTGGTGGCAGTGAGCCTTGACCCTATATTTCCACGAGCGATGTTCCTGCGAGTTCTCAAGACACGCGCCGGCAGGTCCGCACAGTGCGCGCAATCGGACTCGCAGAATGCAGCCTCCGCATGAGCCAGGCCCAGGCAGGCAATGCAGTGCTCGTGCGTATCCTGCGGGTCAATGGGACCCGCGCAAAGACGACAGTATGAAGCCATCGGATGCGGTGAAAAATATCCAGTTGCGT
Source organism: Triplophysa dalaica (assembly GCF_015846415.1). Taxonomy (NCBI): domain Eukaryota; kingdom Metazoa; phylum Chordata; class Actinopteri; order Cypriniformes; family Nemacheilidae; genus Triplophysa; species Triplophysa dalaica. The sequence goes on from NC_079543.1 coordinate 2,532,059, forward strand.
CTTCAACGATGGCAGCGTGAAAAAGAAGATTCTGAGGATTGTCGTCACATGCACTGTATTTATACTGTCTGGATTCGTCAGTATTTGCATACGGTTGCATTCTTGCGACAATTGGCCAGTTTTTTTACTGGCGTTATCCTATAAGATTTCAGGAAAAGTGAAAAAGAGGAGGAGTTTCATATGCGGTCTCCGCAATGTCGAAGTGACCGCTCTCGAAAGGGAACAAGCATATTTGTTACCATTAACATAACTGTTAGTCTTATTGTGACTGTTGGCATATTAAATTTTATCTAACTTGCCAACTTCACAAACATTAGTTTGTGTGTTGAATCAATACATGAGGGAGAAAGGGAAAGATAACTTATACTACAATGTTTATAATTGTTTTAGATGATAAGAGATGAGAACTCCTTACAAGCCTTGTCAAAGTCAAGCTAGAGACACTGCAAGCAATCTATAGGTGCAACAGGTGCTTGATAAAACTGCACAAATGTTCATTGTTAATTATTATAGTTAAATATCAATGTCAATAATAGATGCAACTTACACACATAAAGTGTTTGAAAAATCTAGTTATTAGGGACGAATATCAGAGTTTGATTTTAACCATTTTTTTCAATATGATTTACTGTGAGTCTCTGACTTGGCCTTAGTCAAACTAAATCAAAATCTAAAGTTTATACTTTCACAAGATATTCTTTACATTATGTAGTTGCCCTGCTTAAAAAAAACAATAGAACCCTGCCCAAAACACAAGAGATGCAGATGGGAATCAATAGAAAAGGCATAAAATAAAAAAATGATAAAGAAATGTGTTTCATAATGGTATTTAAATGGAAACCACTAGAATGTATGTAATACTATTTTTAGCAGGATGGGTTTATGTTGAAATACTTAATAGCTTTATCCCGTGGATCACTAATGTGCATTGAAAATTGCCAGCTGATAAAACCTGTACTTTAGTGACTGTATACATAAATAAAACTCTTAACTGACTGATTTAAAACCAGCAAGTCCCACAGCTGTCATTGGCTTTTGAAATCTTGCTTGCAATAAATCTTTCTTGATTACATATAGAGGCATACTCTATCCTTGCATTCGTGAGTGTGCTGGTGCTCATGGGTTGTCGACCTGGGACGGGTGAGTAGGCTGGGGGGAATCATAGTATACTCACTACAAAAAACAAGACTACACCACTGACTGGAGTGGTCTATGGAACACACCTTTTTGCTTGCTGGGTATTAAAAGAAGCAGCAGAAGCAGCCAAAGAACAAGAACGATCATTAGGAGCAGCAGTTGGAGGACTAGGAGCAGCAGTGGGATGAGCTTTAGGTTTTGCTTAATTTAAAAAACTTTAACATACATACAATGTTTTACTTTTATCCAAATTGACTTACAATATTGATGAACCAAGTGATATCTTACGGGCTACAGTAATACAAGAAGTGCTATAATAAGCTACCAGTTTTGATGAGCCAGCACGAAAAAGTGGAGGGAGTTTGTGCTTTTCCGTGAAGGTACCACTAGACGCTGTTCATTCACTGATCTTTGGGTTCTGGATATATATTTATGTTATTTTTTTATATTTCGTATTGTTATAATGTGTGATTTAATGTTCTGTTGGGTACATATTGGCATAGAGAGGGAGATGGTGGTCTAGTGGGTTAAACCACTAAACTGGTAAATCAAAAGGTTGCTGGTTCGATCCCAGCAGCCACCACCAGTGTGTCCTTGAGCAAGACACTTTACTCCATGTTGCTCCAGGGGGATTGTCCCTGTAATAAGTGCACTGTAAGTCGCTTTGGATAAAAGCTTCTGCCAAATGGCTAAATGTAAATGTAATAAAAAAACACTTACTCTTGATTAGTCTGTTGTTCTGATCTTATTCAGACCCTCTTTGTTAATTTAGCCAATACTTTATCTGTTACTCAAGAAATACTTTATATTGATATTGTAATGCATTTGTCTGTTTTGTTATCCTTTACTGCACGTCTTGTATAATATTAATACGTCTTGTCTTATCCATTTTAGTCCACATCCACTTCATTTCGTAGCATTTATCACTACACTAATTATGTAAATGTGTGTCTTACCCTGATTATGGTAGGTGAATAATTACAAGCCCATTTCTGGAAATGTTAACCAAAAATAACTCAACAATGGTGACAATCATCAATAGAAAGCTTCATGCTGCAATGCAATTCAAACATTAATCTGCTCTCTTGTTATCAGGGTGTTATTCAAACAGGTTTAGGCATGTGGTGGTGAAACACACACACAACACAAATACCACAGTGTTCAATAACATGTTCAACAGCTTCAGTTCAACAGTGTATTTTTTAACTCCTCTGTTGCTCAGGTTTGCCCACGAGAGATCGATATGATTAGAGAAGAACTTTAACACAATTTAAATAATGTTTGTGATTTCTGAACAACATAGCACAACATCAGATTACACAAGAAGAGTAAAGCTAGAACAATATATAAATAAAAAATATACATGTAAGAAAAAAGTATAAAACATAAAGGAACTATATAATACACTCACATGAGTCAATCACATCTAATATTAGAACACATTCCAAACACACAACACAGCTTTATGACTGTATTTACTCATCACAATAGAGGGAGTTTCACTGTCACAAACAGGTCGAGCTGAAATAACTTCATTCTCTCTCACCACCACAGAGTCTGTACGGCAGAAAACTACGGATCTTATGAACCTACACAGCTTCATGACAACATGAGCTTAATATATAAAGGTACGTCTGAATCTGTTTGAAACAAACTGAAGTTTGTTATTTTACAATTTAATACGTTTTCACTCTTTACAAAACTGATTGTGACTTGTTTGTGTCATACACATTGTTGAGGAGGGTGTAGCTACTGCAGCTATTTTTAGAAATACACTTGCTAAATGTGCTTCTATACAAATAGATAACATGATTAAAAATGAATATGCAGATATCTATTTACGTAAATATAAACACTGAGCCTGATGTAGCTTATGGTTACATTTGATTTAATAAAACAAATATTGTGTATTTTTTTTTTTAGAAGAGTCATTGTAGACGAGAATGTTAGTTGTGAGCATTTGAAGATTAATGTGTGAAGCAGTCAGCAAGTAAAACCAAAATCTATCATAAGAAATACAAAATAAAAATGAAATAAAACCTTATATCTATCATATAAATCATTTTTGACCATATAAACTAATATCTAATGTCAATATGTAATCAGAATTGAATAACTTGTGTTGTTTCAACATCTTGAAGATCTTTCAAAGATCCATGTGTTTATTAATTTTGTAGTGTTTGTCTGTCAGTTTTCAATACTGAATCTGAATCTGTGATATGTCTATTTTAGCAATATCACACGAGTAGTGAGCATGGTTTTCGGGTGATACCATGGTATGTTCATGGGTGGTATAATTATTGAAAAATTATGAAAATGATTAATATTTGTCCTGTTGTTTCACAGATCCTGTTGAATCGCCTGGTTCACAAGAGCTCAGGATTGTGTTACTGGGAAAAAATGGAGTAGGCAAAAGTGCAATGGGAAACATGATTCTGGGCAGAAAAGCATTTAAAGAGACAAACACCAGAGAGAGTGAAGTACAGAGAGGAAGAGTAGACAATAGAAACATCGCAGTTATTGACACTCCAGGATTCTTCAACCCTGAACTGACGGATGAAGATCTACAGAATGAAATGATGAAGAGTCTTTTTCTCTCTCATCCTGGTCCTCATGTCTTCCTGCTCATAGTCAGACCGGACAAGTTTACAGAACGCGACGTTGTGAAGATCTTAAAACAGATTCAGGTGAACTTCGGCAAAGAAGCTTTTAAGTTCACCATGGTGCTGTTCACTGAGAAGCAGACGATGTCGAAAAGAGAATGGATCGAGTTTAGACTGGAGAGGAAAACTAGAGAACTTCTAAGCTTCTGTGAGGAAAAATGTTACGTGATAAATTATAAAAACAAGAGCGATAAAAAGCAGATCTGGAATCTTTTGGAGAATATTGATGAGATGGTGAAGAGGAACGATAGAGAACCTTCCGCTCAGATCTATCTGAAGGCGATGAGGAGGAAATCACAAGAAGCCAAAGACAGAATGGAGAAGAAATCTCAACTCAGTCTAGAGGAAGAACACAACACAGCAGACAGATGTTTGACTTCAGAGGAGAATATAAAACCAGAAAATCATTCAATAACAGGTAAATGTGTTACTTTTGTCATTATGACAAACCTAAAAGATGATGATAGTTTTCATCGCAAATATAAATAATATAAAATGCATGCATCATAAATAACATGTATGAATATTCTTTTGACGTGATCAGATGTGAGGATTGTTCTTCTGGGTAAAAGTGGACCAGCTAAGAGCTCAACTGGAAACACAATTCTTGGCAGAGATGCATTTACAGTGAATAAGAGATTTCTGTCTGCATCTGAGACCTGTGAGAAACAACAAGCACAAGTGAGTGGAAGAAACATCACAGTAGTGAAAACACCAGGACTGTTGGAAACACCTGAAGAGAAACTGAAGTCTGAGATGGAGAAGTGTGTAGAGATGTCAGCTCCCGGTCCTCATGTGTTTCTTCTGGTCATCAGACTGGATGTGAGAATCACTGAAGATGAGATCAATTTAGTGAGATGGATTCGGGAGAAGTTTGGAGAAGACGCTGCACGTTACACCATCATTCTGTTCACTCGCTCTGATGAGACAAAGAATAAATCATTAGACCAATATATCACAGAGAGTTCAGATCTACAGACATTAATAAATGAATGTGAAGACAGATATCATTTCTTCAACTATGAGGACGCAGAGAACCGTGCTCTGGTCACAGAACTGATGGAGAAGATCGAGAAGATGGTGATGAGAAATGGAGGGAAACATTGCACTAGTGAGATGTATATAATATTTCAACAGAAGATGGACAGTGAGAGAGAACAGAAAGCAAAAGAAAACAGATTTAACTGGTTTAAGGGGATGATGGTTTTGTTAGTAGGGGTTATAGCAGCTGCAGCTATTGCGACTAATGGACTCGGTGGATGAATTGGCAAACATTCTATTAACAGAAATAACCATGATAATAAAGGGTATTTGAATTTGTTAGAGATTATACTTTAATTGTGTAAAATTGTTTTAAAAAGGACATCAAGATTATCGCAAATTTTTTATTGTTTTCTAAGCCTGTGCCTCATTTTGCCAAAAAATATTTTGCACAATACTGCATTATTACAAAATATAAATTCTAATTTATTGATTTAATTAAAGCTTTATAGTGTCTAACTGTACTTGTATGAGTTCTGCTTACCTTGTAGTAACTCCATGTAATTGAATAGAGATCTTTTTTCCACAAATATTGAGCTGTTCAGGTTCCCCAGGCTCCTCCCATTACCATTTACTGTGCATAGACATTTACATTTATTCATTTAGCAGACACTTTTATCCAAAGCGACTTACAAATGAGGTAAATAATGGAAGCAATTGGAACAACATAAGGACAACAAAAGCATAAGTGCAATAAAACTGGTCTCATTTAGGCCACCAACGTATACCAGAAAGTTGTATTTTATTTTATTTTGAGTAGAAAAGAGAAAAGTCAGAACTGATCGGTCAGATGTAAGTTGAAATTCAGCGTTTCAAATTCATTTGATTTGATAATTTAATCAGAAAAGAGGACAGTATAGTGGATTAAAATTAGTTAGGATGTTCCGAGTCATAAGACCAAGTACAATAATATTAACCAGAATGCTGAATCCTTGTTTAAACGTTCATCATGTTCAATTATCAAACTCAACCTAAACATGGGGTTACATGAATGAAGCTTGTTGTTATAAAGTTTGATGGGAACTTTTTAGGAACTTCCAGCACTTGGGAGTGGTTAAAAGAGTAAATGTGGAAAATACTGTATATATTTATTTATTTGAGATAAAACAGGACGACACTTGTCCCAGATAGCTACCGAGATAACAAATTGTTGCTGCACTTTATAAAAAACAAAAAAAGAGTATTCTGTTCTCTTAGTATTTACAAGAGATTTGATGGTGTTTTAAGAGGTTATCTGTACTAAAACAGCATATGCATTGAGAAAAGGCTCATTGAAAAGTGTTCTAAAGCTGCTTTAGTTTTTTTTATTCTGTATTATCAGTACTGTGAATTGTTAAATAAAAGGAAGAAGGGCAATGTTGTTTGATGGTTTTCTTTGATCGCCGACAATAACAATGTGGTAAAAACAGCTGGACAATGTGTTAATTGAAATACCTTTGAAGAAGAAAGGGTAAAATGTCAATATAGTCAACATAGTTTGTTGTATTTAATTGTATTAAAAGCTGCCAACTGTTTTTGTACAATATATGTTGAATGACTGGACAGAAGAGGAAAGGAAAAGGAGCAAACGTCATAAACTGTTTTTTACAAAATATTTTTTAATATGTTCTCTGAGGTCTGATTTTAACATTAGTAAAATAATCTAGCCTATAAGCAGGGGTTTCACAATATGCCAGTATGGACAATAATATTTATTATATGTAAACATCTGTTGGAATATACCCAGGTAGTTCGGTCCAGATCCGGCAGGTTGGTAGAAATAACTTTGGTTGAATGACGCCCTAGAATCGTACCATCACGATGCTCTGTGTTTCCTTGAGTTGGGCTCTTGACTCTTAAATTTCATATGTGTGCAATGAAAGCGTTTGTTATGGGATGCAAATGGATGTAGCTTTTCAGTGCTAAATAAATATATTAAGGACAATGTTAATGGCATCTCTTGTTTTTAATAATTAAGTAAGATGTATATTACAGGCTTTTTTATTGCTTTACTGCACACATTACTCATTTTGTGGAAAAAACATCAATAAGACAAATTGTTTACTTATGATTCATTTGTCAATAGTACATCATCCTTTTTAAACTGCAAAACAACCAAGAACAAACATCAAGTAAACAAATAGTTAAAAGTCTTTTAAATGCATTCTCTCTGATGCAGTTTTTACACATTTTGTTAACAAAAGTACACAGGTTAGGACAATACAGAGGACAGAATGCTGAATTCAATTCACGGTCTTAACCTTAAGAAGGGGAGGTATAATCTTGCAAATGTCTAGCAACTTTAACCCTGATGACTATAGTAAGAAAATGCGATATTCATTTCTTAAAAAAATGTAAACTATTTAAAAACGCTTTAAAAATAAAATAAGTTGGCTAAATACTCCTAATAAACCCTTCATGCAATATTAATGCAGAAACTTCATTTTTTGACTGACACACTTAGACATCAACACTCATCATAAAAACTCATCAATGGTGACAATCATCAAACTAATTCAGATAAACCTCAATGCATGTAGCTTTGTTTTGAGGATTGTCAACATTGTTGAGAGTCATACACACACACCATCCCCCCTGCAATTATTGTTACAACTTGACCCGTGCCGCTGGGGAATCTATATACTCAAAGTTTCTAATATTCACTCAAATACTATGTTATGTGTGTTTATTCACAAACAATGCTCTATGTCATATACCCACAATTCCAGTAACTGTTTGATGTCAAGATTAGCTGATATGAAACACATTTTAGATGACAGATTTATTGCATTTAGGACAAAATAAAATTTTATCCCATTCAATAGCTTACAATCTCTTGTTGCTGTGTTGAACAGCAAATAAACAAAAATATTACTTTTGTATCATATGTATTTCTATGAGTCATACTGAGGTTAACATTTGGGGTAACCTCACTGTGCTTTACCCATGAAGAAAATGGAAGCAATAATGACTATTAGTACAGCACATCCCAATACACATTTTATTATAAAAGAGAACTCTTCCTCTTGTCTAGTTATCTGTGCTGTTCTAAATCTATGAACAGTAGAGTGAGACCCCCCAATGCTCTCTACCATTTGATCTATCTGCTGCAGCAGCTTGTCGACCTGATCTCTGTTGTTTCTGTCCATATTATTGAACGAATGATATCTGCCCCCACATCTGTGAATAAGTTTCTGAAGATCAGTACTAGCCCAGATATATTCTTCTAAAAGTTCACCATTCAGTTGGTCAGTATGAGTGAAGAGAATGATGGTGTAGCGTGCAGCATCGTCCCCAAAATAATGCTCAATCCGTTCCATAATATTCTTCTCCTCCTCAGTGAATCTAACACCAAGTTTGATGACCAACAGAAAGGTGTTAACACCAGGAGAAGACATGTGAGCACAGTTCATCATTTCCTTTATCTCAGCTTGTTTTGATGTGCCGAACAGTCCTGGAGTGTCAATGATCGTGATGGTCTTGTCATTCACGGCCCCTTTTTTCCATTCACAGGTTTGAGTGACAGCACGTGGAGAGAAATTCGCTCTAAACCAGTTTCTGCCCAGGATGTTGTTTCCAACTGAACTCTTTCCTGATCCAACTGGGCCGAGTAATGCGATCATCAAGTCTGTGTAACACAGGAAGAAAGATTGAATTACTGTGCGTCAAAGAAATAAATTAAAACAAACACAACACATGTTAAGCAACTGAATAATGTTTTAAAGCAGTGTTTCTAAATTCCTCTTGTTATCTGCACTATATGCACTACATGGTCGATCCATTATACATACACATGTGTACGTCTGCATATTTAATGGGTATGTTCAACGTCAAATGTGTATTTTGTGTACTGTCCATATGTGTATAGTGTATATTGTCTTTTTTTACAGTTGCACATTTTAGTCATTGAAGTCTGTAAAGTCATAAGTTGTTTGTCATACAGTTGTCTGTCCAACTGCATTTTTCTTTGTATGAAGTACGCACTCAAGACTTTATCTCACCACACGTGGTGATGTGACAATAAAATGAGTTGAGTTGACTTATGTAGCCTTGTATGCCCTCAAACTCCATTTACACTCAATTCTATACTAAATATACTATATACAACTAAATAAAAAGCATTTTAGCTGTTTCAAATGTAAAGTCATGCTATGGGTATTCAAAACCCACACTACTATAAATAAAGTTGTGAATGTCAACTGTATCAAGCAAAGATAAGAATAATTAATGGATTTCAACAGACCTTTACGGGCTTCTGCCATTTCTTTGTGATTTTCTTCCTCTCAGAGTTTCTTCCCGATTCAGTTTGATCCTGTAGTCACAGAGACACTGTGATTGACTGTATTAAACAATCCACGTTATTAATCATTTTACTGGATGTTCTCTTCAGTCATAAACATAACCTTGAACAAACTAAAGAGAAATATGCGTAAACATATTTTAATTAAATTAAATTACCTTGTCACCACACTATTTACAGAAGCAGTCAAACTGACCAGGAAACTAGACCGAACAGACAACACAGCGTCCCCACGATCAGCCCTTCCTTTAAAATTCATAGTCATAAAATGTAGTCAAACTGGTTTTGGCCTTTCAACAGGGTCTGTCTATGACTCATTTTAACTTAACTAATCTGACCAATATCTCTCTTACAGAACCCCAAAACTGCATGGTGACCAAACATGTGTCTAAGTTCCTTTCTCTGTCATTAGTATTTCCTCTGTATGTTATCTGTCCTTGAGAAGCCACATAAGAGATGTTTTGCTTGTGTAGCAGTAATAACCAGTCTCTTCTGGAAATCAATTGGGACGGAATTAGAATTGTGTGTGTATATGTGTATATGTGGCTTGCTCCGAGTATTCCTGTGCGTGTCATCTGAATGTTTGGCATGTAGGAGGCCGGTGAGTCTGCCTGGGGCTGAGGGGAACCTGTAATTTAAATCTGACATTTAAAATTAGAGAGTTGAACTTGTTTAACTCACTGTTAAGTATTTCATTCGAACCGGATTGGTTCGTCATGGGAGTCGGGCGCTCTAGCGAGGAGGCTAAAGAACGCAGTCCCTAGCGTCTGTCGCTAGAGCGTCCTTGAGGTCGGGAAGTGAGGTTTACACACTGCACAGCTCTACACTAGCTTGCCTCCGTTACATTCACCCCCCTAAACCTCACTCCCAATCCGGGTCACGGCACCACTGTAACCGGAACGAACCACACCTACACCAGGCGGGCTTCGAACCGGGTCAGTTCGGCATGGGAGTCGGGCGCTCTAGCGAGGAGGCTAAAGAACGCAGTCTCTAGCGTCTGTCGCTAGAGAGTCCTTGAGGTCGGGAAGTGAGGTTTACATACCGCACAGCTCTACACTAGCTTGCCTCCGTTACATTGACAACGTTCCTAACGGTGCATACAATGTTCATAATATAACTGTTATTTTTATTACTAAATGTAGTTTTAAGAATTATTATATATTGAAGTTTTAAACTGCAAAGCTGTTTACGTGCTTTTCCCGTAATGCGAGATTTTGTAAAAACGATCTAACATTGTTCACAGTGTTGGTGTCAATAGTATGAGTATTATGATTATCAGTTTACTTTATCATGGAATATTTACATTTATGATCCATAACATTTACATAAACCAAGAGCTTCTTAATTGTACTACACCTTGACCACAACAACTACAATCTTGTTAGTAAGTCGCTTTGTATAAATGCATCTGCTATATCACTGTATGTAAATGTAATCAGACACACAGAAAGGTACTGACATAATAAAATGAATAATTGTTCAAACTAATGGTAGTTTATTGAAATGTCAATTCAATTCATCTGTGATGAGTTCAAAACAAATGCTGTGATAATCAATTAACATGTCATACTATATCACTGAAGAGTGTTGAAAGAACTATGAATAAAGACAATAACTATCACTCTTAAACCCTAGACATCCCAAATATACCATATCCTTATTTGTTTTTTGTCATTGTACAGGAATAAGTAATTTATCAGGTTAGCATAGTCAATAACTGTAATTCAGAAACATTAACAGGAATTAATAATAAGTATAACCCAGTCCATAGCAGAAATATAAAGACAATTAAAAATGGAAAAACATTACAAATATTCATTTCAGATATATCATTTCATATACAATCTTATTTACCAGTTAAACCTTTTTTATGAGTATGTGCTAATGTAATCTTGTTTAAAACAACCACCACCTTATTTTAGTGTGAGCAAATTTGTAATTTGTGCTCTAATGTTTTAAGCTAACTAACCGTTTATGTTGTATTTACAGTTTTCTAGGCAAGGCAAGGCAAGTTTATTTATATAGCACATTTCATACACAAGTGCAATTCAAAGTGCTTTACATAAAATGATTGACAGAAAGAAATAAGTCTTATCTTTAAAATGCAAATTATTTAAGATCACAAAAAACGTTACATTTTAAGAAACCATAAAACAGCAATAAAATTGATAAAAAATGTGACTGTATATATAAAAAGAATAAGAGCAAAAAAAAAATTAGAAATAGATCTAATTTATTTCTAGTTTATCTTGACCTACAGTACGAGGCTTGAATGATGCTGGAAGGTTTTTAATAATTAAATATGTCAATGGAGTGTTCCGGTGAGATAATGTGTTCATGTGTTCAGGGAGAAGAGGATCGGTTTCAGGTCTATTCTTTGACCTTGGAACGCTTGTAATACTGTATCTTCCTGTTAATTGTCATGTTTTATATTGTATAATAAATCTAAAGACTGTTTATGATAAAAAATAGCTAGCCTAATGGCCCTTGCAGAACTTGCTCACTTCCCAAACGTTGGCCTCTTAGTTAGTTTAAACAAACAAGCATTATTGTGATCAGTATTTGATATTCATGAGTCAAGAGCCCAACTAAATCAAACACTAATCACAAAAATGGTTGTTTGATGAAATGTCAACCTTTTTTCAACATTAATATCATGTGCAAAAGTGATCAAAGTTTCAACAAATCAACAGTGGATGCTAAGTGAGAGCTGCCCATGCAGGGCCAGTACTAAGGGGCAATAGTTCGGCCAATGATCAAATTCTGCAAGGGACCCTTAGACCAGCGCTTAGTGGGTCAGTAAAGTGCCACACAGGCATGCTTGCAGGGGTAACATGTCAAACAACTATAGGCACAAGTGTTTTTGTCTAATTTTCCTCTTCTTCGTCATCAAACTCTCCTTTTGCTGCAGCTCCAGCTGCTAATAAACCTCCTCCAACTGCTAACAGTGGTGACACAGCCAACCCTGCTATTCCCACAATTACACCTCCAACCATAAGAGCTGCTGTACCTACAACGTCTTTAAACTTTCTAAACGCTCTACTTGTGTTTAATATTTTTTCAAACTTCTCATTTGTGTAGTACATCCATTTATTGGACTCTGATAATGCTTCTATCTTCTCCAGCAGCTTTGTAACCTGGTCAAGGTTGTTTCTGTCCTCATTGTTAAATAAATGATATCTGCCTTCACAGCTGTTTACCAGTGCTCTTAGATCTGAACTCTTTGGAATGTATTCATCTAAAGATTTACCCTTCAGCACATCAGCATGAGTGAACAGAATGATGGTGTATTTTAAAGCATCTTCGCCATATTTGTTCAGAATCCACCCTACTGTGTCTTTATCCTCTTCTGTGATTCTCTCATCCAGTCTGATGACCAGCAGGAACACATGTGGACCAGGAGCAGACATGTAGACACAATTTACTATTTCAGCTTTCATCTTCTCTTGTGTTTGAAACACTCCTGGAGTGTCAATTATTGTGATGTTTTTTCCATCCACATTTGCTTCATGTTGTTCAGAAGTTGTAGTTGGTGAATCTGGTGAATAACACACTTGTCTCAGAATGTTTTTCCTTGAAGCAGTTTTTCCTGATCCAGTTTTACCCAAAAGCACAATCCTGGGTTTCTCTGACCCTGTCAATCAGAATAAAAATAGACATTTAAAGCAATTACTAATGATGTAGATTAAATAGATTACATAATTATTTTGAAACACAATAAACTGAGCTGATTCAGATGTTGTTATGTTATAAAGCTCAAATATTGTCAAACATAGAATTAAACACATTCACAAACACACTTACAGAATTGATCTATTTCTATCCTTCTTTGAGCCTCTTGATACATCTCATTTGTGTAGAACTTCCCTCCATTGTGCACCACCATCTTCTCAATCTTCTCCAGCAGTTGTGTGATCTGAGAGCAGTTCTCCATGTCTTCATTGTTAAATAAATGATATCTGCCCTCACAACTGTTTATGAGTGTCTGGAGATCTGTACTTGTTTTGATGTATTCATCCAATGTTTTATCCTTCAGCACATCACCATGAGTGAACAGAACGATGGTGAATTGTACAGCATCTTCTCCAAAGTTCTTCTGAATCAGTTTCACTGCATTCATCTCATCATCAGTTAATCTGAAATTCAGTTTGATGATCACCAGAAATATGTGAGGACCAGGAAGGCAGATAGAGACAAAATTCTTTATTTCAGCTATTACTGTTGTCATGTTCTTTGTTTTTTTATTTGATGCATCAAACAATCCTGGTGAGTCAACTATTCTAATGATCTTTCCATTCACATTTGCTTCGTGTGGTTCACAGATTGCAGTTGTTGAATTTGGTGATTTACTCTCTTGTCTCAAAATGTTTTTTCTTGTAGCAGTTTTTCCTGATCCACTTTTACCCAGCATAAAAAACCTAGGTTTCCTTGACCCTGTGTGAATTTAAAAAACAAAACAAGACATTGGAAATAACTTGATAATTATGTGAAATAATGAGGTGAAGAATTAATTTAATTGTTGACTTTAGTACAATATAAAATGAAACTGATGGGCTTTACAAGTGTTTTTTATACAAAAAGACACATTTACAGACACACTTACAGAATGTCTTTATTATTATCTTCTTTTGAGCCTCCTGGTAACTCTCATTGGTGTAATTATCTCCTCCATTGTCCTCCACCATCTTCTCAATCTTCTCCAGCAGTTCTACGACTTGAGACCGGTTCTTCCTTTCCTCATTGTTGAATGAGTGATATCTGCCTCCACAGCTGTCAATCAATGCCAGTAGATAGGAACTCTGTGCAATGTATTCATATAGCGATCCCTCTTTTATAACATCAGCGTGAGTGAACAGAATAATAGTGTATTTTACAGCATCTTCTCCAAAGTTCTCTCGAATCCACTTCACTGTGTTTTTCTCCTCTTCTGTGATTCTCACATCCAGTCTGATGACCAGCAGAAAAACATGAGGACCAGGAACAGACAAGTAGATACACTTCATTATTTCAGACTTCAGATCATCTGGACTCATTGATGTATCAAATACTCCTGGAGTGTCAATCACCGCGATTTGCTTTGGAGACAATATGACTTCTTTCTGACATGTTCTAGTGACTGCATTTAGACAGGTTTGATCGAAGAACACGTCTCTACCCAGTAAGGTGTTTCCTGTTGCACTCTTTCCTGCTCCAGTTTTACCCACCAGAACAATCCGCAGTTTAGATGGATTCACTGAAAATCAATAAAAAATATACTGGTTTTGTCATATTTTGAAAACATAAGAGTTGAAAAAGATAAAATGACCAAAATATCAGAAAGAAAACATTGAAACAATAGCAAAGATGTTTGATTTGTCTGTGTTAATTACATTAAATCAATAACACTTTTTCACCTCCAAATTATTTTGAACACCAGAGTCAGAAACTCTGATCACAATAAGATCACAATGTTTTTCAACGTTATTTGCAGGTGCAAAAGTGATATCGACCTGTATTCACAAAACATCTTATGACTTAAAGTCTTTTCACAACTTCAGAGTATTACTCAAAGGGCCCTATTTTAACGATCTGAAACGCAAGTGTCAAAGCGAGCGCAAGTAACTTTGTGGGCGGGTCTCGGCGCTGTTGCTATTTTCCCGGCGGGATAAATGGCTCTTGCGCCCGGCGCAAATCTAAAATGGGTTGGTCTGAAGTAGCTTCATTATTCATAGGTGTGGTTTGGGCGTAACGTGAAATAAACCAATCAGAGCGTCATCCAACATTCCCTTTAAAAGCAGGTGCGCAAGTTCCATTATGGATTGCTATTATTATGGCGTATTTACCAGGCGCAAAAATATGAGCACGCTCAACTTAACTGGTCAGTTGAAGACTAAGGTTTTTAATGTACTTACATTATGGTAAAGGTGATTTCACAGTCTTTTTTTTCAGTCTTTCAATTTTTTCAGTTTTTCAGTCGATTTTTTTTCCTGGTTCTTGACGGACAAACCAATTTGTCAGATGTCCTTATATACATATATGTCTTATTGCCACTATTGGGCAAACAGGTCTGATCCTTAATTACTACAATTAGCCTGAATAATTTGTAAGCTAGATTTATGCCTATTTTTTCACATCTTCGTGGCACACCACAATTCAATTTTCAATTCAATTCAAGTTTATTTATATAGCGCTTTTCACAATGTGTATTGTTTCAAAGCAGCTTTACAGTGGCAAAAAGAAAAAAAAAAAGTTTAAACACAGCACAATGCATGGTATTTATACAACGAGTAAGTTCTTTCTAATAAATTACATCTAATTTCTAAATAAATCAATAAATCAATGAATGAATGCAGTCTCCCGGTGAGCAGGCCAACACTGCGCTGCTGTGGCGAGGAACCCAAACTCCAATGATTGATTAATGCAGAAAAAAACCTCGGGAGAAACCAGGCTCAACCGGGAGGGCCAGATCCCCTCTGACGTGTCATAGCTGCACTCAGACTGCTGACGTGTGGTTTAGGTTTAGCATTTTATACCAAATATTGTAACTTCAGCATTAATAAGACAAATAGTCCGTCTTTGCTCTTGGTTGGGGATGTAGTGGTCTGAGCTGGGATGGTCCGATGGTCATATTTCTCTTGGTTTCCGAGAGACAATGATTTCCGTCATCTCATGTGTTAATATTTTTTTAGTGTAACAATTTATGATTTGCAAAAATAACTGTTGCATCTGTGTAGATTACATGAGCAAAGTGTATGCGCGTTGTGCACGCTATACATTATGGTCAAGCATGCGCCCTTAAAATAGCATAATGAACAACGCGCAACGCGCCACTGACTTTAGACTAGCTTTTTTCTGGTCAGTGGCGCAATTGTTTAATGGAACAGCAAAATAGCACCAGGGATTGTTTGCGCCGGAACACGCCTCCTTTTTTGCGCAGAACCGCCCAGGGAGCGCAAGTTCATTCATTAGTTTAGCGACGTGCTTCTGCGGAGGGAAAAGCGCGCTTTGCGCGGGTGCACAATAGGAATGACACATGCGTCGGTGTACAAAGTCAATTGCGCTGGGTGCAAGATAGTATTAATAATAATATTAATATTAATTAAATATACATTTTTATATGCATTTTATATGTCCCTCATTTTAATTTTGTTTGTACTTATAATTATTATTATATGTATTCAGTATTCAGTAACGCGGGTGGTTTTAACAAAAGCGTTGACTAGAGTGGCCGTGTCAGAGCCGTAACACGTCCCACTCATGAGTGCAATGTAAATGAGGGGTTGGCCAGGTGGTCATCCTAAATTCGGGTAGGGGACATCCCAGTTTAAATGTCCTATCTCCAACCAAAATGACCTCAAACATGCTTACTTTGCTACCTAATATATGTGAGTAAAATTTAAATGGTTTGCATCTGTAATATTTACTAATCCTCAAGAATAATTTTTGCCAGTGTATAAGAGATGTGTTAATTGTTAAAATGAAATGTTTTGTGAATACAGGCCCAGTTTTATGTCAATATGAACTTTGTTTATATTACATTGGTACGTACTTGTTTGTTCAGTCACATTTGGTTTCCTGTTTTGAGCCTCCAATTTCTGATGTTGGCTGAATTGATTCCTTGATGTCATTTTAATGTTAAGTATGTCCGCAGCATTTTCTTTTGCTCCTAAAATAAAAATTTCATTAAATTTGAAATCAGTTGTGATGGGTTGATGCTAAAGGACGTAGACTTTTTTATTATTTTGAAGGAAACAAATTCCTACATTTTGTCTGAGTATACACAATATATAACAACCCCCACACATACACGCTGTTGGTGTAGTCCTTATTCATACCAGTGTTTCAACAATCTCAACACAAGATCCAAAATGCTATTATTATTTTAATTCATTACCCAGTCAACACGATGATGTCACTATGAGCTTTCAGAATATTATCATCCAAGACTCCTTTGGTATAACTCGATAAAAAAAATGTGCTCTACCATAATAACCACACAGTTAAAACAGCAAGAGGAAGAGAAGTCAAACACTTTAGAGTCAAGAGCTCAACTAAAGCAAATACTCATCATCATAATGAAGACTTTAAACGACAAACCAGTCACATCTTAACCTCTAAGATCACAGTACAAGAGTAAGATCACAGTTTGAGCACACAGTGAGTTTAATGTGAGGATACATTTTGACCTCATCATGAGTATTCTGTAAAGTAATGGTGAAATCACAGTGAGATTGCTGTGACATCACCGTGTTGCCTGAGCAGTTATAGGTGCACTCACCAGCTTTGTGAACAGGTTTTAAAGAAAGCTTACCAAAAACTGCTATATAGGAGATGTGTTAATTGTTAAAATGAAATGTTTTGTGAATACAGGCCCAGTTTTATGTCAATATGAACTTCGTTAATATTACATTGGTACATACTTGTGTGTTCAGTCACATTTGGTTTCCTGTTTTGAGCCTCCAATTTCTGATGTTGGCTGAATTGATTCCTTGATGTCATTTTAATGTTAAGTATGTCCGCAACATTTTCTTTTGCTCCTAAAATGAAAATTTAATTCAATTTAAAATTAGTTGTGATGGATTGATGCTAAAGGACGTAGACTTTTTTTATTATTTTGAATGGAACAAATTCATACATTTTGTCTGAGTATACACAATATATAACAACCCCCACACATACACGCTGTTGGTATAGTCCTTATTCATACCAGTGTTTCAACAATCTCAACACATGTCTTTGGGCCTCCCCGTATAGAATGTTTTAGCCCTAGTCCCATGGATGGATTACTGACGGGTCAAATGAGGCTTTGAGGCTGCCAGTTTGGCACAGAAAACTCAACAGCAATGAAAATAAATGTTTATTTATGTAAGCCAGGCAGCACGTGAGGTCATGCAATGATCACAGTAATGTCACACCATTCTCTTTACATGATGTTCGTGTGAATATGATTCGCTCTAATATAACAAAAGCTTGGGTTAAAATTGTAATTCATGCCTCCTTTAAATATTGCTGTTGTTTAAATCTTTGATGGTAGTGGCCCTGACAGAACTTTGTTTACGCAGATAAGAGAGTTAGGAAAATAAAGTTATATCACCACTATTTTCTTTTCTTTATCTGTCACAGTTTATGCA
The DNA here is from genome assembly GCF_015846415.1 of Triplophysa dalaica. Classification (NCBI taxonomy): domain Eukaryota; kingdom Metazoa; phylum Chordata; class Actinopteri; order Cypriniformes; family Nemacheilidae; genus Triplophysa; species Triplophysa dalaica. Next base: position 2,550,289 of record NC_079543.1, read on the forward strand.
GAGGGTGAGATGAATTGTTGGTTTTGTTTATTAGTTTCTTGTTTTCAGAGTCGTAAATTGTGTCCATTCTATTAATTTTCAATAAATCGTATATATCATTATAAGCACACCCCATTGTCACAACCACAATTTGGTTTGACTGGCTATACCACAACACTGGATTGGACATTTTGAAAACCTTAGGAGTTTTCAAAAAAGTTTGGTTTCAGTGACTTGATACTGTTTTTGTTTGTTGACGAACGTCAAAACCACATAGACAGGGCCTTAGATGTGTCGTTAAATAACACATGCACAATTAATGAATTAACTTATGTTATCTATGGAGACATCTAAAACATTTTGTGCTGGGAGGACTGAAGTCAAGAGACCCTACATGTGATGTGATCTGGCAAAACCCATTACATGAGGAAATTTTACATATTACAGGATTTGATACCATATGATAGCTGATTTCAAGCCTTTTCCATACCTTCCCTGCAGGCAAAAAAATGATTCCTTAGTCCACACCCATACACATGTCCTGCCTGAATGTTTTGGATGTCTCCTTAAATAACGCATGGACAAGTTAATGAGTTAAATCAGGTTGGGTTAAAGCAGTGGTCACCAACCCTGCTCCAGGAGATCGACCGTCCTGTAGACTGCAGCTCCAACCCTGCTTCAGCACACCTGTCTGTAATTATCATGCAATCCTGAACAACTTGATTAGATAGTTCAGGTGTGTTTGATTGGGGTTAGAGCTGAAATCTTAAGGAGCAGGGTCGGTCATCAATTACCAAATCATCATCTTAAGACAAACACAATCACTGAAATGAACTATAAGAAGTCACCCATCAGTGTTTAGTGTTTCTTTTAGTTGAGCTCTCTTTTAGCAGCTGCAATAAATTTGAATTAGATGACATTGGCAACCTGGAGATGTTGTTGTCAACATAAGTGGATCAAAGAATTTCAGTGAAGTTGTCCTAGACAAGAGTTCGCAACGTTTCATTAACATAAGAGCTCAACTAAAGGAAACACTGAACACTATTATGGTGACTCTTATTGCTCATGTTTTCTTTAGTGATTGTGTTTGTTAACAGCAGCTGTTCATCATTAATGAGATAATAAAGTGATGATTGATTCCTTAACTCAACCTGATTTTACTCATTAACTTGTTCATGTGTTGTTTAGGGAGACATCCAAAACATTCCCTGTAGTAATGCACTTGGACTGGAGTGGTCTAATGAACGTCAAAGGAATGCATTTTTGCTTGCTTGGTTGTATGTACCAAAAGTTATGGTTATCTGAAGTCGTCTGAGCTTTATGGTTTTCAAGAACGGAATTTTGAGAAAAGTTATTTTAAAGATAAAAGCACAACAGTCAAGTATCACAAGAAAAAGTCATTTTCAAAAAATGACCTACTGTTGAAGTGTATTAAAAAACACTTAAACACTTAAAACACACTTAAAAAACGAGAGTTCTGTCAGGAACTAAGAGCACTGCACCACTACACAAGGAGACCAGCAAACGTACCCCTATAAAAGGACATCAACTAGTAAGTAGTGAAGCAAGTTTTTTGTTGTTTATCATTGGCATAGTGTATGAACTTTTGATCACTCCTTGCATATTTCGGGGATAGCTCTGCCGGGTATGTCCTTAAACATCAGCTTGCCAAAACTATTTTACAACAATAAACAAGTGCATTTTGCCAAGATATTTTCAAAGATGATAGACATGATGTTATAGAATAATAATTTAATGAAACCCGATATTGATAAAAAACTGACATTTGACATTTTTTATAAGGTCTTGAAACGTCCCTGTGTGCCATCCGATGGGTTTTGCCGGATCGCATCACATTTTTAGGCTTTATCTGGTGGCAGGCCATGTCTATTACGCATAAGCACCTAATTATGATGCTTGTGTGAATGTTACCTTGAAGCCTTGTCTGCAGCTCATGTATTACACTAAAACCTTATTTCCTTGCTGTCTGCTCACAGGTGGCATTACTTGTGATGTAGATAAGAGTCTCTGGTCTGACCCTTATAAAAGAAAAGACACTGATTAAGATTTAATGCTTTCTTTTAAAAGAATAACATTCTCACAAAGTTCTCACCTGTTTGCTGCACCTGGACTTTCTCGTTCTGCTCCAGTATTTTCTTCTTTTGAAACGTCCTGTAGTTGTTATTTTTGTAATGCTGATTTGCATTCTGTTTTACAATTTCTTCAACTTTATCCAGAAATGTTGTTATGTCTGTCATCTCGCTGTTCAGCACATAGAATTTGCCTCTAAAATGGCTGGTAAGTTCTATGAATTTTTGACTAAGTGAAAAGGCCATCCATTCTCTGTTTGTCATTTGTTCTCTAATAAACAGTGCTAATGTGAACTTTAACACATGTGCTCCAAAGTTTTCCTCAATCTTCTTAACAATCTTCCTCACGTCATCTTCTGTGAACGTGTCTGGATTGACTGTGAGCAGGAAGACATGAGGACCAGGATGAGAGAGAGAAAGACTCTTCATCATTTCATTCTGTAGATCTTCATCAGTCAGTTCAGTGTTGAAGAATCCTGGAGTGTCAATGACTGAGATGTTTCTATCTTCTACTCGTCCTCTCTGTACTTCACTCACTCCGCTATTTTCTTTAAATGCTTCTCTGCCAGAATCATGTTTCCTACAGAACTTATTTCAGCTCCGTTCTTCCCCAGCAACACAATCCTGAGATCAGATGAATGAGGTGGTGTCACCGCTGCTGCAAAATAATTAAATTAAAATCTCATTTATTCGGATGTTGCTTGTGACATTTACTCTTTTGATTTGCTGTAACTATGAGCTTTAAAAGGACAATTGTTATGGTGATGCATATACATATCTAAATAAACGGTGTTGGTGGTCTATGACATTACTATCATGTTTAAAATTGATGATCTCATCTAGTTTGGTTGTTGTGCTGTTGATCCTGAAAGAACTTTATAAGATCTGGGAATATGATGGATTTTGCTGTCTTGAAAGATTTGTGAAAACAGAATATTTTAGACACACAGCCATGAAGAATCAGTGTATGAATCTCAACAATGGTGACAATGAAACGAAAACATTTCCTTTGTTGATCGTGACCATTTTTGAAATTCACACACTGATTTGTGTCTAAATTCTGTCGTAGTTGAAATTAAACTCTCTGATATTATAACAGCAAACTTCTGTTAGCTGGGTTAATACTCTTTAAGTCATTTCTCATTGTCCATCGATAATTATGCGCTGATATAATACACGTACGGTGGCTGATGTTATTGATGCCACTTGGGGATTAAAGGGAAGAGGAGATGGAAATAAACTCTGGGTTTACCAAAGAAAAGCAGCACCCAACAAGGTTAGGTAATATCCTCAGAATTTACACTAAACATCCTTTCGGAAATTCGGAAATAATTTTTTGTACATTGATTGCGGTGCAAAAGTAAAAATTTATTCAAAACTTGCTCTAGGGTAGTTACACGAGAGGTGCAAAACTGAATTGTGTTGAACAAGTTTAAATCGAACAGGTTGAGACTTGATCATGTTGTTCCATCCTCACTGACTTTAACCCAAATACAGCAACAGGATAAGCAATAGACTTATACAACAGAATAAACATTTTACTGACCTTTATAAGATGAAGACATATTGATATAAGTTTCCTTCTACTCCTATAAAACATATGATGTTAAATGTTGTTTTTGCTCAGTGGACCTTTTAAAAAGAAGAAAAAATGACAGAAATGATTTAGTGTCTCCACATTTTCCACTCTGAACTCAGGTTTTAGATAGATAGACATTCAGTCTGGTGATCTGTGCTTAAATTGCATAAAATTCTCTGCATATTATTGGAACATTAGGGGGAGCTTTGCATGTTAGAACATGTTTAGGTCTCAGAAATGCTTGAAGAGCCTTTTGGTAGAGAGAGCCAAACATTCAATGGAGCACACAAAACTTATTTTTATTTACCATCAAACTGAAAATGCTTTATTAATTCACAGAATAGCTTTACACACTGTAAAATATAAACTCAAGTCATTGTATTCTATATTCCCATTTATGCATTTGGCAGATGCTTTTATCCACATTGCCTTATGCTATACATTACAGTTACGTTACAGGAAAGCTTTTTACGTTTGAAATGATATGTTACACGTTTTTACGTGAACATTTATTCATTTAGAGGGCGATTTTATAAAAAGCTACAAATGAAAGTGCATTTATCATTTGGGTATAAACAATTGTTGATTAAATGGACCTTGATTACAAGGACAATGGTAACGGCAAGGGAAAAATGAACAAAAAGAAAGAATCAGACAAGATAGCAAGTAGACAGTTAAAGTGATATTATATTTATACATACTATTAGATATTTGTGTTTATACACACTCTTACAACAATTTACAACGACTCTACTGTAAGAGTTTCTAAATTACATTTTACTCAAATCTCTGTTCACACCATCATACCATTTACTTGTGGTAAATCACTTATGTTTAGATGTTTTGTAATAATGGCAGAACATTAACACTTACCTAATCTTGCCGTTAGATATCTCATCCCTTATTTTGTTGTGCACATTCTAAAATCCAAAGAGCCACTCCCATTTACCATCCTCTGCAGCACACCCATTAGTTTATACCGAAGCTTTCCTCTATTTGAATATAAACTGTTCATGCATTGGGCCAGGGGTACAGTTACATCCGAGATAGCAAATTTTTGTGGGCAAAATCCGGCCCTCACCTTACTCCCCATTCCACCTCATCTGACCCCCATACTGCGTGGAAGGATGGCACTTGGGCGGTCCGCTCCTGTTTGCCAGAGATGCTGTGTTTTAACAGCAGATGTTCATCACTCTAATAATAATGAAACTCAATACAAATTCTGTCAAACAGGAGCACAGAAAGGTGTTGGTTTTGGGATAAATCTGGGTCAGAATTGAAATGAACTGTTGTTTATATTTGGGTCAGCTCTGCTTTATTTGTTCTGATGTTTGACTGAGGCATAGCTCTTGCATGGCTGTGGCCCAAATCTGGCAAACAGGACCGGACTGCACTAGTGCCATTATTCCATGTGGTATGTGTGCCAGATGAGGTGGTATGGGGGAGTAAGATGTTGGCCGGATTTGGGCAACAAAAATTTGCTGGTTTGGTTGTTATCTGGGATACAAATGAGTTTTGGCACAGTCAAACTGTTTTTTTAACAAACTCCTGTGCACTCCACTACACACTGAACTTGCAGAGACACAACCCAGCAGGCACAGTTTGTCAGTTTAATGCCGGAAGGATTAACAACGTTGGCCTATTGTTGAATTTTGGCTGAAAAGGAAAATTCGATTGACGTCAAAATCCAATGCTGACTTGACATCAAGTGATGAAAACGAATGAGTTTTGTACAAAAATAAACTCAAAAGCAGTGTTGCCAATTTAGGGATTATTGACTGGTTTCACAGATAAGGCTTAGTCCCAGACTAAAATGAAAGTTTGAGCTATTTTACCTGAAAATAAATTAGCCTGATATTTCTTAAAATATGCAATTGCCATTGTTTTGTCTCAATATACAAACCAGTAATATTTTTAACTTTTGGCATTTTATTGAGAGCGACGTCCCTGATTGCACACACATAGGCATCTATTTGATCTCTGCCTTTGGTTGTTTACTCATCTGCAAGACGTCTGTAAGATGTTAATGATTTAGAATGGATGTAAAACTGCCATTTTTAAGATGTTTATCAGACGTTGTCAGATCGTTGCCGCCGTTTTTAGTCGGGCACCCAAATTGTTTCAAACAATCAGAGTAGTCTTACTGCCATAAGGCCTGGGAGAGTACAAAAACGCACCACAAGGTGGGAACTTGTTTCAATTGTTTCAAGTGATTTTATTTCGGACAGCTGTCTCTTCACACGTGAATGAATCCGTAGACTTTACCCACAATAAGAATAAAAAGAAAAAAAACATATATTTTTTTAAACTGACTATACAAACATTGAAACAAAAAACATGCTGTGAGCCACAAAACCATACATCACGCTAGCCTTTGAGCCACAAAACCATACATCACGCTAGCCTCGACATGTAGAAAGACATTTGCGGGCTTGGGTCTTTTTCTCACCCCAACCATGCTCAACCAACCTTACTTTCCTTTGTCTCACTCGCACCTATATACATTTACACTTCCCGCCCAAAACGAATGGATCGTACCATCTTTAGGGGTCAATAAACATGCTTTTTAACACAATGTGTATCTTTGATTCAGTTGCACCTACACCTCTCCGTACCTTAGTACTGTGAACTGACATTCACGTGATGACCTCTGTGCTCATCATCACAGGCGTTTTCCAGATCTCCAGATCTTTAGCAAAGATCTTTCAAAAAAAGGCTGCTTTTTTACGTGATCTTTGGTATAATGTTTATCAGATAAATGACCAGCTGATGAATCAACAGCGTTATGATATGTGCACGCTTGCAGTTTGCATTTAATACAATATACTGTATATATATATATATATAATATATATATATATATATATATATATATATTATTTACCACATCTTTAAATAGCAGACAATCGACATCATGTTTAGAAATTAAAAACCCCACATAATTTACTAAAAATTATGGTCATTTGTTTGAAATCACATCAATTTAATGAGTAAAGTTGCAAAAATAGCTCCGTCTAGTATTAAAATCATCATCCCATTCCTCTGTAAAGTAGTGGACAGTTTGCTGATGTAGTTTATAAGTGCTGTCATAGTGCAAGTTCACATTCTTCCATAAACCAATGACTTTAAATACAGCAGAAATGCATCAGTTTACATTGATTCGTAAGTTTATCCCATCTTTTCCAAAGAGTCATGCTCTCTTAACACAAATTGTTGACTTTACCACGCATTTTGAAAAAAAAATTTTTTGAAAAACAATAAGGTTTTATCAACAAAGTAAAATACTTTGAAGCTTAATATGTAACCTTTTAATTGTACGGGCAACAAATTATTAATTGATGCATGCTGCCAGTTAGCATTTGAAAACCACTTTACTTTAAACGTGCCGCTCTTAATGTAAGTTCTTCTGCTGCAACGGCTGCGGCCCTCATTACTGCGGTCGGTCCTCCCGCAGCTGCAACCGCTGCAACCGCCACTGCTCCTCCTCCGATAACAGCAATTGCTGTTTTTCCAAAGTCTTTCATTCTTTTTCTAAAATGCTCTTGACTAATCTTTTTTTGAGCTTGCTTATAAACCTCATTAGTGTAGAACATTCCTCCATTCATCATCACCATGCTATCAATCTTCTGCAGCAGCTCTGCGACCTGAGTTTGTTTCTCTCTGTCTGCATTGTTGAATAAGTGATTTCTTCCACCACAGTTCTCGGTTAATGCCAGTAGATCTGAACTCTCTGTGATATATTCATCTAAAGATTTATTCAGTGCATCAGCATGAGTGAACAAAATGATGGTGTAATGCGCAGCATCCTCTCCAAAGTTCTCATGAATCCATTTCACTGTGTCCTTCTCCTCCTCTGTGAATCTCCCCAGTCTGATGACCAGCAGAAACACATGAGGACCAGGAACAGACATCTCAACACACCTCTCGATCTCAGACTTCATTTCTTCATTTGTGATTGATGTGTCAAACAGTCCTGGAGTGTCGGTCACTGAGATTGTTCTTCCCTCCGCTGTTGTCTCATGAGTTTCACAGTGTCTAGTAACAGATTTAGCACAACAATCTTCCTTAAACTTATTTTTGCCTAGTATAGTGTTTCCTGTCGCACTCTTTCCTGATCCAGTTTTACCCAGTAACACAATCCTCAGATCTGTTAGACAATAAGACAAAAACATATTGTTGAAGTGAATATTATATATGTTTCATATAATGTAAACTGAAGTAAAGAATTAAGCTACAGATTGATGGATATTTACCATGACTTGACAGATGCATCTTTTCATTTTCTCTTACATACTCCCACATCAGGATTTCCCAGTCTTCCTGATCCTCCTCCTGTGACTGGATCTCTACCTGAGCAGCTTCTCCATTAGCTGGCAGTGTGTCTTTTGTCTTGCTCACCGGTCCATATTCTTCACCCTCCGGACTCACATCATCATGATCTCCTTTTTGTCTCTCTTCTACGCTTTGCTTTGCATTTGTATTCTCCTCTTGGTGTATTCCTTTAATCTGCTCTTGTCTGTCTCTCTTCTCCTGTATCTCCATGTTTGCCTTCCTCAGCTCCTCTTTCTTCTTTCTCTCGTCCGACTTTCTGAGTTTATTATTCATGAAGATCTCAATGGTGTAGTGCTGTCCTTCATTATTCTTCACCAGATTATCAATTTCCCTCAGAAGCTTCATGATCTGTTCGGAAGTACACTCCATTTTGCTGTTTATTGTGTGAAATCTGCCCTTAGAAACAACTCAAGAACTCTTTGGTTCTCTCACTTTCAATAAACTGTTTGCATTCTTTTCTAGACATTTTTTCTCGCCCGGTAAACAGCACTAGGGTGAACTTCAACACTTCTTCTCCAAAACTTTTCTGAATCTTTTCTACCATCTTTCTTGCATTGTCTTCTGTGTACGTGTCCAGTTTGACTATCAGCAGAAAGACATGAGGACCAGGATGAGCGTGAGAAAGACTCTTCATCATTTCATTCTGTAGATCTTCATCAGTCAGTTCAGTGATGAAGAATCCTGGAGTGTCAATAACTGAGATGTTTCTATCTTCTACTCTGCCTCTCTGGACTTCACTCACTGTGGTTGTTTTCTCTTTAAATGCTTCTCTGCCCAGTATTGCATTACCTGTTGCACTCTTACCAACACCAGACACTCCCAACAACAAAATCCTCAAGTTCTGAAAAGCATGTGATTCATTGGGACCTGTGATAAAACAGACTATGTCAAAATATGTAAAAGATAAAAAATATTTTTCATATTATATTTGACATTGCTCAGTAAATAGTGTGCCACAACAGCATTGTCACATGTGTTGTGATAGTACATTTGTTGCATCTTAAGGTGATTTGAGACATGTGTATTGCTTAATCATTACATAAAGGAAAATACTGTAGAAGTGGTACAAGAAACAGCCACTGAACAGGTTGAGCTATGTGGAAATAAGGCTGTGCTACTGCTTTTTAACATGAAAGAACATTTGAACAATAGATATCTACATCTCCATTAAATGTACTTCCGTATGAACACACACATTCTCACATGCCAGGGGAAAACCAGTGAGATTTCAAAGGCCACATCATTACAATAGAAATGTAAAATAGAAAATGTTTATGAAAAATAAGTTTTATAAAATATGTTTTTAATATCATGTTCTATGCATTGATTCATAAAGAGTAAGGGACAGCCCAAAAATTGCTTTCCTGTAGCTCAGTTGTAAGAGCATTACGTTAACAACTCAAGGTCGTGGGTTTGATCCCAGAGGATTGCACATATTTAGAAACAAAATTATAGGATTATGCAATGAATAAAATTTGCCAACTGCTCAAATTTAAATGTAACTTCCTTCAACAAGAGAACTGCATATCTATGTAAATCTCCACTTTAAACTAACATCCTGTTTGACATTCAAATGTTGCTTTACAAAAAAATAGAGTAAATAACTCATAATGTTCTGAGTCAGTTCTAATAATAATGTCATGTTGAAGACATTGTTTTTAATATTTGTTTTATTTGTGCAATGGTAAGTGTATTTGTACCGAAGAGGCAACATTTCAAATATAGTCATCATTCCTATCCCCTACTCCCTTCGGAGGGCAAAGCCCTTGAGTTTAGACTTTGTAGTGAACAAGGCTTTTGCGTCCCATTATGTAGACCAGGGTTCCTCAAATCTTACCCTGGAGGGCCGGACTACTGCAGATTTTAGCTCCAGCCCTGATCAAACACACCTGAGCAGGGTTGGAGCTAAACTCTGCAGTGCTCCGGCCCTCCAGGGTAAGATTTGAGGAACCCTGATGTAGACGTTTGGATTGCACTTGGCAAAGCGCCATCATTTCCACATTATCTTCAGCTGGAATGTTTTTGTGACAATGCTGCATTTTGTCCGTCAGCAGATGTCGCTGTTTTCATGGCACAATTTAAGCATAAAACCTGTTTGCTAATAAACAATACATTTTAAATTGGATTGTTTTATATACAGAAATGTTTATATATTAAACAGCATATTTAAATATATATTATATATAATGTATTGTTTATTTGCAAACAGTTTTTATGCTTAAGTTATGCCATTAAAACAGCGACATCTGCTGACGAACACAATACTTTGTTTTGCCAGCTGAAGATAATGAGGAAATGACATCACTTCCTTTGCCAAGTGCATATCAAACGTCTCCATAATGGCACACAAATGCCCTGATCACTCCAAAGTCAAAACTACAAGGGCTCTGCCCTACGAAGGGAGTAGGGCACAGGAATGATAACTTCATTTTGGAATTTTCTCCTCGACAGCTAGTGACGGTTCATTGCATCCCTATTGTATGTATATAGAGGACAGGTTGACTCATGTCATGATGATACATTATCTCACTTCATGAGTCCGTACAACTTCATATCTTGTGAGTAAAGAAAGTTTAACTGACCTTCATATGTTGATGCCATCTCTGCCATAAAACCTTCTGTTGTTGCTAGGAGTGTGTATGCCAGACAGTGTTTACTGAATGACTGAAACTGAAAGTCTGCTTCTGTCACTTAAAGAGACAGTTCACTTCAAAATAAAAATTCTCTTATCACGTATTCACCCTCATGTTGATAAAAGTGTGTGACTGTTTCTTCAGTGAAACACAAAAGAAGATATTTTGAGAAATGTCTCAGTGGATCATACAATGAAAGTCAATGAGGTTCAATATTGTTCGGTTATTCTTCTTTGAATTCTGTATAAGAAAGTCGTACAGGTTTGGAATGACATGGAGGTGAATTAATGATGACATAATTTAAATTTGAGTGTGAGACTGTTGTTCTAGCATAGAACAAAATCTTTCTTATGTTACACATTAGCACTGCCTTCTGGGAAGTTATATAAGGTCCCATATCAGTAATCATATTATTTTTTCTGTGATCATAACTCTCCGGCTCCATGACAATTGATGTAGTGATAAATGAAAATATTGTCTGAAAGGTTCTTCACAATAAGAGGCATTTAAGTGTCTTTGTGTTTTAATCTTGAAAAAAGGGCCGCTACTGACTGAATATGAGATACGCACTAGTAAAGCACACACAGTGTTTCCACACATTAACTCCTAACACAATATAGATGCAGAGAAAGATGTCTGTGCACGAGTTCATATGGGCTTAATCTACATGAGGTACGGTAGGGTAAAGAGATTTGGTGCATGCTGCTGAATGAGATTGCAATTTATTTATTCATAAATATCCTCAGAGATTGTAAGGAGTCTCTTGATACTTTGATGTCATGTAGTGATCCGTCTATGCACCTCTGCCTGAAGTCAAACAATCCTTAAAACACATGACAGGATTTGAAGTTGGGGAGGGCAGGGCTGCTCAAGCCCACCTGACACACATGTTTTTTTATAAACAAGCTCCTTCCGGACTTGTGCCGCTCGTGCACTGACAGGACTGTTGTATGGGGTATGTGCACATTCCTGTGGTGGCACTGCTGTCAACTGATCAGCGTTGTCATGGCATGAATTGTTGAAAATGTTTCCAAAGGGATTAATTCTGGAAAACAAACTAGTTAAAAGTCAGTTTCATCAAGTTATGCTTTTATGGCAAAGATGCAAAGTATGTTATTCACACCACAACACTTTTGTATTGTGATACAAAGTAGCAATGGTTTGACAGCTACATCTTTGGCCCACATCTGATCCACACCCTGCTGTTTGGAAGTGAGTAGATTGATCAATTTGTCTCAGATTTGGCCACATTTTACATTTACATTTACATTTAGTCATTTAGCAGACGCTTTTATCCAAAGCGACTTACAAGTGGGGTAGATAATGGAAGCAATTAGGACAGCATAAGTACAACAAAAGCATAAGTGCAATCAAAAAGACTAGTCTTATATAGCCTAACACAGTATACGGAACCATTCATTCAAACAAATTTTTTAGTAGAGAAGAAAAGAGTCAGAACAGATCAGTCAAATATTGACGGAAGAGATGTGTTTTCAGGCGTTTCTTAAAGATGGCTACAGAATCTGCAGATCTTGTAGTAGTGGGCAGATCATTCCACATAGGTGGAACAGATCCGGAGAAGGTGCGCGAGAGAGATTTTTTACCTTTATGTGATGGCATCACAGACGTCGTTCGTTTGCAGAGCGTAGGGATCTGGCAGGTACATATGTCTGCATTAGCGATTTATCGGCCAAAGATCATTGAATGAGGGCTGTGGCCCACACTGTGTAACTCCTTCCCTATCAACGGTTTTTCGATTCACGATGATGATACAAACAAACACAGAGTGGTGTTTGACCCATATAGTCTTTACTTTTTAGGTTTAGATTAGCAACAGCACTACCTAGTGCTTGGTGGCAGAAACACAGATTCCTGTAAAATGTCATCTTTGGCAGGGAAGCGTTGTTTCTTAATCAAGGAGATATCTCTCCATTTGCAGGGACAGAGAAACTGAAACTGATGAGTAAAGTATGGGGAGTAAGGTGTGGGACAGATTTGGGCTGCAAAAATTTGCTATCTGGGCAAGGTTGATCAAAATGCTCAACAAAATAAAAAGAGAATGCCCAAGACTTGCAACATACAAACCTATAAAACAACAAAACCATAATAAGACTCAAAATGAGCAATTACTCAATGTTCCAGAAACAGCTTGTTCTTTGTAGTTGTATTGCAGCCTTACCTGTAAAATTATAATAATACATAAAAATAATTGTGAAATGCATGGCACCACAGGGTGCAAAACGTTTACCAATTACAGAAATAACGGAACACCCTGAACTGAAATACCGTGTTTAAACTGTGAACATAAGAAAACGTGTGTCTACCATACAGTAAAAAAACATGTTTTTACAGTAGTATGAAATTATTTGTCTGTAAATTACAAAAAACATTAAAATTGTTGAATTTACAAAAAGGGTTAAATGTAAAAATAACAGTATAAAACTTTTGAAATTACACAGACTTTACATGTCTATATACTTTTAAACAATTATTTTGTTAATTGGATTGTTTACACAACCCGTCAAAACTGAACAGACCATAGAGTACTTTCTTCTACTTATACGTAGACGGTACTTTAAATAACAATAAAACATCAAGTCATTCATGTTATGCAGCATGTTGATTTGTTTAAAGTCCTTTGGATCAGAAGTAATGATTGTCATCAGTTTTCTGACATATTTCACAGTCAAACTAAATATTGAATGAGGAAGAATAGTGGGTGTGGCTCGTGCTTTCTACCGTGAATTAATTGGATGAATAACAACAACATGTTCTGTTCAACCCATCAAACTCACTTCATCAGAGAAAGATCACTACTAGAGGATAGAAGTGCATTTTCAGATTTTACAATTATTACTTTTGTTTAACAGAAAACATCTGTTTTTTCTGGAAATTTGATGTAAATATATGCCGTTTTATGGAATTTTACTATTTTTATAAAACAAATTGAAAATACTGTTGCGTTATGCTGCATTTTCCATGTAAAAATATTTTTTTTAAAGTGTAGAAACAGAATAATCCTGTAATTGTCCACATAACAAAAGCCGGCCTCTCTTACCGTACTTCAATAAAAGTGAAAGAAAAAGTTACATACACACCCATTGCTTTGTCATCCCACTTGAACCCTGTGGGGTTATTTTTGACTTGTTTTTCTTTTCGTCATAGTTTGCTTTTGCTTTTCTTTGTGAGTGTGTTTCTAGAAACCTATGCTTAGTGTTAATAACATACATTTTGTCACTGAAGAATGCAGTCCAAACACACAACCCAGTTTAATAAATATATTTACTATTCACAATATGAGTTATTACTGAGCTGAGATGATAGAGCTGGTTAAAGAAGGAAGCTGCGATTTGAAATCTCTTCACTTCAAAATGTCAATTGCTAATAGATTTTTAATGATAATCTTAAATCCAGAGGTGGGACCAAGTCATTGTTTTCAAGTCACAAGTAAGTCTCAAGTCTTTGCATTCAAGTGTCAATTCCTCAAGTCATCTCAAGTCCCAAATCAGGTGAGGAGAGTCCAAGTCAAGTTGGAAATCTTGAATGTTAATAGAATTGAATCAATATCACTTTTTGTGAGAATCTGGATTTCGTCCTGTCCTCTACAAATATTGCATCTGTGTACAATACAGAATTCATATATCATATGTATTCATTTATATTCATTCATATTAGTATTAGCTTCTATTCACATAATATGTGCCTTACTTTCTGTTGTTTAACCTTGTTGAACGTTGTATCAGATCTTATGCTGTTTTATACTGTCTTATGCTGATATAAGTATCTGTTGGTCTCCATATGAAGGTTCCTAATGATGTCAAGGGACAATTGTTTTGATATTGAGTACGTATATTGAATACTTACTTTGTGATATCATATCTGTTGTTCGCAGGAGGAAGAGAAATGTCTGGTGATTTTCCACTCTGGTGGTTTTCCATGACAAATGTTACCTCCTGTTTGATGTTTATGAATATTAGTCCTTACTACAATAAACATTGGACTCTGATTGACTCTGACTCTGATTGACTCTGAACTAGACACATGTGTCTCAGTCAAACTTTGTCTCCAGATCTGCAAACTCTGTGTGTTCCGTCGACTTGACTCTTCAACCGTAGAAAATCGTTTAGACAAGGGGACATAAGAAGTTTACATTCTTACACTTTTCTACGCACAAAAATCACAATAATTGTGATCAGTGTTTGCTTTAGTTGCACCCTTGACTGTTTTACTTTAATGTTAAATTTGGTGTCTTCTGAATACGGTAATGTGTTAAACTACAATTGTTGGGCCAAAGAAAGTTTAGTCCAACTTTGTTGAGGTTTGTAATAATGAGTGTTGGGTTTTTTTTGGGATCCTACTTTGCTGCATTCAAGTTGTGTAATCAGGCCTCACCTATTGAACCTCCCATTGTTAAAAGCATAAAAGTACACAGTTGTCAACCTCAAAAAAATAATAGTAGTACAATAGCTATCCACGAACAAAGGAAGTATTCACAGATGAATGGAATGTAGTTCTGTAATTCTAGAAGGCATTGATGAGCTTGTTCAATTGTGTATGATTTTTATCGAAACTTTGTAGGACAATGGCCCTTCGGGGGATGGGGACAGAGATGAAAAAAACAATACATTTAAAAATGATACACTTGTAATAACTCGATGGAAATATTTATCATATATAACTCAGCTCAACTCAACTTTATTTATATAGCGCTTTTTAAATTTTTTATTGTTACAAAGCAGCTGTACATGAGACACATTGAATACAGGTAAAACACCTAAAGGCATATACCTGTAAAAAAAGAAAAAGGTGAAAACAACAAATACAGACATACAAATGCTCCACACACACAATATGCATGCATGCATACTTACACACAAACACAGTGAAAGCACACATTTGAGATAAAGGAGAGAGAACCACAGGTCAAATATTAAACAGACTATAAATTCTTATATGCAATATTAATCACGTCCAACTTCTGAATTCAAAAGCAGCCCCCCCGGCCAGGCAAATAGTGCAAAACAATATGCAAAAGGTGGCGAGGAACCCAAAACTCCAATCGAGAAAACAAACCTCAGGAGAACCCAGGCCCAACCGGGGGATTCCAGTTCCCCTCTGGCAAAAGCTGCTGCCTCTGCACAAGCTCAACAGTGCTTGCACAACAAGGCTAAATAAAAGATAAATAAACTTAATAAGGTAAATAATAGATTTAAAATTATCATAAACAATCTAATAGCATTTGAAATGTTCTAGGAAACTCGTGTCAAGTTGTCGTGTCCTTTATCCAGCTCTATCCTCTTAGCTCTTGTCAGGTCACCACTTCACATTCTCCGCTCTGCCATCAGGTCTGGGCATGAACTGCATCCTGCGGTAACCTTGGAACAATGAGACAAGACTGGCTGAGAGTAGAGTACTGTTCTGCACTCTTTGATGCAACAAGTACATAATTTTGTTGTTGGATGTGTTCCTGGTTCCGGTTGATCTAAATAATGCAGCCTAGATCCTCTGATGATTTATATTATGGAAGTGCAGTGTATGCAAGATTAAAAAGATGCGTCTTAAGTCTAGATTTAAACTGACAGAGTGTGTCTGTCTCCCGGACAGTGCATGGAAGAATATTCCAAAGTTTAGGCGCTAGATAATAGAAGGATCTATCACCTGCACTTGATTTTGAAATTCTAGGTATTACCAACTGACTGGATGCCTGAGAGCGTAATGCACGTGGACGACTGTAATACAATAGAAGTTCATTCAAATACTGCGGCGCTAGACCATGTAGGGCTTTATAGGTAATAATATAATAATAATATAATAATATAGTGAGCGGTCCGTCCATTGGCTACACCACTTTTCGACTCCAGCTCTTGTTGAGGAAAATTAGTCTAAAAACTTTTACAAAAAAAGAAGGTCCAGGTGTCAAGAGAATTAAAATGTCCAAAAAAGAGAGATGTTCACAAAGCATCTGAAGATACAGCATTTTGCATCAACAGTTATACACAAACTTCAGAGGGCGTTCACTGCCCTTTACCAATCAGGTAAGGTCTTGTTATCTCTTCTTTTATTTTGTCAATCCCATTTCATCTGCCACTCTTATTTCCTAAGCAACAAGGTATGGTTCCGTCTGTGGCAGACCAATTGAAATTTAGTTTTTTTTTATAAATTTACATACAACAGGTACGGTTACTTCTCTCATTAATACCAGTCTCCAAATGTTTAAGAAAAACATGTTTTTACCAATATTTCTGCACCAAGACCATTACTATGTGTACTCAAATACTGTGGAAACTCCCCAGAACTTGTGCAAGCTTTTAAACAATGGTTGGAATTAGTTACAACATTTTTGTCCTATCAGGAGATATGAACAAAACGCACAGAAACAGAACTTTAAAAAAAGTAAAATAAAATTAAGTATTTTCTAATGTTCAAAAGTTTTTTTAATAAATGTTTAATTTCTCTGTCAGTCCACACTCATACAGCACAACAGTGAGACCGTAGATTAGAAAATGTTAACAGTTCAAATCACGTTTAGTTAAAATGTACACAGGCTTCTATAGTGCTAATGTATATTCCAGTGTCAGTCCCAACACAGCTCCCCCTAATATTGCTGATTTAGTTTTTTGTGTTGATGGTATAAACAACAAACCTAGTGGCACAGCTGCTAATAAAACCATCTTTAGTATCTTTATCCTTTTAATGTGTTTCTGAGCCTGATTAAACTTCTCTAAAGTAAAAAGGTTTCCCCTGTTCTCCTCCACCATTCTCTCAATATTCACCAGCAGCTCTTCAACCTGATCTTGATTCTCTCTGTCTGTATTGTTAAATGAATGGTATCGGCCTCCACAGCTGTCAATTAAAATCTGTAGATCTGTACTCTCTGAGATATATTCAGGTAAAGATTTATCCCTCAGCTGATCCGAATGAGTGAAAAGAACGATCGCATGGTTTAAAACATCTGTTCCAAAGTTCTTCTGAATCAATTTCACAGTTTTTTCCTTATTTGTATATGTCACACCCAGTTTGATCACCAGCAGGAACGCGTGAGTACCAGGAAATGACATGCTGACACTGTTCATCATTTCTGTCCTCAGTGTGTCTTCACTAAATGATGTAACTGACAGTCCTGGAGTGTCAATGACTGTAATTTCTCTTTCACCAATCACTGCTATCCCTATCTGAGAAGTTGAAGTAACAGCAGATGGAGACAAACTTTCCCTGAACACATTGTTTCCCAGAATGGTGTTTCCTGATGCACTCTTTCCTGATCCAGTCATACCGAATAACACAGCTCTTAGATCTGATACTACAAAACAGATAAAGAGAATGAGGATGAGGATAAAATGGCTGACAGACAGATACAGATAAAGATAGTACAAAGACAAGGTTTACTTTGTGGAGGCAACTGCAAGCTCCGCCTTCTTTCTATTATAAAACAAAACAAAAACGGGGGTCAGGTGTACATAACTTATTTATATTCAATAAAATATTCAACCTGTTTACATTCTAATTTTACCATCAAATGTTATCTTTATGTAACTAATAATCTTATCAACAAGAATTGAAAAAATTACAAATATATTTTTAAAATACAAACACAAATGTACACAGCCAAGGCACACATAAAATCACAAATAAGAGCCCAACTTAAGGAAACACTTATCACCATGATGATGACTTCCAAATGAATTACATTCAACTAAACAAATATTGGCCTGGTTCCACAGAAAAGGTTTAGGGCTATACCTAGTTAAATTAGGATATTTAAGTAGCTTTTATTTAAAACAATTTTTGACTGGGAATAGTCTTAAGCCCTTGCCTGTGAAACCAGGCAATTAAGTATTAACCCGCTTATGGGCCCTGTGCAAGTTGAGTGTTAAAATACAAAAATTGTACTCTGCTTTTCATTTCAAATATGTATTTTAGATTCATATATTTGAAATACTGTCCATCACTGTCACCTTAATTGAAATCATGTTTGACAGCATGTAAGATACTGTCAGAAGACTTCACTTATCAAAGCACTTAAGCACTTAAGTTTTATCCGAGTCACTTTGTTGTCAATTTTATGATTTTGTAAATAAAACAAAGTTTAGATGTCAACATTTCATCAGTTCAATACAAGTACAATATGCTATCTATGCAGACACTGATTAAAAGCCTTTAAAATCCATTTCATGTTATTTGTTCTCCAATTAGAAATAAAGTTATAACAGGTTTAACTGACCTTGTTGAGCTCCCTCCATTTCTCAGTGCTGTAAAAAAGTGAAAAGTTGTTTTTAGAGCACTGACTCTCCCGTCCATGTTTAACATATTCCTTCATGCTTTTTATTAAAAAAATGATTTTGTAAAATCTTGACATTTACCTGCACCTGTCCCACCACAGTGGTTTTCTGTAGTTAACTTTCGGTTGCATCACATCAGGAGACAATTCTATTCTTTTTCAGTGTGTGGCCTGCTTTGAATAGAAAACTAGATGAGCAAGTTTACTAAGCTTTTATTTATATAAGACTCCATTATCATTATCAGCTTAGGCACCTGCTGAACCATACTCAAAAAAAAGAAATTGTGCCTTTCACTTTACATGAACAAATCCCTTTCATTTAACATGATTGTTCAGATTTCTAGCTCAAACGTGCACTCAAAAAAGCTCTTTGGTTGATCATGATTTAATCATATGGTTCCACATTTGAGTCATGTTTTCTTAACATGAAATAAAAATGTAGACAGAACATGACAGAAAAAATTCTACTGATTTAAAAAAATTATGTCCAGTTGACATTTTGTGCTTTTAACCATAAAATAATAACACAAATAAAATGTATCCGCTGAAGAGACTACATTACATAAAGCTAAGTTGAAATATTAAAGGCTAAGCAGAGGTGGGAGCAAGTCAAGTCTCAATCAACAAAAGAAAGCTTTATGCTGAAATTCATGCTGGTTAACATCATAGTTCAAATCTCATTAATGACTCCTAGCATCCATTGCAGTTGATCTGATGTTCTGGACTAGTTTGGAGATAAACACCATTGAAGAGATTTGTATGAGGAATGTTGATGACCTAGTGTGTCAGAAAATCTAGCCATTTATTTATGACACAGTATGTTTACATGTGTGAAGCAGAACATTCAAGTCAGATTTGAAATATCATGTGAACCATTATACAGTCATGCTTCTCATATTTACATCAGCTTGACAAATGAAGAATCTACTCCAAGTTAAAGAGCATTTTATTATAAAAATATTTTTATGTGAGTCAAGACCTCAACTAAAGCAAATACTGACACAATAATGAAACTAAACTAAAAAATCAAGAGTCAAACCTGCACAACTAAAAAGACACTGACCAGTTATTTCAATTAAACATTAACAGAAAAAAAATGTTTATTCTCAATAATATAAGTAAGTAAAGATATTAATGAAGCAGTATAGTGAGCTTGAGTCACAACTGCTATTAAAAACACAAACTTGTGGTATGTCATGTACAAATTTTTACCGACTTTCCCACCGTGCAATTACTGGTACAGTTATGTCTCCGTGCTTTTATGCTTTCGAAGATCCGTTAAGTAACATCGACAAGGTGAAGGTATTTTTTCAGCTCGACTTGTTATGACAGTGAAACTCCCTCTATTGTCATCCCAAGGCAAGTCTTTTTACAATTTTCACTGTAACAAACCAGCTGTACATGAAACATATTGACTATAAGCAAAAATTTAAAAACAAAAAAGGTGAAAACAAAGAAGACAGACACGCATACACCGGTTCAAAAACACCCACATACAAAAGACACTCTCAACTCCACACACACAATACGTGCACACCATAGGAGGAAATTATTAAATTATCATTAATAATCTAATAGCAATTGAAATTTTGTAGTGAAGACATGTCAAGTCGTCGCTTCCTTCTTTATCCATCTCTATCATTTTAGCTCAGTTATTATCTTGTTGTTATATATTGTGATGAGAAAATATATTTATTAAACTGGGTCGTGTGTTTGGACTGCATTCTTCTGTGACAAATGTATGTTATAAACACTAAGCATAGATGTCTAGAAACACACAAAGAAAAGCAAAAGAAAAATATTATGAAAAGAAAAACAAATATAGCCCCACAGAGTTCAAGTGGGATGACAAAGCAATGGGTGTGTATATGAGTTTTTCTTTTACTTTTTAAGTACTGAAGGAGAGGCTGGCCTTTGTTATGTGGACAATTACAGGATTATTCCGTTTCTACACTTAAAAAAAAAAAAATCTGGGAAAATGCAGTATATTGAATTTGTTTTATTAAAATAGTAAAATTTAATAAAACGGCATACTTGGCATACATCATTTTTATTGTTTTATGGGTTTTATATGTTGTTAGTCTTGCTCTTTCTCTTTTTATTTTGTTGAGCATTATGGTCAACCTTGGTTGTTTTTCAAGAGTGTCAGATTATTATCAAATAAAAATCAATTTTATGCCAGGGGTATCCCATATGTGTTTGTACAACAGGAACATATAATTCATTGATAAAGACATGAAGACATGCATGAGGATGAATTCAAACACACTTACAACTGCAAAATTATCAACATTTACCAAATTAACGAATTAACCAAATTAACAAACAAGATAGCCTACAGGGAGCTGCTATGGTTGCAATACTTACTTCAAAGTTGCTCAAAGACTGTTTTAAGTGGAAAGCCAACATTTTAATATGTTAAAAACCAACACCTGTCAAATACCCACTCGCATTGATGTAACATGTGTATATATGATAATATACTCACAGATTAAACTAGTTAAAAACATAAAGTCAAATGTTGCAATTTACCCCATAAAGGGGGACAGTTGCAACAGCCCACAGGCAATATATTTATTACAAATATTTTAAAGTTGCTGAAATACTGTATTAAGAATAAATTGGAAACAAATATTTCTAAGTAATGAGGAACAAACCAAGCCAATGATACCAGGCTATTGCAAGGGCTCTTTATTGATCCAATTTTATTATCCTAATATGACAAATTTCATTACTTTGAATCAAACAGAACATAAAGGTAACATAAGTTTTTTTATAAACACAAATATACCAGAAGTGTTAACAATATTTAATTATATGTAAAAAAAGTACTAACATATGCCAGGATAAGAATTCCTACAAAATAAAAGGATATTAGCTAAACATGATTGTGGAGTAATAAAATATACATCCATAATAAATGACAAAATAAAAGACAAAAAAAAGCAAAACATAAAATATCAAACTCTTGCTGTAATTTATTCAGATTTGTACAGAACAATACCCCAAAGTATCTTTGTCACAATGGTGACAAACAACAACAAATAACGTCATGCTGCAATGCATGCTGGGAGTCAAAAATGAGTTTTGAACTAGGATGTTACCCAGCATGCACTGCAGCATGAAGTTTTGTTGTTATTGTTTGTCACCATTGTAGAGATACATACACTGATTCTTCATGCCTGTGTAATTCTTTTTCGTTTGCAGTTGCATTTGCATGCAAATATTTCTTGATGACAAAATAATACTGCTATTATGTTTTTTCAAGATAAGCACACAATCCTGATGTTATGTGTAAATTAAACGAGATGAGGACTATTGCACAAACTAACACCATTTGATTGGAATTTTATTTGCATTGACAAAACAACTATACTTTGAAGCATACAGCTACAGAATGCCAAAATAATTTCAACACTTAAACATCTAGAGTTGAGAGACTAACTCAAGGAAACACTGATCACCATGACGAGTTTCAACTGAAGTAAAACAAATATTAAGTGATGACCCGCCCATGGGCCATGTGCATGTTAAGGGTTGAGTATTTTCTATTTGAAATACATGCCCAGCCCTGATAGTAACAAGATACAAAATAGGTCTATATAACACTTGTCACTTTGTCATTTGTATTTATTTCCCTAGTCTTTCTTGCTAAAGAAATAAACTCCAGCACCAAGTGCTGCTGCTGCTCCCAAAGCTGCACCTGCTGCTGCACCTGCTGCTTTTCTCATCTAATGCAGCTTCTCCTATCTGTGAAGTTAATACAAATCCTACTGCTGCTCCTAAATAACCTCCAGCTGCTGCTGCTCCTAATAGTCCTGTTGTCTTCAGTTCTTCTGCTTCTTTTAATAATCTTTCTCGTCTTTCTGATTCTTTATTTGATAATCTTGCTTTTTCTTTTGCTATTGCTCTATTAAGACGCTTTTCATCTAGATTCTTCTCATAGTCCTGCTTTGTATATTTGACTCCATTCATCATCCTCAGTGTCTCAATCTTCCTCAGAAGTTCAGTGACCTGAGATGGATCTTCATCTCTGTTACTAAACACATGATATCTACCAGCACACTGATCAACTACTGACCTCAGTGTTTTGTATTCATGCAAACATTTTTCCACAGGCTCATGTATATGATCTCCATGAGTGAAGAGTACAATTGTGTGTTTTAGAGCCTTTGGTCCAAAAATCTCTTCCATCCACTTCACATTGTTCTGCTCTTTCTCTATTATTTTATTGCCCAGTTTAATCACCAGCAGAAACACATCAATGCCATCTTCTGTATAGTCAAATATCTGCTTCATTTGTTTGTGTGTTGCTGTATCTGCCTTTGTTTGTTCAGGGAGTCCCACCGTGTCAATCACTGTGATTGTCTTTCCATCCAGTTCAGTTTGTTCTTTCTGACAGATTCTAGTGTGATGCTGAATTAAAAAACCTACTTCAAATTTCTCTCTACCTAAGATAGTGTTTCCTGATGAACTTTTTCCTCCAACAGCACGATCCTCAGATCTGACACTGTAAATAATAAAACACTGATAAAAGTAGATGACAGAAAGATAGACAGACAGACAGATCGAAAGATTATTCAGTACTTACATAGAAGAGGTCGCTCCATGCTGTTTCTTTGCATCTTCCCTGAAAAGAGAATATTTTTGTGAATTTGATCAAATAATTTAAAATAAGTACAATCCAGAATGGAGAGAGATGAAAGAGCAGGGTTTGAAGCCCAACAACAATTTGGTAAATCTACATTTAATATAACATTAAATCATAGAGATACATTTATATACTAATAACAAATAAAAAAACAATGTGGTGCATGTGTGCGTTTGCATGTGCATGTGAGAGAGAAATATTACCCTTTGTAAAATCCCTGTAACACACAGCTTCTTTTGTAATATTGCTTGTAATTTTGCTACAGCAACAGTAACTATGGGGGACCTGCGGAAAGATTACATGCTGATAACTGATGGACTAACACTTGACAACAAATACGAATGAATGTCTCAATAATATATATACAAATAATCAAGATATCAGATGAAATCAATACATGTGAAAAATAGAATGGATTCAAATGTACCTTTACAGTTTGTGATGAATTCAAGTCTTTATTAATGAATTCTAAAGGTTTCTATTACAAACACATGGAATACCCCTGTCATAAAAATAGATTATAATGTTATAATAATTTGAAATATTAAAACAATACGATGTTTATTTATATAGCTGGTATAAAATCCAACAAAGGTTGACCAAAGCGCCATACAAAATAAACATATAACAGTAAAAACATATAAAACCCATAAAACTATAAGACACGTATAGGCATACATGTATAAAATAACTGAAATATTAACACTTACCTGATGTTTCTAACAACTTGTTGTTTGTTGTGTTCAGCAACAGAATAATCCTGAAACTGTCCACAAGAACCTAAGCAAAACATACAGACACACCCATTGCTTTGTCATCCCGCTATCTCCTGTCGGGTTATATTTGACTACACTTGTTTTTAAATAATACTTTGCTTTTGCTTTTACTTTATGGATGTGTTTTTTGGAAATCAAACAAGGCCATACTAGGAAAATTGTAAATTAGTTTTTAGATACACAATCCACTTAAAGATAAGTGGAGTAAAACGGTGGATCATATTTCTAGTAAATGGGTGCTGCTTCTTGATGTGTATGATTTGTGATCAACAATTCAGTTATCAAAATCTGTAATAATTTATATTATTTGCTCACACAGTATGGGAGGGTGTATATCTTTTCCATTCTATTCTATTCATATAGAATCCATGTCAGCCGTCACCCTACACCAAGCACATATTCAATCATCAACAACACTTCTGAAGCTGTGCAAGTAACTTTAAAGTGATTACATCAGACTTTAAAAACTGAAATAACGTGCTGGCGCACCATTGGCTCTTAGCTCTATTTGCTACAACCAAAGAATGCCTAACATTAAGTCATGAGCCCAGCTAAAACAAACACTGATCACAATAATGGTGATTTGTTGAAATTTCACAAAAAATTCAACATTAATTTCGGGTGCAAAAATGATATTGATTCGATGCAATTATCATTGACTATTCAACTATTTTTAACATTATTTCAATTGTTGCTTGCTATCAGGGTAAATTACATCACTTTCAAATAAAAATGTAAATTAAAATTACTTTGTGTAAATGTGTTTTAACAAACTTTTTCTAAAATGTATTCTTTCTGAACTTGGAAAAGCAAGATTAAGTTTACTTCCCACTAAACAATAAAGAAACCTCAATATTTTTACTTTATTGTAATAGTTTCATTTTAATATTAAACTTTCTGTATGGACACCGGGCCATATACATATAGTGAGGGAAATATTTATTTGATCCCCTGCTGATTTTGTAAGTTTGCTTGCTTACAAGGAAATGAAGGGTCTATAATTTTCATTGTTGAGCCAATAGTCCCAATAGGGGATGCTACACGCTTGATATCTATATACCAGAAAATATATTAAACAATATTAAAATATTAACATTAATGGAAACATTTCAAATCACATGATCTGAATGTTCCTATTCAAAAACAAAAAGGTTACTTTCACCTTTAACTAAGCCATGACGCCTTGTTCTTTTATTCTTTAGAGAGAGAACGCACCAGTTCAATTTATACAGATTACAAACTTCATAACCTATAATGAATTGTATGTTTATATGGATTTTATGTGTCTTTAAATTTTGTGTGAAGAATCGGAACACATGCATAGCGAAATAAATGCTGATACATTTCAAATGTTTGCTTTGTCAAATTCACATAAATAAAAATGTTATACATTTTAATAGAAAAAAATGTTTCAAAGTAATTTCTCTAAAAAACAAAACAAAGCAAAAACATTGTGTGAATGACTGAAATCACAACATTATTCTCATTCCTTTATGTTTTGGGACATAACTGGTGTTCCATGTGTTTCAAATCAATGTTTTTACTATACATTTCATTAAAATGAGATTAGGGAAGATCTATTCGGATGACACAGTTCCTTAAATCCAACCTACAGTTCATAAATCTGCTTAGCAACTGTCATTAAAAAACCTATTGGCGGATCAAATTTACGCGCTCACACAGCTGAACTGCTTCTATGTTGCCAGCAAAGAACTATTCCAAAGGTTGCTTTAATCAGAAAATACATTCTAGAAAGAGAATTGTAGTCATTGATACTCCAGATCTGTTTAATACACCAATGACTGAAGAGCAGCTGAATGATGAATTGAGACAATGTGCTTTCATGTCATATCCTGGACTTCATGCATTTGTGCTGGTGATCAGAATAGACGTGAAACCCACAGATGAAGAAAAGAATATTGTAAAATGGGTTGAAAACTGCTTTGGAAAAGATGCAGCACACTACACCTTCATTCTCTTCACTCACGCTGATCAAGTTAATGGTAAATCTTTAGATGAGGTGAACAGGAGAACAGATCTTCAAAGACTAGTTGACAGCTGTGGTGGTGGCAGATATCACACATTTAACAATATGGGCAGACAAAACAGAGGTCAGGTCACAGAGCTAATAAAAAAGATAGAGAGAATATTACAAGACAACGGCAAACATCACTCCACCCGAGCTGAGTTTGAAAAGAATGAGAACTATAAATATCGTATGAACATTTTAAAACATGCAGGACTAATAACAATAGGAGGTTTGCACTTGTGGGTGTGGGTTTAGGTGTGGGTGTAAGTTTACGTCTAGTACGGAGATAAACAGTGCTAACACTTTTAGCAGCAACAGCAACGGCAGCAGGAGGTGGTGGATTATGGAGACATTATCAAAGACCCCATTCACAATAAACCATTACACTTTACAATTATATCCACAAGAAAGGATCAATCATTTTAATTGACATGATCATATTAGACTCTTTGTATTATATCACTTTGTATTTATATTGAATAATTTAATAATAATAATTAATGTCATCCTAGTTGTAAATGTTCCTTTCTTACTTGAATACAAACTTATTGAGCTTTTAGTTGGTTAAGCTTAGTTATTTTTTAACACAAAGATCTGGTAAAGTGGGCCATTTTAAGATTGAAATTAAAACACAACATTATTGTAACAGAACTTGTTGTATATGTTACTGCACGATTTCTTAAATAATGCTGGCCTTAGCAGAATGTGGCATATGTTTACTTATACTACTCACATTCATTAAATAAAAGATCAACTTCCATGCTTTATCAGAATATTTCTTCTTATGATGCTAAGTTTTACAAACAAACATTTTAAAAATCAAAAGATTTATTGATGTACAAACCGATCGGTAAAAGCAGTGGCTGATGAATGATAGCATTTCGCCATGTCTCCTCAAACGCAGGTCGGTCGCACACATTCAACAATCACACGAAAATCACAGAAGGATATTGAAGGATTTCTTTTGTTGATTGTCATCATTACTGATATTCATACACTGATTCCTCAAGCCTGTGAGTGTCAAAATTCTACTGTAGTTTAACTTTTCATTTATGGTCTTTCTTCACTGAGACCTTATGATTTAATGATTCAACAAACAAAGTTAATAAAATGAGTGATAAATAAAACATAATCTAGAAACACATAAATATGTAATGCATAAAAGTCAAGGGTCAAGACCCCAACTCAAGGAAATACAGAACACCATTATTTTGAATGTTTTTATCAGAGGTGAGACCAAGTTACAAGTCTTTGCATTCAAGTCTCAAGTCCTCAAGTCCCAATCAAGTCCCAAGTCAAGAGAGGTGAGTCCAAATTAAATCCTGAAAGTTAATGGAATTTAATTAATATCATTTTTGTACCGACAAAAGCCACCATTATTGGGAGCCGTGTTTGCTTTTGTTGGACTGTCATATATCTACATCTGCTGCAGCAAATGTACAAATCAGAGCACTCAAACCTGTGACTGAATTCTCTATATTCTCCAAATTGATACAGTTGGTTATAGTGAATAAAAGTAATTTCTGAAAACCAAGGATCAGGAGCACAACTAAAGCAAACACTGAAATGGTAATTTTTTTGTGGGTATAAAAGCAATATTTAATCATTTATATCAACATTCTGGACTGAAAAATGATATATGAGCCCGCCTAATGACTGAGATACCGATTTGCATGGGATTAAGATCAAAGACAACCACTGCAATTATTACAAATGACTAGAAGTCCCCAGGTAATACTAATCTTGTGCGAATAGGGCTTTGGACTCGCCTTTCTTGATTTGGGAGAAACTTGATATGACTTGAGACTTGAATGCACTTTATTTATCAGAATCAGGCGAGCTTTATTGCCAAGTGTGCTTGCACACACAAGAAATTTTCTTTGGTGTTGGAAGCTTACAGTACAGACATTCAACATAAAGACATAAGTTACAATAATAAGATTTACATTCTAAAAGATTCTAAAATATGCATATGTAAAATAAAGACTATTTTATAATAAAGAGTTTTCACTAAACCTCCTTTATGAAACGGGCCCCCGGATGTCTTCAGTCACGGTACTTGGACTGGTTGCTGAAAAAGTGTATCAGGTTCAATATCATTTTTTTTTTTTGGTGAAGGTTGTAGTTGTAAATTGCCTGACCGGCTCTTCACAAAAAGAGGGATTATTGTTTGGTCTTTATGCTGTGTGTTGAATATGAAAAAGGGGAGGCCAGAATAATGATGGATTTCTGCAAACGTGGCCGCTTTGGAGAATTACATCACTGAGACGTTTCTCAAAATATCTTCCTCCTGTGCAGGTTTTGAATCACATGATGGGGAATCAATGATAACATTTATTTGCAGGATACTACCCCATAACACGCAGAATACAACCGAGGCCTACATCAAGTTACCTTCTGGAGTTATGGGACTAAGCTTTCTGTAATTTCAATGTGTTTACTGTTTTCTCATACATAGGCAATAAATATTATTATTCTTTCATCCATCCATCCATCCATCCATTTTCTACCGCTTATCCGAACTACCTCGGGTCACGGGGAGCCTGTGCCTATCTCAGGAGTCATCGAGCATCAAGGCAGGATACACCCTGGATGGAGTGCCAACCCATCGCAGGGCACACACACTCACTCATTCACTCACGCACTCACACCCTACGGACAATTTTTCCAGAGATGCCAATCAACCTACCATGCATGTCTTTGGACCAGGGGAGGAAACCGGAGTACCCGGAGGAAACCCCCGAGGCACGGGGAGAACATGCAAACTCCACACACACACAAGTCGGAAGCGGGATATTATTCTTTCAATCTGAGAGAATTAAATAAGGGTTGATTCAGTTTGACCTTCACGTACTGTATTCTTTATTACTGTCGGTCTGTTATTTGAGTTTATGTGCATTGGCAAACTGACTGAATGGAGAAGTGAAAGTGCTTCCTGACTGATAATAAATCAGCGCCACCCAGTGGATGTGTGAATCATCTACAGACACATAAAGAGTTAATTTTAGATAGCATTTGAACAGAGAAACTTTAAGAGTGTGTAAGGCAGGGATCTCCAGCCCTGTTCCTGGTGGGCTATCCTGAAGATTTCAGCTCCAACCCCAATCAAACACAGCTGAAGTATTTAAGGTGTTGAGAATAAATACAGCATTATCTGAAAAATAGAGGCAAGGTGTGTACTGTGTAGAGTCAATTTTACAAAGTTCAAGCTCGTGTGAATTTTCTGTTCCAACACTATCAAAAAATAACTGTACCTGTGATGTGCCTGTATTACTTACACATCCAACGGGTTCATTCCATCCATTCTGACATATTTCCGAATGAAGCGGTGGCATGAATGACACAAATTACAAAACAGTTTCAGAATTCTTTTTTTGGGACAATGTTGCCCAGTTCTTTTCTTCTTTAATAAAAACTCTAAGAGAACCTTAAAGGAGTACATTTATTATGTCAGAAATAAAGATCAAAGTGATACGAGCCACACAGAATGACAAGCTAACATATCAGAGTTACTTTTACTCAAAACACTGAACAAACATTAGCACATATTTTGAATACTTAATAATGTCAAATCTATATTTGAAAAACAACAATTTACGACAGAAATAATTACCATTAGTCTGGAATTTCTGCAAAATTACAATTAAAATTGTATTTTAAAGTTAAATTTCTCCGATGTCAACTGTTAAATAAATGAGCAACTTGAAAAAAACCTTAAAAATATATAAGAACAAGGGTTAATTTGAACAACACAGCATGACAAGAATTTTCCAAAAACAAACTTTTGTTAGCCGGGCAGCCCCCTTATGACTGTGCTGGCTGAGAAAATGAGCTGGCTTTTCCAAAGCAGCATCACAAATTATCTTAACAACATAATCCATTTTGTATTTGCATCTGTTCTCAAACAAACACAACTGAAACGAGAGATCAGATTCACCACAACTGAGATCTGTCAGTTATTGTTTAAAAATCACTTACATTTAAAAGAGAAGTTTGGGATTTTAAGGATGATTCTTTAAAAGAAATGTAATATAACATCAAAACTATTCCTTTGAATTTGTATAGACTTTACATAATGAAGCGTTATGTTTGCATTACCTTACAATAAGCTATTTCTTTCCGACTACAGGGTGGGCAAACACACATTGAATCTGTCATGTTGTGCAGCAATGTTTTGTACAGTAGCCTAAACAGACAAAAAGACAAAGTGCATTTCCTCTACGTCTCTACCCTGCGGTACATAGTCCAGTTGTCCCTGACTTTACAAAGTGGGAGAAAAACATCTTCAATCTTACTCCTAACTGCTATCTTGCTGTCAGATCAAACACCTTTAACTGAGTTGCTAGTTACCATTAGCTTGCGGCTTCACTGCTCTTTACTTGAACTAAATAGCACATAAGAAATCTAGCTAAAGTCAGCGAATAAAACACTTACACGATTATAGAAATGTTACAATAAATTTCCCAATAGCATCCACTTTAAATGATCAATTAAGCTAATATATTTTCTTTATTTACTTTTGTAAAGAAACATCATTACTTAAATGGCTACTATCTACTGTCTCAGATGACGACATATTTTCGTACTGTGGCAGTCACTGTCGTCTTTCGAATGGGAGGGGTGAGCGGAGGACAGAGAGATTGGTTGCAATTCTCAGACACTTCGCTAGTTCCTGCCACATTGAAATCCCAGTCCACGGATTTATATGTCCTGCTTTTTTAGCTGATGCGTCTACTACTCCTGCTCCAGCTTTAACTGCTGCAGGTTGTCCTCTTGCAGTTTTCAGTCCCCCTTCAGTTTGTCCTCTTGCAGCTTTCAGTCCTCCTTCAGTTGGTCCTTTTACAGCTTTCAGTCCTCCTTCAGTTAGTCCTTTTACAGCTTTCAGTCCTCCTTCAGTTAGTCCTTTTACAGCTTTCAGTCCTCCTTCAGTTAGTCCTTTTACAGCTTTCAGTCCTCCTTCAGTTAGTCCTTTTACAGCTTTCAGTCCTCCTTTAGTTAGTCCTTATACAGGTTTCAGTCCTCCTTCAGTTAGTCCTTTTACAGCTTTCAGTCCTCCTTCAGTTAGTCCTTTTACAGCTTTCAGTCCTCCTTTAGTTAGTCCTTATACAGGTTTCAGTCCTCCTTCAGTTAGTCCTTTTACAGCTTTCAGTCCTCCTTCAGTTAGTCCTTTTACAGCTTTCAGTCCTCCTTTAGTTAGTCCTTATACAGCTTTCAGTCCTCCTTCAGTTAGTCCTTTTACAGCTTTCAGTCCTCCTTCAGTTAGTCCTTTTACAGGTTTCAGTCCTCCTTCAGTTAGTCCTTTTACAGCTTTCAGTCCTCCTTTAGTTAGTCCTTATACAGGTTTCAGTCCTCCTTCAGTTAGTCCTTTTACAGCTTTCAGTCCTCCTTTAGTTAGTCCTTTTACAGGTTTCAGTCCTCCTTCAGTTAGTCCTTTTACAGCTTTCAGTCCTCCTTTAGTTAGTCCTTATACAGGTTTCAGTCCTCCTTCAGTTAGTCCTTTTACAGCTTTCAGTCCTCCTTTAGTTAGTCCTTTTACAGGTTTCAGTCCTCCTTCAGTTAGTCCTTTTACAGCTTTCAGTCCTCCTTTAGTTAGTCCTTATACAGCTTTCAGTCCTCCTTCAGTTAGTCCTTTTACAGCTTTCAGTCCTCCTTCAGTTAGTCCTTTTACAGCTTTCAGTCCTCCTTTAGTAAGTCCTTATACAGGTTTCAGTCCTCCTTCAGTTAGTCCTTTTACAGCTTTCAGTCCTCCTTCAGTTAGTCCTTTTACAGCTTTCAGTCCTCCTTTAGTTCGTCCTTATACAGGTTTCAGTCCTCCTTCAGTTAGTCCTTTTACAGCTTTCAGTCCTCCTTCAGTTAGTCCTTTTACAGCTTTCAGTCCTCCTTTAGTTAGTCCTTATACAGCTTTCAGTCCTCCTTCAGTTGGTCCT
The DNA here is from genome assembly GCF_015846415.1 of Triplophysa dalaica. Taxonomy (NCBI): domain Eukaryota; kingdom Metazoa; phylum Chordata; class Actinopteri; order Cypriniformes; family Nemacheilidae; genus Triplophysa; species Triplophysa dalaica. Next base: position 2,582,563 of record NC_079543.1, read on the forward strand.
TTTACAGCTTTCAGTCCTCCTTCAGTTAGTCCTTTTGCAGTTTTCAGTCCTCCTTCAGTTGGTCCTTTTACAGGTTTCAGTCCTCCTTCAGTTAGTCCTTTTACAGCTTTCAGTCCTCCTTTAGTTAGTCCTTTTACAGGTTTCAGTCCTCCTTCAGTTAGTCCTTATACAGGTTTCAGTCCTCCTTCAGTTAGTCCTTTTACAGGTTTCAGTCCTCCTTCAGTTAGTCCTTTTACAGCTTTCAGTCCTCCTTCAGTTAGTCCTTTTACAGCTTTCAGTCTTCCTTCAGTTAGTCCTTTTACAGCTTTCAGTCCTCCTTTAGTTAGTCCTTATACAGGTTTCAGTCCTCCTTCAGTTGGTCCTTTTACAGCTTTCAGTCCTCCTTCAGTTAGTCCTTTTACAGCTTTCAGTCCTCCTTCAGTTAGTCCTTTTGCAGTTTTCAGTCCTCCTTCAGTTGGTCCTTTTACAGCTTTCAGTCCTCCTTCAGTTAGTCCTTTTACAGCTTTCAGTCCTCCTTCAGTTAGTCCTTTTACAGCTTTCAGTCCTCCTTTAGTTAGTCCTTTTACAGGTTTCAGTCCTCCTTCAGTTAGTCCTTTTACAGCTTTCAGTCCTCCTTTAGTTAGTCCTTATACAGGTTTCAGTCCTCCTTCAGTTAGTCCTTTTACAGCTTTCAGTCCTCCTTTAGTTTTTCCTTTTACAGCTTTCAGTCCTCCTTTAGTTAGTCCTTTTACAGGTTTCAGTCCTCCTTCAGTTAGTCCTTTTACAGCTTTCAGTCCTCCTTTAGTTAGTCCTTATACAGGTTTCAGTCCTCCTTCAGTTAGTCCTTTTACAGCTTTCAGTCCTCCTTTAGTTAGTCCTTTTACAGGTTTCAGTCCTCCTTCAGTTAGTCCTTTTACAGCTTTCAGTCCTCCTTTAGTTAGTCCTTATACAGGTTTCAGTCCTCCTTCAGTTAGTCCTTTTACAGCTTTCAGTCCTCCTTCAGTTAGTCCTTTTACAGCTTTCAGTCCTCCTTTAGTAAATCCTTTTGCAGTTTTCCATGCTGCTTTTGGTTCTTCTAAAAATAAAAGTGCTGCGCCTACTATGACTGCTGCTCCTACAAAAATAATAAGTTTTGTTTTTCTTGGTTTTAGCTGCTTTAGCTGTATTCGTTTAGTATTATCACTAGTCTACTTTGTGTAGTGCTGTCCTTCATTATTCTTCACCAGATTATCAATTTCCCTCAGAAGCTTCATGATCTGTTTGGAAGTACACTCCATTTTGCTGTTTATTGTATGAAATCTGCCCTTAAAATAACTCAAGAACTCTTTGGTTCTCTCACTTTCAATAAACTGGTCGCATTCTTTTCTGGATATTTTTTCTCGTCCGGTAAACAGCACTAGGGTGAACTTCAACACTTCTTTTCCAAAACTTTCCTGAATCTTCTCTACGATCTTTCTTGCGTCGTCTTTTGTGTTCGTGTCCAGTTTGACTATCAGCAGAAAGACATGAGGACCAGGATGAGCGTGGCAAAGACTCTTCATCATTTCATTCTGTAGATCTTCATCACTCAGTTGAGGGTTAAAGAATCCTGGAGTGTCAATAACTGAGATGTTTCTATCTTCTACTCTTCCTCTCTGTACTTCACTCACTGTGGTTGTTGTTTCTTTAAATGCTTCTCTGCCCAGTATTGCATTACCTGTTGCACTCTTACCGACACCGGACGCTCCCAGTAACACAATCCTCAAGTTCAGGAAAGCATGTGATTCATCTGTAATAAAGCAGATGGAATGTAAAACATCTGTTACCATTGCATATGATCTCCTCATCAGGCCTTCAGTATCACGGCACAGCAGCCATTGTTTCTGTTGCAGGTAATCTTTAGATCTTTTCAAATCAAAGATAACTTTTTAATTTTAATATAGCCATATTTTCAGAATATTTAGTGTACTTAACTAAATGTGTAAATCTCAAAAGGACCCCATATTGGAGACTTCCAAGTAACTGTACACTGTAAAAATTGCCTGTAAAATTAACAGTGAAATTCTGTAGTTTTTACGGAAAAACCTGCCACACATTGTAATATTGTCTGTCAAATTAACAGTGAAATTCCAAGTTTTTTCAACTCCACACTATTACCACCTTCACTTACAGACACACCTGTCACTTTATTTCTATTGTACGTTTACAAAAATTCTTATTGAGAATTAACACAAGTTTACATGTTTAGGGTTTTTGTTGAGTCACCATTATGATTATTGAGTGTTTGTTTTAGTTTATGCTGAGACAAAACAGGTGGGAAAAGCTATGGAAATTTTTTTCATGTTGTTGTTGTTTCTTGGGTTGTTGTTGCATTTTAGCCTGTTTTGGAGCATGAGTTCCCAAACCTTCATCAACCAAAATAACAGTGCCAGTGACTCGAAACCACACTCTCATAGGAGGTGGTTAAAGGGATGAGTTGCCGGAAATACTTGTTTTTCTGTGTCTTTGGTGTGTTATAAGTTGCCCATGCATGTATTAGACACGTAAAATTGCAAACATTTGAGTGCCAGAAAAAAGTATGAATCTTTTTCCTAGACCTGCCTGAAACGCCTTGTGTAACCACAGCCCGGCGAATCTACAACATTTCACAAACGAATTGACTAAGACCGCCCATATCTAAATGCAAGTTAGGTGGGCAGACTTATAAATCTCATTGTACCGTCGCCGGCCCAGCCATGTCGCAGAGACGATGTGTGTTTCATTCTGGAACCCTGATGTTCCGAATAAGGTAAGAGGCGTTACATTTCCATGCAGTATTCGACCAATCACTACACACTAGTGAACTGGCCAATCATAGCACACCTCGCTGTTCTGAGCGATGAGCTTGTTAAGAATCTGTGCATTTCAGAGAGGCGGAGCACCGTATGTGGAAAATACAACTGATGGACATTATTTTACCAAAACGCTCTTTTTGTGTTCACATTTTAAATGACATTACTTCATTTTACAGTGTACAACTGTTATTTCTGTTAATGGCAAACATTTGGCACCCTGTGCTACCATGTTTTTCACTTAATCCCTTTTCTTTTTAGTCTATCCTGAATCCTTGAACCAGTTTTACATATTGTTTTTTTCATGTTTAAGTAAAAACAGCCACAGAACAGGTGGATATACTGTATGTGGAAAAGTACTGTATAATTTTTTTTTGTTATTTGTTCTGTGAAAAACATGATCTATATCTCTATTTAATCTACTTCCCTATATACAAAAGAATATGCTCATTTGCATGCAAGGGAGAAACCGATTAAAGGGCTAAAAGGAATCTTTTACATTACAAATTGTTTTGGATGAAATAACTTTCTTACTTATGATCATGTTCTATATGAATTAAAACCGGTGACGTATAGAGTGCTCTCTATGGAGAACAGGTTGTAACATGCTCTGCGTAGCAACAAAATCTTCGCTTTTCCCTTAGTCTGTTTGATATAATATCATATTTTAATTTACCAGAAACAGTAGACTACTCAGATTGATCTGAACATTAGAGCTCTAATGAAAATATCATGATGTTAACAATGTCTGTATTTAAAGGACAGCTAATTATAATATTAAATAGAAATATTGACACCTGATAATACATTATCTCATTTTATGAGACTAAACTCTAGTCTGTACAACTTCATTTCTTGTGAGTGAGATAGTTTGTCTGACCTTTGTATATCGATGCCATCGCTGAAATCTTCTGTTGTTGCTATAGGAGGGTGTCCACCTGACAGTGTTTACTGAAAGACTGAAACTGAAAATAAAAGCTTCTGTCACGACAGTAAACTTTCATTGTTTCCAACAAAAACGCCACGTTTTTTTACTGCAGGAGTGTATTACAAACAAAACAAAATGTGCAAAAGGTAATGTGACTATCTGATGTCTTCTGTCTTGGTTAAGTTTTTTGACTGTAGAAATATGTAGCCTACACATACAGTATGTAGAACAGCGGCTTCTTTTCAAACCAAAATTGTCGCACGAGTCGTTGGGATATATTGACCCAGAAAATGGTTTATATTTGACTGACAAATGTTTTAAAACAACCTTACAGTTGGGTTCGTCCCTTATGACCCAATGCTGAGTTGAGAAAAACCCTTAATCTGCTTAGCATGGTTGAGCGATATCACCCTGTTAGTAATTTGTTTCGCCATTTCAGCCTGTAAATCCAAGACTGGTTGACCAATGGAGCTATGCAGGATTGACCCTTGTCACTGCCTGGATGGGAGACCTGCTGGGAAAGCTAGGTTGCAGCTGGAGAAGGTGTTAGTTCAAGAGAAGGTGCTCACCCTGAGCTCAGAGGAGACTATACTGTCAAAAAGGACTGTCCTTCAGATGAGAAGTTAAACCGAGGTCCTAACTCTCTGTACTCATTAAAATCCCAGAATACCCTTCGAAAAAAGAAAAGGGGTGTTATCCGGGTTTCATGGCCACAGCTGGATGACATAATAAATGATAACAATATCAGGTCACGTATCTTTTTAAATCTTCTTTAATGGTTGGAATGGCCCCACCTTTTAACCAAAGCTTTCACGCATAGCCGGTCATAATCTCTCTCCAACATTTATGAAGCAATCGTATGAGAAATACGCTGCACAAACTTGAAAATTTGGGTTGTACATTTCTGGAACAGTGTTTTAAATAAAATGTAACCATTCATTTTTAGTTGTTTCTCATCTTTAGGCAGGGCAAACAAAGTGGCTTTCTTTTCGCGAAAAAACACACAGCGTCTCTACGACATGGCTGCGGAGGTGACGATACAACAAGATTTACAAGTACGACCACCTCACTTGCTTTAAGATTTGGGCGGTCTTACGTCAAATCATCTTACGAAGAGACATACATTCGCAGGGGTGTGGGTACACGAGGCGTTTCAGGGAGGTCTGGGTACGCATTCGCTTTTAGATAGAATGCATCTTTTGTTCCGACACTTTAATTTTAGCAATTTTACGTGTCTAATACATGCATTGGCAACTTATAACACACCAAAGCGCCATATGACCCCTTTGAACATGCTGTGTCTGAAACCGCTCCCTATCTCCTATATAGTGCACTATATTAGGTGTCCTCCATTTTGTAGTGGTGGTTGAACTACTTCATTCCCTACACTCGTTCATTTTTTTACCCACAATGCACTCTGATTTTAAGGGTACATTTGAGTGATGTTGATAAAAACATAATTTAGTGACGAGAAATTCATTCATTGGTACTTACATTCAAACGGACGTCTGCTGTAAGTTTTATGCTACACTTATTTGATTTACTTTTTAAATTTGACCGTTGCTCAGCTCCCGTACATCATGGGATGGAGAAGTGTCCTTACGATCCACACTCACAAATCTCGGCGGAAGTATATAAGACCATCAGGGTACTTCTTGGAAAGGACAGAGGGAGCGTGTGAAAAAGATGCTCGCAAGAAAAGTTCCCTTATTTTAAATACCAAGTCAGAGAGAATCAGCACAATTGACTTCTCGATTAAAGACCACAAGATCATTAAGAAGAACTGAAACACATTTACTTGACCTCTACATGACAACCTTTTTCTCTCAAATTTGTTGATCAAGATCATTGATCCTTATTTTGGCAGCTTGACGCATCACATTCTGATAAATATAAACATTCATATGATTAAAAAAAAAACAATATGATGAAACATGACCTGTAGTATCTTCTTGTACATCTTTGAACTTATTTTAGCACATTTGATTTGACCTGAGCTCACAAGAGGTCAGTGCTCTGTGAAAAGAGGAATTAAACAACGATTCCTCAAATACAGAACAACATGATTAGCATCATACTTGAAGAGACCTGGTTTGCGGGAAACACTTTTAACTGTTTGTCACTTCCACATTCAAGTTGATTAACAGTGCAAAAACAATATAGTGAGTTTTTTTCATTTTAAGAAATGCGAAAAAGATGTGAAATTAGTTTTTACTATTTTAACTTCAATCATTTTTATTACTAATTTAAACAAATTATTTTTATACATTATATGTATATTTTTTTTCTTTTTAATTTAAATTAAATTAAAATGTTACATTTCAATTTCAGGTTGAAACCTCTCTCTGTTCCCCAATTAAACACATTTAAATCCTAAATGTAAAATGAATTAAATGAATTGATTTACACAATAAAGACTCCTCTTCCCCTCCCACACTATAGGAGAGACCCAAAGTTTTCATTGGTTAGAAATAAAGTGTCTTTACTGTATGACGTGCACTTCACATTCAGATAAATATGAGGAAAGTTCTTACTATTTGCCTTTAACACTGTAGCTTTCTGTACAAGCATCATATTTGGAAAATTACAATTTACAATTACAACCTGAAAGATTTAAAAATGAGTTACAAAAGTAAATTATTTTCTTGTTTATTTTTAGTACACAATGTTAATGTAAGATATAGAAATTATTTTAACGTGTTTAATGTTAATTTATAATATAGAAATTATTTTAACATACATTTAAAAAAAATCTGTTTCCTCGACAGTATCTTATTCCAGATATTTTGACTCCGATACATATACATCACAGACTTCATTATACAGTAAGTATATCACGTTATTCTTTTTTGCTTTTTTCTGCATTTTCTGTTTCTGATTATAGAACATTCTGAAGTTCTGAAACTGTCATGTTTCAGTATTTACTTTAAACAAAAAGTATATAAAACAAAATATTTAAATATATAAAACAACAGTTTCTGTGTTTGGAGATACAGTCGAAGGGCACGTAACATGGTGTTTGCTTTACAATCTGAAGTGTAATACATGATATTGATTCAGATCCAGATTCAGATCCTGATTCAAATGCAGATTGTGATTTGAGGATTATTCTGGTGGGTAAAACTGGGACAGGAAAGAGTGCCACAGGAAACACTTTACTGGGACAGGCAGTGTTCACTGCAGACGTCTCACCTGATGAAGTCACAACCAAGTGCAGCAGACATTCTGCCACACGAGAAGGGAAGAAAATCTGCGTCATTGACACTCCGGGATTCTGCAGCACTTCAACTGCTGACAATGAAGGAACACTGAAGACACATGTGGAGAGATGTGTTAGACTGAGTCTTCCTGGTCCTCATGTGTTTCTGCTGGTGCTCCATCTGGGTGTGAGATTCACAGCGGAGGAGGCGAACGCCATAAAACAGATCCAGGAGAACTTTGGTGAAGATGCTGTCAGATACAGCATCGTTCTATTCACTCACGCTGAAAAACTGAGACGTATAACATTAAAAGAATATGTAGAAAAAAGCAGATATCTGAAGACTCTTACAGACAGCTGTGGAGGCAGATATCATGCATTCAACAATGAAAACATGGCCAACAACACTCAGGTCAGAGATCTTCTGAAGATGATTGACAGAATGCTCAAGGGAAACAGAGGAGAACACTACACAAATGACATGTTTAAGGAAGCTCAGGGGAAGATTAAAAGAAAAGAGATGTGGAAAAAAGCAGAAAATGTTGCTTTAGGAGTTGGATCAGCTTTAGGAACAGGAGCGGCTGTAGCAGGAGGTGTTGTGTTGGGTGTGACGGAGGCTGTGGTTTTACCTGCAGTCGCTTTAGCAGCCGGATGCGTAGCCGGGGTGGGGATGGGTGTCAAACTCATAGTGAATAAGGTCAACGAGAAAAAAGATAAGGATACAAAATAAATCTCACTTAAACACATTAATGTTACCCAAAGTATTACCCATATAAATTATATTTTTTTATATAAAGCACTGCAACAGTCAGTATATTACACAATGTAAAATATATATTAATAATATATTACATTATGTTGAAAAATATAAGATGATTCCAATTTGAAGATGTAATATTTGATATATTGTACTCTATTTTCCAGTATTTTCACAATTATGTATTTTCATGAAGACAGACAAGTTTTTTTAGCTTGTTCTTTGATAGCACTTATGTTTATATTTTTTAAAATATTTGTTCTGCTTAATATGGCATCATGTTTACTTTGATTATGATGATTATAACTTCATGTCCATGTATACAAAAAAATTGATCGACTGTCACTGAACAGAATGAATGATCAAAGCTTTCATTGTCAGAAATTTGAATGTTTGAAGCTTTTCATCCCTGTTGGCTGTTGTGGTTAGATGAAACATCAATTATCCCGATAAAAACATCTACCCCAGATAAGACAAAAAGTGGAACAGAAACAATAACCTGTTTACCGACACCTTTTAACCTTATATTTTGTTATATTCAGAATAATATAATCAATTATATTATTTAAAATTGTACAATTATTTTGTTTATCTCATAAAAAATACAAAAAGCCTGCAACAATATTGTAAGAGATACATAGAGTCAATGTTTGAGAACTGATGTTGCTTAAATAACTCTTTCATGCTGTATTTAATAGATTATATTGCGTTTCTGAAAATACTTTTATTTTGAATGAAACAAAAAGAAGTCCTGATGATTTTATGCATCCACTCTATTATTTTACATTTTCACTAATAACATCACTAATAATTCTGCAGGCCTGCTTTAGCACTGAGGCAAGGTTTACTTTCATTTAAATGTAATGACGAGCAGTGCACAAAGATAAGGAAGTACATACTGCTGAAAGACAGAAAGTAATGTGATATTCTACCACCACATCATTAAAATGTGTCTTTAAATCACTGACCCCCTTTTCTTGAAACATTTATATTTTCATGTGAGTGTTAAAATTCATTCCCCTAATGCACATGAATACTTACGATTAAGTCTTATATTTTTAAAAACTGCTGCAGCAGCAATATCTAAACAAGCCAAAAATCTTGATGAACATGACGGAATAAATAAAATCCCTTCAGTCCTCATTTTTTGAAGTGTTTTAAAGCATTCTTTGAAAAGTCCTCTACTATTTCATCATACAGATATTAAGCACAAAAACACGCCATTGAAGTACTAGCCTATAATTCTTTAGGGGTGTGCTTTTAAGGATGAAATAAATTATTGTGTCTATTTCTTCTAACTGTCCTTTTCTCACTCATCCATTCTGTTTTCACCTCTCCTGTTTCTTCGCTTTGAAACGTTCACGCAGAACCCCAAACCTGCTCCTGCTAGAAAGCCCAAAGAAGATCCGCTCACATCCATCAGCGCAGCCATCACGATCCCAGCCATGACCATCTCCACTGGTATTCCCATATCGGACAGAAAACTCCATGCGCCAGTCAGTGTGATGAGAGCAGAGATGCGTTCAACTGCAGCTTCCACATGTTCTCTTATCTTCTGACCTATAAGAAAGGCTACAACACTTGATATAAAGGCCGATACAGTTGCTCCAGCTGTTACTGCCACCACTCCTGCGGCTTCACCCTCCTCGTCCATCAGCCACACAGCTGCGACTGCGCTCGCATGTCCAACAGCTGCCAATAATACAAGAGCAAAACTGACTCCAGTTAACCCCACAGACTGAACACCAGACCATATTAATGACAAACCAGTTTTTCCAAAAGTTCCGTAAGTAAAGGCACAGCTGAGCACCAGTAGGAGAACTGGAATCCCAACGGCACTTAAAGCCCCGGCCATCTCCACATCACTTGAAAATTCTTCGTCCATAGTTACAACCTAAAGAAACAGTTCATGGAAATTCAACATTGCAAATATGTCCACAACATGCATTTCCGTCAAACGTGTGTTTGAGTTATGTGCATGCCATCTACCATTTATTAAAGAATGTGTTCTGATATTCCTAAAATAAACAGACAAACACAATGCAACTACAAACATAACACTTGGATGCATACATGTTCATATTTACTAATGTTTATAAGCACTTCTTCTGCCAATGAATAGTCATGTACATAATTCTTCAATACTGCCACCTGTTGCTTTGGAGCGAGAGAACAAGTTTAGTACGCATGTCTATTGGTCAAATGTGATGTTCTAGTGTACTGTATATATATTTGTGGAATGTGTAGGCGCTTGCGTATGTGCATGGCCATGGCTCGTATGTGTGTGTGTAGGCGCTTGCATAAGTGCATGGCGTAACTGTGTGTGTTTGTGGTCATTATTATGTGATGATATTTTCAGTGGGTCAGATGCTAATCGACTCCCACATGTGAAAACAAAGAAAGTGTTTCTATAAACACAGACGACACTTCAGTCACATCATATCAGACACGCACACAGATGCTGGCCGACCACTGTAAGTACTTCTTCACATCATCTAATAGAATCATTGGAACTTTTCTTGTATTGTCAGTTGTTTGATGTGTATATGTGTTGCTTTCTGTAACTTTTTGTTTTATTTATCAAATTAATGCATAAAAAATTGTATTACTGAAATCCTTTTGGAAAAGACTTAGAACAAAATTTTACTAAACTGTAAACACGGGTTGGCAATACTCCAAAAAATAAGGCAACTCGTCTTTAAGTTGAACAAAAAACACTTCAAATAATCATATTTTTTTATTTAAATTTTCTTATGCCGTTGAACACAAAGCATGCTGGGAATGGAAATCCTTCAGACAAATTGTGTTAAATTATCGTCTTTAAATGAAGTAAATAATCATTTTACTTTACTCAAAGTAAAATATTTAAGTAGCACTTTTTATAAAATTACGTTTGTGTTTACATTGTAATAATATAATAAAATGAGACTAGAGACATAATGTAACGATATACTGGTATGGCTGTAATAGTAACTCTTTTATAGAAATGAATCATGCAAAGATTATATTCTATAAGAATAACTGTAATACATGTGATTTTTTGCTAATAATATTATTAATAGTATTATTATTTACTAATATATTAATATAATGCTTTTCTATCTTGGTTCATTTTCATAGTACAGTTTGGTTAAACTTTTTGGTAGCATGCCAGTTTTTCAACAGCAGGTTTTATATGATTGTATATCACTTTATAGTTTCTATTGTATGTTTTTAATGGGATAATTCACCAAAAAATGTTATTGTTTGTTCACACTAATGCAATTCAAAATCTGTGACTCATTCTTCTGTGGAACACAAAAGAAGATATTTTGAGAAATGTCACAGTGGTTTTGTGTTCATAAAAGGGAAGTCAATTGGGGCCAATGATGTTTGATAGCAGCATTCTTCAAAATATCTTCTTTTGTGTTCTGCAGAAGTAACTAAGTCCTACAGGTTTGAAATGACATGAGGGGGAACACATGGGTGAACTACCCCTTAAATAAATTGTTTACTTATGCATCAAGTTTTATAACTGTAATATCCCTTTTTGTTCTTTTAATTTAGAGGAGGAACCAAAAATTTCCAAAGTTTCTCCGGATCTGAACATTTACAAAGAAAAAAACGTCTTTAAGAAATAAAGGAGCAGCATAACATACAGTATCTTCTCTTGCGGTCATGGCAAACACTGGTCTTCAAATGCTGGGTCTGGTCCTGGTCATCGCGGGCTGGGTGTTTGAGATTGTGGTCATTGCCGGTCCTTGGTGGCGCGTGTCTGCGTTTGTGGGGGATGAGCTGGTGGTCTCGCAGGTGTTGTGGGAGGGGCTTTGGATGACCTGTTTATCACAGTTGGGGCGTCTGCAGTGTAAAGCATTTGATTCTGGCCTCGCCCTCTCAAGCTCCGCCCAGATGTGCCGCACCCTCTGCATATTGTCCCTCCTCCTCTGCCTCCTTGCCTTTCCGCTCATCGTGACAGGCCTGAAGTGTACGCGCTGTCTGGGCGACGCTCAAGAGCCAAAGGCTCGGCTGGTGAGGACTGGGGCGATTATGTTCCTTGTGGCGACCTTTTTCTTTCTTATTCCCATCTCTTGGACTGCATACGTGGTGATACGAGATTTCTACGACCCGAACGTCGCCGCCCCGTTCAAACGTGAACTGGGACCCGCCCTCTATCTGGGATGGGCTGTGACCGTGCTGATGGTGGTGGGAGGGGCTGTGATGTATTTGGGCTCCGTCTCTCCAGGAACTCCAGCCATGCCTGTTTTTGGAAAAGGGGGGAAAGGGAATCCCCCGGCCACAGGTGCAGAGAGTAAACCAGAGAAGGTTTTTGTATAAGGGAGCGTCGAGGAATAACGGATATCAAATACCTTTTTACAGCATTCTTTGAAATCTGTTTTTCCAAGACTGCACATAAATACCTTTCTAAAATAATTTATATTTTTTTCACATGTTGATGATGTCAAAGGTCCTGCGTCTATGTTTGGGTTATAAAAGTAACAGAATTACACTATTTAACATATATGTTTGATGGTAAATCACACTTCGGTTAAGCTTTGCAAAATTTGGTATTCATTTGTAGTCAGCATGACGTAACCAACAAAATGTCACTTTTTTGTCTCCATTAAAACAATAAAAACAATAAATGTATGATGTATAAATGTCATCAGCACAAAAAATTACTTTGGAAAAATTACTTTTAGAGTTGCAGCAAGTTTTTGTTTTTGAGGAAAATGTGTAAAAATGACTTTTTACGCAGTGACATGCATCAATTGTACACAATGAGACCATGAACATGTATTAAGAAAGTAAATGGGCTATTTTTATTTATTTATTTTAAGATCTATCATTCATTCAGTCTGATTGTAGTATAATACAATCTGTTTTGTATCCTTTGTTCAGTGCTCAATATAATCAGCAATGCCATTTTTTACCATCATAAAATAATTATTTATGTTTGTGTACTATTTGTCTAATAAAGCTAATGCATTGTGACATTGTGGAATATGTTTACGCATGTCGACTGTACGTGAATGTGTGGTGCGTTGGCACACAACACAATAGCAGAATACAGGACAGGCACAATGAACACAATGTGACACAATGTGTCCACTGTGTTCCAGAAGCCTATTACGTCATAATGGAGGAGGAAGTTTGGAGTATGTGTTTCACGGACCTCCTTTAAAATCACCGTTACCATGACTACATGAGGAGGAGGAATTCAAACTGTTGAACAACTGTACTGTACACGAGATGTCCACAAGATGGCAGAGTCGGCCAGACTCAAGCGTGCACATTCCACGTATGAACTTTGTGTCTGAAAGGACAACAATAGAATAACAACAAACAATAAACCTTTTGGTTTTTTTATCAACTAAATAGACTACTCGATTTTAAGCACCTGGCATTTATTTACACTTTTAGTTTGTCTCTCCTACTGTGATTTTACACCCTAGTGTAGTGATGCATGAAGGGTGTACTGTCAATTGCCTGTATTAAGTTTCAGACTTCTGGCAAATATTTGTTCGTATAAAGTCAGAAGACAAAAGACAGCCTTGCAGATGCACCGTGCAATGGGATCAATTCTAAGACAAACATTGTGTATTTATTACATTAAAACATATCAAAACTGATCTCACGGGAAGATGTTATTAATGTTAATGATGTTATTAATTAAGGTGTTATTAATTATTGACTATTTGTATATTTGTTTGTCTTCAAAGATCCAGATAATAAGAACTAAATGACCTTGTTGAAAAATAGAAATACTGAATGTCGTGAATTTATTTACCCCCCAAATAGCTAAATGTGTCCTAATTTTGATACTGTGTTGGGGCTTTATATAGAGAGAGGGAGGGGGGGGGGAGAGAGAGAGAGTGGGTGAGAGAGAGAGAGAGAGAGAGAGAGAGGGAGAGAGGGGGGGGGAGAGAGAGAGGGTGTGAGAGAGAGAGAGAGAGAGAGAGAGAGGGAGGGTGAGAGAGAGAAAGAGAGAGAGAGGGGGGGAGAGAGAGAGAGAGGGAGGGTGAGAGAGAGAGAAAGAGGGAGAGAGGGGGAGAGAGAGAGAGAGCAGGGAGAGAGGGGGGAGAGAGAGAATTGAAACCTATTCTGCCAAACTCGGATAAAATCCAAAAGAGAAAGTTTAAGAAAATATGGGTCATGACATGTCTGAGATGACTGCCCATTTTCACAACCCAATACTTCATAGCCCGCTAAACACTTTAACACAAGACGAGTGTGTTACTATTGTATCCGCCCTCAACAATGCGTTATAAGGAAGCGTCTTCTCTTAAAGTGACAGCGCACTGATTCGCCCGACTGTCGCCGTCTTTTACAGAGTACTGTCTCTTTAAGAGGTTAGAGTTCATCGCATTGATGCTATTGCAGAAGCACCGATGTGTCTGATGGACGTTTTTCTCAGTTTGTGTGATTGTTATAATGGGTGTGTGTCAGTAGGGGGGGTCAGGTGCACCGGAAGGCCGTTCCCGATAGCGCTCGAGCAATTGGCTACTCGTGAACTTTGCAGCGCGCGTCTGTCCTTGGCTCGCACTCGCTCACGCCACGCACTCGGAATGTCTCGTGCACATCGGAGTTACCGGCACGCCGAAGATTAAACTCGGTTCTCTTCGTACTCGCGCCAGACGGTTTGGTCAGAACGCCAGGACGGCTCGCGTGCTTCCAGACGGACCGACGTTCAACCCAACCGGAGAGATGACGGAGAAACGGATGTCGCGCTGGTATTTCGGCGGAATCGCGTCGTGCGGAGCCGCGTGTTGCACGCACCCGCTGGACCTGGTGAAGGTGAGATGACCGTGGAGGTTGCGTGAGCGCTTCCACCTGATGTCACGCACGCACGCACTCTAAAACCGCACGCGCACGTGATATGACTCCGAACTTGTGAGGGTTTAATCCGCTTTAGTTTTAGAGTTCCTTCAGATGTCAACAAATGAATGAAACCGATATTTTTGATTACATATTAAATATTTGTGTCACTAAAAATCACTAATATAAGTTATCTTGCAGTTATTATGATTAGTGGGTGATTTTATATGAATGTAAACAACGCTGGTTAATAAATGTGTAAGCTATAAAAAAATGTTTGTACCCAAAAATAGTAACGTAATATAATTTAATATATAACTGAAAATGTTCACTATTCATTTAAAGTTATTCTTAATTTTGTAAAGTGACAGTGCAGGATTACTCCTGTTCGTCAAGCTCTATTATTGAGCAATTCTGTTAATATTGAAGTGACCAGACGTCTTTAACTCATCATCTTGGTCTATATATTAATCATTATTTATATATTTGTCTATCAACAACATTTTTGTTTTCAGATTATTTTGAGTTTAGATTTGGATATATGTTTTCTACATTTGTTAAATTCACTTCTTTATGTCATGCACTATATCCACATCAGCTTTAGTCACAGTTTTACAAATCTTTGCTGCACTAAGTAACAGTGTCAGATGATCGGCTGTGTAGTTGTATTATAACAGGACAGAGAGGTCACTTCTGCAGTCTCGGCAGTAAAATACAAGTCAGGTTTCAGTAAAGGCCTTTGTTCAATTGCACTTAGTGTAAAACAGACAATAATGCTCTTATATCAAACAGCCTTTGATCACATGGAGAAATGCGGCAGAATTTAAGCATTCAAATGAATGCTTTCTAAATGTTGCATGCTGTGTTAAAGACTGTAGATATTTTAAGATCCTGTCTGTGCTGTGTAACGTTGTCTATGTGACAGATATTTACAGTGTGTCTGTGTTTGTGTGTTTCAAGGAGCAATGAAACAACATTCTTGACATACTTGTGTCACGATTCCTCACGGGTTACACATATGTCGAAAGAGCACATGCTTGCCATTTGGTTGGGCAGTTTGTGTTTGTGCACATCCAGTTGAGTCAAGACTTAGTGGACTTTGGTTATGTTGTCAGGGCGTCTGCGGGGTCTTTAAATTTATTTATCAACTTTAATATGTTACTCATCCTCGTGTCATTTCATACCAGTATAAATTACTTTGTTCTGATGAACACAGAGAAATATATTTGGAGGAGTGTTGGCCATTTTCTGTGACATCATTTTTGTGCCATATTAGGACAAATTAAATGGAAGTCAAAGGTGCCCCAGAACTGTTTGTGTTCCTCAAATTCTTCAAAACACTTCAATTTGTGTTCAGCAAAACATAAAAAAAGATACAATTGTTGTGGATGATGTCACAGAACTGAAAATTGCTAACATTCTTAAAAATATATTTCTTTGTGTTTAACAGAACAAAGATATTTATACTTGTTTGAAACAACCTGAGGTTGGGTAAATGACGACAGAATTTATTAAAAAAGTCTTAAATACATTTTCCAAGGTATGCAATTTTGCATCATCTTATAATATTCGTCTAAAGAAATTATATGCTAAAGTTTGCTTGAATTTAATATTTGCGTAGGCGAATAGTGGGATGTCCATTTACACACGGTTGTTAAACAACATGGTTGACAATTGGAGAAAATAAATACAAGTTTTTGTGCAAATGTTTGGAGGATAAGGATTTGTTAGGGCCGTCTCTGGGGATAACCGTGAGGTTTCTCTTTCTAATATAACTTGAATTTGGTTAGTCACTCAATTAATTCTCCTGTGGTTCGTTCCCACCCTTCTGAATTATGTTGCACAATAAGGAGTTATCACAACTAACACTGTTCAGTTGTGCTAGTTTACGTTCGGTATAAAGTTAAAGTATCGCCAATGTAACCGATTATGAATTGGTGTTAGGCGAAGTTTAGCGATGAGGTCTTAAACTGTATGTAAAATTCTTAGTTAAAAAGTATCAAATTTAGCTTTATGATTCCTGTACACACCCTGCTTGTGAACTATTAACGTTTCACGATGGACAGGAATGAAAGAACAAGATCAGAGAGAGATTTTTTTGAGGTCAAACATACTGTGAGCAGCAACAAACACATGCTCTCTGAACTGATATTCTTTTATCTCAAGAAGTCTGAGAGCTCTCGGGTTTATCTGTGAAGGTAAAAACATTATCTTTGTTATTGTTGTGTTCATACCAAACCAAAAGATAATACACAGTTCACAAACACACACGGACACACATCCACTCTTGGCAAGAACAGTTGTGTTGGGAAGTGTTTGATGTGAAGGTTCATGTAGATATCGGAAAAGTGTTTGCTACTGGAGATGATAATACCGCTCATGAGAGCAAAGTACCACAGTGTTACCCTGCTTCAGTCACATTCCTTAACTTTTTTATTAATTTTCTGAATTACTTTAAATAAATCTGATCTGATGGATATCACAGGTTGTGCTTTGTTTTGAGGGATTGGTTTATCATCCACATCTGTGTGTCTTTTGTTTGTAACTTGCTGTCGCCATTTTGATAATGTCGAGGTATTGAAATTCCCTATTGGTGTCGTCTTTGGCATGTTTATCTTTTATTCAACGATATTTAATATTCTCAGCAGTCTGTAGCTTTTTATCTCCTGCATAATTGTGAAAGTTATTGTTGGCATACGTGCAAGAGTGACTGTTTGCTGTTATTTCAGATGTGCTGATTTGGGTGTGTTTGTTTTGTTTGTTTGTGTGTGTGTGTGTGTGTGTGTGTGTGGTTTTGTGCTGTGTTGGCAGTCTTCTGTTCATCATTTGTGTTGCATGTTGCTGCAGGTCCACCAGATGCTTGAATGACATGCGGTGTCAGATTCCCATATGAGATTTGCTCTGTTATTAACACAACATTAACTTTCTCTTTGTGTTGTACTGCTTTGCCCGAGCAATAAAAGTGGCCTGACCTGCCTTATACGTGTGTGTAGTTTTGTTTTGTGTGTGTTTCATTGTTTTTCTGTCTATAAAAGAAGGAAGTGTGTATTCTTCAGAATGGTTATATTTGAGAAGATCTTTTTAAATTGCATCAACTTTTTCCAATATGAAAATTGTGTGAGATTTATCTGCCGTGCCATGAAGTTGATGATGTAACCGATGATGTTGTTGAACAGGTTCACCTGCAGACGCAGCAGGAGGTGAAGATGAGAATGGTCGGCATGGCAATGCATGTGGTGAAGAACGATGGGGTGCTGGCGCTCTACAACGGCCTCAGTGCTTCCCTCTGCAGACAGGTGAGAGATACAACTGAGAACTAAAAGAAAAACCTTGAGTGTTTCTTTTCAAACAATGTTTGTTTATATTATACAAATTTTTTAACATAGTATTTTTATGTTTGTGTGCAAGTAATACAAAACTAACTGTTATGCAACTGGACATACAATATAGTGTTCACAGGTTTAACCTTTGGCTTAAATTGAACACAGTTTTTCCACGTGTAGGAAGGACACGCTGTTAAAATACCAGCACGTCGGCTTTACATGCGGAGAGCGGGAACGTTGCCAGAAATATTCTGTACTTGTGCTACGTGAGGAACAGAACGTGAACCATTCAATTTGATACATAGATCATAACACAACTGACGTTTCACAGATAAGGCTTAAGGCTTGTCTCAGAATAAAAGAAATGTGTGAACTGTCTTAACTGAATATAACTTGCCTAGAAATATCTTAAAATATAACAGTGCCATTGTTTTGTCTTAAGATGCACTCGAGTAATGTATTCTTCTAATGCTTTTTTATAAAAGCGACAGAAATATCTTAAATCAACGAAGGCATAGTCCTCCTGGCTTAAGATGAACTGTGTCTGTGAAGGCCATAGTGTTTTAGAAGCCTATTAAACATGTATTGATATTATTAACAACATAAATGTAAACATGCAGCAGACAGACAGACAGACAGAAGCAACAATGTGTATGGTTTTCCAGTTTAGTCATTTTTGGCCAAAAGTGTCATACTTTATTGCCGATACAAATAATATTTATGTACTTACGCCAAAAAGTTTTAATATTATTTTGTATCTTCTTTTTTTAGCCTGCTTTGGTCAAAAACAATTATATGCATGTTAACAGGTTTTATGTTTGTGCAAACCGTATGTATAATATATTTAGAGATTGCATCAAATTTGTAGGTTTATTATGACACAATGGATTAAAAGTCTTTATATAGGGTAAAGATGTGTGGGCTATCAGTCTCTCTTTGTTCAGTGTTAAGGTGTAAAAATAACACTGAGTGAAAGTTAAGTGATTTTGGGCTGCCTGTAATTTATATTTATTCACTAAGCATTCACTAAACACTTGTTCAAATTGTCTTAGAAATGAAGGAGAATTGTGCCATTTTGCCTTGACAGTCGACGGTTTCACAGATAAGGATTAAGGCTAATCCCAGTCTAAAATGAAGCTGTCTAGGGGCAGTCGTGGCCTAATAGGGGCAGTCGTGGCCTAATAGGGGCAGTCGTGGCCTAATAGGGTCAGTCGTGGCCTAATGGTTAGAGGGTTGGACTCGTCACCAGAAGGTTGCCGGTTCGATCCTCAGGTCAGGCGGGTAACGATTGAGGTGTCCTTGAGCAAGGCACCTAATCCCTACTCGCTCCCCTGGCGCTGCAGCGATAACTGCCCACTGCTCTGGGTGTATGTGTGTTCACCACTTGCTGTGCGTGTGTTCACTACTCTCTGGATGGGTTAAAAGCAGAGGTATATCTCGGATATGTGTCACCATAACTGACAAATTGGTCACTTTCACTTCACTAAACTGAAAATAACTTGCTCTGACATATCTTAAAATAAATCCGGCCATTTTTAAGTCTCAAGGTGCAAACCAGTCATGTTTTTTTCTAAAACGTTTTTATAACTATCCTAACACAAAAGAAGATATTTTGATGAATGCTGGTAACCGAAAACCGCTGGTGCCCATTGACTTCTATTGCATGAACAGAAAACCAGTGCAAGTCAGTGAGAACCACATGTTTTTGGTTACCGACAGTTTTCAAAAGATCTTCTCTATTGTTGTACTGAAGAACGTCATACGGGTTTGAAATGGCAAGAGGGTGAATAAAGGACCGAATTTTCTTTTTTGTGTGAACTATCACTTTAACGAAGGCATAGTCCTGGCTTAAGCTAACCCTTGTCTGTGAAACTGGACTTTTATCAAGTATGAATAGTTTCGAGAAGATTACATTTTTAACGGTTTGTCAACTTGCACATGATATCAGATGAAAAACATGCTGGAGACTTAAAACAAATAACCGTCTCGCTCTCTCTCACTCTCTCTCTCCTTTGTGTGTAGATGTCGTACTCTCTGACCAGGTTTGCCATCTATGAGACAGTCAGAGACATGATGGGCAGTGGCGGTCAGGGCCCGATGCCTTTCTATCAGAAGGTTTTGCTGGGGGCGTTTGGAGGTAAACACACGCTAACCGTGTAAAGTTGAGCATATCTCAGTCTATCGACACTTCTGTGTTTGCTTGTCATACCTTCAATCCCACAATCCCCTGCACCGGTGTCTCTCTGCTCCCATAGACAACAGCTCACATTAATGCATCTGTCTGTCTCCAGGATTCACAGGGGGTTTTATCGGGACTCCAGCTGACATGGTTAACGTCCGGTGCGTGTTATTACCACTCTCTGGGTTGTGTTACTGATGTTTGTTTGTGTAGCTGATGTGTGTGTTGTTCATCTCGGCAGGATGCAGAATGATATGAAACTCCCTCCCGAGCTGAGGAGAAAGTGAGTGTTGTTCAAACATCGCATTTAAAACCCAGATGCGTATGTGATGAAGTGATTGATCATGTGTGTGTGTCTCTGACAGCTATAAACACGCGCTGGACGGACTCTTCAGGGTCTGGCGTGAGGGTAAGAACATTCTGTCCTTTTGTCCTTGTGTCTGTCCGTCTATTTATGTTTATCAACGACAATACGATTTGTGACTACACATAACGCTTTCTCTGTCTTTGTCAGAGGGCACCAGGAGGTTGTTCTCAGGAGCCACCATGGCCTCCAGCAGAGGAGCTCTGGTCACTGTTGGACAGGTGAGGAAGCAGTGCGTTCTGGGTAATGATTGGTCAGGTTACTGATGCTGTAGATGCTCAGTCTGTCTCTGTCTCCGTCAGCTGGCGTGTTATGATCAGGCCAAGCAGCTGGTGTTGGGCACGGGACTCATGGGAGATAATATAATGACTCACTTCCTCTCAAGCTTCATCGCTGTGAGTAACGAGGCCTCTGATTGGTCAGTTTTGAAGATGTCTTCAAGTGATGGATATTGGAAAGCATTATTTTGTTTTTAATGACAAGGTTAAGACTTCTTTGACTTGGTTTGATTGTAATGACACGAGCGGTTGTTTTATGTGCAGGGAGGTTGTGCGACGGTTCTCTGCCAGCCGCTGGATGTGATGAAGACCAGATTAATGAACTCTAAAGGAGAATATAGAGTGAGTTTCTGTCATTTTTAAGTTTATTTGAGTTAGTGACAGGATCCACTTTCATTTGACACCAATTTTATTGTGAACCAAAGCTCATGTCTAGAGATACATTTAATATTTTATTATTTGGATTACTATAAGTGATTGTATTGTGGTCAGTGTTCATTAATAATTGTCGATTTTTAATCATTTATTCATTTATTTTTGTACAGGGTGTGGTGCACTGCCTGACCGAAACTGCCAAACTCGGACCACTGGCCTTTTACAAGGTATGACACACTAAATGTTTTTTTCCCAAGTGTGAATCAATAAAAAAACATAACGTTCTGTTTCTCATCATCCAATCATATTACAGGGTTTAGTCCCGGCCGGAATCCGCTTGATTCCTCACACAATCCTGACATTTGTGTTTCTGGAGCAGCTGAAGAAATACTTCGGGATCATAGTGATCAGTTAGACGCGTCTGCTGAACTTTGACCTCTTGACCTTTTCCTGTTGACCTCATCTTAAAGCAGCTGCTCATTTCCAGGTCTTTTCTCTCTCACGTTACACGTAATGACGTCATTAATATGGTGACATCACTTCTGCTCGTGTATGACACACACATCTGAGATGGAGATGAGCTGGTGAGTCTGTCGGCTCTTCATCCTCCAGCTGTGATTTGACGAGGTTCAGTGGAGGAACTCAGGAGATGAGAGGAGCTGATGCTGGGACCGGACACATTCAACTGGATCTTCTGGGAATAGTTTGCCTTTAACTCATCTGTTCAGAATGAGATGTAGATTGTAGATGTTATCTATCTGTAGAGATTATTTTAATATTGTGAATGAATAATTACACATTAAGATCGATTATTTTTAATGCTGTTCTTTAATCCTTCTGTTATAATGAGATGTTAAAAGAGTGTTGAGGGGAAGTTCTGGGTTTATTAAATGGCTGTCATGTTACTTCAAACTGATATCACTTTAGCTGTGGAACACAAAAGAATGTGTAGGGAACAAGGAGGGAATTAGATTTCTTTAAATAGTTTTACATTCCCTCACAATAAACATTAGTAAACTGGTTTGACCTTAAGAAAATAATAAACTGTTCATTTTGTGCTATCCGTACTGATGATTTTATTAAGTAACATTAAATATATATATCTAAATGGACAGAATCAAAAATTTGCATTTTGAGAAAAAAAATGAATGTGAATTTTGTGAGATGACCCTGAGGTTCTCCAGCACATGGAGCTCTTGCAGTGTGTTCCAGTGCGGTTCTCTGTGTTTGTAACATTTTTGCCGAATAACTGTTGTTGTTTATGTACCAGGTGATGGGGAATTTTTTTTATTTGATTAATTTGCACTAATGTAGTAATAATTTGCAGCCTGATCATGAAAAACTGGACTTATTGGAGTGTTTTGCTTGAATGAAGCATGTATTAACAAACTTTTTTACAAGTGTATTTGTTTTTACTTAATTGGTACCTTAAAATAAATTGTGAAATTACCATATAGGTACATTTATTTTAGACACAGCTCAAATAGATGCTGCTTATACACATCACACTGTACACAGTATGAATATGATTGGTGCCAGCAGAGGTCGCTGGTTCATACAGTGATGTGTTTGCATGGGGGTTTGTGATCAAACAGGGAGGAAAATGTCTCATTTTGTTTGAAAAGGAGAGTTGCTGTTTGAGTTGTATGGTCTTAGCCTGCATGGAAATATGCGACCAGAAGCTAAATTATATTTAACAAGTAAATGTATGGAAATAAATGTTGCTTGCTAATATCACAAAATGGTTGAAGATTGAGGCAATTTTTTTTTTTTTTTTTTTTCATTGTTTCTCTCATACACATGTACAGATGTTCTCTTTTAATGGGAGACAAGTTTCATATTATTAAGTAATTGTCACATTGCCAGAAAAATGTAATATGGTCAGTAAATGACAGGAAATCTTGCCATAATGCAATAAGTTTAATAATCAGTTACATAAATGTATACATTCATTGGTATGTTTGTGTAATTAAAATGAATCCAAACCAATAAGATTTTTCACAGATTGAGATACAGTAAGCATGTGTTTTAAAACGTTTGATATACACTGACAAAGCCTGCATATTTACAGAGCTGAACAGATGTGCGTGATTACAAAGTAGAGTTATATTTTAATAAGTTGTGTTCATTGTAAAGCTCAATCATACAATTAATGCCCAATTTTATACCAAAAATCATTCTGAAAGAAACATTAATTTCACATCACATTTAGTTAAATTAAATGCACCACAGTATAAAACACAATGGCTAATGTGATCTGAAAATTACAAATATCACCTGAGCATCTGTTTAATATAGCACTAGTTTTCTTGCTTTCAGCTGCAACTTTTGTGCTTTCTCACATTTTAATTGACCCAGAAAACCATATTACAAAGTAACGAACCTTAAAGTCCACTTCAAAGGGGCATATATTCTATAACAGAAAATGATTTAAAAAATGCACTGTTCATGGGGACCACAACTTGCTCCTTCTGGGTGTTGTGATCCAGGATGGGAATCAAGGCCTCTGGGTTTACACACCGCACAGATAAAAAAGAACTAACAGGTAATTTTGTTCAATCTACCTGTAAAACTGGAAAATATTACTTCTGTTTACACTTGAGAAGCTGAAGCACGCGGTTATAAGATCCCGTCATTAATAGTGCCAAAGGTAGAATTGAGAAAGCACTGAGCATTCCTTTTTATTTTGCTCCTTAATCTCTTTTATGGTGTGTGGATGAGCCACATTCTCCCAAAATTGACCCAGTCTTACATATGAGCCATCAAACACCCAAAAAGCAGGGTACAGTGGCTCTGTAAACTTGGCCTTGATTTGGTGGATTAAGCTCATTGTGTTGTTAGAGACGTTGTAGAAGGACAGACTTCCTGCTTTGTGATGCAGAAAAATTCCAATTCTTGTGGAGATTTGTTCAAGAACTTCAGTTTCTTTAAAATCGTGACACACATATCTCCTGGAAGGGCTACAGCACAAGCTCCAAGATTTTTCATTATGTCCAAGACCCAAACAACTGCTACATCCGTTCCTCTGAATCCCTTTATATGCGACTGCTATGTAGACCTGTGGACCTCCCCATTCCACCTCCCAATAACTGCATGAACTCAAACCCTGCACGCACAGTGCCTGGGCTAAGTATGTAAATCTCTCAGGAATGTATTTTTTCCCATCTAAAATTTCCCCATCAATCCATGTTAGCCTTGTGTTATTCTCACTCAGAATGAGATTCTTATGAACAGTTTTGGAGTCCAGTGTCAGTGGTTGGAAATCTGTTTAAGAAAAAGGAAGCCTATTTTTATCACGCATTGCACTTTTTTGAGATACCATTATGCTTGTTTTGTCAATTGTTTTCTAATTCTAGTTCGTAATGAGTTATAGGCTGTTCGATGTCACACGGTACATATATTACTATGCCCTATATTACTTAAAGACAAGGGAGTTAATTCGGCTCATGCCTCAGTGAATAGTGCCATTAAGCATCCATCAGTTTGGTTTTGTGTATTACGGCAGTATGTGCAATGTAAGGTTAGAAATTTCAAATGTCTAAGCCAAAAACACGCTTCTGCTGGTATGTCTTGATCAAACTTTTTTTTTTTTTTAAGTGAACATGACAAAACACTATGCAAAACTTTGATACAAATCAAATAATTGATATGATAATATGTATATGTCAGCAAATGGTGTGTCGTTATGTTATATTTACAGTCTCTTACATCTCAAAAAATCTTCTCTAGTTGTTGGAGTTGATTTCATAATCAGCTGAATTTCTATAATTGAAACAGAAAAAACACACACAAGGCTGATTGCTATGAACACAAGGCTGATGAACTCTATATATGTGAAAGTATAGCGATTTTGGATCCGTCACTGCTGTTTTGCGTTTTTAGGCTATTACCTGTTTGGGCTGTTTCGTTCTTGAAAATCTGCTCAATTTGTGTTTTAATGTTTGACACAGATCTTTTTAAATTGTCAAAGATGGACATGTTGACTGTGATTTTTGGAGGAGGCTGAAACTGTAATGCTGCTTGGAGAAGTGACATTCTCTAAAAAATATATACATACATAATAAACAATTACTGTAAAGGTTTAAAGTTAAAGAAACTGAACATGTGACTATGTCATTGAAGACTGGTTTTATATTGTTACCTGAAGGAAGTAAATGTCATCCTCTGTTCTTGAAAGCTGCCTTAGTTCATCTGCTCTGTTTTTTATTTCAACAAGCGTCATCTGAAGGTGCGTCTGAATCCTGTCTGATCGCTGTAATTCTTTCTGCTCCCTCACTTTTATCATGTCTCTGACCACACATTGCTGTCTTCTTATTAGACTGATCAGATCTTCAAAGGTTTTCTCACAGTCTTTCTCCAGAGCCTGTGTTGACCTCTGTACAAACATTATGCAAAGTGCATAGCTAACTAAAAACGTAAGAATCTTTTGAAATGTTATTTTTAATACGACAAATAACAATGTGCACAATTTGGGTATGTTAGGGTTGCGTTAGTTGACGTGGGAGTCAGAAAATTGTTTGCCTATATCTGTTTAATGCGCACACAGAGAAGACTCGTTGCTTCATGAAAGTAAGGTCGAGCCACTGGAGTCACATGGACTAATTTAAATTTTAAAGATGTCAAACTTTTTAAGCTTTGATTCAATATAGTCCCATTGCAGTTTGTGGCATATGCACAATATTATCAATCAATTGTAGGAATTCAAACGAATGACTCCGTCTTATGCGTATTTATATAGATCAGATTTAAAGTCATGCTGGGTTACACGATAGAAGTCGTGTTGACAAACATGTAAAAAGGGGGAAAATTTGTATCCATGAACATGTTTAAATAAATAACACTTCATGACAATGTCACGAATTCCCGTGAGACTGTTTGACTGTACATTATGTTGCTGTCTATGGGGGAGTCAAAAGCTCTCTGACATTTTTTCCCCATATTATTGTTTTTGCCATATGAAATGCAAATTCTTTGTATCTCAAAATTGTTCAGAATGCAGATAGAATTGTATAATTCCAGGCCACGATGTGCTTATTGAAATAACAGTATTTGGTTTTATAGCATTATTTGAAATGATCATTAGTATGCGCACACACATTCAAACGTTAAAATGTGTGCAATGAAAACTTAAACAACAACTCATTTTAGAGACGTTATCACAATTTCTGTTAAAACATCAGAATCATGTTGCATTATGGTCTATAGATCTGCCTGAAGTGAATATATAAAGTACTGTAGACTTGCTCCCTTGGACAATATCTAGCGACGGTTCAAATGAACTTGGATCGTCCAAATGACCAAGTTAAATTGACTTCAGAATGTTGCATGGCAGAGATTTCTTGTTGAAGAATTGCATATACCTTAAATTCCTCTTTAGCCTTGTGAAGTGTCTTAAGCGCATTTTCTGTTTCTTTGATCCTCCGTTCCAATCCCATTATTGCACTTTGATGTAAATGATACTGAAATAAGAACCATAAGTAAGATACAAACTGTATCCAAGCACATTAATATTATAGCTAAATTTGTTTTCAGTCATGAGAATCAATGTTACATGCTGGAGTGCAAGTATTACATTCCATATATATATAAAATATGAAATCTGTTATACATTACTTGTTGATATCTTGCAGCATTATTTGTGATGAAACGGTGTCCTCTATGGCCTGGTACACATTCCACACACACACTTTTTTGATCTTCAAAGCAATAAACATCCTTGAGTTTTTTGTGAATGCTGCATATCTTGTCCTGAAGCTTGCCCGTGACATTGACCACCCTGTGCTTATCACCTGGGTTCAGCTCATCGTGGAGGTTTAAGTGAACTTCACAGTAGGCCGCGAGACACACCAGGCAGGTCTTGATGGCTTTGAATTTTTCCCCAGCACAGACAGAGCATTCTTCATCATCAGGTCCAGCCAGTTGTCTTTCACTCATCTTCCTCATTCTTTCCACCATATCTGCCAGCATGATGTTTCGTCCCAGCACCGGTCTTGAAGAAAACTTCAGTCTACACAAGGGACAGCTGTAAACTCCTGTATTCGCATCTTCATTCCATTTGAGCTGAATGCAGCTATTGCAGAAACTGTGTCCGCAGTTTATAGACACAGGATCAGTCAGAAGCTCCAGGCAGATAGGACATTTGAACTGGTCCACATCAAAGGAGACCCTCGCCTCAGCCATCGTCCCTCACTCACTCACTCACTCACTCACTCACTCACTCACTCACTCACTCACTCTAACAGTGACTGTGCAGAAGTGAACCTTAGGTTTTGTTTCCCTGAAATCACGAGCCGCAAAAGAAGGAGTGGCCTTTTAGAGGGTCAATAAGCTTGTGTCACAACAAACCTACCTTCTGTGTAAACAGAATTTGAGGAGCGTTCAAAATTTTGTAAGCTCTCCTTCAAGACAACATAAGAGCTGCTTGAGCTTACATTGGCTTGTGTGAAAACAGTGAATTATAAGAAATCATCTCAATATTACAGGCGAGTCCTCTTCACATAAATATCATAGATATGGGCAATCCAAATTTGATTTGTTTAATAGTTTAAAGAGAGTCAAGTCTGATCTAATCAATTCTGTTACCTAACAAAATCTCCAGCACATGCACCCAATCCAGCTCATCAAGTTCTGGTTTACATTGGACAGTGATGTGCGTCAGAGCAACGTTCATTTCAGTAACAAAACCAATGCAAGTCAAAGGGGACAAATGCGTTTCTGTCAGCAACATTCAAAAATATCTTCTTTTGTGTTCTGCAGAAGAAAAAATGTCACAAAGGTTAAAATGACAGGAGGGCGTGTAAATAATGACAGTAGTGGCGTGAAGGTAAACCTCTTCTTTTAAGACTTCTTTGGCTTCTGCTTTGACTGTAATGGCATAACACAAGCGATTGTTTCATGTGCAGGAATGTTGTGTGACGTTTCTCTGCCAGCCGCTGGATGTGATAAAGACCAGATTAATGAACTCTAAAGGAGGATATAGAGTCAATGATTTGTTTTTTTAATACTTTAGTAAAGGAGCTGAAAGGAGGTGATGCTGGGACTGGACACATTAAACTTGATCTTCCGGCAACACAGTAGTTTGCCTTAAACTCATCTGTTCAGATTGAGATTTAGATTTGAGATGTTTTCTATCAGTAAAGGTTGTTTTAAGATTATGTAAGAATAATTAAACATTAAGATTTATTATTTTTAATGCTGTTCTTTAATCCGGCTGCGATGTTTAAAGTTCCCTTTCTGTCCCTCTCTCTACCTTGTGTTGAAACGATAGAATGGGGTTTGATCTTGAGAACCTATCATCTCTGACTGAACTTTTAAAAGTACCATTTACACATTTAAAGAGTTTTTGAACAGTTAATACATCTGCATTTGATTTTAACTAAGACATGAAGAAAAAGTGTATAAATCCAACAGTTGTGACCAACAAATGTCATGGATGAGTTTTGTACTTTGATGGTACCCAGAATGCATTGCGTTTGTTTTGCAAGTATTTTTGGTTGTTACCATTGTTGAGACAAACAGGTTACAGTGCCTAAACTCTAAAACCGATAATCACACTACCAATAATAAAATACATGATATCAAATATATTTAGCTATATTCCATCTGTTTCGGTTTCGTCACATAGTAACAAAAACTATGGCAAATCTTAACATAAAAGCAAGGGGTCAAAACCATAAGAGTGACTCAACAAAAAACATCTTCATGTAAACTTGTGTCAATTTTAAATAAGAACTTTTTTAGACGCACAACAGAAGTAAAGTGACAGTGGAGTCTATAAGTGAAAGTAGTAATAATGTTTTTGGAGTTGAAAAAAACTTGTAAAAACTGTGAAATTTCACTATTCATTTCCGAAATCATTTTACAGTGTTTTTCAGTACCACAGAATAAAGAGTTTTTTGTTTTTGTTTGATAGAACGAGTAGAAAAGTATGGTAGAAAAAAATATGAAAATAAATACTAACAAGACAATTTATATATGGACTATTTTGTACTCCGTTTTTCTCACGTGTGATGGATCTATTGCGTAAGTCATTTGCACGACGTGTGGCATGCTCAGTAGCTTAAATGAAATGAGATTTTACAAAAAAATAAATTGTATTACTTTTATTAGTCTAAATAAATTACTATTTTTGTAATACTGATCGGTCAATAAGATTTGTACACTGATTGAGATATGCAGAGAGCACTTGGAACACAGTCTCTGCGTATATGAGGACTGCGCATGCGCTTGAGCTGACCGACAGGAGATGCGCGTTTCGTTTAGGTGAGGCGTGTCACGGCTATTTAAATCAGGCATTTGTAGATATAATAAAATTAAATAAAACATTACCTATGACATTGAAACAAATTACGCAAAAAAATATAGAGGAAAAATCTCAAAGTTATTGACCATTTAAGACTTTCCTGCGTTTGAGCATGTTTGTGCATTGAGTGCTTTGTCTGGCATTGACATGATCTTCACAGTACCTTATAGATACAGAAAAAAGTATACAGTACAGGAATATACAGTATAAAAGGCTTTAGCCTACATGTGTGTACAAGTGTAGACCAGCCTGCGGTCCCCACGCGGAAAAATTAAGATAAATGATGCTAAAATGATTTTATACATGAGTCAGAAATACTTTTCTTTCTTTGAAGACTTTTTCTGTTCATTCACGGAGTGAAAACGTATATAAATAAATGATTGAATACTCACTACAATCTGCATGTGAGCGCTGATATGTGTTGGGAGTGTTTTAGTACAGTGACGGTCATCTTCTTTCTCTCACCAGGTGAGGGCGCTACATCACAAAGAAGATCGTGAACACGTTTTAAATACAACATCATTTTAACACTTCGACGACTTGTGTAATTTGTGTAAAGCTCACCCTGAGTAGTTTTCAGTTCTTAGTAGTGTGCTCCTTCTTCTATCCTGTCACCATGGTGACACTTGCCTAGAATTCAGCTTACAATGGTTAAATGGTTTTGGTTGATGCAAATATTGCAAATATTGTCAGTTTTGATTGTCGCCAACATCTGTATAATATACAAACTATTCAGATTCCAGATTAATCATGAGATAAAATGCACAGAAATGCATGCATGTAGGTTCAGTACGTCTTTTTATGAAATAACATGTTAAATTGGTGCACACGTGATATTTACAAACATTAGTTAACTTAAAGCATGTCAAAGGGTTTTTACATACATCTGTTGAGATTTGATGTATTTTAAAGCTCCTATTTACTTCCCTGAACTGCATCTCCAGAAAAAGACATAATACGAGAGGCTTTTCTGAAGGAGAGGTCTCATTTCTCCATTGTTGAAAGTGTTGGGAAACGTACTTTGAAACCGCCTTTGTGCTACTAGTGCTTTGAATCTGTTTTGTAGTCATGGCTAATAGAGTTAGGTCCTCATTTAAATTACAGAATTACATTTTCTAAGAGCACTATCTTATCTACAGATAAGAGAGTGAAGCATCCTCAAAAAATCCTAAAAACGATTTTAAATTTAGGATAATCCTACAGGTGACCTATCTCAAAGTTTATCTGAAAACAACAATAACAGTTATATTACAGAATAGATCTCTATACAGGTATTAATGATACAAGATGAAGAACTGCAATGGTGGAAATACTTTATGGTCTCCCAGATGCTTTGACTGCAAAACACTAATAAAGACGCTCACAAAACATGATTTGAGTTGAGTAAAATGTTTTTTAATTATGGAAATAATATAGACGCCATGCAGACATTTTAATCCACCTTTCACTTTATGACAAACTTTACAAAGTGTTGATGATCACATTGATTGTGCAGTTTAACATTTCCTATAAGAGAGTGAAAATACTTTCTTTGCGGTATAAGAATCCTAAATCGAGTTTCTTATATGAATGAGCGACAAATCCCAATTCAACATATGAGGGAAGTTGAGTGAATAAAAAGTTTCTGTAGTACACCCCCGATGTGTAAGTGTAGCAAAATGTAAAAAAGAGGAAGAACTTTAATGCAGTTGTCAATACATTAATTTGCTGTTGTTTTATACGCCTGTATATTTGTTGAACATCAGTCCGATTTTGGTTTTTGCGCTGAATCTTTGCTCATTTCTTTTTATCGTTGAACATATTGTAAGCATCATACAGTGATCTTATCTTGCCGTGCTATCCATAATACAACTTGTGTCAACTTGCCGTCATAATGTTGTTCATTTCCTGAACTGTGGTACATTTGGAGTCACAGGTGATGAGATCATCTACAAAAATGCACTTAAAACTGCACAAAATTGAATGCTGTCTGAGCAAAAAGCACTAATCATGATGTCTCTGAAAGAGCAAAGGCCCTGGGGAATTATGGGTATTAATCATAATATAGCCTCATGTTGCTGTTTTCTGTGTTTAAATGCAAACACATGTCATTGATAAGAAATATAGCTTGTTATCATTCTAAGCCTATGTAAAACAAGACTGCAGTTATAAGCTAGAATGCCATTTGATTTAACACACGTCTGTGGTATTAATGTCTACATACAGTTTCAATGAGATGATATTGTGTAATACAACTAGCGGGTTAAACTTACTTCAAAGGAAATCTTAATGCAGCTGCCTATAAATTCAGCGAAGAACATATGGTAGGAAATTGATTTTTAAAGGCTGAAGATTCCAACACCAATTATTCAAACCGTAGCGGCAGACAAACATTTGGTTGTTTGAAGCTCAAGAGAATTTCTTTGACTAATCTATTTTGTGAGTTTTTGAAAAAGGAAATCCATTCTGCTCACCGTGGCTCGGGCTACAAAAGGGTTGCATCTTCATTAAGCTATTTCACACAATGTAGTCGTCTTTGACAAGTATCTGTGCTGGTAGTGGTTTAGGTAAAGAAAGCAATAATATGTTTCAGTCAATTATATTGCAGTATGTGAAAATGTTTTATTGAGCGTCGCCAGAAAGCAACCTCGTCATTGAAACAAGTGGTCGAGCCATAGGTAATATTTTATATAATAAGTTATTTCATAATCTGATATTTGGCATTAGAAAACCAGCACTGTGTAGTTAAGTACACTGTCAATTATTTTTTGCTGCCCTACGAATTTTAGTACAATCAAGTTCACATTACAAGGCATTTCAACCAACTTTGTATTTTAGTGACTTTAACTCATGAAAATGATACAGTATATTTAAAAATGTGATTCAACTTAAAAACATGAAGTGATACTTCACCCAAAAATTAAAAGTCTGTCATACTCATCTTCGAGGGTTTCCAAATGTGTATACATTTCTTTGTTCTGATGAACGCAGAGAAAGATATTTGGTAGAATGCTTATAACCAAACAGATCTTAACACCCATTGACTCCCATATCAGGAAAAATAACTTTATCATTTTTTGTTCTGTTGAACACAAAATAAGACATTTTGAATAATGTAGGAAAGCAAACAGTTCTGGGGCACTTTTGACTAGCCTTGTTTTTTTTCCTGCTATGGTAGTCAATGGGGGTCCAGATCTGTTTGGTTATAAGCATTCTTCAAAATATCTTTCTCATTTATACACATCTGGAACAACTCGAAGGTGAGTAAATGATGGCAGAATTTTCATTTTTGGGTGAAGTATCCCTTTAAGGCAGCAACATACTGTATGTTTTACAGTGTACAGAACCCTGTATATTATTTCTCTGGAGAATAGGAACAGGGTGGGAATTCTTTGAGGTTGCTGTGGATATTTATTGTCACTGGAAGACTTGAGGGGGTTTGTGATTTGATGAATGACTATGTAAAGTAGTGTCTCTATATAATGGTCTTTCATGCAGGTTATGCAAAGTGAGTTATTCTAACCAACTGGAGGCATTTCTGTGTCTGAGAATTCAACTCATCCAAGACGTGTCGGTCAGTAGAGAAAAGCATCCAGAGTTAGACAAACGAACATTCTCCAGTGAGCTTGCTAACTGAAAGCCTTTAAGCTCTTGAGGCGTGTAGTTTGTTGCTTGGTTAAGGCTTTGAGTGTATACCCAGAAAGATAGGGTCAAGGTTAGACCCTTTTTTGGAGATACTGTATATAATGTGTTTTATTTGGATAAGGAGTTTAATTTATTTATTTCTGTTTTAAGTGAAACAAGACGTTATTGTAAACTGTCTTTTGACATGACATATTCTGGAAAGTGATCAAATTGCTACACAATAATGGGAAAAATATAATAACCACAATTAGGCTTTTCTATGCTTACTCGTGGGAGGCAAAAATTAAGATCACGATAAAAAAACGATTAATTTTGTTTAAAATGTATGTGTTAAATTCTTTATTTGAATTGTTGTTGATGTCTCAGTTACCAAATTAATATTCTATGTGGTCATAAATATATGCATTTTAAAGTCCAGATAACATTGAAAGATTTTCTCTCAGCAGATGTTTCAAGTAGAAACTATTATTTAACCAGCTAGACTTTCCTTTTATAACTCAGAATGTGTTTCTAGATTTATGCGACTGAAAATTATAGAGCACATCAAATAAGCACTATGAAACGCCACAGTATGTAATGAATAAGAAAAGCACGGTCACATTTAATCTTGTTTTTGCCGGGGGGGTGATAGTTAGCGTGCACAAAGCAAGAAACAGGAGGATTGAGTATTTTTTCATTAAAACGGTATCAGAGAAGCTGAGCAGTGGTTTGCAGTGACCTTTACACACATTTTCACCCAGTGGAGACCAACGTGCCATGCTGAGAGCAGAACTCAATGAGCTCCACAGAAACACAAGAATACCATCTAACCTCTTCTCTTTAACGTTTATGCAGTCTGAAGATCACGTAGATTTGATCTGTTTAAGAAGTCTTTCAGTGTAATTCATTCATGAGGACCTCTATCCTCTTTAAAACTGTTCCAGACTCCAGCAGCCTCAATTCGTTTTTCACTAATGAAGTTTCATTATCAGCTTTTGAATTAGGCCAGTTATTTCATTACTTCAATGTGAAGCGTGTCTGTGTGCGGGTCGGCTTTGATAGATAAAGCCTGTCTTGCAGGTTTGGCAGAGACTTCGTTGGCAAGCGTTGACGCGCACGAGCACAGAAACGTCTGAGTAATGACTTTCCGTCTACCTACACTTGACTCTGTCAGAGCTGACACCGAATCTCACTGGTTTTTGATTGAAACAATTTAGAACATGAAAAATGAGTTAATGAGTGTTAGCTGGAGGTTTTCGGGCTGCACTAGATGGCCACCCTGTGATGTTGAGATGAATCATCAAAGTTGAGAAGTGATGTGAGGATTTGTTGAAGTGAACTTTATGTCAGAGTGATGGATGTGCACTGGTATAGTGTCAGGGAAGAGTGATATTGTGCTTTATGTTTTGATGATACGTTGCATTATATCAGTCCTTGGTCTCTGGTAGTGCAAACTCTCCCACTGTGAGCCCTACATTTCAATGGCGATAAATCTCCACGGAAACGGCCTACAATTACGCTGGAGAATTGGATTGTCATCCTGTTTTGCGTAGGAAGTCACCTTCAATGCCACTCGGTGTGGCTTGCACGCTTTTTAAATATTTTTCAACATATCAATGTCGTAATTTTGGATTCGGCCAAGAACGATTGTGACTCATGGGTTTTATTTTACGCTGAACTGTATTATTCAGCATTTGCAAACAGTTTCTGTTCGAGTGCTGCATCAGTATTGTAGTTCATGTTGAGTCCACGTATACTTTTATTGTGTATTAGGAAGCTTGTGTGAAAATAGCAAACAGTGATTAGATCCCACACACTTATCGAAACGCACGTACGCGTCGGCACAAATTTAACAGTGTGTGTTATTAGAAGTCATTACCCAGAACTCAGCACAGCGATCGATGGCAATCATGTTCCTTGAGTTAAGTGGACAGGTTTGGATTTCCTGAGAGGTGTGGCGCGTCACGAGATTACCGTCTTATCAAGAGGTCTCTATTGACTGCTATGAAATAAAAGTGTTTCGACCACACATTATAGCTCTCAGTTTTCAGAGGTTATTCTCAAGGGTCTAATATTTAAATAGTTACATAGACAATGATTCTTAATGGGGTAATTTTATACCGTTATACTTATATTATTTGAGCAAGCATGTGTTATGTTTATGATGTTGCTTGAATTTAAATAGCAATGATTTTTATTACGTAATTGTCGTTTCATAAAAGCAGAAAAGTTGCGCTTGACCTTTATAGTGTGTTGAATG
Source organism: Triplophysa dalaica (assembly GCF_015846415.1). NCBI lineage: Eukaryota > Metazoa > Chordata > Actinopteri > Cypriniformes > Nemacheilidae > Triplophysa > Triplophysa dalaica. The sequence continues at coordinate 2,617,715 of NC_079543.1, forward strand.
CTGTTTAATGCAATAGAAGCGAATATATACACATTAAAGCACATGTGCCTCCAGAGGTGGGGGACTCGAGTCACATGACTTGACTCGAGTCTGACTCGAGTCACAATTTTCAGAACTTGCGACTTGCTTGACAGAAGTAAGATAATGACTTGACTTGACTTTGACTTGAGAGCAGGTGACTTGAGACTTGACTTGACTTTAAATGGAAGACTCGACAATGACTTGAACTTTGTAAAGTAATGAAATTAGCTAAAATAATTATTGTGACTCAGCAGCACTAAAGCGCCTGTGCCTTTAAAGCTGCTCAACTCAAACCGCGCCAAACAAGGTGTAACAGCCAATTACTGTAGAGCAGTTACGATAGAGAGGAAACTGCGCATGCGCCTGGCGGCTTGAAACAGTTGTGGCCGTTACAATGGCGGACAACAGTCGAGCTCCACAGTCACGTTTGGCTATAAGGACTTTGAACTGGACCGTGAAAAATAAAAAAAGATTTGCCAGATGCAGAGTATGCAACGCGAGGATTTCTGACACGACAACCACAACGTCCAATTTCGTCCGACATTACAAGAACCACAAGTAAAGGTAAGAAAGTAATTTCTTTATAGTCAGTGTAATAAAACGATTACTAATATAATGAATTAATCGTTTCTGTTTGTCATAACTTTGCCTTGGTTGTTTTTTTATTATTAGAAAAGTGATAATCGATCATCACTGGTAGGCCTAGATCTCATCTCATAAGGTGATGAATTGGGGAATCTGGCTATAACGGCGTAGCCCGGATTTTTATGTTCTTAAAACATTAAAATCAAGAAGGGCTTCTCTGTATTACATGTAGGCGAATGTCTATATTAAATGCGCGCATGTTCAAGTGTTTCTGTGGACTGCGTGTGGAAGCTGAATAGCAGCTCTCTTATATACTGCGCATGACCGGGTGATGGACGCGCCGGTGACATCACTTGGATTTAAATAACTCTTAAAAAACTTTGCGGTCATATTGACGAGAATAATTTCATAGTTCGAATCTGTTAACTGTTTGGATTTTTTTATACTCACAATAACAACAAATAATGAAACCAGTTCAAATAGAAAACAAATATTCTCAGATTATATATACGTATGAAACGTGCATATTGCGCGTCCACCGCAGAGATGACGATTAAGCATCATAACTTCATCACTGGGCTATATTAACATACATTTAATTTATATTCTACCGAAATGAAAAAGATCCGTTCATTTTGATAAACAGGATTCAATATCGAAGTCAATAAAATGATCTGGGATTCCCATAAATTGCAAATTCCCTATAGGCCTACTGTGCACTTTAATGGACAGCACAAGTATTACAGCATCATATACTTAAAACATACAATAGTCAAGTTGTCAGTCACAATTCTTAGTTTATAAGCTTCATAGCCTGTATAAATGCTTAAGTCATTCTGTCAGATACAAGTATTTCCATTTCTGTGTAGACCGTTTCAATTAAATTGAATTAGATTGTATTATACATTTCAGACTGGATTTCTTTTGTGTAAGCAACACTTTTATTTTCAGATATTAATGTTGCACAGATATGCATATAATTCATATATAGCAATGTGAATAAGATACCTAATGTATGTATATAAGTTCATCTTTTCTGTGCAAAAATAAACATGTATCTAAAAAATTTACCTCTGTTTATTTTAGTACTGCGACTTGAATTGACTTGACTTGAAACTTATCAGGACTCGACTTGACTTGCTTAGGGTAACCCCTTGACTTGACTTGACTTGCTTGATTTGTCTAAACTGTGACTCGAGACTTGACTCGAGACTTGATGGTTAAGACTTGAGACTTGCTTGGACTTGACCATATGTGACTTGTTCCCATCTCTGTGTGCCTCATACAATGCTTAAAGGAGCAGTTTACCCCAAAATAAACATAAATTTCTTAATCGATAATGAAACCGTTTGGGCACCATTGAATATCATAGTAGTTTTTGTTTACTGTTGTCATCAAATCACAACAGAATTGTTTGGTTACAAACATCCCAAATATTTTATTTCGTGTTCAGTACAACAATGAAATGTATACAGGTTCGGAACAATTTGAGAGTGAGTAAACAGATTTTTCATTTTTGAATGAACAATGCCTTTAAGAAATAGTTAATACTGAACCTCAACACATGTACATATATTACTTAAAGGGACAGCTCACCCCCCAAAAAAAATCTCATTTGCTCACTCTCTGTCATGGTCCTGTCTCTTCTTATCGTGATTTTCAGGTCTTGTGGCAGGATCGTGACATACCCATGTGTTTTATGTGGAAAAAGCGCATGGCGTTGTTTTGGTTTGTAATGCCATGCTCACTCTCCGGTGTCACATCCTTTAGCCCCGCCCCTTCTTCTCCGTTAGCACCACATTAGTGGCATCCGTCTCACCTGTCCAGCCAGTTCCCATCAGTGTTTAAGTCTTGTCACCTGCCCGTCACTGTCCCGTTTTAATCTTCCCCCTGTTAACGTCTCCCTATATATTGTCCCAGTGCCCATTGTTCCCCATCAGTTCTTTGTTTGTTAAACGCCACTGTTGTATCCCCGTTCGTATCGTCTGAGAGATTCTGTGTTCCTCTTTGAAATACCTATTCATGTTTGGACTTTCTTTCATTATTGACCTTGTTTGTTTTGTCCCCCTGTTGTGAAGTATTTCTGTTTGATTATTTGTTTTGTACTGTTTTCCCCATCGTGGTTCTTTATTTTTGTATCATTAAAGTTTATAATTTAACCCTCATGTTTGCCTGCGCCTGTGTTCTGTCTCCCTGATAATTCACGACACTCAAGTTGTTACAAATCTATCAAATTCTTTGTTTTGATTAACACAGAGAAATTTATTTGGAGGAAAGCTTATAACCAAAAAAATGCTTTATATATTTCTTTGTTCTGTTGAACATAAAAATTGACTTTGAAGAATGGTGGAAAGCAAACAGTTCTTGGGCAACCTTGTTTAATATTTAAACTTTCCTGCGATGGTAGAATTAATCTGTTCCCTACATTATTCAAAATATCTTCCTTTGTGTTCATCAGAACAAAGAAATATGCTCAGATTTGGACCAACTCAAGGGTGAGTGAGTGATGACAGAATTTTTGGCTAACCTATAGTAATATAATGTACATATGTGTTATGATACAGTATTTACGATTTCTAAAACCGATTGTTCAATCAAAATTTGATTCAAAAATCATTAACTCACACTAATTTTATTGTTCTAGTGAATATTTGGGATGTTTGTAACCAAACAGTTCTGGGGCACTTTTGACTAAACAGTAAGCAAAAACATCTACTATGATATCCAATGGGACCCCAGAACTATTTGGTTTCCCACATTCTTCAAACTATATTATTTTGTGTTTAACATAATTAAACTCATACAAGTTTGGAACACCTCGAAAGTGAGTGAATAATAACAGAATTGTCATTTTCGGGTGAACTATCTCCTTAAGTAGGTACGATCCTGAGAGTTCTCAAGTTTCAGTTTATTTTAATAGTACATCAGGATCTTTCCTTTCAAGTGTCAAATCTCAAGATTTCTTCTCATATAATAAAGAGTATGAAGAGGATTTTGTGTTCTGAAGACATACTCGAGACAATTCGTCATATCACATTATTGCTGCTCAGTACTCATTTTTGAGAATAATTCAAACACAATAGTGCAAAAAATGCTTCCACTGACTGCCTTTAGATGGACAGAAATGATACACAGATCTCATCTGTCATGGCATTTTCTATCCTTTGTGATATTGAGAACCACATAACATGGTGCAGCCGTGTTGCACAGCTGGACCAAAGCCTTTCCTCGAGGGTCAAAACCTTTCATTATATCAGGTATAGTCCTATCTATCTATTTCTATAGAACGAACATCTCTCTCCCTCCATCCCTTCTCTCCCCCTCTCTCCCTCTCTCTCCCTCTCTCTCTCTCTCTTTAATGGTTTTTAACTGAAAACCATTACAAGCAATGTGTACAATGTGTTTGGATGTTTCAAATTATGTTCAATCTCTTTTGTCCTCTTTACAGCGTGAACACAGTGTCTCAAGTATCTCTTCAAGCACAAGATGTGATGCTCTTAAACTGTGCATACTATACTTGATCCTTGATCTTTTCAGACTTTAGTGTACTCCTGAATGAAAGCGTTTCATAACCTGCGGCGCTGACTAATTGTGAACAACCACCGCTACAGTATATGGATTCTTTTTCATATTATAATATCAGTGCTGAAACTGACGAAGAAATTTGCAGAACAGATTTAAATATGTTCATTTGCATACATTCAGGGGGTGTATGCTTTCTCCAGGAATTACAGGCACACCTCAGGGAGACGGAGGAACTGGACCAGTAATTATGAGTATTATTGTGTCCTTGAGGATGAAGGTTTGAATCTAAGGTTCCTGCAAATAACCTGATGCCAAGCAAGCCAATAGTGCACACCACTACACAACAGCGATGATGGTGTCTCTCGAGAAAAGAATAGATGACTAATTTTTCATAAGAGCTTTGAGAGAACCTCAGGTAGGATTATATATTATAGTGCTGCCGTTGTTGAGTGCGCGGTTAATAACATCAGATCTGTCTGTGAGATGTTTTAATGAAGACAAACCGGATAATAAAAGTACAAACTTCACCACGAGTGCTCTTGTTTTCTGCCTCTCCTATTTTCCATACGTTCAGCATATTTTTATTTTTCATGAGTCGGCACACAAACGCACATTCTTCACTGTGGAGGGCAGCTGATGATAATGTTTACTAAATCAGCACAAAACACGCAGTGGATCAAACTGACCTTACAGTCACTCTATCTGGAAATCAAACGCCATCGTATCTCCCCGTGCGCCTAACAGATGCATGGAGGTGGACTGCCCGGAGTCTCAGATCTTCAAAGATCTCCAAGCATTCAGTAGAGAGCCGGAGCGCGTGACTGAAATACACGTGTGCTGTGAATTTATATCAGTTGCATAGAAACACATACGGACGTTTGTACCTAGAGACGGGGAAACAGACAGATGAGTCAGTTGTTGTTGTGGCGCAGAAATTAAAAATGTGGATTGTATAGCAGATAATTGCATATGGCAGAATTTTTCAGTGGTGTCTAATCTGAGCATAGTTTGAGTCATTGTCATGATATTTTTCTAAAAAACAAAGTGAGACCATGTGGATACAATATTACCCTTCTAAACATTTGTTATTAAAATGTTGACTGTTATTCTGCATTTAAAACAATATAGACGGCGTGCACAGTATACTATTTTATGTGAGCCTAAAGCTGTTTACAAACATCACTAACAACTTCAGGTCAAAGATCACTTTGATTTGCATGAGATGATGTACTGCTCGTTTTATTGATGCTTTATTTATGCAGAATCATCTGTAAAGACCAGGACACTTTAAAGGACGTATTTGCACACCGCTCACTATCTGCCCTTTATCTCTCTCTCTTGTGTGTGTGTGTGTGTGTGGGTGTGTGTGTGTGTTTGTGTGTGTGTGATTGTGTGTGTTTGCTAAATGTGGCTATATTGTATTTCCAGCTTCTGCAGTATTCTGAGTGACATTCAATACCTGTTGGCCAGGTTCCGCTTCAGTTCTGAATGATTTTATAATAGGCTTCAAAACAACTCTCTCTCATATTGTTTTAATGATAATGGTGTCACATATTATCAAATCTATTATGACTGAGAGCGATCAGATTTTTTAAAGTTTATTTAGCATAAAATTATTTCTTCTTTTTACATTTTCCCCTTTGTTTACAATTACGTTTCTTTGTAGTGTTATTTCTTCCTTTCCTACTTTTTTATAGTCACGATAAATAATAACACTTGTCTATGAGGAGCTGTCACAGTTTTTCCTCTTGAGAACACACAGTGTCACTAACGCGTGAGGTCTTAATCACATTTTAACAGATATTGATCTGTGAAGCGCGCTCTGCTTTAGTAAACACGCCGCCCGCGGGCACTGATGTGACCCTGCCGTGACGTCACGCCGGACTCTCGGTTACGCATCTGATCCCGCACGAGCTCTGCACTCAGCCGCGGGAAACGGCGCGCACAGGACGAAGAGACTCAAACTATCGATCCTCCACCGGTTTCCTTTATAAACCATCATCATCGGGCGCTGTTTCTGAACGCTGGATTACGCGCCCTTGGAGCCCTTGGATTTACCGGTCAGGATGAGCATTTGGCTGGACACAGCTCGCGGTGAACGCCCCTCGTGTAAGTGTTGAAGCGTCTCGTGCAGGTTATTGATTAATGAAAGTTGAAATGATTGATTAATGAAAGTTCATTTGACTTTTCCTGTCGGTCAGACGCTCCCGTTACGCACGCGCGCGCACGAGCACTTGCGCCATCTGAGAGGAGTTTATCTCGCCGGGAAACAACACTTTATAATTCACAAATGATTCATGAATCGTTCATAAATTGTTATGTGAACTTTTAACCACTTTAATAGCTCGACCACTCCGCACTCGACGAAGATTTCTGTGCGCATTGTGGTGACCAAAGCATCTCCGAAATGGTAACGTTACTCCTTGCGACTGTTGCTCGAAACTGTTTGTCTTTCAGCCAAAGGTTGATACAGTAACACCAAGGTGTGATACAGTTTAAGTGTTTTGTCAGGTAAACTGAAACCTGCTTCATGTGTTCGTTTTAATTCGACTGAATCAGTGCGTTTCGGTTAAAGCAAAGTTACGCTATGAGCCATTGTAAGGGTCAGATAAAGTTATATCTATTTATTCTAACAATTCGCAATTTTCGTTGTTTACAGGCTACTAAATATTCATATGGATGAACTAACAGATTAACATTTACAAAAGATGAATTTTGCCTGAGGAAAAATAAGTCATTTTATGACAATTGTGATTATTACATAGAAATTTCGAAAAAAGTGCCTTTTTTAATGAAGCATTCATAGCACATGTTTATTGTCTAAAGTCAAAATCAGGTATGTTTTACTAAAGAGTTTGGTTACAAAATGAAATAGTTAGTTAGCTGTATCTGTTTAGTTGTTATGGCTAAAAAACAAAACAAACCAACTGCTGTTTGATTGATATGAATGCACAACTAAAAACATGATTTTTCATTTTGAATCTCATTTTTGAACCAAACTCTTCATATATACAAAATCATATAATTCGTCTAAGTGCCGCATTTATGCAGCACAAGACAATTTCCTGGCTCTCAATATTCATTTGACTGGTCGCATTGTCCCAGGTGTTTATTTTTCAACCGGAGATGTTGAGGTCAATTCCCCAGGTTTCTTCACATTAAGAAGCTGTTTGCATTGTTGTCTTTACGGGTTAGTAAAGAGGATTGATGCATAATTAGCACAAATAGTGGAGCATTACAGGTCCATAACATTGACATTATGTTACGGTGTTTGACATGATCATCACTTTGTTTAATAGCTGTACTGGAGCATATGTGCTCTGGGATTATTCAAGGACTGATCCTACAGTAGTTGGTTATTTGCTTTGGCTGTGTGTGCCTGTTGTTAGGTGCCTTGTGTGTGTCACAGAGTAAACCGAACACCAGACCAGGTGTTTACTGAAATTAATTTCAACATGAGCTTCACAGGCTTAATGCGTCTTGTTTAATGTTGTCTTGATTCTGTCTGCCATTGCTTGGTTAAACAGATTAAAGAGGCATCATTAGTGGTGTCAACGTTGTTGTCGAGCTGAATATTCAGACAATGTTTTTTCAGGTGATTTGTCTTTGATTTATAATATATGTTATATGCTCTCTTACTGTGGTCTCTGATTCACAGTGGTCAGGTTGAGTCATTAACATCAGCCCGAGATGTTTATTGATTGAAGAAGAAACCGAAACCCTTTTACCCAGTCAAGATGTGTGGGCTAATCATATCCTCCTGAAAATCAAGCCATTGAATGTTTATTTGTATTCAGGTCCATAATATGGTTTCTCTGCAAATGCAGGTATATAGAGACCAGATATATTTGATCAGTGTAAGGTCTTCAATAGCCTGAGGACTTTTAAAAAATATATGACTCATTTATTTGGCCTTCTAGGATGGGTGCATACTCTAGTGTATATATTCACCAGGATTGGTCTAAAAAAGAAACAATAGCATGAACTGCCAGTACAACCCACAGCATGTATGACATATGTATGTAATCATGTACATTATCTCATATAATCATTTTTGCAGTATGTTGATAATCAAATAGTTGATGATATTGTGAAAGGAATGAATTTCAGTGACACCTTTTTTGTGATGTGAGGTGATGACATCATCTTTTCAGAAAATACTGTATGTGGATTTGCACAGAAAAACGCATGTGTGTCGATCAATCCACTCTGGGATCCGGTCAAAAAAAAATTGGTTTCAGGCTCCCAAAACGTCTGGACAAAACACTGATATGAGCCATATAAAGCTTAACGCGTCTTCATGTGAACGGGCTCTTCGTGAGATCCCAAGTAAAGCAGGTGGTGTACAGAATTTTAGACAGCCACCACGTAATTTAAATTTAATATTTTGATCAGCAATGTGCACAAATCAACTTTCATTTTTTTAGCAACGTCGAACTTCTAATGATCAAATAAGTTCCCTATGGACAAAATCAAGTCCCGCCTATATTTTTGATTTAGTTAGGGTTCTGTGATATATCATATTATCGATTTAGGGTTCTGTGATATATCGTATTGCAAATGTGCATGTCACGCATTTTAATACTTCTAAAAGTTATGTGTAGTCAAAGTTTAATTTTAATGCAGATAGAAAATAAGCTTGTGGAAGATAATCAACGATTAAACATATATTTTGTAGATTGCACATTATATTGAATTATTTAGCAAGTTCAATAGCGTAGGGTTCTTGTGTCGATCAGCACAGTTTCTGTATTAAAACATCAGATTCGTGTGGAGGAATCGCAGTGTTGCAGTGATGCAGAATGACAGATTCACGTACCTTCAGAAACAGCTCACAAACTGGTAAATTCATCTGTGTGAATTGCAAACGGCAGTAATTTTCTAGACGTTTTGTGTCCTGAAGCGATTTGCATAATTTCCAAATCCAGGTGTGAAAACGAGATAACATGAACTAATAAAAACAACAAAATCACCTGCTGTTGTTCGTTCGCCTCTCTGTGTTTAAAAGTAGAGAAAGAGTTCAAAACAGTCGCATCTTTCTGCAACAAGTGAACATTGAATCCGAGTCAAGCCATAAAGTTTAATGAAGCTCATGTCAAAGTAACTTTATTCTGCTCATAACTTACTCGTGCTGGTACCTGTACAATCTAATCACATTTTCGATTTATTGTGTGATTTATGAGCATGCCCTGAGCTGTTTTACAAGAGCAATGAGAACCATTCCTGCAATTACAGAATGAATTGTAGCCTAAATATTAAGTGACATTGTTCTAGTTAATACTGTGGCTTCTTTAGTGCTGATAAATATGATAATGAACCTGTTATAACTATAGTAACTAAGTTTCTCCAAAGCCAGAAGGAAGAGAGAGGCAGGTTCAGCATAAGTCTGAAGAGTCTTAAAATATTTCATTTGCTGTATCATTATGTTATTACTAATTGTTCTTTTAAACATTAGGCTACATTCATGTTTGCTTTTATTTCAGTAGTATATATTTTAAATCTCTTATTTATTTATTTTTGTTAAATGATTTAATTAAAGAGACTTGGCACTTGGGTGTAGAATAATATAGCCTATCAGAACCTTCCCTAAATGGGACTCAAACTGAAATAATAATGAAACTGGACAACATGGGAACGCAAGAATGAGGCATAAAATTCGAGAAGGTGGAGGGTAAAAATATTCCTGAAGACTTTGAGTCAAACAGCCAATCTGTGATGCTACAGACCAATGGAGTTACTTTAGTAAAACATGACTACTTTTGGTTAGTTACTGGCAAAAACAGAGCCGTGTATAGTTGTGAGCATGTGGGAAGCTCGGCCTCAGGCGCTCTTGCTTGTTTGTAGACATATATACGCTCTTAAACACATGCTTTGAGGCGAACCCTTACAAGTTCCTTTCTTTAAAAGCTTGACACTGTACGAATGTGATGTTTCATATCAAACTGAACTTGTGGTCGTGCGTGTTACTTCCTCTGATGTTCTTGGTTGCAAAGTGACCTGGGTGTTAAGTATTGATCGTTTAACAGCCATTATACAAAATTTCTTGGCGGTATTCTCCCACAGATGATCCTTTCAGCTTTTCAAAGTCGTTTTTCTTGTTACTGGGAACTGAAGTTGTTAATGAATCATCCCAGTTTGTCGAGTTGAGCGGTGATCGTTGGCAGCGGATCACTCATGGACACATTCGTAGGTTTGTAAAATTCAATGGTCGGATTTGTAAGAGGTCTCCTGCTTCCATAATATTTTAAGACTTGAAGTATTCACATGTACGCTTATGCAAAAGTGTTTGTGTCCTCTTGGGTGGAATATTTTTAATGCATTATTTAAGCATTTAGTTTTCCTGAAAGGCTCGGCATTCTCCTGCGAGCTGTTTCTGACTCCGACATGAATCGATCCTTCACTCCTTGCCAAAATCATGTGCTGTGGTCTGACAGAATTACCTTATTGAACACCGCTAAGACTATTACCAGTCCTGGCCTGTCTCTGTGTCTGTGATGCTCACATTAAAGTAAATAATGGCATTCTTTCAGTATCTCTCACTCAGTCCTGTTGGGTTGTTTCGGGAGAATGTGTGACAGATTAATGGATAGACGGCATTTAGATTTGTACCCTCGGGTTTTCTGAAGGCTCAGGTTTGTTTCTGACACCGGCATGCATCGATTCTTCACTTCCTGTCAAAAGCATTGACTGTCCCGACTGTCTGACATTAAAGAGGTGTGCTGATTCAATATTTTGATTTGGGAGGATATGGACCTTTTTGCTGGATCGGGTATCGATCGGTATTGGACCGATCCAAATCTGATCCTGTGAGTTAGCCGCAGATGTTACTAATAAAGCTTCAAAAGGGACTAACCATTATGAAACCACAGTAAAGCGCTGGAAGCAGTCTAAATATGTGTGCGTCATTCTCGTTTTAAACTTCAGATTATAAAAAGATGTGTAAAATGTTGAATGAATACAATGCACGATATGTTAAACGCAAAACATATATTTTCTTTGCATTTAAAATATTATCAACATGGGGAGCAAAGATCCCAGCAACTTCAGAAAGAGTAGATTTTTTAAGCGCATCATTCTGTGTCCAGGATGTGCATCAGCACTTTTGTGCCTCTCTGCACTTGAGACTTTTTATATGGTGATAGTTTTATGCAAAAAAACAGAGATGGATAGTAGTAGTTTTACTTTAACTCAATTAAATTTTTAATCAAGTACATAGTATCTGTACTTTGAGACTGTTTCTACTTTTGGAAAATATGACCTCATTACCTTATAAGGCACAATTAGGCCTACTTTCAGCCAAGTAGATTTCATAATCTTTCATAATATGTGTTGATGTTTAATGCAGTACATTTACATATTTGTAAACTTTTTTTACCTTTAAAATGAAAAACACTCCAGTAAAAGAAAGTGGTCGATTTGAATTTACTCAAGACAACATTCACTAATGAAATTTAGTGGATTAAAAAGTATGATGTATGCTTAATAATGTAGTGAAGGTAAAATTCTTCTAAAGTAAAAACACTGATAAAGTGCAGATTTTTGAAAAAAACACAAATGTATGTGTAATTACAATCCACCACTGGCAATAAAAGATATTTAATTGTACATCGGTCAGGAAAAACGGTTGGATAGGGATCACATCAGTGTCCACTGATACTCAGACTTTAGGCATCGGATTGGGAAAGGAAAGGAGAAAGTGATACATCCCTTGCCCTGAGATACACGTACTGTAGATATAGGGCACCTGCGGGAGATATACCATCATAATCAGCTCTCCAGTCCGGCCTTTGATCATAGTCCACTGGCCCCTCCCACCAATTCAACACTTCATTTACATCCATCGCCATAGTGATGGTTGTCATGGCCATAAGCATTTTACATATGTTTCGAATTGGGTTCTCTGTAATTTGGCTAAATGGGCTTATTATCCATATATTTATGCATTTATGTATGTTAACAAGTCCATATGCACATAATAACTCAACCAGAAATGCACTGAGAAATAACAATAAGATGTGCGATGAAGTCACTGAGTGAATCCAACATAAGGCTTATGAATCATTTTTATTTTTATGTTGAAGAGGTTTTACCCTATTTGAAGTCTAAAATTTGCTCATATATGCAAAGGAATAATATACTAGCTTTATCTACATTGTGATCAATACATGATGACTTTTTCTACGTATTGTTTGGCCGTTAACAATAACTGATCGTTTTTAACGTTGTAAGACGATAACCGATATATTGACCAAACACAGTATATGTTTTGCTAGTTTATTTATAAGACAATAGTTGTACCTTTGTGAATATAAGCGTGTTTGACAAGTGAATGACATCAAAGTGCCGCAAAGGTAATTCAGTTTGCTCTTTATGCAAATCGCTCTTCACTATACTTTATTGTCGAACACACCGCATATAAAGTTACAGCAGTCATGTGTTTCTCTGTTATCTGATGAAATGAACCAGAACAGAAGCAACAAGCGTTTCCCTTCTAAGACATATTAACTTGCCCTCTACATTTCCCCGAGTTCTGTTTCCCTTCATCCTTCCTTTTATATCCTCGGTGGATTCTTTGAATGAGGGATTGTGGGTAATAATCGTGTGTTGTAATGTGGCTGTTTGAGGTATGAAAGCGGGTATAAACTTCACACAAACTCTCATTTCAGCATCTTGCTCAGCCCCATCTGGTCGGGAACAGGCAATCTGCTCACAAATCTATGAAGTCATCCATTCCTCCAGAACCTGATTTACATGCAGAATGTTTTCTGTTTATAGTTCTACAGACTGGTAGTATCCCAGACTGTCATATGGTCCATAGTACTAAGAAGCATTTTATGTTTAAGCTCCTCCAGATGGTCATCTGACACGCCAGAAATTCCCAAATTAATTGATTCATTGTTTTTATGTTTTGTTTCCTAAATTTTGTATGCAATTAGGCATGTTTTGTTTCCATAGTTTACTATACATATGTGGGTCAAAATTATGTTGAATATGTATAATACATACAGTATATGTAATTGTAAGCGGGGAAGAAAAGTAATTATGCATTTAAACAGATTTGATCTGAGCTCAAATGAAATTTCTCAAACCACATCAGAGAAGAACACATTCATGTAAATCACAAACAGGGTGATTTAATAGAGAATGAACATATGAGCATTTATCGTCTGGGGACTGTGAAGGTCTGCCAGAGCTCTAATATCTCTGGAGACAGAAGCACAGAATGAAAGAGAAAACCTCAGAGCATTTCGTCACGTTCAGTAATATCTTTATTATACACACACCAGCAGAGCCAAGAAATAAAACATACTAAAATAGATCTGAAGCTTCTCGACAAGGAAATGTATACGTGTGATGAAATACTAAGCTTGTTGTTACTTCAGATGATGTTTTTTACTAACCACCTGCAATCTAGTTAAACCAGGTGATGCAGGAGACGGTGCGCGTCATCAACCGTGGAAATAAATTTAGGTATTTTATGTGAAAGAGATGTTTATATACGTTTCATATCACTAATTTATAAATCATTCATGTAGTGCAGTAACAAGAGTCAATAAAGTATGTCAGATCATTTATTTTAAACATCCTGCAGAACCGCTCAGAACCGACCCACATGATAAGAAAATTCGACATTGCGTTTATCTCTTATTTTTGGGGTAGTGTTGAGTCTGATTTCCATAATTCCTATTGCAGGTTGGATGCTAAATCAATGGCGTGTGCAAATAAATGAAGCTATGATCAGGAATCATTTATTCTTAATGAGTTTGGCCCTCTGTGAACCGTTCCTGTGCAGACATGCAGATGGAGAGTTTGGCCGTGATTGTGTTCTGAGAGGAATTGATAAAAAATGTAACACTAAAGAAGAAGCAGAGATGCAGAAACGTCAACCTGCGTTCAGATGCTCAAGGTCGAGTGGCTCCTGTAGGCTTCTTGAATGAACGAGGCCTGTTTCAGTTTCAGTAGACCTACAGTGAGTCATGTGAATGTAGCGATGACGTTTCACTTGTGGTTTTAAAAAATATTCTTTACAAGTTTTTTACTTTTAAGTTTTTCAATGAAGAATGATAATAAAGGAGTTGGATGAATTTCAATAAACCAATATCTCAAATATTGGTATTAAGGAGTGTGATGAAGGTACCGTTATTCTGAGTGGTACCTGGACACACTTTGAACAATAATTTGTGCACATGTGTCATGTGTTCACATGTGAGAGCTCTGGAGTTTCATGAACACATGCCTGCGCCACTTAACAGTAAAATCTAAAAATGAATTTATTCATCAGCACACCTTTGGTTATTGCATATACTATGCTGTATTTATGTAATATAAAATAAGTGTATGTATGAGATTTGGAAGAGTGCAGTAGTACACGCCGGACATTCCTCACGATCTCCATAGAGATTAGAAGAGGGAAGTGGGTATATAGAGTCTGTAGTTTAATGGTTCTCAGCTGGGTATTGTTGGATTTATGCCCACGGCAAGCACCCCAGAGAACCTCTGAGAATCTGTCCAGAATCCTCCAGACATCTGCACACACTCCTAATCAAACAACTTAATGGAGAGTTCAATATTTAGCTAAGGGAAGATTACTTTTCTGAGCTTTGAATCTCTTGAATCAGCACAGATTAAACACACATAGAGAGAGAGCGGACATTAATTTGGACATATGAGGTATCAGAAGGACAGCGACGATAAAGATTGTACATATCGACCTTTACCAACATTATGCCAGGTTAACATACTTCTGAATGTTGTCAGTCATCCCGTAGCAGTGAATAACTCTTGTGTCGGTCTAATCCCTGTTCTTGACTGAACACTGACAGATTCAATTTGTCCATCTCTCTTTACTCCTGTCGTGTGGATTGTTTCTGGCTCTGTACTCACGTTGACCTTGTACCGGTGATGTATAGACAAACGGAGGTGTGGTGACTGATTTGTCTTCCCAGATCAGACCGTCGGCCTGATCTATAGATGAGCTGTCCATGCTTCTCAGGCTAGCCTTTTGTCACACCGAGCCACAAAATATATAGAGTTCATCCGTGTTTTCACACAGGTGAATCATGTTTACTGCTGCTAATGGTAGACTCACACCTGACTGGTTTGGAACGTTTGTTCTGAAGCTTGGCAAACTTTTTTGGTACTTTAGTTTGTTTAGACATATGACGCATGAACACAGCAATCACACTTATATTCACACCAAAAATCTGTCTGATATCACCTGAAACAAGGTGAACTCGAGTTTGTATTATTTGAGTCTGAAAAAATCCAGAGCATCTTTTGTGTTATTTTCACTTTTGTCTCCAGTTTTCATTTTCTCCAAATAAATGCAAATAGAAACATCTAAAATTTGGGAGAAAAATTGTTAGTAGTTCACAGAATGAAGCAAAAATTATCATTTATCTAAAAGACGTACCTATAAATATAAATTCAGAAAAACGGAAATCATTTTGAAATGGTCTCTTAGTTTTTTCCGCAGCTGTATTAATGTGAAAAAAATAAGATTTTAGGGCGGTAAAGGGGAAGATTATCAGTGAATACCGAATAACCTCTGTTCTGTTTTTTTATGAACTATGCCTTTAAATCCAATTAAATGAAATGATTTTTCTCTGTCGCATTATTCTGTAATATTCCTTTGGTCACTGGTGTCATGATGTTCATTTTAACCTTCATCTCCGAAGTAATAACCTTTGATTCTCATCGCCAGACACGTAAAACATAGCTGTCTGCGGACACATTTGAGCGGTGTTTAAATGTTACGTTGCCAGACGTTTGTACAGTTTTATTCATGTAGCCGTCCATTATTTCCACTTCATACGGTCAGATTTCCTCTTGTGGATTTCATTGATTTGCATAAAGTAAGGAAATCGAAAACCGGGTGTTATCTTGACTACGTGTAATGGATATTAACTTTTATAGGCATGGATTATTCATTACGCACCTTCTGGGATATCTCAGAGCGCTATAGATTAAATTGGAGTATTATAATTATAGGTATTGGGAAGTTACAGATGGTAATTCTACAGCATTTCAGTTGCAAGAATATTAGACCAGAACAGACTATAATGTTCAAGACGTGGCGTAACCAGTCAACCGAACAATTATTATGAACATCAGTGAGCTCAAATTCAATTAAAAGACAAAATCCATTAAATAATGACTCGGACTGTCTGAATGGAGTCTAATGGTGGTCAATTATTGATGAACATGCAAGGAAAAACCAAACGAAAGACATATACAGTATATGAACATATGAGACTTAAATATAAATAAAACATTTACATAGGTTAGACAAACATTAGTCTTAGCTTTAGACTAAAATTATACGAAATTTACAGTAGTAATATTTATAAGATGCTTTTGTCTTTTCTTTGATCGATTCACTAATACATTACGATTTCATTCTTAAGATTATGGATCGTATTTCATTCATATTCTTGTTATTGAAAAATGCAGGGCGAAACATACAGAACACAGCATAACAGACAAATCTTCAAGGGCATAGAGATGCAATCGTACCGTGTAAACATACAGAAGGAAGGAGACTTAACAAGTACAGTCAAGGACAAATGACTGAAAACGATTTATAATGACTGGAAGAAAGTTTCCAAAGGATGATTTAGAAACACCCAGACGAATGATATCACCAAAAATATGGTTTCAGCATTTCTTCTTTAAATGGTTATTTCCAATTCAAAAACCGAATCAAAATGAGTTTCGGTGGTAATTGACAACGTGTCGCAGGTGCTGAACATTGGCCTGCACTTGAACTCATAACATTCTTGAACACAAACTCTACCAGCATCAGTTATACAGGATTATATTCTCTCGTCGTATAAAGATTATGCATTACAAATATAATCATGCAGCGGGGTTACTGATGTCTGCAATAAAACAAAGACGTGTTCGTTTCCAATATTCAGCTGATTTATGTGTTAATGATTCTAATCTGTTAATTTTTTTTTCATTGCATGTATATTTTTAGTGCAGGTTCATTTACCCAGTTCACTTTAAATGGGAGTATTTGAAATACAATGAACTTAATTTCTTGCCCTAATTCAGCATATTATCTAGAAAACTAAGTGCTTTTTCCTGTACGTTTTTGAGTTTCAACCTTTGAGCTTTTTACTCTTGTTGTGTTGAAAATTCTATAACTCTCTCTCTCTCGTCATCTCTCTCTCTCCAGTGACTGAATGTACCGCGTCAGCCAGTGATGGATTCCACAGAAGTTAAATTGCCAGTTAATGACACACTAAATCTGTGTGTGTTTACTTAGGTTAACTCACTTTCTTGATCAATATTGTGTTAACTTCCTTTTGTAATGCATGCACACACACGTGTTCACGTGAACAGGAGAGCAGCTCCGTGGCTTGAGTCAATGCCCATTTACCCGCACAGGTGTAGGCGACATTGAACGATAGCCGAAGTGGAGTAGAGAGGATTCACCGCTAAAAACATTCTTTTATTACACCTCTAAAGGTCTGCAAATTGCACTCTGCGGTTTCCATTTAACACTCGCTCCTCACAGTCTGCATCCGCTCACTGGAGACGACAGATCGGTCCATAGACTGGTCTCCCCCCAGCCCTGAAAAAACATTTTAAACAGAAACGTTGGTTGTGATGACGCAAGAGTTAAACTATAGCAGCTGAGATGGCCATTCTTTGTGCTCTTTTTGAAGAATGTTTGGAGCCTGATGAAATTGGAATAAATATGTGTTGAATACTGCAAAATACATCTCTTCTAATATCTTCAATTGTTGCTTATACCAAGCTGCAGCAGACACGTTTAAACGACTTTACTTGGACCCAATGTGCGAGCTGTCTCTTTAATAACGCGTGGGTTATAGACATGTTGATGCTGATTGGGCTGAAATTCTTGACACACACACCAAACAAGAGAAAACGTATCTCAAACCCTGTTGCACACCGTTGCAAACCGTTTCCAGGAAATATATCGTTCAACCCGGAAACCGTTGCTAAATGTTGCGCACCGGTTTGAGCTTGAACATGCCCCAGGTAGATGCAGAGAGTCAACACCTACAGCTAGTGTTTGATCTATTTTTTTTAACTCTGCCTGAAACCTATCATCTTTTAACAACACATACGCTGTTGTTGTTACACTTTCTTGGCCTTTCCAAAAAAAACGTGTTATGAAAAGAGTGATGTGTTCTGCAGACAACTCTGGAAAAAATGGTTATAGAGTTTATTTCTATTTTCCGTACTGTGACCATAAGCGGTTCTTGTAAATAATAACTCCAATATGCAAACACTGATAAATCCATCCATCCATCCATGTAAATAAAAAATAAAAACATTCTGCTTACTAATAAACAAAGTTAAAACAACCGAACTTGGCAATAGCTCCTCACTGCGGGACAAGACATCCAGTCTCCTCCTATTGCACTGTGATTCGTTGACACTGGATCCAGTCTCTTTCCACTGCGTTTTGATTGGTCGACAGATTTTACGTCATACTCGTGTTGTTGCTCTACCATTTCCACATTGGGTCAAAACTAAAGTTATTCTTTTGATGGAAAACAAACTTGCTGAATATTAAACTGTGATCATTACTTACCGGCGTACACTAAATCATGACATTGATAAGAGCAAACGTTGGAGACCACGAGTTGCATCTTACTCTCCAAAATGCGTCAAGTGTAAAAAGTGGGAGGAGTTGGATCTGGATCCAACCTCCCCCCCTGGATCTTATGTTCTGCAGGGATGCAAGAAGGGACAAACTGCTCTTACTTTTTAAGACGCGTTTTGATATGTGTCATTTCTGACGCTGAGATCTCTGGCAAAATGTAAATGAAAATGTTTCAATCTGTGTTGTAATTCAGAAAAAAAGTGCTGATTTACATTTAATAATTTGATAAGAAAATTATGTTGCGTAAGATATAAAGTAATTAAAGGATTTTTAGCAGAGGGGTGCCACCCCCCCTTCTCGCCTGATTGCGGGTCTCACTGATTTTGGTATTCAAATGTTGACAGGTATGGGTCAATGCAGAAACCCAATCCCAGCCACAGAAAATGTTGTGACCCTTTTTCACTGTATTTTCTAAGTTATTTTGTTTCTTAGGGTTGTCTCTAGGGTGGTCTGGGTGGTCCAAAAAAAGTCCACCCACATGTATATTCTGGTCTCTATACACAGTAGGACTTTTTCATTATAGGTCTATGGGGATTGGTTTGCTTGTTCAATGGTCCAACAGGTGAACATTGTAGGATTGTAAATGGGCAGTCATAATAGTCAAACTTGCCTGAGGTCTGTTCATTAAAAACAAATGTTGATATTATTTATAACTTTACAACAGAGACCTGATGTGAGAGGTGCCCAGTGAGATGACAATTTAGATTTGTAACTGTACAATATCGAACACTTCGAAACATGTAAGCAACGCTGATGGTGATTTGACCGTGTCAATTTTTTTTTAACCTTTTTAACAGGACAACAGTTTACTGTATAAATCTAACTAAATTATGTTTTTTAATATGAAAAATGCAGAACGTCATCTGCTGTGGGAGTTAGGTTAGGGTTAGTGCAGTGTACAAGTCATCATGTCTATAAACATGAAAACCCACCGTGTGTCAGGTCTTGTGTAGTTTTATGTTTTATTTATATGGCTTTTGTAGTTATGTCCTTTCTGAAATGTTTATTCTAAAAAAAAATGTTGTTGTTAAGTGTATGACATAAATATTAGTCCATTTTTACAACAGTTAAAGTGCATCAGAGTATAATATAATATAGAAGACTTAAATGTCGGTAAGCTGTTTCTTTGATAAGGGTTTGGAACCCATATTTTTATCTCAAGTTCTTCTCCGGAGTTAAAGGGGTGGTGCCAGGATGTGTAATGCCTTCTGCCTTATTTACAATGTTAAACGTGCTGTCTTCTCATGCTTAACATGGTCAACTTGTCAAAAAACGAGTTCGGCTTATTTTTTGGTATTTCTTTGCTCGATACACTCCTCCAGCGATCGTACAGGTTTCAGAAAGTTTTTTCGAACATATAAAACTGTTTCGTAACAATTCTTCTTAGTGCCTTATTGGACAATTCTTGCGGAAATGCATGCGGCACACCCACATGGCAGCAAGGAGAGTTTGAGAAGTCACATGCGCTTCAATGAATCAATGAAGTCACTTGTGTGAAGGAGAGAGAGAGAGGGCATATGTTTGCGATGTTGGGTGATGAATGTTATATAAACGTGGATATAACGCTGGATTTGGAGATCGTTTATTACTGATATATGGAGCCGTCCCAGAGCTAAAAGATGCCAGACATGAACCGCATGCGGTGAGTGAAACTGATGTCTGTGTTTTGTTGAAAATCTGCTTAAGTTCAGCCTACCCCATGATTTCGGAAATAATCGTACAGCTGTATCTATCTTCTTTAAATGTGATCAAACTAGATACTCTTCGAAGATTCAACGTATGCCATACTACTCTATAGGTATTCAAGATTAATATGAGATTGGCAGAAACCCTGTGTGTAATGGCCGCTTTAAGCTCCATCAAACACAACTGCATGTACATTTTAAGTAAATTCACCAGGCCTCCATGAGCTGTTTCAAGTGAGTTTGATCCGAGTTTGTGCTGGATAGAAATGAGATGTATGTTAAGTGTGTTTGGTTTCCAGAGCTTGATTCCGCCGCAGCGTACAAACTCCGGTACAAACTACTGTTTCTCCTTTTGGGATGCGACTGAACATTTTGGAAACGCTGCCTCCATCACATCCAGCGGAGATACTGGAACAGAATGGAATTTGAAACGTTTTAGCTAAAAATGTTGCCGTGCTAAAGGAGTTTTTTGCAGAAACGTTTCAGATTTCGTCCTGTTCTCCGGCTTCGGATGAAGTTCTGCCGTCGGTCGATGTGACATCAGAGCAAGACGATCTTCCTGGAACTGAATATCTTTGCGTTCTCCTGACAGAATACTGTGTTTGATCGAGGGGGGGAATGATGGCATGTTACCCGAGGAATGTCAGTGTGGGAAATCTGAGGAGCTAATCTCTGCCGCTGGGATTGGTCCACAGGGACTCTTCCAGAATAGGAGTTTACAGATATCTCATAAACCATACACTCAACGATAATGATCGTGGTCTTTTCTGAGAGGAAAAACGTTGAGGAGGAATTGGTTTAATTCAGATGTTTTATTCATTGATCTCACAGTCCTCTCTGAATGAGAGAGCTTGTGTATGTGTCTGGAATGCATTCACATCTTTTACAATTGAATCCCCGTTGGCTTTCACCACAACCGCGACGTGCAGTTCTTGGGTTAAATCGTGATCTGTGGTGGGCTTTCTGTCTGTTGGACCCCTGACAAACGTCTCACTACTGCGGCCCAGCATACTGATAACATCACTTGATGGTTTTTTTACTTTAATACATTGAAAATGTGAACATTGTACACTGAGCTCCATCTATAGAGACCTGGCTGTGCTCCCCAGAGGAATGGAGTTGTGATGGATGTCATGGTTGTGTGTTTTCTTCTGTAGGTGGTGTGACAGAGTGAGCGATGCTGGGCTGCCGGTGAGGAATGTCCGTCTGTTTACTCCTGGCCCTCTTCACACTGACCACACACACTCAGGTGAAACACACATATACATTCACACTAACCACACACACTCAGGTGAAACACACACACTGACTACACACACTTACAATCGGGTGAAACGACAATCACACACTGATCACACACACTCATGTGAAACACACACATACATTCACACTGACCACACACACACTGAGGTGAAACACACAGACTGACTACACACTCACAATCAGGAGAAATGACAAACACACACTCATGTCAAATGTACAAACACACTCTAGTAAAACAAAACACACAATCGGATGAAACGACAAACACTCACTCATGTCAAATGTAAAAACACACTCTAGTAAAACAACATACACAATCGTGTTTAACGACAAACACACACTCTATTGAATCAACACACACACTCTAGTAAAATAACTCACACACACAACTGGGTGGAACGCAGGTGAAACGACAAACACTCACTCATGTGTTACGCACACACATTCTACTAAAACAACACACACACACACACACACACTAGTAAAACAACAAACACAATTGGGCGAAATGACAAACACACACACATGTCAAACGCACAAACACACAACCTGGTGAAACAACAAACACACACTCATGTGAAACAGACACACACTCTTGTAAAATAACTGCACACACACAATCGGGGGAAACAACAAACACACAGTCATGTGAAACGCACACACATTCTAGTTAAATAACACACACACACTCTAGTAAAACAACTCGCACACACACAATCGGGTGAAACACACACAAAAATCTGACTAAGCGCACACTTTAGGAAAAACACACACACAATCCGGTGAAACGCACACACACTCTAGTAAAACCACGCACACACACTTGAGTGAAAAGACACAAACGAACTGAGCACACACACTCTGGTAAAAACAGCACACACATACACACACACAGTCGGGTGAAACGCACACAAAAATCAGGTTAAATGCACACTCTAGTAAAACAACAGACACGCACTTGGGTGAAAAGACACACACACAATCGGGTGAAATGACAAACACACACTAAGATGCACACACAATCTCCATTAAAACAACACAAACACAATAACACTGACCACAAACACTCAGGTAAAATGTCGAGCACAAACACATACTGACAACTCACAGACAGGTGCAACACACTCAAGTGAAACACAATCCTACAGACACTTGTGCAAACTTTTGTTAGAAACGTTTCTACTTGACATTTATTTGTTCACTTCTGAGCTGAACTTCATTGGGAAACAATGATCACGAGGACGGAGATTTCATCCTGTTCTGCTGTTCTATCTGCTCTCTGCTTTTGCACTTTTATAAGTATTATGTTCATATTATTTATGGAAAAGCGAGAAAACACAAGATGAATCATCTCGAGTGCTATCGCCTTAAAAGGATCTGATCTACATACTTGAAAGTGCATCTAACGCTCCTGCGTGATTAAAACAAGATCATTATCTCAAATGAGATATTATGATGCTGCAGGCTTTTAAATAAAAGATAAATCGTCTCCCAGTGCTGGATTATGTGTTCTGGAAACGTTTATGGGACGCGTGGTCTGTGTTCAGGGTCACATCTGATAACAGCACAGGTTTCATTACCTGAAAGTCCATTATAATTATCTCTCTTTGGAAGTCTCGCTCATATTAATGAAACATTGTGTTGAGAGCAAGACGCAGGTTCAGATCCATTCATTTCAATTCTTCATTTATCACTGAACCAGCCAGGTTATGATGAGAGAAGACAGCCATTTATGACTGACATGTTACAAAATAAATATATTTCAGCTTAAATCCAAGAAAAGCTTATCGACAAAATATAATGTTAAATGTTCTGTAGTACTGAAGTGGATGTGTAATATCTGTAGGTGTCCTCTGGAAAGTCTTTGAAACTGTTGCAGGAACAATGGAGGAGCTACACGAATGAATGTATTCAGAGCTTCATCAATACTCCACCAGCCTCAGGTCAGACACGCACACAAATGCAATCTCACACACACACGTCTGTTTTGGTATCCTTCTGGGGACTTGCAATAGACTTCTATAGTTTTTATGTTGACATAATGTATTGACATTTTCCATCGCCTGCACCTAACCACACATCAAAATCTAACGCTCACAGAAACCTTTCTGCATTTCTAAATGTTCACATAAGCATTATTTAGTATGTAAGATAATCAGTTAACGAAAATATGTGGGAATATACTGAAAAAATATCATGCAATATATTGAATTAACCATTTTCTTAGAGGAACCAAGTGTGATTTATGAAAAAGCAGCAATTCCTATTATTTATTCAATATACTTTAATGCTAAGAAATGAAGTTTGTTTGCAAAAACAGGTTAGACATTTGCAAAAATCATGCCAATTAATATCAAACTACAGTTGGGTTGTTTTGATTAAACATGATAACATAATAAAAACATGATTTATATATATTTTTTAAACAGACTTATAAACTTTAATATATTAACGCTGTATTATTCAATATATTTTTAAATATGTAATAAGTGATTTAATTGACAGAATTTTCATTTTGGGTGAACTGTCCCTTTAATGTATAGGAAAATATGTCTTTATTGCATAAATTAATTTAATTAATTAATTATTAACATCATTATTGAGCTGTTGTTCTTAAAGTACACAATGTATCTGAATTCTGGTTTTACTGTTATAATGAATTTTGAATTATATCGGGTGATATTGTTTTGTGATTGTGACATTGTTCTCTCTCTCTCTCTCTCTCTCTCTCTGTCTCTCTCTCTCTCTCTCTCTCTCTCTCTCTGTCTCTCTCTCTCTCTCTCTCTCTCTCTCTCTGTGTCTGTCTCTCAGGGTTGGTGTGTAACAGAACATTTGATCAGTATGTGTGCTGGCCCGATGGCTCTCCTGGCACTATTGTTAATGTGTCCTGCCCGTGGTATTTACCCTGGTATCATAAAGGTGAGAGACAATGAAATGTTAATGGTTTTCATGAACTATCACCTGTTTACCAGTAAAACCAGTACAAAAGTTCTGTATGTAGTGTGTTTTGGATCTTATTCCAGCATGTTTTAAACCGTGGTTCTCATCTGCCACATAACATCACACCTACAGTAAAGAACCCAACATACCACTCCAACAAGTTTCCATTAAAACCAGTACAATTCCCATTACAACATTTCATCCAGTACAGTTCCTGTGTTGGAGATAAAAGGATTTTCTCTTAAGAGAATGCATACATACATATTGTTTATCCCAACATAAAAATCAAATATCCAAGCTAATGAGATCCCAGGGGAATGTGTTGAAAATCAGTTTAAAGGCTGTGTTTGTTACTTAAGCTTTAGGCATGTTAATAATTTAGTTGAGTTCACCGATCTCTAATCGGTCGTATTGTTTCTGTCTGTGTGTATGCGTGTGCGAGCAGTTCAGCAGGGTCTGGTGTATCGCGTGTGTGGTGCTGATGGCAGATGGACACACAGTAAAAACACCAGCGAGTGTGAACAGGACGACCCGGGACAGGTGACACTCTTTATTATGTCTTTGTGGTGTTTAAAGGGTTGTTTTGAGGACGCTGATGCTGATGAACCTCCCTCTCTTTTTTTCTCTGTGAAGAGGCAGTACGGTCAGATTCTCAGTAAATTCAGAGCCATGTACACCGTGGGTTACTCACTCTCACTCGGAGCCTTAATTCTTGCCCTCGGCATTCTGGTGACCTTCCGGTAACTACCCGTCCGTTCCGGAACACACAGACACCTGCTCACACGCACAAATGTCCTTTTTATGAGCATGAAGAGGATGTTTTTCGTACAACCAGTACGGAAGAAACTGATTCACTTGTTGTGGAAATGTACATATGATGTGACAAACAAGTAATTTCGCCGGGGAATCACATGATCCTGGGTGTCTAGACCTCATGATTCATTTTACACCATTTGCGTGTACAAACAAAGTGTGTAGATGGGCACATATGAGCCAGCACTTCTAGTGTTTCGTAATGAAATCCGTCTAAATTCTCAACAACCGCTTCTCGTTTTCCCACAACGCACCTCTGCAGGAAGTTGCATTGCATGAGGAACAACATCCACATGAATCTGTTCGGTTCCTTCATCCTGCGCGCTCTCTCCATCCTCATCAAAGATGCACTGCTGGATCAGATGAACAGCGTTCAGAGCGCGCCACATCATTATCATGGTCAGCGCTGGGTCGACATGCAGGTACAAATGTTCCATTCAGTCGTCATGTGCAACACAAACCTTGTCGTCGTAGTATAGGTTTAATTTATTGTTGAAGTATTTCAAACATTGTATTTTATTGTGTTGAAGACATTTTGTTGGTGATGATTAAAACCAATCAAATCGTAAAATGTGTAATAACTGTCGGTTTTCTCATTGCAATGCATAAATGTTTTGGTTAAAAAATAAGACCAGTTATTGAACAAGTATTTCAAAAATCAGCATTCAGAACTGTGTTCTTCTCTCAGCTCAAATCAAAACCATGAACTTATAATAATGATTTGTAAGTTGAGCTGTCGGTATTTTGACATGTATGTATGTTTTCAAGAATTTGTAAAGTTACTTTAACAATTTCAGTTTCAAACACAGATGGCGATAGAGAGGCAACAGTTCAGAATTGCTGCTACAGGCTCTCATTTATTTGTTCTGTAGTTTTTAAATGTAAAACTTATTATAACAGGATATATACTGTATATTGTTGTCGATCCAACGTTTTGATAAAATATCATGTCGTCGCTGGTCACATGCATGTTTCTTGTATCGATTTTTCAGACTGTCACTGGGTGTCGTGTCGCCATGGTGATGATGCAGTACAGCGTCATGGCAAATAACTATTGGCTGCTGGTGGAGGGCTTGTACCTGCACAGTCTCCTGGTCATCGCTGTTTTCTCTGAGAGGAATTACTTCTATATATATCTGTGCATCGGATGGGGTAGGTGGGACTTCACAATGGACATACAGTAAATCAGCTTTCGTTTTTCTTTTCGTCCGTACATCAGATTTTGATCATAACATAAGTATGAGTATTTACAGACTAATAGATTGACTTTTTTGTCTCTGTATTGCAGGTGCGCCTCTTATTTTCGTGCTGCCGTGGGTCGCAGTCAAATACCTGTATGAGAATCAAGAGTATGTCTCCTTTCATTTCAGGTTTTACATGTAGTGACCCCAGAAATATTTAGGTCATAATGTATAGATGTTGGATAAAATATCACACAAATTATGCCAAGCTTTTCTTAGGTCTTAACTTAACTTCTTTAACTTGCTGTCAAATCGATTAATTGCAAATAATCAATTCCAAAATAAACGTCTGTGATTATATGTGTGTGGGCAAATATTTGTTACGTATGCACATGTATGTGTGTGCACTTTGTAACAAGATTCAAGATATGGGAGGAAGGAGGCAGGAACCGGCAGACATTTAAATAAAGTTTTAATATAAATAATAACAGCCGGCGGCCCCTCACGGACGACTGCCGGCGAAATAACATAAACATAAACACAAACTCAAACATAAATATAAATATAAATACAAACGTAAAACATGCTCTCTCTACGACGGTCCGGTCGCTCGTTCCTTTTATATGCTCCCAATCTCCTACGTGATTCGAGCCCGGTGTGTGCACAGCTGGCGCTAATTCACAATTACTCACCGGTCTCGAACCACGGTCTCGTCCCGTCTACTCCACTACACACTTATTTACAGTATACACACATATATTATATAAACACAAAGATTAATTTTGGAATCGATTAATCGCGATTAATCATTTCGGCAGCACTGAAACCGGTAAAATGTATAGGTTATAGGAATAATTAGGTTTTGTGATGTTTGTCTTTAAACAAATGTAATTTTGATATTGCGATAATGCGATAACTTTCAGATAATAATTGTGGTTGAAGTTTTAGGGCTTTTCATCAAGATTTTCAAAGTTTCATCATCAACATTGTTTCGGATTATAAACATTTTATGCTATTAAATCTCCCACCACTTCACTGTACATCGCAGGTCTGTAAAACATGTCCGGCACATTAAATTCTGATTGAGCTATAAAGTAAAACCTCACATCCTCGTGTATGTAGAATGAATTTGTGTGGGATCTGCTGTACAGAAACGAGAGAATCGATTTAGCTTTATATGAGCCATTTATACGACTGAATTGCCTTAACAATCATATTCTGTTCCGTCTGAAGAGACAATGATAGAATTAATCACAGCCCTTAAATATCAGACACAGATAATCTTGGATGTATTTGAACCAACCTGATTTTGTTATCATTGAAGTGTAAGGTTTTTTAATGTAAAATGAGCTTCTGTCACATAGTTGTTATTCGCCAAACGTTTAGAGACAAATGTCTCTCTCAAGGATAGAGAGGTAAATAACAAAGTACTTGTTGAGCTTTTATCATAATTAAATAGTGCCCCACAGAGGCCTCATAGTAATCCCTTATGAATTCATTTATGAAGAACTTGGCTATTAAAGAGATCTCTGAGAAAGTGTGTTTTATCCTAGACTGATAAATGACAGACAGGATTGAGTTTGAATGTTGAACATGCTCGATTAACCTCGCAAAGTTTTCGGCAACTCCATATCCAGCATGACAAGAGTTTTGCAAGTTAAAGAGTTTACTCCTTAGAAACCAGATGTGAAACATAATGTACTTTTACATTTGACTTATAAATGCCTGTGAAATCTAATACGACCTGATGAGTTAGTCATATTCACAGATGTATTCACAAGCTCTATTCAAATAAGAATGAATCGTCTTATTACCATGGTAACCCTCAAAGACAGATAATTCTTAAATTTAAGAATTGAGTTTAGAACATAAAGGTCATAGTCAATCACACAATTAAAACTGAACACAGAAACAAAAACTGACTGTTATTATATTATTGTATATATTCAAGCTAAATTTGTTGAACCTTGCTTGACCTTTTTAACATCCAGTTCATTTCAATTCGATGGTTATTCATGATTCCTGTTTCTCTTTCTGAAGTAACCATTAAGAATAAACCGATAGAAAACATTTGGATTTGAATGAGTGCCGTGCTCTTTGTTCGTATTGCACATGATTTTTCTCTGTGTTGTTTTTCATAAACAGATGTTGGGAAAGGAATATTAACATGGGTTATTGGTGGATAATTCGCTCCCCCATTCTGTTCGCATATCTGGTAAGAGACACACACAAACGCATTCTCTTCTCATTACATTCATCTAAAATGAAAAAAGTCTTTCCACAACATTTAGCTTCAGGCTCAGAAACGCTTTACGAAGTCGACATGTCACTGAGCATTAGTACAGCGAGCTCAGATGTACAACCGCTGCAGGGACTCTACAAAACAAAACACATGAACACTCTGATGCCAATTGTGTTTCCAACTGATCCAAATTATGTACATCATAACTCCCATGTGTTCCTGCAGTTATATTGTGACTTCTGTTTTGATTAAGCGCCTGTGCATGCAAAAATAACGTAGCTCTTATTGTCAAAGTATTGAAAATGGTCATGTTTTGTCAACTTTCTTTGTCTCTTTCTGGAACAGATCAACTTCATTATTTTCATTCGTATAATAAAGATTCTGATGTCCAAGCTGAAGGCTCATCAGATGAGATACACCGACTATAAATTCAGGTAAGAACGTAAATCTCTTCTCTCCTGCTGGGAAGACAGCGGCCTCTCATTAAATCTCTTTTTTATTCAAAGACTGGCCAAGTCCACTCTCACGCTCATCCCGCTGTTGGGTATTCACGCAATCCTCTTCACCTTCGTCATCGATGAATCCGTGCCAAAGGAGTCTCTTCTGAGGCTCATCCGCCTCTTCTACGACCTCCTCTTCAGTTCCTTCCAGGTCAGAGGTCGAGCGACGCCCACCAGCTCTGCATTAGCATTCAAATTATTTCATACAGGAAACTAAGTCACAATTTTAACTTACGATGTTGCTCAATATGAGAGTTTCTTAATGAATATTGTATGTGATTGTCTATTGTGAGGTTTTAGCATGCCGATAAGGTTAGCATGTAAGGTTTGCATGCCGGTTCTTGAAGTTTTGTGTGTATTCGCAGGGTCTGCTCGTGGCCATCCTGTACTGCTTTGTCAACAAAGAGGTGAGGGATGTTTGTGACTTCTTCAAAATCGTCTACAAACATAAATATGAAGCAAAATCATTCAAAATGACAACAAAAATCCCAGTAGCTTCTCAACTGGTTTACTTCTTGACAATTGCACAAACATCACAAAATAAATGGTGTATAGGTTATTCAAAGGCAACTTGGCTCCTTAAAATCACACACGGCAACATAACATACTGAAAATGTAATTTTCAAGAGCTCATGTTATGTACTCTTTAAAATAAAATTGTGAAAATTGTAATTGAAAATGTATTCCTAATTGGTGTAACAATTAATTAGTTGATCCCAATCTCTTATTTTTCAGGTCCAGAGTGAGATGTTGAAGAAGTGGAAGAGGTGGAAACTCGGAAAAGACATTGAAGAAGAATACCGTCACACTCACAGTCAAACCCCCCACGCCAAAAGCGGCAGTATCGCCCTGGCGATGACCAACGAATGCCCTGACACCCCTGAGCGGGCGGACTCAGCCCCGCCCTCTAACGAGTCCCAGCGCCTAGTGACTGCCCTTCACAACGGAGTGAGTAGAAGCCGCGGCCGAGTCAGGTTGCAGTTGACCTCCGGGCAAGAGGGGGGCGCCAGTAACTGCAGCTCTCTGACGGACGTTTGCCTGGAAGAGCGTCCGCTTAACGGCGAGCGTTCGGAGGTCATGACGGAAACCAACGTTTGAGGGATGTTTGGTCGTAACTGTAATGGTGAGACAGATTACTGACGTTATCTTCATTTAATGATCTGCTTTTTCGGTTATAAGATCAACAGAGAAGAAATGACCATCATTAGCTCATTTTCATGGCCATTAACAAGACAATGCAGGAAACAAAACACTGACATGTGGATCTAGGAAACTCTGTAAAAAATTTACTTTGATTTGACATTCCCTCCACAGAACAAAAATAGTATTATGAGTTATAGATGGTCGCTAAGAGAAGTATTACTGTTGTAAAAGTTCAAAAAAGAGTTGCTTTAATGCCTTCATCCTAAATATTGATCTTCTTCAGCCATTTCTACTCACCAGAACATTATCGAGATGTTGGCTTGTGTGATTTTTTTCCAGAAGAAAATGCCAATAGAGCCTCTTGGCTGTTTACTCATTCTGGTGTTCAATCCAATTTGATTGAGTCGCTCACCAAAACACCACACAATCGAATAAAGCAGAAAAGAACGATCTGTGAGGCGTGTGACAGATCATCCATAATTCAGAACCATTTCCACAGAACGCTCGACCTCATGAGCATCGGATCTTCAGACGGGAGACGCACAAACGGATGTGTCAATCAAAGATTGTCGGACGCTTGTGATGAATACAGCTGTGCTTGATGTTTCACGTGAGATATCGGTTTGTGTTATTAATAAGAAATGTTTTATATACTCGCATTCATGTTTTGTGAACTCTCCGATGTGTTTTTAAAGCATACAGTGTAATGTTACTGTGGTTCGCTTAAACAACACGCATGCATCAATTTGAGTGCCATTCGAAGCCCGAACTACTCAAGGACAAGCAACTCATCGGAGAGACTTCAGGAATGTTTCCTTACGATTCCCTCGTGAAGGACTTGTGGGATTGTGGGGGACACCAGACGGCATTCAGAGCAACTGTACGGATCATTGCTTACGGAAAATAACATGCCTAATCTTTCCATGTTTGGGTGCAAAGGGTTTGTTTGGCTCTAAGCCATGTCATTTCAAGACACAAAGCCGAAAAAACAATTATATTCCTATTATTGATGCTAAATGCACAAAACGTTTGATTTAAAATGTTGCCGATCTTGAAAAGAATGATGGCAGGTTTGATGTTGTCAAGAACAAATATAGCTTGTGATAAAGCTTAAATAATGTTTATTTTATACTCTACATCATATTTAGCGTGTTTCGAGTACCGGACATCCTGTGAATTTTATGCATCCGCTTTATTCGTATGTTCATTTGTTTCTACGCAAGAGTTAATAAGAGAAAGGTTATGTAATGATGGAACATACTGTATATGTGAAAGAAAGAGTTAATGAATTATTGAGACATAAAGAAGGACTGTACAAATAAAAGTCCCTGCTGTGGGTTGTACAGTAAATGTGTTTGATTTAGCAAAATGACCGAGCTCTCTGAAACCACTGTGAATATGTGCTCCATAAATCACTGCCCCCTACACTCGCACACACACAAATGACCACATTACCCACTAACACACTCATTTACATAGCGAGCGACCTAAATGGGGACATTGCATTGACAAACTTTTTACAATTTAGAAAATTATAATTTCTTGAGAGTAATTCAAAGCGTGCATTTAAAGAATAAAGTAAAGATATCTTTAAAGAAAACATCTTACTTCATCCTTTGAAAAAAGAAGACATCCTACATGCCCACACAAAACAGATTACGTTTCCTGCTTTGCTCATAAATTAGTTCCCACAGTATAGATACGGTATGCAAGACATAAACAGCGCTGGTCCAATGGCACTTCCTGTTTCAGATTTTAACACAAAAACGTGAGAACAAAACACAAGCTACAGAACATGTAAAAGCCAAATGTTAAAAGAACATTTTTAAGACTTATATGATTGCAAAATACAAAAACTGGAAACTGGAAGTGCGTCTGATTTAAAACCATAAAGAAATAAAAGAAGAAATATATAAATAACTTTCGTACTTTAATTCACTTGTATTATCCAAATTGCATTGAGAATTTGACACGTGATGCTTTTTACACGTTCAGGCATTTATCCCACACACCGTAAGTCTAAAAGAAATGCAAAGAAGGTAAAAGTTGATAAAACTGTATTATACACAGGGGTCGCCCATGTGAGGGACGTTCTTCTTAACTCCCATCATTAATTCTGTTTCGAGGCAATTTAAACGTAGCACATCCGTTCTCCCTCTACGATGCCGTGACTTCTCTTGATGAGATCGGCTCATTTCAGCACATACGTTCCAGCGTATGGTCTCATGAAATATCTCATCCTCACAATCCTGCAGCCAGATTTCTTTTACGACTATCATTTACCACTGAATGGGTAATTTGATGGTGATTGACTCTGGGATTGTAATTGTGTGTCAGGATGGGACGTAATCTCTCTGGCTGTCGACACAAAGGAGATTCTTTAGTTAAATCAGCCAGCGCCGAACTGCCTCGTTTAACTGCTGTGCTTAATGTTAACACGCTTGTTAAAATGCCAGTTATACTGCATTGCTCAGTTAAACAATAACTACCAATAAGTGCGCCTTTTATAGTCAAGCAAACAGGTTTAATTTGAAATACACTTCAAAATTTGATAATCAGCAGTCATCACTGAAATCGGACTCTATGGTAATCACTTCTCTTTATTAATAACTCTTCACATCATGTGATGTGTATAAGAACTAAGCATTTGAAGTCCCATAAGTAAACATTTAATGATCCACTTGAAAGACACTTTGATACACCATTTACACTGTGTTTGTGGCATTGACAACACAATAACATGGTGGTTCATTTGTTTTCACGCATCGTGATCCATCATACAAGCCCGCAAGCCATTATGATTCTGTTATCTGGAGAAATAAATATTTCAGTGGATGAAGTGTGGCAGGAAGATCTGCATTTATAAATATAAAATGGTCATTTATTTTAGTCTGATATAAGAAACTAAAATGATGGCATTTCAATATAAAAAAAAATTGTGTTCAACTGGAGAAGGAAAATTGTGTAGTTATTGGGTTGATATAATGATCAGAGAGTATACGGCATGTAAAGTAGATGACAGAACTACATATTTTGCTTTGTCTGTTACATATTTTTCTATAGAACGGTGGTTGAAACGGTTGCGAGTTCATTTAAAACCACTGTTATTGTGATATCGCTGTACAAATTCACTCACAACATCACATAAAACCAAAATTGTGAAAAAATCAATTGAAGAATGTAGACTGCTTGCACTATGCCGTCCTCCTTAATCGTCATAGGGAGTCAAACAATGGAAATAGAAGCGCTGTGATGTTATGTCTTTAGTCCCCTGTCTGATTTATGTCGTCGTTCTTATCGTTCATCACACACAGAGCTACATAAACAAATTCCTACCGATTCACATTTCCCATGTGTTTGCCCAGCGTTCTGTCAAGGTTTGCTTCACATAATCATGCAAATGTGTGTGTGTTCACTATTTCTATGAACATATTACAGTGTCAGACATGCGAAAAAACACACAGATGTTTGGAGGTCATATAAATTTATAGATATAGCTGTGATTTGGAACAGACTTTGCAGCGGGAATACACATATCGTATGATTCCCTATAATGTCGCTTATGTAGGCAGCAAAGAAGGTTCTCTCTCTCTCTCAGTCTCCTTTGAGCTGAGATAAGAGAAGCTTTAGTGCTCAATTGTTCTCAGTGGACGTGTAGTGACTATGATTTACAATCATTCACACACACACAAATTCACTTCAAAAAAGAGAGAAATAGAGAGAGAGAGAAAGAGAAAGGAAAGCCATCTCCGATAAGGAGGGCGTTTCGTGAAGTGTTGCATTATTAGGCACTATGGCATCCAACTAGGAAAAAATAAAATAATCTAATCATACAAATTGTGTAAACGTTTAATATTAATAGATAAAATAATGATATGATACATTAAATGAATTATCTGTTAAAGGGATACTTCACCCAAAAAATGAAAATACTGTAATCATTACTCAACTTCAAGTTGTTCCAAATACATTCTGATGAACACAAAGAAAGATATTTGGAAGAATGCTTATCACTAGACAGATCACTAGACATCAAAAAATACAACAGTAGTCAAAAGTGCCCCAGAACGGTCTACATTCTTCAAAATATCTTCTTTTGTCTTCAACAGAACAAAGCCATTATAAAGTATTTTGTGCTAGAATGGGAGTCAATGGCAAAATATGTCCGGTTATCTTCAAAATATCGTTCTCGATGTTCATCAGAATAAATACGTGTAGCCTATACACACTTGGAACAACTCAAAGGTGAGTAAGTGATGATAGAATAATATAATTTTGGGTGAAGTGTCCCAAGGTGAAGTGCATGAAGGCAGTCATGCAGAATGACATGTGAGGGAGTACTACATTTTTTGTGTTATGGTGAACTTGTCGCAGTTTGAAAAAGTGAGGATAAAGTATATGCATTTATTGTTGTTCGTTACGTATTTGTGTACACATTGGGCCTCATTCATGAAACATTTGTAAATATATGAGTAAATTCTGAGAAATTTGCATTTGCAACAGATCTTCCAGAAAACTCTCTTCCAGATTCACAAATACTTCGTATACGTCAGATTTGATACAAGAACTGAATAGAAAAGGTAAAATGTGTGTATGTTAATGAATTTCAATCACTCGTAAACAGTGGGAGCATGCACTGTCATTAAAAGTTAGCATAATCCCACATATGAATTAAAGCTATAAGCAAATAACGCATCTAGTGATGCCGTAATCCTCTAGACTTCATTCTCTGGTCTGGCTACATTATATTGTATAATATACTTATAGGTTTTATTCTTACAAATAAATTAATAAATTAATCTGTGTCCACCAAAGCGTTTTTAGCCACCAAAAATAATAAAACCTTGTGCTCTTCTGAAAACGACCAGCTGGTGGCGCCTGAGAACACTTTAGTGGGACTGCGCGTTATTCTGGAGATGCGCTGGATGGTGCGATTTGGAATATCTGCAACAGTTAGCCACTTGCCACTAGTATCTTATTTTAAAGAATATTACTTAATATGAAAATGCATTAACCATTAATGTTGACTTCTCCATTGTTGTGTATGACGGTTGGTCAATGTAGTGTTTGTCCTCCTCTTCTCCGCCGTTATTGGAAAATTTACGTCAAAACGACTTTACGGACGATTTAGGCCTACACAAAAAATCGTTCTGCTCGCGTTTCATGAACGTGGCCCTTTGAATGTAAAAATGTGTGGGCCTTTAAAAATGCTCACCGCCAGCTATATGAAGAAAGACATTTTTGAAAATCGGTATTCAAATATAAACTGATAATCAGTCATGAATTTCACATAACTATATTCGGATGGAACGTCAGAGCTCTGCCATCTTGACTCAAGAGGTAGCCGCTCGGCTTCTGTGGAAATGCGTTAGAACGCTCGTGAACTTAAACACACCTCGCTTGACGCGGTGATGCATCAACAGGCAGATTAATGGAAACACAAAGACATCTGAGAAGAAAAAGCAATGGGGATCATTCACTAATAATGTGTATAAATGGTTGTTTGCATTCTGTATGAGTCTATGTTCTTATAGTGTTTTAAAGCTGGCCAATTTTGGATTGGAAGTAGAGGGTGGAGCTGACAAGAGTGTCTTGTATCTGGTTGGCTGGAGGACTTTGACTGACAGTGAAGTAAACAACATTGAACGTATCATCTTGCTGCTGAGTCTCCATGATGTCTCGAGCAGTCTGTGGAGTAGAGACATATCAGTGCGGTGGTTATATAAATCTACAATTGACTTCACCGGTACCAGAGTTTACATCGATGACCCAATTCCAATTCCAAACGTAAAAATACAAATAATCTAAACCAAAATTGTTTAATGTCCAAATTTTCCTTAATGATACAATCTGTAACTTTTTCCTCTTGTGTCGTAGTCTCTATTTGTAACATAAGTCTGCAGGATGCTTTACACATTGATTTTTATATACTTGCTCAATGATTGATTTGTTTGTTTTTATCCAGAACATCTTCAGATTGCAGCTTTAAAATCATGACATGATCTGTAACTCTGATAATGGGATTCAGTTTATGCTATTTTAGAAGATCAATCACTCACCTTGGTACAAATGTTGATCGTATCAGCATCATGATGTTCTGGATCTGTTGCGCGAGAAAGATTTTGAGAGAGATTAAACTTTGTAGTAGAAACTATGTTTATGATTTGACGTACCCTTGGAACGGTTTGTTTCTCTGTTTTGCATGTTCATCATACAGAGCACCAGTCCAAAAGTCAGCAGCCCGGCCGGACCCATGATGAACACCATCAATAGACCTGAAAAAAACCATCAATCAGTATTCATCTCCATGACAGCTCTTCACTTTCTGTCAATTCTGTTTAAGGTCGCAGGAGCTTTGACCCGATCCCCAGCATCGTTAACGCCATCCGAAGTGGTTTATGGAACAGTTTTTTAATATCACTGTAGAAAGATTCAAAGTAGGGAGGGAAGGAGGCAGGAACAGGAAGACATTTAAACATTTAATAAAGTAATAACAGTAATAATGGTCCCTCGCAGCCGACCGCCGGTGAACAAAACATAAATACAAACATGTTCGGGCCCGGTCCTCTCTCTTCAACAGTCCGGTCGCTCGTTCTCTTATATGCTCCCAAACTCCTGCGTGATTCGAGATCGGTGCGCAGACAGCTGGCGCTCATTAACAATTACTCACCGGTCTCGAACCACGGCCCCGCCTACTCCACTACAGTCATCACAAAGTAACATGCATTTATACTGTTGGGGAGATGCTTTTTAAAAATATTGTTGAATTCTAAAGAGAAAAGATCTATGCATTCCCTGCAAACAGAGGCAAGTCCAAAAGACGTCTTTTCAACGGTGTAGATGACGCTGCATAGTCGTCCCTTAAGGAGCCAGAATGAAAGTTTTTACAACGTCTTTTTATGACGTCTTCTGAACTTGTGCTATTGTTGTCCAGGTGATCTCTATAATTGTATTGGACTGATATCACTTTTGCACCTGCAATTAATATTGAAAAAGTATTAATCCACCATTATAGTGATCAGTGTTTGCTTTAGTCGGGCTCTTGACTCTTATTTAGACCTTCATTCTATGAATCCCCTCTCAGACAATAGTGTTTTAAAACTCTTGTTTGTCATTAAAGAAAGAGGAGACGACGGGGAGTTATTGTTCTATACACAAAGTCATACTAAAGTGGTGAAGACAGTTAGATAAAACTAGATCATACATGACTGATGTTACAGGCAATGAATTAAAATGATCATGCTACCTGTTGATGAGGATAAGACGTTAATGTCGTCAGGTCTGGTAGATGTGTAAAATAAACTTCTTGGAGTCCTGTGCGAGTCTGCTTTTGTGAATGTGAGAAGATGAATGTACTTTAGAAATGCAAGTGCTTTCAGATTGATTGTATGTGTCCAGTAGGAGTCCACTGAGATGTGAGCGTGTGCATGTGCCAAACTGTGTCAATTTCATGTTACCTGTAAAAGATGTTGTGATGTCATTAGGTGCCGGAGTGAATGATCTACTCTTGGAGGTTTGAGAATCAGATGTTGTCACTGTTGTTGAAGATGTTGTAGTCCTCAGAGTCATGTGTGTGTCTGCTGTTGTGTATTAGTGCGATATTAATAAGTGAATCTGTATTTTATAGTGTAGGTCATTTACTCCAAATTTTGTGATTTTGGTTACCTTTATTTATTCTCAGAGTGATTTGAAGATATGTGTCCAAAGCAGCACTTCTGTTCACACCACACCAGTAAATCCCAGAGTCTGACTCCTGTAGATCTGTGATGGTCACCGTGAACGTGCTATTTCCGAAATCCTTCAGACTGAATCTCTTATTAGGTGACCGATCAGATGATACTAGAACATCATCATCGTTACACGGATCTTTGCAAGAATATTTCTTGTTGGTTGAAGCATGGCCATGAACACACTCAACTGTGACATGCTTTCCTTCATGTCCATGAATGTCCGTCTCATAAGTTGCTGAAATTCCAAATCCTGTTGAATGAAACATCACAGTGTTTAAAGGAAGGGTGGGTGATCCTGTCTGGAAAACTTTTTTGTCATGTTTGTTGGAAATCTCTTTACTTTGATAGCAATCAAGAAGTATAGTTTTATCAAATAATATTATTGT
The DNA here is from genome assembly GCF_015846415.1 of Triplophysa dalaica. Classification (NCBI taxonomy): domain Eukaryota; kingdom Metazoa; phylum Chordata; class Actinopteri; order Cypriniformes; family Nemacheilidae; genus Triplophysa; species Triplophysa dalaica. The sequence continues at coordinate 2,656,373 of NC_079543.1, forward strand.
GTATAACAGTATTTCGTCTGTGAAAGGAGTAGAACCAAAAATCATTTGTCCAATCAAAACGTTCAGTCCGAACGCTGTGACTGGTCTGTGTAATTTTGGATTGGCCATTTTCAGCCAACGTATTTTGCATACTACTTCGCACCCTGTTCACACAGACATCATACGTCATCAGCGCGCATCGGCTGTGTCAATGTCGGACAATCGGGAACAATCAAACTTTCCTACAGAATTGATATTAAGTAAATCTACAAAAGGAAAGTCCGTTTTTGAAAAAGCAGTAACGAAAAAACGTCATGAACGAGTAAAAACTCGAATTAACATCGGTTCAATTTATACATGATGGAGACAGCTATGGCAGGCAAATGGTCTAAAAGACCATACCATGGTTGCTGTCTTTCTTTTGGACAGGTATGTACATTAATGGAATTAGTTTGTAATTCGTTACGTGGATTTAAAATTTCATATGTGTTTGGAGGAGGCGGGGCTTTGGACGGTGAATTGCATAGAGGGTGGGATTATAATTTTAGTGCTAGGAGGCTAAAATTAGCAACTTTTCAAAACTTGATATTTGAAAACCTTTTTGGTAAAGTCAATTGTTTCTGTGCTTCTCAGTGATGCATTGAAGTACAGAAGCATAACCATTATATTCCACTAAAACCAGTTTATGTTTCATACTTTACGTCACTACGGTTAGCTGGAAATTCACACCTTCAGAAATGTAGCTAGCTGCTTTTTTTGTCACATTGCATGCACAGACAGCTGTTTTCATACTGATCAGATGTCAGTGTTTGCCCCTCTTTTCATTTTTGTTTTAAAAGAGATGTTAAGTGAACAATCTGATCCGCCGATCTCAATTTATTCGCTACCCCTCCTCATTATCATTATAATTTCGGTACTTATTAAGTATTTGTGCAGTTATGCTAGTATTAGTATTGCTTGTATTGATAAAGCAATTAATGCTTATCTACATTAACATTTATTCATTTGGGAGACGCTTTTATCCAAAGCGACTTACATTGCGTTATCCTATATATTTTTACATAGGTATTTGCAATCCCCTGGGATCAAACCCACAACCAATGCTCTTACCACTGAGCCACAGGAAAGCTACAGCTATCTAAACTTTAGCTATCTAAACTTAATAAATAAAATGGAAAATCTTTACAAAACCACAAGCTCCTATCCCTACTTAAACAAAATTATAATATGGTAATGACTCACCTGCCAGACAGATCCACGCTAAAGCAAACTTCATGTTTATGTGCGTTTTAGTCGGTGTTTCATACTCCACGTCCCTACTGTTAGTAGCAGATGGAGGAAGTTCAATTTTGCTTCCTCTTTTTGGCAAAATACATGCACAGGCTGCTGTTTTCACACTGTTCAGAGGTCTTTGCATTATGCTTAGTGCATACTTCTCTTTGAGTACACAAGCTGCATTCTGCATTCTTTCTTTGCTTTCAGTCGCTACATTTAAATTTATGCATTTGGCAGACGCTTTTATCCAAAGCGACTTACATTGCATTATACTATACATTTGTTAAGTATGTGTTTAGTAAGTATGTACGTTACATTTTGAACCAACATGTCCTGAATGTGAGTCTCTATGATCTGAAATGACTTCAGAGAAACCTACAGAGAATCTTTACTCCACGCAGTCATACTTGGGTTGGGTTTGTTGTATTTGGGTATGTGTTCACACTTTGAGAATGAACCGTGAAATATTAATGAGCTTATATCTTAATATCTTCATGACCGACAGACAGGTGGACAGTTTTTGGGTTATAAAAGAAACAGAACATGTAGTTTGATATCACAGTATCCTACATCAACGACTAAAATAGTAATATAACTGATTTTAACGTTGTTTTATCAAGACGAATCATATTTTGTCTGAGTATTGTGATTGATTGAGGGTCTTTCTAGTTGACTGGTTGTCTTGGGAAAAAAAAGATTGATTGGTGTCTTTGTTAATTTATTAGCTCTCGTCCTGGGCTTATAAATTTTAAACTGGCTTGACTTTGACTTCATAATAAAGATTTAATGATTAATGATGCTATTAGAATAAAAATAAAGGCTGTGTGTGTGTGTTCGATAGGAACAGTGACAGAACTTAAATGAGTTACGACAACAAATCAAGTATTTATTCAGTCCTGTCTTAAAAATCATAAAAACACACAAAATGGTTCTAGAGTAATCATTCGTCTTCGTGTGCCGTCATTCTCTACTCTGTTACTGGCACTCATGTTCATGCAAAAATGAATATTTTATCAAACAAACTGAGCGTGTGCTTCAGATGCTTTTACTAAATGGGGAAAAATTATTCTCAGGGTGTTCTTATGAGATGATGTGCATTTCTAATGCCTGACAAATCCATTATGATAATTGAGACAACTGACACAGAGATAAGTACCAAAAATGCATGTTTATGTGGGTGCAGACAGGAACATCTATGATAATAATAAAGGGTTTTAGAGCATTTCAGACAGACAAATATGTTATAAGTTTAATAGTTAAAGGTCCAGTGTGTCATTTATAGGAGGCCGATGGGGGGAGTGAGTCGTTAGTTGCAATTCACAACCTCACCACTAGGTGCCGCTAAATTTCTTTAAATAGACCTTTAATGTTAATATTGTTGTTATAACTGAAAGTTCTGCACACATGGCATGTTTTGTTTAGTACACACAGTATATACAGTATATAAAAAAGATTTCAGCCCAAATAAATCCAGCATAAACGTTCAGATTTAGTCAAGCTTCATCACATCAGTTGGAAATTACTGAAATAAATGTGGGGAACTGTCCTGTACCCTACACATGTTAGCTGTATATTTGGCTCTGTATAGTATAAAAATGTACAGTGTATATTTGGCTCTGTATAGTATTAAAATGTACAGTGTGTGTATACTATAAAAATGTACAGCTGTATATTCAGCCGTACATTTGGCTCTGTATAGTATAAAAATGTACATTGTATATTTGGCTCTGTATAGTATTAAAATGTACAGTGTATATTTGGCTCTGTATAGTATTAAAATGTACAGTGTACATTTGGCTCTGTATAGTATTAAAATGTACAGTGTATATTTGGCTCTGTATAGTATTAAAATGTACAGTGTATATTTGGCTCTATATAGTATAAAAATTTACAGTGTCTGTATAGTATAAAAATGTACAGCTGTATATTTGGCTCTGTATAGTATTAAAATGTACAGTGTGTGTATAGTATAAAAATGTACAGTGTATATTTGGCTCTGTATGGTATTAAAATGAACAGTGTGTGTATAGTATAAAAATGTACAGTGTATATTTGGCTCTGTATAGTATTAAAATGTACAGTGTGTGTATAGTATAAAAATGTACAGCTGTATATTTGGCTCTGTATAGTATTAAAATGTACAGTGTGTGTATAGTATAAAAATGTACAGCTGTATATTTGGCTCTGTATAGTATTAAAATGTACAGTGTGTGTATAGTATAAAAATGTACAGTGTATATTTGGCTCTGTATGGTATTAAAATGAACAGTGTGTGTATAGTATAAAAATGTACAGTGTATATTTGGCTCTGTATAGTATTAAAATGTACAGTGTGTGTATAGTATAAAAATGTACAGCTGTATATTTGGCTCTGTATAGTATTAAAATGTACAGTGTGTGTATAGTATAAAAATGTACAGCTGTATATTTGGCTCTGTATAGTATTAAAATGTACAGTGTGTGTATAGTATAAAAATGTACAGCTGTATATTTGGCTCTGTATAGTATTAAAATGTACAGTGTGTGTATAGTATAAAAATGTACAGTGTATATTTGGCTCTGTATGGTATTAAAATGAACAGTGTGTGTATAGTATAAAAATGTACAGTGTATATTTGGCTCTGTATAGTATTAAAATGTACAGTGTGTGTATAGTATAAAAATGTACAGCTGTATATTTGGCTCTGTATAGTATTAAAATGTACAGTGTGTGTATAGTATAAAAATGTACAGTGTATATTTGGCTCTGTATGGTATTAAAATGAACAGTGTGTGTATAGTATAAAAATGTACAGTGTATATTTGGCTCTGTATAGTATAAAAATGTACAGTGTGTGTTTTGTTTAAGACATGAGGGACAGTATTATATATGGATGTGTTTGATGACATCAAAGTTTTTGAAAGCTCATGTCAACGTGTCTGTTTCTCTGACAATGTTTCTAATATTTGTTTTTCCTGCCCCCTTCTCTGCCCGCCGGTCACTACACACTTTAGTTCATCAGAGTGAAATTAATTGAATTTACTTCTGTGGACTGCGCACAATCTTTTAATCCTCTTAAAGTGAACAAAGAAATAAAATCACAGCACACAGTGTGACTGACTCGGCTCTCATTTTTTTGAGAATGAGAATGTAAACGCTCTTCATGCATAAGGGGGCCATGCTCAATATTATAATGAAGTGCAATAATTGTTTTGAGGACAGAGTACTTTACATTTCAGGTGTCTGCAATGTACCACATATAAAATAAATATAATATTATAAATAGTCACATTTACTTTTGTTTGAGAAAATGTTGGGATCAAATCAAGAGTTTGTTTACATTAAGCATGAAATTGACCATCTTTGACACGACACCGTTTTTTTATGTCTCTCTTATTGTCAGACAGACAGAAAGATAGATACATTAAGAGGAAACTTTATCTGTAGGGTTAGTCATGAAATTCTGACTCAGTAAGCAGAACATTGACGCAGATGTGTGATGATGCTGCTCGTGTCCTTCAGGATCTCTTTTCAGCTTCGCAGAGGATTGAAAAGCAGAACAAAAGATGTCATGTGACTGAACAGTGAGTTTACACTGTAAGAATGTAAAAGTCTTCACCCGGAAGGACGTTAATATATGATATGTGTGCTATTATTAAATGCCAACAAAGACCGAGGAAACATTATGCCAATTTAATGTAAATTATTCAATTATTTTCTTGATTTTCTAAAATAAAACGATATTTTTCAGATTTCTTTGTTTTATTCTTTAATTATGAATATATTACATTTTATTGCATACGGCATAGAGTGTTTTCTGTTGAATGAGTAGTTGAGTACTACGGTTGCGTGCATGCGTAACTGTACAGTAAACATTAAAGTGAACAAGTTTAAGGTGCTGAAGGCAGGACTGCAATTCCCAGCATGCACTACCGTTTCACTTTGCTGTTTATTTACACAAGTGTGTTTGTTGTCTTTGGTGACATTGTCAGTAGGTCTTTTGTCAGATGTTAAAGTAATGAACAGTTGAGCAATAAAAAATCCTCCCATTCAGTTTCATCTCCCATCTGAGGATTTTTCAAGATTCATGAGTCTATGTTGGTTATTTGACGGCTATGAGGGCAACCATGTGAAAACTACAGTAATGTGATGCCCCCTGTGGGCTCCATCAGGCAACTGCATGGTAAGTAAGTCTTTACCTACATGTACTATATTACACAGGCATCTTAAATTAAATTCCTTAATAACACATTTGAAAAAATAAAATATGTAACAAAATATGTATATAGAAATATGTGTGTATAGGTCTAGACACATTATTTAACACAACAAATTGTCTATAGTTACTTCTGTTTCTTAAATTCTTCTTGGAACAGATTCTGTGCACTGAAACGTCTTTTGCATGCAGTTTGGGCAGACACATATTTTATGCAAATTACAGTTCTGTGCGCCGAGCTGGTTGGCTGGACAGTCCTGTCGCACATGTCCGGTGCCTCGCAAACTTTCTGCAGGCCCTAATGCATGCAAATGACACAAGAACAGAATCCTTCAGAATTCGAGAATTATTTGGCTGACATTCACCTTTTCGACTGTATGACCTAAACTCGCTCGGTAAGTTCGGATAAAACCACTTAACTCAAGCCTGGAAGTTGGTGGATTCCGTGTTGACCGGTGGACTTTATTATCACCCCATTTTAAAAGGCGATGGGCAGTAGGTGCAGCAAAGAAATATGCGAGATCTGCAAGGAAAATTGCAATAATGGATGCACGTGCCATTGTCATCAAACCACAGGTCATCACCCCTGTAACTGCGACTGCGGCTTCCCAGCGTTCTGTGAGATCTGTGAATTCTGTACCGACTGCTTCCCCGGATGCTGTGATATTTTGGAAATGTTTATACAATGTTGTACCGAGAGGTGAGTGGATTGAATCTCTCCTTCTTTATTCTGTTTCCAGAATGTGAAACATTTTTGTTCATGTTTGTTTTAATAGATAATGACATATGTGTGTTAAGGTCACAAGTGACAAAAAACAAGTTGGAATGATACAATTCAGTCTTGTATTTTTTGTCTAAAGCGTTTAATCTGTCCTGATGAAATGGCTATCTGGAGAGGATATGATGCAGTCAGCAGAAGCTTCACCTCATTTGAAGGAACATTAAAGACAACAAACGATAAGATCTCAACATTTCCTAAATAAACATCAAGATGCTCCCGAGTGTCGGCACAATGGTTGAAATGATCATTTTGAAGTGTGGATAATATTCAAAGGTCAAGAAACTGCGTTTTTATACATGGTTTCAAAATGGCTGAGCATGCAAATGTTGCACTGAATGTAAAAAAATACGATTTTGTTGTTCAATTGCTGTTTATAAAACAGCTCATGTTCTTCAAGCTCTTATATTCATATCTACGGAATTCACACCTGTTGAATGTTGAATCTCAGAAGAGATGTTTCTTCCTGTTCTTAATGGAAAATTCTGGCATGCTGACAGTTGCAATAGGAATGAACTTTAGGAAAATGCGTTTTCACTTCAGCGCTTGTAACAGTAGGGTATATGCAACAATTGCACAACAATACATGTTTAACTACACGTTGTTCAAAGACTGTTATGATCACTTTTCTTAAGTCTGAACACAATGAAGGTAAATCTAAGCTCTTCAACCAAAATATCAGCTTTAGATAATAAACTGTCTAAAATGTTTTCCCAATAGATTTACATCATTAGTGGCAAACTGGTTTTACAGGAATTCGTAAATATTTTACGAGATGGCAAATTCGTATGAATTCTTACATGTGAATCGTAAAACGAAAACAAAACTGACTCCTGTCCCTAAAACTTAAAGGATTGATCGAATTAATACAATTAGCCACATCATAAAATAGTTACGCTTTGGAAGAATGTCCTGCGTATTACGCAATCATTTTGTTGTTTGCTCATTTCCCCCCTATGTGTGTCGAGGGGGTTTGTGCTACTGTAAATATTGTATATATGTATTTCATTTCACTTTGTAAATAATAAATGACTTGATTCTTGCACTTTATTTGTCACTTTTTGTTCCAGCACACAAGTAGTTCCTATCATGAAATCTTTCCAGGAGCTCATTGGTTAGAGCATGGCGCTAACTAAACAAGGTCGTGGGCTCGATCAAAGGAGACAGCACATACTTAGACACAAATGTCTAGTTTAATGCAAGGTGGATAAAAGCGTCTACCAAATGCATACATGTAAATGACACGTAAGCCAGGTCAACTTGCTGTCCTGCAGAGTTTAATTCCAGATTAAATCAAACACGTCTCACCGTCAAGTATTCCTGAAGACATAGATTACGTATTCAGGTGTGTTGAAGCTAAACTCTACTGGACGGCAACCCCAGATGAATACATGTAAATGTGATGTAAATAGACGTCAACCCTTCAGTTGACCAGCCCTGCCCGCAAATCTGTTTTAGGTCCTAATGCATCATCCAGAATGAAGCTTTGTAGCCACGATAGAAGAACAAAACAATTCTTTACACTTGGTTATACATCTAAAGTTGTACAGATGACACTTTCGGTCATAAATGGCATCAGATAATGTGCTTGAATTGCAGGTGAGCTCTACATGACGGACCGGAGGATTTAAATCTTGTTCCAGCTGCTGACCTTGTTGCTGATCTGAGATCAGTTCAAAAGTGTGGGTGTGTCTAACTCAATGACTCAGTCTGGCGCTAGACAACGCTTCCGAGAAAACGTCTTGGTTACTTTAAAAACGTTCTGTATGTGGGGATAAATGAGGAACGAATACTAGCCTAAAGAAAGATGAATAGCAATGTAATACGCTTCTCCCTCAGACTCTGCACGAGTGTACATATGAATGTTTCGCTATCTTCATGATGACTGATCATTGAAACACATCCTGTTTGGATGAGTTGATTACTTATTGTGGAAGTTTATTGTGGAAGCAATTCGGACTCTTGAGCGTGAGGTAGGGGAGACTGGGGACGGTTGAAACATGGTTATTCCTCCGGTCCGAAATGAGCTAGAGTGATGATGCTCATACGATAACTCTCAGCTTCACCCTTCTGGGAAAAATCTGACACATGTGACCATTCCTTCTAGCCAAACCAAATTTCAAGTTGAAAAATTATTTTTCAAACTGGTTGTTTGAACCATTATACATTTATATCATTTTTGCTTCTAATTGGCACTGCTACCAAGTGTAAAGCTATTCTGTCTAGCTAGAACAGTAATTTGTTGTAAACAGGGTTGTTCTGATTCTCTTAGGGCCTTATCGTGAACCCGATGCTATGGAGCGCAAGTGTTTTAGCTAGTTTCAGCCCAACGCAGCTTCCAGTCTTGCACTGCGTTGTTGAAAGTAGCAAAGGCATTTGCGCTCATTTAGGCGTGCTGGTCTAAAAAATAGATGTTTTCAGGCTTCATCTTTGGTGCATTGCTATGAACTGAAAATAGACTGATTGCGCCAAAGACCAACTCAAACTTGGTCTAAAGTCACACCACAATATTTATTTTCTTATTTAAAGAGGGTTTTTGTAGAAAATGCGCCTCTGGGTGGGTCCACAACGCGCTTTAACTTTACTTATTACACAGAGGGAAGCGCAGCAGCACATATACCTGCCAAAAAAAAAAAATATTACAATGTAAAGGATTATTATTGTGTACATTAAGTAAAAATCCGGCTTGTCCTGTAGATGGTCTGGTCGCGCACTTTAACCTCACGCACGAGCAGATGCGTTTTTAGTCTGAGACTCTGATCGATTAAAAGTGTGTTTTTTGGGTGTAACGTGGAGTAAACCAATCTCATCTCTCATTTCCTATAAGAGCCAGTTGCGCTTACGCTATGGCGGTTTCACTATTTAGACCACGGAATTCACAAGAACAACGACTGGTTTCCTCTCTCCTCCAGAGAGGAAACGCATTTCCTTTTACTTTTAGACGGATTTGTATCTTTATGTACACTATAATAACCTTTACAATGCAAATCCTTTACATGTAAAAATGAAACAATAAAATCTGCTAAATCAAAACAAAATGTTCTTCCACTATTTACAACAGATAAAGGCTAAAGAAAACTCAATTTGAAAACAAAGTTCAACAGGCCGACTAATACAAACACTGATCACCATAATGCTAACTCATCAAAACACATCAACCTGTGTACATTGTGATCAAGAACTTGTGAATGTGTGACAGAAATGAATTGTAAGTGGTTTGTAAGTGGAGATGGTAATAGTGTTGGAGTTGTTTAAAGGTGAGATCTTGACAGATATAGATGTTGTGTTTCTGTTGCTTTTTTCTGTGGTTCTTCACTGTTAAAATGTTATTTAAATTGTGAAATAGTTAGTTTACTTCTTTTTATAGCCTACACTACTCTCTCACACTCGTGACCTTTATTTATACACAAATTTATCCTGTAACAGTTTAGTTCGAAGGGATGCACGAGTGTATTCACAGAACTGCCCCACAGACAGTATAACACATGTTACTACCGCTTACAAGTATAGTTTCGGGGTTCAGCACTGCGCTTTATTCTTCAGTCCGTATGACAGATTTTACATTATCAACTGGCAGCACACTTTTTCCATAAACTCATATTCAGTGTCGTGGCTAATATTTAAACACACACAAAGAGCCTACAAACATAAAACATAGTCTATTTATAATGTTATACCTGTATGTTAATCATGCGTAGATAATTATTTCGTTATTTCTTCTTGAGAGCAGGAAACGTTCTGTGTGTGTAAAAGAGATATATAGCGAAAACTGAGAATGGGGAAGTGGTCAATATAACGGTGCATGCAAAGCATTAGTTGGCAAAGCATTCCTTCAGGGTGTTTTCTACAAAATACTATTTTTAAATGTTAAGATTATTGTGAAAAATATTATTTTTAATAGCTTAGAATTTATTTACAAATTAATACTTTGTAAAAATGAAGCACAAAAAAATGAACGTAGGTTGTAATAATAACAATCATTCAAATAAATACATTTTAATTCCAGCATTACGAATGTGACATACAGTATGTGACATATTGCCTTTTTGTTACCAATATACTGAACCATTTACTTATATTTGACTAAACCCTTGTTGATTGAGTTCAAACATCACAAATATCAGTCTATCTATGCATTTTCTATTAAATAAAAGAGATAAATATGGATGTGACAAGTTTTTTGGGAGACGGCAACTTTGAAGGGATTTTTGTGAATTCAAATACACAAACCTGAAGCTATTACCCAACAATTGGAGAAGGTATGACTCTTTATAAACATAAATTAGTTTGTTTATTTTCAAGTGCTCTTTTATGAGGAATGTGTATAGTTATGGATGTGACAATCCTGAAAATTGCACTTATCTGACATTGAAAAATCATTCAATAAAAATAAAACAAATACTTTTAAACTCGGAGACCTCATGGGTTATTGAACCACCAAAGGTCGATATCTGTGCTTTTCGTAAGAACCTTTGGTAAAACTTTTTTTTCATGGTTAGGTTGACATTTTACCGGAATTGTCTATTGTCTGTATTCACTTTGAAACTAAACAATTGCATTTGGATTTTTTTCAGAAGTAGCAAAGCGGTTTCCCCCAAATCATGTGGTTAAGTAGGATGGTAGTGTTTTTTTATTTCCTGTTATGGAAACATTACACAGTTCTGATTGGCTGACACTTGTGTGCCGTCAGAATAAGATCAGGGTGCTTACTATAAAAATCCTCACCCAACCGTTATTTACAGAGAACGTGAATCAAGGGATTACTTTTCACATTCAGGTTTGTCTTCATTTTATAATATAACATTTAGAACAAGCAAACAATTCATATATATATATATATATAGTCTATTGGAAGTATTTCTTATTTTATTTATTTTTGCTTAATTTGCATAATTTGGATTGCCTCTGTTATTCAATAAATATTTGATCCAAATAAAATGTATGTAGGGCTACATCTAAAACATTCTCACATATACTAATAATACATTTCCATTGTTAACCTTTTGTTTCTAGCTGTTCTCCTCTCTAGCTTCCTGTGGTTATTTGTGTTTAAGCTCTGTCTGAAGAGATTGTTTCTATTTTCAGTGTTTAGCATTGCAGCCAATCGTGCTGCAACTGATGGACAGCGAGCATGGACTCGATAGAATGTTATAATGACCATTTTATTTATAAATGTAAACTATAATGGTCTCGTTTGGTCTCTACTGGTATAATATACTTTATGTTCTATTGTGGAATTGTATCTAGTTGCGGGTGCCAAAAGAACATCATCAAAAATACCTGAATCTTCTTATATAGATGTTTTAATATTACACTGCATAAGACCAGTATTTATATTTGGACAGTATAAATATTGTTTACAGATACTGTAAGATCTTTGTATTGCTGTTATAATGACTCTGAAGTCTAATTCTTTTTCTGTTTCAGTGAAGAAGAAACAGTCACAGGACCAGAAGGAAAGGAAACAAGACCACTAGCAGCAACACAAGTATGGAGACAAGCACCACAGATGCTATCAGTAGTATTTATTGCAGACAGTAGCTGTAGATGCAGGAAGTGTAGCCATATTGTGTTGACAATAATATGAATGTAACCAGAACTCAAGTTGAGGGGGGATGAGGGGGGAAATAAAGATGGTCAAAATCCCCCCCCCTTCTAAAAGGGCCATCCCCTCTTCCCATCCCCTGTTATTTTATCAATGAATGTTTAAATATTAGAACTATTTCAACATTTAGTTTTTGAGAATATTGAGTAGGCTTAAATACAGTGGAGGAGGGGAACATGCACATATAATGACACGACGATTTGTTTTAAATTGACGTCACGTCAGTCAGGGACATAGCGGAGCAGGTGCTGGTGCTGGTGATTTCACCATCATGGCCAAACAACATAGACAGCTTGACCTGAGGGACTTCAGCTTTAAGGGGGAAGGAAGTAGCTCTGAAGGTAAGTCAAGAATACTTTTGATATGTCACCAAATGCACAATCTCTGGACAGAGGCGATAACAACACAGTGAACGCAGTTAGTTAGTTTGGAGCTTTTTTCTTGTTAGCTTACGCTAAATAGCTAATGTCAGGTTAGACTTCACATTCACAAAGTTAATGTTAGATTTAGTTTCTGTTTCACCTGGAATATCTTACTGGAGGGTTTCACACAGCACTTTACAGCATCCGCCTCTAAGCAACACACGCCTGCCTCCTTAACTAGCCTAAGTAGAGAGAAATAAATCATTTTTTTCTGAGCGTTATCCGCTGTGTTACTCTGTCCTGTCCGATCTGTGGCATCTGGTGGAATGTCATCGTACTATCTCTCATCGTTCGCCAAACATTCTACACTGAATAAAGAGCGTGTAGTCTCCTAGGGACCGACTCCAATTCTCAGGTGCCTTGGTCAAGATCAATGACAGGAGTATCTGATACGTAATATATCAATAGCATGCATGTTGTTCTAGAGTAATATAATATAATAATTATCTTTGTGCTTAAACAATAACCAAAAGGCTACACCATTAGTCTCCTCATATGCGCTGTCATCAGCACAAATGATCTGTCCCTAAACGTTAAATCCAATCCATCATCCCCCCTGATTTGTTTTTTACAACTCGAGTACTGAGTCTACAAATATTCATTGTCACAGTTTTCTTGTTGCTTTTCTTCCACTTTTCCGTCAGCATTTTTAATACTAGCATATGCGCAATGAAGAGAAAAACACTGGAAATTAAAGAAAAAACTGTCTAGCATTTATCGAGTCTTAACTGATCTAAACGCAGACGTAGACAAAAGGACAAACCGTTATTTGTTCAGACCACATCTTTCACTTTCACTTTCAGTTTCATTTTGATGGCGCTTCTAATAAACGCGTGCGCATGCGTGAGCCTTAAATGCAGTTACATAAAAACAACAGGTAAAAGTTACTGCTCAGATATTGCTTTTTCATACCTTAGGAGATTTGGAAATGATTCTCTTAAATTGCTTAAAACAAATAAAAAAGGATATATAAAATATCTAGTTGAGAAATGTTTAAGTTCATATTGAGAACTTCAATCATTTTGACTTGATTGCAGACTTGAAAAATTTGGGCTCAGTTTGAGACGTTGTTGAGGTCTCTCCTGAAACACTTACCGAGACATTTGTGCGATTTCTTATTCTTTTAATTCTGGAGAAATTTCTGAGACTTAGACGAGACTTAAGCATAAGTTTCCATTTACTCTTCGTTTCATCACATTTATGTCCAGGAGAAATAACTGAGATATTTAATAGCTCTCATCAGATATCATCTCTTTCTTTTGGAGATGCACATAATAAGAAAAAGGACAAAGTTTACAATGTATACAGGAAAAAGAATAGGGTTAAACAATACAAAAAGAAAAGAAGAATGTTTACTAAAAAATACATTTAAAAAATGATGGAAACAGGATCACAAACTATTAAGATTTTACATACGCAATATGCCTGAATTTCTTCTCCTTACTCTTACTCTCTCTATTTCTGTTGAAAAAATAATGCTAAACTGTATCTTTATTCATCTTTTCTTATTTTTAAAAGCATCGCATTAATGCATTCTTTTCTTTTATTTTCCTTTTTGGAGATGAAACATCAGAAGATCCCTATCTGGAAGTCAGAGGCCCAAACTTTTTGTCTGCTGTTGAAAATAATTCTAGAATCATAGGGTTGGCTCATGGTGAAACGATGAGTATTTCAGTCAAAGATGATGATCTGGAGGCAAATGTCAATGGCCCCAGCGCCTTGGCTGGAGTTCAAGCTAATGATGATGGAGTTGGATGGATGGCTGGGGTCAAATCTGGAAGCGTATCAGCAAAAATTGGTGTCGTGGAGGGGGAAGCCAAAGGTCCCAGCGCCTCCGCAGGTGCCAAAGTAGGTGGAGATGAAGTCTCAGCGATGGTTCGATCAGAGGTTTTCAGCACGTCACTCAAAGCCGGTCCAGTTGGAGTGAAGATGGGGATTGGAGCCGATACCGGCCTATCTGCTGGTCCAGATGGAGTGGAGGCCAAATACCTGGGAACTGGATTCAAAATTGGTCCAACAACCAGCGTATCGTTTGCGGGTTTAACACTCTCATGGTCATTTTAGTATCCATACAAGTAGTGACTACCTTTGAACATCATCTATAGTATTGTGAACTATTTTATTTCACATTATCACATTTACATATATTTACTTCACATATACATTTTACCACAGTTATTATTTACCTGAGAAATACCTAATCAGTGTTAAGAAGTATTCATAGGAACATAAAACAATGGATCTGAATCATATTTGACCGAAGATTACGGCATGTAAATGATTTATAAATGTATCTTGATGATTTAATGTTATATTTGTTTAAAAATTATTCACGCAAATGCACCTTCTATCATTCTAATCATGTTTAAAGTACCTTTGAGCACTGTATAACAATGTAAAAACCAGTGATGTTTTAGAGGCCTAAAGTCTGAGACATGTTATTCTCTCTGACCTCTCTGACTTGGGTTTTTCCACTGTTTAAAAGTGACCATAAACACACACGTACACCAAGATGTGTGCAAGAAATATTATGGTGACCCGAGGGGAGATCAAGGCTTGTCTGGAGGTCTCAAGTAGTAAATTATCAAAAAAATAAAGGAGTAGTTAGCATAACACCATTAAATACCTTGTTGCCTAGGACTTATTGGTGGCAGGAAATCAACAATTGGTTAATAAAAATAAGAGATAACAGGAAAATACCTGATTGGTTTAAGGGGAACCCACCTCTCAGAAATTTGACTATATACTATATGTAGACTGGAAATACTTGGTTTACAGATGACTTGGAACATCTCACTTTGGTTGACTTAAGCAAATAAAGGCAACTCTTGACATCTGGACCTTCTTTGTCTGAGAAATGTTTTGAACTAGAATAGCAGCTTTTTCTACAAACACAAAATAATTCTTCAAAAGTTTGACATTCACTATAAATGACGATGTCGAGTAATACAAAACTTTGACAATATTGTGATGGCGCTCAAACAAGAGTCAATTTGGTTGAATTATTTGTAGTATATTTGTCACTAATCAGACATACAGTATTTATATTTTTACCAATGCAAACCTATTCATGATGTAAAGTTCAACTTAACTGTACGCAATACTACAAATTATTACACTGTAGATTTGACAGCCATTTCATGACCGCTGAAGTGATGTGTGACCTCAGTAAAGAGGAAGAGAAAGTTGATGTGTAAGTAATTCAGTTCAAGAAATAAATATAACTGTTCACAACTCAACTTTGGTTGTTTTTGATCTCCTTAAAGAATTGTGAAACACTTGCATCTTTGTGAAGTAATGCAATATAGTTCAAACTCCTCTCAAAGATGACATTAAAGTGAACTTGTTGCTTATAAAGAAAACAGATCTGTGTCTTCAAGTTCATGTCACGTTATATTAACTGAATGTTAAAGTAACCTAGTATCTTCTTATCCCAAAAGAATTTATAAACCTCCATCCATTTTCTACCGCTTATCCGAACTACCTCGGGTCACGGGGAGCCTGTGCCTATCTCAGGAGTCTTCGGGCATCAAGGCAGGATACACACTGGATGGAGTGCCAACCCATCGCAGGGCACACACACTCACTCATTCACTAACGCACTCACACCCTACGGACAATTTTTTCCAGAGATGCCAATCAACCTACCATGCATGTCTTTGGACCAGGGGAGGAAACCGGAGTACCCGCAGGAAACCCCCGAAGCACGGGGAGAACATGCAAACTCCACACACACAAGTCAGAAGCGGGAATCGAACCCCCAACCCTGGAGGTGTGAGGCGAACGTGCTAACCACTAAGCCACCGTGCCCTGCAATTTATAAACCTAACACTTAATTTCTAAATAAAATGGCTCTCAAATCTGTTTTCAATCCACTGAAATCTCAGACTTTAGGACACGACTGATCTTGAAAGTACATTAAAATGGGAATTTAATAACATTTTTCAGCCTACAAAGATTTGTTAGAAAAAAATTAAACAAGAAATTTACTCAGAACTTAGACACACAGACATGAAGAATCAGTTTATGAATCTCAACAATGGTAAGAATAAACAAAAGAAAACTTCATGCTGTGATGCATGCTGGGTAACATCATAGTACAAAACTAATTTATAATTCCCAGCATGCATTGCGGTTGAGCCTTTTATCTGAGTTAGTTGGTTGTTTCTCACCATTGCTGAGATTCATACATTGATTCTTGATGTCTTTGTCATTCCAAAATGTTGTCTGATAATACATCCGTTTTTCACAAATCTGTCTAGATATCCAAATACAATCAAACTTCCTGATCTTACAATGTTCTTTAAGGATCTACAGTTGAGCACTCAAACTAAATGAGATCACTGAATTACATTATAACACCACAGTTTTTTCAACAATACCATTTGGTTATGTTCACATTTGCTCTGTCATGATAAGTGCACTTTATAAACTACCACTGTCAACAGATCAGTCAAAATTTTGCTGAGGTGTCAAGAGCACAACCCAAGGAAACACTGATCACCATGATGGTAACATTCTAAAAACATTAAAAAAACATCAAACATCTGAAAAACCTTGAAAGGAACGTTCTTATAACACATTTTTGTTAGCTGAGTTGTATTTCAGGTTGTATTTCAGGTTGTAGTTGTTATGTTTCTCTGGGTAATTTTTTTTAGTTTTTCTTGAACTTTTCTGCAGTGATGCTGTTTGTTAACAGCAGATGTTCATGACTAATAACTCAATCATCACTATAATAATAATGAAACTCAATACAAATTCTATAAAACTGGAGAACAGAAAGGTGTTGGTTTTGGGATAAATCTGGGTCAGAATTGAAATGAACTGTTGTTTATATTTGGGTCAGCTCTGCTTTATTTCTTCTGATGTTTGTGGCATAGCTTTGGCATGACTGTGGCCAAATCTGGCAAACAAGAGCAGAACGCACAAGTGCCATCATTCCACGCCGTATGTGGGCCAGATGAGTAAAGTATGGGGAGTGAGGTGTGGGCCAGATTTGGGCCGCAAAAATTTGCTATCTGGGTCAGCTGTTACACTTTTTTTGCAAAAGATTGCAGGCTATCGATATAGGGTCTTTCGAGTGGAGCTACCTATTTATCAACAGATTGACCAATAAAATAGGATTTACGGAATTCCAGCCAATCAAACAACAGAGGCCAAGCGGCAGTTCAGCCAATATAATTAAAGAAGAAAGCCCCTTATGACTGTGACTTTGAGATGCGAGAAGGCAAACATGACTAAGCCAAAGATTTAAAAATAAAAATGGGTTTCAGAGCTTCAAACTACTTATCTTTTGCGAATTCTCCTGTTTTAAATGAAAATTCGGTGGTTTCCCAGAAAGCAAAAAGGTTTGTTCCATAGACCACTCCAGTCCACGTGCATTCTCACCCTGAATGTTTTGGATGTCTCTCTAAATAACACATGAACAAGTTAAAGAGCTAAATCATGTTGAGTTAAGGCATCAACTGTCACTTCATTATGTCATTAATGATGAAATAACAACAACAATCAGTGAAATAAACCAGAAATAATAAGAAGTCACCATAATAGTGTTTAGTGTTTCCTTTAGTCGGGGTCTCACCCTTCATTCATAATGTGAAGTTTGTTTCTAGTTGTAATAGTGTTTTTCTGAAGTACATTCAAAACACCTTGACAGAAGGTGAAATGGATTTTTTCCCTTTAGGTGGTAATTGCATTAGAGGACATAATAGTCAAATGCAGATGTGTTTCGTAATTGTATGACTAGGTCAGGTCAAAATTTCGTGAAGTTTTTTTTTTACTATTCCAATAGTTGAAATATCAGCTAAACAATTAAGACATCAAGAATCAGCTCATGAAACTCAACAGTGGTGACACTCAACAAAAGAAAGCTTCATGCGTCTATGCATTGTGGGTAAGAGCCTAGAACAGAACTCCTCCATGACTCCCAGCATGCATTGCTGCATGAAGAAAAGATGCAACTCAACTTTGTCACCATTGTTGAGATTTATAAGATGATTGTTGATGAATGGAAGTTTAAATAGGCTTCTGTTGTTTCCAACTAAGCTGTCAAAATAAAGATGTAATCTAAGGAAATATACGTCTAATAAATAACACACCAGCACTCAAAGTTGTGCAAATTTTCCCTACAACAAGAAACTAAATAATTTTTTCTCTTCTTGATTGCTAGATTTGTTCTTCAGAAAACTTCCTGTAATAAATCAAGGGTAAAGCTCAACTAAAGGAAACACTGAACACTATTATGGTGACTCTTATTGCTCATGTTTTCTTTAGTGATTGTGATTGTTAACAGCAGCTGTTCATCATTACTGAGATAATAAAGTGATGATTGATTCCTTAACTCAACCTGATTTTACTCATTAACTTGTTCATGTGTTGTTTAGAGAGACATCCAAAACATTCCCTGTAGTAATGCACGTGGACTGGAGTGGTCTAAATAACGTCTAAATAATGTCTAAGGAACACATTTTTGCTTGCTGGGTTGTCACATAATGTAATATGTGTTTGACTTGAAATGCCTGAAAACATGTAAGTTTAAATCATAGGGTGAGGCATACAGTATGAATGTGTGTATGATGGATTTAATTAACAAAGAATTTTCTTTGGTTAAATCAGTTGTTTGGCAAATGGTTCCTTTAGTCAATAAATATGTTGTGCCAGCAATGTCCAAATACAGCTTTTATATGTTGAAAACGGGTGGTGGAAGTGTCGGTTTGATTTTATTGCTGCACTGTAATTTTTTTTTACATTGCTATTCACTATTCTCTCTATATTGCTATAGATAATATATCTTCTTTGGTTTACATTTTTTCCCTTTAATACCCGTTTAAAATCCCTATAACCTGAATAATAATTGTATCGATTTTTTTGTCCTTGAAACTTCAGAAAAAGGAATGCAATAGCCTGAATACTTTTGCAAGGCGATGCATATCAAACAATAACATAATACATTTAATTAACAAACCTTTATTATGCAACTACAACAAAGTAAAGTTTTGTGACAATTTAAACAATACTCTCAAAAATTCTGTTGCTGAACCTTTTTTTGTTCTTTTTTATTAATTAAACACCGTGTGAGTTGAAAAGCTCTTTTAATATGTTTCATTGGTTAGACAATTGTAAAACCCACAGAATAGCATGAAGTATTGGTAAGGTTTAACTAAAATTACAAAAAAATTATGAAACGTGGAGAACATGAAGATCCAAGTTTTCGTCCAACATCAAGGTTATATTTTTTGATTATGCAAGATGTTGAAGTATTTATATTTTATGTGCTTAATAATGTAGAGCATCCCTCTTTCAAGAGCTTCTTTTCGAGTGTAGAGAGGCCGGTATATCTCTCCCTGTGTTCTGGAGTTTGGCTCTCCTCTCTTGTGGGCCAGTACTCGATCCACGTCTGCTCACCCAAGATGTACTGCAGTCTAAAAACAACAAGCGTAACACAAAGCCCAACACACAGTGACGTGGTGAGACTGCAAAGCACAATAATCATTTCCACTTAAACCAAAAAAGAACATGAAATGCCTAAACCAACCTCGCCTCGATGATCGGCAGGTCAGTGGATTTGCCCATGATGAGATACGTCTTGTCTTTTTCGATTCCCAAAGCAGTTCTGCAATTGGGATGAGCCAGAAACTCCCTTATCCTTCCCTCCATATCATCATCGCTGCCTTCAGGAAAGCACAGTGGAAACAAATAGTTTTACAGAAATCAACCAAATTTCAAATCGTGCAGTATGCTCAGAGAAGGCACAGACGAACCGTCCTTTAGGACCTGCTCCACCTTCATATTATAGATGTCTGAATGTTTTGTCAACTTCATGTCCACCACTTTGACTTTATAAACTGTGAAACATACAAACATACAGCATTATCAACACCAGAGCTGTAAAGTGTATTTACCAAGTTCAGGTCAAAGGTTTTTCTTGCATCTGCATAACAGCCAAAAATGAATACAATCACACAATTTATTTTGTTTACCATAATCCATGCCGGCTTCACAAGCCTTATCCGAACGAACATCTTTGCTGACTTTTGTTTTCTTCTGCAAACTGCAGTTTTCTGCATCAAGATGTACAATATAAAGCAGGAGATAAATACAGTTAATTGTAGTTACAATAGATTCTGAAGTGTTTCTGAGTGACTTTACCTTCAGCACACTGACACAAATCTCCATGACATAATCTGCTCAGAGCGCCGTCTTCTTTATCAGGGTGATAGTACTTTGTGCAGCGTGCGTCTGAGAAAACACAAGAGTTAACTCATGAGAACCAGTGGCAGAGTTTTTCACATGGGGTGTCATGGGTGTGGCCAAGACAACTTCAGGGGGTCCATACACCATGATAGTAAGTCAGTGTGTAATAGTGATGCGCTGATGGCGGTTAAATCCGCCGGCGCTGTTGATGATCAGCGGGTCGGGTGGGTTGTGTAATAAAAAAATACATTCTGATTAATTGCGGGTGGGTCGCGGATCAAAGATTGCTGGTTCGATCCCAGCAGCCACCACCAGTGTGTCCTTGAGCAAGACACTTTACTTCATGTTGCTCCGGGGGGGATTGTCCCTGTAATAAGTGCACTGTAAGTCGCTTTGGATAAAAGCGTCTGTCAAATGACTAAATTTAAATGTAAATGTATATATGTATATATATGCATTTTAAAGCAGGCACTAATTTGAAGTAATTTAAAAGAAATGCACGCGTGGTGGTGGTAGAGGACGGTCTATTTCTTAAAGCAGAAATGGAGGCAAAAGAGATAACGAGAGAAATTTAAAAAGGGAGAATTAAAAACAAAACAAAAGGTAGGAAAGAAAAGTACAGTGTGGGAGCGTTTTAGCGTAACAAGGATCAATCAAGTGCTGGGTATGTAGCCTACTATGCAACGACTGTGAGGCACTGTACAGTATGTATATGAAAGCCATAAGATTGGTACCTCTTATATGGTACATCGTGTGTTTGCAAGATCGAAAGATTAGATTTAAGCAATTACAAACAAAGACACTGCTAGAAAATGTACTGAGTAACTGAGAAGTTATACGTTTGAAGCAGCGGATGCGGGTGACATTTTAGCTTATTTGCTTGTCTCTAGGTGTAACCCTAACCTAGCATCAAAAGAGAAATAATAATTTACTTAACCTGGTGTTTCATCCGTAAATTTTACGAAAAAATACCGGCAGCGTGGTTACCAGTAAAATTCCGTAAATAATACAGGAAAAGAATGTTAACAGCTTTGCAGTTTAAAACCTCAGGGCACAAACTTCAAACTGTGAATGAACTTAATACATTTGAGCTTTTTATATTAACAACATTTCTTTATAGAAAATGAAAACTTGGTCCAAATGCATAAAAGTGATAAAATTACATTTACTTAATTTATTTCTTTGTAATTCATTATTAAAGTCACTTTTAAACAAAGCAACATGCAGCATGACATCAGAATATCTTCGCCTGACCGTGAGTTGAACACAGACTCCACTCTTCAGCTTAGTGGTGACCCACAAAACATTTAATATGAGAAAAGAAAAGAGAAAATACAAATTCCGTAGTTTTTACGGAAAAATACCGGCAGCTGTGGTTACCAGCAAACTACCGTAAAATTACGGGAACATCCTGTTTTTATTCATCCAATCAATTCACAGTGAAAAACATGAGCCACACCCACTATTCATCTTGTAAACACGTCAGAAAACTGAAGACGATCATCACTTCTGCTTCACAGGGACTGCAGCATAACAGTCATGACTTGATGCTTTATTGGTTTATTTAAAGTCACCGTTTTTGTGATCAGTGTTTGCTTTAGTTGGCCTCTTTCAGCCGTCATACATAAGTTTACAATTATCTTTGTGCTGCTATGACATTGTTTTATATAAAACATAGTTTGGTAGCAAATCACATCAAATGAAAGTGTGATTAGATATTTACTCTTTATCTGGGATGTTGTTTAATTACTTATTGTATTTTTTGCTACAAATGCCTCAATGCCTTTAAAATTAACGTTTCCTGCAATTGTCAATAAAGAAAGTATTTGAACCGTTTAAAGGCTTCAATTTGGTCTTTGACTTAGACATCAAGAATCAGTGTATGAATCTCAACAGTGGTGACTAACAAATGAAAAGCTTACAGACGCAATGCATGCTGGGAGTCATTGATGAGTTTTGTGCTTTGATGATACCCAGAATGCATTGCGTTTATCTTTAGAGGTTTTTTCTGTTGTCACCATTGTTGAGACAAACTGTTATATTCTAGATATGTGCTAGAACATTTATCATGTGTTAGATGTGCTGTTAAGGATATTCAGTAAATTAATTAATTTCATTCAATATCATAAATGAAGACAAGTAATTTTAAGCATTACCCACACTATTGAAAATGTACTTACTCACTAACACAAACAATTTAATGAGTTAGCTTTATCTGAGCTTTCCACCCACCTGAGTCAGTGTGTTTCAACTCATAGATGTCAATACTGGGGAAAGACTTCTTCACATGGAAGGCAAATGGTCAAGACCACAACTAAAGCAAACACTCTTCACCATAATGGTGACTCAACAAAACCATCAACAGTTAAACTTGTGTTCATTTTCAATTAGAACTTTTGTAGACGTGCAACAGAAATAAAGTGACAGTGGTGTCTGTAAGGGAAGGTGATAAAAGTGTTTGTGGAGTTTAAAAAAACTCCTTGTGAAAACTTTGGAATTTCACTGTTCATTTCCCAGAGAATTTGACAATGTTATCCGTATTTTTATGGACGTTTTTTAACAACAGTTTTCTCTGTGAAAACTACAGAATTTCAGTGTTAATTTCACCACATTTTTCACAGGGTTTTCCCGTAAAAACAATGGAATTTTTGCTGTTAATTTTACAGACAATTTAACAGTGTTTTTCTGTATTTTTTACGGACACTTTCTGATGACAGTTTTTTTATTTAAAAACAACAGAATTTTCCTGTTAATTTCACAGGCATTTTTTTACAGTGTGGCCATACTATAGAGTAACTTAGCTGTATTTTATTAGACCTTTAGCAATTGAGGTAATCATTTGAGTATCATGACCAGATTAATAGCTTAAGAATTTCAAAGTTAACTTAACAATAAAACACTGGTGGTGGCTGTAGCTGACGTTATAGCGTACATTAAGTAAATTGGCACTGCTCTGTTTATGTGTATATAACTAACCGAGATGTAACGTTAAACATAATGTTTAGGCTAAATCGGGAACCGACTCTCTTATTTGATAAACCCGTCTAGCGCCAACATTCATGTTTACTCATACAGCGACTTAAATTTCAAAATGATTTCTGCAAACAAAATCCCGATGCCTAGTCTGAAAACTAACCTTATATGCGAAATTTCCTTATTTTCCTGTTACTCGCATCACTTTTGTCCTTGATTAATTTGAAAGCTGCGCGCGGCACTGGACGCTTTTTTAGCAAGTGGTGAAATGAGATGTCAATCATCATTAAACTGCCCAATAAAATGCGATCTGACTCCACCCAGGACACCCCTCTGGCTCCGCCTCTGAAGAGAACATCTAGAGAACACTGAGAGAACATCTAGAGAACACTGTGAGTGTGTTAAAATCTCACCTGGTGAATAATATTCATAGACGGTGACTGCAGCCGGTTGAAGCAAACCCACTTTATTAACCTTGTGTATTCTGAAGGTGATTCTATCTCTTTCGGCATGAGAAACCTATGAAGGCAGATGATCATGATATTTTGGCATCCTGGTATCAAGGATGAAAATCAAACAACGTCTGAAAAATAGGGTTGAATACCTTATTGACGTAGAGGATGAGTGACCCTCGATCCGAGAGCTCCTTGTTCATCTCAAATTTCTGAATGGCTCTGTCTCTGCCCATGGTCAACTGTTGTAGCAAAAACATGTAAGAAGCCATCACACGCCACAGTCAAACATGGCTCATTTCTACGTGCTGTCTTAGATTCTTCTTCGGTTTACAACGATTTACATTATGAGACATTTCAAACATGAAAACTGTTTTGATTCCAAAATGGGCCAGTACCTCTGTGAGATCTCTTTCATCCACTTTAAATCCTGTCAGTAAACCCACATCCAGAATACTCATGGTGGCGTCTCTTGTTTCACTTTTGTAGCTGTTGAGATAAATCAATTAATAAAAGCAGTT
Organism: Triplophysa dalaica; assembly: GCF_015846415.1. NCBI lineage: Eukaryota > Metazoa > Chordata > Actinopteri > Cypriniformes > Nemacheilidae > Triplophysa > Triplophysa dalaica. The sequence goes on from NC_079543.1 coordinate 2,680,767, forward strand.
TATTACATACAGATCATATGCAGGGGTTGGACAAAATAATGAAAACATTAGTGACATCTCTTTATTAATGAGGCGTTGGACCACTGTTTGTCTTTACAATGGGTGTGTTGTCCAACCCCTGTACAGCTTATCAAAATGTAAAGATTGTTTTGTAAACTTACAAGAAGTCCATTGTGAGCTTGTAACTTTCTTCAGCCCCTGGATAACTCACTACACAATTAAATTAAAATTAAGAGCTGCATAAAAGTACAAGAAGTATTTCATGGTTTCCGTTCAACACCAAAGCAAAACTCAATCTTACCGGAACTTTCTAGTTCAAATTTAATTTCCAGCTCAAAGTGTTTACAGTCAGAAATCTTGTCCACAGGTTTGGCATAATAAAGCATGAGCACCTGAAAACAGACACAGGTAACACTGGCGTCACACTTTCCTTAAATAAACATGAATGTGAAGACTATACATGTCAACTCACTGAGAGAGCGGCTGTTCCAGTTCCTTTAGCCGTCACTTTTAAGTTCTTATTGAGATCAAACTGTTGAGTGACACACACACATATTTCATTTGTTAGCAGAATAGTCGAATCAATAACTGTGTATGGAAAAGCCATGAATGACTTCTGACCTTGTGCGTGTGTGAAACATGCACATTATCTTTTCTGAAACGCCATCTGATTGGTCTGCTTCTTCCTTCCACAAACAGCTCCACGTCAAGATTGAAATCTTGCTCTTTCATCTGGGTTCGGTATTCAGCCACCGCCTGGAACACCATGATGGTCGCCTACGACAAATATGTCAATTCTCTTTCTTTTCATGATTTAAATCTGTTAATACCAGTTTATATCTAAAACTAATGTCTCCTTTAACATTCATGCACTTTAAATTTAAAGTGATTTTAGCGGCATCAAGTGGTGAGGTTGCAATTTGCAGCAAACAGCTCCCTCGACCCATTCCATTTTGAAGCACAGTGATGGCCGTAGTGTAAGAATTGTCGTAATATTGTTAAGTAAGTTGTTGGTTTACCTGTGTTGTGCCAGAACCGCCGTAGTGAGATTGTTGTCTGGCCAGCCAGTGCACGGCTTCTCCTGCTGTGTCGTATTCTTTTGCTTTGACGAGTGCCAGCACGGCATAGGCTGTGGCCTCTAGAGAATGATGATGTTGTCCCGGGACGATCCAAGCGATGCCGGCTGTTTAAAAGACATAACACAAACATGTACAGGAATGTGTCACTTTTTTTCTTTTTCATACTGTTAGCAATATTGCAACTGACTTAAGAGAGTGTCAATGACATACATCTTTCATGCCAGAAGTTACTATTTGAATTAATTGTTAACATTTTCAAAAATAACAAAATGTGTGAAATGAAGATGAATGACACCATCATTTCTGAATTTATGTGACTTTGATGTTTTGTTGAAGCTGGTTGTAACACTACTGACCTTCCTGTTGAGTGGAGTGCTTCATCAACTCCTCTTTATTGAGTTTCTTCGTGTTGGCCATGGCGTATGAAGTCATAGCAACAGCGTAAGGATTGGTCAGTGAGTGAAGTTTACCTTCCAGATAGCTAACAGCCTTTCTCATACTGTCATGAAGATTCTGTAAAGATGTGGTCAAAGCTGTGAGATGAATCATAAATACAAAAGATAACTGTGAAAACACTGCACGTACATAAACTGATCTGGCACAAAACTCGTTGCTCTCTTGCATGGAGATCAGAACAAAAGCGGTCAGAGATGCGTCTCCATCTTTCCCATATACATCACCCTGAAACAAAGCACAAACTGACTTTGGCAAACACATCCAAGTATACTTACATGAATGATCAAATAGAGCATGTGCACTATAGGTCATGAAAATACATGTAACACAAAAGTACTCAAATAAAACCAAGTGGTCGCATTACTGTTAAATAACTTAATTGAAGAAAGTTATTTGCAACATCAGAAAAAAATATCTCTGTGTCTGTTATGATGGTTTATCCCCAGCCATGTAGATTTGATCAAACAAAGTTTAACTTACAACCATCTCCCCATGAACTACAGCTTCATCCTCTTTAAAAGATCCGTCTGGCAGTAGTTTGTTATGAATCAGCCACTTGAGGGCGCTGCAGAGCACTTTTTCTTCTACAGAAATGAGGTTACTGGCCAGAGCAAAGACTTTAGCCACATATGCAGTCAACCTTTAACAGAAAGAAAGCAAAACATATACAGGAAAAACGGTTTTAAAAAGGTATGACGGATTGAAAACCTCTGAATAATGTTTATTAAAAACATCAACTTTTACCAGGTGCTGCTTTTTCTATTAACCCAGCTGGCATAGGACCCATCAGTTTTGCGGTAGGCCAGCTCCCCATGATAACCTTAATACAAAAGGGTAAAAAAAATTGCATTTATTTTTATTCACACTTGTCTCTGCTTCTGAATCATTTACGTCAAATTTAGATTAAACTGTACACACGTCATTTTAATATGTCGTCGTCATCTGACCTGTGATGATGTGTTTAATGGCTTCACTTCGACGGTCCATGCCGACAGTCTCCCACTGATTGGTGCTGTCCAGATAATGAGTGGCAATGAGAGGTAGAGTCATGTGGATCATAATATCTTCAGCAGTCCCGCTGGGCTGTACTATGAGTCGACCCATAAAATCTCCACTAATGGCCGGCTCAACCGTTTGAGTCGTGTCCTCACCTGAATGGGATGAAAAGAGTAAATGCTCACTTATTTCAAAACTTGTCATGAAGGATGCAAAGATGCTTTTTGACCTTTACTATACAGCCATAGAGAAAGGACCATTCCACATGTTCATCTAATCTGCATTTCTAGGAGTATTGTGGTAATCGTAAAGACGTAAAGTCATCCAACAGAAATGTGAAGAATGACAAGACACATAAAAACTGTGAGAAAAATCCAGGTTATCACATCAAAATATCATGCTTGAACTTTACCTAAAAACATGTGGAAATGTGACTGTTGTATTGCTTGAAAGTGAATGTGAACTTGTTTTCTTTGCATTATTTGAGGTCTTAAAAAATACAGAGCATCTTTTATTTTATTTTATCCGGTTTTGATTTTCTGCAAATAAATGCAAATAGAATCGATATATTTTTATTTGAAATTGGGAGGAATAGAAGTAGCTGACAGAATGAAACAAATATGATAATTTTACCTGTAAATAGAAAATTAAAAAAACTGAAAATGTTTTTGAAATGGTCTCTTAATTGTTTCCGCGACTGGATGTTGAACTCATACCCTAAACGATACTAGTTAATATGTTTAAAAAACAACATGTTACATGTCAGGTGTGTTTTGGAAATGACTTTTTATTTTGTAATGGCTGTAGGTTTCTTTCTTGCCCCCTGTGTGTTCCTGCAATGTGTCCCTTGAGTCCGTAAGCCAAGTTCTCATTGGTTCGTAGTCTTGTCATGTGCTTATCAGTTTAGTTTGTACATTGTTTCCTGTTTGTTAGTTCTGTCTCTTCATCATATGTTTTATATTGTTTTGTATTTAAACCCTCATGTTGGTCTTCTTAATCTGTTGTGTGCTAAGTTTGTGAATCTTGTGTGGTCATGATTGTTCATACTCAAGTCTGCTCTTGTTCGAGTTCATGTCATCATTACCTGTTACCATGACGAGAATGCTGGCAGGTGTGTCTGGAACCCGATCAACTGGAGCGGAAGTTCTAATAACTTCTTGTTGTTCTCCACCGGCTTCAAATAGGATAAAAAAGCAAAAGAGATTGTCTGGAATGAGTACTACTAATAAGGACTTTTTTAAGTACAGATCAAGAAAACAGCATATCACAACATGTCTCAAGGTGTTTAATGGCATTTATGAGATTATTGTTCTCACCGTGCTTCGCAGGATTAAGCTTCACAGTTTTCTCCCTCAACACTCGTTGGACGCCCTCAGACTGAAGAAGAAATGGAGTTATCGACCTGACGTCATTTTCGGCATTTTATGTCAAATAGGAATTGCTTCCTCAGGTCCATGTTTATTCATCATGTTACAATCAACAAATAAATAACAATGCTAGAATTATCCGTCAGACTTACCACCACTTTCAGGGTCTTCTTCACTCCATCAGGGGTGATAAAATCAGGCGCCGCAGCCTTCACCTCAATCTGATGTTTGCCCAACTCCATAGGAATGATCACGTATGGAACAGATCTGCTAGAAGAGCCCTCGACTTCTACAATTGTTTTGTATTCACGCTTCTTACCGGCAGCGCTGCAAATGTGTCGTGTCTCCATAAACTCCACACGCACCTGTTGAAATGAGACTTTGAACATCTCTTTGAAATCTTCGGAGGCAACATAAAAGCAGCCATTTATTGAGGGAGAAATTCGACTGAAACGTCAAAAACAAAGAGATAACTCTGCAAACAATGAGCATGCGATCCACCGGCGTTTTTTAGACAGCATAGATTCAGCGGCTTGACACAGAAGAACCACCGTTGGGACACTGTGGGCAAGCCGATCAATGTAAAAATGGCAGCTTTTCTTGGGTGGCACTCCACCCACGGCTTGCCACCGGTGGGCCTCTGTTGGTCTGGTAGCAGCTGACCACCTGCGACAGCCGCCAAATTTCCGCCGATGGTCCGCACCTAAGTTTTCTTCTAGGTCCCTTAGTAAGGGTCTAGAAAGTCTCTATTGAACAAAGTACCTATGCAATAGTATCATTTAAGTGGGAGGAACAAGCCATCATAACTATAATTTACACGCTGGAAAAACAATGAGCAAAAAGCGGGTGGGCCCGTCAATGGTCTGCCAGCCTAATGTTAGCTGGGTATGTTAATAAGATGTGAAGAGAAAGTGCCAGATATAAGAAGGACTGAAAAATAAGACGTTCAGCAGACAGAATAACCTTCATCTTCTTTCGGCTGTTATTGTGAATAATAGCTTTGATTTCCAGCTGCTCGTAGCGAACGGCCGAGAACGGCATCTTGAGGTCGATGAAAAACATCTCGAAAACAACCATCTCCAGAGGATCTGCCACACAGATGCCTTTGGGAAAGACGGCAGAAGCGAAAATGTTACAAAGCCAAATAATATATATTTAAGACCTTTGACTCACCATTTGTGCTTGACACGCTAATGGCTAAGATTTGCCAGGTTGTGATGGATTCCTTCAGGTTGATGTTGTCTTTTGATAGTACGCTGCCATTTGAGAAAATGATGAGTAATTTTACACGCATATAAAACTCTTTCATCAAACAGGTCAGGCTCTCGCTTACCAGGTTTTATCTATACATTGAGGAACAGTCACCTCCTCCCAAAGCCAGCTCTCAGGGAACTGTGTCCGTGACACAATATCTTCAGAGTCTGGGTAGTCATCATCATCGTCACCTACGTAAACGGGTAAAAGTGTGAGGGAATATATCGTCCGTGAACATAAGATAATGAAATTAGTCATCATCTGATTCTGTATGACAAACAGAGATTGTAAGTGTTGTATGTTTATGATATAATTTGTTAACAAACTTAAAATAAGTAAGGTTTGGTGACCAGTTTAAACTTTAGTATAAATGAGATCTTTTAGTTTTGCATGGTTCTCACCATATGATCTCCGTCTTCTCTTTGAAGGAGTAGGGCACTCGTTCACTAGAAGAAGAAATTGCACTAGGATTAGCATTAGCATTAGAGACAAAGGAATTATCCTGTATATTATATAAATATGCAAGTCATTTTATTATCTGAAAAAGTACTTGTTCTGCTTTTGGTTCCTCCAGCGGTGCTGGACTCAAACATCAGACCAGCATCATAGAAAACCCCCATACTGTCTCTTCCACTGCCCGCTGTACAACCTGTGTCATGTTTCTCAATCACGTCCCAGATCTACACAAAGCAAACCAGTTATCAAAATTGAAGATTTCCTGTAGCTCAGTGAGTAGAGCATGGCGCAAAGTGATGAGTTCGATCCCAGGGGATTGCAAATACTTAGAAACAAATGTCTAGTATAATGCAATGTGGGTCGCTTTGGATAAACGCGTCTGCCAAATGCATAAAAGTAAAGAAGAATTTTATTTTTATTTTGGTTTGCTTTATGTTGCTTGATGAAGATTCATCACCTTCGACTGTGTGAGTCTGTTCTTGTTGAGGACATTCACAGCCTTGTCAACCACCACCAGACCAACTTTAGCTCCAGGATCTCCAGTTATTTTCAAGCTGAACTCATCACCTGGTCTATAAGTGTTGGCCTTGTTCTTTACCTCAAGACTGAGCTGTTGAATGAAAGACAAAAACACAGACGTGTTGAATATGATGTGAAGTCATGTCAGCTTAAACCAATAACTTTATGGTCAAGAGCTCTGAACCACATGAATATCTCAAGTTGTTAATAACTTCTGCTGATGCGTGAAATCTTTTGATATGGTTTGTAAATAGAAATAAACAACGTTATCAGTCAAAATCATTTTTAATCTTGTTCAGGGCTCCATACTAACATTTGAGAGGGTTATACAAGTTATACTGGTGGCACCAGCCCTTTATCTGGTAGCACCAGAGTCGTGAGGTGAGGCCAGAAAAAAACACTTAAACTATTGTATTATAAATAAACTCTCTTTCAACACTTTACCATATTTAATGCACATCTTTAACAACTAAAATTATTGTATGCTTCTATTTTCCCTTTATCTGTTGTGAACAACTCATAGAAGAACAGAATTTCTTTAATATCAGTGTTTTTGGGCTGTTCTTTGTTGTTTGTTGTTTGAAGAACATGCTGCTGCCCCTTGAAGAGCGAGTATACAGAGCAAATATACTGTAGCACTTATGTTTTGTTCACAAAACAGAACATTTTAACAAGGATACATGCTACCCAGATAGCAAATTTTTGCGGCCCACATCTGGCCCACACCTCACTCCCCATACTTTACTCATCTGGCCCACATACGGCGTGGAATGATGGCACTTGTGCGGTCCGCTCCTGTTTGCCAGATTTGGGCCACAGGCATGCCAAAGCTATGCCACATGTCAAACATCAGAACAAATAAAGCAGAGCTGAACCAAATATAAAAAACAATTCATTTAAATTCTTACCCAGATTTTTCCCAAAACCAACATCTTTCTGTGCTCCTGTTTGACAGAATTTGTATTGAGTTTCATTATTATTATAGTGATGATTGAGTTATTAGTGATGAACATCTGCTGTTAACAAACAGCATCACTGCAGAAAAGTTCAACAAAAACTACAAAAAAATTACCCAGAGAAACACAACAACTACAACCTGAAATACAACCTGAAATACAACTCAGCTAACAAAAATTTGTCATAAGAACGTTCCTTAGAGGTTTTTCAGATGTTTGATGTTTCTTTAATGTTTAAAGAATGTTACCATCATGGTGATCAGTGTTTCCTTGGGTTGTGCTCTTGACACCTTTTTTGATTGATCTGCTGACAGTTGGTTCTTATAAAGTGCACTTGACATGGCATACAAATGAGAACCTAACCAAATGGTATTGATGAAACCACTGTGGTGTTATAATGTAATTGTGCTCTCATTTAGTTTGAGTGCTCAACTGTTGATCCTTAAAGAACATTGTAAGATCAGGAACTTTGATTGTATTTGGATATCTAGACAGATTTGTGAAAAACAGATGTATTATCAAACAACATTTTGAAATGACAAAGACATCAAGAATCAATGTATGAATCTCAGCAATGGTGAGAAACAACCAACTAACTCAGATAAAAGGCTCAACCGCAATGCATGCTGGGAATTATAAATTCGTTTTGTGCTATGATGTTACCCAGCATGCATCACAGCATGAAGTTTTCTTTTGTTTATTCTTACCATTGTTGAGATTCATAAACTGATTCTTCATGTCTGTGTCGAAGTTATGTATAAGTTTCTTTTTTTCTAACAAATCTTTATAATCTTAAATACGTAATCAAATTCCCAGATGTTTTAATGTACATACAGAATCAGCAGCACAGCAATTTATTCAAACGTAAACATGGCAGATATCTCACTGACCTTCAAACAACAACATTGATCAGAGCATCATTTCATTATCTATTACAAATGTACATTAAAGGTACATATATGTGCAAGAGTAAATGTCAAGGGTCACAATCCCAACTCAAGGAAACACTGATCACCATGATGGTGATTTTTTCAACTGGGAACGATCTTAAAACATAAACAACTGACATTTTGAATATTTTAAAATGTAAAAAAAACTCTAAGCAACGTTCTTATAGCAAACTTTTGTAAGCTGGGTTGTATTTCTCTGTGTAAATATTTTTTTATTTTAAAAAGCAGATGTTCATCACTAATATCTCAATCATCACTATAATAATAATGAAACTCAATACAAATTAGGTCAAATTTGTATTGGACCAAAATTTGGTTTTGGGATAAATCTGGGTCAGAATTGAAATTAATTGTTGTTTATATTTGGTTCAGCTCTGCTTTATTTGTTTTGATGTTTGACATGTGGCATAGCTTTGGCATGGATCTGGCCAAGGATCTGGCCCAGATGATTTTTGCTATCTGGGAAGTAGGGTGCAGTGTGCAGCTATCACTGCAGAGCAAACGGGTAAGGTGCCTTGATCAAGGTCACTTCAGTCATTTCCTGGTAGCACTGAGAATTGAACCAGCGACCTTCTGACTTCGAGAAGAAATCTCTATCCACTAGACCACAACTGACCCCTAACAAGTACATAACATTTCATCTAGCATTTTGTATGTTTAGCAGTGTCGCTGGAGAGTACTTCAGTTTCAAACAGCCTGTGGCAAATGTTGTTTCCTTCATTAGCTTCACATTGCATACAATACAAGTATATATTTCGTTATTGTTGCTGTTTTTTACCTTTTTGCATTCAGCAGGCAAAACATATGACAGTCAAAGTTCTGGTATGAAACTCTAGATGGTTATAGTCTACTAGTATGCTATAGTCTTAACACAATCAAACATAATAACTTTACCACACAGCACATCTGATTGTTTCCTTCTGTATCAGCAGCCAATGAGCTTGCTGCTCAACGTTTAAATCTCGGCTAGTGATTGTCGTAGCACTGCAGCGCGAATCAGCAATTTCCTTTTTTAGACATTAAAAACAAGGTCTGACATATGTTTGAAAGCATGAATTTCATAACTTTGACACATTTGTAAAGATATTTCTCCACACAAGATTTCTTGTTGTTGCTTAAAACCTCTTATGGTAATGATATTTAACATCGTTGTGTACACAGTATGATGTTCTTTGTTTTTTAAGTGCTGATCATTTCTTGTGATGGTTTACTTACTGTTCCCAAGCACGTGTCCTTCACATCAACCCAAACAGAATCAGACACCACCTCATCTGATCCCACATGATAATATGCCACGAAGCGGAAAGACGGCACCATGTCTTTAGTCACAGGTAGAGAGAGAGTGACTAAAGACTGTCCTCTTCTCTTATACCTGTCCACCATCACGATCTGTCCTCTACTGATGATCTGAAAATAACAGACAAATGAATAAAAAGACGCCCGGGTTTTCAAATAGAAGATTTTCCATGCATGAAGTAGTATTGACAAATTATTGTAAATGTATTGACTTTTTAGGACAGAATATGATTTTGGACTTGACCTGTTTATGTAGTCCCTGTAAGATTGTCAGCTATTTAAAGCCTCAGGGCTCTCACTGGTGTATAGAGTTGGACTTAGGATTTATTATAACTATAAGTATGCATAGGTTTAATTTGACTGGGTCTGTACTGACCTAAACTGCAAAAACTGATCTGTAAAAATTGTGTGATTGAAACCAAAAGCATCGTTCATTCTCTTGTCTTCCACGTGTAACAGAGGCAAGCTAGTGAAGAGCTGTGCAGTATGTAAACCTCACTCCCCGGCCTCAAGGACACTCTAGCGACAGACGCTAGGGACTGCGGTCTTGTCGCTAGAGTGCCCGACTCCCATGCCGGACAAACTCAGTTCAAGGCCCGCTTGGAGCGGTGCGGAGCGTTCCGGTTACAAAAACATTCCCCTTAAAGGGACAGTTAACCCAAAAAAATTCTCTCAAAGAAGTCAAATGAAGATATTTGAAAGGATGTCAGTAAAGAAACAGATCTCATCCCCCATTTACTGCCCTAGTAGGGAAAATAAATACTATGGGAGTCAATGGGGGATGATGTTTGGTCACTGACATTCTTCAAAATATCTGCTTTGGGTTTGGCAGAACTGTATAGAAGAAATGTATAATGGTTTGGAACAACCTGAGGGTGAGTAACTGATGACAGAATTTTCATTTTTGAGTGAACTATCCCTTTAAGAATTTGAAGTCCTCTGCAGACAATTTTCATTTCATTATATGACTGTAAACCTCTCTCACCATGTATGTGTAATCTTGATCTTTGGCTCCTGGACTTCTTCCTGTGTACAGATTGACTTTCATCTGATCACCGATCTCGAGCTCAGCAGCATCAATGCCGACGTGCAGGTAGTTTTGGGAGTTGCTTTTGGGAACGTATGCTTGAGCTGTCATCGTCTTCACTGCCTGCTGTTCATCTTGTAATTGTGGATCTATGGTCTTTGCCTGAAAATATATAAAAACTGTAAGAGTGTATACAGATATAAATAACTATCAACAGTTGCAATTCTATTTAATGGAATATCCCAGATCAGCAATGACAAACAGGTCTTACGGTGATCTGCAGTGATGGAGAATCTCCCTGAGAATTGACGGTGACCTTTGCAATGCCATTGGCTTTTGTTTGACCTATGACCCCTCCAGGGTTGACCTCCACTGGTACATTTTTAGTAGGCGTCTGGTCAGGATTTGTCACGTAAACCTTCAAAAAATAGCCAGTCAAAATAAAAGAAGGAACAAATAAAACAGAAAACAATAACTGTGATGTAACTTCACAGATTTATAATCAAGGTCTTCATGGTTGAACCCTTTTAGTCTAGATTCATACCGAGACGTCAAAGGGCATTCCAGGTTTGAAGAATTGAGGTGTTCTCTTGAAGTGGATGGTGTACGGTGACGTCACAATCTGAATGCCTCTCTTTTGTGCTTCCACCATTTCACTGCCTGAAACACACACACACCATTATGTCAACAGTATATAGACACATACACATAAACATAATAAACAACAGATAAACAGTGTGTGTTGATCTCACCGGTCTCTGTTAAAACACTGACTGAAACAAAGAGTGATTTCCCAACCAGCTGGAGGATGTTTGGAAAGGTCTGAATGATCATGTCCCTGGTCAGATCAGCTGAACCCTTTCCTTCAGATATCTGTTTATATATCAGACACAGAACATTATTAATAAGTGTATAATATTTACTTATATCTGATATATTATTGTTATCTAAATCACAGGTTTGTTCACAGTGGGCTGTAAAGCTCACCGGGACTCTTTGTAGAGAGGCGGCGATACTTGTTTTACTGTCACCATCTATAACACCAAACACCACAAACGCTTGTCCCTCAACCTTCTTCCCAAACAGATACCTAAAACACATACGTTTTAAATCCCTTAGTATTTCTACAAACTCTTTTGAATTGTATTTGTACAACGGGTACAATAATGAGCTTTTCCACAACTGATGATTTATAAGATGAATTGATGGGGGACTCATGTACACTTATAAATTCTCCCATCTTGAAAAAGGAGGAACGTCAAGACTACTTTAAGGAAAAGCTTTTGTACTTAAATTCCATTTTATTTCACTCAATTAAATTGACATACTTGTTGAGAGAAGTTCATCTTACTCAGCAGTAATGTCGACTGTTAAACGCTCATCACCAACATAGAAGAAGGACTTGCTGGGCATTAAAGTGACTTCAAAAGTTGGAAGCACTGCAAACCAAAACAAACATATAAACACATACTTTGGGCTTAAGAGTTATCTCCATATTGCACAACATGCTGGCTTTGTTGACACACGTCTCACCGTATTCTTTGACCTCAAAGTCTGAAGTGAATGTCGTCTGGGGGGTGTTTGCGTACCGTGTGACCACCTTCCAGATCCCAGGACTTCAAACATAAACATGTTGATAACATATAAACAATCGTCAGATCATGAATAGAGTTAAAATAAAAACTGATTTCACATCCACTGCTATATACAGTGATGAAGTGAGGGGATATTTTCATGTACATACATCTACGGTGTCCTGATTTCGACACCATAGACAGTGTAAAATGAAGTTGTGTTCACCAGGGAAGAACATGATATTGATATCAACACACCTGGCAACCTCAGGAATATTGTACTTTCCAGACTTCATTCCTTGACTTGGAGAAATCTTCTCTGATAAAACCGTGATGCCTTGTGGATTCTTTAGAAAACATTAGAAGAAGTCTTATGAGTTATTGATGAAATGTGATGTATTTGTGTCTAGAATAACAGCGTGTTCTTATTGAAGCGTGTACCATGATATCCACTGAGACTCCAGACTGACTGTGTGGATGAAGGTTTGGAGTCAGAGAGAAAACCCGGTACTGGACTACAAACAGGATTGAAAGATTCATTCATCACTATCAACTGTATTTAGTTTATTTCAATCGTTCAGAATGATCAAATCTGGTTGTAAATGATGTCATGATCTTACCTGTGCTAGCAGGTGTGTAGATGGGTTTGTCTGTTTGTACAAATATATATCCCGACTGAAATGACACCATGACCACTTTCTCCAGGGTTTTAGAAGGAAATTCAGCCTGTAAACACACATACTGCTTCTCCAGAGGATCGTCACTGAAGTAGTTTTTATCATCGGGAATCTAAACACCAACAAAAACACATTTTCAGAGATGGAATCACACATTCATGTTCTTATTTTGAATGAAGGAGAAATCATTTTGAAACGAGACGCTGGAAACAAACGAATCACACACTTGTTCTTCACATTTGCGTCACCTTTATCTTTGCCAGCAACTGGTATTTGTTGGCCGCTGTCAGGGTCACCGATTCAGAAAAGATTTCCACATTTTTGCGCGGGTGGTTCTTCACCACGATCCTCACTATCAGGTCTCCTGCATTATAATCCTGAGCCTCCACGAACACGTTCTCTGAGGAACCAACCCTCAGCAAATTAGGAGCCGACAGAACGAATCTGAGAAGATAAAATCACAATGTCTTAAATACAATCTATACTCTAGAAGTTGATAGTGTTTTGAATACTCACAGTGGGTCACATAATGTGATGAGAGGAGAAGAGAGAAGAACAACAGTCGACCACAACAGATGCACCTTCATCTTGACTTTCTGTCTGTCTGTTCATGTTTGTGCAGCATCACAGATTTATACTCGACATCAGTGAGTCAAACAACAGATTAATAAATAACTCATGAGAATGTGAAGAGTTAACTGTAGTCTTATTCTGATTCCAGTAAACGGTTGTGTACATTCAACCTTTGATAATCTGGCGATTGCTGTGTTGATCTTGTAAAATATTGATCAGTACATTGAAACAGAAATGAAAGCACCACACAGAAGCTCAGCAGCACTCACAACAGAGAACTTCTCTGACTTGAAGTGTCATGGCAGGTGACACTATTTTATCCTAAAATCATAATTAATTATTATCAGGTTGTGTTGCGGTACTACACCAGCAACTGCAGATATTTTCCGTAGCACATTACAATAAGGTTGTATTTTATTAAAAGTTGTACACTGATATGGTGTGTGTGTGCGCAAACCTCTAAAACACTTCAATGAAACATCCTGAAAAGTCCTGCTTGTAGATGTCTCCTGGTCAATCTGCTTGTTTTATTATCCAACTCGGATCCAATATAAAAAAGCAAAACTAGCTCTTCTGTTATTAGTGTTTATTAGTATAACTGGTCTGACGCCAATCAGTCCAATGTCCTTTCCCTCGCCATAGTAGGAAAAAAAGTGTGATCTCTAATAAAGACTGACGTTTGCACACGCACTAGCAGACCTCCGTTACACTTCGAATGATCCGCATGTGTTTCACTGATGAAGAGAAGTTGTCGCCAATGTTACTGTTAATTGCTAAAAGCCAAAGTTTAGGGGGTTGTGTCAAAAATAGTTTGTCTAGATAAATAGCTGTATTCTGACTCAGGTACCATCATTTTCTTCCAAATACGACATTTTTGAGCTTCTGATACGATATTTAGACATTTCCAATCTGGCAATACTGAGCATTTCGTGTATGGCACACACTGAAAAAATGATTCTTGAGGATTAGTAAATGTAACCCATGCAAATCAGTTAAATTTTACGTAAATGTACTAGGTAGCAAAGTAAACTATACGCAATCTTTCTGCATCTAGCAAGGATTTCCACTTAATTAGATTGAGTAGATTTTATTCTATGTTTTTAACCTAAATTTATCAGATATGAGTTATGACACACTAAATGAAATTAGATAAGGTCCACCTGATATTTCTCAATATTAATTACTTATAAAAATTGAGTAATATTAGTTTATATAACCAACAACAGTTAATCTGCTTATTGTCACAAAACGGCTGTCAGTGTGAGACAGAACCCAAATGCAGGACAGGTGAATGGTATAAAACAGTCTTAAACAAAACAAACAAAAATCCTCGATGGGGGGAAAAACACGAAAAAATTATATAAAATTTTTTAGAATAAAATCTACTCAATCTAATTAGGTGGAAATCCTTGCCTCAATTTTATTGAGTAGTGTTGTAAATTCCCAATTATACTTCTTTGATATTTTCCATTGAATATTTTAATTTAATAATCTGGATTAAAATGTATGAGCACTTTATGTGGTTTTATCACGTTTGTGATTGTTAGTGCTCAATTAATATTGTTTCTTGTTTTCTTAAGAGTAGTTGTTGGCTGGCTAATAAGGGCCTATTATATGGTGATATTAGTGATCTTATTTGTAATAATACTTGAAAATAATTTAAAAAATATTAAATGATCATGCAGTTGTACTGTCTTGTGATTTCAAAAAGTTTTAGAAAAATAAATCTCTATGAACTTGAATGAATCATACAGCAGGGGCGTGAAACTGCATCCTCCCCCTACTGGAGAAATAAGGCACAGCAGGGGCGTAAAACTGCCTGGGGCACAAAACTGCATGCTCCAGGTCTGCAGACTCCCCATATAGGAATACAATGGGATTTTAGCCGGACGGCATGCGAGCGTATACACGTTTGTTCTCACGTCAGTTTGCTAGCGAGTAGCCAAATTTGCATATTTTACACCTCATACAGAGGATGGGCTGCTTGTTGTCTAAGTCATGACATGCTGAATGCCCCTTGAGATGACCGTGAACTTCACATGGAACCTCCATCACCCACTCCCCTTAACATTCTCAATATTACTTTGATAGAACAGTTTTTAGGCAGCCTATCTCCACCATGAATATTAATCACATCCAAAAGTACCTACATGTTTAAAAGTGCAATATTCTAGTGCAGAGCATGCAATACGGTTTATGCATAATTAAGTAAATTACGTGTATATTTGTAAAAAGCATAGTATACACAGTTTTGTTATACTTTGCATGTATATAATTAACTGTCCCTCTTACCTCTTATGTAAATTAATTGTTTTCTTCATTGATGTATTTTATTTTTATTCTATATATTTTTTTTTTCCATTTCCTGTGTTTGTCTATACTGTATTTTTTCATTCTGAGCTCCTGAAACCACAACACGTTGCTTGTCTTTGTGTGCACAATTGGAAAATAAAGCTTATTCAAAAAAATTTCTGATCAATTGCTCTTATACAATTTATTATACTCTTTTTGGTCTTAGCCAGTGCGTTATACACACATTATATTTCTACTATGTAGTTACATGTATGTAGATTTATGTAAACTTTGTCACTTGTTTTATGTACAGAAAATGTCTAATGTCAGAACTGTGTTTCTGTACAGGTATGTCTTTGATGGTGCGTTAAAAGTTCCACAGTTAGGTTTTACCTTGTCATGATGTCATACACGAAAACAGACAGTTTTACTGTACCATTTTGGGAATCGGCATACGTCACAAAACAGTACGATGGCTAATAAACTTTTGGGACATTTTGGGCTGCCATATCTCGACTTTCTTTGAGTTATACCCAGTATTCCTGACTACCACCTAGCCAAAAAGCACACATTTTTACTGTAGCAGTTTTAAGTAATTGACCCCTGAAGTTGGCATATCTCACATAAAAATATAAATATCTTGTAGTGTACAAAAATATTATTAATTCCCCTGTGGAATTATAAAAGGTTTTTAATTATCTATAATTTAATTTTCTAGTTTTTATAATTTCTCTCTGGTTGCCCAGTACTTGATCCAGGTGTGCTCACCCAAGACGTACTGCCGGCTAAAAATATCAGAAAAGAAAGACACACACACAGTAACAGTCTACGTCTGTGTGAACGTCAAAGACTCCTTTTCAACGTAAGCAACACTCCATAAACCAACCAAAGCGAATCAAACACACATACACAGGGTATTGGGTTTTTTAATGTCCGATATTAAGAAAGCACTGTGGCCGCATGCATGGCCGATATAACACAAATGTAATTAAATGAGTAAATGAGAATCATACAGAAAATTGGTGAAACTAAATTAACAATTATTGTGTATTACAGCAAAGTCCCTGGTCTATATATGAGTCCGTACCAAAGGGTGTACAAATGTACACAAAGCCGAGTCTTTCTGGAGTGAAATGTTAAATTATTCATGCAGTTAATTAATCAATTGAGTTCACATTACGGCATCAATTTCACATCAAGCGTATAATTATCATAACATAATCATAATGCATCAATATTATATGCTGTATAGGCCTATAGGTTTTTTTTTTTTGGAAAAAAAACTGCATTCAAACCTGCGCAAAACAGTATAATACACAAAAAACGGACAAATCAAAGCAAACAAAATGCAACATATATTGACCGTCTTTGATATATGGTTATCTTGTTTATTTTGTTTTACATCTTCTAGATAAGGAAAGCAAGCATATAGGTCTATTTTACTCTAGTGAAAAAGTCTGTTCTATAAGCCGACTGCGGAGAAAACGCGCTGCTCTTCTCTAACTCCCGGTAACAAAACCCAAATCTGACAAGAATTGTTTCTAATGTTGATAAAGTAAACGGGCCTGATCACTTTGTTAAGATCCTAAAATATACCCCACAACAAAGACGAAGCCGTATACGCTTTCCTGTGATGGTCGTCTGAGGAAGATATTCTGATCAGCACCGCACACTCTTAGAAATGAAATGTTGTATTTAATTAATAAAGTTATGTCAACTGGTCCCACAAAACTTAGTTGCTTAAATGGAAAAGGTAATATACAATTAATCGTAACATAATGTTTTAAGTAAATTGCTCATAACTTTGTTAATTAAATGGTACATCACACACTTATTTTGAATAACTGTAAATTATTCTCTTGAATTTAATGACTATAGCTTGATCTAAGATGACCTGATTTAGTTCAATTTATTTAACAGAAATAAGCTTTGCTAATGTTATCCATTTGTTTTGATTGTGCTTAATGATTGGAACTTAGAGCAACTAAGTCTGTAGGTCAAATACAAACAGTAAAATAAAGTGAATTGCTCAGCATTTTTTATATTATACATTTGTAACATTTATTAGACATTATCTCATTTAACTTCAATAAGATGATATTGAGAAAATAGAACTCAACAGAAATGCAAAACAATTATTGTTACCGCCCACGACCTAAACAAAGGCAACACTTTTCTGAACAAGGGTAACCACCAAACTCAAAAATATAACTAACTCTTTAAAACTTTTAAGATAAATTAACATTAAACAGTAACAAGTGTTTCTTTTTACTGAAAAGTGCACAATATAAAACACTTATTTAAGAAAATAACTCTCAAAATGCAGTGTACGCAAAGCATGCTGGGAAATATAAGTCCTCTGCCCTATTATACACACTGTAAAAAATGCCTGTGAAATTGCCACACAAAAAACCTGTTATCAGAAAGTGTCCGTAAAAAATACGGAAAACACTAAAATTGTCTGTAAAATTAACAAAAATTAAAATGGGTTTCAGAGATTCAAACTACTTATCTTTTGCGAATTCTCCTGTTTTAAAAAAAAAATCGGTGGGTTGTCACATAATGTAATATGTGTTTGACTTGAAAATTCCTGAAAACATGTAAGTTTAAATCATAGGGTGAGGCATACAGTATGAATGTGTGTATGATGGACTTAATTAACAAATAATTTTCTTTGGTTAAATCAGTTGTTTGGCAAATGGTTCCTTTAGTCAATAAATATGTTGTGCCAGCAATGTCCAAATACAGCTTTTATATGTTGAAAACGGGTGGTGGAAGTGTCGGTTTGATTTTATTGCTGCACTGTAATTTTTTTTTACATTGCTATTCACTATTCTCTTTATATTGCTATAGATAATATATCTTCTTTGGTTTACATTTTTTCCCTTTATTACCCGTTTAAAATCCCTATAACCTCAATAATAATTGTATCGATTTTTTCTCCTCGAAACTTCAGAAAAAGGAATGCAATAGACTGAATACTTTTGCAAGGCAATGCATATCAAACAATAACATAATACATTTAATTAACAAACCTTTATTATGCAACTACAACAAAGTAAAGTTTTGTGACAATTTAAACAATACTCCTTTTATTTGTTCTTTTTTATTAATTAAACACCGTGTGATTTGAAAAGCTCTTTTAATATGTTTCATTGGTTAGACAATTGTAAAACCCACAGAATAGCATGAAGTATTGGTAAGGTTTAACTAAAATTACTAAAAATTATGAAACGTGGAGAACATGAAGATCCAAGTTTTCGTCCAACATCAAGGTTATATATTTTGAGTATGCAAGATGTTGAAGTATTTATATTTTATGTGCTTATTAGCATCCCTCTTTCAAGAGCTTCGTTTCGAGTGTAAAGAGGCCGGTATATCTCTCCCTGTGTTCTGGAGTTTGGCTCTCCTCTCTTGTGGGCCAGTACTCGATCCACGTCTGCTCACCCAACACGTAATCCTCTCTAAAAACAACAGAGAAGTGAGGACTACATTTTCAGTGTCATGGACTACATCGACCAGACATCTGCCACCTTATTTAATTTCTTATAGTATGCAAATACATTTAAAGTACAATTATTAACACTGAGTTGAGTAACCAACAACAATCTACTGTGTGTTCATTTGAACCTTTAGTACATTGTTAAATTCATAGCTGTATGTGCTAACAGTTAAGTCTCTGGTAGCCACAACTTATGTCTTTTTTGGAATTGGGGACTTTTGTGGCACTTGCCATGTGATTTCAAAAGTCAATAATGGATGTGATTCAAAATGGCTAAATGCCTCTGATAAAAGTCTGATTTTTATTCCTGATCGTTGATGTCGCAATAGTTATTCTCAACACTCAACTTTAAATCAGATATCTTTGCTATCTCGCTAGGAACGTAATAGGAAAAATACTGTATTTCATTAAAATAGTATATAGATTTAATAGACCAAAAAGATCATAATAATGCAAAAATATAACATTTATACAATTCTTCAATACTAAAAAAAGATTAGTTCACAAAAACGACCTTGGCCACATGTGATGCTTTAAGAACGGACTCATGCACAATTACAGTTACAAACTTATTTTTCTGTTTTGTTGCAAAAACAGAACTTCACACATACCTGCTTGTGAATTTGCCCATAACGAGGTACGACTTGCCATGTAAGAGTCCCAAAGATGTTCTGCAGTTGGGATGAGCCAGGAAGGTTCTCACCTGCCCCGTCACCTCCTTATCAATTCCTGTAGGACAGTTCAACTTTAACACTCTGTTACAGGGTTGATTTTAATACGCACTGATGGACAGCGTACCTTCTCTCAGGACATCATTCACCTTCACATTATAGACGTCTGCGTGTTTCCCCAGATTCACACCCTCCACTGTGACTTTATAAACTGTGAAATATGTACATCATTGTTTACACCAGAACGGTAAAAATATTTAAATTGTTTAGTCTGTATCTGCACAACAGCTGAAAACAATGAAAAAACACAAATTTATTTGTTTACCATAATCTATGTAAGGTTCACAAGCCTCCTCCAAACGAACATCTTCGCTGACTTTTGTTTTCTTCTGCAAACTGCAGTTTTCTGCATCAAGATGTATAATATAAAGCGGGAATTAAAAACAGTTCATTGTAACTAAAGTAGATTCTGAAGTGTTTCTGAGTGACTGTACCTTCAGAACACCGACACACATCTCCATGACATAATCTGCTCAGAGCTCCGTCTTCTTTATCAGGGTGATAGTACTTTGTGCAGCGTGCGTCTGAGAAAACACAAGAGTTAACTCAAGACAACATCTAGAGAACACTTAGAGAACATCTAGAGAACACTGTGAGTGTGTTAATATCTCACCTGGTGAATAATATTCATAGACGGTGACTGCAGCCGGTTGAAGCAAACCCACTATATTAACCTTGTGTATTCTGAAGGTGATTCTATCTTTTTTTGTATGAGAAACCTATCAAGGCAGACAATCATGACATTTTGGCATCCTGGTATCAAGCATGAAAACCAAACAACGTCTGAAAAATAGGGTTGAATACCTTATTGACGTAGAGGATGAGTGACCCTCGATCCGAGAGCTCCTTGTTCATCTCAAATTTCTGAATGGCTCTGTCTCTGCCCATGGTCAACTGTTGTAGCAAAAACATGTAAGAAGCCATCACACGACACAGTCAAACATGGCTCATTTCTACGTGCGGTCTTAGATTCTTCTTCGGTTTACAACCATTTACATTATGAGACATTTCATACACACGAAACTCACAATGTTTTGATTCTAAAAGGGGCTAGTACCTCTGTGAGATCTCTTTCATCCACTTTAAACCCTGTCAGTAAACCCACATCCAGAATACTCATGGTGGCGTCTCTTGTTTCACTTTTGTAGCTGTTGAGATAAATAATTTAATAACAGCAGTTTATCACATTCAAATCATATGCAGGGGTTGGACAAAATAATGGAAACATTAGTGATATCTCTTTATTAATGAGGCGTTGAACCACTGTTTGTATTAACAATGTGTGTGTTGTCCAACCCCTGTACAGCTTATCAAAATGTAAAGATTGTTTTGTAAACTTACAAGAAGTCCATTATGAGCTTGTAACTTTCTTCAGCCCCTGGATAACTCACTACACAATTAAAATTAAAATGATGAAGTGCATTAAAGTACAAGAAGTATTTCATGGTTTCCGTTCAACACCAAAGCAAAACTCAATCTTACCGGCACGTTCTCGTTCAAATTTAAGCCTCAGCTCAAAGTGTTTACAGTCAGAAATCTTGTCCACAGGTTTGGCATAATAAAGCATGAGCACCTGAAAACAGACACAGGTAACACTCGCGTCACACACTTTCTGTAAATAAACATGAATGTGAAGACTATACATGTCAACTCACTGAGAGAGCGGCTGTTCCAGTTCCTTTAGCCGTCACGTTAAAGTTCTTATTGAGATCAAACTGTTGAGTGACACACACACATATTTCATTTGTTATCAGAATAATCACATCAGTAACTGTGTACTCGGACCGACTGATGTCTGAATGACTTCTCACCTTGTCTGAGCGTGTAACATGTACGTTATCTTTTCTGAAACCCCATCTGACTGGTTTGCTTCTTCCTTCAACAAATAGCATAACGTCCAGATTCAAGTTTTGCTCTTTCGTCTCCTCACCTGTATGGAATGAAAAGAGTAAAAGGTATCTAGAAGTTTGTGGTGAAGGTTGAGTAATGCACAGATGCTATTTGGCATATAGGTTGAAGTCACATCTTAACCATACCAGCAAATAAGAAATAATCTGAAGACTTAATACATGTTCAAAGGTGTGTTTTTGGTTATGACTTTTATTTTGTATTTCACTTTAGCCCTGTTTCTTTTATGCCCTTGTGTGTTCCAGTCATGTTCTCATTGGATTCTTTGTCTTGTGCTTATAAGTTCAGTTTGTTCATTGGTTCCTGTTCATTAGCTGAATGAATGAATAAAGCAGTTATATGTTAAATAGTTATACGTGCTCCATTTAGTTATATTTGTTGGATGTAAACCCTCATGTTCGTGTCAATCTGCTGTTGGTGAAAGTTTTGTGGTCAAGCTTGTTCGTGGTCAAGTCTGCTCTTGCTCGAGTCTTTGTTTTTTGTATTTGCTCACATTGGATTTAATAAACTGCACATTGGTCCCACAATCGGCTCGCCTTTGTGGAGTTTGAGACGCTTCATTTCATCATTACCGGTTATCGAGATGAGAGTGCTTGCAGATGTGCCTGGAATCCTGTCAGCTGGAGCGTAAGATCTTATAACTTCAAGTTGTTCTCCACCTGCTTTAAATGGGATGAAAAAGGCGAGAGAGAGAGAGAGACAGTCTGAAATGAGTGGTGATTTTGTTATAATTCCATTCCATTTTCTACCGCTTATCCGAAGTACCTCGGGTCACGGGGAGCCTGTGCCTATCTCAGGAGTCATCGGGCATCAAGGCAGGATACACCCTGGATGGAGTGCCAACCCATCGCAGGGCACACAAACTCACTCATTCACTCATTCACTCACACCCTACGGACAATTTTTCCAGAGATGCCAATCAACCTACCATGCATGTCTTTGGACCAGGGGAGGTAACCGGAGTACCCGGAGGAAACCCCCGAGGCACGGGGAGAACATGCAAACTCCACACACACAAGTCAGAAGCGGGAATCGAACCCCCAACCCTGGAGGTGTGAGGCGAACGTGCTAACCACTAAGCCACCGTGCCCCCCGGTGATTTTGTTATAATAACATTTGGAATTGTTTTGACTTCTATGGCACTAACAACGCCAAGGTCGTGGGTTCGATCCCAGGGTATTGCACGTACTAATAAATAAATAGTATAGTATAGTGAAAAAGTATAATGCAATGTAAGTCGCTTTGGATAAAAGTATCTGCCAAATGCATAAATGTAGATGAAAATATTTTAGTCTACTAAACAAATTTCAGACACGTAATTATCTAAGCATTAAAACAATGAGAACCATTTCACTAATGTGTCCAAAACCTTTGACCGGTACACTGAAAAAATGATTCTTGAGGATTAGTCAATATTACCCTTTCAAATCAATTAAATTTTACTCACATATACTAGGTAGCAAAGTAAACTACATGTAAACTTACTGAATCTACTCAATAAAACCTACATTTATAAGATATGAGTCATGACACACTAAAAGAAATTAGATAAAGCCTACATAATATTTCTCAATATTAATTACTTATATTTATTTATTTTGCTGTTATTGACCAAATAACAAACGTCTACAAAAGCCCTTGGTGACAATGAATACAATGAATACCATTATTGTGATCAGTGTTCACTTTATTTGAGCTCTTGACTCTTACATTTATGCACTTACACATTAGCGAGACGCTCTTATCCAAAGCGACTAACATTGCATTATTTTATGCATTGTATCTGAGTGTGTGCAGTCCTCTGGGATTAAACCCATGACATGGCATTCCTAGTGCAGTGCCGTGCACTAATCACTGAACCACAGGAGAGTACACTCCGTCACATTAAGACTAAGTCATTTCATCTTTTACTGAAAAACTGTATTGTTGTAGCAAATGAAAGTCAAATAAAATGCTTGTAGCTGTCGAGTTATGAATTTCTGAACTTGACTGATTGGAGTCGATTTTAAATTTGAATCATGTCAATAAATTTGGTCTAACAAACAGAAGAATCACACAGATGCCCAGAGAATCAGTGTATGAAACTCAACAATGGTGACAATCAACAAAAGAATGCTTCATGCTGCAATACATGCTGGGTACTCAAAGTACAAAACTCTTTCATGACTCCCAGCATGCATTGCAGATTACCTGAATTAGTTTGACAATTATGCCACTGTTGAAGTGTGTATGATTAATGTTGATCTCTAAGTGTAATCTGAACACGCAAATTTGTACATGGCACATGTCATGTTAACTTTGTTTTGTCTAAAAATCCATTCACTTATATCATGCGTTATATTCCACGTGCTTCAAATTCTTCAGTTAGTAAGGAAGAGTGATACAAGTAAATTTGCTACCTGCAAGAGTCAAGAGCTCAAATAAAGTGAACACTGATCACAATAATGGTGACATCAAATGAATCTTGTGTTCATTGTCACAAAGGGTTTTTATAGATGTTTGTTGTTTGGTCAATAAAAGCAATTGATGTGATCTCCTGTTTCTGACCATTTTCAGGTCAATACAAGCTTCTCTGAATGAGTCATATTTAGTGTTTAATTATTCAATATTTATCATTCATAATAAGCAGATGAACTGTTGTTGGTTATATAAACTAATATTACTCCATTTTTATAAGTAATTCATATTGAGAAATATTAGGTAGACTTTATCTTATTTCTTTTAGTGTATCATGACTCATATCTGATAAATTCTTATTGAGTAGATTCAGTAAGTTTACATGTAGTTTACTTTGCTACCTAGTATATGTGAGTAAAATTTAACTGATTTGAATTGGTAATATTTACTAACACTCAAGAATCATTTTTTTCAGTGTAGTGTATGTATCTCAGACATTGTGTGCTTTCTGGTTGTTTAACGTAATTTATGACAAAGTACATTTTTCTTTGGTTTAAAATGAATCTCACCCTGCTTCTCTGGATTAAGTTCCACATTTTTCACCATCAGCTGCACTAGGACACCCTCAGACTGAAGGAAAAATGGAGTTATCGACCTCAGAAATTTTTATCATGCTGCAGTCAACAAATAAAACTTTGCTAGAATGGCCAGAATGATCTAACAGACTTACCACCACTTTCAGAGTCTTCTTCACTCCATCAGGGGTGATAAAATCAGGCCCCGCAGCCTTCACCTCAATCTGATGTTCGCCCAAATCCATGGGAATGATCACGTATGGAACAGATCTGCTAGAAGAGCTGTCGACTTCAACAATTGTTCTGTATTTACGCTTATTACTGGCAGCGCTGCAAATGTGTTCTGTCTCCATAAACTCCACACGCACCTGTTGAAAATGAGACGGTGGACATCTCATAGAAATCTCCGTAGTGAACATAATAGCAGTCATTTATTGAGTGTGAGATTTGACTGAAACATCAAAAGACGTTATTATGTTAAAAAGATGTGAAGAGAAAGTGGCAGATGTAAGAACGACTGAAAAATCCCAGCTAGCAAAAAGTGTGTTCCATAGACCACTCCAGTCCACGTGCATTCCCACCCTGAATGTTTTGGATGTCTCTCTAAACAACACATGAACAAGTTAATGAGTTAAATCAGGTTGAGTTAAGACATCAACTGTCACTTAATTATCTCATTAATGATGAAATAACAACAACAATCAGTGAAATAAACCAGAAATAATAAGAGAAATAAACCAGAAATAATAAGAAGTCACCATAATAGTGTTTAGTGACGCCTTTAGTGGGGGTCTCACCCTTAATTCATTAGTTTTCTTTAGAGATTGTGTTTGTTAACAGCAACTATTCATCATTACTGAGATAATAAAGTGATGATTGATTCCTTAACTCAACCTGATTTTACTCATTAACTTGTTCATGTGTTGTTTAGTGAGACATCCAAAACATTCCCTGTAGTAATGCACGTGGACTGGAGTGGTCTAATGAACATCTAGGGAACACATTGTTGCTTGCTGGGATAAGACGTTCTGCAAGAAGCATTACCTTCATCTTCCTTGGGGTGTTATTGTGAATGATGGCTTTGATTTCCAGCTGCTCGTAGCGAACGGCCGAGTACGGCATCTTGAGGTCGATGAAAAATTTCTTGAAAACAACCATCTCCAGAGGATCTACCACACAGATACCTTTGGAAAGACGACAAAATGTTACAAAGCCACATGATATCAATAATATACATTGAAGATATTTAACTCACCGTTTGTGTTTGACGAGCTGATGGCTAAGATTTGCCAAGTTGTGATCGATTCCTTCAGGTTGATGTTGTCTTTTGATAGTACGCTGCCATTTGAGAAAATGATGAGTAAGTTTATACACAGATAAAACAATTTTTTCCAACAGGTCAGGCCCTGCTTACCAGGTTTTATCTTTGCATTGAGGAACAGTCACCTCCTCCCAAAGCCAGCTCTCAGGGAACTGTGTCCGTGACCATATCTCTTCAGAGTCTGTGTAGTAATCTTCATCGTCACCTAAGTAAACGGGTAAAAAGTGTCAGGGAATATTATCATCTGTTAACATAAGCTAATGAAATCAGTCCTCATCTTATTCTGTATAACAAACAGAGATTGTAAGTGTTGAATGCTTAATGATATCATTAGTTACCAAACTTTAAAAAATGTAAGGTTTAGTGACCAGTTTAAACTTTGGATAAAAGTAAAAATGAGATCTTTTGGTTTTGCATGTACCTCACCATTTGATCTCCGTCTTCTCTTTGAAGGAGTAGGGCACTCGTTCACTAGAAGAAATTGCAGTAGGATTAGCATTAGCATTAGAGACACAGGAATTATCCAGTATATCAGAGGTGGACAATCCTGGGCCATAAAGTAAAAGTCCTGCCATATTTTTGTTTCACCCATGAACTCAGCAGCTGATTTCACCAGCGGAGGAACCAAAACATTCCTTTCAAGTCACAAGCAAGTCTCGAGTCAAATCTCAAGTCCTCAAAGAGTTAAAGTTAATGAGATGATTAAGTGAGTAATTAAATGATGATTGAGCATTAGTGATGAACACCTGCTGTTATTGAGATGTTGATGTTTTATTGGTTATATGATGTCACCATCATGGAGATCAGTGTTTGCTTTAGGTGGACTCTTGACCCTATTGTTAGATTTTGCACATGCACTGTTGTAGAGCAGAGAGATCAGTTCTGTGAAGTGTTTAACCTTTTTTTTTTTATTATGAGTTGTGCTGAAAAGTTCACAGGCAAGATATTTCTTTCTGATCATGTTTATGTATAACCTAATGAATCCTGTACACTCAGTGTTAAAAATGTTTATCTAACATTATCAGTGAGAAAATTTTAAAGCAGCGAAACTAAGTTCAAATCTTCAAGTTACACATCAAGAACCAACATATGAAGCTCAACAATGGTGACGCTCAAAAAATGCTTCAAGTTGCAATGCTTGAAAAACTCCCATCATGCAATGCAGTAGGACTAATTATTGTCACCACTGTTGAGGTTCATATGATAAATGTTCATGTGTAAAAGGAGGTTTTTATATATAATGTAGATCATAAACCTAAAGAGATTTAAACCAGAAACACAAACTATTCAATATTTGATTTAGCATTGAACAAATGTTTGCTATAAAAAAATATTGTAATTATTTTAGCAATTATCTTTGAAGTAATAAGACATTTATATAGCGCTCAATTGTGTATTCCTGTACACCTAAAGGGCTTAATAATCATATGTGGGGAGTCTATGAGACCTCCTGTGCGCTCAAGACACACCAGCTATAGGTGTAGAGGAGAGACAGAAACAGATCCACTTCCTGAAAGGCTCAAGAGCACAACTAAAGCAAACACTGATCACAATTATGGTGGAAATGTTTTTTTTTTCAGCTGATGTCATCCAAGACTGTGACTGAAGTCAGTTGTAGTTCTTGTGTTTCTCTTTTCTTCAGTGATGTTGATTGTTAACAGCAGGTGTTCATCACTCAATCATCATTTAATTACTCACTTAATTATCTCATTATCTTTAACTCTTTGAGGACTTGAGATTTGACTTGAGACTTGCTTGTGACTTGAAAGAAATGTTTTGGTTCCTCCGCAGGTGAAATCAGCTGCTGAGTTCATGGGTGAAACAAAATTATGGCCGGACTTTCACTTTATGGCACCAGGATTGTCCACCTCTGCAGTATATTATATAAATATGCAAGTCATTTTATTATGTGAAAAAGTACTTGTTCTGGTCTTGGTTCCTCCAGCGGTGCTGGACTCAAACATCAGACCAGCGTCATAGAAAACCCCCATACTGTCTCTTCCACTGCCTGCTGTACAACCTGTGTCATATTTCTCAATCACGTCCCAGATCTACACAAAGCAAACCAGTTATCAAAATTGAAGATTTCCTGTAGCACAGTGATTAGAGCATGGCGCAAAGTGATGGGTTTCGATCACAGTCGCTTTGGATAAAAGCCTCTGCCAAATGCATAAATGTAAGGAAGAATATTATTTTTATTTTGGTTTGCTTTATGTTGTTTGATGAAGACGCGTCACCTTCGACTGTGTGAGTCTGTTCTTGTTGAGGACATTCACAGCCTTGTCAACCACCACCAGCCCAACTTTAGCTCCGGGATCTCCAGTTATTTTCAAGCTGAACGCATCACCTGGACTATAAGTGTTGGCCTTGTTCTTTATCTCAAGACTGAGCTGTTGAAGGAGAGACATAAACACAGACGTGTTGAATATGATGTGAAGTAAGGTCAGCTTAAACCAATAACTTTATGGTCAAGAGCTCTGAACCACATGAATATCTCAAGTTGTTAATAACTTCTGCTGATGCGTGAACTCTACTGACATGGTTTGTAAATAGAAATAAACAATGTTATCAGTCAAAATTATTTTTAATATTGTTCAGGGCTCCATACTAACATTTGAGAGGATTATACAAGTTATACTGGTGGCACCAGCCCTTTATCGGGTAGCACCAGAGTCGTGAGGTGAGGCCAGAAAAAAAACACTTAAACTATTGTATTATAAATAAACTCTCTTTCAACACTTTACCATATTTAAAGCACATCTTTAACAACTAAAATTATTGTATGCTACTGTTTTCCCTTTATCTGTTGTGAACAACTCATAGAAGAACACAATTCCTTAAATTTCACTGAGGCTTGGGCTGTTCTTTGTTGTTTGATGAACATGCTGCTGCCCCTTGAAGAGCGAGTATACAGAGCAAATATACTGTAGCACTTATGTTTTGTTTCCCAACTCCTTACGTTCACAAAACAGAACACTTTAACAAGGATACATGCTAATATGGAATGTTTGTCATAATTTTGTGTTTATATGCCCTTTTCAGAGTAAGAAGATATGAAATAACTTGGTTTCTGTAACTGGCTTTCATCCTAAACCACTCGCAAATAACAAGTGCTCCTCAAGGTTTAAATCTTGGCTAGTGATTGTCGTAGCAGTGCAGCGCGCTCAGAAACCCTCCTCCTTCCCCAGCTTCACCTGTATAGATCTGCTAAAAGTTGATCATGAACGCTATAGGGTGTTATTCATATATGTTTCATCTGCAGCAGCAGCATGCCTTACAAGCACAAAGCAGCATGTTATGGATGTAAAAATATTCGCAAAATGCAACCATTTGGTCTCAGTGCTTTGTTGTTTATTTGATGTTACAATACTTGCATCAGCAAATTTCCTTTTTTAGACATTAAAAACAGGGTCTGACATATGTTTGAAAGCATGAATTTCAAAACTTTGACACATTTGTAAAGATATTTCTCCACACAAGATTTCTTGTTGTTGCTTAAAACCTATTATGGTAATGATATTTAACATCGTTGTGTATACAGTATGATGTTCTTTGTTTTTTAAGTGCTGATCATTTCTTGTGATGGTTTACTTACTGTTCCCAAGCACGTGTCCTTCACATCAACCCAAACAGAATCAGAAACCACCTCATCTGATCCCACATGATAATATGCCACGAAGCGGAAAGACGGCACCATGTCTTTAGTCACAGGTAGAGAGAGAGTGACTATAGACTGTCCTCTTATCTTATACCTGTCCACCATCACGATCTGTCCTCTACTGATAATCTGAAAATAACAGACAAATGAATAAAAAGACGCCCGGGTTTTCAAATCCAAGAAGATTTTTCCAGTCATGAATTAGTTTTGACTAATTATTGTAAATGTATTGACTTATTAGGACAGAATATGATTGTGGACTTGACCTGTGTATGCCGTAACTTTGTTTTGCCAACCTATTGAATGAAGTCCCTGAAAGCTTGGGAGCTATTAAAAGCCTCAGGCTCTCACTGATGTATGGAGTTGGATTTAGGATTTATTATAACTATAAGTATGCAGAGGTTAAATTTGACTGGGTATGTTCTTACCTAAACTGCAAAAAACTGAACTGTAAAAATTGTGTGATCAAAACCAGAAGCAGTGTTCATTCTCTTGTCTTGCCACGCATTCCCCTTAAAGGGACAGTTCAACCCAAAAAAAATCTCTCAAAGAAAACAAATGAAGATTTTTGAAAGCATGTCAGTGACCAAACAGATCTCATCCCTAATTTACTGCCATAGTAGGGAAAATAAATACTATAGGAGTTAATTGGGGATGAGATCTGTTTGGTCACTGACATTCTTCAGAATAAAGAAATGTATAATGGTTTGGAACAATCTGAGGGTGAGTAACTGATGACAGAATTTTTGGATGAACTATCCCTTTAAGAATTTGAAGTCCTCTGCAGACAATTTTAATTTCGTTATATGACAGTAAACTTCTCTCACCATGTACGTGTAATCTTGATCTTTGGCTCCTGGACTTCTTCCTGTGTTCAGAATGACTTTCATCTGATCACCGATCTCGAGCTCAGCAGCATCGATGCCGACGTGCAGGTAGTTTTGGGAGTTGCTTTTGGGAATGTACGCTTGAGCTGTCATCGTCTTCCCTGCCTGCTGTACATCTAGTAGTTGTGGATCTTTGGTCCTTGCCTGGAAAGATATAAAAACTGTATGAGTGTATACAGATATAAATAACTATCAACAGTTGCAATTCTATTTAATGGAATATCCCAGATCAGCAATGACAAACAGGTCTTACGGTGATCTGCAGTGATGGAGAATCTCCCTGAGAATTGACGGTGACCTTTGCAATGCCATTGGCTTTTGTTTGACCTATGACCCCTCCAGGGTTGACCTCCACTGGTACATTTTTAGCAGGCGTCTGGTCAGGATTTGTCACGTAAACCTTTTTAAAAAGCAAGAAAAAAGAAAAAATAACACATCCAATAACTGTGATGTAACTTCACAGATTTATAATCAAGGTCTTCATGGTTGAACCCTTTTAGTCTAGATTCATACCGAGACGTCAAAGGGCATTCCAGGTTTGAAGAATTGAGGTGTTCTCTTGAAGTGGATGGTGTACGGTGACGTCACAATCTGAATGCTTCTCTTTTGTGCTTCAACCATTTCACTGCCTGAAACACACACACACACCATTATGTCAACAGTATATAGACACAAACACATAAACATAATAAACAACAGATAAACAGCATGTGTTGATCTCACCGGTCTGTGTTAAAACACTGACTGAAACAAAGAGTGATTTCGCAGCCAGCTGGAGGATGTTTGGAAAGGTCTGAATGATCATGTCCCTGGTCAGATCAGCTGAACCCTTTCCTTCTTCTATCTGTTTATATATCAGACCCAGAACATTATTAATATGTGTATAATATTTACTTATATCTGATATATTATTGTTATCTAAATCACAGGTTTGTTCATGCTCGGCTGTAATGCTTACTGGGACTCTTTGTAGAGAGGCGGCGATACTTGTTTTACTGTCACCATCCATCACACCAAACACCACAAACGCTTGTCCCTCAACCTTCTTCCCAAACAGATACCTAAAACACATACGTTTTTAATCCCTTAGCATTTCTACAAACTCTTTTGAATTGTATTTGTACAACGGGTACAATAATGAGCTTTTCCACAACTGATGATTTATAAGATGAATTGATGGGGGACTCATGTACACTTATAAATTCTCCCATCTTGAAAAGCAGGAACATCAAGACTACTTTAAGGAAAAGCTTTTGTACTTAAATTCCATTCCATTTTATTTCACTCAATTAAATTGACATACTTGTAAAGAGAAGTTCATCTTACTCAGCAGTGATGTCGACTGTTAAACGCTCATCACCAACATAGAAGAAGGACTTGCTGGGGGTTAATATGACTTCAAAAGTTGGAAGCACTGCAAACCAAAACAAACATATAAACACATACTTTGGGCTTCAGAGTTATCTCCATATTGCACAACATGCTGGCTTTGTTGACACACGTCTCACCGTATTCTTTGACCTCAAAGTCTGAAGTGAATGTCGTCTGGGGGGTGTTTGCGTACCGTGTGACCACCTTCCAGATCCCAGGACTTCAAACATAAACATGTCAGATTTGATAACATATAAACAATCGTCAGATCATGAATAGAGTTAAAATAAAAACTGATTTCACATCCACTGCTATATACAGTGATGAAGTGAGGGGATATTTTCATGTACTTACATCTACGGTGTCCTGATGTAGACACCATAGACAGTTAAAAATGAAGTTGTGTACACCAGGGAAGAAAAGGATTTTAATATCAACACACCTGGCAACCTCAGGAATATTGTACTTTCCAGACTTCATTCCTTGAGTTGGAGAAACCCTTTCTGATAAAACCGTGAGGCCTTGAGGATTCTTGAAAAACATTAGAAGAAGTCTTATGAGATATTAATGAAATGTATGTAGAATAACAGCGTGTTCTTATTGAAGCGTGTACCATGATATCCACTGAGACTCCAGACTGACTGTGTGGATGAAGGTTTGGAGTCAGAGAGAAAACCCGGTACTGAACTACAAACAGGATTGAAAGATTCATTCATCATTATCAACTGTATTTAGTTTATTTCAATCGTTCAGAATGATCAAATCTGGTTGTAAATGATGTCATGATCTTACCTGTGCTAGCAGGTGTGTAGATGGGTTTGTCTGTTTGTACAAATATATATCCCGACTGAAATGACACCATGACCACTTTCTCCAGGGTTTTAGAAGGAAATTCAGCCTGTAAACACACATACTGCTTCTCCAGAGGATCCTCACTGAAGTAGTTTTTATCTGCGGGAATCTAAACACCAACAAAAACACATTTTTCAGAGATCCAATCACACATTCATGTTCTTATGTTGAATGAAGGAGAAATCATTTTGAAACGAGACGCTGGAAACAAACGAATCACACACTTGTTCTTCACATTTGCATCACCTTTATCTTTGCCAGCAACTGGTAATTGTTGGCCGCTGTCAGGGTCACCGATTCAGAAAAGATTACCACATTTTTGTGCAGGAAGTTCTTCACCATGATCCTCACTGTCAGGTCTCTTCCATTATAATCCTGAGCTTCCACGAACACGTTCTCTGAGGAACCAACCCTCAGCAAATTAGGAGCCGACAGAACGAATCTGGGAAGATAAAACCACAATGTCTTAAATACAATCTATACTCTAGAAGTTGATAGTGTTTTGAATACTCACAGTGGGTCACATAATGTGATGAGAGGAGAAGAGAGAAGAACAACAGTCGACCACAACAGATGCACCTTCATCTTGACTTTCTGTCTGTCTGTTCATGTTTGTGCAGCATCACAGATTTATACTCGACATCAGTGAGTCAAACAACAGATTAATAAATAACTCATGAGAATGTGAAGAGTTAACTGTAGTCTTATTCTGATTCCAGTAAACGGTTGTGTACATTCAACCTTTGATAATCTGGCGATTGCTGTGTTGATCTTGTAAAATATTGATCAGTACATTGAAACAGAAATGAAAGCACCACACAGAAGCTCAGCAGCACTCACAACAGAGAACTTCTCTGACTTGAAGTGTCATGGCAGCTGACACCATATTATCCTAAAATCATAATCAATTATTATCAGGTTGTGTTGCGGTACTACACCAGCATCTGCAGATATTTTCCGTAGCACTTTACAATAAGGTTGTATTTTATTAAAAGTTGTACACTGATATGGTGTATGTGTGCGCAAACCTCTAAAACACTTCAATGAAACATCCTAAAAAGTCCTGCTTGTAGATGTCTCCTGGTCAATCTGCTTGTTATATTATCCAACTCGGATCCAATATTAAAAAGCAAAACTAGCTCTTCTGTTATTAGTGTTTATTAATTTAACCGGTCTGACGCCAATCAGTCCAATGTCCTTTCCCTCGCCATTGTAGGGAAAACAGTGTGATCTCTAATAAAGACTGACGTTTGCACACGCACTAGCAGACCTCCGTTACACTTCGAATGATCCGCATGTGTTTCACTGATGAAGAGAAGTTGTCGCCAATGTTACTGTTAATTGCTTAAAGCCAAAGTTTAGGGGGTTGTGTCAAAAATAGTTTGTCTAGATAAATAGCTGTATTCTGACTCAGGTACCATCATTTTCTTCCAAATACGACATTTTTGTGCTTCTGATACGATATTTAGACATTTCCAATCTGGCAATACTGAGCATTTCGTGTATGGCACACACTGAAAAAATTATTCTTGAGGATTAGTAAATGTAACCCATGCAAATCAGTTAAATTTTACGTAAATGTACTAGGTAGCAAAGTAAACTATACGTAATCTTTCTGCATCTAGCAAGGATTTCCACTTAATTAGATTGAGTAGATTTATTCTATGTTTTTAACCTAAATTGATCAGATATGAGTTATGACACACTAAATGAAATTAGATAAAGTCCACCTGATATTTCTCAATATTAATTACTTATAAAAATTGAGTAATATTAGTTTATATAACCAACAACAGTTAATCTGCTTATTGTCACAAAACGGCTGTCAGTGTGAGACAGAACCCAAATGCAGGACAGGTGAATGGTATAAAACAGTCTTAAACAAAACAAACAAAAATCCTCGATGGGGGGAAAAACACGAAAAAATTATATAAAATTTTTTAGAATAAAATCTACTCAATCTAATTAGGTGGAAATCCTTGCCTCAATTTTATTGAGTAGTGTTGTAAATTCCCAATTATACTTCTTTGATATTTTCCATTGAATATTTTAATTTAATAATCTGGATTAAAATGTATGAGCACTTTATGTGGTTTTATCACGTTTGTGATTGTTAGTGCTCAATTAATATTGATTCTTGTTTTCTTAAGAGTAGTTGTTGGCTGGCTAATAAGGGCCTATTATATGGTGATATTATTGATCTTATTTGTAATAATACTTGAAAATAATTTAAAAATTATTAAATGATCATGCAGTTGTACTGTCTTGTGATTTCAAAAAGATTTAGAAAAATAAATCTCTATGAACTTGAATGAATCATACAGCAGGGGCGTGAAACTGCATACTCCCCCTACTGGAGAAATAAGGCACAGCAGGGGCGTACAACTGCCTGGGGCACAAAACTGCATGCTCCAGGTCTGCAGACTCCCCATATAGGAATACAATGGGATTTTAGCCGGACGGCATGCGAGCGTATACATGTTTGTTCTCACGTCAGTTTGCTAGCGAGTAGCCAAATTTGCATATTTTACACCTCATACAGAGGATGGGCTGCTTGTTGTCTAAGTCATGACATGCTGAATGCCCCTTGAGATGACCGTGAACTTCACATGGAACCTCCATCACCCACTCCCCTAAACATTCTCAATATTACTTTGATAGAACAGTTTTTAGGCAGTCTATCTCCACCATGAATATTAATCACATCCAAAAGTACCTACATGTTTGAATGTGCAATATTCTAGTGCAGAGCATGCAATACGGTTTATGCATAATTAAGTAAATTACGTGTATATTTGTAAAAAGCATAGTATACACAGTTTTGTTATACTTTGCATGTATATAATTAACTGTCCCTCTTACCTCTTATGTAAATTAATTGTTTTCTTCATTGATGTATTTTATTTTTATTCTATATATATTTTTTTCCATTTCCTGTGTTTGTCTATACTGTATTTTTTCATTCTGAGCTCCTGAAACCACAACACGTTGCTTGTCTTTGTGTGCACAATTGGAAAATAAAGCTTATTCAAAAAAATTTCTGATCAATTGCTCTTATACAATTTATTATACTCTTTTTGGTCTTAGCCAGTGCGTTATACACACATTATATTTCTACTATGTAGTTACATGTATGTAGATTTATGTAAACTTTGTCACTTGTTTTATGTACAGAAAATGTCTAATGTCAGAACTGTGTTTCTGTACAGGTATGTCTTTGATGGTGCGTTAAAAGTTCCACAGCTAGGTTTTACCTTGTCATGATGTCATACACGAAAACAGACAGTTTTACTGTACCATTTTGGGAATCGGCATACGTCACAAAACAGTACGATGGCTAATAAACTTTTGGGACATTTTGGGCTGCCATATCTCGACTTTCTTTGAGTTATACCCAGTATTCCTGACTACCACCTAGCCAAAAAGCACACATTTTTACTGTAGCATTTTTAAGTAATTGACCCCTGAAGTTGGCATATCTCACATAAAAATATAAATATCTTGTAGTGTACAAAAATATTATTAATTCCCCTGTGGAATTATAAAAGGTTTTTAATTATCTATAATTTAATTTTCTAGTTTTTATCATTTCTCTCTGGTTGCCCAGTACTTGATCCAGGTGTGCTCACCCAAGACGTACTGCCGGCTAAAAATATCAGAAAAGAAAGACACACACACAGTAACAGTCTACGTCTGTGTGAACGTCAAAGACTCCTTTTCAACGTAAGCAACACTCCATAAACCAACCAAAGCGAATCAAACACACATACACAGGGTATTGGGTTTTTTAATGTCCGATATTAAGAAAGCACTGTGGCCGCATGCATGGCCGATATAACACAAATGTAATTAAATGAGTAAATGAGAATCATACAGAAAATTGGTGAAACTAAATTAACAATTATTGTGTATTACAGCAAAGTCCCTCGTCTATATATGAGTCCGTACCAAAGGGTGTACAAATGTACACAAAGCCGAGTCTTTCTGGAGTGAAATGTTAATTTATTCATGCAGTTAATTAATCAATTGAGTTCACATTACGGCATTTTCCGAACGGCATTTATGCACCCTCGAAGGGCCCTTCGTGAAGGGGTTGGCATTTCTAGGGAAATTGAAAGGGTACACCTAAATCCCTTCGCAGCTGTGTGTGACACAGGACCTGAATGACAGGATTGGTGACTAATTGTGGCAGATAATGTTCACATCATGCCAGGTCGCCAAAAATAAAACAATGCATGAGAAACAGCTTCAGCATGTTAGTTGTGGTGTGTGACATCCTATGTATCAAGATAACGTTTACTAGCTAAGTAACGTTTTAATCGCTAACATAGCAGATTAGGAAAATTAGACCATTCCTGTCAGAGCATGCTACACAAGGCCTAGTGCCGGCTCTTGTCCTGTCCAGACTGGACTACTGCAATGCGCTACTGGGTTGACTTCCAGCTTGCACAACCAAACCTCTAGAGTCAAGAGATATCTTTAATGAACCGAAGAGAACACACGTCACTCCTCTATTCATTAAGCTTCATTGGCTCCCTATCAAATTTAACTACATTAAAGCGTAGCTAGCATGAGATCATGAAAATGACATTTCATGCAGTCTGTTATGTTGCCGTGTTTGACAGTAAGCTATCTGCCAAGAAAAAATATATATTTCATTTCTTTGATGAGCAAAAGCACAACATGCGTGTTGTCACACTGGGAGTTTTTGTCACTTGCCACTGACAAACATCCTGCTCCAGTCGTGGTTGAGTTTGTTGTGGATTAGCGTCTTCTGATGCTTCCTCGTCAGACTCGGGATCAAATTGGTAAAATCGCCGCCATCTCTAGCTACACATATAATATACATGACATCCAACCACATGTAGACCGTAATCCTGTAATGATGGTAGGCGTTCCATTTTTTTTTGTGTGTCAGATATTCACAGAAGAGATGGATAAGAGTTTTGAGTATTTTATTGAATGTTGTGAGTAGACCGATATGCGATTTTCAGGGCCGATACGATACCGATTATTTCCATGTGGATTAGACCGATAACCGATATTTTCAACCGATATATCTATGGTGTAAAATGTAAATTTATATAAAAATTAAGAACACAGGCTCTGAAACATTTGAAACATTTTTAATTCTGACTGAGAAATCTTAATCATAACACTTTTATTAAAAATAACAAAAGAAAGAAGGGAGCAACCATTGCTTTCTTTATTGCACCGCACTGTATTCTGTATTCTTTCTATTCTTTCTGTGTTTTATTGGTCTCTTCACATGTAAAGCTGCTTGGAAAGAAAAATGCATTGTAAAAACCACTAAATAAAAAAAATGAATTGAATGGAATAAATTATAATTATTTATGGAAAAAAATATGTTCTGATGACTAAAACATTGCATACAATACTAGAACTATTCAATAAGTCATTTTGCTCGTCATTGGATTAACTAGCACAATTTGAGTTATATTATAAGTGTAAATAATTTAATTGCCATCATAGCTTTATTGTGTATGTTGTTGAATAGGCCGCAAATGTTTTCATGAAGCTCTAACAATAAAAGCATATTTTAGGCACACTATTGCTTGAATGTATTGTCGGCAAGAAGGGCATTTAATCACACCCATGTGTGTCTCTGAACAATTATGTGCGTAAATAAGTTGCGAAAAATAACTTGATCTAACATTTGTCGCGAGGAGCTTGAAGTGCGGAGTATATATGTGTGTGTGTGCATGAGAGCACTCTCACTGAAGACGATTCATGTTCTTTATTTTAAAATTTCTTGTATTTTTGAAATGGCGTAACTTAAAATGACGTGCAAAACGCGAGCTCGATCAATTACAAGAAACGCGTTTGCATTGTGCTGCTCCTGGTATTGCCAAGATGGATGTTGAGATCGTGTTGCACCGTAGGGTGCGCCAGAAACACAAGTAGTTCAGTCTTGGCAGGGTTCAGCTAGAGTTGATGCCCTTTCATCCAAGCTGAGATGTCCTCGAGGCAAGCTGTAATGCGAGCTCCTACAGTGGTATTGTCTGGTCAAAACAAGATGTAAATCTGGGTGTCATCAGCATAACAGTGATACGAGAAGCCATGAGCCTGTATGATGGGTCCCAAGGATGTGATGTAGATAGAAAAAAGCAGCGTTCCACGTACCAATCCCCGAGGGACCCCAGTGATCAAGTGGTGAGCAGTGGACAGCGAGGCCCTCCATGACACCCTGAAGGATCTGTTGGAGAGGTAGGATTTGAACCACCGGAGAGGAGAGCCTGAGATTCCTAATGATGACAAGGTTGCTAGCAGTATCTGGTGATTGGCAGTGTCAAACGCGGCACAAAAGTCTAGCAGAATCAGGACCGAGGATTTAGATTCCGCCTTGGCTAGCCGCAGTGCTTCTGTGACCGATAGCAGTGCAGTCTCAGTGGAGTGGTTTGTTTTGAAGCCAGACTGTTTGTCATCCAGTAGTTTGTTCTGGGATAGGTAGGAAAACACCTGGTTGAACGCTGCCCGTTCCAGTGTTTTTTAAATAAATGGTAGGAGAGAGACAGGTCTGTAAATTTCCTATACCTTTTCTTTTGCTAATGCAAAATTATTTTTCACAGACACTCTGCCAGTGGTTAAAAATGTTGAACCTTTAAAACCTTAAAAATGTATGTTGTATGCAGGCTTTGCTCTAAGTCATCAACAGTGTTGTAATGAAATATTCATCTGTTTTATTCAAGTTTGAGATGCCCGTGTTTGTCAACAACGCTAAGACAAACAGATACTGCCTTTGTCAACAATTGTAAATAAGATGTTTTAAAGTGTTACACATAGTCATCAAAACTCGGCATACAAATCTCAAGAACAATCAATAAAAAGTAAATGCTGCAGTGCATGCTGGGTAATGTAATGCATTCTGTTATTTTTACCACCACTGTTGAGTTTCATAGTAAGAGCGTTGAACTCTTAGCATGTGTACAAATTGTTTTAGGATTCTATGATCAAATTGTTAAAATTACATTGTGGCACTCAACTGTATTTTATTCCAACAAATGACACTGATTTTCATTTGTCTCTTACACCACAGCTTGCTTTACACTAATGCTTCATCTCAATTAAAGGACAGGAATTTAATTGATGAATTACATTTACATTTAGGGCTTTGTCAAAATCGACTTACATTGCTTTATCCTTTACATTTTACATAGTTATTTGCAATCCCCGGGGATCGAACCCACAACCTTGCGTTGTTAACACAATGCTCTTACCTAAGCTACAGGAAAGATGCACGAATATACTAACATTTCACTCCAGAAAGACCGGTGGTACATTTTTACACCTGGGACTTTGCTGTTAGTAAACAAATGTTCCACACATGGCATTATATTAATTTTGGGCAGCTAAATTTAAATTGAAACCTAACTTTGTTAGCCCTCCTCTCTCCATTGTCTCCTTTATTCACGCACATAAAACCTGAATTAAATGCTAATAAAACTGAAATCATGATGGTTGGCCCTTACTCAAAGAACCTATCCCACCATGACTTTTTCATATATATTGATGGTGTTCAGCTTAGGCCTCGAAAACCGTGTGGAATTTGGGAGAACTGTTTGACCAAATGTTACGTTTTGATTCACATATCAGTCAGACTCCTATACTTCATCAACTTCACTGGCTTCCTGTGGCAAATCTCATTCAGTTTAAAGTATTAATTTTATTGTACATGACCTTACACCCGAGTTCCTTGCTGAGTTATAGCCAGATGGGGCCCAGATGGGTTTGATTTGGGCTGTCTTCTGGCCCTCATCTGGTTTTGTCCGCGGGTTCCATGTACATGGGTTAGCCCAGATGAAATGAACACTGCTAAGTGTGCATACTACAGGCTGCTAAATGTGACACTGAACGTTTTAGTTTAGATAATAAAATGATAACACGCAGAATCACTGATAGACACAGAAATAAATAAAACAGAGCTCACAGATGTTGATTTTGTTTGTTTGTCTAGTTTTTAAAAAAAAATTCTCTAGCACTTTTTACAGTTTTGCATTGTTGCAAAGAGCGCCTTTACAGAAGAGACATTTTAGCACAAGAAGGACAGGATAGAAATATGGCCAGGTAAAAATCCATTTAAGCCAACCTGCAGTTTATGTAGATAGAAATGGACCATTCTAAGGTTAATTGTGTAAGGTCTTTATAAACATTCTTAGTTTTATTGACAGACATGCAATATAATGTAAGTAATATTACCCACTGGACCTTTAACTTTAACTTCCAATAACTGCTCCATTGTGTACATTCTACCTATCATTGTATGGGTAATTCGCAACAGCCACGGCGTTAACATCAGCCGTTACACTTTTTTTGCAAAATATTACAGGCTATCGATATAGGGTCTTTCGAGTGGAGCTACCTAATTTCAACAGATTGACCAATAAAATAGGATTTACGGAATTCCAGCCAATCAAACTACAGAGGCCAAGAGGCAGTTCAGCCAATATAATTAAAGAAGACAGGCGGCATATGACTGTGACTTTGAGATGCGAGAAGGCAAACATGACAAAGCCAAAGATTTAACAATAAAAATTAAAATGGGTTTCAGAGATGCAAACTACTTATGCGAATTCTCCTGTTTTAAATAAAAGATCGGTGGTTTGTCACATAATGTAATATGTGTTTGACTTGAAATGCCTGAAAACATAAAAGTTTAAATCATAGGGTGAGGCATACAGTATGAATGTGTGTATGATGGATTTAATTAACAAATAATTTTCTTTGGTTAAATCAGTTGTTTGGCAAATGGTTCCTTTAGTCAATAAATATGTTGTGCCAGCAATGTCCAAATACAGCTTTTATATGTTGTAGAAATATCAAATGTGGCAGAAATTTGCATATGGCCCCGTGCACAATATAGTTTTCCCACTTGAAGCACTGAGGAGTCCAAAGTAATTGAAAATCAAATACAGAACATATATTTAAATCATAAATCATCATATCTACCTATATTGAACTACATTTGATTAACAAATGTTGAAAACGGGTGGTGGAAGTGGAAGTATATTTTTTATACATTGCTATTCACTATTCTCTCTATATTGCTATAGATAATATATCTTCTTTGGTTTACATTTTTTCCCCTTTATTACCCGTTTAAAATCTGTAGAACCTGAATAATAATTGTATCGATTTTTTATCCTTGAAATGTCTCATTCATTATAGTTATTTGTACTTCAGAAAAAGAGATGTAATAGCCTGAATACTTTTGCAAGGCGATGCATATCAAACAATAACATGATACATTTAATTGAACAAACCTTTATCATGCAACTAAAACAAAGTAAAGTTTTGTGACAATTTAAACCATACTCTCAAAAATTCTGTTGCTGAACCTCATATCTGCAAATCCGCTTTTTTGTTCTTTTTTATTAATTAAACACTGTGTGAGTTGAAAAGCTCTTTTAACTCTCTTGCTGTCGCCGTCCCGAATACGGGACGCCTGTGTTTACTTCAATATTGTCCATGTTAATTCTAATCAAATCATGACAAACTTTATGCCGTCTGAAAGGTCGAAGAGTCTAGATTACAGATATAAGCAGTGTTTGACAAATTAAATTTTGAAGAAGGAGTCATTTATTCGTTTATGAAAAAAGGCAAATAAAAACTGTATTTTTATGTTTTGGTTTCATTCACGTTTCAATAAAAAGAAAATATTTTTAAATGTCGTTTTTTTTTAATATAATATAAACTTTGGAAAAAGTAAAATCAAAATGTGTATGTGTTTGTGTTTGGTCTGTGGTGTCAGATCAGATGTCATTTCAAGCAACCTAGTGACCTTTGGGAATCATCCTACAGATAGGGTGTCTCCTAGTGGCCATTTGTCATATTTCACCTAAAATACTTACAGAAACCAGATTACAGCAGATATCAAGCTGAAAATTTGAAGACTACTTGTTTAGACCTATGGCTTTTACTTTTTATAATTATTTTGCCAAAAATGTTTATATATATATATATTAATATTTCATCAAATAAAATAAATATTACAGCACATTTTCATAACAATACATTTAAAGTCCAATACCTTTTACACACATAATTATTATTTTATTTTTTAACTTCTACAATGATCCTCCAAGTGTCTTTTTTCAAAAGTGACCAACCATATGTCTCTACTCCAAAGCATTCAATAGTTACAGCTGTTTAAGTTTGCATAATGCATTTTTTTCTCTTGGCTCAAAATATGGACCGACAGTTAATATGTTTCATTGGTTAGACAATTGTAAAACCCACAGAATAACATGAAGTATTAGTTAAGATTTACTAAAATTACAAAAAATTATGAAATGTGGAGAACATGAAGATCCAAGTTTTCATCCAACATCAAGGTTATATTTTTTGATTATGCAAGATGTTGAAGTATTTATATTTTATGTGCTTAATAATGTAGAGCATCCCTCTTTCAAGAGCTTCCTTTCGAGTGTAGAGAGGCCGGTATATCTTTCCCTGTGTTCTGGAGTTTGGCTCTCCTCTCTTGTGGGCCAGTACTCGATCCACGTCTGCTCACCCAAGATGTACTGCAGTCTAAAAACAACAAGCGTAACACAAAGCCCAACACACAGTGACGTGGTGAGACTGCAAAGCACAATAATCATTTCCATTTAAACCTACAAAGATCATGAAATGCCTAAACCTACCTCGCGTCGAGGTTCGGTAGGTCAGTGGATTTGCCCATGATGAGATACGTCTTGTCTTTTTCGATTCCCAAAGAAGTTCTGCAATTGGGATGAGCCAGAAACTCCCTTATCTTTCCCTCCATATCTTCATCGGTGCCTGCAGGACAGTACAGTGGAAACAAATCCCTTTACAGAAATCAACCAAATTTTTAATCGTGCAGTATGCTCAGAGAAGTCACAGACGAACCTTCCTTTAGGACCTGCTCCACCTTCATATTATAGATGTCTGAATGTTTTGTCAACGTCATGTCAATCACTTTGACTTTATAAACTGTGA
This sequence comes from Triplophysa dalaica, assembly GCF_015846415.1. NCBI lineage: Eukaryota > Metazoa > Chordata > Actinopteri > Cypriniformes > Nemacheilidae > Triplophysa > Triplophysa dalaica. The sequence continues at coordinate 2,724,418 of NC_079543.1, forward strand.
AACATACAAACATACAGCATTATCAACACCAGAGCTGTAAAATGTATTTAACAAGTTCAGGTCAAAGGTTTTTCTTGCATCTGCACGACAGCCGAAAATGAATACAAACACACAATTGAATTTGTTTACCATAATCCATGCCAGCTTCACAAGCCTTATCCGAACGAATCTCTTCGCTGACTTTTGTTTTCTTCTGCAAACTGCAGTTTTCTGCATCAAGATGTATAATATAAAGCAAGAATTAAAAACGGTTCATTGTAACTTCAATAGATTCTGAAGTGTTTCTGAGTGACTTTACCTTCAGCACACTGACACACATCTCCATGACATAATCTGGTCAGAGCTCCGTCTTCTTTATCAGGGTGATAGTTCTTTGTACAGCGTGCGTCTGAGAAAACACAGAAGTTAACTCAAGAGAACATCTAGAGAACATCTAGAGAACATCTGGAGAACACTGTGAGTGTGTTAATATCTCACCTGGTGAATAATATTCATAGACGGTGACTGCAGCCGGTTGAAGCAAACCCACTCTATTAACCTTGTGTATTCTGAATGCGATTCTGTCTCTTTCTTTATGAGAAACCTATCAAGGCAGACGATCATGACATTTCATGAAAACCAAACAACATCTGAAAAATAGGGTTGAATACCTTATTGACATAGAGGATGAGTGACCCTCGATCCGAGAGCTCCTTGTTCATCTCAAATTTCTGAATGGCTCTGTCTCTGCCCATGGTCAACTGTTGTAGCAAAAACATGTAAGAAGCCATCACACGACACAGTCAAACATGGCTCATTTCTACGTGCTGTCTTAGATTCTTAGTACCTCTGTGAGATCTCTTTCATCCACTTTAAACCCTGTCAGTAAACCCACATCCAGAATACTCATGGTGGCGTCTCTTGTTTCACTTCTGTAGCTGTTGAGATCAATCAATTAATAAAAGCAGTTTATTACATACAGATCATATGCAGGGGTTGGACAAAATAATGAAAACATTAGTGACATCTCTTTATTAATGAGGCGTTGGACCACTGTTTGTCTTGTAACCCTGTACAGCTTATCAAAATGTAAAGATTGTTTTGTAAACTTACAAGAAGTCCATTATGAGCTTGTAACTTTCTTCAGCCCCTGGATAACTCACTACGCAATTAAAATTAAAATGATGAAGTGCATTAAAGTACAAGAAGTATTTCATGGTTTCCGTTCAACACCAAAGCAAAACTCAATCTTACCGGCACGTTCTCGTTCAAATTTAAGCCTCAGCTCAAAGTGTTTACAGTCAGAAATCTTGTCCACAGGTTTGGCATAATAAAGCATGAGCACCTGAAAACAGACACAGGTAACACTGGCGTCACACTTTCTGTAAATAAACATGAATGTGAAGACTATACATGTCAACTCACTGAGAGAGCGGCTGTTCCAGTTCCTTTAGCCGTCACGTTAAAGTTCTTATTGAGATCAAACTGTTGAGTGACACACACACATATTTCATTTGTTATCAGAATAATCACATCAGTAACTGCTTGCTCGGACCGACTGATGTCTGAATGACTTCTCACCTTGTCTGAGCGTGTAACATGCACGTTAGCTTTTCTGAAACCCCATCTGACTGGTTTGCTTCTTCCTTCAACAAACAGCATAACGTCCAGATTCAAGTTTTGCTCTTTCGTCTCCTCACCTGAATGGAATGAAAAGAGTAAAAGGTATTTAGCAGTTTGTGGTGAAGCTTGAGGAATGCACAGATGCTATTTGGCATATAGGTTGAAGTCACATCTTAACCATACCAGCAAATAAGAAATAATCTGAAGACTTAATACATGTTCAAAGGTGTGTTTTTGGTTATGACTTTTATTTTGTATTTCACTTTAGCCCTGTTTCTTTTATGCCCTTGTGTGTTCCAGTCATGTTCTCATTGGATTCTTTGTTTTGTGCTTATAAGTTCAGTTTGTTCATTGGTTCCTGTTCATTAGCTGAATGAATGAATGAATAAAGCAGTTATATGTTAAATAGTTATACGTGCTCCATTTAGTTATATTTGTTGGATGTAAACCCTCATGTTCGTGTCAATCTGCTGTTGGTGAAAGTTTTGTGGTCAAGCTTGTTCGTGGTCAAGTCTGCTCTTGCTCGAGTCTTTGTTTTTTGTATTTGCTCACATTGGATTTAATAAACTGCACATTGGTCCTACAATCGGCTCGCCTTTGTGGAGTTTGAGACGCTTCATTTCATCATTACCGGTTATCGAGATGAGAGTGCTTGCAGATGTGCCTGGAATCCTGTCAGCTGGAAAGGAAGTTTGTATAACTTCAAGTTGTTCTCCACCTGCTTCAAATGGGATGAAAATGGAGAGAGAGAGAGAGAGAGAGAGTCTGAAATGAGACGGTTGAGGGGTGATTTTGTTATAATAAAAACATTTGGAATTGTTTTGACTTCTATGGCGCTAACAACGTCAAGGTCGTAGGTTCGATCCCAGGGTATTGCACATAGAAACAAATCTTATTATAAATCTTATTATAGAAAGTATTATGCAATCCCAGATAGCAAATTTTTGCGGCCCACATCTGGCCCACACCTTACTCCCCATACTTTACTCATCTGGCCCACATACGGCGTGGAATGATGGCACTTGTGAGGTCCGCTCCTGTTTGCCAGATTTGGGCCACAGGCATGCCAAAGCTATGCCACATGTCAAACATCAGAACAAATAAAGCAGAGCTGAACCAAATATAAACAACAGTTCATTTAAATTCTGGCCCAGATTTATCCCAAAACCAACACCTTTCTGTGCTCCTGTTTGACAGAATTTGTATTGAGTTTCATTATTATTATAGTGATGATTGAGTTGTTAGTGATGAACATCTGCTTTTTAGAATAAAACAAATATTTACCCAGAGAAACACAAAAACTACAACCTGAATACAACCCAGCTAACAAAAGTTTGTTACGAGAACGTTCCTTTTAAAATATTCAAAATGTCAATTTTTTAAGTTTTAAGGTCATTCCCAGGTGACAAAAGTCACCATCATGGTGATCATTGTTTCCTTGAGTTGGGCTCGTGACCCTTGACATTTGTAAATATATGTACTTCTAAAGTATATTTGAAATTGATATTGAAATGATGCACTGATAAATGGGGTTGGTTGGTGAACATTGAGATAACTTCCAGATTTTCATTTGAAAAAATTGCTGTGCTGCTGATCCTGAAGGTATATTAAAACATCTGGGAATTTGATTGTATTTTTCAGTCTACAAAGTAGAAAAAAATGAATCAGAATTTAGAAACACAGATATGAAGAATCAGTTTATGAATCTCAACAATGGTAAGAATAAACAAAAGAAAACTTCATGCTGTGATGCATGCTGGGTAACATCATAGCACAAATAAATGTATAATTCCCTGCATGCATTGTGGTTGATCCATTTATCTGAGTGAGTTGGTTGTTTCTCACCATTGCTGAGATTCATACATTGATTCTTGATGTCTATGTGATTCTAAAATGTTGTTTGATAAGCATACATCCGTTTTGCACAAATCTTTCTAAAAATGTATATACAGTCATATTTCTTAATATTACATTGTTCTTTCAGGATCTACAGTTTAGCACTTAATCTAAATGAGTACTGAATTAAGTTATGACATTCACCAAAACCATTTGGTTTGATTCACATTTGATCTGCCATGACAAGTGCACTTTATATGTACCCACTTCCAGCAGATCAATCAAAACAATGCTGAGGGGTCAAGAGCCCAACCCATGGAAACACCGATCACCATGATGGTGACATTCTTAAAACATTAACATGTTTTTTTATGTATTCAAACATGTGAAAAACCTCTCATGAACGTTCTTATAACAATTTTTTGTTAGCTGGGCTGCATTTCAGGTTGTATTTCAGGTTGTAGTTGTGTTTCTTTGGGTAAATATTTTTTTTGTAGTTTTTGTTGAACTTTTCGGCAGTGATGCTGTTTGTTAACAGCAGATGTTCATGACTAATAACTCAATCATCACTATAATAATAATGAAACTAAATACAAATTCTGTCAAACAGGAGCACAGAAAGGTGTTGGTTTTGGGATAAATCTAGGTCAGAATTGAAATGAACTGTTGTTTATATTTGGTTCAGCTCTGCTTTATTTGTTTTGATGTTTGACATGTGGCATAGCTTTGGCATGTATGTGGCCCACATCTGGCAAACAGGAGCGGACCTCACAAGTGCCATCATTCCACGCGGTATGTGGGCCAGATGAGTAAAGTATGGGGAGTGAGGTGTGGGCCAGATGAGTAAAGTATGGGGAGTAAGGTGTGGGCCAGATTTGGGCCGCAAAAATTTGCTATCTGGGATGTAAGTCGCTTTGGATAAAAGTGTCTGGCAAATGCATAAATGTAGATGTTTGATTCTGTGCTCTTATTGGCTTTTCTTTCTTCATTGTTCAGTCCAAGTCATCCATTTCAAAAACATTTATAAAATGTTTGCTTTGTCATGGTAAAAAAATTGTTTGTAAAATTATATTTTAGTCTACTAAACTAATTTCAGACATGTAATTATCTAAGCATTAAAACAATGAGAACCATTTCACTAATGTGTCCAAAAACCTTTGACCGATACATTGAAAAAAATGATTCTTGAGTGTTAGTAAATATTACCCATTCAAATCAGTTCAATTGTACTCACATATACTAGGTAGCAAAGTAAACTACATGTAAACTTACTGAATCTACTCAATAAAACCTACATTTATCAGATATGAGTCATGACACACTAAAATAAATAAAGTCTTCCAAATATTTCTCAATGTTAGTTACTTATAAAAATGGAGTAATATTAGTTTATATAACCAACAACAGTTCATCTACTTATTATGAATGATAAATATTGAATAATTAAATACTAAATATGACTTATTCAGAGAAGCTTGAATTGACCTAAAAATGGTCAGAAACACGAGATCTCATCAATTGCTTTTATTGACCAAATAACAAACGTCTACAAAACCCCTTTGTGACAAAGAACACAAGATTCATTTGATGTCACCATTATTGTGATCAGTGTTCACTAGTTGAGCTCTTGACTCTTACATTTATGCGTTTACACATTAGCGAGACGCTCTTATCCAAAGCGACTAACATTGCATTATTTTATGCATTGTATCTGACTGTGTGCAGTCCTTTGGGATTAAACCCATGACATGGCATTCCTAGTGCAGTGCCGTGCACCAGCCACTGAGCCACATGAGAGTACACACCGTCACATTGAGACTAGTTTATCTCTGACTACATGTTTTACTGAAAAACTGAATTGCAGCTGAATTGAATCATGTCAATAAATATGATCTTACAAGCAGATGAATCTCACAGATGCCCAGACACATAAAGAATCAGTGTATGAAACTCAACAATGGTCACAATCAACAAAAGAAAGCTTCATGCTGCAATGCATGCTGGGTAATCATAGTACAAAACTCTTTGATGACTCCCAGCATGCATTTCCGTTTACCAGAATTAGTTTGATGATTATCACCATTGTTGTGGTGTTTATGATGACTGTTGATCTCGAAATGTAATCTGGACACACAAATTTCTACATGGCACATGTCATGGTAATTTTATTTGTCACTTCAGTGTAGAGTATTTCTTCAAACACTTTAGTTAGTAAAGCAGAAGTGTGGCGCATGAAACACAGCTCTGATTGATAAAAGAAGATATACTAGCTACCCGCAAAAGCTCAACTAAAGTGAACACTGATCACAATAAAGATGACATCAAATGAATCTTGTGTTCATTGTCACAAAGGGCTTTTGTAGACGTTTGTTATTTGGTCAATAAAAGCAATTGATGTGATCTCCTGTTTCTAACCATTTTCAGGTCAATTCAAGCTTCTCAGAATAAGTCATATTTAGTGTTTAATTATTCAATATTTATCATTCATAATAAGCAGATGAACTGTTGTTGGTTTTACAAACTAATATTACTCCATTTATAAAATTAATCTCACCCTGCTTCTCTGGATTAAGTTCCACACTTTTCACCATCAGCTCCACTAGGACACCCTCAGACTGAAGGAAAAATGGAGTTATCAACCTCAGGTCCACATTTTTTTTATGCTGCAGTCAACAAATAAAACTTTGCTAGAATGGCCAGAATGATTTAACAGACTCACCACCACTTTCAGGGTCTTCTTCACTCCATCAGGGGTGATAAAATCAGGCGCCGCAGCCTTCACCTCAATCTGATGTACGCCCAACTCCATGGGAATGATCACGTATGGAACGGTTTTGCTAGAAGAGCCCTCGACTTCTACAATTGTTCTGTATTTATGCTTATTACTGGCAGTGCTGCAAATGTGTTCTGTCTCCATAAACTCCACACGCACCTGTTGAAAATGAGACGGTGGACATCTCATAGAAATCTCCGTAGTGAACATAATAGCAGTCATTTATTGAATGTGAAATTCGACTTAAACATCAAAAGACAAAGAGATTATGTTAATAAAATGGGAAAGAGAAAGTGGCAGAAAGCATTACCTTCATCTTCCTTGGGGTGTAGTTGTGAATGATGGCTTTGATTTCCAGCTGCTCGTTGCGTACGGCCGAATACGGCATCTTGAGGTCGACGAAAAAATTCTTGAAAACAATCATCTCCAGAGGATCTGCCACACAGATACCTTTAGAAGAGACGGCAGGAGCGAAAATGTTACAAAGCCACATAATATAAAGAATATACATTGAATACATTTGACTCACCGTTTGAGTTTGACAAGCTAATGGCTAAGATTTGCCAGGTTGTGATGGATTCCATCAGGTTGATGTTGTCTTTTGATAGTACGCTGCCATTTGAGAAAATGAAGAGTCATTTTACACACAGATAAAACTCTTTCATCAAACAGGTCAGGCCCTGCTTACCAGGTTTTATCTTTGCATTGAGGAACAGTCACCTCCTCCCAAAGCCAGCTCTCAGGGAACTGTGTCCGTGACACAATATCTTCAGAGTCTGGGTAGTCATCATTGTCACCTACATAAACGTGTAAAAGTGTGATGGAATATATCATCAGTTAACATAAGATAATGAAATCAGTCATCATCTGATTCTGTATAACAAACAGAGATTGTAAGTGTTGTATGTTTAATGATATCATTAGTACCAATGTTTGGTGACCAGTTTAAGCTTTGGATAAAAGTAAAAATTAGATCTTTTAGTTTTGCATGTTTCTCACCATTTGATCTCCGTCTTCTCTTTGAAAGAGTAGGGCACTCGTTCACTAGAAGAAGAAATTGCACTAGGATTAGCATTAGCATTAGAGACACAGGAATTATCCTGTATATTATATAAATATGCAAGTCATTTTATTATCTGAAAAAGTACTTGTTCTGGTTTTGGTTCCTCCAGCGGTGCTGGACTCAAACATCAGACCAGCGTCATAGAAAACCCCCATACTGTCTCTTCCACTGGCCGCTGTACAACCTGTGTCATGTTTCTCAATCACGTCCCAGATCTACACAAAGCAAACCAGTTATCAAAGTTGAAGATTTCCTGTAGCTCAGTGATTAGAGCATTGCACAAAGTGATGAGTTCGATCCCAGGGGATTGCAAATACTTAGAAACAAATGTCTAGTATAATGCAATGTGAGTCGCTTTGGATAAACGCGTCTTCCAAATGCATAAATGTGAAGAAGAATTTTATTTTATTTTGGTTTGCTTTATGTTGTTTGATGAAGATTCATCACCTTCGACTGTGTGAGTCTGTTCTTGTTAAGGACATTCACAGCCTTGTCAACCACCACCAGCCCAACTTTAGCTCCAGGATCTCCAGTTATTTTCAAGCTGAACCTATCACCCGGACTATAAGTGTTGGCCTTGTTCTTTATCTCAAGACTGAGCTGTTGAATAAGAGACAAAAACACAGACGTGTTGAATATGATGTGAAGTCATGTCAGCTTAAACCAATAACTTTATGGTCAAGAGCTCTGAACCACATGAATATCTCAAGTTGTTAATAACTTCTGCTGATGCGTGAAATCTACTGATATGCTTTGTAAATAGAAATAAACAATGTTATCAAGAAAAAAACACTTAAACTATTGTATTATAAATAAACTCTCTTTCAACACTTTACCGTATTTAAAGCACAACTTTAACAACTAAAATTATTGTATGCTTCTTTTTTCCCTTTATCTGTTGTGAACAACTCATAGAAGAACACAATTCCTTTAATATCAGTGAGTGTTTTTGGGCTGTTCTTTGTTGTTTGATGAACATGCTGCTGCCCCTTGAAGAGCGAGTATACAGAGCAAATATACTGTAACACACATGTGTTTTGTTTCCTAACGTTTTACGTTCACAAAATAGAACATTTTAACAATGATACATGCTAATATGGGATGTTTGTCGTAATTTTGTGTTTATATGGCCTTTTCAAAGTAAGAAGATATGAAATAAGTCTGTAACTATAACTGGCTTTTTTCCATAACCACTCGCAAATAACAAGTGTATAACGTTATGTATGTTTTGCAGTGTCGTTGGAGAGTTTTAAACAATAAAATAGTACTTAATGTTCAAACACCCTGCGGCAAATGTTGTTTCCTGAATTAGCTTCACATTGCATGTGTAACCGGGACGCTCTGCACCGCTCCAAGCGGGCCTCGAACTGAGTTGGTCCGGCATGGGAGTCAGGCGCTAACAATAAAATAGTACTTAATGTTCAAACACCCTGCGGCAAATGTTGTTTCCTGAATTAGCTTCACATTGCATGTGTAACCGGGACGCTCCGCACCGCTCCAAGCGGGCCTCGAACTGAGTTGGTCCGGCATGGGAGTCAGGCGCTCCAGAGAGGAGGCTAAACACTGCAGTCCCTAACGTTTGTCGCTAGAGAGTCCTTGAGGCCGGGGAGTGAGGTTTACATACCGCACAGCTCTTCACTAGCTTGCCTCTGTTACACATACAATACAAGAATATATTTTGTTATTGTTGCTGTTTTTTACCTTTTTGCATTCAGTAGGCAAAACATATGACAGTGAAAGATCTGGTATGAAACTCTAGATGGTTATAGTCTACTAGTATGCTATAGTCTTTACACAATCAGACATAATAACTTTAGCACACAGCACAGCTGATTGTTTCCTTCTGTATCAGCAGCCAATGAGCTTGCTGCTCAACGTTTAAATCTCGGCTAGTGATTGTCGTAGCACTGCAGCGTGCATCAGAAACCCTCCTCCTTCCCCAGCTTCACCTGTATAGATCTGCTACAAGGTGGACATGTACGCTATAGGGGGTTATTCATATATGTTTTATGTACAGCAGCAGCATGCCTTACGAGCACACAGCAGCATGTTGTGGATGTTTTGGCAGTAGCTCCACCGCAGCGGCAGCAGCAACGTAGCAGATCTATTCCGTCAAGACCAGATACATTTATATGCCATATACACTACCATGCTAAGCCTTCGAGAGTTGTTATGACAGAAATTCACTTTTTGTGACTTGTTGCGCCGCTTGCGCTTTTTAACATCTTAGCGCATTAAATTCATTTAGCGCCGAATGCATTTATATAAATATATCAGTTTGGATGTCGCACTGGTGTGACGATTAAGAAAACTGGTCAGGCCGACAGGAAAAATATTCCTAAAAATGCAACCATTTGGTCGCAGAGCTTTGCTGTTTATTTGATGTTATAATATTTTTATTAGCAATTTCCTTTTTTAGAAATTAAAAACAAGATCTGACATATGTATGAAGGCATGAATTTCATAACTTTGACACATTTGTAAAGATATTTCTCCACACAAGATTTCTTGTTGTATCTTAAAACCTGTTATGGTAATGATATTTAACATCGTTGTGTACACAGTATGATGTTCTTTGTTTTTTAAGTGCTGATCATTTCTTGTGATGGTTTACTTACTGTTCCTGTGCACGTGTCCTTCACATCAACCCAGACGGAGTCAGAAACCACCTCATCTGATCCCACATGATAATACGCCAAGAAACGGAAAGACGGCACCATGTCTTTAGTCACAGGTAGAGAGAGAGTGACTAAAGACTGTCCTCTTCTCTTATACCTGTCCACCATCACGATCTGTCCTCTACTGATGATCTGAAAATAACAGACAAACGAGTAAAAAGACACCAGGGTTTTCAAATTCAGAAGATCTTTCCAGTCATGAAGTGGTATTGACAAATTATTGTAGATGTATTGACTTATTAGGACAGAATATGATTGTGGACTTGACCTGTGTATGCCGTAACTTTGTTTTGCCAACCTATTGAATGAAGTCCCTGTAAGCTTGTGAGCTATTTAAAGCCTCAGGGCTCTCACTGGTGTATAGAGTTGGACTTAGGATTTATTATATCTATAAGTATGCAGAGGTTTAATTTGACTGGGTCTGTACTGACCTAAACTGCAAAAACTGATCTGTAAAAATTGTGTGATTGAAACCAAAAGCATCGTACATTCTCTTGCCACGCATTAACCTTAAAGGGACAGTTCACCCGAAAAAAATTCTCTCAAAGAAGACAAATTAAGATATATGAAAGGATGTCAGTGACTTAACAGATCTCAACCCCCATTTACTGCCACAGAAGGTAAAATAAATTATTATTAAAGAGTTAATTGGGGATAAGATCTGTTTGGTCACTGACATTCTTCAAAATATCTGCTTTGGGTTTGGCAGAACTGTATAGAAGAAATGTATAATGGTTTGGAACAATCTGAGGATGAGTAAATGAAAACAGAATTTTCATTTTTGAGTGAATTATCCCTTTAAGAATAAAAAGTCGTCTCCAGACAGTTTTTATTTCATTATATGACCGTAAACCTCTCTCACCATGTACGTGTAATCTTGATCTTTGGCTCCTGGACTTTTTCCTGTGTACAGATTGACTTTCATATGATCACCGATCTCGAGCTCAGCAGCATCAATGCCGACGTGCAGGTAGTTTTGGGAGTTGCTTTTGGGAATGTACGCTTGAGCTGTCATCGTCTTCACTGCCTGCTGTTCATCTTGTAATCGTGGATCTATGGTCTTTGCCTGAAAAGATATAAAAACTGTAAGAGTGTATACAGATATAAATAACTATCAACAGTTGCAATTCTATTTAATGGAATATCCCAGATCAGCAATGACAAACAGGTCTTACGGTGATCTGCAGTGATGGAGAATCTCCCTGAGAATTGACGGTGACCTTTGCAATGCCATTGGCTTTTGATCGACCTCTGACCCACCCGGGGTTGACCTCAACTGCCACATTTTCAGCAGGCGTCTGGTCAGGATTTGTCACGTAAACCTTTTAAAAAAGCCAGACAAAAAAAAAGAAGGAACAAATAAAACAGAAAACAATAACTGTGATGTAACTTCACAGATTTATAATCAAGGTCTTCACGGTTGAACCCTTTTAGTCTAGATTCATACCGAGACGTCAAAGGGCATTCCAGGTTTGAAGAACTGAGATGTTCTCTTGAAGTGGATGGTGTACGGTGACGTCACAATCTGAATGCCTCTCTTTTGTGCTTCCACCATTTCACTGCCTGAAACACACACACACACCATTATGTCAACAGTACATAGACACAAACAACAGATAAACATAATAAACAACAGATAAACAGCGTGTGTTGATCTCACCGGTCTCTGTTAAAACACTGACTGAAACAAAGAGTGATTTCCCAACCAGCTGGAGGATGTTTGGAAAGGTCTGAATGATCATGTCCCTGGTCAGATCAGCTGAACCCTTTCCTTCTTCTATCTGTTTATATATCAGACACAGAATTTTATTAATATGTGTATAATGTAATCTAAATTTATTTTAGTACAGTTCAATTTGTAAGATCAGGTTTGTGCGCTCGGCTGTAATGCTCACTGGGACTCTTTGTAGAGAGGCGGCGATACTTGTTTTACTCTCACCATCCATCACACCAAACACCACAAACGCTTGTCCCTCAACCTTCTTCCCAAACAGATACCTAAAACACATAGGTTTTTAATCCCTCAGCATTTCTAGGCTCTCTTTTGAATTGTATTTGTACAACGGGTACAATAATGAGCTTTTCCACAACTGATGATTTATAAGATGAATTGATATAAATGCTCCGCATCTTGAAAAGGCAGGAACATCTAGACAACTTTAAGGACGAGTTTTTGTACTTAAATTCCTTTTCAATTTAATTTCACTCAATTAAATTGACATACTTGTTAAGAGAAGTTCATCTTACTCAGCAGTGATGTCGACTGTTAAACGCTCATCACCAACATAGAAGAAGGACTTGCTGGGCATTAAAGTGACTTCAAAAGTTGGAAGCACTGCAAACCAAAACAAACATATAAACACATACTTTGGGCTTCAGAGTTATCTCCATATTGCACAACATGCTGGCTTTGTTGACACACGTCTCACCATATTCTTTGACCTCAAAGTCTGAAGTGAACGTCGTCTGCGGGGTGTTTGCGTACCGTGTGACCACCTTCCAGATCCCAGGACTTCAAACATAAACATGTCAGATTTGATAACATTCAAACAAACGTCAGACCATGAATAGAGTTAAAATAAAAACTGATTTCACATCCACTGCTATATACAGTGATGAAGTGAGGGGATATTTTCATGTACTTACATCTACGGTGTCCTGATGTAGACACCATAGACAGTTTAAAATGAAGTTGTGTTCACCAGGGAAGAAAAGGATTTTAATATCAACACACCTGGCAACCTCAGGAATATTGTACTTTCCAGACTTCATTCCTTGACTTGGAGAAATCTTCTCTGATAAAACCGTGATGCCTTGTGGATTCTTTAGAAAACATTAGAAGAAGTCTCATGAGATATTAATGAAATGTGATGTATTTGTGTCTAGAATAACAGCGTGTTCTTATTGAAGCGTGTACCATGATATCCACTGAGACTCCAGACTGACTGTGTGGATGAAGGTTTGGAGTCAGAGAGAAAACCCGGTACTGGACTACAAACAGGATTGAAAGATTCATTCATCACTATCAACTGTATTTAGTTTATTTCAATCGTTCAGAATGATCAAATCTGGTTGTAAATGATGTCATGATCTTACCTGTGCTAGCAGGTGTGTAGATGGGTTTGTCTGTCTGTACAAATATATATCCCGACTGAAATGACACCATGACCACTTTCTCCAGGATTTTAGAAGGAAATTCAGCCTGTAAACACACATACTGCTTCTCCAGAGGATCATCAATGAAGTAGTTTTTATCATCGGGAATCTAAACACCAACAAAAACACATTTTTCAGAGATGGAATCACACAGTCATGTTCTTATTTTGAATGAAGGAGAAATCATTTTGAAACGAGACGCTGGAAACAATCGAATCACACACTTGTTCTTCACATTTGCGTCACCTTTATCTTTGCAACAAACTGGTATTTGTTGGCCGCTGTCAGGGTCACCGATTCAGAAAAGATTTCCACATTTTTGCGCGGGTGGTTCTTCACCACGATCCTCACTGTCAGGTCTCCTCCATTATAATCCTGAGCTTCCACGAACACGTTCTCTGAGGAACCAACCCTCAGCAAATTGGGAGCCAACAGAACGAATCTGGGAAGATAAAACCACAATGTCTTAAATACAATCTATACTCTAGAAGTTGATAGTGTTTTGAATACTCACAGTGGGTCACATAATGTGATGAGAGGAGAAGAGAGAAGAACAACAGTCGACCACAACAGATGCACCTTCATCCTGACTTTCTGTCCGTCTGTTCATGTTTGTGCAGAATCACAGATTTATACTCGACATCAGTGAATCAAACAAAAGATTAATAAATAACTCATGAGAATGTGAAGAGTTAACTGTAGTCTTATTCTGATTCCAGTAAACGGTTGTGTACATTCAACCTTTGATAATTTGGCAATTGCTGTGTTGATCTTGTAAAATATTGATCAGTACATTGAAACAGAAATGAAAGCACCACACAGAAGCTCAGCAGCACTCACAACAGAGAACTTCTCTGACTTGAAGTGTCATGGCAGCTGACACCATATTATCCTAAAATCATTATCAATTATTATCAGGTTGTGTTGCGGTACTACACAACTAACAACTGCAGATATTTTCCCTAGCACTTAACTAAGTAAAGATAACGTAGTAAATACGTTATCAAACTGGGTCATTCTCTTTTAAAAATTTGTGTGTCCTCATTATTTCATTTAAAATCTGAAAATGCAAACCGACGGAATTAGAAAGAACGTTCCACCAGGAAGAAGTTGTGAAGCAGAATGATCGGGAAAGCGATTTACTGTCCTTGTGAGAAGGCAATACGCTGCTTTTCTTTCGGCTCACCTTTCTAATGTTGAATAAGGCGTGTCGGCATGACCGTGTTGTCTTACACATTCAATCAAATCGAAAAGAGAAAGACCAAAGCCACGCCCACTATTTTTCTCACTCGAAATTCCATTTCACTCGGAAAAGCATCAAAATATGTAGGAAATACTTTTGTAACTTCCAGCATGGGGACTTTAACAAGTACTTCCTTTTTCATTTCATTTAGTCATTTAGCAGACGCTTTTATCCATAGTGACGTACAATAAAAGCGATCATGCTCGATAGCAAAATAACAAAAAGTACATCACAACTGTATACCAAGTATACACAGTATACCCAGCTAGTGGGGTTTATTTATATATATATATATAATATATATTTATATATTGTACATAGGCCTACTGTAAATTGGTTCTTAGAGGGTTCTTCTTTGCAAGAAAATAGGAATGTTGGTGAGATACGACTCGCTCTAGGGCCTATGAATCATGTTCGAGATCTACCTATGGGAAGGGCATCTGTACCTGAACTGCAGAAGCATTCAATTGCACCAAGTTTGGCTTTAACAGACAGGAGCGTGTTCCCTATGCCAGTTAAGGGCATTATGCATAAAGGCACCTGCATGCAGTACCTTTCCTCAGTTGATATTCACTTTCTCACAACCTCTGGTTTGTTGTTTGGACTTCATTAATGTCTACAGGAGGACTCGGCAGGTATCTCAGTCCCTCTCAAGGCATGCTGCTCACCAACCCCCTCCCCCACCCAAAACTGTTTTTCTAGGTAAGATGCTTCTAAGCATCCATCCACTAGGTGTCTTACAAAGCCTCAGCTCAGCCGTGAGAGCTTTTAACGTGTTGTCCCTGCTGTCCCTATTGTTCATGGCGAAACGGTGAGTGCACTGTAAAAAATACTTGTAAAATGCTCTCCCTTCAAAGACAAATAAGTAACTTGAATATAGAACTTTTAATTAATGAATGTCAAACTATTGTTTTGCATTTACTAAACAAAATTGGTCTAAACATGTTTCTCAGAAAGATGCGACAAGTTCACAATCATGTTCAAGAGCTCAACATGGGATCGCCGGTCTCCCGGATTTTGGTACTCAAATGTTGACAGGTATGCCATAGACAATACAGATAATTTCGATGAATTTATGTTCCCTCGGGCTAATTGGGATTTAAATATAAGCTCACCTGGCAATTTGAGAGATTTAATATTTTGCAGACCTAATCCCTTGCCTCACAGATTTATTCTCAACACCAGTGACAAACAAATCTTTATAAAAAAGAAGCGAGGAGGAGGAGAAAAGGTGGATATCGGCTTCATAGACAGAATTGGCCTATATGCCTATTATTAGCAACCTTCACCAACTGGTAAAAATAATCTCTCACCAATACATTTCTGCTGAAATAAAAAACACTGGCAAGAATTTTTATCAGCTGTCAAAAAAACTACATAACAAAGAACAGCAAACCCTCCTAAAATTAACACATTAAAAAGGATGTGAACGACCAGTTGACCTGCTTTTGAACTGCTGCTGTAACTGTGGGCTCACAATCATCCTGATCTCAATTTCCCAGAAGGCCAGAACTCTTTTAAATAACCAAGTCACACCCCTAGTTCTCTGAAAATTTAAAGAGTAAAACTTCTGCTATTTCTGTACCGACGACATCACGTTGGGCACAAGGTAAGTGTGACATTAAATTAACTACGGTTTTTAGATTAATGCATACAAAATTTAGAAAAACTTGAAAACTTAAAACAGAATATTTACTTTTTTTGTAAATCTGGCTCAGCTGTCCCATATATGAAAAATTATATGAAGCGTAAGTGTGAATAATAAATAATTTAATGGAATATTGGATTATATCCTGCTTATTGTCCAGACTTTAGTGCTGAATGCACCAGAAATGTCAATTGTAATATAAATGCTGCTGTGATCAGAAATATGAAGGTACAACTCCAACAACGGCGACATCTGAATGGATGGATTGTTGCTCTTCATGTTTCACTGGAATATGTGCCTGTCTGCGCTGTTGACTTTCAATTCTCTGTACACTGTAAAAAATGCCTGTGAAATTAACGGTAAAATCCTGTTGTTTTCACACAAAATAAACATTATCAGAAAGTGTCCGTAAAAATACGGAGAAACACTGTAAAATTGTCTGTAAGATTAACAGCAAAAATTCCATTGTTTTTACGGAAAACCCTGTAAACAATGCTGTGAAATTAACAGTAAAATTCTGTAGTTTTCACAGAGAAAACTGTTGTCAAAAAACGTCCATAAAAACACGGATAAAACTGTCAAAATCTCTGGGAAATGAACAGTGAAATTCCAAAGTTTTCACAAGGAGTTTCTTTCAAACTCCCAAACACTTTTATCACCTTCACTTACAGACACCACTGTCACTTTATTTATGTTGCACGTCTACAAAAGTTCTAATTGAAAATTAACACAAGTTTACATGTCGATGGTTTTGTTGGGTCACCATTATAGTGATGAGTGTTTGCTTTAGTTGGGGTCTTGACCCTTTGCTTTCCATCTATGAGTTGAAACACACTGACTCAGGAGGACGGAAAGCTCAGATAAAGCTAACGCGTTACATTATTTGTGTTGGTGAGTAAGTACATGTTGAAGAGTTTAGGTAGTGTTTTAAGTTACTTGTTGCTCTCATTTATGATATTGAATAAAATTAATTAATATACTGAATGTGTTTTACAGCACATCTAACACATGATAAATGTTCTAGCAGATATCTAGAATATAACAGTTTGTCTCAAAGATGGTGACAACAGAAAACCTCTAAAGATAAATGCAATGCATTCTGGGTATCATCAAAGCACAAAACTCATCAATGACTCCCAGCATGCATTGCGGCTGTAAGCTTTTCATTTGTTAGTCACCACTGTTGAGATTCATACACTGATTCTTGATGTCTGAGTCAAAGACAAAATGCAAGCTTTTTAACAGTTCAAATACTTTTTAGATTGATTGTTGCATGAAATGTGAATTTTAAAAGTAGATTCATTGAGGTGTTTGTAACAAGTACAATAAGTAATTAAACAACATCCCTGATAAAGAGTAAATATCTAATCACACTTTCATTTGATTTGCTACAAGACTGCGTTTTATATAAAACAATGTCATAGCAGCACAAAGATAACTGTAAACTTATTTATGACGGCTGAAAGAGCCCAACTAAAGCAAACACTGATCACAAAAACGGTGACTTTAAATAAACCAATAAAGCATCAAGTCATGGCTGTTATGCTGCAGTCCCTGTGAAGCAGAAGTGATGATCGTCTTCAGTATTCTGACGTATTTACAAGATGAATAGTGGGTGTGGCTGGTGTTTTCCACTGTGAATTGATTGGATGAATAAAAACAGGATGTTCCCGTAATTTTACGGTAGTTTGCTGGTAACCACAGCTGCCGGTATTTTTCCGTAAAAACAACGAAATTTGTATTTTCTCTTTTCTTTTCTGATATTAAATGTTTTGTGGGTCACCACTAAGCTGAAGAGTGGAGTCTGTGTTCAACTCACAGTCAGGCAAAGATATTCTGATGTCATGCTGCATGTTGCTTTGTTTAAAAGTGACTTTAATAATGAATTACAAAGAAATAAATTAAGTAAATGTAATGTTATCACTTTTATGCATTTGGACCAAGTTTTCATTTTCTATAAAGAAATGTTGTTAATATAAAAAGCTCAAATGTATTAAGTTCATTCACAGTTTGAAGTTTGTGCCCTGAAGTTTTAAGCTAAGCTGCAAACTGCACAGCTGTTAACATTCTTTTCCTGTATTTTTTACAGAATTTTACTGGTAACCACAGCTGCCGGTATTTTTCCGTAAAAATTACGGAACATTTTTTACAGTGTACGTCATATTGAGTATCTAGATTACTTTTCATCTTTCCTTTGGTCTAAGCATGCCATGTATAGTTTAGACATTAAATCAGTTTTGTTATTATGAACTTTTCGTAGAAATATTAAACCCTAAATGTATTGTAATAAGTTGCTGTTTTAGTGAATGAAGGAACCTGAAACGAACAGAACTTGGAAAAGAAGCCCCGTCATCACTATAGTTTAAATTCAGTTGAGGATCATGAGTTTAACCAGTCACAATATTTCTATTTAATCTTCACAGTAAACAAGTGTAAGAAATAATAATAAAGAATAAGTAAAACAATGATGTCTATAATTGCTAATTTATATACTGTTATGGGGAACATGTTATAGAGATTAAGAAATGGCAATATACATTTTTTGATAATTTATAACTTGACAAGATTTATAAAGTTTCCGTGAAGAATCAGTAACTTATTGTGTGCAGTTGGTCTAAGACAATATAAAACAATGAGCATTCCTTTATATTTTGATGTTTCCAATGACAGAAAACACTTGAAATCAATAAACAGTGCAAACATTAACCATTTTTTGACAAAAAAATAATATTGAAATTAAATTAAATGTTGTTGTTAACTACTAACATATCCAAGACTGTAAAAAATCTCCTTCACATGTATACCTACAAAATATTTAGAATAATTCCTTTTTTTTCATGAAAAACAGCAATTGCTCCATGTTAACAAACTAGAATTGAAAGGGTTAAAATAATGGAAATTAAACTGATTCTGTTGAAAAAATAGTAATTGAAATTGTGAAACAATATCAATATATAATATTTTTATGACCGTTTTTGGATATGGATTTGGACATTTTTGTGAGTGTGATTTTTTATGATTATTGTTGTTGTGGATTATTATTAACACATCCAAGAACGTAATAATAAAAAAATCAGCTTCACATTTAGTATATGGAAAATAATCTGAATTATTTATTGTGTTCATAAAAACAACAGGGAAACTATGTAAACAAACGGGTATTTAAAGGGTTAAAATTCTAAAAATAAAAAAATGTTTGATAGTTATGATAAGAACTGATTCTATTAAAAAAAGTTATTGAAAGCGTGAAAAAAATATGGATATAGGCTATAATATTTTTGTTACCATGTTCGGACATTGACATAATTGTCCATTTTCAGCATAAGTGTGAGTTTTATAAATTGATACACAAGGGTTAAATGCGCTTTTCCCACTGGAGGGTTTCAATAATTTAACGTGGACTTTTAAGAATGCTGTTACTGTACAAATAGTAGTTCAAGAGCAAAAACAATACAATACAGAGTGAAAGAGAAAAACTTTTGAAATCTTCCTGAAAAATCTTCTGTCAAGTGAACGGGACGCCGACTGTGTGTGAAGCGGATGGAAAACCCGGAGCGGAGTTCACGGAACTCAATCAGATTGATAACAGAATGCTTTCATCGGGGATGTGAATCCACTCCTTTTCGCACATACAGCCTACTTAGCACTGAAGTGGAACTGTGCCACCTGTTTTCCTACAGTATTTACAGATGATTTAATACATACTTCTATCAATGCTCTTTTAAAAGTTGTTTCCCATACCCATTAGTTGAATATTAAGTAATTAATTCAGTTATTTCACGAACAGTTATCGCTAACGGCGGGTTCATCACTTCAGACCAGCGCCTCTACGCGAGTAGCTGTACCGTCTCATCCACTCCGTTGTCATGGAGATGACGTCATTATGCAGCACGGTCGGTGCCAGGCGGAGCTCTCGGGAGCGCGCATCCAGTCTTGGGCAGACAGTCGACCGGAGAGGGTGTGCGAACGGTCTTTTAACGTTTGCGGTCTTATAATCGTGTTTTTTGCCGTCTCGAAGTCGCTCAACATCAGAGGTCAACATGCGCGAGATCGTGCACCTGCAAGCCGGACAGTGCGGCAATCAGATCGGAGCGAAGGTATAATTAGATCCGTTTTCTCACGGGCTATGTGTAGCATATTGACATAATTTCAATACAAAGATAGACAACAATGCATGTTTTGTCTGCGTTTTTTTCTTCGAAAAATCAATTGATTTGTGCGTAGCTGTCGAATCCCTTGCAGTTGTCCCAATAGGCAGTCGGATGAGAATAAAAAAATGCGTCATTTTTTTAACAGTCCATCGACGACGGATTAATTTGTTGACAAATTGTACCGACATCGCGTTATTTTGCTCAGATGAATGAAGATGCGCGTCTCGCGCTGGCTATCAGAGGGGTGTGGCCGACTCAGTACGTGCTGTCAATAGATTTACATTATTCATGTATCCCGAACAGACATACTACGAAACATTCCTTTTAAAAAACTGTTGTGTTAATAATATTTTCCTCAAAACATCAGATATCGTTTAATGTGCTCTCCAGTGAGACGAGATGCTCTCACGCGTTTGCTATTGTTCTGTGGGGGAGGGGTCGTTCTTCCCACGAAATATTGGGATATTCAAAATATGCGTTTTAAATTCAGTGTGTAAAATAAGAAAAAGTCTTGATTGTTGTTGACATGCCATTTGGCAGATAATGGAGATCTTCCTTGTCAGATAATTAAAGTTAATTGTTAAATGAAAGTTTTTAAAATACATTCTCTCTCTTTCAGTTCTGGGAGGTGATCAGCGATGAACACGGGATCGACCCGACAGGCACCTATCACGGAGACAGTGACCTGCAGCTGGACCGCATCAGTGTGTACTACAATGAGGCTTCTGGTGGGTACATCGCCATGGCAACCAACAGGGGCAGTCACACGTCTGATGCCTGTACTGAGCTATGACGTCACACAAATACACACCATCTTACCCTGTTATGAATGCCCGTTCTGTAGATTCAGATTGTTGAGAAAGCAGGTTCAGCAAACACATTAACAACGATTCAATGGGGTCACGATGAAGACAGCATCACGATATTCTGATAAAAATGCTTGAAATGAAACTGGAGAAGAAATGTAACTGAAAATACAACTAAAACGTATTTATTTACAATACATTTACAAAAGATTTTTGTTTTGGATAAAGGTTCAATTGCTTTAATTGAATCTTCTATTTGTATGTTTTGAATTGATTACGAATAAGGAAAATAAATAAGGAATTAAAATGATAAAACATTACTGTCTATGAATTTGTGTTTTCAGGGGGGAAGTATGTACCTCGAGCCATTCTCGTGGATCTAGAACCCGGAACCATGGACTCTGTCCGCTCGGGTCCTTTCGGACAGATATTCAGACCCGATAACTTTGTCTTTGGTAATTTTATCTCGTAAGGGAATATCAAAACTCGTACAGTGTTTCTCAAATGTGCAGTATTTCTAGCATTTGTCTTGTGTCTCAGGTCAGAGCGGAGCGGGTAATAACTGGGCTAAAGGTCATTACACTGAAGGAGCGGAGCTGGTGGACTCCGTTCTGGATGTGGTCCGTAAAGAGGCGGAGAGCTGCGATTGCCTGCAGGGCTTCCAGCTCACACACTCGCTGGGAGGAGGAACGGGCTCGGGCATGGGCACCCTCATGATCAGCAAGATCCGCGAAGAGTACCCCGACCGCATCATGAACACCTTCAGCGTGGTACCCTCGCCCAAAGTGTCCGACACCGTGGTGGAGCCCTACAACGCCACACTGTCCGTCCACCAGCTGGTGGAGAACACGGACGAGACGTACTGCATCGACAACGAAGCGCTGTACGACATCTGCTTCCGCACACTCAAGCTCACCACTCCCACATACGGTGACCTTAACCACCTTGTCTCAGCCACCATGAGCGGGGTCACCACCTGCCTGAGGTTCCCCGGGCAGCTGAACGCCGACCTCCGCAAGCTGGCCGTCAACATGGTGCCCTTCCCCCGTCTGCACTTCTTCATGCCCGGCTTCGCTCCTCTCACCAGCAGGGGGAGCCAGCAGTACCGCGCCCTCTCCGTCCCTGAGCTCACCCAGCAGATGTTCGATGCCAAGAACATGATGGCCGCCTGCGACCCGCGTCACGGACGCTACCTGACGGTGGCCGCCGTGTTCCGTGGCCGCATGTCCATGAAGGAGGTGGACGAGCAGATGCTCAACGTGCAGAACAAGAACAGCAGCTACTTCGTCGAGTGGATCCCTAACAACGTGAAGACGGCCGTTTGTGACATCCCGCCGCGCGGGCTCAAGATGTCTGCCACCTTCATCGGCAACAGCACGGCCATCCAGGAGCTGTTCAAGCGCATCTCCGAGCAGTTCACCGCCATGTTCCGCCGCAAGGCTTTCCTTCACTGGTACACCGGCGAGGGCATGGACGAGATGGAGTTCACCGAGGCCGAGAGCAACATGAACGACCTGGTGTCCGAGTACCAGCAGTACCAGGACGCCACTGCTGAGGAGGGAGAGTTTGAGGAGGAGGGTGAAGAGGAGGCTGCCTGATCTCCTTCACGTTCAGATCTTTCATCTTCGGCTTCATTCATCCATTTACTCATATTGCAGGTCCATCTTCTCACCTCGCCATCATCTGTGCTCTTAACCTTCTAGATATTATTTCAGCACTGTCACATTCTCAACTTCCTCATCCTCAAACGATTTTGGATTCACAGAATAAATGCGACCAATCTGATGCTCAAAGTTGTGTCTCTTGAGATTATTTGGCATCTTTTGACTTTCTCATTTTTATTGGGGATTATTCGTTTAAAAATAATAGGCATGAAAATGAAAATTAAAGTTTTTAGGAGGATCTATTGACAGAAATGCATTATAATATACAAAACTAATTCTTCATTGGTATATAAAGACCTTACATAATGAAGCGTTATATTTTTAATACCTTAGAATAAGATGTTTTATATCTACATGGAGAGCGGCCCTTCATACATTGAATTTGCCGCCATGTTTTGTACAGAAGCCCTAAACGGATAAACAACTCTACAACTTGCGTTTCTGTCCAGATGGGATACAGTTACCTCCACTGGACATGCGCACTTCAATGCCGCATATTTTTTGTCATGATGAAAACAGTTGATTAATATGTTTTATTATTGTAAGGTTAAGGTTGTAGGCGTATCTAATGTAATTTATTGTAATTACATGGCAAGATTTCGCCCCACAACCGGGCTTCTGGCCGCATCCCTTCAAGCAACACGCAGCATAATGCCTACCTGCAGTTCCTCAACTCTACGCGAGAGGGTGCGTTTTCACATTTTAAAATTAAAATAAAAAAAACAGTTTCACTTCACTTGCAAACCATCCTCACAGTCACTTACAGGGTTGACTTAAAGTATATTGTGACAGTGTGAGAGCAAGGCTGTTTAAATAAGATTACATCTGGTTACACCTGTTGATTCAGCACATGTTCAATGCATTTAGAGTTAGAAGAGAGAGAGAATATATAACAGGCAATACAAATGTTGAGGTCCATTCATATTGCTTCTCGCAGATTCGTTTTTTTTCAAATGATGCTAAAACGAAGGCGTTCTCATGAAAGTGTTTGCATATGAAGTTAAAGTCTCACCAAAAAATGACAATTCTGATGGCATTTCATCACCCTCGTGTCATTTCAAATAAGTAAGAGTTTCCTTCTAATGCAGAACACAAAAGAAGATATTTTGAAGAATGTTGGTGACCAAACAACATTGAACACCTTTCAAATCCATTGTACGGACATTTCTCAAAGTATCATCTTTTGTGCTTCACAGAAAAAAAGAGTCACATACACATGAGGGTGGATGCTGGCACAAATGATGCAAAACAGGACTAAAGATGCTGCTCATCATTGACAATGTGAAATTGTTCAGATATTTGTGTGAAAACCTGTTGTGGAGAAATAGGCCACACATACACACACACACAGAGATCAGGAAGTGCCGTCTTGCTAGTTGGCGGAATTGGTTGCTTGGTGTGAGGATGTGTGTGTGCACAGTGTGCGTTGATGTGTGTTATTAAAAGATCTGATGACTCCGGTCAGCTGAAGCCCTGAACATCACGGATGGGCCTCAGGACACACCTGCAACATGGGTTCAAGGATAAAGTAAGATTCTCGTGTTGTATCTTTCTGATCCCCTCTCTCTATTTGTTCATGTTGTGGTCATGTATGCTCACTTCCTCTTCCTCACTCTGTTCATTCTCAAATGCGAGACTGTCTGCCGTATCACAACTTAATAATTCAACTTATTTTCATAAAAGCAACAACTTTTGAAAAGTACTGTTGCACTGGAAAATCCGCAGGCGAGCAGATTCAGAATTTTGAAGTATATCAAAAGCGTAAAAGTAAAATGTGGAAAAGCTAGTGGAGCATTTCTTAGGTTTTATTTTTTGCAATGGCTTTAAATCATCTGTTGACAATGTGGTTTCAAGTTCACGCAACTGCGCAAAGCAGATTTTAAGTTCTTCATGGTCTTTGGAACAATGTTGCACATTTTGATTGTCTCTCTTATTTTACACACTTGATTCCAAACATCATCTTGATTTAAGAGAGGGATCAATGAATTGGGTGTGTCATGTGCGATGCTGTGGTCCATGATCAAAACCTACTTTAGTGTGACATCACATTAACTAATAGTTCACTGAAATCTGACAAAGTGTCAAAGTAGTGTTTATTTTTACAGTTTGTCTTTTTGCTCAAAAGTATGCTTGCTCTTTCTTTCTTAAAGTGACAGTTCACCCAAAATTTTAATTCTGTGATCATTTACACACCCTCTGGTTTGGAATGACAAGAGGGTGAGTAAATGTTGACAGATTATTTATTTTTTTGGGGGGTGAACTATCCAATGGTTAAGTCAATGGATGCCAGTGATGTTTGTTAACTAACGTTGTTCCAGAATGTCTTCATAAAGTCTTGAATTGAGATGGCATTCTCCATTAAATAAGGATAGATCTTTCATTTTAAGGTGAACTATCCCAAAATGAACATACTTGCTACTTTATGCATGTACACTGTAAAACACTTTAAATAACGTTACTGTTTTGTTTTGTAGAGTTGTTGTGTCTTTTTGAAATACGGTAAAATATGTCAAATAAGACATTTATAGACTGCATAAGAACCATGTAATTTTTCTTACTATTTTATGTTTTTTTTCTGGTGCACCATGCTGCGGCGATGTTATCTATTTTTTATATTTGTCCCACAGTGTAGGTTTTAAGCAGGACATTCCTGTGCCACTGTATCGCACAGCTGCCCGATATCAAAGAAACATCTGTTATGTAGGCTACACAGTACGACCACATTTCATATGTCATGATTTTGAAAGATCATTTGAATAAGAATTCCACACCACCAACACACAATATTATTGACTTCATTTGTATTATACTTGAGACTTCATTCATACCCGGAAGCACTGGCATTCATATCAAGCGACTCTTTTTGTTCGCTGCTAAACTGGAACGTGTTTAACCACATCCTGCAGCATAAATGAAACGCATCATGTCGCGTGATTCACATTGGTGTGCATCGTCTGTTTTGAGTGTCAGTATTTACTATGAGTTCCGTTGAATGCAAAATGACCTTGCTGAGTGTGATGTTGTTGTTCGTAGGAAAAACCCTGACAAAACCTTCTACTGGCTCTTTCAAGCCTCGTCTCCAATTGCCAGAGATAAAGGTGGGTACACACACGCACGGCTATGTCTTCTCAGAAAGACTTACTTCCTGTCATGTGACCCGAGGCAGAAAAAACACACAGCTGATACACTCGCATCAAACTGAAAGAAAGTGAAGTATGCTAGAGTCTCCTGACAGGGTGGAGAGAGTAAACACACTGCCAATCTAAAGAGAGAGAGAGACAAATGAGAGTAATTCTGGTCTGAGGCCCGAGCTCGGTTTATATGAGGTCTGGATGTAGATACCAAGCCTGGTTAGCGTAAAAGGATAAATTTTGACCTTTTTTTAACCACATCCTCTTGAATGTTTTTTAAGCGTTTGTGTGTGTGATCTCTTGATCCGAATAGATCCTGACGTGTTGTACCAGTTCCCTGAAGACTTCAGTGATGAGGTTGGTACTGTAGACACAGCGTGGTCTGAATCTTTCATCTGTCCCAGTCACACAAATATTTTCTTCCAGAAAAGGGTTTAGAAAAAGTGGTATGAAAATCAATAATCCGTGCCTGAGTAAAAGATATTTATGTTATAAATGTGTTGTAACATGGAGGCCAACTGGAACATCGATGTGTCTGGGAGATGTTCAGGATAGGAGGTGACACTTGGTGATAACTTGGTGATAACCCTTCTAATGTTCTCCTACAGGAATCTCTGAGGTCCTTACCACGCTTCTGCTTTCCCTACGACATCGAGAGGTAAAATGTATTCATATTTGCTTATGTAACTTTATGCATTTGGCAGATGCTTTTATCCAAAGCAATTTACCGCGCATCCCGTAACATTTCACCTGGAAATGAAACCCCTAAGATCGCACTGCTAACACAATGTCAGCTCATTCATTCACTTAAATATTTTGTAAATGTCATGATTTATTTAATTATTGATTAATTGGCAGGGTGAAGGACACTGTTGCCGTGCAGCACTTCACGTTTGTCTTGACAGATCTGGAGGGATGTCAGCGTTTTGGATTCTGCAGACTCACGACCAGCTCTCAGACGTGCATGTGTATACTCAGGTCGAAACTCTCTCTTACGAAATAAGAAGTACTCAAGTGTACTAATGCATTAATGCAGGGTTAAAGAGACAGACCCAGCGTTTTGACCCAATGCTAGGTTGCAAATGAGCGGCCATTTTTCTTTTTTCAAGAGGTGTAAATTGAAGTATGTATATAAAGTTTTTTTGAAGAGTTTGGTTCCAAAATGAAATAACTTTTTCTAAAATCCTGTTTTTTATTATGTCGTCACGTTTTTATTGTGTTAGTTAGCTGTATTTTATTAATATTAATTATTTAAAGTTATTGTGGCTTAAATCAAAACAAGCCAACTGCAGTTTGATTGATATTAATTGGAATGCACAAAAAAATATATTTTTGGAACATTTTAGAAACGGAGTTATCTTATTTGGGAACCAAACTCTTTAAATAAAAAGTGGCCCCAAGTATTACTGATAAAGTACAGTACATAGACATTATACTCACTACATAAAGTATGATTACATTATGGTTACATTAAAAGTATGAATACACTCTTAAAAATTAAGATGCTTCAAAGGTTCTTCACATGCCCTAAAATCATTTTAAGTTTCACAAAGAACCATTCAGTCAAAGGTTATTTAAAGAACCCTGTCTTTATTACCTTCTTCATGATCTGAAGAACCTTTTGTTATGATTTGAGGCATGATTGGCCAGTTATTCAGTGCCTAGTGATTGGTCGAATACTGCAAGCGTGTGACAGAAATGTAACGCCTCTTAACATATTTGGAACATCAGGTTCGTCCACCTACTTGCGTATACATTTGGACGGTCTTAGTCAAATCATACCACGAACTTAGATTTGTGGGGGTGTGGTAACACGAGGCGCTTCAGGCAGGTCTGGGTATTTGCTTTTAGATAGAATGCATCTTTTGTTCCAACACTTTAATTTTGGCAATTTTACATGTCTTATACATGCATGGGCAACTTATAACACACCAAAGAAAAGACACCGAAAAAAACTTGTTCGTGCCATATGATCCCTTTAATAAAATGATCTTGATGCTTATTTTCGAATGGTCAACTCTTGAGCACATGATCTAAAGCGCATACTTTGTCCACAACAGTTATTTGCCGTGGTTTGAGGTCTTTTACAAACTTCTGAACAGTCTAGCAGACTACATGACTAAAGGACAGGTGAGACGATCCCTACACTATATAAACCCTTTTCACACTGTCTATATATTGTGTCACATTTCCATCTGTGTAATACTCCGACAGACCAACGAGATGACAGAACTCCTGTCTCTGCTGCACAATCACCCTGTACCGCCAGCCATCGGATCAATCACTTTACAGATGGTAAGTCACTCATTTGCAGGAGGAAGTTCTGCTTATGACATCGCATGTGTGATATCACAATCAGGTTCATGTGTTGTTCACTGAGGGAGGGAAGCTACAAATCCGCAGTGAGATGCCTGGCATATGTGGACACACTCCAATAGGGGAGGAGTCAGAGGGGGTGAGTCCCAGACCGGTGGACTAAACCTTCGCTAAACCGCCAATACTAAAGCAAAATAACCCCTCGTGTTCGCCAGCGTACTAAATGAAACATTCACTGATGTGGATACTAATCATGAGTTGTTTGTGACATAAAACACTAACATGAGAGTGAGACACGTGTGCTTGAACTTTCAGTAACCACTGAATTTTGATTCATCTAACCTGAAACCTTCAGTACAGATCCTCTTTCACATGCTCTGCTTCTGTTGTTTTATTGTAGCTTTGTTCATATTTTGATTGTTAGCTTTACATTTATATTGTTATTTTTAATGTTCCATTTAAATTTTTTTGTTAAATGCCTTTTGTCATTTTATTATATACTTATTTTTAATATGGTCTAAATGTTTACATTTTATTTAAGTTAAGCCTATTTAAATGATTTCTTTGTTATGAATAAACAATGAGAATTATTTTTTAATAATGTTAAGACCTTTACTTCTTTCAGAATACTTCTAATTTGAGTCAACCACAATAATAAACGATCCAAATTGGCCATATTGTTTGGCTTTGTGACTTTTATTTTAATACCAACTGTAGCTTTTTGTTTCTTTCCATCAGATCCCATACTTTATTGCTCCAGATCCCAAAGCCCTGCCTTCTATTCCAGAGAATGTGAGTTCATTTGTCCATAAATCCAACCGCCCATTTAATCCGTGTGTCTTTGCATCATCCATTCCAGCTAATTATGTTTTAAATCCATGTTTTATTTTTATTTCATCATGTGTTAATGTTTGCATGTGTGTGTGTCTGCGTATCAGAGGAATCTGACCGAGCTGGTGGTCGCAGTGGACGTTGGAAATCTCCTGCAGCTTTACGCCAGCATGCTGTTTGAGAGACGCATTCTCATCTACTGCAGTAAACTCAGCACAGTGAGTCTGAATCACCAGCCGTCAATGAAATGAACAGCATGGCGACAATGTGTTTCAGTCCATCATAAAAAACTGTGAATACCGCTCAGCGCTTGCTTTAGTCTGTCGTACATCCAATGAAAGAGACAAAAGAATGCATTCAAGCTGCTTGCTTTGATCATCAGAACATTTGAATTTGAATTAACAAACATGTTTATTGAATATATGAATATGCACCTATTTTGTGTTATTTTAGCTTACAGCCTGCGTGCACGCGTGTAATGGAATGCTCTTTCCCATGTACTGGCAACACATCTTCATTCCCGTCCTTCCACCGCACCTGCTGGACTACTGCTGGTGAGAACACACACCATGACCCGTCCACCCACTCTCAAAAGGCGTATTAACACGTGTGAACATGTCATATAAATACATTATGTATCACTAGCTACGTTTCCAAAGTTGCAAATTTTAATTATGCGCACCTGCTGGAATATCGGATAAAACATTTGCGGTTAGGCAATGGTTTCTATCCAATGAGTCAGTAGTAACTTCATGATAATTTATTGCCAAATAACACAGAGAAAACCTCTCGGTGTTCGCCATTGTGTTGTCACGTGATCACTGCAGAGGCAAAATCATGTAACTATTTTGATGCACTTTGACGATTTTATTTACGTACAGAAGAGTCACATTTTAAATTGGAAAAATATCGAACTCTTAGGCCATCTATGAAATGTGATGCTATTGTCTAATTGGATTCAATGATCTATGCTAAGCTATGCTAATACTGCCATCGCCATTCCCGAAGATATGCTTGAAAAGATTCCAAAACTTTAAAACTCAACTTATTAACTCTGGGGGAGTTGGAGAATGAGTGTTTCTTTAAACAGATTTTAAGAATTTATGCACATGTTTGTGATGTTTTGTAATAATCAGAACTGCGAATTAAAATTGGAGGACGGAAACATAGCTATTTTGTGTTGGTTGTGCGTTAAATAAAAGTGACAACGCAAGATAAAAGTAACACAACGACATGTGTTAAGAAATAAGAGAGATTGTGTTTCATTTTAAGACAACATATTTTAGAGTGCACGTGAAGGCCATGCTGTGTCTAATGTTCCGTTTTTGTTCAATCTCTATAGTGCCCCGATGCCGTACCTCATTGGAGTCCATTCCAGCCTGGCCGAGGTACAAGAAAACCTTTGAATTCCTTCTTCTCACATGCAAACGTGTTTACACTCGCAATTATTATGGTCTGTTATGTGTGCTGTAGAGAGTGAAGAGTCGAGCTTTGGAAGATGTGGTCATTCTAACGTAGACACAAACACTTTGGAGTCGCCCTACCAGGACCTGAAAAAGATCCCAGCTGATGTGGTGAGACTGCATTATGTCTTTTGATTCATGATTGTAAATTTAACTGAAATTGACCACGCCTTCATAGTCCATCATTGATTGAAATCACACGCCACTATCATTGTTTTCTGTAAATTTATGACAAAGGTTAACGTTTTCACTGTTGTATGGTAGAGGGTGCTGTTATGCATTTTTCTACACATCTACACAAAAACATTTTTAGCTTTTTGTTCAAGTGTTATTTTTATATTAATTTAAAATGAGGGTCTCTTTTTTTCATTTAAATAAGTTCACACATTACAGGCGCAGTTTGTAAAATCTGCTGCTACATTCAATACAGATATGTTCATAACAAAAACAACGGCGTAGCTTGATAATGATGGAAAAGAGTGTGGATTAATAACTCCTCTGCTAATAATCAATCAAACGTGAATGAGAAATCAGGTTTATGGATGATGTAAATTAACAAAGTTTTATAAATGTTGCGTTCGATGACGTAAATTTATTTCATTATAATGAGTTAGACGTAATTCATCACATTAATTTATTACTATTTAATCAGACGTTCTAAAAACAATCACTGCTTGTTCAGTATATATATACACATGACAGAAAAAGTCATTCAAACAATATGACTAACCTTGTTGATCGACATAGTAATCATGCGTTTTCTGTCAGTAAAGGAATCTAAACAGTTGCTCACCTGTCTAGTAAAACACATGCATTACTTTTTATTTGATTCTTTTTTATTTCCACTTCCCTTAATCATTTAAACTTCTGCATCCTATTTGCCACCTCAAATCGGGAACTGTATTGTCAACTGTAGCTCAGTGGTAAGAGCATTGCGTCAATAATGCAAGGTCATGGGTTCAATCCCAGGGGATTGCACATACCTATGTATAAATGTATAGGACATTGCAATGTAAGTCGCTTTGGATAAAAGCGTCTGCCAAATGCCTAAATGTAAATGTATAAATGTGTGTAGGTGGCAGGACTGAAGGTCAGGCTGAAGAAACAGGCAGCGCTGGTGGGCTCGGGGGTTTCTCGTGCTTTTCTCAGATCTCAGGCTCTGCTGTTCGGAGGCTACAGGGACGCTTTACAATGTGCTGATGTGAGTGACACACAATGACGTAAACAAATCTTGACATTCAAATTCATAATTGTCATGTTCACTCGCAATGATTCTGTTTCGACTTTGAAGGAAGGGCCGGTCGTGTTCTGTAAGGAGATATTCCTGAACCATAAGTCTCAAAGTATGAAGGAGTTTTTAGAAAGCGCTGTTCACCTTCAGTGTTTCAAAGAGGTACTGTAGCTACAAACATACACGAATAAAACCTCCTTATATTCCTTATTCTGGTTTGTTTAGTTGTGTTTAGTGTAAATGCATCTGTTCAGGCATAATTCTGTCAGCCACAATGTGTTAATTTGTGTTGTGTTAGAATTTTTTTATCATACTCATTATATCTTCTGTTAATAGTTTTTTTAAGTTTCTATTATATTTAAGTATGTTGCAACTTTAGTAAGCTCGTTTTGTTTACTAATTTAAAATACAATTTGCTTGTAACTTGGCAAGATGCAGTTTTCCAGCATTGCTCTACGGGGAATTTTCTCCCAAATTAAGATGAATAAATGACAAGATGAAATTGAATTAACAACTTTATTAGAGAAAACTGTATGCAACATGGGTGACGAAACCAAAAATAAAATGAAACATTTAATTTTAAGTGACAATGCACCATTCCAAACTGTTCTGTAAATAGAAAAGACAAAAAGGCACATAAATAAAATATTGTTTTTAGTTTATTGATGGCCGGCTGGAAATGCTGAACCAAGGCAAAGAGCTGGATGATGTGTTTGAAGAAGAGGTTCTGCATTTTGAATCTTCATCAGGTGAGTCTTTTCCTTTACTGTAGGTGTGTGTGTAACAGAACATTTCAGCGCTAATTCATATCTGCAATCTTTTCCAGCTGGTTCTAACTTGTGTCGGCATTTGGTTGGAAATTTGAAGGTAGGTTTTATTCTGACATTCAGTCCATAACTCCTATAAACTCATCCCAAAATGGGATTCTCTGAATCTGTTCCACATTTGTGAAATGATCTGCCCGCTGCTACAAGATCAGCAGATATAGCCATCTTTAAGAATGGGCTGAAAACACATCTCTTCTGTTATCACCTGACCGATCAGTTCTGACCTCTATTTATTTTCTACTCTTTCTATCCTTGAAAACGTAGCTTTGTATAGTACTGTGCTGGGCTATATGAGACCAGTTTTTACTGCACTTATGCTTTTTGTTGTCCTTATGTTGTTGCAATTGCTTCTATTGTTCACGCCATTTGTAAGTTGCTTTGCATTAAAGCGTCCGCTAAATGACTAAAATTGTAATAACTATTAATAACTTCTCCAAGAATCTTTAGTTTTGCTTGAATAAAATACGAACTTACAGTATATATACCTTTATATATAGTATATTTTACAGTATACACTATGCTTACTTTGCATTTTGTTTAAATACAATAAGCAGCATGTGGTATATGTACTGTACAACATACTAGTATTTTATTCTGAAGGCAGCCTCCTTTGCTCTTCACAGAAAGGGGGTGGAGCCTTGATTGTGACATGCAAGTCTACAGCTAACAAAGCAGTGAGTTCTTTTAATCATTGATTAGTTACATTTCCTGTCAAGCATTTACTTATTTTTATTCTTTCATTCAGACTAAATATCACAACAAATTTGGGCTGAAAAACCTTCTGTCGTCAAAGGTGAGTCATTTCTTTTATTACGGTCTATATGAAGATGCTTCTGTATGCATACTTTTTCATTTGTGTGTGTGTGTCTTGAATTCCGTCTCTCAGGTTCACACTGAATCCCACATGTTGCAGAGAGGAGGGTCCGTTTGTGGGCCGCACACGTATCGCCTCATCCAATCAGATTCCCTACAGAACCGGCTACCGATCACGCAGCACTTTGGGAGGGTGAGTGACACCTGGAGGCAGATGCATCTGAAATTGTTTGCAAAATACCTTTTCGACATCTTTTATATGCTAATATTCTAGAGTTTACTGTGTGGCACTGTGGATGTGATTGGTTGATGTTTTTGTATAATGGCGCTAAGCTTTATAATAATCGACCTGTGTTGTTTTAAGCCTCTCACACAATCTCACATCTCAACCACAATTTTAAGTCAAATGCATATTTCATATTTATTTATTTATGGCAAGTAGCTGTCAATGCACTATAATAACTGAACTCCTAAACTGTTCCAATAAAGGTGTTAAAAAGGTTCTTCACAGGGATGCCATAGAACAAGGGTATTCAAGTAAAGTTCCAAGAGGTCCGGTCTTTAAAAAAATTCTTCCAAAGGGAGGTCCGGACAATATGTTTTTGAAAATAAATAAACATTTAATCAATTTAGCCCCGTTGGATATGTAGTATATACTGTATAAAAGAAATGTTCTTTTATCAGGCCATTTATTTTATATTTTGATATCCACAGAATGTATTGTAGGCTCTGTGGCTTTAGGGGGATGCCCTCTCAATAGAAGTCTGATAATAAATGTAAAAACTATTGACAACATGCAAACAGCAAATGTAACGTAACAATTAAAATGCTCTCATCATAAACAGAAAACAAAGTTACTAACTAAATTAGCATTTCCATGCCATTCATACCAGAACAACTTCTTTTTAAAAAAAAATCCCAATTGGAACATTGTTCATTACTATATGCGACCCTGCTTGAAACCCAGCAAAAGTCCTTCATAAAATCATCCTACACAATAGTCTGTGAAAATAAACTAGATCTTCAATACTGACTGAATAATGCCAAAATCTCAGTGAAGTTAATGCTTAAAATTCATCTTTGATGCTTGTTATCTAAAAATCAATTGGATTATGAGACTTTAGCCTGGGTTTTCACAGGGTCACAAATGTTATCATGTTGATCAATAATGCTAATGCTACAGTGCCTTGCGAAAGTATTCGGCCCCCATGAACTTTGCGACCTTTTGCCACATTTCAGGCTTCAAACATAAAGATATGAAACTGTAATTTTTTGTGAAGAATCAACAACAAGTGGGACACAATCATGAAGTGGAACGAAATTTATTGGTTATTTCAAACTTTTTTTAACAAATAAAAAACTGAAAAATTGGGCGTGCAAAATTATTTAGCCCCCTTAAGTTAATACTTTGTAGCGCCAACTTTTGCTGCGATTACAGCAGTAAGTCTCCATCAGTTTCGCACATCGAGAGACTGAAATTTTTGCCCATTCCTCCTTGCAAAACAGCTCGAGCTCAGTGAGTTTGGTTGGAGAGCATTTGTGAACAGCAGTTTTCAGTTCTTTCCACAGATTCTCGATTGGATTCAGGCTGACTTTGACTTGGCCATTCTAACATCTGGATATGTTTATTTGTGAACCATTCCATTGTAGATTTTGCTTTATGTTTTGGATCATTGTCTTGTTGGAAGACAAATCTCCGTCCCAGTCTCAGGTCTTTTGCAGACTCCATCAGGTTTTCTTCCAGAATGGTCCTGTATTTGGCTCCATCCATCTTCCCATCAATTTTAACCATCTCCCCTGTCCCTGCTGAAGAAAGGCAGGCCCAAACCATGATGCTACCACCACCATGTTTGACAGTGGGGATGGTGTGTTCATGGTGATGAGCTGTGTTGCTTTGATGCCAAACATAACGTTTTGCATTGTTGCCAAAAAGTTCGATTTTGGTTTCATCTGACCAGAGCACCTTCTCCCACATGTTTGGTGTGTCTCCCAGGTGGCTTGTGGCAAACTTTAAACGACACTTTTTATGGATATCTTTAAGAAATGGCTTTCTTCTGGCCACTCTTCCATAAAGGCCAGATTTGTGCAGTATACGACTGATTGTTGTCCTATGGACAGAGTCTCCCACCTCAGCTGTAGATCTCTGCAGTTCATCCAGAGTGATCATGGGTCTCTTGGCTGCATCTCTGATCAGTCTTCTCCTTGTATGAGCTGAAAGTTTAGAGGGACGGCCAGGTCTTGTTAGATTTGCAGTGGTCTGATACTCCTTCCATTTCAATATTATTGCTTGCACAGTGCTCCTTGGGATGTTTAAAGCTTGGGAAATCTTTTTGTATCCAAATCCGGCTTTAAACTTCTCCACAACAGTATCTCGGACCTGCCTGGTGTGTTCCTTGTTCTTCATGATGCTCTCTGTGCTTTAAACAGACCTCTGAGACTATCACAGTGCAGGTGCCTTTATACGGAGACTTGATTACACACAGGTGGATTCTATTTATCATCATTAGTCATTTAGGTCAACATTGGATCATTCAGAGATCCTCACTGAACTTCTGGAGAGAGTTTGCTGCACTGAAAGTAAAGGGGCTAAATAATTTTGCACGGCCAATTTTTCAGTTTTTTATTTGTTAAAAAAGTTTGAAATATCCAATAAATTTCGTTCCACTTCATGATTGTGCCCCACTTGTTGTTGATTCTTCACAAAAAATTACAGTTTCATATCTTTATGTTTGAAGCCTGAAATGTGGCAAAAGGTCGCAAAGTTCAAGGGGGCCGAATACTTTCGCAAGGCACTGTAATTGAAGATAAAAACGTTACGGATGCAGCACGGAAAGGGTTCAGATGAAGCACATTTAGCGCTAGATAAAGATATTGGAGGACATAGCGGCAAAAGATCAATTGCATAAATGTTTCTGTAAGTAGGTGTAATGTGATACTCTGTTGTGAAGACGCGCGGTTCAATTAAAAAAACTAAAATAGTCAAAAGTTTTAAATGTTTTATTAGGCTCTCGCGGTCCATATCCGGATTGAAGATGACTGCCATAGAAGAACCATTTTTGGTTCAACAAAAAAACATTCAGCCAAAGGAGAACAATCTCATTCTTACATTTTTATAATCTAAAGAACCTTTTTTCGCCACAAAGAACTTTTTGTGAAACAGAGAAGCTTTAACATCCGAAGAACCTTTCTATGGAACCAACAGGTTTGGCATCGTAGAACCTTTTGAAGCACCTTTGTTTGTGACGACACAGGTTCTTCTGGCATTGGAAGCATCTTTATTTTTTAGGGTGTAGTGTTCACAGTACTGTACATTTCTTTTTTTAGTCTCGGCCACGTCGGCCAGCACGCAAGCACCCCGCCAAACACCATGACCAAAAGACGCAGGACATCCACCACAGCACCTGTGAGGACGGGTGAGAACAGATACAGATCCTATGCATCTTTGCCATTTCATAAATCGTTTACAACGTTTCTTTGCTAATGCGTTTGTGTGTTTTTTTTAGTGCAACAGAGGAGCCCGAGCTGTGTTCCGGATCTAGCCAGTTACCGGAAGACGATGATCTTTCTCTCATGTCGGATGCAGAAGAGATGGACCTGCTCGGAGAGATCTTCGACACTTTGAACACTCAGAGCTCCAGAGAACCGGGCTTACTGTACAGCACACGCAGTCTGGACTTCTTCGGCTCAGACAGCAGTGAATTCATCTCACGTGTAAGTCATTTAACAACAAAATACAGGTAAGTGTGAAAACAAAATAACACGCTCTCACCGTTTACATTTCTCTTTCAGAGGAGTCTGGCCGCACCCAGTCAGGAGAGTCTAAGTCCTTCTGTCGGAAACAGCGAGAGTCTGATGAGCTGGGAGGAGGAGCTAGAGGAGGGGTCGGGCCATCAGAGGGAGGAGTCTGAAATCTTGATCGACCCACCAGAAAAGTCTAAGTCAAGCTTCAAGGAGTTAGAGGAAAGTTTGTGTTCAGATGTACCAAGTTTAGGAGATGCGTCTTTGGACCTAAAGGTGGATTGTAAAGAGGAGCCTCTCTGGTTAACACAAGACGGAGTAAATGGAACAGTGGATGAGTGTGAGGAAAGTTTGGATATGGGGACAGTGGTTGAAGAGAAGCCGGTGGAAATGAAGATGCAAGCAGACAACAAACAAGAAACAACAGAGGATGATGTAGATGAACATCACAATGAGGACTTGAGAACCTCAGAGCACACTGAGGCGAAACAAAAGCTGTTTCAAGAAGCCACAACTGAAAGATACTCCCCCGTATCTGTCATTGTAGAGGAGAGGTCAGATAAAACGGCAGATGATGTGAAGGTCGAACGTCCATCACCTAGCACGTCAGCTACCGTAGCTCTGTTCCAGCCGCAAGTCTCACAGTCCAGGTCCTCGACTGACTCTTCAGTGCTCCGCACTAGTTTCAGAGGACAAGATTCTTCACGAGAAACTGCTTTGAGAAGTCACAAGGTCCATGTGGCATCCAGAATGCCAGCAGCGGGCACGCACACAGATGAACAAAGTTCAAGACCACCTCCAATACAGTTGCTAGATGAAGAGCAGGACAAGGCGCCAGTTAAAGTCTCAGAGTTGAAGAAGAGATTTGAATATTAACACAACAATAAACCAAGTGTATTCGAGTGTAACGATACCACAATATAAAAAAATCTGTCATCGTTTGTTCACCCTTGTGTG
Organism: Triplophysa dalaica; assembly: GCF_015846415.1. Lineage (NCBI taxonomy): Eukaryota > Metazoa > Chordata > Actinopteri > Cypriniformes > Nemacheilidae > Triplophysa > Triplophysa dalaica. The sequence continues at coordinate 2,762,345 of NC_079543.1, forward strand.
GTTGAAAACCTGCAAGGGACCCTTGCTTCAGATGAAGATCAAAGAAGATATTTTGAGAAACGTCTTCAAACGTCTTTGTGTTCTGCAGCTTATGATGACGTTTCATGTTTTTCTTTGGATCAGCTTGAAGTTATGAATTGTGTGCAACTATTGGGCCGATTTTGATTTCATGCTGACATACGTTTTAAATAAACCCTGCACAAATAAAATGCGTCTAACCCCATCTGACATCGGTAATCATTTATAGAACATTTATCGGAGAGGGCAAAGCTCTCTCTATCAAAGACCGAAAACATGAAACAAACATTGACACAACAAAATCATGAGTCTGAACATTCAATCCATCCAGAAAATATAGGTCATGTACCCCAAGATGCATTTTAATGAATTATCCATTATTACACGTGACTTCACATTATCTTGATCAACATAAGCTCATAACATCACAGAAAAAAATGTATTATAGACATTACAACAACACAAACCTAATACACAACAATTTATATTCAGGAAAAGTGCAAAGCATGTATTTGTGTGTCAGTGTACTGTTTTCATCTCCATGCAGCGGTCTTTAACTTCAACATAACTGTTGACATTGAAAGAATTCAGTAAGATATATGTAAACTCTTGGAGAAGTGACACCATCAGCTGGAGGTAAAGCTGCCATGTGTGATGTGCAGACTCCTTCCAAATCCCTCTCACGTAAATTCATTAAACCAAAAAATATATACAACAAAAGTGGAAGTGGTTCTCACACAGCTGTCAGCATTCATCATATCAATGCAAACCATTTGCATTTGCCAGTAGCTTCTGGTATCTTTAGCACGTTCATGAGTTCCTTCTTTAATTCATTTTTCAGTTGGTAACTGGGTGAATGTGCAGTATTCCTTCATCTCGGTCAAAAATGCTAAATAAATACCAACCACCCTTTAAATTGTTCTCCAAGACATCCACATGAAAATCACATGACTGTTTGGTGCGTCTGCCAAAGGGATAAAGTTGTCCAGGGATTCAGAAGTGATTCACTGATTCGATCAGGTTTTAGATGTAATTCACAGGTTCAACCAGGTTCCATTTGATTCACTAATTCAGTCAGGCTTTGGATCCGATTAGTTGATCCAGACCCTTTTCAGACCTGATTCTCCGATTCTATCAGGTTTCATGTCTGATTCACTGATTCAACAAACATGTTCACGGTGATTCTGATTCAGTTATTCAATCAGGTTTCAGGTCTGATCCACTGATTCAATAAAGTTTTAGATCTATTCACTAACTCAATCGAGATTTGCCTCTAATTCACTGATTCAGCCAGGTTTCATATCCGATTCACTGATCCAATCGGGTTTAGATGTAATTCACTGATTCATCCAGATGTAACTTTTGATTTACTGATTCAGCCAGGCTTCGGATCTGATTCACTGATTCAGACGGTTTTCAGATCTGAATCACTTATTTATCCAGGTTTCAGACCCGATTAACTGATTCCGCCAGACTTCAGATATGATTCACTGATTCAACCAGGTTTCAAATTAGACTCAGTTATTCAACAGAGTTTTAGATTTAGTTCACTGATTCAGCCAGGTTTCATATCTGATTCACTGATTCAGTTAGGTTTCAGACCCGATTTACTGATTCACCCAGACTTCAGATCCAGTTCACTGATTCAAGGTTTCAAACATGAGTCACTGATTTAGGTTTTAGATCAGTCTCCCCTCTTGTGCGGTGTGGTTTTACATCAGCAGCATTCAGATCAGTCTCTCCTCTTTAGGCAGGGGCAGGGCAAGTCCAGGCTTCTCTGGTCTTTGGTTTCTGGCTTGCTTTTGCTCTGCCGCACTGGGCTGGTAGCTCCCCTCCATCTGCCTCCTCTTACGGAAAATACACGAGAACACAGCTACGACCAGAACCAGCAGAGCCACCACCGCCGCCAGCAGCGGGCTTGACGCGCTCTCCAAAGACATGATGCGCCGCTGCAGACACACAAACACAGGGCGAGAATGTCTGTGTTATTGTTTGTTCTCAGGGTGTGTTCATTAAATAGGACATGACATGTGAGCAAACACACAGGTATGAGAGGAAAGTTACCTGATTACATGCGATTACACCGATCCGTGTGCCTTTGTGTGCTCATTCTTTTACATTTTGGAAGAAAACTTTAACCTAGGCAGGAAGACATCAAGTTAGACATGCCGAACACACACAGAGATGAGAAGATAAACTGAAAGGCTTTATTGTTTCAGCTGTGCACCCAAGGGGGTTAATTATTAGTTTGGAGAAATGCCGCTGATAGAGAACTGTGGGTATTTCTCTCCAGTTTCCTCTTTACACCGTGAAACACAGCTCCCTCTCTTTAAAGCACAACACACTGTCACTATAAGACATTTTACACATGACTATAGTTATACCATAGTATCGTCTGACATGCACCACTGGTAAAAGTGTACAGATTTGTTCTTTTTAATGACACAAATGAAAGTATGAAAATTAGTATTGACCAAAAGGTCAAAAACCAGGTAAAAACTGAAAACCGACTTGTTGATGTGCAAAATGGGATGATTTAAACAGGCCACATTTACTACAGTAAACTGTAAGTCGCCTGGATACTATGGTGTCTTTAAAACTTACTACAGCAAATATTATTGTATAAGATTATTTACTACACTTACTATCAATAGTTATGAGTAGAATACTGTAGTAAACAGTGAAGTTATATATATAAATAAAGAGAAGTTATAAAGTTTCCTACAAATTTCTAAAATACTTTTTTAAAGAGTTTCTTTCCTAAAAATCACGAAAATCATTCAGTGAGATGACACAGGCCCTCTCATCTAAACACATTAAACAAGGTTTAAATCCTGGTTTTTAAAAACGTTCACGTCGAAAGCCGGTTTATCACAGGCAACAGGTGAAACTCTGCCCTGGAATGCCGGTTGTGGTGAAGCCGGTTTAGTGAGCTCCTCCGAACACCCAAAAACATTGTAAAACCATCCGATTCATCGTCTCACCTGAGAAACTGTCCTGACATCCGCGGTGGAGACGCTGGAACTGATTCTTTCATTCACAATCGATCACAACCTGAGCGTCCAAAAGACTAAACCTCGTTTCATCCGCGCGTTCATGTCGGCGACTCTCTCGCACCTGCGTCCGGTGGCGCGTGAACTCCCCGTACCTGTTCCACTCAGTGAGGCGCGCCGAAAGATCTCAACGCCCACTTTTATTTAAGTGCACATTTCAGGAGGCGTTACGGGCGTTCACACGACGCATTGTTGCGTTGCATCTGTGCGTTTTTTATGTAAAGATTTTCCTGCAAATATGAATTATCTTAAAGGCTGCATTACTCAACCCAACATCCTAGATGTTTGACTAATTTCATTCAATTATATTTGTCTGTTTTTAAGCTTTGTAATGCCATTAAAATGGGGGACATTTTTTGAAGCTCCAAAAAACTGAAACATACAACGTCATCTACAGACCTCCGGTTCAAATATGGCGGCACGTAGGCTACTTGAATGAAACTCAATGATTTTCTAAAGCACATTATTTATTTTCTATATGGTTTTGAATCTTGGTCATAAACACCTGGAATATACATTGTGTGAATTTTCTGCACTTAAAAATGTCAATATTATACACAATTGTAAATGTTAACGGAGCTCTTTTAGGATGTAAATGTAAGGTTTTTCATATGTATCTGCAACCACAGCAATATGTTTTAGCCATATTACTGTTTAATTAATCATACATTTGTCAAATTTGTATAGTAACAATATTTATAATAATATTAGTCCCAAGCCAAGACTTTACACAGAAAACATGTGTCTATACGTTCTGTGTTTAATTTATATTTTGAGCGCATTGTACGTATAAATAGAACACTATGGCCCAGATTGCATTATGGAGTACTGCGAAATACATGGATATTTTACTGATCAATAATTCTCCTGACCCCTAAAAGATCAACACAACAGCTGTCAATATCTCAAAGGTTGAATTTACACAACGGGCCATTTACTGGAAATCAGACCTGGATTTGATTTAACTCTTCACACTCCCGTGAGATGTTTTGGGTGAATGTGAAGCACAAATGTGACTTCTTTGTGTTTATTATGGAGATATTTTGTAACTGTGTGCATTATAAAATGCACTATACAAATTAAACCAAGTTAACTTTTAAATAAAAGAGTTATATAACTGTGCATTTAAACCCCTAATATTATGATAATCGTATGTCCCAAATTCAGAAATTCCAGATCCTTCCATTCCCGAAAGTGTTACCTAATCACTATGATGGGAAGGGGGCTGTCAGAAAAAGAGAGAGAAAGAGAGGGGGGACGCTGTGGTCATAGTGAGGCTGAGTATAAATTGGACAGGCAGTAGGTTACAGAAGCACACAGTCACAGACAGTCAGGATGAAGGTTCACCTGTTGTGGTCGACTGTTGTTCTTCTCTCTTCTCCGCTCCTCACATTATGTGACCCACTGTGAGTATTCAAAACACTATCAACTTATACGTTCAGTTAGATATCTGTGTCTAAAACTGTGATTTTATCTTCTCAGATTCGTTGTGTCGGCTCCTAATTTGCTGAGGGTTGGTTCCACAGAGAACGTGTTCGTGGAAGCTCAGGATTATAATGGAGGAGACCTGATAGTGAGGATCTTGGTGAAGAACCACCCGCGCAAAAATTTGGAATTTGTTTCAGAATCGGTGACACTGACAGCGGCCAACAAATACCAGTTGGTTGCAAAGATAAAGGTGATGCAAATGTGAAGAACAAGTGTGTGATTCGTTTGTTTCCAGCAACTCGTTTCAAAATGATTTCTCCTTCATTCAACATAAGAACATGAATGTGTGATTGGATCTCTCAAAATTGTGTTTTTGTTGGTGTTTAGATTCCCGATGATAAAAACTACTTCATTGATGATCCTCTGGAGAAGCAGTATGTGTATTTACAGGCTGTATTTCCGTCTAAAACCCTGGAGAAAGTGGTCATGGTGTCATTTCAGTCGGGATATATATTTGTACAAACAGACAAACCCATCTACACACCTGCTAGCACAGGTAAGATCATGACATCATTTACAACCAGATTTGATCATTCTGAACATTTGAAATAAACTAAATACAGTTGATAGTGATGAATGAATCTCATAATCCTGTCTGTAGTTCAGTACCGGGTTTTCTCTCTGACTCCAAACCTTCATCCACACAGTCAGTCTGGAGTCTCAGTGGATATCATGGTACACGCTTCAATAAGAACACGCTGTTATTCTAGACACAAATACATCACATTTTATCAATATCTCATAAGACTTCTTCTAATGTTTTTTAAGAATCCACAAGGCATCACGGTTTTATCAGAGAAGGTTTTTCCAAGTCAAGGAATGAAATCTGGAAAGTACAATATTCCTGAGGTTGCCAGGTGTGTTGATATTAATATCCTATTCACGCAACTTCATTTTTAACTGTCTATGGTGTCTACATCAGGACACCGTAGATGTATGTTCATGAAAATAGCCCCTCACTTCATCACTGTATATAGCAGTGGATGTGAAATCAGTTTTTATTTTAACTCTATTCATGATCTGACGTTTGTTTGAATGTTATCAAATCTGACATGTTTGTGTTTGAAGTCCTGGGATCTGGAAGGTGGTCACACGGTACGCAAACACCCCGCAGACGACGTTCACTTCAGACTTTGAGGTCAAAGAATATGGTGAGACGTGTGTCAACAAAGCCAGCATGTTGTGCAATATGGAGATAACTCTGAAGCCCAAAGTATGTGTTTATATGTTTGTTTTGGTTTGCAGTGCTTCCAACTTTTGAAGTCATATTAACCCCCAGCAAGTCCTTCTTTCATGTTGATGATAAGTCTCTAACAGTCGACATCACTGCCGAGTAAGAATCATTATTTTTACTTTTACATTTATACATTTGCCGGCTTTTATCCGAAGCGACTTGCAATAGTTGTGAAACAATAAAGCTTTATTCCGATCTAAAAGCAACAAAATACTGCTGTATGAGCAAGCAAAACTCTTTCAAGCTGACGTTCCTGCTTTTTTATCCGTGAGCTTTTGTATAGCAACAACCCAGCTTATAAAAATATATATAAAAATAAGAATATTTTCCCAGTGAAAATCGGGTGTCCGATTTCTGAATTGTGCATGTTTAGACAAAGTCGGACCGAATACCAAAAAAACCTTGTAGACAATCAGCAGTAAGGTGCACAGGATGGACATTAGTCGAGCCGAGCGCTGACGAAAGCGAAAGATGGGGTAGGGGTGTGTTTGTTTTGGTGATTTGAACACCAACAACAGCTATGAGAAATCGAAAGCCCCACCTTTAAGTGTTCCACCAACCATGTAAGAGTTACACTTTTGGTTGCACATTTTTTGGACGTTTACCAAAAACGTATAATGTTAATTATGTTGTTTCTGTAAGAATTTATTTTTATTTTTAAGAAAACATAAGACAGACATTTCAAGTTAACATTTTACATTAACATTATACATTTATCAGAAGCTTTTAACCAAAGCAACATTCAAAGAAGGACGCATCTCATATTTCATGAAGTAACTGCACATATGCATTTTCGAGCAGATAAGCTAAACATGTGCATCAAGTAGCATCTAATGCTATTTTACTCAATGGAATTATTTTTCAATTTCACTGTATTAACCTTGACAGCATTGTTTTACCAGCCCAGGCATTTTTTATGCTGTGAATGATGAGGAAAAGCTTACTTTCAGTCATTAAAAATGTTTTAGGTATCTGTTTGGGAAGAAGGTTGAGGGACAAGCGTTTGTGGTGTTTGGTGTGATGGATGGTGAGAGTAAAACAAGTATCGCCGCCTCTCTACAAAGAATCACAGTGAGCATTACAGCCGAGCGCACAAACCTGATCTTACAAATTGAACTGTACTAAAATAAATTTAGATTACATTATACACATATTAATAAAATTCTGTGTCTGATATATAAACAGATAGAAGAAGGAAAGGGTTCAGCTGAACTGACCAGGGACATGATCATTCAGACCTTTCCAAACATCCTCCAGCTGGTTGGGAAATCACTCTTTGTTTCAGTCAGTGTTTTAACAGAGACCGGTGAGATCAACACACGCTGTTTATCTGTTGTTTATTATGTTTATCTGTTGTTTGTGTCTATATACTGTTGACATAATGGTGTGTGTGTGTTTCAGGCAGTGAAATGGTGGAAGCACAAAAGAGAGGCCTTCAGATTGTGACGTCACCGTACACCATCCACTTCAAGAGAACACCTCAATTCTTCAAACCTGGAATGCCCTTTGACGTCTCGGTATGAATCTAGACTAAGAGGGTTCAACCGTGAAGACCTTGATTATAATTCTGTGAAGATACATCACAGATATTGGATGTGTTATTTTTTCTTTTGTCTTGCTTTTCGAAAAGGTTTATGTGACAAATCCTGACCAGACGCCTGCTAAAAATGTGGCAGTTGAGGTCAACCCTGGAGGGGTCAGAGGTCAAACAAGAGCCAATGGCATTGCAAAGGTCACCGTCAATTCTCAGGGAGATTCTCCATCACTGCAGATCGACGTAAGACCTGTTTGTCATTGCTGATCTGGGATATTCCGTTAAAATGGTTGATATTTATTTATATCTGTATATACACTCTTACAGTTTTTATATATTTTCAGGCAAAGACCATAGATCCACGATTACAAGATGAACAGCAGGCAGTGAAGACGATGAAAGCTCAAGCGTACGTTCCCAAAAGCAACTCCCAAAACTACCTGCACGTCGGCATTGATGCTGCCGAGCTCGAGATCGGTGATCAGATGAAAGTCAATCTGAACACAGGAAAAAGTCCAGGAGCCAAAGATCAAGATTACACGTACATGGTGAGAGAAGTTAATGACCGTCTGTATAAGTCACATGACACAGACCACTGCTTCTGGGTTTGATCACACAATTTTTACAGATAAGTTTTTACTACTTTGGCAGTTCTGAGGTCAGTACAGACCATATCAAATTCAGCTTTTGAACACTTATAATTATAATAAATCCTAATTCCTACACTATACAGTTAGAGCCCGAAGGCTTTTAATAGTTCACAAGTGTACAGTGACTGCCTCATTTGATAGGTTGGCAAAACAAAGTAACAGATCAATTAAAAAAAACATTATGCTCGAATGAGTCATTTAATACAATAAATATACATGACAGAATAAGCTTTCTGTCGACACTGAATAAACACTCAAGTGTCTTGTTAATCATTTGTCTGTTATTTTCAGATCATCAGTAAAGGGCAGATCGTGATGGTGGACAGGTATAAGAGAAGAGGACAGTCTTTAGTCACTCTCTCTCTACCTGTGACTAAAGACATGGTGCCATCTTTCCGCTTCGTGGCATATTATCATGTGGGATCAGATGAAGTTGTGTCTGACTCCGTCTGGGTTGATGTGAAGGACACGTGCACGGGAACGGTGAGTAAACCATCACAAGAAATAATCAGCACAAAACATTCAATGATATGTAGTTTTCCACAGTTATTAAATGTTACATATTCTATATTGTATAAAACTATACTTCTTCATACACTATGTCTAGTTATGTAAAAACATGCTTAGGCATTATGGTTAGCAAAACATGCAATAGTATTGAGATATTTAGACTGTTATGGTAATGAAATTTATAAGATCTTGTTATAAAAAAATGTTTAAAGTTTGAAATGAATACTTTTAAACATGTCAGACCTTGTTATTATGTGTTCATTTGGCCACGGCAATTGCATAGTGAAAGTAATATTGTAACAGCACAAGTCATAAATGAGTTAAGGTAATGATGCGGTTTAGGGCTCTTGAATGGAACATAAAGTTATTGCTGACATGACATGACCATATTCAACACGTCTGTGTTTATTCTTTCATTCAACAGCTCAGTCTTGAGGTAAAGAACAAGGCCAACACTTATAGTCCGGGTGACGGGTTCAGCTTGAAAATAACTGGAGATCCTGGAGCTAAAGTTGGGCTGGTGGTGGTTGACAAGGCTGTGCAAGTCCTCAACAAGAACAGACTCACACAGTCGAAGGTGATGAATCTTCATCATTAAACAAACATCAGCCTACAAAAATACAAACAATGTGTTTTTTTACTATAACTTTGATAACTGGTTTGCTGTGTGTAGATTTGGGACGTGATTGAGAAACATGACACAGGTTGTACAGCGGGCAGTGGAAGAGACAGTATGGGGGTTTTCTATGACGCTGGTCTGATGTTTGATTCCAGTACCGCTGAAGGAACCAAAACCAGAACAAGTACTTTATGTTTCAGTTCTTTGAAAATTTGTAAGTTGTGTGTAAAATATTATAAGTCTATTTTGGCGATCACTGGAGATCGCAGGAACTTTTCTCAGCCCCCTATAGTTGTATGTTTGTGTGGCTTGTTCGAGTCCCATTGTTTATTGAGTTCTTATGCATTGTTACGATATGTCAATATGTTATTTTTATTTGATTCTCCTCTAGTGCCTGAGTGTCCTGCCCCGCCACAGAGAAGACGGAGAGCTGATACTATTATGCAGGTCACCACCAGACTGGGTGAGAAGTGAATGTGATTTTAATAAATCTGAATGAATCTTTTCCTAAATGTGTCCTTTTGTCCATCAATGTGTTTATTCTTCTACTCTTCTCATTCCTCTCCTGTTGTATCGTCAGCTGATAAATACTCTGGCAATCTGAAGAAGTGCTGTGATGATGGAATGAGAGAAAATAAACTCGGCTACACCTGTAAACGTAGAGCCACGTACATTGAAGACGGACAGGAATGTGTCGCGGCCTTCTTAGACTGCTGTAACGTGATGACATCCAACAGAGATCAGGCTGATCGAGAGGCAGAGATGGTTCTGGCTCGCAGTGAGTGTTGTTAGCTGCTTGCCATCCTTCTTGACCTTCTGATATGCTAACGGACGATATATTCCCTCACACTTTTTACCCGTTTACATAGGTGACGATGACGATGACTACCCAGACTCTGAAGATATTGTGTCACGGACACAGTTCCCTGAGAGCTGGCTTTGGGAGGAGGTGACTGTTCCTCAATGCAAAGATAAAACCTGGTAAGACCTGTAGGACAGAAGAGTTTCAGCTGTGTGTACAATTACTCATAATTTTCTCAAATGGCAGCGTACTATTAAAAAACAACATCTACCTGAAGGAATCCATCACAACCTGGCAAATCTTAGCCATCAGCTTGTCAGAAACAAACGGTGAGTTAAAGATCTTGAATTTATATTACGAACACAAGCAGAAGCTTTCTGTAGCTATCTAACATTCTTCGCATCTGTCTTCTTTCCAAAGGTATCTGTGTGGTGGATCCTCTGGAGATGGTGGTTTTCAAGAATTTTTTCGTCGACCTCAAGATGCCGTACTCGGCCGTACGCAACGAGCAGCTGGAAATCAAAGCCATCGTTCACAATTACACCCCAAGGAAGATGAAGGTAATGCTTTCTGCTGAACGTCTTTCCTGCTTTCTCTTCAATCTCTGTCTTCCAATGCCTTTAATGATGATTAGTTTTGTCTTCTATAAGTAACTGCTACTTTGTTCGCTCCAGAGATTTCTAAGAGATGTTCACCGTCTCATTTTCAACAGGTGCGTGTGGAGTTTATGGAGACAGAACACATTTGCAGCGCTGCCAGTAATAAGCGTAAATACAGAACAATTGTAGAAGTCGAGGGCTCTTCTAGCAGATCTGTTCCATACGTGATCATTCCCATGGAGTTGGGTGAACATGAGATTGAGGTGAAGGCTGCGGCGCCTGATTTTATCACCCCTGATGGAGTGAAGAAGACCCTGAAAGTGGTGGTAAGACTGTTAGATCATTCTGGCCATTCTAGCATTTTAAGCACTTGTCGGTCATATTTTTTTACTTTGATTATAAATAATTGTGGATTCAGACTACGTTGGATTTTATAAAAAATTCTGATAAAGATAGCAGGTTGATAACTCCTGAGTTTCTTTCTTCTTCAGTCTGAAGGTGTCCTGGTAGAGTTGATGTCAAAAATTGTGGAGCTTAATCCGGCGAATAAGGGTGAGATTCATTTATAACAAGCACAACATAAAGTTGTAAAAGTCATAAAGTCATACAAAAAGGAAAGTTAAGTTACATTGCAGTATAATGTACCATAATGAAACATGAACACCAAATATGCAATCAAATGTTCTCCGTATGATCAAACCATTCTTCAGCTTTTCCATCCGGCTTCTGTCTTTTTCTTTATCTTATTTGGAGCAGGTGGAGAACAACTTGAAGTTATAAGAACTTCTGCTCCACATGATCAGGTTCCTGGAACAGCTGCCAGCACTCTCATCTCGTTAACCGGTAATGATGAAATGAAGTAAACTGATGACGTCTTTATGTCGTTATTATTTCATCAGATCGTTTCTTATGCTGTTTAAAGAGTGGGGTGAATCCACATATGTGTTAGCATCAATACATTTCTCAATCTTTAGAACACATTCGTACTGTAAACTGAATTGAGTTCTCCACGTTATATTGTTGTCATGTCTCCAGGTGAGGAGACGACTCAAACGGTTGAGCAGGCCATCAGTGGAGATTTCATGGGTCGACTCATAGTACAGCCCAGCGGGTGTGGAGAGCAAGTTATGATCTACATGACTCTACCTCTCATTGCCACTCATTATCTGGACAGCACCAATCAGTGGGAGGCTGTCGGCATGGACCGTCGAACTGAAGCCATCAACCATATAGCCACAGGTCAGCAGATGACAACAGATTAAAAGAACACGGTAAACTTGTGTACACTTCTAAGGTAAAATTCACCCTTGTGTATTTGATTAAGGTTATCAAAGGCAGCTGGCCTACCGTAAAGCTGATGGGTCCTACGCTGCCTGGATTGATAGACAGAGCAGCACCTGGTAAAATATTTAGTTTTGAATAAAGATTCTATACAGCTTTCCTGTAACACTTATTTAATACGTTTTTTACTTTATATGTTTTATTTTATTCATTCTGTAAAAGGTTGACCGCATACGTGGCCAAAATCTTTGCTCTGGCCAATAACCTCATTACTGTAGAAGAAAATGTGCTCTGCAGCGCCCTCAAGTGGCTGGTTCTCAACAAACAACTGCCAGACGGATCTTTTAAAGAGGATGCACCTGTAGTTCATGGGGAGATGGTTGTAAGTTAAAATTTGCTATGATCTATTGAACTGCATATCGATTAGGACAAACTAAACTTACTGGCAAAGATATACTTTCCTCCTGTGCTTGCCGGTTGTGATTGACTCATTTGATAACAACCTGACGTGTATATGTTTCAGGGTGATGTTCGGGGCAAAGATTCTGAAGCTTCTCTGACTGCATTTGTTTTAATCGCCATGCAAGAAGGCAGCCAAATCTGTGCCAAATCAGTTGGTGTAAGTTCAGGTCTTTCACCATATTGTTTTTGTGAGTTTTGTTTTGCCACTGCTTATGTTGTACATCTATTCATTTTTAAATCTAATTACAGAGTCTTCATGAAAGTATGAAAAAGGCTGTTAGTTATTTGGAAGGTAAACTTCACAAACTGACAAATCCTTACTCTGTCGCTATGACGTCCTACGCCATGGCCAACGTGGAGCAGCTAAACAATGATGTGTTGATGAAGCACTCCACTAAACAGGAAGGTGAGTAGTGTTTAATAGGATCTTTTTGATAACATCTCAGCTTTTAAACAGATTAAAACAGATTTATTTAAAGAGAAAATAAAGAACCGCAGGGAACTTTTGTTTTTGGATTTATTGGAGCACAACGTGTATGTGTGTGCTCGAAATCAACCGACGCTTCGACTTCAAATCCTTCATTTCCGGCAAAATCACAACGTTAGTTTGCCTGTACATACGACAACACTTAAGGGGGTTGCACACCGGATGCATAAGCGCAGCGTCGCATCTAGGACAAATCTGCTATTAATGTGGTAGAATCGAGAGGTTTTCTGTATTAATATTGTTATTCCCAAACAGAAAAATACATCTTGCAGCTTATGGTGAAGTCAATGTGTACATTTAAGATGATTTCAGTCAAAGAACATCTAATTTAATGTTAAATGAAGCGTTAAAATGAACTCAGAACAGCGTCCTGAGCGCCACCGAGTAAACACAGTAAAGCCATTGAAGATGTTGACGTCTTCAGCTAGGACAGTCGCTCAGATCTTACAAGAGTCAAAATAAACTGAGTTGAAAAATGAAATGAAATGAAAGCTTTTCTTCTTGTTTCTGAAGTCGGTATCAGTAACATTATAAAGAATGGGAAACGCATTCCTGTACATTTTTTGTCTTTTGAACAGCTGGAACTGCTTGGATCGTCCCGGGTCAACATCATCATTCTCTAGAGGCCACAGCCTATGCCGTGCTGGCACTCGTCAAAGCAAAAGAATACGACAAAGCTGGAGAAGCCGTGCACTGGCTGGCCAAACAACAATCTCACTATGGCGGTTCTGGCACAACACAGGTAAACCAACAACTTACTTATTTCACATTGATAACGTTACATTGCATTCTGTCATTGGGTTACAAAACTTTAACATTCAAATGTAAGCTGCTTTTAAAGGAGTCAAAATGATATCATGAAAAGAAAGTTTTTGAAATTAAAACTTTTATACGTCCTTTACTTACCTGTCTGCCGTAGGCGACCATCATGGTGTTCCAGGCGGTGGCTGCATACCGCACACAGGTGAGGAAAGAGCAAAACTTCGATCTGGACGTGGAAGTGTCTGTGTCTGGAAGAAGCAAACCAATCAGATGGACTCTCAAAAAAGCTAACGTGCATGTTACACGCTCAGACAAGGTGAGAAGTCATTCAGACATCAGTCATCCGAGTACACAGTTACTGATGTGATTATTCTGATAACAAATGAAATATGTGTGTGTGTCACTCAACAGTTTGATCTCAATAAGAACTTTAACGTGACGGCTAAAGGAACTGGAACAGCCGCTCTCTCAGTGAGTTGACATGTATAGTCTTCACATTCATGTTTATTTACAGAAAGTGTGTGACGCGAGTGTTACCTGTGTCTGTTTTCAGGTGCTCATGCTTTATTATGCCAAACCTGTGGACAAGATTTCTGACTGTAAACACTTTGAACTGGAACTTAAATTTGAAAGAGAAAGTTCCGGTAGGATTGAGTTTTGCTTTGGTGAAATACTACTTTGTACTTTTATGCAGCTCATAATTTTAATTTTAATTGTGTAGTGAGTTATCCAGGGGCCGAAGAAAGTTACAAGCTCACAATGGACTTTTTGTAAGTATACAAAACATTGTGTATATTTTGATAAGCTGTACAGGGGCTGGACAAAACACCCATTGTAAAGACAAGCAGTGGTCCAACGCCTCATTAATAAAGAGATGTCACTAATGGTTTCATTATTTTGTTCAACCCCTGCATATGATCTGTATGTAATAAACTGCTGTTATTAATTGATTTATCTCAACAGCTACAAAAGTGAAACAAGAGACGCCACCATGAGTATTCTGGATGTGGGTTTACTGACAGGATTTAAAGTGGATGAAAGAGATCTCACAGAGGTACTAGCCCATTTTAGAATCAAAACATTGTGAGTTTCGTGTATATGAAATGTCTCATAATGTAAATTGTTGTAAACCGAAGAAGAATCTTAGATAGCATGAAGAAATGAGCCATGTTTGACTGTGTCGTGTGATGGCTTCTTACATGTTTTTGCTACAACAGTTGACCATGGGCAGAGACAGAGCCATTCAGAAATTTGAGATGGACAAGGAGCTCTCGGATCGAGGGTCACTCATCCTCTACGTCAATAAGGTATTCAACCCTATTTTTCAGACGTTGTTTGGTTTTCATGCTTGATACCAGGATGCCAAAATATCATGTTGAATTTGCAAATGACCGTCAGATCATTCTGTCATGATCGTCTGCCTTGATAGGTTTCTCATGCTGAAAGAGATAGAGTCGTCTTCAGAATACACAAGGTTAATAAAGTGGGTTTGCTTCAACCGGCTGCAGTCACCGTGTATGAATATTATTCACCAGGTGAGATATTAACACACTCACAGTGTTCTCTAGATGTTCTCTCAGTGTTCTCTAGATGTTCTCTTGAGTTAACTCTTGTGTTTTCTCAGACGCACGCTGCACAAAGTACTATCACCCTGATAAAGAAGACGGCGCTCTGAGCAGATTATGTCATGGAGATTTGTGTCAGTGTGCTGAAGGTAAAGTCACTCAGAAACACTTCAGAATCTACTTTAGTTACAATGAACTGTTTTTAATTACCGCTTTATATTATACATCTTGATTCAGAAAACTGCAGTTTGCAGAGGAAAACAAAAGTCAGCGACGAAGTTCGTTTTGATAAGGCTTGTGAAGCCGGCATGGATTATGGTAAACAAATTCAATTGTGTGTTTGTATTCATTTTCGGCTGTTGTGCAGATGCAAGAAAAACCTTTGACCTGAACTTGGTAAATACATTTTACAGCTCTGGGGTTGATAATGCTGTATGTTTGTATGTTTCACAGTTTATAAAGTCAAAGTGGTGGACATGAAGTTGACAAAACATTCAGACATCTATAATATGAAGGTGGAGCAGGTCCTAAAGGAAGGTTCGTCTGTGACTTCTCTAAGCATACTGCACAATTAAAAATTTGGTTGATATCTATAAAATGATTTATTTCCTCTGTACTGTCCCGCAGGCACCGATAATGCTGTGGAGGGAAAGATAAGGGAGTTTCTGGCTCATCCCAATTGCAGAACTGCTTTGGGAATCGAAAAAGACAAGATCTATCTCATCATGGGCAAATCCACTGACCTGCCGAACCTCGACGCGAGGTAGGTTTAGGCATTTCATGTTCTTTTTTGGTTTAAGTGGAAATGATTATTGTGCTTTGCAGTCTCACCACGTCACTGTGTGTTGGGCTTTGTGTTACGCTTGTTGTTTTTAGACTGCAGTACATCTTGGGTGAGCAGACGTGGATCGAGTACTGGCCCACAAGAGAGGAGAGCCAAACTCCAGAACACAGGGAGAGATATACCGGCCTCTCTACACTCGAAAGGAAGCTCTTGAAAGAGGGATGCTCCACATGATTAATCAAAGAAAGTGAAATACAACATCCACATTCAACAGTTCAACATCTTTTGCATACTCAAAATATATAACCTTGATGATGGACGAAAACTTGGATTTTCATGTTCTCCACATTTCATAATTTTTAGTCATTTTAGTAAAATCTTTACTAATACTTCATGTTTGTCCGTGGGTTTTACAGTTGTTTAACCAATAACAGGTATTAAAAATAGATTTTCAACTCACAAGATGTTTAGTTAATAAAAAAGAACCAAAAAGCAGATTTGCAGATATGAGGTTCAGCAAGAACATTTTTGAGAATATTGTTTAAATTGTCACTAAACTTTACTTTGTTTTAATTGCAAAATAAAGGTTCTATTAATAGAATCATTGTGTTATTATTTGATATGCATCGCCTTGTAAAAGTATCCGGGCCATTACATTCCTTTTTCTGAAGCACAAATAATCATAATGAATGAAAAAAATACTCTAAAATCAAAGACTATACACAGATGAAACCCTAATAATTAGAATATCGTGCAAAAGTTAATTTATTTCACTAATGTAACTTAAAAGGTAGGGGGGCACAGTGGCTTAGTGGTTAGCACGTTCGCCTCACACCTCCAGGGTTGGGTGTTCGATACCCGCTTCCGAATTGTGTGTGTGGAGTTTGCATGTTCTCCCCGTGCCTCGGGGGTTTCCTCCGGGTATTCCGGTTTCCTCCCCTGGTCCAAAGACATGCATGGTAGGTTGATTGGCATCTCTGGAAAAATTGTCCGGAGTGAGTGAGTGTGTGTGCCCTGCGATGGGTTGGCACTCCATCCAGGGTGTATCCTGCCTTGATGCCCGATGACTCCTGAGATAAGCGCAGGCTGCCCGTGACCCGAGGTACTTCGGATAAGCGGTAGAAAATGGAATGGAATGGAACTTAAAAGGTGAAACTAATATATGAGATAGACTCATTACATGCAAAAAAAAGTAGTTCAAGCCGTGATTTGTCATAAATGTGATGATCACGGTTTACAGCTCATGAAAACCCCAAATCCACAATCTCAGAAAATTAGAATATTGTGAAAAGGTGCAATATTCTAGGCTCAAAGTGTCCCACTCTAATCAGCTAAGTAAGCCATAACACCTGCATTTTGTAAAAATATATAATTTTTTTACTGTGTGCCTAGTTAGTAACACACTTGAGCACAGGTTCCCTGCATGACATTATATTAATTTTGGACAGCTAAACATGGCTAAATATGAATAATATATAGCAATTTAAATATATTATTGTCACTTATACCATTTTTGTATCTCATCCACATTACCCATTTTACTGTGGTCATTTTACAATACTACGTGGCAAATTCCAGCTTTACATCTTTAGGCATTTTTAGGAATAAAATACTAATGGGCCTAAAAATATGGTACATTTGTAAATATATATGTATATTTTATAATTAAAAACTTCCAAACAGTAGCCACGGCAATACATCGGTCTATCACTTACAAACATACTAGTGTGCTACACTTACCTGTTCCCTATTATCGGTACATCTATGAATTTGCCCATGATGAGATATGTCTTGTCTTTTTGAAGTCCCAACTCTTCTCTACAGTTGGGATGATTCATAAAGATTCTCTCCCCCCCTTCAACACCTGCATCAGTCCCTAGAAGATCAAATTGTCATTAGACAAACTTTGTGTTGTGGTGTCATTTTGTTATTATTTGAATATTTCAGATCCGTACCTTCTTTTAGGACTATCAGCACTTTCATTTTATAGACGTCCGAGTGTACTGACAGATTCATACGCTCCACTTTGACTTTATAAACTGGAAAACGTACAAACGTGTTTCAAGTGGCTACACCAAAGAACAAAACTTTCCATAAGGGGTGAGAAACTCTAGTACGTGTTTACCGTAATCCATGCCAGCTTCACAAGCTTTTTCCCATCGAGTATCTTCGGGGACGTTGTTTTTTTTCTGGTAACTGCATTTTTCTGTGTATATGCGAGATCACACACACTTGTAAGTGACCCCCATCCCTATTTATGAGTATATTAAATGAGGCCGTACACAGTTGAAAGCAATACCTTCAGCACACTGGCATACGTCTCCCTGACACAGTCTGAGCAGAGTGCCATCTTGTCTTTCAGGGTGGTAGTACTTTGTACAGCGTGAGTCTGAGAAAAAAAACAATAGTTAAATAAAAGAGCTCTCTCTCTCTCTCTCTCTCTCTCTCTCTCTCTCTCTCTCGCTCTCTCTCTCTCTCTCTCTCTCTCTCTCTCTCTCTCTCCCTCTTGCTCTCTCTTTCTTTCTCTCTCTGTCCCTCTCTCTCTCTCTCTCTCTCTCTCGCTCTCCCTCTCTCTCTCGCTCTCTCCCTCTTGCTCTCTCTTTCTTTCTCTCTCTTTCCCTCACGCTCTCTCTTGCTCTCTCTCTCACCCTCTCTCTCTTTATCTCTCTGTCCCTCTCGCTCTCCCTCTCTCTTTCTCTCTCTCTCTCTCTCTCTCTCTCTCTCTCTCTCTCTCTCTCTCTCTCTCTCTCTCTCTCTCTCTTTCTCTCTCTGTCCCTCTCGCTCTCTATTTCCCTCTCGCTCTCGCTCTCTTGCTCTGTCTCTGTCTCTCTCTCTCGCGCTCTCTCCCTCTTGCTCTCTCTCACCCTCTCCCTCTTGCGCTCCCTCTATCTCACACTCTCTCCCTCTTGCTCTCTCTCACCCTCTCCCTCTTGCGCTCCCTCTATCTCACACTCTCTCCCTCTTGCTCTCTCTCTCACCCTCTCTCTCTCTCTGTACCTCCCGCTCTCTCTCTCTCTCTCTCTCTCGCTCTATCTCTCTCTCTCTCTCTCTCTCTCTCCCTCTCGCTCTCTCTCTCATTCTCACTCTCTCTTTCTCTCTCTTTCTCTCGCTCTCTCTCGCTCTCTCTCGCTCTCTCTCGCTCTCTCTCGCTCTCTCTCGCTCTCTCTCGCTCTCTCTCGCTCTCTCTCGCTCTCTCTCGCTCTCTCTCGCTCTCTCTCGCTCTCTCTCGCTCTCTCTCGCTCTGTGTGTGTCCATATCTCACCTGGTGAATAATATTGGTAGACGGTGACTCCAGCAGGCTGCAGCAAACCTACTTGATTCATCTTGTGCATTCTGAAGACAATTCTTTCGATTTCTTTATAAGAAACCTTGGGACACAAGTTTTTAAAATGATTGAAGAATATACTGAAAAGTAAATATGTGTTCAGAGATGTATGAAGACTTCACACAATTAAGCCTTATGTTTTTATTGTCTTAGAATTAGCTCCCTATTTCTATCTACACATACCGAAGGTCCCCTTGCGTATCATTTCTACCGTAGCCATAACTGGACAAACTGCTCTACAGAAATTGTAGACTCAAATATTCATTTTGCATCCATTCGCATCTTTGCGACTTTTTGTGAAATTTACACTACCAAGACTATCGGCTTTTAAAAACAGTTAAAAAAATTCAAAATATAATTTATTTTTATATGGGTATGCAAAAATGAAAACGATATTGCTCCTGGCACGTTTGGTCGACTCTATGGACTTTCCATTTATTTGAACGTTCGAGAGATATGGTATATGGTAAAGTGGCAAGGAGTTCTTCATATGTGTAAAGTTTTGAAAACATATACAGTTGAAAGAAAAAGCATGTGAACCCTTTGGGCTTACTTGGATTTCTTCATAAATTGGTCATAAAATGTGTTCTGATCTTCATCTAAGTCACAACAATAGAGAAACACAGTCTGCTTAAACTAATACCGCACAAACATTATACGTTTTCATGTTTTTATTGAACACAACATGTAAACATTCATAGAGCAGGGTGGAAAAAGTATGTGAACCTTTGGGTTTAATAACTGATTTCATATACTGTAGTTGCAGATCAGACCTGCACAACGGTCAGGAGAAATTTTGGACCATTCCTCTTTACAAAAGTGTTTCAGTTCAGCAATATTCTTGGGATGTCTGGGTTGAATCGCTCTCTTGAGGTCATGCCACAGCATCTCAATCGGGTTGAGGTCAGGACTCTGACTGGGCCACTCCAGCAGGCGTATTTTCTTCTGTTGTTGATTTACTTCTATGCTTTGGGTCGTTGTCCTGTTGCATCGTCCATCCTCTGTTAAGCTTCAGTTGGCGGACGGATGGTCTTAAGTTTTCCTGCAAAATGTCTTGATAAACTTTGGAATTCCTTTTTCCATCGATGACAGTAATCCATTCAGGGCCTGAGGCAGCAAAGCAGCCCCAAACCATGATGCCCCCTCCACCATATTTCACAGTTGGGATGAGGTTTTGATGTTGGTATGCTGTGCCTTTTGTTCTCCACACATAGCGTTGTGTGTTCTTTCCAAACAACTCAATTTTGGTTTCATCTGTCCACAGAATGTTCTGCCAGTAGTGCTGTGGAACATCCAGGTGCTCTTTTGCAAACTTCAAACGTGCTGCAATGTTTTTTTTTGGACAGCAGTGGCTTCCTCCGTGGTGTCCTCCCATGAAGTCCATTCTTGTTTAATGTTTTCCCTATTGTAGATTTGTCAACAAAAATGTTAGCATGTGCCAGAGATTTCTGTAAGTATTTAGCTGACACTCTAGGATTCTTCTTCACCTCATTGAGCATTCTGCGCTGTGCTCTTGCAGTCATCTTTACAGGACGACCACGCCTAGGGAGTGAAGCAACAGTGCTGAACTTTCTCCATTTGTAGACAATCTGTCTTACCGTGGACACATGGACATTTAGGCTTTTAGATATACTTTTGTAGCCCTTTCCTGCTTTATGTAAGTCAACAATTCTTGATCCTAGGTCTTCTGAGAGCTCTTTTGTGCGAGGCATGGTTCACATCAGACAACGCTCCTTCAGAACAGCAAACTCAAAACTGTTGTGTGTTTTTTATTGGACAGGCCAGCTTTAATCAACACATCCAATCTCATCACATTGATTGGACCCCAGGTTGGCTGACTCCTGGCTCCAATTAGCTCCTGGAGAAGTCATTAGCCTAGGGTTTCACATACTTTTTCCACCCTGCACTATGAATGTTTACATGTTGTGTTCAATAAAAACATGGAAACGTATAATGTTTGTGCGGTATTAGTTTAAGCAGACTGTGTTTCTCTATTGTTGTGACTTAGATGAAGATCAGAACACATTTTATGACCAATTTATGAAGAAATCCAAGTAAGCCCAAAGGGTTCACATACTTTTTCTTTCAACTGTATGTATAATATGTATTTAAATTTGGGCATAAACCAAAACACATGGTTTCTATTCAAAAAAGAAATGTCGTTTTCAACAGTAGAAGTGAGATACCTTATTCAAGTAGATGATGAGAGATCCTTTTTCTGAGAGCTTCTTGTCTATCTCAAATTTTTGAATAACTCTGTCCTTACTTAAGACTAACTGAAATATAAGAAATATTCAACACAAAACATACTTATAAACTGCTTTAAAGGAATTGTGTGTACAGCTGCAGATCATCACTGTTCTTCATGAAAGTACCTCTGTGAGATCTCTTTCATCCGCTATGAACCCTGTCAGTAAACCCACATCCAGAATACTCATGGTGGCGTCTGATTTCCCTTGGTAGCTGTAAAGAAAAAGAAAAAGGGGATCTAAGGATGCAACGAAAATTTGGTCGATAGCTATAACTCATCATTCTCTATGTTGGAAGTCGATAACTGGTATATTGGCCTATATACAGTGTCTTAAATTATTTTAATTTAGCAACGTCCACCTTAAGTGGTTCAACCAGATGAAATGATTCATCCTTTATCGGCTTTAAAACATCGCCCTGCCTTTAATGATCGGACCTATACCGATTAATCGGCTACTACGGATAATAAATCGTGTATCTCTACTAAAATAATTCTGTCGAAACAATAACATAATTGTACATTTTATTAAAATTAAGCAAATTTACATCACACAGATTTTATTTTTTATGTAACTTAATAGATATTTCAATGTGTTTACTTACAAGAATTCCAAAGTAAGTGTGTAACTTTCAAGGGCTCCGACGTAACTTACTGTATAGAATAAAGACAGGAAAATTCTGAAAGGCTTTATAAATATAAATGTATGAAATGTTCATTCTTTGTCAAACCTACCTTGACGATCTTGTGCGATTTTAACAGTTAGATCAAACAGGTTACAGTTGTTAACATTGTCAGCAGGTTTGGCATAGTACAGCCTGAGCACCTGAAAACAGACACAGGTAACACTCGCGTCACACACTCATATGAACATTTATGTGATGACTATACATGTCAACTCACTGAGAGTGTGGCTGTTCCAGTTCCTTTAGCCGTTATGTTGAAGTTCTTGTTGAGATCGGTCTGTTTAGTGTAGACGGACAGTTATATATATAAAGATAGCTTTTTGATATAAATATAAACAGAATTAGACTCTGGACAGAAAAGACAGCTGGGGTTAGTCAGGTGAATTCTCACCTTGTCTGACCGCGTCACATGCACATTGTGTTGACTGAAACTCCATCTGATCGAGTTGATTCTTTCAGCCAAAGCCAGCTCTACGTCCAGTCTGAAATCTTGACTTTTCCTCACTTGTGTGCGGTATTCTGCTATCGCCTGGAACACCATGATGGTTGCCTACAACAGACAAATGTATATGTATCAGTGTGTATAGTTGGGTTTTGCCCTGATAGCACACTACATCTGGCAGATGCCTATTTGTCGTCTGCAATTACATCTGCAATACAAAGTTTGGTCAGCTGCAATAAGTCTCGGAGACGTATGCTGTCAGATGTCGTAGAGACATCTTCGTCTGTAAGATGTATGATTTAGAATGGATGTAAAACTGCTGTTTCTAAGATGTTTTCCAGATCTTTAGCAGATATATTACATACGTATGTGGGGCTGCAACAACGAATCGATTAAATCGATAAAAATCGATTACTAAAAGAGTTGGCAACGATTTTCATAATCGATTCGTTGTGTCGCGCGACACGGAGACGTTTGATTATAAAAAAAAAAACTTTATTTGAGCGCGGAGCGGAGTGAACACACTCGGTCTCTCGCGCACTGATGCTAGCAGAGTTCGGCGCCTCATAGACATGGCGGAGCAAAAAAAAAAAAACGAGGAAAGATACATGACGGAGGCAGAGAAATCCGCGCGACCCAAGTCATCCAAGGTGCGGGAGCATTTCACACTAAATTAACAGAAAAAGTGTGTTAACTTCAAAATATGCTAAAGCGACATGGCATTGCACAGGAGCAACACGGCAATGATCCAGCACCTGAAACGTGTTGGACTCTTTGATGAGGAGGAAGGGAGTTCAACAGCAGGTTAAGTCATTACGTAATCGTACTTTTGTTCCGTTTTGAATTGAGGAACGTAATGTCCGTGGTGCTGGTGTTTACTCGTTATCCAGCTTGACAAGCATGACAAGTTAGCGTTAGCTCGTTAATAACAGAAGTAAAGCAGGGGTGGTGTAGTTACTTTGCGCTTTGCATTGCAAGACTAAAGACACGTTTTTATTCACTCGCCAATCTGTTGTCATGTATAGCTACACTGCAAAAACAGCTTTTCTTACTTAGTAATTTATTTCTCGTTTCCAGTCCAAGTATCTAAAAAAAATCAAGATTACTAGACAAGAAAAATGGCATGAGAAAATTAATTGATGCTTAAAACTTTTGTTTGAAATTATATCTCATTAAGATTATTTTTCGTACCCCATTGGCAGATGATTTTGCTTGATTTCAGCAAACAATCACTTCATTTTGAGGTGTTTTTTCAGAAGACAAGACATCATTTCTTATGCTATTTCATGTGTCTAGTAAATGTATCTTGATTTAAGATTTTTTTGATATTTGGACTACATATGTTTGGACAACAGGACAAAACTACTAAATTAGAAAAGCAATGTTTGCAGTGTATATTCTGTGCTTTGTCCCATATAGGTTATTATTGACAAATATATTTGTGTGTGTTGTACTTTCTTATTTAATTTTAAAGTTCTTTTATAGCAATCGGTCATCTTAAGCTTTGTTAAAATGTGGTGTATAAATGAACCTTGCACTTACTACAATGATGGTCATAATTTAATGAATAAGCTTCAAGTGAATTTGAGAGAGACTGTGTGTCAGTGTGAGAGTTTATGAGTGTGTGCGTCTGCAAAAGTGTGTGCGTCTGCGAGTGTGTGCATCTGCGAGTGTCTGTCTGCAGTGTAGTGTAGAGAAAAAGTTCTGACATTCAAACAAATCCTGTTAAATTTTCTGATTTGTATTTTCTTTATTTTTTATAAATTATTTATTGTCCTGGCAGCTCAGGTGGCACTTTATCTAAAAAAAAGTCTATATATTTGGCAGATGTAAAGCATACATGTGTATGTTTTTTGTGTTAGTCCATTTTTATTTTATTATTATTATAACAGCTGATGTTCAAGGAGCAACATGTTGGTGCAGTTTCTAAAGATTTTAGTTCTGTTTTTGAATAAAGGGTTGGAAATTAATGCTTTTCTTGGTTTATGCTTTTATCCGATTCATCGATTAATCGAAAAAAAAACAATCTACAGATTAATCGATTATTAAAATAATCGTTAGTTGCAGCCCTATACGTATGCTTGCTAGCTGTTTGGTTCACCTGTGTGGTGTTATAACCGCCATAGTGAGATTGTTGTCTGGCCAGCCAGTGGACGGCTTCTCCTGCTGTGTCGTATTCTTTTGCTTTGACGAGGGCCAGCACGGCATAAGCTGTAGCCTCTAGAGAATGATAATGTTGACCCGGGACGATCCAAGCGGTGCCGTCTGTTTGGAAGATGCAGAAAATATTACTGTTATTGCAAGAAATGTCAGAGCAGAAATGCGTTTGATGAATTAAAAAACACTTCCTAATTTGGGAGCTTGTTGTAACACTACTGACCGTTTTGTAGAGTTGAGTGCTTCATCAACTCATCTTTATCGAGTTTCTTCGTGTTGGCCAAGGCGTAGGATGTCATAGCAACAGCGTAAGGATTGGTCAATGATTTAAGTTTACCTTCCAGATAGCCAACAGACTTTCTCATACTGTTAAGCATACTCTGAATAAAGAGGTGAAAATGAACAGATTTAAAGGTTAATACCAGTGTACTGAATTACTTTTCCCCAAAAGTGCACGTGGTGAAAGACTTGAACATACCCCAACTGATCTGTTACAAATCTCGCTGCCCTCTTGCATGGCGATCAGAACAAACGCAGTCAGAGAAACGTCTCCATCTTTCCCTTGTACGTCACCCTGAATCAAATCACACAAATCAACTGTGTGTGTGTGTTTTCTTACTTCATCATAGCACACAATTTTTTTCTGAGGTTTGTTGAAATCAAATGTGAATTTGGCTTTCACTCTTCAGGAAATCTGTAATCACTCTTCAGCAATACAGAATATAAAACTTCCACACAAATTCAAGACATTTAAAGACGTGAATGCAAGAAAGTTTAGTGACTATATCACATTTCATGTTCAGAATTTCTTTGTGTACTTAAAAGAAAATTTTGCGCATCTAAAAAACAAAACATAAGGTCCACCAGTGATAAAGTTCAACTCACGCCCATGTCTATTGTGAATATAGGCTGATCATCTTTGAAGATCCGTCTGGCAGCTGTTTGTTGAGGACCAGCCACTTGAGGGCGCTGCAGAGCTGGTCGTCTTTTATAGTAATATAGTCTCTGGCCATAGCAAAAACCTTGGCCACATATGCCGTCAACCTTTAACAGAGAGACAAAAACAGATGCTAATGCAGAATAAAATAATATTAAACACAGAATAATGTTATAAAACTCATTGACAGCAACACGGGGGAGTGACGGTCATGATCGTTCATCATATCGCTTTAACAAGTAAACAAACATAGGTGCCATGATGGTTTTTGTTAGTAAAATTATGTTTTACCATGTGCCGCTCTTTGAATGTGACCAGGCACCAAATGACCCATCCTCAGGTTTACGGTAACTTAACTGCTGCTGATAACCTTATGCCGAAAAAAGACAAATAAGTGCAGAAACATCTAATCATCCGAGATCTTGAAAAACGTCAACTTTTAATTTCAGGTTTCAGATTGTTTATTCGTTATGGGACCTGTGTTGATGTGTTGAATGGCTTTTGCGCGGCGCTCCGGGCCGACCTTGTCCCACTGATGGGTGCTGTCCAGATAATGAGTGGCAATGAGAGGTAGAGTCATGTGCATGACGTTCTGCTCTCCGCACCCGCCAGGCTGGTAAATGAGTCGACCCATGAAATCTCCACTGATGGCCTGCTCTACCGTCTGAGTGATCTCATCCCCTGGCGGCAAGACAAGACTACACTGAAAAAATTATTCTTGACGTAAGTAAATGTTACCCATGCAAATCAGTTAAATTGTATTTACATATGCTAGGTAGCAATGTAAACTACATGCAAACTTACTGAATCTACTCAATAAACTTGAGACAAGGATTTCCACTCAATTAGATTGAGTAGATTTTATTCTATGTTTTTAAGTAAAGAGTACCTAAATTTAACAGATATGAGTCATGACAGACTATAAGATATTAGATAAAGTCTACCTTATATTTCTCAATATGAATTATTCATAAAAATGGAGTAATATTCACGGTGGCTTAGTGGTTAGCACGTTCGCCTCACACCTCCAGGTTTGGGGGTTCGATTCCCGCTTCCGACTTGTGTGTGTGGAGTTTGCATGTTCTCCCCGTGCTTCGGGGGTTTCCTGCGGGTACTCCGGTTTCCTCCCCTGGTCCAAAGACATGCATGGTAGGTTGATTGGCATCTCTGGAAAAATTGTCCGTAGGGTGTGAGTGCGTTAGTGAATGAGTGAGTGTGTGTGCCCTGCGATGGGTTGGCACTCCATCCAGGGTGTATCCTGCCTTGATGCCCGATGACTCCTGAGATAGGCGCAGGCTCCCCGTGACCCGAGGTAGTTCGGATAAGCGGTAGAAAATGGAATGGAGTAATATTAGTTTTATATAACTGACAACAGTTCATCTACTTATTATGAATGATACATATTGAATAATTAAACACTAAATATGACTTATTCTGAGAAGCTTGAATTGATATAAAAATGGTCAGAAACAGGAGATCACATCAATTGCTTTTATTGATCGAATAACAATCATCTACAAAAGCCCTTTGTGACAATGAACACAAGATTAATTTGATGTCATCATTATTGTGATCATTGATTACTTTCTTTGAGATCTAGACTCTTGCAGGTAGCAAACATATTTCTCTTTTATCAGTCACAGCTGTGTTTCACGTGCCACACTTTTATGTTACTAACAAAAGAGTTTGTTACAGTAGTATAATATGATAAATAATATAAGTTAATGCATTTTACATATTTAGGTGTTAATTAAAAAGTTTGTGGGTTTGAGAATGATTCTTCAATGAAATGACAAAGAGAAAAGTTACCACGACATGTTCCATGTAGAAATTTGTGTGTTCAGATTACGCTTAGATTTAATATGATGCAATTTAAGATTCAAGAGATCAACTAATGTAAACACTGATCACAATAATGGTGACATCAAATGAATCTTCTATTCATTGTCACAAAGGGCTTTTGTAGACTTTTGTTATTTGATCAATAAAAGCAATTGATGAGATCTCCTGTTTCTGACCATTTTTAGGTCAATTCAAGCTTCTCTGAATAAGTCATATTTAGTGTTTAATTATTCAATATTTATCATTCATAATAAGTAATTCATATTAAGAAATATTAGGTAGACTTTATCTAATATATTTTAGTGTGTCATGACTTATATCTGATAAATTTAGGTACTCTTTGCTTAAAAACATAGAATAAAATCTACTCAATCTAATTGAGTGAAAATCCGTGCCTCAATTTTATTGAGTAGATTAAGGAAGTTTGCATTTAGTTTACATTGCTACCTAGTATATGAGTAAAATTAAACTGATTTGCTTGGGTAATATTTACTAATCTTCAAGAATCATTTTTCGGTGTACATGCAAAGAATTCGATCCAACGGAACAAACCGTTTTATAAAATCAACAGTGAACAAATGTTACATTTTTCATTACCAGATACTGAGACAAACACCTTAGCAGGTGTGTCTGGAATCCAATCCGATGGCTTGTCAGATCTGATTTGCACGTGTTGTATTCCACCTGTTCCAAATGAGACCAAGATGACTCGTGTACCAATCACAGGAAGGACATCTTTGTCTGTTATTCTTAAATGTAACTCATTTCATTTTGTACTAGCTAGCCAGCGAGATGCTTCAGCAAGGAATCATCAGCATTATAATCTTGACTGGCTGGAAATATTTATGTGATTCACTATAATTCTCACCCGTATTGGCAGGATTGAGCTCAATATTTTTCACTGTGTCATTGCGTAGCACACCTTCAGACTGAATGAAAACAGAAAGAGTTATCAGTAGGCCAAATCTCATCCATGACCTAAACAAAACTGAAACACAATTGCAGCCAGACTTACCACCACCTTCAGTTCTTTTTTCACTCCATCGGAAAATCCCATTGTGGCAGCCTTCACCTCGATCATGTAAATGTCTTTCTCGCCGCTCAACTTCATGGGAATGATCACATATGAAACGGATCTGGTAGAAAAGGGTCTGACTTCGACCATTGTTTTGTATTTACCCTTCTTACTGGCAGCGCTGCAAACATCTACTGTCTCTACAAACTCAACACGCACTTTCTGAAAAAAAGACGATGGAGGAAAACTATTAGATGTAATTCAAATGAGATATGTTTGAAGTCACAATTTCACTTGTGCATAGACTGTTGCCTATGAAATAACCTTCATGTTCACAGGGGTGTAATTGTGAATGATGGCTTTGACTTCCAGCTGCTCGTTACGAACGGCCGAGTACGGCACTTTGAGGTCAATGAAAAACTTCTTAAAAACGACCATCTCCACAGGATCTGCCACACAGATACCTTCAGGGAGAAGAAGCAAGCAGAGGATGTTATAATGTGCACTGTTAGCCCTTACCTGCTATGTCTACAGTAGTACATTGTCAACACTGTAACAGCTAGTTACTGTAGAACATACATCTGCAAAAGCTCTTATTGAGGTTAAATTTGTAAGTCAGCATTAGTGTGATCAGTTTCTATTTTAGTTGGGCTGTTGGCTCTCATAGTTTTGAATGTTTTTCCTGAACTGTATACATGAAAATGTTTGTATTAGAAAAGGACAAAAGTGACCATACTGTGAGCAATTTATATGAAGTGATGTGAACCAGTAAAAGAAAGTGTAGTGTTTCAATTTCCAAAAGTGCTCCCACTATATTTAGTCAAAATATCTAGAACAGGGTTGAGCAATCCTGCTACTGGAGTGCCGCAGCTCTGCAGAGTTTAGATCCAACCCTCATCAAACCTTGTAGGTTGTGGGGATTTCATATGTTGGGGTTGTGTGGGTCTGGTCTTGTTTTGTGGTCGATGTTGGACAACAGAGGAATAAAGTTGCATTATGCCTTTACTATATTCCCTGGTTGTTCCTTTGTTTTCTGGTGACGCTAGCGGAGTGGGAGCGGGTTGGACCTGCACGGTTTTGGCGAGTGGGAATTCCTGGGTAGCTGGTGGTGGGGTCTCCTTCTTCTTCGTGGATGTTTGCTTGGTAGCAATTGATTTCTCCCGAGGTTTTTCCTTCTCCATTAATCAATCATTGTAGTTTGGGTTCCTTGCCACAGCAGTGCAGTGTTGGCTTGCTCACTGGGAGACTGCATTTATTTATTAGATATTATTTATTAGAATGATCTTGCTTGTTCTATAAACCACATGCACTGGGCTGTGTTTTCCCGTTCTGTGATTTTCTTATTTGCTCCTGTAAAGCTGCTTTGGAACAATTGACATTGTAAAAAAGCGCGATATAAATAAACTTGAATTGGATCAAACACAGCTAATCCAGCTAATCAAGACCTTCAGGAGCAGTGTTTCCAAATCCTGGTCCTCAGGGCACGACTCCCAGAATGTTTTAAACTCATCTGTTTACCATCCGGCAGAATGTCTGGAATGTCTATGAACACACTGATGAGCTGAAACAGGTGTTTTATATACACTGAAAAACTGTGGAGTAGGAATTACTTGAAAAAAGATAGAAACATAAAAAGAGTTTGTTTTAAAAGAGCTGTCGTGAACAACTATCTGTAGCTTTCACTAGACATTCTCAGGCAGTTTTATTTTGTCGATTGTCACCATTGTTGAGTTTCAAACACTGATTCTTCATGTCTTTCACCTCAAGTTACGCAGAATGATTGAATATGTTCAAGGGTTGTGCATCAAGGAATCACATACTGATTAGATCACTACTTCGAAAACTCATGAATCTCTGGAAACCTACACAGCTCAGTGTTCATTAACACACCAACTGCACTTCTACACGTTGTCGTAATATTCAAGAAAAACCTTTCATTAGAGTCAAGAGCACAACAAAAACAAACACTGATCACAGCCATGGTGGTTTTTGATGGTGGATGTCTACTATCACAATATAAAAGTAGTCTTTACCTGAGAAGTTTTAATGAAAGCTTCAGATAAATTGTGTTTAACTTTAACATGACAGCTCATTCAAAATGAACTCTAATTTCTGAGTGAAAATTTTGTAAATCCCAAATCAAGTAAATCCTACTCCACATAGATTTCAGTGTCTGTGAAACACCTGATTCAATCATCAGCTTGTTAGTATGTTCATAAGAGAAACATTTCAAACATTCTGTCAGAAGACTGATGAGTTGAATCTGATGTTTTATATAGAGACACATGTACAACTTTCTGGGAGGGGATCCCCGAGGACCAGGATTGGGAAACACTGATCACGATTCCTAGAAACTTCTTTCTGATGTATTTTCAAGAACTAGTTATTGCATAAGTGTACATAACAAAGTACGTATCCAACCACCGTAAATGAGTCAAGAGTCCAACTAAACCAAACACTGATCACTATTAAAACATAATGAAACCACTATAATGAACTAGATTTATATTTTTGTTAATTCTCAATAAGATGATAGACATAAAGTGAAAGTTGTGTCTGTAATAAATTAAGATGTTAATGATGTTTGTGTTTAATTCTCCTCTGGTGAGATCTTGACAGACTTCTTGTGTTCATCTATTATTTACACTTAATGTTCATTCAAGACTTTGTTACTTCAGTGAGTTAATAGATTATTTTAATGATGTATCTTCAAACAGTCATTACAGTAGTTTACTGTAAAACGCCTACAGTATTTACCTGGCAACAGTATTGCCCATAAATTACTGAAGAAATGACAGGTAAGAGATAACACTGTGGCGGAATCGTTTTTGCCCACAAGCTCGGGCTGTTTTACAGTCTATCGCAAAATCAAGATCTTCAACTCACCGTGCGTGTCTGACATGCTGATGGCTAAGATTTGCCAGGTAGTGATGGAGTCTTTCAGATGCATGGTCTTTTTTGGTGTTACGCTACAATGTGAGGAAATGACACACATTTAAATATTCCCTCATAGCTCAGTAACTTAGTTTTGTTTTTAAATAATGCTTCTAAAAAAAAATTGTTTCCAGACTCTAAGGCTGTTAAATGATTAATCATGATAAAACACACCCAGAACTAAAACATACCTGTTTATATTTAGGAAATACCTGCATGAATATTTTACGGTGTAGATAATTTAAATGATATGCCTGTGTAATAGCTGGAGAGATACTGGTTGACATAAAATTAAGTTAATTTGCTTGATGGAAGTTCTTTTGGCCAACTCACCAGGTTTTGCTTCCACATCGTGGCACCTCCACCTCATCCCAAAACCAACTTTCAGGAAAGACTGACCTTGTAACAATATCATCAGAATCGGTAATATAATTATCATCTTCATCACCTGTTAAAAGTTTAAACAGAGATGTGCAATTACGATTGTTTAATGTTACTTTATTCAATGTAGAAATTACATGTTTTATTGTGTTATGGGATTCATGGGTGCATACACCTTGGAAATGTATTTGGTGTTATATTTTTAAATGATTAATTAAACAATTCATCAAATATGCCTCTAGGGGGTTAAGCCCTACAAAGACTAAAACATTTTTGAAAACATAGGCAAAAGCATTTAGAAGACAATATTCTTCGGGGCTTGACTGCTTAGTATATGAGAGAGGTCAATATGTCAGGGCTTTGCAACTAAAAGCAGGCTTCATGTAACTTACTGCGAGCCAGAACCATCTCTGCCTCTCCAAACTTCTCTCTGCTGTTTTTCGCCTCATTGCAGCAGTGTAGAAAGGCTTGGACACACTCCTGTCTGTCTTCAATGTATGTGGCTCTTCGTTCACAGGTGTAGCCGAGTTTATTGTCTCTCATTCCATCTACACAGCATTTCTTCAGAGGGCCCGGGTATTTACCAGCTGACAACACAACAGCAGAGCAATGAAAAGAGTAGAAGAATAAATACACCGATAGCCAAAAATATCTTACATTCAAGATCCTCTAGAAGCCACTAACATCAATTTGGAAAAGGAACATGTATAAAGCTAAATGTACTAATGAAGATAAACATAAACATGTGGAATGTATAAAGACAACTATGTGTTCTAAATTTGAAATGTAAATGAAAAGGGAACGCAATGATTGAAAGTTTTCACCATAGGAGACCAATTTTGAATGTTTTTCCATTCGTCTCAGGTATGCAAATCATTGCATTCTGTTTTGTATACACTTCACCATCTCTAAGGTAAAATCTGATGAAATGTATGTGTCCATTGTGTAAGTCAAGCTCCTTACACAGTGTACTGGTGACCTGCAAAAGATCCACAGCTCTCCGTCTTCTCTGTGGAGTGGCGGGACAATCCAGCACTAGAGGATGATGTAATACAGTTTCACACAAAGAAAACACAAGACCTTATTGGTGATGAGAAGAAAGAGAGAAGAAAAACAGAACAGGCTGGTGCTTGTATATATTGAAAGAGCTGAACCATTCAGATACATTTTCTGGTGTTGGTTCCTCCAGCGGTGCTGGACTCAAACATCAGACCAGCGTCATAGAAAACCCCCATACTGTCTCTTCCACTCCCTGCTGTACAACCTGTGTCATGTTTCTCAATCACGTCCCAGATCTACACACAGCAAAACATTTATGAAAGTTATTGAAAAAAAAATCAATTTTTTTATTTGGCCTGATGATGATTTGTTACCTTCGACTGTGTGAGTCTGTTCTTGTTGAGGACATGCACAGCCTTGTCAACCACCACCAGCCCAACTTTAGCTCCGGGGTCTCCAGTTATTTCCATGTTGACCAAGTCATGTGGACTTTTATAATCCTGGTTGTAACTCTCGTCTTTTAGCTGAAGTTTAAGCTGTTATGAGACACAGAGGAAGAGATCGAATCAATTGCTAAAAAAGACACTCAGACTTGAGAAAAATAATGCAAGAAATGACATAACAATCAACGAAAACCTTTGAATATGTGTTCCTTAATTCACCAGATCACAGTACACCTAAATTTATTTAATTCAGTGGCGACGATTAAAGTGATATTTTATATTATACTTATATAATTCATAATTCTAATAATAGTAGAAAATTGTGTTATCGTTTACCTACACTCTTGTCATTTCAAACTTGTATGACTTTCTTTTCTGCAGAACACAGAAGAAGATATTAAAAAAAATGTTTGTAACTGAACAACAGCTCTACCCATTCATCAGTTAACCACATTCTTCAAAATATCTTATTTTGTGTTGTCCAGAGGAAAGAAAGACAAGAGGGTGAGTAAAGGATGACAGAGTTTTCGTTTTTGCTTTCATTCTGGATTCGATTACTCGTTGAACAGGCCTATATAAAATACTCTGAGCAAACAAAAAATAAAAACTTAAACTGTATATAACTTGTATTGTGCAAAAACTGGCAATAAAAGTAATGCTCTCGTTGTTTGGTGATGGTTTGCTCACCGTTCCCATGCACGTGTCCTTCACATCCACCCAGACGGAGTCAGACACCACCTCATCCGATCCAACGTGATAATAAGCCACGATGCGAAAAGATGGAACCATGTCTTTGGTCACAGTTAGAGGCACAACGATTAGAGACCTTCCTTGTCTCATCTCTCTTCCTACCCTTACAATTTGCCCCTTACTGAAGATCTAAAAGTACGATGAGTAACAAAACACATGAGCATTCAGTCTCAAACGCAAAATTGTAACAGCGCTTGTGCGTTAACGTGCTGTTACTTCTCTCACCATGTATGTGTAATCGTGATTTTTGATAGTTGAACCTGTCGGTACAATCAGACTAATTTTTCCTTGGTCACCGATCTCCAACTCGGCAGCATCGATGCCGATGTGCAGGTAGTTTTGAGAGTTGCCCTTGGGTTTGTAGGTGTGAGCCACCATCTTTTTCACCGCCTGCTGTTTATCTTCTAATTTTGAATCTTTGGTCTTCACCTGGAAAAAAACATCCAACAAACAACTGTAAATATTCAGTTGATTTTTTAGGGGTTTTTTCAGTTGGACTGGCAGGTCTTACTGTGATGTCCAGCGTCGAAGAATCTCCCTTAACCTCTACGGGGATCTTCGCAATGCCATTGGCTTTTGTTTGACTTCTGAACCCTCCAGGGTTGACCTCCACAGGGACATTTTCCGCAGGCGTCTGGTCAGGATTTGTCACGTAAACCTTTTTGAAGTTTTTTGAAATGAGCAATGAAAACACATCTAATAACTGTGATGTAACTTCACAGAATTATAATCAAGGTCTTAACGGTAGAACCCTTTTAGTCTAGATTCATACCGAGACGTCAAAGGGCATTCCAGGTTTGAAGAATTGAGGTGTTCTCTTGAAGTGGATGGTGTACGGTGACGTCACAATCTGAATGCCTCTCTTTTGTGCTTCAACCATTTCACTGCCTGAAACACACACACACCATTATGTCAACAGTATATATACAAACACATAAACATAATAAACAACAGATAAAAAGCGTGTGTTGATCTCACCGGTCTCTGTTAAAACGCTGACTGAAACAAAGAGTGATTTCCCAACCAGCTGGAGGATGTTTGGAAAGGTTTCTAGAATCATTTCCTTGGTCAGAGTAGCACTTCCTTCACCTTCATCTATCTGAAAAAGATATTTGAGTTATAATGTAAACACACACAAACCAAACGGACAGTGCATGTTTATCGGAAAGATCTAATGAATGCGTCGCAATGACATGGTGTTCAATTTAAGGAATTTATGGCATTGTTTACAAGAGGGCGACTTTAATTTGACCTACATTGGAACTTTTTATTCAAATAGCTAACGAAGTGGTTCTCAACAGGGGGGCCGGGGCCCACAAGGGGACCCTAGCTGACTTCGACGGGAGCCTCAAGGTGACCAATATTTTCAAATTAGAGTAAATTAGCGTTGAAATGCATTTAAAAACAAGATATTTCTTATGAACATTTTTCCAGTTAATGTTAAAATACCTTATTGGGAAGAAATTGGGTAGAGGGGGCCTTTAAATATTGTTGAATACAATGGGGGGCCTTGGAGTCAAAAAGGTTGAGAACCCATGAGCTAACGTGAATTTGTTTTGCTTTAACTGTCCATCACGGCTTGTTCGATCAGCTTTATGAATGAATTAGGCAAAACCTATTGTTGTTATTGAGAGAAACTCACCGGAACCCTCTGCAGTGAGTCAGGGATGCTCAACTTTCTCTCTTCGTCCATGATGCCAAAGACCACATATGCTTGTCCCTCTACATTCTGCCCAAACAGGTACCTACACAAAAAATTAAGCTTCCATCTCACGTCACAGGTTTTGGTTGTTCATTCGGTATCTTGATGTTTACAAAGACAAATTCCTTTTACTTGGCAAGAATCTTGACTGTAAGACTTTCTTCACCCACATAGAAGTACGATTTGCTGAGTGATAATGTGGCTTCGATAGTTGGAAGCACTACAAACCAAAACCATTCACACATTATTTGGGGTTTTCAAAGTTATCTTATTGCAAAACACGCTGGTTTTGTTGAAACACGTCTCACCGTATTCTTTGACCTCAAAGTCTGCAGTGAAGGTCTTTTGTGGGGTTTTCGCGTACCGTGTGACCACCTTCCAGATCCCAGGACTAAAATCATAAACATTTGGGATATTATAACATAAAAAAACATCAGATCATACTGTAAATGGTGAAAGAGTCAACACACCTGGCAATCTCAGGGATTTGGTACATTTTAGGCTTCATTCCACTCACTGGAAAAACCTTATCTGAATGAATGGTGATACCTTGTGGATTCTTAAAACATATGGACAGAAACTAATCTGAAAACACAATCTTAACAGAGAATAGAGCTTCATTGATTTAAGAAATGAAAATACATGAATACAACATGATGCTGCAAATGAATCTCTTGATAGAAGTGTTCTAAAAAACATACTGTATATTCTGTTTACCCGAAACAAAACAAAGCCCTTTGTGTGCTCGAAGCTGCATTATTTTTAAAGATTCAAAATGGCATTACAAGCCAGACAAGGATAATAGTGGTATACTTTTTAATACTTATTCTTAATATCAGATCTTTTTTGTTTGTCCAACATTTTATGTTTTACCGCTTTAAACTAAAAACCAAAAAAATTGATTAAAGACAGAATCTGGAGGAGATAAATAACTCTCGGTTTACTCAGTGGCTCAGTGTTTTGTAATCGCCAGTACCATGATTTCCACTGATATTTCTGATGCGCTGAGACGCAGGCTTGGAGTCAGAGAGAAGATCCTGTATTTAACTGCAAAAGAGAGTAAGATGAGTTTTTTTATTTGTTTAATTTTGTGCAGTGTAATTTGTAATATGTTTAGCATAAGATGAGACACGTTTCAAGTTCATGTGCGTAAATGCTCGGTCCAATTGCTATAAATCTGAAGATTATCTGTATCTAACCTGTGCTAGCAGGTGTGTAAATGGGTTTGTCAGTTTGTATAAATATGTATCCAGATTGAAATGACACCATGACCACTTTCTCCAGCAGTTTAGAAGGAAATTGAGCCTGTAAATACACATACTGCTTCTCCACATCTTTTAGGAAAATATTTTCCTCGACAGGAATCTACACGGAAAAGGGCAAACAATTTTAACAAAAGCATTTTAAAAGTTGAACATCATTTACAAACTTGTTTTAGTGCCGTGACAAACACTGACCATGTTTATATTTGTGACAAAACCAGTCACAGGTAGCACTGGAATGTTTTGGGTCATACTTATTGATTTTTCCTTTATGCCCAAAATCATTTGGATATTCAGTAAAATTCAGTGATTATTCAGTGATTATATTTTGCAAATGTCCTACCGTGTATATTTTAAAATATCGCAGTAATATGCTATGCTAAGGATAACTTTACATGTGATTTTCCTAATGTTTTTATTTTTTGCCACCCTCAGATTCTAGAGTTTTAAGTAGTTGTATCGAGGCCAAATATTGTCCGATCCTGACAAATCATACATCTAGGGCTTATTTATTCAGCTTTCAGATGATAAATCTCAAATAAAAAAAATTGACCCCTAAGACTGGTTTTGTTTGCAGAAGTACACTTAAAAGAGACCTGTCACCTTTATGTCTGTAAGGACCTGGAAGTTATTTTTCCTTGTCAGGATCACAGTTTTGTGCAGCAGATCATTGCTTTTGGTTGGGAAGTTTTTCACCATGATGTTCACACTCAAATCTCCTCCATTATAATCCTGAGCCTCCACAAACACGTTCTCTGAGGAACCAGCCCTCAGCAAATTAGGAGCCGACAGAATGTATCTGAAAAGCAAAAATATATATTTTTTTAAATTATTATTTCTATAATCTATAAATCATATTGTTTTGAATACTCACAGCGGGTCACATAATGTGAGGAGAGGAGAAGATAGAAGAACAAGAGTCGACCAAAGCAAATCCACATTCATCTTGACTTACATGTACGTCTGTCTGTTCCTGCAGCTTGTTGAATTTATACTCTCTCGCTCTCTCTCTTACTCTCTCTCGCTCAACCATCTTTTCATAATATTCATAAAATGTGGAGATCTTTCGAAATAATCAGAATAACGGCATCATTAACAGAGAACTGAACTGAGCTGTCACATTTTTTGGGGTCTGGAGAAAAAGAATGACCTTTAATATCCAGTATACTTGCGCAAGATAAGTGAACAAGAATATGAAGACATGTTTAACATAAATGAAATAATACACTTTTAAACCACAAGTTCAAAACTTGAGGAATGCCTTAGAGAAACTATCTACGAAAGAAATACCTCATACTCATGTACTGTGCATCAACGAGAAGAGGAAAATGCAACTTTTATTACGAATACATTTTAAATACTTAAAAAAAGCAAAATGATAGAAACATTTTCTGCTATTTTGTGAATCATAAATAGTTTATGAGAATGTGAAGAGTTTGAATGCAGTCAAATTCACATTTCCAGTAAATGACCTGCAAAAACATGTTGTGTAAATTTACCCTTTGATCATCTGGCAATGGCTGTATTGATCAAACTTTTGGGGGGCAAGAGAATTATTAATCGGCAGCCTACATTAAGAAAATGTGTAGGTTTTAGCGACAAATGAACAAACTTGGTGTTCAGCGTTTGCTTCATGCAGCAAAAAAACCTGCAGGTAACAGCATGTGGAAGATGATTGATTTAAATAATGCTATATTTTGCTTATGAAGCCATTCAGTAGTTAAAATTCATATCTATATTTACATATGTTTTAAAATGTTATATGCTACTGAAGAAAGAAACAGCCCACGCGCCGCCAAGTCCAAACCGGCCCACATCCGAGTGTGACGTAAGAGGCCACTCCCATGTCCAACTCGCCATCGTCACTGTTCCGCCCCTGAAACCTGGGCTGTTTTTCAATATGCATTCTTTAGCGGTCGTATGTCCTTGTGTTCTCGCTCTATGTCATCAAAAACCGTCAGAGTCCGGTTCAAATACTCAGAGAACGCATGAACAGAGAACTAATGCTGCGTCCAAATACCCCCACTTGCGGTCTTCCACTTGACAACTTTCATGATGCATTTCCTGTTTTTGCCCTAATGTTCTAGTGTTCGTCAGGATCCGATGCGACACACTTAGCAAGTGCAAACACGTAACGTTAACTAATGGGGTGTTTCTAATTATGAGATAAAAAGCAGTTTTAATTCACCAATAAAATACGTAACACTACGTTTTACTATGAAATTATATATAATATATAATTATATAGTGAAGTCAAGTCAGATTTATTTGCATAGCGCTTCATTATCAAAGCAGCTGTACACAAAAAACAAAACACATGTTAGCCAAGCGTAGATTAAATAAAGATATAACCTTAAAAAGCAGTAGCATAAGCATACACTTGAAAGCTTTTCGCAACATCTCGCGAGACCCGAGCAAAAAGTCTCATGATTCATATCCAGAACAAGATGCATGATGGGATACGCTTAGCCTTAATACAACTCCAAAGTGGTATTCAAGCTGGTGTGGGTTTAGCGTGCGTTAAACGCACTGCCATTTGGCATTTTAAAGACGTTGGACACACACGCTCTCAAGTGGCCAAAACTGGAAGTGGGGGTATTTGGATGCAGCAAAGGACACATGAAGTTACCTTATGTGATCTCGATATCAAGGATGCATCGAATGCAGCCTTGCGCACATAGGAACCCTCTTGAAGTCACTGTGGCCTGTCCATCCAAGTTGGATCTTCTGAG
The DNA here is from genome assembly GCF_015846415.1 of Triplophysa dalaica. NCBI lineage: Eukaryota > Metazoa > Chordata > Actinopteri > Cypriniformes > Nemacheilidae > Triplophysa > Triplophysa dalaica. Next base: position 2,802,048 of record NC_079543.1, read on the forward strand.
TCTGCCTCGCAATACTGTTTTCCACGAGAACACAAGTCCGTCCTGTTCATTCTTGGAATTGAGTAACGGTCTTGGTTTTATGTACGCCTGTGCAACAATGGCGCTACTTCCTGACCTGTCAGCAGTCTGGGAATCTTAATAAAATGTTCTATTACATTTTACTAATACGATTTTAATGATGTAAAGGATGTCTAGGCGAAATGTAATTTCGGGGTGTAACCCACCCCTATTTGGTAAAGAATTTCCAACATGCTTAGCTAGTTTCCTCATCGAACAGAACTCTTGTATTGATTTAAATACCCTATCCAAACATGTTTTAAATGTTATGTGAACACTTACGTTTTTGTATTCTAAAAGTCATGCTTAACATATTTCATTCATTTTTTTCATAACTGATTTCCTTTTTTATTCATATTTTCCATTTACTAAAGGCTTAACATTTAAATGATATGCTCAACAATTCTATACAAGCATAATAGAGAAATAGCTTGTTTTTATATATTAAATACATTTGGGAACATAGCATTGACCTTCTGGCCTTGTTCAATAACACAACATGATATGAAATGTGTCCAGGTCTCCCAGATACTTAAAGATAAATAAAAGACATGCTTCATTGGGTATTTTTTTGTATTTATTATTTTACAAAAATAATTGAATCTGATTAAAAGACGTCACACCGACGGACCAGTGGCTAAACGTTTGATGCATAAGGCACGATTTTCTGGAAACTCTTCAGCACGTTCAAAGTCGCCATCGGTTCACTTTTAGTTGAATTGGTTGAATTTCCATTTCACATGAAAGATGTTGTTCTTTAAAAACACCACGAAGCCGTCCGATCTAAGAAGTAAGCTGTCGTCTTTACAACGGTTGCTATAAGAATTCATCACGATCGACTAAAAGCTTCATTCTTAATAGTTTGCGAGATTCACGGCATAAACTTATAATCATTTTGTTGCTGTTAACTTTTGACATGTTCGTCAATGTTTACCGGTCTGTTACTGTAGGGACATTACTCCTAAAACATGACGTGGCACAAAATAAAATGTGCTTGGTTGACTTGCCTGTCAGTCATATGGTCTCTTGGGTGGGCCTTAGGCAAAGAAAGCGGTGATAAGTTCTAGACCAGGAGTCGGCAAGTTTGGCATCGGACACACTGCAAAAAATGACTTTCTTGCTCAGACTTTTTTTCTTGTTTTCAAGTAAAAATGTCTAAAAATTCTTGAATCAAGAAGCATTTTCTTGATGAGTATACGGACCTAAGAAAATAAATCTTGTTTTTAGTAAAAATATATGAAATTTCATAGAATTTTTGTTAAAAACAAGCAAAAAAATCTGCCAATGGGGTAAGAAAGATAATCTTGAATTGAGCGACTAAGAAAAAGGTCAACCTTAATTCAAGATTATTTTTCTTACCCCATTGGCAGATTTTTCTGCTTGTTTAAAGCACCAATTCACTGAAATTTCATATTTTTCCCCAAAAACAACACTTATTTTCTCAGGTCATTTTACTCATCGAGAAAATGTATCTTGATTTAAGAATTTGTAGACATTTTAACTTGAAAACAAGAAAGTCATTTTTTGCAGTGCAACAAAACCAATTAGCCGCTAGATGGCGGGACAGAACAAAGTCAAAGGATCATTTAAGAAATGAATTGTTGAAAATGCAACTAGAATGGCAGACTTTAAAAAATATAGTCGTCATATAATTATTTGACATGCAATGTTTTGTCCTCTGGGGTGTGCAGACTAGTGATGTTAACATTTAAGCTAGCAAATGGCACTATAAAAGAGTCTAAAGATGAAAGTTGACAGCGAGAATAGTGCATAAAAAGAGGAATGGAAAGACAACTATGCATTCATCCTATACCTAGTTTTATGAATGCAAAGCCGTTGTGTTTTATCTGCAACGCAGTTGTTACTAATGGCAAAGAATGTAATATTAGACGGCACCACGAGAGGAAGCATGGCACCTTCAAAGTGGGAAGCTGAATTTGCTTTGTCAATGTTCACGTGTTGGTGCTGAGGCCCCGGGTTATATAAGCCATTGTTTCAATGCTTCACTGTTAGTTTTTTCATACCCCATATTGTTTCATGACACCTATTTTAGAGCACACTGCACAGCTCTTCACTGCGCTGGCCTCCGTAACACTAGCGCGGGTACTGAGGATGTTTGGCCCTCACAAATATAGCTTAACCAGTAAACTAATGAATACAACACAGGTAGATTTTGTCTGGTTGTGGTCTCTCTATTAAGCCAACATGAAATTTAACATAAAACGTTTTCAAAATATTGTCTCTTTTGTTATGTTCAGTCAAATTGTATACAACAGAGGTTTGGAATGACATGATATTTAATTGTCTATATTTTAATGGTAAAATATTTTATGGTTTATTTTTATTTCAAGTTTTTCTTATAATTCAGTATAAATGAGCGGTGTTGAGTTATTGGGTGGAGAACATTTTAGGCAACCATAAACAGTTTAATACTATATTACGCAAAAGTAACATACGGCAATAGCAGTTGTTTTGCATAATCATACTTTAGTTACGACATTCTAGTTTCTCAATAATCAGCTCTAAGGAAAAAGGAAGAAACAAAAAGCAGATAAAAGTAGATTAAGCTCCTCTTCTAGTTACAAGTAAGCGAGCAGGTACACGTGATGGATGTACGTGTGGTGTCGTTGGCAGCTGTTATTCTTTCCTTTCCTTTGCTAATGTCATGTGAGCCACTGTAAGTATAAATTCATTCTCAGATTATCATTTATATTTGTTTTTTTAATAATAATATTTGTGTTGCTTTTGGAAACGCAGATATGTTCTGTTGGCCCCTAACTTGCTGAGGGTGGGTTCCTCCGAGAACGTGTTTGTGGAGGCTCAGGACTATTCCGGAGAAGACCTAAACGTGAAGATCGTGGTCAAGAACTATCCACGCAAAAACTTAGAGCTGGTCTCCAAATGGGCGAAATTGACGAAGAACGATCATTTTCAGCTCCTTACGGACATAAAGGCTAGAGCTACTTTTTTTATTATAGCAATACTGTAGTTGACCAAAACATCCCGCTTTTGTCCTTTGTTTGATTTTAAGTGAAATAGAAAAAAGACGTAAGAGAACTTAAGCTTTATAAGTTGTATGCAGAAGAAAAAGATTCAGATTAGTACCTACAAAATGTAACTTTTGTATAATCAGATGTAACGGTAACATTTTATATATGGTTTAGATTCCCGCTGATAAAAACTTCTTCTCCGATGATCCTCTGGAGAAGCAGTATGTGGTTCTGCAGGCACACTTTCCAGTCAACGTTCTGGAGAAAGTGGTCATGGTGTCATTCCAGTCCGGATATATATTTGTCCAAACAGACAAACCTATCTACACACCTGCCAGCAAAGGTAAGATCAAAAGATGTGTGCTGTGTGAAGACACCAAACTCACAAAACTCTCTTTCATCAAATACTGCTGAAGTGAATCTTGCACACATTGCTTTGACGTTTGTGCTCGTCCGTTTGATTTTATGTGAAGTAAAAATTGTTATTTGAAGGTTAGTGATGTATTTAATTTCCAGTTAACTACAGGATCTTCTCCTTAACTCCTGACCAGCATCTGCTAGACGGCACCCCCATCACAGTTGATATCATGGTACTCAAACGCAAAGTTTCATTTACGCAAAACTCATCTCACTGTAGCAGCTGGTGTTTAGTTACACACACTAAGAATCTCGCTCATTGTCTCACCTTTGAATTCCTGTTGCATTTTTCCAAAGAATCCACAGGGCATTACCATTCAAAGCGATACCTTTTTCCCATCTGAAGGAATGAAGAGCAATTCTTATCCGCTACCTGAAATCGTCAGGTCGGTTCGTTGGTGCAAAGTGCCCCATTTTGTTTTCGTCTAATCTGACGGTATAAATGAGTCTCTTTTAGTAAATAAAGCTTAACATTCTGCATGCTGTGTGTTGAAGCTTCGGGGTTTGGAAATTTGTTTCGAAATACAAGAACACGCCACAGAAGAACTTTACCACAGAGTTTGAAGTTACCGAGTATGGTAAGGTCCTCGTCTTCTCTTTAGAATAAGTGTTTCATTTGCTAAAACTGTTTTGAATATAACGACTATTATTTTGAAGTGTTGCCGAGCTTTGAAGTGACTTTGAAGCCAAGCAAACCATTCTTCTATGTGAACGAGGACCTCCTGACCGTCGATATAGCAGCGAAGTACGACAGGCCAAAGTGTTCCAATATTTTACTAAGATATAACTTTTTTATTGAATATTACATGTTTATTGTTCTTTCATGGGTATGTAGGTACCTGTTTGGTAATAAGGTGACAGGAAATGCATTTGTAGTGTTTGGTGTCCTAGAAGATGAGAGGAAGTTGAGCATTGCTGCCTCACTTCAGAGGGTTCAGGTGAGCATTCATTTTCACGGAATAAAGTCTTAGGGCTTATTTCATTCATTCATCCACACATGGTTCAAAATCGATGTATGGCATTGTGGAACATAAAAAATATACTTTTAGGAATGTCTCGGTGGGTTTGTGTCCACACAATGGAAGTCGACCTTCTTCAAAATATGCTGTGTTCTGCAAAAGAAAGAAAGAAAGTAAGTTACGAGTCTGTAATAATTTGAGATTTTTTTCTGAGTAGATATCTAATGGAGAAGGACAAGCCGAGCTGACGAGACGCATGATTCTGGACACTTTCCCAGACATCAAGCCACTTGTTGGGAAATCCATCTACGTTTCAGTCAGTGTTTTAACAGAAACTGGTGAGAGACTTGAGGTTCTGAAAATGTGGCTTTTATCGTCGTTTATTTTGTTCGCATGACAGCCTGTTTGTAATAATGGTCATGTGTTGACTGTGTGTGTTTCAGGCAGTGAAATGGTTGAAGCACACAGAAGAGGCATTCAGATTGTGACGTCACCGTATACCATCCACTTCAAGAGAACACCTCAATTCTTCAAACCTGGAATGCCCTTTGACGTCTCGGTACGAAACTGTGGTAGAGTAGGCGGGGCGAGACCGTGGTTCGAGTCCGGTGCGCGCACCACTGGCACTAATTCACAATTACTCACCGGCCTCGAACCACGGTCTCGCCCCGCCTACTCTACTACAGAAACGTATTCTCGAAAGTTGAATATTTGAACGAAATAAAGATGCTTACAGTAAACCATGGTTTGTTTTAATATTCGGTTTGGATTGGCTGGACCGTGTGCAATAAACCCCTTTAATTCACCATTAGTTCCAGGCAGTTTGATCGACATTTGAAATGAAATGACAAAAATAAAGGATTTTAATGCATTTCCACATCGCCTCAGATGGTTCTTGGCCTCCACGTCGTGCATTTAAATCCTTTAATGCACAACTATCCGTGGATTATCCCTTACTAAACCAATGTAGCGCAAATGATATTTTAAAAAAATATAATTATCTTTTAGAATGTTGTTGTTTATTGTGTTTTTATGGTTTCTTATTTTATGCTCTGGGTCTTCAGGTTTACGTGACCAATCCTGACCAGACGCCTGCAGTAAATTTGCAAGTGGAGGTCAACCCTGGAGGGGTCGGAGGTCAAACAAAAGCCAACGGCATTGCGAAGGTCACCGTAAATTCTCAGGGAGATTCACTGACGCTGGAGATCACCGTAAGACCTGCCTTTTAACTTTTCAACGGTAAACCAGTATCGGAGATCACATGGACAACTGTTTCAAAGTACAGATACTTTTTCAAATCAGGTTTTAATTGTGTTTCAGCTCAAGACCAAAGTTCCACAGTTAGAAGACGATCAGCAGGCGGTAAAGAAGATGACGGCTCACGCCTACAAACCCAAAGCCGGCTCCAACAACTACTTGCACATCGGCATTAATGCTGCAGAGCTGGAGATTGGTGATCAGATGAGGGTCGATCTGAATCTTGGGAAGAGTAAAGCGGTCCAAAACCAGGATTTCAGCTATATGGTGTGTGCATTGATAACAGATTAATATGCAGTTTATTATGTTGTACATGTATATCTGTTTAAGTTATAAAACAAATCGCTTTAAATGCCTGGTATTTATCAATGCGTGGTTGTGGAAATGTATTAATGAATTATCTCTTTGGTTTGCTTGAACAGATCCTAAGTAAAGGACAGATCGTAAAAGTTGGCAGGTATAAGAGAAGAGGACACCTTTTAGATACTCTCTCTCTACCTGTGACTAAAGACATGGTGCCATCTTTCCGTTTCGTGGCGTATTATCATGTGGGCTCAGATGAGGTGGTGTCCGACTCCATCTGGGTTGATGTGAAGGACACGTGCATGGGAAAGGTTGGTCCACTGTAAAAGCCTAAAAAACTGAAAGATGCAAAATTCATTGGAAAGTCCTCATTGTGTTGGAATATGTACAGTATAATTCAATTACACTGAAAGGGAAAAGTGTGAAAGATGATTTAACTGTAGCTTATGTGGTTAAGTTATAAATGGATTGTTGAATAATATTTTGTGATACTGTTCAATATACTATGCTGTTTTAACCTTCAGCTGGATAATTTTTAGGCTAATTTGAAATGAAGTTCAACCATGGGTTAAAAAAGAGGCGATAACTTGTAAGAGTGTAGTATGTTGGATTTTAGGGGTGTCCCAATATACCGGTACGATCAATAACCGTGATAAAAAACAACCACGAAACTATTGATCTCCTGTAAATTCCATACATATTGCAATACCTCAATCTTTAATATCGGCTGATTCAACTTCGAACGCAAACAAAGGGTAAGTGGCGATCTATACTCCGAGTGTTAGGTGATGATTGGTTATTGGTCTATACGTAGTAAGTGACGTGAGATTGAGTCTTCCCGGCAGAACTTTCGCTGAAGCTTACATTATCATTAATTCTTGTGGCCACAATAACCATGTCGTAAAAAAAATACTAACTTAAATTTTGACCTTTTACAATCACTACAAAAATCAATACTTTTCCAAGTACCGCTTGAAACTTGCTCGCACAAACTCTGTTCTGTGGGTCTCCCTTCTGGCGAGTGCATTAATATAGAAATCATCGTCATCTTTACATTCTCTGTGCTGTTTTCAATCCCAGCTGAAAATAGAGGTGATGGATAAGGGACCGTACGGCCCAGGTGACGAGTTCAGCATGAAAATATCTGGAGATCCTGGAGCTAAAGTCGGGCTAGTAGCTGTAGATAAGGGTGTGTACGTCCTTAATAACAGGAACAGACTCACTCAGACGAAGGTAACACATGTCTAAGTCTAGCATTTTTCAGGACTTTGTTTCACTTTGTTCATCTCAGTCTGATGTTTCCTGTAGATCTGGGACGTGATTGAGAAACATGACACAGGTTGTACAGCGGGCAGTGGAAGAGACAGTATGGGGGTTTTCTATGACTCTGGTCTGATGTTTGAGTCCAGCACCGCTGGAGGAACCAAAACCAGAACAAGTACTTGAATGCTTCATTTGTAAATTGAATAGAATTGTTCAGATATATATATGGCATAAACTTTTTGGACACCCAAACACCATGTGGATGTTAGCTTGGAGCAGGCCACTCGACATCTTTAACTTGCAGGGATGTTACAATATACTGGGACAATAACTGTTATATAAAACAAAACGCAATTACCATTATTGACTCACACAATATTGTAAACTATGAAAAACTTTTAATTTTGTGTTATACAAACTGTCGTGAAATTACAGTTTTTAATGCGATTTTCTTCAAAGCAAATTTAAACATTTGCCTCAAAAGTAACACCTTACAATTGTAATTTAAGTCTGATTTCATGATCAACTAAAAGTCAAAACACAAAATATAACAAATAAAAAAGAATTTCACCGATAGCATCACTTATTTATTTAAAATAAGTTTTTAGTTATCACGATAATAGTGGTGTCATGAACTTCTTTGGTCTCTATATGACAGTATAGTAAAAATCTGTTTGCCTGTACTAGTGTACTGTACATAAATCTCATTATGCTTTACATTTGTTTACATTTATTCTGATTTGCCGCCATCTTGCAGCAAATGAGTGCGCTGGCCCATCTGAGAGAAGAAGGAGAGGCTTGAGTCGTCACCAGCTCTACAATACACTGAGTAAGAAGCTGAGAATAATAAACCCAATGCAGAAAAAAGACATCTTTTTGATTCGGTTTCATCATTTCTCTTATTGTGTTTAGTGGATAAATACTCGACACACAATTTAAGGATGTGCTGTATAGACGGAATGTACTTGGATCAATTGCAACTTAACTCCTGTGGGACGCGAGCCAGATTCATAATAGACGGAGAAGAATGCGTCAAGGCCTTCCTGCACTGTTGCAAGGCATACAGAGAGCAGAAAGTGGACCCACTCGATCTCTTCCTGTCGCGCAGTGAGAACTTTCCCTCGGCCAAATTTATCTTTAATTCGCAGAAATAGCAGTAAAAAGTTAAGTAAATGCTTTCAAGCTCACCAGCAGTTTTGGTAAAAGACGTTTTTAATTTTGTGCAGGTGAGGAAGACGAGTTTGAGGAAGACAAAGAGGACATTTTGGTACGTAAATGGTTTCCCGAAAGCTGGCTTTGGGATGAGATCAAACTACCGGCCTGTCCTGCAAACCGGATGTGGTGAGTGAAGGATGAGGTTTATACATATGCAGTAATCACATTCAATGTGTTTAAATCTTCTATTGTTTATTATTATAATTTTGTTTATTTTCATTTATTATTTTTTGACATTTATTTTGTTTGTTTTAGTTAAAAAATGTCTAAGCTAATATTTTTATCGCTTCATTTTTTGCTTTTTAATGAAATATTGATTTTGATCAAATAATATTTAGGTAATGTTTTATTTGATTTCAGTTTTAATCATTTTAATTGAGACAAAGAAATACATTGACGCCACATGAGATTTTTACATGAGATTTTTGATTTTGCACTGCATTGAGTGTTTTGGCCTGTTGCTGCGATGTGCCAATGCCACCACCAAATGGGAATGGGCTATAAACAATTATTCCTTTTTTTACAAATTTTTTTTTTTAAAACCCATACATGTGTATGGGAAGCATTTTCTCAACCAATGTCACTTGTAATAAAACATATTAATGGAGAAAATAATTTATGTAATCCACGTGTAAACCATTGAAATCAGTTGAGCTTGCTCTCCCCAATTTGACGACATTCACTTGGCAGCTACATGGAGTTAATGGTCAAACACAAAAACTTATTTTTCCGTTTATGCCTAGCGATGAAACATCTGTCTTGAGAAACAGGCTCAACCTGAAAGACTCAATCACCACCTGGGAAATCACAGCCATCAGTCTGTCTAGCACCAATGGTAGGATATTCTCTCTGTGGTCTATTCGTGTTATATTCTTGCTCCTTTTCATTCTGTTTCTTAGCATTGTTTTTTTCCTTTGCAGGAATATGCGTGACAAATCCCTACGAGATTATCGTTAAGAAAGACTTCTTTATTGATCTGAGAATGCCGTATTCATCTGTGCAGAATGAGCAGCTGGAAATAAAGGCTATTTTGCACAACTATAGTAACCAAAAGCTGAAGGTAACGACCAGCATTGTGCTCTGTCGTTCAGTTGATGTGGTGCACACGATCGGTCTGACCTCAAAATTCTCTTCTTACAGCAGGTGTATGTAAGCTTTCAAACGTCAGACGGTGTTTGCAGCAGTGCCAATAGAAAACGCAAACACCGGGTAAAGGTTGCCTTGGACTCCATGTCTTCAAAAGCCGTCCCTTTCATCATCATTCCCATGGAGAGAGATGATCAGTGGATTCAAGTGGAAGCTTACAGCTCCAATCGCAATGATAGGGTCAAGAAGAACCTGAGGGTGGTTGTGAGTCCGCGACATTTCAATTAGATTTGATCGAGTTCTATCTTTCTTTCTCTCTTATTCTCTTCTATTCTACAAGTCACTTAGGCCCAATCCCATTTCTACCCCTTACCCCTACACTTTTAGCGCATTCGCGTGAAGGGGTTGGAGCCATATAGCCCTTCAAACAAAGATTTTTTGGGACCTTACTTCAAACGAAGCGGTGTGACATTTTCCAACATGGATGGTCATGTGAATATAATACAAGCCTTAATTTTTGTCTTAAATAAGGGTTGAAACAACAAATAATCATCTCGTTTATGTTAAATCAAAATGTTGTGTTCAGTTTCTTGTCTTGTCTTGAAGTCGCTAGAATTTGCTAACGTAACATATTACTGATTGCACGATAGAACCGCAACATATACATCTGTGAAAAAGTAATTGTAACCTCTTGAAACCGCACTCCGGAGACGGCAAACGGAGGGATGTGTGGTGAGCTGCTTATGACGAAAAAGTTCAGGTCACTTTTTAGGCTGTCCACGAAACTGATATGACTACAGCTGACGACAGCATCTTTGAGGTTTGTTATGAACACTGCCGCATCTCCGTAGGATCAGTGACGTATTGGAATGAGGTATGACAGTGTAGTAGTAGTGTCCCATTTCTTAGGGGAATGTTTTTAGCCCTTCCCATTGCCACTCTAGGCCTTAATCTCTCTCTTTCATATTCATTTATGTACTCTTGAAACACAAATTATGATTTGTGACAGTTTCATCAGACACACACGCCTGGCCCCAAGTTGACTTCCGGTCTATGTTTGTTTATCTGTCTGGCTAGTCGCTAGTAAAACAACATTGATATTACATTTCTTAATATCAATATACATTTATATTTTACTGCATGTAAATTATTTGTTTTAGATTTATTGTATTGAATAAACTATTTGTTGAACGGGTCGTGTACCTCTGTCGCATTTAGGTTTAGCCAAGTAACGTTTTTTCTACTGGTAACCCCAAATAATACTGAATAGACAAACTTTGAACTTGCTAGCTAATGTTATTTATTTGTTATTCCTTGCTTGTTTAAAAAAAAAATCTACAGGGACTCTATTCTTTGTACTGGGACACAGTAACTTCTGTGTATGTTGTTGCGTTGAAACAGTCTATAGCTTTGCTTTGCTCACATTTGTCTTCGAAATTAGCGTTATTTCAAGGTGACATCAGGTGACGCACTACTAGTAACTGCTCACGGCCCTGGACTGGGGATTATGAGTTTCTATTGTAACAACTGCCGTTCCTATGTGGTTCCGCACCTGGTTGAAGTGATCAGGTGCAACTTAATCATAATTCTTAGACAGTTTCCAGCCTGCAAGTTGTTATTGCAAGATTTACGAGGATGCGAATGCGCTTTACACGTTGAATTACAGGAATGTTGACATGCCGTGAACGCACTTTTAGTGCAAAATTTATAAAAAGTAAAATATAAAAATAAGTTATTGCAAGATTTGCACTAAAAACAGTATAAAGTAACAGCATAAAAGTACTGAAGTAAATTTTTCTCTCTCAGCCTGAAGGAGTGCTGACTGAAGTTGAGGAGAGAGTTGTGGAGCTGAACCCGTCCAAATATCCAGGTTTGTGATCATCAAAAAAGTGCGCTAAACTCAGACAGATCAAAACATTTTACAAGCATTACCGGATTTCTTTTCAATTGAACAGACGGCCTGCAGACGGTTTCCATGAGGAGTGACATTCCAATGCGAAAGATCCCCAACACACCTGCGACCACGTTCATCACTGTAAGAGGTGAATGTCCGATTCTCTGTATCAAATCGTACATGACTAAATTAACCGGGTGAATCACTGGCCGTCTCTTCCTCATTCTTTGCTTCCAGGTGATGACATCACTCAAACAGTCGAGCAGGCCATCAATGGAGATTTCATGGGTCGACTTATTGCCCAGCCCCACGGCTGTGGAGAGCAAACTATGATCTACATGACTCTACCTCTTATTGCCACTCATTATCTGGACAGCACCAATCAGTGGGAGGCTGTCGGCATGGACCGTCGCAATGAAGCCATCAACCACATCAACACAGGTCAGCAGATCCTCACGCTAATATAAAAAAATCACATTTGCTGTAACGCTAGGATTTTATAATTGTAATTGCTTGTGAAGGTTATCAGAGGGAATTGACCTTCCGGAAACCTGATGGGTCATACGCTGCCTGGATAAACAGACCCAGCAGCACATGGTACAAGCAAAATATTGACAAATATATTTTCCCTGTTTGATTTCTATTACACTTGTGCCTGATTCCTGTCTTTCATCTTTGACAGGCTCACAGCATACGTGGCTAAAATCTTCGCCATGGCCAATGATTTGATCGTCATAGAGGAGAATGTGCTCTGCAAAGCCCTCAGCTGGTTAGTTACTAAACAAGAGGATAACGGCACATTTACAGAGACCGCCCCAGTGTACCACAGCGAGATGGTTGTAAGTTAGGTTTATATTGTGTTGTCTTGGATGTTTTTGAAAATATACTAGTTATTTAAGCTTTTACATTTTTATGTATTTTTATTATAATATCTTTCATATATGTTTACAAATACAACATATTTTACATACAATTATTTTTTGTCTATGTTTTAATGTGCTTATGTGATTTTATTATTGGTAATATTGCTGTCAAGATACAATTTGTTGTGTATTTCGATTTACTTAAATTTTAGTTTTTATTTATATCCAGTGAAGAAATTTAGTGCCTTCACCATAACTTAACTAAGTTTATTGCTAAGGCAACATTTCAAATTTTTTCTTAGTTTACCTTTTTTCAAATAATATATGTGTTAATTCATTTTAATCTACAAAAGTATTTATTAATTAGATTTTTAATAAAGGGAGGAGACAGTTACGCCAAGAGCGAACTGAAATATTTGCTAAAAATTTGTTAAAAAACGAGTTGGACGTACGACGTAGTATTTCTGTGCTTGATACACTCCCCCAGCACTCAAACTTGTTTCAGAAAGTTTATCCCTGTGTCATCAATGTGATCCTATTCCTTTTATTGGCCTCTTTCCCGGAAAAGCACAGCAAAACGAAAGAAAGAGCCCGCCCACGAACCAACCGACGAGCAAGACCCTCTTACCGTTAAGATTACCGTTACTTTTGCGATAGTGAAGTTGAGGTGTGTCTGTTTGTACACAGCATTTCAGTGATGAATGTTATATGAACGGTGGATATAAAGCTGGATTCGGAGATCGTTTGAAACTGATAGATGCAGCGGTCCCAATGCTAAAAGATGCCGGACGAAGTCGAACTTAGTCATACGTCTGTGTTTTGTTGGCAATCGTCGTGTACATGCATAATGTACAAACACAAAGAGATACATGTGATGTGTTGCTTGCTCGTGCTTTAGTTCCTGCCGACTCTACCCACTAGTCCAACTCTAGCAGCTTGTGTTTTTCCAAAAATAATCGTAAAGCTGTATCTCTCTTTTAAAAATTTGATCAAACTGAATACTCTTCGACGATTAATATGAGATTGGCAGAAACTGCCTGTGATAGCTTTGTTTAAAATAATACATACTTGAAGTAACGAGCCAGTTTCTTAAGAAATCTTGTTTATTTAATTTATATAAATATAATTTGACAGGGTTTCACGTATTTCTTTGTTTTGATTCAGGGTGGTGTACAGGGTAAAGACGCTGACGCCTCTCTGACTGCGTTCATCCTGATCGCCATGCAGGAAGGCAATAAGATTTGTGCTCGATCTCTTCCTGTGAGTCCTGCACACAGCCCTGTGATGTCACAGGTTTAACACCTCAGCGTCTCTTACACCATGTCTACATCGGACAAGACAGGCGTGATGCGACATACACACAGCTGGTTATGATGTTTTATTAACAAAGTTCGGGAGGAGCATGTGCAGATAACTATCCCGGCTGTCTTGCTATGATCAATTTCACCAATCAAATTATTAACCAGGCTGGATTTCAATGACTAATGTCACAATTTCAGAAAACTATCCCGGCTGATTACCAATATCACCAATCATCCTTTAAGCAAATAGACAAGACGCCTTACAATCATTCTCTCCACATTTTCCCAACATCTCTGCTCCTCCCCAACTCTTCACCATCAGCCCGTTTTTACCGCAGCATAACAGGGGGAAGGACCCGAATCAGGGCACATATTGGGCCCGGTGCCCCCTCGCCGACAAGGGGGGCACTCAGAGTTCAATTTTCTTAAATTATAATGAGCACTTATGTGTTTTATTGTTGCATCGCGCCGTGCAGCGTCCGGTGCAGACACTGTGTTAATCTGTGTTTGTGTTTCAAAAACAGAATCTGAAGGACAGTATTAACCGAGCCATTCAGTACCTGATGCTCAGAGTTCACAATCTGACCAATCCTTACGCTGTTGCCGTGACCTTTTACGCTTTGGCTCACACTGACAAACTCAACAAAAACATCTTGATGCGGCACTCCAGACAAAGCAAAGGTCAGAAACTTTACACTTAACACAACAGATCCTGTACATACAGTGTTTAGCATTTGTGTCCGTTTTACTAATTCAAAAGCAAATTTCATCAACCTTAAAAGTAAAGGCCTACATTTTGCAGCTAAATAGAGAAACTTTTTATTGTTTACTAATATTTTGTGTCACTGTTTAAATCAGGTTTTCCCAAAGTAGGGGTCGGGTCACAAGGCTGCGAGGGCGGGTTCGAGAAATGATTAAGAATAGCGTAAAATAAGTGTGACAAAATATAAACGAATATTAAGTGCATGTGTGCAGTTGGGCGCAATGTTTGTATACTTTACCCACCTACGAGGATACTGTGGGGGTCTCGAGTGTCATGAATTGATGAGCTGTACGGACAGAGGACAAAAACTCAGACAGCGGGTATGGGGTTAACACAAGGCTTTAATAGACAATAATAAAAAGACAAAACAAAAACCCACGAGGGAGTAAAACAAGAACAAGGGTATAACAGGACATGAGAACAGGAACAAGTACTAACTACAACTTACAAGACAGAAAATATACTTTAACATATTTTACAAAAGACTACCTAAACAACACTAAACTGTACTACACTAAGACAAGAACTCACCCACATGAATCAATTGACAATTAACCAGCACAGGACAGAAAACACAGGGGCATTTAGTAATGGGCGAGGAGGGGACAGCAGTGTGGCATGAAATCATAATGAGCACTAACAAAGAAACAAAAGGGCAGGAACAATGACGAGACCGGAGAGAGAGTATGACAGGCCATAAATGCCGAAATACTCTCTCTCCACATAAAACATGGGGTTTTGTCATGATCCCGGCACTATGTCAAGAGAATAATGACATGATGCGGCAGAATCATTATTTTGGGGGCCGCAGACTGTAGAGATTGGGAACCACTGGTTTAGACAAAAAAATAACTTTTGTATCGTACAATTTTAGTTGGAAGGTTTTGGGAGGTTCCTGGGAAGCACTATCACTCTCTGGAAGCCACAGGTTATGCTGTGCTCGCCCTGGTGAAGGTGAAGGATTTCGAGAGTGCCGGACAGGCCGTGCGCTGGTTGGGCAAACAGCAAACTCACTACGGAGGTTACGGCACTACACAGGTTTGATTTTCACATGATAAAACAGAGTGATGAGAAAGTAAGACATAAAACATGTCTATAGTGCATTTCATTTCTGTCCAAAGTTTTTCAGACGTCTGGTATCGAAACATGCAAGCTGAGCTCATTCTGTCCGGACGTTAGACACAAATGTTGTAAATTCAAAGAATTTTCGACACTAAAATCTTGTTAACCAAGATAATTTTAACTTTAAGTGAGCTTCTTTAGTTCTTATAGTACTGTAAAAATGCACTTTTGTTTTCTGCGAGCACACATCATGCTTATAGTCCACGTGAAACGAAAGTTGTGATCATTTTTTATTCCATATTCATGATGCATTTCCGTGTGAAACGGAATTTAGAATGAGAAAAATAGTGGCCGTTTCTTTTTTTTTAATTGCAATTGCATTGGATGTATAAAAACTAGTGGTGGGCCGTTACGCAGTGAGACTCTTATCGCGCGATAAAAAAAACGTCGCCGTTAATCTATTCTCAAAGTTGGGTTGGGAGCTGGGTCTATACTACGCAAGCTATGATGACTTTCACCTTGATATTTTAGCGCGCATGTATACCAGCTTAGCTGCACTGTACGGGGCGAGAACGAGATTTTTTAACTTGCGTGATTCGCGTCATTCTCGCCGCCTCATCATCTCATAACCAGGGCTTCATTCGCGCGATTCGCGCAGCAAGTAGGTCTATTGGCTCTTTGGATTAACATATAAATCACTCGCGCTTGACACGCCATTCGCGTTTGGTCTGAACACAACATAACGTTACTGTGAAATGACCACATCAAACGTGACGTGCTAACATGGATGCAGCTATGAAGCCGCCGGGTTTGCTTCAGGGAATATTAATTTTTAAGAAGCTTCCCAATGGAAACATCGACAAGACTAAGGTTGTTTGCACCTTGTGCAATGCGGAATTGGTTTAAAAAAAACACTTTCTCTCAACAGGTAGTGGTCTAGCTTTAGTTGAAACCAGTAACTTTGTATTGAGATCTAATGTATTATGGCTCCTGTATGAAATATTGCTTGTTGCTCCCTCACTCTTTGTAAGTCGCTTTGGATAAAAGCGTCCGCTAAATGACTAAATGTAAATGTGAATGTACTGTAGGAGCTCTTCCAGTCTCAAGTACCACCTAAACGCAAAGCATCCCTTAGCTAATGCGGAAGTAAACACAAGTACATCTTATTGAACATAACTTATTTTCATCACCAATTATCATAGTAGAACAGCTTTCTCAAGCAGTTTGTGACGCATTTTGGAAACAGGAGATGAGCCCCTGGTCTAATGCGCCACCTGGCTTGAGAAACCCGTTCTCAAAGACTTATATTCTGAATGCCTTCGGCAGAATTCAAATGAGCCATTTTAATCTAGATTAATTCCAAGATTAATCTAGATTAAAAAAATGAATCTATGCCCACCACTAATAAAAACAGATGTTGCATTTTGAAATGGAACTGGCCGCAGACTGACAGTTGAAGGGGAGGAGTTAACAGACGCTCCGCCCAAGTCATCTAACATACGTCATTTTAGACGGATGGTCATGAGAGGGCTGAAGTACATTTTTCAGATTTGTATTGAAGGTTATGAGGACGCATGAAATTTAAAAAGAAAGTGACCCACACTGATAAGCTATTTACGCTGCAGAATTTCATGAAAATAAATTCAATTGTAATTTTTAGTTTCTCTGGGACTTTAAAGTGATAGTTCACCTGTGTGGTTGTCTTTCTTCTGTAAAACACAAAAGAAGATCATGTTGGTTACCATTGGTCCCCATTGACTTCTATTGTATGAACACAAAGCCAATCGGGACCAACAGTCTTCTGTTACCAGCATTTTTCTAAACGAAGAAAGTCGTACATTTTTGAAATGACAATGAGCTCAGAATTTTCATTTGAAGTTGAACTATCCCTGAAAGTAAATGCAATATATTGTCTTTGTTGTATGTATGATCACAGAAACAAATCTTTCTTTTCTCGTCTCATGAACTTTTTAGGCGACGGTCATGGTGTTCCAGGCTGTGGCCGAGTACCGTGCTCAGGTGAAGAAGAAGGACATTAACTTGAACCTGGCGCTTTCTGTTCAGGAGAGGAGCAGTCAAGTCAGATGGACCCTCAGAAACTCCAACAATCACATTACACACTCGGATAAGGTGCGTGGTTCTTCTGCTGCAAACAAAGCGTGCCTAAAATGTAGTTTACCTTTCTTTGCCTCTCTCTGTTTGTCAACAGTTTGATATCAGCAGGAGCTTCAACATTACGGCTCAAGGAACGGGTGTGGCCACTCTTTCTGTGAGCATCCACACTCTTTAATTAACGCTTTTAACAGCTTTTAACAGTATTGCTTTTTTGACGTATCGCTCTCGTCTCGCAGGTGTTCTCTCTGTATTACGCCCTGCCTGAGGAGAAAGCCAACGACTGTGAAATGTATGATCTCAGCGTGCAGATGGAAAGAGAGCTGCTAGGTATGATTCAGCATCAGGCTTAGCACATTACACCATCACGAGGAAACCTCTTAAAAGGACAGTTCACCCCCCCAAAAAACATTCGGTCATCATTTGTTAACCCTCATGTTGTTTTAAGCAAATGAATGAAATGACCAAATATGACATAATTCTAATGCTGCTGTCTGTGTGTAGTGTCATATCAAGGGGCCATTGAAAGTTACAGGTTTTCCATTGAATACATGTGAGTCCATAACTTACCCACAGTACATGTTTTCTGTTTGTTTTTTGTTTATACTGTATTTTGTCAGTACACCAAAAAATCGAAATAAAAGGTCTGATTTAGTTAAATATACTGTATCTAAAATATATTTACAATGATGTATCATATTGTATATGAATCTGCAGTTATAAGGACCATAACAGAGATTCTACCATGAGTATTTTTGACATCAGCCTGCTGACTGGGTTTAAAGTGGACGAGCGAGATCTAAAAAGAGTAAAAATTCATTGTTTTAATGCTTTTAAATCAGATATTATTGGCACTTTGCATACTTTGCTAATAGGCCTGCTGTAACGCTGTTTATCTTCAGTTATCCAGTAGGAAAGATAAGTACATTCAGAGCTTTGAGCTGGACCGAGAGCTTTCAGAGAGAGGATCCATGATCATATATGTAGACACGGTACGCTTTTAGTTCTCTTTCTGTGCCTAGAAAACTTTTACACCTCCCAGCTGTCCGCCATTTGATTATAGTGCATACAATTTGAAACTGAAATGTTACAATTTTTTTGGTTACATTACTCATTAGATATCTCACAAAGAGAGAGAAGGGATTGCTTTCCGAATTCATAAGATGAATGAAGTTGGCATGTTGCAGCCCGCCGGAGTCACTCTATATGAATACAACTCTCCAGGTACACTGATGTTACATGAACAACACACTAAAGAATGTATGAACGTAAACTAAATCGAACAATATCTGTTGTCAACATCGTAGTATAGTGTCGCTGGTTCACTCTTTCAAACGTGACTCAGCAGTGTTTACTAAACTGGCAGTAGAATGAATATAAAAGCTAATTTTGCAAACGGATACTGAATAAATGGTTTAGGGACCGTGTAAAAATTTCAGACGTTCCTATAAACGAACCAGTTTGCTTGTTCTCATGACATTTTTCTTCCAGCTAGAGGATGCTTTAAAACGTAACTACAGGTCGTAATCGGCTGCTTACACAAATCGCTATTGTATTAGAAAATAAACAGATCATTTTTTTATTATTCTGCACAAGTTCAGTTTTACCTGAAAATCCTGAAAAGAATCATTAAAAAATATTAGCTTTGTATACTGCGCTTATGCTTTTTGTTGTCCTTATGTTGTGCTAACTGCTTCCATTGTTTACCTCATTTGTAAGTCCCTTGAAATTGAATGTAAAATTTGAAGTCCATAAACCCAGTGTCGGTAAATGTAACATCTTTGTTATCAGTCAGCATCCTCTGCCTAACCTTATAGAACGGTATAGCGTAGGATGTTTTTTATACACTTTAGAGCTTTATATACCTCGCCTGTTTTCACAGATAAACGCTGTGTGAAGTTCTACCATCCTCAGAAGAAAGACGGTGCTCTGAATCAACTCTGCAGCAAGTCGCTGTGTCAGTGTGCAGAAGGCACGTATACTTGCTGTTTACCCACACATGCTTTCAAAACACGAATAAATAGTCATTCATGAGAAAGTGTGACACAAGTCTTTCTTCTAACAGAAAACTGCAGTCTGCAAAAGAAAGGACATATCAACGAGGACAAGCGTGAAGAACAGGCATGTGTGCCTGAAATTGAGTACGGTAAATAACCAGAACCCTGCGTGATGTGTGTTATAACATTCAGTGGTTTTGTAAATGATGATGAGGAGGATGACGATGACAAAACATATTTGTTTCGTAGTTTATAAAGCTAGAGTAAAAAACATGGACTTCTCGCAGCATTCGGACATCTATAACATGACCATTGAAAAAGTGCTAAAGAAAGGTATGACTAGTCATCTTTATATATGCATTTTATTGTAAAGATAACATGTTAGATGTTACACGTTACGTCCAAATTAAATCATAACAGATCATTTGTGTTTGTGTTTTCTTTAGGCACTGATAGGGCTGTAGAAGGTAACGTGAGGTCTTTTCTGGCTCATCCTCACTGTAGAGACTTTCTGAAATTCGAAGAAGGCAAGACATACCTGATCATGGGCCAAACCAAAGCTCTTCCCCGCAACAGTGGAAGGTGAGGTCTACATAAAGATACTCGGGTTCATTTAGATTGTATTGAAGCCATATTTGAAGTGATGTTAACATCTGTGTGAATGCGTCAGATTGAGGTACCACGTGGGTGAGGACACCTGGATTGAATACTGGCCAACTGTCGAGGAGGGGCAGATGGCATCATACAGACACAAATACATCGCCATATCCTCACTCGCCTACAAGCTTGTTCGCTTCGGATGTACCACCTAAACATGAGGCTCTGACGGCTTTGAATGCCCGGAGGACCAAACTGGGCTTTAAATTCTGATGTCTGTCAGCTTTTCACAACATTTTTGTAAACTTAATGCAAGTCAACTTGTCAAATTAAATTAGCACATACAAAAAGCCTATGTTCTTCTTCTTTTCTGCGCATCGCTAAATTAATAGCCAAGAAATCTACAATGGAAAGAGATTCATAATCATTTTGCACTAAAAACTCTTACTGTAGAGTTATTTGACAGCTCAGTGTTTATCACAATATACAACATAAAAGAGTGCTGCAGAAGAAGCCAAATGCAACAATGAGCTTTAGGGGAAAAAAATGACAGTAATGTAAAATAATCTTAGAGAAAAGTAGATGAAGACAAGAAAAGTTAAAAAACGACATGAACTGGTAATGCTACACAATACAGAATACAATTACATAAATATATAAATAAACATGCCATCATATGAACCATTGGCTTTCGTTAGAGGAAACTATAGCAATTTCTTGGTGTTCTGACAAAAGATTTTTGTAAGTAGTCATCACCTCATCACAAGTAGTCATCACACATTCAGAACATGTAAAAAATGCTACAAATAAGCTAGAAAATATCACATTTGAGGGTGTACACATTCAACAGTTTACTGGATACAGAATAGGGAAAATTATCTCATATAAAGTGTGTACTGTTATTATACTGTATGTTTACTGTTAGTATAAAGCCCTGTAGATGATTCTGGGATGCACAATTACTTGTGCTTGTTTGTACAAGTTGTACTGTTTACGGGCTGCATTTTTAAAGTATGCACATATGCAACGAGATAAAAAGTGAAGTGAAAGTCTATCTACACATGTGAAATGAAACACAATCATTAAAGAAGTTCATGATGGGTAGAGCAGATAACACGAAGCAACTATTCTTGACACAGTTTCATAAAAGTAAATGTAGTGTGTTTTCCGACCTAGATCAATATAGCGGCAACAAATTGACCAAAGGTTGAATTTGCACAACAGGTTTATGGTCACGTGATTTATGGAAAATCTCACTGCAGTCAGCCTTTAACAAATAAACATTCATGCAGTTGAATTATTTAAGATTAATATGAGCGCACTCCACACATGACAATAAAGGTTAATTATTTAATTAAAGGAGTAGTTCTTTTTATATTTAATAATTCAAACGAATTTATAATTCACTCACCCACATGTCCGTGTGTTTATTTCTTCCGTTGAAAACGAATTGAGGCTTTTGAGGAAAGGTTTCCGGGGTTCATCTGCATGTAATTGACTTCAACGCGGGGGCTGTTGTTTAAGGTCCAAAGCAGCTTTAAAAGGCTCTACATGACACCAGCCTATAAAAAAGGGCGTTATAGCGAAATGATTAGTCATTTTCCAAGAAATCAAAAAATTCATTATTTTGAAATAAGTACAAGGACGCGTGAGACTCCTCGGCAGTGTAAGCCACATATGTATGTTTAAGTATTCAATTTTTAGTTTTCTTGCTAAATGAATAAGCGTTTCTATAGATAACAAACTTATAAATCGCCTGATGTCATGTAGAGCCTTTTAACGCTGCGATGAAACTGAAATGTGTACCTTAACAACGCTCCACGTTCAAGTCGGTTTAGAACCCTGGTAAGCTTTTCTCAAACCCTCAATTTGTATTCGACAGAAGAAATAATCACACGGACGGAGTGAATTTTCATGAAATTATAATTTATAGTGAACTCTTCCTTTAAGAAAGATGAATACAAACGTGCCTATGCTGCCAAATGTTTGTGTGTTTGTGTGGTCATCTTGTGGCGATGTAGGCAAAGATGTGTTGACACAATATTGGACTGCACAAACATGAGCAGACACTCACAGTAACAGACAGTCAGGATGAATGTGGATCTGCTTTGGTCGACTTTTGTTCTTCTCTCTTCACCTCTCCTCACATTATGTGACCCGCTGTGAGTATTCAAAACACTTCATTTAGATACATGTGTTTGAGATGTAAAACTGCATCTTTTTTTATCTTAGATTTGTCCTATCAGCTCCTAATTTGCTGAGGGTTGGTTCCTTAGAGAACATATTTGTGGAGGCTCAGGATTACTCTGGAGAGGATCTGAATGTGAAGGTCACGGTGAAAAACTTCCCGCGGAAAAATGTAGAGATAGCGTCCAAATCTGTGACGCTGAGAGAAGAAAACAATTTTCAGCAGCTCGTTGACATACAGGTGAAACGGTTGTGAACATCGACTTGCATGGATCAGTGTGTATAGATTTGATTTTGCTTTAACTTTAAAGGCATTTTATCTCCAGTTTTCAGATAGATTTCTATATATTTACTTCAGATTTCAGACAACAGGAACCTTTTCTCTCATGATCCTCTGGAGAAGCAGTATGTGCATCTACAAGCTCAGTTTCCTTCCAGACTCCTCGAGAAAGTCGTCATGGTGTCATTCCAGTCGGGGTATATATTTGTGCAAACAGACAAAGCTATGTACACGCCTGCTAGTACAGGTGAGAAAAACACGTTCTGAGGCTCGATTGGATGTCCTACCCACTGCATATTACAAAATGAAATCCCAATAAAATCAAATGCATAAACTGTTTCTGGAGAAAATTCAAGTTTGGTGTGTGCGATTTTCTGCAGTTCAGTACAGAATCTTATCTGTGACTCCTGGTCTTCAACCTCTGGAACATTCTGGTATTTCAGTGGATATTATGGTACTTTACACTGTTTATCAGCTGATCGGCCTGATTTTGCCAAGTGGTTGATGTCCTCAGGACAACATATTTTGTTGACCTAAGGACAACATTTTCATAAATAAAACCTTAACCCACACCAAACCCCAACAATAGCTGTAACTATAATTTACCCCTGCCATGAGAGGGAATTACTAAGTGAAAAACAATGGTGTAGAAGCACTTAATCCTGGTTGGAAGATTAAACTAAAACTAAAAAATAAACTCATTTCTCCCAGGGTCAACACGATGTTATCCTAAGGATATCAACCACTGGGCAAAAACAGGAGAGCCTTTTCAGCCACCTTATTATTGTCTTTTTCATCCATGTCGATGATTGAATAGTTTTGCAATATAATAATAGTTTCATAATATATTGCCTAGTAATATAGTATAAACTATTATTAGCCTATATACTGTATTTATTATATTGTATATTTGTCAGATAATTGTTGTATTTAAATCTAATGAAGGCTGCCGAATGTGGACCGTTGCGCTGTCAGTTTTGCTTTTAAACACAAAGGAAGCTGTGATTTATATGAAATAAATGAGTTTGCTTTTCAATCAAATTTGATTTGTTGTCAAGCGGGGCTCAGAGAGTCATGAGGTTTTAAAGAGATATTTAATCAAAGACATCGTTCAAATGGCAAGTTATGTATTAACATATAGTTAATTATTTATTTACAAATGTTCCCTTAAAGAATCCTCAGGGCATCACAACTATGGGAGAGGTGGTTTTTCCAGATAAGGGGATAAAGTCCGGCAAGTATGCCATACCTGCACTCGCCAGGTGCGTTCACACTGTAAACTTAATTTGAATTAGATTTATCTGTGTTTTTTTTCATCATTAATAATTCAGGCTTATATAAGTGTTTACTTGATTGGCGATTTTATTTGTAGTCCTGGCATCTGGAAGGTGGTTACAAAGTTCAAGAACACACCACAGAAGAACTTCACAGCTGACTTTGAAGTTAAAGAATATGGTAACTGTTTTCATTGTATATATATATATATATATATATATATATATACATATACAAAGTATTTATATATTTTTTTGTGAATAATATAATTAAATATTTACATTTGCGGTGCAAAAGTCCGGGGCCAAATGTGAAATGTGTTTGTTTTGCATTTTGTCAATGAAATATCCTTTTTTATTATATTACCAGCAAACTGAATATGAATGTAGTTAAAACTAAAACTAAGCAAAATAACCACAGAAACGATTACATACGCAATGCTGTATGTAATGCTCCAATAATTTTTTTATGTAATGTTTGATAATATTTCAATGGAAAATTTCGCAGGCTTCTAGTTTATAAATAATTATCGTTATGTGGGTTTGTTTTGTAGTGCTTCCCACTTTTGAAGTCACATTATCGCTCAGCCAGTCGTACTTTTCTGTCAATGATGAGAGTCTTATAGTCGACATCCTGGCCAAGTAAGAGCAATACGTGTCTTATTTGTTCAGTATAATGTGTTTTTAACTATCACTGTTAATGTTTGTTCTTTAAATATTTTCACTTGTTTGGATGCGTTTACCCCATTATACAATTCTCATGCTACTAATACTGTACAAATCTTCCCAGGTACCTGTTTGGAAACAACGTGAACGGCAATGCGTTGGTCGTGTTTGGCGTAATGGACGATGAGAGAAAAACAAGTATACCTTCCTCACTGCAAAGAATCTCGGTGAGCTTTACAGACGAATGCCTATAAACCTGAACTTGCATATTGAAATGATGAAGGCTGATTTTGGCTCTTGCAGATTTTAGATGGAGAGGGTCAAGCCAAGCTCACAAATACGATGATCCTTCAGACTTTCCCAGATATCAACCCACTGGTCGGACAGTCGATTTACATCTCAGTCAGTGTTTTTACAGATAGTGGTACGAGATCATAAGAAATGCCGTGGAGGAACTCGATTTGATTTTTGTGGTTATGTTTAGTGTTGGGGTTGAATGATTTTCTTCATGATGTCGTGTGTGTTTCAGGCACTGAAATGGTGGAAGCACACAGGAGAGGGATTCAGATTGTGACATCACCGTACACCATCCGTTTCAAGGGAACACCCCAATATTTCAAACCGGGAATGCCATTTGATGTCTCGGTACGAAACATGGACTTGCTAGATAATTTCAACGAAAGTTGGCCAACGGTTTATACACATATGCCATTTTCATTCCGAAAGGTTTACATAACGGATCCTGAGCAAATGCCTGTTAAAAATGTGGATGTGGAGGTTAATACTGGAGAGGTCAGAGGTCGAACAAAGGGCAACGGCATCGCAAAGTTTACCGTGAACTCCCAAGAGGGAACGTCCACGCTAGAGATCACGGTAAGACCAGTTACTTGTTTGGTTTTGTTCTTTATCAAGATGGCATTGCATCGTATTAAGAAGAAATCTCTTTTGTGCAGGCACGAACCAATGATCCACAATTAACAGATGAAGAGCAGGCAGTGATGAAGATTACAGCACAGGCTTATGTGACCAAAGACGCCTCCAATAACTACCTGCACGTTGGCATTAATGCTGCGGAGCTACAGATCGGAGATCAGATTAAAGTCAATCTGAACACAGGAAGAAGTACTGGAGCCAAAGATCAAGATTACACCTATCTGGTGAGAGACACATACATGGTTCCATCTTTTTTACAGTGCATTAATATCTTCTTGTTCGCGTAAATTTCTTTATTTTCAGATCATCAGTAAAGGGCAGATAATAAAGGTGGACAGGTTTAAGAGAAAAGGACAGTCTTTAGTCACTCTCTCTCTACCTGTGACTAAAGACATGGTTCCATCTTTTCGCTTTGTGGCCTATTATCACGTCGGATCGGATGAGGTGGTGTCTGACTCCGTCTGGGTTGATGTGAAGGACACTTGTATGGGAACGGTATGATTTAAACACATCCCATGTCTGTCCCAACACCATCTTTTTCGTATATTCTTAATAAATCTGAACCTTGTGTGCTTGACAGCTGACAGTTCAGGTGAACGACCCTCAGCCGATCTACGAACCCGGTGGTGTGTTCAGCTTGAAGATAACTGGAGATCCCGGAGCTAAAGTTGGGCTGGTGGTGGTTGACAAGGCTGTGCATGTCCTCAACAAGAACAGATTCACACAGTCGAAGGTGACGCATCTTCATCAAGTAAACAAAAAACAATTCGTTTTTTTAGTGATGTCTTGAACTGTGTGTAGATCTGGGACGTGATTGAGAAACATGACACAGGTTGTACAGCGGGCAGTGGAAGAGACAGTATGGGGGTTTTCTATGACGCTGGTCTGATGTTTGAGTCCAGCACCGCTGGAGGAACCAACACCAGAACAAGTAACTCTTCCTTTTATGTTTCCTATATCTTTTTTGTTATTTCATCTCTGGTGTTGTTTATAAAGGTACAGTTTCCATGTAAGTCATATGAGTACTTATGGAAACCTCTTTAGTGTTTCACACTCCTTTAAAACTAAATAATAAACTTGTTTTTCGATGTCATTGATCTATTTTAAATTTAAATAGGTTTGAATATAGTAGAAATACAGTGTATTTTCTGTCTTGTATGATGGTGGCTTTACAAAGGTAAAACAACAACCTGAAGTCACATTCTGAGGTGATCTAATGTCGTATTTGCTTATCTTGTAGTGCAGGGTTGTCCAACACCTTCAAAGAGAAGACGTAGATCAAATGATCTTCAGCTGGTTACCACTAGACTGGGTGAGAAACTGGACCTTTTGTTTTACACTTTACATCTGTTGAATAAAAGTAGTGTTATTAAGCGAACGAGAAATAACATCAAACCTGCCTCATCCACTCGAGCAGCACAGCCTGATGCTTGTGTGCTGACCAAGGGATCCACATCTACTATGCTTTGTGAAAAATGTAAACTCTTCTGGTAATGTGGTAATTTCTCTTAAAGCACATACATTTGTTTATTCAAATCCAAAAGTGAATCTGCTTCTGAAGCACATAAATGAATCTGTTCATTCAAACCCAGAAGTGAATCTGTTTTTAGGCACAAAATGAATCTATTCATTCAAACCCTGAAGTATGTCTGTTTTTAAATACAGAACGAATCTGTTCATTCAGAAGTGAAACTGTTTGTAAGCACAGAATGAATCTGTTTATTCAAACCTAGAATTGAATCTGTTTTTAGCACACAAAACGAATCTGTTCATTCAAAAGTGAATCTTTTTGTAAGCAAAAACTAATCTGTTCATTCAAACTCAGAAGTGAATCTGTTTTAAGCACAGAATGAATCCGTTCATTCAAACCCAGAATTGAATCTGTTTTTAGCACACAAAACGAATCTGTTCATTCAAAAGTGTATCTGTTTGTAAGCAAAAACTAATCTGTTCATTCAAACTCAGAAGTGAATCTGTTTTAAGCACAGAATGAATCCGTTCATTCAAACCCAGAAGTAAATCTGTTTTTAAACACAGAACGAATCTGTTCATTCAGAAGTGAATCTGTTTGTAAGCACAGAATGAATCTGTTCGTTCAAACTCAGAAGTGAATCTGTTTTTAAGCACAGAACGAATCTGTTAATTCAGAAGTGAATCTGTTTTTAAGCACAGAATGAATCTGTTCGCTCAAACTCAGAAGTGAATCTGTTTTTAAGCACAGAATGTATCTGTTCATTCAGAAGTGAACCTTTTTTTTAAACACAGAATCAATCTGTTCAGTCAAACTCAGAAGTGAATCTGTTCATTCAAACTCAAAAAAAAACCTGTTTTTAAAAATACATTTAATCTGTCAATTTATGCCCACAAGTAAATCTGTGTCTAAAGCACAGAGGTGTATCTGGTTTACAAAAAGAAATCAGTTATTTTTCTGACAGAAAAGGAATGTTCACACAGATGTTGATCTGTTTTTACAGAATAATTATGTTCATTCACACTCATATAGTAATCTCTTTTATTAAGCAAAAACATTAATCTGTTCTTTATTTTATTTGAATCAGTTTTTTCAAACACAGAAATTGATCAGTTTATTACAACCCTGAAATGAATCTGTTTATTTTTCAAACACAGAAATGAAACTTTTCGGTACAAGTCACTTTCTTATACTCTTCTCTTTCTGGTACTATGCTGTTGTGTGGTTAGCGGGGAAATACTCTGGCGGTCTGAAGAAGTGCTGTGTCGATGGAATGAGAGACAATAAACTCGGCTACACCTGTGAACAACGAGCAATGTACATCGAAGACGGACAGGAATGTGTCCAGGCCTTCCTAAACTGCTGTAATGATATGCTATCTCAGAGCGATGCAGCTGGAGAACAGGAGATGATTCTGGCTCGAAGTACGTAACCTATATACTGTTCATTGTCTAACAGATTTCCTCATGACACACATAGGCTACATTCATTTTAGAACAAACTTTTATGACCTAAGATTACTTTTGAACCTTTGAATCTATATTTCACATATCAAACCATTCTCAAATATGAAGTGTAATGAAAGTCAATGGAAATCGTGTCTGTCGAGCTGCTACTTGGCATTAAATTATTACAAATGCCAATTTTAGTTCAATGAAATGTGACATTTTAGGGCAGGGTTCAACATGCAGTTAAAGTAGCAGTATTGGATTTTTGTTGATGATCTATTGACAGACCACATAAATAATGTAAATTAATAAAATAAGCGAAGAGAACATGAATATATACAAGGAGCACACTGGTTGTAGATAAACAATGATGCTCCCAACTGCTCCGTTATACAGCTAATGGTGCAACAACAACAACATATCTTGGTTCTAACAAACAGAAAAACCAACGTTTCTCACAGTCGATCCGAATCAAAGCAACCTCCTCAAGGTGATTTTAAGACGATCTTGACGACATGAAAGGGGATTAATGACGTCAACATAATTTGAGTTTCTGTAACTTTCAGTATTTATTTCAATGAACCTGCACAGGCGAGGACGACGACTATTATGAAAGTTTTGATGAAATCACATCACGTACGCAGTTTCCAGACAGCTGGCTCTGGGGTGAGGAAGTTCTGCCTCTCTGCCCCGCGGATAACAAGTTATGGTGAGTATAACACACAGACGGAGCAAGTGATTTTAAATGAGCAGATCACAGAGTAAAAGAGCTGCGGACACCAGCGCACGAGCAATAGTTCAAACTTTACCTATAGATTTATACACATTTGGTCAGAGTATTGTGTTCAGTAATCTACCTAAACATGTATCTGTCACTTCTTCCCTGCGCATTCTAGTCAAACAACATCACTCGTCAAAAGCAAACTTTACCTGAAAGAATCCATCACTACCTGGCAAATCTTCGCTGTCAGCCTGTCGAAAACCCACGGTGACCAGACTGTCAAGTATAGTTATTTGCTGACCAATTTTCAGTGTTGCTGTAACATAATTCTCTGGTAACTCGTTCTTCTCTTAAGGTATATGTGTGGCAGATCCTTACGAGATGATCGTTTACAAGAATTTTTTCATCGAGCTGAAGATCCCATTCTCGGCTGTGCGCAACGAACAACTGCAAATCAGGGCCATCATTCACAACTACACCAGAAAAAAGCAGAAGGTAAATGTTTATCCTCATTCTTGTGTAACAATCAGTCATTATTCAAACTTGATTCATGTGAACATGAATACGTCCTGCAGGATGTCAACACGTCTCTCAGATGAAGTGATATCTGCCATTCGTTGTTTCTCCACCAGGTGCGGGTGGAATTCACAGAGACGGAGCACATTTGCAGCTCGGCCAGCGAGAAGGGCTCGTACATGACGGATGTTGAGGTTGACGCCATGTCCTCCAGGAGCGTCCCGTATGTGATTATTCCTCTGGATTTGGGCAACCACTGGATAGAGGCGAAGGCTGTGGCGTACGATTCGGCCCAGACTGACGGAGTGAGGAAGATCCTGAAGGTGGTGGTACGTCTGGAATTTATCAATTTTGCAAACACTGGAGGTGACATGAGACATGACACATTTCACAGTAAACAGATTTCTTTCTCCGTCTCTTCAGTCTGAGGGTTTGCTGACTATAGTGCAAGAAAAAAATGTCGAGCTCAATCCTGCTAAGATAGGTGACGTGACCTCAACTCCAAAAATTCAAAACGTATACTGTGACAGTCTTTTTTCATCTTCCGGTCTTTACCCGTATGACAGGTGTGATGCATGTGTCCGTGAGGAGCCACAAGCCAATCGCTCAAGTTCCAAACACACCGGCCAACACGTACATCTCAATAACAAGTAGGTATCTGCTCAGATGTCTTTGTGATGCCATGAAACAGATTGGTCAGACCTCTTTATGTTCCTCAAGGTAAGAATCTCAGCGCTCTGGTTGAGCAGGCCATCGGTGGAGGTGTCATGAGTCAGTTTATCGTCCAGCCCCGGGGTAATGGAGAGGAGATCATGATCCTCATGACCTTACCTCTTATTGCTGCTCATTATCTGGACAGCACCAATCAATGGGACGCTGTTGGTGTGGACCGTCGAAATGAAGCCATCAACCATATCAACACAGGTAAGAGGACGCTTGCGTTAATATGAACACATCATCTATAATTTAACTCTATTTTTGCCCTATTAAATAATAAAATAATGATCTTGGAGATAATTGGAACGTGGAATGTGGGCGTTTATATGTTAACGCAATGCTCTTACCACTGAGCTACAGGAAACCTAAACATATTTTGAAATGGTCTCTTTTTCTGCTGCTGTATCTTAAGATGTTTTCTGTATCTCTTTTCTCAAGGTTATCAACGTGCGCTGCGTTTCCGTAAAGTGGACGGGTCGTACGCCGACCTTATGAGCACCCCTAGCAGCACATGGTGAAACAAAATGATTTCTTAGAAATAATCTGCTTCAGTAATGATACGGTTTCTTTCTCTTGTTTTATGCAATTTCTTTGCAGGTTGACGGCATATGTGGCGAAAGTTTTTGTGATGGCCAACGATTTGATCATCGTAGATAAGAAAGTGCTCTGTAGCGCCCTCAAGTGGTTAGTCAAACAACAGCAGCCAGACGGCACATTTAAAGAGGACGCTCATGTAGTTCATGAAGAGATGATTGTAAGTGGGGCTTGAGCAAATCACTCAGCTGTCATTACATTTTCTTTTAACAGTCAATATTTAGAAAAATAATTTAAATATTACTTTAAATATAATAAAAATGTATTTTGTACAAAAAGTATTTGTGTTGATTCAGGGTGATGTACGGGATAAAGACGCAGACGCCTCTCTGACTGCGTTCGTCCTGATTGCCATGCAGGAGGGCAGTGAGATTTGTGCTCGATCTTTTCCCGTGAGTCTTGCACACAGCCATGTGATGTCACAGCCTCTTTACACCCGAGCGTTTCTCACTTTGTGTTTTAATAACAGAATCTGAAGGACAGTATGAACGGAGCCATTCAGTATCTGACGCTCAGAGTTCACAGTCTGACCAATCCTTACGCTGTTGCCATGACCTCTTACGCTTTGGCTCACGCTGACAAACTCAACAAAGACATCTTGATGAGTTACTCCAGACAGAACGATGGTCAATAACCATAAATTATTAAAACATTCAAAGAAAAAAAACTGTATATGTTTTTTTCAAATATTTCGCCTCAACAGCTGGTACTTTTTGGCAAGTTCCCGGGCTGCACCGTCACTCTCTGGAGGCCACAGGCTATGCCGTGCTCGCCCTGGTGAAGGCCAAGGAGTTCGTGACTGCAGGACAGGCCGTGCGCTGGCTGGCGAGACAAATAGATCGGTACGGAGGTCCAGGCACCACACAGGTACAGAGAAAAGAAAGCCTACAAATGTTGAATTCACACCACACTAAAGTTAAAATCACCTGATTTATT
This sequence comes from Triplophysa dalaica, assembly GCF_015846415.1. Lineage (NCBI taxonomy): Eukaryota > Metazoa > Chordata > Actinopteri > Cypriniformes > Nemacheilidae > Triplophysa > Triplophysa dalaica. The sequence continues at coordinate 2,833,927 of NC_079543.1, forward strand.
TCATTTAAAACAAGACTTCCTGTCTGGCTCCTAGGCAACCATCATCGTTTTTCAAGCCGTAGCTGAATATCGCACGCAAGCGAAGAAGCAGGATTTTAATCTCGATGTTGAGGTTTCGGTGGAGGGAAGGAATATTAATAAATTATGGACATTCACGCGGTCCAACAACTACGTCACTCGTTCTGAGAAGGTGAGAGGGCGGATGTAAATAAACACATGAATTCTTCGTCTTTGTTTTAGGGACCTTTAGGTTAATTTTTTTAACCCTTTCATGTATTGAACCTTAGTCTTAAATACTATTGCTATTAGTGCATGGAAGAATTCTAATATTATTTCTATTTAAGTGTGTTTTTTGATGTTTTAATGAACAGGTGAAGCTTATGCAAAACTTCAACATCACTGCAAGAGGGACGGGAGCGGCCTCACTCTCTGTCAGTATTCACACACACAATTTTACAGTTGTTTTGTATTAAACATGTATTATGGCGATGTCACGTCTTATGTCTCGCTCTGGTCTCACAGGTATATACTCTGTACTACGCCCTTCCAGAAGAGAAGAACACCGATTGTGAAATGTTTGATCTCAGTGTGCTGATGACAAAAGAGCGTCAGGGTGACAAAACATCACAGTTGCACAACTCTACTGTACATGTTTTTGTTCATAAATACTTAATATTGTTATTATTCTGCATGTAGCTTCTTCTCCAGGAGCCATTGAAACATATCTGCTCACGATCGAAACAAAGTAGGTGTACAATCACATCAATCTTTCCATGAACAGTATTGGGCTGTGTTCACATTTAAAAAGAAGGAATTATGGGAAAAAGTTGACAATGGTTTTTGTTTACATTTACTTTAAGTAATTTAGCAGACGCTTTTATTCAAAGTGACTAACAGAAATATCAGGAAGCAATTAGCGATATGTCATACAGGAGCAATAAAACAATAGGTGCTAATGCAAAGTTAGAACAGCTCTACCTCTACCTGTTGAGAGAAAAACCTTTTTTTCTCATTTGTCTGTCAAGTATTCAAAGAAGAGATGGGTTTTAAGAAGTGTTTTGAATGTGGTGAGAGATGTGGTTGACTGGACTTAGTGAGGAAGAATTTTCCACCAGGAAGGGGTTGTGAATGAGAACGAGCGGGAAAGAGATTTAATGCCCTTAATGGAAGGCAATACAAGACGCCGCTGGTTTGCTGAACGCAGGGATCTTGATGGGGTGTAGGAGTGCAGGAGGGTGTGAAAGTAAGCCGGTGCAGAACCAGTGATAGTCCTGCAGGCAAGCTTTAATCTGATACAGGCTTCAACCGGTAGCCAGTGGAGAGAGATGAAAAGGGGTGTCATATGAGCCATTTTGGGCTTTTGGAAGATGAGGCGTAATGCTGCTCTCTGAACCAGCTATAGTGGTTTGATGGAATATCCAATCACATAGTTAAAAACTGCAACACTAATTTCTAGCTAGTAATGCAATCAGAAGTTATTGAATGTGAAAATTAAATGTACAATTATACTATACAAATAACTATGCTGCAACCAGAGTGTTGGCCGCCATTGTATTTTTTTCGAGTTTGAGTCTTCTCGACCAATCACCTGCCTTGCATCTTGTTATGGAAATGACAGGTCTCTGTCATTGGTTAGCTGTGAAAAAGGTGGTTGACGTTTATTTCAGAAAACTTTTTTCAACCTCAAAAGACGATCTGAGCTGCAGAAAAAGATGCTGTTGCTGCCGTTTAAAAAAGCGATCAGGGCTTTTTTGAAAACACGGTTTACTCCATAGGATTATAATGTAAAACAAAAGCTAGCAGCTTCAAAAAAGAAGTAAAAACTGAATATAGCCTAAACTTTACTGCCAATGATTCCCAGTGAGCACTCAAGCTTAACAAAACAATTCTTATTTTTATATTGCAGCGTTTGTAATAAATAGCTTATCAATGTGGGATATTTTCTTTTTTCTCATGTACCCTAATAATCTTCAATTACAATCTGAAAAAATCACATCCGCCCTGAAATCACTATCCATCTCAAATGATGTTTATTAGACGGCTTGGCCAGAGCATCCGTTAACTCCACCCCTTCAACTGTCAGTCTGCTGCCAGATTCGTTTCAAAATGAATGCGATTTCTACACATCCAATCAATTTGCAGTAAAAAACTGAAACCACGCCCACTATGGTTCTTCTTTGAAATTCCTTTTCACTCAGAAATGTGTCAGAATACGGAAGTAAAAACGATCGCAACTTCCGGTTCACGGGGACTTTAAGTACAGTCGTTTTGATTGATGCTTAGATGTTTTTTGATCTACGTCACACTGTCTTCTGTGCAGTTTGAAGAATCCCGACAGAGATGCTGCCTTGACTGTTTTGGATATTGGCCTTCTGACGGGATATAAAGTGGATGATAATGATCTTTCACAGGTAAAAAAGAAAAAAAAAGAAATGAATTCAAGACACACAGGTGTATGTTAAAATTCGAACAGCTAAATTAACCCAACCCTTCAGAAATAAGATCCAAATTAGATCCATCTTCATATGCAGGTCAGTATTTTCATGGATGATAATGTCATTAATAATCTTCAGCTATCTAAAGGGAAAGACAAGTACATCGATAGATACGAGAAGAAGGTGGACCTTTCAGAACGCGGATCCCTCATGATCTTCTTGAATAAGATGTCTCATGAAGTGAGAGAGCGGGTTGCTTTCCGAATCCATAAGATGAATGAAGTGGGCATGTTGCAGCCCGCCGGAGTCACTCTGTATGAATACAACTCTCCAGGTACACTGATGTCACACTCTTGTTTTACATGCATGTGCACGCGGCTCTTTAACACGTGTTTTCCCTCAGATGACCGTTGTGTGAAGTTCTATCATCCTCATAAGAAAGATGGCGCTCTGAATCAACTCTGCCATGAGGATCTGTGTCACTGTGCTGAAGGTAGATGAGAAATTGAAGGTTCATGTTGAAAATCAGTGCAGTAAATTGTGTTACGGGATGAAGACTCAAGCTTAAACTTGTGGTGTGTTCACAGAGAACTGTAGTTTTCAAAAGAAACATCGTATTAAAGAATCGCATCGTGCAGACAAGGCCTGCTCAAGTGATGTGGACTACGGTAAACACTTGAGTGTCGTGTGTGTACATGTCTGCAGTGGCGGTTCTACATTGAATCACTCCCCGGGCGAGATCCCCTCTGGGTGCCCCCCCACATACTCCCACCCATCCGAGAGAAAAAAAAGCCATGTTTTACCATAGCTATATAAGTGTAAGACGAACCTTATATTTCTCAATTGCACAAATCCTTCAACAGAACATTTTAAAAACACAATTCTGCACAAATCAGTATAAGTTATAATAACTTAATTATACTCTTTGTACATAAAAGTGACAACATATGTACAATCATGATGTAACACGAGCGGAGAACAACAACAATATAAAATATTAAGAATAATATACAAATAAAATATAGAATAAATATTCTAAATAGCACAAATCCTTCATCACACAAAAGCAAATCTAATTATTACACTAGTGCACTAACAGAAAACACAAACTAAAACCTGACCTTTCTGGCCTTCCTTTATGCAAAATCATCAATAATGTCATCTTACGAAATCTGCTGCCCTATTGAGTGATTGATACTGATGATTGCAAGGCCAGTGAGCCGTTCCTGAGACATGGTTGAGCTCAAGTACGACTTGATCAACTTTAGTTTTGAAAAGCTTCTCTCTGCTTGAGCCACAGTGACTGGCAGAGTAAGTCCAATCCTGAGAGCAGTCCAAAAGTTGGAGTAGATCTCTGATAGATCCTTATTATGCATAAAAGTGATAAGTTCAAGGAGGCTGATGTTTTTTGATGGCTGACCAGTGGCAGAGGATTCTCCAAAATACTTTAGAAGGGCCCCTGAATTTGCAATTGAATTGCAATTGAAATTGACATCAAAAGACAGTAGGCTACAGTATAACTCTTATGAATTGCAAATTTACATAAACATGCCCTTACATGCCAAATGTCTGTCATGACTCATTATACGCTATAATAATCTAATCTAAGGGAGGAACAATTAGCTCCTTGGTTACTGCCTCGAATTATATGGTTTGTCACGCAACAGAGTTATAGCAAATGTTCGTCTTTGAAACTTCCTAAACATATGTTAATTTCGTTGGCTTATTACAGGGCCCAACATTAACCCCAATGATGGGGTTAAATAAATAATAACTTTACTGTTACAGTTTTGTTGCAAAGCACAATCTTATGGTGAAATTAGATCTCGTGTTTGTTGAGATAAAACCGAATTATTGTTGTATAAGCATAGCAAGCATCATAGCAAGAAGGCTAACAAACGTCAGAGTTAACGTTACCACCCATTAAAATTAGCCCTTCATTGATGACATGGATAACGTCACCGTAATCATACAGAGAGAACGTAGTGCATACCTTTATCTTTTGCTCTTTTCTCCTCTTCTACTTTTAATTCTTTTCCTATATTGGGCACCTGACGGCTTAAACCTTTTTCTCTCCATCGCTGTCGCTGTGTTTATCTGGCACTCGACAATCAACACATTTCACATCCCCCCAACACTGTCACTCACGACCAGAAGTCAAGACTAAACCACTTCACCTCCACATGATCGTTTTGGATTTCCTTTTTTTATTAGCCATTTCACACACACAATTCAGAAAAAAATCATGGAAAATATAGGCTAGTGCTTTAATATTATGATTGAAATGTGCGTTATTTGGAAGAAAGTCAAGGTGTGACTGACTTTAGCCCACTAAGTGGATCCCCCCTCCTTGTCCGCTCCATTTGGGAGAGGTGAACTGTCCATCGCGGGCGCGGCCCCTCCCCTTTACACTTTTCACACAGCTTCTGCGCTTCTCAGCAAGCAGGGGCGGCAATTCGCCAATTCCCCACACAGACAGTTATATTATAGATAATGGAAACCCGCTTAGCGGCGCAGATTATTTTCAGATTATTAAATGCTTTTGCCGCCCCCCACGTGTCGTGAAAATTTGGCGCCCCGGGCGGCTGCCCGGTTCGCCCGTGCCTAAAACCGCCACTGCATGTCTGTGTGTTTCTGTGGATGTCAGTGTCATCCCTGCCTTTGTGTGTGTGTTTGTGTACATGTTTGTTTGGTTGTTTGTGTGCATCTGTGTAATCATGTCTGTTTAAATACATGCCTCTGTGTAAATGAATCTGTGCATGTCATGTATACGTGTATATATAGTATGTGCAGTCTGTGTGATGCCTGCCTTTGTGTTTATGTTTGTGTTTGCCTTTGTTTGTGTACATATCATTGTGTATATGTGTGCATTGTGTTTGTGTCTGTTTGATGCCTGCCTTTGTGTTTGTTTTTATGTCTGTTTGTTTATGTGTGGTTGTGTGTGTGCATCTATGTAAACATCTCTGTTTTTCTACTTGTCTGTGTGAACACCTGCTTTTGTGTAAATGTGTGTTTGTTTGTGTGTCTGTGTTTAGGTACATGTCATCTAGCGTATGTGTACATTGTGTATGTGTCTGTGTGATGCCTGCCTTTGTCTTTGTTACTGTGCACATCTGTCTAAACGTCTCTGTTTTTGTACATGTCTGTGTTGTTGTGTAAACATCTGTCTCAGTGCTAGTCTGTGTTTGAATGTGTGTCTGTGTCAACTTCTGTGTTTGTTTACATGTCTGTGTAAATTAATGCATTTGTGTAAAGGTCTGCGTGCATGTCTGGAGCCATTGAGACTTTACAGATTTTTTTTACTGACCTATTATAATTATTTTCTTTGTAAGTTTATAAAACCCGGCTGGAGAATGTGGACCTCTCACTGCATGCAGACATCTATAACATGACTATTGAACAAGTGCTGAAGGAAGGTACTGCATGATGTTAAAAATAAAAAGTAAAATATGCTGTGTAAAATATCTAAAGACAGAGAAAATGGATTGTTAAAGATGTCAAAATATCATGTGTTGGCACATATGCTTGTTATTGGACTTTATCTATAATCAAACATAGGGGGGTTTTAAGAGTTTTTGTGGGTTTTCTAGGCACCGATCCGGCTGTAGAAGGCCACTTGAGGTCTTTTCTGGCTCATCCTCACTGTAGAGACTTTCTGAAGCTCGAAGCAGGCAAATCATACCTGATCATGGGCCAAACCAAACCTCTTCCCCGCATCGGTGGAAGGTGAGATCTCAATACTCAGTTTTGCTATAAATAGTGCGTTTTTAGTATGTTCTCATGTCCATGTTGTTTTTTCAGCCTGAGGTACAGTTTGGGTGAAAAGACGTGGATTGAATACTGGCCCACACGAAATGAGTCTCAGACTGCAGAATACAAGGAGCCGTACATCGGCATCGGGATGTTAGCTGAGCAGCTCTTTAACATTGGATGCACAACGTGAAGATTCTCATCAAATGGGAAAACTTCACGAAACTGCTGCTAACAAAGTCTTCTTCTGATTGAGTTACAGAAACACATATAGATTCAATAGAGTAATGGTAAATCAATAAGAAAGCACAAAACAATATATGAAACAATACAAATCTAAAAGTAACAAAACGTTCACATAACCTGTTGGACTATGTCAAAGTGTAATAGTGGCTGTTATGTAGTGGGGTGACAACCTGCCCCCGCTCCCTAACATCCATTACAATTCTATTAGATGTGTAAATTTGTACCAGAGACTTTATCACATGCTTAAACATGCAAATAAAACAAACAAAAGTAAATAAAAGCTGTGCTCTCTGTTCTCCAATCTTTGTTAATAACACATTGTTTATTGATATTTTTACATGAATTTGTCAAAGATGTCATGACCCTGAACACAATAACAGGCAAAACATTTAACTTTGTACATAAAAAAAAGATGGGTTATTTCTGCAAATCATCCACTTCCAACTGTTCACAGATATGCAACACATACAGTAGATACAGATAAGTGCTTTACATAACAGAAACTCTTGAGCAATTGTGGTTTTAGATTTCAGGTTGACGGTGAGTTTGCATTGCAGATAACACATTTTTACACCCAACAGCTAAATTCTTTTAATAAGTAAATGCAATGGTCAGGATGGAATTGATAACACTGTGCTGTAAGGTCACTGTATATACAGCACTGAGAACGCTGAGGTTTAATAAACATGAAATGAGCAACACTTCCATTATTTCAACTAGTCTAAGCAATTATGGATGATAACATTGTAATGGGTGAGTGGTGCTGTAACATACGCTTTCACAAGTCTACCGATCTCAGTGCTGAATCACAGGTCAGACCCCCGCCCATGTTGCCCAATAATGACAGCAGTGATGCGAGTGAGAGAGGATGAGGGATATATTGTGAATGAGCATGTGGTAGATCAGAGACGCTGAAGGACAGACAGACATAATGCATGTGTGCTCTGTGTGGCTGCTGTTTTGGTCTTCTCAGCCCTTCAAACTCTCTGTGACCCCCTGTGAGTATACTACACACACACACACACAAACACTCCACAACAACTCACACATGATGATTGAATTTCATTTTAAAGAGTAAAAGCCCCATCTGCTTAATTGTTATTTATATACTTTTATATTATCATTGAATGTTACATGTGTTACTGCTATAAATGTAACAACATCATATTTTGTAAAAATAAGTCTAGTGATGTGTGAGCATTGACAAAAATTGTGATATGAGTACAGTTTACATTTATTCGCATAGCATACACTGTAAAAAATGTTCCGTAATTTTTACGGAAAAATACCGGCAGCTGTGGTTACCAGAAAAATTCCGTAAAAAATACAGGAAAAGAATGTAAACAACTTTGCAGTTTAAAACTTCAGGGCACAAACTTCAAACTGTGAATGAACTTAATACATTTGAGTCTTTTATATTAACAACATTTCTTTATAGAAAATGAAAACTTGGTCCAAATGCATAAAAGTTATAACATTACATTTACTTAATTATTTTTTGTAATTCATTATTGAAGTCACTTTTAAACAAAGCAACATGCAGCATGACATCAGAATAGCTTTGCCTGACCGTGAGTTGAACACAGACTCCACTCTTCAGCATAGTGGTGACCCACAAAACATTTAATATCAGAAAAGAAAAGAGAAAATACAAATTTCGTAGTTTTTACGGAAAAATACCGGCAGCTGTGGTTACCAGCAAACTACCGTAAAATTACAGGAACATCCTGTTTTTATTCATCCAATCAATTCACAGTAGAAAACATGAGCCACACCCACTATTCATCTTGTAAATAAGTCAGAATACTGAAGACGATCATCACTTCTGCTTCACAGGGACTGCAGTATAACAGTCATGACTTCATGCTTTATTGGTTTATTTAAAGTCATTGTTTTTGTGATCAGGGTTTGCTTTAGTTGCGCTCTTTCAGCCGTCATAAATAAGTTTACAGTTATCTTTGTGCTGCTATGACATTGTTGTATATAAAACATAGTTCCATAGCAAATCACATCAAATGAAAGTGTGATTAGATATCTACTAAATCTTTATCTGGGATGCTTTTTAATTACTTATTGTATTTTTAGTTACAAATGCCTCAATGAATCTGCTTTTAAAATTCACAATTCCTGCAATTGTCAATATAAAAAGTTTTTGAACTGTTAAAAAGCTTGCATTTCGTCTTTGACTCATAGATCAAGAATCAGTGTATGAATCTCAACAGTGGTGACTAACAAATGAAAAGCTTACAGACGCAATGCATGCTGGGAGTCATTGATGAGTTTTGTGCTTTGATGATACCCAGAATGCATTGCGTTTATCTTTAGAGGTTTTTTCTGATGTCACCATTGTTGAGACAAACTGTTATATTCTAGATATCTGCTAGAACATTTATCATGTGTTAGATGTGCTGTTAAATACATTCAGTATATTAATTAATTTCATTCAATATCATAAATGAGAGCAACAAGTAACTTTAAAGCATTACCTACACTCTTGAACATGTACTTACTAACACATGTGACTATTGCGTTAACTTTATCTGATCTCTCCACCCACCTGAGTCAGTGTGTTTCTACTCATAGATGTCAATACTGGGAAAGTCTTCTTCACATGGAAAGCAAAGGGTCAAGACCACAACTAAAGCAAACACTCATCACCATAATGGTGACTCAACAAAACCTTTAAGATCATGTTTACCAAAACATGTAAACTTGTGTTCATTTTCAATTAGAACTTTTGTAGACGTGCAACATAAATAAAGTGACAGTGGTGTCTGTAAGTGAAGGTGATAAAAGTGTTTGTGGAGTTGAAAAAAACTCCTTGTGAGAACTTTGGAATTTCACTGTTCATTTCCCAGAGAATTTGACAGTGTTATCCGTATTTTTATGGACGTTTTTTGACAACAGTTTTCTCTGTAAAAACTACAGAATTTTACTGTTAATTTCACAGACATTTTTTACAGTGTATGCTTTTATCCACGGTGACTTACGAATGTGAGAACATTTCACATTTTGTCAATGAATAATAACCGTGATTATTAATAATTGTGTGTCATAAATCATTTGGTTTCCATATTTGTTTGACACGGCAACACATGCAGTGATTTGCGTAGTTTGTCTCTTTGCTTAAAAGCCACAATGCTACACTCATATTTTGAGTCTGGTTCATTTGCCACAAGATTTTATTCTATGTTTTTAAGTAAAGAGTACCTAAATTTATCAGATATGAGTCATGACACACTAAAAGAAATTAGATAAAGTCTACCTAATATTTCTCAATAATAATTTCTTATAAAAATGGAGTAATATTAGTTTATATAACCGACAACAGTTCATCTGCTTATTATGAATGATAAATATTGAATAATTAAACACTAAATATGACTTATTCAGAGAAGCTTGTATTGACCTACAGATGGTCAGAAACAGGAGATCACATCAATTGCTTTTATTGATCATATAACAAACATCTACAAAAGCCCTTCGTGACAATGAACACAAGATTAATTTGATGTCACCATTGTGATCATTGTTCACTTTAGTTGAGCTCTTTGGTTTTCATACCATGATACCAAAATACCATGTTGAATTTGAAAATGGCTGTCGTAATTAATGTAATAAAATGTAATAAAGTGTTGTTTCTGAATGACACCATCATCTGCCTTGATAGGTCTCTCATGCTGAAACAGATAGAATCACCTACAGAATACACAAGGTCACTAAAGTGGGTTTGCTTCAACCGGCTGCAGTCACCGTCTATGAATATTATTCACCAGGTGAGATATTAACACACTCTCAGTGTTCTCTAGAGTTAACCTTTTTGTTTTCTTAGACACACGCTGCACAGAGTTCTATCACCCTGATAAAGAGGACGGCGCTCTGAGCAGATTATGTCATGGAGATGTGTGTCAGTGTGCTGAAGGTACAGTCACTCAGAAACACTTCAGAATCACTTCAGGAGAAGCGAATAAATCATCACAAGTCTGCTGTATTGCGTGAGTCTGCCATTTACCCTGTTACCTAGTTTTAACTGTTGAACTGGACTATTGCCTGTTGCTAGTTAAGATTATTTGAGCTTGTTTATTTATCATTCATTGACTGATAGTTTGAGCTTGTTTATTTAATTAATCATTGACTGATTGCTATGTTGTTAGCGTTTTTGTTGCGTCGGTACTGAAGTGAAGTTGTCGCTAGCTGCTCGTTATGGCTTGACATTATAAGTCTGCATTTAAAAGCACCGAGCTAGTTGATCGCTGTTTGATCCGTGGCCCATTCAAGTCGTTCAGACTTTGTTTTGGTAATAGAGAAGGCGTGTTCCAGCTGTATTCTGTTTCCGCTAATCTCATCACATACTTAAGCAGTGCCCCTGCACTCTGCACGGTAGCGTCAGCCCCCGTTTTAAGCCTCCTCGTGTAAAGACCTGCGACTCTACCTGTGCAAGTCCATCGAGCAAAGACACCGGCAAGGCACATCAGTATATTTAACATTTATATATTTTGCTTTCATTTAATTGTCTATAACATGTATTTCGATTTTATTCCTGTACTCCACCGTAGGCAGCGTTCTCACCCAAGACCCAACTCAACTCGCGCTCACTCTCACGCGCGTCCCATTCACATCTCCCCTTTCACACCTCTGTCTCTCTCTATGGGTCTCTTGAACTGCAAGTCAGCTGTGAACAACACTGACTTCATCCATGCGTTTGCCAGCCAGTCTAAAATTCACATTCTTTGTGTTACTGAGACATGGATTCATCCTGAAGACTCCGCCACACCCGCTGCTCTCTCTACAAACTAATCTTTCTCTCACTCTCCCCGCCAAACCGGAAGAGGAGGAGGCACAGGGTTTGCTTGTTAACATTGACTGGAAATATTCCACACTATCATCCCTATGCAACAACAATTCATTTGAATACCATGCTGTTAATATCACTTTCCCACTCAGCTCAGCGTTGTTGTAGTTTACCGCCCCCCAGGTCCTCTTCACAACTTCATTGAAGAGTTAGATGTGCTGCTCTCAACATCCACCTGGAGAAACCCAATGCTTCTGACTTCCACAGCCTCGTTCGACCTCACGCGCCTCGTCACAGCTTGTACTCACAGATCAGGAAACCAGCTGGATCTCATCTACATCCGTAACTGCACCACAGATAACATTCAAGTCACACCTCTTCACATCTCGGACCACTTCTTCATCGCTTTCAACATGCTCCTACCTACATGCACTACACCAACACCACCACCCGTTCACTTTAGACGGAACCTTCGCTCTCTTTCCCCTAGCACCCTCTCTGCTAAAGTGACATCCTCTCTTCCCTCCAACTTTGCATCTCTTGATGCTGACACTGCCACCGACACCTTATGCTCAACACTTACATCCTGTCTAGATAACCTTTGTCCTCTGTCCTCCAGACTAGCTCGTGCCATCCCCTCCTGCCCCTGGCTGTCTGACATCATCTGTGAACAACGGAGTGCACTCAGGGCTGCTGAAAGGAAATGGCGCAAGACCAAGAATACTGCTGACCTAGGGGACTACCAGTCACTACTCTCCTCTTTCTCTGCTAGTGTTGCCACAGCTAAAATGTCTTTCTATACCACCAAGGTGAGCAATGCACCTAACACTCGACAGCTTTTCAAGACATTTAACTCTTTTACCTGACAGACAAATAAAAAAATAAAGATAGTGGTCTAGCTTTTGTTGAAACCAGTAACTTTGTATTGGTACCTAATGTATTATGGCTCCTGTATGACATATCGCTTATTGTTCCCTAACTCTTTGTAAGTCGCATTCGATAAATGCCCCTGCTAATTGAGCAAATGTAAATGTAAATCTACTGAAGTTTCAATGAACTGTTTTTAATTCCCGCTTAATATTGCACATCTTGACGCAGAAAACTAAAGATTCCAGAACAAAAGTAAAGTCAGCGACGAAGTCCGTTTTGATAAGGCTTGTGAAGCCGGCATGGATTATGGTAAACAAATTCAATTGTGTGTTTGTATTAATTTTAAGCTGATGTGTAGATGCAAGAAAACCTTTCACCTGAACTTGTTAAATACATTTTACAGCTCTGGTGTTGATAATGCTGTATGTTTCAGTTTATAAAGTCAAAGTGATGGACATGAAGTTGACAAGACACTCTGACATCTATAATATCATGGGGGAGCAGGTCCTAAAGGAAGGTTTGTCCGTGCCTTTGCTGAGCATACTGCACGATTTGAAATTTGGTTGATTTCTGTAAAGGGATTTGTTTCCACTGTACTGTTCTGCAGGCACAGATGATGCTGTGGAGGGAAGGATGAGGGTGTTTCTGACTCATCCCAATTGCAGAACTGCTTTGGGAATCGAAAAAGACAAGACGTATCTCATCATGGGCAAATCCACTGACCTGCCGAACCTCGACGCGAGGTAGGTTTAGGCATTTCATGATCTTTGTAGGTTTAAATGAAAATGATTATTGTGCTTGGCAGTCTCACCACGTCACTGTGTGTTGGGCTTTGTGTTACGCTTGTTGTTTTTAGACTGCAGTACATGTTGGGTGAGCAGACGTGGATCGAGTTCTGGCCCACAAGAGAGCAGAGCCAAACTCCAGAACACAGGGAGAGATATACCGGCCTCTCTACACTCGAAAAGAAGCTCTTGAAAGAGGGATGCTCTACATGATTAATCGCATAAAATGAAAAATTTCACTCAGATAGCAAATTTTTGCGGCCCAAATCTGGCCAACACCTTACTCCCATTTTTGACTGATCTGCCCACATATCGCGTGGAATGGTGCCACCAATGTTCTGCAAAACTTTAATTTTAAATGAAGTACTGCTGACTTATCAATATTGAATCGAAAAGTTAATCGAAATTGAATCGAATTGAAACCTCTTTTTGTTCCTTCTCTGTATGATCCTTAAAAAATCTACCTTTATTTGGTTTTCAGAAAACTCACTTTGCATTGTATCTGCTTTATTTGCAACAGTTGCTGATGTAGTCGTAGTAAGTAGATGATATTAATGGAGACTCTTTAAATAGCAACAACTACATTAGTCATAATTTTGAGAAAAATTTGTAATGCTTTTCAGTACACACTATATATATAACAATTCATTTGCAGCGGAGGATGAAGGTCTGCTGTGACAAAGGCTGAGTGTGCTGAGGGGGAGGCTAGTCACGTGGGTGAAGCACACAGTTGTGAGTTTGGAGCACCAGGTTGTGAGATTCTTTTTAACTACTTTGCCACCCCTGTGGTAAGCTTTAGCCTTTTGTGTATGGTCCAATTTATCTTTCCACATTTTGTGTGATTTGAATGACCCGCATGCATGTTTTGAAGATGTCCCTTTTTAAATTTGTGCATTTTTAAAAATGATTGTTATAAATAAACTTTGTGTTCCTTTGCTTCTGACAATTTAGGATTACATTCTCTCTTCTTGTTTAAATAAACGTGCCCCTTGTTGAACGCAATTACACTTGCATGTCTGCTCCTTGCACTACCGAACCTGTGTTCAATTATTTATTGAATTCCTTGGGTGCAATTCCCAGGGTGACGTAGTTGTTACCTAAACCAAGCCAGAGAATAATACCAGTCGGCTTCATAATGATACCCGTCTCTTTTTACAGTTAATGCTGATATATGAATCCGCATATTATCACTTCTAATGTTTGGTACTAGCTGTTGCTAAACATTTATTTTGAGTATTGTTTGCCTACATACACTCTGGTGGGTCTTGATAGTTTTGTCAGGGTAAAACCGCATCAGATGTGCTCATGCTTCATTGGCACAAGACATTACTCTGCCTTTATAAACTGTACATTTTTTTTATTTGTTTGTAATATAAAAGATACACAAGTTGTGCTTTAAAATACTGTTTTAGTGGGTATTTAGGTGAACACAGTGCAGCAGTGGTGGAACCAAGTCATTGTTTTCAAGTCACATGTAAGTCTCAAGTCTTTGCATTCAAGTCCCAAGTCAAGAGAGGCGAGTCCAAGTCAAGTTGCAAGTCATAAATGTTAATACAATTGAATCAATATCACTTTTCTACCCACAAAATCACCATTATTGTGACCAGTGTTTGCTTTAGTTGGGCTCCTGATCTTTGAATCAATTAGAATGAACACTTTGTCCTGAAACTGTCATGCACAAAAGAAAATTGGTTGTAATTATATTTATTGTCACTGGATGTTGAAATAATATTGAGAGATTGATGATGATTGACTACTCTAACTTGTTAAAGCAAATATTTCGACACACCTAGACGTCAACACTCATCATATAATCCTCAAAAATGGTGACACTCAAGCTAATTCAGACAGACAGATCAAGTGCAATGAATGCCGGGAATCATGAATGAGTCTTGTACTGTGATTTTACCCAGCCTTCAGTGCAGCATTAAATTTTCTTTGTTGAGATTCATATACTGATTCTTCATGTGTCTGAGCAGTTCAGCTGTTAACAGTCTACATGTTATTATTGTATTCTGAAATATTCACAGTGCCATTAATATACTTTATACTACAGCTTTCCTGTAGCTAAGTGGTAAGAGCATTGCGTCTGACAAATGCCTAAATGTAAATGTAAATATACTGTAAGTTCATTCTTAAGTAGCAGAGAATTGACCCTCATGAAGAGTACATCGTATATCAGAAATAAAGGTGTAGTTCACCACAAAATGGGTCCCGGTTGACTAACCATTGTAAGTTTTATCCCTACTATAGGAACCTATCTTGAATTGAACTACTCTTTAAGCTTCTGGTTTGATCGTCACCATTGTTGAGGATTGTATGATAAGTGTTGATATCTAGGTGTGTCAAAATATTAGAATTTTATTTTATCTAACTTCCTGTTTAGTTATAAGTCGGAGTACTCTTCTGTCCTCAATATTAGTACAATAAATGTGATAATTTTAAATACAGCTAATTTGCTTTCGTATATGATAATTTTAGCACAAAAGTATACTTTCTAAAACACTATTTTGACACCACAGAAAAAATAACTTAATAGAAGTCAATGATCAGGAGTCCAACTAAATCAAATACTGATCACTATAATGGTGATGTTGTGATTAGAAAAGTGATATTGATTCAATTCCATTAACATTTAAGACTTGCAACTTGACTTAAACTCTCCTCTCTTGACTTGAGACTTGATTGGGACTTGAGATGACTTGAGACTTGAATGCAAAGACTTGAGACTTACATATTACTTGAAAACAATGACTTGGTCCCACCTCTGCCCATATATGGACTCATTTATACACCAGGGTGTTCGTTTGACACCAGGGACTTTGCTGTGTATCTCCATGCTTATGGGTTGTTTTGTTGAATAAAGGGAACTCTGAACATAATGTGTGTTAGGTGACAGTTGAGTCTGTTAAAAAGGTAAGATGAGAAAAATGTAAGAATAGGGCTGTCACGATTATTATATAATCAATAATTTGACCTCATCCCGATGTTTTGAGATCATCGCAATTATTGTATATAGCCAATTAAGACACTAGGGGGAGCTATACTGCTTATTTTAGAGTATATATTGAAACCAGAGGTGGACAATCCTGATGCCATAAAGTAAAAGTTCTGCCATATTTTTGTTTCACCCATGAACTCAGCAGCTGATTTCACCAGCGGAGGAACCAAAACATTTCTTTCAAGTCACAAGCAAGTCTCAAAACAAATCTCAAGTCCTCAAAGAGTTAAAGTTAATGAGATGATTAAGTGAGTAATTAAATGATAATTGAGCATTAGTGATGAACACCTGCTGTTATTGAGATGTTGATGTTTTATTGGTTATATGATGTCACCATCATGGAGATCAGTGTTTGCTTTAGTTGGACTCTTGACCCTTGACTCTATTGTTAGATTTTGCACTGTATCAATTCATGCACTTTTGTAGAGCAGAGAGATCAGTTCTGTGAAGTGTTTAACTCTTCACTGTTTATTATGATGTGTTGATCAAGCATTGAAAAGTTCACAGGCAAGATATTTCTTTTTGATCATGTTTATGTATAACATAATGAATCCTGTACACTCAGTGTTTAAAAACATTAACGTTTATCTAACATTATCAGTGAGAAACTTTTAAAGCAGCAAAACAATTGCTAACTTAAAATCTTCAAGTCATACATCAAATACCAACCAGGGATGGGCATGTATTTCAAATACAAAATACTTAACCCTTAACATGTACGGGCCCCATGATCGGGTTAACAATTCATATTTGTTTAATTTAGTTTAAACTCACCATCATGGTGATCATTGTTTCCTTGAGTTAGTCTCTTTACTTTAGACGTTTTAATGTAGGAGTTCTATTGCCAATTCTGTAACTGGATGCTTTTGATGTATATTTGCTTTGCCAATGCAAATAACAATCTAACCCAATGCTGTTGGGTGGTGAAGTAGTCCACATTTCATTCAATTTGTAAATGATATTACAGTTGTCTGCTATGTAAAGAACATATATAGTGGAATTATTTTTAAAATGCAAATACAATCTAAAGCTCCAGGAGCGTTCCGACTCAAACTGACTTGATGAATGAGTGTATGAATCTAAACAATGGTGACAAACAATAACAACAAAACTTCATGCTTCAATGCATGCTGGGTAACATCCTAGTTCAAAACTCATTTATGACTCCCAGAATGCATTGTAACATTACGTTTTAGGTTGTTGTTTTTCACCATTGTTGAGATTCATACATTGATTCTTCATGTCTGTGTGATTCCAATTTTCACTGGCATAATTTTAAATTTGCATGAAACTATTTCTCTACATCAAAATAATTCCACTCTATGTCCTTTCAAGATAAGCAAATGATTCTGATGTTAAATGTAAATTAAATGAGATGACACCATAGAGTTACAGAATGGTTAAATATACTTGACATGTTAACATCAAGAGTCAAGAGCCTAACTCAAGGAAACACTGATCATCATGATGGTAAGTTTCGACTGAATTAATACAAATATTAAGTGATAACCCGCCGATCGGCCCTCTGCATGTTAAGGGTTAAGTATTTTGTATTTGAAATACATGCCCATCCCTGGAACCAACATATGAAGCTCAACAATGGTGACGCTCAGCAAAATACTTCAAGCTGCAATGCTTGAAAAACTCCCATCATGCAATGCAGTATGACTAATAATTGTCACCACTATTGAGGTTCATATGATAAATGTTCATGTGTAAAAGGAGGTTTTTATATCCAAATGCAGATCATAAACCTAGAGAGATTTAAACAAGAAACACAAACTATTCAATATTTGATTTAGCATTGAATAAAATTTCTGCTTTAAAAAAAATATTGTAATTATTTAAGCAATTATCCTTGAATGAATAAGACACTTATATAGCGCTCAATTGTGTATTCCTGTACACCTAAAGTGCTTAATAATCATATGTGGGGAGTCTATGAGACCTCCAGTGTGCTCAAGACATACCAGCTATAGGTGTAGAGGAGAGACAGAAACAGATCCACTTCCTGAAAGGCTCAAGAGCTCAACTAAAGCAAACACTGATCACAATTATGGTGGAAATGTTTTTTTTTCAGCTGATGTCATTCAAGGCTGTGGCTGAAGTCAGTTGTAGTTCTTGTGTTTCTCTTTTCTTCAGTGATGTTGATTGTTAACAGCAGGTGTTCATCACTCAATTATCATTTAATTACTCACTTAATCATCTCATTAACTTTAACTCTTTGAGGACTTGAGATTTGACTTGAGACTTGCTTGTGACTTGAAAGGAATGTTTTGGTTCCTCCGCTGGTGAAATCAGCTGCTGAGTTCATGGGTGAAACAAAAATATGGCAGGACTTTTACTTTATGGCCCAGGATTGTCCACCTCTGATTGAAACGAAAGCATGGCAATACTTGTAAAATATACCAACACAATCACCATATTGAAACTAAAGCATATACCATAAAATTAACCTGCAGTACAATTTTATATTATTAAAACGAATGTCAGTGTGAAAAGAAGTCTACCAAAATGGTATTATCATAGAAGTACAATTTTATTGTAGTCTTGCAAGTGAGAATAAACAGACAAAAAGCATTTCTATGACAGTATTTTAATGGTGGCTTCAAATCAATTTCCTTAATTTACAAGTATTTGTTTGGTTGTATTACTGACAAGTCAAAGCCTAAACCTTAAATACATGACAACCCAATTTTTTTCAAATGTATTTCCAAAATTCATAATCGTTACAGCCCCAGGTAAGAAATACAAAGTTTCAGCTCCACCTGAATGAGCAGGTTTTGGTGTATGTGTGCGCTTGCATAGTTCGCAAGCATAGCCTATGGTGGATCTCTGCACATTTCTGACTCTGTTTTTATTTATCTTTTATTTCATTCCTTAAATTCAATTCATAATAAAGTAATGAAAAGCACACTTTATATTAAAAACCTGACAGCAAATGCTTGTTCTTGTACTTTTGTAGTTTGTATACATTTTACATACAATTGATACTTTAACCCTCACATTTTCATTTAATGGAAAGATTAATAATTATACTGCACCTCAAAACTTCGATCAATGCACCAGAGGTGAAAAGTACTTGAGTATTTTGCTCAGGGTTGGCCAAACTTAGCCCTGGAGGCAGGTGTCCTCCAGAGTTTCGCTTCAACCCTATAAAACAAATCAAACACACCTGCATGTAGCTTACCTGATAGCAAGAGAGCAGATGGAAACAATTGAATCAATGCTGAAAACTGATTTGTCAATGTTTTGTTGTCAGCCACCATTATTGTGATTACTGGCTGTTTTAGTTAGTTTTTTGACTTCTTTATTTAAATGTCAAGTTTTCATGGTCTGCTTTAATGGATCTGAAATTTGTTTGATGATGCTATTAGAACTGAAATCCTATGGGCTAGAACCAGCTGATGGATATAGCATCTTATGTGAGGTTACAAGTTGCTCTTGAGAGTGATATTTTATTAGTGTTTGAACTTTGTGTGATTAAAGCAGTGGCACTGCATCTAACATTTATTAATTTACAGCAAAATATAAAAAAGTCTAACTTCTGATTCAATTAGACAATAATAATAATAATAATAATAATAAAAAATGTATAATAATAATACATGTATTTTGTATAGTGCAATTAAAATTTCCTTTTCAAAGCGTTCCACAGTAGATATCACATCAGGTAAAACAACACCACAACAACAAAAAGAAATAATATAATCAAGTAAAAGCAATCCTAAAATAAAAATTTAAGATGACATTTAAAAATCAGAAGAGAATTTGCCTCCTTGATGTCTGCTGGTAGAGAGTTCTAGAGCTTAGGAGTGTATGAGGAGAATGCTCTATCACCCATGGTGTAAAGCCGTGTCTTGGGAACCACTAAAAGACCACACTGAAAAGATTGCAAACTTTGACATGGTGTGTACGGCAAAAACAGGGCAGACGTGTACTGCGGAGCTAGGTCATGCAAAGCTTTATATGTTAACATGTACTAAATTCATTCAAGTTTTATGGAGCATATAAATTGCCACGAAGTGTTCAAATGTAGTGAAGTAAAACATTTCCAAAGTAAAAACACTAGTAAACAAAAGTAAAGATACTTGATCCACGAGAGTAAAATACCCAAGTACTATACACCTCTGCAATACACCCAGTGCCAGATGATCAAAGGTTAAATTTACACATGCTTTTGTAGGTTATTTACTGGAAATGTTGATTTGACTGCGTTTTACTCTTTTTTTTTTTACTCTTTCTAAGCTTTTATGAATTATGTTAATAGTAATCACTAACAGTATCAGTGAATAAATTTAAAATAAAAAAAACACATGCTAGATGAAAACCTTGTAGACATACACAGACATCAAGAACCAGCATATGAAGCTCAACAATGGTGACAATCAAAAAAATGTTTCAAGATGCAATGCATGAAAAACTCCCATCATGCAATGCAGTATGACTAATAATTGTCACCACTGTTGAGGTTCATATGATAAATGTTCATGTGTAAAAGACTGATCAGAATTTTTTATCTCAATAATGAAGCGTTATTGTGCCGTTAACTGTTGGAGGTTTTTATATAAAAATGTAGAATATAAATCCAGAGAGATTCATACCAGAAACATAAACAATACTGTTCCTTTAAGATTTGATTCACCATTGAGCAAATGTTCGCTGTGAGAAAAGAATTGTCATTACTTAGGGGCGAATATCTTTGAATGAATAAGACATTTATATAGCACTGAATTGTGTATTCCTTTACACCTAAAGTGCTTTATAATCATATGTGGGGGAGTCTACTTTTTGGCCCCTGGACTTTCCACCTCTGGTCAAATAAATGTGGAACAAGTTTGTTTTGACCTGTTTTTGGAAAGTTGTTAAGGATGCTGCAGTTCGGGTGGAGGCTGGCAGTTCATTCCACCACAGTAGAACCGATTGAGTAAAGGTTTTTGCAAGCGATTTGGTGCCTCGAGGAACAACCAGGCCCGCTCATTTTCAGACTGAAGATGATGAGAGGGGATGTAGACCTGGAGCAATTAGTTAAGGTAAAGGGGCACATTTGCTGTCATCGTTCTGAAGGCCTGCGTCAGAGATTTAAACTTGATGCGTGCGGCAACTGGCAGCCAGTGAAGTAAAATCAGAAGGGCTGTTCCATGGGTTCCTTTAGGCTGATTGAAAATACAGCTGCATTTTTTTTGGATCAATTTCAAGGACTTGACTGCATTGTTTGGAAGGCCGGCCAGAAGATTATTGTTCAGTGCAGCGTCAAGGCTCAGGTGGTGGTTCAGGGGAGCCACGGTGTGCCAGTCCGGGAGAGCGACATAGTGCCGGTCCGGGTGAGCCGTGGTGTCCATGCCGTTTATTACGGCTGCGGGACTTTGTGGGGGACTATGGCTTGATGTTAGGGTAAGTCAGGATGCTCAACATGCCTGCCGATGTGATCAGATGGTGACAGGGTAGTGTGAACTGACGGAACTGAGGTTACGTCCGTAACCAAGACGTTCCCTTTCTGTCGGTCTCTTGACATTGTGTCGACAGAATGGGGTCCTTATATGAAACGCCACAGCACTGAGCCGAGTCACGACTTCCAGCAGAGTGACACTGACTGGCCTGGGTGATTCACAAGTGAGCATAACCGCAAATCGTAACCCTCCAGTCGTGTAATAAGGTATCGGTTCTCGTGACGAGAGCCTCTTACCTATGGCCATACAGGTAGTGGCCTTTCCTACTCTAGAGACGAGATAGCTGCCCGGCACCAGAAGGAACAGTGGGAAGTGCTACCCCCTAGCAGACTGTAAATATACAATTGTATAATTACTGTAGAAAAAAGCTTCTCTTACTGCCTGTAGAAGCACTATTTTAGGAAACGCTCCACATGGTCGTATATGGGGAATGTTGTGAACAACCAACGTGGTTGCATAAGTTGGAGGACTTGTTGAATAGTCAGTGGTATCCCCAGAATATGTCTGTAAAGTTTAAGCTCAAAATACACCACAAGTCTTTCATTACAATATGTTGAACATGGCCATTTTCTGGCTGCAATGGAAAACGCACTGTTTTTGTGTGTCTCCTTAAATGCAAATGAGCATCTGCTTCCCCCCTGTATGCAAAATGTGGCGTAGAATAATTACACATGTGCTTTGGAAAATGGCCAACAGCATGTCTCTGGCGGAAGGTGGAACTACACGCTCATAAGGCGGAGTCTGTAAGCGGTCATGGGCAGGTGTCACTGTTGTGGTTTAAAGGAGATTAAAAAAAGAAGAACAGATGGATTTGTATAATTACAGGGTTTTTTTGCACACATGCAAGGGTTTACAATTTAAATTTGCTTCATGCATGCAATCAATGCTTTATTCGGTTTGAATCATTTTCAATGCATAGGAAGTGTTTTCATTTAATGCTGGGTTGCATGCAGAGCTTTAATGTTTGCATTGGCTCTGTGTTTTGTGCATATTGAGAAATGCAGCGAGGGAGATCAATGGCCCATTTCAAAAAGGTTAAACCAACTCTAGGTTAAACCTTGAACTCAGAGTTGGATTACTTAAAAGTCAGAAACTTTAGAGTTTTTGGTGTCAGAACAGCTGGTTTGAGTTAGTTCAATTTATTCTGGGTAGACTCACCTTGAGTTAAGTGGGTGCACCACGACTATAAAAAGCCATCATCAAAGGAGCTCGGATGTTACAATTCACCATGGCAACAGCACCAAAAAACAACATGGGGGCAGAAAGCACTTGTGAGCAAGGCAAACTTTCCACTCTGCATACAGTGGATTTACAAATGTGCTGAAAATGACTTAAATTTAAATTAATAATACAGAAACATGAACCAATAAACAGATGAATTAATCATTATATGAATGAAACAACAGCAATAAAAAAATCTTATGTTCTCCACGATTTAAACTTCCAGACATCAAGAATCATCTTATGAATCTCAACATTGGTGACAAAGTTGAGTTGCATCTTTTCTTCATGCAGCAATGCATGCTGGGAGTCATGGAGGAGTTCTGTTCTAGGCTATTACCCACAATGCATAGACGCATAAAGCTTTCTTTTGTTGAGTTTCATGAGCTGATTCTTGATGTCTAAATTGTTCAGATGATATTTCTACTATTGTAATAATACAAAATGTTTCACCTCACTGAGTCGTACAATAATAAAACACATATACATTTTACTATTAAGTCCTCTATTGCAATTACCACCTGAAAGAGAAACAATCTATTTTACCGTTTGTCAATATGTTTTGAATGTACTTCAGAAACACACTATTACAACTATCAACAATCTTTCCATAAAGAATCAAGTGTGAGACCCTGAGGAAACACTATTATGATGACTTATTATTTCTGGTTTATTTCACTGATTATTGTTGTTATTTCATCATTAATGAGATAATGAAGTGACAGTTGATGCCTTAACTCAACATGATTTTACTCATTAACTTGTTCATGTGTTGTTTAGAGAGACATCCAAAACATTCAGGGTGGGAATGCACATGGACTGGAGTGGTCTATGGAACACACTTTTTGCTAGCTGGGAATGTTTAAAATAATTTTATAGTCTATATATTCTGTTTAATTTATACTTTGAGCTCTTTTTGTATGTAGCTTACATATAAGTTGTTGGAGCACTACAGTTTGCATAATAACAAAACCATGTTCGAGCAAAATACATTACTGATAAATAACCCAGCAAGCAAAAATGTGTTCCTTAGACGTTATTTAGACCACTCCAGTCCACGTGCATTACTACAGGGAAGGTTTTGGATGTCTCCCTAAACAACACATGAACAAGTTAATGAGTAAAATCAGGTTGAGTTAAGGAATCAATCATCACTTTATTATCTCATTAATGATGAACAGCTGCTGTTAACAAACACAATCACTAAAGAAAACATGAGCAATAAGAGTCACCACAATAGTGTTTAGTGTTTCCTTTAGTTGTGCTTTACCCTTGATTTATACGAGATGTTCCCTGAAGCACAAATCTAGCTACCAAGTAAAGGAAAAATGGTTTGGTTTGTTGATTACATCTCTGTTTGACGGTTTGGATGGAAACAGCAGAAATTAAAAATTACTGTTTAAACTGCCAAAATTCAAGAATCATCTTATGAATCTCAACAATGGTGACAAAGTTGAGTTGCATCTTTTCTTCATGCAGCAATGCATGCTGGGAGTCATGGAGGAGTTCTATTCTAGGCTGTTACCCACAATGCATTGCAGCATAAACTTTATTTTGTTGAGTGTCACCACTGTTGAGTTTCATGAGCTGATTCTTGATGTTTGAACTGTTCAGGTTATTTTTCTAGTAGGAGAATAGAAGAAAAAAATCCTTCACAATATTTTTCACCTGACCTAGTCATACAATAACAAAAAACATCTGCATTTGACTATAAAGTCCTCTAATGCAATAACCACCTAAAGGGAAACAATCCATTTCACCTTCTGTCAAGATGATTTGAATGTACTTCAGAAACACAAATAACTAAAAACAAACTTCACATACTGAATCAAGGGTGAGACCCCCACTAAATGAAACACTAAACACTATTATGGTGACTTCTTATTATTTCTGGTTTATTTCACCGATTGTTGTTGTTATTTCATCATTAATGAGATAATGAAGTGATGATTGATTCCTTAACTCAACCTGATTTAACTCATTAACTTCATGCGTTATTTTGAGAGACATCCAAAACACTCAGGGTGGGGATGAACGTGGACTGGAGTGGTCTATGGAACAAACCTTTTTGCTTGCTGGGAATTCTCCTGGGGCCTGTTGCACAAAACTAGGATAAGGGATTAAGCCAGGATATCTTGGTGATCCTGGCTCAATTGATCCGTAATCCGGTTGCACAAAAGCTGGATAGGGGGCAGGAGGATATGTTATGGTATAAATTACCATGGAGATTTATTCTGTGGAGCTAGCCTGCTCCAGACCAGGCTAAATTCCAGGATCTATTTAATCTCATCCCTAATGTCAGTCAGCAGTCACCACAAATGGAAACCAATAGTTATTTCACTGCTCACTATACATTGTTATCACATATAACTAGACCCACTGTCATTATTTAAACGTTTGTGATCATTAATTTCAATCATTTTGGATAAATAATGATTTTTAGATGATGTTGCTATCATTAGATAATTTACAGTTTCCCATAGACTATAAGGCTATATATAAAATTATAGAATATTACGGCCACATAGGGAAAAAAAAGACAAGTCATAATATTGTAACCAGTTGTTTTAAAGGAGGACAGTTGTTAAAATGACAGATGTGGGGCATTTCGTAAAATTGTACTTCAGTATGGTTTCATAAAGAAAGACATGCTGATGTGCCAGAATATTAAGTATCACATTGTCAAAAGTATCAAAACTGTAAAAAGAATATGTAGCTTTTCTGCAGAAAGAACCAGCCTCATAAATTTATGACTTTATCCTTTTTCCTCAGTGTGGCCCTAGTACTCTGTCATATAAACAAATACACATTCCATATAAACATAAAAACACAATGTGTAACATTATGTTCCTTTATTGAATAAGGACAAAACAAAGCAGGTAAAGCATCAGCTCCTTTTGAAACTGAAGTCACAGTGACTCTACAAGATGGAAAGCACAGAATCAAAGCATATTATACAAAATGATACATATACATTCAAAGGTCTGTATATAACACACCCTGCATGTCTGCACACTAAAATAAATGCAGGACAAATCCATACACATCAACTGAACAGACAAATGAATGGATGCAGTAGCCTCCCTGCAGCCTTGTATTACACACAGTATACCGCACACACATCATAAGAGGCCAAATTCTTAAAAAAACGAACCCAAAAAAACCCAAATTCCTCTGCCACCGCAGGACATATTTAACCAAAATTGAAAGCACACATACTAACTAAAATAATTCAACACATATTGGTCCCTCAGCAGCCGACCACTGTCGTCATCAGGGAAGATTGCCGGATTGTCCCATTCCATGGCTGGTGGCACTCTGGGGGCCCTCTCCTTCCTCAGGCAGGCCACATTGGGGAGGACCGCACAAGCCACAGTAATATCACATGCCCTAACAGGGCTGACCCTTGATTTGTGAAGGCAGTGAGAGCGTGCCTTCAGGAGGCCAAAGGTCATTTCAACTCTGGCCCTGGTCCTGGCATAGGCATGGTTGTAGGCCTGCTGTGCTTCCTGGGGGTCTGTGAAAGGTGTCAGGAGAAAAGGCTGGCAGCAACACACCAGAGAATTCACCTAAATGACCTAGCAAAATAAGTATAGTTTAGACAAAAAATATAAACTTTAAGTAAATGTGTGCTTAAAACAAGCAAAAAAAATCTGTCAATATAATAAGAAAAATTATTTTGAAATAAGTTTACTTTTTCCATAAACACTTAATTTTAGAAAAGTTCTCTTGTTTCACTGGCAGATTTTTTTGCTTATTTTCCTAGGTAATTTTGCTCAAGAAAATATTTAAGATTTTTTTTTAGATATTTTTTTTTTTTAACTGAAAACAAGACAAAAATACTAAGTAAGAAAGACATTTTTGCAGTGCAGTGAGCAACCGACCTTGGGTCCTTTGAAAGGCACTATATAAATTAAAGTGATTATTATTATAGATCATCTATTTAATCAATTACATTTTATTTATATAGCACTTTTCACACTTGTTTCATTCTGTCAAAGCAGCTTTACATTAATAAAAGCAGGAGAAACACAAAAACATAAGAAACAGAGTACAGCGGCTAAGATTAAACCGTACTGAGCGTGGTAACGTTAAATAATAATGTAAGGCTTTAGTAATAATTTATCATAGCTTTATACAGTGTGATGGAGTTACTTTACACAATTTCACTCATATCTGCGGTGCATTTCAATTAAAAATGTAACCGTTTCATAATTACAGTACAACTGCGTTTTTGGAGATGTGAAATAAATATTTGAATTGTAATTGTGATGTTTCAGCGGAGCGGTGAGTGTGTAATTGTGCACTATTTACGCATTCAGGCGGTCTGCAATACTTTGCCACGCTTTTTCTCTTTGCTTTATCACTGTGGCGGTGTTGCCTTTCTTCTTAATTATATCTTTTACCTCCTCGTATGCCTCCATGAGGATTTGTGCTTCCGAAGGGGAAAAGTACGCGGCTCTAGTTGCCATGGTAAATCAGTTAATCTGTGATCTGTGGCGGGGTCTATTTGAGTGAGCCGTGAGCGCGCACCTATCCAGGATTGGTTTCACCTGGCTTAATGAATCCGTGTCTGCTCATCCTGGCTTGGTCTTTGTGCAACCAATTAAGCCTGGACGCACATGTTTTGGCTTCATTGAGCTCAGCTGTGTCATTTATCCCGGATGTCTTAATTCTACTTTCGTGCAACAGGCCTCTGACCCCTAAAAGATCAACACATCAGCTGTCAATATATCAAAGGTTGAATTTACACAACGGGGCATTTACTGGAAATCTGAACTGGATTTGAGTTAACTCTTCACATTCTCTGAGATGTTTAGGGTGAATCTGATGCACAAAGATGACTTCTTTGTGTTTTTTTATCTATTTGTTTTGTAACTGTATGTATTGTGAAATGCACTTTACAAATTAAACTAACTTGACTTTTAAAAACAATGTTATCTGACCTTGCGTTTAAATTCAGTAATAAAGTATGTCCACTTATATAATGATAATCGTATGTTACAAATTCAGAAATTCCAGATCCTCCCCTTCTCAAATGTGTTCCCTAAAAATTATTTTGTGCCTTTGTATATTTTAGGAAAATAAATTATTGAAAGATACTTAATAGAATCACCTTCCTGTTTTTAGCAACAAAAAAATCACATAAAACTCTTGGGAAGGAAAACTACTAATTTTGGTTGGTAAGATTAAAATTAAAATATTTTTATTATTTTGTTTGAGTAATTTTGATTGAACACATTATTAAGTAAATCCAACTCAATTGTATTATGTTAAACCGATTTAAATAGGTAAAATTAAGTGGATATTATATACATCATTTTTGAACATATAACTAACTACATTGGCAGTTCATCTGTAGTTCCCAGCATGCTTTGCATCTGACTGCATTAGGAGATTCATTTTCCAGATTAACTGTCATTTTAAGGGGCGGTTTCCCGGGCTCGACCTGATTTTGCCAAGTGGTTGATGTCCTCAGGACAACATATTTTGTTGACCTAAGGACAACATTTTTATAAATAAAACCTAAACCCACACCAAACCCCGACCCTAATCATAATTTACACATAAAATCAAAGGAAAATGATAGGTGAAAAGCAATGGTCTAGAAACAACTAATCCTGGTTGGAAGATTACATTTAAAATAAACTGTAATTTATATCTGAAATCTGATTCGGTTGATTTAGATGTTGTCCCAGGGTCAACATGGTGCTGTCCTAAGGACATCAACAACTTGGCGAAAACAGGAGAGCCGTTTCCCGTACAGGGTGTAAACCTTTAGTCCCAGATAAATTTAAATGTTAGAAGTTTCTTGATCGAAAACAACTTGCTTATATTATTTTAAAATATATCAGTGTGTTTGTTTTGTCTCAAGATGTACTCCAGGAATGTTTTTTTGTAAATTATGTGTTTAAAAATGACTTGAATGTCCTAATTAAACTAAGGCCTAGTCCTGTTTTAAATAAATCTCTGTCCAGGAAACCACCCCTGTGTTTTTCAGTAAAAAGAAAGAATTGTTTGGGTTTTTTTTTTTTGATGATTTAACTTTGACGTTTTGGATTTAGTTCTGGAATTATTTTTAAAGTTGTGTTTTTTAAGTAGGTACCCTTGTTCAGAAGAGCGGTGCTTTACATTCGATAAGGAAGGCACAATCTTACTTAGAAATGCGTTACTTCATTTGTTGAGCTGTTACAATGCTAATGCAGATACAGAAGATTAACAGCAAAAATTCCATTGTTTTACGGAAAAACCCTGTAAAAAATGCTGCAAATGCCGAAATTATGTAGTTTTCACAGAGAAAATACGGAAACATTGTCAAATTCTCTGGGAAATGAACAGTGAAATTCCAAAGTTTTCACAAGGAGTGGGGAGGGGGGGAGTGTGGTCATAGTAAGGCTGAGTATAAATTCGACAGGCAGTAGGTTACAGAAGCACACAGTCACAGACAGTCAGGATGAAGGTTCACCTGTTGTGGTCGACTGTTGTTCTTCTCTCTTCTCCTCTCCTCACATTATGTGACCCACTGTGAGTATTCAAAACACTATCAACTTATACGTTCAGTTAGATATCTGTGTCTAAAACTGTGATTTTATCTTCTCAGATTCGTTGTGTCGGCTCCTAATTTGCTGAGGGTTGGTTCCACAGAGAACGTGTTCGTGGAAGCTCAGGATTATAATGGAGGAGACCTGATAGTGAGGATCTTGGTGAAGAACCACCCGCGCAAAAATGTGGAACTCTTTTCTGGATCGGTGACCCTGACAGCGGCCAACAATTACCAGTTGGTTGCAAAGATAAAGGTGATGCAAATGTGAAGAACAAGTGTGTGAATCGTTTGATTCCAGCTACTTGTTTCAAAATGATTTCTCCTTCATTCAAAATAAGAACATGACTGTGTGATTCCATCTCTGAAAATAATATGTTTTGTTGGTATTTAGATTCCCGCAGATAAAAACTACTTCATTGATGATCCTCTGGAGAAGCAGTATGTGTGTTTACAGGCTGTATTTCCGTCTAAAACCCTGGAGAAAGTGGTCATGGTGTCATTTCAGTCGGGATATATATTTGTACAAACAGACAAACCCATCTACACACCTGCTAGCACAGGTAAGATCATGACATCATTTACAACCAGATTTGATCATTCTGAACGATTGAAATAAACTAAATACAGTTGATAGTGATGAATGAATCTCTCAATCCTGTTTGTAGTTCAGTACCGGGTTTTCTCTCTGACTCCAAACCTTCATCCACACATTCAGTCTGAAGTCTCAGTGGATATCATGGTACACGCTTCAATAAGAACACGCTGTTATTCTAGACACAAATACATCACATTTCATTAATATCTCATAAGACTTCTTCTAATGTTTTCTAAAGAATCCACATGAAATCACGGTTGCAACAGAGAAGGTTTTTCCAACGCAAGGGATGAAGTCTGGAAACTACAAAATTCCTGAGGTTGCCAGGTGTGTTGATATTAAAATCCTTTTCATCCCGGGTGAACCGGATTCATTTTTAATTGTCTCTGGCAGAGCTAGTCAACTGCCTTAATATTTCAAATAAGAGGAGAGACTTGTGAGAATGGTGTGCTCAGCCTTTGAAAGTCCAAACCTCTGCTACATTCAATACAAAAGTAATTCCCGTGGCTCATAACCCAGCTGGCACCGGACGTCAATGTAACATCAGATTGATGTTGGACAATTACAGTAGGTAGTCAACCAGAATGCTCTCTACCGCATTAAGTGTCTCCGTTGGGGAAGGGCGGCAGTAAAAAAATGTTTACATGTGAAACTATTTTGCGAAATTTCCTCCAGGAGGCATTTGCGCCTTCAGTACTTAACACTGTGTAATACTTTAAAAAAGTGAAATTTCATGGAATAAATGCATTATTACAAGACAAAACCCAGCTAGCAAAAAGTGTGTTCCATAGACCACTCCAGTCCACGTGCATTCCCACCCTGAATGTTTTGGATGTCTTTCTAAATAACACATGAACAAGTTAATGAGTTAAATCATGTTGAGTTAAGGAATCAATCATCACTTCATTATCTCATTAATGATGAAATAACAACAACAATCAGTGAAATAAACCAGAAATAATAAGAAGTCACCATAATAGTGTTTAGTGTTTCCTTCAGTGGGTTTCTCACCCTTGATTCAGTATGAGAAGTTTGTTTTTAGTTATTTGTGTTTCTGAAGTACATTCAAAACACCTTGAGAGAAGGTGAAATGGATTGTTTCCCTTTAGGTGGTAATTGTAGTAGACGACTTGATTGTTAAATGTAGATGAATTTTGTTATTGTATGACTCAGGGAGGTGAAAAATATTGTGAAGGATTTCGCGTGACTCCCAGCATGCATTGCTGCATGAAGAAAAGATGCAACTCAAGTTGTCACCATTGTTGAGATTCATAAGCTGATTCTTGATGTCTGGAAGTTTAAATGTAATAAAAGTTTCGAACTTTTATTTTTTAGATCATAACTCAAAGTTGGGCAAATTTTCGCAACAACTAGAAAGAAAATTTTTACTTTTCTTGGTTGCTATATTTGAGCTACAGAAAACTTCCTGTAATAAATCAAGGGTAAAGCCCAACTAAAGGAAACACTAAACACTATTATGGTGACTCTTATTGCTCATGTTTTCTTTAGTGATTGTGTTTGTTAACAGTAGCTGTTCATTATTAATGAGATAATAAAGTGATGATTGATTCCTTAACTCAACCTGATTTTACTCATTAACTTGTTCATGTGGTGTAAGGGAGACATCCAAAACATTCCCTGTAGTAATGCACGTGGACTGGAGTGGTCTAATGAACGTCTAATGAACGTCTAAGAAACACATTTTTGCTTGCTGGGAAGGGAGTACATTAAATATTAAAACAAGAGTTATTCACATTTATAATATAAAAAAGTTATATAGGCAAAACATTAAAAAAATCATTAGAACAAACGTGTTATGATCACAAAGGTTCGTAGAGGGATCTTTTTTTTGACAGTCTAAAGCGATAGCAGATGCCTGATAGTTATAAGAACACACTATTATAATAAAAAAGTAACCATCCCAGATAGCATTTTTTTGCGGCCCAAATCTGGCCCACACCTTACTCCCCATTCTTTACTCATCTGGCCCACATACGGCGTGGAATGATGACACTTGTCTGATCCTTTCAGATTTGGGCCACAGGCATGCCAAAGCTATGCCACATGTCAAACATCAGAACAAATAAAGCAGAGCTGAACCAAATATAATCAACAGTTTATTTCAATTCTTACCCAGATTTATCCCAAAACCAACACCTTTCTGTGCTCCTGTTTGACAGAATTTGTATTTAGTTTCATTATTATTATAGTGAGTTATTAGTGATGAACATCTCCTTTTTAAAATAAAAAATATTTACACAGAGAAATACAACAACTGCAACCTGAAATACAACCCAGCTAACAAAAGTTTGTTATAAGAACGTTCCTTAGATTTTTTTTTACATTTTAAAATATTCAAAATGTCAGTTGTTTATGTTTTAAGATTCCCAGATGACAAAAGTCATCATCATGGTGATCAGTGTTTCCTTGAGTTGGGATCGTGACCCTTGACATCTTCTCTTGCAAATATATGTACCTTTAAGGTTCATTTGTAAAAGATATTACAATGATGCTCTGATCAATGGTGTTGGTTGATGGTCAGTGAGATATCTACAATGGTTACGTTAAAATAAATTGCTGTGCTGCTGATCCTGAAAGAACATTAAAACATCTGGGAAGTTGATTACATGTTTAGGTCTACACTTGTTAAAAAAAATTATGTACTCAGAATTTAGACACACAGACATGAAGATTCAGTTTATGAATCTCAACAATGGTAAGAATAAACAAAAGAAAACTTCATGCTGCGATGCATGCTGGGTAACATCATAGCACAAAACTAATTTATAATTCCCAGCATGCATTGCGGTTGATCCGTTTATCTGAGTTAGTTGGTTGTTTCTCACCATTGCTGAGATTCATACATTGATTCTTGATGTGTGTTTGATAGAAATATATAATTTTGTAGTTTTTGTTGAACTCTTCTGCAGTGATGTTGTTTGTTAACAGCAGATGTTCATCACTAATAACTGAATACAAATTCTGTCAAACAGGAGCACAGAAAGGTGTTGGTTTTGGGATAAATCTGGGCCAGAATTGAAATGAACTGTTGTTTATATTTGGTTCAGCTCTGCTTTATTTGTTTTGATGTTTGACATGTGGCATAGCTTTGGCATGCCTGTGGCCCAAATCTGGCAAACAGGAGCGGACCGCACAAGTGCCATCATTCCACGCCGTATGTGGGCCAGATGAGTAAAGTATGGGGAGTAAGGTGTGGGCCAGATTTGGGCTGCAAAAATTTGTTATCTAAGATATTATATTGAAGGCTGTTGAGAAAATATTGTTGCATCTTTAAGCAGTTGCACTTGTTCTGAATGCACTTTCTTGTTGTCCTACAGAGAAAAAATTTAAATGCACTTTGTTTTCATGAGAGAACATTTAATTGTACAACTTTTCAGCAGGCCAGTATGCCTGTACATTATTATTTAATATACACATGAGTGGGGTCAAGTTAAACATCTTTGTTGAATTTTATTTTATACTGTGCATTGTTGCAATGTGCTAAATAAATATTTGCATAATTTGTAATTGATTTATTCTTTTAAACTTTAATATTTATGCAATTGCGATGCTTTGATTTTAGTAAAGTTAGTACACAGTCATAGCCATAAATGCAAGGGTACTAATAATTGGCATAATTTCTTTCGGTGTTTCGGTTTTCGGCCTTGGTTTCCTCTTTTTCGGTTTCGGCCAAGAGTTTTCCTTTCGGTGCATCCCTAGTTTGTAGACGTGCAACAGAAATAAAGTGACAGTGGTGTCTGTAAGTGAAGGTGATAATAGTGTTTGTTGATTATTTCTGTAATTCTGTTGCTTGTCACCATAATTGAGGTTTGTATGAAGAGTGTTGATTTCTAGATGATCTTAGCAAAAGTTTCAATTCTTTCTCCAGTATGATTAAAGTGATATTTCTACTACACCATCATTATTTATGTGTTATTTAAAGGATTTTAGCTTTAGAAGTTCCAGATATGTTCCACAATCAACTACATATATTTGAAGCCTCATGTATAACTTTAGCCAAACTTGATTTCTAACAACTTACAAGTGTTAGTAAGACAACAACACTGAACGTATTAACATCAACATAAATTAATCTCTTAGCATTGGACTATTGATATAAGGAATCTCTGTTCGCCATAATTGTGAGTTCAAAATCTACTGGTCTTTTTCATGTTTTCTTCAGTGATTGTGTTTGTTAACAGCAGGTGTTCATCATTAATGATCAATCATCACTTTTAATGTGAACTCAATTGATTAATTAACTGCATGAATAAATTGACATTTCAGACCAGATAGACTCTGCTTCATTGTAAATTTGTACACCCGTAAGACTCACATACAGTTGAAAGAAAAAGTATGTGAACCCTTTGGACTTACTTGGATTTCTTCATAAATTGGTCATAAAATGTGTTCTGATCTTCATCTAAGTCACAACAATAGAGAAACACAGTCTGCTTAAACTAATACCGCACAAACATTATACGTTTTCATGTTTTTATTGAACACAACATGTAAACATTCATAGTGCAGGGTGCAAAAAGTATGTGAAACCCTAGGCTAATGACTTCTCCAAGAGCTAATTGGAGCCAGGAGTCAGCCAACCTGGGGTCCAATCAATGTGATGAGATTGGATGTGTTGATTAAAGCTGGCCTGTCCAATAAAAAACACACAACAGTTTTGAGTTTGCTGTTCTGAAGAAGCGTTGTCTGATGTGAACCATGGCTTGCACAAAAGAGCTCTCAGAAGACCTACGATCAAGAAATGTTGACTTACATAAAGCAGGAAAGGGCTTCAAAAGTATATCTAAAAGCCTTGAGGTCCATGTGTCCACGGTAAGACAGATTGTCTACAAATGGAGAAAGTTCAGCACTGTTGCCACACTCCCTAGGCGTGGTCGTCCTGTAAAGGTGACTGCAAGAGCACAGCGCAGAATGCTCAATGAGGTGAAGAAGAATCCTAGAGTGTCAGCTAAACACTTACAGAAATCTCTGGCACATGCTAACATTTTTGATGACAAATCTACAATAAGGAAAAACATTAAACAAGAATGGACTTCATGGGAGGACACCACGGAGGAAGCCACTGCTGTCCAAAAAAAACATTGCAGCACGTTTGAAGTTTGCAAAAGAGCACCTAGATGTTCCACAGCACTACTGGCAAAACATTCTGTGGACAGATGAAACCAAAATTGAGTTGTTTGGAAAGAACACACAACGCTATGTGTGGAGAACAAAAGGCACAGCACACCAACATCAAAACCTCATCCCAACTGTGAAATATGGTGGAGGGGGCATCATGGTTTGGGGCTGCTTTGCTGCCTCGGGCCCTGGACGGATTACTTTCATCGATGGAAAAATGAATTCCAAAGTTTTTCAAGACATTTTGCAGGAAAACTTAAGACCATCTGTCCGCCAATTGAAGCTTAACAGAGGATGGACGATGCAACAGGACAACGACCCAAAGCATAGAAGTAAATCAACAACAGAATGGCTTCAACAGAAGAAAATACGCCTGCTGGAGTGGCCCAGTCAGAGTCCTGACCTCAACCCGATTGAGATGCTGTGGCATGACCTCAAGAGAGCGATTCACACCAGACATCCCAAGAATATTGCTGAACTGAAACACTTTTGTAAAGAGGAATGGTCCAAAATTTCTCCTGACCGTTGTGCAGGGTCTGATCTGCAACTATAGGAAACGTTTGGTTGAGGTTATTGCTGCCAAAGGAGGGTCAACCAGTTATTAAACCCAAAGGTTCACATACTTTTTGCACCCTGCACTATAAATGTTTACATGTTGTGTTCAATAAAAACATGAAAACGTATAATGTTTGTGCGGTATTAGTTTAAGCAGACTGTGTTTCTCTATTGTTGTGACTTAGATGAAGATCAGAACACATTTTATGACCAATTTATGAAGAAATCCAAGTAAGCACAAAGGGTTCACATACTTTTTCTTTCAACTGTATATACACCAGCGGGTGTCCATTTAACACCAGGGACTTTGCTGTGCTGCAGAGACATTTGATTTATGACAACATATCCCCAATTTATGTGAATGTACCCTACCAACATGTATACATACATGTTCATAACTTGATTCTGGGTAAACATCGGAGAAACCCAGATGTGTTTGGAGGCAATGGTATTTTTTCCATATGGGGGATATATGTTGATAATCCAACAACACTATAGAGCACATTCGGGTTTAAAGAAAATAAAGCTAAGTCATGTTAGAGTTGGGTGTTGCCAATTATTTTATGAATGACACGCATCGCAATACACACAAGCAAACACGCGCAGAGTTTTGCACAGGCACTCTGATCTCACTCGCTGAATTTCTCAATTTGAACTTGTACAGAACTTGTACTTCAAAGGATCTGCCCTTATAAGTGCATGGGGCACATGAATGAGATTGGAAACCACCCGATGATTCGATAATAGCGTTCAGCACAGATCGATTATTTCACTTAAGACGCCATTTTAACATCAAGGGACAGGAATTACTTTTGTGCTGAATGTATTAGAGTTTTTTATTTTTTATTTTATTAATTCAATATCCTTACCGATATCTTCTTGCAAAAATAATAATACTATCCACATCTTGAAACTGGAGTATGTGGACACTTGTGTGCGAGTTTTAATATATGACCTGTAAGTAACAACAATAAAAAAAAAAAACGTAAAAAAAACCCAAATAGCAATAAATGAAGAAATGCAACAAAACAGAAGAGATTATGATATGGGGAAAAACTGTCCCGCATCCTATTTATACTTTTGGAATCTGGCCTTCAAAGAAAAGTAGTTGAAGACCCCTGGTCTACGGTGTTTTTATCAGGACACCGTAGATGTATGTACATGAAAATAGCCCCTCACTTAATCACTGTATATAGCAGTGGATATGAAATCAATTTTTATTTTAACTCTATTCATGATCTGAAGTTTGTTTTAATGTTATCAAATCTGACATGTTAATGTTTGAAGTCCTGGGATCTGGAAGATGGTGACACGGTACACAAACACCCCGCAGAAGAACTTCACTGCAGACTTTGAGGTCAAAGAATACGGTGAGAAGTGTGTCAACAAATTGAGTCCTACATTGAGATTATTGAGAATATTGAGTTTATCTGTTTGTGTTTTGGTTTGCAGTACTTCCAACTTTTGAAGTCACATTAACCCCCAGCAAGTCGTTCTTCTATGTTGCTGATGAGCTTTTAACAGTCGACATTACTGCCAAGTAAGAGGAATTATTTTTACGTTTACATTTTTAAATTTTGCGCATGCTTTTATCCAAAGCTTTATCCCGTTCTAAAAGCTACAAAATACTGCAGTATGAGCAAGCAAAACTCTTTCAAGATGACGTTTCTGCTTTTTTGATCCGTGAGCTTTTGTATAGCAACAACCCAGCTAATAAAAATGTGTTCTAAGAACATCTAACTTACATTAAAACCATTGAGAAGAAATGTTTTCATAGCTTAATGGTAAAGGAGTAGTTTACTTTCAAAATGAAAATTGAGTCATCATTTACTCACCCTCTTGTCATTTCAATCCTGTATGACTTTCTTTCTTCCGCAGAACACAAACACTGGGTACAGTAGAAGGGAATGGGGGGCTGTGCTGTTCTGTTATAAACATTTTTCAAAATATCTTATCTTTTGTTCTCAGGGCTCTAGACAAATTTTTCCCACTGGTCACACTTTCTCAGTGGGTCGCACAAATTTACTATAAAAAAGGGTGTGACCAAATTGTAATCTAATTACACAGCTCATTTGAATGCTTGATTCTAATTGGCCATTCGCGACACACCAAGGGTTGTTATTTTCCAATATACAACCGCTTAAAACTAATAACACCCTGTAACCCCATTAATGCAAATCATTTTGAGAGGTGCAGTTTAATATTACACAAAAATTAGTAATACATATGTCTTTTGATAACATATATATTTATTATATATGTAACGCCCCCTACCCCTTTGTATGGTGTGATTCGGGTTCAACTATTTTGATCTCGACTAAAAAGATATATAATACAACTATCCTACTCTGATGCAACTACCTAGTACTTAGAAAATGTAAATGAAGGAACAGGGGTAAGTACTATTTCAAAATAGTTTAATTAAAGAATAAAGCAACTATAAAACCAGAAATAAAAGATTAAATAAAAGATTTGGTTCTTGTCAAGAAATAAGTTTAGCAAAACATTACTATAAATTCACAGTATAAAGAATAGTAAACAGTGAAAATACCTGAATGAATATACAAGTTACAACAGTACAACAATACTGAGTGAACTACCTTGTATACGCTTGCACAATCGTGAAGCAGTGAAATAGTACACTTAACATGCACTAAAATTAACAGCCGGTTTTACACATGTTAACAAAACTGTATTGCCTTCAAACGTAAGAAGTAAATGATAACTTTTACACAATAAACCAAGTGGGCCCACTCACACACTCAATCGTACTCACACAACCCCCGATGCAGGCCCGTGTCGAGGCCTGTGAAACTTAAAATGGCCGCTTCGCTCAAGTGAGCAGATAAAACGTAGACACACAGTGCCTAGGCTCTTTAATCCAAAGCACCAATATAAATCGCCTGCTAAGATCCTTCCGAAAAGCACCGATAGTCCCTCGTAGCTGGAGGAACACCCAACGCTTCCGGTGGCCGGGTGCGCTATCCGGTTATTTCCGTAGCTCTCTCCCTCGTAGATTGAAACTCGCACGGCGGTTTTAAAATATCTCGTTGTACTCTCTCCAGCTCTCATAGAGAAACGAAACACGGGAGAACACAAACGTTAACAAAAAGGTGCAATGATATTTTTTAACACACACCGATCTAAGAAATTAAAGCTTTTGCCGTATCGTGTAAAACAGCAATGTACCGAACGCCTCGATACTAATTGTTAACCCATGTCTTGAGCTAACTTTAACTTCAAAGTCAAAGACAAACGTACTCAATTTTAAACTGAAATAAAATCGCGTTTTGCCAAGAAACTCACAAGTTATATACCTACGAACGACTTCTCCGCTTCTCATGTCTCTTCTCTTTCTTTCTTTTTTTTCCTTCCTCCTCCACGTAACCAATAGCATTACAGACACACACATTGGAGGCGGGTTTAAGATACTAAGCATCCAATAACATTATACACAGCAAACGATATTGCACACACACGTGTTTTACATGTGTTATTCAACCAAACCTTACGTAGAAAGACGAAAGGGACATTGTGCGTATGAACGTAATCGTTTTAAATTACATTATCTCGGAATTAGAGACAAGAAACATAAAATGCTTATACATATAATAAACAAACCAAAAAAACTGCAAATACAAATGATTTAACCCCATTCCTCCTAGTACTCTTGTTCAATACGGGTTACACTCTCCCCCTTCTAGACGATCTCATGCCCCCATGAGATTACTTTAAACTGGGACAGATAACCTGGGCTCCAAAGAAATAGTTAACTGACCATACTTCGAACATAGAGCTAAAGGGTCACACCACACTGTGTCGCATAAGTTTTTCCTTAGCTTTACACGTTCCTCAAAATTTACTGCCATTCCTCTATGTATTAAAGTTAAAGGGCGGGTAGAGGACTGACCCAGTCTATCGTAGCTGAGCTTTATAACGGGTCTAATTTCTCTTCTGGGGTGTAAAGGGACATGTTCTGCCACATCTTTCGGAGGCGTCTCGTTACGGGTCTCTGCCCCTTCCTGCTCCAGACCTCCTGCTTCTGCTGGATTTGATTCTTCCAGGTCCTCTTCAGCACTCAGTGGTATAGTCTAATTCCCGGGAGTGCTAGGTGAATTAATCACCTTATACACAGCTTTTTCCTACTCAGCAGGTATAGACTGGTCACTGTAATCTGGTTGTGGTTGTATGTCAACCCGGTCTGGGTAAAAGTTGCACAACTCCTCTTCACTTTCAGAATCACAGCTAAGATTTCCATCTATTGTTGTCACATTTGTCCCTTCTAATCCTTTTCCTTGTTTTCTAATCACTGATCGGGCTCTTGTCTCCGGCGGCACCCGTACAGCTTTTAGATCTTCGGGAACAGTCAGTCTCACATCAGGTCGGATTGGTAAGATATGGTCACGATGCAGCGTTCTCACACTCCCCATACCTCGTTCAGGTTTTAGGCGGTACACAGGTAAGTTCTTCAACTTCTCCACTACCAGGTAGGGAAAATAATTCCACTTATCTCCAAGTTTGTGTTTTCCAGTCACAGCAAGATTTCTTATCAACACACGGTCTCCTACAGCCAAAGTCTGGTGTGTTACACATTTGTCATACAACCGCTTGTTCATCTGCTGACTTTTCTGGGCAGTTTCAGTTGCTAGCTGATAGGCTCTCTGCAAATCCGATTTCATCCTCTCCACATATTGTTGATGGATACTGACTCCTTTTCCAACCGACGATGTTCCGAAGCACACATCCACTGGTAAACGAGCCTCTCGTCCAAATAGAAGATAGTATAGCGAGTACCCAGTTGATTCGTTCCTAGTACAGTTGTATGCGTGTACCAAGCAATTAATGTGTTCACTCCATCTGCTTTTCTCAGCAGGATTCAGCATCCCTAGCATGGAAAGGAGTGTTCAGTTGAATCTTTCGGGCTGTACGGTTTGGTTCTGGATTTCTGGCTACCAAGCATCTTCAGTAACTCTTTTATGAGACCAATCTCAAAATCTCTTCCTTGATCCGAATGGATACGAGAAGGTAGACCATAATGGATGAAAAATTTGTCACAAAGGGTCTTGGCCACTGTCAACGGTTTCTGGTCCTTGCAGGCAAACGCTTGTGCATATCGTGTGAAGTGGTATGTTACAACAAGAACATTTCCAATACTTCTGGAGTCTGGCTCGATGGACAAAAAGTCAATGCACACAAGGTCAAATGGCCCACTGCTGGTCATGTGATTCATCGAAGCAACCTTCTTCGGCAGAGTCTTTCTTGTTATACAACTTCCACAACACTTTATGTATTGCTCTATATGCAGAGACATCTTTGGCCAGTAGAAGCAATCTTTCACAAGTTTAGTAGTTTTCTCAACTCCCAGATGTCCTGAGCTATCATGCAGTAAGCATAATACTTGGGACCAGTACTTTTCAGGAAGGACTAACTGCAATTTTTCTCTTCCTGGCGTGCTATGAGTAACACGGTACAACAGATTATTGTGAATCTTCAATATAGAACATTGTCTTTGCAGAAGAGCAATGGAAGCATTGAAACTTTTCCTGGAGGTAAGTATTCTCCCTGACTCTACTTCCCGCTTTACTTCACCAATTATAGGATCTTCCTCTTGGGCTTTTCTCAAATCTGCAGTTC
Organism: Triplophysa dalaica; assembly: GCF_015846415.1. Lineage (NCBI taxonomy): Eukaryota > Metazoa > Chordata > Actinopteri > Cypriniformes > Nemacheilidae > Triplophysa > Triplophysa dalaica. The sequence goes on from NC_079543.1 coordinate 2,874,944, forward strand.
TTAGTTGTTCCATTGGACTTAGACTCAGCACATTAGGACAGGCATAAGCATCGGGAATGCTCTGCGGGGGTAGTCCTAGATGATCCACCAATCTAGAGGATTCCTCCCCTTCAGGAACTAGGGCTAATTGGCAAATGGCTCGGACTGCAGACTTGGGAATCTCCTTCCACTCAGAGCACGGGGACGGTTCACATTGATGATGGGATAACAGGTCTGCATCGACGTTGTGACGACCAGGTTTGTAATTCAAGGTAAAGTAATACGTAGCTAATGCAGCTAACCACCGATGGCCTGTGGCATTTAACTTGGCACTTGACAAAACATAGGTGAGTGGATTGTTGTTCGTCATTACCACAAATTAGGCTCCATAGAGGTAGTCATGGAACTTGTCCACCACCGCCCACTTCAATGCCAGGAACTCGAGTTGATGTACCGGATATCGACGTTCTGATAAACTCAGCTTCCTACCTGCATAGGCTACTGGCCTTAACCCATCGGGGTGTTCTTGATTCAATACCGCCCCAAGTCCATTCAAACTGGCATCCACTGTTGTGGCGAATCGGCCTTCCATCGCAGAAAGAAATCTCAGAGACAAGGGTTCCAGGTGCCAAGAGTTTAAACTTTATTTGCCCGGACAAACAAAGTGGGATATTCAGAGTTCATCTGAAGGGATCCAACGAATACATATCTGACTCCATCTTTTATACATTGTTTTCCAGTTGTTATCACAGTTTAAACCAATCATGTGTGCATGACATCGTCTTCTTCCAATCAGTTTTCATATGATATCACCTTTTCGTTAGCCCGTCCCTCTGCCCTCATAGTTCCGGCCTGCCCTATTAAGATTTAATGGTGGCGTGAACTCCTCAAAAACAGGCGCCTCTTATCTTAACACTTTCCTGGGGGTTTCGGGGGCGATACATGATTTAACCATGTTCCTATCAAAGGTGAACTTATGGTTTAGCGATAATAAGCTTCCCGGTGTCCTTGGTGATATGTTATTTACTTAAACTTCCCTACAAAAATGTGTGGGGTGTACGTCTTAGTTCTAAAAGATATATGGCGTGTGTGCAGATGTTCATCAGCTCATACTTATACATGAGGCCCAATATTGTTTCATAAGAATACATGAAACCTATAACTAACTAAATGTATTATTTTATATAAGAAAACTCAACACTATAATAGAAAAACCACCATACCACGTGTAAGACATAAGGCTTGGTAGGGTCTGCAAAAGCAAGCACAGGTGCATGGGTGAGGCGGTGAATGATGTTGTGGAAAGCTGTGGTACAGGCATCATCCCAGCGAGTTCCAAAGGGATCCAACTCCTTGAAGTACAGAGGACGATCTGCGGATTTCTTTGTACGCCTAGATGTCGGTGGGTAACCTTTGGTAAGTGCCGTTAGAGGCCGTACGATGGCGGAGTAATCTTTTACAAACCGCCGATAAAATCCACAAAATCCAAGGAAAGACCTGAGGGACTTCAAATCAGTATGCATCTTCCATTTAGTTACAGCTTCAATTTTGGCAGGATCTGGGGACACTCCCGCGGCTGACACAATGTGACCCACGTACCGTACTCGTGATTGACTGAACTGGCATTTGTCAATCGACACTTTGAGTCCACACTCTCTCAAACGGTCCAGTACTTTCAACAGCCTTTCCTCATGTTCTTCAAGCGTACTCCCAAACACGATGATGTCATCAAGGTAAACGATTACATGAAGGAGTTGCATATCACCAACGGCCTTCTCCATTAGCCGCTGGAACGTGGCTGGAGCTCCTGTAATACCTTGAGGCATGCGTTCAAACTGGAAAAACACAACCGGACAGATGAAGGCTGTCTTCTCTTTATCTTCTTCCGCCATAGGTATGTGATAATATCCACTGCGAAGATCCAATACAGAAAACCATCTACTATCTGCTAAACAGTCCAGCGCATCCTCGATCCTAGGGGTGGTGTACTGATCTGGAATAGTACGTGCATTAAGTGTTCGGTAGTCAATACACATTCTGATTTCATTTTTCTTCCTGGCAATTATTATAGGGGAGGCATATGGGCTTCTCGATTCCTTTATGATTCCAGCTACCAATAGATCCTTGATGTGTACATCCTTGATGTCCGCAGGTGCAAGGCGTCTGGATCGTTCTCTGAATGGCTTGTTGTCATGAAGCCGAATATGATGTTCCACCCCTTCAGCTAATCCCACATCCCATTCATGTATAGAAAACACATGTCCTCGGACTGAAAGCTTCTGTCTCAGCTTCTTCTCCCATGCCTCCGGAATTTCTGCTTCACCAAAATTAAACAGACGAGAGTCTATTACAGCTGACTTTGGACTTCCCACAGTAGCAAGGACAGTGTCTGTAGGGTACACGTTGGCAATTACTGTGCCAGGTGAGATAGGAATATCTCTTGAGGTCACATTCTGCATTGGCACTTTGATGGTCTTTTCCTAAATAGCAGAAAAAGGCAGTAACAGAGGAATTATTAGAAGTCCAGCAGGCAAGCTATCCCCAACTGGTCAGTCCACCTCAAAGAACTTTCTCTTCAGCATCTTGTCAGTATGTAGTTGGCAAAGGGTGCATACTTCTCCTCGTGATGGGATAACACAATCTCCCGGGCCCATCCACTTTTCCCTCAGATGTTTCAGGAAGAGTTTTATTCCCAGGTATTTGTAGAATACAGATTTCTGAGTGACAAGTCTGAATTCTCAAAGCATGGGCTACACTGGATCCATCAAACTCTCGACTGAGGACAGTAAGACGTATTAAGAAGCTAGCATTAGTACCAATTATGACTGGCAACTGTGTAGGACCCTGAGGTTCTGGGCATACCAACGCCAGGATCGACAAGGATTCTTCCACCCCAATGACCGAAGCAGGAAACGTGACATCAACTACCACATATCCCTTATACGGGTAACTGGAGGAACTGAGAACCCATATGGACAGTCCTGTCAACGGATTAATGGGTACATCAGGCAGGTTCTTGGAATACCAGTACCTGTTTTCTAAGTGCTTGCACTTCTGAATCATCAGTTTTCGCTTCGCGTAGAAGACTTTTCCTTAGCTTTTAACACCATCGATGAAGTAGCTACTGGATTGAAATCACCACCACGTAGACGTGACCTCAACTCCTGAATTTCAGACTTAAGCTGAATGACAGAAGGGCTAATCCTCTCATCTTCATGATACTGTATGGATTTGGCTTTTGCAGTCATCCGGTGTCGGGCAGCTTAATTTTACTCCGCCTCCCGTATCTCCTTTAATAGACTTTAATAGAAAGAGGAAGGACGATTCTTACGTTCTCTAAGTCCTAACTGTAACAGCAGCATATCTGAATGTACAGTGCCTCTTATCAGCTGTTCCACACACACTTTATCAACCAGGTTGGAGGACAATCCATCTCGTTCTACTACTTTACAGAGAGCCTTATCAATCCTTCTCAGGAATCTAGACAGAGCTTCGCCTGCATTTTGACGCATCAAACGAAACTTGAAGTACAAGTCCTCACCAGACCCGGAGGATCCAAAAGTACTCTCTAAGGCTTCCAAATACTGCAATGCACTTGCTTCAGGATTGGAGAAACGGACAGGTCATATGATTTCCGAAGCAGGTCCCTTGACACTGTCGATGATTCTGCGCCGTTTTTCCTTTTCAGAGCATTCACACTACGTTATCATTAGACAGGCTTGTTCCATCCAGTTTTCAATACTTTCTTCTCCCATCGGTGTTGGCACTGTGGCAGAAAGGGTACGCAGTCGTGGGTAAGCGCTGCTATCTCCAGGGTGCTTTGCAGTCTTTTCCAGAATCTCACCCAAGGCACGTATAATGTATTCCGGGGAACCTTCAGCCGAGCTACGTGTAGTAAACAAAGCTTGTACATCTGTTAAGGACTTTCCCACTGCCATCAGGGATTTGGTAAGCTTTTCGGTAAAAACCTGAGAAGTCGTTTCAGGTGAGGTCTCCTTTGTAGATACTACTACGACTGTCCATGGCTCACCTGTCTCATTAGGAGTCACTTCAGGGGGTACACGAGTAGACTCAACAGTTTGTTTGCACTCGCACAACACCAGCATGGCATGTGAGGTAGGTCCTTCTCTTGTGTCTCTTACACAAACTTTTCCTAGCGCTTTCACAGTCTGCATTACATCTTCGATAACTGCTACTTCAGTATCTGTAGGTACATTGAACCACATCAGAGCATGTGCCTCTTCTGGGCTTTTTTCTGCGATAACAACCAGCTGCCTGTACATTATCCCTTACATAATGACCTCAGTTGATGTATCATTCTCGTAATTTCTTTTACAGGTGTAAAAACTCAGCTTTTTAAAACTCAGCTTTCCTGTATTTTAGCAGTAAGAGCAGTGCGTAAGCAACACAAGGTTGTGAGTTCAATTAATAATGATAAGAACAATTCTAAAGGAAACATCAAACACTATCAGGGTGATTTCTTAATATTCATATAGACTTTATCTAATATATTTTAGTTTGTCATGACTCATATCTGATATATTTAGGAGCTCTTTACTTAAAAACATAGAATAAAATCTACTCAATCTAATTGAGTGGAAATCCTTGCCTCAATTTTATTGAGTAGATTCAGGAAATTTGCATGTAGTTTACTTTGCTACCTAATATATGTAAGTAAAATTTAACTGATTTGCATGGGTAATATTTACTAACCCTCCAGAATATTTTTTTCAGTGCACCTTATACTTTTTTATTCAATTTAATATTTTTTCAGTTTCACTGTATCAACCTTGACAACATTGTTTTAGAAACCCAGGCATTTTTTATGCTGTGAATGATGAGGAAAAGCTTACTTTCAGTCCTTAAAAATGTTTTAGCTATCTGTTTGGGAAGAAGGTTGAGGGACAAGCGTTTGTGGTGTTTGGTGTGATGGATGGTGACAGTAAAACAAGTATCGCCGCCTCTCTACAAAGAGTCCCAGTAAGCATTACAGCCGAGCATGAACAAACCTCTACTTACAAATTCAACAGTACTTAAATAAATTCAGATTACATTATACACATATTAATAATGTTCTGGGTCTGATATATAAACAGATAGAAGAAGGAAAGGGTTCAGCTGAACTGACCAGGGACATGATCATTCAGACCTTTCCAAACATCCTCCAGCTGGTTGGGAAATCACTCTTTGTTTCAGTCAGCGTTTTAACAGAGACCGGTGAGATCAATACACGCTGTTTATCTGTTGTTTATTATGTTTATGTGTTTGTGTCTATATACTGTTGACATAATGGTGTGTGTGTGTGTTTCAGGCAGTGAAATGGTGGAAGCACAAAAGAGAGGCCTTCAGATTGTGACGTCACCGTACACCATCCACTTCAAGAGAACACCTCAATTCTTCAAACCTGGAATGCCCTTTGACGTCTCGGTATGAATCTAGACTAAAAGGGTTCAACCGTGAAGACCTTGATTATAAATCTGTGAAGTTACATCACAGTTATTAGATGTGTTATTTGTTAATTTTTTTATTTTTCTGTGTCTTCAAAAAGGTTTACGTGACAAATCCTGACCAGACACCTGCTAAAGATGTGCCAGTGAAGGTCAACCCTGGAGGGGTCATAGGTCAAACAAAAGCTAATGGCATTGCAAAGGTCACCGTCAATTCTCAGGGAGGCTCTCCATCACTGCAGATTGACGTAAGACCTGTTTGACATTGCTGATCTGGGATATTCCATTTAATAGAAGTGCAACTGTTGATATTTATTTATATCTGTATATACACTCATACAGTTTTTATATATTTTCAGGCAAAGACCAATGATCCACAATTACAAGATGTACAGCAGGCAGTGAAGAAGATGACAGCTCAAGCGTACGTTCCCAAAAGCAACTCCCAAAACTACCTGCACATCGGCATTGATGCTGCCGAGCTCGAGATCGGTGATCAGATGAAAGTCAACTTGAACACAGGAAAAAGTCCAGGAGCCAAAGATCAAGATTATACGTACATGGTGAGAGAAGTTAATGACCGTCTGTATAAGTCACATGACTTTAACGAGATAATGGCAGACACAGACCACTGCTTCTGGGTTTGATCACACAATTTTTACAGATAAGTTCAGACCTTGTCCAATTCAACTATGGTTCCTAATTCCAACACCATACTCCAGTGAGAGCCCAAAGGCTTTTTAAAATCTTCAAAATTTAATAGGTTGGCAAAACAAAAGTACCAGGTCGATTTATTGTCATTTAATACAAAAAAATAAACATAAATGATACAATTAGCTTTCTGTTTGACACTGAATGAACACTTAAGTATCTTGTTAATCATTTGTCTGTTATTTTCAGATCATCAGTAAGGGGCATATCTTGATGGTGGACAGGTTTAAGAGAAGAGGACAGTCTTTAGTCACTCTCTCTCTACCTGTGACTAAAGACATGGTGCCATCTTTCCGCTTCCTGGCGTATTATCATGTGGGATCAAATGAGGTGGTGTCTGATTCCGTCTGGGTTGATGTGAGGGACACATGTATGGGAACAGTAAGTAAACCATCAAAATAAATGATCTGAACAAAACATTCAATCCAACAATATTGACTATCATTACTGTAACAGGTAGTGGTTTCTACAATTATAAAATGTTACATCTTCTATTTAGTATACAAATAAAAACCCATACTGTACACCAGTGTTTCCCAAAGTTCTAGTCTGTGACCAAATTGTCAACTAATTTTCCTACCAGTGCGATAATTTTTTCTTAAAGAGTACCTAGCATATGTTTTTTAGGCCATACTTTGGTTTATGGAGTGTCCAACATCAAGTTTATGTACATAAACTTGTGTTAAAACACTATAATTTCGTAATTATAGCCAGTTATTCGTACCTTACTTCTTGACTGACTCTCAAATGATTCGTTCCGTGATTCATCCGTCTAGGCCCCGCCTACCCGCAAACCTTGTGTCATGTGATTGGTCAGATGGTTTAGTCTGTTGTGATTGGTCAAACGCGTTCATCATTTGTCGCAAATGGAACCCCCCTACCATCATTACAGGATTACGGTTAACATGTGGTTGGATGTCATTTATATTATCTGTGTAGCTAGAGATGATGGCGATTTTACCGTACCAATTTGAGCCCATGTCTGACGAGGAAGAAGATGCTAATCCACAACAAACTCCACCACAACTGGAGCAGGATGTTTGTCAGTGGCAAGTGACAACTCTTGTCATAAAAGCTCCAAGTGTGACAGCATGCACGTTGTGCTTTTGCTCATCAATGAAACTGATTTTTTTTCTTAAAATACTGTTAATACCTTAGTAATACTATTATTTTGTCTTAATGAAAGACACCAGAGCTCCAATAGAGTAGTATTGCATACGTCGTATCTTCGATTAGTATTTAGTTTGATCACATTTATAACAGATAGATACAGCTTTACGATTAAGACGAGGGGTAGGCTGAACCAAAGCACATGCGCACCCATTGTCAACAGAAATCAGACATCAGTTTCACCCAGAACATGCGGCTCATGTCCAGCATCTTTTAGCGCTGGGATGGCTCCATATCTGTTTCAAACGATCTCCAAATCCAGCGTTTTATCCACCGTTTATATAACATTCATCACTCAAATGCAGTGAACAAACAAAATCTGAACTTCGCGAACATATGCTCTCTCTCTCTCCTGCACACAAGTGAAATTGATTTCTGCGCATGCTCCTTCTCCTACTCCTTGCTTTTCTGGGAGAATTGTCCAATAAGGGACTATGAAAAATTGTTACAAAACAGTTTTACATGTTCGAAAAAAACTTTTCGAAACCGTTATGATCGCTGGGGAGTGTATCGAGCACAGAAATACTACATAATAGGCCCAACTTATTTTTTGACCAGTTGACCTTGTTAAGCATGAGAAGACAGCACGTTTAACACTGTAATGCAGTCAGAATGCATGAAACACCATTGCAGGGTAAGTTGGTCCAAAGTTTATTTTTTCCAGTGTAACATTATTGACCTTGCTTTGTTCTTAAATTGACCGTGTTTTATAATGTGCAGAGTTTTAATTCATAGAATTTAAATACAAAGCATTAATATTAATCTTATTTTTAGCAGTTTATTTACGTTTGTGTTTTATATTTCGCACTTAACAATATTATATATTGCTTAAATGTCCATCCATCCATCCATTTTCTACCGCTTATCCGCAGCCGGGTCGCGGGGGCAGCAGTCTAAGCAGGGATGGCCAGACTTCCCTCTCCCTAGACACTTCCTCCAGCTCTTCCGGGGGGACACAGAGGCGTTCCCAGGCCAGCCGGGAGACATAGTCCCTGCAGCATGTCCTAGGTCTTCCCCGGGGCCTCCTCCCAGTGGGACATGCCCGGAACACCTTCCCGGGGAGGGCGTCCAGGGGGCATCTGGAAAAGATGCCCGAGCCACCTCAGCTGGCCCCTCTCGATGTGGAGGAGCAGCGGATCTACTCTGAGCTCCTCCCGAGTGACCGAGCTTCTCACCCTATCTCTAAGGGATCGCCCAGCCACCCTGCGGAGAAAGCTCATTTTGGCCGCCTGTATCCGGGATCTTGTCCTTTCAGTCATGACCCACAGCTCATGACCATAGGTGAGAGTGGAAACGTAGATTGACCGGTAAATCGAGAGCTTTGCCTTGCAGCTCAGCTCCTTCTTCACCACGACAGACTGGTACAGCGACTCCATTACTGCAGAAGCTGCACCGATCCGTCTGTCAATCTCCCATTCCATCCTTCCCTCACTCGTGTACAAGATCCCCAGATACTTGAACTCCTCCACTTGAGGCAGGAACTCTCCACCTTCCTGAAGTGAGCAATCCACCCTTTTCCGACTGAGAACCATGGCCTCAGATTTCGAGGTGCTGATTCTCATCCCAGCCGCTTCGCACTCGGCTGCAAACCGTCCCAATGCATGCTGAAGGTCCTGGTCTGATGAGGCCAGCACGAAGACATCATCCGCAAAGAGCAGAGATGAAATCGTGTGGTCCCAAAACCCAATGCCCTACGGCCCCTGGCTGCGCCTAGAAATTCTGTCCATAAAAATTATAAACAGAACCGGCGACAAAGGGCAGCCCTGCCGGAGTCCAACATGCACCGGAAACAAGTCTGACTTACTGCCGTCAATGCGAACCAGGCTCATGCTCCGGTCGTACTGGGACCGGATAGCCCTTAGCAAAGGGTCCCGAATCCCATATTCCCGGAGCACCCTCCACAAGATGCCGCGAGGGACACAGTCGAATGACTTCTCCAAATCAACAAAACACATGTGGAATGGTTGGGCAAACTCCCATGAACCCTCCAGCACCCTGGAGAGGGTATAGAGCTGGTCCAGTGTTCCACGACCGGGACGGAAACTACAGTGTTCCTCCTGAATCCGAGGTTCTACCATCGGCCGGATTCTCCTCTCCAGTACCCTGGCATAGACTTTCCCGGGGAGACTGAGAAGTGTGATCCCCGATAGTTGGAGCACACCCTCTGGTCCCCCTTCTTAAAAAGAGGGACCACCCCCCCCGGTCTGCCAGTCCAAGGGCACTGTCCCCGTTCCCCACACGATGCTGCAGAGGCGTGTCAGCCAAGAGGAGTTTCTTGACTACCTTGGTGACTTCGGCCCGGGTGATGGGCGAGTCCACCTCTGAGCCCTCAGCCTCAGGTTCCTCAATGGAAGACGTGACGGCAGGATTGAGGAGATCCTCGAAGTATTCCTTCCACCGCCCGACGATATCCCCGGTCGAGTTCAACAGCTGCCCCCCTCCACTGTAAACAGCGTTGGTAGGGCACTGCTTACCCCTCCTGAGGCGCCGGACGGTTTGCCAGAATCTCTTCGAGGCCGACCGATAGTCCTTCTCCACGGCCTCACCGAACTCCTCCCTGGCCCGAGTTTTTGCCTCCCCAACCATCCGGGCTGCCGTCCGCTTGGCCTGACGGTACCTGTCAGCTGCCTCTGGAGTACCAGAAGCCAGCCAGGCCCGATAGGACTCCTTCTTCAGCTTGACGGCATCCCTTACTTCCGGTGTCCACCACTGGGTTCGGGGATTGCCGCCTTGACAGGCACCGGAGACCTTACGGCCACAGCTCCGAGTGGCCGCGTTGACAATTTGCTTAAATGATTTTTGTTTAACTCACAGATATAACAAAATAAATGATAATTACTCACAAGATTATTTTAATCAGGTGGTTTTAACAGATACAATTTGGCGCAATTCAACTTTCTGCTCACCTTTCATAAACAAATAATTGCAAAACACAAATAAGCCCTAAACTAATTAATTACACAAATTAAATTACTTATTTATCCAATCGAAAGGAAAGAAAAGAACAGATGAGGAGAAAGTTAAATTATATCGTGGGCAGTTGTGTCCTAATGGTTAGAGAGTTGGACTCGTGAACAGAAGGTTGCCGGTTCGATTCTCAGGGCCGTCGGGAAACGACTGAGGTGAGTTTCCCTTACCCCCACTAGCTCCCCGGGCACTGCAGTGATAGCTGCCCACTGCTCCGGGTGTACGTGTGTTCACTTCTCTCTGGATGGGTTAAATGCAGAGCTCACATTTCAGGTATGGTCATCATGTCTGAATAATATTCCACTTTCACTATTAGTGTATTATTTGGCCCAGATGTAAAATATAGAACTGTGGCAAATATATACAGTGTATGTGACCGTCATAGATTTGGCTGAGATATGGCTATGCCATGGGCTGTATGTGGCCAAGTTGTGGCAACCAGACCTGGTCAACCCATGGACCGTAATTCATTACTGTATGTGGGCCAAGTGAAAGTGGGTTGTGAGGCCCATCACTGGGCCAAACTTATTTTGCTATGTGGGCGAGAGCGTGGTTGGAGGTGAGTTTGACAATCCATTTTAGTTTGACGTTACATTTTAACCGCATCATGAGTATTCTGAAAGCTGATGGTGACATCACTGTGATCATAGCGTGGCCTGACTTGTTGACTGGGTTGCGATCGCTTCAATATACAAATTCTGGTCCATTTTTGGGTCAAAACCCTCACTGCCATCGCGCACAGTTCAGGTTGCCATTGACAAGTTTACACACAGTACGTGAGCGTGCGTGTATGCGTTGCGCAGCTTCCAAATCATACACTACACCGGATAAGCGCCAATGGACAAGCTAAACGCTTGCGCAGAAGGTAATTTTATTAACTGAAGATGTCATCATCTATCGGCCCAACCCTCTTTTAAAACATGTCAGACCCAAGTCTGATGTTGTGACAGCACAAGTAATGAACAACATGAGGTATTGATGAGGTTCAGAGGTCTTGCATGGACCATAAAGTTATTGCTGACATGACAACACATTATCATATTCAACCCATCTGCTCAACAGCTCAGTCTTGACGTAAATAACAAGGCCAACAGTTATTCTCCGGGTAGGGAGATTGGCTTGAAAATAACTGGAGATCCCGGAGCTAAAGTTGGGCTGGTGGTGGTTGACAAGGCTGTGCAAGTCCTCAACAAGAACAGACTCACACAGTCGAAGGTGACCTATCTTCATCATTAAACAAACATCAGCCTACAAAAAAAAATTTGTTTTTTTACTATAACTTTGATAACTGGTTTGCTGTGTGTAGATTTGGGACGTGATTGAGAAACATGACACAGGTTGTACAGCGGGCAGTGGAAGAGACAGTATGGGGGTTTTCTATGACTCTGGTCTGATGTTTGAGTCCAGCACCGCTGGAGGAACCAGCACCAGAACAAGTACTTTATGTTTCAGTTCATTAAAACTTGTGAGTTGTGTTTAAAATATTATAAGTCTATTTTGGTGATAACTGGAGATCGCAGGAACTTTTCTCAGCCCGCCATAATTGTATGTTGGTGTAGCTTGTTCGAGTCCAGTTGTTTATGGAGTTCTTATGAATTGTTACGGTATGTCAATATGTTATTTTTATTTGATGCTCCTCTAGTGCCTGAGTGTCCTGCCCCGCCACAGAGAAGACGGAGAGCTGATACTATTATGCAGGTCACCACCAGACTGGGTGAGAAGTGAATGTGATTTTAATAAATCTGAATGAATCTTTTCCTAAATGTGTCCTTTTGTCCATCAATGCGTTTATTCTTCTACTCTTCTCATTCCTCTCCTGTTGTATCGTCAGCTGATAAATACTCTGGCGATCTGAAGAAGTGCTGTGACGATGGAATGAGAGAAAATAAACTCGGCTACACCTGTAAACGAAGAGCCACGTACATTGAAGATGGACAGGAATGTGTCGCGGCCTTCTTAGACTGCTGTAACGTGATGACATCCAACAGAGACCAGGCTGATCGAGAGGCAGAGATGGTTCTGGCTCGCAGTGAGTGTTGTTAGCTGCTTGCCATCCTTCTTGACCTTCTGATATGTTAACGGATGATATATTCCCTCACACTTTTTACCCGTTTACGAAGGTGACGATGACGATGACTACCCAGACTCTGACGAGATTGTGTCACGGACACAGTTCCCTGAGAGCTGGCTTTGGGAGGAGGTGACTGTTCCTCAATGCAAAGATAAAACCTGGTAAGCGAGAGCCTGAGCTGTTAGACAAAACTATTCCAGCTGTGTGTAAAAAAATTACTCATCATTTTCTCAAATGCCAGCGTACTATCAAAAGACAAAATCTTTCTGAAGGAATCCATCACAACCTGGCAAATCTTAGCCATCAGCTTGTCAAACACAAACGGTGAGTGAACCCTCCAAACAAAGGCATGTCCAAGAGAGGTCTTTTCAATGGTGGGTTGACGTTGCATAGACGTCCCCTGAGGAGCCAGAATATACGTTTTTACAACGTCTTTTTTATGACATCTTCTGAACGTGTGCTATTGTTGTCCAGGTGATCTTCATAATTGTATTTGACTGATATCACCTTTGCACCTGAAATTAATGTTGAAATTGAATTAATCCACTATTAATGTGATCAGTGTTTGCTTTAGTTGGGCTCTTGACTCTTATTTATTACAGATAAGTTTGGTGTACTTTGCCATTTCAAATGCATCTTAACACACTACTATGAAACTAGCTGTAAAATTTTACTTTGAGGAATACATATTCTGAGTAATCATGAGTGTGTTGCATTGTTGTAAAAATGTTAGCTGATTACTTCTCTTATGGATAGTAAGAAGTTCAAACCATGATATATCTGTAACATTTCTTAACAATTTCCTAAAGATATCTTCAAACGAGTGAACACTCAAATAAACACAGAAAGACATGATGAATTACTGTATGAAACTCAACAATGGTGATAATCAACAGAAAAATACTTTGTGCTGAATTGCATGCTGGGTGACATCATATTACGAATCTCATTCATGATTCCCAACAGGCATTACAATTGATCTAATTATCTTAAATTTTTTTAATTGGTACCATTGTTGAGGTTCGTATGATGAGTGTTGATGTCTATGTCTGTCAAGGAAGAATTGAGGATAATTTTGATAAAATCTTGCAGTTGCTAGCAAAAGCACACACACCAGTCATGTTATTTCTTAAACATTATTGTCTGAAAGAGGATTCATATAATGAAGGCAAGTGTTAAAAGAGTGGTTCTCAACTCTGGCCCGCGAGATCCATTTTCCTGTCGAGTTTAGCCCGAACTCTGACATAAAACACCTGAATAAGCTAATCAGCGTCTTTATGAATAGAAGCGTTCAACTTAATGCGGCGCTACGCAAATCTATCAGCGTATGACATTTAAGTACCGCGAGAGCAATTCAAGTGCTGATTGTTCGGTACGGATTTGAATCGCTCTCGCGGTACTTGAATGCGATATGCCAAACAATCTGTACAGCCCTACATTAAGTTGAACGTGTGTGTTCCTGAAGTCACTGATTAGCCTTGACAGGTGTTTTATCAGCGTTGGGGCTAAACTCTGCAGGAAAATGGTTCTCGCGGGCCAGAGTTAAGAACCACTGTGTTAAAAGAACAACTAAAGCAAACACTGATCACAATAATGGTGGATTAATTAAATTTCAACATTAACTGCAGGTGCAAAAGTGATATCAGTCCAATACAATTGTAGAGATCACCTGGACAACAATAGCACACGCTCAGAAGACGTCATAAAAAGACATTGTAAAAAATTACATTCCGGCTCCTCAGGGGACATCTATGCAACGTCATCGACAACGTTTAAAAGACATCTTTTGGACTTGCCTTTGTTTGCAGGGGAGGTTCTTGAATTTATATTTTGAACACAGAACACGCAGAAGCTTTAGATTCTACGCATCTGTTTTCCTCCCCAAAGGTATATGTGTGGCAGATCCTCTGGAGATAGTGGTTTTCAAGAATTTTTTTGTTGACCTCAAGATGCCGTACTCGGCCGTACGCAATGAGCAGCTGGAAATCAAAGCCATCATTCACAATTACAGCCTAGATAAGATAAAGGTAATTCTGTCTGCTGAACTTCTTTCTTTCCACCGTTCATCTCCTCAATCTCTTTGTCTTCATGGAAAAAAGTAGTAGTAGTATTAAATGGAAAAATACAGGCAGCTGGGGTTGCCAGTAAAGTTCTGTAAAGCAGCTTTGCAGTTTAAAACTTCATGGCAAAAACTTCAAGCTTAAGAGCATTTCTCCATATAAAATGAAAACATGCACCTAATGCATAAAAGAGAAAGCATTACATTTACTTATTTATATATATATATATTATATCTTCCAAATTCATAATTAATAAACATCAAAGTCACTTTTAAACAAAGTAACATGAAGCAAATCATCAGTAACACATTCCCTGACCTTGACTGAGACACAGACAGGACATTAATTTTTTTAATGTCAAAAAAATCTGTAGTTTTTACAAAAAATACAGGCAGCTGTGATTGCCAGTAAACAACCGTAAAAATACGGAAACATCCTGTTTTTACTCGTCCAATCAATTCACAGTGGAAAACATGAGCCACACCCACTATGCAAGTGTGTAATGTTGCTGTTAGAGCATAAACAATATCTGCAAAATGATGAAGCTCAAAGTTCAGTGCCAAGTGAGATATTATCTTTAACACAATTCGCTTTTAAAGGACTACAGAGAATGGCTGTTATCGGATAACAGCCCTCTACTTCCTGGGTACATGATGTCACTGTCATTGTAAACATTTGACTGAGCTACGTGCTAAACTACTTTTACTTTCATCACAGTCCTACAGCTGATAATAAGAATTCAGCTTCACACTAAGAAAAAGTACAGAATCTCTGAACCTAGAACGTATATATGTAATTGGTTATAAATGATTGTTCTGAGTGTGGGTGGAGTCTTTGACAAAAAAAAAATATTATCTCAGCTGTTTAATCAGTGATGGATTTCTGAAGAAGCCTACCAACATCAAGGAGTGGTTAAAAAGAACAAATGAAGATAGGAGAATATGGTTTCTTTTTATTTTAAGCAGAGACTCTGTTCTTTCATTGAAAAGAACATATATTCGTTACAGAAAATGCACTGTGAGCCATTGAAGTTTGTTGAAAATGTTAATTGTTTTTGCATTTTTTTTAAAAAGCTGGCAGGAAAGAGTTAATAAGGATTCATTTTTCTTCTGTGAACAACTACTACTTTGTTCACTCCAGAGATTTTGAAGAGATGTTTACTGTCTCATTTTCACCAGGTGCGTGTGGAGTTTATGGAGACACAACACATTTGTAGCGCTGCCAGTAATAAGCGTAAATACAGAACAATTGTTGAAGTCGACAGCTCTTCTAGCAGATCTGTTCCATACGTGATCATTCCTATGGAGTTGGGCGAACATCAGATTGAGGTGAAGGCTGCAGAGTCTGAATCTGGCTTCACTGATGGAATGAAGAAGACCTTGAAAGTGGTGGTAAGTCTGATGGATCATACTGCCCATTCTACCACTCTGATGTTGAGTGTCATTAGTTGTTTTTTAACTTCTTGTGTTGATATCATTCCTACAATGTAATAATGGTACAACTACAACCCTATTATGATTTAACAGGAATTACTGTAGAAAAACTTTACTCAATAAATCAAATTGATATGTAGAATCAGTGAATGAAACTCAACAATGGTGACAGTTAACAAACGAAAGCTTCATGTTGCAATGCATGCTGGGTAACATCATAGTAACAAAAACACATCTATGACTCCCAGCATGCATTGCAGTTGATCTGAATTAGATTGATGATTATAACCAATGTGGAGGTTTTTATGATAAGTATTGATATCTAAATATGTCAAATAAAACCCTATTATTTAGTCATAGTACATAACCATTTGTAAACCACAACATTTACTTACGTTATAAAAGAATTGACATCCTTATAAACTGTTATTGTTCATCTTTATTACAAATCAACACCCATTAGATAAGTAAACTCCTGCCACTTTAAACCTGCTCCTTTATGAATGCAATAAGTGTTCTTAGTAAAACACTGTTTAAAGTAATGCAAGAGGTAAGATTTATAACTTTACCAAAATCAGGGATCGAGGTCCCAAATTAGTTGAATCCGGTGTTTTATATAGGGAGACATCTAAAACATTCTGACATGGGTTACCAAAGATCAGGATTGATAACCCCTGAGGTAAACCACTGACTTCATTTTACTTGAGACTTAACTGGCTCCCACCCCTGCATTATACGTAAGGAGTAAAAGTTCTGCCATATTTTTTCCACCCATGAACTCAGCAGCTGATTTAACCAGCTTTTGGGAATATTACTTGAGACTTGCTTGTGACTTGAACGGAATGACTTGGGTCCTCCGCTGGTGAAATCAGCTGCTGAATTCATCGGTGGAAAAAATAGCAGGACTTTTACTCTTTGGCCCCTGGACTTTCCACCTCTGCATTATACTATACATTTGTACTGGAGTATGTGCAATCCCTGAGCTCGAACCCATGACCATGTCATTTTTCACGTCATGCTCTAACCACTGAGCTACAGATAAGCTAACTCCTTTCTGCTTTAGTCTGAAGGTGTCCTAGTAGAGTTGATGACGAAAAATGTGGAACTTAATCCGGCGAAGAAGGGTGAGATTCATTTTAACCAGCAAAACAAAGTTGGTCATCAAAGTCATAGTCATACAAAAAGAAAAGTTGTGTTATATTGCAGTACAATGTCCTATGGCAAAATATGAACACCAAATATGCAATCAAATGTTCTCTGTATGTTCAAACCTTGCTTCAGCTTTTACATCCGGTTTCTGTCTTTTTCTTTATCTTATTTGGAGCAGGTGGAGAACAACTTGAAGTTATAAGATCTTCCGCTCCACATGATCAGGTTCCTGGAACATCTGCCAGCACACTCATCTCGATAACCGGTAATGATGAAATAAAGTAAACAGATTTCGTCTTTATGAACAGTTATTATTTCATCAGATCATTTCTTATGCTGTTTAAAGATGTGATGTGATGTGATAGTATCCAAACATTTCTAAATATTCGTGACACATTTTCTAAACTGGGTTGAGTTCTCCATATTATATTGTTGACATGCCTCCAGGTGAGGAGACGACTCAAACGATTGAGCAGGCCATTAGTGGAAAGTTCATGGGTATACACATTCGCCAGCCCAGCGGGTGTGCGGAGCAAACTATGAGCTCCATGACTCTACTTCTGATTTCCACTCATTATCTGGACAGCACCAATCAGTGGGAGGCTGTCGGCATGCACCGTCGAACTGAAGCCATCAATCATATAACCACAGGTCAGCAGACGACAATAAATTAAAACAATGCAGTTTATTTGTGTACATTAAAAAGGTAACCTATGGACCAACTTTAAAAAAATACTTTAATTTTGGAGAATTAAAAAAAATATGTCAACTTGTTAGAAGCAATTTTATAAGTTTTCCTCAAATTATTTTTATGGCTCGGTTCAAATCAAAATTTATACATGGAAAAAAAATTGTGATCATAGTTTTTTATTTGGGCTTTTGATCCCTGACTTTGGTAAAATGAATTATCTTTTCTTTTTAAGTGTTTACAATAGTGTTTTAATAGGAATACTCATGCATTAATAGGAAAAGAAGAGATGCTTTAAAGTTATGTTTTTGTGATATTTATCAAGCTATGTTAAAGATGAGAGTGACACTAAATAATGCGGAAGCACTGGTGGAAAGAGTACTGGAAATGTGTAGTTAAGTAAAAGTACTGTAACATTGCTGAAATTTTACTCAATTACAAGTAAACGTACTGGTGTTAAAAAAGTAATTGAGTGAAAGTAAAAATGACTCTTCTCAAAGGTACTTTTTAGGCGGTGTTAGTTAATGAATTAAGAATAATTATTAATAATCAAATTTGGAGATTTATATAGAAATAGCTAATTTTATCATAACACATCTTTAGCTTACTGATAAATCATATAAATGGATAAACCTCAGACAGAACAACACATTGAATTGTTATTTTGTCTGTCTATTATGAGATCCGTTATCCAGTTAAAAGCATTCATGCACTTTCACCACAATGCAAAATGTATAAATAAGAGCCCCAAATATTGCATGCTAAAACTGTTAAATATTTGTTACGTAAATTGCATTGGATTACCAATAAAAGTCATATCTTTAGGGGAGCTTTTAAGAGCTATCTTAAGACGCATATCTGACCGTCTCCGCACTCCCATTTTCACAACTCTTTGCATTGATTTAAGATTTTATTTTGCACTGTGCTTAAGAAAATGCTAGATAAAACAGGCTTTCTGACATAATCTTGTGTGGTTTTATTCATTCAAGCACGAAAGACAACTTAACACGAGTGCGCTGTTTGACCAGGCATGTGATCTGTAATTCACTGACCAGGCATGTGATCAGCCCAGGACAAAAAAAGAAGGAAGACTGCATGTACCCTCGCCCAACCCCCCATAAAATAGTCTTTAATGTTACCCAGATAGCAACCAAACCAGAGAATTGTTGCGGCCCAATTCTGGACAACATCTTACTCCCCATTCCACCTCATCAGGCCCACATACCGCGTGGAATGATGGCACTTGTGCGGTCCGCTCCTGTTTGCCAGATTTGGGCCACAGGCATGCCAAAGCTATGCCACATGTCAAACATCAAAACAAATAAAGCAGAGCTGACCCAGATATAAACAACAGTTCATTTCAATTCTGGCCCAGATTTATCCCAAAACCAACAACTTTCTGTGCTCCTGTTTGACAGAATTTGTATTGAGTTTCATTATTATTATATTGTCATTAGTGATGAACATCTGCTGTAAAAAAAAGCGTCACTGCAGAAAACATTAACAACACTGCAACACTGCCATTAGCAACACTGCCTATGTCTGACTAACGACTGTTTCTGCACAAGCATGAGCGATCATGACTACACAACTTTTAATTCAGAATTTCACTTCTGCAGTTTAAAAAAAATGTCATATAAATCAATGATTAGACTGTTTTTCAATTAACTCAAGTTACTTTTCAAAGTAACTTGAGTATTGATATGTAGATGTATAAAGTAAATGGCAAATGTGAACCTTACCAAATGGTATTGTTAGGGAACCATTGAAACCACTGCGAAGTTGTAATTCGATTCACTCCAATTCCTGCCATATTTTTGTTTCACTCGTAAACTCAGCTGATTTCACCTGTGGAGGAACCAAGTCTCAAGTCAAATCTCAAGTCCTCAAAGAGTTAAAGTTAATGAGATGATTAAGTGAGTAATTAAATGATGATTGAGTGATGAACACCTGCTGTTAACAATCAACATCACTGAAGGAGAGAGAAACACAAGAACTACTACTGACTTCAGTCACAGCCTTGGAAGACACAAAAAATCATTTCCACCAGAATTGTGGTCAGTGTTTGCTTTAGTTGTGCTCTTGAGCCTTTCTGTTATTTGATTAACGGCTCTATATCTCTTTCCTATCCACCAATAGTTGGTTTACTGTGGACTCTGCACACTGATGCTGGTTGACGAGAGACCTCCCGCATATGTTGGTTGAGTGCTTTATGTGTAGTCTAATGCACTGTAGTAATACCTTGATCAGACTTTCTAAAAGATTTACTTCTCTGCAACTACAATGCTGTTTTACAACAAACATTTGTGCTATACTGAATCAATTCTTTAGTAGAGTAGTTACTGGTTTAAAACTCACTGGGTTTATTAACTGCATTTGCATATTAAAAACATGATGATCAGTCTTTTACACATGAACATTTATCATATGAATCTCAACAGTGTTGACAATTATTAGTCATACTGCATTGCATGATGGGAGTTTTTCAAGCATTGCAGCTTGAAGCATTTGTTGATTGTCACCATTGTTGAGCTTCATATGCTGGTTCTATATTTCTGTGTGTCTCTATTGAGATCCAATATGCATTTCTTTAACTTAAAGTTCATTCATTGTAGCTATTAGAGAAACCATTTGCTTTAATGCTGTTGTGTCACGGGGTTGATTACACAGACAATAAGCACAGACTTGATATAATTATAAAAATATAATTTAAACTGAGAATGAGTTTTGTGCTATGATATTACCCAGCATGCATCACAGCATGAAGTTTTTGTTTTCTGATTGTCACCATGGTTGAGATTCATACACTGATTCTTCAGGTCTGTGTGTCTAAATTCTGATTTATATTTTTGTTGAAATATTTATTTGTAACTTTTTCACAAAACTTGGTAGACTGTAAAGATTTATTGAACTCCCACATATTATAATGTTCTTTCAGGATCAGCATCACAGCAAATTATTCAAAAGAAAACATGGTAGATATCTCAATGAACACAAACTAACACCATTGATTAGATTCCATTTCCATATCCATTACAAACTACTGTACTGTACTTTAAAAGTACTTATATGTAAAAGGGTTAACTTAAACATTTGCTTGCATTTATGCTATTTGTTGTCCTTGTGCTGTACTAAATGCTTACCAGACATGTATGTCGCTTTGGATAAAAGTGTCTGCTAAATAACTAAATGTTATTGTAGATGTAAGTGTAAATGTCAAGGGTCAAGAGCCCAAGTCAAGGAAAAACTGATCACTATGATGGTGATTTTTGTCAGCTGAGAAACGATCCCAGCAAGCAATAATGTGTTCCTTAGATGTTCATTAGACGTTATTTAGACCACTCCAGTCCACGTGCATTAATACAGGAATGTTTTTGATGACTCCCTAAACAACACATGAACAAGTTAATGAGTAAAATCAGGTTGAGTTAAGGAATCAATCATCACTTTATTATCTCATTAATGATGAACAGCTGCTGTTAACAAACACAATCACTAAAGAAAACATGAGCAATAAGAGTCACCATAATAGTGTTTAGTGTTTCCTTTAGTTGGGCTTTACCCTTGATTTAATACAGGAAGTTTTCTGAAGAACATATACAGCTACCAAGAAAATAAAATGTAATCTATCTAGTTGTTGGGAAAATTTGCTCAACTTTGAGTACTGGTGTGTTGTTTATTAGACTTGTATGTTTCTAGATTACATCTCTTTTCTGACAGTTTAGGTGGAAGGAGCAGAAATATAAAAGTTCAAAACTTTTTTTTACAGTTTAAACTTCCAGACATCAAGATTCAGCTTATGAATCTCAACAATGGTGACAAAGATGACTTGCATCTTTTCTTCATGCAGCAATGCATGCTGGGAGTCATGCAAAATCCTTCACAAAATTTTTCACCTCCCTGAATCATAAAATAACAAAACACATCTACATTTAACTACCAAGTCCTCTATTACAATTACCACCTGAAAGAGAAACAATCCATTTTACCTTTGGTCAAGGTGTTTTGAATGTGCTTCAGAAACACAATATTATCAACAAACTATCTGTACTGAATCAAGTGTGAGACCCCACTAAAGGAAACACTAAACACTATTATGGTGACCTCTTATTATTTCTGGTTTATTTCACCGATTGTTGTTGTTATTTCATCATTAATGAGATAATGAAGTGATGATTGATTCCTTAACTCAACATGATTTAACTCATTAACTTCATGTGTTATTTAGAAAGACATCCAAAACATTCAGGGTGGGGATGAACGTGGACTGGAGTGGTCTATGGAACACCTTTTTGCTAGCTGGGATCTTAAAACATAAAAAACTGACATTTTGAATATTTTAAAACGTGAAAAAACTCTAAGGCACATTCTTATAACAAACTTTTGTTAGCTGGGTTGTATTTCAGGTTGTAGTTGTTGTGTTTCTCTGGGTAAATACTTTTTTTGTAGTTTAAGTTAATCTTTTCTGCAGTGATGCCGTTCATCAATGTTCATGACTAATAACTCAATCATCACTATAATAATAATGAAACTCAATACAAATTCTGTCAAACTGGAGCACAGAAAGGTGATGGTTTTGGGTTGAATCTGGGCCAGAATTGAAATGAACTGTTGTTTATATTTGGGTCAGCTCTGCTTTATTTGTCTTGTTTTTGGCTAACATGTCGAATAGCTTTGGCATGACTGTGGCATACTTATAAAAATTGAGTAATATTATTTCAAGCTTCTCTGAATAAGTCATATTTAGTGTTTAATTATTCAATATTTATCATTCATAATAAGCAGATGAACTGTTGTCGGTTATATAAACTAATATTACTCAATTTTTATAAGTAATTATTATTGAGCAATATTAGGTAGACCTAATCTAATATCTTTTAGTGTGTCATGTCTCATATCTGATAAATTTAGGAACTCTTTGCTTAAAAACATAGAATAAAATCTACTCAATCTAATTGAGTGGAAATTGTTGCCTCAATGAGTAGATTCAGTAAGTTTGCATTTAGTTTACTTTGCTACCCAATATATATGTGAGTAAAGAGCCCAACTAAAGCAAACACTGTTTACAATAATGATAGTTTGTTGAAATGTATACATTTTTATTTGAACCTAGCCATAAATATACTTTTATTTATAAATTGCTTGTAACAAGTTAAAATATTTTTTTATTAGTCCAACTATTCACTTTTTTCAATGTACATTTGAATTAAGTTTTTAGGTAAATGTTTCATCCTTTTGTATTAAGGGTATAGAAAGCAGTTGGGCTACCGCGCAACTGATGGGTCCTACACCATCTTTGGTAATGGAAAGGGCAGCACCTGGTAAAATGTTAAGTTTTTAAAGAAACATTCTTGTAATACTTATTTAATACCGTTTTCACTATATATGTTTTGCTGTATTCTTTCTGTTAAAGGTTGACTGCATATGTGGCTAAAATCTTTACTATGGCCAGTAATCTCATTACTGTAGAAGAAAATGTGCTCTGCAGCGCCCTCAAGTGGCTGATTCTCAACAAACAACTGCCAGACGGATCTTTTAAAGAGGAAGCACCTGTATTTTCAGCGCAAATGGTTGTAAGTTAAACTTTGCTAAAAACACTGAAATGATGTATGTACTGCATTTCATTGGGAACTAAGTAAAATTACTGCCACTAATTAGTTTTTCCTCCTCTGCTTGCCTCCCAGTTGTGACTAGCTCATTTTTTAACAAACTGACGTCCCAGCTAGCAAAAAGTGTGTTCCATAGACCACTCCAGTCCACATGCATTCCCACCCTGAATGTATTAGATGTCTCTCTAAATAACACATGAACAAGTTAATGAGTTAAATCGGTTTAGTCACTTAATTATCTCATTAATGATAAAATAATAACCACAATCAGTGAAATAAACCAGAAATAATAAGAAGTCACCATTATAGTGTTTAATGTTTCCTTTAGTCAGGGTCTCACCCCTAATTCATTATGGAAAGTTTGTTGATAATTGTAATTGTGTGCTTCAGAAGCACATTCACAACACTTTGACAAAAGGTGAAATTGATTGTTTCTCTTTCAGGTGGTAATTGCAGTAAAGGACTTGATAGTGAAATGTAGATGAGTTTTGTTATTGTATGACTCAGTGAGGTGAAAGAGTTTGTGAAGATTTTTTTTTTATGATTACAATAGTAGAAATATCACCTGAACAATTAAGACATCAAGAATCAGCTCATGAAACTCAACAGTGGTGACACTCAACAAAAGAAAGCTTCACGCTGCAATGCATTGTGGGTAACAGCCTAGATCAGAACTCCTCCATGACTCCCAGCATGCATTGCTGCATGAAGAAACGATGCAACTCAACTTTGTCACCATTGTTGAGATTCATAAGATGATTCTTGATGTCTGGAAGTTTAAACTGAAAAATTAGTTTTGAAATTTTAGATTTCTGCTGCTTCCATCTAAACTGTCAAAACAGAGATGTAATCTAGGGACACATACGTCTAATAAAAAACACACCAGCACTCAAAGTTGTGCAAATTTTCCCAAGAACAAGATAACTTTATCAAGTGTAAAGCTCAACTAAAGGAAACACTAAACACTATTATGGTGACTCTTATTGCTCATGTTTTCTTTAGTGTTTGTGTTTGTTAACAGCAGCTGTTCATTATTAATGAGATAATAAAGTGATGATTGATTCCTTAACTCAACCTGATTTAACTCATTAACTTGTTCATGTGTTGTTTAGGGAGACATCCAAAACATTCCCTGTAGTAATGCACGTGGACTGGAGTGGTCTAATGAACGTCTAATAAACGTCTTTTTTTTATTCAGGGTGATGTTCGGGGAAAAGATTCTGAAGCTTCTCTGACTGCGTTTGTTTTAATCGCCATGCAAGAAGGCAGTGAAATCTGTGCCAAATCAGTTGGTGTAAGTTCAGCTCTTTCACCATATTGTTTTTTGAGAGTTTTCTTTTGTTTTGCCACTGCTTATATTGTTCATCTATTCATATTTAAATGTAATTACAGAGTCGTCATGAAAGTATGAGAAAGGCTGTTGGTTATTTGGAAGGTAAACTTCAAAATCTGGCCAATCCTTACTCTGTCGCAATGACGTCTTACGCCTTGGCCAACGTGGGGAAACTCAATAAGGATGTGTTGATGAAGCATTCCACTAAACAGGAAGGTCAGTAGTGTTTTTTGTTTCACCCATGAACTCAGCAGCTGATTTTACCAGCGGAGGAACCAAGTCATTCCTATAAATTACAAGCAAGTCTCAAGAGAGTTAAAGTTAATGAGATAATTAAGTGACTAATTAAATGAGTATTAGTTTATATAACCAACAACAGTTCATCTGCTTATTATTAATGATAAATATTGAATAATTAAACACTAAATATGACTTATTCTGAGAAGCTTGAATTGACCTGAATATGGTCAGAAACAGGAGATCACATCAATTGCTTTTATTGATCAAATAACAAACATCTACAAAAGCCCTTTGTGACAATGAACACAAGATTCATTTGATGTCACCATTATTGTGATCAGTGTTCACTTTATGCCAGATTCCCTCCAATGGCCTGTCCAATCATGACCTTCTAATATTACCCACCCTCTGAATTGTCTCAATCTCTCTCTGCCTCTCCTCTCCACTGATAGCTGGTGTGTGGTGAGTGCACTGGCGATGTTGTACTGTGGCTTTAAATTACACATTACAAAAAGTAAATTATATCAAGTAATATTTGGTAGTCTCTTTAATTTCTTTCTTTTTTAATTTCTGATAAATTTAAGTACTCTTTACTTAGAAGCATAGATTTTAAACTCAATTTTATTGAGTAGATTCAGTAAGTTTGCATTTAGTTTACTTTGCTACCTAATATATGTGAGTAAAATTTAACTGCTTAATTTTATCCAAAGCGACTACCATTGCAATGAAATGAAAAACTTATATTAATCATTCTGGAAAGTTCCTCTATTGTGTAAATTCTGTAACTCATTTCCAGAAAACACAGAGCATGTTCCCACATAACAAAATTGTTTTGGCAGTGATGGGACACACAACCTACTTTCACTTGGCCCACATACAGCAATGAATTACGGTCCATGAGTGGTCCAGGTCTGGTTGCCAGAACTTGGGCACATACAGCCCATGGCATACCCATATCTCAGCCAAATCTATGACGGTCACACATATATATTTTCCAGAGTTCTATATTTTACGTCTGGCCCAAATTATACACTTGTACCCACCTAACTAAACTTTTTGATAAAAACGTTCCTAATTTTTGTGCTTTTGAATAAGTTTTAAAAACATTTTTAATGTTTTAAGTAAATTCCCACCTAACAAAAGTCATCATCATAATTCATTTTTTCAGTTTTTGTTAATTTTTTCTGCAGTGATGCTGTTTGTTACAGCAGATGTTCATCACTAATGTCTCAATCATCACTATAATAATAATGACACTCAATACAAATTCTGACAAACGTTTATACTTGGGTCAGCTCTGCTTTATTTGTCTTGTTTTTGGCTGCCATGCGACATTGCTTTGATATGCCTGTTGACCAAATCTGGCAAACAGGAGCGGACCCCCCAAGGGCCGTCATTCAACGCAGTATGTGGGCCAGATGAGGTGGTAGGCGAGTAAGGTGAGGGCCGGATTTGGGCCACAACAATTGTGTTTTCTCTCTTTCAGAGCATATTTGTTTCCTCTGGACTAAATGTGGTTAAAGAGTAAAATGTGTTAGAATTTAACATGTCTTTAAAAAAAAAATGGAAACTGTGAAAAGGTCAAAGTTTTTTTAATTAATAACTTACTTTTGTTAGCTAATAATTGTATTCCCAAATGTATTTCTAATCATCTTTTTATAGTATTCAAGAATTATTTAGGACAATTTTCAAAACTACTTATTGGATAATATAAATCAAATTTCTTGTTTTGTAATTATAAATATGGTTGGATTGAAAATTTAGATTTTTTTTCTTTCTTTTTTTCCTTTTTGTTTGGTTTGTTTTATCTTTAATTAGAATATTTTTTCTTGTCTTAGCCCCTCTTAAAATTGATGTTTTTGAATGTAAACTCTAAACTGTATACCATCTTATTTCGTCATGTTTTTGTTATAGTTTAATAAAGTACATAGGTGTGTTTTTCCACATACAAATAACAATCAATGCCTAATACTACCCCTAAACCTAAAATCTCACGAGATTTTGCCGTAGCTGTATCCCTTCTGGTCATTGCTTTGCAGAGACTGTTGTCAATGTAAGGTATATAGAAAAGAGCATGTGAGCGGAGCGTGCAAATTATAGTCGGAGTGCGGAACAGGTTCCAAAGGCAAGAGCAATCGCTCTGTCTCGCTCGGATACCGCTAACACCACGAGTCTAGGGCAGGCACAAATCCCCCCTATATTTGCTGTTGTGTTTGTTTAAAATAAATGTATGTTCTATTTTGACTGATGTTGCTGTGAGTTCTTATAAGATATAGGATTTAGGCTGCAGATGATCAAATGATATAAAAAACATGTCTTGTGGCTGTAAAGGCAGACATCAAATAGACGTCTCCAAGATAGAGAAGGATGACCAACAAATTCCTGTACATGTTTGTGTTTTGTCTTTTGAACAGCTGGAACTGCTTGGATCGTCCCGGGTCAACGTTATCATTCTCTAGAGGCCACAGCCTATGCCGTGCTGGCACTCGTCAAAGCAAAAGAATATGACCAAGCTGGAGAAGCCGTGCACTGGCTGGCCAGACAACAATCTCACTATGGCGGTTATGTCACAACACAGGTAAACCAACAACTTACTTATTTCATAAGGAGTCCTTGGGTTACAAAACCCTCAAGTCATTCACATTTAAATGAAAGCTCCTGTTTAAGGATTCAAATTGAAATCAATAAAAGAACAAGGGTTAAATACAACATCTATACAAACTTTACTCCCTTGTCTGTCGTAGGCGAGCATCATTGTGTTCCAGGCGGTGGCTGAATACCGCACACAGGTGAGGAAAGAGCAAAACTTCAATCTGGACGTGGAAGTGTCTGTGTCCGGAAGAAGCAAACCAATCAGATGGACTTTCAGAAAAGCTAACATGCATGTTACACGCTCGGACAAGGTGAGAAGTCATTCAGACATCAGTCAACCCGAGTATGGCTTTTCCATTCGCAGTTACTGATGCGACTATTCCGATAACAAATGAAATGTGTGTGTGTGTCACTCAACAGTTTGATCTCAATAAGAACTTTAACGTGACGGCTAAAGGAACTGGAACAGCCGCTCTCTCAGTGAGTTGACATGTATAGTCTTCACATTCATGTTTATTTACAGAAAGTGTGTGACGCCAGTGTTACCTGTGTCTGTTTTCAGGTGCTCATGCTTTATTATGCCAAACCTGTGGACAAGATTTCTGACTGTAAACACTTTGAGCTGGAAATTAAATTTGAACGAGAACGTGCCGGTAAGATTCGACCGAGTCTGCTTTGGTGTTGAACAATACCAACTAGTTGTATTATAAACCTCATCATTTAAAACTATTTTTTTTGCTCAGTGAGTTATCCAGAGGCTGAAGAAAGTTACAAGCTTACAATGGAGTTCTTGTAAGTTTGCAAAACAATCACAAAAAATGTAGCTATTTTTATTATTAATTGATTTATCTCGACAGCTTCAAAAGTGAAACAAGAGACGCCACCATGAGTATTCTGGATGTGGGTTTACTGACAGGATTTAAAGTGGATGAAAGAGATCTCACAGAGGTACTAGCCCATTTTAGAATCAAAACATTGTAATATCTCATGTAATGTACATAGTTGTAAATACCAGAAATGGGAAGTAACAAAGTACAAATAATTAGTTACTGTACTTAAAGTCCTTGTGAACTGGA
This sequence comes from Triplophysa dalaica, assembly GCF_015846415.1. Lineage (NCBI taxonomy): Eukaryota > Metazoa > Chordata > Actinopteri > Cypriniformes > Nemacheilidae > Triplophysa > Triplophysa dalaica. The sequence continues at coordinate 2,903,469 of NC_079543.1, forward strand.
AGTTGGTATAGTTTTTACTTCCGTATTCTGAAACATTTCAGAGTGAAAAGGAATTTCAAAGGAGAAAATAAGTGGGCGTGGATTGTGTTTTTCACTGCAAATTGATTGGATGTATAAAAACAACTATCTCATTTTTTTAACTGAACAGCAGACTGACATTTTAAGGGGAGGAGTTAACCGATGCTCCGGCAAAGCCGTCTAATTTACTTCATTTGAGATGGATAGTCATTTCAGGGCGGAAGTACAATTTCAGATTTTAACCGAAGATTATGGGGGTACATGAATTTAAAAAGAAAATGACCCACATCGATAAGCTATGTACAATAAAGGCTGCAATATTTCAGGAAAACATTTTCAATTTCACTAGGACTTTAAATCGATTTTTCCGTTATCATAACTTTAATCCACTATTTATTTTTCTAACATCTTTTTATTTTTACCTTTTACACAAATATCTTTACTACCTACTTCTTATAACCAGCCCCGTTACTTTAATTTTAATCTGTATTTGGTGGCAAGATCAATATCATTACTTCTCATTGTGTGACTTTTTCAACCTAATGAGGGCTACCTAAAAGTCGGAGCACTGATTTGGTAATGTGGCCAATCACATGAAAGAAGGCAGGGGTTATGGTTTACAGAGCAAAGCGGTGACCAATCAAATAAAAGATGACGGAGTAACTGTTCTAAGATCTCGAGCATAGTATTCAGTATTCAGTTTTTTCTCAAATTGTATTCATGTCTTACACTGAAAAAAGTGAGACTTTGGGTCAACTCAAACAAAAATATTTTACTTTGGAAAACTTAAACAAATGAATTATTACAAGCAATTTTATTTGTTTATCTGAAATGATGGTTCAAATCATAATTTATGCATTTCAACAAATTACCATTTTTGTGATCAGTGTTTGCTTCAGTTGGGCTCCTGTCTCGTGTGATTTAATAAGTTTACATTGTTTGCTTTAACAGTGTGTTAAAATTCATTTGTTGAGACAATAAAAAACAACGATTCATTGGGATCACAAAATTGGTGACTGTAATCATTTTGTGGTTATTGAAATAGTTGCTCAGCAGTTGTCATTAATGTGTGAACTGTGGTACTAAAATACAATATGAAAAAATATTATGCTCTCATAATTGTTACACTGCTGACTCAATTAGACATCAAGAATGGTGACGATCAACAAAGCTTCATGCTGCAATGCATGCTGGGTAACATCATTACCTGAATTAGTTTGATGATTGTCACCATTGTTGATGGGTTTATAATGACTGTTGGTGTATACCCCATCCTGTAAGTCACTTTGGATAAAAGCGTCTGCAAAATGACTAAATGTAAATGTACTATTGCCAAAGCAATTATCTGTCTATTTCATCGCTGTATCTTTGCATTTGTGAAACAGGACATTCAACTCCGCTATAACAGATTAAAATCCACATTCTTTTGTATCACTTCTCCTTTTTATAAAAGGTTGATATAGGCCTACACCTGAAATACTTTAAAGCATCTCTTCTTTTCCTACTCATGCACAAGTATTCTTATTGCAATCCTATTGTAAACATTTAAGAGAAGAGAGATTTCATTTAACCAAAGTCAGGGATCAAGAGCACAACTAAAGCAAACACTGATCACAATAATGGTGGTTTATTGAAACATATATTTTGATTTGAATCAAATCAAGTCCAGCCAAGTCCCAGAAGTCATGGCATTGCAGTCATAGCAAAGACTGTAAGATAGCGAATAGAAATTGGCAATGTTTGACTGACTTTTACCTGTTTAAATACCACAGTTGGTCACAGGCAAAGACCGAACCATTCAGAAATTTGAGATGAACAAAGAGCTCTCGGAGCGAGGGTCACTCATCTTCTACGTCAATAAGGTATTTTACCCGATTGACAGATGTAATAAAGTGATGTTTATTATTAGTTAGTATGAATGATGTGATTGTCTGACTTGATAGGTTTCTCATGCTGAAAGAGATAGAGTCGTCTTCAGAATGCACAAGGTCACTAAAGTGGGTTTGCTTCAACCGGCTGCAGTCACCGTGTATGAATATTATTCACCAGGTGAGATATTAACACACTCTCAGTGTTCACTAGATGTTCTCTCAGTGTTCTCTAGATGTTCTCTTGAGTTAACTCTTGTGTTTTCTCAGACGCACGCTGCACAAAGTACTATCACCCTGATAAAGAAGACGGCGCTCTGAGCAGATTATGTCATGGAGATTTGTGTCAGTGTGCTGAAGGTAAAGACACTCAGAAACACTTCAGAATCTACTTTAGTTACAATGAACTGTTTTTAATTACCGCTTTATATTATACATCTTGATGCAGAAAACTGCAGTTTGCAGAAGAAAACAAAAGTCAGCGAAGATGTTCGTTCGGATAAGGCTTGTGAAGCCGGCATGGATTATGGTAAACAAATTCAATTGTGTGTTTGTATTCATTTTCGGCTGTTGTGCAGATGCAAGAAAACCTTTGACATGAACTTGTTAAATACATTTTACAGCTCTGGGGTTGATAATGCTGTATGTTTGTATGTTTCACAGTTTATAAAGTCAAAGTGATTGACATGACGTTGACAAAACACTCAGACATCTATAATATGAAGGTGGAGCAGGTCCTAAAGGAAGGTTCGTCTGTGACTTCTCTAAGCATACTGCACGATTAAAAATTTGGTTGATATCTATAAAATGATTTGTTTCCGTTGTACTTTCCGACAGGCAATGATGATGCTGTGGAGGGAAAGATAAGGGAGTTTCTGGCTCATCCCAATTGCAGAACTGCTTTGGGAATCGAAAAAGACAAGACGTATCTCATCATGGGCAAATCCACTGACCTGCCGAACCTGGACGCGAGGTAAATTTAGGCATTTCATGTTCTTTTTTGGTTTAAGTGGAAATTATTATTATGCTTTGCAGTCTCACCACGTCACTGTGTGTTGGGCTTTGTGTTACGCTTGTTGTTTTTAGACTGCAGTACATCTTGGGTGAGCAGACGTGGATCGAGTACTGGCCCACAAGAGAGGAGAGCCAAACTCCAGAACACAGGGAGAGATATACCGGCCTCTCTACACTCGAAAGGAAGCTCTTGAAAGAGGGATGCTCCACATGATTAATCAAAGAAAGTGAAATACTTCAACATCTTTAGCATACTCAAAATATATAACCTTGATGTTGGACAAACTATCTTTTCAACAGTTCATAATTTTTTCTAAATCTTTACTATTACTTTATGTTTCTGTGAGTTGAAAAGTTTAACTTGTTTAATTGACAACTGACCCACAGACAATGTTTAATTGATGATGAAAAAGCGGATTTGCAGATATGAGGATCACCAACAGAATTTTTGAGAGTATTGTCTATTGTCGCAAAACTTTAATTTGTTTTAATTGCATAATAAAGGTTTGTTTAATAGAATCATTATTTTATTGTTTGATATGCATTCCCTTGAAAAAGTATTCAGGCTATTGCATTCCTTTTTCTGAAGTACAAATAATCATAAGGGGAAACCAGGATAAAAAATCTATAAAATCATTATTCAGGTTATACAGGGTTTAAACGGGTAATACAGAAGAAAAAATGAAAACCAAATAAGATATATTGTCTATAGCAATATAGAGAGAATACACTGTAAAAAATGCCTGTGAAATTAACGTTAAAATTCCATTGTTTTTACGGAAAAACCCTGTAAAAATGCCGTAAATGCCGAAATTCTGTAGTTTTCACAGAGAAAATACGGAAACATTGTCAAATTATCTGGGAAATTAACAGTGAAATTCCAAAGTTCTCACAAGGAGTTTTTTTCAACTCCACAAACACTTTTATCACCTTCACTTACAGAGACCACTGTCACTTTATTTCTGTTGCACGTCTACAAAAGTTCTAATTGAAAATGAACACAAGTTTACATGTTGATGGTTTTGTTGAGTCACCATTATGGTGAAGAGTGTTTGCTTTAGTTGTGCTCTTGACCATTTGCCTTCCATGTGAAGAAGACTTTCCCCAGTATTGACATCTATGAGTTGAAACACACTGACTCAGGTGGGTGGAAAGTTCAGATAAAGCTAACGCATTAAATTATTTGTGTTAGTGAGTAAGTACATGTTTGAGGGTTTAAGTAGTGCTTAAATGTTGTTGTCCATATCTATGATATTTTATGAGCTGAAATAATATACTGAATATCTTCAACAGCAAATCTGATATATCATGAATGTTCTAGCAGACATCAAGAATATAACAGTTTGTCTCAACAATGGTGACAACAGAAAAAACCTCTAAAGATAAACGCAATGCATTCTGGGTATCATCAAAGCATAAACTTCATCAATGACTCTCAGCATGCATTGCGGCTGTAAGCTTTTCATTTGTTAGACACCACTGTTGAGATTCATAGTCTGATTCTTGATTTATGAGTCAAAGACTAAACATAAGCTTTTAAATGATTCAAATACTTTTTATATTGACAATTGCGGGAAATGTGAATTTTAAATGTAATCCATTGAGACATTTGTAACAAAAACACATTAAGTAATTAAACAACATCCCAGAAAAAGCTTTTGAAAATATCTAAACACATTTTCATTTGCTACAAATCTATGTTTTATATAAAACAATGTCATAGCAGCCCAAAGATAACTGGAAACTTATTTAAGACGGCTGAAAGAGGCCAACTAAAGCAAACACTGATCCAAGGTTGCCTATCCGAAACATAGACACACCTCTTGCTGCAATTGCAAAGCGACAGTAACTAATTCTATATTTCTAAGAGCATATATACCCATTAAGCAAAAATGTGTTCCTTAGATGTTCATTAGACGTTCATTAGACCACTCCAGTCCACGTGCATTAATACAGGGAATGTTTTGGATGTCTCCCTCAGAGGTGGACAATCCTGGGGCCATAAAGTAAAAGTTCTGCCATATTTTTGTTTCACCCATGAACTCAGCAGCTGATTTCACCAGCGGAGGAACCAAAACATTCCTTTCAAGTCACAAGCAAGTCTCAAGTCAAATCTCAAGTCCTCAAAGAGTTAAAGTTAATGAGATGATTAAGTGAGTAATTAAATGATGATTGAGCATTAGTGATGAACACCTGCTGTAATTGAGATGTTGATGTTTTATTGGTTATATGATGTCACCATCATGGAGATCAGTGTTTGCTTTTGTTGGACTCTTGCCCCTTGACTTTATAGTTAGATTTTGCATTGTATCAATTATTGTACTGTTGTAAAGCAGAAAGATCAGTTCTGTGAAGTGTTTAACTCTCCAATGTTTATTATGATGTGTTGATCTGAAACTGAAATGTTTGCCGGCAAGATATTTCTTTTTGATCATATTCATGTTTATCTTTGGCGTAATGATCCCTGTACACTCAGTGTTAAAAATGTATCTCTATCAGTGAGAAAATTTAAAGCAACAAAACACATGCTAATTTAAAACCTTCTAGACAGAAATCAAGAACCATCATATGAAACTCAACAATGGTGACGCTCAACAAAATACTCTTAGCCTCATGCATGAAAAACTCCCATCATGCAATGCAGTATGACTAATAATTGTCACCACTGTTGAAGTTCATATGATAAATGTTCATGTGTAAAAGACTGATCTCAATATTGAAGCTTTATCGTGCAATTGATTTAGGAGGTTTTTATATCCAAATGTAGATAAACCCAGAAAGATTTAAATCTGAAACACAAACTATTCAAGATTTGTTTTAGCATTGAACAAATATTTGCTATGAGTAAAATATTGAAATTTTTAAGAAGCAATTATCTTTGAAGGAAAGACATTTATATAGCACTCAATTGTATATTCCTGTACACCTAAAGTGCTTAATAATCATATGTGGGGAGTCTATGAGACCTCCAGTGCGCTCAAGACATACCAGCTATAGGTGTAGAGGAGAGACAGAAACAGATCCACTTACTGAAAGGCTCAAGAGCACAACTAAAGCAAACACTGATCACAATTATGGTGGAAATGTTTTTTTTTCAGCTGATGTCATCCAAGGCTGTGACTGAAGTCAGTTGTAGTTCTTGTGTTTCTCTTTTCTTCAGTGATGTTGATTGTTAACAGCAGGTGTTCATCACTCAATCATCATTTAATTACTTACTTAATCATCTCATTAACTTTAACTCTTTGAGGACTTGAGATTTGACTTGAGACTTGCTTGTGACTTGAAAGGAATGTTTTGGTTCCTCCGCTGGTGAAATCAGCTGCTGAGTTCATGGGTGAAACAAAAATATGGCAGGACTTTTACTTTATGGCCCAGGATTGTCCACCTCTGCTTTAAGATGCTATTTGCAACCGGGCATAGGTGCTGACACGCTACCGAAGTGCCACATAGTGGCTGTTACAAACAGAGCATCTTGGGTTCTATACTATTTGCTTGAATGCCCCCCTCTGGTTTGATAGTGGAATCAAAGTGGTTTTTTAATGGACCAGCATATATTTTGTACTTTAAACAGGGTTGAAATTTATTGCAATTTGGCTGTCTATGCACTCAAAAAGTACAAAGGGACCTAGCTTTTTCGACCATATATTAAGATTTTTTTTATATGGCTATTACTATATTAATATGAGATAGTGTTTTTGCGTTGCACATTTGTTTCCTGTTTTTAAATAGTTGTGTCGCTTTATTTCTATTTAGAAATATGTCTTTACAGAAAATACTTTTTAGCACAAAAAGTAAAGCTGATTTTCAACAATGCATTAGCAATAAACAAATACATTTGAATATTTCTTTTAATGATTACTCTGACATTCACAAGGAAACAAACAAACAAAAGGAACATTAACAATGACTTGTAGTTCAGACAAGGAACAGGACACTATCCTAGATAGCAAATCACTACAGACTCAATCATCACTATAATAATAATGAAACGAAATACAAATTCTGTCAAACAGGAGCAGAGAAAGGTGTTGGTTTTGGGATAAATCTGGGTCAAAATTGAAATGAACTGTTGTTTATATTTGGTTCAGCTCTGCTTTATTTGTTCTGATGTTTGACATGTGGCATAGCTTTGGCATGCCTGTGGCCCAAATCTGGCAAACAGGAGCGGACCGCACAAGTGCCATCATTCCACGCCGTATGTGGGCCAGATGAGTAAAGTATGGGAAGTAAGGTGTGGGCCAGATGTGGGCCGCAAAAAGTTGCTATCTGGGTATAGTCTGAGTCAAACAAATTAAAAGTTTAGCTAACATATTCTTATGTTATTTTTTAATTCAAATAGTTATTTTAGAGCCATGAATATTCCCTAACTTTATGGTATTAACATACTGTTGTTAAATGTTTATGTAACACATCCTGTAGACAGTTTATAGGTGAGTGTGGAGAGTCCGATGTATTTTTTACTGTATTCTGGAATTTGGCTCTCCTCTCTTGTGGGCCAGTACTCGATCCAGGTGTGCTCACCCAAGATGTATTGCCATCTATAAACATCAGAAAATAAAGACACACACACAATTAGGTGTCTACATTGTGTGTGAAATTGTTAAACGCGAATCCAACATTGACAAAAATTTTAACATAAAACTCAAATTGCATTAAACAAACAAGGTAAACACATACCTGTCATTTATCTGTGGCATATCTATAAATTTGCCCATGACGAGATATGTCTTGTCTATTTTAATATCCAAGGATTTTCTACAGCTGGGATGATTCATAAAGATTCTCTCATTCCCTTCAACATCTTCATCAGTGCCTAGAAGAGCATCAGTGCACAGTATTCAGACAAACTATTGTGTTTGTGGTGTTATTTTGCTTTCGGATGACTGCAGCCAATTATTATATTTAAGCAGGCTCTCAATTGTATGCATTACACATGTGTGCATTCCAAGAAAGTAATGGACTAATTGCACAAGTATCAGTGAACTTTTGGGACGCCAGTGTGGGCAGTCTTATTGATGGTCGTATAGCACTGAAAATAATGATTTTTGGCAAGCAAAAATTGGCATTTTTTAAATAAAAGTGCAATATGACCGAAAATACGACGAGCACCCTGTCAAGCCAACACAACTCGATATAATGGCAGAAAGGCATGAGAATGAATCAGTAGCAAAACTTGAGAGCATGTCGATTTTAATTTGTGAACTTGTATAGCAAGTGTGTGTAACTGTACACTTAAATCTGCACATGTGAAAACTTGTAAAATAATGAAAACTGAAGTTGAACGTGGAGATTTGAACTCGTGGACAAAACTCAAAAATATGTCTTCTGAATTTGAAGTTGCAGAAAAATACTCACATATGCGTAATCTGGCATTTACAAAATGCATTGGCAGATACAAATGCTCAGCACATATTTACACGTTTACAGATTCCGATTGGATTTGCAACCACAAATAGGCAACTACATCCTCTCAAATCTGTCACTGCAGTTTCAAATCTTCCCACCTTGAATTTTGCTACCACTTTCGCGATAAACCAGATGCAAAACTAACTTGTACACTTGAAATCCCAGAGGCGAGAGAAAGAGCGACATGTGATGTGGCTGAGCCACAATGAAATCACAATGAAAGGAGTTTTTTAAATCACAAATACAGTATGTAAATTAAGGTGAAACTAAAGATCAATAAATACATTTTCCTTTACTTAAATACTACTTACTGCCACTTTTTTACATTAACTTACATAATACAATCAGCATTACAATTTCTCTGTGATGAAAGTCAGATTCATTGTCCGATTTTGTCATGACTTCATTGCATCATACACGCTGTGAAACCGTACTAAGACATCGTATCTAATACATCTTAATAAGTCATGTTCAGGTGGCGCTTGTCTTCCAATTATTAGCTGAGTCAGGCGACTTGGGCAGGGATAGCTCTGTGTGGAGAGAGTGTAGTAGCTTCTCGCCGGGACACTATATGCTTTTTATGCCTTTCTTCGTCTGCCAAAAAAAAATCATCTCTGTGGAAATTAACTATACACACGCTGGCTTATGTATAAATTGCAGCCCATGTACGGATTTTGTATAACCACATGAGCATGTAGAATCAACAAGGAAAGTTGCGTGGTCGCTAATATACCTCTTTCATCTTTTTATCTCAAAAAACGCCATATACATTTTTGTCAAAATATGTATACATTGAAAATCAGATTCAAATGATCCACAAAGCTTAAGGCAGACAACACGAGAATGACGATCAGTACCTGGTTTAAGGACACTTAGCACTTTCATTATATAGATGTCCGAGTACACTGTCAGATTCATGGCCTCCACTTTGACTTTATATACTGTAAAGAATACATTTTATACGTAAGTAGCAACACCAGAATTCAACTCAAACAGCCATGAAACCACAGCAGACTAAAAAAACATGTTTACCGTATTCCATGGTACTTTCACAAGCTTTTACCCATCGATCGTCTTCAGGAATTTCTTCATTTTTTTGTAAACTGCATTTTTCTGTTTTAACGGATGATGAATGTTTATTTGCACACACTTATGACTGCTTACACAAATATGCCTCCCACCCTCATTTATACGTATGAGTGATGAACATAAATTATTAAAAGTGGCCGTAGAATTGAAAGCAATACCTTCAGCGCAAAGGCAGACATCTCCCTGACACAGTCTGAGCAGAGTGCCATCTTGTCTTTCAGGGTGGTAGTACTTTGTACAGCGTGAGTCTGAAAAGAATGAAGAGTTATTTACAGAGAAACTATGTCTATGTGTGTGTCTTAATATCTCACCTGGTGAATAGTATTCGTAGATGGTGACTCCAGCAGGTTGCAAATGCGCGTCAATCATCTTGTGCATTCTGAAGACGATTCTTTCGATTTCTCTATGAGAAGCCTATGAACAAAAATGTATAACAGATTCTGTACAAGTAAGGTATACATTTACTCATTTTTTATTACATTTATTAATAAAAATAGTATACGAGATACTACCCATTTTTCCTACTATTATACTCAATGGTCCAGCTGAGCTGAAAATTGCAATCATTCTTCCAAATATCTTTCTTTGTGTTCAACAGAATAAGGGAATGTATACAGGTTTGGAACAACTTGAGGGTGAGTGAATGATGACGGACTTTTTGGGTGAACTATCCCTTTAATGGCAAGGTCCAAAAGCCCATCTACTACAAAGCACGCATGTATGAGATGTTTCTAGAAGATTACATGAGACAATTTCACATCTTTAAAGAATGACTATGTGACTAATGTACGCCAGGTGACCTGTACATTTTTGATACATACCATAACATTTTTGTATCTCATCCACCTTACACAACTTATTTTACTGTGGTCATTTAACATAACTAAGTTGTGAATGCCTTCTTTTTCAAAAAAGATTTTCTTCCATTGGCCGCATTTTCAATTTGTGATTTCAATTTGTATAATTCGAAGGGTAATGGAAATGAATCCATTGACTGTACAGATACTATTCTTTGATCAGTAAATTTAACATCGTAGGTGTAATGACTTTTGCTTCTAAACTGTTTTAAAATGTGAATATTTGTTTTGAAAAAATGCTCAACTTACCTTAAACCGAAAAATGCAAATCTAGTTACATATTACAATATTTTCAAATGGTTAATTGTCCCATTCAGCCTATTTTTAAATGTACATTTTTATCCTATTTTAGGTAGTTGTTATATACCTATTATATACCTGGGTTAAATGCAGAGGTCACATTATGGGTATGGGTTACCATACCTGACGAATTGGTCACTTTCACTTTCACTTTTCACTTGTATGTATTATAGTTTACACACTGAAATACCTTATCCAAGTAGATGATGAGAGACCCTCGTTCTGAGAGAACCTTGTTCATCTCAAAGTCTTGAATGAATCTGTCCTTGCCTTTGGTCAACTGAGAATAAAAAATATACAACATAAAGCATAATTATCAACTGCTTTATAGGTAAAATTCTTTACAGTTGGACAGTAACACTGTTTCAGTTCTTCAAGACAGTACCTCTCGGAGATCTCCTTCATCAACAATAAACCCTGTCAGCAAACCCACATCCAGAATAGTCATCGTGGCATCTGTGTCCATTTGGTAGCTGTCAAGAAAAATCAAAAGAAAATCAAAAAGAATCAAAATATGCGCAGACTGTGCGCATATTTGCTCACTCACTCATAATCATTAAACTATGATGACACAAGTGCACATTTGTGTAGACAGAACAATTTTATGTCACAGTTATTTGATATTAACAATTCTATTCACATTTATCAAAATAAAATTAGTTTACTTACAAGAACTCCAAAGTGAGTGTGTAACTTTCAAGGGCTCCCACATAACTGGGTTCTTGGAATAAAAACATGATTCACTGGAGTTTATCCTCAAATAGCATAAGCATCTCACATTTAACTTCTGTATTTAACTCCAATATAACTGCACATCATTCCATTTACATGAACATCAGTAACTCAAATGTTATTAACTGTAATGACTAATATCGTGTTGACACTCTGCACATTATAACATTATTACCAGCGTCAGTAACCCATATTATTAACTGCGACAACTAATTATCAAATTGCTAATCCGCACATTGTAATACTGTATTTACCCATAAGCACTACCTGTGATAATAACTGTGAATACTAAATATATATGCAAGTCTCGTAAATATTAAGCACATTATAATTATCAAAACGAATATGCTTGAATGAATAATTGACAGTTTCTTGAAATCAAATATAGCCCTTATTTCAGTTTAGTTTCATTCATTTGTATTGCAAAGAGTTTAACTTGCAATACAATCATGTATATTAATGTGTTTTATTAATCTTGCTTTTATTTGTTTACAATGTCTTGTTTTATTAATCCATCATAATTATTATTTCCTATTAATTATAATGTATGTAAATCTGCTTTGCAACAATGAAAATCGTGAAAAGCGCTAAATAAATAAGTTGAATTAAAAAAAAGCGGATGCAATCAATGTAAATACATTTGAGGCTTTAGTTTAAGAATAAATGTATGAAAAGCTACAGAAAGCAAAACAATTCTGAGTCACACCAAGGGCCTGAAATTGACACCCGACCACGCGCCAAATGCGGGTGAATTTCGCAATTGGCGTGTAAAACTGTCAATTTACCTGCCACATTGGCGGGTAGCCAATGAGAATTGAGTGATTCATTAGTTGTTGATTTTTTGCGTCAGTTATTTCGTTATATTCTAGCTCACATTACTGGGGTAAAGAGGCCAACTGAAGCAAACAACCAACAAAAAGATGAGGATGAGTCAAAGAAAAGTAAAAGACGACGTTTTAATACGAAGTGGACAATTGGCGACAACGGCAAGGTTCGTTAGTGGCTGATTTATGACCGCAGTTCAGACGAAATGTACTGCAGTGACTGCCGTATGTATGGCTCAGAGAAAGCAAAGTCAAATTCCTTTGTAATCGGGACTAAAAACGTAAAATTAGAAGCACCTACACACAATAAGTTGCAAAATATCAAATAATAATGCGCTTCCGGAGAAGGCACTGACGTCCATGAAAGCAGCGCAGTTTGAGAAGATGCGACTCCTGTTTTCGGAACGTTCATGCGATCGGCAAGAAGATAATGCCCTTCTCTGACTGCGTTTGGATGTAAGTAAGTATTAAACTGTTGGTGAGATGGGATGAGATGAGATAATGACTGTCTGTGACACAGCAAATCAATGAATAAAAAGATTAAAAATATATAGTCTAGGAGTTATTATTACTTATAATGATTTTGTTATTAACTTGACAGCACTTAAATGTGTATTCTTACAAGTTAAAGAATAATGTTTGCGTGATTTCTATTTTTAACCTTTATTCTGCAAAAAAACAAAACTGGCAGGAATAAAGTTACTGTGGCAGATGGACAAAAAAGTTAACTTCGGGCCCTGGTCACACCTACCTTTTTCTTGTTTGAGTTTAACAGTTAGGTCAAAGTTTTTACAGTTATTAATCGTCTCTGCCGGTTTGGCATAATACAGCATGCGCACCTGAAAACAGACAAAGGTAACACTCGCTATACACACTTATATGAACATGAACGTGATGACTATTGTATAATGTCAAATGTCAACTTACTGAGAGAGTGGCTGTTCCAGTCCCTTGCGCCGTTACATTGAAGTCCTGACCTAGACTTAGCTGGTCAGTAAAGACACCCAAACTTTATTTATCAGTTACTACGTCCTCTTTGATTACAAATGTACAATTTATAAACATTATTATCAATTTACATGCAAGATTATTTGATCAAATCTATAAAATGCAACATCATCAAAACATATGCTAATAAATGAACTGCCATAGTAAACAGTGGGAGCTTGTATTGGTTGAACATAATCCAAATTATGTTTGTGTGTGGCATGTTAATGAAAACTATTAAGGCTCCTTACCTTGTCCGACCGTGTCGCATGTAGATTGTCTTTTGTGAAAGTCCATCTGACTCGACCTGATCTTTTAGCCACAGACAGCTGCACGTCCAGACGAAAGTCTTTTTGAAGCGTTTCCCTTACCTGTGTGTGGTATTTGGCTAATGCCTGGAACACCATGATGGTTGCCTACAACAGACAGCAATGTATGTTTAGAGTCGGCACGTGTGTATCATTGTGAAGTAAGGGGATGTTAGTTTACCTGTGTGGTTTGATAACTGCCATAGTGAGATTGTTGTCTGGCCAGCCAGCGCACGGCTTCTCTTGCTGTGTCGTATTCTTTTGCTTTGACAAGCGCCAGAATGGCATAGGCTGTGGCCTCTAGAGAATGATAATGTTGACCCGGGACGATCCAAGCTGTTTAAATGATAAAACTGTACATGAATGTGCTAGTTTTCCCTTATAGGGTTATGGTTAGTGATGTAATACAATAGTTTTTATACAGTATAATTGTATTATTTACATAGACTAAACCACAAAAATTAAATGAAAAATGTTTGAAAACAATACGAAATATTAAATTATTTATCCTTGTTCATTCAAATGCAAACAAATAAACGTATATAAATAAAAGGAGGATTTTTATATGTTTTATATATGGTGCACTATCATTTGAACGAAAACAAGAGGCAGTGCATCACTAGTTATGGTATGTGCAAAACAAAAGCAAAGGTAATTTTCTATTAGATGCTAAGGCAATGCGACTCGAAAAGATGTGAATGCATACCGGGCAGCGCGATTGCCACAAACACGCGTTATTCACCTCAATAGAGGTTACACATGTCCGGATGCATGACACTCCACTGCCGGGCGAGTGATGTGGAACGGCTGTTATATCCTTTGTGGTTTTATTGTACTGAATACTAAAAATGCCATCGAACAGTTTCTTTGTTAAGCTATCAAGCTTCATGTTTTTGACTGTTGAAAACAATACTGCTGCTTGTTTAAAAAGGAAATGTATGTATTCTCATTGAATGTGTTTAAGATTAGTACAATGTCAACAATAAGAAACAACACCAAACTGGAGACGTGAGCCATTAATTATCTCATGATGTACAAAAACTTATACCATGGTCTGTTTAAATACTTGATTCTGATTGGCAGGTAGTTCCAGTCAAGTCAGATCAAAGTTTGGAATTCACTGACAAAAATAACCGTCATTTTCACTTGTCTGATCAAAATGATGAATTTTGAATGAATGATGATTTTAATGCACGATGTGGAGGCACAGAACCATCCAACACGAAGCTTGTTGTAACACTACTGACCTTCCCGTTTAGTGGAGTGCTTCATTAACACATCCTTATTTAGTTTGTTCTCGTTGGCCATGGCATAAGACGTCATAGCGACAGCGTAAGGATTGGTCAATGATTGAAGTCTACCTTCCAGATAGCCAACGGCTTTTCTCTTGCTGTCATGAAGACTCTGTAGAAAATGAAGAGCTCAAATTGAAGAGATTTTACCCGGCATGGGCATTAGCTTATCAGAAAATGTTCACATTCCCTTGTAATACTTTTTTTCAAAAAATGCAAATGGTGAAAGTGCTGCACTTACACCAATTAATCCGGCACAAATCTCACTGCCCTCTTGCATGGCGATCAGAACAAATGCAGTCAGAGAAGCGTCTCCATCTTTCCCACGTACATCACCCTGAATCAAAGCACAAACCAACCGTGTGTGTTTTCTCAAATCATTATAGCACTGAACTTTTTCTTTTGACAATTTCTTGAGGGCCACTGAAAATAAAATGTGCATAGATCAAGATCATCCACCACTGGTTAAATATTTCTGATCTGCAAAACATCTTATAAAGAGCAGTTTTACATTCATTCTAAATCATAAGCACTAATAGACATTTTCAATAGATGTAGCTTGCAGATGGGCAAGTTACATGTATTGCAGATGTAAATGCAGACATCAAATATATGTCTGCCAGATGTACGTGTTCTAAAAGGGATCTGGCCTTAAATCGAATGCAGAAAAGAAAACTAAAAAGAATGTTGGGCATTGATAGACAATCATAACAAACGATGGTGCCAATGTTATGATGTTCCTTCACAGTTGCACAATTAAAACCCAAATTGTCAATGTTCCGTCAATGATAGAGTTGACCTTACACCCATGTTTATTGTGAATATAGGTCTATCATCTTTGAAAGATCCGTCTGGCAGTTGTTTGTGGAGGACCAGCCACTTGAGGGCGCTGCAGAGCACATCTTCCGTTACAATATTAAAGCTATTGGCCATAGCAAAGACTTTAGCCACATATGCTGTCAACCTTTAACAAATGGAAGAAAACAGACGCAAAAGCAGAGTTATATTACATGTGAATTATAGTAGTAAGAGTGTGGTTGCAAAGGTTTGAGCCAAAAGTTCAGTTTACGTCACTTTATTGTGGACTCTATCCGTCAAAAATTCAATGTTGGTCACAATCATTCTTCATAGCTCTAAACATGTTTCAGTAGTCGGTAGGTTGTTAAAGAAATGATCTCACCATGTGCCGCTCTCTGAGTGTGACCAGGCACCAAACGACCCGTCGGGTTTACGGTAATTCAACTGGTTTTGATAACCTTGTTACACAAAATGAAAGACAGCATGTTTGTTGATACATCTACCGTACAGTTATTATTCTTTATAAGACATCTAATCCAAGATCTTCAGAAATGATTTTTTCTAACTGGTCGTGTTCTGACCTGTCTTGATGTGATTAACTGCTTCACTACGACGGTCCACACCGACGGCCTCCCACTGATTGGTGCTGTCCAGATAAACAGTGGCAATGAGAGGTAGAGTCATGTACATCACGTTTTGCTCTCCACAGCCGCCGGGCTGTACAATAAGTTGACCCATAAAATGTCCACTGATGGCCTGCTCAACTGTCTGAGTGATCTCCTCACCTTAGAGAAAAGATCAATCATATGGGATGATTGTAGAGATCATGTGTTATTCTTAAAACAATGACATTCTAGAAAAGCATGACTCGAAATCCCTTAAATGAATACCATAACACTGAACAAAGAATTAGCGTATGTAAAATGTAACATTTCTCATTACCAGACACTGAGACGAACACGTTAGCAGGTGTGTCTGGAATCCAATCGGACGGCTTGTCAGATCTTAGAGGTACGTGCTGTAATCCACCTGTTCCTAATGAGATGAAGCGTTAGGATTTGTGTATTGATCACAGGAAGGACATCTTGAACAGTTCTTGTGAGAAGGGTTATCAGGATACCATGAACATATCTTAAGATTCTATAATAGTTGAAGTATCATGATAGCAAGTAGTATCACAGTGCTGTGGGGATTACTCATTCAATCTACCAACATTTAAAACATACACATGTTGATGAAAACAGAGAATGTATAAGTGGCTTTGTGAATAACTCAAAAATAAAGCAAACAAATTGCGTGAATCAACTGACAAGAATTGTGCAGAATACTATCAAATACTAAGCATTGCTGCAACTATTTCACGTAGACTAGATTATTTTTCAGCATTAACTACAGTAATTGGATAAACAGTAATACATATTCTAGTGTATTATTTAATATTTACTATGGCAAGACTCAAAACACTAATGTCCATAAGAATTTTAATGCAGTTTACAATTAAATAATTAAGTAACTAAGAACTAAGAATTGAAGAACTAATTCAATTCGACAATTCCCCTATCCACCTTTTTCACAATGCGCAAAATAACCTGTTTTTCCTTGCGTATGCAAATAGGGCTGATGCTTGATGCTCCAGTTAAATCGAATCAAACCATATTACTAACAATTATCAGTGATGTACTCTTACATTGTAACAAATATTAACACAATACACTACGATAATAAATTGCGAAATGACGGCATTTCCATTCAACAATGTTATGCTACTTAATGCAGTTTTTCTTTTAAGATCAGTCATTCTTGCCAAACTTCTTTGGGTTTTAGGGCAGGATACGAACCAATTTAAGAGGTGCATAACACCACCTATTGTGATAAATTGTGAGGACAAATCTATCCCAACTGTAATGTGCCATCTTAAAAGAATGATTTGAATGAATAGACTTGTTCGTATACCAAGTGTCCTGTAAATGTGCACAATTCCATGGCATTTCTGTAGAATATTCCTTTAGTGAAAAACATTTTGGCTATATTTGGAAGTATTTGTGAATTGTACGTGTTTCCATTGGCTGTATTTTCAATTCATGATTTCACTTGGAGCGATTCGAAGGGTAATGGAAATGCTGCTAATGCTATTAACTGAATGATGCTATACAACAGCTGCAGATGTATTCTTGGGGGTATAATCAATGGTTAAAGTGGTTCTCTATAAATCTCACCCATCTTGGCAGGATTGAGCTCAACATTTTTCACAATCTCACGTATCACACCTTCAGACTGACAGAAACAGAAAGAGGGAGAGTTTATTACGTGCTCCGTGGTCTTGACGTAAAATCTCATCTGAGACCAAAACCAAAGTGAAATAGATTCAAGTCCGACTTACCACCACCTTGATGCTCTTTCTCACTCTATCAGCAAAGTCAAATGATTCAGCCATCACCTCAATTGAGACATCGCCCAACTTCATGGGAATGATCACAAACGAGACGGCTCGGGTAGAATGGGAATCGACTTCCACCAATGTTTGGTATTTGCCCTTCTTACTGGCAGCACTGCAAACGTCTGGTGTTTCAATCAAATTGACGCGTACTTTCTGAAGAGAAGACGGTGGACAAATCACAACATCTTTACATTTACATTTACATTCATTGCATAAGACTATATATTTAAAACAAACGAAAACTGTATGATGCAAAACTCTCTTTGAAAGTCTATGCTTTCTAGTCCCTATTTCCACTCGTGCATGAATTGTTACATTAAAGGGAAGAGTGATGCACATTATTTTTGAATCTGAAACTACCTTCAACTTTCTTTTGGTGTGATTGTGAATGACGGCTTTGATTTCAATCTGCTCGCTGCGAACGGCTGAGTACGGCACCTTGAGGTCGATGAAAAACTCTACAAAATTGATTATCTCCAGAGGATCTGCCACACAGATACCTTTGTGGAAGAAGAAGCAAGCAGAGGAAGTTATGATGTGGCGGGATTGTGTTTGCTTCGGCTGTTTTACAGTCCGTCACAAATTCAAGAACTTCAACTCACCGTGCGTGTCTGACACACTGATGGCTAAGATTTGCCAGGTGGTTATAGAGTCTTTCAGATACATGACCTGTTTTGGTGCTACGCTGAAATGGAAGGAAATGACACAGAAACATTTGAAAAGTTTCTATATCTCTCATAGCTTGTGCAACTTGTTTGATCTACAAGAGGTTACAGAACCTGATAAAGAAAACAGGAAGAAACAAGGCAAGACAAAATATAAATGGAATGCATGGAAAAACATGATTTAAAATGCAAAAGAAAACATAACAAGATAATTAGATGATTGAGGAAATTCACCAGGTTTTATCTCCGCATTGTGGCACTCCCACCTCGTTCCAAAACCAACTCTCAGGAAAGATCGACCGTAAAACCACATCATCAGAATCGGTAGGATATTCGTCAGCCACATCATCTGTTTAGAGTGTGACCAGACATGCGCAATTACTACCATTCACTATTACTTGATTCAAGGCAGAAATGACAAGTTTTATAGTGATTTGGGATTTGCTATACTCTTTGAAATTTGGTGATAATAAAACAATTCATGAAAAATGTGAGAGAAGTCAACATCTCAGATTGATGTGTTTTGTGCCAGTCAACTCACACCAGATAATTTGATTCGCTGATAGACAACATCATTTCAACACATCAGTTCATGATTGAACTTCATGTTACTTACTGCGTGCCAGAACCAACTCTGCCTCTCCAAACTTCTCTTTGCTGTTTTTCACCTCATTACAGCAGTGTAAGAAGGCCTGGACACATTCCTGTTCGTCTTCAATGTACGTGGCTCTTCGTTCACAGGTGTAGCCGAGTTTATTTTCTCTCATTCCATCAGCGCAGCACTTTTTCAGATCGCCCGAGTATTTTCCAGCTAAGAACACAACAGCAGAGCAATGTGAAGAATAAAATGTAAACAAACTGATGGGCTTCAGAAAGAGCTTCAAGAAGAGCTATTAGCTACAGGATAAAATCTGATGACATGACTATGTGAAGTCCAGCTCCTTACACAGTGTAGTGGTGATCTGCAAAAGAGTCTCAGCTCTCCGTCTTCTTTTTGAAGGGACGGGACACTCAGGCACTAGAGGACAAACATTTTTTTGTTTCATTCATTTATCCATTTACATTAAATATAGATATATATCAATAAATATATATCTTAATATATGTAAGGGATAATCCACGGCTAGCAGTGCATTAAAGGATTTTAATGCCCGACGTGGAAGCCAAAAAACATCCAACTCGAAGCGGAGGTGCATTACAATTATTTAATGCTCGGCTAACCGCGGATTGTCGCACATATACCATGGTAATTTGCCAAGTTAAAGCTGTTATTGATAGTGTCTTTTTTGATCATACAGGTGAAATTGACCAATGACAAAAGTTATTTTTGTCAGTTCATTTAAAATGTTGATCAAACTGACTGGAACTACCCATGCATTAAATGCTGCTTTTGATGCACACCTTCCAGCCAATCAGAATCCGGTATTCGAACAGACCATGGTATAAAGTTTAATAAACAACAGGGGCTTAACAAACAAGTCAATAGGACGAAAGACAAATATACCACCATTATTTTATATGGACAGATAGATACAAGATTTTTTTTAATTTTTTTCAAAGAACTGAAACATAAAGTACTTGTTCTGGTGTTGGTTTCTACGGCGGTGCTGGACTTAAACATCAGACCAGCGTCATAGAAAACCCCCATACTGTCTCTTCCACTGCCCGCTGTACAACCTGTGTCATGTTTCTCAATCACATCCCAGATCTACATTCAGCAAACAAGTTATCAAAGTTAAAGTAGAAAAAACATGATGTTTGATTTTTTGTAGCCTGATGAAGATTCATCACCTTTGACTGTGTGAGTCTGTTCTTGTTGAGGACATGCACAGCCTTGTCAACCACCACCAGCCCAACTTTAGCTCCGGGGTCTCCAGTTATTTCCATGTTGACTTGTTTTTCTCCTTCTTCTTTCAGCTTGAGTTTGAGCTGTTTAAATATAGACACGGTGACAGAAAATGAAGCAAGTAGTAAAAAGACAGATGAAAAAATTAAAAGGTTAAGACCAAAAAAATACAACTGCATTCAATCAACAACCAGATCTATTCCTTTTTTACTGCTGATCATTTCATATAATGCTTTACTCACCGTTCCCATGCACGTGTCCTTCACGTCAACCCAGACGGAGTCGGACACCACCTCATCCGATCCGACGTGATAATACCCCACAATACGAAAAGATGGAACCATGTCTTTAGTTACAGGTAGATGTACAGAGATCAGAGACTGTTCACTTGTCTTCTCTCTTCCTACACTCAAAATCTGACCCTTATTGATGATCTGAAAATAAGATGAGTGACAAGACACCTGAGCATTCATAAGATCTCAAACCTGAAAATTGCATTCTGTTAATAGTGAATGTGCGGTAATATCTCTCACCATATACGTGATATCGTGATTTTTGATTGTTGAACTTTTTGCCATGTTCAAATTGACATTCCTTTGATCGCCGATCTCGAGCTCGGCAGCATCGATGCCGATGTGCAAGAAGTTTCTAGAGTTGACTTTGGGAGTGTAAGCTTGAGCTGTCATCATCTTGTTGGCCTGCTGTTCAGCTTTTAAATCTTTGTGTATGGTCTTCACCTGACAAACACAGTATCCATGATGTCAATATTTAGTTCATTCGATCGTCTTATTTTCACTCGAGCCAGTGAAACAGACTGCAGTTGACAGAAAGGTCTTACGGTGATCTGGAGCGATAGAGAATTTGCCTGAGAATTGACGGTGATCTTCGCAATGCCATTGGCTTTTGTTTGACCTATGACCCCTCCAGGGTTGACCTCCACTGGCACATTTTCAGCAGGCGTCTCATCAGGATTTGTCACGTAAACCTTTCATGAAACCCAAATGAAAAGACACAATCAAACAAATAAACAATGCAACTACAAACAGTGCATTTCTTTCTCTAGTTCATCCTGCAGATTAATAATGAATTTCTCAGCGCTTATCAACCATCAGGCTTCAGTTTAAACCTTCTAGATTCATACCGAGACGTCAAAGGGCATTCCAGGTTTGAAAAATTGAGGTGTTCTCTTGAAGTGGATGGTGTACGGTGACTTCACAATCTGTATGCCTCTCTTTTGTGCTTCCACCATTTCACTGCCTGAAACACACACACACCATTATGTCAACAGTATATAGACACATACTGTACATGTAAACGTGAGATGATCTCACCTGTCTCTGTTAAAACACTGACTGAAACATAGATTGACTTCCCAACCAGGTTCTCGATTTCTTTAGTGGTTTTAAGTATCATGTCCTTGGTCAGAGTACCGCTGCCCACTCCTTCACGTATCTGAAACAAATATTTTAGTTCTCACATAGGCCTGCACGAAGCAAACCTAACCTGAACTTGATTCTTATTTTTTTCCTTTTACCGTCCATCACGGTTTGTTCAGGTACTTTTATTCATTTTAAAACTTGAAGCTCACCGGAACCATCTGCAGTGAGTCAGGGATGCTCAACTTTCTCTCTTCGTCCATGATGCCAAATACCACATATGCTTGTCCCTCTACATTCCGCCCAAACAGGTACCTACACAAACACATTCCTTTTAGCTCCCTTCTCATAATAAGACATTGTAGATTTTATGGCACTGTCAACAGTGAAACTAAGAAATATGGGTTTACTTGGCAAGAATGTTGATTTTTAGCTTGTCGTCACCCACATAGAAAAACAACTTGCTGACTGTTAATGTGACTTCAAAAGAGGGAAGGACTACGAAACAAAAACAAACAAAACACACACATTATCTGGGGTTTTCAAAGTTGACGCACTTGTTTTGAGGACACATGTCTCACCGTATTCTTTGACCTCAAAGTCTGCTGTGAACGTCTTGTTTGGGGTGTTTGTGGACCATGTGACCACCTTCCAGATCCCATGACTTAAAATATAAACATGTCAGAACATAGCAAATAAATCACAAACGACTGCGAACAGTACATATAGCAGAAGTTCTTGATGTAGATCATTCAAAAACATCAACATACATGGCCATCTCTGGAATTTTGTAAGCTTTAGACGCCATCCCCTTTTCTGATTTAACACTCTCTGTATGAACGGTGATACCTTGTGGATTCTTAAGACACATTGACATTGGCAAATCAGAAAATACATTATAAAAACAATGAACTGAGTATCATTGCTGTGACTATTCTAGACAAAAAAAATTAAGATGAGCGAAGCTAAACTGGGCTACATTCAAGACAACTTGAGGAGCTTTGGAAAAGTCATATGCGCTTTTTGTTATACTGTTCAAAAGTCACTTCACATTCTGAAAACATTCAAAACTTAAAGGGATAGTTCACTCAGAAAAGAAAATCTGTCATCATTTATTGATTTTAAGGACACAAAACCAATGCAAGTCAATGCATACCAATCGGTTACAAACAAATTTCTTCTTTAGTGTTCCGCAGAAAAAAGAAAGTCATACTCACCAGAGGGTGAGTAAATGATATAAGAATCATAGTGGTGAACTATTCCTTTAAAATGGTCTAAAATATACAGTATATATACGACATGATGATACGAAACATTCATATGTATATTTCATGAATAAAGCCCATTGTTATGTAATTTGAGTGTACCATGATTCCCACTGAGATTCCAGATGTGCCGAGACGTAGATTTGGAGTCAGAGAGAAAATCCTGTAATTCACTGCAAAAGGGATTGTGAGAAAACTTTTGTTCTGTGTTTACTTTTCTCCTATTTGAAATTGCACAAGGACTACATTCATTGCAACATTGAATCTTTGCACCTACGCTTTTGTGACACCCTGTTTGTGTAGTCAGTGACATAGTAGTAATTATTTGTGTTTTTTTGTATGTGTAAAATTGTTTCTCTAGGTGTTATGATGCGTAATGGTGATGTGTAGTACTGGTCAGGGACAGCAAGGGGAGATGATGCGCTGACTGTGGAGTTAAGGGTGAGTCGCGCCTCAAACCAAAGACTAAAGAGTTTATTTAAAGAGAAAGATTGTGGCAGGAAGTCTAACTGCAGCGATACTGCAAATATCTTTGCTAAATCAAAGACTGTGCCATCCACGGAGTAATATGTGCTTGTTGGTCTTACTTTGACGAGACAAACTCAACAGAGCAGCACCTAAATTCAGGTGTTTTTCCTGGAATAGCTGTTGATTATGTCCTGCGTTCAGCACCTTTATTGAGTAAATAAAGACACTATAGAAACATATATTATGATATTATAAATTATGGGTTCCCAAATCCAGGTGTAATCAAAGGTATCTCATGACACACCTTTTAAATATAATATAAGGACAAAACACGCATTCACTATCTTATAGTAGCCTACTTTTTATTTTTCTTGTAAATACATTTAGTTGCAATATCAAAATACCTTATTGTAGGCCTGCTGAAGTATGACATATTTGTTTTTTATTATTCCCCTTGATATTGTAAGTGTAATTAACAATGTTGAATATATTTTAATGTTTTAATAAACGCGGCCATAAATTTGTATTAGTCATTAAAGATCTTACCTGTGCTGTCAGGTGTGTAGAGGGGTTTATCTGTCTGTATAAATATATATCCAGACTGGAACGACAACATGACCACTTTCTCCAGCAGATTAGAATTAAATTCAGCTTGTAGATACACAAACTGTTTCTCCCCTTCACTGTTTAAATACAATTCATCATGCGGAATCTAACCACAAGAGTCAAAATGAATACTTTAAAAACATTAAAGCACAGTCGAATTTAAAAAGAAAAACAAATTGAAATAGATTGAATAGAAAATGAAAACATGTTAAAAGTGAAACATCATTCATAAAACAAATCCAAAAACTTCTTTCAGTTCTGTGAGAAAACATTAGTTGGTATCAGAAGTAGGCAGAATACAGTCGTGTCACCTTTATGTCTGTAAGGATCTGGAAGTTATTTTTCCTTGTCAGCATCACAGTTTTATCCAACAGTTGAGTGGTCTTGGTAGGGAAGTTTTTCACCATGATCCTCACTCTCAAGTCTCCTCCATTATAATCCTGAGCTTCCACAAACACGTTCTCTGAGGAACCAACCCTCAGCAAATTAGGAGCCGACAGAACGTATCTGAGAAGCAAAAATCACATCCTTTTAAATACAATCTATAATCTATTAATTCATAGCATTTTGAATACTCACAGTGGGTCACATAATGTGAGGAGAGGAGAAGAGAGAAGAACAACAGTCGACCACAACAGGTGCACCTTCATCCTGACTGACTGCCTGTCTGTCTGTTCCTGCAGCTTGTTGAATTTATACTCTCTCGCTCTCTCTCTCTTACTCTCTCTCGCTCAACCATCTTTTCATAACATTCATTACAAATGTGGATAGCTTTCGAATGAATCAAAATAACGGCATCATTGACAAAGAATTGAATTCGGCTATGTCAAATTGTTTTGGGTTTATTTGTCTCTGGAGCAAAAAAGAACCTTTAATATCCAGTAAACTTGTGCAGATGAATAAACAAGAATGTAGACATGTTTAAGATAACACACTTTTAAACCACAGTGTTAAAACTTGGTGATGCCTAAGAGAAACTATTTCAGAAAGAAATACCTCATACTGATGTTATGTGTGTGCATCAACGAGTAGACGAAAATTTAACTTATAAAGTTTGAATAAAAAGCAAAATGATAATAAAACATTTTGTGCTATTTTGTGAATCATAAATAGATCATGAGAACGTGAAGAGTTAAATGCAGTCAAATTCACGTTTCCAGTAAATTACCTACAAAAACATGTTGTGTAAATTTACCCTTTGATCATCTGGCAATGGGTGTATTGATCAAACTTTTTAAGATAATTATTAATCTATAAGTCATGGGGTTTTCACTCCCCGGTCAAGGTAGTTGCTCCGTGTTCGAGGAGGATTACTGAGCTCAGAGCCCTCAACCCGGGACAGCACGCCAAACACGCATACTAATTAACTAATTCAATTCAATTCAATTCAAGTTTATTTATATAGCGCTTTTCACAATGTGTATTGTTTCAAAGCAGCTTTACAGGGGCAAACAGGAAAAACAGAAAAGTTAAAACACAGCACAGTGCATGGTATTTATACAACGAGTAAGTTCATTCTAATAAATAACATCTAATTTCTAAATAAATAAATGAATGAATGCAGTCTC
Organism: Triplophysa dalaica; assembly: GCF_015846415.1. Classification (NCBI taxonomy): domain Eukaryota; kingdom Metazoa; phylum Chordata; class Actinopteri; order Cypriniformes; family Nemacheilidae; genus Triplophysa; species Triplophysa dalaica. The sequence continues at coordinate 2,929,193 of NC_079543.1, forward strand.
CCGGTGAGCAGGCCAACACTGCCCTGCTGTGGCGAGGAACCCAAACTCCAATGATTGATTAATGGAGAAAAAAACCTCGGGAGAAACCAGGCTCAACCGGGAGGGCCAGATCCCCTCTGACGTGTCATAGCTGCACTCAGACTGGTGACATGTGATTTTAGTTTAGCATTTAATACCAAATATTGTAACTTCAGCATTAATAAGACAAATAGTCCGTCTTTGCTCTTGGTTGGGGATGTAGTGGTCTGAGCTGGGATGGTCCGATGGTCATATTTCTCTTGGCAGATGGTGGAATTGCCTTAGATGGAGCTGGGATGGTCAGTCAGTCTGCAGCTGTATCTGGTGTAATCTCAATTGGGGATGGGCATCTGTCGGTCGTCTGGACATGGTGGAACTTCTTCCTACCTCGGGATGGGCATCTGTCGGTCGTCTGGACATGGTGGAACTTCTTCCTACCTCGGGATGGGCATCCCGAGGCAGAGGCGGAAAGAGAATAAAGAGAATAATTAGCGTAGCTGCTGTTCATTAACTATGCATTAAGTGAAAGCTTGGCTGAAAAGATGTGTCTTTAATCTAGATTTAAATTGGGAGAGTGTGTCTGACCCTCGAATAGTATGAGGAAGGCTATTCCAGAGTTTAGGTGCTACGTATGAGAAAGCTCGTCCACCTTTGGTGGATTTTGTTATTCTAGGTATTGTCAAAAGTCCTAAGTTTTGAGATCTCAGCGAGCGTGATGGGTTGTAACGTGATAAAAGCTCGGTTAAGTAAGTAGGTGCTAAACCGTTCAGGGCTTTGTAAGTAATTAAAATAATTTTAAAATCAATGCGATACTTAATGGGTAGCCAGTGAAGCGATGATAAAACTGGGGTTATGTGATCGTATTTTCTTGACCTAGTAAGAACTCTGGCAGCTGCATTCTGAACTAACTGTAGTTTGTTTATCGATGATACAGGACAACCACTAAGTAGAGCATTACAATAGTCAAGCCGTGAGGTCACAAATGCATGAATAAGCTTTTCTGCGTCTGCAACACATAAACTATTTCGTAATTTGGCAACATTTCTAAGGTGGAAGAAGGCTGTTTTTGTGATATTTGAGATGTGATTTTTAAATGACAGGTTGCCGTCTAATATAACGCCTAGGTCTTTAACTGTATTTGTTGGAGTAACAGTGCAGCTTTCAATTTGCAGGCTGTAATCGGAGATATTCGGTTTACTTAATTTTGGTGCTATAAGTAATATTTCTGTTTTGCTAGAGTTTAAAAGGAGGAAATTACTAGTCATCCAATGTTTTATGTCCTCGATGCACTCTGCCAGTTTGGATAGCTTAAAGGAATCATCTGGTCTTGATGAGATATATAGCTGAGTATCATCTGCATAACAGTGGAAGCTAATTCCATGTTTTCTAATAATGTTGCCGAGGGGCAGCATGTATATGGAGAAAAGCAAGGGTCCTAAAACCGATCCCTGTGGTAATCCATAATTGACTTGCGTAAGATTTGACGATTTCCCATTTAAATGGACGTATTGATATCGGTCTGTTAAGTAAGATCTGAACCATTGCAGTGCCTGTCCCTGAATACCGATATAATGGTGTAAACGATCTAGTAGTATTTTATGGTCTACAGTATCGAAAGCAGCACTAAGGTCAAGCAGGACTAAGAGTGAGATGTTTCCTTTATCTGAAGCAATAAGAAGGTCATTTGTAATTCTAACGAGCGCAGTTTCAGTGCTGTGATGCGGTCTAAAGCCAGACTGAAACTTTTCGTGCATGTCATTATTTTGTAGGAAGGTACACAGTTGAGTTGACACTACTTTTTCTAGTATTTTAGACAAGTACGGGAGATTTGAAATCGGTCTATAGCTTCCAAGTTCATTTGGGTCTAAATTTGGTTTTTTGATAAGAGGCTTAATTACAGCCAGTTTAAAGGGTCCTGGGACATGTCCTAGATTAATAGACGAGTTGATTATGTTACAAATGGGCTCAATTACAGCAGGTAGTAACTCTTTTAATAAAGTAGTCGGAATGGGGTCTAATAAGCATGTCGTCGGTTTGGATGTTGCAATAATTTTAATTAAATCTTCCTGATTTATAGGAGAAAAACACTCTAGCTTTTCTTTTTGGGTGACGGTTGAAACTAATTCTTCCGACAAACTTGGAGGTTTGGTTTTAGCTATGTTGTCTCGTATTATTTCGATTTTCTCTGTAAAAAATTTCATGAATTCATTGCTACCAAGGTGCGGCGGAATACCCAGGTCAGGTGGAGTCTGTTTGTTTGTTAATTTAGCAATTGTACTAAATAAAAACCTTGGATTGTTTTTGTTATTTTCTATGAGGTTACGGAAGTGCTCGGCTTTTGCTGCTTTTAGTGCCTTTTTGTAACAGCTTGCACTCTCTTTCCATGCAATTTTAAAGACCTCTAATTGGGTTTGTTTCCATTTTCGCTCCAGTTTACGCGTTTCTCTTTTTAGGGCGCGAGTGGTGTTATCATACCATGGTGCTATGTTCTTTTCATTTATCCTTTTTGACTTCATAGGTGCGACCGCTTCTAATGTATTAGAGAAAATAGTGCCCATGTTGCTGGTCATGTCATCGAGCAATTTTATATTCGTTGGAAAGGTTATTAGAGAACTTGTGAATTGTACGTAAAATGTATGCAACTATGTTTCAATTTAAATAAATATCGAAAACAGTGTCCGCAGAGATCCACCGTATGCATGGAAACAAAGATCGCTATACACAAACATCAAAACCTGCTCATTCAGGAGTTTTTATTAACTTTTATTACTTTCATTAACTTTTCATTTCTTACCTTTTTCTCGCCTCGCTTCATGTAGCAAAACAACCTGTAAGATGAAGATGATTGATTAAAATAAAAAATAAAATTGTGTCCGAGTCCATGCAGCAGTGAAATACATAGTAATATTTATGTATGATTGTTTGATCCTGTCCTGTCGGTTCTTAGATTTCTTAGGTACCTTGACAGTACCATGTCTTGTGTGTATGTTTTGTTTGATGTGGAGACACGTGGCGATATGTTTTGATAGTTCGCCGCGTGTCCTCCTCTTTTTCGTTTTGCTCCACCCCCTTGTTTCTCCGTTAGTGTCCTATTAGTGTTTTATCTACCTCACCTGTTTCTTCTTCTTCCCGCCAGTTTTCCCATTAGTGTTTAGTCTTGTCACCTGCCCGTCTCCGTCCCTGCGCAATCTCCCCTCGTTATCATGTTCCTACTTAGTACCTCTGTTACCCTCACACCTCATTGTCCTTTCTTGTCTTGCCCTGTGTTACCCGTCCTGATGTTATTTGGATAACCCGGTTCCTGTTTCCTGTATTGAGTGTGTTTCCTGCCTGTGAGTTCTGTCTTTGGATTTTGTGCTTGGGACTTATTTATTTCCTGTTTTGTTTTGTTCCCCTAGTGGAAAGTTTTCTATTTTGTGAGTACGAGTCTCTGTTTTGCCGCATCTGCAGAACGCATTAGCGTGACTCGTCTTCCAACAGCCCAAAAGAGCTCATGTGACACCCTTTTCATCTCTCTCCACTGGCTACCGGTTGAAGCCCGTATCAGATTCAAGTCACTAATGTTTGCCTACAGGACTATCACTGAATCTGCATCGGCTTACTTTCGCACCCTTCTGGACTCCTACACCACATCAAGATCCCTGCGTTCAGCAAGCCAGCGGCATCTTCTGTTGCCTTGCCATAAGGGCAGTAAATCGCTCTCCCGCTCATTCTCATTCACAACTCCTTCCTGGTGGAACATTCTTCCTAACTCTGTTCGGTCAACCACATCTCTCACAACATTCAAAAACTACTTAAAACCCATCTCTTCTGTGAAGATAAATGAGAAAAAAAAGGTAGTGAGAGTTTCTCTCAACAGGTAGCTCTCAGGCGTCCTGTCAGTTGGTAATACCTCGAATTTCAAAATCAATTGCATGTGGTAGATCCTTTTCTTATCTAGCGCCTAAACTTTGGAATATTCTTCCCCGCACTGTCCGGGAGGCAGACACGCTCCATCAGTTTAAATCTAGACTAAAGACGATCTTTTCAATCTTGCATACACTACTCTTCCATAATATTAATCCTACGAGGATCTAGGCTGCATTATTTAGATCAACCGGAACCAGGAACACATCCAACAACAAATTATGTACTTGTTGCATCAAAGAGTGCAGAACATTACTCTACTCTCAGCCAGTCTTGTCTCTTTGTTCCAAGGTTTCCGCAGGATGCAGTTCATACCCAGACCTGATGGTAGAGCTGAGAATGGGAAGCGGTGACAGGACAAGAGCTAAGATGATAGAGCTGGATAAAGGACGCAGCAAGTTGACACAAATTTCCTATAACATTTCAAATGCTATTAGATTGTTAATGATAATCTTACATCTATAATTTACCTTATTAGTAAGTTTATTTATTTCTTATTTAGCCTTGTTATGCAAGCACTGTTGAGCTTGTGCAGATGCAGCAGCTTTTGCCAGAGGGGAAATGGAATCCCCTGGTTGGACCTGGGTTCCCCTGAGGTTTGTTTTCTCGATTGGAGTTTTGGGTTTCTCCCACCTTTTTGCATATTGTTTTGCACTATTTGCCTGGCCGGGGGGGCAGCTTTAGAACTCAGAAGTTAGACATAATTAATATTGCATATAAGAATTTATTGTCCGTTTAGTATTTGACCTTTGGTTCACTCTCATTTATCTCAAATGTGTGCTTTCACTGTGCGAGTGTGTTTGCGTGTGTGCGTCTATGTCAATGTGTGTAAGTATGTAAACATATTGTGTGTGCGGAGCATTTGTATGTCTGTCTTTATTTGTTTTAACCTTCTTGTTTTTACAGGTATATGTCTTTAGTTGTTTTACTTGTATTCAATGTGAATGTGTACAATGAAAATTGTAAAAAGCACTATATCAATAAAGTTGAGTAGTGGTCTAGCTTTTTTGTTTTTGAAACCAGTAACTTTGTAGTGGCACCTACTGTATTATTGCTCCCTGAACTCCTTGCAAGTCGCTTTGGATAAAAGCGTCTGCTAAGTGACTAAATGTAAAAATTCTGTCCCCTTTAGGACACCGAGTGATTCTATTGGTTGAAAGAACGTCTCTTTAAGTACTCTTTTTAGTGCCTGATTGCAATTCTTACAAAATAACATTACAATACATGTCACAAGAACTTTTCTAAAATTACCATAGATTTTTATTTATATATTTATGCTAGATTAGTGAAATGTACGCGTCGTTTAGACGCCACGCCCGTAATTAAGGCGTAATAAAATATCCTTGCTCAAATGAAGAGATACTAATCCTACTTACCTCGTTCTTGTTCCATCATTGATAAACGGCCACAAAATACAAACAGTTGTGAAACAGTTGTGTACATAGACTTCTGTGAATCAGTTTGTATAGATTTGATTTTGCTTTAACTTTAAAGGCATTTTATCTCATATTTTCAGATAGATTTCTATATATTTACTTCAGATTTCAGACAACAGGGACTGTTTCTCTGATGATCCTCTAGAGAAGCAGTATGTGTGTCCACAAAATCAGTTTATAGGATGTATTTTGTACAAACAGAAAAGGCCATATACACCCCTGCTAGTACAGGTGAGAAAAACACGTTCTGAGGCTTGATTGGATGTCCTACCCACTGCATATTACAAAATGAAATCCCAATAAAATCAAATGCGTAAACTTTCTGGAGAAAATTAAAGCTTGGTGTTTCTGATTTTCTTCAGTTCAGTACATAATCTTATCTGTGACTCACAGACTCACTTTTCACTTCACTTCTTTCATTCTGGAATTTCAGTGGATATTGTTGTACTTTTACACTGTTTATCAGCCGATCGGCCTGATTTTGCCAACTGGTTGATGTCCTCAGGACAACATATTTTATTGACCTAAGGACAACATTTTTATAAATAAAACCTAAAGCCACAGCCTACCCCTGCCCATGACTTACCCATAAAATCAGAGAGAAATGTTAAGTGAAAAACAATGGTCTTGAAGCACCTAATCCTTGTTGGAAGATTAATCTTAAAATAAACTGTAAATTTATTTCTGAAATCTGATTGGTTGATTTAAGTGTTGCACCGGGGTCAACATGATGTTGTCCTCAATGATATGAACCACTTGGCAAAAACAGGAGAGCCTTATCAGCCACCTTATTCATGTCTTTTTCATCCATTGTATGTCGAAGATTGACTATGGTTTTGCAATATAATAATAGTTTTACAATATATTGCCTAGTAATATAGTATAAACTATTATAGCCTATATACCAATAATTTACCACGGTTTTACTACAGTTAAATCGAAAACCATGGTTTTACTACAGTTAAAACCAAAAAAAACATGTTTACTGTTGTAAAACAATGGTTACCACAAAATAACCATGGTTTTGAAAACCATGTTCCTTTTCTTTCGGTGTCTCGACGTTGTGTTGAGCAGACAGATGGGGTTTGCCCTTGAGAACCTATCAGCTCTGACTACAATAGAAGAGGCCAATGAAATTTGGCTAATGAAATTTGCAAGCCGGTCTCCGCCCCCGGATATCCGGTATAACAGGGAAGGCGGCGTGCAGCATTCATTTAACTTTTAGTTTTCTCAGAGCCATAGATCATGACTATGAACAACTCGAATTCGAAGAATTCTTCAAGTATATTGTCGGATCTACGACGTAAAGCAGCGGATCGTCCCATCCTGCAGCGACCTTCTTGTGGGCGTCTCAGCAGTTCCAGAGTTGTTAGAGAAATTTCAAAAAAAGTCCTTTCAAGGACTGAGCATTCTCCAGCGCGGCATGTCCTGTTGTTCTCTTGGGTGTGGCACCCTAATCTAGGAGGGGGACGGACAAAATAGCTGCATCAGGTGTCTGGGCGTCCAGCAAGGTGAGGCAGCCTTCGTAGACACATCTTGCCCGCACTAAGGGCAGATGGTCATACAGAAGTTGGGGTCACAGGTGACTGCCACTTCGTTTGCTACCTGGGCTGTGAGGTCGGTGGCTAAGGCCCCGATGTCCGCTAGTGCTAGCAGCGTTATTGATTTGGGGACCTCTGCGAGCGTAAACCCGCCAGCCAGATGTTGCTCACAGCATCGGAGGGAGACTTGCTGGGCATCCAATGCTGAGGACTCAGGAGGAAGCAGACGTTGAGATGTCAGCCATGCTTATCCGGGCAGCCGCGTGGCATCGGCTTGCAGTGCACACCCCTGCCTCCTCCCCAGCATTCGCAGCTGGATACGTGGTTCCTGGGGTCGGAGCACGGTGCCAAACTATACTCACTCCCGGTGCCATTTTTCCTGGAGGTGCATGAAGAGCTGTGTAAGACGGCTCACGGCTCGTTCCAGTCAAACCAGTTCTAGCTCCCTTACTTCTGTCGATGGTGGGGCAGTCAAAGGTTACGTCAATATCCTCTCTTCACGCGATGGCCATCCTGCAGATCCACCAGACCAAGGCGTTAAGAGAGCTCCACGAGGGTAAGGCCCACCAGGTTATTTTGCAGGATCTCCGTGCCGCCACTGACCGTGCCCCCCTGCGAGATGTGGTTAGCTCCGCCAGTGGACGTACCACCCCCCGTGGGAATGGTGAAGCAGACCGTCCCCTTGGTCCCCCTGTCTCAGTCCCTGGGAGCTTGTCAAGAGCTGCCCACACGGTCTTGGTTGCTTCTGAGGACAGTCCGACTTGACTTCTCGATCCAGATCACCAGAAACCCTACCAAGTTTCGGGGCAATGGTGTTAATGGTTTTCATTAATGCCGTGGATCTTCAAATCGGAGATCAGATTAAAGTCAATCTGAACATATGAAGAAGTACTGGAGCCAAAGATTAAGATTACACCTATCTGGTGAGAGACACTCATACGGTTCCATCTGTTTTACAGTGCATTAATATCTTCTTGTACGCGTAAATCTCCTTATTTTCAGATCATCAGTAAAGGTCAGATCATAACGGTGGACAGGTTTAAGAGAAGAGGACAATCTTTAGTCACTCTCTCTCTACCTGTGACTAAAGACATGGTGCCGTCTTTCCGCTTTGTGGCGTATTATCACATCGGATGAGGTGGTGTCTGACTCCGTCCGGGTTGATGTGAAGGACACTTGTATGGGAACGGTATGATTTAAACACATCCCATGTCTGTCCCACCCTCATCTTTTTCGTATATTGTTAATAAATCTGAAAGTTGTGTGCTTGACAGCTGACGGTTCAGGTGAACGACCCTCAGCCGATCTACAAACCCGGTGGTGTGTTCAGCTTGAAGATAACTGGAGATCCTGGAGCTAAAGTTGGGCTGGTGGTGGTTGACAAGGCTGTGCATGTCCTCGACAAGAACAGATTCACGCAGTTGAGGTGACGCATCTTCATCAAGTTAACAAACAACAATCTTTTTTCAGTGATGTCTTGAACTGTGTGTAGATCTGGGACGTGATTGAGAAACATGACACAGGTTGTTCAGCGGGCAGTGGAAGAGATAGTATGGGGGTTTTCTATGTCGCTGGTATGATGTTTGTGTTATGATTTTCGCGGCGGAGAACCCAAATGCAGGCAACACGGGGATGAAGGGGTTAACAGGGGTTTATTAAATATATAACAAGACAAAAGGACAAAACAAAAACCCACGAGGGGGAAAACAGGACTGGAGTAATTATTAACAAAAGCAACACTGACTGACTAAACTACAAAACAAACACTTGAACATAAACACACTAACTAAACTAGACTTACTTGACAGGGGAAGACAGGAAACAGGAACAAGGTATAAGCACACAGCTAAACATTAACAAGAGCTACGGCAAGGTACAAAGGTACAAGGTACAAGGTACAAGGTACAAGGTACAAGGTACAAGGTACAAGGTACAAGGTACAAGGTACAAGGTACAAGGTACAAGGTACAAGGTACAAGGTACATCAAACAATCCAAGAGCACAAGACAATAGACAAGGGTGGAATAAGAGGGTGTTTTAAAGGGAAACAACATAGGATAATTCGCAAGGGACAGGTGTGGGTAATGAAACACTAATGGGAAGGTAATTAACACAAACTAGGAAACAGGAGGGTAGGGAAAACGCAGACAAGACATGAGAAGGCGCATGTCAGCCAATATGTGAGCAAAGACATGTCCATCTCACAAAAAAAACCCAAGGACCTATGCCATGACTCCACTGCAAGACAAGAATAACCATGACATGATAGTGGAATCATGACAGTTTGAGTCTAGCACCGCTGGAGGAACCAACACCAGAACAAGTAACTCTTAATTTTATCTCTTTCTTTTTAGATATTTCATCTCTGCTGTTGTTTATGAAGGTACAGTTTCCATGTTAGTCATACGAGTACTTATGGAAGCCTCTTAAATGTTTTACACTCCGTTAAAACTAAATAATAAACTTGGCTTTTGTTGTTATTGATCTACTTTAAATTTAAATAGGTTTGAATACAGTAGAAATATGGAACCAGATGATCTGATGGCGGCTTTACACAGTTAAAACAACAAGTCACATTCTGAGGGGATCTAATTTCGTATTTGCTTATCCTGTATTGCAGGGTTGTCCAACACCTTCAAGAGAAGACGTAGATCTAATGATCTTCTACAGGTTACCACTACACTGGGTGAGAAACTGGACCTGTTGTTTTACTCTTTACATCTGTTGAATAAAAGTAATGTTATTAAGAAACAAGAAATAACTTCATTTATTGCTTCATCTGCAGCGTTGTAAATGATAAACAGAAAGCTTATTTGCAATAACCAATCACATAGTTAAAAGTACAATACAAATGTCTCGCTACAAATGCAATCAAAAGTGATTGAAATTGAAAATTAAATGTACATTCATACAAAACTACGCCCAACCATGTCATACATTTTTTTAGAGCTTGATCCTGCTCGACCAATCACCTTCCTCGCATGTTGTGGTAGAAACGACAGGTCTCATTAGTAAGCTGTCAAAAAGGTGCTGTAGGGCGTTTTTGTTTTCAGAAAAGTTGAACTTGTTTCAACTTTAAAAGACGCTTTCGGCTGCAGAAAAACATGCCAGCGCTGGCTTTTAAAAAGGACTTATTTGAAAACACGATTTACCCAATAGGATATAATGTAAAACGCTACTGTAGCGGGTCCCGGCTAGGTCTTGGCTGGCAGATATATAGATAATCTTCTGATAGGAGTGTTCTGGAAATATTGAAAATATTGTACAGAAATCAACGACGCAGTACGACAGTAGCCCATTCTCCAATCACTCGGATTATGCTTTATTTCTAACATCATTTTAACTTTATATCTGCAATATTGAATTATTTCTGTTATTTTGTCTGCTTTACATTGAAGCACAGGTTATATCCACATTTGGATAACATGAAGCCATATATTCTTCAAAAGTCTGTTTTCACATAATTGTCTCCTTCAATATTTTCCAAGCATTGAAAATTTGTATTAACCCAAAAACAACCATTTTCCCTTTAACTCACATTTTCTGTCCATCATCAATAGAATATTTTTGTAATCACCATACATTTGTTCCCTTTATATAACAGAATTAATCTCATTTGCAGTTAAGCTGTATTACATAACTCTATATAAACACCAACATCCATAATAAACATGTCTGCATCATAACTTGGCACCCAATCCTATGAATGAAAACTGTATCGTTATCTAATATTTACGTGTGCGCTATTAAACAAGGCTGCACCCGTAACTGGTCTTACTCTGTACATTAGCATTAACTTACTACTTTTTGAACATTGTACTACCCACACAGCTACTTTCCACACCAATGCCCAGGAGCCGCGATAAACAAGTCAAAGAAAACAATAGATGAGGCCGTTGGCCGCCATTTCCTCAACTACGTACCGTCAAACTTAACTGTTAACACACTTGACATACTTTTAGCTTACAGACCACACATCACCGGGGATTCATATTAGTTTATAACCATTTGTAGTCACATAAAAGATGTGTAAATAACCTGGTTATATTGAAAATGTTGCACAAAAATCAGCAGCGCAGGACAACAGTAGCTCATTCTCCAATAACTCGGATTTTGAGCTCCTCTTGCTCCACGTATTACTAAGGGTCCCAGTGTAACGCTGCTGGTAGGTTCTGCCAGCCTGTGTCCATTTTATAAAACAGCATGTCATTGTGCTTCTGTGTGAACTCTCATTATTATTCAATTCTTTCAGTCAGAATAAAATACAATTACAATATAAAGAAAGAAAACTAAGATAATCACAACAAAACACTTATTTTGTGAGTATCACACTAGCAGCTTCAAAAAATAATTAAAATCTACAGTGCTATGTGTGATTCCCAGATTCCCAAGCTAAACAAAACAAACTTTAAAGTCCCAGTGAAGCACAGTGAAGCTCTCATCCTTTCTCGCCCAGAACAACCTCCTAGACAGCAACCAGTCTGGTTTCAAGAGCGGTCATTCCACTGAGACTGCGCTGCTCTCTGTCATTGAAGCCCTGAGACTGGAAAGAGCTTCCTCTAACTCATCTGTTCTCATCCTACTGGATCTATCTACCGCCTTTGACACGGTTAACCATCTCATCCTCCTGTCCACCCTCAAGACTATGGGGATCTCCGGAGTGGTGCTACATTGGTTCAGGTCTTACCTCTCGGGTAGGTTCTTTACAGTATCTTGGAGAGATCTCACTCTGGATGAATGGCAACCACCTGCAGCTGAACCTTTCAAAAACAGAACTGCTTGTAATCCTGGCCGATACAAAGACTCATCACAGCCTCTCCATTCAACTGAGCTCATCAACCATCACATCTTCCAGAAAGGCAAGAAACCTGGGAGTGGTGATCGATGATCAGCTCAACTTCACAGATCAAGTTGCCAGCACCGCCCGGTCCTGTAGATTCATCCTCTACAATATTAGGAAAATCAGACACTTCATATCAGAGCATGCTACGCAAGTCCTAGTGCAGGCTCTGGTCCTGTTCAGACTGGACTACTGCAATGCTGTACTGGGTGGACTTCCAGCTTGCACAACCAAACCTCTACAGATGATCCAGAATTCTGCGGCAAGAGTTATCTTTAATGAACCGAAGAGTGCACACGTCACTCCTCTATTCATTAAGCTACAGCGGCTCCCTATAGACGCTCGCAACAAATTCAAGACTCTGCTCCTGGCCTACAAGACCACCACTGGTTCAGCACCCCCTTATCTTCACTCCCTAATGCAGACATATGTACCCGCCAGATCTGTACGCTCTGCAAATGAACGACGTCTTGTGGTGCCATCCCAAAAAGGTAAAAAATCTCTCTCGCGCACCTTCTCCGGATCTGTTCCACCTATATGGAATGACCTGCCCGCTGCTACAAGATCTGTAGATTCTGTGGTCATCTTTAAGAAACGTCTGAAAACACATCTCTTCCGTCAACATCTGACTGATCTGTTCTGACTCTATTTTCTTATCTACTCCTTAAAAAATAAAAATAAAATAAAAATGGTTCTGTATACTGTGTTAGGTCATATGAGACGGTCTTCTTTTTTATTGCACTTATGCTCTTGTTGTACTTATGCTGTAATGTATGACTAAAATTAAATCTCATTAAATTTCATGAAATGTAGCAGCGTTTTTTGTAAATAGCTTATCAATGTGGGTCATTTTCTTTTTTAAATTAATGTACCCTTATAATCTTTAGTGAAAATCTGAAAATGAACTTGAAATGACTATCCATCTCAAATGACGTATGCTAGACGGCTTGGCTGGAGCATCTGTTAACTCCTCCCCTTTAACTGTCAGTCTGCTGCCAGATTCATTTAAAAATCAATGCAACAGCTATTTTTACACATCCAATCAATGCACAGTGAAAAAAGCAAGCCACGCCCACTAACGTTCTCCCATTTGAAATTCCCTTTTCACTTGGAAATGTGTCAGAATACGGAAGTAAAAACGATCGCAACTTCCGGTTCATGGGGACTTTAAGTACAGTCGTTTTGATTGATGCTTAGATGTTTTTTGATTTACGTCACACTGTCTTCTGTGCAGTTGGAAGCATCCCGACAGAGATGCTGCCTTGACTGTTTTGGATATTGGCCTTCTGACGGGATATAAAGTGGATGATAATGATCTTTCACAGGTAAGAAAGAAAAAAGATACTAAGTTATATTAAAATTCAAACACCCTACTTAACTCAACCCGTAAGAAATTAGATCCATCTTCATATGCAGGTCAGTATTTTCATGGATGATAATGTCATTAATAATCTTCAGCTATCTAAAGGGAAAGACAAGTACATCGATAGATACGAGAAGAAGGTGGACCTTTCAGAACGCGGATCCCTCATGATCTTCTTGAATAAGATGTCTCATGAAGTGAGAGAGCGGGTTGCTTTCCGAATCCATAAGATGAATGAAGTGGGCATGTTGCAGCCCGCCGGAGTCACTCTGTATGAATACAACTCTCCAGGTACACTGATGTCACACTCTTGTTTTACATGCATGTGCACGCGGCTCTTTAACATTGGATGCACAATGTGAAGATTCTCATCAGATGGGATAACTTCACGAATCTGCTGCTAACAAATTCTGATTCTTCTGATTGAGTTACAGAAACACATTTAGATTCAATAGAGCAATGGTAAATCAATAAAAAACAAAAAAACAATATATGAAACAATACAAATCTAAAAGTAACAAAACATTCACATGAACTGTTGGACTATGTCAATATGTAATAGTTGCTGTTATGTAGTGGTGTGACAACTTGCCCCATTTCAATTCTATTAGATGTGTAAATTTGTACCAGAGACTTTATCACATGCTTAAACATGCAAATAAAACAAACAAAAGTAAATGAAAGCTGTGCTCTCTGTTCTCGACCCTTTGTTAATAACACATTGTTTATTGATCTTTTTACATGTATTTGTCAAAGATGTCATGACTCTGAACACAATAACAGGCAAAACATTTTACTTTGTAAGTAAAAAAAATAGGTTATTTCTGCAAATCATCCACTTCCAACTGTTCACAGATATGCAACACATACAGTAGATACAGATCAGTGCTTTACATAACAGAAACTCTTGAGCAATTGTGGTTTTAGATTTCAGGTTGACGGTGAGTTTGCATTGCAGATAACACATTTCTACACCCAACAGCTAACTTCTTTTGATTAGTAAATGCAATGGTCAGGATGGAATTGATAACACTGTGCTGTAAGGTCACTGTATATACAGCACTGAGAACGCTGAGGTTTAATAAACATGAAATGAGCAACACTTCCATTATTCAACTAGTCTATGCATTATGGATGATAACATTGTAATGGGTGAGTGGTGCTGTAACATACGCTTTCACAAGTCTACCGATCTTAGTGCTGAATCACAGGTCAGACCCCCGCCCATGTTGCCCAATAATGACAGCAGTGATGCGAGTGAGAGAGGATGAGGGATATATTGTGAATGAGCATGTGGTAGATCAGAGACGCTGAAGGACAGACAGACATAATGCATGTGTGCTCCGTGTGGCTGCTGGCTACTGTTTTGGTCTTCTCAGCCCTTCAAACTCTCTGTGACCCCCTGTGAGTATACTACACACACACAAACACTCCACAACAACTCACACATGATGATTGAATTTCATTTTAAAGAGTAAAAAATGATCATCTGCTTAATTTTTATTTATATACTTTTATATTATCAGTGAATGTGTACATGTGTTACTGCTATAAATTATATTATATAACATTATATTTTTGTAAATATAAATCTATGAATGTGTGAGCATTGATAAAAAATGTGATATGATATAATTTCATTTATTAGCAAAGCAGGTGCTTTTATCCACGATGATTAAGACGTTGGAGAGCATTTCACATTTTGTCAAAGAATAATAACCGTGATTATTAATAATTGTGTGTCATAAATTATTTGGTTTCAGTATTTGTTTGACACGGCAACACATGCAGTGATTTGCGTAGTTTGACTCTTTGCTTAAGAGCCACAATAATACACTTATATTTTGAGTGTGGTTCATTTGCAAAAAGAAAAAAAAATCAGCAACACTACAGATTAATTTTATTGTTAGCATTATTTATTTAAAATAATCAAATTTGGTCTAGGGCTTTTAAACGATTAACCGGATCCAGAATATGTCTGTGTACTATGCATGTAAATGTTTTTATTTATAAACACATTCACGTAAATGAATATGTATTTAGGAAATATAAAGTTATATTTATTGATATTTACTTTTATTTGAAAGTATAAATAAGCATATATTAATCAAATAAATGCATGTGAATGTGTTTATAAATACAAAAGTAATAGGCTTTGCACAGGTCACAGACATAAGTAAACTTCTAAAACTTTTTTTCTGGATGCGATTAACTAAGGGTTTGATACACTTCACTTCGTATTTAATTCACAGCTTTAATGCACTCCGCGGTGGCCTCCACATCTTGCATTAAAACCTTGTAGCACGCGGTTATCTGAGGACTATCCGGCTTATACTGTGGTCATTTGCCAAGTTAAAGCTGTTATTGATGTTTACAGTGTCATTTTAGATCAAACAGGTGAAAATGACAGTTCATTTAAAACTTGATCAAACTGACTGGAGCTACCCGTGCGATAAAGGCTTTTAATGCACACCTTCCAGCCAATCAGAATCGAGAATTCAAACAGACCATGCTATAATCCCGATGAATTGTTTAACAGCCCTAGTTTTGTGATGATACTGTTATCGTGATTGCTTTTGACCATGAAAATCGTGAAGTGAGATATTGTGACAGCCCTAACATAGCTGTACATACACTGCCACAGATAATAAGAAATGTTCTGTGTATGACTTCATCCTTAAAGTTACGTTCTGTCAGCTCCGAACCTGATGCGGGTGGGAGCACCTGAGAAAGTGTTTGTGGAGGCGCAGGACTATTCTGGAGCCAATCTGAATGTGAAAATATCAATGAGAAGTGCGAAAGGGAACGGCGGTGAACTGACCAGCGAGTCAGTGACACTGACATCAGACAAAAACTACCAGAGTCTGGTGGAGATCGAGGTGAGAATGTGCTGGTTTTATTTTATTTTACTCTCTTTACTGTGTTTTTACTCTGTGTGTTTGTGTCAGGTGCCAGCTAAGGCGTACACCTTTCAGAAAGGCGTCCAGCAGTATGCCGTCCTGCAAGCTCACTTTCCTCAGAAGCTGTTGGAGAAGCAGGTGCTGCTGACCTTTCAGACAGGACACATATTCATACAGACCGATAAAACCATCTACACTCCAGACAGCACGGGTGGGTTGTTAATATTGACTAGAATGACTAGAAAGTTTCAGCCCTTTTAGTCTCGGTAAAGGGAATGGTTTTATTCCTCAGAATAGATTGAATGATGTTTATATTTTTCTTCAGTGTATTACAGGGTTTTCTCACTCAGTCCAGGAATGTCACAGGCTGTTGAAAGTGGAGTCCGTGTGGAGATCTTGGTAATCTTTAAGTACAGTATTTGTGTGATTATGTAATATTGTGTGTATGTTTGTGTGTGTTTTACATTTGTTGTAATAAAATAATTGTGTAGACACCTGACGGCATCAGTCTTCAGAGTAAATCTGTGTATCCTGATGGAGGGATGACCTCGGGAACCTTCAGTGTCACTGATCCTGCGAGGTCAGCGCTTTAAATTAAAACCTTATATTGCAGAATTGTTGTTATGCAGTGCAATGAAGGCACAAATATCTTGTTCTTTATTGTGAGAACTATTCAACATGCTAGATCAATGAGCATCTAACAAATTAAAAGATAAAGTTAATACTTTTTAAAACAACACCACATCTACCGCTGTAGCCAGAAGGGATGCCCGACTCTGGAACATTGGCGTCTTTGCCCTTTTATTCAAATGTATTTTAAATAAACGCACAACAAGAGTCAAGAACAAGGGAGTGTCAGCAAAAACGACTGATGAAACTTTAGTCATGACTGTCAGAATTCCGACATTCTTTTTATATTTAACTAGATCAACATATATAACCAAGCTTTGAAGTGGTCTGCACCACACTGCTGTACACTACATTATTTAGTGTATTATTTTAGGCATGTAAATCTTTATTCATTGTTTAACAAATGTCACTATAATTTACACTCAGAATACAAAATCTTATTTCTCCAAAGGGTTCATAAATTGTAGAAGTCCAATTGTGAAATGTTTATTAATTTTATGAAAACTATTCTGTATTTATTTTATACAAATATTTGTATCCATTTTTAGACAATGAAGAATCAGTTATTGTGAACATTTTGATACAGTATATAAGTTTATCAAAACTATTCTTTATTTATTTTATACAAATATTTGTATCCCTTTTTATAAAATAAAGTATCAGTTATTGTGAACATTTTGATACAGTATATAAGTTTATCAAAACTACTCTTCATTTATTTGTTTATTGCTATAAAATGTTTTTTTACATATGTTTTTTTTATAGATAATAATACCTTCAAGTTATAATTAGACATATCCTATATTTTGTTTGGGTGTATTAGTCCAGGGATGTGGAAGCTTGTGGCGTGGCACCAGGGCAGCCCTCAGCAGAACTTCTCCAGCGAGTTTGAGGTGAAAGAATATGGTAGGTGTGTCTGAGACCTCTGTGATATCTACAGATGTGAGGACAAAATCTCACGTTCCTTCTGTTCCTCCTGCAGTCCTGCCCAGCTTTGAGGTCTCACTGACACCACGCAAAGCCTTCTTCCACATCAATGATGATAGCCTGTCTGTCGATATTGAATCCAAGTATGGGAGTCAAGTTTTATACACAAACACATCACGTTGATTTATAATGTTTTAAAAGTGATATCACAGAATGTGCGATTTTACTGTGTGTGTGTGTTTCCCGAAGGTATTTGTTTGGGAAGAAAGTCAATGGTCATGCGTTTGTTGTGTTTGGTGTGATAACAGAAGATAAAGGGAAGATCAGTCTTCCAGGATCTCTACAGAGAGTGATGGTATTACGCACATAGCTACTTTCTCTTCTTATTTTTAAGGATAAATATATAAACATGCTTAATTCTTATTTGTCTGCTGTACGTTGTATTCCCTTTTTTTCCGGTCAATGTATGATGTCAGATCTGGGATGGAAGTGGAAGAGCAGAGCTGAAGAGGAAACACATATTGGAGACCTTTCCAAAGATAAATCAGATTGTCGGTCATTCGCTGTTTGTTAGCGTCAGTGTTTTAACAGAGACTGGTAAGAGCCAATCACACCTGCTCATCAACAACTAGAACGGCCATTTCCATGTTTTGTGGAAACGTAACTTGACATTTATGTGCACTTTATTAAAAATAGAAACCTAGACAACAAAATTATAATTATTCATGGGCAAGACAAAGGTAACAATATAAATTCAAAGAACAGGACAAATCATACTAGTTCATGCAAAGTCCATTTAAATTCAAGTCCTATTTTTTTTAGCTCTTTTTACAGTGTTGCATTTTCAAAGCAGATTGACATAAGGAAAAACCTGATGCGAGTGCGTGGTCGACACATCTTTAACATTTACATTTATGCATTTGGCTGATGCTTTTTTCCAAGGCAACTTACTTTGGATTATCCTATACATTTATACATAAGTATGTGCAATCCCCTGGGATCCAACCCACAACCTTGCTCTTAACACTGTAGTTCATGTTTAACATACTTCATGTTCGCTTGATTATTGCTCGAGATGTTTCTAAACATTCTATTCAGACCAGCGCTGAATCTTATGGATTCACAACAAAGCACAACTCACAAAATTGAGCTTGTGTTGCTGAAAGCATCTGCGTTCATACGTTTTGGGAAATGATCAACATATTATTAACATATTAGTGAGGATTATACATGTGCGCGTTTCAGGCAGTGAAATGGTGGAAGCACAGAAGAGAGGCATTCAGATTGTGAAGTCACCCTACACAATCCACTTCAAGAGAACACCTCGATTCTTCAAACCTGGAATGCCCTTTGACATCTTGGTACGAAACGTTGATTAATGCTTAAGAAGCGTGATTTTTACCTCGTTGCTAAAGAATATAGCAAAAATTGTACAAAACTGTGAACTATTTGTAAAACACAAAATTGAATAAGTATTGAGTTTGTTTTTGTAGTTCAACAAAGCGTGGCACCTGTAACATTATTGTTGTGTGTTCAATTTTAAGGAAGTACATTTAAACCACATTACTAGAATGTATACATTTACATGTGTCTTTTTCGTACAAAGATTTACGTGACAAATCCCGACCAGACTCCTGCTGTGAAAGTTCAAGTGGAGGTCAACCCTGGAGGAGTCAGAGGTCAAACAAAAGCCAATGGCATTGCGAAGGTCACCATCAACACACCTGGAGGAGCTTCTACACTGGACATCACCGTAAGACCTGTCTGTTAACTGTTACATTGGTGATTCAGTGTGAGACATGCAAACACATGTTTTACTTGCATAAAAAACATGTCTTCAAGGTAAAGACTATAGATCCACAATTACAAAGTGAACAGCAGGCGGTGAGGAAGATGACGGCTCTCGCCTACAAACCCAAAGCCGGCTCAAACAACTACCTGCACGTAGGCATCGATGCGGCAGAGCTTGAGATGGGTGATCAGATGAAGGTCGATTTGAACACAGGAAAGAGTCCAGGAGTCAGAGATCAAGATAACACGTACATGGTGATTGAGAGTGGATCGCATGAAGAATAAATTCGATGTAAAGAATTCGTCCATATGATCCAGAATTAAGTTGTGTCTACATGTGTTTATTTTCAGATCTTAAGCAAAGGTCAAATTCTTCAAGTGGGCAGATATAAGAGAAAAGGACAGTCCCTCGTGTCTCTGTCTCTACCTGTGACCAAGGACATGGTGCCGTCTTTCCGCTTTGTGGCTTATTATCACGTGGGCTCAAATGAGGTGGTTTCTGACTCCGTCTGGGTTGATGTGAAGGACACGTGCATGGGATCGGTGAGTTAGGCCTGGTCACATCACACCAACATTGGCTTGACTTCAATCTCTCATTTCTTTCGTTTTTCCAGCTTAAAGTGGAAGTTCGTGATCCGTTAAACATCTATTCACCCGGCGAGAAGTTCGGCCTGAAATTAACAGGAGATCCGGGAGCCAAAGTTGGGCTGGTGGCCGTGGATAAAGGCGTCTATGTCCTTAACAACAACAGACTCACCCAGTCAAAGGTTTGAAGAATATCCTCCTTCTTTTTTACTAGGAAATAGTACTTATTTAACTTGTAAACAAATTTCTTCCTCCAACAGATCTGGGACGTCGTTGAGAAACAGGACACTGGCTGCACGGCCGGAAGCGGGAGAGAGGGCATGCAGGTTTTCAGCGATGCCGGCTTGTTGTTCGAGTCTAGCACTGCGGGAGGAACTGGCGTCAGAACAAGTACTTGCAGGATTTCCTTCGAGTATTTGCTTTGAATGTTTGCTTTTAAATGTCAGTAACTCCTCTGTTATGATCTGTTCTAGATTCTAACTGTCCTGCCCCATCGGTGAGAAGAAAACGAGAATACAACATAATGGAGTTGATTCATACTTTAGGTACATTTATGCATAGTAGTTTGCGTAACACAACGAGTCAGAGTATGTCGAAAATCTTAGGGTTATCTGTTCGAAGGGTATGAAATTATTTTTTCATAATCATTGACCATGTGTGACAGGTGTAAAAACTCCTCACCAGAAACACAAGGAAGAGAAAGAAATACCGAAGTCGAACTCAACTTCTTACTTACATGTTATTGAGATTTTTTCAATGATAAAATTATGTTTTATATCTTCCTCTAGGGAACGAGTACTCTGGTCTCAATAGAGAATGTTGTATGGATGGAATGCGTCCGATAGATGGTTATTCCTGCCTTTATCGGTCGAACTTCATTGTGGATGGACAAGAGTGCAAACAGGCCTTCCTGCACTGTTGCAATAAAATAAACCATCAAGCGACCGAAGCTGAGGCTGAGCTTACTCTAGCACGCAGTAAGTTCTTCCTCACCGCTATCACACTGCATCTGCAGTTTTTTGGTCCAATTGCCATGTATGTGGATATTTAGTGGAAAGTATTGAGCAGCTGTTAGCTTTATGGGCTATGGTGTTATGTGACTGCTGTAGTTTTTCCTGAAGAATCAATCTTTGTTTTCGTCTTTGGCTCGCAGGTGAGATGGAAGAGTTTGTAAACTCGGATAGCATCGTCACTCGAACCCTCTTTCCTGAAAGTTGGCTTTGGGAGGAGGTGACTCTGCCTAAATGCCCTTCACTGAACCCCAACTGGTCAGTGCAGCTTCCATGATCGTATTGTTTCCAACAGCGGATGATGTTTCTGTTCCTCTAAAAGTTTCTCTCTCTTTAGTCGAATAACATCAGTATCCAGAAATGGCCTCAGGCTGAAAGACTCAATCACCACCTGGGAAATCACAGCCATCAGCCTGTCTAAGACTAACGGTACACACACAACAACCACTTGGGGCATTTTATTAAGCATGTTACATCTGAATCGAAATTACACACTGAAAGCAAATCAAATATTACTTAAAAAACATTGAAATTTGAAGATATGCCTTAGTAAGTGAGACGAAAAAAATGGAACCAAAGCTGAAATTAATATAAATGAAATGTATATATAACTATAAAAAAAACAGGACAAAATCACAAGAAAATGGATACAAATATCTTTAAATATAAAAATAATAGCTATTTTAAAATAATAAAACGAAAACTATGAGTTGGTTATGTAATTGTATGTTTTGAAATGTCTTTTAAAATGGTTCAAACTGATTTACACAACCTAAGCATTTCATATCACATCATACTGTATATTACATTGTTTGCCAAGTTAAAAATATGCATTAATAGCAAAAAACAAAAGAAGCCATGTCAAAAAAATAATAATGTTTTATGTATTTTTCCATTTTTAAATGTATTTCAATATGATTCAGTTTTGCAAACCCTAAATCATTTCTCATTGTATTAAAACCACTTGGTCACAATAGCAAAAACAGTAATAAAACACTGTAATACTTATAATAAATGACTAAACAAATGTTACCTCCCATAATCACACATTCTTTGTCTCTGTGAAGGCATCTGCATGGCGGACGTTCGTGAGATGATGGTGATGAAGGAATTTTTTGTTGATCTAAAGATTCCTTACTCAGCCGTGCGCAACGAGCAGATTGAAATCAAGGCCGTTATTCACAACTTGTACACCAGAGCCGTAAAGGTAAGATGACACTTAACCTTAGAAATGTGTAAATGTTTTCCCTGATCTCAAATGTATGTGATTTTAATTCCCTAGGTACGTGTAGAACTGAAGGAAACTGAGGACGTCTGCAGCTTAGCCAGAAATAAGGGCAGGTACCAGACCACAGTGTCAGTTGATGCTAAATCCTCTCGTTCTGTACCTTTTGTCATCATCCCGCTGGCATTTGGTCGTCATAGCATCGAAGTGAAGGCCGCCGTGGCAGGACGCGGGGGCGACGGCATGAAGAAAGATCTTCTCGTGGTGGTGAGGCCATGAAACAGTTCCTCAGCATATTTCAAATTAACAAGAAATCTTTTGGCATTGGTCATGTCTGGACGCAAACACTCGTTGAGACGACTACCACTGTATTCTTCTCTTCCGTCTGGTAGTCTGAAGGTGTTTTGACAAAGCTTGGGGAAAATCTGAGACTGAGTCCTTCCAAGAAGGGTAGGCAAAAACATGGACGTTCACACAAAAATTGTTTTGTATATGACACAATCACACAGTTTCTCTGTGAAACAGGTGGTCAACATGCCCAAGTGATAAAGAGTCTTATACTGAAGGACCAAGCGCCAAACACTCCTGCCATCACGTACATCACTGGCACAGGTGAGTCTTCTAACATCTAACAGATGCCTGGATAGTAATGGTATGTTTGATTTGACAGCGTATCATGTCTTCATCTGCAGGAGATCCCATCAGTATAACCATCGAGAAAGCCATCAGCGGTGCAACCATGGGATCTCTGGTTGTCCAGCCCGGAGGATGCGGAGAGCAGAACATGATTGGACTGACGATGCCCGTCATTGCCACACATTACCTGGACCGAACCAATCAGTGGCACACAGTGCGCGCTGGACTCAGACAAACAGCTCTCACGTATATCACCAGAGGTATTTTAGCACAAGCATATCAACTGTCATACTGTCAAGGGTTTTATGAACTTGTTTGTTTCAAATGTCAGGAGGAAAGATGACGCTGGTTTTGACCATCCAAACAAAGCAATTCTTACAACTTTTTGGCGATAAAAACTGGACAAACTTTGGATGGCGGGACAAAGGGTTGGACTGAAGAAATTAAAATTGTTTGAAATGCATCAGATTCAATATTGTATGCTTGTGAAGTCATAAAAGTGCATCTTTAAACGTTTTTTACCGTATCTAGTATGATTTTGAATCACACATTTTAACATATTCTGACATTGTATTAGCATGTTAACATAAAGTCTGCAAGTTTTAACCTAATGCTAACACAGTTTCTCACAATGCTAGCACAATTTAACGGAACTTTAGCATGTTTTAGCATTAAGCTGACATGTTTTATCATCAAGTTGACATGTTTTATCATGAAGTGGACATGTTTTAAAAAGATACTTACACATTTTAGCAAAATCAAAAAAAAACTAGGAACTAGGTTTCTAGTTCATTTTATTTTAAAAAATAAACCTGGAAGTTTCAAATCCATTTTCACACTTAGCAAGCGTCTGGATCACAAACGCATCCAATTTTCACTTTTTCGAATGGTTTGCTTGAAAGGTTACAATCAACAGCTGGCGTATCGTAAAGGTGACGGATCCTACGGCGCATGGATCACTCATCCAAGTAGCACTTGGTAATGGATGTTTGTCTGTTTTTTTGTCTGCATCCCTCAAGCAGCTCAACTTGATCCAATCTCAAATGTTTTGCTGTCTTTTACTCTCCTCAAGGCTGACGGCGTACGTTGCTAAATTATTTGCAATGGCAAGTGACGTGGTGCACATAGACCAGAATGTCATCTGCAGCGCCCTCAGGTGGCTGATATTGAACAAGCAGCTGCCCGGTGGGGTTTTCGTAGAACACGCACCTGTTATTCATGGGGAGATGATTGTGAGTGACACCTGCATCAAAAATCAGTTCCATAAAATACAAAAGCAGAATTTTTAGTACCACATTGAATGTCGCAGTTTTCCACATTCGCATCACTGTGATGTCTTCTCATATCGTTTTTGTCCCGCAGGGAAATGTCCGAGGAAAAGACACTCAATCCTCCATGACGGCATTTGTGCTTATCGCTCTGCAGGAGGGGCGGAGCATCTGCTCTGTTAGAGTTCCTGTGAGTCCGGCTAAAACAAAACTAAAGCTTACAAAAATTCCTAACAGATGGATCCATGTGTTTAATTTACAACCATCTGTACTCCTCAGAGTCTGGAAAACAGCATTCTCAAAGCCACCACCTACCTGAATTCTCAATTACACAGTCTGACCAATCCATATGCCGTCGCCATGGTATCCTATGCTCTGGCCAATCAAAAATCGCTCAACAAACAAATCCTGTTAAGAAAAGCCTCAGCAGGTAAAGACTTTTTTTTTTTTAGTCTACATACACAACAAGTTTCATCTGTCATCTTCAATTTAATTCAGACGGGAGTCACTGGTCTGTGCCTGGGAGCATTTATTTCAGTCTGGAGGCCACGGCGTATGCGCTTCTCGCTTTCGTCAAAGCCAAAGACTTCCAGAGAGCGGCTCCCATCGTGACTTGGTTGAACAACCAGAGGAAGTACAGCGGAGGATACGGCACCACTCAGGTATTTAAGAGACATGAACCACACAATCTTCAGTCCATGTGTCAGCTCAATATGAGAACCGTTGATCTAAATATTTAAAGCGCACTTCTTCTTTCTTGTTTCAGGCCACCATCATGGTATTCCAGGCTGTGGCTGAGTACAGGATTCAGGTTAAAGACGTCAAACTTTTAGACATGGAGGTGGCCATACAAGTCGCAGGCAGTCAGCAGCCAGTTGTCTGGAAATTCAACCAAGATAACGGTCATCTCACACAAACAGAGAAGGTGTTTATTGACTGTTTTATCGACAACAGTGAGATAACTGATTTATTTAATGAATGTGTTTTTTTAATTTTCCTTGTAAAAATACAAGTTGCATTTATTTTTCATAATT
The DNA here is from genome assembly GCF_015846415.1 of Triplophysa dalaica. NCBI lineage: Eukaryota > Metazoa > Chordata > Actinopteri > Cypriniformes > Nemacheilidae > Triplophysa > Triplophysa dalaica. The sequence continues at coordinate 2,954,303 of NC_079543.1, forward strand.
ATAATGTTCATGGACAGATCCCGTCTAATAGAGAGATCACCATCATTGCCAAGGGCTCTGGAGAGGCTTCTGTTACCGTGAGTAAACGATCAAAGCTAATCATTGAAACGTGACCACTCTGCATTCCAAATTCACAGTTTTTTAGGAAATATCTCAAGACCCACCTCCATCCCCAACTCCTCCATATCTGCCTGTATCTGTGGGATCATTTTAATTTATTCCCATCATGCATCATGAACTGTTCTGGTTCTCCAGGTGAGAGGACATGTGATTGCTGCGCTGTCACAGAATTCAGTCAGAAGTTATCGATGACTCATCCTGCACAACGTAAACTTGTGTCCAATCAAATTCTCTGTAGAGTTTGTGAGTCCCACCCCCATATTTCACCTGCCACTGGAAGAAAAAAAAATCTCAGGTTTCGCTGTGATGTAGCCAATCAGCATTTCTGTTATTCATCTTCATTCATTCCGCTTCTTCTCTGGTGTTTTTAGGTTGTGACTGAGTATTATGCCAAAGCTAAAGACAGAAACACAGACTGCAAGAACTTTGAGCTCGAACTGACGTTTGAAAAGGAGAATCGAGGTCAGGATTTCATTTTATAATGAACGCTTATGATATTTTATAATTGATATGTGCTTAAATAGTGTATTATCATTGATAAGCAGTTAGCAGACTCACATTTCGCATTGAGGGCTGTTAAATGATTAATCACGATTAATCGCATCTAGAATAAAAGTTTGTGTTTTTTTCCTGGTTTAGACATTACATTTACGTTTACATTTAGCAGACGCTTTTATCCAAAGCGACTTACAGTGCACTTATTACAGGGACAATCCCCCTGGAGCAACATGGAGTAAAGTGTCTTGCTCAAGGACACACTGGTGGTGAATGCTGGATCGAACCAGCAACCTTTGATTTACCAGTTCAGTGGTTTAACCCACTAGACCACCATCTCCACTCATTAATGGCTGTTTGTTGAATTATTTTGAGGGGACAGCAAATTTACACTGTCGTACAGCTGTACAATTGTAGCATAGTGTTATTTCTTCTGTGTTGTCACATGAAAAGATATAATAAAATATTTACCAAAATGTGATCATGTAAAACCTTTTATTCTGCGGTTTATTATGGGATTAATCGTTTAACGGCCTTTCTGCATTAAGGATGTGAAACCTGTTTTATAGTAATGTCATGAGCATTAAGTACATTTTCACCTCAAATGTTTAATTTAGTATTTCCAATGATGATTAAAATGTGACCTTGATTTTTTTCTCTCTCTGTGTGTTTTCAGTCACTTATTCGGGTGCGAGTGAAAGTTATAAACTCACCATCAACACCAGGTGAACAAATAAAAAACAAACCTTTTAGATGTCATGAGAGTAATTCTGTTTGTTTAATAATCCTTTCAAATGATGTGAGGTTTATTCCTTTGACATTGACGGTGTTAAATCTTTGATTATTCCTCAGGTATCTGTCTGCTGAGAGAGACGCCACCATGTCTATACTCGACGTGTCCTTACTGACCGGCTTTGTTGTGGATGAGAACGATCTAAAGGCGGTACATAGCATGTCTTCACTATTCAACATTTAGTTTCCGTATTATAACGTAACCTTTGATTCTATAATATTGAATTAACATGTATGATGATGATGATAGTGTGACAGAACCATTTGCTTTTCTCTGCAGCTATCGACCGGACACGGCAGACTTATTCAGAAGTTTGAGATGAACAAGCAGCTGTCAGATCGAGGATCTCTCATCATCTATCTGGACAGGGTATCAATTATTCAATCAAAAATAAGACCGTCTATGATTTAAAAAGATTTAATATGGTAGAAACGCTCACTGTAAATGCTCAAAGTGCACTTTTATAACACAATTTCACTTCAGATTTCTCACGAATGGAAAGACAAAGTTACATTCAAAATACACAAGGTTATGGAAACGGGATTCCTTCAGCCAGCTGCTGTCACTGTTTATGAATATTACTCTATGGGTATGAAACTATTGCATGAACGTCTCACTTATCTCACATCTCTCTCTCAGTTCAGTTTAGACATTTATATACACGTTGAATGTAGGCTTGTAATATCCATTGACGTGAATGATGTCAAAGCTGACAAAGATAATATAATAATATCCTATTTATAAATATAAAGTCCATAACTAAACAAGCACAACTAATATTTTAAATGGTGTTAAAATCATTTTTATGAGTGTTTTTTGACATTATGTATTAAAGTCTTAATATCTTAAAGTTAATTTGTAGTAAATCGTATCTAATCTTGAGCCTACCTGCTAGTTGTTGAATGTAGTTGACCCATGTTATGTTATTCATCCATATTTAGAAAATCGTTGTTTGAAATTTTACCATCCGACCAGAAAACAAGGAGCTCTTAAGAAAATCTGCCATAAGGACGTCTGTCAGTGTGCGGAAGGTACGGCATTGCGCTTTATTTAGATTGTCGAAGAAATACAGTTTGATCAACAGCCGTCTTCATAACGCTTACAGATAACTGCAGTCTTCAAAGAAAAGAAAAAATCGATGAGGCTCGGCGTAATAAAAAAGCGTGCGAAGCCTCAATAGATTACGGTAAAAACGATTTAGTGTTATTAATTATTATGTGCATATGTGTGTTTACTTTTTTTGTGCATGCACCATTCACCTTTTTCATTTTTTTAAAGTTTTTAAAGCTGTTCTTCTGAATGAAGATGAGGACGTATCAACTGTTTATTACAGGATGAGGATTGAGACGTCCCTTAAAAATGGTAAACTGTCTCACTACGGTGAATTTCGGTCTTTATACCAATTCATTGACTTGACACTAATGTGTTGCTAACATTCTTTCTGAACATACTTTCATGTGCGTAGGTCCAGAAAAAAATGTGGTGGGACATCAGCGTACTTTCACCGTACAGCTCTCCTGTAAAGAAGCTCTGGATTTAAAGAAGGGCGCCAGCTATCTGATCATGGGCCACGCTGAAGACGTACAGCTGGATGGTGGAAAGTGAGTGCATTTTACAAACCACCGTATTTGACACGTGCCTCCAAACATGCCATCACGTGTCTTTGTTCATGAAAAGAAAGAAGAGAGCTCAGTGGTTTGTGTAGACCCTGTTAGTTCTTACATGGATTGATGAAAAAGCTTGTTTGAACGACTCTCTGTCTTACTTTTCTTCAGAGGTCAGTACGCTCTGGGTGAGAGGACCTGGTTGGAACACTGGCCCAGCAAGGACCAGAGCAAAACCAGCGCTGCACTCAAAGAGAAATATAACGGCATGTTGAGTCTCCAGCATGACCTGCTGTTTGGCTGTCCAAAGCCATAAAACACCTCTAATTTCAGACCGCTACTTAGTGCTTAACAGTAAAAAAAGATGAATACAGATACTATACACATCTAACTGTTCTTTTTTTATCTATAGCAGCGTTGCTTCAGCTAAAAAGCAGATGATTTGCGTGACACATTTTCAACTGGTCAAGTTGTGAAGTGTACTAAAATGACACGATTTTCCATGTTAGAGCAAATTTACAAAATAAAAACGTATGGCAAAATCAAAATCTGAATTGCCGAGGATTTTTTTCAACCCAAAAACAGCAACAAGACCTATAATGATAAAAGACAATTCCAGCCAAAACCTGAAAAATTATCTCTCAGAGAACCAATTTTACTGAATCATCTGTTAACCCCTGTTGATAACATCAGAATAATATCAGTCAATGCATAAGTTTTCTTTAAAACATACATACAAACAAAAACTGTATGGATGTTACAAAAATGGCACAGTTTTTAAGAGACAACATACTGTGTAGAATTTCTGTGAATTAAAAGGTAAAAACTAGAAGAAATAAAACCCCACAAATGGAAAAGGGATGCCTCTTCACAAACAACAAAATAATTCCTATTTTATTTTTCTTGTGGACATTTATGGATGTGACAATTCTGAAGCAACACTTTCCTGACAATGAAAAATCATGCTTAAGAAATACAAAAAAAAACACTTTCAAAACTTGTGGTCCTCACATGGGTATTTACACCACCAAACAACTGATCCATCAGTATACAGTGGTGGAACCAGGGTATTTTCATGGGGTGGCCGGGTAGGGGCCAGCAGTTACTTTGGGGTGGTACAGAAAATATCATCATGCATGTATTGTAAGGTTGGATGATTGCCAAACATGAAATTTTTCCAACCTTAAAACACTTTAAAAGTACTCTACAGATGCCCAAATCACAATGATGTATCATATGCGATTGCTACAAAATTTCAATTTTAATAAAAAAAATCAAAAGTCACCCTTTTGTTGTTCAAACCTGTTTGATTAAATAAAACTTATGACATTCATTTGATGCTAAAATTCATAGCTCTCATTTCTAGGGGGAAAACGAGCAGAAAATAACCGACCTCGGAGCGCTATTAAGGAAAGCGTATCCCATCATGGATCGTGTTCTGGATATGACTCATGAGACTATTTGCTCGGGTCTCGCGAGATGTTTGCGAAAAGCTTTCCAATTTATGTTACACTACTCCTTATTAAGGTTATATCTTTATTTGATCTATGTTTGGCTAACATGTGTTTTTCTTTTGTTTTTTGGGTACAGCTGCTTTGATACAATACAAATAAAGCGCTAAAAAAATAAATCTGACTAGACCTGACTATATAATTAGATATTAAATATAATTTCCTAGTAAAACATAGTGTTACGCATTTTATTGTGAAAACAGAGTTATGCATATTGTAAAACTGCTTTTTATCTCATAATTATAAACACCACATTAATTAACGTTATATCTTTGCACTCGCTAAGTTTGTCCCACCGGGTTAGAAATAATACATTTACCGTGGGATGTTCATGCCCACTAGAACACTAGGGCCAAAAACAGGAAATACGTCATGAAAGTAGTCAAGTTGTCAAGTGCTAAGACCACAAGTGGGGGTATTTGGACACAACCAACATCTGCAATTTTTACAAATTACTAGAGATCCCCAGTTTATGACACACTAAAAGAAATTAGATAAAGTCTACCTAATATTTCTCAATAATAATTACTTATAAAAATGGAGTAATATTAGTTTATATAACCGACAACAGTTCATCTGCTTATTTTGAATGATAAATATTGAATTCCATTCCATTCCATTTTCTACCGCTTATCCGAACTACCTCGGGTCACGGGGAGCCTGCGCCTATCTCAGGAGTCATCGGGCATCAAGGCAGGATACACACTGGATGGAGTGCCAACCCATCGCAGGGCACACTCACTCATTCACTCACGCACTCACACCCTACGGACAATTTTTTCCAGAGATGCCAATCAACCTACCATGCATGTCTTTGGACCAGGGGAGGAAACCGGAGTACCCGGAGGAAACCCCCGAGGCACGGGGAGAACATGCAAACTCCACACACACAAATATTGAATAATTAAACACTAATTATGACTTATTCAGAGAAGCTTGAATTGTCCTAAAAATGGTCAGAAACAGGAGATCACATCAATTGCTTTTATTGACCAAATAACAAACATCTATAAAAACCCTTTGTGACAATGAACACAAGATTCATGTCACCATTATTGTGATCAGTGTTCACTTTAGTTGAGCAATTGACTCTTACGTTTATGCATTCGACAGACTCCTTACATTGTATTTATACTATGCATTATATTTGAGTATGTGCAATCCCCTGCGATTGAACCCATGACCTTGGCATTAGTAGTGTCATGCTCTTACCACTGAGCCACATAAAGCCCACACTGTTACACATTGAAACTTTATCATATCTGACTATTTAGATATAACCATATTTGCCATAGCAAATGAAAGTCAGATGAAAGTGCTATTAAACTGTCTGTTGAGTTGTGAATTTCTGAGCATGGCTGAGTTAATCGATTTTAAATTTGTGGTTTAGTGTTCCCTGGAGAAGTGGGTATACTCTCAATTTTAGCCCAGAAAAACGCCCTGTTTTAGAAACAGTGACATGTAAGACTATTCTATGTAGTTTAGGAAGGATTATGAAATTACTAAACCAATACTGGCCCACAGACTAGTGAGAGACAACTATGCATTTTGAGTTAACTATTCCGTATTCCTGTGAATGACACCTATTCTCTCACTTGGCAAGTCAGTAGTTTCTTTTTTACCTTTGAACAGCTGATTTGCAACAGATAGCGTGTAGCATAGCTAACATTAGCTGAGCTGCTGGCTGATGTTGATTCACTAGGACGTTTAACATTTTCAAATGAAATTTTTGTTTGGAACTCAAGCTTCATCTTACCGGTTCATCGCAAAAAGACAAATCATTTCAAGTAAACTTGTAGCAATATTTACCTAAAGTTAACCAATCTAAACAGTAAAGGCAGCGAGTACTAGCCATTTAGAGGCAGAGTAGCGTGGGTCATGGCTTTACCATCCTAGGAAAAAAATAGGCAATTTGGCTCGCAGATACTACTGAATGTTGCGTATCAGGGGGGGTTTAGAAGTGGGTCTACTCTGGACTGCACCGTATACCCTGGACTACACCTCTGCTTTAGTCCTGCCACGTTAAGTGATTTTGAGAAGTTACACAAATGCCCACACGAGGTGTATATGATTAATGTTGATTTCTAAGTATAATTTCTACACGGGACATGTCGTGGTAGCTTTATTTTGTCATTTCATTGTAGAAGCTTTCTCAAATCCATAAACTATTAAAACAACACCTAATTGCATTATGTATAATATTATACTACTGCACCAATCTCTTTTATTAGTAAAACAGAAGTGTGGCACATGAAACACAACTTTGACTGATGAAAGAGAAGTAAGTTTGGTACCTGCAAGAGTCAAGAGATCAACTAAAGTGAAAACTCATCACAAAAATGGTGACGTCAAATTAATCTTGTGTTCATTGTCACAAAGGGCTTTTATAGACGTTTGTTATTTGATCAATAAAAGCAATTGATGTGATCTCCTGTTTCTGACCATTTTTAGGTCAATTCAAGCTTCTCTGAATAAGTCATATTTAGTGTTTAATTATTCAATATTTATCATTAATAATGAGCAGATGAACTGTTGTCGGTTTTATAAACAAATATAACTACATTTTTATAAGTGATCAATATTGAGAAATATAAGGTAGACTTTATCTAATTTATTTTAGTGTGTCATGACTCATATCTGATAAATTGAGGTACTCTTTCCTTAAAAACATAGAATAAAATCTACATAATCTAATTGAGTGGAAATTCAGTAAGTTTGCATATAGTTGACTTTGCTACCTAATATATGTGAGTAAAATTTAACTGATTTGCATGAGTAATATTTACTAACCCTCAAGAATAATTTTATTCAGAGTAAAAGACACAGTTGACTACTACTGATCTTCATATAAAGGGTTGGACCGTCATTTTTGTTCAATAATCTTTGTATAAATCTCTTGAAAAAACATCAAGGCCATGTTACAAACAAATCAATGTTGGTCTTGAGTAATGTTTAATCAGCCCAAAAGCCAGCTAAAGTAAAGTATTTACAGGAATGCCATTGAATTTCAGTGCAGAACTTTGTTAAATATTAAATAAAGACAAACAACAGCAGACACACACACTCACACACACTTACCGGAATTATGTTTTGATTTTCTATCTTGACCTCTCAGACAGACACACCACATTATGCACTTTACTCTGAGTTCTTGATCAACATCTAAAGGATATAGTGTAAATGTTGCATTACACCATCTCAATATGTGACCCTGGACAACACCTCGGTTTATGCGTGAGGTGTTAGAATAGGACAATATCTGGCTGAGATACAGACGTTTCAAATCTGAGAGTGAAAAAAAAATCAAAATATTGAGAAAATGGCCTTTGAAGTTGTTAATCAGAGGCACCGTGGCCGGCCATCAATTCACAAAAATTTTGTTTCGATATATTTAAGGTAGGAAATGTACAAAATATCTTCGTGGAACACGATCTTTACTTAATATCCTAATGATTTTTGGCATGAAATAAAAATCGATAATTTCGACCCATACAATGTATTTTTGTCTATTACAAAAAAATCCTGTGCTACTTAAGACAGGTTTTGTGAACCACGGTCACATATAAGGTTTTTGTTCAAATCTAGGCCATTACTTCAAATTAAGCTTTCAGATGTGAAACATTTTTCGAGGTGAGAGATTTTGTTGATGGACTTCAGAAGTCATCTGATTTGCAGAAAATTCTATGCAACTGGGTTACTATAAAAGAGCTGACACGCTGTCTACTGTCAAACCGTATTGCAGAAACGGAGAGCAAAGATGCGTGTGGAAATCATTTTCTGGGTGACGGCTGCTTTTCTATCTTCACCTCTGATCTCAACATGTGAATCCAATCCACTGTAAGTGTCTTTCAGATCTAACTGTCTGTCACAATATCCGATTTGTGGGTACCATGAGTATTATAATTAAATCGTGGTATTATCGCGGTATATTATGCTGCATCATTTTATGTTGCGTTTTGTGACTAACAAAACACTCAAAATATAATAAATATAATAGATGTTAAGTATAGGCACAATAGTTTACACTGTAAATAAAAAAATTACAGGATTTTTCTATTATTGTATTTACAGATTATTTGTATTTTTACTGTTTTTCCTGTAAATTGTTTCATGTATATTTTAAATACGGTAGAAAATCCTCTTTTGTGTAACGCTTCTGTCTGCCCCCTTGTGTTCTCAGCCAGTTTCCCCATGTTTTTACCCCATGGACTCCCTTTCATTGAACCTTTTTTCTCATGAACTTCATTCCCCATAATGCATGCACCCCTTCACCCATCCTTGATTTCTCCCGCACCTGACACACATTACCTGGACCTGGCTTTTTCTGTTTCTTTCTTTCAAGTCTTATGGTCGATTATTGATGTTTACTGCTTGTCGGTACCTGTCATCTGTGGAATATTTACCTGTTTTCAGAATTACCTATTTTGGAGACATGATTGAAGTATCAATGGAATCAAGTCTGTTTTTGAACGTTTCCCGATGAACACCTACCTGACTTTGAAATGATCTGACTTACCTGTTTTTTCAAGCCCCTTGTTTTCACTTTGAATCTCTCTCTTTAAACACTTTTCCCCGGAATTCCGTGGTGAGCTTGTCTATTTGAACCCTTCAAATTTGGCAAATTGCAGAAAAAGACAGCAATTTACAAGAAAAATGGCAAAACATTTATGTATTATACTGTATATCCTGTATTTTTACTAGTTATTTACGGTGTAGTACTGCTGACCGAAAATTTCTGTTTTACAGTGTATGCTAAACTGTATGGCCCGGAATACTTATAAATTTATCGATCTCTTTTTTTAAGTCTTGAAAAATTTTGATGGCTTTGGCTTCCAACATAATTGAAAGACTAGTCTGTTTCTAAATATACACCTGATACTTCAATGAAAAAGTAATGCAGGTTTGGAATGGGACAAGGATAAGTAAATAGTGATGGAATACTCGTTTTTTTTGGTTAACTGTCCCTTTAAAGTAAACACCCGACCATTTGTCTCTCCAGTCACGTGATGATTGCGCCACAGATTCTGAAGGTGGGCGCAGTGACAAATGTGTTTGTTGAGATACAGGACAACAACAACCCACAGAATACAGAAGTCAATATACGAATACAGAACTTCCCATCTAGAGACAAGGATCTACACGTTACAAAAGTCACGCTAACAACAGAAAATAAGTTTCAGTCTCTCGCTAAAGTAAAGGTGAGCTGTGACACCCCTACTGTATATTTGTTTTGCTTGCTTCTGAGGTTTTCACATTATTCTGCTTGTCATTTGTGCTTCTGTGACTGTTTCGCCATTTAAAATGAAGAAGATAAACTTGTTGTTCTTCTCACTGCAGATACCTGACAGGAACAACATTTTTGATGTCAATTCTAGAGAAAAGCAATATGTGTATCTTGAGGCCAGGTTCCCTGATCGTAGGCTGGAGAAAATCGTTTTGGTCACCTTCCAGTCAGGTTACATATTTGTGCAGACAGACAAAACCATTTACACCCCAGACAGTACTGGTGAGAGAACTTTTGTTATTATTTAGTCACCTTTACGTTGGTTAGTACCTCAGTTTCTTTATTTGATCTACGGAAACAAAAAATGTATTTTTCAAAAGTGTTGCGTTATTATATATGATTTATTTTTACAACGGGAGTGGATTGGGACTGGGCAATCCATGCAAAAGTCAACCTTACACTGAAAAATAAAGTTTTTACAAAAGGTTTTTACCATACCGATAGCACAGATGTCAACATTTGGTTGTTAGTTATTGCGGTCCATGGGGAAACGCAGTGATCCGTGTGTACAGTTGTTAAATGGATTAAATAAAGCTTCGAGCTAACAAAAATTGCCTAAATAATTTTTTTGCACTATGAATTACTTGAGGAATCGTTTCAGCCCTATTTTTAATAAATAGTATATAGTCATGCATATAATTATCAGATATATTGTGTATTTTGTATAAATTGCATTTCGCGAGACTAACCCCCCATAAGACATGGTTCAATTCGAGCACTGGGTATAACGTCCACACTACGATGTTTATTGCATCAAATAATAAATGACAAATGATGACTTGAAAAAGTGTCATAAGCATCCTCTTAACTTATACCTCCAAGCAACAGTTATGATTAGAGGATAGTGTTATAGTAAGAGATGGGTCAAATGAGCTAAAAATCCCTTTTATAAAATAAAATAATTGCACAAGGTGAACCTTTCCAAATGTAACATCTAGAATTTTGTTCTAGCATTCTCTATGTATAAAGGAAAAATATTATATAATATAATTATAGGCCAGAAAGACCAGTCGTTTCATACAGTCATGTGACCACGATAATATTGAGACAATATTGCAATTGCGATAATAAGATAATATTGTTACATCCCTGTAATAGATACATTCTCTGATTATTTTGGAGTTAAAAAAACTACTGTGGAAAAAGACAAAAGACATGCATTGAAAATTAGCGAAGAAAGGGCGTGGACAGACACATCTGTTTTCGCGACTGACCTTGCTGCAATAAGATGCATAAGCAAATTTTCTTCTTCAGATGCAAACATTATGGAAGGGAAGTAAATGAATCACACGTCATTGCACTGGTATTTGCGACTTTATTTATCGCCCAAAAAAGCACATTTTATAATCTGCTCTCATATGCGCTGCTCTTTGTCAGTATGGGACTGAGATTATGTGACTGTGTTATTTAATGGGTGCCTTCAACCGCAGAAAAGTCCACTCCCACCGGCCCTTGTTTTAAATTGGCCTATTTGCCCTGTTAAGTAAATTTGACCTATATCACATCCAATAAAATAATCCACGTTTGAGTTGCGAAGATCGAAAAAAAAAAGTTGGGGTTGGAATGCCACCGTTGTGTTATACTACTAAATTATAACAAAACTGTTCCTTTAAACTTCGCTTTCACCCTCAGTGTCATATGTTGTGCACTTTCAGTCAAATACAGGATCTTTGCTCTGGACACCAGCATAAAGCCGACTGACAATCCTGTAATCGTAGAAATTGTGGTAAGTGTGTGTGTGTGTGTGTGTGTAACAGTGAAATAGTGTTCAAGATGACAGCATCGAAGTCATGACTAAAATCACTGCGTATTTTCAGACTCCAGATGGAATTGTGGTTAAGTATTTGGAGATCACTCCTGATGAAGGCTTGAAGACTCAAGAATACAAATTAGACAGTCCCATCAGGTTTGTGTTTGCAATAACGGTGTGTGTCAAAATTCCACGTTTCTCCATCCATACCTTAAAGAAATCCTGTTTTTTAAAAGGAACGGCATCTGGCAGATCGCAGTAAAGTATAGCAACAACCCTTATCTGAATTACACAGCACGGTTTGAAGTCAAAGAATACGGTGAGATGTTTACACATTTGATACGGGATCTGTCGTGTTCAAATTAAATGAGCTTCTGAATTCAAATTTCCAGTGCTGCCCAGTTTTGAGGTCACGCTTAATCCAGAAAGTCCGTTTTTCTACATTGATGATGAAAAGCTGAGGGTTAAAGTCCAGGCGAGGTAACACCCTTTACGTTGTGTGGCATTATCTGAACTATTTAAATGGTTCAAGGTGTCACTTGTTACTTTGGCAGGTTTTTGTTTGGGAAGCCAGTTGAAGGAAATGTTCTTGCGGTGTTTGGCATTCAAGGAAACCAAAGGAAAATAAATCTCCCGGCATCCATCCAGAGAGCACCTGTGAGTATAAAAAAGACTTTCACATGCACCTGCTCATGTAAAACACTCTCGTTTTCATAATGTTTTCTGTCTCCTCATCTCTCACACAAACCTAATGTCATCATAACATTTTTTATACACCTAAAGTCCATTTAGTTGGGTTTTTTGCATAAGTTTGCTGTGTTTGTAAGGGAAACTTCTGACAATCTTCTCTGTGAATTCTGTAGATAAATGAAGGTGAAGGGATAGTGGAGCTGAAAAGAAGCGACATTTTTCACATCTACCAAAACGATGCGGACCTCAACAACAAAATCTTATTCGTGTCTGTCAGTGTTAGATCTGTGTCTGGTAAGTCTTTTGTATGTTAAAGCACGTGGTTGGGCAAGTCCGTGAAAATGTCAACCTTTAAAGTGACTTCAAAGTTTTTACCAGCGATATTTGCTATGGCAACAGCACAGATTTTAACATGTTATGGCAAAAAATACCCAGGTAAGATCTCTATTTCAATTTGTAAAGCCCTTGTTTTATTTTTGGTGCATGATTTTTCATAGTCAGGTTAGGACCATTTTCAGGATTGTCACATCCATAACACTTCATATTCCTCATAAATGGACACATTTAAATGATTATAAAATAACTATTTCATTTTCTTTAAATAGGCATCACTTCTCCATTCATTGGGTATTATTGTTTCAGGATTGTTCATTTTATTTCACAGAAACCCTCAAAAAACCGCATCCTTTTTTGTCATATCCATAACACATGTTTATTTTCCTTTTTTTAATAGATTTTTTTTCAAAACTGAGAGTTTTTATGTTTAGACTCTATGAACAACGGTTCTATAGAATATAAACAGATGGTCAATATTACCTAACAAATTCATTTTCTGAGCATTCTATGTCACGTCCATAACGCAAAATGTCACGTCCAATTGCCCATAAGGAATGTCATTGAGTAGCAGGAAGTCATCAGCATTCACAGACAGATCCACAAAATGAATGAACAGTTTCTGAAAGCCAAACTGAAACATGATAAAGAATTATTACCTATAATCCATGACATCATAAAATGAGCTTGACCTTGAGTGTGCCATTTGCAAAACGTAGATATTGAATTTAGTTTGTTATTCTTAATCCTGCAGTTTTGCCAGAGTACAGCAGACTTTTTAAACTTGGGGTAAATACTGTGCAAGATAAAATGTTCATTAATTCATTTCCATGCCACTACTTGTCAACCTATATATTTTTTGGTGACAAGTTGTTTTTAATACTTTTCATTGGTTCAATATTTGCAAAAACTTCAAGGGCGTCCAAAAGTAGGATTCATTTGGGAAACAAACAGACAACATCGAGATACAAGGTTTCCGCCCGACAGTGACGGTTGACACAATTTGTGTGTGTGTGTCTCATTTGACATCATCATTTCATATCGGCTCTGTATCATGTGTGTGTGTGTGTTACAGGTGAGACGGTGGAGGCCACAAGGGGAGGGATCCATATAGCCACAACACCATATTCCATTCAATTCATAAGGACCCCAAAGTATTTTAAAAAAGGAATGCCCTTTGATTTCACTGTACGCAAACGTCACAACAAAATTTACACATTTTCAAAATGCAGATGCCAAATAAACTAGTTTGAAAAATGGACCCTTACGGCAGGTTTACAACAAACACTCACCAGCTTAAAGCTGTTTTATTATAGGAATTCCAGTGCTTTTTATAATTCAGTTACAAATGGTTTCAAAGCAGATTTGCATAATAAATTGTGCAATAATTCAACAGCATATAGTATGTTCAATTTTAGCTTTGATTAAAAAATGTTCCTTATTGGAACATTTAGCTTTCCTGTAGCTCAGTGGTAAGAGCATTGTGTTAACCACCTAAGTTTGTGGATTCGAACCCAGGGGATTGCACATACTTAGAAACAAAATGTATAGGATAATGCAATGTAAGTCGCTTTGGATAAAAGCGTCGGCCAAATGCATAAATGTAAATGTCATGTATCTCTGTGTTAAGGTGTATGTGACAAACCCTGATAAAACACCAGTAGGGGGTCTTAAAGTGGAGCTTGTGGACCCTGCCGAGCGCAACCTGGATCAACAAAATTCAGAGCAGAGCACAGACAGTAATGGACTGGTCAAGTTCAGCATCAATACAGGAACACATTCCACTGGACTAAAAATCAAAGTGAGCAAGTCTTAACCGCAATTTCACTTAGAAGTAATACCACAACACGCCATTCAAATTTTACAAAACCGTTTTAGTGGTTGTGTGTTCATGCAATAGAATGTGCTGTTTGGTTACCAACTTTCTTAAAAATTCCTTAATTGCTCTTTATTAGAAGCATTACTGGCAGAATAATAAATGCACGTTTGTTTCTCAGAAATGAATACAATAGGGTGTTACAATGTGTCGGTTTTAGGGTATTGTGAGCGACCGTGATAAATAACATTTGTGAGGAATTCTCCAGGTGCGCACCCAGGATCCTAGAATAAGCCTGGACAGACAGGGAGTGAATGAGATGGAGGCTTATCCCTACAATCCTAAAGCCGGCTCCCAAAATTTCCTGCACATCCATGTAACTAACAGAATGCTGGAAGTAGGAGAAACAGTCCAGTTCAATCTGCATCCCGGTGATCCTGCCGCTGGGAATCAACAATTCACATACATGGTGCGTGTTCATATTTTGAGTAACTCTCTGTTTGAGCACTAAGAAAACATTAAAGCGTAAATTTGTCGGCGATAAAACTGATCCATCGCTTTCTTGTTTGTTTTGAATCAGATCCTCAGCAAAGGACACATTGTGAGTGTCGGCAGTTACACAAGGTCCGGAAATTCCCAGATAGTACTGAATATTAAAGTCACTAAAGACATGGTGCCGTCTTTCCGCTTTGTGGCGTATTATCATGTGGGATCAGATGAGGTGGTGTCTGACTCCGTCTGGGTTGATGTGAAGGACACATGCATGGGAACGGTGAGAAGCACTATACAGTTACATGTCCGTGTCTTCACCAGACACGAAATTGCAGCACATTAGAAGAGAAATACGTGTTTTTCCGTGTGTTAATTTTCACACTCTCTGCCGATAGTTTAAAAACAGCCGATGATGAGGGCCTATATATCCTGTCAATCAAGAGAGGACAGGAAAATGCAATGAATTTGCGCTCTGTATATAGAAAATGTTAAGAAAACTTCATCCATTTGATTTTGAATGTTAATATTCATTAGACTAATTAGTAACATTCAGAAATATTCATATAATATTTAAAATCTGTATCGTTATCAACAGATATCACTCTGATTAATCGTGTATTGACATTTAGTATTGATTCATCTCCATTATAAACATTTTTTAATCATCCATTATTTTATTTATATATTTGCACATCTCGGCTGGTGTAGACAGTGTCAGGACTTCACTACACATTTAACAGGGATTAATCATTTTTTCCATGACATTATTCTCCTGCTATCTATTAAAACAGTAATGCTCTTAATCAGTCACATAATAGTGGTAAATAAAAGGGATTAAACGATAGTGTTCAAATTTTTTTTCCCTGCCTCACAAAAAAAGCTTAAAGTACAGAAAGACTCTAAGAGTTCAGATTATCGTCCATCTGGTACTATTACTTTGACCATCACTGGGGATCCAGGAGCGAAAGTTGGACTGGTAGCTGTGGATAAAGGCATTTATGTGTTAAACAACATGAACAGACTCACACAAGCCAAGGTAACACAACTGATCTTCTTCTTACAATAGATTTCACAACACCTATACACGACAACTTTCACGATCAAAAGGTGTCTTAAGATAGCCTTAATCATTGAATGTTTCACATTTATTCTGTATTGATGGAGGGAATTCGCTCATATCTTCCTTAGATCTGGGATTACGTGGAGAAAAATGACATTGGCTGCACAGCAGGAAGTGGGCGGGACAGCATGGGTGTGTTTTATGACGCAGGGCTGCTGTTTCAATCTGACACGGCAAAGGGCACCGAAAACAGAAGAGGTGTTTCATACTGTTGAATGGCTTCTATAGTGCACATGTTGTCATGTTATGTGGTATTTATTCAGTATTTATTTATTTATTTTGTTTTTCAAAGAATTTTCTTGCCCATCTGCACCGAAGCGAAGGCGTCGGGATGTTGACGTACGGACACTCAGAAACACACTTGGTCAGTCAGAAATGAACATCTTTAAGCCATCAAAATAATTTCAATTTTTTTAATGTTATAATAGTTATCACTAGTCAAGATTATAAATACGAAGTTGAAATTACTTTTAAAGAAGGTTCAAATATACGTAGAATGACTGGAGTGGGTTAATGTCTTTTGAAGCGTCAGAGAAATGTTGAAATTTGTCAGAGAAAACTAAGGATCACTGCAAATGACATGCACACTGTAAAAATGCATTTTTTACATAATTTTACTGTATTTATTTTTCAGATGTTTCACACACAATGTCCTGTTTTTTACAGGATTTTGAAATACAGTCAAATTTACAAAAAAACAAACAGGAAAAGCCAAGTCATTTCGCTAAATCTAGAAAATATTGAAACAAGAATAACTTGTAAAAGAGCTGCAAGCAGCACCACCAGGGCCAAGCCCACACTTTGCAGCGCTTTACCCAGCGTACCACCACACCCTGCCCACACTTCCCACTCAGTTGATGTGACTGACCCAGCATCCCGAGAAGAGCTTTCAGAGGTTCAAACATTGACATGTGTCAATGCCGAAGGGGCTGAATTAATAGCGTAGAGCAAAAGTAGCAGAAATACAGAATATAGGAGGAGCAGATGTCAGATATGACACCTTGTTTCTGTTTGAATATATTTACATATATTATCAAACACTTTAAGTTGAACTACATACATCTCACTTTATTTTATTACTCAAATGGCACTACGATTCTTTAAGTACTTGCACTATTTTTGCACTCACTTGCAAATTGAAATGTGCGACACAAGGCTTGAACCAGCAACCTTTCGAACATGAGACTTGCAATTTATCATGTTCGCCACTCAGTTAGCTTGCTTCGTCCTGCTGATATCAAAATTTTCTGACAAACATTTCAAAAGTAAGAGGCAAAAATATACTATTTTCAAATCTCAAGACCCATATGTGGCGCTGTTCCCCATTTTGGCAAGGATTCCCGTTCCGAGGTGTCATTGACACGTACCAAGTGTCATATCTGTGAATTGAAAATTGGCCGAGTTACTGCATCCAATACATTTTTGGGTCAACTTTGAAAAGTTTGTGAAGTCATAACTTTTGAGCAACGTTGAAAATCACAATTCTTTTTCTCACGTCTGTGCAGCTCCTTGCGAACGATTTAGTAAATTGTGCTCACAAACAAATGAGTAATTCCAGTCTTGTCCAGTCCAGTTTGTCTTTGTCTGTGCATCTGTGTGTGTGTGCGTGCATGCAACTTGTCTTTTTCACTCCTTCTCCTGTCCACCAATAAGCTGGTGTGTGGTGGGCGTTCTGGCGCAATATGGCTGCCGTCACATCATCCAGGTAGATGCTGCACATTATTGGTGGTTGAGAAGTTCCATGTGAAGTGCTTTGAGTACCCAGAAAAGCGTCATATTCAATTCATTTTATAATTCATCAGATTTATAAAGTGTGTGATGTATTTCCCCCTTGTATGACATGTGCGAGGCTCTTTAGAAACTATTTCGGAGATTTATTCCTTCAAATGCCGGCGGTCTTCAGACTAGTTGTTGAATGTTTTGATTGATTTGACATTGTGTAGTTTCTGGTGAAGATATTTATTTTGGAGACATTGGGCTAGCAATATAATACTGCTCTCTGCCCTGTAGATCCAACTTTGTCTGGAATCAGCAAAAATGAGTTGTTTCTGTAAATGTTCACCTATTTTACTTCAGTGGGAGAATTTAATGGGACTCTGAAGAAGTGCTGCATGGATGGGATGGTGAAGAATTTGCTGGACTACACATGCGAGCGTCGTTCCGAGTACATCGAGGACGGTGAAGAATGCAGGTTAGCTTTCCTGCGATGCTGCAGCGAGATGATCAGAATGGAGGAGAACACCATCGAGACAGAACTGATTCTTGCAAGAAGCGGTAAGAAACAGACACATCGGTTTTAGAGCTGTGTTGTCTTTTAGATTTGAAATAGTTCATTCTGCAGGCTACAGGCTTCTCGGTGTGAATTGTGATCTCTCTGATTATAAAGTTTTCAACTTTGTGTATACATATTTGTTTGTTGTTATCAGTATAGAATAATATAACAGATGCCATTTTTTGCCACCGTTGTTTTTCTTGTCTGTGGATTTGTTTTTATTTTTGGACAGATGATGATGATGATGAAGATGATGAATCAATAGAACAGAGCTTTAAAGAGTTCACTACACGCAAACATTTCGATGAAAGCTGGCTTTGGGAAATTGTAAACCTTCCTAGCTGTGAAAGCTGGTCAGTATAATCATCATTACAAACTACGAAATGCAGTTTAGTTCACAATGCTACAAACTAAAAACCCTTTTGCTACCATTAGAAGAGAGATTTTTTCCATACTGTAAATGTTTCCGTTACGTTTGGATTTTAAAGCAATGGTTCTCTTAAAAATGATTAACTCATGCTCCCGCATGATCTTCTTTCTTTACGAGCAGAATCTACATTATGGTTTTCCAAACCAAAACGTTCTCATTGGTCGGTGTCGATAGAATCGTGGTTATTGCCACGACAAATATTGCCAATGTGTTCGCTGTGAGCCCAGTTTGATATCTGTCTCGGAGGGTCCTTTGCCGATCTCCACCCAATGCTTTCCTCCTAACTCTCCTAGTAATATTACATTAAAAGCATAAAAGCCCTTAAAAACTTACATTGATGCATGTCTATTCCCATCCATTTGGCGATTTTGCATAGAAAAAATGCTTTACGAAAACACCAAGATGTGCATAACTTTTGTAAATGTGCATAAAAAACCTATGTGCTCATGTGAGTCGGATAAATGTTTCATCCGATAAGAAGATATGCAGAAATCATTCAATCCTAAATGCACATCCAAAACGTGTATATTGTGTACGTGTGTGACACATTTTGCTTTTTCACAAGCAGAAAAATATTCTAAAGGAAATGCGAAAGCTTTGTAATATTTTTCAATCTTTCTCAATAAGTTTATTACTGAAGTTAGATGGACTGTGCTGTATAGAATAACTTGTTCGATAACATTTTTTTGATAAAAATATTTTTTTTCTAACGTTTTGTCTTCAGTGAGGAATCTTCTGTCAGCATAAAAAAAACCCTGAAAGACTCAATAACCACATGGGTGATCACTGCTATAAGCTTGTCTAAAGATAAAGGTACATATCACAGATGCTGACATCCGTTTTGATATCTTGAGACAGAATGAATCATAAAACATCTTTGTTTTTTACTCAAAGGCATTTGTGTTGCTACTCCTGAGGAGGCTGTCGTAAAGACAAATTTCTTCATTGATCTGAAACTTCCCTACTCTGCCGTCGTCAAAGAGCAAATCGAAATCAAAGCTGTTATTCACAACTCAATTACGTCTTCTAAGGTTTGTTTGTGTCAGTCTCTATGCGCACAGAAGTTTGTAATGTATTCTGATGTTGCTCATCTGAGTTATTGGCTGAAAATTTCAAAGTCATTGCAGGTGTTTTGATTGACTTTTACTTTTGAATCCGATCGATTTGATGGTTTTAATTCTCCACATATTGTTTTGATATAAAAAAGAAAGAGAAAGTGTACGTGGAACTACTTCCAACTGATCGTATATGCAGTGAGGCCGGCAATAAGAAGAAACACCGTAAAACCATTGAGATTGAGCCTATGAAGTCTTATTCTGTAACCTTTACAATCGTTCCTCTGGATATTGGACATTTTGACATCGAGGTGAGGGCCGTGCTTGTCACCATGGGCACAGTGGACGCAGTTAAGAAGGAGCTTAAAGTGGTGGTGAGCCATTTGCATCCATCCATTTTGTGCTGCATATCTAAGATAGAAAAATATCACTTGCCTAGATTATGTGTTTGTGTAAACTGTAAACATTACTACTTAACTTTTATGTTTGAAACATACAGTAGAAATTCAGGTTTCTTTACATAATGCAAATGACCTCAAATTGACAGTTAAACATAGAGATCTTGCGTGATATTTATGTACTTGATCAGTAACTAATTCTTGTTTATTTTGAGCCAAAATAGCTTTATCAGCTTTAAAATATCTAATGTTATATAATATCAAAACAAAGTCTTGATACTTTTTTCTATAACTTTTTCCCGGTCTCCGACAAAGACAAACGGTGTGTTGACCACAGCTAATGAATTCACTCATGATCTGGATCCGGCCCAGCACAGTAAGATTCTCGGACAACATTTTTTTCTGGAACATATACAGCTGGTCCATTGCTACCTTGTTTTGCTCTTCTGCCAACACATGTATCTCTTCACAAAACTCTGTGTCACTTTTAATATTTTGTATTGCTCATTAACAGGTGGAAATCAAATATTACGGATTCAGAGGCCTAAACTGAAGGATCAAATGCCAAACACTGATGCTAAGACACACATCCGTGTAAGAGGTACATCACATCTTAATCTGCCGTTTTCCGATTGGTCTTGTGAAATCTTGTGAAAAAAATTATTCAGAAAAACTGAAAATTTGTGGCCGCTGGGCGCTGCTGGGGTGCTAGAGATAAACTGTAAAATAATATAAACAATTTCTTGTTAAATTGCATTTTCCCTCTTTACTTGCAAATTTGCGGTCTTTTTCTGTAATTTTACCTTTTTTTGACCGTATTTAAAAAAACTTTAAATCTGCAAAAAGAACCGTTAAATCCTGTTTTTTATGATTTACGTGGAAGATCTGAAAAAAAATGACAATGAATTTTTTTTTTAATTACAGGGTTTTTACAGTTTTCATGGATAACAGGGTTTAATAGTTGAGTGTAGGTTTGAGCTGCAGATAAACTGTACTTTCGACCTTCAATGCAGTAGTATGTTTGAAGAAAGTAATGTTCTGTAGCTGCCAAATAAATACCTGTATTGAAGTATGTGTTGTCACTTGTGCAGGCAGTCCATTAGATCAGCTGACCGAACAGGCCGTCAGCGGGGAGGATCTTGGCCGCTTTATTCAGAAACCATATGGATGTGCTGAGCAGAACATGTTGAGATTGGCATTGCCTGTAATCGCCACCCATTACTTGGACAAAACCAACCGGTGGAACGATGTGGGGGTGGACAAACGCACAGATGCTCTTGAACACATATCTACAGGTTCATGCTTTACTAAATTTCACTTCATATTTATAATTACGTTTGCTTTCTATTGACAGGGTAAATAAATCAAGATTGCATTAGCACTCAAATTAATACTTTGAAAAGTTGTTTAACAAGTAAAATATTGGCCTACAAATATTGGAAAACACAAAAGTTATATTTTGCCTCAGAATTGAACTTGAACAAGTTAAAGGCACTAAAATAGTATAAACAAATAAAAAAAGGTCTATAGAAACATGAAACAAACAAATAAATAATACAATGACAAAATCATCTAACATAAAAATGAAACTAAAATTAACATGAAAGCCATTTATTTAATCTAAATTAAAATAGTAATATAAACAAATCTATAATAACTTTGATATGAATATTGGTAACACTTTTACAATAAGATTGTATTTGTTAACATTAGTTAACATTAGCTAACAATCAACAATGTAGTTGTTGAGCATTGCTGAACAATTTGCCTAAATAAACATGAAGTAATATAAATAAATTCTGTAAAAGTATTTTTCATAGTTAGTTCATGTTAAATAATGCAGAAACCTTAACAAACACAACCATATCAAAAATATTTTTGCAAGGCATTTTTAAAAAATGCAATGTACGTATTGTGGAAATGTAGGCATAATAATCCAAATCAATCAACTAAGTTGATGTTTTTTGCTATCGTACAAGGCTTGTAAAACAACTAATTTGCCTGATTTACAGCAATTATTAAAAAAAGTTCTTGTTTTGGTTGAAGGTGTTATGACGGAACTCGTCTATCGCAACAGTGATAATTCCTTCGGGTTTTTTAGTGGATCACCTGGCAGTATGTGGTGAGTTTTTTTATTTATTTATATATAGCAACTAATGGATCACCTTTCAGTGCTGTAGAAATTCTGATCATTTGAGTTTGTTTGGGGAAATTTGTTTGGGAACCTTACAAAGATAAAACGTAACTTCACAACTTGTCCTTCAGAAAAATCAATGGCTTAACATTACATCTCAAAATTATTAATTGTGTTAAAATTTGTACAAATTGCTTCTTAACTGTTTATGTAATGACTGAGGTAAGCAATCAACACAATCAAAAAATAAATAAATAAAACGATGCCTAATTTTAAATGGAGTACAACAAAGGTTTTATTCAGTTTAGTAAAGGTTAAAGTTTCAACTTTTTATATCATTTCTTCTACATGTCATTATGACAGTGTTGGTTCTAAATTTTTTTTTTTTTGTTCAGGTTAACCGCATATGTTGTCAAAATGTTTTCAATTGCAACAAATCTGGTTCCAATTGACCGGCAGGTGATATGTGGTGCTATTAAATGGTTAACGTCCAAACAGCTAGGGAATGGAGCTTTTCAACAGGTAGTAGGCATCTAGATCGTTAAATGCATAATATTTTGCGTGGAACCACGAGCCGTTTTTATTGTTTAGCAAAAGTTGTATTGAGTGAAAAACTGAGATAAGTTTGTTGGTCAATGGGGACACTTAACAAGGTTAAACGTACCCAAACAATGACCATGGAAACCAAATTTCTGTCAGACTTGTAATAAAAGATTTTAATCGATGACTATAGATTAACAAAGTTCGGGAGAAGCCAGAGCATATAATTAAGACTGGCTGGTTTGCAATCAGCAATCATAGACTCTACCCTATGAGCTCTAGCGAACCAGCACATAAGTAGACAAAGATTCTTACCTGATGCCATCTCTAAAGGATTACACATCCCACCACCTCGTCCTAGGCTCCTCTACTTGAGCTCTTGTCGATAGCAGAACTCCAGGGGGTGAGTTCTGGATTCGGCCGTTTCTAATCTTGGCACACTCGCCCCTATCTGGGGCCGGGAGCGTTCCGGGATCCGATGGAATCGGGGAGCTCGGAACCCGCTCCCCGGACAGCACACCAAACATGCATACTTTAACCACCCCTGCTATCTTCATTATCTGCTCAGGTGAACTCGTGAAACACTAGCTGCTGTGAAAAGAACAAATTCAAAGAAACCAAATCCCCAACATACCGAAACAACGACCACAGAAAACTATAGAGGAAAACAAGCTGAACATGAAATACTGTTCCTTTACCTGTCATATGTGCATGTTCTTTAAGCCCTAGCTAGTTATTTTTACGATTAAGGTTTAATATAAATTTCTGTAGTGGTTGTTTAGTTACTTTAAGCCGTTTCCTTATAATGTAATGAGGGAGAAACGCTTAACGGGCGATTTGTCACTTTATCCATTTAATAAGGATTCGTTCTCTTAACAGCAGCTAGTGTTTAAGGCATAAGTAAGTATTGACAGAAATGGATTATTCATGGTCATTGTGTTGGTACGTTAAACCACGTTAAGAGTTTTAGAAAGTTATCTGACTCGGCTCCTACCGACCGCAGATTTCAAGTTTACAAACCACTTATTCCTGCGTTTTTCAGTCAATAAATTTCCCCCTTCATGAATAATACCTTCTTCTACACAATTGAAATGCTTGTGGTTTCATAGTTTAATTGATTTGAACAGTCATGGGCCTTTTTGAGTATGTGGGAGTGTATTCCTATGGAGAATATCACTGCCTGCCCACCATCGGCTCTGTGCATGTTATTTTTCATGGTATGTTCATTAAGTTGTACTGACTGTAAAAGTAAGTGTGTATTTAAATGAAATGCTTTGCTTTGTTTTAGCAGGGTTTAAGAAGCGTGCTCTACGATACAGCTTATGTTCTTGTTGCCCTCCAGGAGGGGAGAGTGATTTGCTCTAAAGATGTACCTGTACGTATGGAAAAAAACTATTCTCTGTGCATATAACCTTATTTATGACATAATCGCATTAAGTCATTCATTATACAGGTGGCATAGACCACAGATTGATGGCTGCAGATAAACAACTTCCATTTTGCAGCTGATACAATGAAACCTCCATATTTCGTGATTTTATTTGTTGTTGCCTTAAGTCATTATTCTGAGTCACTTTTTATGTTCGTCACTGAGTTTTGCAAATATAAAACCAATAAAAAGAAGCACTAAAAACAGCTTTTCGATTTCGACAACACATTATTTAAGTACAGTGTTTTGTCTATTTCCTGAAAAGCAGCGAAATTGGACAGGTTTCAGAAGCACAGCGACGATTAAAAAAAGCATTTCTGTGTATTTCAGAATCTTGAAGATTATGAAAAGAAATCAATTGCCTATATTGAAAGTCAGATTTCATCAGAAAAGGATCCGTCTGCTGTCGCCATAGCCTTATACACGCTGGCCAATTCTGGCAAACACAACAAAAACATTTTTCAAAAGTATTTCATCGTGTCTTCAGGTGATGAAATGAATACCCAAAGACATTGCACTGACACTTGAAGGTTGATATGAAGTAGTTTGTGTTTATGTGCTCTGTCATAGATGGAAGTTACTGGAAGGATACGAATTTTCTTTCCAAGCTGGAGGCTACTGGATATGCTCTTCTCACGCTGGTGAAGATAAAAGACTTTGGCGCCGCGGAACCTGTCGTGAGATGGCTGCAAAAACACCAGAAACACATGGGAGACTACGGATCGTCTCAGGTGAAATACGTCAGCTTTCCACCAAGCATCATGCCTGATCTATTTGATAATAAATACATCACTAACTTTGTGAAGACACTTTTGTTTGTTAATAATTGCAAGGATGATTGAATGTTAAGAATGCTAAGCTATTAGCATTAGCAAGATTGATAATTTAGTTGATAATTCAACATCAAATGGAGATGGTGGTCTAGTGGGTTAAACCACTAAACTGGTAAATCAAAAGGTTGCTGGTTCGATCCCAGCAGCCACCACCAGTGTGTCCTTGAGCAAGACACTTTACTCCATGTTGCTCCAGGAGGATTGTCCCTGTAATAAGTGCACTGTAAGTCGCTTTGGATAAAAGTGTCTGCCAAATGACTAAATGTAAATGTAAACATCACAACATGCCCGCTATGTTTTACAATCATTTCAGTGCACATGAATCAAAGGCATACTATATTATGGAGATGGTTTCTCAAGGGTTCACATTATTTTAATTTGCTTCTGTTTTTTTCTGACCTCAGACAACAGCTGTGGTCTACCAAGCTTTGGCGAAATACTTTGAGGAGGTAAAACCAGCGGATCATTCAGATCTAGTAGTAACAGTCTCCCCTACAGCAAGGCGATCTACTACACTGCGATTTACCAAAGGCACTGAGGGTTTACGGCACTCGGACAAGGTGAGAAAGTCACAGACATGAGAAGATTGCAAATTTCTTGTACTATCCACCGAACATGTATATATAAATCTTGATGTTGTGTACAGTTTAACGCCGATACCAACTTGACAGTAAATGCGATAGGAACGGGAAAAGGATCCATTTCTGTAAGTTTGTGGTTCTCTTCTCATCACAGACACTTTTCAACAAGCATGTTGATTAATGGCAGAAATACTTATGCAATGTTAAACAACAAGAATAATCTTCTTGGTGGTACCTTTTCAGTTCACGGTGTCATTGCATTGGAGAATGGAGAGTAAATGAAATGAATTGTTATAGGGAATATTGTAGTTGTGAAGAGTGTGGTTTAAAATAAGCCACCCTGGAATGGTTGTCATTCAGTACAGTTATTTGTGATTTGTTTAAAAAGAAGCAACACATCATTTCTAAAAAACTGTTTATACATTTAGGTTACTTTGGCATGCCTGCATGTTGTGGTTCATATACATTTTCTTGAGCTTTATTTAAGGTTTGAGAAATCCATTTCCAGGTTTTCAGATCTTTTTATTTAAGAAATTATATAGCTCTTGTCTTTTCAAACCTGTTTGACTTTCTTTCTTCGGCAAAATACAAAAGAAAATATTTTGAAGAATTTTGGTGACCAAAAGCCATTGGTACCCATTTACTTTTAAGGGAAGTCAATGGGATGAACGTTTTTCTTTTGCCATCATTTTTCAAAAAATCGTATTTCGTGTTTGTGTAGAAGAAAAAGGTCGTACAGGTTTTAAATGTAAGGAGAGTGGACAGGTACATTACTGTGAATTGATTACTGATGTTAAAGAATGATGAAAAAAATGTGATTAGTTACAAGTCAAGGACACTTCATTTTATCATTTTAAATAGTAATTTATTTCACAAGTTCTTCTATGCAGATAATGGTGTAGGTTTGAGTGTAGGCGTATTTGTAAGTGGAAATGTTGCTTTACAAATCAGGCCTGCTGCTTGGCTGCAGCGCTTTCAAGATCCGTAGGATCCCTAGAATATCTTACGTCCTTCCTGAGTTGATCAAATCCTTTTAGAGTTTGGTTTTTATGCAAACAAGCTGCTGTTTTGCGTGTGCGTCTATGAGCAATGTTGTTGTGAAACGTCTGAGACGTGATTATTACTTGTAAAGACACTTGGACTAGAACGAAACTTATCGATGCTTTAGACTGAAGAGAGAGAGAGAAGGTAAGATGTCTTGACTATTTATAGAGGCTCTCTCTCTCTTGAACTGATATGTCAGGTGCTGTGATTGCTGAAAGCGGACCAGCCGAGTTGATTATCTGCTAGTTCTCCTCCCAAACTTAGTTAATAAAACATCATTTGATACAAACCTAAAATGTTTTGAAAGTATTTTCATCTCATTGTGTATTTTTTTGCATGATACGATTTCCTGTGGTTATACATGTGTTGTTTTTGCTTTCATTTCTCTCGCAGGTTTTAACGCTTTACTATGCAAAACCTGGGGTGAAGAACACCGATTGCAACTTTGAGCTCAACGTGGACTTTCAAAAAGACCAAACACGTACTTTAATCTTAATATCACACTCATGAGTTCCTCGAGTTAAAAGGCACAGTTTATAGAAAAAAAAACCTGTCATCGTTCATTTACCCCTCGTTTGGTTGTTAACCTGTATGCCATTCTTCAGTTGAACACAAAAGAAGAGAGTTTGAGAAATGTCTCAGTGGTTTTGTATTCATACAGTGAAAGTCAAACGAGCTCATTGTTGTTTTGTCATCAAAATTCTTCAAAATATCTTCTTTTGTGTTCTGAAGAAGAACGGAAGTCATACAAGTTCGCAATGATCTTAATGAATCTTAATGAACCTTAATGAAAACATAATTTCCTGCAGATTCCTCTGAAGGCAGTCCTATAAGCTACAAGCTCACCATTGAAATCAGGTCAGACAAGTCATTACTTTTCTCTGCATCATCATATACACTAGCATGGAAACAGAAGTGCAGTACAGAGGATTGATTTCACGTCACTCTGGAATATTTGATCTGACAGGTTCCTGTTGACTGATCGCAATGCTGACATGACCATTTTGGACATCGGCTTAATGACGGGCTTTGAAGCAGATACAACCAAAATGGATAAAGTAAGTGACAGAAATGTGTTTCATAAAGATTTCGTTCAATGAATCAGGTATCTTAAAAACACAGAAGTTAGCATTTACCTCTGGGGTTGTTTAAAGATACGATATCGGTTGAATCGGTTACGACTGTCCATAAAGTCAGTTATTATTAAAGTTTAGAGTGAATGAGTTTGTTGTGTATCATCTCATGTTTTTGCCTCAAACAGTAGCAGATTTCTACAATATCACAAGTCATCAAATGTTTTTTTTACAGTAGTAAACACAGGTTGCATTATTGGTGACTATTAGCATACATATTAATATTAACAAGATGCGCCACTGCCGTTCAAATGAATGAAAGCAATGCTCAATATGGGTGCTCCAGAGAATGAAGTCCCGACTTCCAGTAAAACAAGCCAATCGTCACTCAATAAAGACTGACGAATCTCTGAGGCGGGGCTCTTGTGAGGCAGTTGCCAGTCTGAACCTCGAAAAAGGGGATTTGTTTTGCAATTTAAGCTTAGCAAACCAAAGTTATGATACAGTTCATGTCATGTTTAATTATTGATTGGAAATATGCTGTTAAATTGTGATTCTGGATCTGCCATCTCCCATTCAAGTACATAGGACTTTGGACTTGCTATGATGTAAATAACTACCCATAGGCGTTGCAAACATGGCCGCTGTGTGGAACGACGTCCATTAACGGCCTTTGTTATTGGTTTTAGATTTTTTGTAACAATTCATTTTTTATTCTCAGCTAGTGAATGGAGTTGACAGATATATTCAGAAATATGAATTTAACAAAGAGCTCTCTGAAAGAGGATCTCTCATCATCTACCTGAATACGGTAAACTGTCATAGTTTAATATAAATAAAACATGTATTTGTGCCAGATAAACAAAAAACAACAAGTACACTTGTCTAATATGTCGATTTTGAAGGTGTTTACGTTTGAAAAATAAATATTGTTCTATTTAATCTCACATTTTAACTTTATATAATTATAATCACATTTAATATTAACTTTAAAAGTTGATTAATTATTCTACAACATAATGATCAACTGACTTTAATGTTTCACCCTTGTTATGCCTATTCTGATCTGATCTGAAACTATATTTGAATTATGACCCTGGTCTGTTTTTTTTTTTTGTCAGGTCTCAAATATGAGAAAGGAGAAACTTGTCTTAACAATAAACAAAATGATTAACGTGGATACACCTCAGCCAGCAAGTGTCAGTATTTATGAATATTATTCCACCGGTGAGAAACGACACAATCCATCTCTCTCTCTCTTGCACAAATTGGTAGAAAAACACTTGGTCTGACGGTTGTTGTTGTGCATCTCATTTTGTTTAGAAAAGCCATGTGTGGAGTTTTATGACACACAGAGAGAAAAGGGTTTGCTGGACACCCTGTGTCACAGTGAGGTGTGCTTGTGTGCCGAGGGTGAGTTATGTATAACATTATCGTGATCTTATGCTGAAATGTACAAAATACAAAAGTTTTGATTTTCATTCAAACTAAATCATACTTCAAACGTTTAAAAGCACATGCCACCATTAAATCACAACGCTGTGTGTTGTGATTAACACCACATTGAATTGAAGACGTCCATCCGTTCTCTTCCAGAAAACTGTCCCAAAGTTCTTAACCGAGAAACTACAGATAATCGCCATAATGTTGCCTGTGATGGTCGCACAGATTACGGTCAGTGTCAAATACGGTCAGTTGGTGTTTGGTATTTTAGCACTTATCTACACCAAAAGCTTAACTGTTTGTGTTTTAGTGAAGCAGAATAACACGAGCTCACTGTGTTTGAAAATCACAATCACTGTATTGTCACGATAAATGTACAGTAGAAGTGCAGAGACTTGTTTTTTTGTTGTTTTTATAATTATTGTTTCAATTTTTCAGTCTATGTAGCAGTCCTGGACAGTGTTAACACAGCCGACAAGAAGGACGTCTACAAATTTCATATTACAAACGTTATTAAGGAGGGTAAGTTTTGGCCCGTTTTAGGCTCTTTTCACACTCTCAGTTTTTCGGAGTGACAACTATATTTACTTTCAGCTGCGAGTCCCGAAATGTCCTGTTCACACAGCAGCTCACAGTCGCAGCTTTATTACTGTCTGTATGGAAGAGGAACCGAACTTACGCCTGTATCCTATCTGCACGCGCCACCTGTTACCATAGTGACACAATGTTAACATTTTGATTGACTTTGCAGTGAACAAAGTAAATGGGTGTAACACTTACCATCATGCAGAGACTTTACAAGGGGATTTGCATGTTTAAAGTTTATTTCAATCTGCTAAATAATTTTAAATAACTTTAGTGATGGCAATTGCACGTTTTACCAAGCCAACCACTCGCGGGAAGTCCCATTGAGTACATGCGAGTAAAGATCCCGTACAGTACATGCAAGTTTCCATTTGTTAAAATGAAAGACATTTTTTGTGTATGATGTGTATAAATGTTATGAGACAGCAAATATAATCATAATTATGAATCATAATTCAAATGTAACACAAACGGTTTCTGACAATCTCATATTAATCTTGATAACCTAAAATACCTTTACGATTCTTTCTGAAAACATATGGCACATGTGGGGGGGAGGGGGGTGGCATAGCCTGAACTAAAGCATGTGCGCACACATTGGCAACAAAAAACAGACATAAGTTTCACTCACCGCATGCGGTTCATGTCCGGCATCTTTTAGCGCTGGAACGGCTCCATTGTCAATTTCAATCAAATCCAGCGTTATATCCACCGTTTATATAACATTCATCATCCAAATGCAGTGAAAAAACAAACACATGAACTTCACAAACGTATGCTCTCTCTCTCTCCTGCACACAAGTGGGCATTCCACTAGCTTTTCCAGGAGAATTGTCCAATAAGGGACAAAGAAAAATTGTTACTAATCAGTTTTGTATGTTCGGAAAAACCTTTTCAAAATCTGTACGATCGCTGGAGGAGTGTATCGAGGACCGAAATACTTCCTAATATGCCCAACTCGTTTTTTGACAAGTTGACCATGTTAAACATGAGAAGACAGCACGTTTAAGATTGTTAAGAAGACTAGAATGCACGAAACACCATTGCAGGGCCGCTTTAAATGTTTACTTGCATTTGATGATGTCAAAACAAACTATTTTAACACTTTTTGGCTACACTTATCCCTGGTCTGACTAGGAGCTAAAGCCAAACCATTAAAATTGGACCAAAAATTGCCTGGATGTATACGAGCTAAATCATGGCTACGCACAGGCTACACATAGAACATGAAACTAGGCACACTTTAATCATAGTTGACATTGATACAATGTCACCTTCTATTTTGGTAAAAATGACATGTAACCAAGATCATTTTGGATAGAAATGGGTTACTGATAGCCGGACTAGATCTCGTCTAGTTAACCGAGACGGTGTGAAATGACAGCTATTGTTTTCTGGGAAGAGGGCTGACATTACACTTTGGCGTCTATGAATGCTTATAAAATAGCGCATTATACCTCTGCTATTAAATGTGAGTAGACCAACATTTTAATGCTATGTACATTAACACAGTGATAGAAAATGACAGCGATTTCATTGACAACTACTTGTCCAGTAAGGGTTTTTGTTCAGACAGCAGGGATTCTCAGTAAA
Organism: Triplophysa dalaica; assembly: GCF_015846415.1. NCBI lineage: Eukaryota > Metazoa > Chordata > Actinopteri > Cypriniformes > Nemacheilidae > Triplophysa > Triplophysa dalaica. The sequence continues at coordinate 2,985,721 of NC_079543.1, forward strand.
TACAGTTGCGAGTCCCGAAAATGAACAGGTGTGAGTTCGGTTATAGAACGCTGTTGTCACACCCATAAATAACCAAACTGCCTGTGAACACATCAGTTTAAAGGCCTCAAACAATCGTATGAACGTGGCCTAACAGTTGCAAGAATCTCCAAAAATCGGGTTTTATCGACCTCATGCCATTCAAAGCCTCTGTAGATTTTCTTTGAATCTGAAAGTCCTTACAATGACAAAGGATTGTGCCAGAGGCTTCGAGCCATTCATACCATGTGTCCAGATGGCATACCGATGGCTTTAGTGCATTTTTTTTTGTTGATAATGACTGAATTTTCATTTTTGTGTGCACGTGCGTTTCAGGTTTTTCTATGTTTGTGGAGACCAAATGCCTGAATTTATTGTTTTCTGAAACCAGAATGCAATTAGGTTGATTTAAGGAAAAAATACCTTCGTGAAAACTGAGACACAACATAGCATCACAGTATACAAGTCAGTGGAATAACGGCACCATATGAAACGTGGATATTTTTTGTGTGTTATCAGGGTCAGAAACTGATGTACAGGGCAAGAAGAGGGATTTTTCAGCCCATATTCGCTGTCAATCTAAAATGAAACTTAAACCAGGGGACAGGTACCTGATCATGGGCCCAGTGCACACTTCACTGGAGCAGAGGTGAGAGACAACAAAAAATGTTCTGTCATTTATAGCAGATTATTTCATGATTAAATAATATTTGATAAGCAACTTGTTAAGCAATGTGTTCTAATCCAGTTTCAGGTAAAAAGCAGATTTACAGAAATAGAAATGTGTTGGTACAAAGATATTTCAACGTAGTTATGTTATGCTGTTAAGAAACAGAATGTAGTGTTAGTCTATTATTTAACACTAGATTGAGTTTCGCTTGTATCTTTAAATCCAATTGCTGAAAGAGTCGCTCTGTTTGGTTTATCTTCTGCAGTTACTGGTACAGTCTTACAGCTCGGACATGGCTGGAATATTGGCCGACTGGTGAAGCGAACCAGGTACAAGAGAAGGCACTGACTGATAAGATGTTACATTGTGGATAACCGATTTACCTTTGAAAGGGAATGTCAATGTTAAAAATCCAATGTGCTAAAGACAAAATAAACCCATGCCAGTCAATTTACTTGAGTTTTTTGTACTGTTTTTGTGAGCCAATTACTACACATTTTAAGTGATGGTATGTATGATTTTCACAATAAATATAGGGCGCTTTCTCACCTTTAGTTCGGTCCATTTGGTCCGGACCAATGGCAAAAAATTAAAATGCGTTGTGAGATTTCAATGGTTGGGATGTAGAATGGTCATCATACCAAATCTCTATGAGGCTCTGCAACTCCTTACAACTCCAAGTTGGTCCACGAGCTGCCATGCTAGTGCAAAATGTCAACAAACACTGGTCCTCATCCTATATGCACAGCGCAGCTGACTACGGCATTAGGTTTAGTCCAAAATAGTGCAGCACTTTTTGCATCACAACCCTGGAGCGGATTGTTTGAAAGCATATACCGAGACCACCTCTTCAAGGAAGAATTGACATTAAAATTAAATGACTTTTGCAACCAACGACTTGCTCTAATAATCCCTCGCTATCGAAGCACTACAGTGGATGACACAGGACTAAGATGTCGTCACGTTTTCACTTCTTTGTCAAAGGAGATAACGTTTTTCTGAAACACGCTCTGTAGAGCAGTTTGTTCGTTTAGGGCAGGGGTGGGCAATCTGGGTTCTGGAGGGCCGCAGCTCTGCAGAGTTTAGCTCCAACCAGCTCCAACAAACCTGATCCAGCTAATCAAGAGTTTAAGGATCTGGACCTGGGAGTCAGGAATGAGTTTGTACTATGATGTTACCCAGCATGCATTGCTACATGAAGTTTTATTTTGTTGATTGTCACCAATGTTGAGCTTCATAAACTGATTCTTCATGTCTTTCACCTCAAAGATGACTTCATATATTGCATACAAAAGTTATGCAGAATGATTAAATATGTTCAAGGGTTGTGCTTCATCAATCACATTATTAGATCACTACATAAAAAGCTCATGAATCTCTGGAACCCTATAAAGCTCATTATTCATCAACACACCAATTGCGCTTCTACAGTTTCAAGAGCACTACAAAAACATACACTGATCACAGCAATGGTGGTTTCTGATGGTGAATGTTTATAATCAAAGTAATCTTTACCTGAGAAGTTCTAATGAAAGCTTCAGATAATTGTGTTTAACTTTTACATGACAGCTCCTTCAAAATGAACTCTCATTTCTGAGTGAAAATTGAGTAAATCACAAATCAAGTAAATCCTACTTCACATAGTGTAAGTGAAACACCTGATTCAATCATCAGCTTGATAGTGTGTTCATTAGAGAAACATTTCAAACATCCTGTCCGTAGACTGATGAGTTGAATGAGGTGTTTTATATAGAGACACATGTAAAACATTCTGGGAGTGGAGGCCTGAGGACCAGGATTGGGAAACACTGATCCAGAAGGTCTTGATTAGCTGGATCAGGTGATTAAATGAGGGTTGGACTAAACTCTGCAGAGCTGTGGCCTCCATGACCAGGATTGCCCACCCCTGGTTTAGGGCTACTGCAGAAACAACATAGCGAATTACATGCATGGGGACCTATGCTGTATGTAGATAGTTTTGTGGATTGACCACCTAATGCCTATTCTTTAAAAGTCTTAACCACTTCAGCACTCTGATCAGCGAGTCGGAGTCATCAAATGTCTTTCTACCATTTATTTATGTACAGGGTTTCAACATATAGCATATGCATATGCTGCTGTTACTGAACTTTTCAATGGATTTATCCAAAAGTAATCAAATAAAATACCTCAAAGTAACCTCGCTTTGAATTTATCAAGATCATGTTGTAAGTGTTTCTCAGCAGTTTAAGAACAGAAAGTCGGCAGAAAGTCTCGTGTTCTGAAGAAGAGGGAAGTTCGCACTCTCTCACTTTGTTTATTGGCTTTCACAGCACGTTCACTCACAGTTCATGAGTCTCTGACATATGATTTGAACGAGTCTATTAAAATAAAGTTGAAATTAGATGTGTTGAAATCACTCTTTGGAAAACATAAAGCTCGATATTACTTTGACCTTTTTGCCACATGTTGTTTGTTTTAAAACCCACTGGTTCAGGTGCAAAAGCCACACACACAGTAAATGATGGAGTCAGAGAACGTCTATCACAACACAGCAGCTCCTTCAAGCCGAAAAGATATCTCCACTGATAAGGACACAGTAGAGACCTATTTGAAGCCTAAATTATATTTCATTTCAGTTGCAAAATCCTTTCATCTAGAGTTGATCTATAAAATATGCCCTCATTTAAAAGCTGAGTTAATAAGTTTATTCCAAAGTTCACTTCTTCAGTCATTAAGAAAAGCTTGTGGATTGATTTGTCTGACGCAGCACATCTGGGCGTCATGAAATGGGTGGATTGTACACCAAACTGTAAAGCGTGACTGAACATCACACGTCTGTTTTTAAAGCAAGCTCTTATCTTGAGAAAAACAAAGTGCATATAGACGGATACGTTCATTGTGTGCATACATAGAGACTTACACTGGAGTGATGGAAATGGACAGACTTCAGCCAGACATCAAATATGAGTACTGCGACAGACCAGGAGAAGATCTAGAAGGGAATGAAGAAAACGATGAGAAAACGCTATCTCAGCTCTGGAGCAGCATCAAAGCCACGGTTCAGAAATACAGTAAGAAACCATTTTATTGTACTTTACTCTGTGTCGTTATTTCGGTTTATTTAGAAACGTCTGAACTTCACCTGTTTACAGACTGTTATTTAAGTTTGTTATTTTGTATTTGTTTTCTTCTGTTTAACAGGAAGTAGAGGTTTCATGTTGAGTGCCGCGTGTCTAGGGCTTATTTGCGTTTTCTCCATTCTAGTGCTGCAAATCCAGATAAAAGCAGAGAGCGACATGAAGTCGTGTCAGAAGAACGTTCTTCAAGAATTTAACGAAACAATAAACCTGTTGAGGGTCAGTTATAGTCGATTATCAACTGAGAAAGATCAACTCCAGAACGACTGCAGAACAGACAGAGAATTAAAACTGAGTTACTTGAACAGAGTCGAAAAATTGAACAAAACTATTAACGACATACAGGAGAGCTATAGTCGATTAACAACAGAGAAAGATCAACTCCAGAACGACTGCAGCTCGGACAGAGAACTAAAACTGAGTTACGTGAACAAAGTCGAAGAGTTGAACAAAACTATCAATGACAATCAAGTGAGTTACAGTCGATTAACAACAGAGAAAGATCAACTCCAGAACAGATTCAACTCCATCGAGGCCGAACTGAAGAAGAGGAACTCTGAAAAAGGTTTGTAGAAATTACTTGTGTTTTGTGTTTTTTAACTTGAATTTTAAATTATATTTTTTTATGACAGGATATAGCTTTATCAATGACAAGAAGACCTGGACTGAGAGCAGACAGTTCTGCAGGGATCGTGGTGGAGATCTGGTTGTTATCAACAGTGTTGAGGAGCAGGTAGAGTCTTGTGTGTGTTTTATTGGAGAGATATGAGAGGAACTTTATTATATTATTTGTTATGTACACACAGAGATACATATCTTCAGTTTTCAAGGAAGGTGTGTGGATTGGTTTGTCTGATATAGACAATGAAGGGGTCATGAAATGGGTGGATAACTCGGCTCTAACCAAGCAGTAAGCAAACGATCACATGTTTTTCACATTGTTACCTCTTCAATGATGTGATTTTTCTTCCGATAGGAGCATATTATGATCATGATCTGAATCATTTATTTATGTGCTATTCAGGTTTTGGGTGCAAGGTGAACCGAATGATGACCGTGGAAAGGAGGACTGTGTCGAACTGAATCCTAAAAAACCCAATGAGAAGAACTGGAATGATATTCCTTGTTCAGAAAAAAGAAAATGGATTTGTGAGAATTAGGTTTCATCTTTTCTTTGTGACACTGCCTTCGCTTTTATTTGAGTGTTGTTTTGTATTTGCATTAGTTGCTTGCTTATAGACATTTTTAGCTTTTAAAATATTTTCAACTACCTTCTATGCTGTAATCTTTGTTGTGTAGTGCCATGTGCTGTAGAGTGGATGTTGAGATCAAAATTGTCTATAAGACATTGATATTATATTTAATTTCTAAAGATATAGCTGTGAGGAGTAGGTTAAAATGTAAGTCTTTGTTCCAGTTTAATACACAAATCAGTCACTGGTGACTTGCAACGAACAGTACTGTGTGACGTCTTCACTCCGAGCTCTTGTCGCTGTATCTACGTCCTTCTGTCAATAAAGTATTTCCACCATACACCCTAAATATGCTTCAATAAAATTTAAATCCCGGCGCTAGTCATTCGGCAGTTTTATGGAATATTCTATTCTGATTGGTCAGTTGCAGCATCCAGTGGTCTAACCTTTCTCAATGCACATCGCATCTCCGTCATCATTTATAATATTCATGATTCTTTGAATATTTATTATAAAGTAAGACTTCAAGAGCTTAACATACACCCACAAAACAGATCTTCACATGTTGCTATCGATCCTTTTAAGACGTTCTTTATAACAGGTTATTTAATCAAATATTCATCATAAGATAGTTACTGTGTGTTTTTCTGTGTTTGTATGTTTCAAACAGAGATGCTTGTCTTTATATCTTTTGCTGTATTGTGCCAGTAAGAAAAATCAGGAAGTCCTTTCAAATATGGCTCCACCGTACCCATATATACTCAACTTTATAAAATATAAACAATATGTAGTTTAATATAACATCAATTATCTGTTTAATTAGTCACAATTATCATGGAATCAATATTTCTAGAGGTATTGTGCTCATTCTAGTCCACTGTCTGTCAAATCTCACAACATCAAACATTAGGAGTGACATAAAGTCAACCAACAGGAATGTGAAAGACTGACAGCATGACCAGACACATGAAAACTTTGATAAAAATCCAGGTTATCGCCGAAATAAACATTTTTGAACTTTGCTTACACACTTTAAATTTAAATATTAAAGTTGTATTACTTAAACGTGAATCTGAACTTGTTTTTCTGAGATCTTAAAAAAAACACAGAGCATCTTATTATTCTGCTATTTTCACCTGTTTCTCCAGTTTTCATTTTCTGCAAATAAATGCTAATAGAAACAATAATTTTATTTGAAATTTGGGAGACTTATGTCACTAGTTCACAGAATTAACCAAAACGAAGTTTAACCTAAACAAATCTTATAAACAGTAAATTCAGGGAAACAGTTTTTGAATTTTTTAATGTTCTCTTGACTTTTTCTGGAGCTGTTTATTAATATGTTTGTGCAACTTTAGTGTAAGTAAAATATCTCAGAGTAACATCACTTCAGTTCATGTTTTTAGTTTATCTCAGCAATTTTAGCAATGAACAGTGTTTTGCTGAGAAGGGAAGTTTGTACTTTCTCAAGTTCACTTGCGTTTACTAGCAGTAACACACTTCTTTATCATTCCAATCCCTCATCCTTTTGATTACTTTGTAGAGTTGATGGTTAATGGAAATGGAACCAATAATAACTTTGTATATTTTTGAAAAATTTCCGGGACATCCGCTGTTGAACAGTAAAGAAGACATCTTGAAGAATGTAGGAAAGCACACCATTCTGGGCCAACCATTTAAATGTTTCCTACTATGGCAGTCAATGATGTCCTAGAAATGCTGGATGTTCAATACAGAACACATTTATTTGTGAGCATTAACTCATTGTTATTAATCTGGCTACTCATATAATATGACGGTTTACGGTTCACTGTGAGTTATGTATGTCGACTTCAATTGTTTTCACCTTGTTAAAACTCTTCTAAAACAAATACTATATTAGTATATAATAGTATATTAGTATAATCTTGTATTACTATACAAGACTTACTTATATAAAATCTTAATTGAATGTTATTTGGTGAACATTTTTGTATATATTTTTTCACTAGGGCAGTTAGCCCTAAAATAAAAATTCTGTCATCAGTTACTCACCCTTAGATTGTTCCAGAGCTGAATACATTTCTTTGATTTGCTGACCAAACAAGAAGAATTTGAAAGAATATCAGATCTCATTCCACATTTACTGCCATAGTCGGGAAAATAAATACTATGGGAGTCATTGGGGGTGAGATTTGAAATTCTCCAAATATCTTCTTGTGTCTTTCTTGTGAGTAATTGATGATTTTTATTTTTGGGGTGAATTATCACTTTAAGTACTTAAAGTGTACTTTCCCAACGAAATACTGGTAACTATACACCAAGTACACTGAAAGTGCAGATTAAATTTTTTGGCTCATGTCTAAGCAGCTAAAATATGTCTGATGAGAGCTATTTTAACTATAAACAAATGATAAAATGCTGCCATATAGAGATTAATTGGAAAGGTACATGTGTAACATTTATATTCATGTACAATAAAGGGTGATGGGGTGGAGGAGGGATATTGCAAAAATTTAGAGTGAAGGATCTAAAGCTTCTTACCTATTTAAAGAGTTTGCTCTTGATTTGATGGGACGGGAGACATAACGGCTGGCAGCTGCGTAATCATTTGCACTTGCTACTCCTGAACTTTGGTAATAAAACATCAAATTGCTTAAAAATGAATGTGAACTTGTTTTCTTTGCAGTGTTTGAGATCTGAAAAAATACAGAGCATCAACGTATTCCGTTATTTTCACCTGTTTCTCCAGTTTTCATTTTGTTGCAAATAAATGCAAATAGAAAACAATATTTTTATTTGAAATTTGGGAGAAGTATTGTCAGCAGTTTGGAGATCTTAATAATCTATTTCTGTTATGCTGTATTTGCCATTAAGATAAATCAGGAAGATCTTTAAAAGATATTTGATGATAAAGTAAAATAAAAGTATTGTCAGTAGTTTGGAGAATTAACCTAAACAAAATTTAACCTAAAGAAATCCTATAAACAGTCAATTAAGGGAAACAGTTTTTGATTTGGGGAATGTTTTTGATTTTTTTCTGCAGCTGCGTTTGAATATGTTTGTGCAACTTGTATGAACCTTCAGTGTATGTAAAATAATAGATTAAAATATCTCAGAGTAGTCTCACTTCAGCTCATGATTTCAGTTTATCTCAGCAATTTTACCAATGAACAGTGTTTTGCTGACAAGGGACGTTTGTACTTTTTCATGTTCTTTGGCTTTTACTGGCAGTCCCACACTTTATGATCATTTAAATCCTTTGTCTTGCAGATTTGATCGTAAATAAAAATGGAACCAATAATAACATCATTTCAACTGGTATGTCTTAAAAGAAAAACGGCAAAAAAGGCAGTTTTTTTTATTTCTGGGACATCGTTGTCTGCGACAGTAGGAAAATTATGATATAATTTTTTGTTCTGTTAAACACAAAAGAAGACATCTTGAAGAATGTTGGAAAGCACACCGTTCTAGGCCAAGCATTTAACTTTTTTCTACTATTGCAGTCAATGTTGTCCTAGAAATGTCAGTTGCTTACATTCTTCTAAATATCTTCTTTGTGTTCATTAGAACAAAGAATTTTATAAATGTTTGGAACAACTTGAGAGTGAGCTGATGATGACGTATTTTCATTTTTGAGTGAACTATGTCCTTAACTTTTATTTAACCTGTGATTTTCCCCTAACTTCTTTTCTCAGACACGTGGTGTTGTGTTCTGATGGTCAGCAGGACTGTATGTAAATTGTTCGAGAATAGGCTTATAAAATCCATTGGTTCATGTGCTGAAGCTCACAGTTCTGAATGCACTGAATGATGGAGTCAGAAAACATCACTGAAAACAGGAACACTGAACAGAAGAACGACAGCAGCGTCTTTGACAGAGACCTGAGCAGTGATGAGATCACCACCAATAAGGATGCAGCTGACAACCCTATACTCTGCATGAACTTTATCCAGAGGGAAGCCGTTAATTACAGTAAGAAAGGAATCTTCTTGGGCATCTTTTTTGCATTATATATACTCTTTTATATGTAGGCAATATGGAAACGTATAGTTTTAATACGTTTCAGTTGCAATTCTTGGTTTTTGCAGTTGTATTTAGAATATGTTTAACGGTTGTTCATCTGTTGTTTTTTCCCCGTGTGACAGGAAGAAAGAAATATTGTATGCTGATCACAGTGTTACTCGGGCTCATCTTTGTTTTACTGGTGATTGCCGTTGTAGTGCAACACAAAAAACTCTCAACAGAGAGCGATCTGATGAAGATGAGCTACATGAACTTGGAATACAGTGAAGCTTTGAGCAGCCTGGAGATGAATTACAGCCGTCTGAATGGTGAGAGAGAAGAACTACAGATAAACCTCACCTATACGATCCAGAAGACACTGCAGTTGGAGGCCGAGCTGAAGAAGTGGAATTCAGAAAAAGGTTTCTCTTATATATAAATATAAAAATGACATTTATTAGTTATGGCTTTTTTGCTCATTCCTGTATTTGTCTGGAAAGGGTTAGGCTGGTATTTCATATCCAGAGAGAAGAAGAACTGGACTGAAAGCAGACAGCACTGCAGGGATCGTGGTGGAGATCTGGTCATCATCCACACTGAAGAAGAACAGGTAGATTTTTAGCTTTGTGAGCTTTTCAAGTGTTTAGTACTGCTGCACTAAAGGAGGCATAGAAATAAAGAATTATGGATCTGGTTTTTCTTTATACACGCAGATGCTTGTATCTTCTATCACCAAGGAGCGTAACTGGATTGGTTTGTCTTATAATGAGAATGAGAGTGTCTTAAAATGGGTGGATGGTACGCCACTGGATTTAGGGTGAGTTCCAAAACTGACCGTAAACCTGTGTAAATGACTTTCTAGAGCTTAATGTTTTCTCTTATTAAATGTATAATTTCATTCTTTGTGGAAACAGAGTATAATAAAATCTGAAAACATTTATTCAGGTTTTGGGTTCAAGGTGAACCGAACGGCTTGGGCAGAAGTGAGAACTGTATTGAAATGTTGCCTTCCTCGCAACCCAAAAATAACTGGAATGATGCAGTATGTTCAATACAGAACACATTTATTTGTGAGCATTAACTCATTCTTATTAATCTTTCTACTCATATAATATGACGGTTTACTGTTCACTGTGAGTTATGTATGTCGACTGCAATTGTTTTCACCTTGTTAAAACTCTTCTAAAACAAATACTATATTAGATTATAATTTTTTTGTAAAAGCATCTGTTAGGTGAACATTCATACTTTTGTTATGTCAGGTTGGGGTTCAAATGGTTTTTGTTTTTCATGTTACACATTGAAAGAGATCCATTAATACAGTGTCTGTCCAAATCAAATGTTTGTTGATTTATTTGAAGGTATTGGCTTGTTTAAATATTGTTTTGCTATGTATGTAAAGGTACAGATAATACTTTTGGTACATGAATGAGACTGTGTGTTTCATTAAAATGCAATTACATAAATTCTTTCAGTAGATTTTTGATGTCAAGGTTTTGCAAAACTGATAGAAATCATCTTGGATAAAAAAGTGGCTTCTGTATTTAAGTGATAGCAGATCTCCATTATCCAGTTACTGTGTTCTAACACTGAACCTAATCTTAACCCATGTTAAAGGGACACCCTAGTAAAAAACTATTCATTTAAAATGCATTTATTTCATACTTTGAATAGTTTAAATGTATTAACATATTTACTGACATGACTTACTTATATAAAATTATAATTGAAAGTTATTTCTACATATTAAGCCTTTCTTTTAATAAAAATGTGTTCTACTGTTACTTTTGAAAAGGATTTCGAATGCAAGATATTTAAAGTGAACCTGAAGCTTACTTAAAATAGTTCCACTTTAGCACAATCAAATACACTTAAATTGATCTTATGTTGGTCTTCAGCACTATTTCTGCCCAATAAAGTATATTAAGGACAAAATTAGTTGTTCCAATTTAGCAGACTATGAGATTACCAATTTAGTAAACCACAAATACATTCGCTGTGATTTCATTAAATATATAAGATGTAAATGGATTTGCAGAATACTTAGCATGAAATAAATGTATTTTAATTACATTTTTCTATATATTTTTTCACTAGGGCAGTTAGCCCTAAAATACAAATTCAGTCATCAGTTACTCACCCTTAGATTGTTCCGAACCTGAATACATTTCTTTGTTTAGCTGAACACATAAGAAGAATTTAAAAGCATGTCAGATCTCATTCCACATTTACTGCCATAGTCGGGAAAATAAATACTGGAGAGATATGAGAGGAAATGATATTTTTATTTGTCATGTATAGATACATATCTTCAGTTGTCAAGGAAGGTGTGTGGATTGGTTTTTCTATAGACAACGAAGGGTCTTGAAATAGGTGGATAACTTTCTATTTACAATAAAAATATGAACATGTTATTAAATATAACAACAAAAAGCTTTTTAATTGGTCACAATTGTCAACAATGTATACATGTGTAAGTTTATATATCCTGCGACTGCACTCCCACAAAATACCACATTTTCATGGAATCATCATTTCTAGAAGTATTGTGCTCATTCCAGTCGAGTATCTTGGCTGTTGTTTTACAAGTCCATAGAGGCACACTTTCATCACTTTTCAGATGTTTTAGCGATTGCAGAGAGTTCGATCCAAATAATGGTTCGTATGACAGGACTTAAAAAAAATGGGTGATTTTATTTACAGGTCCAGAGGTGAAATCCAAACAAAGGAGCACAATGGAAAATAAACACCGAAAGCGAAAAGAGAGAACAATACTGTTCACTGTGAATGGAATTGTGAGGCCAGTTAAATGGCCGAAGCCACAGTCAGCACACGCTCACAACCCCTGGCAGCCATTTTAAGGTCATAGCTCCTCCCCTTCCTGGAACCTACCAGTGCTTAATACAATAATAGCATTTCTATGTTAATCCAATAAACACATATATAAAGTGTAATACGAAACAAATTCACAGAGAAAAATATACAAAGGCTTCACTGGAACCATGTTTGCACTGACAAGATATTCTGACACATTTACATCTTAAATCAGTTTGTGATGTCATCAAGTGCTGGCAGGTAGACTGTGTAGTGCAACGTATGTATGAGATATGTGTGTACATATATGTACAGTCTCATACTCACAGGATTACTTCATGACAAGGTGATAAAGGTTCAGAACATTGATCAGCTTTGAGTTGACTAAATGTATTTGAAGGAATGTGACACACTCAACTGTGCAGTTGTTAATGCCGGTATTGTATTTAAGTGTATAAACCACGTGCTTTTTAAAGTTGGCAAACATCTGAATTATGTTGTTACCTTTATAATGATGTGATGTTTTTGTTTCTGAATGACATGGATTCAGGTTTTGGGGGCAAGGTGAACCGAATGATGAGAATGGAAAGGAGGACTGTATCAAAGTGAATTCTGAAAGACCCACCGAGTAGAAAGATCTTATGTTCCGAGAAATGAAACAATGAATTTGTGAGAGTTAGGTTTCATCTTTTCTTTGAGACACTTGTTTCACTTTCATAGTAGTATTGTTTTGTATTAGCATTAGTTGCTTATAGACATTTTTACCTTTTAAATTCGTTGCAACTAAATTCTAGATCAAATCTTTCATGCAGTCACCGTTGATCCAGAATGCTTTAAAATAAACAATGTCAAAACCTAACCTAGTATATGACTTTCACATCACTGAATCTATATTCCTTTAGTATTTACACCATTTCCACACACTTTTCAAACATTCACACTTTCTGTTCCTCTTAGTTGCGGATTTCAGCAGAAACACCTGACAGCAGCCACAGCGACTCATCCCGATAAACATGAACAGATGCTTTGTGAAACTTTCTTTCTCGTTTCTCCTTTTTACTTCTATCCTCCAAACTTAGCATCATATACTGCATCAAAAACGGTTATATCTTGACGATTAAACTGGTCTTTTACAGTGATGGAAGTGGAGAACATTTATTCCAACATTCAGGACAATTACTGCAACAGACCAGGAGATCAGGACAGAGATGTTAATGAGAAAACTCTTCCTGTGGAGCTCATGAACAGCAGCACCAAAGCCACAAATCAGAATTACAGTAAGACAATTTTTCATTCTTGAAATATATGTAAAATTGTGTTCCTGTAAAAAGTCATTATTGAATCTGAATTCCATTTGACAGGAAGGAGATGTCTCGCGCTGAGCGCCTTGTGTTTTGGACTCTTATGCGTTTTCCTAGTGGTCACCGTTCTTGTGCTGCAAATCCAGATCAGTACTGAGAGAAACATGAAGTTGAGTTGCAAGAACACGCTCATGGAGTTTAATGAGACAATAAACGACATACAGGCCAATTACAGTCAACTGACTACTGAGAAAGATCAACTCCAGCACAGATTCAACTCTCTAGAGGCCGAACTGAAGAAGAGGAATTCTGAGAGAAGTTTGTAGAAAATACTTTAATTTTCACGATTCAGCAGTAAAGATTTTGTAAAGATGTGAAGATGTTGGTGTGTGACAGGATACCACTTTAGCGATGAGAGGAAGAGCTGGTCTGAGAGCAGACAGGTCTGCAGGGACCGTGGTGGAGATCTGGTTGTTATCAATAACATCGAGGAGCAGGTACTGTGTGTGTGTAGGGTGTGTGTTCATGTATGTGCGTGCGTTTGAGTTTACTCCTCGTTGGGGACAATTGCTCTAAGCTAAATACGATGCACACACACAGCTCTTTAGGTACAAATTGTGTTCTACAATCATCATTGATCATTTCCATTCGCAAAGCTGTGTTTGTGTGTGTTAAAGACTGACAGGATGTTTTGTTTGTTTATACAAACAGAGGTACTTATCTTCAGTCATTAAGGAGAGCACGTGGATTGGTTTGTCTGATATCGATAAGGAAGGCTCCATGAAATGGGTGGATAATTCGCCACTTAAGGCAATGTAAGTACCAAAACAGTGTCAGAAAATCACTGCAAATGCATTCATTCATATTAACTGTATGTCTTGAGTTGTTTTTTGATTGTGAAAAACAAAATAGTTTAGACTGTGAGTGATGAAGAATCTGATGTCATGTCATTCAGGTTTTGGATCCCTGGTGAACCAAATAACGCACATGGAATTGAGGACTGTGTTCAGATTGTGTCTTCATATTCACCTGATAACAGCTGGAATGATCAACCCTGCACAGAGAAGAGACGATGGATTTGTGAGAATTAGATCATTTCTGCATGCATATTCTTCAGACTAACTGTTTAAAGTTGACCGTGAGAGACAGGGGCTATTTGTCACAACACTCTTAAAAATAAAGGTGCTTAAAAAGTTCTTCACAGCAATGCCATAGAAGAACCATTTTGGTTCCACAAAGAACAATCTATATTTTGTGAAACAGAAAGTTTCTTCAGATGTCAAAGGTTCTTAATGGAACCGAAAGGTTCTTCTAAGCAATCTGAAGCACTTTTTTTGTGAGTGAAGAGTTTGCTTACTATTAAGGTCAAAACTCTGTAAGCGCTCAAGAAATTATTAAGTCACATGTTTGTAATATCATGTCTTGCTTGAAAAATGGACACAATAAAAGGAACACTGTGAAATAATCTATTGTTGTGTTTTTGTCAAGTGTGTGCCTGTACAAAGTTTTCCTTATAATATTCACTTATAGCAAAATAGTTAATGAATACATTCCCAGTATATACATTTCTTATTTTATTAGTATGTGCTGATTTAGTGTTTTTTTTCCTTTACTCTGGTAAGTTTATTCAAAGTTTGCAATGGTGTTTGTTTTCATATTGTGACTTAAGTAAATCAACTTCTCGAATGAAAAAAGTATGGGACGGGACATCATTTTATCCTGCAGGAATAGACTGTCATTGAACAGTCAACATAGTTGACCCCCGTGCCATGACATGCGTCACACAGAGAACCAGACTAGAAGGAATGACAATGGTCAGTTTTGATTTCATGGTGACCTGAAATGCATGTTTAAAAAAATGTTTCATAAAACAATTACTATAAACTTTTTCAATTTATTCATACAAAAACATTAGGTCACCTCTGGTCAGTATAAACAAATAACCATCCAAATTTAAAGGTGTGGTGACAACATCAACCAGCAGAGGCCGATGGCACAATGTAACCAGCTTTTTCAAGTGGTAGGAGTCAGACCAATTCTCAATTTCGCAGTGTCACTCAAAGCGGTGTGTATTCATTTTAATTTAATTTATGAATGCAATATTCTTGCATCTAAAACTGTACAGCATGTTACTAGCAACAACAAGATTGTGGGTTCAGTTTCAGTAGAGTAGAATCAAAACAATTTCACGTGTACAATGTTCAGTTCTGTGGACTTTTAGTTTGTATTGATTTCCTGTTCCTGTTGTAGTCTGTTGTAGTTATTTTGTTCTTGGTTACCTATTGATTGTTTCCACAGATTCTGGAGACCAGTCTATATAAACCCCAGTGTTTCATTTGGCATTTGTTGGTTATTGTTTTATGTCATATGGATCGCCTTGCTTTTTTTATGTGCATTTTATTCTTTTATCTATTTGTGAAATTAACTAGAACCGCTTGCATTTGGATTCAATCCCTGCATCCTCAGCACGACAGATACCTGAAATTAAGTTGTAAATTGCTTTGGTAAAAATCAGTTGCCAAGTGCATTTAGATTTTTTTAAAGCGGGTGTAACACAGAGTTTCTGCATATCACCTATTAATCTTGAGTACCTATTGAGTAGTATTGCATACTTTGTATCGCCGTAGTATTTAGTTTGATCACATTCAGAAAAGATAGAGACAGCTTTACGATTGTTTCCGAAAAAATATGGCGCGTACGGGGGGAGGGGTAGGCTGAACCAAAGGCTTTCACTCACCGCATGTCCGGCATCTTTGAGCGCTGGGGCGGCGCCATATATCAGTTTCAAATGATTTCCAAATCCAGCGTTATATCCACCATTTATATAACATTCATCACCCAGATGCAGTGAACAAGCAAACACCTGAACTTCGCAAACATATGCCCCCTCTCTCTCTCCTGCACACAAGTGACGTCTGCGCATGCTCCTTCTCCTGCTCTCCTTACTGCCGTGTGGGCGTGCCGCGTGCTTTTCCGGGATAACTGTCCAATAACTGTCCCAAACCAGATTAGACAAATAATTGATTAAAAAACAAGCTATTTCTTATTATTTGGCCATTATTTGGCTATTTCTTATTATTGGGGCAATTGTGGCCTGAAGGTTACCGGTTCGATTGTCAGGGCGGGTGGGTAACGCCTGAGGCGATCTTGAGCAAGGCACCTTACCCCTACTTGCTCCCCGGGCGCTGCACTGATAGATGCCCACTGCTCTGGGTGTACGTGTACTCTCTGGATAGGTTAAAAGCTGAGGTCACATTTCGGGTGTGGGTCACCATGCCTGACAAATAGGCCACTTTCGTTTTCATTATCAATGAATGTTTTTCCAGTTCATTTAAAGCTCTAAAGTATTTCAAGGTTTTATTTTGTGGAAGAGGGGCATTTGAATATTGTTGAATACAGTGAGGGGCCTTAGAGTCAAAAAGACTAAAAAGTTGTGTTTCGGACGCCAGCATAACACAGCTTGAACCAATTTTGGCGTCCTTGCTGGTCCACACCGGTCCTTTTGGCAACAGTCTAAACAAGCTTTGAGTTAACCACATGTGTTTGAATGAACGTGATCTTGACTGTGACGTTGTAAAAGTCGGTGCTGTATCTAAGTATATAAAACCACATCCTGTTTAATGTTCTCACTGTATAAAACACAGCACTCCTCATTATAAAAACCACACATCACCTCCAAACATTCTGAGCGGATAATGGAAATAGTGCGCAATGTTCAAAACAGAAGTGCAACTAGAAACACATTTGGACCTGAGACAGAGAATCAGAAACAGACTGGAGCTCAAAACAGAGGTAAGTTGAAGAAGACTTGTGTCACATGTTACTAGAAGTTGATGAAATGTTACTGTACTATTCGTGAACATTAGATTACAATTGATTTTTTATAATACGGATAACATTAATATTTGCTTTATTTCATCATGAAAAGGAAGAAGGAGATGGTTCATGCGAATCACAGTGTGTCTTCTGCTCATCTGTGTTTTTCTGCTGGTCACCTTCATACTGTTATATAACCAGCTCAAAACAGAGAGAGATCAGATGAAGAACAAAGTTGAAGAAAAGAGTAAAGATCTGAACAGCCTCAACATCAAATGCAAACGTCTGATAGAAGAACTACAGAAAAACCTCACATCTGTGAGTCTGAAGAAACTGGAGTTAGAGACAAACTACCGCCATTTGACAGATGAGAGAGATCAGCTACAGACAAGCCTCACCTTTATGAGTCGAAGTTTGCTGGAGTTTGAGACCGAAAAGAAAAGGAAGAGATGTCAAAAAGGTTTCATCCTCATATTTATCGCTGCACATACACTCTTAAAAACGATGTATTAATTATGAACACACAGTTTGTGTCATTTTAACACATTTTTGTGCTGATTTTGTGTTAAATAAATTAAAAGGGACTGCTTGATATAGTTTTATTTGACATATATGTATAATCTGTATTTTTCATATATATTTTTTTATTCTGTGTTGGTGTTATTTGTATGCATGGGTCTGGGAGTAGCGCAATTTCAATTCTCTATATGTATGTCCTTTAGATGTGGCAGAATTGACAATGAAGCAGACTTTGACCTTTGACTTTAAAAGTGACACAAACTGTGTTCTCCCAGAAGTAACATATATGTGTTCGGTTAACTGAAAGTCAAGTTAAAATTGTATTTTGCAAAAATGCAAAGTGTTTCTTTCTTTCTTACTTTCTTCAAATGCTTCAGTGTGGAAAGAGTCCGACAGGTATTTTATATCCAATGAAGAGAAGAGCTGGTCTGACAGCAGACGGTTCTGCAAGGATTGTGGCGCAGATCTGGTCATTATCAACACTGAAGAAGAACAGGTAGAGTTTGTGTGAGTGTGGCAGAGAATAAAAGTGTATGTAATAATGAATTTTAATATATAATCATTGAACAGTAATTTTCCATTTTTATTAAATTTACGTGTATTCATTTAGCGGATGCTTGTAGCCAAAGGGAATAATCAACAATTTGTTTCAAGAGCCCACACTGTACATAAAGTCAGAAAGAGATGAAGCTGTTAGAATAGAAAAAGTCATTTTTGACTTGAGGAAAAAAGATAAGAAACGTATTTTTCACAGAGAGAAAATAGAGAGGTCAATTCCCTTTAATGTAAATTGACACAGTAGAGAACAAAGAATAACTCAACAGTCTTAAACATGCTCATCTAAATCGTCATCACATCCAATCTTTAACAGAAGTTGAGCTTCACGTAACTGAAAACATTTCTCAGGGAAATGCAAGCAAGCGTGTTTAACATTAACTTTGAATATTTTTACTAATACAATAATACTTTTAACACATTTATATTAACTTGCACATTATTCGCTGTAAATAAACAGCCGTAAAACATCACAGAAGTAAAAAATGCTAATTTGCTAATTAAACATTGTTCTAGTATAATTGTTGAACATTTCAATTTAGTTTGTGGTGTGTGGTTATTTCTATTATATATGCTGCCTTGTATTTGATATTTTTACATTGAATATTTCCTGTTAATTTTCCCTGTTTATACGCACACACAGAAACACATATCTTCAATTGTGGAAGGGAGAGTCTGGATTGGTTTGTCTGATACAGAGAATGAAGGCAACATGACATGGGTGGATAATACACCACTGACTAAAGGGTAAGCAAACAATCGCATGTCTTTTTGTTGTGTTTCATTGTTTCTAACTACATACTGTTAATGATCGCTTTCAGGTTTTGGAATAAAGGTGAGCCGAATAACGTGGGAGATGAGGACTGTGTTGAATTCATGAGCTCATCAGAACCTGTGCTGGACAACTGGAATGATCTTTCATGCTCAGTTGAGCGAAAATGGATCTGTGAGAATCAGGGTTGATTCTTTTTTTTTGAAGTGGTATCAAAATACTTTTTATTTTGAGCAGTTGTAATGGGATCATTGTTTTGTGCTAATATCAGTTTCTGATGTCTGACTTTTAAAACAGCTCAATTATTTTGTATGTGGAAATGTTATTGTACCATAAATGTTGTTTTATAATGTAAAATTTACAAAAATACGAGTGAAGGTTTGCGTGTTTATACAATAGTATATGTGTTTGTGTGTGAGGAATAGAGGTCTTAAAATCTGTTCTCGGGCTTACATACATGCTCGCACAGCATCCCCTCCCCGCCCCCTAAACACACACACAGATTCGTACATCAGTTTAATCTCCTTTTTTTATTTTAATAAAGTGGTCAACTAAAATCCCAGCTGTAAATTATTGAGTTCAGATGACTTTACAATATTCCGTATAGGGGAAAAATAAACATTAAAATGTTTACATTTGTCTGTTCCTTATTTTTAGAAATCAATAACATGAGAAAATTCAAAGTACTAGACAATTTTAAACTGATAAATAATTTTATTTTTTACAGTAAGAGAATGCGTTATGAGTAAATGAAATATTACCAGAATGAAGTGATATATTTTTTTTACTTGCACAGAAGATTACTGGAGCTGATACACCGTACACCCATGTCTGAGATCTTTAGATAAAATCAGCGGAAAGTGAAATTAGTGTTAAAACGTAATACAGGAAAGGAGACCTGAAAGAGACTCATATCATTTTACATTTGCATGATACAAATTTTCTGCACAAAAATACAACTGAAATAAATTGACACTGTGCTGCCATACTGTTTAAATTGTATTTTTACTGTCACAAAATTATTTAATGAACCTATCCCATTTGTAAATAAAACTCTTGTCTGATGACTATACATGTTTAAAAGTGTGTGTTTTTTCTTTTAGTTCTTGTGTGATTACATTTTTATACATTTAGTATTTTTTTATTCAAATGGCTGTTTTTAAAAATAATTTTGTAGAAAAATATTCCTAACTGCAACTGAATTTATCCAATAGTAAAAATGAAAACATTCTGAGTTTTTTTATTTTTACCGGGTCTGTGAATGTATAAATAGGCCTACTGAATTTGACTTTAAAATATCGTTGCACAAACAATAACTGCATTGTTGATAAACCTTTCATCTCTAACACTACTGCTATTATTTTATTTTCTTAACGCAGATTTATTCTAAAAGAAATAAAACTTGAATCTTTCCATTCATCCTACACTTCATCCAATCATGATTCACACAATCACCAGTAATATAAAAACGGTATAAAGGTGATTCTGAAATCTGATTGATCTGATGATAGGTTATGGATGTGAACAAATGTATTTAGTTCTTGCATCAATTCCTTTATTTGATTTAATGCGTTTATACATATTTTGTGTATTAAGTTATTCAAATGTTTGTTCTATCTTTGTTACAACAGATTTGGACAGAGTTTCATGTCACTGAAAAATAAAATGTGTGTATCTCTAGGCAGTGAGTTATGCCAGTACTGTGTGGAAGTTAATGAAACCACATCCTGTTTGTCACACAGCACTCTTCATAAGACCACCGATCATCTCTGAAATAAATAGAGCAAATAATGGAAATAATGCGCTGTATGCAAAACAGAAGTGCTGCTAGAAACACATTTGGACCTCAGACACAGACACAGAACTGGACTGAAACTAAAAACACCAGTAAGGAGAAGACTTCATTTTTGAATCTTAACTGGTATCTGTCACGGAAACTTGCTTGTTACTTTATATAATGTTTTGATCATTTTCTGTATTTTTTTACCAATAGGTTATAGTATACTTGATTTTATTCTTCATTTCTTATAATATGTTATTTATTTCTCTTTGACAGGAAGGAGATGGTTCGTGCCGATCACATTATGTCTTCTGCTCATCTATGTTCTTCTGGTGGTCACCCTCATACTGCTCTATATAAGTCACAAAACAGAGAGAGATATGTTGAAGATGACATATATGGAGATTATTCAAGAATACAATGAAACTCTGAACAGCATGAAAGTGAATTGCAGTCATGTGACTGATGAGAGAGAAGAACTACAGGAAAACTTCAACTCAATGAGTCAGAAGAACATGGAGTTAGAGACCAGGCTGAAGAAGAGTCTTCATAAAGGGACGTTCAGGTATTTTGTATCTAATGAGAAGAAGAGCTGGACTGACAGCAGACAGTTCTGCAGGGATCTTGGTGCAGATCTGGTAATCATAAATACTGAAGAAGAACAGGTAGAGTTTGTGTGTTTTCAAATAAAAATATAAAATGTCTTCATTTCCATGTATTTAACATCGACTATGCATACATACAGAAATACATATCTTCAATCATTAAGGAGGACACATGGATTGGTTTGTCTAATACAGACAACAAGGAAGTCATGAAATGGGTGGATAATTCATCACCCAATGTAACGTAAGTACCAAAAGAGTGTCAGGAGTGTATTTATTTGTTAGAACTTCAATTGTTTTGTTATTTTATGCTTATTACATGTTATTCAGGTTTTGGGGGTTTGATGAACCAAGAAACAAATATGAATACTGTGTTCAGATTCTGTATTATTATCGACCTGAACAAAAATGGAGGAATCAACACTGCACAGAGGAGAGACGATGGATTTGTGAGAAATAGATGTTATCTGCATTATTCCTAAGAATCCTCTTACTCTACATGTGTATAATGTTTAATGCTTACAGGCCGGGGCTAGTTGTCACAAGAGTTATATCTCAATCCTTTTTAGGAACTCCGTAACAAAGCGAAACTGATATTCTATAATCATATATTCTTAATTCTTTTGCATTTTTGTGTTAATTTGCTGTGCACATTCGAGCTGATTTTTGGAAGGATTCATTATGAAAATTTATCATATAGTGTGACATCATCACTATTGAGGCATGTGATCAAATGGTGAAACTCTCTCTCTCACTTTAAATAAAAACATTTATTTTGGGGATTAATTGCCCTTAAACAGTCAGTATAGTCCCAAACCCCCTTGTCAAAATGTTCATTGTGCAAAGAACAGAAAACAAAAATAGACGTTTGAATTCATGGAGACTAAATGTGTGGGTTTTATAAATGTGAGGCAATTGCTATAATTTTACATTGCTGATTCTCTAAAATATGTTTTTCAACTTTCTCAATACAAACAAGTTACTATCCAAAAATAGTTTTACATTTTTATTTCTTGGGTCTCAATGCTAAATAATTATTTTATTGTTACTCTAAATCCAGAACACTTCATTCAAATAAGAAATGTTAAATGATTTTTGATGAGCCAAATAATGCATATGAAAATTAAAACCTCTTTATACTTTTTCTATGGTCTCCATTATGGTGTAGTTACATCATTAACCAGCAGGGGACTGTGTAACGATGATCAAAACTAGATTAGAGATTAGACTTTTTCAGAAAATGGTTACAGCGCCCCCTAACATCAAATTATGTGAATGAATTGTGGAGAAAGTTCATGAAAATCATAATGGTGACTTCAAACAAAACACAATATCTGACTGACGAGAAAGATCATGAACAGAAAACATCAACTCTATGAGTTTGGAGAAACTTGAAATGTTGACTTGTCAAGTTGTTTTAGTTAAAAAAAAATTATAGCGTGTTTGGGTAATATGTGTAAGTGTGAAATAGATTTAAGTCTCACAATCACTGAAGACTTTATCATCTCTCACCATCCGCTGGGGTTTCACCTCTGGCCCTAAACCTTGTGGTACACAGTACCACAGTTTCCACCCTCTCTGAGATCTTGAGATTAAATCAGCGGAAATCTAAATTGATGCTTAAACGTGAAACAGGAAGCCGGGAGAGCTGAAAGAGACTCATGTCACTTTAGATGATTTCATTTCTGCTTATAATTACTGTTAAAATCAATTGAGGAGAGCTGTTACATCTACCAAGTAGGTTATTGTGCATTTAAAATATTATTAGTTTTTAGTCAAACAGAGACAGGGTTAGCTTTATGTTGACTAAACCTAGGAGAGTGTCTGAGGCCAGTACTCTATGTGTAAGTTAATGAAACCACATCCTGTTAAAAGTTGTCAATGTATAAAACACAGCGTTCATCATTATAAAGAGCACAGATCATCTCTGAACATATAATGAATTCACAGGGTGTTTATGAAAGTATGCCACAGAAAGGCCTCTTTGAACAGACACTGCATTGTGTCTGACATGTGTTTTTCTCACTAGGCATCAAACACCTTTTTTTAATCAGTGTGTTAAACAATGGCCAATCACTTTATGCGGACAGTCGTGGCCTAATGGTTACAGAGTCGAACTTGTGATCAGAGGTTGCCGGTTTGATTCTCATGGCCGACTGGTAATGACTGAGGTGCTCTTGAGCAAAACACCTTACCCCTACTTGCTCCCCGTGTGCTGCAGTAATAGCTGCCCAGACTGTAGTGTTTTTCTGTACATGGTAAAACTTAAACCACATCCACCAAAGGTTGGTGATGTATTAAAACAGTACCTGTCAATCTAAAGACAACAGATCATCTCTGGACATACCAAGCACACAATGGAATTAGAGGAAATGTATGCAAATATCCAAGACAGAAATGCAAACCAGAACCGGTCCAAAGCTCAAAACAGAAAAGGCTAATTTCATTGAATTATGTAGCATAGTGTCTATTTAGGCCAGCGTTTTGCAAACCTGGGCTTGGAGGGCCAGCAGAGTTCTGCTCCAACCTGCGTAAACACACCTACCTGCAGGTTTCCACTGTGCCTATTAGAAGCTTGATTAGCTGCTTTTGGTGTTTAATTTGGCTTCGAGCGAAACTCTGCAGGACACCCGGATGCGTTCCACTTCACTTTAAGACAGCCCCTTGCAAACTTCCCTAAGCACATCCCAATAGGGGAAACCCCGCCGCCATTTTGATGTGCGCTCCACTTCGTGAAGTGGACGAAGGAAGTTTAAAGGAGTCATTCGCCGGAAGTACGTGTTTTTCTTTGTCTGTGGTGTGTTATAAGTTGCCCGTGTATGTATTAGACACGTGAAATTACAGCTCGTTGAGTGATTTGACAAAGATCGCCAAGTATATAAGCAAGTAAGGTGGGCATACATGTCAGTACAAATGCATTGAAACCCGATGTTCCAAATATGGTAAGAGGCGTTACATTTCCGACACACGTTTGCAGTTTTCGACCAATCACTAAGCACTGGTAAACTGGCCAATCATAGCACACCTCGCTTTTTAGAGCGATGAGCTTTGTAAGAGAGGTGGAGCTAAGAGGAGATACAAACATGCACTGTATGTGGAAAATACAGTGTTTTTAACCTTAAATCGTGTCTACACATTATAATACATGTAAAGCAAACAATAGTATTCATTTTAGCCGCGTAAAATAACCATTTTAAATCGACAGGCCCCGACTCGCTCAAGTTTGACCTCATTTGTAAACTTCAAGCAGCTCCATGTCCCTAAATTCAACTAGGCTGTGACGTCATAGCAGATCGCACAAGTGTGGTGTATGGTGTATTCATTTTTTGTCAATAAGCGCATATTAGGGCAGGGTGTATTATATTAATTATGTTAATATTTAATTGCATAATTCTCGTATCTAGCTTAGCCTATGCTTACAGTCAAAGTTTTTTACTACTGACGTTTTGATTTTTATTGTTCTCTGATGGCTTATACAGCGGTCTATATTTTTTATTTTCTACAACAGTGTATGTATATTGAATGTTACAATGTGCCAGTCGCAAGTCGATGGAGACTCATGATTTTACATTGAAGGATGCACCATACAATACAGAACTTCTATTATGTGGTCATTGGAACAATGTCACTTTATCCACCATTCTCTATACGTTGTGTCAGTTTGTAATCTTTTCATTACAAGCTTTCTGTCTGTTTCTAGTCTGCTTTCCAATCCCAAACTATTGTTTATTTGGACAGAGGGGGAGCTTGAGACAGAGCCTGCAAGCATGCTTTGCTTGAGAGTCAGCAAGACCGGTTTACAAGGAAACTTTGCAAGCATAAAAGAGAAGTAAAAAAACTGTGAAGACCAGTTAAACTAGACACTGCATCTAACATGTTTTACTCTCATCATTCGCATGAATCAAACTTCTGCTTTTACAAACAGACTGGTAAACCGCATCCTTATGTTAAAAAGAAGCGATCTCATGCAGACAGAATCTCACTTTAGAATAATCTCAATACATTTATTCACATGATTGAAACATGGAACCAAAACAAGCCAACATAACAGACCACTGCACAGAGACATTTAGTTAATAAAGAAACTCATGTGACCTGTGAAAACAGAACTCTGTACATGTAGGCCAACACAATACACTTGGCTATATTTGACGCTAGTGAGTTCTTCTGCACAGTGGGTATGAGGTCAGAATGTAAAGGTCCAGTGCATAATTTTAGTAGTATTCAGAATTTTGAGTGGAGTGGAGTGTGCCGTTTGTCGCAATTCGTAACCTTGCCACTAAATTTAACTTACTGGACCTTTAACTTTAACTACATGGAGATGGTGGTCTAGTGGGTTAAACCACGGAACTGGTAAATCAGAAGGTTGCTGGTTCGATCCCAGCAGCCACCACCAGTGTGTCCTTGAGCAAGACACTTTACTCCATGTTGCTCCATGCGACAGTAAGTCGCTTTGGATAAAAGCGTCTGCCAAATGACTGAAAAAAAAAAAAAAAAAACTTGGTAAAACCACATCCTGATAGATATGTTGCCTCTGTATGAAACACGAAGTACTCATTATTTTAAAGAGCACAGATCATTTCTGAACATACAGAGCAAATAATGGAAATGGAGGGCATTTATGGAAATATTGACCACACAATTGGATCTGGGACACAGAGTCAGAAGCGGACTGAAGCTCAAAACAGCAGTAAGCGGGAGTTAAAGTTTGAAGCTGAACTTGTGTTGCAGTTGTGTTACTTTATGTACTATTCTGATCATTTAAGATGATTTTGAATTTTAGTTGAATGCTTTTTTTAATATAAGGTTAATCATCATTTTGTGGGGTTTTGTTTGTTTGACAGGAAGATGGCTTGTGTGGATCACAGTGGGTCTGGGTGTCATCTGTATTCTTCTGGCCATCGCTCTCATACTGCTGTATATTCATCTCACAGCAGAGAGAGATCAGATGAAGACGACAAATATGCACATAGCTGAAAAATACAATAAAGCTCTGAACAGTCTGGAGGTGAATTACAGCCGTCTGACCGATGAGAGAGAAGAACTAAAGAAAAACCTCAACTATGTGAGCGCTAAGAAACTGGAGCTGGAAGACGAGCTAAAGACGAGGAATTCTCAAAAATGTCTTTTTTGTTTTTTTTCTAATGTTTTTTTTATTCAAGACTTAAGGCAAAAACCTCAAACACATTTTATGAAAGTTAAAAAAGAAATTAACACGTGTCCTAACCAAATGCGATGTGACGGCATGACAAAGGTATCTTTTCCATGTGTGACGGTATATATATATACTAGTGGTGGGCATAGATTAATTTTTTTAATCTAGATTAATCTTGGAATTAATCTAGATTAATCTAGATTAAAATGGCTCATTTGAATTCTGCCGAAGGCATTCAGAATATGCGTGCTACCCAAATAATGACTAAAAGTAAGTCTTTGAGAACGGGTTTCTCAAGCCAGGTGGCGCATTAGACCAGGGGCTCATCTACTGTTTCCAAGATGCATCACAAACTGCTTGAGAAAGCTGTTCTACTATGATAATTGCTGATTTAAATTAAATTATGTTCAAAAAGATGAACTTGTGTTTACTTCCGCATTAGCTAATGGATGATTTTGCGTTTAGGTGGTACTTGAGACTGCAAGAGCTCCTACAGTACATTTACATTTAGTCATTTAGCAGACGCTTTTATCCAAAGCGACTTACAAAGAGTGAGCGAGCAACAAGAGATATGTCATACAGGAGCCATAATACATTAGATCTCAATACAAAGTTACTGGTTTCAACTAAAGCTAGACCACTACCTGTAGAGAGAAAGTGTTTTTTTTTAAACCAATTCCGCATTGCACAAGGTGCAAACAACCTTAGTATTGTCGATGTTTCCATTGGGAAGCTTCTTAAAAAATAATATTCCCTGAAGCAAACCCGGCGGCTTCATAGCTGCTTCCATGTTAGCACGTCACGTTTGATGTGGTCATTTCACAGTAACGTTATGTTGTGTTCAGACCAAACGCGAATGGCGCGTCAAGCGCGAGTGATTTATATGTTAATGCAAAGAGGCAGTAGACCTACTTGCTGCGCGAATCGCGCGAATGAAGCCCTGGTTATGAGATGATGAGGCGGCGCTAAGGACGCGAATGAAGCCAGGGATGGGCATAAATACATGTAAATGTATTTAAAATACAAATACAAAATACTGTGTGGAAAAGTGTATTTAAATACAAATACAAAATACTGTGTGGAAAAATGTATTTAAATACAAATACAGTATTTTGTATTTTGAAAATACACAAAATACATGTGAAATTGGTGATTCAGTGCAGGTACCCCTATTAGGCTAAAATCTATCTGGGCCTATTCTAAATGCCAAAAAGCATGATGTGTTTAACTGCTAAGAAACTTTCGTTTTCATTTTATTTACCGCTTCCCTTCCCCTGCCTGGTAGGAAATACATAACTACAAAAAAAGACACTTTATAAAATGTTTTATTTTATTATGTTTTATCACCCACGGTGGCTTAACGGTTAGCACGTTCGCCTCACACCTCCAGGGTTGGGGGTTCGATTCCCGCTTCCGACTTGTGTGTGTGGAGTTTGCATGTTCTCCCTGTGCCTCGGGGGTTTCCTCCGGGACTCCGGTTTCCTCCCCTGGTCCAAAGACATGCATGGTAGGTTGATTGGCATCTCTGGAAAAATTGTCCGTAGGGTGTGAGTGCGTGAGCGAATGAGTGAGTGTGTGTGCCCTGCAATGGGTTGGCACTCCATCCAGGGTGTATCCTGCCTTGATGCCCCGTGACCCGAGGTAGTTTGGAAAAGCGGTAGAAAATGGATGGATGTTTTATCACCATCATAACTTCAAACTCAGTAACAAAAATAGAAAGTTTGTCTAAGATTTTGTGTGGTGTATCATTAATCAGTTTCATCACAGATGCACACAATCAATACAGATTGTTGGGTTGTAGCTACAGCTGAAGCTCACGTGCATGAATGTTAGGGCTGGGGAAGGGCGTGTCTGGCCTGAATTATGTTGGTTGATGCAAGAAAACACCCTGATAAAAAGGTTGACTGGCTCAAAGTATTTTGAGTATTTTGAAAATACAAAAATACTCATCTTAAATGTATTTAAATACAAATTACATTAGATTTTTCCAAAGGCTTTAAAATACAAAATACAAAATACTATTTTGTATTTCAAATACGTATTTTAAATACATGTATTTGAAATACTGCCCATCCCTGAATGAAGCCCTGGTTATGAGATGATGAGGCGGCTTCTGCTTCCGCGAATGACACGAATCACGCGAGTTGAAAAATCTCGTTCTCGCCCCGTACAGTGCAGTTAAACTGGTATACATCCGCGCTAAAATATCAAGGTGAAAGTCATCATAGCTTGCGTAGTATAGACCCAGCTCCCAACCCAACTTTGAGAATAGATTAACGGCGACATTTTTTTTATCGCGCGATAATAGTCTCACTGGCCCACCACTAATATATAAATACATACATATTCTTATATTTATAGAAAAATACTATTGGGAGACCTTTATTTTGACGAGTGATCTTTTTTTTTGCGCATCCAGGAAGAGGTGCGTGAGTAAAGCATGGACGATCTAAAATGACGTAGTAGAAAACGCGCATGGGCAAATGATAATTCTGTTTTGCTACGATTTACGACACTGCACGATCTGTTCCATCGCGAGACTTTCGTTCACTCACAGCGAAAGAAAAGAGAAGTTTGCCCTTTAATAAAGGTTCAAATTGTCACCTATACATGTCAAGAGATCCAATTCATTGAAAAAAATCTTAGTATGGATGATCATCACAGTTAAGAATGGTTATATAATTAAATTAACATCAATAATAAACAAGTAAATAATAATAAATAAACAAGTGGAAAACATTTTTTATAATTTATATTGTGATATTATAATAAACATCTCAGCTGGGTATTTTATTAACATTTATCTTTATTTCTCCCCTTATTATTATTCACAGTATATATTATAACTCAAATTAAATCAAAGTCAATTATTATTATTATTTAGATTATTGAAGGGATTATTTAGATTATATAGATAGATATATTTGTCTATATAGATCGATACTAATACAAAATGACTCAATTTAACGTTGACTAAAAATGACAGCTTTTAATAAAAAAATGACACAACCCGTATTTGACAATACTACTGACCTCAGATCGAAACAAGTTAAGAAGGCCTAATGCCATTCAGCACAGGTGTCAAACTCAGTTCCTGGAGGACCACAGCGGTGGAGTTGAAGACAACAGATCCAGAACAAAAAGCGGCGGTTTGTACAAACTGTAGCTTTAACCCCAGTTTAAAACTAACAACTCTTGTGTTTAATTGAGAAAATATCAAAATTGACACTCCTTTTATACCAAGAACTCGCATGTGAGACTCTGCACACTGAACTGAATGTGCTAAGATAAACTCCTGTTAAGTCATCCGTGCCTTAAAATGCAAAAAGCAAAAGCATTGTTTTACATTTGCCATACATTTGTGTATTTAATAGGCTTACTCATATCATTTTCTCTATGAAATGAGTCAGACAGGTATTTCATATCCAGCGAACAGAAGAGTTGGTCTTATAGCAGACAGTTCTGCAGGGATCTTGGTGGAGATCTTGTCATCATCAACACTGAAGAGGAACAGGTAGAGTTTGTGTTCTAACACACTTTTATTTCGTAATCTTTTTAAACACGAAACAAACATGAGTTAAACATTTAGAGTATCTTTTTGCTGTTTAACACAGAGATACATACATTCAATCATTAAGGAGGACACATGGATTGGTTTGTCTGATACAGACAAAGAGGGCGTCATGAAATGGGTGGATAATTCAACACCCAAAGTATCGTAGGTATCCAAAAGAATGTCAGTATAACACCGTAAATGTATTTATTCACTTGAATTTCAATTTTCTTAGTTTCTTAGTTATTTTGTGATTTTTAAATGCTTTGTTTTAAATGAATTCAATTTTCAGCCTGATTGCATGTCATGTAGGTTTTGGATCTCCGGTGAACCAAATAACGCACATGGAAATGAAGACTGTGTTCAGATTGTGTCTTCATATCCCTTAAAAAATAGCTGGAATGATCAACCCTGCACAGAAGAGAGACGTTGGATTTGTGAGAATTAGATCTTTTCCACATGATTCCAAAAAGTCCTGTTACTCTTTTCAGAATGTAAAGATGTACTGTTCACAGCAGAGCGTGAAGGACCCGGGCTAGTTGTCATAAGAGCTTTTTCTCAGTAACTTTTAAGGTTTAAGCTCTTAACTCTTTTTAGTTAGACTTTTAGTTTTGTGTTAACTATTGTTGTGTTAATTTGCTTTGCACATTAGGTTGGAGAAAAAATATATTTTGGAAGTTTCATTGTGACAAGTCATAGTGTGACAACATCGCTGTTGGGGCATGAGTGTTAAATAAAGCTCTTTCTTTTATCTTTTGTTTTAAACATTGGACAGTCAATAAATAGCAAGGAACAGAAAACAAAAAAGAGATTTGCATTCACGGTGACTTTAACTACATTAAAAAATATTGGCAATTGCTTAATTAAAGCCTCTTTTTTTTAGTTGAAGCTGAAATTACCTTTGACGAAAAATTCAAAACCAGTAATCATAACTGTAAACAATGTTTTTTAATGCTACTCTTGAATTCTATATCATGTATATTACCCTTCACTGTGATACACGGTCATCCAGTGCAACAAAGCTCTGTAGATGATCCTGAACACTTTGTTAAAACTAAGAAATGTCAAATGATTTTAGCTGAGCCAAATAATGAAAATTAAGCCTTTATAAAACTTTATACCACGGGGCTGTTGAATGCTTCAATCTGATTGGTTGACAAACATTCTATGGGTATGCACTAACTTTCAGTTAAATGCACACCTCTGAAGGTGTTCCAGGTCTGCCGACCCATTACAACTGATAACAAATTTTATTTGATAGATCTACTCTTTTAAAAGTTTGTGTGATGTCTCACACCCACCACATGGCTCAAGCCTCCAAGTCCGTTCGCTCTAACGGAAATGAGATGTGCAAGAAAGTAGTCCTAACATCAACAGCATTTTAAAGACGATAACATGACAAACATTGAAATTAAACATTTAAACAATGTCCTGTGGTGTGGTACTCTGGTCTGTTCAATTATTTGAAAATTAATGCATCAGCTGAGGTGTAACGGGGTATGCATTAACTTTTGAATAATTTAATGGGCCGTTGTCAATTATTCCATACGTATTTAATGTTTTTACTGTAGTCTGGTCTACATAGTGGTGTAGGTATAACATTTACCAGCAGGGGCCGACTGTGAGGGCGATGATCAGAACTAGCTAAGAGTAGCCTTTTAGAAAATGGTTAACAACAGTGCCCCCTTCTGTAAACATAAAGAATCATGGATTGCCAGAAGATCATTTCAACGAATGGTGGAGAAAGTTCATGAAAATCATACTGGCGAGAGAGATCAGTTACAGGAAAACTTCAAACTCTACAAGTCTGAAACTGAAGTCAAGAATTTGAGTGATTTTTGTGAATATTACATCATATAGCAGACATTGTAACAAATGTTCCAGGGATACCCCCCCCCCCCCCCCCCATCTGCTGGAGGTGGATTAAACAAGACTGCAAAGAGCACTGGTAACTGATATGAATTGGATCCCTGCTATGATAACAGCAACAATATAAAATATTTACAGAACAAGTGGGAACCCAGTGTTCCTTTAGTTCTTTCTATATCCGTCCTGATAAATGAAAGAAAAACGAAGGCCCTTTCCAGTCCCATGGCAAACCTATCTAATCTAGTGCCTATTAGACATCACTGTGAGAATGACAGGGGTAAAAAGCTAAAAACAGTCAATATGAAATAAGCTCTTTTGAACATCCGTTTACTGAAAAACAAATCCCTTTTGGTCAATGACCTCATCACCAATAACTAACTGGACTTCATGTTTCTAAATGAAACTTGGTTAGATGATAGTTGTAGTGCTACAATCCTCAATGAATCTGCCCCCCCAACTTTACTTTTATAAATGTTTGCAGAGCTGTTAGGAGGGATTCAGGAATATCTGCTCTATTTAAAGATCTCTTTCAATGCAAGCATGTTTTACTTGGTGACTACCTGTCCTTTGAATACTTTAGTATTGCTTTAAAAGGTGCACCACGCATTCTGTTTACAATTATTTACTGACTTCCCAAATACTCCCCAGACTTTGTTGATGACTTTTCAGAACTGCTATCAGCTATTTCCTCAGAATTTGACTGCTTTGTTATTGCTGGAGATTTTAATATTCATGTAGACAAGACAGAAAACAACACTCCAACTGAACTTTTAAATGTTTTAAACACTTTTCATCTGGTCCAGCATGTGCACGGTCAAACACACAATCATGGACACTCTTTATCTGCACATTAGCAAAGGTCTGAACATTTCATCCACTATTATGAGAGATGTGGTGCTGTCTGATTTAAAAATAAATCTGATAAAAACGTATCACGTCCATCAGTTCAGAAGACTTGTGACCGACATTATTTCTGTAAAGCTTATTCATTACAACAAAAGAAAGTTATAGCGATGTCTTTCTCGGTGAGTTCAGTGTTTTAAGTGTCCTAAGTGTGACAATACTTAGAGCTTAAAGAAACAGAGAGTGCATTTCTAAGACAATGAGGTTACGCAGAAATTGCAACTCACAACCTAATAACACCTATCTGTCATATACAAGTACTGAACATGTTCGTTTTTCTGAAAAAATACATGCCTATATCCGTGTTTATGTCTGTTAGTAATATGCATGCACATGATCAATCATCAATGGCCATCATTTCCAACAGCAATTGGTCGGCATGTGTTTTTCTATCTATGTTTTTGTCTTTTCCATTTAATTTGTTTTTATGAACAGTCCATGAAGCTGATTTTTATTGCAGTTAGTGAATTGTTTTTGTTGGAAAGGGCATTACAGATGTAATTGCACATTCTATCATATTACACACGTGCAAGCGCGCTACCTCATATTAACGGGGAGGGGAGCAGAAGCTCATTTGCATTTAAAGAGACACACACAAAAACGGCGAATTTCCATTGCAGCCACAAATGGTCACGTTCAACGTTCAACCTCTTGTAATGAAAGATATGTGGTGTATTTTAAACCCATGTCTGAGATTTTAAGATTAAATCAGCGGAAATCTAAATTTGTGCTTAAACGTGAAACAGGAAGCTGAAAAAGACTAGTGTCACTTTAGATGATATCACATGACATCAGCATTGAAAAAATAATCCTCTTTTTTTATTCAAACAGAGAAGGGGGTAGCTGTAAAACTGCTTGTGTTTGAATGAACACGCCACACTCGGCCGTATGAGAGTGACTGAGACCAGTAGGCTACTGTAGGTAAGTTAATGAAACCACATCCTGTTGAAAGTTGGCAATGTATAAAACACAGCGCTTATCATTATAAAGAGCACAGATCATATATTAACCCAAAAACAGGAACACAGCTGGATTTAAAAGTCAGAACGTGGACATGTAATTCGAGGCTATTTATGCAAATATTCGACCCAAAAACAAGAACACAGCTGGACTTCAGAGTCAGATTCGAGTTAAAGCTAAAAACAGCAGTAAGTGAAAGAACTGACATTAGTTGCATGTCACTTTGATGCAATGTTACTGTACATACTATAAAGATTTTTTTCTTCATTTATTCTGCTGTTGTTTTAAAACTTTATTGTAAATGGATCAGGAACATTTTAAATTCCCTTTTGACAGAAAGAAGCAGACTGTTTGCGGTGGTCAGAGCATTTATGGGCTCATCTGTGTTCTTCTGTTGGTCGCTCTTATACGGCTGTACATCCATCTCACAGCTGAGAGAGATCAGAAGAACTTGAGATATATGAACTTATCCGAAGAATACAATAAAGCTCTGAGCAGCCTGACTGATGAGAAAGATGAGCTGCAGAAAAACCTAACATCTATGAGTCAGAAGAAACAGGAGCTAGAGACCAGAGTCAAGAGTCTGAGTGATGAGCTAATGAAGAATCTTTCAGGTTTGTAAAAATTAATTGGTGTGTTGGTTGCTTTTATAAAAGGAAAGGATGTATTTGAGATCTGTGTGTGTTTCTGTATGTGTGAAGGGTCGTGCAGATATTACACATCCAGTGGGAAGAAGAACTGGCTTGAGAGCAGACGGTTCTGCAAGAATCGTGGTGGAGATCTGGTGATTATCAACACTGAAGAGGAACAGGTACACTTTATTTATTTTTTACATATTTTCCAAATAAAATGTAAAAAACAGAATTTTACTGTTTGTGTAGAAAGATAATATAAAAAAACTGTAATAAATATCCTGTTATTTTACAGGAAATAAATATTTTACGGTTTCTCCAGTTTACAGAAAATTCCTGTTTTTTACATATTTTTTTACAGTGTATAGAGAATGAGATGAAATATATATATATATATATATATATATATGTTTTTTTATATGCACAGAGATACATATCTTCAATTGTCAAAGGGAGAGCATGGATTGGTTTGTCTGATATAAAGAAGGAGAGCAACATGACATGGGTGGATAATACACCACTGAATAAAGGGTAAGTAAAAAAGTGGTATCCGTGTGCATTTTACTTTTCATTGTCATCTGTAATTTCATTGTTTCTAAATGAGTCCAAACTGTTCCACATCTGAATAATGTGATCATATATTATTTAGGTTTTGGTACCCGGGTGAGCCAAATGACCATAACGGCAATGAGGACTGTGTTGAAATCTTGAATCTTTCACAGAATATCATGAACTGGAATGATCTTCCATGCTCAGAGAAGAGAAAATGGATTTGTGAGAATTAGGTCCAGTTTCACAGACAAGCCTTGAGGCTAGTCCCAGACTAAAATGAATATCTGAGCTGTCTAAACTGAAAACCACTTGCCCTGACATAACCTCAAAAATGTCAATGCCATTGTTTTGTCAGAAGATGCACACCATCAATGTTTTACTAATGCATTTTCTGATTGATGTGTCTGGGAGCTAAGATGTCATAAATAGGTCTTACCTGTTTTCATGCTATAGGCTACTGTCATTTCTGTTGCGTTAAGTAAAATACATAATCAAGATCAAATTTGTCAGTTGTAGTTCTTGTGTTTCTCTTTTCTTCAGTGTTGTTGATTGTTAACAGCAGGTGTTCATCACTCAATCATCATTTAATTACTCACTTAATCATCTCATTAACTTTAACTCTTTGAGGACTTGAGATTTGACTTGAGACTTGCTTGTGACTTGAAAGAAATGTTTTGGTTCCTCCGCTGGTGAAATCAGCTGCTGAGTTCATGGGTGAAACAAAAATATGGCAGGACTTTTACTTTATGGCCCCAGGATTGTCCACCTCTGTCTGAATCACACTACTACAAAAAACTTACCATAATAAATCGAGGAGGAACTAAAGGAAACACTAAACACTATTATGGTGACTCTAATTGATCGTGTTTTCTTTTGTTATTGTGTTTGTTAACATCAGGTGTTCATCATTGATAATCAATCATCACTTCATTATCTCATTAACTTGTTCATGTGTTCCATTGGGATGCATCTAAAGTATTCTGTCAGGGGGTCCTGAGGACAGGAGTTGGGAACCACTGTTGTAGACATTGATGAGCTTGTTCAGATTTGTTTGATTTTGATATCTGTGATTTGGTGTGTCGGATAAAAATGGGATGAAATGTGTGAGTGAGAAATACACTTCTGGCCAATGGCAGATGGCCATGGTTTTCACTCCATCTGCTTGTCATAGTGTCAATTTATAATATTTTTAATATGGTTCCATTTTCTTTCAATTTTAATCAGAATGTCAAACTGAAATATGAGAATGAGTGATCAGTAAATGAAATATTGTTGTGATAAAGTGATATTGCTTGTAACTGATGTTACTGGAACTGAGTTGTTGGTGTGTTGATGTTGATCTGATACACATAAACCCATGTCAGAGATCTTGAGATTAATTCAGCGAAAATCTAAATTAATGCTTAAACATGAAACAGGAAGTCGGGAGAGCTGAATGAGACTCTTTTGAGATTATATTATTTCTGCACTTAAATACAGTTAAATGAATGAAGACTGTGCTGTCATATCTGTTAAAGTATTTTATGTTGCATTTACAAAATAGGACACACTCGACCGTATGAGAGTGACTGAGGCCGGTACTTTATGTAAGTTAATGAAACCACATCCTGTTCATAGTTGTCAATGTATAAAACACAGCGTCCATCATTATAAAGAGCACAGATCATCTCTGAACACATCGAGCAGACGAGCACATAATGGATTCACAAGGTGTTTATGAAGGTATGCCACAGAGAGATGCATTTGGATCTGGGAAACAGAGTCAAGACCAGACTGAAGCTCAAAACAACAGTAAGCTGAAGAGTTGAATTTGACTTAATGTTCAAACACTATTCTGATTTTCCTTTTGAAGATTTCTAGACATTGATGAATTGTGATAATATCTGATCATTTCTGTTTGACAGAACGAAGCAGATGTCTTGAACCGATCACACTGTGTCTTGGGATCTTCTGTGCTCTTCTGGTGGCCGCCATTATAGTGATGTACATCCATTTCACAGCAGAGAGAGACATGATGGAGATGAGATATGTGAACATGAAAGAAAACAGCTATGAAACCCAGCAAACTTATGAATCTTTGAGACGGGAGAACCAGAATTTAAAGACCAGAGTCGAGCATTTGAGTGATGCACGTATGAAGACCATTTCAGGTTTGTAGAAACTCATTGTTTTATTAAATAGGAAGCATTTGAGTCCTGTGTGTGTTTCTTTTTATGGACAGGGACATCTAGGTATTTCATTTCCTGTGAGTTTAAGAACTGGATTGACAGCAGGCAGTTCTGTAGAGATCGTGGTGCAAATCTGGTCATCATCAACACTGAAGAAGAACAGGTAGAGTTTGTGTGTGTGTGTGTGTGTGTGTGTGTGTGACATGTATTACAGCTAAATAAGACATGACAACACTGATTGCTTAATGTCTGCGAAGGCAACATGTTTATAAATCATATAAAGTGATATTATTTTGAATACATAAAATGCAGACTGTTCTCTGTTAAGGTTACCTTATGTTTAGTGAATTTAAAGTTTGTACAGTATTAAAGTCACTATGTCTCATTGTGTGTGTGCACTTGTATACTTTTGTTAGAGATTGACAGAACATTTTTGACATTTTCACACACAGAGATACGTATCTTCAATGATTACAGACAGCATTTGGATTGGTTTGTCTGATATAGAGAATGAGGGTGTCATGCAGTGGGTGGATAATTCATCGGTTGATGTGGAGTAAGTACATAAATGATTGTGAATGTGTTTGCTCACAGTATTATATTTGTTCTTTATCATTTCAGTCTCTGTAGGTACACAGTGAAGAATCTGTTTATATGTTATTCAGGTTTTGGGTCTCTGGTGAACCAAATGATGCAAGTGGAGTTGAAGACTGTGTTCATATTGGGCATTCATCCCCACCTGAACAAAACTGGAATGATCAAAGATGCACAGAAAAGAGACGTTGGATTTGTGAGAATTAGTTCCTTCCTGCACTGTAAAGAAATCCTCTTAGGGATGTAATATGAAGAGTAACAGTTTCCAGTAAAGTTTGAGAGAAAGAATTGATCTCACATTTAATACTTTTTCTGTTCTTTATCATTTAGTCAATTTTCTCCAGAAAATTATCAAAATTCAAATTTCTTTTAATCACAATTCACCTTTGTACAGTTTGTAGCAAGTTTCCAAAATGTGGTTGATTTGACATGGATTGACTCATTTGTAGTTTTGTATGTTTTCTTTTAGTTTCCGTTTTGACAAGTGACGTCACAACTTATGTCAATGCGTCTCTTTTAAATTAAACTCTTTTGATGACTCGTAATGTTTTTTTTTTCTGTACACCAGTTGTCTCGTTGCTTTCAGTAGTTTGAAAATGAGCATTACAATTATTTAAAGTATACAGTAATCTACATTGTAACATACCCTACTAACCTTATTTGTTCCTTGTAGTTTACTTAGAGAAATTGCTCAACAAAACCAGTGAGACTGAAAAAATGTGATTGTTGTTTCAAAAAAATATCAAAACATGATCCAAAGAGTTCGTATTTATGCTTTAAGTCTCCATACTGGTATAGTTACAACATCTACCAGCAGAGGTCGACAGCATCATTTAAAGCCAAACCCTTAGCAGTTAGATGTAGGAAGTGCAAAAAAAGCTTTTCTGGTTATCTCTGACATATTTCATTTCACAGTCTTTTATATAAATAGTTTTTCTTTATCTTAAAAAGTACAGCACGATGCGATCAGCAATGCATTACAGAAACTAATAAAACAACGTTTCTGAAATATTATTACAGTAAAACAAATCCATATGATGACACTTTGAGATTTTGAAATTAGAAATATCTTCCCTTGAAGATAAGAAAATTCTGTCGTCATTTAATCACCCACGGGTTGTTCCACATCTACACACTTCCTTGTTTTGCTAAACACCAGGGAAGATATTTGGAAGAACTAAACAGATCTCATGCCCATTTACTGCCATTGTAGGTAAAATAAATACTATATGGGTGATCTGTTTGGTCACTGACATTCTTCCAAATATCTTCCATTGTCAATGACATTCTTTCTGATATCCTCATTTGTGTTTCACAGAATAAAGAAATTTAGAAAGTTTTGGAACAACCTGAGGATTGAGTAAAAGACGACAGATTTGTTTTGTCTGAACTCCTCCTTTAATATCAATCAAGTCCACTAATGGATTGAAGATGTCTTACAAAGCAGAGATAGACAAACATACCACCACGGTTTATTTTGACCTTTAACATTTCAACTATCCTAAACACAAGACATTTTGTTATTCTATTCAGCACTTTACAGGGAAACTTCTGACAAGTTCTGACAGTTTACATTCTCTTTTTCCTGATATTACCATAAATACAGTGATAAGCATAGCGCATTCATTGATATGATATTACAGTAATAGCAGATATAAACACGCAGGCTTATCCGCATTCAAAACTGCGATCGATTTCAATGAATGGTGCTTCAAACCTTTCCTGTCAACATGTAAATCAGAACAATGTTATAACCTGATTCTGACATAAGACAATCCACATGAGCAGTTTTGCTGTCTTTACACTGGCTTTGGTATTTCGGGTGTGGTTTATTCAGGCAGAGTGAGAGCGCGAGCACGCGTGTTGTCAGACCCCGGTTTACAAGAAACATTTACAGTTTTGATTGACACATTATTATTAGGCCTGTTAAAACAGACACTGCATCTATATGTTTTACTCTGACCATTGGCATGCATCAAACTTCTGCTTTTACAAGCAGAGTGTTAAACAAAAAAAGCAAGCTCATGCATGGAACCACATCCTGTTAAAAGTTGCCCCTATATGAAACATAGAACGCATTATTGTAAAGAGCACAGAACATATCATCTCTGAACATACTGAGCAAATGATGGAAATGGAAGCCATTTATGAAAATATTCCAGACAAATACCGGAAGACAGTTGGACCGCGGACACCGAGTCAGAACCCTTCTGAAGCTCAAAGTAGCAGTAAGTGGAAGTAACATTTTGAAAACTGCCTGTCACAAAATATTTTTTACGATATTATTATCATAATTGTGTTTTTCCTGTTTGTAGGACGATGGTTTGTGGTGATCACAGTGTGTCTGGGGCTCATCTGTGTTCTTCTGGTGATCGCTCTTATACTGCTGTATGTTCATCTCACAGCAGAGAAACATCAGATGAACATGAGAAATACGAAAAAAGTTAAAGAATACAATGAAACTTTGACCAGCCTGAAGATCAATTACAGCCATCTGACCGATGAGAGAGATCAGCTACAGATAAACCTAAAGTCTATGAGTGAGATGAAGTTGGAGTTAGAGACGAGAGTCAAGAATTTGAGAGAAACTTACATGAAGAGTACTTCAGGTTTGTTGAATTTCATTGGTGTGTTGGTTTCTTTTTTATCTATTTGTATCTTTTATTTAAAAAAGGAAGTGTTTGAGATATGTGTGTGTGTGTGTGTGTGTGTGTGTGTGTGTGTGTGTGTGTGTGTGTGTGTGTTTGTGGCAAGGCTCTATCTGGTACTACATATCCAGTGAAGAGAAGACCTGGTCTGACAGCAGACAATTCTGCAGGGATCTTGGTGGAGATCTGGTCATCATCAACACTGAAGTAGAACAGGTAGAGTTTGTGTGAGAGAGAGTTTGTGTGTGATAGCCCAGCAAGCAAAAATGTGTTTCTTAGACGTTATTTAGACGTTATTTAGACCACTCCGGTCTAGGGATGAGTAACGAATTTCGAATATTCGAATAGTATATTTAATTATCGAATGGAATTTCGAATAGTGTTTTCACGTGTAATGCGTTCATGTAACCAAAGGGTGGCGCTGCCAATACGACGCACCTAAAACCTAAAGGCTGTCAATCAGGAGACAGTAGAGCAAAACATTTTCCCACAAGAATTGGTAACGAAGTTACGCACACTGTAGACCCGGCATAAAAGAAACGGTAAATTGATATCAAAAATGAATTCTGTGTGGGGGTCCTTTAATAGAATGAATGAGAATAAAGTGCAGCGCAAACTCTAGAATGCAAAGCTGACTTATCATGGATCAACAACTACGATGTACTGTCATATGAGGGTGAAGCACCCAGCAGGTCCATCCACAGGTCAGCAATCAGTTGCTAGTTTTATGGTCAGATCAACCAATTTGGATCCCAAACGGGCGGAGCAAATAACGGCTCTACGTAGCAAGATGATCGCTAAGGATCTGCTTCCGATCGGCTTTGTCTGAGAAGAGGGTTTTATAAATCTTATGGAGTTTGAACAGCCGGAGTTTACTGTTCGTCTAGAAAAACGATCTCTGCCAGACTGGAGAAACTTTTCCATGACAATAGAAACTGAAGCCTTATGAACTATTAATGCATGAAATCGCTCTGAACTGTTAATAAATGCCATCATTCGGTTAATATGTTTTAACGCGTGTTAAGTCTGGTCTAAAATCTTTATGGCTTTATTATATTTTCCTTTATTAATCACACTGTTTTTTAGTTGGTATAAATGTGCATGCTCATATTTAACAAGGAAATGTTCTAGCATTATGAGCTGTTGATTCTGATCGACGTACTGTTAATAAGTGCCATCATTCGGTTGTTAATATATTATTGTTTCAGCACGTTATCTTAATGTATTGCTTAATGTTAGATTGCCTATTCCATAATACATAAAGCAGTGTGCCGTCATACTGATTTGAAGCGTAAATGTGCTCTCTCTCTCTCTCCGTTTGTGTGTGTGTATAATACTGTAAATGCGTCCATGTGGGGGAGGGGTGCGAATTTCGAATAATTTTCGAATAGTTCTCATCGATCTTCGAATATTATTTTTTCTTTAAATGCCCGTCCCTACTCCAGTCCACGTGCATTACTACAGGGAATGTTTTGGATGTCTCCCTAAAAGATACATGAACAAGTTAATGAGTAAAATCAGGTTGAGTTAAGGAATCAATCATCACTTTATTATCTCATTAATGATGAACAGCTGCTGTTAACAAACACAAACACTAAAGAAAACATGAGCAATAAGAGTCACCATAATAGTGTTTATTGTTTCCTTTAGTTGGGCTTTACCCTTGATTTATTATGAGAAGTTTTTTAAAGCACAAATTTTAGATGATTAGATTAGATTAGATTCAACTTTATTGTCATTACACATGTAACGAAATGTAGTTTAGGTCTAACCAGCAGTGCAATTAGAAAGTGCAGGATATACAGTGAGAATAAATGCAGAATACAATATTAGGAAAATACTATACAATGGGCATGTACTATGAAAATATGACAGTCTGTATGTACTATGAACAATATAAACAGAAGGCTTTATACTGTGAACATTAATGTACAGGTGGTTATGAACAGATAACAATATAGACTATACAATAGTGCAAGTGACTTGAGTGTGCATTAATTATAGACATTAGCTATTAAAGTTACAGTGCAGTAGATGAGTTGGTGCGGTTAATAAAGTTACAGTGCAGTACATGAGTTAATGCAGTTATTGAAGTTACAGTGCAGTACATGAGTTAATGCAGTTATTAAAGTTATAGTGCAATACATGAGTAGATGCAGTTATACATTTACAGTGCAGTAGATGAGTTAATGCAGTTATTGAAGTTACAGTGCAGTAGATGAGTTAATGCAGTTATTGAAGTTATAGTGCAATAGATGAGTAGATGCAGTTAGTTATGCAATAGATGCAGTAATACAATAGATGAGTTACAGTGCAGTAGA
Organism: Triplophysa dalaica; assembly: GCF_015846415.1. Classification (NCBI taxonomy): domain Eukaryota; kingdom Metazoa; phylum Chordata; class Actinopteri; order Cypriniformes; family Nemacheilidae; genus Triplophysa; species Triplophysa dalaica. The sequence goes on from NC_079543.1 coordinate 3,028,223, forward strand.
GAAGTTGGTGCAGTTATTGAAGTTACAGTGCAGTAGATGAGGTAATGCAGTTATGAGAGTAGTCCATTAGTTCAAACCAAGAAAAGAAAAAATGATTTAGTTTCTTGTTGTTGGGAAAAGTTGCACAACTTTGAGTGCTGGTGTGTTATTTATTAGACGTGTGTGTCCCTAGATTACATCTCTGTTTTGACAGTTTAGATGGAAACAGCAGAAATTTTAAGTTCAAAACTTTTTTACTGTTTATACTTCCAAACATCAAGAATCATCTTATGAATCTCAACAATGGTGACAAAGTTGAGTTGCATTTTTTCTTCATGCAGCAATGCATGCTGGGAGTCATGGAGGAGTTCTGTTCTAGGCTGTTACCCAAAATGCATTGCAGAATAAAGCTTTCTTTTGTTGAGTTTCATGAGCTGATTCTTGATGTCTGAATTGTTCAGGTGATATTTCTACCATTGGAATAGTAAAAAAAATCCTTCACAAAATGGTTTACCTCACCTAATCATTGAGTAACAAAACACATCTGCATTTGACTATCATGTCCTCTAATGCAGTTACCACCTACAGAGACACAATCCATTCACGTACTGTCAGGGTGTTTTAAATGTACTTCAGAAACACACTATTACAACTTTCCAAACATTTTAAATATTGAATAAAGGGTGAGACCCCCACTAAAGGAAACACTAAATACTATTATGGTGACTTCTTATTATTTCTGGTTTATTTCACTGATTATTGTTGTTATATCATCATTAATGAGATAATTAAGTGATGATTGATTCCTTAACTCAACATGATTTAACTCATTAACTTCATGTGTTATTTAGAGAGACGTCCAAAACACTCTGGGTGGGGATGAACGTGGACTGGAGTGGTCTATGGAACATACTTTTTGCTTACTGGGAGAGAATGAGATGAAACAAACATTTTCTGTTTTTATACACACACACAGAACTTCATATCTTCACTCATCAAAGAGAAAGTCTGGATTGGTTTGTCTGATTTAGAGAAGGAAGGAAACATGACATGGGTGGATAACACACCACTGAATAAAGGGTAATTAAACAATCAGTCTATAATCTGTGTGCATTTTACATTTTGTCATAACTACCAATTTAATTGTTGAGTCTACAACCTGAATTCCGGAAAAGTTGGGACATTTTTAAACTTGAATAAAATGAAAACTAAAAGACTTTCAAATCACATGAGCCAGTATTTTATTCACAATGGAACAGAGATAACATAGCAAATGTTTAAACTGAGAAATGTTTACAATTTAATGCACAAAATGAGCTCATTTCAAATTTGATTCCTGCTACAGGTCTCAAAATAGTTGGGACAGGGGCATGTTTATTCAAAACAGTTTGAAGACATCTAGGCATTGAGGCTATGAGTTGTTGGATTTTTGGTGTTGGAATTTGGTCCCATTCCTGCGTATAATGGTTTCCAGCTGCTGAAGAGTTCATGTTCGTCTTTGACCATGGGACTGCAGGGAGGCCAATTCAGTACCCAGACTCTTCTACGACGAAGCCATGCTGTTGTTATAGCTGCAGTATGTGCTTTTGCAGTGTCCTGCTGAAGTATACAAGTTCCCTGAAATAGACGTCGTTTGGAGGGAAGCATATGTTGCTCTAAAACCTTTATACCTTTCAGCATTCACAGAGCCTTCCAAAACATGCAAGCACTTATGCACTCCCATACCATCAGAGATGCTGGCTTTTGAACTGCATGCTGATGACAGAGATTTCTCCAGTTTCTCTGCAATTCTCGTCGCCTACGGTGCATAACATCATCAAAAGATTCAAAGCCTTTGCAATTTGACTGTGGTTAGGAAGACGTGACGAGAGCCGTGAGGCGGGGCCGGTGGCGTGATTGATAGTTCAAATCAGCTGTGCGCACACCGGTCCCAGATATCTCACGGTGGAGATTGGGAGCATAAGAGGACGAGCGACGGGACTGCTGACGGGAGAGGACCGGGCCCGAATATGTTTAAGTTTGTATGCATGTTCTTTTGGCCGGCCAACTCTCTAACCACTAGACCACAACTGACCCCACAACTGTTCTCCCAGCTGAATCTTTGAAAACTGGTTGCTTTTTTAGCCATTTGTTGCCCCCCGTCCCAACTTTTTTGAGACCTGTAGCAGGCATTCAATTTTAAATGAGATAATTGAATGGATTAAAGTGTAAAATTTCTAAGTTTAAACATTTGCTATGTTATATATGTTCTATTGTGAATAAAATATTGGCACATGTGATTTGAAATTCCTCAAGTTTTCATTTTATTCAAATTCAAAAACGTCCCAACTTTTCCGGAATTCAGGTTGTATACTGTTCAGCATCTGAATAATGTGATCACATATTGTTTAGGTTTTGGGAAGGAGATGAGCCAAATGATTACAATGGACTTGAGGATTGTGTTGAAATCATTCCTGCAAAATCTTCTCAGAACAATTGGAATGATCGTTCATGCTCATCGATGAGAAAATGGATTTGTGAGAAATAGAGGTCATCTGCTTTTGTTGTGGTATTGAAAAATTATTTTACTTTAAGCTGTTTTATAGGAGCATTTTTGCATTAGCAACAGTTTCCGATTTCTGTTTCTGTTTATTAAAAACCGTGCAGTTAAATTATGTCATATATATCCTGTTTTCGTGCTGTACTGTAATATCTGTATGGAGGAATAGATTTAAATTTGAGTCTTGATTCCAGTCTACCTCCCTCAGTGTGACCCTATAGAGCTTTAGCCCCGCCCCTCACCTGTACCACAATCCGCCACCTAGTGGCCACCGGCACATCCACCCCTCTCCACATCCTTGTGTATAAATAAAAACACCAGCAATCACATCTGTAAATCTTTGTGTGTTGTTCAGCTCTGCTCTGTTCAAAAGAATTACACCAAAAATCATATTTCTATTGATGTACATTCACTAAAGCAAATTCTACTCACCTTCATGTCACTTCATGTAATATGTATATTATCTCTGCTAATACATACATTTAAAGTGAATGAGGACGGTGCTGTAAAGTTGTCAGCACTTTTCAGTAATAAGAGAAACAGAATATTGAATTTCAAGAAAACCTGGTTCTGTCCATAATCTGATTTTATTTATTATTTCATTTCATTTTTGCTTATGTGGTGCGTATTATTTTTGTTCATCTCTAAGTACTGCAACAGATATCAGATGTGAGATGTGAGAACTACTTTCATAGCAAATAAATGGCAAATGCTGCCATCTAGAGATCAATTGAGAAACTACTGTAGGGGAATTTATAGTAAAGACCTGTCGAACAGATATGATAAAAAAAGACATGGATGCAATCAATCGAAGAACATTTACAGAAGAAATTTTTTTGTAGTTTTGCCACGAGAAGACATCTTTAGAATTCTCCACAGGCCGACCTGCCTTACATTCAAAGTACAGTAGTATTTACAGTTTTTTCCAACTGCTTACACACAAAAGGGTTTTCATGTCACACGATTTTTAAAATCTCCCTCAAAGTGAAAAACTACACACCAAATCTCCAAAACCATAAGCTATTTCTCAACCTTTGACTCAGTTTTCAATTGCATAAAAACTTTTTTCAAAACACTACAGACAATTATCAACCTAAAACACAAAATCTAACAGGAAGTGGCTTTGGGTTTCCTTTTCCAAACACAACGGATCAAAATGCTACACTTATTCACCAGGTCACACACACTCCTCACATGTGCAAACACTTATTACTTAACTGATCACTAACCAATAACTGCTTTACTGTAGTGTAGGCCTAAAAATCGATCAAAGGTCAGCTGACCTGTTTTGAACATTGGATGCCCACAAACAGAGAGTAAGAGGAGTAGGAGGAAGAGTAAGAAGAGGACGAGGGCAAAGAAGAGAAGGAAGGAGAGCCATGTCTGATGAGATTTGGGCAACACTTGTTGATCACATGATCAACCACGGTTTGACCATGAGAGAGGCTGGACTGAGAATCCAGTCCAACTTGAGTCGATTTACAATGACATAGAGGTTGCCTCTCTCCAAGGTTGGATATGCCATGCTAGGAGATACTTCCATCAATGTTTGGCAAGAGAAAATATATCTTGTGAGGTGAACGAAGTGTTGTGGCCAGACCCAGCCCAGAGTAAAGATTAAGCGTAGCTCAGCACTGATGGCTGCCCCCCCACCAATTCCTGAGCTGCCCCCCCCCGGGACCCCACACACACAATTGTGTTCTTTATTGTATTCTGAAGAATATACTTTTGGTTTATATGTGTTAGCACTTTCTAATGGCGGGAACGGGACAAATACCAGCCGGGAAATCATGATTTAGGCACACAGGTTTATAGTCGAAGGTGGATTAAGCATAAATGAAAACAAAAGTGGGTAGAAAAGCATAAAAGCTTTATTACAAACCACAGAATCCAAAGAAACACCGATTTTGCACAAGGTCTCGTTAACAAAATTCAAACAACAAACAAAAAATTCAACTTCCGTCACATCAGTAAGGAAAGAAATAGCCAGCAGGGTTCGCTAATTCTTCACCCCACGAATGATACACCACACTCGAAACACAGCAATCTGTGGACACACACCCACAGCTAACAAAGATGAAAGATGAAAGATGAAACAAAACAGAACATATATATACACACACACACAAGAAACCAAGTCAAATAACAAAATAATCAAAACAACTAAATTGCGTCTAACTGGAAACGTCTAAGGAACGTCTAAGGAACACATTTTTGCTTGTTGGGAAGAGAAATTGAGGGAATCATCTCATCCAGTAGCGCAGCACCGCAGAGCAGTCAGAAAATCAGCAGATAACTTTTTGCACATCAACAATTATAATATCAGTAATGTAAATCTCAGATGTTGATTTAAACGTGCAGCAGATCACCTACCGCTCATTCAGAAAACGCTTCCTCGAAAGCTTCCTCGCTACCACGTACCAATAAATGACGCTTTCCAGATAACTACTACACCACTAGAGCTCTTTTAAACTGTCAGAAGTACCCTGATTGGTTCACAGATTTACATGACACCAGCCAATGAGCAACCAGGGCCATACGTCACCCTACATGGGTATTGCAAAAAAATGCTAAAAGCTGATAAGACTAAAATAGTAATTATAATATTACAAACGTTTGTTTATCGTGTGGCCAATTGTATAATATTTATTTCTGGAAAACAGTTGTTTAAAGGATTTACAATTGATGTAACATTTTATTGTATGAGGCTATTCGTTGTGTTGTATTAGTCATTGTCAAGGCCGGGTTTCCCAATAACGATGGATCTTAGCACTTAAGGGCGTTTTCTACGAGTCACTTTGCAAACATCGTTTCAAGAGCGTTTCCCAAAAAATGCACTCAACAAGTGTGTACCTACAAGTCGCTATCGGTTTGTCAGTGCAGGCAGAAACCAGCCTTCGCAAGAAGATTTCTCAATCATAATGTTTGAACTAAAAAACAGTCACTTTAGAGTGATTCTGAAATCTGTTCGATTGACAAGGTTCCTCTTCTGATGATAACTGGTTTGGGAAGTGAAGAAATTCTTCTTTTTCAAAGTTTTTTTAGCTCCATTTTTGCCTACAATAATAATAATGTCGCCTATATCAGTTCAGTGATTTAAAGAGTTCCCCAAATAAATATTTTATTGGTGACATAACCGCTTGGGTGTTGAAAATTGAGTATATTGATGTTTGAAACAACATCTACAAGTAGAGACCAGCCTCTGCAAGAAGATTTCTCAATCTCAATAATGTTTGAACCAACGAACAGTCAAAGTCTCTAACCACAAGAACGCATCCTTCTTCTGCTTTTAAAAGCATTGTGTAAAAAATGCATTTACTTTAAAAAACACATTGAGTGCATGCAGAACGGTCTCGATAATTTCATTCAAGGTATAGAAAAGAACAGCATCCTCTAAACATATATGGACATGGATTTAGGGGTCATTTATGAAAATATGGAGCCTAAGAACAGAAAACCAGCTGGACCTCAGAGTCAGAACCCAGATGAAGCTCAAAACAGAAGTAAGTCGAAGAGTTGAATTTTGATCCGTGTTGGACTAAAATGTTAGTGTATGTACTATTTAGTTTTTTTTCATTTTGCTATTGTTTTGAAACGTTCCTGTAACATGGACGGGGAATTTTATTCATTTTTAAGGTGTTTTGTTTTTTCTCTTTGACAGAAAGAAGCAGAGGGTTGGTGGTGATCACAGTGTGTCTTGGGATCGTCTGTGTATTTCTGGTGTTCGCTCTTCTAGTGCTGTATGTCTTTCTCACAGGAGAGAGAGATCAGCTACTGCAAAACATCACATCTATGAAGGAACATGAGTTAGAGACCAAATTCTATAATCTCACCAAAGAACTCAAGGAAATGTTTTCAGGTTTGTAGAAATGAATAGGTGTGTTAGTTAGTTTTTTTGCTGATTGTGTCTTTGGTTGAAAAAAAGAACGTGTTTGAGACCGGTGTGTGCGTCTGTGTGTGAAAAGGGAGGTATTTCCTATCCAGTGAGGAGAAGAACTGGACTGACAGCAGACGGTTCTGTAAAGATTGGGGTGGAACTCTCATCATTATTGAGACTGAAGAAGAACAGGTAGAGTTTGTTTGTGAGAGAGAGCGTGGTAAAGTGTGGTTAAGAATAAGATGAAACAAACATTTGTATGTTTTTACACACCCAAAGAGGTTCATATCTTCACTTGTTGATGGGAGTGTGTGGATTGGTTTGTCTGATACAGACAAGGAAGGAAACATGAAATGGGTGGATAATACACCACTGACTAACAGGTAAGGAAACAACCTCTGGTTTCATGTGTATTTGAATCTTTCTCCAATTAATCATTTCATTGTTTCTAAATGAGTCTACTGTTCAGCATCCGAATAATCTGATCACATATTATTCAGCTTTTGGAACCCTGGTGAGCCGACTGACCATGGCAACAATGAGGACTGTGTTGTAATCTCTGAGTTTTCAAACACTTTCATGAACTGGAATGATCTTCCTTGCTCATGGAAGAATAAATGCATTTGTGAGAAATAGACTTCATCAACTTCTGTTGTGAGATTAAATCATGCTTTGGCTTAAATTGAAACAGTTTTTCAATGGGAGTGTTGTTTTGCATTTACATCAGTCTCTAATTGTTGTTTCTGGTAGCTAAATGTTGTCATATACATTATATACTGTTTGTAATGTCTGTTGTATTAGGTCAAATCAGCAATTAAAATCAAATATAAATGTAAATCTGATGAAATAATATCTTTATTCACATTAGCTGTGTGTGAGAAAAATATGAAAATGTAAGTCTTTATTTCAGTGTTTTCTCAAGACTCAAAGCATGAAACCACCTCTCTCACTTTCCTCATTCTGACCCTGGAGCTTCTGCCCCCCTCCTCTTCACAGCCTTGTGTCAGTCTAGGTTTTCATTCTGTTCATGTTTATAAGTCTGCTTTACATTTCCATAAAACACCTGGAATCACCAATCACAACTGTTAATCATTGTGTGTTTTTAGTTCTGCACTGCAAAAAGAAGTATACTATTTCCCCATTCATCAAGTGAATAAGCACATTATTCAGAATAAGCACATTTGTCATATGTTGAGGTGTCTGATCGGATATAGGCTACTGTAATGATAAAGAAACGTAACTCTATATCTAATAAGAAGGGAAAATTCCCTAATTTAAATAAATAACCATTTATACATGCTTAAGACATTTATATTGTAAGAATGTTCTGTGAGACTTTAGACATAAAAGCATGGTGAGTTATTCTTTTATCATTAATATGTGATAACTCTCTATTAATTTGGGCATACCAGCACGGCGGTGTGGTAGCTGCAATGTCAATCACGTTATGAGCGATCCAGTCATTTATTTAGATGAGTGGCCGTATGCTGGGTATATTAACGTTCAAATTATTACTTAAATATTGCGTGTTGTACAAATGGTTTAAAGTTTGTTCAGAGGTTGGATAACCAACTTTGTTTGCCATTCCAGACTTTCGCTTTCAGGATTTAGATCTGCGATACCTGAAATCCAAGTGGTCTCAAACGCAGCAATACATCATTGAATAAGTGACAGTTGAATATGACGTCATCTAAGGTAGACAACGACCTTGCCACAGAAGGACCGCTTCGCAGTTCCAAGAACATAAAGAACGGATAGAAATAGAATATATCATTAAAACGTCACGATGATGGAAGTTCAGTCGAAACTAAAATGACTGTCATGTTTTATTTTCACTATATAGCACACAAATCATCAAATCAAACAACCACTGAAGCACCAAAATATGGTTCTTGGTATTTTGAGAAATACCTCAGTGGTATAAACCCTAAACAATGTAAGTCAACGGGGGTTCAGTGTCAAAATAGCTTTGTTTGTGTTCAGTGGAAGTATGAAAGTCATAATGGTTTGGCTGGGTAAATAATACCATTGACATTTTTGGGTGAATTATACCTTTAAAAAGGTATTCTAGTGTTTCATCTTTTTTTTTCTGGTTATACAATTATTAATCCACTTTGTCTGGATCAACTGCATATATTGACAAATATTTCTGCAGGTTTCTGAAGTCAATGGGTGAAAATGTCTCCTCTGCCGATGAGTGATTAAGAATGTGAACAAATGATATTTCTTATGTCTTTGCAGCTGCATGTATCCAATATTGGTGAAACATCTACAAAAATGTCGTTTTGTGATTTATGTCTAAATGTCCTTTCGTGCTTTTAGTCTCCATAGTGGTGTAGTTAAAACGCCAGCAGAGGTCGACCACATCTTTAACCAGCCTAAATCCCTAATCTTAGTTACAGGAAAGCCATTTCACAGTCTCATCCAAAGCAGTATGGACTCATTTTAATTAAATGTATTTACGTTGCTTAAAATTAACAGAATCTTATATATATATCTGAAATAAGTAAAACAAATCAATTTGTTGTGACTTACAATTAGAGGTCTTAGAGGAAAGATTAGACATTTGGTAATTGTATTACCTCAGAACTTTATAGGGACACTTGAAAAGATTCTAATAATTCCTCCTTTATTACGGTAAATACAATAATATGCATCGCACATCACCATAGAGCTGGTATACCGTATTGACAGATATAAATGTGCAGTTTTTGGTGAATTGAATTTACTTTTCCATTGGTATTTGGCATGTGGTTGATATGGGCAGAGTGAGTGAGAGCGTGCCAGTGCGTCTCGCGCCAAATGCTTGAGAGTCGGCAACTAAGGTTTATTAGAACATTTTGCATGAAATTTGTGAATCAAAACTGTGAAGGACTGTTCAGACAAACACTGCTTATAAAAGACTCATCCAGTATCTCATCATAGGCATGCATCGAACTCTTTTAAAAAGCAAACGCCTGCAGACAGATATTCAGCTTAAAGGAGTCTCAATACATTCATTCACGTGATGAAAATTAAGAACGGCTTTGTCAATATAACAGACCAGTACACAGAGATATTTAGTTCATAAAAAAACGTCTCGGGTTACGTCTGTAACCCTTGTTCCCTGAGAAGGGAACGAGACACTGCGTCGCCATGGCAACGCTTTGGGGAACGCCTCAGCGTGACCAGCTCTGAGCACGTGTGTCAACATCGTCCAGTAGTGGAACGCTACGTCATAGATGACGTATGGACCAGGCGGTATAAAACGACATCCGAAATAGTGAACTTCAGCTCGAAAAACTTCGAAGCAAAAGGCTTACAGGGATGTAGGGAGTATGGCAAGGTGACGCAGTGTCTCGTTCCCTTCTCAGGGAACAAGGGTTACAGACGTAACCCGAGACGTTCCCTTTCGAGGGGAACTGCTCGCACTGGACACGACAAATTTAACCTTTCCTGGTCCTGGCTCCTGAAAGGTGGAGGACAGAATGCTTGCAAGGTAATGGGTCTCGGTACATTATCCATAACCTTAGGCACGTATCCTGCCCAGGGGAAAAGGAACGCCTTAACCAAACCAGGAGCAAATTCAAGGCACGTAGGGGAAACCGACAAGGCCTGAAGATCTCCCACTCTCTTGAGAGAAGTAATAGCCAACAGGAAGACAGTCTTAAGAGTGAGAAACTTTAGAGCGACCGAATCAATCGGTTCAAAGGGAGGAGCTGACAGTCCCTCGAGAACTGTAGCCAAGTCCCAGGTAGGTACCCTAGTGTGGCTCACAGGTCTCAACCTGCGAGCACCACGAAGAAACTGTAGAACCAAGGGGTCTCTACCAACAGGTATGCCCCCTAGCCGAACATGAAAGGCAGAAATGGCTGCCATATAAACCTTTAAGGTAGATGGGGATAAGTCTGCAGCAAAACGATCTTGCAGGAACTCAAGTACTGTTGAAACCGGGCAGTTTACAGGGTCCATGCAGTGAGCTGAACACCAAGTAGTGAAGACTCTCCACTTTAAGGCATAAAGCTTCCTTGTAGAAGGAGCTCTGGAATTAAGTATGGTCTCCACAGCCTCGGCTGAGAGACCAGTGTTTAAGAGGCTAGCCCTCTCAGAGGCCAAACCCATAGTTTCCATAACTCCGGGCGTGGGTGATGTATTTGACCCTCCGCTTGAGAGAGGAGGTCCCTCCTCAAAGGAATCTCCCATGGAGAGTTCTCCAACAGGTCTATGATGTCTGAGAACCATACTCGGGCCGGCCAGAATGGGGCTACCAACAGTAGGCAAACTCCGTCCCTGCGCACCCTTTCCAGAACTCCCGGGAGTAGAGCGATCGGGGGAAAAGCGTACAGGTGAAGCCTCGGCCACACCTGTGTCATACTTACCTGAGTCGCGAACAGATCTACCTCTGCCCAGCAAAACCTCATCCAAATCCGCTCCACCACCTCTGGGTGGAGTATCCATTCCCCCGGCCTCAGCTCCTGTCTCGACAAGATGTCTACTCCTCGGTTCAGGTGACAGGGGATATAGACTGCCCTCAAGGAGAGGAGCGTCCCCTGAGACCACAGGAGGATCTGCTGTGACCGTAGATCCCCTTGGTGATTTATATATGAGACCACAGCTGTGTTGTCTGCCCTGACAAGCACATGCTGGCCTCTGAGCTGTGGGAGAAAGTGTTCCAACGCCAGGAACACTGCCATCATCTCTAGGCAATTTATGTGCCAAGATCGAAAGTGGCTCCCCCATCGGTTTTGACCCAATTGGCCTTCCATAACAGCTCCGCAACCTGCGAGAGAAGAATCGGTTGTCAGTGCAACGCGCCGACAACTGCTTCCCAACACTGGGCTGCAAACGGCTGACAGGATTGCAAAAATACGAGCAGGCGCGAGCCGCACCTGCATCGTGATGGAGTCCCATATTAGTCCTAAAAAAGTGGTTCTCTGTACTGGAGAAAGCACACTTTTCTATGTATTCAGCCTCAGCCCTAGCTCCTCCATATGTGCGAGAACAACATCTCGATGTTGAACCGACAGATGTTCCGACTTGGCTAGAACTTCTTGTTCCATCACCAGAGTCTGCTCGGAGCACACCTCGGTGTACAAAACCCTGTCTGGTGACATCATAACGGGAACCGCTACGGCTCGGCAAACCTCGATTGGCAGAGCCGGCTGAACCCTTCTGGGGAACTGAGGAGGAACGGGCACCATATAATGAGGTGCGAGCGCACGCTCCCCGCTCGTTTTCCCCTTTCCTTGCCTGAATGACCGCCCTCAGGTCAGTCCTAGGTATGTAAGGCTGCGAATGATAATGTCTTCCCGGAGCCCCGTCCTTCTGGGGTGGGGCTTGAGAAGCAACACTCTGCCTCTGACGCTCACAATAGCTAGTGGACGCTTGTGGCTGTACCCGCCCAGCCGCCCCGGGAGTTTCTCCGCGGCGGGGGAGATAAAGTTTAAATGCCGCAGCCTGTTTCTTAGCCTCCTCGAACCTCTCAACAACGGTGTCTACAGCGTTGCCGAAAAGGCCCGTAGGGGATAATGGGGCGTCTAGGAGAAATGACTTGTCAGAAGGTTTCATGTCTGACAGGTTCAACCATAAATGCCTCTCAGTGGCTACCATAGCGCCCATGGAGCGGCCCAAGGAACGGGCAGCCTCACGAGTAGCACGGAGAGAAACATCCATAGCATGACGGACGGGTTGTAAAACGTCCGCCGCCACCACTCCCGTGTCGACCAATTCACGTAGCGCATCTGCTTGATACGCCTGAAGTAGTGCCACAGAGTGTAAGCAAGCCCCGGACTGCCCTGTTGCCGCATATGCCTTGCCAATCAAAGTCGATGTCACCCTGCATGGCTTTGATGGCAAGGTAGGGGCTTTTAGGGACGAAGCCGTGGATGGAGACAGATAGCTCGCAAGCGTCTGTTCTATTCTCGGCATCGCCCCGTAACCTCTTTCTTTATAGCCCTGAACATTAGAATAAATGCAAGTCTGTGGGGTGAATACTCGTGCGGTATATGGATGCTGCCACGACTTACACACCTCCTGATGTAGGTCAGAAAAGAAAGGGAGTTTGCGTCGTGAGTGTTGTGTGCTATGCTTGAGACATCGCTCGTCCATCTTATTGTCAGGACGAGCGTTAGGTTTATCTGCGGGCCAGTCTATTGTTAGTTGGGCTACCGCAGCTGTCATGACTTCTACCAGATCGGCGTGAACCGAAGCAGCAAGAGGGGGAACACAATCTAACTCTCCTGCTTCGATACCAGTTATGTCTACATCCTCAGATGCAGAACTTTGCCGAACCGGACTCCCTCTCTGAGCGGGAGAAACCGCAGTGCGTGCTCCCGACTCAGCAGAGAGAGAGGTGGAAGCTACGGAGGGTAAAGAGAAGCCGGAGCATGTCTCTTCAGCCTCCCTGACGTCCATCTGCGAGCCCCACGAGCGAAGATTCCGCTCTGCCTCGGCAAAAGTGGGACCATCACCACGCGGAGCTCGCACCTGGCCGTGCTTATCAAATAGTGCTGAACGGGAACGGAGCGTACGCTGTGGTAAAAGTCCACAGGCTTCACAGTCAGCTCCCTCGAGCGCTGACTGTGCATGCTCCGCTCCCAGACAGACTACACAGAGATCATGCGTATCATTGCTCGTGATAAAACGCGAACAAGGAGGAGCACAATGTCTGAAACTTTTCTCTGACATGTTAGCAAACTGGCTAACCAAACACACTTCTTTCACAGAACACACTCACGCTTCTTTTAACTAGACAAACACACACTACACACAGAGCCGTTGCTGAGAAGAAAAGAGCTGAAGTTCACTATTTCGGATGTCGTTTTATACCGCCTGGTCCATACGTCATCTATGACGTAGCGTTCCACTACTGGACGATGTTGACACACGTGCTCAGAGCTGGTCACGCTGAGGCGTTCCCCAAAGCGTTGCCATGGCGACGCAGTGCGAGTTCCCTCGAAAGGGAACTCAACCTGTGAAAATGGAACACTGTCCATTTCTCACTGTGTGAGACGGTAGTGAGTTTTTCTGTAAAGTGGGTTAAGGTCAGGATGTATCTTAATGAAACCACATCCTGTTAAAAATGCCACAGTGAATTACACCACGCATAATTGTAAAGAGCACAGATCATCTCATCTCTGAACATAACCAGCAAATAATGGAAATGGACACCGTTTATGGAAATATTCGACACAAAATTGGATCTGAGACACAGAGTCAGAACCGGACTGAAGCTCAAAACAGCAGTAAGATGAAGTCAAAGTGTGAAGTTGAACTTGTGTTACGTGTCACTACACTACAATTAAGATTTTCTTTGTCATTTGCCTGATTAGGATTTGATTTAAAAAGTTGGTAATAAGAAGTTAATCATAATTTTGTGTGTTGACAGGAACATGTATTTTGTGGATCACAGTGTTTCTGGGGCTCATCTGTGTTCTTCTGGTGATCGTCGTTGTTGTGCTGTACATCCACCTGACAGCAGAGAGAGATCAGATGAAAATGAGATATATGAACATGACTGATGAAAGAGAAGAACTACAGAAACATTTCTACTCTGTGATGGAGAAGAAGCTGGAGTTGGAGACCAGAGTTAAACATTTGACTGATGAACTAATGAATCTTTCAGGTTTGTAGAAAGTCATGTGTGTTTGTTCTTTTTTGTTATTTTGTATTATTTAAAAAATAATGATTATTTGATTCTGTGTGTGTGAAAAGGGTCATTCAGATATTTCATATCCAGTGAGGAGAAGAGCTGGTCTGACAGCAGACAGTTCTGCAGGGCTCTTGGTGGAGATCTTGTCATCATCAACACTGAAGAAGAACAGGTAGAGTTTGTGTGAGAGAGAGTTTCAGTGTGATAGAGAATGAGATGAAACAGACATTGTTCTGTTTTTATACACACACAGAAATACATTTCATCAATTGTCAAACAGAGAGCGTGGATTGGTTTGTCTGATATAGAGAAGGAAGGAAACATGACATGGGTGGATAACACAGCACTGACTAACGGGTAAGCAAACAATCAGTCTTCATGTGCATTTTTTTTTACAATTTTGTTGAGTGTATGCCGTTTAGCATCTGTATAATCTGATCACGTACCATTAGATTCTGGAACCAAGATGAGCCAAATGACGAAAAGGGAAATGAAGATTGTGTTGAAATTTGGAACCCAAAACCGTTTCTGAACAACTGGAATGATATTCCATGCACAGAGGCAAGAAAATGGGTTTGTGAGAATTAGGGTTTATCTGCTTTTGTTGTGATAAGGGAACTTTAGTTTTGTGATATTTACTTTTAATTTAAGCACAAAACAAGGATGTGGAAGCTCTGACTCTGGGCATTAGCTTCACCCCTAACCCTTACGTAAATCTCCCACAAAGTGGGCACCGGCAACTGTGTCCAACCCCTTTGCACATCTCCGTCAGTCTAAACAGTATTTCATTCTGTGCCTGTGTCTCAGTGTGCTTTAGATTTCAATAAAGACATCTGAAATCACATCTGTTTTCATTGTGTGTTTTTCAGTTCCGCATTGCAACAAGTTTCACTAAAATTCACAATTCTTCAGATACTCATAAAGAGAAGAGCTTAACGTACATCCAAGAAGGACAATTCACCTACTTATCCTCACCTGGCTTTAGATCTGTATATTATCTCTGCTTATACAATTCAAGTGAAAGAGGACAGTGCTGTAAGTCCTCATCAGTATAGGAGAAAGAGAAGATTTGTATTACATAGAAGCAAAAGGCATTTTCAATTCCAGTAAGACGAGCTGGTTGGACGAGTCATAGTGTCATGATCTCTCATGGTTTGACAAGGCAGAACCCAATTACAGGCAGACACGGGGAGGAAGGGGTTAACAAAGACTTTAATAAAACACAAGACTATACAAAAGGTAAAACAAAACCCACAAGGGGGAAAACAAGACAAGATAAATAATAATGATGACAAGGACACGGACTGACTAGACTAAGAAAACAAACACTTAATACAAACACTAAACTACACTTACAATACACGAGGTAACATTGAACTTGGCAGACAAGGAGAACTACAAACAGAAACAGCTACATACAAGAACATTCAGTAACATTCAATGAACGTGAACAGGACAACGAACACGAGGATGTTTCAAAGGGGAGACAGACAAAGGATAATATGCAGGGACCAGGTGACGGGGATTAAACACTGAGGGAAAGCTAACGAGGAAACAAGGGGGCGGGAACAAAGACGCAGACTGGAGAGAGAGTATAGAAGGCCCCTAGGGAAACTATCTCTCCCTCCAAACAACTTAAGGCTATGCCATGTCTCCGCTTCAAGAACAAGAATAAACATGACATGATAGCGGAATCATGACAGATAGAACAAGTACATTAGAATGAATGTCATCAACAGTATTCCAACATATTTATGCATTACATCGATGTCACTATATTGGATGTTGACTCACTATTTCTCACGTTCTAATGCAAGAGGGCTGCCTGACAGGAGTCATCTTGAGGACACTGAGAAGAGCCCCCACGAAAATGTAGTCAACATGAGTTTAATAAAGCTGTAAGTCCTTATGGTTGTGTTCACACTCAGTCTAGTGGACTCACAACTGCATTTTTTTCACAAAACCCTGCTGTGTTCACATAACCGTATTCGGTCAAATATCATGCATATCAAGTACTTCAGAAGGTTTCTTGGAGTCTGTGCTATTTCAAATATTAAATATTTAAAATCAATAATAAACATTTGATCATTTACTTGTGATGTATGTATAGCCGTGTAATAAGCAGTTGGTTGTTATCGCAAAAAAAACTGTGAACAAATGTATTATCTTATTATTCTAAATCTGCTAAACATCATGACATTTGTCATTTATAATGGATATATTCTGAGAAAAAGGCCTTTCGTGCATTGTGTCTGCACACTGGTGTAGGAACAACATCTACCAGCAGAGGCCGACTGCATCTTTTATCCTGCTAGCCCTTCTCCTAGTATTTCGGCAGTGTAAGAGAAGTTATCTCTCAGGCCATTTCTTATTTAATTCACAGTCAGTCTCAAACAAAGCGGTATATCCTCGTTTTATTTAAAATCTAGCTTTAAAAGTAGGGCATGGAAGTAGCAGCAACAAGACACAGTGAGTTTGATTCAAAGAGAAAGAACTGATAGAAATACACTAAATCCAGTTACTACGGAAGAACACATGGGAGGAGCATAAGCACAGAATTTGTTGAGCAACAAAATAAATGTGTGTGTGCATAATGTGCTTTTCTGAGAGACTTGCCCAGGTTGGAGTGCTGGGGGAGTGTTTCAAGCACAGAAATACTTCGTTATTCGTCCAACTTGTTTTTTAACAAGTTGACCATATTAAACATGAGAAGCCTGCATGTTTTTTACACGACACATTCAACTCTATCTGACTTTAAATACTTTCTATATACAAGTAAAAACTTAAAGCCAGCATGTAATCTAAACCACATCCTGTTGCCATTATGGTTGCCAATACAGTCACTGCTCAGTATATTTAAGACCACATAGGTGATGTCTGACCATACAGAACACTTAATGGAATTGGAGCCATTTATGATAATATTCAAGAACGGGAAAAAATCTTTTGTAAAATGATTTATTTCGAGTTTTATGTTGATTTTTAAAAGTCCCTTTTTAATTTGAAGTATTTATTGATGGATTAATATTTAATTTATTAATTATTTTTACAATCACGCTTTTTATTGCCTATTAAAACAAAATATAATAAATAACTTTATCATTTCGCCTATTTAGATTTGAATTAAAAAATGAAATGAAAAATAAATGGATTAATACCCATTATTACTGAAAAATTAATTATTAAACAATGAAATGCTTTATTACTTTACACATGACTCTCCTGGTCCTCCATATAAGAGTAGGACATAGGATTAGAATCAAAAACATTTCCCCTCATTGTGTGTTTCCTCCCTCTTCTCAAACCAATGTTACACCCTTGTGAACATGTGCACAACACGACTTTAGTTTTTCTGTACAGTGGGTGTGAGGTCAGAATTTTAATTGTCCGAAAGACAATTATTGTAAAGAGCACAGAACATATCACCTCTGACCTTACTGAGCAAATAATGGAAATGGACACCATTTATGGAGATATTCCACACAAACTTGGATCTGAGACACAGAATCAGAACCGGAGTGAAGCGCAAAACAGCAGTAAGCAGAAGTTATTGTTTGAAACTGAACTTGTGTTGCGTTTCACTAAAATATGTTACATACATAAAATTCTGATCTATTTAGAGAAGGATATTTTGACGATTTTGGGTTTTATCTAAAAATGTTTTTTGGTAATATGAAGTTAATCATAATTGAGTGTGTGTGGGGTTACAGGAAAACGGCTTGTGTGGATCACAGTGTGTCTCGGGCTCATCTGTGATCTTCTGCTGATCACCCTTATTGTGCTGACCTTATGTTAATAAACGCAAGCTCATGCAGGCAGAATCTCACTTGTTTATATGTGGGGAAATAAACTATGCAAATCACGAGCACACATCACATCATCGCACTATACCTTGATAACCATTGATTCACTATATGTTTGGGTTGTTTACATCATGCACGCACACGGCAATTGCAAACAAAACACAGATATGACTTTGCTTCACTTACCGCATGCGGTTCATGTCGGGCAACTTTTAGCGCTGGGACCGCTCCATGTATCAGTTTCAAACGATCTGCAAATCCTGCATAATATCCACCGTTTATATAACATCCATCACTGAAAACAGACACACCTAAACTTTACTATCACAAGAGTAACGAGTAATCTTGACGCAGCGCAGCCAATCTTGATCGCTCATCGCTTGGTGCCTGGACGATCTATTTCTTTCGCCTTGCCGTGCTTTTCCGAGAGAATTGCCCAATAAAACAGAGGAATTAATAAAAAACTTTTTCCATATTTATAAAAAATGTACGGAAACAAGTTGGAGTGCTGGGGGAGTGTTTCAAGCACAGAAATACTTCGTCATTCGCCCAACTCGTTTTTAACAAGTTGACCATGTTAAACATGAGAAGCCTGCATGTTTTTTACACGACACATTCAACTTTAAATCTGACTTTAAATAGTTTCTATAAACAAGTAAAAATTTAAAGCTAGCATGTAATCTAAACCACATCCTGTTGCCATTATAGTTGCCAATAAAGTCACTGCTCAGTATATTTAAAACCACATAGGTGATGTCTGACCATACAGAACACTTAATGGAATTAGAGGCCAATTATGAAAATAATTAAGACAAAAACAGGAACACAGATGGACCTCAGACAGACAGTCAGAACCGAACAGAATCTCTGTTGATGAAGAGTTGATGTTTCCAAATGAGAAGCTTATAGGGGTGCACCAAACGTTTGACCACTAAAAGTGTGATCATGACAGATAAATATCAAGTACAATAAATAAATAAAAAATATTTTCTGTTTCCTAGCTGTGCACGCCTAATATTTGACATTATAAATAAAACAACACATTTTGTCTCCAAATTTAACACGAGCTGTAGACGTCTTGGATAGGCTACAGGCTGATTGATAAAGACTTTCCTATCACTATGTACTGTGCAGACAGCGAGAAACAAGTCCAACATTTTAGCCAAACAGTTTCTTTTTCTATGCACTGAATGTACTTTAAAGAATCTGGATAAACTGGTTTTACATTACTCAGGTTTGGTATCAAGGTGAGCGAAAATGTAGGAAGTGTTGAAATCCGGAGTTTTGCTAAACCCTCTCTGGACAACTGGAATGACTGTCCGTGCTCAAAGACGATAAAATGTATTTGTGAGAAATGGGGTTAAATTGCTTTTGGTGTTATAACAATGCTTTCACTTGTTTTAACCAGTTAATATAGGGCTCAATGTTTTTGTTTTAACATCAGTTTCTAATGGATATTTTGGTATTCTAAAGAAATGGGTGCTATTTCATAGGACCTGATTTTATACTCATACATTTAAAAAACGATGCTTAGATTGATGGTGAAAAGAAAAACGTTTTTCAAAAAATGTGAAAGGAATTACCAGTTTTACAAGGCCCCGCTTCTCTGTCTGTTTTCTCGTTTAATAAAATGTACATTATTGAAGGTGTTTCTGGTTTTATACTCTTGATTGGTCAATAGTGCCATCCAGTGGTCTAACATTCCTCAACTTTAACCATCACATATTCAGAGATTTGACTGCTCATGTGAGCGACTTTACCAGTGCTACTTAAATGTTATATCTTATATTATACTTATGTTATACTTAGATATTACATATCTTATAATTTTTTAATGATTCATAAATTTGATCATTAAACGTAAGGTAAAGTAAGACTGAATCTGAACAGGGTTAAGCAATGAGTAAAATGAAACATTATGAGTGATTATCAAGTTTAAATTCAGATATCCTCCAGTCCAGCAGAAACCACTAGAGAGTGATTCTCTGTGTGAGACTAAGATGAGAAGAAGAGAAAGATTTGCTTTCTACTATTGAACATATCCGTTCTTCATTTTCAATTACTGACTAGATAGTAAAGATTGAGTACAAACTTTATGTTGGCTTCACAAAGCCTATCCTGAAGAGTTTTAAATAGTTTGAAAGGTTTTATTGTTAAACTTTTCGGAAAAAATAATGTGAACAGTAATGTGACCCCAGTTTGTAAGAACCGGGCTTAGTATGTTGTTGGCATGATTAGCATGTTCGCTAGCAAAATTAGCATGTTGCTAGTATGATACTCCAAGCCATGAGTGAAACGGACCAACCCCGGTGTCTCTACGATGTTCTGATGTAGAGTTATAGGTCTCGTTAAATGGTTGCTAGGTTAATATGTTTTGTTGCTATGGGCGTGGCTTCGTAGCTTAATGAAGTTTCAGGGATACTGATTGGTTGCCTTTGTCAAATGAGCCCACCCCCTTTTCTCTACGACACCGTGCTGCAAAGATATCCTTCTGGACTTTTTATAATGGGAGTCTATGGGAGCGGTTAAAAGGTTGCTGTAAATGGTTGCTATGGGCGTGGCTTCGTAACTTAATAAAGTTTCTGGGATACTGATTTGTTGACTGAGTCAAATGAGCCCACCCCTTGTCTCTAAGTGGTTGTACTGCGAAGATATTCAACACGGGACAGTAACAACGCCTTACATCGGCATGTTTCCCCTTCCATTATAAGTATAAGGGGAATTTTGCGGGGCTCTTACACCCCAGGGGTGCAACTGACACCCCATTGTGAGTTATGTTCTTATAGAGGCTGCCAGACTCTTCAAACGTGGTAACTCGCAAGTTTCAACGACATCCTTACTTTGAGTTAAGAGCCGTCAAAGTTTGTCCCAATGTTAAGTCTATGGGAAATTTGGTGGTTTTGAGAGTTCGGTTTTCGAAAACCAGAACCTGGATCAGTTTGAAAACATATAGCAACTCAAGTCAGACCAGTTTGAAGGGTTGTGGAAAGTTTGGTGGATGTAGCTTGAAATGTCTATGAGGAGCAGTGTTTAGAAATTTTGTGGAGGAGACGATGAACTTAGCTGTTCTGTCATACCTTTGGTCCTACATGAGGTCCTAGCTGAAATCACCATGGTAACCAAACAAATAGGATAAGATTTTTAAGTTACTATCTTTCTGTTATACGTCCCCTGATCTCCGAATGCAAAGAATTTGATAAGACACAAAAGAGAGTTTACAAGAAAATCGTGCATGCATCATGTAAACCAAACGTGTAAAGGCCTGTAAGCAGTCACAGCATCTAACATGCTTTTATCTCACTGCCAGCTTGCAAGGTGTGATTTAAAAGCACAGTGTTAAACAACGCCCTTATGTTTTTAAAAGTATGCTCATACAAACAGAATCTCACTTTAGCAGAGTCTCAATGCATTTATTCAAGTGATGGAAATAGACCATTTGAATATTGCAATATTGACAACAATTACTGCCACAGATCTGTACAGAGAGACATTTACATTAGTTAATCAGAAAAGATCTCATGTGACCTTGTCGTTGAAAGTAGAACGTCGGGAAAAAATCCATATATATATATATATCCAAATATGCTGATAATGTCCCTTAAGGGAAAATAAACATCACAGCTGATCAACATTTATATGTTGTGTTTCGGGATTGATGTAAATAAGCGTTCAGTTCACTATATATGTTAGAATTTACATGACACCCTCAAGACTGAATTTGTGAGATTGCAGAGTACATATAAGGCCAGCATGAAACCACATCCTGTTTAAAGCTTCCAGTTTATTAGGCACAGTGCTCAATATTTTCAAGACCACAGGTCATCGTTGAACATACAGAGAAAATAATGGAAGTAGAGGCCATTTATGAAAATATTCAAGACAAATTTAGGAACACAGTCGGACATCAGCCACAGAGTCGACCGACTGGAGCTCAAAGCAGCAGTAAGCAGAAAAGCTGAATTTTGATGATGCATTTGTGGTGCATACCACTTAAATCAGACCGTACTTCACATACTACTTTGAATTTTTTTATCTGACAGGAAGAAAAAGATGGTTTGTGCCGATCACAGCATGCCTTGGAATCATCTGTGTTCTTCTGGTGATCGCTCTCATACTGCTGTATGTTCATCTCACAGCAGAGAGAGATCAGATGAACATGACATATATGAACAAAGCTGAAGAGTACAATGAAACCGTGAACAGCCTGAAGATCAATTACAGTCATGTGACCGATGAGAGAGATCAGCTAAAGATAAACCTAAAGTCTGTGAGGGAGATGAAGTTGAAGTTAGAGACCAATTACAGCCATCTGACCGATGAGAGAGATCAGCTAAAGATAAACCTAACATCAATGAGTGAGATGAAGTTGAAGTTAGAGACGAGAGTCAAGAATTTGAGTGAAACTTTAATGAAGAGTACCTCAGGTTTGAAGAAATTAATTGGTGTGATTGTTTCTTTTTCTGCTATTTTTGCCTTTTATTTAAAATAATTATGTGAGATCCGTTTGTGTTTTTGTTTGCCTAAAGCCTATTTCATAACCAATGAAGAGAAGAGTTGGACCGACAGCAGACAGTTCTGTAGAGATCGGGGTGGAGATCTGGTCATCATCAACACTGAAGAAGAACAGGTAGAGTTTGTGTGAGAGAGAGTTTAAGTGTGGAAGAGAATGAGATCCCAGCTAACAATGGTTTGTTATAAGTACGTTCCTTAGAGGTTCTTAGAGGACATGTTTTTGAAAACGTTTTAAAACCTTACAAAATGTCCAAATGTTTTCTTTCATGTTTTAATAAAGTTTCCAGCTAACAATAGTCACCATCATGGTGATCAGTGTTTCCTTGAGTTGGTCTCTTGACTTTATGCTTTAGATTATTGAGCGTGTTGTAATCATGTGAATGTAATGTTGTTATGGCAATGCAATAAGAATCTAATCCAATGGAGTTTGTTGGTGGTCATTAAAATTCACCATCATATTATGGTTAGAGTCATTGATCTCATCTGGTTTGAGTGCTCTGCCGTTGAGCCTGAAAGAAAATTGTTGAATAAGGGAGTTTTATTTGCTATTTAATGCATAAAAAGATTTGTGAAAATGTTGTATGTTTTCCAAAACATTTCAAACCTTTATGATTTCATATACACACAGAAATACATATCTTCAATTGTCAAAGGGAGAGCATGGATTGGTTTGTCTGATATAGAAAAGGAGGGCAGCATGACATGGGTGGATAATACACCACTGAATAAAGGGTAAGTAAAAAAGCGGTATCCGTGTGCATTTTTCTTTCAATTGTCATCACAAATTTCATTGTTTCTAAATGAGTCTAAACTGTTCCGCATCTGAATAATGTGATCATATATTATTTAGGTTTTGGTACAAAGGTGAGCCGAATGACGCTAACGGCAATGAGGACTGTGTTGAAATCTTGATTCTGTCAGAGAATATCATGAACTGGAATGATCTTCCATGCTCAGAGAAGAGAAAATGGATTTGTGAGAATTAGGTCCAGTTTCACAGACAAGGCTTGAGGCTAGTCCCAGACTAAAATGAATATCTGAGCTGGCTAAACTGAAAACCACTTGCCCTGACATAACTTCAAATATGTCAATGCCATTGTTAAGTCAGAAGATGCACCAGTAATATTTTTATGGAGGTCTTTTTTATAAAACCGGATATCCTTATCTAACCACATCTTGGTTCTGGTTTAAGCTAAGCCACGTCTGTGAAACTGGGCCTTAAAGTCAGTTTGCTTTTGGTGTGATATTGAAAAATGCTTTTACCATAGTTTACACAGTTTTTATTGGATCATTGTTTTGCATTTGCATCATTTTCTGATTGATGTGTCTGGGAGCTAAATGATGTCATAAATAGGTCTAACCTGTTATCATGCTATACTGTAATTTCTTTTTTACTTTGTTAATTAAAATACGCAGTCAAGATAACATTTATTTCAAAGAGATTGTAAAATTGATACAATCGCTGTGTGTGAGGAAGGAAATGAAATGTAAGTTTTATTCTAGTCTTTCTTCAACAACCTCTCTCAGCTTCGTCAGTCTGACCCTGTAGCATTAGCCCCGCCCCCCCCCCCCTCACACTTACTATTACTGCCACCTAGTGGCCACCAGCACACTTTCACTGTATCCACCCCTTCGACACATGAGAGCTAAATTTATTCATATTTAACTCGGTTTCGATGCTACATTTTCTCTCGAATAATGTGAATGTAGTGATGAGTATTTTTTTAAAACGTTTCAAAAATTTGACGTCGATTTCTGAAGTATCAAATGTGTGTTCTGCAGAAGTGTTGTGGACTCAGCTCCGCCCTCTTGTGGTTATTGGCACAATGGCACTGTATTCAGCCCTCTCTGTACAGCCTGATGTCAGTTTGTAGTTATAAGCTTTCTGTCCGTTTCTAAATCTAGTTTTCAACCCCAAACTGTAAATCATTGTGTTTTTTTATTTTTAAATATGTTCTTCTTTTTCTGGATAAACCTCATATATTGATGAATATTTCAGCAGGTTTCTGAAGTCTAATGTGCTGAAAAGGTCTCCTCTGCTGATGATTGGTTGTGGATGTGAACAGATGTAATTTATTTTTCTCTTGTGCATGCCCATTATTGGTGAAACATCTACAAAAATATGGCATTTTGCAGAGGAGTACCTGAAAACCACATTTGAGTAAAAGTACCAACAAACAAAAAAAATCCACCATTACAAGTTACAAGTCACAAATACCAAAATGACTAGAGTAAAAGTCTCAGAGTGTCTGATTTCAACGATAGGTGCCATACAAAATGTAACGTGTAATTGCATTAGTCATTACAAAAGTAGCGGAGTAAAGTGTACATATACTTATCAAAAAATGTGGTCAAGTATAGAGTAAAAGTTGCTAATATCTTTAATACTCAGTTCAACTACAAAGTATCCAAAATATACTCAAGTACAGTAAAAAAAATTCTGTGATTTATAACGTCTAAATGTCCTTAGATGCTTTAAGTCTCGATACTGGTGTAGTTTCAATATCTACCAGCAGAGGTCGACAGCATCATTTAACAAGCCAAACCCTTAATCGTGGTTGAAGGAATGCCATTTCACAGTCTCATCCAAAGCAGTATGTACTCGTTTTAATTAAAATAGGAGTTTTTCTATATCTCAAAAGGTAGATAATCTTTTATATTTCGGAAATATTGCTACAGTGAAACAAATCCATTCCTTATCACGTACAATTATAGGTCACTATAATTCTTGTCACTTACAATACCAACCACAGGATCACCCCTGCTATTACTTCTGTGGTATGCAAGATATTTTGTGTTAAAATTCCCAAAAGCCTATCTTAGAAAAACTTTAGAAAAAGTTTGGAAAACCTTTTTACTCAGTGGCCTAGCTCAATGTTAAAATATGGTGGCCATTGGCCACATAAATGTAAGGAGGCGGGAGTTTCCGGTTACAGAGCCGGTGTGGTGACCAATCAAATCAAAGAAGACAGCTAAGGTTCGAGTGCAGGCAGTGCAGGCTGAACATTCAATATTTTACCACTTTTTAACAAATAGAAATGTTTAGCGGTAGTATCCACTGATGCACACTACAAAACCGTTTCAAATGGCTGTATGTATAATTTATATCATGTACACACATACGTCATTTATTTATTATAGAAAGGAAAGCCTTACATTTCAAGGTAAGAATGAAATTACAATGATAATGTCTTAAGAGTAGGAAATGGGATTCAAATCAAAAACATTTCCCCCCATTTTGTGTCCCCCCACATGTCAAACCAAGGTTACACCCTTGTGTACATGTACAAAACATGCTTGTTTGTATGAGACTTTAGTTTTTCTGTACAGTGGGTGAGATGTCAGAATTTAAATTAATAAAACCACATCCTGTTAAATGTTGCTGTTAGAAGCACAGTAAGCATTATTGTAAAGAGCACAGAACATATAACCTCTGAAGATACGGATCAAATTATGGAAATGGAAGCCATTTATGGAAATATTCCACACAAAATTGGATCTGAGACACAGAATCAGAACCGGAGTGAAGCTCAAAACAGCAGTAAGCAGAAGTTATTGTTTGAAACTGAACTTGTGTTGCGTGTCAGTAAAATATGTTACGTAAATACAATTCTGATCTTTTAAGAAGAGGATTTAAAAATGTTTTTTGGTAATATGAAGTTAATCATAATTTCGTGTGTGTGGGGTTACAGGAAAACGGCTTGTGTGGATCACAGTGTGTCTCGGGCTCATCTGTGTTCTTCTGCTGATCGCCCTTATTGTGCTGTACATCCATCTCACAGCAGAGAGTGAGCAGATGAAGAAGAGATATTTGAACATAGTTGAAAACTACAATAAAAATCTGAGCAGTCTGACTGATGAGAGAGATCAGCTACAGATAAACCTAAAGTCTATAAGTGAGATAAAGTTGAAGTTACAGACCGATTACAGCCATCTGACCGATGAGAGAGATCAGCTACAGATAAACCTAACATCTATGAGTGAGATGAAGTTGGAGTTAGAGACCAATTACAGCCATCTGACTAATGTAAGCCAACATTTCTACTCTGTGATGGAGAAGAAACTGGAGTTGGAGACCAGAGTTAAACATTTGAGTGATGAACTAATGAAGAATCTTTCAGGTTTGTAGAAATGTATGTGTGTTTTTTTTTATAATATTAAATTATTTGAGTTTGACGTGTTTTTCTGTGTGTGTGAAGGCTCATGCAGATATTTCATATCTAGTGAGAAGAAGAGCTGGTCTGACAGCAGACAGTTCTGCAGGAACCGTGGTGGAGATCTGGTCATCATCAACACTGAAGAAGAACAGGTAGAGTTTGTGTGAGAGAAAGTTTATGTGTCAGAATGAGATGAAACAAACATTGTTCTGTTTTTATACACGCACAGAAATACATTTCATCACTTGTCGAAGAGAGAGCGTGGATTGGTTTGTCTGATATAGAGAAGGAAGGCGACATGAAATGGGTGGATAACACACCACTGACTAAAGGGTGAGCAAACAATCAGTCTACATGTGCATTTATAGTTGCCGAATATATAATGTTAAGCATCTGAATGATCTGATCACATACCATTAGATTCTGGACCAAAAATGAGCCGAATAACGATGGAAACGAGGATTGTGTTGAAATTTGGAATCCTAAACAGTCTCTGAACAACTGGAATGATCTTCCATGCTTAAAGGAGATAAAATGGGTTTGTGAGAATTAGAGTTTATCTGCTTTTGTTGTGATATTGAACTTTTGTTTTGCTGTATCTACTTTTAATTTAAGTACAAAACAATGATGTGGATGAAACAGTCTCATCCTCATTGACCTACTCTCTGCTCTGACTCTGGAGCTTAAGCTCCGCCCTCCCCCTTACGTCAATCTGCCACCCAGTGGACACGGGGACAGAGTAACTGTGTCCAACCCCTCTGCACATGCGTGTCGGTCTATACATTATTTTCATTCTGTGCCTGTTTCTGAGTGTGCATTAGATTTCAATAAAAACATCTGCAATCACATCTGTAAATCATTGTGTGTTTTTCAGTTGAACAAAAATTCACATTTCTTTTAGATACTCATAAAGAGAAGAGCTTAACGTACATCAAATAAGGACAATTCACCTACTTATCCTCACGTGGCTTTAGATCTGTATATTATCTCTGCTTATACAATTCAAGTATTATAGGAGGAAGAGTCACACACAAAGCAGTATGTACTCCTTCGAATAAAAATCTAGCTAAAAAAGCACGGCATGGTAATAGCAGCAACAAGACACAGATACAGTATTTTGAATCCAAAAGAAAGAACTAATAAAAATACACTAAATGCAGTTACTTTGGAAAAAAAGGGAGGAGCATAAGCACAGAATTTGTTGAGCAACAAAATAAATGTGTGCATGCATAATGTGTAACAGAAACTGTGAAGGCCCGTTAACACCATTTTGTCTCACCTTAAGCATGTATCAAACTTCAGTTTTTAAAAACAGCGCGTCCTAATGTTAATAAACGCAAGCTCATGCAGGCAGAATCTCACTTGTTTAGAAAAACTATGCAAACCGCGAGCACACAAAACCTCATCACACTATACCTCCATAACCATTGATTCACTATATGTTTGTGTGTTGTTTACATTATGCACGTACACGGCAATTGCAAACAAAACACAGATATGACTTAGTTTCACTTACCCCATGCGGTTCATGTCCGGCATCTTTAGGCGCTGGAACCGCTCCTCGTATCAGTTTCAAACGATCTGCAAATCCTGCGTTATATCCACCGTTTATAGAACATTCATCATAGAAATGTTGTGTACAAACAGACACACCTAAACTTCAGTATCGCAATTAATCTTGACGCAGCGCAGACTATCTCGATGGTATTCAGTCTCGCTTGTTGGTTGGCGTGATAACTGGCAATTTTTTCCGCCTTGCCGTGCTTTTCCAGGAGAATTGCCCGATAAAAGGAATAGGATCCTTGTTCTGAAACAGCGATACAGACTTATAAAAAAACTAATAAAACCACATCCTGTTGCCATTAATACAGTCACCACTGCTCAGTATATGTAAGACCACTAAGCGCAGGACAGTGAAAGAAATCCTGTTCTAAGAGCCTGTTTTACTCATAATAGCATATAGTTATGCATATTATAATCAAATATATTGTGTTTTTTGTATCAAGTGTATATTGCGAGACTAACCCCCACCAAAAAAAGTCTTATGAGGAGGACCCCCATAAGACTTGGTTCAATTCGAGCGCTGCATATAACTGAATGCTACTTAAATGATATATAGAAAAAAATCATGATTCATAAAACTGATCATATTTTTGTCACTCATGGTAAAGTAAGACTGAATCTGGAGAGGGTTAAGGACGTGAAATCAGGGACAAAAAAGCAATGAGTAAAATGAAACATTATGGCCCGGTTCTTGTTTCAACTGAATATAACTTGCCCAGAAATATCTTGAAATACATCCGTAGCACTGTTTTCCCTCAAGATGCTCACCAGTAATGCATTCTTAAGGCGTTTTCATAAATATCTGAATCCAAATAAGTTATGATCGTGGCTTAAACCAAGCCGTGTCTTTGAAACCAGGCCTGCGAGTGATCTACAAGTTTAAACTCACACATCCTCCAGTCCGACAGAGAGCAGCAGAGAGCGATTCTCCACGCGAGACTAAGATGAGAAGAAGAGACGCATTAGCTCAAGAGCACTTGCTGCTGTCGCTCTGTTTTGCTCTTTAAGAGGTTTCGGTCAAGGGAATCCAAGAGAAGCACCACAGAAGATTTTTCCGAGAGCACGGCTTGTACGTTGACTGTTAACTTTAACAGTTCGTTCAATACAAAATGATTCGACAACGGATGTACTGCCATCAGTGTAAAAGTGTGAATTAAGCCCCTGAAGACAAACAATCTCTAAACCGGAGGAGCATTACCTGATCCTGGCTCTGCTTCCACACCCTCACAGGATCTACTTTACATTCACGAGTATTTCAGCGAGTTTCTGCCTGGAGTCTCGATAACTTCGCGTAAACACGAGGCCGATAACCCTGTGAGGAATCATGGCCAAAGTGCAGGTGCTAAACGTGGCGGTTTTGGATAACCCGAGTCCTTTTGGAAACCCGTTTCAGTTCGAGATCACGTTTGAGTGTATGGAGGACCTACCTGAAGGTGAGAGAGAGAGAGAGAGAGCTTGTAAATGAACCTTAGTGCACACAGAACCTGCGATGATCGGGTGACGTGGAAAGGCTTAAGTTACGATTCAAGAAAACTTTATTACGCATTATTTTTAAAACAATTATTGCGTGATGTCACATCAATCATGTGTATATCTGTTGTTTCTTCTTGCCATTTTGGCGCCGGCGGGGAGTTCGCTGACGTTGCGTGCACGCGCTTCTTTTTCTCATTGGTCGAACAGTTGATGCGAGGCGGGACCGTTGCGTATATGGCGTTCCTGATTGGTCGCGTTTTGTGACATCGTATGCGGGAAGTGTTGTAGAGCTCATTGTGTAGAAAAAGCGAAAATAATTGTAATGGGGTACGCGTATGAAATAAATCTCTTGCTTTAAGAATATTCAATGTGTGATTCAGTACATTGTTTTTATTAATCACGAGTCATGTTATGAATGTGCATACAGTTAAAGGCAAATCATTTATTAAAGTGAAATTATCTTATTTCTGATGTTGTGTTATATCTTTGTGTATAAAGTGTTATAAGTAACAGTCACTCTGTATTTGTTTTAGATCTCGAATGGAAGATCATCTATGTTGGCTCTGCAGAGAGTGAGGAGTACGACCAGGTTCTGGACTCGGTTCTGGTCGGCCCGGTTCCTGCAGGCAGACATATGTTTGTTTTTCAGGTATGCTTGTCCACCCCTTTCTGGATGCACTGCTGTTGGATCCACGTCCTACAGTCAAAACTCATCTTTAAAGATGTGTGCACACAGCGCGATTATAAATAGTATTTTTACAATTGTTGCTTGTCACAGACTGTGATGACTGCTAAACGCCATGTCAAACCGTGGGATCTAATCTATCATTAATGACAGACTATATGACAGTGAAGGCTTTTTATATTGTTTTTAAAAATGCACATATGCAAAAAAAAAGCTTGGCAAATATAGGTTGTCATATGAAAAAACACCCTTGTAGGACTGCATCTCAAAATTTTGAAAACTAAAATTTAACTTTGATTGGATTGATCCTCAACTATCTGTTGTGGAACGTGTCCAACTAGTGATGATAGACTACAGATTTTAACGTCTCAGATGATCAAATAGTGGCCAAAATAATTCCAAAGATTTCTGATGAGCACTTCCTTTTTTAATTGTATAAATGGCAGAATGCTGCCATCTGGAGATGAACACAGAAATAACATTTATGTTCTTAACTCAAACTAGGATCAAGCAAGTGTACCTAAAATAATTTAGACAGGCACGTCAGAAAATACAGCAGGCAAGAATATATGATCAACCAAGCTACAATGTTTAAATCAGTTTTCTCTCTTTACTGTATTGACAGGCGGATGCTCCAAATACAGGACTGATCCCTGAGAGCGATGCAGTTGGCGTGACCGTCGTTCTGATCACATGCACCTATCGGGGGCAAGAATTTATTCGCATCGGCTACTATGTAAACAATGAGTATACAGACCCCGACTTGCGAGAAAACCCTCCAGTCAAACCGGACTATACACAGGTGAGACAAATACATATCTGAGGTAGAGCTGACATTAAAAAGTGCAGGTCATTTTTAATCATGGTTATTTTAATCACAGCTTCAGAGGAACATCTTGGCATCTAACCCTCGCGTGACCCGATTCCACATTAATTGGGAAGCAACGATGGACAAGATGGAAGATTCTGAGAATGTAGATCCCACCCCCAACAGCATGCTCCCACCCACTTCCTTGCCTGGGAAAGCCCCGCCCCTCGGACTCATGCCTGACAATTCCATGGACTTCTTATAGAACAGATTTTGATTATACACATAAACTACATCTAAATGTGCTAAATATTTACCAATTCAGCTTTTGGTGCAGGTGTAACCGGACACTCAGACTTACCTCAATCTTTATTGGCACTTACTGTCCTGACAACACATCTGAAAGTGTGGTGGAACTTCACAGGCATCCTCTTGCACTCCCTGTCCTGGGCACCAGGGGGCTGCACATCCAGAACTAGCACACATGGAATGTTCTTCCAACGCTATTGTCTTGTAGGAGAGCTGGATCTCATGAAAATTGTCAAGAACAAGTCTAGGTCTATCTTTTTTTATCCCAAATCCAAGAGAAATACGGAATTAACCTAAGAATGAGAAATAAAGGAACACTTAAGATAGAATTTAACAAAAAATGTACTTACCTGTCGTATTAAATTAAGTGTTAAAATACCTTAGTACTTCTTAATATAGGTGACATTTTCTTGTGGTGAAATGATATCTCTTACTTTTATTATTATTTTAGAATTAGATTTGAACCGTGTGCTTTCGTGAAATTCACCCATACAACTTAAGAGTCAGACACTTTGGATGTTCGGAGTGATATCTGGGACTCATCACAATTCCAGCTGTACTTTAGTCCAAGTAGGACACAGCAGGGATCATTGTGATATGTGACATTACTTGGAAAACTGTTTTTTTTTACCTGTTGGTTTATGTTGATTCACAACGTGTTTGATGTGATTTTGTTAAAAAGTCTTAGATTTAATAAATGTTAACTTTTGTTCTTTGTAAAGCTTTCTTTGGTACATCCTACAGATGTTAAACACACACATACCCTGTGTGTGTCTTTTATGATGTTGCTAAGCAACAGCTTTAAGAGATGGCACTTTAGGTTGCACCACCTTTGATCCCCACGTCACATCACACAACTACTCGTCCTTTCATCCATCCCTCACCCGTGCTCTCATCCCATATTTTCATTTTCCACCCCTATATTCTGTGTCCTCTCATCTATATCTGTGGAAATATTCCCACGGTGACTGTCCACACTGGTCCAGAACCAGGTGATAAACGTCAAAATGTGGATGACTTTCATTCAGTTCATTAAACTCGCTGTATAAAATCACAAGTTTGGTGAATTTTTTTGTAAAAAAGATTACTGTGCTCCATAAGTTTTACTAAAATAGTCAAACGTTAAGTTGTGGAAACCTTCTCAAAAACCACTTTATCAAAAACGTACACTTTATAAAATATATACACTTTTGTGTAGCTGATGCACACAAAAAAAAATGAAAATAAAATACTGTAAACTTCACTAAATGCTTTGTGCACAAAAAACATGTCGTTTACAATAAATTGTAAAATAAAATTTTACAATGAC
Organism: Triplophysa dalaica; assembly: GCF_015846415.1. Lineage (NCBI taxonomy): Eukaryota > Metazoa > Chordata > Actinopteri > Cypriniformes > Nemacheilidae > Triplophysa > Triplophysa dalaica. The sequence goes on from NC_079543.1 coordinate 3,060,867, forward strand.
TTTCTTTTCAAATTAACAAATTAACTTTCTTTAACATCCCCAGAAACGATTGAACATTTTGTTGTAAAAGGCATTTAAAAGCAACTTTAATCTGTTAATTGACGTAATTTGTATATTTGGCCAAAAAACCCCACGTCGCATTACTTCATTTTCAAGTAACAATAATTGCCTTTTAGCGTCTTCGTTACTGTCAATCATTCCGCACATCTGTCCGCCTTTCTCCGTCCAACCAATGGGGTGAGGCGGTGGGCGGGCTCTGTCAGGAGGCGGAGTCTCTGTCGATGGCCACGGGAAGCGCAGCTGCATGAGCGATGGTCTCTCATTGAACCCGCATTCTCTCCGTGATTTTACCGCCGCGGTTTTTACCCCGGAACGTCAACGTTCCCGCGAGCGCCGCTCACGGAAGATCCCCGAGGGGAGGAGAGCGAGACTGCGGGGCCGCGGGCGGCGGATAGCCAGGCCAGGAAAGGACGCTCGAGTCCGGTTTGATGCTGGCGGCCCGTCCGCCCTTTAAACGCGGATGCTGCTGCATTCATAAAGGATCGCTGGAAAAAAGCAGGGTTCGACGTCCTCTCTTTTCAAATTCGACGCCGATTGGCACACGACAGTCGCCCGTACGGACCGTGAGAGGCGCGACCAGACACGGCAGCATCCTTCCGTACCTGCGGCTCCCCAGCGCCTGATAGGCCCAGAGTCATGGGCAACACGCCGGCCGCCAGACGGGGCAACGAGATGGAAAGCGGTGAGTGTTTTGACGCTCGCGCGTGATTCTGTTTAGTCATCGTTCTTATCGACACCACCGCTCCGATCGAAGGCTTCATCCGACCTCTGGTGATGCTGTCATGGCGATCAGAGGGGCGAACGATGTGTTGATGCTAGAAGAATGAAAGCGCTTGGTTTGGTGTGTTGTGCCCTGTGTGTGTTTGTGATGCACTTGTGTGTGTGTTTGACGGATCTAAAGAGAGACAGGTGTGTTTTTAAGCTGCAGTGGGTGTATGAGGAAAACAGGAAGAACCAGAAGCATCATGCCATCCTAACATTGGTCTGTTATTGAGCTTTTCACATTTGAAATTGTTCATCAGGCCACATTGTAAACCCTGTGGTATCCATCAATATTTTGGGGTAACGGAAGGCTGGTTATTCAGTTTGTATTAGTTTTTTTCTGCATAGCCGGATTTACTGTAAGCTACTGGCATGAAGTATGGTCTACAATGCATCTTGTTCTAGCCAAGAACCGCCCACTTCTAAAGGAAGAGACCACCTGAATGACATTGACTTTGTTTTTGTATGTTATTTTGGGGTTTATAGATAGATGACACTGAAATATTATAATAGTGCAAAATGTATTAAATGTAAATAATGGCACTCTTTATGAATGACTGTACAGTGAAATTGTGGAATGTAGGTGCAGATGGTGTGTGTTGGGGGGACATGTCCCTGTTTCTTTAATGGTCGTGGCCGTACTAGCTATTCACACTTTTTCCGATAGAAAAAAACAAAAACATTTGCATGGCCATAACAGACACAACAACAACACCAGTTACATGCTAGTATTCAAGATCATATATCCTGTAGTTTCATAAAGTAAACATTAATGTGGATGTACTACGCTTAGGCGTAGGGTGCAAAAGTCCATAAGTCCATCAGCGTAAAACACTGGGGTACAGATGTTATACACTTGGATGGATTCAGTAAGCGCTGTGCTAAGTGTGTGGATAAGATTAGATTTGAGATGTTTGCCTGGATGGAGGGGTGTTAGGAGGAAGTTGGCGGGTTAAGTTGAATCTTGGAGAATTTTCAGGTCTTTGTGCTGCATGCTGAACACATACAGTACATGTCAGAGACAGAGGCGAGATTGCAGGCAAGAGAAAGAGCGTTTTCTCATACTGTACATTCGTAAAACGTAGGTGAACGTTCATGTTCAGCATTAAATATTCCTTAACCCAGGTCATGTGGCATGGGGGACCATATTCCAGGATTTCATAAGACATTTATTGTATAAAGTTTGGATATAGTTTTTAGTATAAAAGGCTTTTATGAGAAGTTGATCTATTAAAATCTTGTGCATTTGTTTATTTAATATTTTGGAAAATTTGATTGTTTGATACATAGATGCCTCATTATAATAGAGTACCGCAGAGATGATGTATTTTTGGACTTCTGGTTCAATCGCCACAAAGTCTATGGGTGCTTTTAATGGGTTTTTGGTAAATTTCCTCAAATAAGGTCTGTCTAACGAAACCTCTAAATATTTTGTGTAAATAATTGCCTCAAATGTGATTTAAAAAAAAAAAAAACTTAAAAATGTCTTTAAAATGGTGGTTGCTAACATGTTGCTAAAAGCGACTACTTTCTTTGGCAGGGATGTTAGACGTCATCGTGAATATAAAGTTCACAAATAATGCAACATGGACACAAATCGCTAAAATCATTGTTGGGCGTTCATTCACGGAGTAATTACTTACCAGGGAACACGTTTTAATATTTTCATTTATGCATTTGGCAAACGCTTTTATCCAAAGCGATTATACTATATATTGTATCTGAGTATGTGCAATCCCCTGGGATCGGACCCATGATCTTGACGTTATTAGCGCCAAGCTGTAACCATTGAGCTATATATTTGGATTTAGTCATTTAGCGGACACTTTTATCCAAAGCGACTAACAGAGAGTTCGGGCAGTACAAACGTTATGTCATACAGGAGAAATAATACAATGAGTGCTACTACGAGTTACTAGTTTCAGCAAAAGCTAGACCACTACCTGTTGAGATTTTTGAATGTTGTGAGAGATGTGGTTGACCGGACTGAGTTAGGAAGAGTGTTCCATCAGCAAGGAGTTGTGAATGAGAATGCGATTTAATGCCCTTATGGGAAGGCAATACAAGACGCTGCTGGTTTGCTGAACGCAGGGTTCTTGATGGGTGTAGGAGGGTGTGAAAGTAAGCCTGTGCAGATCCAGTGATAGTTCTGTAGGCAAGCATTAGTGACTTGAATCTGATACAGGCTTCAACCGGTAGCCAGTGGAGAGAGATGAAATCACATGAATCATTTTTGACTGTTGGAATCCGAGGCAAGATGCTGCGTTCTGAACCAGCTGTAGTGGTTTGATGGTCTTTGCAGGAAGACTATTAAGGAGAGCATTGCAGTAGTCCAACCTTGAGATTATCAGGGCCTGGACAAGGAGTTGTGCCACATGGTCAGTGAGATAGGGTCTAACCTTTCTAATGTTGAATAAGGCGTATCGGCATGAACGATAATGCTCCTTTGCAATGTGATCATTGAAGGACAGCTGTTCATCAAATTTGACTAGTTTGAGAAAGTTGGTGAAAGGCTAGGTTGTGGTGACATTAATATTGAGCGACCATAGTGTAGTCTGTTTATAGCCTTGTGTTAGCTGTTTACTTCTGCCGATTGTACTTCAAAAATATTGTGTAAAGATGATTTTGATAAACAAAACGCGTTTTGTTAATCACAGATCTTATTTTTTGCTATCTTCAAGTCTATGTGAAAAATGCATAGGGTTTCGGTTGAGGGAACCAGCGTGGCGCATTATTCTGGGTTTGCCCACTAGAATACTAATCTCCGAGCCACTCCATAGCAGCTGCCAAAGTCGTCCGCCATATTGAAACAGTCAAAGGTGGTCGGTGAACACTCAAGGGCAAGTTGACTGTCTGCCCATGTGATCCTGTCTGTGAAAATCCAAGTCATATTTTTTTGTGATTTACTGTTTTCTACATAAAATGATCCTGCAAAATGGAAAGAACATTCTGTGAAAATATAACATCGATAACGTTAAATTAATATTGACAGAGGAAGTGTAAAAAATATTAATTATAGTGAAATTAACAGTTGAAATAAAACTTTGATGCTCATCATTTCATATTTAGATTTTGACACTTTAACCTGGATTTCACAGACACATATCGGATTCCTAGATTTACTGTCACATATATGAATATCAAGTGTTACGTGCTGTTATGTAGGCCCACTGGCCCAAACAGTACAATTGTTAAGTTAACACAAGATAATGCAAAATTAAAAAGTAAGGCTACCATCCTTTTTAAAACCTGTATTGAGATAATACATATAAAAAACACAAATTTTATTCTGTGACAGGTTATCCCTATCTTCTGGAATTTACATTTAAGTTTTTTCAACCAGAGTCTGTATGATGTTGTAGCATCTTCGAAAATGTAAAGATAGATAGATATAGAAAGCAATTGAAATGATGACCATTCCAGGATGGAGGCCATGTCGATGTGTCTGGAGCGATCAAAAGTGGCGTCTGTGTATACATATGATTTGTCCCCCACATCAGCAAAGAAAATCTGATGTTTAAAATGTTCTGTAATCATTCAGTTGTTTTATTTCCACCGTCTGCATGTTACGTTGTAAAAAAGTGTGTCTAAATTCAGTGCATAAAATGCTTCAAAAGTCCTATCAATAACTGAGATACGTAACTTATGTATGTGTCTCTTCCCACAGTAAAAGAGTTTCTGGCCTTTGCCAAAGAAGATTTCCTCAGGAAGTGGGAGGGTCCTGCACAGGTGAGACATCTCATTTGGGTCGGAGGTAGAAAGAGCGCCCTGGTGCTAATATATATACATATACAGTAAGTTAGGGCCTATATGTGTCAGCTGGTTATTTCAACCAACATGCTTTCCAATGCAAAGCATGCAGGTGTGTGCACTCTCTGCTTCGGTACCACCTTATTTACAGTAATTTACAGTATAACGTTGCACACGATCATCTGGTCATTATCACAAACTAAAGAGTTGTGTATATTTTTTTATAAGTAACTAAATTATTAGTGTCATTAAAAGAGCACGACTAAAAACATTGTCGATTGTCAGTAGAGATAGATTGTTTAGGACAACAGTCAATAAGACAGTTTGGATTTCATAGTTTACGAAACTATGTTTGACCAAATTGTGTAAGAATGCGATACAATTGTGCGTCTGTCCCGCAGAACACAGCATGTCTGGAGGACTTTGAGCGATTGAAAACTCTGGGCACTGGTTCATTCGGCCGTGTGATGTTGGTCAAACACAGAGAGAGCGGGCAGCACTACGCCATGAAGATCCTCAACAAACAGAAGGTAGGCGGGGCTAATGTTTAAGCGATGACATTGGGATGAAACAAATATGTAAAACCTTGTTGTCGTTTTCACTGTTGCATAAGGTGGTGAAGCTGAAGCAAATCGAACACACTCTGAACGAGAAGAGGATACTGCAGGCCGTCAGCTTCCCGTTCTTAGTGCGGCTAGAATACTCCTTCAAGGTAAATTTAGTGTAAAACACAAATGACCGGATGACGCAGAAGGACATGGAAGATATTGAACGCGTGTATGTGTGGGTTTGCTTTTAGGATAACACTAATCTCTACATGGTGATGCAGTACGTTCAGGGAGGAGAGATGTTTTCACACCTGCGTAGAATCGGCAGGTTCAGGTGAATATATTTACATTCTAACATACAAATAAATGCACTTCATTATTCCAAGAGGGAAAATTCTGTGTAAACCTTCTCGATGTAAAAAAGTACTTTAAAGTGTTTTGAATTAAGTTTAGCACAAAATATAAAATGCTCTTGTTATACAATCACATTGACTATTTTAAATTGAAAGGAGATTTGCAAGGTGCAATGAGTTTCAGCTTTTAATGGATAACATTTCCCTTATGTCCTCATACAAAGCTATTATTAGGGATTTGAGCTTTCCATATAAATACGGATTTCTGTATTTTTTGACCGCTGGGATCACCTGCCTAAACCGCTTTATTTTAATTTGTGTCGGGTTTGGGGATGTGCGCGTAGTCATCATTTAACCGGCCAGCAGGAGCGTAGTTCCTTTCTACGCTCTATACCTCATGTACACGCTTGTTATTCAGAACATAATTCTGCCAGTTATCTTTATATATCCAGGGAGTCTATGAAAAATAGAGGCCGAACACATTTACATTTAGGCATTTGGCAGACGCTTTTATCCAAAGCGACTTGCATTGCATTAGCCTATACATACGTACACAGTTGTTTTGGTTCTCAAAAAAGCACCTGGTGTCATTTCTTATGAAGTGGGGAACTGAAAATCCAGAGTCTGGAAGTTGAGACGTCTATATTCCTTCCGTGATTTAATTCGTGAAACCTCAAATGGCCGATCTAGTCACTCACTGTGTAATAAAAACGCATTGTAGTCTTTACTGAATGCATACATTTAAATGAACTAAAACCACAAACAGCATTTGCAAATGTTTAATTACATGCGGATTAATGCGGATAAACGCTGTGTGAATGATGTAGATGCACCGTCTAGTGGCTGTGTATGGAAGAATTGTTGCTGTTTACAATAAAATCCATAGTAGGCCTAATATAAACTACTCATTGGGTGCCGTTTGTTAATCTCTCTTTTTGACATTAGCATAAGATATTTGCACAAGGCATCAACCTATTTTATTAAATATTGTTTAGGTGACTGTTAAACTAACAGACAATTGAATTGATATTTCCTAAATTGCAAGTCAGAATTGGGTAATTATAATAGTTTAATTTTCGTGTTCCTATGTGGAAAGTATATTTTCTTGGCAAACAGTTGCCTGTTTCGAACAGTGTAACATTTGGGCGAGGGTGCGTGCAGTCTGCTTTATTTTTTTCCTTGGCTGATCACATGCTTGTATTATGTTTAAAAATAATAATTACGAAAACTTCGAATTGAGCGTATACGTTTTGAGGCATGACAAAAATAGGTCTGCATTTCAAAAATGTTAAGATCAGATCACATGCAGCATGTTAATCGATCTTCATCCCTGCCAACTTTTATGCAGTTTCTGCAATCGTAATATACAGGATAAGATCACTTTAACAAGCTAGTACCATAAAAGTTTGGACTTCCAGTCCGCTGGTGGTGAAAACAAGATATTTGTACTGAAGGCTTTGTGCTAATGTGTGTAATGTGAGATGCTGTTAACTGTGGTTTGATCTCATCTCACTGTGTCCAGACACTCTTTTCTCAATATTATTGGTGTACTAAAATAAAAACGAACCACTTCGCAACATATAGTGGCTATATTTAGATACATAAGCTTTTAAATGTAGTTTTGCATTAGACAAAGTTTGTCATGTCCCTTTTTGAATAGCATCTACTGGATGATTTCAGTTTGATTATCAGATTCATCAACAGTCAGATAAGTTTTGGCCTACAGGTGCATTTTAGTATTACAATTGCATTATTATTTTAGTTTTAATTTATATTTTCAATTAGATTAGATATTTATATTTTCATTTTTGTTCAGTTTGATTTATTTCCATTAATTCATTTTAGTCCCTCAAATTTTCTAAGTTGACATTTCTATCATTTTTGTAATATCTATTATTTGATGCTGATTTACATAAACGTTGTTATAGTTTATACTTCATGATGATAACCCTGTCCACATGGTTTATAAATGCCAATATTCACGGAGTTCTGTGTAAGAAGCTTGTCTTAGACTGCAACGTCCTGATGGTACGTGTCTTCACAGTCTTTCTCTCTTGATCTTTTTTTCATGCAGTGAACCTCATGCACGGTTTTATGCTTCACAAATAGTTTTGACATTTGAATATCTCCACGCGCTTGACCTGATCTACAGAGACCTTAAACCAGAGAACCTCCTCATAGATCAGCAGGGCTATATCCAGGTAACACACACACGCCAATGTACTTATAATATATAACATGTGACCCTGGACCACAAAACCAGTCATAAGGAGCACGATACCCAACAACATAGTATGGGTTAAAATTATCGATTTTCATTGTCTTTTTAAAATTATTAGAAAGGATATTAATTAAGATCATGTTCCATGAAGATATTTAGTAAATTTCCTAGGATAAATATATCTAATCTCTATTTTGGAAGTGGAACGCGGCAAAATCACGGACAAAAATTACCCACTCAAGTTTGGTATCTATGTAAAGCTAAGAATTTCAGATTTCGCGTTCATCTCCTCTGCACAACATCATTACAGGGGTAAGACAATAGAGAGTATTAAAACAAACCTGTTTTTTTCTTAACAACGGCCTGCTACAGCGCCTCTGATGGACAACATTAAAGGTTATTTTCTAAATATCTTGATATTTTGCACCCACAGATTCCTTAGTTCTAAATAGTTGTATCTCGGCCAAATATTGTCATATCCCAACAAACCATACATCAAATTTGACTAATGACAGGTTTTTTGGTCAAGTCGATTTATTTATAGAGCACAATTTTAACACAACAATTTTTGTTTCAAAATGCTTTACAATAAAATGTTAGATAAAAAGCAACAGAGATAAAAAAAAGTCAAAATAAAATCATAATAGGTATCAAAAGTACCGTACACAGCATCACTCAAATGCAAGAGTATAAAAATGAGTGCAGGGTCATAAATGAAAGAATGAGTCCAGGGTCATATTTTCAATTAAAAAAATTGAATTCTGATGTTCTACGTTTAAGACATAGTATAACAAACAAGATTTCACAAAATTAGAAATTGAATCATTTCCTTTAATGCGAAGGTAATGTTACATACCTGCCATGTTAATTAAACAATCCATGCACAAAATCCTCCCTGTTGTAATATCCACCCGTTGTGAAAAGAAAAGTGAGATCTAGTGGATAGTAGAACATGGCCTTTAAAAATCTTCAAAAAGATCTAGTACATCAAGCATGTTTCATCTCTCGTAATCTAACCTATGCTGCCCCCTTACGGCTTTTTCAGTCACTACATCCAAAAATTGTTACATACTCAACCTATATCCATATCGTTGTACAGATATATAATTGGGCCGTCTGCTCCAACTTTGTTTCAGGTGACAGATTTTGGCTTTGCCAAGCGGGTCAAGGGTCGCACGTGGACGTTGTGTGGCACACCAGAGTATCTCGCCCCAGAGATTATCCTCAGCAAGGTGAGCCAAGCGGTCCCTGTTTCTCTTTTGAGCTAACAGGGTGTCTACACCGGGTGCTCGTTGGCAATAAAATGATTGTGTTACAAAGGAGGTCTTATGAGTCTCTTCTCACAGGGTTATAATAAGGCTGTGGACTGGTGGGCTCTGGGTGTGTTGATGTACGAGATGGCTGCCGGTTACCCTCCATTTTTTGCAGATCAACCCATCCAGATCTACGAAAAGATCGTCTCAGGAAAGGTGAGGTTTTTTTGCAGGTCGTTGATTCTGTAAGTTAAATGTGAATTGTTTGTCAATTCGTTGTTGTAACCAACGTGAGTAATCAAGCTTTACTCAACTTTGAACTGTGGTCTTGTTCACAGGTACGATTCCCATCTCACTTTAGTTCTGACCTGAAGGACCTGCTGAGAAACCTGCTGCAGGTGGACCTGACGAAACGCTATGGCAACCTTAAAAATGGAGTTAATGACATTAAAGGACACAAGTGGTTCTCCGCTACTGACTGGATAGCCATTTACCAGCGGAGGGTGAGAAACACACTTTTAACACAGCTACCCATAATATTTCCAGAGGTACCCCTGCCCTGGGAAGAAGGGACGCGTACGTTTCCCATTCATTACTCGTAAACGCCTCATCCGTTCAGGAAAACCCACGCGGGATGACTCGCCGTGTGGAGCCAGGGGCATGTATAAACAGAGACGTAAATAGTACAAAAATATCATACTCAAATACAAGTACTACTTTGATGAAATTGTACTTGAGTACAAGTAAAATTAGCCTGGTTAAAATTTACTAAAAGTAAAAGTTACTTTTTAAAAGTGGCGGATCTCTCCTGTTTTCTGCAAACACCAATAATAGTCATTATGGTGCCTAATTTTATATATTAAAACAGGTTACAAGTGCACTGCAACCAATAAAAACTTTTTTTTGTCTTGTTTTGCAGAAATATCACAGAATCATATAGCAGAAATATTAACTAAACAATTATTAAATCAATATACATTTTCTTCAGAAGCAAAATAAAGCCTTAAAGAGTACATACAGTACCAGCCCAAGCCTCTTGGGGGCCCTAAGCAGAATTTGATTTGGGGGCCCCCTCCCAGCACGCGGAGTCACCTGTGCTGTGCTTGAAGATTATTGACACAAATGTCACGCTATAATGTTATATTATACATGAATAAAAATACTCAATACGATATTTAAATAGAAGACTTTACTCTTAAACTTCTGAATACAAACTGTCACAAAACAAGAAATAAATAATTTGCAAATGTGCAAATGCAAATGTAAATTAAATGTGCAATCTTTTAAATACATTTACATTTAGACATTTGGCAGACGCTTTTATCCAAAGCAACTTACATTGCTTTATCCTATACATTTCACATAGGTATTTGCTATCCCCTGGAATCGAACCCACAAGCTTTCGTTGTTAACGCAATGCTCTTACCACTGAGCTACAGGAAAGCTGTATAAAACCAAAATAGACAAACATTCATATGTATTGGTGCAACCAACATGGTATTGGTATATTTTAACATTCACTTCAACACATACAGCTATGCTAGTGGGGCTTCCCTTTAACTTATAAGGTTAAGTTCCCCTTCGGCTGTTTTCTCCAACTTAAACTGATGTCTATTATCAATATGTGAAATACACCTAGATAAATGTATATTAATAATGCAAGATATTTCACTGTTGATGGTGGGGATTTAACGTTAGCTCTTGTGAGGGCTTATATAAGATCACGAGTCATGACTAGCCGCTACCTCAAGTGACGTGAGCACAATTTGTCACTAATCACGCAAACATACCTTTATCTTGCTCTTTTTTCTCCTCCTCTTTCCTTTTCTTCTTTCTCTTTTCGGCACCAGAGAGATACATCCTTTTTTGTGACATGGCTTGTCATTTATTAATTACAGTGACATGCACTTGCGCGCCGGCGCGAATTGTCAATGCACACGAAATGTGTCTAAGCGCAATTGCGCATGACTCAACCGCTGGCAGTCACAGCAGAAGTTGTCGGCAAATCAGAATTTTCTTATCTTGAATTATTCATTTCATTTATTCATTCATATTCATTAATTGATTTATTCATTCATTTATATAAGTTGTTTTAAGTTATTTAATTGTAAAAAAATGATTGGGGCAAGCAGACGCTTAGTTCGCTTATGCCTCGGGTCGGCCCTGAGTACATAACTAGGGATTTTTAAGGTCCTTTTTGGTTTTTGGAGTGTCCAACAACAAGCTTATGTACGTAGATGATGTAAAAACGCTATTATTTTGTAATCATTTGTAGTTATTTTAACATTATTTCTTGACTGACTCTCAAATGATTCGTTCCAAGATTCATGAATCCCAAGAATTTAATCCGTTTGATACGTATCTGCTGAGACTGGTTAAGTGAGGCAATTTGAACTAAAACACAGACAGAGACGCAGTGTTTTGTTTATGTTCATATGTTCACAGCGGCCCTCGCGGTATTGCTATTTTTTACATTTTTAAGAGCAACACATTTGTTGTTTGCATAAGTCTTTTCTTATGAAGTTGCATATACATTATATAGTGAATAAAGTGAACAGTTGCGCATAGTTGTGTTAAATGGGTCGATGTGTAGGTTTGTTTTGGGCTTGTCATTGTTTACGGTTCTTTTCAACAATATATGATCTGGTAACACGGCCCTTTTTACGGCAGCTGACGCTTTTCAAAAACACGTGAAATAGCAAACATATTCCTGTGACTTTCTTGCCCCGTGCTTACAGAAGAGAGAGAGAGACATAAGATGTTTAAATATGTCATTAAAGCAGAAGTTCTTCAGTTCTGTTCCATACACGCTGCGTAAATGTGGTGCAGACACAGTAGTGAACCATGAATCTACAAAACGAGATTAAAACTTTTACTAAACTGTCCAAACTTCTTATTAGTTACCAATGCAACAAGGGTACGAGCAGTATTTAAACAAATATTATTTATCTACTTGTACCTCTACATTCTTGCACATGAGGATTTTTATAAGATGCTATTCCACAGCGTCCTGTCTTGAAGCTGAAATGGTTGCTTAAATATGTCCAGGGGTTTACAGACTTTCTTCCTTCAGAAGAGCGATAGCGACCAGCGCCATTTCGGATAAACCTTGAGTTGAAAAGGCTTTCTGCGTCTTTTCCGTTCATGACCAAACAGCAGCTTAAAATTACTTGTAAGTGAATGAATGAATGAATGATTACTAAACAGCGTGTAAGAGCACCTGTCATTGTAACTGACTGGACATTTGTCTGTAATTAGTATTTTATGTCTGACAACAGAAACATTACAAATGTAAACGACCTCAGCTTTATTGGGTATTAAAATACAGTAAGTTCAAAGAATACATGTACGACTAGATGACCTCACAAACATGCTAATTATCATGTAATATCACCTTGCACCATAGTGACGGGTAAAAATAGATTTTCAATCATCATAGATAGGTCAATCTTACATTGTAATATGGACTAAAATGTGCCAAATAAATTACTGGCAACTGCCATGTAAAAAATGTAAATGCAAGCCCAGAAAATAATAGTTGAGTTTTTATTGTTCATCGCAGTTTTTTTTTTTGTAATTGTATAGTTGTGATCTTTTGCACTTGAAACTGTTTACTTTATAGATTTTTACTAATATTTAAATTTTAAGTATTTAAGTTTTTTGAAAAAAACAGTCAAATTGTATTATTTAGAGGACAACATTGAAGTATTGAAGTTTTTTATTTCAACACTGCTGTGTACCACAATGAAAGTCCCAGCAATTATTGTTATTTAAAAATTCACATACCTAGACATGACCAAAAGATTAATAATGTACCGTTATGTAAAAAAGGATTTTATAAGTTGGTTTCCAAAAAAGGAAAACAAGCGATTCACAAAATCTTTTGTAGCTTGTCACAGGTTTTAAGGCAGGGCTCTACACTAACATTTGAGAGAGGTGGCACCAGCCCTTAATCTGGTAGTCATGGGTTGAGGTAAGAAAAAAGAATCACTAAAACTTTATTCAAATGTGTTTAATACATTAATAATTAAATTAGAAATGAATACAAATCCTTGTTTATGATTTAATTTCAACACTTCACCATTTTTAAAGCACATTTTTCTTAAAGCTTCTTTCTTCCTTTATTTGTTGTGAACAACTCCTATAAGACAACACAATTCATTTAATATCAGTGAGTGTATTGGGCCTGTCGTTTGTTGTTTGATGAACATTATAAACGGAGATCTTTATTATGCTGCTGCCCGTGCTACACTATAATGGGCCATTCACACAGTCCACGGTGGAACTGCCGAGCGGCAGCCGCCTTTATGCCGATGTTGCTGCTGCTTCTGTTCACAAAAAGATTAAATATTTGTATCTTCAGCTGTGCCTGCCACAAAAAGCCATGAAAAGTTCAGGATTTTGGATGCACGAGCACCACCTCCACCAACGAAACGGCCCGTGTTTGCCGCTTACTGCATGTTTCCCTTTAAAAAATGAACTGGATAATCGCGACTGCCGCGTACCGTGTGAATACGCCATAACACACATGCATTTTGTTGCCCAACCGTTTGTTCACGCAACTGACTTGCTTTACTTGGATTCTTGTAAATATGGGAATTTTTATATGTCCATTTCAGAGTAAGAAGGCGTGAAAGAGAACTCTGTTTAGTATTTTGTGCTATGACTCCCTGGGCGTGCACATATCTCAAACAACCCGCGAGACCAGAAGGCTTTTATTGATTATTCTTCATGAAAGCTGCATTGATACACATTTAGCGACTCACAAATAAATAGGATTTAACATGATGTATAAAATTTAACATTTTGTTTGCTTAGCACATTATTGTTAGAGAGCTTCATACATTAGTATAGTGATTAAAGTTTAAATGCATGTTTCCTGCATTAGCTTCACATGCATACAATACACCCAAACACATGTTTTGTACCTTAGCCGGAGAAACTCTTGTATTCTGCAGGCGGCAAGATTAAGCGCTTTACTCGTTTGCTCTGTCGATCCTTCCGCTTCATCATAGCATTAAATGGTAAATGCCCCTCTTACACCCACACATTAGGCTACGTCTTTGGGGGGGCCGGAGTTACATTTGATGTTGCATTGATTTTACATTTATAATACGCACAAATAATATATTGATCAGTTTGGCATCCCACCAGTGCAACCATTAAGAAAAAGGTATCGCACTGGCAGTTTAAAAGAGTCGTAAAATGCAACCATTTGGTCGCAGTCTAGAGCCCTGTTAGGACACTTTCATTAACAATTTTAGTAAACTTTCATAAATAGACAGCTGGTCGCTTTTTCGTGTCACATTTATACAGTATGTATTCTTTTGTAAGGCAAACCAAAAACGTACAGGTGAAGTATTAATTTCCTTGTGTTTGTTTTATTAGGTGGAGGCCCCGTTTGTGCCTAAATGCAGAGGTCCGGGGGACACCAGCAACTTCGACGACTATGAGGAAGAAGAGATCCGTGTGTCGTTCACGGAGAAGTGTGCGAAAGAATTTGCCGAGTTTTAGAGGAAGAGATTATATAGAAATAGCGTGAGCGAAATCTAGGTGGGGAGAGAAAGTGAAAAAGTGCATGAATCTTTAAACGATCCTTCCTCCTGTTAAACGGCAGAGAAACCAGCGGAAGCGCGGAGAGGACCTCCAGGGATAAACAGTGAGGCCTTTTATCATCTCCACAATTTTAATCATGTTTGTATTTTTTTTTTATCTTTGTTCATGTGATATTCATCAAGATGGATTGGATAGGGTGTCCGTGTTGGCCAGTGGACTGAAATAGTTTTTACTGCACAAAGAGCGACGGGTTAGTTATCGTCTATAGAGAGATACCGCTAATCTTGAGCAGTCTCTGCTAAGGTGAATGATATCCACTAGGTCACCACAACAAAAAAGACATAAAAGTATGTATTCCTGTGTAATAACCGAAATATTTTTGGTCCTGAATACCGTCATGTGTTTCTTTATTCATACAAATGCACTGAAGGGATGACAAAGTGAAAATGGCAAAGAACCGAAGCCATGATTTCATGACACGAGCACCACTTTACCTTTTATTTCCTTCTTTTCCAGCACTCTCTGTAAAATATTCACTGACGAACTTTGAACTTTACCTACGAAAATGTGCCATGAAATCCTACAAATGTCAATATTTTGACTGATCAGTTGTTTGATTGATAAGAGCTGACAGATAGCATGAGCCCTAAAGGCTGCGGTGCGTGGACTGACCATCAGCCTTTACTGCGGTAAGCCTTGGTGCAGACGAGGGAATGAATGTTTTTCTTTACTTTCGTTTAGTATTGTCATGAACATAATAGTTACGGTTTTCATGTGCTTTTCCAACACCTGACAAAAGCGCACGTGCTCGTGCGTAATTCGCAATTTATTTTCGCCATCTCCCTCCCCTTTTTTTCTTCCATTCGTGCATTTTTAAATAGACAGAGTCTTCTCTCCGAACGGGCGCAGTGCATCTTGCTCCTTTTTGGGTGAGAGTTTCTTACACGCAAGTCTTTAACTCACTAGGCTACAAAAATCTCCTGAGCTGGAGAAGAACTCAGTGGATACCAGTGCTTACTCTTGAGGACATGGTTCAAGTCAATTGTGATATTTTGCACCACAAGAATCATTCCAATAAAGTATTACTATAAATACAAAACAGGTTTCATGTCCTTTTTGTCTGTGTCAATAAAACACCTCGCACTATACTAACATCAAGGCCCATCATTCAGAATAGCTGCCGTCCTGTCTGCAATGTCACCGTGTGACTCCTGAACTCTATGAAGTGGGAAACCGCACCTTTTAACAAGAAGAAAATTGAGGGATGATGGGAACACTTTCACACCAAAATGTTTCAAACTCTAAAAGAACATTTCTTGCCAACTATTACATTTGAGATAAAGAGTTCCTGATTACTGATGTGTTGTCATGTAAGAGCATCATTTTTGAGCATTGAGCACAACTTCAGAAAGTTCAGTTTGACCGAAGAGCTGTGAAATGGCTGAGCATACCATAACAGATCCATCACTATGTTTAACTGCTTCCTGTCTTTCGGTATAGGCCAACCTGAACAGATATTTTGTGCTTTTTTATCATTTGATTTCCTCTCATCACTTGAATTTAATTTTCATGCCCTTTGAATATAATGTAATAGTTATAAAATGTTTTAGAAATATATTAAAGATTTATTGTTTACATTTTCTCAACCTTTAATCTCTTAAACGTTGTCAGTGACGTGGTGAGTTTTAAAGTAAGACGAAAAATGATTTAATCGTAAACTCTTTGACATCTACCCGTGAATCTTTAAACTATTACAAACATGGTCGTTTTTAAGGTTGCTACAAATAATACCCACGGAGAAGGTTACGTAAAAACGCCCCGCGTGTGTGTGATGGATTGCAGCGTGAGCGTGAACAAAAGGTGCGCAAAACGAGCAACTCCACAATACCACCTTAAATCAGTCGGCGCGGAGCGCTGACGGAGGAGTCTCTTCGCAAATAGTCCACCTTAAGCGCACAAAGTGGTTAAACGCAGGCGTACAGCGAGGCTTCCGCTTCATTCCCAGCCGGGCTCTGAGCGGATCGCAGCCCTTCAGCGTCACTTCGGAGACGAGAGAGGCGCACGGCCAAAGCCAACTGAACCAGTACCGCAACATGTCGGAGCCAAAATACCGCGAATGGATCCTGGAAACCATCGACTCACTGCGCTCGAGAAAAGCCCGACCCGACCTGGAGAGGATCTGCAGAATGGTCCGACGGAGACACGGGTCAGACCCGGACCAAACCAGGGCTGAACTAGAAAAACTGATCCAGGAGCAAACTGTGCTCAAAGTTAGCTACAAGGGCTCGATTTCGTACCGCAACGCCGCGAAAGTGCAAAGGAAATGCCGAAAGAGGACGGAGCAAGCCGACAGCAGCAGCGGCAGCGGCGAGTCGGTGGCTGAACAAACCAAACACGCCAGTTTTAATAACAACGGCGACAGCGCGCACAGTCTCACGGACCAGGAGGACTGCGAGGAAAAGGAGCCCGAGAGCCCCGAGCCCGTCCCCCAAATCTCCGTCTCCACTTTTGGAAAGGAAGAAAAGATTTTGCCAGTGACTAGCGGAAACAGTTTTGTTAGTTGTGGCGCAACGGTATGCTCAGTGGGGAGCGTCAAAGCAAGTGCACCGAAAGACAAGAGATTAATCGCTCAGGCGGGGGGGGACGGCTCCTCTCCCCACCGCGATGACGGGGCGGCTGTTTGCGATGCTTCAAGTGCGAGCACACGGGCCGAAGGAGAAAATGCGCTCGGCGTTGGCCACGAGGAGGAGGGAAGACATGAAAAAGAACCGAAAACTTGCTCGAGCGCCAGTTCGGCCGTCAGAAGCAGCCCGTCTCTGAGGAACAAGCCCTCCGCGCCCCCGAAACCCAAACTCAAGGTGGGAGCAAAGGCGAGCTGGACGCGCTGCGCGGAGGAGAAGAGTGCTGATCTGGGCGATAGACTCGTCGACGCGGTCCGAAGTCTGTCCGAGAGACACCGGGGCTCCGCCGCAACACGGGGCCACGCGCCACTGGGACTGAAGGAGATACTCGGATACTTCAGCACGCAGACCGGGGTGCCCGGCGAGAAGCTGACCCGCAACCGCGTCAAAGTGGTGCTGGAGCGAGAGATCGAGCGGGGTCGTCTCCGCAGAACGCGCCTCGGCCACATCACTCTTCTCGCGAGGGGGATGGGGGCGGCCAAGCCGTCCGCGCGACTCCTGAAAAGCGCACTGCAGGACAGACATCTCGCAAAACAGGTAACTTAATATTTACCGCACGTCCCGCGCGACGCTACACCTCGCCGTCGTATGAAATAATAAAAAGCGAAAGAAAGAAGCGCAGGACGAGACAGCCCGCACCAACCGATTTCCGCTCTTTTCTCGCGCACAAGTGTGCGCCAACACATCTTAACAGTTTTCGTGTGTTTTTGAGACCTTGTTGTGTGCAAACGGTGGGGGAGCGACGGCTCAATTGTGCGCCGCAACTGTCTGCGTGCCCTGTTTCACTTGAGCGTCTCGGCACAAAAGGTGCGGACTCGCGCTCGGCAGCGCCCGCCTGCGTGCGTGCGTGCGAGCTAGGCGCCGTCGCTTCTCTTGTTCATCTGCTCTAATAGACACTCAATGCAACGCACACAAGCGCGCTCGTCGAGATGCGTGACTGAAACACGGATGTCAGCGTGGCGAAGTGGAATTTGCGGGGAGGGACGACGATTATTGTGCCTTTAAAGTTGTACTGGATATTTTTCACTAGGCGGTGTCTGTTAAGTTAGACGCGCACGGAAAAGGCAAAAGGGAGGAGGATACCCGGGGCTCGGGTCTGTTTTCTCACTGTAGAGAGTGAGTATCTATCTCCGTGCGGTACTTCGGTCATACGAGGTAAAAGCGGTTGCGATGGCGGAAATTCGCTGCACGACGAGCCGAAGCGGAGCGCAACCTGCGCATGCAGTTTTAAGCCTCTTAGTTCCGTTCCATCCAGTCAGTTTAATGCACGTCCGTCGTGTTTCGTGTCATCATTTGCGCTGTTATCCGCTCTTCGTTGATCTGATCTCTCGAGCGCTGTCCCACACGCAGTCACTACCGCCAAACTGATTACGAACCAACTGAGTTACTTGGTGCATTGCCAAAGGGTTGTTATCTAATGAAGATTTTTGGCAAGAAATCTACAGCGGACATTTGGCCAGTTTGAGATTTGTTGTTGGGGTGTAAACCGCAATTCGTGTCATTGCATGTTGCCTCGTCACGGATAAGAATCAGGGTCGGTCGGTTTGGGAGGCGCGCGCATCCTGCTACGGGGGCGTCGGCAATCAGTACTTGGTCTCTTTATTTTCCCTGAAGTCGCTTAATGTGATGTTGTTTAACCTCTGTCACACCGAGGTACTTTAAACCAACACATTAGTCAGTAAGGCATTACTAAAGTGGCCTTTCTTTTTAAAGTCCCTTAAGAGCATTTTTAAATGGATTGCCAAGTGTGTCCGTTCCTGCATTGCAGGAAGAGTTGAAGGATGAAGAACCAATGGAGACCGAGGGTGAAGAGGATGGAAAAGCGGGAAGTTTAGAAAGCAAAGATGAGGACATCACCGACGGGGGTCCGACAGGTGTTAAGCCAATCTCACCTGACAGGGAGGTTGTGACCGATAATGCCACCGTCTCAACAATGTCATCTGAGGGGAAATCCCAGCCATCTTCATTTGTTGAGTCGTCGAACCAGTGCTCCCAACAGGAAGTAGACGTGGGTGGAACTGAAGGTACTTGCGGTTTCTCTTTTTATGTTTTTACGACAGCTGCAGCCTTGGTTTAGTACAGCAAAATCTGAAGATTAATAGAGCAAAATAGATAGTTATTCAAAACTAAAAGTCTTTGAAAGTTTGTGGTTGCTTTTCGACAGGATTTTTGAGAAAATGATTACTGCAATCCTAAAGTATGAGTAGAAAAAAAGTGCTGTTGCTATAGTAGCACCACTCGCACAATTGTGGTAAATAACATCAGGTCACAGACACAGCGGTTACCGCAGTGCACAATAACAAATTCCATAACCAGTCAAATCTAACAAAATGATCCATCCACTTATAAATTGTTTTCAGTTGACTGTACTAATGTCACAGTATATTTCCCCTATAATCATAAAAAATAAGAAAATGTGGTACAAATTTGTACTGTTAGACACAAATATAATGTCTGATGGATACGGTTTTTATAATTTTGGTCTCATTCAAGTGTTGACCTACTGCCAACCTTACCAAAGAGTCCCCCCTCAAAATGACATGCAGAATATATTTTCGTTCACGGCTTGGCTTTTTAAATTCAGACGATACCTGATTCACGGGAAAGCCTTTTTTTGTATTCTGGAGCAGAACTTTAAAATACTAGACATACCCGAGCAAGTCTTTAATGCCTTGAATAGAAACAGAGGACAAAATTATCATTACGAAGACTTTTTATGAGTGGATTATCTAGACGTTTCATTACAACCATTTTTATGACATGTTATGATCAAAGGAATACTCTGTATAAACAGTCGTAAAACCATTCACTATACCGATTATTACATAGCAAACATCTCATTTAAGTGTAAATGAGTTCATTCTCAATCTGAAGAAGGTATTACGCTTTGTGTATGACGTTACGTACATGTCCCGAAAACGAAAAATGCAATCTGATTATTCAGACTGTCGCACCGAAATCCAGTTTTAATTCCATTTCGAACAACACATGGAGGATGGTTTGTAAAAACCAGACGTTTGGCAATCTGAACAAAGCCTAAGTGCTTTGAAATTGACTTCAGCCAGGTGGCATTATTGCAAAAGACATTTCATATTTCTTGTCTGACTTTTCTAAAAAAAAAAAAAAAATGTGGCAGAAATTAGTTAAGAAAATATCTTGCATCTTAAAGTGCACTTGTTAAAATACAGACAAACCACATGTGTGAGTAGATCTAAAGTAAAGTAAATATGTGTGTATGAACACAGAAATGTCCAGTAGATGTCTATCTTACAGAGATATGATTGAGTCAGTTTGAAATATCATAACCAGAAATAATCATATAAAATCTCTTTATTTCAGAGCATACAGTTTCGGCTGAGCATGAGGATGCTTGTATTGAGAGCAGTACAGCTTCACCTGATCAACTACATCCTAACACAGAGGTAACATCAGGCACTACTCATTTAAAATATATATTTTTTGATGCTAATGAACTTTATTCTCTCTCTATTATTCTCTCTCTCTATGGCAGAAAAAACAGTGTACATTATTCATAGTACTATATAAACTTTTTTTTATGTATAGTACAATATGTCACTAATGACAGAGTGTCCAACACAAATTTGTAAAAAATCGTAATTTTTGTAATGTCGATGTTTCTGTAACTGTCTTTACATTTTTTTCAGGATCAGGTAATTGTGATGTCAGAGAGTGTAACGGCTCCATCATCAATACCTATAAGAAACTGTAAGTGTGTGTTTGTATTCTACTGTGTGTCTATATTGTGAGTGTGTATGTAACTGCATTGTTTTTGTTTTAAATGGGATTTATGAAGCATCTATTATTAGCTTGTGTGTGTTTAATTTAATGTAGTTGTGTTTGGTTGTATTTGATGCTATTTTGTGGACTGTTTATTTTGTTTGTATGTTTATGCTGAGCATTTGTTGTGTGGATGTTTTTATTTCCCTTGGTGTTATGGTTTGTGTGATTGTGTTTCCATATAGTTGTGTATTTGCGTGGGTGTGCTTTCGTATAATTTTGTGATACCTGCTTATGTAGTTGTGTGTGTTGTTGTTTTCATAAAGTTGTGCGTGTTTGTTCACATACAGTTGTGTGGGGTTGTTTTCATGGAGTTTTGTTTGAGTTTGTTTTCATTAGTTGTTTGGGTTGGGTGCTTGTGTGTTCATATAGTTGTGTATGTCGGGTGGTTTTGTGTTCGTATAGTTGTGAGTATGTTGTGTTTTCATGTCGTTCTGAGTGTTGGGTGATTTTGTGTTTATATAGTTGTGATGTTTAAGTGTCCGTATGGTTGTGTATGTTGGGTAGTTGGTTGTTCATATAGCTGTGTATGATGGGTGGTTTTGTGTTCAAATAGTTGGGTATGTTGGATGGTTGTGTGTTTATATATATATGTAGGCTATGTTATGTGGTCTGTTTTCATATAGTTCTGTATGTTCTGCAGTTTTGTTTACATATCGATTGAACTACATTTCATGTAGTTGTGTGATTTTGTTTCATATAGCTATGTTATGTGATCATATAGTTGTTATTTAAATGTGTTTTATAGTTGTTATGTTGTGTGGTTTTATAGTTGTCTATGTTTTGTTATGTGTTATGTTCTCATATAGTCGCGTGTTTTGTTGTGTTATGCTCAGGTTCAGGAATTAAGCTGGAAGTGGGAGTTTCATCATGTCTGCTGACTCCTTCTGCCTCCCCAGGAGCAGCTGAAGAACGAGGGATGAATGAAGGAATGTGAGTACAATATAAACGGCACAGGAGAGAGAGAGAGAGAAAGGGCTTTGTTTGAAAAAAAAGAGTCTATGTGAAAAACCAAATGACCTTCCAACAGAATCAACAGAAATGAATCACAGTTAAAGAAATGAGACACCAGTCAAAGGATTGTTAAAAACGAGAAGAGACGATAAAGTCTGGTCTTGAGTCATGATGTTGACTTTTTCCCTGTGCTTTATCAACACAAAGTTTACGATGAAATGTGACATAATAAGAAAAATACTTTTAGACATCGAGTCTTCTCCCTGGAAACAGAGCTGGTTGTCTTCATTTCTGTGTTTTGTGCTGTGTCAGAGGCGGCTTTGTGAAGCTAGAGACAAGTGGCGTGAATCCGATTGATTGGACGGTAGCAGATGTGGCCAGCTACTTCCATGCAGCTGGATTCCCCGAGCAAGCCCTTGCCTTCAGGACACAGGTACAAAATTCAAACACTTGAACGGTTACTTTACTGGACTTTGGAAAGAAATTTTACTTTGTATTTATTATCCATCACTCTTAAAAAAAAGGTTCCATTAAGATCCTTTAACATCCAAAGAACCTTTCTGTTTCACAAAAGGTTCTTTGTGGTGAATAAAGGTTCTTTAGATTATATAAAAGGTAAGAAAGAGACGGTTCTTTTTTTTTTTTGACAGGAAATTGATGGAAAATCCCTTCTCCTCATGCAGAGGAACGATGTGCTAACAGGCCTGTCGATCAGGCTCGGTCCTGCCCTAAAGATCTATGAACGTCATGTCAAAGTTCTTCAGAGGAACCACTTCCAGGACGACGAAGCTTTCTGCTGATACACACACACATCAGCTATTGACAAATGAATGAAATTATTCAAACAATATTTACTCAGATTCCAGACGTGTATATAGTGATGCGATGCGGATTTTTCTCCACCTGAATAGTAAAAACATTCCGAAATTTGTGTTCCTCTCACACAGTCACATGCACACATTTTTATAATATGTACACCTGAAACTGTGGACATAGTATGAGACATTTTTTTTGAATGATTCCCGGTTTTGTGCTGCTTTGATATGCTGCTCGGGACACTGAAGTTAATTTCATCAACTGGATTTTATCTTAGTTCGGGTAGAGGACAGTACTGTCTGTTTTAAATATTTCAACAAAATCAAAATTCTGGACATTTATTGTTTTGTTTCATTTCCTCCAATGATGAACAAGCTGGACGTCGGGTTACATTTGGGGAGGACAATGGTGACTGGATTATTATTCCCTAGCTTCATTGTGAACTTTCTGAACCAGCTGAGGGACAACCTGTTACTCCAATCTTTCCTGTACCTCAGATGCGGACCGGATAATTTCCACTTCAGATTCGAGAAGAACTTGATTTATAAACATTCAATGCATCCAGTGTTTTTTTTGTCTTCCACAGTTTGCAAACAAATCAACGAAGACTGTACATCAATGCAGATCTTTTGCACACAGTGGTCCTGTCTCACAGAGGACATCCCTTTAAAGTCCGCAGGTCACCTTTAATCTCGGATTTGCCATCCGTATCATTCTGGAATGCCACAATTGATGGCTGTGTTACATTTGTAAATATTCATTTTTGAGGTGAAGTCCCAAGTTGAAGAAATGATCGAATTCCTTCACCAGCAGAATGTATCCGAATGTCTACAGGCGACCCTAAAGCTTTGCAGCTTTGAAACGTTAAAACTGATCAAAAACATCAAACTATCGCTTTTGTTGTATTGTTGGACCTGAGGACAGAGCTTGTATAAAACAATTAAGTAAGTATGGACGTTTCCATTTCAAACATGATGCGAAATTCTTTAGTGGGAGATGTGGATGCGTACAAACTTCTTTCAAACAGAAGACATTGAATTGTAAACTTTAGCTCCATTGTCCTGTATCTTAAAAAATTAAGTTGGATGGATCGATCGGACTGATAAAAGAGACTGTTACTATTTACCGAGTGATTTTGTTATAGTTCTGTTTAAATCGTGAAGGATCTCTGGATGGGTTTATATTGCACTGTGAAACGGGTCAATCGGATATTGAATTATAGAAACATTTGGTTTTGCTGACAATTGTACCAACTTGAAATCCTATTTGTCTACAACTATTTATTTTTGGTTTGTTTTTTTATTGTGTGTTCTTTTTGTATTGTATTTCCTTGACTCGAATGTGCAAAGGTACTTTGATTTACATAATTATGTAGACTTTACACAATGTAATTCTAAGTCCTAAGTCAAACATTCTCAACACATTTCACGCTGAACTCAAAAACCTTCTGTAAAATGTCACCAAAACAGTGTTTATTGTAGAAATGTCTTACAAGTCTCTCGTTTTCATGTTTACCCCAGTTAAAAGGCAAACTTAAAAATATTCCCAATATACCCTAGTTGTGGTTTTATTCCGAGTTAAGCATGACCGTGAGAAAAAAGTGGATAAACATAGAGAACTGACTTAAAACTCACCCACCCTTTGAGATAATAGCCAAAACGCAGAACACAAAAGAAGTTACATTGGAGAAGGTTATTTACTGGCCCCCATTTCCTTGCGTTTGTTTTGTGTCCACACAATAGAAGTGCATGGGGGCCAGTTACCGACTTTCTACATAATAACTTCTTTTGTGTTCTGCAGAAGAAAGGAAGTAACAGCGGTTTGAAATGACAAGAGGGTGAGTAAATGATGACAGAACTTTCATTTTTAGGTGAACTATACCTGCACAATAAGCCTTACTTAAAAGGAGAGGATAACCCCCTGGTCTACCAACAGAGGGCAGCATAGACACCAAAACATTGAGTCTGGGATCCATTTGTTAATGCCATTGAGCTGATATAATTACAAGTCAACATTAGTTCAGAATCCGTTGTGAGGTTCAAAATCACAAAAAAACTTAATAATGCATTAATAATGTGCAAGTTATTAAACAATCCGATTTTTCCAGTTTCCCCTTTTCTGCATTCACACTGCAAGTTTTATTTTGAAAGAACGTCTGATCTTTCGAACTGAACCGCAATTGTTTCTCTGTGTCAAGTTTACCTGTTTTTTAATGAAAAGACATCTTCTCGATGAAGTGCATTAAAAGAACATGTCAACCCTATGCATAATATTGCATGCGTGTGTTTGTTATAATGAAAGTAAGGAATGTCTGGAATGAGTTGGGTGGGAAAGAGACGGAAAGACGATGACCTAGAGAACAAACAGGTTCAGTTTATAACAGAAGCACAACAAATAAAATGCAGACTTTGCTAGAAGTACGTCTGCACACATGCATGTCACACTGAATATTGAGTTAACATGTGGTGGGATGGGTTTTAGAGACCGAGTGTGTAGCAGAGTACGACACACAAACACAGTTATTTAGGCATGGAGCCTGTTGTCACACTGCGTATCGCACTGCACTGAACGATTACAAACTCCAACAGGACAACAAGACTCGCCATGCCTGCTAAAGGAGCCTCTGGAGAGTGAGTATAACCAGCTTTTCAACTATAAACAGGAATTTAAAGTGTGTGTTTCTTCAGATGACATTTGTAAGTTTTATGAAAATGATTAAATATTTGTTGTTAAACAGACCAAAATGTGGTCATTTTGATATGAATTCATCAGGTAATGTTGACATGAACATGTTTTTTAACCTCAATAGATTTAACATTAATAACATTAAAGATACATATGTTTGTGTATTTGTTTTTCTGGCAGTTTGAACTTTGCAGACATAGCTTTGCTCTAAAAACAGATCAGTGTCACATGAAGAAACAGGAGACTAGACATCAATGTGTGTTTATGTGGACTTGGTTTTTATATGTTGGTGGGGACCTAAACCGGAATAAACACCAGGTCATGGGGACCCGTGTCACAGTTGGGACCCAAATTGAGGTCCCCACAGCCACAAAAGTGTATAAATTGTACAGAATAATAATATTTGAAAATCTAAAAATGTGAAAAGTTTTCTACAATATTCAGGTTTATGGGATAGATTATACATCTAGTACAGTATACAAATCATTACATCCTATAGACTGTCCCCACGGAGATAATAAAACATACATGTGACTGTGTGTGTCAGCTTGTTCTTTTCTAAAATGATAGATTTAAATTAGTTTCAAATGTAAAGATTGTTTAGGCAGCTACTATTATTCCTATGTTGTTGTCCAGTTTTGATGTAATATTGTGCACTCTGTGAGTTGTTTACATGCGATATTCTCCAATAAATTTGGTGTAGGCAAACTTAACTATGTTAACTTAAACTTAACTACTTAAACTTTTATATGTGCTGAAGAATTAGATAATGCACTAATTTGTCGGTTTTGAACAGTCCAAAGTCTGAGGATTTCTCCACTGCCATTCTGAAACAGAAGATTCGACCGAATCGACTCGTAGTGGATGAAGCTACCAATGAGGACAACAGCATTGTGTGCCTTTCCCAGGTCTGTATGTAGGTGTGTCTTCGGTAGTTAAGAAAGCAAACGTAAAATGTGCACGTGTGAGTCTGTGACTGTGTGTTAAAGGCTAAAATGGAGGAGCTGAAGTTATTTCGAGGAGATACGGTGGTGTTACGTGGTCGGAAGCGAAGGCAGACGGTCTGCATCGTTCTCACAGACGACACGTGCAGCAACGAACGGGTGCGCATGAACCGGGTCACCCGAAATAATCTGCGTGTGCGCCTTGGTGATGTCATCAGGTGCGCATCGATGTCATAAATTTAATGTTTTCTTATTTCCCCGGTCTTAAAAATGCTGTGAGCTGTTTTGAAACTTTTCCAGATGTAGACACTTATGTAATAAAGCAAATGTTAAAAGTGAATTGAGGGATGGTATCAATACCCGTCTGTTACAGTATGTGCATTTGTGTGTGTATAACTGTATATAGTATCCACGCCTGTCCAGATGTGAAATACGGGAAGCGCATCCATGTTCTTCCCATTGATGACACCATTGAAGGGCTGACTGGCAACCTGTTTGAGGTTTTCCTAAAGCCTTATTTCCTGGAGGCCTACCGACCTGTTCACAAAGGTACAAATGCTAAGTTTATGTGGTCAGAGTATCATCTAACATTTACATGTATTAATTTAGCGGACACTTTTATCTGAAGTGAAATACAAATGAGAGAGCATTTATGGTCAACAAAGAAAACATTTGTGTCTTGTGTTCGGTATGGCATTGGCTGTGGCTTTAGGAAATGGGATGTGGTCTCTGTTGGGATTTAGGTTGTGATTTTTTTGGGACAGCTGGGGTAAGGATAAGGATTATATTTAGTTAAAGATTAGTCTAAAAAAATGAGTGTTAATGATTGGGATTTGGGAAAGTAAATAAAACCGATATGTCATCTGCCATGGATTGAATTTTGGGCTGAATAATATTAAAGAGTTTTAATACTCTGTGAATTTTAAGGTCCTACTTTGATTTATAGAGTGTCCAACAACAAGTCTACGTATATCCAAGTTGTAAAACACTTTTATTTTCTAATAATAGGCAGTTAATATTACTTTACTTCTTGAGTGACTCACAAATGATTAGTTTGGCTATTCATCGGTCTAATCCCCTCCTTTCTGTCAGCCTACTCTGATCTGAATAGTCAGATGGTCTAGTCTGCTGTGATTGGTCTACCGCGTAAAACATCCCAGTGTCGCAAATCAAACGTAGGCAGGCATTACCTCGAGTGATGCAAATCTGACACGGAACTGAAATTCGTCGACTCGTTCGCATGATTCAGAGTCAACTCCTTTTTATTTATTATTTGTTCACTTTCGGCTTTACAACTTGGTAGACTGCTTACATTCACACACTGCATATAATGTAATTTTAAGGAGATTGTAATAGTTACTCTATAATACATGAAAACGTGAATGAAATCAAATGCATGCTCTCTCTTCTCCAGGTGATATATTTTTGGTAAGAGGGGGTATGAGAGCAGTAGAGTTTAAGGTGGTAGAAACAGACCCCACCCCTCATTGCATCGTTGCTCCAGATACCATTACCCACTGTGAGGGAGAGCCAATCAAACGAGAGGTGTGTCAGCTCTGCTACTTCTATGAATGCATTTGATGATGTCCCTTGGTATGCTGATGATGTCATGTGTTAATTATGTCAGGATGAGGAGGAGAGTCTGAATGACATTGGCTATGATGACATCGGGGGCTGTCGTAAACAGCTGGCTCAGATTAAAGAGATGGTGGAGCTGCCTCTCAGGCACCCCGGCCTGTTCAAAGCCATTGGAGTCAAGGCAAGAATCGCTACAAACATGTATATTCATAAGCGAAAACACACTTGCGTGTGTATTTACACACCCAATCTGTCCATCTGCAGCCCCCGAGGGGAATTCTGCTGTACGGTCCGCCCGGCACAGGCAAGACTCTGGTGGCTCGTGCCGTTGCTAATGAGACGGGAGCT
This sequence comes from Triplophysa dalaica, assembly GCF_015846415.1. NCBI lineage: Eukaryota > Metazoa > Chordata > Actinopteri > Cypriniformes > Nemacheilidae > Triplophysa > Triplophysa dalaica. The sequence goes on from NC_079543.1 coordinate 3,089,174, forward strand.
TTCTTCTTCCTCATCAATGGTACTTTAAAGCTTAAATCTAAAACTGTTGTTACCGACTGTTAGAAAAACAGTTGTCTGTAAGCACAAATAAACTCTTTATCAATGCTTATAATACTACTGCAAAATGGCATTTTCTGTATGTTTATTTACAAAGTGTTTTTTGGAAGGGTTATCATATTGTATGTAGCATATCACGGATGCCGACACACACAAAACTGAAAAGGTTTTTAGAGGTATTCTTTGTGTTTCAAGCACTCTGGACTATGTATTTTATGCCCCTTTATACCGCAGGGCCTGAAATCATGAGTAAGCTGGCAGGAGAGTCCGAGAGCAACCTGCGAAAAGCTTTCGAGGAGGCCGAAAAAAATGCCCCTGCGATCATCTTCATTGATGAGCTGGATGCAATCGCTCCAAAACGAGAGAAGGTAAGCAAAGAAAACGTGATTTTCCCTTTTGTCTAATGCTACAGAAAAGAATGTGCCACTGGTTTGACGTCATGTCCTTAGACTCACGGGGAGGTTGAACGAAGGATCGTGTCTCAGCTGCTCACTCTGATGGATGGCCTGAAGCAACGTGTTCATGTTCTCGTCATGGCGGCAACAAACAGACCCAACAGTGTGGACACCGCGCTTCGCCGTTTTGGTGCGGACACAGTACAAAAATGCACAAAAGACACTTTAAACCTGTATGCACACAGTCTTAAAAATAAAGGTACTTCATGATGCCATAAAAGAGTCTTTTTTTGGCTAAATGGGTCCGTATAGAACCTTTAACATCCCAAGAACCTCTCGTCTCAAGTTTTCCTTGTGGCAAAGAAAACGTTCTTTAGATTATGAAAAAGTAAGAAAGAGACGGTTATTTAAAGAACCTTTGACTGAATGGTTCTTTGTGGAACCAAAAGTGGTTCTTCTATGGCATCGAACCGTTAAAGCACCTTGATTTTTAAGAGTGCAAGAGTCATTGATAAAATTAGGATTGTATGCTCGTTGTAAAAGTAAGATGTTGTGGTGGCTCCTCTACGCAGGTCGGTTTGACCGTGAGATTGACATTGGCATCCCTGAATCCACGGGCAGGCTTGAGATTTTACAGATTCACACCAAAAACATGAAACTGTCGGACGATGTGGATCTGGAACAGGTAAGGGCAATGAAAGGTCTAGTGTGAAATCTCAGATCTTTTATACATTTTTGTCTCTCTCTTATTTTTTTTGTGTTGGACAGATCTCCACTGAAACACATGGTCATGTGGGAGCAGATTTGGCGGCTCTGTGTTCAGAGGCAGCACTTCAGGCCATCCGTAAAAAGATGATGCTGATTGATCTGGAGGATGACACCATTGATGCAGATCTTCTGAACTCGCTTTCTGTCACCATGGATGACTTTAAGGTCAGTGTCAACCATCACAAACACAGACCTGCTTTCTGGGAGAAAACTATGGGATATAAAAATCCCTGTCTGTCTCTTTCAGTGGGCTCTGGGTCAGAGTAACCCATCGGCTCTTAGGGAGACCATAGTAGAGATTCCTCATGTAAACTGGGAGGACATTGGAGGACTAGATGAGGTGAAGAGAGAATTACAGGAACTTGTGCAGGTAAACCCGCATAAACACACACTCACACATATACACACATACAGACATGTGATGGTCACACATTCAGTCAATCTCTCTTTGCTAAGTATCCGGTAGTGCACCCTGAAAAATTCCTAAAGTTTGGAATGACTCCATCGAGAGGGGTTCTGTTCTACGGCCCACCAGGTTGTGGAAAAACCCTTCTTGCTAAAGCCATTGCCAACGAGTGCCAGGCTAACTTTGTGTCCATTAAAGGTACATGTGCGAGAGAGTGAAGTTAAAAAAAGGACAAGCTTGCAAGCGTATGTAATCTTTTCCATGTCTTGTGTAAATTGCAGGCCCAGAGCTGCTCACCATGTGGTTTGGTGAATCAGAAGCAAACGTCAGAGACGTGTTTGATAAGGTGAGCAGATAGGATCATTCTCATGATATAGCACTGCTTGCAGATATCAGCCATTCAGAAGATATTCTGTGAAGATTAAAACAATTTTTTAACACTCTTTCTTGTAAAACTATCATAATCAGATCCCATTCTCTACCATGTGTGTTGTTGTTGCGTTTATTATAGTTTTGTTAACAGTTGTATTGTCGTTTGGTTAATAATTTGAATTAGATAAAAAAAAATTGGACCACTTCGCAATATGTAAACACTGGTCCAGTATCACTTTCGGTTTCATTTTTATATATTTGTCTATTGACAATTATATTAAATGTCATAGATTAAAGATGGATTACAATCTTGCATATTTTGTCTCTTTTATCCATAATCTTGCAGACAGAAAAAAAGGAATGAAAGCAAGTAATAATTATAATAATTATTTTCATTTTATGATTTTATATTTAAATATTGTATAGTTAAATCTTTAAAATATTCATTTAACATTTGATTTTTTTAAATGCTCTGTTGGTTGTATTTTATTTCAAACGTTTGTGTCGTGTCAAAAAACTAAAACAGGAAATTCTTCAGGACTAGCGTTGGATCAGCGTTGTGTTACGTTTTCTGTACTATTGTATTATTTTTTTGTATTCACGTTAATTTTAGTTGAATTTTAATGACTTTTTAATGCTTTTTTCGTTTTATTTTATTTTAATTATTTTGCTGTATGAACATTTAGATAGCATTTATTAATTTAGCAGACGCTTTTATTCGAAGTGACTAAGTGAGCATTGAACATTTGTCTATGAGCTATAAACAATATAATAATTTATTATTATTTTTTAATTCAGTTTTAGTTTTAGTTTAGTTTATATTTTCAGTTAATCATTTTTGTGCACAAATTAAAGTTATTTCAGTTAATTGCTGAGGCAACATTTCTTCTTTTCATTTTCAAGTAACAATTTGCCTGATATTTGTTATGATTTCAATCAACAGAAATATTTTAAAAAGTTTAAGTAATCTACAATAACATTTGGTTGTTGTAACAGGCGCGGCAGGCTGCCCCATGCATTTTGTTTTTTGATGAACTGGACTCCATCGCTAAATCACGAGGGGGTGGTGCGGGTGATGCAGGGGGCGCGGCCGATAGGGTCATTAACCAGATTCTGACAGAAATGGACGGTATGACCGACAAGAAAAACGTCTTTATCATTGGTGCCACCAACAGGTGAAAAATGCTTCTATGAATGTGACCAGTGGCTAAAATTACTCTGGGATGTGAACACTGAGTCTAGGACATGTCTTGTATCTCTCCCTCAGGCCTGATATCATTGATCCTGCTATCCTGAGGCCTGGTCGCTTGGATCAGTTGATTTATATCCCTCTGCCTGACATCCCCTCCCGCTCTGCCATCCTAAGAGCCAACCTCCGCAAGTCACCTATCGCTAAGGTCATACACACATGTGGACATGCACACACCTCCACACTTATTAATCTTTACGTGTAGTGAATCTATAAGTGAATATAACTTAATAACTTTATTTTCACACACACTTACAAAAAAATGCACTTAAACATGTCATTTTGATATTTAAAGATGAAAGTTTTTTGAGTTTTATCATTCAAATGCCACCAAAATTGTACTCTTATATTGTATGTTATTAAGACCAATATAATACAGAGACAATCAACTATTGCACACACATGTGGAAACTCCCATGTGAACCTCCACGTACAAATCATCCCACTAAATGTGTTCATATGCATCTCAGGATGTAGACCTGGCATATCTGTCCCGGATAACAGAGGGCTTCTCAGGAGCAGACCTGACTGAGATCTGTCAAAGAGCCTGTAAGCTTGCCATAAGAGAAGCTATAGAAGCAGAGATCCGTGCTGAGAGACAGCGGCAGGAAAGGAAAGATACTGCAATGGTCAGTGACTCCATGCGTGTGTTAAAGCCACTGCTCTGTAGTGTTCAACTGTGTGTATAGGACACAAACAGATGAAGTGGTACAGTACCGGTTTCCTAAAGGGCGGCTGACTGTTCCATAACAAACAGCCTTTGGACTGGAAACCAACATTTTATTACACTATATTATTGTCATCAACTTATTTTTTTATAATGTAGTCACTCTAAACAAATCATGCATACTCGCACATTTCTCTCTTTCTCACTGTCAGGATGATGATTATGACCCAGTGCCTGAGATCAGGAAGGATCATTTCGAGGAAGCCATGAGATTTGCTCGGCGGTCGGTCAGTGACAACGACATACGCAAGTATGAGATGTTCGCTCAAACCTTGCAGCAGAGTCGGGGATTTGGCAACTTCAGGTACGCAAACATGGTGCACAGACAGACACATCCTCATTTACCTCATTCCGTGACGTAAAGCCTTTTTCTGATTCTTTTCTTGACCCATCCACAGGTTTCCAACAGCACCTCAGTCAGGTGGAGGTCAAGGGTCGGGTGGTGGTCAAGGGTCAGGCCAAGGCTCCGAGGGTCATTTTAGGGAAGGAGATGATGATCTCTATCAGTAACAAAGGTCTTTTACCAGCCCCAGACCTGTAATGTGTGAGACAATACATTTATTAACTTCTGGAATCTGAACATTTGGATTATTTACAGGGATATTTCACATGGACAATTGTGACAGAAATATATCGTTTGATACCCATTATTCACACTTAGCTGGTGGTTTTATGTGATGTGTAGATGGTGTTGATGTGTGAAAGAAACTAATACAAATATTTTAATAAAGTTTTCATGACTATACTGAGAGAAGTGTTTTAACTTTCTATCTACATAAATCAAAACAATTTTCTTTGTCATTCATAAATTTCACTGTGACATAAGATAATATATTTAACATAATTTTGCAAATATAACTAGGTTAAGTTTACAAACATTAGCTGTCAATATTCTTACCACGAACTGGTCGCGTCACTCGGTGATATTTAATACCAACATCAAAATGAACTGTTCAAAATAACATGAGGTGAATTATTTATCGCAAAAAGTGTATTTATTACTATTTATTAATCGTTTAACATGTTAACGTCAGTCAGTTGACCGTTGGTTTTTCCCTTCGATATGAAAAAGTGCGAGCGCGCATTTCTGAAGGAATCGCTAAACACACATTAGTTTCCATAAATGAACATATCGTTAAATTGATAATAACATTAAAATTGTAATAATCGTGTAGGGAATGTACTGTATGTACAACTTAAACAAATCATTATATTTTGCGCACCTGGGACTCTCTGAGGCAGAACTGAATCGTCAGTGCCGATGACGTTCAGGAGTGTGTTACTCGTCGTACGTGTTTACTTCCTGCGCAGACCGGAAGCCTCACAGGGAGCCGTCTGGAGGTGACCGAATGGCAATGATAAGAATTTAGTTGCTCAGTAAACGTGAGAGTTAAATTGTTTTTGCATTCGGTTGTGATTCACTGCAGTCAGAATGGGGTCTCATCTTGTGCGAAGTTATATCACGGAAACCGACACGACTCCAGACCCCCAGCAGCCGTCGGCTTATGACCCACAGCTGGGCTTCGCGGAGCGGAAGGAGAGAGGTGAAATTACCCCGCTTAACTTACCAGCGCATTATACATTTTATCGACCTTTCAGATGTCACAAACCAATGTTTAGTTTAAGTGAACCGTGATCCATCTCGTTCTTCTTGGAGCTCACTTGAATCAAATAATATTGTGATATATGTTGATGACAGGTTGGTTTTAAGATAGAAACAGAGCTTTATTGTTATCAGATACACTATGGTACTTAAATTATGTAGTGCAGTTACATCAACAGGGCACACACACCCATATAAAATATATATTTAGTATTTGTTAGCATAATTTTAGTATACTCTAGTATGTTATAGGGATGAAACAATATTAAAGCTCACTGCACGGTTATACCGCGATATAAAGTAGACTGCATGAAACATTAAATGTATTGCTATATTTTTATGAGATATGATGACTTGAAAACGAGCCATAAGCACCCTCTTTTCTTTATCCTCTAATACTAACTGTTGCTTAGAGGTTTAGGTTATAGTAGACCTATGAGATGGGTCAAATTACCTAAAAATCCCTTTAAACTATAAAATAATTGGACCTGATGGACCTTGCCAAAGGTAACTTCTATTATTTTTTCTAAAAATTCTTTATGTAAGGACTGGAAGACCTATCATTTCATTACAGTCTTGTGTCCACGATAATATTTAGACAATTTTGCTATTGCGATAACACTATCGGTAATGTTGTTAGATCCATAGTATGTTATAGTAAGTAGTACACTTGTGCACTTGGTAATGAAATACTACAGTATCGTATAGTACGATCAGGTTATAATATTAAACTGTAAACGTATAATCTAGTACTGTATTTTTGTACTAATATACTAAAGCAATAAGCCCCAAGAAGCAGTGGGTTACAGTGCATTTGCGGGACTTATTGCTTTTATAAAACGGTTATTCAATATGCGTAGCAAGTTTTCATAAAAAAATGTAAATTAAATTATATTTAGGCTATATGATGCCGTCAGCTGTTACAAATCGGGGTATTTTATAATGGCTTAGAACTCGGCTCAGCCAATCAGAATCAAGGATACATTTGAATACTTTTGTCATTTTTTGGTTTATGGAGGCTTATGCATACACCTGTGTAAATGTTTGTTTGATTTCGTATTGTATTAGTCTTAGTATTATTAAGAATAAGTATGACTTGTGCAAATATGAAAGTCTTAAAATGATGATATATGAATATTGGACCAAGTCAAAATGTCAACAATAAGGATATAAATAGGTTATGGAAGGACAAAGCCCAGTCATCATGAGATCACTAGAGCTGTTCGATTCCAAATTTTTTGGAGTCGATTCCTGTTCCAATTCCTGGTTTGGGAATTGATTACGAGAATCCATTCCTAGCTGATGTTTTCGATTCCTGTTCAATTTCTGTTTTACTACAGATTTTTATTTATTATTTAAAAAATGTACACATTTTTGATACAATACAATTTTCTTACCTGTCACTTTTTACATGTATTAATTGTTTATTGTTTCTTTCACAAAAACCTTAACCAAATATTTCAATCTTGTCTAATAATATCATTAATAATCAAAATTACTAGCTGTTTTCAAAATTAAAACACAGGTCAAATTTATATTTTTAAAGTCTGAGTTAAGTGACATTGAAATATGTGTTCTATGTTTGTCACACAACAGAAGAGTGTGTTATTAACCTCCCAGCCAAATTTTAATGGAGAAAAACATTCAAGCAAATTAAACAAGTTATCAAAATCTTGGAAAAATAAGCAGGACTCTCTCCTTCTTTGTAATGTGTTTCAGCAATAAATTTCTAACATCTATAATGTTTTTAGAAACAATTCTCAGAATTCTCTTTACCCGGACTTTAAAGTTTCAGCAATGAACACAAAAATACTATGATAAGGAATATAGATAGACAGATCGATAATCAGAAGCGTATTAAAAATCTGTAAGAATACTGTGCATATTAATAATATTGTTAAATGCAAGTATGCAGACAAGTGTTGAAAAAGTTCTGACCAGTTTTAAACAGATGTCCAAGTAAATATGTTGAGAGACTGTGCTTTATATACATTATTCTCCTCATTTTATTCCACATCTATACTTCATCATATAATTTTCATTATATGATGTTATGTATTTCATTATTTTTCATTATAATTTTCATCATATTTTCATAATATAATGAAATTATACTTCATCATATAATTTCATTATATTTTTAAGACTTCATCCATAATTTTTTCTGAAGTATGCACTGTTTTTTTCACTGAATTAGTTGACCAATTACATCAGCTAAGGGGCGGGGCTTGTGCTTATGAAGGCTCTTAAAGAGGAGTCGATTCCTTTAACTGAATCGATTTCAACCTTTGGAATCAACTCTCGATTCTCAACGGCTTGGAATCGAGGAATCAATTCGAGTCCCAGGCCTACTGATCACTCTTTTTTGTCATCACACTCTCTGACTACTCGGTTTAAATACTTTGTGTGTCATGACACCACGTTCATTGGAGTTGTTTTGTGTTTAGTTATGGTGGCCTCGCAGGAGCAGATGAATCTGGCAATGTTGCCGGTGGAGCAGCGAGATTACTGCGCCCATAACCTTCTCAAGCTCATGAAGTGCAAGAGGGACAACTTTCCCAATTTCCTCGCCTGCAAGCACGAGAGACATGACTGGGACTACTGTCAACATCAGGAGTAAGCAATGGTCTTCTGTATCACTTTTACTCCGTGTTGGCACATAAACAATCACATGCAGTGTGATGCTGTTTGTTGTAGACGGGGTTACTGGCAGCATTGTTAGGCCTGCGGTGTATAAGATGTTTTGTTAATTCAGCAGTTTGTCGCTGTCTCTGACAATTAAGCTTGCATAGCTGAAAGCATGCACTTCCAAAGGCAATGTATTGTGCAGAGTCAGAAAGTGTAAATTTTGTGATGACTTGAATGATATTTTCTTGAGCTGGCTAAAACATGAACAAATCTGATGATGGCACAGACGGTTAAAGAGAAATGTATCGCTTCCTTACTACTACAGTCAGGCAAGAATGCATGTCGTGTGCGATTTCTTATGAGGTCATCTTACAATCATCCTTGTGTTTCTCTGCAGTTATGTGATGCGGATGAAAGAGTACGAGCGAGAGAGAAGACTCAACCTGAGGAAGAAGAGGATCGAGACAGAGGCACAGGCAGCATAAAGATTCAATCTTTCTTTTTCCTCATCACATCCTTCCCGGTTTTTCTGTGTATATAACTAGCTCTTAACAATAAAGAGTATCTCATGAGCCTTCAGAATGAACATGTGTGCATTTTTTTGTCAAATCTAACATATTTATATACAAAAACTCAAATCTGCATGTGTATCTAATGTGTAGGAATTTAAGAATTTAAACAAACCACGAGACAATTTCATTTTTTCTTGTTTAATATAAATTATTACTGATAGGTCAAGGAAATGTGAGACCAGTCTGATAACTGCAGTTTGTGTGGTTACCTGTAGTGTCACATGTTAAAAGGAAATACTACAGTGTTGAATACAGTCAGTGGTCTCGTCTTTGATTGGTTAGTTTCACACGAAGCAAAAAGCTGAATTTTTTTTACAGAAATCATATCCATCCCTAGTGGTTAATGCATATCAGTGCAATCATTACAGATAGATACAATCAGATACAGAACACAAAAAATAATAGGGCAAAGATCTAAATACATATTTGCCCCCTGAAGCCTCTTTAAACATTTAATGACTATTGGTGACTCTCAGGTATCCTAAAGGTCATATTGCAGTCCAAAATATTTTGAAAAACAAAAATTTAGCACTTGATATTTTTTGTAAAATAATTCATTGGTTCCATTTGTTTATCCACAATCTGTGTGTATTAAAGTGGTCCAAAATAGAGAACGACATGGGTTGTATTACAGCTATTTAACCCTTCATTTACTTTGCTTACTCGGGGAAAAATCACGGTATAATTTGCGACCCTTGACAATAAAACCAGTCTTAAGTAGCAAGTGAACGTTTTTAGTGATCGCCAAAAATACTTTGCAGCGGTAAAAACAAGAGATTTTTCTTTTTGCCCAAAAACATTAGGATATTAAGATCATGTTATATGACGATACTTTATACATTTATGGTAGGACATTTATAAAAACGTTATTTTTTGAGTGGATGGCCTGCTACAGTGCCTCAGATTAACAACTTCAAAGTCGATTTTCTCAATATTTAGCTTTTTTGCACCCTCAGATTCCAGCTTTGTAAACAGTTGCTGTTCCGCCAGACAGTGCCCTATCCTAACAAACCATATATCAATAAAAAGCATATTTCTTCAGCTTTCAGATGATGTAAAAATCTAAATTTTGAAAAATTTACCCATAAGACTGGTTTGGTCATCCAGGGTCACATTTGCTCATATCTGGACCACTTGTTTGGCATAGTCCTGCCTTAAGCAAAGCCTCGTCTGTGAAACCGGTCATATGTGTACGAAGTTTATAGCTTATTAACTTCATACTAAATCCTTAGGCAGGGGAAACTCTGACTCCCAAGAATCTTAACACAAAAAGTCAACTTTGCTGTAACACAGTAAAGAAAACGATCATATCCAAAAAGTTAGTAGAGCAAATTCTTTCATAATGAATACATGCAAAAGTACATAAATGTAGTGTATTATTTTATTTTTGCATTTCAGTAGACTACTGAGAATTAGGTAGGTATGTGGTGATGCAAAAATCTTTAAAGATTCTACGAATGAATAGGCTTTGTTTTTGAAGTTGGATTGAAAAATGAACCAGACATGTTCTTGATAGTGTGGCTGAGGTTCATCCAGGTCTCTTTTCACAAGCTGAGGTATTCGTATCAAGCTGTCATCAAGGTTCGGTTGTGGATCTAAGCAGACAATTGTTCCGAATCAGATTGTTCCAGTTGATCACAGAAAGATTGCAAGCCGTTGCAGGAAAAGGTGTATGTAAAAGAGGAACTTTCAGGGAGACAAACAGATAGATAAAGTTGCTACACGGGACATGAGCCATATAAAATGGGATGAGTGAGGATTAAAAGCGGAATACTGCGTGACTGTCCTATAGGACGAAGGGCACGATCGGAGAGCGGAGCTTCGGATAGTCGCGGAACTCCTTCAGGTAGCTGTGGTGCTTTCCTTTCGCCCACACGGTCATCTGGATGAAACCCACGAGGGTGAAAAACGCCACAGGAAGACATTGAGTCATCAGTGTGAAGCCTAGCCACGAGCCCAGCTGTTTTATACACACAATCAAAGACATGAGAAAAAAAGTTACTTTATCAGATTGGTCATGGTTATGCTGAGTAAGTAACATTTTAAAATTTGTCAAAGATATTGTGATCAAATTGTGTGGTTTTATAAGAACTTTAAAAAGCCCAAACCATTTGATTATTCAAAAAAACTCCAGCCAACAGTTGTTTGTCTATAAACTCAGTTGAAACTTTGTAACCATGTACAGAACATATACAGTAGTATTACTTCCTTAAAATGAAGTCACTTTGTATAAAATAATCTGCAAATGTTGTAAATGTTTCTTTATACATTTTCTTTCATGTTTTTTTTATTGGTTTCCTTTGAGATTAAATGTAAAAATAGTCATTTTATGGCTCTCGGTTAGAAAAACAGGTCTATTGAATGTGGAGATGTTCCTGACCTCATAAGTGTAATTGGGACAGGAGACGAGCAGGAAGACCCAGGTGAAGGGGTTTTTAGTGGGATATGGGATCTTTCTCGTCTTTGATCCTGCAAAACAGAGAAATTTTCTCTAAATTACTGCAATAACAGAAACACTTTCCATGACAGATTTCGGCACGAAACTTACCTGGTGGACGGAGGTTTCTCAGGGCAATGTGGATGGAGAAGTTTCCGATCTGACAAAACTGATCATAAAGAAAACATCATCTCTGACCTGGGATCAGTTTATTATGTGGAGCTAAATTATATGAGACAACAGATTGAATAAAGATGCTTACCAGGAAAAGAATGAGGGCCAGTCTGATCTGTTGTTCACCATATGCTGAAATATACAACACGAGTACAAGTTATAATGACAAGTACAATAAACAAGACCTCATTATTAAATACCACCGCAATGACATTATCCAGCAACTCACTTGGTGGTGTATAAAGCGGATGGTTGATGTAATAAGCCATCCAAGCTGCAAATCCCCAGTAATATGTGCAGTTCTGTAACACACACAAATTTGATTGATTTTATGTCATCGTCCCCCATTTCACTATTATAAACACTGCACCGAATGTTGTTTTCTATTAGCCAAATTTAATAATCTTGCAGATTGAATCTGCACATTCTGAAATATAAATGAGATCTTGTCGTGTTGAATAATCTGTTAATTATATTCACTCGTCACTTTTACTGTCTGATCATTAATGAAATAAATCTCGATATTTATAATAACACATTGCACAAACACATATGAATACATCTTCAGTTATATTATAGACGTATGCATGTGCATTTTAGCGTCCCATCGGGTAAGTCACCTTGAAGATGTTGCGGAGAGGCATCGTCCCGTGAGAGAAGCGGTGGACAAACATTGTTTCTAGAAGTCTCTTAACGTAGTGGAAAGAGTGACACATGCACGCCAAACTACAAAAACAACACAATTACCCATCAGCCTTTGGACTCATAAATTTCTTATAAATGGACCTTTTCACAAGCCTGTGATGAGAATTGTAAATCCTCAAAATAGAAGCACCGTAAATTCCTAAATTGATATTTTTATTTAACAAAATGTATGTACATTTATCACACTATACTTTATTATTATATTACCTTGCATTTAATTATAAAAAATAGTTAACGATAATGCGAGGGTGTTTCTTGTACAGCGTCTATGGAAGTCACGGTAAATTTTAAAAACGGTTAGCTCTATTTTTCTCATTTCGTTGGAAAGTAAAAATCTATATTTGAGCAAATTAAAATATATTTGTGGTAGTCTCACATTCACCGCCATAATCAATTCGCTATTGAGAAACCCAGAACCGTGAAAATGGTCCATTAGCATTAAAGGGGTCATATGGCGTGAATAACATGTTTTTCTGGGTCTTTGGTGTGTTATAAGTTACCCATGCATGTATTAAACACGTCAAATTGCAAAAAATGAAAGATGCACTCTATCTAAAGCGAATGCTCACCCAGACCTGCCTGAAATGCCTCGTGTAACCAAAACCCCACAAGATTTGACTAAGACCACCCAAATATATACGCAAGTAAGGTGGGGGTACCTGTCAGTACAGGCATTATGTTTTCGACACACGCTCCAGTATTCAGCCAATCACTACGCACTGGTTAACTGGCCAATCATAGCACACCTCGCTTTTCAGAGCGATGAGCATGTTTTAAAAATCTGCGCGTGGGGGAAAGAGGACAAACATGCACGGTATGTGGAAAATACATCGTTTTTTAACCTTAAATCGTGTATACACATTGCATCACATCTAAAACAAACAATAATATTTGTTTTAGCCGTGTCATATGACCCCTTTAAAGAAACTATTTGTAAACGAAGTCATTAGCGACTTTAAATCACGCACAGTTGTGTTTGAAAAGAGTTTTAACCAAACTCAGACTTACTGTACAACCCAGTGTTTGCTGGTGGTGAAGTCATATTTAGGTGCATAAATAAACGGAACTCTGAAGTAAAACATCAAGTAAATCAGAAGTGGGCCGGCATACTCCGTCAGAAACACCTGAGGGAGACGACAGACATAAGAATGACCATTAGAATAGCTTTACAGACACGTACGTGTCCATTACATCTGCTGTAGGAAACACCTTCATATTTAGGTTAAAAGTATATTGGTCAGATATAATGTGTAAGGGACTGAATGGACCACAGCTCAGAGACACAAATTAACACACAGCAAAACAAACACAAAAACAATACAGGCCCCAGTATAATATTAAACTTGCAAACACATTAATCTCTAAGAGAGGACTATCATAGCAGTGTGGACCATATCAAAGCACCAATATAGCATCATATAATCCTCTGTGTATTCGGTTTAAAACACAGCTGTGAGCAGAACGACAAGCTATAGTGGAAATGCACACTGTACTCTCCAAAAATGAATGTCTTTTGATTTAAGAATTAAGCAGATAAAAATCATGAAACATTTATTTAAGAAGTTTGATTTGATAAAAGCCTTACGCTTAAAACAGGTAAAAATACACAGTATGCCAATAGGGTAAGAAAGATAAACTTGATTCAAGTAGTTATTAAAGATGTCAAACATGATTCAAATGTATTTTTTTACTCGATTTGCAGATGTGTTCGCTTGTTTTAAGTATATAATTAATTGATCTTAGGTCACTTTTGTTTCCTATTAAATGTATTTTTGTTATTTGTACAAAACGAGAAAAAGATACAGAATAAGGGATTCATTTCTTGCAGTGTATTAACTATACAATGCATTGATAAACTATACTGTTGTATACTTAAGTATAGAAATTTACAACAGTCTACTAAAGAAAGTAGAGACTGTAGTGTTTTCAACCTTACTATAGTAAATATTCAAATATACAAGTATTTTTACATGTGGGTCTGAAATGTATGATGTTTTGATCGAATGAGTTGGATGGTACATATCACAGGATGCACCTCATATAAAGTGCAGAGCTGTGATCTAGATAGTTTAAGACTTTAAAATGACTTTATTTCACAGCACATAAAATTACAGTAAAGAGTTGGTGTGTGTCCACCACATTGTATAAGAGATGTAAAAGTGTGTGTGTGTGTGTGCGTCTTACTGTGACCCAGCTGATCTGCGCTCCCAGGTCTCTGAAGTAGAAGGTTGCTGTCGTTCCCACAGGCAGATGCTGTAGCACGTCTTCATCCTTCAGCGATTTCCCCTCTGCACCACAAACCCACAACACATCAGTACACATTAACCAATGCTACCTCTTCCTATTTTGTTAGAATTAAAAAAAAAAAAAAAAATCCTCGATTTTCTAAAAACACGATCAACAAACGTTAAGTTTGGTCAAGATGAATAAGTATCAAAGAAACACAGAAACCTAAACTTACGTTAAACAATTTTAGGTCACAGATTTCCAACATAAACTTTGATCTAATGTTCATCGGACTTGTAGAGGGCACACTATAAAATAAAGAGGCTGACACCATACACATCCGCGGAAAAAAACGAAGAGACCATTCCACATGTTCATTTAATCTGCATTTCTAGATGTATTGTGGTCAGTCTAGTCAACAAATTTGAATTTCAACAAAATCAAACTTCAGGAGTGAAAAAGACATCCAAGAGCGATGTGAAAGACTAACAGCATGACAAGACACATTTGTTTACTTTCTAAATTGTTCTTAGATGTATTACTTAGGTGAATGTCAACTTGTTTTCTTTGCATTATTTGAGGTCTGAAAAATACAGAGCACCATTCTTGTTATATGCACCTGTTTCTCCAGTTTTCATTTTCTGCAAATATAGATAATAGGGTAGTAAATTTTGGCCGATAAGGATCACAGATAATTGCACTTCCAGAACCGGAGTCTGATTCAAACAATATGCTTCTGTTTCTACTTCCTATAATTTACACATTTACAAATACTGTATCAACAAAATGTACCCACATCAACAATGTTTTGCTAATAGCAGTAAAAACAGAAAGACTGTGAGCAGCGTGCAGTTGAAGAAGTATGAACCAGTGGAAATGATTCATGATTTATCGGCTTCGATATATCGACCTAATGTTGATTAGCGGCCGATACCAATAACATTAAAAATGACCATTTATTGGCAGATTTCAATATGGCCGTAATATCCCTAATAGAAATAAATATAGTCAGTAGTTCACAGAATGAAACAAAAATGATAATCGTGCCTAACACGTTCTAACTGAAAACACTATCGAAATGGTCTCTGATTTTTCCCCCCCGGCTGTAGATATGAACTAATGCAATCTTACAAGTCCAAAACTTTTATCATGTACATAATAAATGTGCTGATATATGCCAGAGTCGCTCAACCGAAGCTGACTCAGATCTAAGGTTCAATAACAAAGTCCAAAGAGCAAAATGCTATCGTGTTGGAGTACGTACTGGGATCCAAACGAATGGACTGTCGAGCCGGATACCACTGTGGTCTGAAACAGAAAACACACAAACACTATAAAAACATTATAGTGCACCATCTTAAGCTAAATGAAGCTTAGAGATTTATTTATGCTTGGCGGCTGATTCATACTCACGGCTCTTGTGAAACATGGACTTGATTTCCCCGATCGTTGCATTGGGCTCAACCTGCCAATCAAACCGACACATAAACACCAGTCGTGCGTTCTGAGTGTGTGTGTCTGAGTGTTTCTTATGGGGATAAATTTAGAGGCTGACTACAATCCCCAGACGACGTGTTTTAGTTCAGCTGCTGTTCTGACACACAAAACACGCGGAGGCACACAAACAGTCGACTGACCAAATGTCACTAAAGACCTCAAAGTCCAGGAGATTTTGGCTTACATTTACATTATTATATCAGCGAGTCTCTTTATGCTCACGGTAATCCGTGCGGCCTTAAAACAGCTTATATCTGATATACACACCACTAAGGTCAGATACAGACACGTGTACAAAGTGTTAGTACATAATCATAACAACCGAACATGCTCTATCAAGATTAGTCCAGTTCTTCAAGAATACTGTCTATGTGTCTTAGTCTATATGCTTAAAGATGCACTTTGCAAGAACAACAATATATGATAAAGGCATTCGAAAGTACTATCAAACCACATATTTTATTCTGATTTGATAATACCAATAATCTGATTATAGCACCACTGTTTGCCTGGGCTGAACATCCCTAGGCATGTGCCCCTCTTAAGGACGACGTCATCAAAGGCCACCATTCCACTGTGACATCACAACACTAGCGGGCAACGACATCACTGGGAAGTGCCCCGGTTAGTCCGAGGAAGTTCCCATCGCGATCCTTGATAATCCCGTAACGTGGCTCCTGACATTCTAGATCCCTCAAGCATCGAAACCATTACAGCGAGATTTCCAGCTAGCATATAGACAGACATGCAAGAGAACACCACACGGCTGAGTTCACTGCAAAAGGTCAGAGCATTTTCTATAGATAGCTCTACTGTACAACGGAAAATCGTAACATTTAACGCAGCCAAATCTTTTGGATTTCTATAAAAAAACTTCAAGAATGACTTAACGTTCTCGTATGTGTGTCTCAAGATTTGAGGTCAATTTTACACGTATGCAAATGAGAACGTGTATACGTTTTTAAAAGTCAAATGTGACCGATACGTTTTTTTTAAATATAGACTCTCAATGGATATAGGATCATAATAACATATATATAAATATGACAAACGTAAATTTGCTTCTTACCTTGTCCAGGAAGCAGAGCTTATCCTTCGTCTTGGCGTCCAGAATCTCCACCTCAAAAAAGACCACAGCTTTCTTAGTTTTTTTTGCAGGTTTGCGTTTGGAAGGGCCGGAGCTTCCGGGCAATGCTCCCACGCCTCCATTCTGAGCCTTTTTGGGCTGCGTTGCCTCTAACGCTAAAGTGTCCATGTTATCTCTTTATTTCTCCGCTTTGTAACTTTCTCGCTTTTTTCCGTCAGTCCCTCTCGAAGCTCTAAATCGAGTGTGGGACTGGAGCTTCACAGTCAGCTGTGGAAATAAATCTCCCTCTCTCTCTACAACTCTACCCTGCCCTTTCTCGACCTCCTGCTCGCGACTACATTTGGTCACTAGACGACCCCCCACCCATCTCACATGTGCAAACACATAAACAAAACACTTAAACACATTAATAACTCAATTCTCACCATTATATTATGACATCGTGAAATTGTAGACCCCCCACCACCTATTACATACATATGTGACCCTGTATCACAAAAGCAGTCTTAAATAGCACAGGAACATTTTGAGTAACAGCCAGAAATACATTTTATGGGTCGAAATTATAGATTTTTCTTTTATGCCCCAAATCATTATGATATAAATCATGTTCCATTTAGCTATTCTGTGAGTTTCCTACTGTAAATATATCAAAACTTTCTTTTTGCGAGTGGATGGCCTGAAACAGCTCCTCCGATTAACAACTTCAAATGTGATTTTCTCAAAATTGACATTTTTTGCACGCTCAGATGTCTTAAACGACAGTATCTCCGCCAGATATTATCCTATCCTAACAACCCATACATCAATAGAAAACTTAATTATTCATCTTTTGGATGATGCAAAAATCGCCATTTCAAAAATGTACCCATAAGACCCACAAGTTTTGTCATCCAGGGTCACATATTGATACTTTGATCATTATAAGGACATTTTGTTGAACTGTCTGACTGACTCTTAAACAGAATTAATGATATTTTACATGTCTTAATTTGTTGAGGTCATTTGATGCCATCACAGAATTGTTTAATGTTATATAACAAACTATAGTTTATGTAAACAATTTATATAGTATAGTTTTCATAGTGAAACCATATTAAATGTGTCATTAACTGATTTACGACAAATACCATTATTATATCATGGTCACTCTAGTAAAACCATTGTTATAAATTTTGGTTGTTTTTTATTTATACATTTGTTTCATGTGCATTATTGTAATACAAATAATTTAATCCCAAAGCATAATTGTTTTTTTTTAAGTTAAATAACTCGGGTTTCCGTCGTTTAGCTCGTGAGTGTGTAAAGCCACGCTATTGGCGGAGGAGATTTACTATAAATAACTGGAGCAGATGACCACTGCCTGCCATACACAATACAAAACCGGCCAAAACAGACAGCTGCAAGGACCACAATTGTATGGGAAGTTTTACCGAATAATACGAGTTTAATACAAAGTTTAAATGCGGAGAAATTCAGAGGGCAGCAGTCAACTCGCAACGTATTTTACCTCAGAAGAGCACGTGAGTACTAACCCAGCCATCTCTTTCGTGTAACCTTTACTTAAAAATGCCATTATTTAGCTTTAATTGCGTATAAATTATCCCTCTTTATTTGTTATGCAATAATTATTACTCAAACACGGAACAACGTCCAAAAGAGATTTCTGAGATCTCTTGGCGCCATCTAGTGGACGTCATACAACGTTACTAGTGCTCATTTTTTAACTAAACAGATCTAAAATGTGCACTATTTGCATAAAATGCTGCTATCATGTAAAATATTACTAAATCGACATCTATCAACAATCCGCCAGATTTGACGGGCGATGACAGTTTAAACAGGTGGTAATAGTAACCACCGACTTCCGGGTGCGCGCTGATCCGCAGCGAATCCGACTTCAGATCGAAAGTCCCACATGAACACTTGAATGAGCGAATAAACAAATATTCTCCAGCTGAAAATGTCACTTTTGATTTTTGCTCCGCACTAAAACTGCAATAACATTCCGCTCGAGTGCAAACACGTGATGTTTCACACAGACGAGCTCCCTATTTCAACAACAAGCAGTGATTGTGTGGTGTCTACTTAGGGCTGTTGAATGAGAACAATCTACTGAGATGCCATCAGACTCTTGACTACCGCCACCTGCTCAATAGTCCCGTTTACTCTGCTGTAATGTCTGTGTTTTAACGTTCGATAAATTGAAAAACTGACCCATTCACCGGACTAGGCCGACGCACTTGTCACGTTTAGGATGACAGCGGCGTGTTGCCTAATCCCTAACCCCCTTATATCTATCAAATGCATGAAAATCATTCATTGCTCACGCAGTTTAATCATATCATGGCCGTTATGCCGTCATTACATCGTGTCACCAAACCTAAAGTTTTCTGGTATCTCTAAAACAATCAGATATAACGCCTTACCTCGTAATGCTTCATTTTTGCAGTTTAAATTCCTTATCCAAACAAGATGACAGACAAGCACGAGGTCCAATCACTGAAAACGGAAGATGTCGCAGAACCAATGGGCAGAGAGCGCGAGGTGTTTTTCCAGCAAATGCGGAAACGCGCGCTCGGTCTTCTAGCCCACAACCAATCAGGTCGTTTTGACTAGAAGCGATACGGCTACCTCCACTGGGCATGCGCACTTCACTACCGCGTCATTTTTGTCACGCTGAAAATTGTTGATTAATATTTAGTTTTATATTACTTAGAATTCGTACTTTTTTATTATTGTAAGGTTAGGTTGGGGGTTTGCGTAATTTATCGTAACTATAGGGCGAGATTATGCCCCACTTCCGGCCGTAGCTGCAAATACCCAATCAGGGCCCGTCTAGTGTTAAACAAATACCACGAGGGTGCGCCTCCTGGTGGTGAGGTTAGGCGGAACACGTGCTCCTGCTGTTTATTGTTTTACTTTAAGGCAAAATACAGGTTTGACCGCATCGCGGGTACGATAACATCAAAAGCGCAATTTTAATGAAAACTGAACGAAATCGAGATGTTCTTTCCGCCCAATGACATCCGTTAACGTTAATTGTATTGAAAAAGTTACGAATAAAATAACTAATTATATCATTTACTTATAAATTTGACTGAAACGTCGAAATATGAACACGAATATACAATATACGAATGCAACTTTGTACTTTGTAGGTCACTCGGTCCGAGTAAAGGGATCATGTAGTCGCCCTACTAAACGCATAATGTTGTAGTTGTGATATCACACAGACACATTTTGTTTAGTGTTATTTATTTATTGTATCGTTTCTAAGAAGAAAATCTCATTTTTGTGTTTCAGTTTAATCAATGAACCGCGGCGCAGCACGTCCACGTGGTTTGGGTGGGGGAAACACTCAGAGCCTTGGAGAAGTTTCGCGAAGTTTCGTCACGACTTCAAATAGTGCGGCAGCTCCGCCAGCCAGATCAGAGACGAACACAGACGGCGCAGGACCTCTGGGAGAAGGGACTACTGGAAAGCTTTTTTAGCGATTTATTTCAGTTTTAGGTGAACCGAGCTCTACGCGACGAACGCAAGGACTATACATTCTCGTGTTGTTGTTTTAAATTGAGGCATTTGTGCTAAAACAATCGAGTCTAAATGGGGAAAATGGGAAAGGATTATTACAGCGTTTTGGGGATTCAGAAGGGTGCGTCCGAGGACGAGATCAAGAAAGCGTATCGCAAACAGGCGCTCAAATACCATCCGGATAAAAACAAGTCGCCCGGCGCCGAGGAAAAGTTCAAGGAGATCGCGGAGGCGTACGACGTGTTGAGTGACCCGAAAAAGAAGGACGTCTATGACAAATATGGCGAAGAAGGTCAGTGAAGTCAACTTTGTGTGCTTGTGTGTACTGCTGTTAGACTGTTGTGTGTTTTTTTGGATGATCTGAGTTATCTAGGCCACTTTATGATGTGATATTATTTTTAAACATCGTTAGCTACCGTGTGTATATAAATAATGTCGTAACGTGAAAGAATAACGTTTTACATTGTTCAATAATCGGAATATTATTACTTGAGTTTACTTTTAGTAAATAAAATGTCTGTTGCTGCGCGCTGATTGGCTGACCCGACTGAGCGTTCTAGAACCGTAGCGCGTCTGCTGGAAGATTCGAAAGTCACGTGGTAGAAAGGGGCGGGCTGTCTACGGGACCACTCAAACACAAATGTTTGTGTATTTACTGTTTTTAGATAGAAAACACACTTGAACGTTTGAACAAAGCAAATATAACATTCTCAAGCGTTTCTAGTTACTAAAATTATTTTTATTGGAAGTCTTTAGTTAAAAGAGCTAAATAAGAGCAAATAACAGTTTCAGTGGTTTTTTTTTTGTGAATGTCTCATTCACCCCAACAAATTGCAAGAAGACCTCAAATGTAAAATATGCGCAACTCTCTCTGTTTATGTACAGGACTCAAGGGAGGCATTCCAGGAGGTGGAGGTGGCGGCGGGGGTGTTGGAGGAGGAAATTTCAACTACACATTCCAAGGCGATCCTCACGAAATTTTCGCAGAATTTTTCGGAGGGCGAAACCCTTACCAGCAGTTCTTCGGTGGCAATGGTGGCATGGATGAGGAAATGGACACAGACGACCCTTTCGCTAGTTTCGGGATGGGTGGCATGGGTGGTTTTCCTCGGTCCTTTAACAAGCGTGGCCACGGCGGGAGGATGGAGAAAAGGCAGGACCCTCCCGTGATCCACGATCTGAGGGTCAGTCTTGAGGAGGTCTTCAATGGGTGCACAAAGAAGATGAAGATCTCACGCAAGCGCCTGAACCCGGACGGAAGGACGACTCGCACCGAGGAGAAGGTTCTCACGGTCGAAGTCAAGAAAGGCTGGAAGGAAGGAACCAAGGTTACTTTCCCGAAAGAAGGTGATGAGACGCCAACAAATATACCTGCAGATGTTATTTTTGTGGTGAAGGATAAACCACATCCAGTGTACAGACGAGATGGATCAGACATCATTTATCCCAAAAAAATTACACTTAAACAGGTAAGACGCCGTTTTAAAAGATACATTTTAAGCACATACCGTTTCTTTATCATACTTCTGTCCCACATTTTATTAATTTCACGTTTTCTCTGCTATTCTTCACTAGGCTCTGTGTGGCTGCACTGTTGAAGTTCAAACGTTTGATGGTCGCAAGGTCCCCATAACACCTAAGGACATTGTTTTTCCTGGGATGAAACAGCGTGTCACTGGGGAGGGTCTTCCCCTTCCAAAATCCCCTGCTCGCCGTGGAGATTTGATTGTGGAATATGAGATTAAGTTCCCTGAAAGGCTGAGTCAGAGTGCCAAGGACACTATCACAGCAGTGTTGCCAGAGTCCTGAGCTCCGTGTACAACAATACCACTTGAAATTCTTTTTGTTGCTATTCTGAGCCCTGAGCTGCTGACATGATTATTTTGTTACATACTGCCAACGAGAAACTATCTGAACAATACAGCCGGATGAGGGTGGATATTTTTCTCTATGTGTGTAATGAACATTTTGAACCTATGTTTCTTATGTGTCTGGACTGACAGGAAGTCTGGTCTTTGCATTCCTTCTGTGGGCTGGTGTTTTTTGAACACTATTCAACTGAGTTTACAGAGCAACTTTTCTTTGTTATTTTTACTGATTTTACTTTAAAGAAAGTTCCAATGGAACAGTTTGGTTTCATTTAAAGTGGTTTATAAATACTGAATAGTGGTCACTGATCGATAGTGTTTGTTTATTTTAAGTGGCGCTGGGTGCATGTACTGCTTGGATTCTTCTTGATCTGAGTCTCTCTTGATTCACATGTGAATCAGCACCTCGTTCAGACGCCGTGCGCACAGAGTCTCAAAAGCAGGAGGTCATTTGCACTAGTGAGAATGAGATCTTTTTAAATAAAATATTGCAACTATTAATACCATGCTTCGTTTTGTTTGAAAGAGTTAAATGGCTGTTGTGTGGTATATGTAGATTATTTCTTTAAAGTTTCTAAGAGTCTATTAATATTGAAAAGCCTGATAAGATATCATTTTTGAACAGTTTGCAGGATATTTAAGCTGTTGCAGATTTAACAATGTTTAGGGAGTCTTGTTTGTATTTAACCAGTGTATTATTTTGTTCAGAAAGCAACATTTATTTCTTACGGCCACTAGATGGTAGTAAGGTTTAATAAATAAAACATATAAACCCATTCACACTCAATGAGACGGATTGTTTACTTTTGTAACACTACAGTATGTACTTAAAATATGGAATTGGGTAATGGGCACTTCCGTGAAAATGTCAACCTTACCACAATTTGTTTTTACTGTGGCCTAGATTTTAACATTTGGTGGTTCATATACCCGTGTAAGATCTCTCTTCCAATCTGTAAAGCATTTGTTTTTAAGTTCATGATTTTTTCATAGTCAGGTAAGTGGCATTTTCAGGATTGTCACATCCATATATTCCTCATAAATCGACACGTGAACATTATAAAACATAAAATAGTTACTTTATTTTAAAGAGGCGTCCCTTCTCCATTCATTGGCTATTATTGCTTCAGGATTGTGCATTTTATTTTATAGAAATCCTACTAAGTTTATCGTCTCCCAAAAACGCATCCATTTTTGTCACAATTTGCATGTTTATTTCCCTTTTTTTTAAATAGATTATTTTTCAAAAACGAACATTTTTTGATGTTTAGATTCTATCAACAAGGGTTGGGAAAAATATAAACAGATGGTTCAAAATAATCGTATCATTATCATAATCTCTCAGCATTTTTATGTCACGTCCATAATGCTGGAATTTCTCTAATACCATTTGTTTTTTAGGTTTTGATGGTCTTATATCGAGGGATTAAATTAAGATATAATTATTCAAGTTAAATTTTTCAATTCTATTTTATCGGTCATTGTACCACTACACATACCTCATGTTTAGCATTTCCATAAACTGTATTGAACATCTCACTAAATATTAATTGAAGGATAAAAGAGGCAATCAAAGTCAAAAGCATACGTTCTTGAAATACCATCACCCAGATTGTACCACAAGTATTGAAAGCTGCAAAAAGACGTTTTTCACAGAATGAAGAATTTTTGCCATGTACATTTAAAAGCATTGATTTTGCTGCGGAGTAGGGGGACCATACATGCCAATTTCAGGTGCGTCCTCTGAGCCTGCATTTGTCCACCGTATACGTCTTCGAGGTTAAGTATTTTAGAAAAGGTCAAAAGGAGCGGCTTGTTTTTTTAATTTGAGAATGAAACTACAATGGCATGAATGGTCACCCTACTTTTGTGGTTTGTACCAGTCATCTATTCAGTCTAGTCCTCATTTTCTTTGGAGAGCACTTTTTATGGTTTTGAGTCCGGGGAAGAAAGCTTTTAACCCCTTCACATACTGTTGTCTGACCTGAACAAGAAGATGAGAAAAGCAAATGCAAAAATGTTCATATCCTCTTAAATAAAGTTCATGTTGAATCTATGATGTCAGAATGAATCTGTGATGTTTCACCTCATTATTGAGGAGACAGTAGATCAGGAAGATGAAGGTTCCTTGCTGTGAGTTTAGGATCAGGAAGAGAATCTCCATCATCTTATTGTCTTCAGTGAAGAAACCCAGAATCCAGGGACAACCAAGAACCACAAACTGAGCCAGTGTTTTAAAAACCATAATCCTGAAGAGAGAGAAAGAAAAATAATGCACATGTGTTCGTTTGTCCATGTGTTCATGTGTTTCTCTCTTTAAAGTGTTTCAAACATAATGTTTCTTACTTGGTTTGTTTCATCCGTGAAACTTCAGCGTTCAGCTTTGTGAGAGTTGAGTTCAGACTGATGATGATTCTGATGAAGAGAATCGTGTTTATCTGAAGAAAAAAGCAGAGATTAACACTTTATTTTCCTTTGATTAAAACGTAATGATCTGAAATTTAAACGTACCGCAAGAATGACACAAACAGGTCCCAGAAAACTCCAGATGAAGCTTTTGTGCACTTCAATCCAGCATCTGTTTACAGGAAAACACAAAATGAAATATTCAATACTATTCTTGGTGTTCACTGCTGTAATAGTACTGAAGAAAATGTAAAGTTTGACAGATATTGTGATGTCAGTCGTGTATTTTGATTGGAAACTTTGTTACAGATATGTGAACAAATAACAAATAGAATTTAAAACGTACTTGTCACTGCCATAGCCTTCAGGAACCAATCCAACAGACACGCCCACTGTAACCAGAGCAATCACATATCCAATCACAATTAAGAATCTGTTGCTAAGCACCGCCCTCTGTCTGGAGCTGATCTGTGATAGGTTCTTCACACAGATGTAGAGCAGCACAGCTTCAATGAACATCCACACAAAGCAGGAGAGAAAGAGAAAGTGAAGAAATCTTGACAGCACATTACACAACATCTGAAGAGAGAGAGACAATATTAAATCATTTAAATAAAAAGTATTAAATATAAATATGATCTGATGTAATAATTGTCACCTGGTCAGGTTTGATGAGTTTGAGGAAGTGTTGTGTCAGTAAGAACAGAAGATGAGCCGACAGCAGACTGATGCAGAGGTTGATTCGAGCCACATTGTTCACTCCAGGTTTCCATCGACAGAAAGCAAAAGTCAACAGAGCCAAACTATTAAACACCAGACCCACCGACACAGCCACTAAATTCAACACGTCCATCAGTGGATCAGCCTGATAAAAAAACATTAAATCAGAATTCCCACTTCATTCATCATCTTTGTATTATCAGATGATATAAATGTCACGTGTACCTCTGTTGCTGTGCTGCTGGTTTGCATGATGAGAGCGAATGTTGACAGATGAACACATGAACACACAGTGTAGCTGCTGTTTGTGTCTAAAACAGAACAACCATCTACAATCCACTCAGTGATGTTCAAGTACACACACGACATATTCCCTCCAGACACAAACTCCTTCACATGAAGAGAAAATATTCATGTGTTTTCATTAGTCATTAGTTGTGATGAAAACAAAGAAAGAAAAAGAGAAGAACTGACTCTGATGTGTTTGAGGGTGAAGTTGACTGGTTTTGTGAGCTGTTTGTTGGTGGTTTTTGGAAGAGTAGCTGAGATGACAGTGGACATCATGGTTTTAACTGATGTGATATCTGATGTGTTGAAGAATTCTGCCTTCAGTAGATTCTCCATTGTGGTGTAGCTCATGAACGCCACAGCAGCTGATCCTGATCCTACGTAACAAAGACACAGAAAGAAAATTCAATAGTATTATCATAAACATTTGGTTTAGGGTGACCCCTCCTCACGCATGAGAGTTTACACTCATGGGAACTAAAATATATATTTTTTCATAATAAATCAGCACCCTTTAGCTGTAATACAGACTATGGAGGTGGATTTCAGAATGTGTTATAATTAACTAAAAGTAATGCTGTTGTGCTTAGGTGATGGTGCTATTTTTTTATAAACCTGTAACAACAAAAAATAAATCAGCAGTTTCATTTGTAATTTCCATTTCTTTTTTGTTCTTGCTTATGAAGTGAAACCCTGTTCACATACTGTTGTCTTTAAGTTCTTTCTATCATGTCTATATATATATACACAGACCTGTTTCATTGTTATTCTTGACAATCCCAATGAGATCAATGTCCACAGATGCATTTGTTGTGTTGAGCCGAGGAATTTCATTTAATGTGACCTGTGGTCCAACCATGAAGACTTGTGCCTCTGATTTAAAAAAATAATGTTATTCACAACATCAATACGTATTTCTCACATTTTCTGAAGCACATGACTTCAGTTATATTTTTTATAGTTGAGGTCATAGTTCTGTCTCTTACTTACAGAGTCACGAGTGAAACTGACATTGTCATAAGTGTTTGTCGGCTTCACCAACATGGAGACGAGCTTCTCGCTGGCTTTTAACACCTGGTTTCCTTCTGACTTTAGTTTATTTGGGTCACTTGATGATGAGATGGAAATCTTCTCTGAAGTATTAATCGCCAGATCCAAAAGATTTTTCACATCATAAAGAAAGAGAAACGGTAGTAGTTTTAAAACATTTCTCAACATTTGATTATTATATTTTTTTCCATGTCAACTTGATGGACTTACAGCTAAAGGGAGAACTGTAATATTCTCTATCTGGTTGAGGAGATTCTGTATGCATGAGGTCTCCTGTGGAAAAAAAATAACAGCATATTCAGTATTTTAGTTATGATGGTCCTCAGTATCTGTGTTGGTTATGACACTCATGTTTGGAGACAGTATTGTGTTGAGTTAATTATTTTGTTTTGTTTCTCACAATCGAAAGCAATACAAAGTTTATTGTTGTTGCTTTCATAAAGAGAGAGAAATCAATGAACATTACACAAAATATACAGACATAAACTACATCAATGAAATGTGCTGAATTTAAATTGATAGAATCTAGTTGCTGTAGAAAATTTGGTCAACTTACCGAGCAGTTTGACAGCTGTGTCATATTTACACCTGAATCTATTTATGAACATATTAATCAATTACGGCCACATGTGTGAAATTAAAACCATAAAAGCTTTTAATTTCAGAGACAAGTTTGCTAAATGTCGATGAATGTAGATAATAATCTGGATTCTGTACAATTTGATGAAAAATTCAGCAGTATTCCAGCTACCAGGGAATGTTCTCAAAACGTTCAGTAGAAATTAATTAAAACTTTAGCTTTCGCACCATTTGTTCAATGTTCCATTCCATTTTCTACCACTTATCCGAACTAGCTCGGGTCACGGGGAGCCTGCGCCTACCTCAGGAGTCATGAGGCATCAAGGCAGGATACACCCTGGATGGAGTGCCAATACATCGCAGGGCACACACACTAACTCATTCACTCACGCACTCACACCCTACGGACAATTTTTCCAGAGATGCCAATCAACCTACCATGCATGTCTTTGGACCAGGGGAGGAAACCGGAGTACCCGGAGGAAACCCCCGAGGCACGGGGATAACATGCAAACTCCACACACATACAAGTCGGAAGCGGGAATCGAACCCCCAACTCTGGAGGTGTGAGGCGAACTTGCTAACCACTAAGCAACCGTGCCCCCCTTCTTCAATGTTAAATGTCATAAATAAATTTACTAAAATCAAGTGGAATTAAAAATGGCATAACAATAGAAACATACTTCTTTAGATCTCACCCGAGAATAATTCAACAACAACACAAACACCATTAACATATTCGAGAAGAGCAGGAAAAAGCAACAACAATATATTGTTTTTTATCTTAATTATTTAAATGGTAAAATAACATAAATCCCCAAGAACAAAACTAATGGACCCCAATAATGGCGACTTCAAATTGATAAGTGCTTTTGTACACGTATGACAGAAATAAAAAGACTATAGTGATTGTTTGTTGTGATAAGATGATGTTGTTTGTGTTTTATTCTTCTCTGGTGAGATCTTGACTGATTTAATGTGTTCATCTGTTATTTACACTTGATGTTCATCTAAAACTGTGTGACTGTCAGTGTTTGATCGTATTTGAGAAATTGTCTCTTATTTTTCCTAAAGAATTTTTAGGAGAAACATCTCAGACAAAGTCAATATTTAAATTAAACACAAATGAGATCTCCATCAAATCTCTTGAGCTATGAAAGAACAACATCATGAGCGGTAACATTGTGTACATTAATCCTCAATATAACACAACAGACAACACAACACATTTCATTACCTGTTGTGGTGATCACAGGTGAGACAGTTGTGAAGGTTTGGTTGATGCTGTTCACATCTGAAAGGTTTTTGATGAAATGCAGTTAATGAACACACATCACAAATAGAAGGTGTGAGAATCACACAAAAATACAAGAATTACCTGCACAGTATGTACTGTTACATATAGTTGGTCTAACAAACTCATAGACATAATAATTGTCTGGACAGGCTTTGACTCGAATGGGATATGAGTGATATGTTATTATTGTTATAACTTGTAGCAATTAAAGAAGCTTTTGATTATCGTACAATCTTCCATTTGAAAAATTTAAAGTACATGTGGTTTAAACTCACATGAGATGTAGACTTCTATCACTAAAGCTTAATGAAAAGCTCAGTTTTCGTTGACAAAACCGTGTCTCAGTAATTTCATACTCATGTGCAAATGCATCTGGTATAGTGTATGTATATTTGTTATATATAGAGATCACGAAAATAATGTTGATAGAATTCTTTTTGTTTTTATACTTCCTGGGTTCAAAACCTTCATGTGCACCAGAATGCTTCTCCATGTCAATATATCAGACAAGACATTGTAAAATCTATCACACTTGCACAACAGTTTAACTAAAACTGTAGAGATTTAACTCACTTAAGATGAACTCGTGTCTTTAGACACTGTTAAAAATGTGTTTTATATAATACAACAGTTCATCAAAGTCTGCAAAACATCATGAAAGCAAACATCTTTAAATGATCCATAGATGTCACAAAAGAAAAATCACCATATTCTGGATTTTTTTGAATACATGCAACAGTAAGATGTTTTGTTTTTTGAATCACTAAGTTATTTATCATACTTAATTATAATCCATAAATAACTTTGTAATTGTACAAACATAAATATAATTATATGAATATAATATAAATGATAAAATGAAATGCCTGAATATTTTATGATGCTGTAAGTTTTGTTAAGAACACAAAGTCTGTAATTGTGTTTTACTGTTATGATCTGGTCTGTGTTCCCCTGTTATTTTGGACTTTTAGTTGACTTCCTATGTTTGCGTACAATGTTTGTAGTATTTTGTAGTTTTTTGTGTTAATTAGTGTCCCCATTTGTTTCTTCCTTCCTTGTTATGTCAGTGTATTTAAGTCCTAGTGTTTCCTTTATTTGTTGTCGGTCTTTGTTTTTATGTTCCTGTTCTATTATTGGATTACTTTGGTTTGTTTTTGTCTTGGTTTATGTCATTACATTTAATACTGCATTTGGATTTCCTCTCTGCCTGGTTCCTGTACATTACATTTACAGTGCATCTGGTTAACACTTACCTGGCAAAACAGAGATGACTGTAAACAGTTTTATTATTATTACTAGTTTTATTTTATTAACACCTAAAAAGAAAAAGACATACATACAATTGTTAACAATATTATTCATTAACAATTTATTTTTCATATAACTTTTATAACTAATACTTTGTATCGCAATTTTAAATACGAAACCACTTACTAACAAAAATTTGAGGATTTGAGGATTAAAGTTAAGGATACAGTTATTTACTCACTGCCTTTCTATGAGGCAGAATAGAATAAAATTGTAATATTTCCAACTATAAAAAATTATTCATTGATAATAATATTTTTATGATATTACAAACTGCAAATCGTGACAAAACAAACTTACTCTTGAGATGGAAGGATGACATTTTTAGACAGATCAGTGTGTAGATCCAAATCAGGGGTTCAATTACTTTAAAACAAGTAAAAAGTGTAGTAAGTTTCAGTCTTATTGATCACACTTTAAGCATGAAAATGAGTCTTTGGGCTTTAATCCAGAGCAACACAATGTCACAAACATTAAGAGTGACTCAAAAATAAAAATAAAAAGGGAGGGAAATATTACTTATGATAATAAATTGTTTAAATTGACTTAATTGTGTCAAAAAGATTTAGACACCATTGAAACTGCTTTAATCAATACATTTGCTGTTTTAACAGTGCATCAATGCTTCATGTTTTCTACAATACTGTTTTATCCACTCGTTCATGTCACAACCTTTAGTCCAATAGATTGTTGAGAACATGAACTACGTTTCCCTGAAACAACACAAAATCTCATCCTAATACACAAAAATTCAGTATAAATGCTGATGGTTGATCATCATTAATTCTATATTTGGGAGAATCAAAATCTTACCTGAGTTGACATATGGTGTTCTACACCCGAGACCAACGTGATCATAAACTGAGTGAACGGAGTAAATATTTGTGTGTTTATCTGTTTATCAGACAGACAGGGAAATATACATTCAGGTTCTGTTTCCTCTTTGAAGAGAAAACACACATGGACAAATCCAAACACACACATGGTAAAAAGATCTTGCTATTATGGATTACGTAAAACAGTAGCAAATATTCCTTATAGTCTTTTAGTGACCTATCGAATCTATCGAAACTGTGCTATAGCATTATAAATTAAAATAACATTGTCACTCATAAAACACAGACCTTAAAAACACATTTCTACAACATAACATGTGCGAAAATAATGTCTTAGACAAATATCATAAACAGCTATGACTGAAAGCACCTAGACAGAATGTCGATTATTAATGTAAAGTTATTTTACCTGATGTGAGTTACAGTACATATGTTGATCTTCATCTGACACGACTGAATGCAAACACAAGTATGTAAAGAGCAGTTATCTGACCATCAGTTTAAAGAGGAAATTGTAACGTCTGTGATCTTCACTATTTCTCTCTGTTCATGTTCATTAAAAAACATTCAGTTCTTTTTTTACTTTTGACCACTTCTGTCATTTTACAAAATTAAAAAACATGAAAATGTGGCTTTATTCAGATTTGTTATTTATTTTGTGATTCTCAAATAAAGAATAAAGAGAAAATAAACATTACGGTATTTTAAATTCATGCACATTTTCCTTTCAGGACAAACATCTCACATAATTCTCATTAAATCAGATGTTTATATGTCTAATAAAACAATACAACCATTTAAATAAACAAATCAGTGTCTCCAAACCACTTGATAAATGTAGAATTCAATGAATTATTTACACAGATGTGAATGAAGGATGTTTGTGTTGTCAAATCAAAGCTGATGTTGATGTTTGTTGTATTCACAGAGATGAGGAAGTGTTAAAGAGTAAAAGAGGCTGTTTAACATATTCAATAGATTTCACTCTTCTATTGTGTCATAATGAACTGAACATCAGCGTAATAAGGAAACATGAAATAGTGAAATGCCACTGTTTTCTTCCAGACAAACAAGAATATTTGTAAATATAAAAACAAGTGTTTCTAAATATAAAACATTACCCCCCACCAAATAAAGAGTTTCCTTGTACTAGAGATGATAAAAACACATTCAGACACCTCTGAAGTAAGACTTATACAGAAATGGCATGTATAATATAAAATAAATGATTCTTCTGTAGTATTTTACTGTAATAACTATTAAAAGTGAAACTTCAGGTCCTCAGTGTTTTTTGGGGGCGTCTTTGATGGTTTTGAGTTCGAGTCCGGGGAACAGAGCTCTCATCCACTTCACATACTGCTGTCTGACCTGAACAAGAATGACAAGAGCAGAATGAATTATGTGTCTAACTTTTACATTTAAGAAGCTTCTGCTGAAACAGATGAGACGGTTGAAGAGATGTTAAGACGCAGTGTTTGATATGCAGCTGGTGTCAACTTTAAAATGAAGATTGTACAAAGGATTGATTCAATAGATTCACAGCCAAGCGAGAATTAAAGTGTATCAGTTAATCTCAAAAGATTGATATAGAGGACTCTGTGACGACTCACCTCATTATTGAGGAGACAGTAGATCAGGAAGATGAAGGTTCCCTGCTGTGAGTTCAGGATCAGGAAGAGAATCTTCACAACTTTACTGCTCTCAGTGAAGAATCCCAGAATCCAGGGACAACCAAGAACAACAAACTGAGCCAGTGTTTTAAAAAACATCCTCCTGCAGAAAAAAATCTGTTTCATCCGTGAAACTTCAGCGTTCAGCTTTGAGAGAGTTGAGTTCAGACTGATGATGATACTGATGAAGAAAATCGTATTTATCTGCAGGAAAACAGTGAAGAAATTAACACTTTTCTTTCCATTGTTTGGAAATTCATCTAAAAATTTATTTGCATCTAAATCATACTGCGAGAATGACGCAAACAGGTCCCAGAAAACTCCAGATTAAATTCAGTTTAATCCAGCATCTGTTAACAGGAAAAACTCTGAATTGATTTTTAGGTTTTAGGTAAATAAATATATGTATGTATATATTTTTTCATGAAATAATTCAGATTTTTCTAATCTGAATAATAAACATACTTGTCACTGTCATAGCCTTCAGGAAACAATCCAACAGACACGCCCACTATAACCAGAGCAATCACATATCCAATCACAATCAAGAATCTGCTGCTAAGCACCGTCCTCTGTCTGGAGCTGATCTGTGATAGGTTCTTCACACAGATGTAGAGCAGCACAGCTTCAATGAACATCCACACGAAGCAGGAGAGAAAGAGAAAGTGAAGAAATCTTGACAGCACATTACACAACATCTGAAGAGAGAGAGACAATATTAAATCATTCATTTAAAAGTATTGAAAATATAAATATGATCTGATGTAATAATTGTCACCTGGTCAGGTTTGATGTGTGTAAGGAATTGTTGTGTGAGTAAGAACAGAAGATGAGCCGACAGCAGACTGATGCAGAGGTTGATTCGAGCCACATTGTTCACTCCAGGTTTCCATCGACAGAAACCAAAAGTCAACAGAGCCAAACTATTAAACACCAGACCCACCGACACAGCCACTAAATTCAACACTTTCATCAGATGATCATCCTGAGAAAAAAACATTAAATCAAAATTCCCACTTCATTCATCATCTTTGTATTATCAGATGGTATAAATGTCTCTTGTACCTCTGGTGCTGTGCTGCTGGTTTGCATGATGAGAGCGAATGTTGACAGATGAACACATGAACACACAGTGTAGCTGCTGTTTGTGTCTAAAACAGAACAACCATCTACAATCCACTCAGTGATGTTCCAGTACACACACGACATATTCCCTCCAGACACAAACTCCTTCACATGAAGAGAAAATATTCATGTGTTTTCATTAGTCATTAGTTGTGATGAAAACAAAGAAAGAAAAAGAGAAGAACTGACTCTGATGTGTTTGAGGGTGAAGTTGACTGGTTTTGTGAGCTGTTTGTTGGTGGTTTTTGGAAGAGTAGCTGAGATGACAGTGGACATCATGGTTTTAACTGATGTGTTATCTGATGTGTTGAAGAATTCTGCCTTCAGTAGATTCTCCATTGAATTCAAGCTCATAAACGCCACAGCAGCTGATCCTGATCCTGCGTAACAAAGACACAGGAGGACAATTCCCTTTCATTGGTTGCAAACTACTTGACTGCCTTGTTCATGCACATTTTAATGTGCGATACATAAATGTGATGCAAAATGCTGAAAGGGTCTAAACATTCATCAATGCCATTGTCACAAAAAAGTTATCAAACGTGTGTTATAAATAATTATACTTATGACTTTTAAGCTTATTTACCTAAAATCATGAGAGCTGTTAACATGAACACATCTGCTTTCAGACAATGTATCAAATGTATCAATTACATCAATATTTTGTACATACTTGTATTAGAGTTGTTCTTGGCAATCCCAATGAGATCAATGTCCACAGATGCATTAGTTGTGTCGAGCCGAGGGATTTTATTTAATGTGACCTGTGGTCCAACCATGAAGACTTGTGCCTCTGATTTAAAACCGATTTCATGTCATTTGGTTCAATTTTAACTTGTTTGAACTTAAAATGTAAATTAGGTAATATATTTGTTAGTATATTAGTTACCTAAAACGTAATATCTCATAAGTTCTTTCAACCTAATTACCTAAGGCAACATTATTCTTAAATTGTGTTTCTCTTACCTACAGACTCAAGAATAAAACTGTCACGGTCACAGGTCCCTGTTTCCTTCACCAACATGGAAACAAGTTTTTCACAGGCTTTTAACACCTGGTTTCCATTTGACACCAATTTATTTTGATCATCAGAGAATGAGTTTAAAATCCCAATGAAGTATTAAAGACCAGGTTGAAAATATTGGAGACGATCTAAGGAATGAATTATAACAACACAACAGAACAAATAATGAATGCCTTCTGTGCTAACTTATACATGACATCTACAGCCACGGTAAAAATTAAGATACCGTTTTAAGTTTTTCTGAATTCATAATTTTGTTTCCTTCTGTGAACTACAAAAATATTTTGACCAAATTTCAAACGTAAAAATATGGTTTCAATTTGCATTCATTTGCAGAAAAGCAACAAACACTGGACTGGAATGACCACAATACTTAGAGAAATGATGGCTATATGAAAATTTGGAATTATCTCAACCAATTTGCACGGCTTAATGATTGATTGTGTTGTTATTTTTCTTAAAGACTTACGTCTCTATGGAGCTCTTCAACTGTAATGTTCTCTATCTGGTCAAGAAGGTTTGTCAAGCATCCTTGCGTCCAATTCTAAAATCACAATTGAGTTTCACAAATAAAACGTAAACGCTCTACTTAGATATGAAGACACAGAGCAGTGAATATATTCACAATATTTTCAAAGAAAAAGGCAATACAGACTGCAGGAGAAACATAGGAGATAAAAGTGCTCCATTATTTGGAGTGTTACCGATTAAAGCTTACCCTGCATTCACTCGGCAGTGTGATATTCACATCTGGAACAAGAGACTATGTTTAAATTTAGACTTTAATTAAAATGTACACATTAAAATAGTTAATAATATGTTTACCTGGGGTTGTTGTACTGCAGAAGCATGTGGAGTTTACGCTTGGCGAGCATCTACACGTGTTCTCATCACCAAGACAGTAACAGCCATTATCAAAGCAGTGATAGTGACTTTTTCCGAGATGAAAATAATGCATGCTTAAATCACAGTACATGCGGTAGTGAACGCCAGTGCAGATGTAAGTGTTGTTGCTATAGAGAATACAGTAATATCGAGGACTCACTGCTGGACTGATAGTGATGCTGTTGTTATTATTACTGCAGAAGCAGGAGGATGTATTACTGGTGCATGTGCATGTGCTTAGATTACCAATACAGTTACAGCCAGAATCTATGCAACTATGTTGATACTGAATGAATGAGTACGGAAAGTTATGTACACTTGTGTTACAGTACAGCTGGTACTGAGCACCTGTACAGATGTAGGTGTCTTTATAAAGCACACAGTCATAAACTGAAGTAACCTTTCCTGATATTAAGGTGGTGAACTTCCCACCTGCAGATGACAAAGAACAAAAATGAAGCCAAATGTCAAAAACAGAGAGACACATAACAATATATATGTAGATGTGTTAAAGGACCAGTCAGTAAAATTGAGCAGCATCTAGTGGTGAGGTGGCAAATTGCAACCAACGGCTCTCTCCACTGCTCCCTTTCCAAGAACTACAGCGGCTGACACAGAACTAAGTTGTGGTCACGTTTACGTTTCAAAACATGCTCTGTAGAGCAGTTTGTCTGTTTAGGGCTACTGTAGAAACAACATGATGAATTCTGTGAAAGGGGACCTGTAGCGTATGTAGATATAACACATATAAGATATATATGTAGATATAACTCATAGAAATAACTCATTCTTAAGTAATGAAAAGCATAAAGCTTCATTACGTAACGTCTTTAAACACCTCTGAAGACTTAGTTATGTTTATTAAGTTGCATTTCTGTCAAAATATCCACCAAAAAATGACAGACTGGACCTTTATTTAATATATTCATAATGATGTTTAATGCACAGCATACTTACAGAGCATGAAACAGATGACAGTCAGCAGTCCTCTCAAAACATCTTTCAGAAGATGGAAATACATCAATGTACATATTAAATTAATAAACTGATTCAGTCTGAATCACAAATAATAATAAAAAGCTAATACTGATTTTTTTTACAAACACAGGATTCTACATTGTCCTCTCACTAAGCAAAGGTTTGTAACATTTAATTTCCAAATGTATTTTAAATACATTTTTACATATCGCACAAAATCGTTAGATAAAGAAAAAAAACGTACCTTTAGCAATAATAGACTCCATTATGATTTAATCATAAAACCAAATCTGGGGCTTTAAAGAAGAAAGAAAGAAAACAATATAGTTGTGCGGCAGACTGATTTTTCATCATCAAGGTTTTTATCAACAGATATTTAATTACATGTAGATGAGAGAGGAATCATGCGCTTGAATCTTGTCTGACACACACAAACCAAAATCTTAAAATAAGCAAAAAATAAAAGGTGGTAAATTACATTATAGTAGCATAGGGTGTGAAACGTTTACTGCACCATTAATGAAATAACTCGATTAAAAATTCAGAATTTATAGGGTTTTCCCCTGTTGGTAGTAATAACTACAAATATAGCCTCTGCAATTGTAACTTTGTAATAATACTTTTCCAGCTGTAAAATTACATACATGATTTGTTTTTGACTCGTACATGTAAACTTATACAAGGACCTTTGCATTGTAATAAAAAATGTGAACAGCGATTAAGGCAATTTTAACGTAAAGGTGATCTTACCTGAAGTCAGCTAATGTACACACAATTATGTTCACCTAATATGAATGAACACAAGCAAATATTTGTGTGTCACCAGTGTTCATAGAGCCCTTATCTGAACATCATGTGGAAATTTGAACCGTCACTGTTTCCCTCCTCAGTTTATTTTCACATTCAAATGAGTTTACACACACCCAAAAGCTTTATTTTCACTTTTCATGCTCAACATTAGCTGTTTGTTTTAAGTGTGGTTGACATGCACTTCACGTAAAGGAGTTTTGTTAATTCTACTGTGTTTAACATGGTTAAACCACATCAAACACCCATGCATTATTGATATGCATTTTGAAAATGTATATTTTTAATAGATTCTGTTTATTTGAGAAAATATGAGTGTGTTCTGTAATTAACATGTGAATGTAGAGTTATGAAATAGTTTGAAGAATTTTGAGCAGTGTTATGCACAACTAACAGATGAATTGCTCTTCTGCAAGTTGTCACATTTTTTAATCAGTTATACAAGACGAACCGGTGTATGAATCTCAACAATGGAGACAATCAACAAAATAAAACTTCAAGCTGCAATTCATGCTGGGTAACATCATAGTACAAAACTCAGTCATGACTCCCAGCATGCATTGCAGTTGATCTATTTATCTTAAACGTTAACATCTTACTTAGGTTGATGATTGTCACCATTGTTGAGGTTTGTGTTAAGTGTGTTGATGTTTAAACATGTCAATAAAGAGGAAAAAAATTGTATTTGCATTTTTGTGACCCTACCATGGGTTTACTTGATTCAGTCACAGTGAGTTTTATGTGAGGTTACATATTGACCTCATCGTGAGTATTCTGTAAACTCATGGTGACATCATCGTGTTGACTGGGATTGAAGGTGTTTCAAATAGTTTGGAATCTGTAATAAATATGTTAAACATTTGTAATGAAGGGGGCTCGACTCTTCTGATTCTAAAGAGCATTTAATTAATTTTCAGTTTGTTAGGATGAGCACGTGCTAGACTGTCAGGTTTAACTTAAATGCTTACATTTTCTATGCTAAATGTAATTTTTTGTCAGTGTTTTGGCAAAAAAACTTTAATTTTGATGTCATGGGGACTTTAAAAGATGTGGAACTTATATTTGTTTACATTTATTCATTTGAAAAGAAGATGTATTCATTATTCATATAACGATGATAATAGATAGATGAATGGATTGATGGATTGATAGATAAGATAATATAGCTATAGATAATAAAAATTGAGTGCTAATGAATAAAAAACAATTCTCCCCCAGACAACAAATTTTTGCGGCCCAAATCTGGCCCACACCTTACTCCCCATACTATACTCATCTGGCCCACATACAGCGTGAAATGATGGTACTTGGGCGGTACGCTCCTGTTTGTAATGTTATAGGGTAAACACTAAAACAACAGTAAAATCTTGTGAAAACCTTGCAATTTTTAACAGTGTGGTATTCTGCATCCGAGACCAACGCAACAGGAAACAATGGAAAAAATAATTTACTATTATGTATTACGTAATACAGTAGCATATATCTTTTATTGATCTATCAAATCTATCAAAACTATGCTATAGCATTATAGATTGAAAAGAAAAAAACATTGTCGCTCATAAAACAGAGACCTTAAAAACAGACAGCACAGGAACATCTGTAAGATGTCTGCTAAAGATCTGGATATCAGGAAAACATCTGATGTGTAAAAACATCAGCTAAACATGTTAGAAAGAGCTGTCTTACATCCATTATAAATCCTACACATCTTACAGACATCTTCTGAAAAGTTGTGAAAAGAGTATTTGCTTATTGGCCTGTATTTTTGATATATTTTTTGTCTAAGCGAGGAAAGAATTCATGTAAGATGTCGTAACTGAATACATTTCGCTAGTGAGTGTAAAAGAAGATTAATACAATTTTTCTAGACACAAAATACTATTTTGATGAGGAAATAAAGAGAGACAAACAGACGAAGAGGTGGAAGCCCTGTTCCATATCTGTCTGTATCTCTTGATGTTTTCCTGCTGAAATCCTGGAACATTCATGTAGGGTAAAGTCCATCTGTTAATGGTTTGGTAACATAATTTGAATACGCACAGTAAGCTCTTGTTATTACATTTCTGGTAAAAGAAACGATAGTTGTAAAATTAAAATAAAAAACAGATGAAGGACAGAGCCAATATAATTAATTTAAAACATATTATAATAAATTTGAAGGATTAAAGGATTGAAGGCAATTAATTGAATTGTTTAACATTCTAAACCCAAACTCATTCTACACAATCTCAAACAAAATGATTATTACACAATATGAATGCTCATAAATCTAAAGAATTAAATGGAACAAACTTACTTTTTAAGTGAGCATACAGCAGATATTTTATTGTAAATGAGTTTCTGTACATTTTCAAATATTATTTGGTCTGATTTATAAGCTGTTTTTGAAATGGGGACAAAAATAGCCCCACTGTCAGCTGATTTTTGTGTTACAGAGAAACAAACAACGGGTTGACATTTAGAAATTTGCAACATAAAATTCAGTGGTATGATCTTTTTTTTACGACCGTTCACATGCTAATGATCTGTAGCCATGCAGACACCTTCCACCATCAGTAGAGGAAGTTATCCTTTAAAATAACATGCTGATAATTACATAACCTGAACAACAAGTTTTACCAAAGAGTCCCATATGGCTGATGTCACGCTTATGTCACGGCATTTGCTTGAGGCAAAACAAAGTGAAAACTACCCAGCAAGCGAACATATGTTCCTTAGACGTTCATTAGACGTTCATCAGATGTTCATTAGACCACTCCAGTCCACGTGCATTACTACAGGGAATGTTTTGGATGTCTCTCTAAACAACACATGAACAAGTTAATGTGTAAAATCAGGCTGAGGAATCAGTGCTGGTGTGTTATTTATTAGACGTATATCCCTAGATTACATCTCTGTTATGACAGTTTAGATGTAAGCAGCAGAAATTTAAAAGTTTAAAACTTTATAACAGTTTTAACTTCCAAACATCAAGAATCAGCTTATGAATCTCAACAATGGTGACAAAGTTGAGGTGCATCTTTTCTTCATGCAGCAATTCATGCTGGGAGTCATGGAGGAGTGTAAAGGACCACCCAAAGGCCCAACGACGGAATCCAATGTCGTGGTTTAAGGGATCTCGTGTTCTGCTTCTCCTAAGCGATTTCTACATGAAGTTATAAAAGGACTCTTACAATTTAGTTCAATTTAAATGACTCTGTGGTAAAGACCGATCTGACTCCAATTTCAATATAATATAAAATAACTTGTATGTCATTTCAAATGTATCTGTTGATAAGCGTTAATTTATCTATAAATCTTCATATTTTAATATTTAATATTAGAGTTATTCTTTCGATTGGGACCTGCAGTCGCTCAGAGTCTCACGCCGGCCGGGCTCATGGATCTCACGGACACAAAACGGTCAGTTCCGATCTCTAGTCAGAGGTTGCCGGGTAAACTAATATCATTAAGTTTGACCGCGATATGCTTGCTCATAAACATAACAATAGTTATTTCAGTCACGATCATGCAACTTGCTAGGCCAGATAATAGGTGGAAATCATGTGAGCTTTAGCAATGCTCCTTTAAAAAATCTAGTATAAACTAGCCCTACCTATCCTGACACATCGATTTTGCGGTAACAGAACAAGTTCTTTTCAATCGACTTGTAATTACAAACTTTGAAGAATTCAGATAATATTAACATAACAATTTATTACACCAGGCAGGCACAACATTAATTAAAATCATAAAATGTGTATACAAAGAAATTCCTAATTTACTAAGCAACAAATATCAATATAGTAAAATAATATATAAAACCACAAAGTTTATCATACCTGGTAAAATCGAGTCACACAGTTGCAGTGTGGGAAGTTCTGGTTACAGATGCTTCCAAATCGAGATGCACAGCTGCAATCTGGGAAGTTCTGTTACAGAAGATTTTCTCGAGTCTTTTGCCAATTCACCTTTTATACCTAGATGTAACAAAGCCAATGGTCAGCGAGAAGCTTGGTTTGTTTGTTTTCTCGTCACTGAAGAGAACATCACATTTGATCTCAATCTACATGTAAACAGGCTTCCCTGAGAAAGTCACACCTCTTTGAGGAGTGCAGGTGATGGATTGGAGTTAAACAGTTTTAAAATACTCTCTGTTAGATTTTAAAGAACAAGACCTTTTTACCCATCGCACCATGACCTTTAAAACAATACCAAACATAATTCATCAAAACTTCATACTATGACAATAAATGATATACACAGAATGAAGCGTAAGCATTTTCCTAGTGATCAGGGCCTGAAGAGATGAAGGGGAGAGGTGTGATAAGAAGAGGGGGTTCAATTCCTGGGCATCAACAATCAACAACCAACAAAAATCTAATCCAATGCTATTGGGTGGTGAAGTAATCCACATTTAGTTTAATTTGTAAATAATATTAGAGTTGTTATCTTTAAAGAACATATAAAGTGGAATTATTTTTAAAATGCAAATACAATCTGAAGCTCCAGAAGCATTACGACTCAAAAAGACATGAAGAGTGAGTGTATGAATCTCAACAATGGTGACAAACAATAACAACAAAACTTCATGCTGCAATGCATGCTGGGTAACATTCTAGTTCAAAACTCATATTTGACTGCCAGAATGCATTGTAACATGACGAGTTTTGTTGTTGTTTTTCACCATTGTTGAGATTCATACATTGATTCTTCATGTCTGTGTGATTTTAAGTTTCAGTGGCATAATTTTAAATTTGCATGAAACTATTTCTCTACATCAAAATAATACCAATCTATGTCCTTTCAAAATAAGTAAACGATTCTGATGTTAAATGTAAATGAGATGAGGGTCTCTTCACAAACCAACACAATTCTATTGAATTTTAATTTGGGTTGTCCAATCAAATATATTTTGACAACAGTTACAGGTTGTTACAGATTGGTGAAATATGCTTCATATGTCAACGTCAAGAGTCAAGAGACTAACTCAAGGAAACACTGATCATCATGATGGTAAGTTTTGACTGAATTAATACAAATATTAAGTGATAACCCGCCGATCGGCCCTCTGCATGTTAAGGGTTAAGTATTTTGTATTTGAAATACATGCCCATCCCTGGTTGAGAGTCACGACTGTTGAGTTTCATGAGCTGATTCTTCATGTTTAAATTGTTCAGGTGATATTAAGCTATTGTAATAGTCAAATATTATTCCAGTCACAAATTTTTTCTCCTCGGTGAGTCATACAATAACAAACCAAATCTACATTTAACTATCAATTCCTCTATTGCAATTACCAACCAAGCTGGGTTAATGTGTGATACACTCAAATGTCATTTTAACACACTAAAGTGTGGGAATTGTGCAAATGACTATAACCAATTATTGTGTTAATATTACAATATTAAACATTAGCAGGCATTTGTAAATAAAAAGTGTAAAAAGAGCGGGAGAATAAAAAAGACACAAGGCTTGACGCGATTGGGCGAAAATACAGCCAATAATCCTATTTTTTTGGAAGATTATTTTTTTGTAATGTTTATTTGTTAAAAAGCTTTTGATGTGTTACCGTGTAAATTATTTTATATTTTTTATAAATACGCATTCACTTCAGAAGATAACACATTTTCTTTAAAAAATTTGTAGAAATCTACGCAACAT
The DNA here is from genome assembly GCF_015846415.1 of Triplophysa dalaica. Taxonomy (NCBI): domain Eukaryota; kingdom Metazoa; phylum Chordata; class Actinopteri; order Cypriniformes; family Nemacheilidae; genus Triplophysa; species Triplophysa dalaica. The sequence goes on from NC_079543.1 coordinate 3,132,095, forward strand.
GTGTCTTTAAGCTATTAAGCGTGTTGTTTTTTGACACATCTGTTTCTGCTGTGTTCCTTATAGTCTTTTATTGATCTATCAAATCTATCGAGACTGTGCCATCCCTGCAAACAAAGGCAAGTCCAAAAGATGTCTTTTCAATGTCGTTGATGACGCGGTATAGACGTCCCCTGAGGAGCCAGAATGAATGTTTTTACAACGTCTTTTTATGACGTCTTCTGAACGTGTGCTATTGTTGTGGAGGTGATCTTTATAAGTGCTTTGGACTGATATCACTATTGCACCTGAAATTACACTGTAAAAAATGTTCCGTAATTTTTACGGAAAAATAACGGCAGCTGTGGTTGCCAAGTAAAATTCTGTAAAAAATACAGGAAAAGAACGTAAACAGCTTTGCAGTTTAAAACTTCACGCACAAACTTCAAACTGTGAACGAACTTAATACATTTTATATTAACAATATTTCTTTATAGAAAATGAAAACTTGGTCCAAATGCATAAAAGTGATAACATTATATTTACTTAATTTATTTCTTTGTAATTCATTATTGAAGTCACTTTTAAACAAAGCAACATGCAAGCATGACATCAGAATATCTTTGCCTGACCGTGAGTTAAACACAGACTCCACTCTTCAGCTTAGTGGTGACCCACAAAACATTTAATATCAGAAAAGAAAAGAGAAAATACAAATTCCGTAGTTTTTACGGAAAAATACCGGCAGCTGTGGTTGCCAGCAAGCTACCGTAAAATTACGGGAACATCCTGTTTTTATTCATCCAATCAATTCACAGTAGAAAACATGAGCCACACCCACTATTCATCTTGTTAATACGTCAGAATACTGAAGACGATCATCACTTCTGCTTCACAGGGACTGTAGCATAACAGCCATGACTCGATGCTTTATTGGCGTAATCAAAGTCAATCAAAGTTGTTTTTTTGTTACAAATGCCCAAATGAATCTGCTTTTAAAATTCACATTTCATTCAATCAATCTAAACTATTTTTGAACCATTAAAATCTTGCATATTGTCTTTGACTCAGACATCAAGAATCAGTGTATGAATCTCAACAGTGGTGACTAACAAATGGAAAGCTTACAGCCGCAATGCATGCTGGGAGTCATTGATGTGTTTTGTGCTTTGATGATACCCAGAATGCATTGCGTTTATCTTTAATGTTTTTTCTGTTGTCACCATTGTTGAGACAAACTGTTATATTCTAGATATCTGCTAGAACATTTATCACGTGTTAGATGTGCTGTTAAAGATATTCAGTATATCAATTAAATTTGATCAAAATCATGAATGAAAACAGCAAGTAACTTTAAAGCTCCACCTAAACTCTTGAACATGTACTTACTCACCAACACAAATAATGTAATGCGTTAGCTTTATTTGAGCTTTCCACCCACCTGAGTCAGTGTGTTTCAACTCATAGATGTCAATACTGGGAAAGACTTCTTCACATGGAAAGCAAATGGTCAAGACCACAACTAAAGCAAACACTCTTCACCATAATGGAGACTTAACAAAACCATCAACATGTAAACTTGTGTTCATTTTCAATTAGAACTTTTGTAGACGTGCAACAGAAATAAAGTGACAGTGGTGTCTGTAAGTGAAGGTAATAAAAGTGTTTTTGGCATTGAAAAAAAACTCCTTGTGAAAACTTTGGAATTTCACTGTTAATTTCCCAGAGAATTTGACAAAGTTTTCATTATTTTATGGACGTTTTTTGAGAACAGTTTTCTCTGTGAAAACTACAGAATTTCACTGTTAATTTCACTGCATTTTTACAGGGTTTTTCCGTAAAAACAATGGAATTTTTTGCTGTTAATTTACAGAAAATTTTACAGTGTTTTTCTGTATTTTTTACGGACACTTTCTGATAACAGGTTTTTTGTGTGAAAACAACAGGATTTTACCGTTCATTTCACAGGCATTTTTTACAGTGTAATATTGAAATTGAATTAATCCACCATTATTGTGATCAGTGTTTGCTTTAATAGGGCTCTTGACTCTTATTTATAACATAAATTGCAGGTGTCCTCTGCCATTACAAATATGTTTAAATGGTCAAAGAATACTAAATTATAATGGTTTCAGCTTTCAAATTTTCTTTGCGGAATGAATATTCTCACTAACGGGAGTGTGTTGTATTGTTATGCAAATATTTGCTGATCTATTTACTTTTGCATAATGTGGTTAAAACTTTTCGTTGTGTTATTACTAAACAATCTTATAAAATATATTTTTAAACGATTGTACAGTGTGATTATATAAACACACAAAGACATGATTAATTAATTAACGAAACTCAACAATGGTGAAAACCAACAGAAGAATACTTTGTGCTGCAATGCGTGCTGGGTGACATATTACAAATAGCATTCATGATTCCCAGCATGCATTGCAATTGATCTAATTAACTCAAGTTTTTGTTATTTGTCACCATTGTTGAGGTTTGTGTGATGAGTAACATTTTGGTGTCAAAGTGTGTCAACGAAGGATTGGGGATAATTTTAATTCAAGTTGAGTATTATAAAGTTTTATCTAACTGTCTTCAACACTGTCGTTTGACTTTGTTTATAGTACAATATTTTGCCATCACAATCTCTTTCTTTAATGACAAACAAGTGTTGTTAAACACTATTGTCTGATGGAGGATTCATAGAATGGAGGTCTAAATAAGAGTCAAGAGTCCAACTAAAGCGAACACTGATCACAATAATGGTGGATGGTAAATAATGTCTGAGACAAATATCACAAACAGATTTGACTGAAAGCAACTAGACAGAATGTTGATTATTAATGTAAACTTTATCTTTCTCTCTTTCTCTCTGTTCATGTGCATTAAAACATTCAGTTCCTTTTTTTTACTTTTGACCACTTCTGTCATTTTACAAAATTACAAAACACGAATACATGGCTTAATCAGATTTGTTATTTATTTTGTGATTCTCAAATAAAGAATAAAGAGAAAATAAACATTACGGTATTTTAAATTAATCCACGTTTTCCTTACAGAACAAAAATCTCACATAATTATCATTAAATCATATGTTTATATGTCTAATAAAACAATACAACCATTTAAATAAACAAATCAGTGTCTCCAAACCACTTGATAAATGTAGAATTCAATGAATTATTTACACAGATGTGAATGAAGGATGTTTGTGTTGTGAAATCAAAGCTGATGTTGATGTTTGTTGTATTCACAGAGATGAGGAAGTGTTAAAGAGTAAAAGAGGCTGTTTAACATATTCAATAGATTTCACTCTTCTATTGTGTCATAATGAACTGAACATCAGCGTAATAAGGAAACATGAAATAGTGAAATGCCACTGTTTTCTTCCAGACAAACAAGAATATTTGTAAATATAAAAACAAGTATTACTAAACATAAAACATAACCCCCCACCAAATAAAGAGTTTCCTTGTACTAGAGATGATAAAAAAAACATTCAGACACCTCTGAAGTAAGACTTATACAGATTGGCATGTATAATATAAAATAAATGATTCTTCTGTAGTATTTTACTGTAATAACTATTAAAAGTGAAACTTCAGGTCCTCAGTGTTTTTTGGGGGCGTCTTTGATGGTTTTGGGTTTGAGTCCGGGGAACAGAGCTCTCATCCACTTCACATACTGCTGTCTGACCTGAACAAGAATGACAAGAGCAGAATGAATTTATGTGTCTAAATTATTTCAGGAGCTTCTGCTGAAACAGATGAGACGGTTGAAGAGATGTTAAGACGCAGTGTTTGATAATGCAGCTGACGTCAACTTTATTGAATCAATCCTTTGTACAATCTTCATTTTAGATTCACAGCCAAGCGAGAATTAAAGTGTATCAGTTCATCTCAAAAGATTGATATAGAGGACTCTGTGACGACTCACCTCATTATTGAGGAGACAGTAGATCAGGAAGATGAAGGTTCCCTGCTGTGAGTTCAGGATCAGGAAGAGAATCTCCATCATCTTATTGTCTTTAGTGAAGAAACCCAGAATCCAGGGACAACCAAGAACAACAAACTGAGCCAGTGTTTTAAAAACCATAATCCTGAAGAGAGAGAAAGACAAATAATGCACATATGTTCATGTGTTCGTGTGTTCATGTGTCCGTGTGTTCATGTGTTCGTGTGTTCATGTGTTCGTGTGTTCATGTGTTCGTTTGTTCATGTGTTCATTTGTTCATATGTTCATGTGTTCATGTGTTCATGTGTTCATTTGTTCATGTGTTTCTCTCTTTAAAGTGTTTCAGACACAATGTTTGTTACTTGGTTTGTTTCATCCGTGAAACTTCAGCGTTCAGCTTTGAGAGAGTTGAGTTCAGACTGATGATGATTCTGATGAAGAGAATCATGTTTATCTGCAGGAAAACAGTGAAGAAATTAACACTTTTCATTTCATTGACTGGAAGTTCCTCTTAAATTTATTTGAATCTAAATCATACTGCGAGAATGACGCAAACAGGTCCCAGAAAACTCCAGATTAAGTTCAGTTTAATCCAGCATCTGTTAACAGGAAAAACTCTTTTGAATTGATTTTTTTGATTTTAGGTCAATAAATATATGTATGTATATATTTTTTCATGAAGCAATTCTGTTTGAACTAATCTGAATAATAAACATACTTGTCACTGCCATAGCCTTTAGGAACCAATCCAACAGACACGCCCACTATAACCAGAGGAATGACATATCCAATCACAATCAAGAACCTGCTGCTAAGCACCGCCCTCTGTCTGGAGCTGATCTGTGATAGGTTCTTCACACAGATGTAGAGCAGCACAGCTTCAATGAACATCCACACGAAGCAGGAGAGAAAGAGAAAGTGAAGAAATCCTGACAGCACATTACAGAACATCTGAAGAGAGAGAGACAATATTAAATCCTTTAAATAAAAAAGTATTAAAAATATAAATACGATCTGATGTAATAATTGTCACCTGGTCAGGTTTGATGAGTTTGAGGAAGCGTTGTGTGAGTAAGAACAGAAGATGAGCCGACAGCAGACTGATGCAGAGGTTGATTCGAGCCACATTGTTCACTCCAGGTTTCCATCGACAGAAAGCAAAAGTCAACAGAGCCAAACTATTAAACACCAGACCCACCAGCACAGCCACTAAATTCAACACTTTCATCAGATGATCATCCTGAGAAAAAAACATTAAATCAAAATTCCCACTTCATTCATCATCTTTGTATTATCAGATGGTATAAATGTCTCTTGTACCTCTGGTGCTGTGCTGCTGGTTTGCATGATGAGAGCGAATGTTGACAGATGAACACATGAACACACAGTGTAGCTGCTGTTTGTGTCTAAAACAGAACAACCATCTACAATCCACTCAGTGATGTTCCAGTACACACACGACATATTCCCTCCAGACACAAACTCCTTCACATGAAGAGAAAATATTCATGTGTTTTCATTAGTCATTAGTTGTGTTGAAAACAAAGAAAGAAAAAGAGAAGAACTGACTCTGATGTGTTTGAGGGTGAAGTTGACTGGTTTTGTGAGCTGTTTGTTGGTGGTTTTTGGAAGAGTAGCTGAGATGACAGTGGACATCATGGTTTTAACTGATGTGTTATCTGATGTGTTGAAGAATTCTGCCTTCAGTAGATTCTCCACTGTGGTGTAGCTCATGAACGCCACAGCAGCTGATCCTGATCCTGCGTAACAAAGACACAGAAAGAAAATTCAATAGTATTATCATAAACATTTGGTTTAGGGTGACCCCTCCTCACGCATGAGAGTTTACACTCATGGGGACCAAGTGTCTCAATCAATGACATTGTATAAAGCACCAAAATATATATTTTTTCATAATAAATCAGGACACTAAAGCTGTAATACAGACTATGGAGGTGAATTACAATATTTTTTATATTAAACTAAAAGTAATGTTGTTGTGCTTAGGTGTTGGTGCTATTTTAAATAAAACTGTTACGAACAATTTCTTCAGCAGTTTAATTTGTCTTTTCCATCTCATTTTGGTTCTTGTTTATGAATTGAAACCCTGTTCACATGTTTTCAATGTTACTGGCTGTGTTTAAGTTCTTTCTATCACACCAATATATTTTTACAAACCTGTTTCATTGTTATTCTTGACAATCCCAATGAGATCAATGTCCACAGATGCATTTGTTGTGTCGAGCCGAGGAATTTCATTTAATGTGACCTGTGGTCCAACCATGAAGACTTGTGCCTCTGATTTATAAAATATATTTTTATATCATCCACAACATTAATCATATTTCTCACATTTTCTGAAGCACATGACTTCAGTTATATTTTTTATAGTTGAGGTCATAGTTGTGTTTCTCTTACCTACAGACTCACGAGTGAAACTGACATTGTCAGAAATGTTTGTCGGCTTCACCAACATGGAAACGAGCTTCTCGCTGGCTTTTAACACCTGGTTTCCTTCTGACTTTAGTTTATTTGGGTCACTCGATGATGAGATGGAAATCTTCTCTGAAGTATTAAATACCAGATCAAAAAGATTTTTCACATTCTAATGCAGAAAGAGAAACACCATGAAAACATTCCTCAACATTTGACAGTTTTTTTTTCCCGTTTCACTTACATCTAAAGAGAGAACTGTAATATTCTCTATCTGGTTGAGGAGATTCTGTATGCATGAGGTCTCCTGTTGATAAAAACACAAAAGCATATTCAGTATTTTAGTTATGATGGTCCTCAGTGTCTGTGTTGGTTATGACACTTATGTTTGGAGACAATGTTTTGTCGAGTTAGTTATGTTTTTTTCTTCTCACAGTTAAAAGCAATATTAAGTTTATTGTTGTTGCTTTCATACAGAGTAAAAATCAATGAACATTACACATACAACATAAACTACATCAATGAAATGTGCTGGATTTAAATTGATCTAGTTCAAAGATCTAGTTGCTGCAAAAAAAATTATCAACTTACCGAGCAGTTTGACAGCTGTGTCATATTTACACCTGAAACTATTTATGAACATGGAATTTAAAATTGTTATTACAATAGAAACATACTTGTTAAGATCTCACCCGAGCATAATTCATCAAAAACACAAAGACCATTAACATCTTCGAGAAGAGCAGGAAAAAGCAACAACAATATATTGTTGTTTTCCTTAATTATTTAAATGGTAAAATAACATTAATCCCCAAGAACCAAACTAATGGACCCCAATAATGGCGACTTCAAATTGATAAGTGCTTTTGTACACGTATGACAGAAATAAAGAGACTATAGTGATGGTTTGTTGTGATAAGATGATGTTGTTTGTGTTTTATTCTTCTCCGGTGAGATCTTGACAGTATTAATGTTTGTATTTAATGTGTTTTTCCTAAAGAATTTCCAGTGTCAAGCGATGATCACAGTGATGGTACCATGAATTTTCAGAACACTCTCGATGAGGTCAAAACATATCCTCACATCAAACCCACTGTTTGGTCAAACTGTGATCTCACTCTTGTACTGTGATTTTAGAGGTTTAGATGTATGAAGGTTATATCTGGTGCAAAACTACGGAGCACCTGTGAGAGTGGAGTTTGTAGTTGAAGAGGTCGGCCACTCATGTGCATCAGTAAATTTGAAGTCAAAATATGTTGTGAACTTGTAGATTTGTATATCTCGCAGCAGCTTTTGCCAGAGGGGAACTGGAATCCCCTGGTTGGGCCTGGGTTCCCCTGAGTTTTTTTTTTTTTCTGGATGGGAGTTTTGGGTTCCTCACCACCGTTTGCATATTATTTTGCACTATCTGCCTGGCCGGGGGGGCTGCTTTAGATTTCATACTTGTATTCAATGTGTCTCATGTACAGCTGCTTTGTAACAATGAAAATTGTAAAAAACGCTATATAAATAAAGTTGAGTTGAGTTGAGAATATCTACCGCAAACACAACAGTTACACCTTCTTGAATCCTTCAGTGCAAGTGCACAAATCACAAACTGAGATACTCGTGCACTGCTGTAAATATGGTGCAAAACACATTCACACATCTGCAACAAAAGATGTGCGTTCACAAAGGAGTTTTGCACATCCACAAACTGTATGTGAATTCATGCAATGCGAGTTGAATGTTTTTAAAATATTTTCTCACAATTTGAAGGTTTTATTCTTGCATTGATCAATCACAAACACAAGAACATGAATACAACTGCTTGAATCTGCTGCTGCGAGTCACTGACACCAGTTCACAAACACTCTCATTTTGCACCACATGTGCATGTGGTGCAGGTGTGTGAATGTGTTTTGCACCATATTTACTGCAGTGCACGAGTATCTCAGTTTGTGATTTGTGCACTTGCACAGAAGGATTCCAGAAGGTGTAACTGTGTGTTTACTGTATGAGATAATCAAAAATTTCCAAAGGTCTTCTAAATGCAATTTGCACATAAACATTGCAACAAATGGTTTACACACAAATACATCAACAATCAGCATATTAAAATCTAACAATAATGACAATAAGCAGAATTCAAAAATCATAACTCATTCATGACGTTGCAGCATGAAGTTGTATGTTTATTCTTACCGTTGTTGAGGTTCATACACTCGAGTCTTGATGTATTTGTGTCGGTGTTATAAACTGTTGCAACGTTTATGTGCAGAATGGATTTTGAAGACCTATTTACATCTGATTATCTCTAACCTCTAAGCCAGGGGTGTCCAATGTCAGTCCAGTAGGGCCACAGGCCTGCAGAGTTTAGCTCCAATTTAGTTTAACACACCTGTTTTGAAGTTACTAGTCTGCTTTGTGAGACCTTGATTAGCTGTTCAGGTGTGTTTCATTAGGGTTGATGCTAAACTTTGCAGGTCGCAGGTCACAAGGCCCTCCAGGACTGACTTTGGACACCACTGCTCTAAGCTCTCAGTACAAGAGTAAGATCACAGTTTGTTACACAGTGAGTTTGCTTTGAGGTTACATTTTGACCTCATCATGAGAATTCTGAAAGCTGATTGTGACATTAATCCTCAATATAACACAACAGACAACACAACACATTTCATTACCTGTTGTGGTGATCACTGGTGAGACAGTTGTGAAGGTTTGGTTGATGCTGTTCACATCTGAAAGGTTTTTGATGAAATGCAGTTAATGAACGCACATCACAAATAGAAGGTGTGAGAATCACACAAAAATACAAGAATTACCTGCACAGTATGCACTGTCACATACAGTTGGTTTAACAAACTCATAGACATAATAATTGTCTGGACAGGCTTTGACTCGAATGGGAAATGACTGAAAATAACAGCAGTAATTGTTCCAGTGACCACAAACATGTCTGGTCACCACTCCATCCTCAGGTTTTGGGTGTCCATCACTGAGCCACAGTGGAACATTAGTACCACATCTGTATATTGACACACATGTTTCTGACATTCGAATGTTCTGACCATTAAGATAAAGACGATACCAGCCGACCCAGTTGACATCTATGTCACACATGGAGGATGAAGAATAATAGCTGGTGGATCTTCTTGAATCATTCAGAACAGTGTAGTTGTTGCAGGGGTCAACAGAGACATTACCTGTTGAATAAAAACATTGAGGAAAAATGTGTTGATGCATTTGTGATTACTTATAACTTGTTGCAAATAAAGAATAATTTTGAATATTTTATAATCTTCCCTTTGAGACTTTTGCAGTACTTGTGGTTTAAACTCTCATGAGATGTAGAATTATCATTATATCTTAATGAAAACTATTTTTCTGTTGGCCTACATTAAGTTTTATTCCTCATCCACAATATATCCCCAAAACAGGGTTAAAATGCATCAACTTTGAAATGCGTTTTGAAAAAGCTCAGTTTTCGTTGGTAAAAATGCATCTCGGTGTGGACAGAAGGGCAATATGGAGAGAAAAAGATTCATGTGTAATGCAAATTAGATTATCAGATTCAATTTATCCAACAATCCTGCCACACCGTTATTTCATACTCATGTGCAAATGGTATATCATATGTATGTTTGTTGTACACAGAGATCATAAAAAATCTATAAATAATGTTGACACAATTGTTTTTGTTTTTAGCCTTACTGAGTTCAAAACCTTCATGTGTACAAGAATCCAACTCCATATATCAGACAAGATGTTGTTAAATCTATCACACTTGGATGACAGTTTAAGTAAAAACTGTAGAGATATAACTCACTTAAGATGAATTCTTGTCTTAATAAACTGTTAAAAATGTGTTTTATATTACACAACAGTTCAAGTCAGCAAAACAACTTGAAAACAAACATCTTTTGCTGCACAATGAGTTCAGAGCCGAAATAAAGATTGACTTCCATATTTGGAATTACGAACGAAAGCTTATTTTTTGAGCTGATCTGAGCCAGACAACTGTTTATTCTGAAAAAATAACTTTTGCACATATAGCACTGGACTGTGCAGCTGACTGTTTCTGTATTCTGAATGTAACCACTAGAGGCCAGTAACATACATATAGAGTTATGAAGAAGGTTGTGATGAAGTGTGTCATATGTATCCCTGATAAGAGAATGGTTAGGATGTCTTATTAAAGAGATCATTGTGAATATTCTGTGTGGCTTTACATTCTTATCACAACATAACATCACCCACAAGCTGAAGTTCAAAATCAAGGGACAGTAGCTGAACAAAAACACATATAGATCTCCAAAATAGTGACTTCAGACAATAAACTTATAAAATATAAATGCATACACCACAGTGTTTAGGTGAAGATAGTAATGCTGTTTTGATTTGATTTAGCGTACTCTGAAAAGATGACGTCCGAATACTTGATTTTTTATCATTTAAAGCAATAATTCAATTGGTTTATTCACACAAGAATGATCTCACCAGAGTTTAAACAAGCCCACAAACCCCATTACCATCAATACTTACAATTACAAATAACTTTGTGTGTCTCACTGACAATTAACAGATGTTGATGGTTTATTTATGGTGATAAGTGTTTGCCGTTGTTAGGTGTTATAATTAACTTTTCTTTACATCAACATTTATCCTGAATTGTGTTCAGACGCCTTTGCTGGTTGAGTTAATTATAATAATTCATGTTAAATTATAGTTGAATAATAATATAAATAACCTGCCTTACTGTTTTTATTTATTTTATGGCGGTCAGTTTTGATAAGAACGAAAAGTCTGTAAATATTTTTTTCAGTGCATCTATTTTACACTTACTTGAGAAAACAGAGATGACATTTAAAAGTCCTATTATAACACCTGAAATGAAACACAAATATACAATAATTAACACTTTTATTATCATTCCCATTAATAATAGATTCATGATTTTGAAAACTAAATGAAAACTATATTAATATAACTAAAGTACTGTGTATTGGCATTTTAAATACAAATCAAAAAGTACCTAAATTGATTTAAAATGATCACTCTTTTTACATTCAAATGAAGATTAAAATCATTTGTGGTGACAAAATCAATCATCATTCATTATGTAAATTATTAACAGCCTAACAAAACGATATCAGAAATAATTACACGATATAATAGACGGCTTTGAAATACAAAAACAGGGCGAAACAAACTCACTTTTGAGAAGGATGGATGACATGTTTGATGAATCTGGAGTGAATTTCTATACAAAACATAAAAAAGTTTAATTTCAGGTCTAATCAAACACACGAAGCAATAAAAACAGTCTGTTGTGTTTAAATCTAGGAGCAGGAGACACAACTAAAAACATATAAATACTTATAAATGCTTTCTGCACTCATTCTTTTCAACAGCATGTCATAACCTTTAATAGTCCATTGTTGCAGATACACAAAAATGTATCAAAACATCATTAGTTTTTTATTTGAATCAATATCTTACCTGTGTTTACATATGGTGTTCTACACCCGAGACCAACACGGCAGTAAACTGAGGAAATATTTGTGCGTCAAGATCATTCATTGTAAAGCCTGATAAGGAAATTTACATCCACGTCCTTTTGTTACACATGCGTACTCACAAACACAGGATTAAAGAATAGCCACACGTGTGTATATCAGCGTTTTCCAAAGTCTTTTGTTGTGATTTTCTTTAACAGCATCTAATAGAACAAGCATTATAAAGTAGAATTGTAATATTAGAAAATATTCTTATAAAAAAAAAACTGTAAGTATTCAGTTTATGTGCTTTAGGCATCCTTCCGTCTTCAGGAGACGATGTGTAGCTTCCAGTTTGATCCTCAGATAAACAGATTGTTCTCTTTTCTCAATAAAAAATAATCCACAGTTAAACTTCTGTTGTCATCACTGTTTGAACAGCTGTGTCCCACCTTTTGTAAATAAATAACTATAAAAGTAATGTTTCTAGGCAGATTTGATAGACAATTTCCATTTCTGTCTCATTGATATTTTCCTGCTGAAATTCTGTAACATTTATGCAGGACACAGCTCATATTTGGTGTCATAATTTGAATGCAGGGGGGGGGGGGCATGGTGGCTTAGTGGTTAGCAGGTTCGCCTCACACCTCCAGAGTTGGGGGTTTGATTCCCGCTTCCGACTTGTATGTGTGGAGTTTGCATGTTATCCCCGTGCCTCGGGGGTTTCCTCCGGGTACTCCGGTTTCCTCCCCTGGTCCAAAGACATGCATGGTAGGTTGATTGGCATTTCTGGAAAAATTGTCCGTAGGGTGTGAGTGCGTGAGTGAATGAGTGAATGAGTGCGTGAATGAGTGAATGAGTGAATGAGTGAGTGTGTGTGCCCTGCGATCGGTTGGCACTCCATCCAGGGTGTATCCTGCCTTGATGCCCGATGACTCCTGAGATAGGCACAGGCTCCCCGTGACCCGAGAACGTTCGGTTAAAGCGGTAGAAAATGGATGGATGGATGGAATTTGAATGCACATAATAAGCCTGTAATTACATTTCAGGTAAAAAAAAAAGAATTAAATTATAAAGTAAAGAAATAGTCTGGTTGTAACTAAACCAAAGGCCAAACTAAAAAAAGAAAAATTGTTGCATAAACAATCCCTTAGATGACTGGTAAAGAGTATAAGGGCCTTATTTATGTAGATAATGTGCAACATGTAGTTTCATGTGTGTACTTCTCCAAACATGACAATACACATGAAAATAATCTTGACCTGAAATACATGATTCCTGTTGCTCTTATGACCAATTTACTATGATGTTCCACATTGTGGCTGTGTTAATGTCTGCTTGAGGAATAAATGTGATCTAACATGATCTAAACAAATACAACGATAGAAATGTAATGATGCAAAAGGAACTTTCTTTAAATGTTGTTTATTTTGAAAATACACTATATTTGAACTGCATATAAACATCGTTCAAACACATTCTGATAGGAACTGGTAGCTAAGATATTGACAGGAACTTTATTTAAACAAATTCTACTTGTTCCAATGTTAATCTAGGCAATTTCAATGGAATTAATTTACATATCATAGTTTAAGCATAACATGGGTTTCCTGTAGCTCAGTGTTTAGAGGTCATAGGCACATACTTAGAAACACATGTATAGTATAAGGAAATGTAGGTTGCTTTGGATCAAAGTGCCAAATGTAAAAGTAAATATCAGGCTTTGTTGTGAGAAGCTTTCTCAAACATAACCTGAAGCCCAGTAATGAATTTTGTATCTCCTGTACTGATGGTTAGAAAGTTGGACTCGTGACCAGAAGGTTGCCAGTTTGATTCTCAGGGCCGGCAGGTAACAACTGAGGCGCTCTTGAGCAAGGCATCTTACCCCTACTTGCTTCCCCGGCGCTGCAGTGATAAATGCCCACTGCTCCGGGTGTACGTGTGTTAATTTGACTCAATAAACATATAACATGGTTACCAGTCTTGTTTGAGTTCTTACCAAAACATAAAGCAACAAAAAGAAATTAATAACCAAGTAAATGCAAAAAGGGCATGGTGAAGACAAGTAGAACGCAAAACAATTCACAATCAGTGACATAAGAGTCTTCTCCAAAATAAGAGTGTCTAATCACAGATCCTCACTGTGACATTACATTAACATTTTTACATCTTAAAAAAGTAAATATATATACATCAGCCTTTTTCTTCTGTAAACAGACGAAGGTTGAAGGCTGAAGTGTCACGGATGAAACAAACCAAGTAAGAAACACTTTAAAGAGAGAAACACATGAATCATGCGGATTATTTTTCCTTCTCTCTCTTCAGGATTATGGTTTTTAAAACACTGTCTCAGTTTGTGGTTCTTGGTTGTCCCTGGATTCTGGGTTTCTTCACTTAAGACAACAAGATAAAGGAGTTTGTGTTCCTGATTCTGACTCACAACCAGGAACCTTCATCCATCTCCTCAATAATCAGGTGAATCATCTCTTACATCATCACAGATTCATTCTGCTGTCACATATTTCACTTGAGATCCTCTATAAAGAGAATAACAAAACAAAAAAACGGTGTACCAGCTTACAGTTACCCCCTCCATCCTACACTAAACATATGGAAGAAGCCAGAGAGTGTCAGACTTCTGCCTGACACTTGAATAAAGGAATCAAAATAACCAATTCATGCATGTTTTAACCTGATGACAACATTCTTCTGCTCTTCTCATGTCATTCTTGTTTAAGTCAGACAGCAGTATGTGAAGTGGATGAACGCTCTCTTCCCTGGACTCTAACCCAAAACCATTTGATGTGACCGCAAAACATTGAGGACCAGACTTGAGGGGACCCGTCAAAATAAAACTCCTGTTAACATGAACAACACACCCACACTTAAGTGACATTAAACATCTTAAAGATGAACTTGAATTGATTTTGTGGGCCAGACCTTCTCGTCCAACATCAATAACTGACCTCACAAATACTCATAAAAACAACAACTCCGTATTAGGTATTGAGTGAAGTAAAAGTGACCTATTTGTCAGGTATGGTAACCCATACCCGAAATGTGACCTCTGCTTTGAACCCATCCAGAGAGAAGTGAACACGTACAGCAAGTGGTTTAACCACTTACATAATAATAAGTTGTCATACTTGCGTACAGGAACATTTTACCTCACCAAATAGACAATACCCGGTCACAGTAATTGCCACCATTTTGAATGCCTTTTTCCTGCCAATAGTAGGCACAGTTAATTGTTGTCATGTGTGAGGGGGAGATTGAGTTATGTTTGTTTCTTTGTTAAACGTTGTTCAACATTAATAATTAATAGTTGTTTTGTTGTCAATTTTTATATTATTCTAATTGTTGATCTCTTTGTTACTGTTAAATCTATTTTGAATTTGTCTTCTTTAGATTTCTTTATTATCTTTAACAAATGGTTTAATCCAGGTAGGGGGGGCTTAGGCTTTTAAAGAAGGCGCCTCAGTGTGGTAAAGGGATATCTTAGGCTCGTAGAGGGAGTGGTTGGAAGTTATTGCTCTGTTTTTGGGCCAATTTATTGGTATAGCCAAATGATATTTGCGGATAACTTTAAAGAGTTTTTTTTTAGGTTTTTTTTCTTTCTTTTTTGGATTTTCACTGTAAATACTAGTTGCAGGTATTAGATTAAACACTGAACTTTTGACCTCATCCGCACGTCACTTCATTTTTTCGCCTCCATCTGCCGGTACATTCAGAGCGGTTGTGCTGCTACTGATGTGGCCTCATTGTGGCACCTCTGTCTCTGTTACATGTATCTTCAAACGTACTTTCTGTTAATATAGGCCTACTAATAACAAAAGTGTGTCTCTAGACTGAAACACAATTAACAAGAAAACCTGATTTACAATTACATTGCATAACAGAGACGATGGATGAAAGAGCCAATATTACGTTTGAAAATAAATAAAAGCATATAATAATAAAAATGAAGGATTTAAACTATTTCTTTATGAATAATAAGAACAAAGTATGAATAATGAAATTAATTGAATTGTTTAATATTCTAATCCCAAATTCAGTCTACACATTCTCAAACAAAATTATTATTACACAATATGAATGCTCCTTAGTGACAATAAAAAAAAGAACAAACATACTTTTTAAATGAGTTTGTGGTAGACATTTAAATGTAAATGAGTTTCTTTAGAAACCAAACACAAAAAGCATTGCAATAAAAACAAGAGTCAGTTATAATACATGTAGAAAAGGGGACTCTGTACATTTTCAAACATTATCTGTTATAAGCCGTTTTTCTAATAGGGACAAAAATAGCCCCACTTTCAGCTGAATATTGTGTTACAGAGAAACAGAAAAACAACGGGTTGACATTAAGAAATTTGCAATGTAAAATTCAGTGGTATGATCTTTCTCTTTACGACCGTTCACATGCTAATGATGTCTAGCCATGCAAACACCTTCCACCATCAGTAGAGGAAGTTATCCTTTAAAATAACATGCTGATAATTACATAACCTGAACAACAAGTATAACTATAGAGCCACTTACGGCTTATGTCATTGGCATTTGCTTGAAGCAAAACAATATGAAAATGAGAGGCAGCTCATGGGAGACAAGCACAGATTCAGCTTCATAAGGAGTTTAAAATATCATCTTGTTGTGTTGTTTAGTGCAACAATCGACAAAATACAGTTTACAATTTGATAGTTTAACACATAGCTGCTGCCATTGCCAAACAAAAACACAGACGACAGCTGTAGTTAAACACAATAAAATGAGCACACTGAACAGAAACCATCATCTGCTCAAAATGCTCGTGTTGCACTTCATAACACATCAGATAAAAAAATGACTGTCTTTTGTTGGTGTTGATTATGATTTGGGTTTGTATCTGAAAATATCTCACGTATGCCCAAATCAGAAACTGGGGAACAAGGTTAGTTTTCATGTAGTGTTATCTTTTGAACGCATAGGGTATGCTAGCTAACTTTGATAGCTATAAAACTAGCAGTGAACTATTCGGCCAGAAATGAAACATTAAGGAAACTGTTTGTCATCTTTTCTTTAGTTTTTCTCAAAGTGTTGGGCAGGCCCCATCGATGGGGTATAGGGACATGACAAGTGGGGCGTGAAAATGGGGTATAACCAAACAAACAGAAAACAGGTTGAAGACTAACTGACTATAAACCAAACTTAACAACACTGGACTAGAACTAAACTAAAACACTTACTAGGACTAGACAGCAGAGACAAAAAAAGGAACAAGGATTTTTCAGGGGATGCAGAACGTCATATTTCTAGGTACAGGACAAGATACAGGCACAAGAGACAATCCAGGAGCACAGGACAAATGACATGAGGATATTTGAAGGGGAGACAGACAAAGGATAATTAACAAGGAACAGGTGATGGGTGTTAAACACTAAGGGAAGGCTAACTAGACAAAAGGGCGGGAAACACCTGCAAGACAGAAAAAAAGCACATGGCAAGCCAATATATAAACAAAGCCATGTCTTTCTCACACAAAACCCAAGGCTATGCCATGTCTATCCTTGATTCAATTAACAAATAATTTTGCAAATAAGCTACAAATAAACTTTAACTTAACATGCAGTTTGTGAACTGTGATACATTTAAACCTGGAAGTATTCATGAACACAAAAATTTTGTGACAAGTCATCTGGATTCAAACACACTTCTAGAAGATGGCCAAATGTCAGTTTTATAATTTAGTAAATTGCATTTTGTTACATGCATTCAGTTTACACTGTTATTTTTACATGAATACAAAATCTAAACCAATAGACATCATAACACTATGCATTACCGGTTGTGGTGATCCAGCCTATTCTCATGAATTGCGTATAAATTACACGCGCTGTGCAATAACGTTAAATAAGTACGTCAAAGTTCGATTTTGTGTAATTACAACGTTCCAATTTTTGAGTAATTACATTACACCTATTTTTGCGTGCTTATGATACGCCAATTTAGCTAGTGTGCATATTAAACAGCAATTTATCTCATTAACTTGTCCCCAAACCTAATGTTAATGTGCGTGCATATTATAACCTCTACTCTAACCCAAACTCTAAACCTAACAGTATTATTTTAATTATTTCAGTGTTTCCTCATCATGTTATTTAAAATGACTGTTCTCCACCCAGGTGCACGCAAACATTGGTGTATCATATGCACTCAAAAGCGAACTTTTGCGTACTTATTACACAATAATGTGTTATTTATACGCAATTGATGAGACCAGGTTGGGTAATCATTGGTTTGGCAGTTGTGTAAATTTGGTGAATGCTGTTAACATCTGAAAGTTTGTGATGAAATACAGTTAATGAACAAAATATCACAAATGTATTGAATGAAGGACTGTGGCCCACTTTGTGCCAAGGACAATTTAGTTTGTTTCCTCAACTTGACTCATTTAAATCATCTAAAGAGTCATCTTGATGCTTTGAACTGAGTTAGATTACAGAATGTGAACACTGCTCAATGTCTGTTTATGTGCAAACCACACAGAGAGTGTAAAGTAGTGAAGTAAATGACATAATACCACTCTGAAATGGTATTCAAGCTAGTGTGGGTGTAAAACGCACTACCCTTTGGCATTTTTAAGACATTTGACTCACTTGCGCTCTTCCTTCCTGTCGCATGCGAGCTCTCGAGAACCGTAAAAAACAGACTCACAGACTTAACAGAGGAAAATTCAACAGAGAATTGAGGTTTAACATTTAGAACAACATCACAGTCACAGTGATCAAGGGATCATGTTCAATTCAAATCAAGTTTATTTATATAGCACTTTTCACAATGTGCATTGTTTCAAAGCAGCTTTACAGGAGTAAATAAGAAAAACACAGAAAGGTAAGACACAGCACAGTGCATGATGTTTATAGAACAAGAAAGATCATTCTAAAAAATAATATCTAATAAATAAATAATAAAATAAATGCAGTCACCCGGGAGGTAAGCCAACACTGCCCTGCTGTGGCGAGGAACCCAAACTCCAATGAGTTTTCAGACACTGTCAGTAAATGATCACAGATGATAAACAGATGAATAAATGGCCCCACCAAGAACTGTGCTGCTCACAGTTTTCCTTTTCAATAAATTAACAATAGTTTCACTAATATTTGGGATAATATTTTCCCAAATACATAAATATGAGACATATATAGCTAAAGAATAAGTGGTCATATATGGATAAAACATATGCAGCATTACCAGTGAGGTGATAAGTGTTGGATGGTAGGAAAAGATAAATAATATTTTTTTGGTCTGTTCAATAAAATAATATGTTATAAAGAATGTAGGACAGCAAACAATTCTGGGACAAACAGTTTTGTCTTCCATTGTCATTTATCGGTCAAAAAACTGTTAACAGAGCTCCCCAGAAGTTAACATTTTCAAACGGATCAGCCCAGACATCACTTTTCTGAGCAATGGTAACCACAAGCTCCTCAAAGTAATATATAGGAACATGAAACACTTCTCTTCACTGACACATACAACATAACATGTGCTAAAATAATGTCTGAGACAAATATCACAAACAGCTATGACTGAAAGCAACTAGACAGAATGTCGATTATTAATGTAAAGTTATTTTACCTGATGTGAGTTACAGTACATATGTTGATCTTCATCTGACACGACTGAATGCAAACACAAGTATGTAAAGAGCAGTTATCTGACCATCAGTTTAAAGAGGAAATTGTAACGTCTGTGATCTTCACTATTTCTCTCTGTTCATGTTCATTTAAACATTCAGTTCCTTTCTTTAACTCATGACCACTTCTGTCATTTTACAAAATTAAAAAACATGAAAATGTGGCTTTATTCAGATTTGTTATTTATTTTGTGATACTCAAATAAAGAATAAAGAGAAAATAAACATTACGGTATTTTAAATTCATGCACATTTTCCTTTCAGGACAAACATCTCACATAATTCTCATTAAATCATATGTTTATATGTCTATTAAAACAATACAACCTTTTAAATAAACAAATCAGTGTCTCCAAACCACTTGATAAATGTAGAATTCAATGAATTATTTACACAGATGTGAATGAAGGATGTTTGTGTTGTCAAATCAAAGCTGATTGTTGATGTTTGTTGTCTTCACAGATATGAGGAAGTGTTAAAGAGTAAAAGCAGGGCCGGCCCGAGGCATAAGCGAACTAAGCGGCTGCTTGGGGCCCCCTGGCCACCAGGGGGCCCCCAATCGTTTTTTCTTTACAATTAAATAACTTAAAACAAGTTATTTAAATGAATGAATGAATAAATTAATGAGTATGAATGAATAAATGAAATTAATAATTCAAGATAAGAAATTTCTGATTTGCCGACAACTGCTGCTGTGACTTCCAGCGGTTGAGTCATGCGCAATTGCGCTTAGACACATTTCGTGTGCATTGACAATTCGCGACGGCCCGCAAGTGCGTGCACTGTAATTAATAAATGGCAAGCCATGTCACAAAATACGATGTATCCCTCTGGTGCCGAAAAGAGAAAAGGACAGAGGAGGAGAAAAAAGAGCAATATAAAGGTATGTTTGCATGATTAGTGAAAATTGTGCTCACGTCGCTTGAGGTAGCTGCTAGCCATGACTCGTGATCTTATATAAGCCCTCACCAGAGCTAGAATTAAATCCCCGCCATTAACAGTGAAATATCTTGCATTATTAATATACATTTATCTAGGTGTATTTCACGTATTGATAATAGACATCAGTTTAAGTTGGAGAAAACAGCCGACGGGGAACTTAACCTTATAAGTTAAAGGGATGCCCGCTAGCATTGCTGTGTGTGTTGAAGTGAATGTTAAAATATACCAATACCATGTTGGTTGCACCAATAAATATGAATGTTTGTCTATTATGGTTTTATACAGCTTTCCTGTAGCTCAGTGGTAAGAGCATTGTGTTAACAACGAAAGGTTGTGGGTTCGATCCCAGGGGATTGCAAATACCTAAGTAAAATGTATAGGATAAAGCAATGTAAGTTGCTTTGGATAAAAGCGTCTGCCAAATGCCTAAATGTATTTAAAAGATTGCACATTTAATTTAAATTTTCATTTGCAAATTATTTATTTCTTGTTTTGTGACAGTTTGTATTCAGAAGTTGAAGAGTAAAGTGTTTTATTTAATTATCGTTTGAGTATTTTTGTTCATTTATAATGTAACATTATAGCATGACATTTGTGTCAATAATCTTCAAGCACAGGTGACTCCGCTTGCTGGGAGGGGGCCCCCAAATCAAATTCTGCTTAGGGCCCCCAAGAGGCTCGGGCCGGCACTGAGTAAAAGAGGCTGTTTAACATATTCAATTTCACTCTTCTATTGTGTCATAGTGAACTGAAAATCAGCGTAATGAGGAAACATGAAATAGTGAAATGCCACTGTTTTCTTCCAGACAAACAAGAATATTTGTAAATATAAAAACAAGTGTTTCTAAATATAAAACATTACCCCCCACCAAATAAAGAGTTTCCTTGTGCTAGAGATGATAAAAACACATTCAGACACCTCTGAAGTAAGACTTATACAGATTGACATGTATAATATAAAATAAATGATTCTTCTGTAGTATTTTACTGTAATAACTATTAAAAGTGAAACATCAGGTCCTCAGCGTCTTATGGGGGCGTCTTTGGTGGTTTTGGGTTTGAGTCCGGGGAACAGAGCTCTCATCCACTTCACATACTGCTGTCTGACCTGAACAAGAATGACAAGAGCAGAATGAATTTATGTGTCTAACTTTTACATTTAAGAAGCTTCTGCTGAAACAGATGAGACGGTTGAAGAGATGTTAAGACACATTGTTTTATAATGCAGCTGACGTCAACTTTAAAATGAAGATTGTACAAAGGATTGATTCAATAGATTCACAGCTAAGCGAGAATTAAAATGTTTCTGGTCATTCAAAAGATTAATATAGGTGAAGATATGTCAGAAGGTCTTTAGAAGGTGCAAGTGAGTTGTTGTGGACCTGAGAGACACAAGAATGAATCTGTGATGATTCACCTCATTATTGAGGAGACAGTAGATCAGGAAGATGAAGGTTCCTTGCTGTGAGTTCAGGATCAGGAAGAGAATCTTCACCGCTTTACTGCTCTCAGTGAAGAAACCCAGAATCCAGGGACAACCAAGAACAACAAACTGAGCCAGTGTTTTAAAAAACATCCTCCTGAAGAAAAAATAAAGAATTTAATTCTTACAGCAGACTTATGCAGAGGTTGATTCGAGCCACATTGTTCACTCCAGGTTTCCATCGACAGAAAACAAAAGTCAACAGAGCCAAACTATTAAACACCAGACCCACCGACACAGCCACTAAATTCAACACTTCCATCAGTGGATCAGCCTGAGAAAAAAACATTAAATCAAAATTCCCACTTCATTCATCATCTTTGTATTATCAGATGATATAAATGTCACGTGTACCTCTATGGCCGTGCTGCTGGTTTGCATGATGAGAGCGAATGTTGACAGATGAACACATGAACACACAGTGTAGCTGATGTTTGTGTCTAAAACAGAACAACCATCTACAATCCACTCAGTGATGTTCCAGTACACACACGACATCTTCCCTCCAGACACAAACTCCTTCACATGAAGAGAAAATATTCATGTGTTTTCATTGGTCATTATTTGTGTTGAAAACAAAGACACCAAACAAAAAGAGAAGAACTGACTCTGATGTGTTTGAGGGTGAAGTTGACTGGTTTTGTGAGCTGTTTGTTGGTGGTTTTTAGAAGAGAAAGCAAATATCCCAGATAGCAAATTTTTGCGGCCCAAATCTGGACCACACCTTACTCCCCATAGTTTAATCATCTGGCCCACATATGGCGTGGAATGATGGCACTTGTGCGGTCCGCTCCTGTTCGCCAGATTTGGGCCACAGGCATGCCAAAGCTATGCCACATGTCACACATCAGAACAAATAAAGCAGAGCTGACCCAAATATAATCAACAGTTCAGTTCAATTCTGGCCCAGATTTATCCCAAAACCAACACCTTTCTGTACTCCAGTTTGATAGAATTTGTATTGAGTTTCATTATTATTATAGTGATGATTGAGTTATTAGTTATTAGTATCATTCTTCACACAATTGAAAGCAATATTAATTTTATTGTTGTTGCTTTTAATACAGAGTAAGAAATCAACAAAATGTACACCAAATATACAGACATAAACTACATCAATTAAATGTGCTGAATTTAAATTGATCTAATTCAATTATCTAGTTGCCGTAGGAAATTTGGTCAACTTACCGAGCAGTTTGACAGCTGTGTTATATTTAAACCTGAAATTATTCATGAAACATAATAATCAATTGCGGACACATGGGAGAAATTATAAGCATAAAATAACACGAGACAAGTTAGCTGGATAATGATGAATAGATAATAATCAATTTCTTCAATGTTAAATGTCATAAATAAATGTACTTAAATCAAGTGGAATTAAAAATGTTAGAACAATGAAAACATACCTGTAAAGATCTCATCTGAGCAAAATTCAACAACACAAACACCATTAAGATCTTCGAGAAGAACAGGAAAAAGCAACAACAATATATTGTTTTATATCTTGAGTATTTAGTAAAAAAAACATAACTCCCCAAAGAACCAAACTTAAGGACCCCAATAATGGCGACTTAAAATTGATAATTGCTTTTGTACACGTATGACAGAAATAAAGAGACAATAGTGATGGTTTGTTGTGATAAGATGATAATTGTCTGGATAGGCTTTGCCTCAAATGGGATATGACTGATCCACAGTAACTGAAATCATGACCTGTATGGAGCCCTTTTAAGGACATGGTGGGACACTGTAAAAAATTACACAGATATATACTTAAAAAAATTAAGGTGACAGTATTACACAAAGTATTTTCAAGTACTTTAAAGCAGATTTTTAACGCAATATTCCACAAATAAATTATTTAAGCACATTACATAATAAACTTAAAAAAATCAAGATGAAATACTAATTTGAACTTTTTTAACTTCAGTTGAATATGTTTTAAAACATATATGATGTACAAGTACACTGAGAGTTGACTCAGTACTGAGATTAGCAGCATCACAGTTCACTGTGTGAAAAAGCATGTATCATAGGCTCTCCCACAACATGAGCACAAGCACCACTCTTCAGAAAGATGGTATCCATGAAACTCAGAAATACAAAAAGAATATCTTCTAAATTTTAAAGACAACTGAACAATAGTAACTATCTAGTCTTTCATTTTATTCTATAGCACATGAAATAGAAATGTCTTCACAAAAACGACTCTCCTATAGCTGTCATATGCAGAGCATGCTGGGAACTCTAAATTCACTGCTCAGTTAGGAAAAATAACTTAAATAATTCATGTAGTTCCACCACAAAATAATTAAGTAAAGATCCCTCATACAAGTTTAAGTGGGTTGAACATGATACAATTAAGTTGAATTCACTCAATTATTTGTTCATTTAGAATTCCAAGATATTTGTATAATTTGAACTTAAATTTTGGTTAAAAAAACGATATCACAATTGTATTAAGTAAAATTTACTTAATTAATTTCATGAAATCTACTACGACACAGAATCATTTTTTACAGTGTAGAAAAAAATGAGAGTGAAGAGAAAAATATTTTTTAAAGCTTTTGCGTTATCTCGCAAAATCTTTGCGTTCCCCCGAGAAACATTGCGTTATCTCGCAAACCATCTGAATTCAGAAAAACACTTCATGTTTAATGTCCTGCTGTCTGAGTTTGAGAATAGCTCCGTAAACATTGGTTTATAGACACAGATTCCGGACTAATAACTATTGAGCTAAACGTTCTTATAACACAAATGAAACCTCATTCTACGTAACATAAACAATTAACTTGAACTCAATTTTTCAACAAATCGAGCCCCAGGCGGGAGCCGACTGAGACAAGACCAAAGGGATCCCCTATAGAGGGCAAAACCCGAAGATTATTAGGCTACTAAAAATGGTAATTAACTTCAGTGCTACGTATAACTAAAACCAGTTTAGATTCAGTATGAGGCCATTAATGTGTGATCTGAATTTGGTGAGACTACAGTGTATAACATTAAAGTTATTAATGACAATTATCTTACACTGTAAAAAATGCCCGTGAAATTAACGGTAAAATCCTGTTGTTTTCACACAAAAAACCTGTTATCAGAAAGTGTCTGTAAAAAATACGGAGAAACACTGTAAAATTGTCTGTAAAATTAACAGCAAAAATTCCATAGTTTTTACGGAAAAACCCTGTAAAAAATGCTGTGAAATTAACAGTAAAATTCTGTAGTTTTCACAGAGAAAACTGTTGTCAAAAAACGTTCATAAAAATACGGATAACACTGTCAAATTCTCTGGGAAATGAACAGTGAAATTCCAAAGTTTTCACAAGGAGTT
Source organism: Triplophysa dalaica (assembly GCF_015846415.1). Taxonomy (NCBI): domain Eukaryota; kingdom Metazoa; phylum Chordata; class Actinopteri; order Cypriniformes; family Nemacheilidae; genus Triplophysa; species Triplophysa dalaica. The sequence goes on from NC_079543.1 coordinate 3,157,366, forward strand.
TTTTTAACTCCACAAACACTTTTATTACCTTCACTTACAGACACCACTGTCACTTTATTTCTGTTGCACGTCTACAAAAGTTCTAATTGAAAATTAACACAAGTTTACATGTTGATGGTTTTGTTAAGTCACCATTATGGTGATGAGTCAGGTGGGTGGAAAGCTCAGATAAAGCTAATGCATTAAATTATTTGTGTTGGAGAGTAAGTACATTTTCAAGAGTTTAGGTGGTGCTTTAAAGGTACTTGTTGTTTTCATTCATGATTTTGATCAAATTTAATTGATATACTGAATATCTTTAACAGCACATCTAACACGTGATAAATGTTCTAGCAGATATCTAGAATATAACAGTTTGTCTCAACAATGGTGACAACAGAAAAAACCTCTAAATATAAACGCAATGCATTCTGGGTATCATCAAAGCACAAAACTCATCAATGACTCCCAGCATGCATTGCGGCTGTAAGCTTTTCATTTGTTAGTCACCACTGTTGAGATTCATACACTGATTCTTGATGTCTGAGTCAAAGACGAAATGCAAGGTTTTAAATGGTTCAAAAACTTTTTTGATTGATTGTTGCATGAAATGTGCATTTTAAAAGTAGATTCATTGAGGTGTTTGTAGAAAAAATACAATAAGTAATTAAACAACATCCCTGATAAAGAGTAAATGCCTAATCACACTTTCATTTGATGTGATTTGCTACAAGACTGTGTTTTATATAAAACAATGTCATAGCAGCACAAAGAAAACTGTAAACTTATTTATGACGGCTGAAAGACGCCAACTAAAGCAAACCCTGATCACAAAAACGGTGACTTTAAATAAACCAATAAAGCATCAAGTCATGACTGTTATGCTGCAGTCCCTGTGAAGCAGAAGTGATGATCGTCTTCAGTATTCTGACGTATTTACAAGATGAATAGTGGGTGTGGCTCATGTTTTCCACTGTGAATTGATTGGATGAATAAAAACAGGATGTTCCCGTAATTATACGGTAGCTTGCTGGCAACCACAGCTGCCGGTATTTTTCCGTAAAATCTACGGAATTTGTATTTTCTATCTTTTTTCTGATATTTAATGTTTTGTGAGTAACCACTATGCTGAAGAGTGGAGTCTGTGGTTAAGTCAAGGTCAGGCAATGAGATGCTGATGTCATGCTGCATGTTGCTTTGTTTAAAAATGACTTTGATGTTTTAATAACAAATTACAAAGAAGAAAATTAAGTAAATGTAATGTTTTCACTGCTGTGCATTTGGACCAAGTTTCAATTTTATATAAAGAAATTCTGTTAAGGTAAAAGACTCAAATGTATTAAGTTCATACACAGCTTGAAGTTTTAAACTGGAAAGCTGTTTACGTTCCTTTCCTGTATTTTTTACGGAAGTTTACTGGCAACCACAGCTGCCGGTATTTTTCCGTAAAATTTACGGAACCTTTTTTACAGCGCTTTTCGGTTTTACATTCACTTTGTAGACGGTCTCTTTGGACTACCCCATGTCGCTAGAGATACATTTATATTCTCGTTTTGAGGAAGACTAGGTTGTTGATCCTTGTCTAAGGAATAAAATGTTGTTTGTGTTTTAACAACGTTTAGCTCACAAGTTATTGGTCCGGGAAACTATTATGAAAAAAAGTTTTGCGTGATAATGCGAAAGCTATACAAATATTTGTTCTCTTTCCCCTCATATTTTTCCGACCACCATGTCCATAAAAGGGCTCCATAAACCTGAAACTATTTATGAACATCATAATCAATTACGGCCACATGCGAGAAATTATAAGAATAAACGAAAACATTTTCAAAAACTTTCAGTAGAAATGTATACAATTTTCATTAATGTTAAATGTCATAAATACATGGACAAACACTCGCTTTTAAACATTAGGTACCACATTTAACCTATTCGCACGGGATAAGTACAATCTGTATTATAATAATTCATAATAAATTATAATTGAATTATAATACAAATATCCTGCCTTACTGTTTTTATTTATTGTATGGCTGTCAGTTTTGTTTAGAACAACTTACTTGACCAAACAGAGATGACATTTAAAAGTCCTATTATAACACCTGAAATGAAACACAAATATACAATAGTTAACACTATTATTATTCACATTATTAAATAGATTCATGATTTTTTATGGAAACTATATAAATATAACTGAAATACTGCATTTTAAATACAAATCAAAAAGTACCTAAATTGATTTAAAATGATCACTCTTTTTACATTCAAATGAAGATTAAAATCATTTGTGGTGACAAAATCAATCATCATTCATCATGTAAATTATTAACAGCCTAACAAAACGATATCAGAAATAATAACACAATATAATAGACGGCTTTGAAATACAAATACAGGAAAAAACAAACTCACTTTTGAGAAGGATGGATGACATGTTTGATGAATCTGGGGTGAATTTCTTTAGAAAAAAAAAGAAAAATTCAGGTTTTATCAAACACACACCAAGGTATAAAAACAGTCCGTTGTGTTTAAATCTAAGCAGGAGACACAACTAAAAACATATAAATACTTATAAATGCTTTCTGCACCCATTCTATTTAACAGCATGGCATAACCTTCAATAATCCAAACAAAAATGTATCAAAACATCATTAGTTTTTTATTTGAATCAATATCTTACCTGCATTTACTATGGTGTTCTACACCCGAGACCAACACGACAGTAAACTGAGGAAATATTTGTGCATCAAGGGCGTTTGTAAAGCCTGGTAAAGAAAATTTACATCCACGTTCTTTTGTCACGCATGCGTACACAATCACCATGGGCGTAAATCCCCCTCGATCAATTAAACTCGTATTCTCTATTATCATAAATATATTCTTGTTTACCTAAACTAATTGTGTTGTAAAAAGAAAATACAAACACTAAAAATGCGTTTAAAGTTTAAAAACTGTTGAGTTCCCCCTTCCCTGCCTCTCACAGTGGTTTGGCCCACTGCCTGCTCTCCCCGTTCTTCTCACCTGCGCATTGCGCAACACATTCAAATCAGGTATGAACTCAAGTTCATAGGTGGTTGTTGGACTCTAAGAAGGCTATTTTATTCACTTTACATGTAGTGATTCTCTTTAATGTAGTTGATGCTGATTCATCATTACATTAGTTGTTGCAAAAAAATTATTTTCCATGAATCTTCTATGTTAGTGATTAAAACGTAAGTAAGTTAGTTAACGTTAGCTTGATACATAGGACGCAACACACTGTAACTTACACGCTGCAAAAAAAAAGCTTTTTTGTTCACTTGTATTACAGTATGTGACAGTTCAGTTTTAATATGACTGCAAGTCTGCATAATAAATAAACCTTATGCATATTGTCGCTTAGTGTTGTAGTTACTACAATTTTGACTGTATTATATGTGTTCCCTTTAAAAATTGCTTTTGAGAAATTGTATATGTATTGTCCCCCTCTACTGTTAAATGAGATTTACGCCCATGGGCAGAATACCTCACATCCTCATCAGACTTTAAACTAAGAAAAGTCTTGATCATGTACAGACTCAGTGATCACAAGATCCCGGTAGAGACGGGCAGACACAGACACACATTAACATCATGAGAAGAGCGACTGGAAACAGAGCTGTACTTTTTAATCTCATATCCAAACTATACACACATTAGAGAAACATTCTTACCCAGTTTACTTCAACCGGTTTCAACAAAAGGACAAGATTTCATACATACTAAGAGAAAACTCAAGAAGCTCAAACCTAACAGCAAGATATGTCAAGTCCTGTCACAAGAAAAGATCAACTAGCACAACACAACAAACACTGACACAACACACACAAACTGACACGATGTCAGGATCCTGTTACCCTCACTAAAAGCTTTCACCAATACTTATATACTTTTATTTTATTTTGATCTTAATCTGTATTTGTGCATGGTTATATTAAATTTTCTGTGCATTGGCACCACATTCATTTAAAATCGTGATAAAAACTGATTTAAACTACCTCTGCATTAACCGGTTTTAATGCGCACCTTCCGGCCAATCATCCCATAAAGATCACTACATGCTTTGGTTTGATTTGACTGATATTTCATCATATCAGGTTAGTTGTCATAAGAAATTAAATGACACGTAGAAGTCTGACACAAAAAATCACAAAACACTGTAAAAACAACACATAAAAAAAGAGAGAACTAGGTTTCAAACATTTACGCATTAACGGAATAATAGTCATAAACCAAAAACTGTAGTGAAATATCTTGTATATTTTACAAACACAATAATGTACTATCCCTAAACTTGATTTGTATCATTTAATATACAAAACCTCCACAATATTATCAACTTGATCAAGTCATCACAAACACACAAACTAAACACCATCAGGGTAACATATAGTGAGAAAATGATGGTTTAAACATTAATTCTACAATACTGTTCTTATTGGAGAATTTCACTACGCCAGTATTATAGTGATATTTCTGGGAAATCACCTTGTGTTTTTACACATTTTACTTTTTTTACAGTCTTGTCTTTCTATTGTGTAGTATAAACATTGTCTCACGAGTAAAAACTGTACAACAAAAGCAACTTTAGATTTCATTAGTATTATAAATGTAAAAAAGTTACATGTATAGTGAACACTGATCTTCACCTGACAGGATGGAGCACAAGGAAATATTTGTTTACAGAGCATGTACCTGACCATCAGACTGTAAGGGACTTTTTAACCCCCTGCAGCAACACTTTTCCTCTTTGCCTAATGTTTTATTCAAATGAGTTTCTAAGCACATCATGTACATTGATGATATCTAGAGGTGAAACACAGGAGCAGATAAAGGTGTTGGTCTGGGCTGAACCAGAAATGAATTACTCGTATTCGGGTGGGTTCTGCTTCATTTGTTTAGTTTTTGGCTGACATGTGGCATTGCTTTGGTTTTGCTTGTGTGCAAAATTTGGCAAACACGCTAAATTGCCCAGATGAGGTGATGGGTTCTGAAGTGTTGACCCGATCAATAAATGCCCTATTCACATGGGATTAGAATTATCTGGAGACCTCGTGGGATTTAGAAATTACCTCCACATCTATATTTCATGTGGTATATTCGCACAGGACAAGTGAAGTCGATTTTACTCATATTATTTTACAAACTTATTTCCTAGATAACACGGCCAGGCTTTGTGTAGAGTTCGTACATATATATATTTAGTTGTATGATGTATAATTACATTTTACTCTATCACGCTGGACTAATACTATCACAGACAACCATCCTGCAGGACATCTTCAAGAACAGGGTTGAAACTAGTAGCAGTGACATTATTTTTTATTAAATTACATTTTAAAATTGAAAATATTCATGTGATTCTCTCTGTCTTTGTCCCTGAAAGTGAAAAGGATTTTAGTGGAAGTGTAATAGAAAATAATCTTACAAAGCCCTGAAATGAAAATTCAATACGAACCTTTAGTTAATTGTTCACCATATGTACAGTATGTTAAACTGATAGTACCAGTGATATGAAAGCGTATGCAAGCAGAGTCTCTGTGTATCAGGAAGCATTTATATATTTTCGATAAAAATGTTCATTGAAAATGTACGTTTGGAATACATCAAAATATTATTTTATGCAAAAAAGGGAGAGAGACAGACAGAGAATGAGGGGGAGGCCTGGTCATTTCCGTCTTTATATCTCTGATCATTTCCTGCTTGAATTCTGTAATAAAGATCCTTGGAACGGTCATTATTTGAATACACTCAGTGAGACTTTATTCACATTTCTGGTAAAAACACAACTAGTAATATAAATGTAACAATAATATACTTTTACTTTAGTTTACTCTTAATCTAAATTTAAAAAACAAAAGCTGCTATAGGATTAAACAAAGAAGTATTTACAGCTTTAGAATATAGCATTGTAAATTAGAAAATATTGTAATACATACAATATTTTGCTGCGATGGAATTTAAAATGTAAAACATTGATTGTGCTGTTGTTGTATTTTAGGACATCATATAGTTACAGAATATTAGTTTGTGCTTTAATTTCCTGATCATGAACAGTCTGCTCCTCACTGTTTCACTTTAGGTGCTTCTGGCTTTGGGTCCACAGAAGAGAGCGCTCATCCACTTCACATACTGCTGTCTAACCTGAACAATGAGAAGAGACGAAGGATGTTGATATCAGAATAATAAAAGATAAGTAAATGGATTAATTAGGTTTTGTTTTATTCAGGGGTTAGTCAAGTAAAACATTTTTCTAGATGTGTTATTCTCATTATACGATATCTGAATGGAAAACAATTTCATGCGGAAAGTATGATGTCAGAATGAATCTGTGATGTTTCACCTCATTATTGAGGAGACAGTAGATCAGGAAGATGAAGGTTCCTTGCTGTGAGTTCAGGATCACAAAGAGAATCTCCATCATCTTATTGTCATTAGTGAAGAAACCCAGAATCCAGGGACAACCAAGAACAACAAACTGAGCCAGTGTTTTAAAAACCATAATCCTGAAGAGAGAGAAAGAAAAATAATGCACATATGTTAATTTGTTCATGTGTTCGTGTTTCTCTCTTTAAAGTGTTTCAGACACAATGTTTCTTACTTGGTTTGTTTCATCCGTGAAACTTCAGCATTCAGCTTTGAGAGAGTTGAGTTCAGACTGATGATGATTCTGATGAAGAGAATCATGTTTATCTGCAGGAAAACAGTGAAGAAATTAACACTTTACTTTTTTTTGAATACATAATAATCAGAAACTTAAACGTACCGCAAGAAGGACACAAACTGGTCCTAGAAAACTCCAGATGAAGCCTTTCTCCACTTTAATCCAGCATCTGTTCATTTTTAATAAGTAATGAATGACAAAAACACCTTTAATTTATTTTTTATTTTAATTGATCAGAAGAACTCACCTCTCACTGCCATAGCCTTCAGGAACCAATCCAACAGATACGCCCACTATAACCAGAGCAATCGCATATCCAATCACAATCAAGAATCTGCTGCTAAGCACCGCCCTCTGTCTGGAGCTGATCTGTGATAGGTTCTTCACACAGATGTAGAGCAGCACAGCTTCAATGAACATCCACACAAAGCAGGAGAGAAAGAGAAAGTGTAGAAATCCTGACAGCACATTACACAACATCTGAAGAGAGAGAGACAATATTAAATCATTTAAATAAAAAGTATTAAATATAAATATGATCTGATGTAATAATTGTCACCTGGTCAGGTTTGATGTGTGTAAGGAATTGTTGTGTGAGTAAGAACAGAAGATGAGCCGACAGCAGACTGATGCAGAGGTTGATTCGAGCCACATTGTTCACTCCAGGTTTCCATCGACAGAAACCAAAAGTCAACAGAGCCAAACTATTAAACACCAGACCCACCGACACAGCCACTAAATTCAACACTTTCATCAGATGATCATCCTGAGAAAAAAACATTAAATCAAAATTCCCACTTCATTCATCATCTTTGTATTATCAGATGGTATAAATGTCTCTTGTACCTCTGGTGCTGTGCTGCTGGTTTGCATGATGAGAGCGAATGTTGACAGATGAACACATGAACACACAGTGTAGCTGCTGTTTGTGTCTAAAACAGAACAACCATCTACAATCCACTCAGTGATGTTCCAGTACACACACGACATCTTCCCTCCAGACACAAACTCCTTCACATGAAGAGAAAATATTCATGTGTTTTCATTAGTCATTAGTTGTGTTGAAAACAAAGAAAGAAAAAGAGAAGAACTGACTCTGATGTGTTTGAGGGTGAAGTTGACTGGTTTTGTGAGCTGTTTGTTGGTGGTTTTTGGAAGAGTAGCTGAGATGACAGTGGACATCATGGTTTTAACTGATGTGTTATCTGATGTGTTGAAGAATTCTGCCTTCAGTAGATTCTCCATTGTGGTGTAACTCATGAACGCCACTGCAGCTGATCCTGATCCTGGAATAAGACAAAACGACAGAACCATTTCATTTAAATTTCAAAAAAACGTTAACATGATATAGATTCAATGGCATTAGCATTGAAAATTCAACATATTTTACACACCCGTCTCATTGTTATTCTTGGCAATTCCAATGAGGTCAATGTCCACAGATGCATTTGTTGTGTCGAGCTGAGGAATTTCATTTAATGTGACCTGTGGTCCAACCATGAAGACTTGTGCCTCTGATTCACAAAATATACTTTTATGTCATCCACAACATCAAGATGTATATCATGTAGACCTGTAGACCATGTAACTTTACAGTAAAATTTTGTGTTTAATTCATAACTGTGTCTCTCTTACCTACAGAGTCACGAGTGAAACTGACATTGTCATAAGTGTTTGTCGGCTTCACCAACATGGAGACGAGCTTCTCGCTGGCTTTTAACACCTGGTTTCCTTCTGACTTTAGTTTATTTGGGTCACTTGATGATGAGTTGGAAATCTTCTCTGAAGTATTAAACACCAGATCCAAAAGTTCTGTTACATCCTAATGCAGAAAGAGAAACGCCATAAAAACATTTCTCAACATTTGATTATTATATTTTTTCACGTTTCCTTGATGGACTTACAGCTAAAGGGAGAACTGTAATATTCTCTATCTGGTTAAGGAGATTCTGTATGCATGAGGTCTCCTGTTGATAAAAACACAAAAGCATATTCAGTATTTTAGTCATGATGGTCCTCAGTATCTGTGTTGGTTATGACACTCATGTTTTAAGACAGTATTGTGTTGAGTTAATTTTTTTTTTTTAGTTCTCACAATCGAAAGCAATACAAAGTTTATTGTTGTTGCTTTCATAAAGAGAGAGAAATCAATGAACATTACACAAAATATACAGACATAAACTACATCAATGAAATGTGCTGAATTTAAATTGATTGAATCTAGTTGCTGAAGAAAATTTATCAACTTACCGAGCAGTTTGACAGCTGTGTCATATTTACACCTGAAACTATTCATGAACATATTAATCAATTATGGTCACATTTTACAAATTAAAAGCATAAATGAACACGAGACAGATTAGCCAAATGTAGATGAATGTGGATAATAATCTGGATTCTGTGCAATTTATGAGAGATGAGTTCATTGTAAAAAATTCTGCAATATTCCATCTGACAGGGAATGCTCTCAAATCATTCAGTAGAAATTAATCAAAACTTTTGCATTTCCAGCATTTCATCAAAGTCAAATGTCATAAATAAATGTAATGAAAACAGAAGTTAGTGAATTTCTTTTAGAAGAATAAAAACATAATTGTTAAAATCTCACCGGAGCAGAACCATATAACAACACAAATACCATTAACATCTTCGAGAAGAGCAGGAAAAAGCAACAACAAAATAATATTTTTTTATCTTAATTATTTAAATTGTAAAAAAATAACTCCCCAAGAACCAAACTCAGGACCCAAAAATGGAGACTTAAAATTGATAAGTGCTTTTGTACACGTATGACAGAAATAAAGAGACAATGGTGTTGGTTTGTTGTGATAAGATGATGTTGTTTGTGTTTTATTCTTCTCTGGTGAGATCTTGACTGATTTAATGTGTTCATATGTTATGTACTTGTTATGACTTGATGTTCATCTTAAACTGTGTGACTGTCAGTGTTTGATTGTATTTGAGTAATTGTCTCATTTGCTTCCATTTATTTTTCCTAAAGAATTTTTAGGAGAAACATCTCAGACAAAGTCAATATTTAAATTAAACACAACTGAGATCTCCACCAAATCTCTTGAGCTATGAAAGAGCAACATCATGAGCAGTAACATTGTGTACATTATTCCTCAATATAACACAACAGACAACACAACACATTTCATTACCTGTTGTGGTGATCACAGGTGAGACAGTTGTGAAGGTTTGGTTGATGCTGTTCACATCTGAAAGGTTTTTGATGAAATGCAGTTAATGAACACACATCACAAATAGAAGGTGTGAGAATCACACAAAAATACAAGAATTACCTGCACAGTATGCACTGTTACATATAGTTGGTTTAACAAACTCATAGACATAATAATTGTCTGGACAGGCTTTGACTCGAATGGGATATGACATGAAATAACAGCAGTAATTGCCCCCATGAACACAAACATGTCTGGTCACCACTCCATCCTCAGGTTTTGGGTGTCCATCACTGAGCCACAGTGGAACATTAGTACCACATCTGGATGTTGGCACACATGTTTCTGACATTCGAACGTTCTGACCATTAAGATAAAGACGATACCAGCCGACCCAGTTGACATTTCTGTCACACATGGAGACAGTAGAATAGCTTGTTGATCTTCTTGAATCATCCATCACAGTGTAGTTGTTGCAGGGGTCAACAGAGACATGATCTGTTTGAAGAAACCATTGTTTTTTAAGGTTGAGAGCCTTCATTTCTCTCTTCTTATGAACATGAAACATTTTGTCCAGACTCACATCTCATCAAAGGATTAAACAACTTCAACACCAATACCATTCACACATGTACACAAACTTTTATTGAAAATAAACACAATATTGGCGTTTTGACAAGAGCTTTTATTCATGGAAAAAGTAAAGTGGTTTTTAATAAGTGAAAAAGGTAATGGTGTTTGTGAAGTAAGTGCTTGATATTTTCATCTGGATCTAGACAGATTTGTTGTGTTCATCTTTCATTTGCCTTGCAGGGTTGATTTCAGGTTGTGTGCTAGTTTTACTTAATTTTAAGCAACATCACATCATTAAATTCATTAAAAGTAAAAAAAGTAAAAAGTAAAGTCCTTACTATGATCAGAATGCTAGCACAAGCACTTTACAGGCCGCCAGTAGGCTGTCAGTGCAGGGCCCTCAAAATTTTGCTCAAGGGCAAGCGCTGTCTGTACACGGGCAAATCTCACCTCATCACCCAGTGTTGACCTGTTTAAATGTTGATCACTTTTGTATCTGCTATTAATGTAGAAAAATGTTAACATTTCAACAATCCATCATTACTGTGATCATTGTTTGCTTTATTTGGGCTCGCGACTCCTGATCCTTAAACCAAGTTTTATTTGGTCTACAGTGTTCAAATGCATTTGTTGTTGCAAAGAAAACCACCATTCAATGAGTTAATAGTTTGTTCTGATGACAGGCAAATAAACACTTTCTTTTGTCTTATTTTGTGGAGGAATTTGTGTGATTCTACAGTTTCAGATTACAGCAGTGTTAGAACTGTCTTTCATATTACCAGAAATTACCTAAATATATTTTAAAACTGTGCGAAAACTCAACCAATTAGACATGAAGAATCAGTGTATGAAACTCAACAATGGTGACAATAAACAAAATAAAACTTGGTAACATCATGGTCCGAAACTCATGCATCACTCCCAGCATACATTACAGTTGATCTGTTTATCTGAATTAGTTTGATGATTGTCAAAATTATTGCGGTTTGTATGATGAGTGTTGATGTCTAAGTATGTTAGGAAGCCTTTCTCTTTAAATACCTCACAATTTTCCCCAGAAGCAAAAGGCTTAATTGCTTAAAAGCAAATTGTTTATCAGTTCAACGCTAATATTTTTGAAACAATCATCAATAAATTAAATAATTTCCCAGTATATCGTGTCTAAAACATCTCTTATATTAGGCTTCCTCAATGCATATGTGTTTATTCATCAATCAAGCACTGAAGGAACATTAACTTAATTAAAGTCAAGAGCGAACTAAATCAAACACTGATCACAATAATAGTGGTTTGATGAACAATCAACATTAATAGCGAGTGCAAAAGTGATGATCATTTCATCAAATCAACAGTGGGGGCTGAGGGGCTGTACATGCAGGACCAGCGCTAAAGGGCCGACGTTTTGTCTGTGAGTAAATTCTCAGGGTCTCTGCTGGAAGGCCTTAGGCTAGTCTTAAGTGAGCCTGTAAAGTGCAAGTGCAGGCTTGCTTGCAGGGATGGACAAATCAACAATTTTAACATTATGTTTGTTTGCTATCTGGATACTACAGCCCTAAGTCTCATGTGTTCACAGACGGGTGTAAGATATTTGAAGACAGACTTAAAGTAGATTTACCTGCACAGTATGCAGAACAGCTGTTAGGTGGTTTAACAAACTCATAGACATAATAATTGTCTGGACAGGCTTTGACTCGAATGGGATATGACTGATAAGAACAGCAGTAACTGCCATCATTGCCACAAACATGTCTGGTCACCACTCCATCCTCAGGTTTTGGGTGTCCATCACTGAGCCACAGTGGAACATTAGTACCACATCTGTATGTTGGCACACATGTTTCTGACATTCGAACGCTCTGACCATTAAGATAAAGACGATACCAGCCGACCCAGATGACATCTCTGTCACACATGGAGGGGGAAGAATAATAGTTTGTGGACCTTCTTGAATCATTCATCACAGTGTAGTTGTTGCAGGGGTCAACAGAGACATGATCTGTTCAATAAAAACAATGTTATACCAAACCCTTGCCTTTCCATGAAGCTTAAAGTGAACAAAAAGCAATAGATTTAAACAGAGCTCTTCCAGTGAATATCAATACTTCAATAGATTCACTACAGACACGACACAAATGCACCACAGACACAAAACAAGAGGCAAGCTGTTCAGATTTGTGACCCAGTCTGTAAAAATTCTCAAAATCTAGTTTAGAGATAAAGAACATCAGCCATAGTTTCACTATAATCTCAGTATATTAAAGATGTTTAGGTTATTTTTTTCACAGAATGTTCTTTACATCTTGTATGATGATTTATGTTGAAAATTGCAAATCACCATAAAACTAATTCAGCTGCAGGGTTTTCACAGACAGAGTCACATTTATGGTTTAGATTCAATATTTAATTGACACATCAATCAGACCGTCTGCAGAACACGTTTACTCATTTAACTGTAATCCACTCACAACACCACAGAAAACACAACACTTTACATTACCAGTAGAGAGGATCCCTGATGTCACATTGATGGCGTTTATGCTCTGAACGTCTGAAAGATTTAAGAAGTTAATGAACAAAGACACAAACATAACATGTATAGACACATTTAAATTGAATATTTAATATCATTACCTGCACAGTATGCACTGTTACATATAGTTGGTTTAACAAACTCATAGACATAATAATTATCTGGACAGGCTTTGACTCGAATGGGATATGACTGATAAAAACAGCAGTAAGTGGCCGCATGACTACAAACATGTCTGGTCACCACTCCATCCTCAGGTTTTGGGTGTCCATCACTGAGCCACAGTGGATAATCAGTACCACATCTGGATGTTGGCACACATGTTTCTGACATTCGAACGTTCTGACCATTAAGATAAAGACGATACCAGCCGACCCAGTTGACATTTCTGTCACACATGGAGACAGTAGAATAGCTTGTTGATCTTCTTGAATCATCCATCACAGTGTAGTTGTTGCAGGGGTCAACAGAGACAAGATCTGTTCAAAGAAACCATTGTTTATTTAAAGTCCACAGCCCTCGTTTCTGTCATCTACTGTACATGAAACATTTGTCCAGACCCACATCTCACTGGAGGATTAAACAACTTCAACAACAATACCATTCACACATGTACACAAGCTGTTTTGTATTTAACAAGAGGAAAAAGTGAAGTTGTTTGTAATAAGTGAAGGAGATAATGATGTTCGTGAAGTTAGTGTTTGTTATTTTCATCTGGATCTAGACAGATTTATTGTGTTCATCTATTATTTGCCGTTGATTTCAGGTTGTGTGATTGTAGTTGTTGTACTCCATTTGAAGCAACTTCACATCATAACATTGATCGTTTTAGCATTATGCTAAGAGAATGCTAATTGTGTTATCATCATACTAGCAACATGCTAATTGTGTTAACATCATGCTATCAAACATGCTAAGCATGTTATCATTATTCCAGCAACATGCTAATTGTAGTAGGATAATTTTAGTAAACATGCTAATCATGCTTATCGTGTTAAATTATGTTAGCAAAATGCAAATCCCGTTGGCAAAATGTTAGCAACATGTAAATTGCGTATATCTTCATGTCATCAAATGTGGATAGCGTTATCATCATGTTAACAATTTAGCATCAATACAAACTAAAACATGATAATTCATCTTAACAACATACTAAGACTGTTTTTTTTCAACTCTAGCCTGGTTTTTATACACTGGGTTCATAAAGGACGAGTTACATAAGCATAGCTGCTAACCTAGCCAGCAAAGACAATGGTGCCCGGATAGGTTTGATGTGGGCTGTCTTCTGGTTCTCATCTGGTTTTGTCCGCGGGTTCCATGTAGGCCCCACATGTGTTAGCCAAGATGAAATAAACACTGCTTAGTGTCCATACTACAGACTGCTAAAATGTGACACTGAAAAGTTGCAGTTAATGAGATAATGAAGTGATAACAAGCAGAATCACTGATACACACAGAAACAACAAGTATAGAAATAAAAACAACTGACTTCAGCCACAATCCAACAAACACCATGAACATCTTTATATTATTGAAAATAACTGGTTTGATGTCACCATTCTGGTGATACGTGTTTCTTTTAGTAGGGCAGTTTGACTCTTAATTGTTTTAATGGTAGTGTTTCTTTGATGGCTGTAGCCAATATTATTCTGTCAAGAAAATCACGAAAGTCCATGAACTTATGCATTTGGCTCTTTTATGGAGAGTGCGCAGTTTTTAGGTTCTGATGAATTTATATCAATGAAGTTTTTGTAAGAGTGATTGTATAATATTTATGTATTATATTGTGATCAATCATGTAAATGATTGCAAGCTCACCTTTGACAAGGAAGTATGAGTTAAAAAATGTTTTATACAACTGCAAAGATTATTCGCACACAAATATCAAGAATCAGAAAATGAATCTCAACAATGGTAACATGTTTCATGCTGTAATGTAATGCATCATACAAAACTCATCCCTGACTATCAGAATGCATTGCAGTATGAAGCATGTCACCATCCTTGAGGTTCATATGTGGATTCTTGATGCCTGTGTGAGGGCAAATATAACCGATGTCAATATGTGTAAAAAATGTGTTCAATGCTTTGCTGTTATTTTCTTAATTCTTTGCATAACTGATATATAAATCACTTAAAGAATCACTAATACAGTCATCAGAGAGAAATTAAGAATAAAAAATGATGAGTCAAACATCAACACTAAAGCAAACACTCATCACATAAACTGTTATTTTCATTAAAATATTAACAGGAAAAAACTCTCTTTATTCTGAAAACATAAATAATTAAAGATGTTAATTGTGTTTGTGGAATTGTGGCTGAAGTCAGTTGTAGTTCTCGTTGTTTCTGTGTCTATCAGTGATCCTGCTTGTGTTATCACTTCAAACCCATCTGTGCCTCATGTGTCTTTGCTGGCTGGGAAGTTAAGACTATGTCTTAACAACTGGTCCCACTGACTAGTGATCAGTTTGGACTAATAAATCGTACTTTGTTTTTATTTAAAAAATTCCAATCTACCTTTTTATGTGACCGACTTAAATAAGTTATGACCAGATTTGAGGAAAATTATTGGATAACTAACTTTTCAAAGCAGCTTATGCAACCGGCCCATAATGTTTGTTTCCATCATGTTAAAAATGTCTAATTTAAAACTTTTCAAACTATTTTAAAATCTTCGGCATAGGCTTTGTCAAGCCAACATTACGTTTGTTATCAAACTATGTATTTACTATTATTTTTATGATAATATTTCAACAATTTTAAACATTAATTGCAGTTTCAAAAGTGATGTTGATTTACTCTCTTAAACATGGACAAATCAAAAATTGTAACATTATGTTTGTTTGCTATCTGGATAGGCCAAAGTCTCATGTGTTTAAAGACGGGTGTATGATTTTTTAAGACAGACTTAAAGTAGAATTACCTGCACAGTATGCACTGTTACATACAATTGGTGTAACAAACTCATAGACATAATAATTGTCTGGACAGGCTTTGACTCGAATGGGATATGACTGATAATAACAGCATTGATCGCTCCAGTGACCACAAACATGTCTGGTCACCACTCCATCCTCAGGTTTTGGGTGTCCATCACTGAGCCACAGTGGGACTTGTGTACCACATCTGTATGTTGGCACACATGTTTCTGACATTCGAATGTTCTGACCATTGAGATAAAGACGATACCAGCCGACCCAGTTGACAGAAGTGTCACACATGGAGGATGAAGAATAATAGCTGGTGGATCTTCTTGAATCATCCATCACAGTGTAGTTATTGCAGGGGTCAACAGAGACAAGATCTGTTAAATGAAAACATTGAGATCAGATGTTTTGATGCGTTTGTGGTTACTTATGTTATAACTTGAAGAAAATAAAGAATGGTTTTGGCTATTTTATAATCTTCAATTTGAGACATTAAAAGTACATGGGGTATAAATTGACATGAGATGTAGACTTAAATCACAAAAGCTTAACGAAAACTATCGAACTGCAGGCCTACATGAAGTTTTATTCTTCATCCACACTACAACCAAAAACAAGGGTTTTCAAATGTGTCCACTGTGGAGTGTGTTTTTGAAAAGCTTAGTTTAGGCCAAAACGGAAAAAAAATGATTTATGTGTACTGGACATTAGATTATAAGATTCAATTTATTCAACAATCCTGCCACACTGAAATTGGATACTCACATGCAAATGAATTTGGTATAGCGTATGTAAATATGTTAGAGAAAGAGATAATGAAACAAATAAATTAATAAATAATGTTGACATAATTGTTTATGTTTTCAGACCTCGGTTGAAAAGCAACATGTGCACCAGAATGCTTCTCCATGTCAATATATCAGACACGACATTGTAAAATCTTTCACACTTGCACAACAGTTTAACTAAAAACTCACTTTAGATGAACTCTTGTCTTAAGACACTGTTAAAAATGTGTTTTATATAATACAACAGTTCATCAAAGTCTGCAAAACATCTTAAAAACAAACATCTTTAGCTGATCACAGTCACAAAAGAAAAATCACCATATTAAGTAAAAATGTAAATACATAATACAGTGAGATATTCTGTAAGTAAGTTATTAACCAAATATTTAATTTTAATTAAAAAATAATTTGATAACTTTATAGAATGAATATAAAATAAATGGTGAAATAAACTTCCTGAGTATGTTACATGACTTTGAACGAAAAATGTTTTTTAACAGTGCACCTGGTTTACACTTACCCGGCAAAACAAAGATGACAGCAAACAGTTTTATTATTATTGTTAGTTTTATCATTTTATTAACACCTAAAATGAAAAACACAAACATACAATTATTAACAATATTACATTTGTTGTGTAAAATTAAACAAATGTATCTTATATAACTAATATCTTGTAACGCAATTTTAAATATGAAACCAATAACTAACCAATAATTTGGTAATGGTATCACTTCAGCTTTAAGGAATATAGTTAAAGACACAGTTGTATACTGCTTTTATATACATATTAAAAATATTTTTTTATGGTGATAAAATATAAAGTTATTTCCAAACAAAAACAAAACTATTTAAAATAATGAATTGATAATAATAATATTTGATGATATTACAAACTGCAAATCGTGGCAAAACAAACTTACTTTTGAGACGGGCGGATGATATTTTTCTAGACAGATGAGTGTGTAGATCCAAAATCAGGTGTTAAATAACTTTAAAGGATGTAAAACATATTGTTAGTTTCAGTCTTATAAAACACACAAAATGGAAAAGAGTCTGTGGACTTTAATCCAGGAGCAACACAACTAAAAACATTAAGAGTGATTCAAAGATAAAAATAAAGAGGAATGGACAAATGACTTGCAAGACAATTGACAATAATAACAAGTTTAAATTGACTTAATTGTGTTAAAAGATTTTTAATACATTTCTATTTAGACAGATTCAAACTGCTTTAATCAATACATTTGCTGTTTTATTGCATCAATCCTAAGTGTTACACTATGTCAAAACCTTTAGTTCAATAGATTGCTGGGAACAAGAACTTACTTTTAACAAAATCAAATCCAGATAAACACAAATTCTGTATAAATGCTGATGGTTGATCATCATTAGTTTTATATTTGGGAGAATTAGAATCTTACCTGAGTTTACATATGGTGTTCTGCACCCGAGACCAACGCTGTCGTTAACTGAGTGAACAGAGTAAATATTTGTGTGTTTATCAGCCTGACAGGGAAATGTACATTCAGGCTCTGTTTCCTCTTTGAAGAGAAAACACACATGGACAAATCCAAACACAAACATGAAAAAAAAACTTTTATTATTTCACTATTATATGTTTTGTAATACATTAGCATATATTCCTAAAAAAAGTTGTTGGTTAAACTTAATTTTATTATGACTCCCTTTCCACACTATTTAATTGGTTTATCTGAACTGAGGTGAATTATACAGACATGTATATTGTACTCTCATCGCATATATTTATTTAATTTCAGAAAAAAATATTTCTTATGTGTTAAGCCAAATAAGTGCTGCAATGTGATACTCTTGTAAAATTAAACATATTTTATCCACATGCAAGGTATGGAGCAACTAGGGAGCATCAGAGGATTTACAGCTCCTATAGTATTTACTCATTGAGTTAAGCTGGACAAACCTATGCCATAAACTAGCTTGTCGCGAACCTAAATAAAACTTGGGTGACCTCCCCAAAAATCACAGATAACAGAAAATCTTCTGAATTTTTTGCATTACAGAACAGTAAAACCTAACAAGACTCATTATCTTCACAAAAACACAAATACAATACAACTTTCACCCGTAGGGTGTGAGTGCGTGAGTGAATGAGTGAGTGTGTGTTCCCTGTGATGGGTTGGCACTTCATCCAGGGTGTATCCTGCCTTGATGCCCGATGACTCCTGAGATAGGTGCAGGCTCCCCGTGACCCGAGGTAATTCGGAAAAAGTGGTAGAAAATGGATGGATGGAAATCCAATCATAAGAGCAAAGCATGCTGGGAACTCAATCCGCTGTTTTGTTTCAGTTAATTTAATTGAATAAATGATTTGTCGAATGGGTCCTGTAGTTGTAGGTTGTTGCATTGAAACCCTCTATAGATAATATACACTAACACTTGAGTAAGTGTTGAGTTACATCCAACTGCATTGATAGTTAGATAGAGTTTTTAGAATCAGAATTTATTTCATTATGGTTTTACTCCTGAAATGTGGCGCATTTCAGTCTTATTCATTTTGTATTATGTTAGGTTCTGAACTCAACTTTAACAGTTGTGAAAAGAATATTTGCTTATTGGCCTCTATAGTAGGTGTTGGTAGTTTTTCACACTAAACAAAGAAAGAATTCATGTAAATTGTAAGATATTGTCACTGAAGAATATATAAAAACATTTTGTTTCAATTAAAAAAGGATCCACCGTTCAGCTCACAAACTGTATGAACAGAGTTTTGTAGTGAGTGTAAAATAATAATAATAATAAAATGTTTCTAGAAGCAAAATATTATTTTGATGAGGAAATAAAGAGAGACAAATAGCCGACAAGGAAGGAGCACTGTTCCATATCTGTCTGTATCTCTTGATGTTTTCCTGCTGAAATCATGGAACATTCATGAACGGTAAAGTCCCTCTAATGGTTCTTTGTCATCATTTGAATACGCACAATATGCTCTTGTTATTACATTTCCAGTAAACAAAAACTATAGTAAAAAAAATTATAGAAACAGCCAGGTTTTAACTATGAATCAAAAGACAAAAGCAAAATAAATTGTTGAATTGCATTAATTCATTAAACATAAACACCATTAAACACAGGATGTTGTAAATGATTGAGAGATTGATGACTGGAGGGATTACTCTGACTGCTAAATGCACAGAAAGTTAGATAGAATACAAGGTAAATACATTTTATCTTTTTTTTTTTTTTTTTGACACACCTAGACAATACTCATCATACAGTCCTCAACAATGGTGACAATCATCAAACGAATTCAGACAGACAGATTAAGTTCAATGCATGTGGGGAGTCATGAATGAATTGTACTGTGATGTTACCCAGCATTCATTGCAGCAAGAATCGTGGCCCAGATGAGGTGGTATGGGGAGTAAGGTGTTGGCCGGATTTGGGCATCTTGAACTCATCACATACTTAAATGAAAACGCCTTTGCTACGTCATCAGCCATTTCTTCTGCTCTCTACAATTAAGATATGTATTCATCAAACCACTGACAGCAATATGAACAGCACTATTTATAATAAGAGTAAAATAAAAGTAGGCATACAATGAATGACAGTGGCATAATATATTTTTTTAATGCAGGAAAATTAAAATGATGCCACATATTTTCAGAACACCATGGAGTGACAATTATTTTCTAGTAGGATTGACAGCGGAACAGACGGATAAAGCACTAAGATTCATTTTAGCTCGGTTGTTAGCATGCTCCGGATACCGGACACACCATGGAAAATCCCATCTTAATCCCTTACAATACATTCACCTGTGTTTTGTCAGTTTTATAATCTGGAGATGGAGATGGTGGTCTAGTGGGTTAAACCACTGAACTGGTAAATAAAAGGTTGCTGGTTCAATCCCAGCAGCCATCACCAGTGTGTCCTTGAGCAAGACACTTTACTCCATGTTGCTCCAGGAGGATTGTCCCTGTAATAAGTGCACTGTAAGTCACTTTGGATAAAAGAGTCTGCCAAATGACTAAATGTAAATGTAATCTTGTGTTTGTTTATATATAGTGCTTGTGTTTCTTGTATCAGTTGTCTGTTGTTGTTTGTAATGTAATGTGTTCTCTGCCTTTGGTTTCCACGGATGTTGCTTTCATATTAAAGACTTGGATACTAGACCCCCTCATCATTACAGTTGTTCATGTTTGCCTGTAATATTCAGCGTTCTCTCTACTGTATTTCAGAGAGTCAATGCCTTTATTCGATGTATATCAAGGCTATTTAAATCCTGTCGTGGAGGGTCCACGATCTGCATTTGTGCTGCTTTCCGGACACCTCAGATTTGTGGTTATTTCCACCTCATCCCAGAAATTATTTTAGTAAAAACTTCTAATGTTTTCAAGTTAATGAATCATTGATGACAATAATGTTTAATGGAATATTTATTCAACTGATGTGTAAGACTCCTAGAATTTTTTTTCATCTTTAATCAATCCCACAGTACCAATAGCTCATATGTGCATCACACTTAATATTAACGTATTTTAGTTCAGGAAATTGCATAAAAAAATATGAATGTATATGACAATACCCCCACCCAGAAAAAATATATTATTAAGTATATGAAAGTCAATTGATTTAGATGAAATTCACTGAGCGCTGTAAAATATGGTTATACAACATATTTACCAGAACAATGTACAGAGAGAAAACCATTTTACAGAAAAGTGGAAGAAAAAAAACAATTCTGCACACAAAAAATAATTTATGCGGCATAATAAATATCACATAAAAAAACTGTTATATTAACTTAATTTAAAATTCTTTTTTTCAGTGTTACAACAGTTACTTTCTCTAAAATGTACCTATATTATCTGCATTTATTTATTGTATAATAATAATTCAACTACCAAATTATATTTTTAATATGCATTTAATATGTTTGGTGAATTCTAACTGAGTGAAACAGATTTGCTTTTTTTTACTCATTCGATTTAAACAGTACATTTTATTGATTTCACAGCTTTCATGAAAATTGAGTACATTTTAGTGTAAATAGTTTCATGTAAAATCACTGTTAAATGTTAAATGTGTAGTGCTCTTTTTCTTCAACAAATAAAATCATTCAGTGTCATCCTCGATGTTTGTTCTGAGAGTTCCTGGTTGTGAGGGAAAGCCAACTCCCCACTTGAAAAACTGCTTTCTGATCTGAAACAAATGAGATGAGTAAATGTTGCAAACAAAAAGTTAAAAAGAACAAGCGTAAAATTGTTTTTCTTCTGGTGTCATGCAACAGTCTGAGACTCCCAACTGCTTAGAGATATAGTGGGCGACAATGACAAGTTTATTCAGTTATTATTCTGCGTCGTGTACTAAAAATATTTATTATGTGAAAGAAATTGTTCAGGGCAGAACAAAATAAAATAAAGTTTACTTTTCACAATTGTCCTTTTTGTTCTTGCATTTATAACGTTCTTAAAGGGATACTTCACTTTCATCATTTACCTCCTCCCTCTGATTGTTACAAACCTGTATATATTTCTTTGTTTTGCTAAACACACAGGAAGAAATTTTGAAGAATTTCAGATCTCGTCCACCATTTACTGCAATAGAAGGGAAAATAAATACTATGGGAGTCAATGGTAGACGAGATCTGACATTCTTGCAAGTATCTTCCTTTGTGTTTAGCAGAACAGAAAAAAGTAATTTTATGAGTATTTAACTTAAGCATTTTCTTAATGTCTTATTTAAACTAAAGCATTCTTTAAGTTATCTTTATGATAAAACAGCATTGAACATGATGAGCTTGTTATCACAACTTTACATTTCTTGAAGGCAGCATTAGAATTCGGCACAGTGTGATGATGTAAGTGATGTTTCACCTTATTATCGAAGAGACAGTAGATCAGGAAGATGAAGGTTCCTTGCTGTGAGTTCAGGATCACAAAGAGAATCTCCATCATCTTATTGTCTTCAGTGAAGAAACCCAGAATCCAGGGACAACCAAGAACAACAAACTGAGCCAGTGTTTTAAAAACCATAATCCTGAAGAGAGAGAAAGACAAATAATGCACATGTGTTCATGTGTTTCTCTCTTTAAAGGGGTCACATGGTGCATATACATGTTTATGTGTCCAATACATGCATGGGCAACTTATAACACACCAAAAACACATATTCACGTCATATGATCCCTTTAAATTGTGTATGTACATTGCATTAAACCTAAAACAAACAACAATATTTGTTTGTAGCCGTGTCATATCACCCCTTTAAAGTGTTCCAAACATAATGTTTCTTACTTGGTTTGTTTCATCCTTGAAACTTCAGCATTCAGCTTTGAGAGAGTTGAGTTCAGACTGATGATGATTCTGATGAAGAGAATTGTGTTTATCTGCAGGAAAACAGTGAAGAAATTAACACTTTACTTTTCATTGATTAGAAGTTCATCTGAAAATTATTTGAATCTAAATCGTACTGCGAGAATGACGCAAACAGGTCCCAGAAAACTCCAGATTAAGTCCAGTTTAATCCAGCATCTGTTAACAGGAAAAACCCTGAATTGATCTTAAGTTTAAGGTAAATAATTTTATGTTTTTTCATGAAGCAATTCTGTTTGAACTAATCTGAATAATAAACATACTTGTCACTGCCATAGCCTTCAGGAACCAATCCAACAGACACGCCCACTATAACCAGAGCAATCACATATCCAATCACAATCAAGAATCTGCTGCTAAGCACCGCCCTCTGTCTGGAGCTGATCTGTGATAGGTTCTTCACACAGACGTAGAGCAGCACAGCTTCAATGAACATCCACACAAAGCAGGAGAGAAAGAGAAAGTGAAGAAATCCTGACAGCACACCACACAACACCTGAAGATAGAGAGACAATATTAAATCATTTAAATAAAAAAGTATTGAAAATATAAATATGATCTGATTTAATAATTGTCACCTGGTGAGGTTTGATGAGTTTGAGGAAGCGTTGTGTGAGTAAGAACAGAAGATGAGCCGACAGCAGACTGATGCAGAGGTTGATTCGAGCCACATTGTTCACTCCAGGTTTCCATCGACAGAAAGCAAAAGTCAACAGAGCCAAACTATTAAACACCAGACCCACCGAGACAGCCACTAAATTCAACATTTCCATCAGATGATCAGCCTGAGAAAATATGTCACAGTTTGTGTCAAATCTATTTCTGTCATATTTCAGATTGTATTTGATTATAGCAATGCTTGAGAGGGTCTCACTGTAGCTTAAAGGTTCTTTTAATTTGTATCATCTGTGTCTCTTACCGGTGATGATGATGATGATGATGAACTGCCGCCGGTTTGCATGATGAGAGCGAATGTTGACAGATGAACACATGAACACACAGTGTAGCTGCTGTTTGTGTCTATAACAGAACAACCATCTACAATCCACTCAGTGATGTTCCAGTACACACACGACATATTCCCTTCAGACACAAACTCCTTCACATGAAGAGAAAATATTCATGTGTTTTCATTAGTCATTAGTTGTGTTGAAAACAAAGAAAGAAAAAGAGAAGAACTGACTCTGATGTGTTTGAGGGTGAAGTTGACTGGTTTTGTGAGCTGTTTGTTGGTGGTTTTTGGAAGAGTAGCTGAGATGACAGTGGACATCATGGTTTTAACTGATGTGTTATCTGCTGTGTTGAAGAATTCTGCCTTCAGTAGATTCTCCATTGTGGTGTAGCTCATGAACGCCACAGCAGCTGATCAGGTACAGTCAAATACATGTTTTTTAATGAACATGGATGATAAAGTAAGTGTTACAGTATTTACAGATATTGGTATTTCTCTGATTGAAGCTGTTTCATACATTTATGCATGCATGAATACATTTGCTTGCTTTCTTTTTCTCAGATCTTGATTTTGGTACTTCTGTTCCTTATGAAAAGACATTACTGGCTGTGTGTACGGTAAGTTATTTTAATAGCACCTAAATTTTTACTTACATCTTCCATTGTTATTCTTGGCAATCCCAATGAGATCAATGTCCACAGATGCATTTGTTGTGTCGAGCCGAGGGATTTTATTTGATGTGACATTTGGTCCAACCATGAAGACCTGTGCCTCTGATTTATTAAAATGAAACACGGCAATTTTACAACATTTAACTCTCCTAAAATATCAACGCTTATTTCTCATATTCTCTTGAGTGGTTCTCTATGGGACCGCAGAGGAAGGCTACTGCAGGTGGGGCGTGACGGTTCCACGAAACCCCAACCTTTGGAACTCAATCGTGAATGCATGGAGGAAAGCGCAATTGCAAATTGACGAAGGGCAATGTTCCATCTGAAGACACATTGTAGGTCCGGCGCAGTGCAATTTTTTGTTAAGTACAAAAGCTTAATATCTACAAAGTAGGCAATCGTCCACTACGGGAGCAGCAGCATAACCTCCACATAACATAACCTTACCTCTGTAGATCCATTCCTCTTTTTTTTTGATGCTGTTAACTTTACTTCCCAGTCAACACAATGATGTCACAGTGATCTCACAGGGATGTCACCATGATCTTTCAGAATACTCACGATGAGGTCAATTATCATCACATCAAACTCACTGTGTGCTCAAACTGTGATCTTAGAGGTTTAGATGTGACTGGTTTGTCATTTGAAGTCATCATTATGATGATGAGTGTTTGCTTTAGTTGAGCTCTTGACTCTACAGTGTA
The DNA here is from genome assembly GCF_015846415.1 of Triplophysa dalaica. Classification (NCBI taxonomy): domain Eukaryota; kingdom Metazoa; phylum Chordata; class Actinopteri; order Cypriniformes; family Nemacheilidae; genus Triplophysa; species Triplophysa dalaica. The sequence goes on from NC_079543.1 coordinate 3,182,722, forward strand.
CATACAGACTCATACAGACTCTAGAATTTAGACACACAGCACTCAATCCAAACAAGAGCAGTGAATCAAATTACAACATCACAGTGGTTTCAGTGGTTCCCTACCAATACAATTTGGTTAGATTCACATCTGCTCTGCAATAACAAATGCACTTTTAAAGCTCGCAGATTCAGAAGATCAAACAAGGGGAAAATTCCAGGGGAATGTCCCAACTTAAGGAAACACTGATCGCCATGATGGGTTTTACATTCTTAAAACATTAAAATATATTTTAAACAAATCCAAACACATGAAAAACCTCTAAGGAATGTTCTAAAGTGTGTGGGCCAGATTTGGGCCGCAACAATTTGCTGGTTTGGTTGCTATCTCGGTTTAGCTTATTCTATGCAATGGGTTTTCAATGCCTGCATGTATGGAGGATGGGAGAGGGTCTGCCGCTCACATGATTATAATCATATGTTGAAAATCAAATCAGGATGCAAAGAATAGGCATCCTGTTCCATGTGTTTGTGACATGGATAGACCCCCTCTTTATACTTCCTATGGTAAATGATAATAGTGGCCTGTGCCTGAGAAGACGAGTAATTAGGCTAGGCTGGAAGAAGATATGTCAGTTTCATTGCAATCCAACTCGGTTTTGTTTCAGCTCTGTGACAATAAAGTCTAACTTACTTTGGTTTCAAAACCTTGAATCAAAATTCGTTCTTCAGAATTAAAGAAAGAAAAACCACAACAATCCTCATTTGCACAACTCCTAAAACAGACGTCACAAAAACTCTTTAAAATGCCAACACTACAGAATACTAAACTCTAATACCCTGATAGCAAGCAACCATTAAACAATGTTAAAAATTGTAAATGGCTTATATAACTTTTCACCCATGATTTAAGTTAAAAAAAAGAATTTTTTTTGGTACGTTATAACAAATAGAAGCTGCCTTAAAGTGATAGTTAGTGATTTGTGGTTAATAATTTTTATCACAATAATTCTAAATTTAGAAATGCAAAATTTAAAAAAAATTATTGACACGTTTAAACTTTAACACTCAACACACAAACCTCAACAATGGTCACAATCATCAAACTAATTCAGATTAACTGCAATGCATGCTGGGAGTCATGGCTGAGTTTTGTTCTATGATGTTACCCAGCATGCATTGCAGCATGAAGCATTTTTTTTGTTGATTAACACCATTGTTGAGTTTCATACACCGATTCAGAAATGAAACGGTGTTGAGAAAACGTGTTTTCTGTTAATTCTCCAGAAATACTGCTTCGATTTCTTTGAACTGTATCATACATCTGCAGCTCTTTAAAGTCATTTTGAGTGTGTTCTGTTATTAATAAGTGACTGCTTTTAATAAGTCAATGACTATCACTTTCTGAGCCCACTGGATCATAATTATCTTCACCACAACAGATGTGTTTTAACAGACATGGACAGCTAAAGAAAACACTGATCACAAAAATGGTGATCTGAACTTCTTCACGTTCATTTCATGTTGATGTTACTTCATTAATTCATGTTCTTGCTAAATGTTAATTTCATGTTTAGTTTCATGACTCAAACAATGTTGAGCCACTGATATGATTGAATCATGTTCAACCAAAGTGCGTATGTTATAGTTCAAGTTTGAGCTAGCAACCCATACGATTTTGTTAAATCGAATTCATTTGAAGTAAAGTGAACTGCATCAAACACATTTTTTGAATGCATACAGGTATTTTTTGGATGTACTGCATATACATACAGTACACCTATATATAAACTCAGCAAAAAAAGAAACGTCCCTTTTTCAGGACTGTGTATTTCAACAATAATGTTGTAAAAATCCAAATAACTTTACAGATCTTCAATATAAAGGGTTTAAACAATGTTTTCCATGCATGTTCAATTAACCATAATCAATTAATTAACCTGCACCTGTGGAATGGTCGTTAAGACCTTAACAGCTTACAGAGAGTAGGCATTTAAGGTCACAGTTCTAAAAACGCAGGACACTAAAGAGACTTGTCTACCGACTGTGAAAGACACCCAAAGAAAATGCACAGGGTCCCTGCTCATCTGCATTAACGTGCATTAGGCATGCTGCAGGGAGGCATGAGGACTGCTGATGTGGCTAGGGCAATAAATTGCCATGTCCGCACTGTGAGATGCGTGAGACAGCGCTACAGGGAGACAGGAAGGACAGCTGATCATCTTCGCAGTGGAAGACCACGTGTAACAACACCTGCACAGGATCGGTACATCCGAATATCACACCTTCGTGACAGGTACAGGATGGCCACAACAACTGCCTGAGTCACACCAGGAACACATAATCCCTCCATCAATGCTCAGACTGTCTGCAATAGGCTGAGAGAGGCTGGATTGAGGGCTTGTAGGCCTGTTGTAAGGCAGGTCCTTACCAGACATCAACAGCAACAACGCCGCCTATGGGCACAAACCCACCTTCGCTGGACCAGACAGGAGTGGCAAAAAGTGCTCTTCAATGATGAGTCACGGTTTTGTCTCATCAGGGGTGATGGACGGATTCGTGTTTATCGTCGAAAGAATGAGCGTTACACAGAGGCCTGTACCCTGGAGCGGGATTGATTTGGAGGTGGGGGGTCCGTCATGGTCTGGGAGGGTATATCACATCACCATCGGACTGAGCTTGTTGTCATTGCAGGCAATCTCAATGCCTTGCGGTACAGGGAAGACACCCTCCTCCCTCATGTGGTACCCTTTATGCATGCTCATCTGGACATGATCCTCCAGCAGGACAATGCCACCACCCAAACTGCTCGTTCTGTGCGTGAGTATCTGCATGACAGCAATGTCAGTGTTCTGCCATGGCCAGCGAAGACCCCGGATCTTAATCCCATTGAGCACGTCTGGGATCTGTTGGATCGCAGAGTGAGGGCTAGGGCCTACGTGGAAGAGTGGGATAACATCTCACAGCAAGAATTGATAAATCTGGTCCAGTCCATGAGGAGGAGATGCACTGCAGTACTTCAAGCAGCTGGTGGCCACACCAGATACTGACTGGTTCTTTTGATTTTGAGCCTACACTGTAAAAAATGCCCGTGAAATTAACGGTAAAATCCTGTTGTTTTCACACAAAAAACCTGTTATCAGTAAGTGTCCGTAAAAACACTGATAACACTGTCAAATTCTCTGGGAAATGAACAGTGAAATTCCAAAGTTTTCACAAGGAGTTTTTTTAACTCCACAAACACTTTTATTACCTTCACTTACAGACACCACTGTCACTTTATTTCTGTTGCACGTCTACAAAAGTTCTAATTGAAAATGAACACAAGTTTACATGTTGATGGTTTTGTTAAGTCACCATTATGGTGAAGAGTGTTTGCTTTAGTTGTGGTCTTGACCCTTTGCTTTCCATGTCAAGAAGTCTTTCCCAGTATTGACATCTATGAGTTGAAAAACACTGACTCAGGTGGGTGGAAAGCTCAGATGAAGCTAACGCATAAAATTATTTGTGTTGGTGAGTAAGTACATGTTCAAGAGTTTAGGTGGTGCTTTAAAGTTACTTGTTGTTTTCATTCATGATTTTGATCACATTTAATTGATATACTGAATATCTTTAACAGCACATCTAACACGTGATAAATGTTCTAGCAGATATCTAGAATATAACAGTTTGTCTCAACAATGGTGACAACAGAAAAACCCTCTAAATATAAACGCAATGCATTCTGGGTATCATCAAAGCACAAAACTCATCAATGACTCCCAGCATGCATTGCGGCTGTAAGCTTTTCATTTGTTAGTCACCACTGTTGAGATTCATACACTGATTCTTGATGTCTGAGTCAAAGACGAAATGCAAGGTTTTAAATGGTTCAAAAACTTTTTAGATTGTTGCATGAAATGTGAATTTTAAAAGTAGATTCATTGAGGTGTTTGTAGAAAAAATACAATAAGTACTTAAACAACATCCCTGATAAAGAGTAAATGCCTAATCACACTTTCATTTGATGTGATTTGCTACAAGACTGTGTTTTATATAAAACAATGTCATAGCAGCACAAAGAAAACTGTAAACTTATTTATGACGGCTGAAAGAGGCCAACTAAAGCAAACCCTGATCACAAAAACGGTGTCTTTAAATAAACCAATAAAGCATCAAGTCATGGCTGTTATGCTGCAGTCACTGTGAAGCAGAAGTGATGATCGTCTTCAGTATTCTGACGTATTTACAAGATGAATAGTGGGTGTGGCTCATGTTTTCCACTGTGAATTGATTGGATGTATAAAAACAGGATGTTCCCGTAATTATACGGTAGCTTGCTGGCAACCACAGCTGCCGGTATTTTTCCGTAAAATCTACGGAATTTGTATTTATTAACTTTTTTCTGATATTTAATGTTTTGTGAGTAACCACTATGCTGAAGAGTGGAGTCTGTGGTTAAGTCAAGGTCAGGCAATGAGATGCTGATGTCATGCTGCATGTTGCTTTGTTTAAAAATGACTTTGATGTTTTAATAACAAATTACAAAGAAGAAAATTAAGTAAATGTAATGTTTTCACTTCTGTGCATTTGGACCAAGTTTCAATTTTATATAAAAAAATTCTGTTAAGGTAAAAGACTCAAATGTATTAAGTTCATACACAGCTTGAAGTTTTAAACTGGAAAGCTGTTTACGTTCCTTTCCTGTATTTTTTACGGAAGTTTACTGGCAACCACAGCTGCCGGTATTTTTCCGTAAAATTTACGGAACCTTTTTTACAGTGTACCTTCATTCAGGGACACATTATTCTATTTCTGTTAGTCACATGTCTGTGAAACATTTTTAGTTTATGTCTTATGGTGTTGACTCTTTTAGTGTTCATACAAATATTTACACATATTAAGTTTACTGAAAGTAAAAACAGTTGAAAGTCAGAGGACGTTTCTTTTTTTGCTGAGTTTATATATATACAGTCGAAAGAAAAAGTATGTGAACCCTTTGGGCTTACTTGGATTTCTTCATAAATTGGTCATAAAATGTGTTCTGATCTTCATCAAAGTCACAACAATAGAGAAACACAGTCTGCTTAAACTAATACCGCACAAACAATATACGTTTTCATGTTTTTATTGAACACAACATGTAAACATTCATAGTGCAGGGTGGAAAAAGTATCTGAACCTTTGGGTTTAATAACTGGTTGACCCTCCTTTGGGAGCAATAACCTCAACCAAACGTTTCCTATAGTTGCAGATCAGACCTGCACAACGGTCAGGAGAAATTTTGGACCATTCCTCTTTACTAAAGTGTTTCAGTTCAGCAATATTGTTGGGATGTCTGGTGTGAATCGCTCTCTTGAGGTCATGCCACAGCATCTCAATCGGGATGAGGTCAGGACTCTGACTGGGCCACTCCAGAAGGCGTATTTTCTTCTGTTGAAGCCATTCTGTTGTTGATTTTCTTCTATGCTTTGGGTCGTTGTCCTGTTGCATCGTCCATCCTCTATTTAGCTTCAGTTGGCAGACAGATGGTCTTAAATTTTCCTGCAAAATGTCTTGATAAACTTTGGAATTCATTTTTCCATCAATGACAGTAATCCGTGAGAAACCTGGTGAGGCAGCAAAGCAGCGCCAAACCATGATGCCCCCTACACCACATTTCACAGTTGGGATGAGGTTTTGATGTTGGTGTGCTGTGCCTTTTGTTCTCCACACATAGCGTTGTGTGTTCTTTCCAAACAACTCAATTTTGGTTTCATCTGTTCACAGAATGTTTTGCCAGTAGTGCTGTGGAACATCCAGGTGCTCTTTTGCAAACTTCAAACGTGCTGCAATGTTTTTTTTGGACAGCAGTGGCTTCCTCTGTGGTGTCCTCCCATGAAGTCCATTCTTGTTTAATGTTTTCCTTATTGTAGATCTGTCAACAAAAATGTTAGCATGTGCCAGAGACTTCTGTAAGTGTTTAGCTGACACTCTAGGATTCTTCTTCACCTCATTGAGTATTCTGCGCTGTGCTCTTGCAGTCATCTTTACAGGACGACCACGCCTAGGGAGTGTAGCAACAGTGCTGAACTTTCTCCATTTGTAGACAATCTGTCTTCCCGTGGACACATGGACATCAAGGCTTTTAGATATACTTTTGTAGCCCTTTCCAGCTTTATATAAGTCAACAATTCTTGATCGTAGGTCTTCTGAGAGCTCTTCTGCTCACATCATACAACGCTTCTTCAGAACAGCAAACTCAAAACTGGTGTGTGTTTTTTATTGGACGGGCCATCTTTAATCAACACATCCAATCTCATCACATTGATTGGACCCCAGGATGGCTGACTCCTGGCTCCAATTAGCTCTTGGAGAAGACGTTAGCCTAGGTTTTCACATACTTTTTCCACCCTGCACTATGAATGTTTACATGTTGTGTTCAATAAAATATGAAAACGTATATTGTTTGTGCGGTATTAGTTTAAGCAGACTGTGTTTCTCTATTGTTGTGACTTAGATGCTGATCAGTACACATTTTATGACCAATTTATGAAGATTTTGCAGGAAAATTTAAGACCATCTGTCTGCCAACTGAAGCTAAATAGAGGATGGACGATGCAACAGGACAACGACCCAAAGCATAGAAGAAAATCAACAACAGAATGGCTTCAACAGAAGAAAATACGCCTTCTGGAGTGGCCCAGTCAGAGTCCTGACCTCAACCCGATTGAGATGCTGTGGCATGACCTCAAGAGAGCGATTCACACCAGACATCCCAACAATATTGCTGAACTGAAACACTTTAGTAAAGAGGAATGGTCCAAAATTTCTCCTGACCGTTGTGCAGGTCTGATCTGCAACTATAGGAAACGTTTGGTTGAGGTTATTGCTCCCAAAGGAGGGTCAACAAGTTATTAAACCCAAAGGTTCAAATACTTTTTCCACCCTGCACTATGAATGTTTACATGTTGTGTTCAATAAAATATGAAAACGTATATTGTTTGGTCAAACGGAAAGGTCGAGAACCACTGCTCTAGACCAGAGGCTACAGTTACATAATATATATTTCAGTCATATAGTTGTGTTTCTCTTACCTACAGAATCACTAATGACAGTGACATTGTAAAAATTGTCTGTTGGTTTCACCAACATGGAGATGAGCTTCTCACTGATTTTTAACACCTGGTTTCCTTCAGACGCTAATTTATTTGAGTCACTTGCGTTAGAACTCTTCTCTGGAGAGTTTTTCTCGAAGATCAGGTCCAAAAATGTAGTTGTGTAAAAGTACACTGTTCTATATGTACAAGCTAAAGTAGAAACGTTTTTCAAAGTTTGGGATTCAAAGTTTTTATTTTGCAAATTTAAGTTGCAGCAAATTCAAATATTTTAATAATAATTTGTTTCAAATTGACAAGGGTCATGCTTACAGAGTCAAGAGCTCAGCCAAAGCAAACAGTGATCACAATGATGGTGATTTGAAATTTTCAGCATTTTTTAACATTAACATGTTGCAGGTGCAAAAGTGATATTGATTCAATGCCATATTAAGGACAAATCAACAGTTTTTAACATAAATTGAATGGTTGCTTGCTGTCTGGGATGCTTGACATAAACAAAGCTATATGAAAAAATATCTAAAACATTTAACAATAACTTAAAGCAAGAATCAATTATCTTTTTGAAATAAAACACTATTTAATTATTTTTCCCTACCTGTTGTAGTGATCACTGATGTGACAGTTGTGTGGGGTTTGCTCGTGGAGACATCACCTGAACGTTTGTGATAAAATACAACAGGTAAGGTTAAGTAATGCAATAAATAAACAACGTCAACCCTGTTATTATGTATACATAAATACAAAATATAAAAAAACAGACAACACTTTACTAAACCTGATGTGGTAATCGCTGATGTGACAGTTTGGTTAATGCAGCTGACATCTGATGAAATGCAATAAATATCAGACCCACACAAATATTACAAATGGATCACGTTAAAGTGAAAAAATTTAAAATAAAGTACTTACCAGCACAGTACGCTGAACAGAAGTAAGTTGATTTGACAAACTCATAGACATAATAATTGCCTGAACAGGCTTTGACTCTGATGGAAAATGATCTGAAGGAGCAGTTATCACTAACAACAAAACCAGAAACATCTCTGGTGACCACTCCATCCTCAGGTTTTGGGTGTCCACCACTGAGCCACAGTGAAACATTACCACCACACGTATATTTTTCCACACATGCTTCTGCCATTCGAATGTTATGGCCATTAAGGAAAAGGCGATGCCAGTCGACCCAGCTGACGCTTCTATCGCAATATCTTGTGAACCTTGTTTCATCCAGAGCAGTGTAGATGTAGCAGGGATCAGATGAGAGATTAACTGTTTAATGCAAAAATTTAAGAGTTGTTGGTTTCACTCACATCTAAAAGCTTGTGATTTAATTGTGTTGATTATTCAAACAACTTTTATGCAAACCTTGGATGTATAATTGTGTGTATACTATAAATGCATCATTAACAATTTAAATGGGCCTGCCTTCCCAGCTAGCAGACGTTTGTTATAAGAACGTTCCTTAGAGGTTTTTCATGTTTTTGAAAACGTTTTATATGAAAATTAGGGTTGTTTTTGTTATGTTTTAAGAATGTTCCAGCTAACAAAAGTCACCATCATGGTGATCAGTGTTTCTTTGTATGGTTGGTCTCTTGTCCCGTCATCCCTCATATATGACAGCATTTGATGGTTTGTAACTCTGTGCAGGTCATGTGCTGTAGTTATAGCAAATCAATGGGATAACTTATCAAATATAGCATTTACTTTCTGTAGTTTGTTCTACAATATAGACATCAATTGTAAATGGAACTCTTGATCCTGAAAGGATATTTTACTATTTAGGGAAGTAACTGTGTTTCAAAATCTTGTGTAAAAAGGGTTTTAAAAATCACAGCAATGTCTAGACAAAGACAGACTTAAAGAATCAGGATATGAATCTCATAAATGAAGACAATCAACAAACCAATTCTGAAAAATAGATCTAGTGAAATGCATGCTGGGTTTCATGAACAAGTTTTGTACTAAGAATTTACCAAGCATGCATTGAACCATGACGTTTTGTTTGGTTGGTTTTCACCATTGTTGAGATTCATACCCTAACTCTTGATATCTGTGTTTGTCAAAGTCATTATGTAGAATAAGTTTATATTTGTATACACATCCGGAAGATACTTGTATACAACAAATTGCAAACAGAACACAATCTAACATTTTCTTCTAAAATCAACAGCATATCAATCAATCAGATTAGATCCATTAATCTAATCATCAATAACAGTGATTTTAATACCCATTTACGATCTCCTTTAGATCAGATTCTGATTGGATTGCTATGATAACTGTACATTACATTTACATCTTACCAATACATCTCACACATGAGGGTAAAGGGACAAGATACCAGCTCAAGGAAATACTGATCACCATGATGGTGACTTTTGTTAGCTGGGAACATTCTTAAAACATAACAAAAACTAGACATTTTGAATGTTATTAAAACGTTTTCAAAAACATGAAAAACATCTAAGGAACGTTCTTATAACAAACTTCTGCTAGATGGGTTTTTAATTGTCTTGTACTGTTCTCTGCGGTCCACAAATAGGGTTAGAAAAGTTTTTACCTATAAACATCCTATTTAGTAAGTAGGCTATATTTGTCACAGATATAAAGGGGGACCCAAAAACGAAAGTAGATGAAAGCAACAGTTTATTGTATAAAGAAACAAAGGCTAAACATTTTTTTTTCTATAAATCATAATACACTGAAAACTGTGAAACATTTGAAAACCTTGGACCAACTTAAAAAATGACTTTAACTTCGGACCAACTTAAAAAAAATACTTTCATTTATTATAGCCAATTGTATTATAATAACCAAAACATTTATCTCGAAGGTCAAAATCCATTTTTAGCTTTGTTAGATTTTTTTTCTTTTTGGAACAACCTAATATTTACCTTATATTTACTATTATCCGAACGCAAGCAAGCATTAAATCAATGTTATAACCCAGCTAGCAAAAAGGTTTGTTCCATAGACCACTCCAGTCCACGTTCATCCCCACCCTGAATGTTTAGGATGTCTCTCTAAATAACACATGAACAAGTTAATGAGTTAAATCAGATTGAGTTAAGGCATCAACTGTCACTTCATTATCTAATTAATGATCAAATAACAACAATAATCAGTGAAATAAACCAGAAATAATAAGAAGTCACCATAATAGTGTTTAGTGTTTCCTTCAGTCGGGGTCTCACCCTTAATTCGTTATGGAAAGTTTGTTGATAATAATGTGTTTCTGAAGCACTTTCAATACACCTTGACAAAAGGTGAAATGGATTGTTTCTCTTTCAGGTGGTACTCGCAATAGAGGACTCGATGGTTAAATGTAGATGTGTTTTGATATGAATTGACTCAGTGAAGTGAATAACTTTGTGAAGGAAAGTAATTTGTATTATTACAATAGTAGAACAATCGCCTGAACAATTTAGAAAACAGAATCAGCTCATGAAACTCAACAGTGATGACACTCAACAAAAGAAAGATTCATGCTGCCATGCATTGTGGGTAACAGCCTAGAACAGAACTCCTCCATGACTCCCAGCATGCATTGCTGCATGAAAAAAAGATGCAACTTTGTCACCATTGTTGAGATTCATAAGCTGATTCATAATTTCTGGAAGTTTAAGCACTTTACAAGTTTCAAACTTTTAGATTTCTGCTGTTTCCATCTAAGCTGTCAAAACAAAGACGTAATACACACTTCTAATAAATAACACGCCAGCACTCAAACCAATCAAGGGTATCAATTGGTATAAATCAAGGGTAAAGCACAACTAAAGGAAACACTAAACACTATTATGGTGACTCTTATTGCTCATGTTTTCTTTAGTGTTTGTGTTTGTTAACAGCAGGTGTTCATCATTAATGAGATAATGAAGTGATGATTGATTCCTTAACTCAACCTGATTTAACTCATTAACTTGTTCATGTGTTGTTTAGAGAGACATCCAAAACATTCCCTGTAGTAATGCACGTGGACTGGAGTGGACTAATGAACGTCTAATGTACATATAAGGAACAAAATTTTGCTTGCTGGGGTATTTCTATTATTAGGTAAATCAACATTAGATACTATTAAGTATGAGCTTATTGTTTTTAAATTATTTTAGATTGCAAACAAGTTCACACATTGCAGTGTATTCTCAAAATGTTTACTTAAAAGATCAATATTACCTCAAACGGTGCTGCTGAATTATACCAAAGAGCTGCTTAACGTTACACAACATTACTTTACTCTGCAGCATTCTAGAATACAAATTCCACAACATTCACAGCTGAGTTTAATAGTGTTTAACTCACATTGGCAGATGACTCCAGCATCTTCGTGGTGCCCACAGTCGTGTGATCCCCATACATTTGATGAACAGTTTCTCAGAGTAGTTTCATTCCCTTTACACGCTACGTCATCCAGCCATATTTGTCCTGAACCTTGTCCAAAATATGCATTGCTCTTTGCCTGTATAAAAGTACCACAGCCCAGCTCTCGACACACCACTGCAGCATCTGATAGATCCCACAAATCATCACACACAGTTCCCCAAACTCCGTCATGAAGAACCTCAACTCTTCCAGAACAGATGTTGTCACCATTCACCAACCGGACAGCTATTGTCAACACAACAATAGGAAAACTGAAATAAATGTTACAATGTTTGATAGCACATCACCATGATAATGCTTAGCCTTAATTCCGCTTTCGAAGCGATATTTGGGTTTAGTGTGTGTTAAACGCACTGCCCTTTGGCATTCTTAAGCAATAGACACACTTGCACTTCTCCTTCGTGTTGCGTGCACGTGCTCTCAAGTGGCCAAGACCGCAAGTGGGGATATTTGCACGCAGCCTACATCGGATGTACACTAAAAATCTGAATGCTTTGTTTTTAAGAAGTGGTGAACTATGCTGAAGAGTGGAGTCTGTGTTTAACTCAAGGTCAGGCAATGACATGCTAATGTCATGCTGCATGTTACTTTGTTTCATAGTGAATTTGATGTTTTAATAACAAATTACAAAGAAGAAAATTAAGTAAATGTAATGTTTTTACTTTTGTGCATTTGGACCAAGTTTCAATTTTATATAAAGAAATTCTGTTAATGTAAAAGAGTCAAATGTATTAAGTTCATACACAGCTTGAAGTTTGTGCCCTCAAGTTTTAAACTGCAAAGCTGTTTACGTTCTTTTCCTGTATTTTTTACGGAATTTTACTGGCAACCACAGCTGCCGGTATTTTTCCGTAAAAATTACAGATTTTTTTTTTTTACAGTGTGGGTTGTTTACTCAGAATTCGGACAACACCACAAAATTGCAGACACCCGATACAGTGCACTACATAGGAGACATGGGTAGAATTGAGGCACAGCTTTAAAAGTCATCGCGATGATGTCAAAGTGATCTCACAGTGATGTCAGCATGAGTTTACAGAATACTCCCGATGAGGTCAAAATGTAACTCACTGTGTGCTCAAACTGTGATCTTGCTCTTGTTCTGTGATCTGAGAGGTTTAAATGTGATGATGATGTTGATGAGAAAACTATCAGTTTTTGTGATAGTAAAGAGTGAGATACTTCTGTTTTTAGACAAACATATATTATAAAGATCTTCTAAATGAATTAAACAAATAAACATTGCAACAGTTTAACTTAAGACTCAAATACATAAAGACTCAGTGTATGAACCTCAACAACCGTAAGAATAAACTGAGAAGCTTCATGCTGCAATACATGCTGGGAGTCATGAATGGGTTTTGAACTATGGCATTACCCAGCATGCATTGCAGCATGAAGTTTTCATTCAGCTGATTGTCAACATTGTTGAGTTTAATAAGGTGATTCTTGATGTATTTGTGTGTTTGACCTCATCGTGAGTATTCTGAAAGATCATGGTGACATCCCTGTGAGATAGCTGTGACATCATCGTGTTGACTGGGATCACTCCACAGGGTATGTGGGCCAGGTTGTATCTGGGTATGTACTTTTGCTTCGAGAGAGTAGGTTTATTCTAGGGCGTAATATACGCTTAAGACTTTGTATATTTTTTTCTTGTAGACAGTCTAGCAGGGGATGGGAAAGATAGCATGGTTTTTTTATTTTCTGTGATTTAGCAACTCTCATGTTTTCTTTTCCTTACGTGTGTGGAAGCAGTTAAAATAGCTGTATATAAGTGAATACAAGCTACTATCTTTATATTTGTTAACTTTTATAAATAAACCTTTGTCTATAAATTTTGTTTCGTGTTGCTTTTAACAAACTTGTGCTAAAAGCTAGGTATAATCAACTTGGTGATAAATTGCCATGTTTATGTACGTCCATTCATACCCCTAGACGATAAACAACTAAAGGGATGTAACAAAGACGTGATTATGTATATTATAATGCATTTCTGTCAATAGATCCTCCAAAAAATTACACACTGGTCCTTTAAGGGATAGAATGATCGATCCCAAGGAGACGTTTTGTAAAATTAACTTCCTAAATTACTACATTTAGTGAATTTTCCTTTAATATAAATTCTATAAGTTTATCCTACACTGAAAATAAAATATAGCGCTAAAACTCTGCTAAATCTCAAAAAGAACTTTTGTACACAAGATAAAGTCAAACTAATGCTGGGGCTGTTTTTGGAGTTGATTAAGAATCCTGGCACTGTAAAATGACCTTACTGAGACAACAAATCCTTCATCTACAGTCTATGGTTGTTTTATATTTCTGTCACTCTCAGTCAACCTACAATTTACTGCAAATGAAAATAGTAAGAAGTGATATTGAGTAATGTTTTGAATAATGTATTTCTATTATTAGTGAAATCAACATCAGATACTATTAAGTATGAGCTTATTGTTTTTTAAATTATCTTAGATTGCAAACGAGTTCACACATTGCAGTATATTCTCAATTTTTTTTACTTAAAAGATCAATATTACCTCAAACGGTGCTGCTAAATTATACCAAAGATCTGCTTAACCTTACACAACATTACTTTACTCTGCAGCATTCTAGAATACAAAATCCACAACATTCACAGCTGAGTTTAATAGTGTTTCACTCACATTGGCAGATGACTCCAGCATCTTCGTGGTGCCCACAGTCGTGTGATCCCCATACATTTGATGAACAGTTTCTCAGAGAAGTTTCATTCCCTTTACACGCTACGTCATCCAGCCATATTTGTCCTGAACCTTGTCCAAAATATGCATTGCTCTTTGCTTGTATAAAAGCACCACAGCCCAGCTCTCGACACACCACTGCAGCATCTGATAGATCCCAACCATCATCACACACAGTTCCCCAAACTCCATTATGAAGAACCTCAACTCTTCCAGAACAGATGTTGTCACCATTCACCAACCGGACAGCTATTGTCAACAATAGGAAAACAGAAATAAATGTTACAATGTTTGATAGCATATCACCATGATAATGACAAACAAAAATAAAATATTATGAAACCATAATCAAAGGAGCTTGTATCACCTAAAATATTTATTTTTAATTCCTGAAATGGACGTGTTTTATATCTCTGGTGCATCAGAACGATTTTACACACAAATCAAGATTAAACATTCTGAAATCTCAACAAGATTTTAGTGCTTTACGGCTGTATAATTTTTGTTTTTTTGTGAGTTATAGTTTCAGAGAAAAAAGATCTGCCTTACAAATTAAGTGTTTTTACTTACCTGTACTTGGTGCAGCAGTCGTTTGTGTCCAGACCACTTCAGAAAAAAAGAGAGTGAAACACTTTCATAACTGAAATATTTACGTTCTCTTTCTGGTTTTGTGTAAATTATAAAAGAAACTGTGAAAAAGATTTGATAACTTAACTTGAATAAGAATAAACATCAAATAAACTGTCTCTCCGTTTTACTTTATTTTTATATTGCTGTCAGTTAAGAACACAACGTCTGTAATAGTTTTCTACAGAGCAGCTGCATGGTTCACACTTACCCGGCAAAACCAAGATGAGAGTAAACAGTGCTATAATACCACCTGAAATGTATCACACAAACATACAATTATTATCTTTATTCATAATAATTATGATATATGAATTGTTCATTTTTAATGAAAAATTATATTTATATCTATATTTATATATATTTTTATATTGCAATTTTAAGTATGGAATCAATAATGAGCTTAATTATTAAGTAATAATTATTAAGTAATAGTGACAGTCGCTACAGTCGCCTACATTTTAGGGTACGGTTACTGCTTTTATAATAGTTAAACCTTTTGTGGTGACAAAATAAAGTTCATCATGTAAATTATTTCTAGCCTAACAAAACCTTTCATATTGGTAATGATTTTGTGATATAACAGCTTTGAAATGCAAATAATGACAAGAAAACAAACTTACTTTTGAGAAGGGTAGACAACATTTTTGATAGATCAGTGTGTAGATCCAAAATTGAAGGTTGAATTTCTGTAGAAAAGTTAGTTTTCTCTGAAACTAGACACAATCACATGCAATTTCAAAAAATTGGTGCTCTATACTCCAGACCCATGGGACAGTAAGCAGAGCAGATATTTGTTTGTCACCGTACACTGTATCTGTTTATCAGCCTGATAAGGATATTTACATTCAAGTTCTTTGTAGGAAGCACACACGCACGCCCATGCACACACGTACATATACATACACCCACACATTTAAATATATTGGATATAAATGTTTGACAAATGTCTTATATTATTATGATCAGGCAATAAAGAGCCAGACAGAGGGTAAAGAGTGATGCCTGATAAGTTTCTGTATGTATCACTTTGATCATTTCCTGTAACATTCATGTAAAGTCCCTGACTCTGTTAATGGTTTGGTGTCATCATTTGAATAAACATAGTAGGCCTTTGTTATTATATTTCTGGTAAAAAAGAAATAGATTTCAACAGACCGAACAAGTAACCGGCAGGTAAGACAAAAGTGTCTTACCAAAGTGCTTTGTAGAGTTATATTCATAAGTTTACAGTGAACTTGGTCTTTAACAACTTGAACTTAATCAGTTCATTATATTGTTGAGAATATAAGCTAAACGTCTCTGAAACTAAACAAAAACATTGCAGTTCTTACATAAATCAATTGGACTAATTTAGGAACGTTTTCTTGTAGGTAACCTGGTTGTTCATCTAGATTGAGGGTATTTTTAGGAGAAATTAGCTTTTACTCTTTTTTTACATGGGATGGTCTCCAACATACAAATAAACAGAGTAAACTTTTGTGCGTGTCATCACAGTTTACAGTGCCACTATTTGTTCATCAGAAATGCACACCCACACCTCCTCTTCCCCTTCAAATTCAAATGTGCATACAGACACAAACAAACACACACATACATATCAATATGGCATATTTTTCGTTTAATAATCAACTTCCATCCTGGTTACCTAATCATAGATAAACCATTACAGAGTGTAGGCTTAAGTAATATAAAAAATATAGAAGATTGTAATTTTTTAAGACTGGATTACACATTCTGTACTTTATGTATGGTATATATATAATATAAGTTGTTACATTTTTTATATTTAGGGACTATATTTCTTTAAAGACCAAAGCTATTGACTTTAATAAAATGAAAATCACAACTCAACAGCTACTCTATTAGTACTTTCATTTAATATGACCATTATGGTTTCAGAATTTTTTTTTTTACAGTCATGAACAGAGATGACTGAGATTTGATGTGTAAGGGTCAAGAGCTCAACTAAAGTGAACACCGATCACAATAATGTTGAGATTGAATTATTCTTATGTTCATTTTAAAAAAGGGGTTTTGTAGACGTTGTATTCCATTTTAAGATCAATTCAAGCTTCTGAACTGAACTGTTGTCTGAACTGTTGTCAGTTATATAAACTAATATCACTCAATGTTTATAAGTAATTATTATTGAGAAATATTAGGTACTTTGTTGCAAATTGTTAACTTAATTTCATGGAGTAGATTCTGCATGTTTGCATGTAGTTTACTTTGCTACCTAATATATGTTAGTAAATATTAACTGATTTGTATGGGTAATATTTTCTAACCCTCAAGAATAATTTTATTTCAGTGTGTAGGTTAAAAGGTTTTGGAAGAGTCTATCAAGTTTCATGTACCGTAAGTCACAACAGCTCACCCTGTTTATAGACAAGGAAGATAATGGAAAGTAAAATGAGAAATTTGCCATTTAAATTCAGTGCATACTAACCGTAAGAATGTTGCTTCGCACAAAGTTTAAAATAACATGGAACATTATTCAAACAAATACTATTCAAATGATTTATTCCAGTGTTTTCTAGGCAATTCGATTGAAATTAATTTACATATCATCTGTTGTTGTGTTAAGCTTATTTGAACCTACACATCAATAATGAACTTGAATAAAATTGATATAAATTATTCATTCAAATTTAAAAAATACTTTTTAATAATTTTATCATTGTTTATTTACTGATAGCCATACAATGCATGAAATGGAGTTGGCTTCCACCCCAGATAGCAAATTTTTGCGAGCCAAATCCGGCCCACACCTGCACATACCACCTCATATGGCCCACATGCCGCATGGAATGATGGCCCTTGTGCAGTCCTCTCCTGTTTGCCACGTATCAAAAATCAAAACAAATATAGCAGAGCTTTATTTTTGAATTATATGTATGTATCTGTTATATGAAACTCGTTTTTATATTAATAATTCATTCGATTTTACATCATGAATCAGCATTTTCTAGATTCTGCAAGCAGTTTCATCCAAAAACCTATCGTTCTGTTCTGTTCTTATTAAGATTTTAATAATTGAAAGCATGTCTTATCAATTATTGTTTTGCTGTTAATAGTTCATTTATATGTTAAGAATAATAAAGTCCCATGAAATTAAATCATTCATTTGTGTGCTTTATTTGAATAAAAATGAATTGATACAAATATAATAAATCTATTACTATCTATTTCAACAGATGTTTCTGGCGTCGAATGCTCCGGCCATTATTATACCAGCCAACCCAGCTGACATTTCTGTCACACATGGAGGAGGAAGAGGAGTTGATGGATCTCCAGTGTTGGTCCAGCACAGTGTCGTTGTTGCAGAAGTCAGCAGAGACATGATCTGGACAATAAAAACATGATAAAGTTCGCTTATTAACATTTTCTTAAAAGATTGTACATCATCACACACAGGGGCGTAAATCCCGGGGGGACGGAGGTGATATGTCCCCCTCCATCCAAGGATCCCCCCAATCATTAAAAATCACCATTCATAATAAGTACATGAACTGTTGTTGGTTATATAAACTAATATTACTAAATTTTACTAAGTAATTAAAATTGAGAAATATTAGTTAGACTTTATCTCATTTCTTTTAGTGTGTCATGACTCATATCTGATCAATTTAGGTACTCTTTGCTTAAAAACATAGAATAAAATCTACTCAATCTAATTCAGGTGAAATTTTTACTAACACTCAAGAATATTTTTTTTCAGTGATGTGCTTAGCCAAAATTTCAGTTGACCGAAACTCATCGGTTCATCAACGAGTTCAACACAGAATTTAAGCATCTGTCACTGTTACTGACTGTTTGGGTACACGAACATGGATATAGTATGTACATCTATACATATAGTGTGTTGGCGGAGGCAGTACATTATATGGGAAAATAACCACTCTTTAATATAGATGTAAGGTGACTTTGTCAGACGATGTTGCATGACATGTAGCATTGCATTAAGTGATGAGTACACAAGACAAATGTTCACATGAACATGCTTAAGTAAACTTAAACATCACTTTATGTCATGGTTCCACCTCACCATTTCAGGTATTTCTTGGTCTTGAGGCGGAATCAGACAGGATCCCTTGTTTTATGTTGGAGAGAGACTATTTTGGCACCTAATTGTTGCCATTCTCTCTCTCCGGTCTTGTCATTGTTCCTGCCCTTCTGTTTCCTAGTTAGTGTTAATTAGTTTATCCTTTGCACCTGTCCCCTCTTGATTTGGTTCCCTTTATATTGACCTCGTGTCTCTTGTCTTGTGCTGGTTCATTGTTTGTGTCATCTGTGGTGAGTCCTGTCTTGTTTAGTTCAGTTTATTGAAATTTAAATGTCAAGTGTTAGTCTAGTTAAGTCCTTGTTCCTGTCTCCATCTTTTGTTCTGTTACCCCCTCGTGGGTGTTTGTTTTATATTTATTATAGTCTTGTTAACCCCTAACCCGCTGTCTTGCGTTTGGGTCCTCCGTCCCTCACCACCCACGTTCATGACAACTTTATGTATCCGTCCACCTTTTATAGTTCATTATATTTTCTCCAACTAGACAAAATCAGACCTAAAAAGAGTTCTGTATCAATACTGCTTGTTATTCATTCTTATGAGTTAAGTCAAATTTATTGTTATAGCGCTTTTACAGTTTGCAATACACTGTAACGAATTGCTGTAAAAACTACAGCGTTATTTTACAGACGCTGACTGTTTTTTAAATAATACAGAATATTGCTGTAAAGTGCAATGCATTCTGGGGTCACGTGACGGATTAACTCGAATGTACAGAATATTGCTGTAAATTTCAAATCTACAATGGCGGGATGATCTTCAACAGTCGAGATTGGGGTAGTGCGCAAAATGATTGATTCACACCTGTGGTAAGTGACTTATTACGTTTTTTTCCATATTTGTCAACTATCATACTGGTAATGTTATATAGATGGATCTACATTCGCGTTTCATATTGGTAACCCCGGATTCAACCTCCATCCACGGGGACCGAAGGAGTCTTGCGCGGGGTTTTCGCAGCGCCATCGCGGTAAGATTTCAAACATTCTCCGTCGCTATAGCACCTGAGGACAGAAGTTGTTCATGTTATTTAGAGTTTTTGTTTACACCAGGAGCGAAGGCGGTATGTGACGAGCTACAGTTCATTGTAATAGTAAGTTGACATTTTTGTTTTAATGTTGAACATCGCAACGGCCGTAGACACGGTAAAAGTTACATGCTTCGACTGTTGGGATTCACGGGAGCTTAGTGTTGATAACCACACTCGGTCGTGATTATTTTGTGGTGTAATTCAAATGTGCAAATGCAGTCATCCGTTAAATCAAGAGCCCAAATTAAAACGAGTCTCCAAAGCTTGAGGTAAATCGATGTTCACGGAGGATAGCCCGTTAAAGTGATTAATGTACGTAACCATCTAGATATACAGTATATGTAACGGAGGCCAGCTGAGAGATTGAGCAAAAGACATAGGCCTATAGCGACCCCTCATCGTTAGAGCAGGACTGTCTCCCAGATAGAACCGTTGGAGGATGGGAGTGAGACGGCCCGTTACAAATACCAGTTTGACAATTTCTTGACCGTGACATCCCTAACGTTAGTTGGATTACATTTCTGTATAAGTACGGTTTTAAGTGTAAATTACTCTGTGTAATTTGCTTAGAGTTTTTTTGTAGAGTCACTTATACTTAAATGTAGTTTAAATGTAAAAAGCTTAATAGTTAATAGTTACTATAGACTTTTATCTTTGTCACATGTGGTATTGTTTGTTTTAGGACACACTTTGCCATGCAGGCCACTGAATGCTCACTACTGAAGGTTAGGTTGTGTGTGATGGTGCTCATCACAGCTTCATGTCTGGCCTTGCCACTCTGTTCATAGCATGTTACATATTCAATCTTGAGTACCAGGATGGGGCAGCGTTTATCTTGGAGTCCACTGTAAGGTATAAGTTGAACAACTTCCTTACCTGCATTTTATAGATATGTTGACGTTATATAACTGTTAAGACCTTTAAAACAATATTTCTCAACAAGAGATGGATTTTTTTTTAGTGCAAATTATTTAGAAGTCTCCCCTATTTAACACTAGCAAGCTGATGATTTAATTCATGTGTTTTAATAAAATGTTTTATATTAAATATACAAAATATATTATGTTTCTCCTTACTCTTTGTAGATATTAATCCAGAGAGTGGAACAAGAAGCGTCATCTAAAATGCCAGGATACAGAAGAAACAGGTTGCAGCGAACCCACATGTTGCTGCTCTTCTAAACACAATGATGAATTTTCAGTGAAATCGATGAAAAGTAAGAAGCACAAACACACACAGATCTCATCATTGATTTACATCATTTTAATATTCACTGTCTCTGACTGTATATGTTGTCCCCTGTTTTTCCTCTGACTATAAATATCTAACATTATTCTCTTTTTTCTTTTCCATAGTTCTAGCCAGAGGTGTATAGTCCAGGTGCCAGAAAGTAGAAATCCTGTCCAGTAGCTGTTCCAACCATCACTAAACCAGCTCCTCTACCAGGTAGATGAGCTCATTAGTGAAAACACCTGTTCTAGATGTAGAGGCGGATTCAAAAACATGGCAGGATTTTTACTTTCTGGCACCTGGACTATACACGTCTGGTTCTAGCTACTTGTTGTGCTCTGATGGATCAAGATGTGGACCGTTTTAAAGACTCACTTGGGCCTTGTTTTGCGATGTTGCTACATGATGGTTATGTTGGTTAACGTGTTGTTTAAACATGAATGTTTAAAGAGCCATGTTGGATACTATGAAGTTGTTGTACATGAAATATTTTTATTCAGTTACAAGGTACAAAATTTGTCTGTAATATGTTTTTGTATCAATTAAAAAATAAATAAACACTGTATATCCAGTATGCAAAACATACTGGATAAACAGTGATTATGTATTTCTTCTAAATACAGTAAATTAAAATCAAGCAATTGGCTGTAAAAAATACAGCATTATACGGTTGCTATTCCAAATTACTGTTTTTTCCTGTATTATGCAATTACAGAAAATGCCTGTAAATTAAATTACAGTACTGTGGCTGTAAAATTTACAGTAACTGGCTGGCAACCCTGCTGCCAGTAATTTACTGTAAATTTTACAGGATTTTTTTTAGTGTAGTTTTAAAGCATCGTTACAGAAAAGAAACAGGCAATAAAATAAATAGTCAGTATTATACGTAGAAACAAGGAAAGAAAAAAAATCTATGCATGCTAAATAAAGATTTATTATCAGGAGAAACAAGATCTTACCTGAGTATGATAGTCTTCACCTGAAACCGACATGGCAAACTGTAAATATTAGTGTATATCAAGAGTGTTTATTTATGCTTTCATAAGGATGACAAGGAAATTTACAACCACATCCTGCACATCCTGTTGGGTTTTATGATTTATGGGGACTTACAATTGACCTATTGAATATCATACTATACAAACTATACACCTAGCCAGTGTTCACCATTTCCATAATTTCAAATAAACATTATTTAGTGTGATCTGTATAAGATACAGTAATTCCCCACTATCAGCTTATTGCTGTTACAGAGAAAGAGAAAAACAATGTATTGACATTTAGACATTTGCAATGTAAATTCAGCGGTAAGGTTTGTTACAGTACACCAATATAGTGTCGTCATGCAAACATCTTACACCATCAGTGTAATGAGGACATGACCGATGAAATTCAAATACAATTTTAATAAGTATTTAAAAAGTTTTGTGCAAAATATTTATAGAAATCTTTCATTGACATAAGAAACATGTCCCTGTGATCTCATCATTCTGGATAATATCTACCATTATGGTAACTCAACTGCACCCAAATAAAAGTTTTCTGTTCTGTAAAGTCTTTGTCTAAATCAGGGGTGGGCAATCCTGGTCCTGGAGGGCCACAGCTCTGCAGAGTTTTGTTCCAACCCTCATCAAACACACATGAGCAGTCTAATCAAGACCTTCAGGATCAGTGATTCTCAATCCTGGTCCTCAGGGCTCCACTCCCAGAATGTTTTACATGTGTCTCTAAATAAAACACCTCATTCAACTCATCAGTCTTCTGACAGAATGTTTGAAATGTTTCTCTAATGAACAAACTAACAAGCTGATGATTGAATCAGGTCTTTCACAGACACTGAAAACTGTGGAGTAGGATTTACTTGATTTGGTATTTACTCAATTTTCACTCAGAATTGAGAGTTCATTTTGAAGGAGATGTCATGTAAATGTTAAAGACAATTATCTGAAGCTTTCATTAGAACTTCTCAGTTAAAGATTACTTAGAAATTTGAAAGTAAACATCCACCATCAGAAACCACCATGACTAAGATCAGTGTTTGTTTTTGTTGTTCTCTTGAAACAGTAGAAGTGTAGTTGATGTGTTAATAAATACAGAGCTTTTAATGTAGAGACCTTACCCAGCAAGCAAAAATGTGTTCCTTAGACGTTATTTAGACCACTCCAGTCCACGTGCATTACTACAGGGAATGTTTTGG
The DNA here is from genome assembly GCF_015846415.1 of Triplophysa dalaica. Classification (NCBI taxonomy): domain Eukaryota; kingdom Metazoa; phylum Chordata; class Actinopteri; order Cypriniformes; family Nemacheilidae; genus Triplophysa; species Triplophysa dalaica. The sequence continues at coordinate 3,206,029 of NC_079543.1, forward strand.
ATGTCTCTCTAAACAACACATGAACAAGTTAATGAGTAAAATCATGTTGAGTTAAGTAATCAATCATCACTTTATTATCTCATTAATGATGAACAGCTGCTGTTAACAAACACAATCACTAAAGAAAACATGAGCAATAAGAAGTCACCATAATAGTGTTTAGTGTTTCCTTTAGTTGGACTTTACCCTTGATTTATTACAGGAAGTTTTCCGAAGCACAAATCTAGCAACCAAGAAAAGAAAAAATGATTTAGTATCTTGTTGGGAAAATTTGCACAACTTTGAGTGCTGGTGTGTTATTTATTAGACATATATGTCCCTAGATTACATCTCTGTTTTGACAGTTAGATGGAAACAGCAGAAATTTTAAAGTTCTAAACTTTTATACTGTTTAAACTTCCAAACATCAAGAATCAGCTTATGAATCTCAACAATGGTGACAAAGTTGAGTTGCATCTTTTCTTCATGCAGCAATGCATGCTGGGAGTCATGGAGGAGTTCTGTTCTAGGCTGTTACCCAAAATGCATTGCAGCATAAAGCTTTCTTTTGTTGAGTGTCACCATTGTTGAGCTTCATGAGCTGATTCTTGATGTCTGAATTGTTCAGGTGATATTTCTGCTATTGGAATAGTAAAAAAAAATCCTTCACAAAAAATTTCACCTCATTGAGTCATTCAATAATAAACCACATCTGCACTTGACTATCATATCCTCTAATGCAACTACCACCTAAAGGGAAACAATCCATTTCACCTTCTGTAAAGGTGTTTTGAATGTACTTCAGAAACACTCTATTACAACTAAAATATACAGAATCAAGTGTGAGACCCCCACTAAAGAAACACTAAACACTATTATGGTGACTTCTTATTATTTCTGGTTTATTACACTGATTATTGTTGTTATTTCATCATTAATGAGATAATTAAGTGATGATTGATTCCTTAACTCAACATGATTTAACTCATTCACTTCATGTGTTATTTAGAGAGACATCCAAAACATTCAGGGTGGGATGAACCTGGACTGGAGTGGTCTATGGAACAAACCTTTTTGCTTGCTGGGTATTATGTGATTGTTTGAAGTACAACACTTGAACATATTTAATCGTTCTGCATAATTTTTGTATGCAATATTTGAAGTCATCTTTGAGGTGAAACACATGAAGAATCAGTGTCAATCAAGAAAATAAAACTTCATGTGGCATTGCATGCTGGGTAACATCATAGTATAAACTCATTCCTGACTCCCAGCATGTATTGCAGTTGATCTGTTTATTTGAAGTAGTTTGATGATTGTCACCAATGTTGATGTCTAAGTCAGTCAGAAAAGTAAAATTAATATGTTAATATGTAAAAATTTTGATTGTCATTTATACTCATTATTTGAGGAAAATCTGTTTCTAGCTTTTTCCAAGTAAATCCTACTCCACATTTTTTCAGTGTATATGAAACACCAGTTTCAGCTCATGAGTGTGTTCATTGATATTTCAAACATTCTTCAAGTAGACTGATGAGTTAAATCAGGTGTTTTTTGTACAGAGACACATCTAAAACATTCTGGGAGTCATGTCCTGAGGATCAGGATTTGGAAACACTGATACTGAAGCTCTTGATTTGCTGAATCATGTGTGTTGGAGCTAAACTCTGCAGAGCTGCGGCCCTCCAGGACCAGGATTGCCCACCCCTGGTCTAAATAGTATTAATATAAAAAGCAAACTGGAAAAAGTGATCTGGAAACTTGTTGACCTAGACAATCATTTTTATTATTTTTTAAGTCTGAAAATGTTACAATAAATACAATAACATATAAAAAAATATAACAAATAAAAACAACTGTAGTTTATATAATAAATAAATAAAATGTAGGCTTATAATAAATAAAAGCGTATACATATTTTAAACTCTGAAATCATAATTTTAATCCTAAATTAAAATGTAGCTCTTCATTTTCACAATGCCAAAGGATTAATTAGATTTACACCGTTAAAGTATGACTTATATAACACGTTCTTCACTGACATTTAGGCCTACATCTAAAGAGAGAGAGAGAGTATGAGAAATCTAAACTCATTGATTCTGCTGTAGTTGTATTTTACTGTATGAATGAAGTCACTTTTTTAATAAAGAATAACTTCAGTATGTGCTTGACTATCAGTCTGGTCCTCAGCGTTTAATGGGGGCGTCTTTGGTGGTTTTGGATTTGCATCAGGGGAAGAGAGCGCTCATCCACTTCACATACTGCTGTCTGACCTGAACAAGAATGACATGAGAAGAATGAATTTATATGTTTAAACTTGAAATCTCAGAAACTTAATAGCTTTTTTTCTGAATTTATTTCTGCAAACACAAAATGTGATGAATGTGTGCGCTGTTACTTGTCTTCTCCACTAGATGTCACCTTCTTCACAAATCACTTTCAAATGAAACATTCAGCATTACAGATGTTTACAAGCACAACAACTGGACAGTTGATAAGAACAAGGCATTAATCCTAAAGAACCGAGACATCACCAAAATCAGATGCTTTGCCCTGGGTTGATCATGGTATTTCTTAGTTTTGTGCAGTAGATCCATAGTATACATAAATGATAATGATCTCACTATAAAAATAGTTTAACCATGATGTGAATATGCTAGTTAAAATATGGTAATACAAGTGATCATCAATCTAACAAAAATCATTATTGCACTTTTACTTAATCTTTGACCAATGAATCCTGTTGACAAACAATATATCATTGGAAAGGTCTTAGACTCGAGAATACAGATTTATTTGGTGTTTTTTATAATAACTGTAGGGAGAGTAATTGCTTATTTTTTTATAAAGAGTGTGCTTAGTTTTTTATATCCTTTGGCGACCTGCATTTTTTAAATGTATTTTTCAACCAAAGAAAACATAAACGTTTTTATTTATTTTTACAATAAAGCTAACAACATACCTTTAATAATTTTTTTTTGTGTGTGTGATTTTTTTTAGCAATAATCAGCTACTTTTCTTTTTTCAAACGAGACCAACACTAAGTATTCATGAGTTACCGCCATTTTAGTTCCAACATGCGGTTTGTATGTAGACTCAAAAAGGGCTCCGACAGTTATTGACCATTTGTAACTTGTGTTCAGTGTTCATTTGTAGAGACAACAAGAAGTCAGAATTGAAGGGAATTTAAATGATGGTTTCAAAATATGTATTTAACTGTTCACGGGAAAATAAGAAGTAGATTAATGCATGGACAAGTTTGACTGTTATTCTCAGAGAATAAATGTGGGAGATAAAGAGATGTGTACATCTAGTTTGCAATACCAGAGGTTTTTACCAGAGGCCACCGCTTTAAGTGACGACTCACCTTATTATTGAGAAGACAGTAGATCAGGAAGATGAAGGTTCCTTGCTGTGAGTTCAGAATCAGGAAGAGAATCTCCATCATCTTATTGTCTTTAGTGAAGAAACCCAGAATCCAGGGACAACCAAGAACAACAAACTGAGCCAGTGTTTTAAAAAACATCCTCCTGAAGAGAGAGAAGGAAAAATAATGCACATGTGTTCATGTGTTTCTCTCTTTAAAGTGCTTCAAACACAATGTTTCTTACTTGGTTTGTTTCATCCCTGAAACTTCAGCGTTCAGCTTTGAGAGAGTTAAATTCAGACTGATGATGATACTGATGAAGAGAATCGTGTTTATCTGAAAAAGAAAACCCAGTAAGGATAATATTCTCTTCCAGTGGTTAAATTATTTCAAATGGTATGAATCTAAAACATACCACAAGAATGACACAAACAGGTCCCAGAAAACTCCAGATGTAGCCTTTCTCCTCTTTAATCCAGCATCTGGTTAACAGGAAAAAACACTAAATGAAATAATATTGTGAGCGATTTTGATGCAGGTTTGACAAGCTTTATAAAACAGAGCAGAAAGGACCTGCGGAGGGTAGTGAGGACAGCTGAGCGTGTGACTGGTATGTCACTGCCCATAGTCAATGACATCTAACTGCATATCAAAAGACCCTGCTCACCCTATACATCATTTGTTCTCCCCCTTTCCTTCTGGGAGAAGTTACACATGGATAAAAACCAAAACCAACAGACTGAAAAACTGGTTCTATCCCTGAGCAGTTAGATGCTTAAATACATAATCACTTACACAATCCCAACCAAACTAAAACTCCTATAAAGGTGCAATAACCTATGGAGCGATTTTAGTCTCATTAATTATTCACACGTAAAACAAGATACACACATGCGTAAACAGTTTCGCATGCATAAAATCTAATTTACGTGCACATAGTATATATTTACATTTACGAAAAGCAATTCACGTTCGTAAAACAAAACTATTTTCTCACAAAGTACGTTTCGCAAACATACAACTGCGCACAAAACTTTCGAAAGGTTAAAATGTACACGTTTGTCTTGTTATGCGAATTTGCAAATCGTCACTCAAGTGTGAATCGCCTTGGACGTGTGCGTGTGTTTTTTGAGACTCTCCTGGCAACGCAATCCCTCCGACATGGGTTGTCGTACTCTTTAGCCAATCAGATTCAAGCTTACCATTCAACCAATCACAACCCGCTGAGGACGCAGGACTCAAGGAAAACCGCACGTTAATCAATCCACAATCAAGCATGGCAGACGAAGAGCGGGATGCACGTGTAAGTGAAATAAAGTCTAAAATAATGGTGTAATTCATGAATTTGCACCGTTGTTGTGCCAGGAACAAGCTTGATCGCCTTTATTAAAACTTGGAAAAGTACAGTCGGTCTGCGCAGAGCCGTTTTCCTTGAGTCATGCGCCCTCAGCGGGTTGTGATTGGTTTAGGAGGCAATTACTTTTTCACATAGGGTCAGAAATGTTTGGATTGTTTTTTCCCTTAAAAAATATAACCATCATTAAAAAACTGCATTTTGTATTAACTCTGGTTTTCTTTGTGTAATATACAAATTTGTTTGATGATCTGGATCATTAAAGCATGACAAATATGCAAAAATAAGGAAGGGGCAAATACTTTTTCACACAACTGTACCTTGTGTGTATATACTGCTATATATATGTAGGTCTTGGTTGTTCTGAAATCCAACTGTATATATTTTATTTCTTTAACTGTACAATCGTGAGAGCAGCTAAAATGTATTTCATTGTTCCCTAAACAATGACTATACAGTTCTATTCTACACGCAAACACTTAATTGCGTAACTTGTTCAGTTGAATTATTTCCTTTATCCAAACAACTGACAATATTATTCAAACATACTTGTCACTGCCATAGCCATCAGGAACCAATCCAACAGACACGCCCACTATAACCAGAGCAATCACATATCCAATCACAATCAAGAATCTGCTGCTAAGCACCGCCCTCTGTCTGGAGCTGATCTGTGATAGGTTCTTCACACAGATGAAGAGCAGCACAGCTTCAATGAACATCCACACAAAGCAGGAGAGAAAGAGAAAGTGAAGAAATCCTGACAGCACATTACACAACATCTGAAGAGAGAGAGAGAATATTAAATCATTTAAATAAAAAGTATTAAATATAAATATGATCTGATGTAATAATTGTCACCTGGTGAGGTTTGATGAGTTTGAGGAAGCGTTGTGTGAGTAAGAACAGAAGATGAGCCGACAGCAGACTGATGCAGAGGTTGATTCGAGCCACATTGTTCACTCCAGGTTTCCATCGACAGAAAGCAAAAGTCAACAGAGCCAAACTATTAAATACCAGACCCACCGACACAGCCACTAAATTCACCACTTTCATCAGATCATGATCCTGAGAAAAAAACATTAAATCAAAATTTCCACTTCATTCATCATCTTTATATTATCAGATGATATAAATGTCTCTTGTACCTCTGATGGTCTGCTGGTTTGCATGATGAGAGCGAATGTTGACAGATGAACACATGAACACACAGTGTAGTTGCTGTTTGTGTCTAAAACAGAACAACCATCTACAATCCACTCAGTGATGTTCCAGTACACACACGACATATTCCCTCCAGACACAAACTCCTTCACATGAAGAGAAAATATTCATGTGTTTTCATTAGTCATTAGTTGTGTTGAAAACAAAGAAAGAAAAAGAGAAGAACTGACTCTGATGTGTTTGAGGGTGAAGTTGACTGGTTTTGTGAGCTGTTTGTTGGTGGTTTTTGGAAGAGTAGCTGAGATGACAGTGGACATCATGGTTTTAACTGATGTGTTATCTGATGTGTAGAAGAATTCTGCCTTCAGTAGATTCTCCATTGAGTTCAAGCTCATAAACGCCACAGCAGCTGATCCTGATCCTGCGTTACAAAGACAAAGAAAGAAAACATTTGGTTTAGGGTGACCCCACCTCAGGCATAAGAGTTTACACTCATGGGGACCAAGTATCTCAATCAATGACATTGTATAAAGCACCAAAATATGCTTTTTTGTTCATAATAAATCAGGACACTAAAGCTTTAATACAGACTATGCAGGTGGATTTCAATATTTGTCATATAAAAGTAATGCTGTTGTGCTTAGGTGTTGGTGCTATTTTTTAAAACCCGTTATTTTCTTCAGCAGTTTAATTTCTCCTTTCCACCTAATGTTTGCTCTTGCTGATGAAGTGAAACCATGAAGGTACTTGCTTTGATTTAGTTTACATTTACATTTATGCATTTGGAAGACGCTTTTATCCAAAGTGACTTACTTTGCAGTAACCTATACATTTATACTTAGGTATTTGCAATCCCCTGGGATCAAACCCACAAATTTGTGTTGTTAACGCAATGCTCTTACCATAGTTCTTTCTATCACACCAATATATTTTTACAAACCTGTTTCATTGTTATTCTTGGCAATCCCAATGAGATCAATGTCCACAGATGCATTTGCTGTGTCGAGCTGAGGAATTTCATTTAATGTGACCTGTGGTCCAACCATGAAGACTTGTGCCTCTGTCAACAAAAAACATCAAAGAGTATTTCTCACATTCCATGAAGCAAATGACTTCAGTTATATTTTTTATAGTTTAGGTCATAGTTGTGTCTCTCTTACCTACAGACTCAAGTGTGAAACTGACATTGTCATAAGTGTTTGTCGGCTTCACCAACATGGAGACGAGCTTCTCGCTGGCTTTTAACACCTGGTTTCCTTCTAACTTTAGTTTCTTTGGGTCACTCGATGATGAGATGGAAATCTTCTCTGAAGTATTAAACACCAGATCCAAAAGATTGTTCACATCCTAATGCAGAAAGAGAAACACCATGAAAACATGTCTCAACATTTGATTATTATATTTTTTCACGTTTCACTTACATCTAAAGAGAGAACTGTAATATTCTCTATCTGGTTAAGGAGATTCTGTATGCATGAGGTCTCCTGTTGATAAAAACACAAAAGCATATTCAGTATTTTAGTTATGATGGTCCTCAGTGTCTGTGGGGGTTATGAAACTCATGTTTGGAGACAGTATTTTGTTAATTATTTTGTTTTGTTTCTAACAGTTGAAAGCAATATAAAGTTTATTATTGTTGCTTTCATACAGAGTAAGATATCAATGAACATGACACAAAATATACAGACATAAACTACATCAATGAAATGTGCTGAATTTGAATTGATAGAATCTAGTTGCTGTAGAAAATTTGGTCAACTTACCGAGCAGTTTGACAGCTGTGTCATATTTACACCTGAAACTATTCATGAACATAATAATCAATTATGGCCACATGTGAGAAATTATAAGCATAAAAGTACAAGAGATAAATTAGCTAAATGTTGATGAATGTAGATAATAATCTGGATTCTGTACAATTTGATGAGAGATGTTTCAGTTCATTTTGAACATTTTAAAATATCTCAGCTGACAGGGAACGTTTAGTAAATATTAGGGCTGCAACTAACGATTATTTTAATTGTCTTTGAATTACTTTATTAATCCTTTGGCCATCTTTCCAATAAATAATACATTCTAGTATTGTCTTACATTATAAAGCATATAATACTTTTTACTCCACAACAAAAGAAAGCTTCATGCTGCAATGCATGCTGGGTAACATTATACTAAACTCATTCATGACTCCCAACATGCATTGCAGTTTACGTGAATTAGTTTGATGATTATCACCATTGTTGAGGTTTGTATGATGACTGTCGATATCTAAGTGTAATCTGAACACACAAATTTCTACATGGCACATCTCGTGGTAATTTTTTTTTTTGGCAATTCATTGTAAAATCTTTCTCAAACCCATATACTGTTTAAATAACACTTGAATATACAAAAATGCGTTAACTTTTATTATGTATTATATTACAACTGAAATAAACTCTTGTGGCACGTGGAACACAGCTGTGATTGATAAAAGAGAAAGGAATTTGCTACCTGCAAGAGTCTAGAGCTCAACTGAACTTAACAATGTTCACAATAATGGTGACATCACATGAATCTTGTGTTTATTGTCACAAAGGGGTTTTGTAGACGTTTGTTATGTGGACAATAAAAGCAATTGATTTGATCTCATGTTTCTGACCATTTTTATATCAATTCAAGCTTCTCTGAATAAGTCGTATTTAGTGTTTAATTATTCAATATTTATCATTCATAATAATTAGATGAACTGTTGTCGGTTATATAAACTAATATTACTAAATTTTTATCTATGATGAAAATTACAGGCCTCTCTTATCTTATTAAGTGGGAGAACTTGCACAATTGGTGGCTGACTAAATACTTTTTTGCGGATGACTGTGTTAGAACAATAAAAACATACTTGTTAAGATCTCACCAGAGCAGAATTCAACAACAACACAAACACCATAAATATGTTCGAGAGGTGCGGTAAAAGCACCAACAAAATATAATTTTTTATTTGAATTATTTAAATTGAAAAAAAAACATGAATCCACAAGAACCAAACTCAAGGACCCCAATAATGCGATAAGCGCTTTTGTTCACGTATGACAGAAATAAAGAGACAATGGTGATGGTTTGTTGTGATAAGATAAGTTTTATTCTTCTCTGGTGAGATCTAAAACCGTGTGACTGTCTGTGTTTGATCGTATTTGATTAATTGTCTCATTTGGTGCCATTTATTTTTCCTAAAGAATTTTAAGGAGAAACATCTCAGACAAAGTCGATATTTAAATTAAACACAACTGAGATCTCCATCAAATCTCTTGAGCTATGAAAGAACAACATCATGAGCGGTAACATTGTGCAAATTAATCCTCAATATAACACAACAGACAACTCAACACATTTCATTACCTGTTGTGGTGATCGCTGGTGCGACAGTTGTGAAGGTTTGGTTGATGCTGTCCACATCTGAAAGGTTTTTGATGAAATGCAGTTAATGAACACACATCACAAATAGAAGGTGTGAGAATCACACAAAAATACAAGAATTACCTGCACAGTATGCACCACAGTAGTATGAAGTTGGATTAACAAACTCATAGACATAATAATTGTCTGGACAGGCTTTGACTCGAATGGGATATGACTGATAATAACAGCAATAATTGTTCCAGTGACCACAAACATGTCTGGTCACCACTCCATCCTCAGGTTTTGGGTGTCCATCACTGAGCCACAGTGTAACATCAGAACCACATCTGTTTGTTGGCACACATGTTTCTGACATTCGAACGCTCTGACCATTAAGATAAAGACGATACCAGCCGACCCAGATGACATCTCTGTCACACATGGAGGATGAAGAAGAATAGTCTGTGGATCTTCTTGAATCATCCATCACAGTGTAGTTGTTGCAGGGGTCAACAGAGACATGATCTGTTCAAAGAAACCATTTTTTTTTTTATTTAGACCCTTTGTTTATCTCATCTACTGTACATGAAACATTTGTCCAAACTAACATCTCCCCAAAGCATTAAACAACTTTAACAACAATACCATTCACACATGTACACAAGCTGTTATTGAGAATAAACACAATATTGCTGTTTTAACAAGAGGAAAAAGTAAAGTGGTTTGTAATAAGTGAAGGAGATAATGGTGTTTGTGAACTTAGTGTTTGTTATTTTCATCTGGATCAAAACAGATTTATTGTGTTCTTCTATTATTTGCTGTTGATTTCAGGTTGTGTGATTGTAGTTGTTATGCTTCATTTGAAGCAACATCACATCATAACATTGATTCAATGCCATCACTATTATTTTTACAATGATATTTAAACAATTTTCAACATTAATTGCAGTTTCAAAAGTGATGTTGATTCAACTCCATTAACACGGACAAATCAACAATTGTAACATTACGTTTGTTTGCTATCTGGATAATCAAAGCCAAAGTCTCATGTGTTTAAAGACGGGTGTATGATTGTTGAAGACAGACTTAAAGTAGAATTACCTGCACAGTATGCAGAAAAGTTGTAAGGTGGTGTAACAAACTCATAGACATAATAATTGTCTGGACAGGCTTTGACTCGAATGGGATATGACTGATTATAACAGCAGTAACTGCCATCATTGCCACAAACATGTCTGGTCACCACTCCATCCTCAGGTTTTGGGTGTCCATCACTGAGCCACAGTGTAACATCAGAACCACATCTGGATGTTGGCACACATGTTTCTGACATTCGAACGCTCTGACCATTAAGATAAAGACGATACCAGCCGACCCAGTTGACAGAGGCGTCACACATGTAGGATGAAGAATAATAGTTGGTGGATCTTCTTGAATCATCCATCACAGTGTAGTTGTTACAGGGGTCAACAGAGACATGATCTGTTCAAAGAAAACACTGTTATCCCAAACCCTTGCTTTTAAATAAAATAAATTAGAAAAAAGATAAATTTTAACAATAAGCAGTAGATATAAAACACAAGTCTTACAGTCAATATCAATATTTCAATAGATTCACTACAGACACAAAACAAGAGGAAAGATGTTCAGATTTGTGACCCAGTCTGTGAAAAAATCTCAAAATGTAGTTTAGAGATAAAGAACATCAGCCATAGTTTCACTATAATCTCAGTATATTAAAGATGTTTAGGTTATTTTTTTCACAGAATGTTCTTTACATTTTGTATGATGATTTATGTTGAAAATTGCAAATCACCATAAAACTAATTCAGCTGCAGGGTTTTCACAGACAGAGTCACATTTATGGTTTAGATTCAATATTTAATTGACACATCAAGCAGACCGTCTGCAGAACACGTTTACTCATTTAACTGTAATCCACTCACAACACCACAGAAAACACAACACTTTACATTACCAGTAGAGAGGATCCCTGATGTCACATTGATGGCGTTTATGCTCTGAACGTCTGAAAGATTGAAGAAGTTAATGAACAAAGACACAAACATAACATGTATAGACACATTTAAATTGAATATTTAATATCATTACCTGCACAGTATGCACTGTCACATACAGTTGGTCTAACAAACTCATAGACATAATAATTATCTGGACAGGCTTTGACTCGAATGGGATATGACATGAAATAACAGCAGTAATTGTTCCAGTGACCACAAACATGTCTGGTCACCACTCCATCCTCAGGTTTTGGGTGTCCATCACTGAGCCACAGTGGAACATTAGTACCACATCTGGATATTGGCACACATGTTTCTGGCATTCGAACGTTCTGACCATTAAGATAAAGACGATACCAGCTGACCCAGTTGACAGGGGTGTCACACATAGAGGATGAAGAAGAATAGTTTGTGGATCTTCTTGAATCATTCATCACAGTGTAATTGTTGCAGGGGTCACCAGAGACATGATCTGTTCAATAAAAACATTCATGAAAAATAAAAATGTTTCGATGCATTTATTTATGTTAGGTTTTGTACCAAATAATGAATGGTTTTGGATATTTTAAGTTCTACTCTATAAGAGTAAGGACACGTGGCTTAAATACACAAAGATTGTATAACTGTCTCATCACCATAGTTTGACCGGGTCACATCACATTAGCAGACAGTATTCAGGAACCAAATTCAAGATGATTTTTCCTATCTCATTGGCAGACTTTTTATTTCTTTTTTGTGGTTGTTTTTAAACATAAACTTACACAATTCTTGTATTTTTAAAAAGCAACCACTGAATTAAAAACCACCATTATTTGTGGTCAGCGTTTGCTTAAAACAGAACAAGCAAGAAAATACATCTGACTCACTTACCCGGCAAAAGAGAGACAACAGTAAAAAGTGCTATTATAAAACCTGAAATGAAACACACAGAAAAGCATTTAAGAATATAGAAATGAAAGGTCAAATAATATAAATGATTTCATTAATGTACCTTTACTCATTTTGATTATGAAATAAATACTTATATAAAGAAACAAAGATGTCACATCAGCAATGGACTGAATTGTACTTTAAAGACAAATCAAGAGAGGAAAAAACTATCTATGAATCATTCATCGAGTCAATTATTTACAAAACTTGCGCTTCATATTATTTACATGATATCCCTGTTTATAAATGCAAATCATGGCAAGAAAACAAACTCACTTTTCAGAAGGGTAGATAACATTTTTGACAGAGCAGCATGTAAATATTTTTCCAAATCCAGCGGATGAGTTTCTTCAGAATGTAAAGACAAAACAAATAAACTTTGCTTTTGATTATGAACACAGAAACTCTGTAGGATTTCCAAGCCGGAGTCAAACTTCAGCTCTACACTCAAAGGGATAGTTCGCCAAAAAAGGAAGATTCTGTCATCATTTACTCATTCTCTTGTCCTTTCAAACCTGTAGGACATTTTGTTTTTTTTCTGCAGAACACGAACTTAGACAAGCAAAACAAACGGTAACCTTTCACTTCTATTGTACAGAGACAAAACCAATGCAAATCAATGGGTAGGTACCACGAGTTGTTCAGTTATAACCATTCTTCAAAATATCTTAATTTGTGTACTGCAGAAGTCATAAAATGTCCTATCCCTTTAAACTCATAGAACTGTCCTAAATTGCAAATAACTTCACTTCTTATTATTGTTTTTAATGTCTAACAGTTTTATTATGTTACTAGAGGGCAGGGATTCTCAGTCTTTTCACTTCAAGTCCCCCCAGTGTTTTCAATTGTAAAAAAGTATAAAAATTGACCGAATAATAAGAAATATCTTGGTTTTCTTTTTTTGTATTTCAATGCTAATTTTGTCTCATTTTAAAATGTTGGTCAACTTGGGGTACCCTTGGAAGTCAGCTGGGGCCCCCCTGTTGCCCACAGCCCCCCAGTTGAAAACCACTCCTGTAGGGTGATGAAAATAAACGTATTGATTTCACTGAGACCTAAAACAATCAAATATAGTGTTAGAAAAGTACTAAATTCTACTGACATACTCAACCTACATCAGTTTCTGTATGAGACATCTTATAAAGCGTTTTGTAAGGCATTCAGTTTGCTTACTATTTTCAGAGTTTATTTACTGTCAAGAACATTTTTAAATATCTTTATTTTCTTAGAGTGCTTTTTCTTTGGAAACATCACAAACCATATATCGCACTTTTGACCTCACTACATTTCCAAAAATATTTTTTACATTTTAATACTTCAGTACAATCTCAAATCTTGAACCTTTTCTTCTTGTCATTTTACTTTTAAGGGAATGAAAGTACTGGGTTTTGAATGTGCCTAAAATCTGTATTAAAGGGAAACAAACTTGTGAGATATTTTTTACGAAATGTCTTGGAGTAAAAATATGACATAATAATTTAAATGTATTGAAGTAATTTTGTCAAAGGAAAAACACTTATAAAGATACTTCAAAGAAAGTACAAGAAAAAACACTTAAAGGAGTGATTCACCTCAAAATTAGCCTCCATTAACTTTCAAGAATAAAAATGACTATGGAAAGTCAATGTGGGCTTACTTTCAAGTGAACTACTCTAAGTGCTCTCCGCCTCTGCTTTTTTATTTGACTTTTCAGTGCATCACACATACCTCATGCAACAGCTGTGTGTAATACAGGAGTCTTTCCTTTAGGACAATTGATGGTGGTTTTACTACAGTTAAAACCAAAAAGCCATGGCAGCAATAGTAAAATCATTGTTTGCTAATCAACACAAAAATAATAGTTCATTTTCATAAGGATTATTCTTTAATCCAAAATATTCGTTGTTTTAAATGTCTGTAAAGAATACAATGCTATTGATAAAACTCATCACATTCAACAGCATTACTTTTAATAATCCAATGTGTTGATCCACTTAAAGGGACAGATCAGGCAAAAATAAAAATACTGTCTTCATTTACTCACCCTTGTGATTTTCCAAACTTTCCAATTTCTTTGTTCTGATGAAAACAGTGAAAGATATTTGGAAGAATGCTTGTAGCCAAACAGTTCTTGGCTACCATTGACTACCATAGTTAATGAAGTTCATGCAGGTTTGGAACACCTTAAGCGTGAGTAAATAAAGACCCTGTGCCTTTAAGATGAATTTCTTTTTCACTACATGAAATCACAACAGCAATTCTTTATGAATGCCGCTGGTAGTGCATTATTAGGTTTATTATGAGGAGAAACAAGATCTTACCTGAGTTCACATGTGGCGTTCTTCACCCGAAACCATCAGAACAGTCAACTGAGTAAATGATGTGTGAGTGGAGAGTTTATAGAACAGAGTTATCTGTCCATCAGCCTGATAAGAAAGTTTACAACCACATTCACCGTTCCGAATTCAAATGTATACACACACAGAGACTTATCACATTAAGACGACTGGATTACACATTTCATTCTGCGTCAGAATGACAATTGAATATGTTGTAAAGACAAAGATATTGTTATTTGCAGTTGACTTCCTGTTGTGGGATTGCTGTTGTGTTTTTTTATTGCTTTTTATCATTGTCACAGTTAATTTGATTCACTGCCATTTAATTGCCATTGAATTAATATACATTTCAAATAACATTGAGGCACTATTTTTTTTAAATATTCCTTCATCAACATTGATTCAATGGTTGCTTGTTATCTGGTTATGGTGATGGCCAGCATTTATGGATGTTTTATGGTCCGACTCTTCCTCATCTGAGTTTCGATTCATTTGTGAATTCAACCCTTCATTTCCATACTGTATGGTCAGTGTCTCAAAAGCAGGTGAAATACACGCACATATCTTTTGAAATAATTTTTTTTTTCATTAGTAATCTTAAGGCTTCTTTTGGATATGTGATTGATAACTGTTGCCTGGAAAAATACAATCACTGTTTCTAGAAAACTTGCTAAATTGAGTTGACACAAAAAACTCCATCATGAACATCAGTTCTTTTAACTAAAATCACTTTTGAGGTGATGAATGGTCATTTTTTTATAAAAAGACTGTTTAAAATGGCATTGCTAAAAAGAAAGATAAAGATATATTTTAAATTCTTAATATTGAAAGATAAAATAGTGCATTACATATCAATTCATTAGATGTAAACACTGATCCAGATGGATTTCCACTTCCATTTATATTTATTTTATTTTTAAATCTAATATATATAATTGAATCTTAAATATATTTGATTAAAATTTTGATTAGGTTTTTTTAAAGTTCAGTTGGTTGTATTTTATTCATACGTTTGTGTCGTGTAAAACAGGACTTTCCTGTGGACCAGTGTTAAACCGGCGGTGTTTACTTCATCCGAAGTGGTCTATAAGAAGAAAGTGTGTAAAACTGTATATCACTCCAAATTTTCACGGATTATCATCTAAGAAAAAACAAAACAATACATGACCTTATAAACTCCCAGAAAATAACAATATTAATAAAAAGGGAATTGATCAGCTGACAGCTCTAAAAATATATATACACAACATATTCATCAACAACTTTTACAGAATGGAGACTGTGCATGTCAAATCTAAAATCAAATGTACCACAGTGATATTTTTACTTTACTGAATAAAATCTTTGTGCTTTTTGGTTTGAGTCAAAGACAGAGACATCTCATCCTCTTCACATATTGCTGTCTGACCTGAATAAGAATGAGATAAAAAAAAGAGCAGAACAAAAGTTGCCATTAAAATGAAGTAAACTTCATGTAGAATATGACTAAAGAAAGAATCTTGTTTCACCTCATTATTGAGGAGACAGTAGATCAGGAAGATGAAGGTTCCTTGCTGTGAGTTCAGGATCAGGAAGAGAATCTCCATCATCTTATTGTCTTCAGTGAAGAAACCCAGAATCCAGGGACAACCAAGAACCATAAACTGAGCCAGTGTTTTAAAAACCATAATCCTGAAGAGAGAGAAAGACAAATAATGCACATATGTTCATGTGTTCATGTGTTCATGTGTTAATGTGTCATGTGTTCATGTGTTCATGTGTTCATGTGTTCATGTGTTCATGTGTTTCTCTCTTTAAAGTGTTTCAGATACAATGTTTGTTACTTGGTTTGTTTCATCTGTGAAACTTCAGCGTTCAACTTTGTGAGAGTTGAGTTCAGACTGATGATGATTTTGATGAAGAGAATCAAGTTTATCTGCAGGAAAACAGTGAAGAATTGTCATTGTCTTCTGCTGGTGAAAATCATCCAAAACTAAAACATACAGCAAGAATGACACAAACAGGTCCCAGAAAACTCCAGATGAAGCGTTTCTCCACCTTAATCCAGCATCTGTTTAGCAGAAAATATTGAATTCATTTTTATAAAGACTATTTCAGGTGTTCATTGTAAAAAGTATGAAGAGAATAGTGATGTCTGGTCTGCGAACTAATCGTTCTTTTGAACTGGTTCTTTTTAGTGAACCGATTCAATCCGGCTCAGCGACTCAGTGGAGACACGAACTGAATGATTCAGTTTAAGAACTTAATCACAAATTACTTAAATTACTAATCTTTCTGGCGTGTATGATAGTTCACCTGACTCGAAATAAATTCATTATTCAATTACTCCAACAGTACTCAAATTAACTGAGGATAGAAAGCTTGAACGTCCGATATTTTATTGAACATCATAGGTGTGATAATATGAAGCACATAGGAAATATTAATGCTACGAGCCTTGGACTGTGCAGCAATCTGGCGAAATGTAGGTTTAATTGATATCAAATGAACCGTATTGGATCATGCATGGATCGTTTCTGTAAAACAAGGATGAAGATTACTTCACTTCATATCTTTAAGACTTGAAACATCATAGTTTGCACATCACTGTGCAGGTGTTAGGGTGTTTAGTTGCAAAACATAAATGTAAGAAACGTGTCAGATCATGACAATGATGTGTTAACTGACAGATGTTATGATTACTGATTTATATATTTCAATGTGCTGAGAGCATTTTTATCCCAGCCGGCGGGATGATAGACTTGATGGATTACGTCATGGCAAATGAACGTCATTACATTAGGTAAGGGCGTAAAAGAATCGTTGAACCGGTCTTTTTAACCGGTTCATAAAAACAGCAAACTGTCCGAAAGATCTGGTTCGCGGAAAAGAACCGGACTACCCATTAATAAAAGACACCCATCTAACTTACTTGCCACTGCCGTAGCCCTCAGGAACCAATCCAACAGACACGCCCACTATAACCAGAGCAATCACATATCCAATCACAATCATGAAGCTGCTGCTAAGCACCGCCCTCTGTCTGGAGCTGATCTGTGATAGGTTCTTCACACAGATGTAGAGCAGCACAGCTTCAATGAACATCCACACAAAGCAGGAGAGAAAGAGAAAGTGAAGAAATCCTGACAGCACATTACACAACACCTGAAGAGAGAGAGAGAATATTAAATCCTTTAAATATAAAAGTATTAAATATAAATATGATCTGGTGTAATAATTGTCACCTGGTGAGGTTCGATGAGTTTGAGGAAGCGTTGTGTGAGTAAGAACAGAAGATGAGCAGACAGCAGACTGATGCAGAGGTTGATTCGAGCCACATTGTTCACTCCAGGTTTCCATCGACAGAAACCAAAAGTCAACAGAGCCAAACTATTAAACACCAGACCCACCAGCACAGCCACTAAATTCAACGCTTCCATCAGTGGATCATCCTGAGAAAAAACATTAAAGCAGAATTCCCACTTCATTCATCATCTTTGTATTATCAGATGATATAAATGTCACGTGTACCTCTGTTGCTGTGCTGCTGGTTTGCATGATGAGAGCGAATGTTGACAGATGAACACATGAACACACAGTGTAGCTGCTGTTTGTGTCTAAAACAGAACAACCATCTACAATCCACTCAGTGATGTTCCAGTACACACACGACATATTCCCTCCAGACACAAACTCCTTCACATGAAGAGAAAATATTCATGTGTTTTCATTAGTCATTAGTTGTGTTGAAAACAAAGAAAGAAAAAGAGAAGAACTGACTCTGATGTGTTTGAGGGTGAAGTTGACTGGTTTTGTGAGCTGTTTGTTGGTGGTTTTTGGAAGAGTAGCTGAGATGACAGTGGACATCATGGTTTTAACTGATGTGATATCTGATGTGTTGAAGAATTCTGCCTTCAGTAGATTCTCCATTGTGGTGTAGCTCATGAACGCCACAGCAGCTGATCCTGATCCTGGGTAACAGAGACATAGAAGCAAAACATTTTTATTAAAACATAATACACATTTTCAATTTGGCACACTGAAGACATTTCTAGTGGTGAACTTCTGGCGTCCTGAATATTTTCGATTTTTTAAAGGTTTCTGTTTAAAAGTTTTGAAGGAATGCCAACCATGATTTTGCTTTCTGCGTGCCATTTTGTGTTTCCTTTTTACTTGTTCTTACCAAGGGGCAAACTTCTGGTTTCTCTCTCGTGACACCAACACAGAAGTTACTGATACAGCAAAATTCAACGACTGGCCGCTAGAGGATGGCTCCAAAACAGAGCAGAGTCTCATTGAGCCCCATGTTAAAATGCCAACGTTGTTTACAGCCTGGTACAAAAAATCTTTTGATCTATATATGTAATTTTGCCCTTCATGACAACTGTGCGGGGGGTGGGTTATAACTCATCCGTTTAGATTATCTGTTTAGCCTTAAATTCTGCATAATTAAGGGCGTGTCAACTTGAGTGACAGGTGTCCATTTAGCTGTCACATGCACATTTTTGTTTCAGCAATCAGCCATGTCAGCTTCACCCACGTTCTGCCACTTTGCCCATTTCCGATTTTCCGGGAGTGATGCGCAATGACGCGATGCTAAGGTGGCGACGACTGGCTCTGTCTACTTTAGGCTTCATTTTTACTCTTCACAAATCTACAGGTGACATAACGGACACTACGTCCATATTTTATATGGTCCGAACACATTATTATGGCTTAAAAGATCTTCACAGTATGTTGACCAAAGGTTCAGAAAAGCATTTTTTGAAATGTTGAACTAAAGAGTTCTGTTTAGTTATTTTGTTTTTACGTACCCGTTTCATTGTTGTTCTTGACAATCCCAATGAGATCAATGTCCACAGATGCATTTGTTGTGTCGAGCTGAGTTTGAGTCAAATAGTCGTGTCACTACAGAATCACGAATAAAACTGATATTGTCAAAAGTGTCGGTTGGATCCACCAACATGGAGACCAACTTCTCGGTGGCTTTCAACACCTGGATTCCTTCTGATGCTAGTTTATGGGGTCACCTAATGAATAGTTGGAAATCTTCTCTGATGTGTTAAAGAGCAGGTCCAAAAGATTGGTCACAGTCTGAGGCAGAAGAGAAAAAGTAAATTTTAATAATTCTAATTGATTCTTAAGATGTTATGAGCATTTGATTATTTTATTTTGTCATTTTTAACCGACAGGCTTACAGTTAAAGGGAGGACTGTTATATTCTCTATCTGGTGGAGTAGATTCTTTACAAAAGAGCTTCCCTGTGAACAAAAACGCCACATCATATTTATTATTTTATTGATGATATTCCTCACGGTCTATATATATATATATATATATTTTATTATAATGTATTAAAGAGAATACAAATTTATTCATCCATATCCACAGTACAAACAAGCTATTATTGTAACAAAATAAATAACACACGTTTTATATTTGCGCTTTAACAAACCACTACAGTCAATTTGTAAGCCAATTAAAATTGAAGAATGGAAAATTTGATAAACTTACTGTGAGATTGGTAAGCAGTTCTATATTTAAGCCTAAAAGTGTGCATAAACACAATATTAAAATACAAACACATGTGACAAACCAATAGGATGCATTTCCATGAGAACATTTTGAGAATGGACATCATTAACAAATGTGACCCTTTCTGTTAATACAGCTTTATATTCTATGATCTCTCTTATGAGCTCAAATGTTTATTTTTTTTTAATATTGAAAATTATTTTTAATACTGAAATCAGTCAAGGTTGTCTTTTCACAGAATGGTCTTTACATTGTGTCTTTACATTGAAGTTATCAAACACTTTACAAGTGTTTGATAACTTCCTTCTTGGAGTCCTGTTTAATGAAACTTCACATCTAAACACAGTGCTCACATCTACTGAACGCTACAATCTCCTGATTCCAGAAAACAAAACAATATTTCACCAATAGTGCTGATCGCTGGTGTGACAGTTGTGTAGGTTTTGTTTTCTCTGCCAACATCTGAAAGTTTGTGATGAGACGCAATAAATAAACAGAGATATGAAATTACAAATGGTGCAAATATACAGTAAGTATACACTGTATACACTGGCGCACAGAATTGTTTTAACAAACTCATAGACATAATAATTGTCTGGACAGGCTTTGACTCTGATGGGATATGAGCAGAAAAAGCAGCATTAGTTTTCCCAGTGACTGCAAACATGTCTGGTCACCACTCCATCCTCAACTCTTGGGGTGTCCATCACGAAGCCACAGTGGCACATGAGCACCACACTTATTTTTTTCAACACATGTTTCTGACATTTGAACGTTCTGACCATTAAGATAAAGACGATACCAGCCGACTCACTTGACAGAGGAGTCACAAATGGAGGATGAAGAAGAATAGTTTGTGGATCTTCTTCTTCTGAATCATTCATCACAGTGTAGTTGTAGCAGGGGTCTGAAGAGACATTAAAACATTGAAATAATATCTTCAAAAGAAACATTATTTTGTCAGAAAGCTTACTTCTTTCATAAAGAACAATCAAATCAATCTAAGTAAGCCTTGATCAAACAATTATCAGTACAAATATAACACAGCACCCCTAGTGGCAGTAATTGAAAAGATTCACTACATTAAGATTTTCATATTATTTTCTTTGATTTTGTTATTTTGGCCTCTCTGGCTGAATCACTGTTGACTGTAAAGACGATGCTGTAAGCAGTAGTTTTTGGGCTGAACGATACTTTGTTGAATAAACTAAGGGCAAATCATCAAAACGTATGGTTTTAATTTATTCCGTTTCTTTTCTGCATTTATTGAAACACAAATGTATAAATAAGAGATATTTATGTAAAACATTAAAGCTGCAAGCAGCAACAATAGGGCTAGAGGGCTGCAATCCCGCGGGATTTGACACACAAGAGTATTGCAGGATCCGTTGATATACAATGCATAGCTAAATATAAAATATCCCATATTAACAGTTTTTTCTATATTGCACAACAACGAAACTAAAATAAAACCATTTACATGTGAGGTTGAGGTTCACTCTTTCTTGCAGGATAATGTGCCAGAAAGTCCATCACATTGAGGCAAAATGTTGGAGCATGATCTTATATATGGTTATACTTATGGATAAAACAGGAGGAATCTGTGTATACAGTATGCAATGTTTCTTTTAAAATAATTAATTTAGAGAATGCTTTTATCGAAAACAACATCCAAGACATTCAAAACATTTCTTCTGCAACTCGTTGACAAAGCATTCTTGCTTTTAGAATAGACTGAACAAATATGATAATAACAAATAATAGTATTATTAGGGTAAGGGTTATGAATAATAATATAAATAAATGAAACAATTAGAGCAGGGACCTCACTCCGCTTCCACTTGGCCCTTAATGATTACCTGCACAGTATGCAGAACAGCTGTAGTTGTAAATTGGTGTGACAAACTCATAGACATAATAATTGTCTGGACAGGCTTTGACTCGAATGGGATGAGTGGTAATAACAGCAGTAATAGTCAAAGTGACCACAAACATCTCTGGTCACCACTCCATCCTCAAGTTTGGGGTGTCCACCACTGAGCCAAAGAGGGACTTGTGTACCACATAGATTTTTTTCAACACATGTTCCTGGCATTCGAACATTCTGGCCACATTTCCAGCCCACAATTTTTACATCCTAAACAAGCTCGAACTGTCATGAAATTCTGCACACTCTGCATTTCTGAGATCTTTTTTATTACTCCAACACAGAAGGTTTTTTCTATTTCAAAAGTGAAATTAAAGTAATTGTTCTCGCTCATATTCTTAAAAGGTTAGATTCTTGGACTAAATGAAAAAAGTGCAATGCAAAGTGAGCCATATTTAGTTTTTAACCAGTGAAAATTAGTACAATTCTACAGTTCGCAAGTGGAGGCACATTGAGATCTGTACAAAAAAAATCCATCTCTTTTTGCATGTAAAGCAACACTTTCTTTAAATTTCTGCTGAAAAGCTGAGCTGAATTTACCTGAAGTACACAAATTGAACACAAACATTCTACATGAACGCTGGTATTAAGTCGGTACACCAAATAAACGTTGTATCATAAGACCACTATCAGGAAAAACAAGATCTTACCTGAGCTTACACCTTGTGATCCTTACCCAAAAGCAACAGGGTGGTGAACAATATTTTTGTTTCAAGCTTGTTTCTGAACAACTATTTTTTTGTCTGTCATGTAAGCAAATTTAATCCAAAGAATGTTTTTGACGTGTTTACTTTGGTATCTTTGTTTGCGTGACTTGCCTGACAAATAAAGACAATAGGACGTGAGGGAAGAAATTTGCCATGTAAATATAGTGCATATGATTTTTCTCTGTACTGCTCCTTTTCTGCCTATGAAGCGTGACCATGCAAACATCTTTACTTTGAAGTTAAAAATAATCCTTTGAAAGCAAACAGATATCACACAGATAATATTTAAATGACTTACTTCGAAAAATAATTTACATACAGCAGCATTTATTGCGTCAAGCTTATTCAAGCCTGTACATCAGGCTGTTAAAAACTCTTACACATTCTTTGACTCTAAACATTCTTTGTTTTGTGCACTTTTCGACCAAAAAGAGGAAGCTGGTCAAAAAACTACTACAAATTGGAAAAAATATTTTCTTCTTTATATCAACAGTGTCATCAGGCATAATGATTTTCTTCAATGACATCCAGCAGTATTGTGTCCCTGTTCCCTTATATCATACTAAAATTCATTTAGCAATATGATGAATATCACTGAAGTTACTATCTGTTGATTTAGTTTAAAACTTGTTCTGTAAGATGTGCTTCTAATTGTTCATTGTTATTTTTAAATGTGCACTGAGAAAAGTGAACTGGAAACTTTTTGACATACACAAACCATTTTTATTTAAATATTTTTTTAACATTTAGCCACGTGTTATTGTCTCGTGAAAATAAAAAGATTTTGAATAAAGCTTAATCTATGTTAATCTGACACGTCTCTAAATAAATTCAAAATAAAACATATCACATTTTGAAATGAAATCATAATTGTCATCCTAGTTTTAATTTTTAACATGAAAACAAAAAAATGGATTAACACCAAAAGTACTGACAGCTGTAAAGCCGAAACATGTTCATTTAAAACATGTAAATATACAGTAAAAAAATGATGACAATTGCATGTTAAATCATGTTTTTATACAATCCATGTATTTTACTGTAATAATTAAAGTCACGTTTCTAATAAAGAATATGCTTGAAGAATGTGCTTGACTATCAATCTGGTCCACAGCGTTTTTTGGGGGCGTCTTTGTTTGTTTTGGATTTGAGTCCGGGGAAGAGAGCGCTCATCCACTTCACATACTGCTGTCTGACCTGAACAAGAATAAGGAGGAAAAAAATATTTATCTTTAACTTCTAAATCTTAGAAACTGCTGCTGACACAGAACTAGATGAGGTGTTGGACAATACATGAACACGTGTCAAATCTATGTCAGATGTGATTTAATAGTTCACAGAAAAATTAGAGACACATTACAGTGCTGGATAAACAAATGTGAGAGTTTCTGTTAATCCCAGAAGAAGAATGTGGTAGATGTTTCACCTCATTATTGAGGAGACAGTAGATCAGGAAGATGAAGGTTCCTTGCTGTGAGTTCAGAATCAGGAAGAAAATCTCTATCATCATATTGTCTTCAGTGAAGAAACCCAGAATCCAGGGACAACCAAGAACCACAAACTGAGCCAGTGTTTTAAAAACCATAATCCTGAAGAGAGAGAAAGAAAAATAATGTCTGTCTTTAAATAGTTGTATAAGAACTTTACATTACTTAAACAACAGGGCTGATCATTGCACTCCGTATCTCATGATAATGACAAACATCTTTAAAGTTGAATTAAACTTTGACAAGTTCGCACAACCATCTGTGTACCTGAAATAAAAAACAACCCAAGGCAACGCTGAAGAATCAAGTTAAAATTATTGAAGCAAACAACCGTTTGGACGGTAAAAACTGACGTTTTTAATAGCAAGAGAAAGCATTTATTTATACTAATAATGAATATTTTAGGGTGGGGCGTACACAGAGAGCACAGTCAGACAGCTGCATGTATCACAGTGTAATTGTTAAATGTCACACAATCATATTTGCAGCAAAGTTTGATAAAGGTGCTTGTATATAACTAGGGAGCCTGTTATGAAAAAAACCTCTTATGACATCAGAATGATGCTCTTATAAAATCGAAATGTTTGTTACTTGGTTTGTTTCATCCGTGAAACTTCAGCGTTCAGTTTTCTGAGAGTTGAGTTAAGACTGTGGATGATTCTGATGAAGAGAATCGTGTTTATCTGCAAAAGTAAAATATTGTAAAGATAACTTTCTTTTCCACACTAAAAAAATTATTCTTGAGTGTTAGTAAATATAACCCATGCAAATCAGTTACATTTTACTCACATATATAAGGTAACAAAGTAATCTACATGCAAACTTACTGAATCTACTCAATAAAATTGAGGCAACGATTTCCACTCTATGTTTTTAATTAACCTAAATTGTATAAAGCACTTTTAGTTGCTTTGGATAAAAGCATCTTGCAAATGTGTAAATGCAGGAGTCAAGAGCTCAACTAAACTTAACACTGATCAGAAAAATGGTGACATCAAATGAATCTTTTGTTCATCGTCACAAAGGGGTTTTGTAGACGTTTGTTATTTGATCAATAAAAGCAATTGATGTGATCTCCATTTTAGGTCAATTCAAGCTTCTCTGAATAAGTCATATTTAGTGTTTTATTATTAAATATTTATCATTCATAATAAGCAGATGAACTTTTATGGTTATATAAACTAATATTACTCTATTTTTATAAGTAACATATATTGAGAAATATTTGGTAGACTTTATCTAATTTATTTCAGTGTGTCATGACTCATATCTGATAAATTTAGGTTCTCTTTACTTAAAAAAATAGAACAAAATCAATTCAAACTAATTAAGTGGAAATCTTTGCCTCAATTTTATTGAGTAGATTCCATAAGTTTGCATGTAGTTTACCTTGTTACCATATATATGTTAGTAAAATGTACATGATTTGCATAAGTAATATATACTAACCCTCAAGAATATTTTTTTTCAATGCAGTGGTTAAAATTATTTCCAATTGTCTGAAAGTAACGCACCACAAGAATAACGCAAACGGGTCCCAGAAAACTCCAGATGAAGTAGTTCTCCTTTTTAATCCAGCATCTGGTTTACAGAAGAAAAACACGAACATTTATATTAAATACACTATTTCAGGTGAACACACACATCATTTATTCATTTTAATTATTTTCTTTAATCAGAACAATGGATGATCCTCTTCAAACGTACTTCTCACTGCCGTAGCCTTCAGGATACAATCCCACAGACACGCCCACTATAACCAGAGCAATCACATATCCAATCACAATCAAGAATCTGCTGCTAAGCACCGCCCTCTGTTTGGAGCTGATCTGTGATAGGTTCTTCACACAGACGTAGAGCAGCACAGCTTCAATGAACATCCACACAAAGCAGGAGAGAAAGAGAAAGTGCAGAAATCCTGACAGCACATTACACAACCTCTGAAGAGAAAGAGAGACAATATTAAATCATTCAATTAAAAGTATTTATAATATAAATATGATCTGATGTAATAATTGTCACCTGGTCAGCTTTGATGAGTTTGAGGAAGCGTTGTGTGAGTAAGAACAGAAGATGAGCCGACAGCAGACTGATGCAGAGGTTGATTCGAGCCACATTGTTCACTCCAGGTTTCCATCGACAGAAAGCAAAAGTCAACAGAGCCAAACTATTAAACACCAGACCCACCGAGACAGCCACTAAATTCAACATTTCCATCAGATGTTCATCCTGAGAAAAAATGTCACAGTTTGTGTCAAATCTATTTCTGTCATATTTCAGATTGTATTTGAGTTATAGCAATGCTTGAGAGGGTCTCACTGTAGCGTAAAGGTTCTTTTAATTCGTCTCATCTGTGTCTCTTACCGATGATGATAATGATGATGATGAACTGCCGCCGGTTTGCAAGATGAGAGCGAATGTTGACAGATGAACACATGAACACACAGTGTAGCTGCTGTTTTTGTGTAAAACAGAACAACCATCTACAATCCACTCAGTGATGTTCCAGTACACACAGAAAAGTGTACCGCTGTCTTGTAACTACAGTGAAGAATGAACAAAAGTACATGCTTATCAGACACGTCTTAGAAAAACTGCGATGAGATGAAAGAAATGGACAATGCACCGACTCGAAACTCTTACAAAATCTCATCACACTTTCTTCTGTTTCTGGATTCACTGAACTGCTGGAAACTGAGCTTTGAAGTTTAAGAGTAACTCACATTGATGTGTTTGAAGGTGAAGTTGACTGGTTCGGTGAAATTGACTGCTTCAGTGAGCTTGTTTGCTGTGCTGTTATAAAGAGTAGCTGAGATGACAGTGGACATCATGGTTTTATTCATGGAATTTGACGAGTTGAAGAATTCTGGTTTCAGTATTTTGTCCATCGAGGTGAAGCTCAGAAAAGTCACAGCGGCTGAATCTGCATCAGAGAATGACAAAATGTGCACAATCAGTTTCACAATAAAAGTCATAAAGCCTCTTTTGGCCCTGGGGGGCACAAGATAGATCCAGAGATTTTTTTGCATTTTATGAAACACAGATATTTATCATGAATTGTATGCAACCAAACATCAAAAAAGAAGCCCACCAACAAAAATAATTAATCTTACAATATTGTATAACTGAATATGTGTTTGATTTTATCAAAATGTTAAGTCTTTATTTGGGGGGATAGCAGAGTGATGTATCCTACACAAAGGGGGCCCATTCAATGAAAACGTCTTAGAACCACTGTTCTATTGGAGAACTATGTCTTTGATTACGGGATTATAAAGCAACATTCATTCACAAACAAATACTGTCTTCCTGCACATTTCTGTAGGCAATAAAAAAATGTCGAAACAAAAGTCTGTTTAAAGTTGAAATTGTGGCTTTTCAATCAGTGTACGTGAGTTAATCATATGAA
Source organism: Triplophysa dalaica (assembly GCF_015846415.1). Classification (NCBI taxonomy): domain Eukaryota; kingdom Metazoa; phylum Chordata; class Actinopteri; order Cypriniformes; family Nemacheilidae; genus Triplophysa; species Triplophysa dalaica. Next base: position 3,233,581 of record NC_079543.1, read on the forward strand.
CTTTACATACTTGAAGGGATTTTCCTTGAAATATTGTAAATATCAATATCCATGCTAGCATTTTCTGTTTTGATGGAAGGGATCATTCCTAAAGATGCGTCTTTCCCGACCGTAAGAACTCTGACTTCTACAGGAGAGAGAACAGAACAGAGCAGATATAACCTACAGGAATAACTTCCAGTTACACTGCTGAAGGTTCACAGATGCAATACTTAACAAATTCAACAAATCAAGTGGTGACAATGCTTTAAGAAACGCAATAAAACATGTGGGTTGTTTCAAATGGCATCGTTACAATATGACAGGTACAAGAAAACCAGCAGCAAAGTAGAGCTGTTGCACGATTAATTGCGATTAATCGCATCCAGAATCCAAGTTTGTCTATACATAATACATGTCTGTGCACTGTGAATATTAATTTTGTATTTATAAACACATACGTGTATGTATTAAGGAAATATGTATGAAATAATAAATGTACGTTTTTCATTTATATATATTTTAAAATCCATATATATATAAATATAAAAATTCATTCATATTTTTCTAAAATATAGTACTCAGATGTATACTATGTAAACACATTACTTTATTCTGGATGTAATTAATCGTGAAACAGGCATTTGTTTTATATTTTTGTTAAATATATACATGTATGTGTATAAATACATAATAATGTTTCTAAATGAATATGCCGGACTTCATGTAGTCTCAAACACTTTGTGAGATGAAACGAAGAAAAAACACAAGACAAACCTGTATTGTTGAGACTGACGTTCTTGTAAGTGGTCTCGTTTGTTGACACCACCAGTACAGACACCATTTCATCATAGACGTTCAATAAAGTGTCTCCATATGCCGCCAGATCTTTGTGGCTTATATTGCTGGACATGCCTGAAACCCTTATCTGGACCTGATCGAGCACCTTCAGATAGTCCGTCGCTATCTAACGAAATACCAAAGAGACATATAGGATCGGTATAACACGCAAAAGAAGCTGAAAAAGTGTTCAAGGCCAGGTACTTACTTCGGGAGGTATCTGAGTCGTCATGTTTGAGATCAGGCCAACGATTTCCATCACGCTGGTTATGGGGACCTGATCAAGGAGAGAAAGAAACGCATTCGTGACAAAACAAATAAAAGGAGTCTGAAGCGTTTTTGAAATGGTAAAGTAGAAACTCCATCACACTTACGCTCTGGATGTCTTGAGTCTTTAGATCTGGAAGGAAAACGCAGTACTTTTCATCAGCATGTCATGTGCAATACAACATCGTCTCTTTTAGTGTGTACTTGACAGAAAACAGGAGCGTACGCACCGTTCAGGCAGTAACAGGACTGATTCTTGGCTTCACATGTGCAGAGATCCGGGGCACTGTAGCCCGTCTCGTTATAGGAACCCAACGTACAGGAGCAGCCCACGCTCCGCTGGTCACAGGACTCTACAGAGCAGTACATAAGATTGGATCTATTGCAGTTGAAGTAGATGGAGACATTTGTGCAGGAGTTGTTCTTCACAGGACATTGCCAGGTGCTTGCTTGAAGTGATCTCTGGATCAGTAGATTACTCGAGATGAGGAGCATCAGGACTACGGACGAAGTTAAAAACGAAAAGATTTAACATATGGTGACATTTCTGGAGCATCATTGACTACCATACTAGGGGAAATTACAATGGTAGACAATGGTGCCCCAGAACTTTCAGCTTTTCTTAAATTCCTCAAATGATCTGTTTTTGTGTGAAACAGAGCAAAAAATAAACAATTATTTTTTCTACTTTGGTAGCCCCAGAAATGTCAGTGGCCAACATTCTTCCAAATATCTTCAATTGTGTTCAGCGAGTGAAAGACATGTATACAGATTTGGAACAGCTCGAAGGTGAGTAAATGATGACAGCATTTTCCTTTTTGGGTGAACTGTCCCTTTTATTCATCTTTGCCACTGACCCAATACTGATATATTGCTCGTTTCAGTTCAAAGTCAAAGTTTATTAACACACCGACTTTAACTTCATCTAGATCCATCTATCGTCTTTTCTTTAATGTAGTGACACAGAACAGTGATGTTGAGGAGAAGCCAGGATGACGGAAGTCATTTGAAAGTCATATAGTAAAGTCAAAACTCAAAGTAGCTGTTTATGCACCAGTCAAATACGAAGAAACAAGAAAAGAAGTTAACTAGTTTGCATGGATTTGAGTGCTAACAATCCTCTTGGACCTTTGAACAGACGTAATGGTATGTTGCTTTCATTATGTATTCAGTATTCAAATTTAAAGTTTCAACTCTCATGAGTACAGGGAAGTTTATATTGGAAACCCTCAACATTCCCCATCGTGTCTTTTCAAACGTGTACGACTTTCTTTCTTCAGCAGAACACATAGAGGAGATATTTAGAAGAATGTTGGTATGCAAATTACTTTGACCTCCATTGAATGAACATAAAACCATCGAGACAAAATATCTTCTTTAGGGATCCACAGATGAAAGTTTAAATACAGGTTTTCAACCAAATGGTGAATAAAAGATGCTTTTCACTTGGATGATTTGATCCAGCAATCCAGTCTAACAGTGGCTACATGAAGGCAAGCTAAACAGTTTCATTCAAATCACCTTGCGACAGTCGGACACAATGCTTTACATATAGTCAAAATAGTGACAGAGCATTCTCTTAATTTTCCGGTTCACGGATCGGCAATTTAAATCACTACATAGCTGCAAAATTGAGTTTTTTAAAGGTGTTCAGTCATTACAAGCATTGCAAATGATCACAAACAGTGCAAATAATCCATCTGAGAAGACTAATTTTAAATTAGTGTTAATACTACACATGAAATAATTTCATAAACAATGCAGCATCTTTTTATAAATTTGCCTTAAAGGGATACTTATCCCAAGAATGAAAATGTTGTCATCATTTACTCACCTTCGACTTGTTCCAAATCTAATATAAATGTATTTGTTCTGATGAACGCAGAGAAAGATATTTGGAAGAATGCTTATTACAGATTTTAAACAAGTCAAAGGTGAGTAAATGATGACAGAATTTTCATTCTTGGGTGAAGTATCCCTTTAAGAGTCACAATGGTTCAAATACTCTCTCTCTGCATTCCTTCACTTTTTGACCATTCATTAGCCAAAAAATGAAATAAAATAACATTAAAGATGAGTTTGACCAATAGTATTTATTTTTTACACATCTCAATAAATACTGATTTTCTACAAACAGTGTAGGATAAAAGTCTGATATTAACTACTGAATTGCGGGCCAAGAAATTTATACATCTGATCCCGCATTATATTTTTAATCAAACTGTGACCACAAGCCCACATTTTTCAGCTTAGACTCTTTATTGGTGCCCGTTCTGTTCAATCTGGTGATGTGTTATATGAGGTATACAAACTTTTAAAAAATGAACTAAAAATGTTTAATCTCCTTTTGTACGTTTGAATGGTTTGAAAGTCATAAGCAGAAGTGCATAAATAAATATTAAATATGTTTAATAACATAAAAAGTGTATTCTGTATTACATATCTAATAATCATTATTTGTATTCATTCTATTATGACCAACGTTACATTACCTTTTGCGAATGTTTATTTTCATATATTGTGTACATTGTGCAGCAATACTTACGAGTTAAAGAAAAGATGATATTCATTACGACCGGCAAGAGTTGATTATCCTCAAAAGAAAGTCGAATACCTTGTGTCAACAACCGACTCACAAACCGAATGTGTAAACACTCTTTACAGAAGCTGATAAATATTTGCATCAGACCTCACATACAAGGAACAGACCTCGCAACATATAAATACAAATTGAACACGTGGCCTTATCCTGTTAGCTATCATTTACATAGACATTCTGATCATTTCATGCTCAAGCCAAAGGTTTGTGACACATTGCCAGGACATTTTTTTTATAAATATAAAGCATTAACTAAAAAGCTGTCAAAATAACATCCTAGGATGAGCATTGTGAGAACAGTTAAACATGTTCACCGTCACCATAAAATGATGTGTCACATCGTCACTGTTTTGATTTTATGTCTGATAAGGACCAAACTCTTGTGGCCAGTTGTGTTCGCAGGAAGATCACTTCCTGTATTACAGTCTGATGCAAATGTTTAATGGATAATACAGTTGTTGGGTTCCAAGGTTGATCTCTGTCATGTTGGTTTTTGTTCGGTGTGTCAGTGTTCGAACACGTGGAGTTCGTGTCTTGTTACCACGTGTTCGCTGTCTGAGTGTGATTGTTGTCACCTGCCGCCCTCATTACATCATTTTCCTCACTACCCACAGCTGGTTCCTATCTCACTTACCCCTTTATAAACACCATCACTTCTCATTGTCCCTCGTGCTATCGTTGACTCAGGTCACAGTGCCATCTCGAATTCTCTCCTAGTCTTGTGGAAAACTCTTGTTTGCTTTCTGCAATCTGTGTGTAGTCTTGTGTCCTGTTTGACTGTCTATTGTATTGTCCTGGGATTCCGTTTGTCTTCCTAGACCTCAAAAACTCACCATCCTCGACCAGTCCAGAGAGGAAGAGCTACCTACCTCGATCCTGAGTTCACCCCGGATCTCTCATCATGGTGTAGTCCAGACCCCGGGATTACCCTTCACATCACTCTGCTGGATCCCGATATTCTGTGGCCAGACCTCTGAACTAGTGGGTTCCCCTGGAGGATCTTCACGTCTACATTGCAGACAGGTTCCTCACACCTTCGACGTGGTTGACGCTGCCGTACACTGGGGCTTACCCCAGTTGGCCTTGCAGTCGACCAACTCTACGGAGCCTTGTCTGTTGCCCTGATTATTATATTTTCCTGTCTGGACTTTGTTCAAGCTCTAATAAATTTTCTATCACCGCTATTGATTCCTCAATCTCTGACCAACCCTGACAGAACGATAGCACCAAGATGGAATCAGCGGGTTCGGAGTCTCTCCGGGTTGCTGTGTCCCAACAGGGAGTTCTACTAGGACAACAAGACACCCGGATCAAATCCACAGTACAAGAGGTACAGGCTATTAATGCTCAGATTTCCCAGTTAGCTACCTGTCTCCAGGCTGTGCAGGTGGAGACAGCGCAACTCCAAGCAGCCTCCGGTCATAGCCTCGAGCCGCAAATCAACAAACCTCCCGTCTATCAAGGGGACCCTAACTCCTGTCGGGCCTTTTTGTCACAATGTGCCCTAGTGTTCAATCTCCAACCTCGCCGCTACGCTTCGGAGGTTTCCAAGGTGAGCTTCGTCCTCACTTTACTGGCCGGTCAAGCACGAGAATGGGGAATGTCTGTATGGGATGCCCAGTCCCCGTGCTGTCTGTCTTTTGAGGAATTCCGTAAGGAGATGGAGAGATTGTTCGACCGTTCGGTTCGTGGCGACGAAGCAGCCACCAAACTCTCTCGCCTCAAACAGGATCGCGCTTGCATTACGGACTATGCCATCCAGTTCAAAACGCTCAGCGCTGCCTGCACATGGAACGCCTCTGCCCTAAGAGCTCGGTTCCTAGAAGGTCTCAACGACAACATCGCGGATGAGCTGGCAGTGATGGATGTCCCAGAGAATCTGGAGGACCTCATCTCCCTGACCTTGCGGATTGAAAGTCGCTTGGATTCCCGTAGGAAGTGGCGATTGATGGCTAGTCCATGGCGCCGCACAGAACCGGCTGTTCCCTCCACCTTTACTAATATGGATTCCAATTCCCCTGACACCGAACCCATGCAATTGGGGAGACTCCGTCTCACGGCTACGGAGAAACAGCAACGGCTGTCTCTAGGTCTCTGCCTCTACTGCGGGAAATCGGGACACTTTGCCACCAGGTGCCCGGTAAAAGCCAACGCCCACCAGTAGACCGGGGGGTACTGGTGGGTAGAATTCTCTGTCCTCCCATAGGATCATCACACACCCGGTTGACATTCAAGCTGGAGTTCCAGGGGGTCACGCATTCTGGTTTGGCCTTACTTGATTCAGGAGCCGAAGGGAACTTCATTGACGCCGCCACGGCTCAGAGGTGGCAGATTCCATCGGTTCCCCTCTCTACTCCGGTGTCTGGCTGGTCGCTCGGTGGTGCTCATCTCCTTACCGTCACACATTGCACCCCTAGCGTAAGTCTTTTTATTTCTGGGAATCATCGTGAGAACATCGTGCTGTACATACTCGAGTCCCCCAATAATATTATTGTCCTCGGGCATCCTTGGTTGTTACAGCACAGTCCTCACATTGATTGGGTTAATAACACAATCCTCTCCTGGTGTCCCTCTTGTCATGTATCTTGTCTTGGTCCTGCCTTGTCCCCTGTGTCTGTTTCTTGTTCCCCTCAGGCCGAATCCATTAACCTGGCCCTGGTCCCGTAGGAGTACCATGACCTCGGGACGGTCTTCAGCAAGTCTCGGGCGACCTCTCTTCCACCTCATCGCCCCTACGACTGCGCCATTGACCTCCTGCCCGGCACTTCTCCTCCTAGGGGATGTATATTTTCCCTGTCTGGCCCTGAGAGGGGGGCCATGGACCAGTACATTCGTGATTCTCTGCAGTCTGGACTCATTCGTCACTCCTCCTCACCTGCTGGCGCAGGTTTCTTCTTTGTTGAAAAGAAGGATGGCTCCCTGCGGCCCTGCATTGATTACAGAGGTTTGAATGACATCACAGTAAAGAACAGGTACCCCTTACCACTCATGTCTTCTGCCTTTGAGTTATTGCAGGGAGCCAAGGTCTTTACCAAACTAGACCTACGTAACGCTTACCATTTGGTTCGCATCCGTGAGGGAGATGAGTGGAAGACGGCCTTTAATACACCCACGGGACATTACGAGTATTTGGTGCTTCCTTTCGGACTCACCAATGCTCCTGCCGTCTTCCAGGGCCTGGTCAATAACGTTTTGGGTGACATGATCAATCAGTTTGTCTTTGTGTACCTGGACGATATTTTGATTTTTTTTTCCCCCTCTCTCCAGGAACACACCCGACACGTTAGACGGGTTCTTCAGCGTCTATTAGAGAATCGGCTGTTCGTCAAAGCAGAGAAGTGCGAGTTCCATGCCGAGTCTGTGACGTTCCTTGGACATATTATATCCACTAATGGTATCCAAGCCGATTCCACCAAGATTGAGGCAGTCGCCACGTGGCCGATACCCGACTCCCGTAAGGATCTGCAGCGGTTCCTGGGCTTCGCCAACTTTTATCGGTGCTTCATCAGGAATTTTGGTCAGGTCGCTGCACCCCTTACAGCGTTAACTTCCACTAAACAATCATTCAGGTGGAATCAGAGGGCTCAGGCTGCCTTTGATTAATTAAAGTCCCGGTTTATCTCTGCTCCTGTCTTATCTATTCCAGATCCTGAACGCCAGTTTATTGTTGAGGTCGATGCTTCAGACGTCGGAGTAGGCGCTATACTGTCTCAGCGGTCGGCGCACGATGGGAAGGTTCATCCTTGTGCCTATTTCTCCCATCGCCTTAGTCCAGCGGAACGTAATTACGACATCGGTAACAGAGAGTTGTTGGCGGTCAAGCTAGCATTGGACGAGTGGCGTCATTGGTTGAAGGGAGCAGCGCAGCCCTTCCTGGTCTGGACGGATCATAAGAATCTGGAGTATATCCGTTCAGCCAGGAGGCTGAGTTCTCGCCAGGCCCGCTGGTCACTTTTCTTTGGCTGTTTCAATTTCACCCTTTCGTTCCGGCCCGGGTCTAAGAACATAAAACCCGATGCCCTCTCCCGTCTGTTCGAGGCCCCAACCGAGAAGCCTTCGGCCGATGCCATTCTCCCCTCTGGGGTGGTGGTCGGAGCTGTTGTTTGGGGAGTCGAACAGCGGGTAAAGGAGGCCGGCCTAGGGGTGCAATTGCCAGGAGGATGTCCGGTGGGTCGGTTGTTCGTTCCGGAGGCGCTGCGTTCTGAAGTCCTTCAGTGGGGCCACTCGTCCAAGTTGGTCTGCCATCCAGGTATTCGGAGAACGAAGGCTTCCATTCGCAAACGTTTTTGGTGGCCGTCATGGATCACTGATGTCAGACAGTTCGTGTTGGCCTGTCCGACTTGCACCCAGTCCAAGTCCAGTAATTGCCCTGCTGCTGGTCTGCTCCAACCACTTCCCATTCCCTCCCGCCCATGGTCACACATCGCTGTAGACTTTGTCACCGGGCTCCCGCCATCTGGCGGCAACACCGTGGTCCTCACGGTGGTGGATCGTTTCTCCAAGTCGGTTCATTTTATTCCCATTCCCAAGCTCCCCTCTGCCCGGGAGACTGCACAACTGCTCATTGATCACGTCTTCCGGCTTCATGGCTTGCCAGTTGATGTGGTCTCTGATAGGGGTCCGCAGTTCACCTCTCGGTTCTGGAAGGAATTTTGCAGACAGATCGGGTCATCGGCGAGTCTGTCCTCTGGCTTCCACCCTCAGACCAATGGGCAATGCGAACGGGCCAACCAGGATCTCGGAAGAATGCTGCGCTGTCTGACATCCGCCAATCCGTCTACCTGGAGCCAACAACTCTCCTGGGCAGAGTATGCCCATAACTCCCTTCCATCGGCTGCTTCAGGTTTGTCCCCATTTGAATGCTCCATTGGTTATAACCCTCCTCTTTTCCCTGCACAGGAACCCGAAGCTGCGGTACCGTCGGCTCTGGCCTTCGTTCAACGTTGCAGTCGAACATGGCGGAGGGCCAGAGAGGCCTTGACCCGAACCTCTAGACGTACCAAGGCAGCAGCTGACCGCCACCGGTCCTCTCCTCCTACCTATGTGTGTGGTCAACAGGTTTGGCTAGCCACCAAGGACCTACCCCTCCGGGCGCCATCCCGCAAGCTGGCACCTAGGTTCATTGGGCCTTTCCGTATCACCAAGGTGGTTAATCCGGTGGCTGTCAAGCTTAAACTTCCCCCCTCGCTTGGTCGGGTTCACCCGGTTTTTCATGTCTCCCGAGTTAAACCTGTGCTTCGCTCTTCCCTTAACCCTGCTAGCAGCCGACCCACCCCTCCACCACCACGTCTGGTGGACGGGGAGCCTTCGTACACTGTCAGAAGACTCCTGGACGTCAGACGACGGGGTAGGGGGTTTCAATATCTTGTGGACTGGGAGGGCTATGGCGCAGAGGAGAGGAGTTGGGTTCCGTCCCGGGACATCTTGGACCGCTCGTTGATCGTGGATCTCCATCGGAGCCGAGGTGAGCCTCCTCCTAGAACGCCTGGGGGCGCTGGTGGGGGGAGGGGTACTGTTGGGTTCCAAGGTTGATCTCTGTCATGTTGGTTTTTGTTCGGTGTGTCAGTGTTCGAACACGTGGAGTTCGTGTCTTGTTACCACGTGTTCGCTGTCTGAGTGTGATTGTTGTCACCTGCCGCCCTCATTACATCATTTTCCTCACTACCCACAGCTGGTTCCTATCTTCCTACCCCTTTATAAACACCATCACTTCTCATTGTCCCTCGTGCTATCGTTGACTCAGGTCACATTGCCATCTCGAATTCTCTCCTAGTCTTGTGGAAAACTCTTGTTTGCTTTCTGCAATCTGTGTGTAGTCTTGTGTCCTGTTTGACTGTCTATTGTATTGTCCTGGGATTCCGTTTGTCTTCCTAGACCTCAAAAACTCACCATCCTCGACCAGTCCAGAGAGGAAGAGCTACCTACCTCGATCCTGAGTTCACCCCGGATCTCTCATCCTGGTGTAGTCCAGACCCCGGGATTACCCTTCACATCACTCTGCTGGATCCCGATATTCTGTGGCCAGACCTCTGAACTAGTGGGTTCCCCTGGAGGATCTTCACGTCTACATTGCAGACAGGTTCCTCACACCTTCGACGTGGTTGACGCTGCCGTACACTGGGGCTTACCCCAGTTGGCCTTGCAGTCGACCAACTCTACGGAGCCTTGTCTGTTGCCCTGATTATTATATTTTCCTGTCTGGACTTTGTTCAAGCTCTAATAAATTTTCTATCACCGCTATTGATTCCTCAATCTCTGACCAACCCTGACAACAGTTCTTTCATCATTTATTCACCCCCATGTAATTCAAAAGCTGTATAACTTTCTTTCTTTGGCATAACATGAAAAGAAGTGATGCAAGTGATGTCAACTTCTGAATTAAAATAAGCTGAGGTCCTTTTTATATCTTTCTGCATGCAAGTTTGAGCTCACGTCATGCAGACAAAGGTAGAAGATCAACATGATTCTTTTTTATTTTTAAGCTGAAATCTGCAACTTTTTATCAAAAATAAACATCAATTTGATTAAAGTACATAAAAACAGATACACAAATGGTTCAAATGACACATTTTTGTAAAGCAGCCTGCAATTTTATGTTTCCAACCGATATGGTGATAGAGAGGTAAAAGTTATGGATCGTAGACTAAACATTTTCAACATCTTTGTTATTTTTGGATTCTTACATTTATTTTGGATCTCAAATGTAACATTTGGTTGATTGCTCACATAACCTCGCTGTACTTTTCGGTCACTCAAAGTCCTCCAGCCAATCGGATTCAAGACCCTCTGCTCCACCCTCTTACTTCCAGTTAGAGTCTGATTTTGCCAACCTTTAAAACCACAACACTGCCACGACAGAAACTCATATGCAAACAACCATTTACTGTGTAAACATGAATGTGGTAGAAAGAACAATAATTGGAAGTAATGCATATAAATAGACTGTGTTTTGTGTACTATTTGCATGATCACAAAATTACACTGCATGGATTAATCATGCTTGCGTGTGTTACGTATATAAACACGGTACAACTGTTTGTTAACCTTAAATGTGTGTCAAATGTGCTTCTGATATGATGCACCAAAAATACTGATGTTCTCTTTTTAGGAACCAAATGCAAATGATATCCGCACAAAATCCAAGTCCCACAATCCATTCTGTGCAGTTATGTGGCCATTCTCTCATTTCTTCCCTCTTTCATTTCTAAAGTTATTTTGTAATTTCACAACTGCGTTTTTTTCTAAATACGTCCGATTCGTGCTCTTCTGTGCTCTGCAGACATACTGACCACGTCAGAAATGTACAGAGAATACATCACTGATCTGAGTTCAGTCTCGTCTCGGTCCCAAATCATTCTAAACATCTACAAGAAGAAGCACAAGCACTGACCTCAGACACGTGTGAAAACCGTTGTGTCCACACACACAAAAAAAGGGGAAGCAAGTACTCTCTATGGGGTTTCTGACTGTAGAAAAAAACTCAAAACTTAGGCAAGCAGTTTATCGTCGATTTCCTCAATGTGCCACAGCCGTGTGATGTCTCAGAGCGAATGACAGGTCTTAATGCTGCTCGGAATCACTAATACAAACAGGATTATTCATCGAAAATGAAGTTCTTCTTTGCTGTGTGCAGCTGGATATGTCTGTCAGGTCAGTTTCTTCTGTGTTAATGTCTCAGTACAGTGTGATGGAATAAGATGGCACAATGTTTTGAGCTATATCAATGCCCTTTAGGCAAAACTAAACCTACTGTAAAAAATACAACTCCATATTGATCTCTCAACAAAGGTAATAAAGTAACTTGAACAAAGTCTTTTTAGTAGAAGAAGAAGAAAGTATTATTTTGAGGATGCTGAAAAAAATCAGTCTTTTCAAAAATCAGTGATTGTCCAAAGCGCGTCGAGAAGTTTGACTAACTTGCCACACTGGGTAATCTCAAAAAACATTTCTAGTGTTTTGAAAGTTCAATGATGTTTGATGATTTTTACCATGATCGAGGCTCATGTTCTCAGTGTTGAGCTGAGCAGGAAGTAGGCATTTAAGGTCACAGTTCTAAAAACGCTAAAGACACTATAGACACTAAAGAGACTTGTCTACCGACTGTGAAAAACACCCAAAGAAAGATGCCCAGGTCCCTGCTCATCTGCGTGAACGTGCATTAGGCATGCTGCAGGGAGGCATGAGGACTGCTGATGTGGCTAGGGCAATAAATTGCCATGTCCGAACTGTGAGACGCCTAAGACAGCACTACGGGGAGACAGGAAGGACAGCTGATCATCCTCGCAGTGGAAGACCACGTGTAACAACACCTGCAGAGGATTTGTACATCCGAATATCACACCTTCGTGACAGGTACAGGATGGCCACAACAACTACCCGAGCCACACCGGGAACACACAATCCCTCCATCAGTGCTCAGACTGTCCGCAATAGGCTGAGAGAGGCTGGACTGAGGGCTTGTAGGCCTGTTGTAAGGCAGGTCCTTACCAGACATCACCAGCAGCAACGCCGCCTATGGGCCCAAACCCACCTTCGCTGGACCAGACAGGAGTGGCAAAAAGTGCTCTTCACTGATAAGTCATGGTTTTGTCTCACCAGGGGTGATGGACGGATCTGTGTTTATCGTTGAAGGAATGAGCACCGAGGCCTGTACCCTGGAGCGGGATCGATTTGGAGGTGGGGGGTCCGTCATGGTCTGGGGCAGTATATCACATCACCATCGGACTGAGCTTGTTGTCATTGCAGGCAATCTCAATGCCTTGCGATACAGGGAAGACATCCTCCTCCCTCATGTGGTACCCTTTATGCATGCTCATCCGGACATGATCCTCCAGCAGGACAATGCCACCAGCCATACTGCTCATTCCGTGCGTGAGTTTCTGCATGACAGCAATGTCAGTGTTCTGCCATGGCCAGCGATGAGCCCGGATCTCAATCCCATTGAGCACATCTGGGACCTGTTGGATCGCAGGGTGAGGGTTAGGGCCATTCCCCCCAGAAATGTCCAGGAACTTGCAAGTGCCTTGGTGGAAGAGTGGGGTAACATCTCATAGCAAGAACTGACAAATCTGGTCCAGTCCATGAGGAGTAGATGCACTGCAGTACTTCAAGCAGCTGGTGGCCACACCAGATACTGACTGGTACTTTTGATTTTGAGCCTACCTTCATTCAGGGACACATTATTCTATTTCTGTTAGTCACATGTCTGTGAAACATTTTTAGTTTATGTCTTATGGTGTTGACTCTTTTGGTGTTCATTCAAATATTTACACATATTAAGTTTATTGAAAATAAAAACAGTTGAAAGTCAGAGGAAGTTTCTTTTTTTGCTGAGTTTAGTAACTTAAGCAGACTGTGTATATAATAATAAGTAAAACACAGTCGGGTCTACTAAGTCCATAGTTGAGTAAACTCAGAAATTTGATTGTTATATAATGATTGTTAGTTCGATCAACTAGTTTTTATTCAATTGATAGTCATGTGAGATTACTCAACTAATTGAGTTAGGTGAAATACTTGGCCAAAAGTTGAATAAACTCAGAAAAGCTGTGCAGTGAGTTTCCTTCAAATTTTAATCCAAGTCAATTTAATTTTTTTACAGACAGGTCGAGTGATGAGTATTATAATGTGCTGAAAACCTTCCAGGCAACATCAGCCAAAAGCTTCATCTTCCTCCTACTTTGCTCGTGTAAATAAATATTCATTGCTTTTGTTTAAAATTATTTCAAGATTACAATAATGCACAAAACACATAACCTGACCTAACCTAATGACTCAAACCTAAAATAAAAAATGATCTGCTTTGTTTTCTACAAATCAGCCACGACCTCCATGATATGAAAAACTCCCTTAATATACTTACTTCTGCACTTAATGCTAGTCTACGTGTCGTATGTGCTAGTCTATGTGTCGTATGTTGTAAAGTGTGTTGTATGCAAAATGTATGCAAAACGCTGGAAAAGTGTTTTGTGTTTAAAAGTGTGAAGTCAGTCATGTATCACAGCTAAAACTCTGAAATACTGTTAAAACTGCACAGCAATGAAATAAAAACGTAATTATTGTTGCTCTTCTTGCGAACCACAAGTATTATACTTATTAAAAGACATACACCAGAGTACTGTACCTTTAAGGGAGGGAGGAGTTAGTTTTGTTGTGTCCCGGTTGTAGATGTGTCTGCTTGTTTTTGACCTCACTCTTGTTCGGTGTGAGAGATATTAACTCTATGCTTTTTATTGTATTAAAAAGATCAACACATGGTTTGAATATGTAATGATGGTAAAAATAGATTTCAAGGCTAAGTTCAACCACAAATGAAAATTCTGTCGTCATTTCCTCACCCTGATGTTGTTCCATAACTAATTTATATTCATTGTTCTGTTTAACACAAAATAACACATTTTAAACATAGTTCCGGGCACCACAAACTACCACAATAGTTATTTCCCCTACTATGGAACTCTATAGTGCCCCATATCGGGTTGGACACATCATTCTTTCAGAAATATTTCATCAAAACGACATTTATACAGATATGGAACAACTTGAGGGCGTGTAAATGATGACAATTTTAGGTGGCTGTTCCTTTAAGAACACAATGTGACTAGACGGCCATCATGTTACTTTTCACGACTGTGCTCTGATCTGCATCAAAATGATCAAATGTCTGAAAATATGAACTAAACTGAAATGTCATCATAATGTGTGTATGAGAGGTAATTTGTGGTTTTATACAATTCAACAGGATTTGGAATTTCAGCTACTGATGGGACACACATAAATGGACGTGAAGGAGGGCAGGTCACAGTTCCCTGTACTCACAGCTGGGCTTCAACCAACAGAAAGTATTTCTGCAGAGATCCATGTACAGACAGAGATATTCTAGTATCATCTGACCGGTCACCTAATAAGAGATTCAGTCTGAAGACTTTTCCTAGAAACGGGACGTTCACAGTGACCATCACTGGTCTACAGGAGTCAGACTCTGGGATTTACTGGTGTGGAGTGGACAGAGTAGGTGCAGATACGTATAACCGGGTCACTCTTAAAGTTTCTAAAGGTAAAAATGACACAGCGTTTAAAGTATATTTTCTATCAAATAAAATACTGTTTGACATATTAATGACTCACGAACAGCAGGCAGACACACGACTCAGAGGACTCCAACACCAGTGACAAAACCCGAACCTCAAACCTCCACGAGTAGATCATTCAGTCCAGCACCTGATGACATCACAAACTCAGTTTCATGTAAAGGTGACATAAAACCTGTTGAAGGTCTGTTAAAGGAATAGATTTAGTCATCATTTGCCCACCCTCCGTTGTAACAAATCTTTACACATTTCCTTGCTGTATTAAACACAAATAAAGATATTTCAATGAAAGTCTGTAACTAAGACATTTGGGTCACCATTGACTCCCATAGCAGGACAAAAGAATACTATGTGAGTTATTGATGACTCATGAAGGCGTAGGGTGACCAAATGAGGACAACATTTACATTTTGGGGCAAACTGTTCCTTTAAATCTGTTTTAAGGTCTCATGTGCTGACGTTGTTCCCTTTTAACATTTTAAGGTCCTATTCTACCAAAGACTTCAGAAGACCAAACATTTTTTGATAAAACTGGTGAGTTTTTGTGTCTGCGGACACTTCCTCTGTCCACACAAAACTTCAAGCAATGTTGTAGGATTCTTTCGACAGCATTTGTGGCATCATGTCAATTACAACAGAAAACAATTACAATGGAAGTACAGGACAAGTCCGCAACCAATAACGCATAAACTTTCAATAGAAAAGCTGATGGATCTGCAATTAAAAGTCAGGAGGGTTAAAAGTCTATCTAATCCATCGCGGATGTGGTCACGTCACCTGTGATCCAGAACATCACATTACATAAGTGTCATCAGTAATATCTCCTCTCTCTCCTGTGTTCAGGTCTTCTGCTGTGCACTGCTGTGGGTCTGACTGTGATGCTGCTTATATTAGGAGTGATTCTCTATGTGTATAAAAAGAAAAAGAGGAAGTCACACAGGCCCAGTGGTAAGTGCAAATACATGCAGACGTTATACTGTACATATAATGTAAATGCAGGATGTTAAATATCTAATGATGTGTTTCTGATCTTACAAGGTACAACTGCAGCTGAAGCTGATACTGAAAGAGGCATCACAATAACCAAAGAGGTGAGAGAGAGAGAGAGAAATCACATTCTGACGGGTGTTGAAATGCATTTCAATCAAACACACTGTGACCTCTAGTGGACATTTTTGTGTAGCACGATATGTCTGCTAAAATTTTTGTTGAGATAAAAACTTAATTTAACCTGAACACTGTTGATAAGGAGTTATAATAGCATTCCTTTATCTCTACAGACGGCATGTGATTATGAGGACATCACAGAGACCCAACAGCGGACTCATCCACACACACCCACCACTGTGTATTCGGCTATCAATCATCGTTCTGCAGCCAATCAGATTCAAGATTCCTCCCTCTATTCCAACCTCCCCATCCAACCGTCCTGTAGAGACCAAACAACTGACATGGTTACATATGCATCTATTGACCTGCGTAAAAATCAAGGACCACAAAGCTTCAGATCTGAAGACACTGTAACATATGACACTGTATTTTGTTCCTGAAGCTCTTTGACATTGCTAACATATTGTTGCATATAAAGTAATTTAAAAACAAGTAAACATGTTTATATATTGTGGCCTTGCAATGACGGTTACATGGATTTCCGCATTACAGAAAAATGACTCAATGTTGCATTCAGATGATACAATAGCAAGATGATGTTTGTTTACGTCGACTGATCTGATCAAATGATGATAAAGAAAGCAACCCTCTGAGCAGAGATACAAAACCACACTTTGTTTAACTGATGTACAGACAATAAATGATTTCAGCACAGTTTCTTTGTTTTTACTTCCTCTCTTTATCGTCTGCAGACTCTATTTTATTTCATATCTAAAGAAGCATTGTGTTAAAAAGAGGAGGAGTTTGTGGTTCTTTTTATATGAGATTGAGATCCGCATCATCAGACTTCCTTAATGTAAACCAGTTCACTAAGAGAAGACAAGAGTAAGATTATCTGCAAACTCACTGGAATCTCAGAATGAAGATCTGCTGTGTCGTGGGCGTCTGGATCTTTCTGACAGGTCAGTTTTGAAGACTGTAGAGCCACTAGTTAGTTTGTTCAGCGCTTGAAGTGAGTTTCTGAAGTTAGTTTTAATGCTGTGGGTTCTGTATGACTGTGGGTTTTGACTTAAAACAGCTTCAGGAGTGGAGAAACTTCAAATCATCCAGCACACATTATCTTAAAAACAGACTGATCTCACATCTGTGCACGTACTAAAATACATGCCTATAGAAATGTGTTAAAGACAGGAAGTGTTCATCAGAGACTGAACTTGCACACACATCTCACATTATTCAGAGACAGAACGTAAGGATCTTACAGTTTTTCTCAATTGTTAACACACATTTTCTGAAAGCATGCCTCATATTCTCAGAACTCTACACACAAATCCAAAAATAAAACACACAATGGGCAAAACAATCCGTGTATCATTCGTTCTTTTCATATTCAATTGAGATACCAAAATCGGAAAATTAAAAAACGGTTTGTTATTTAGTTATTTGTTTATAAATGTGATACCACAAAGCAAATAACGGGTCATTTTTCGTACTCTTGATTTAATGCTCAGATCAAAAATAGGAAATAAAATAAAGGGGTCACGACCGATTTTTATTTTGATATTTAATTTGTTCGATTTGCGTGAACCGGAAGTTATCTTCGTGTGTGTGTGTTGCACTTGGAAGTTGGCCGCACTGGAATAATATGCTGATTCAATAAGATACTTATTTGAAACTGTCAAGACACATAAAGAGATGTCCTACGCTGCAGAAGATGGGTATCCAGCGATGTTCTGAAATGAGTGTGAGAAGATCAGTGGTGTAGTCCTAACAAAAGAAGTGCTGTACTATACTATACAACCATAACCCCGACCACACATGGCCAAAAGACAGGGGTCAGTGTGTTTGTTAGATTTGTTTTTCTAGTAATATATGACAACTATTTAAGTTAAATATTTATGCATTATTCTTCACTTATGCTTTGAATATGAAGTTATAGAATTGGAAAAAAATAAGGTTGGAAAAAACAGGTCTATGCCAGTACTGTCGACCTAAATACAATATTTTTTACAAAGCATTATATCTTTGTTACGCATCACATATACAAGAATACGTAAAAACATATGCAAGATTTTACAGAGATGTAACTTTATCATCACTGCGATCTCTGTGTTAATATTTGTTAATAATTTAGATTAGATTAGATGATTAGATTCAACTTTATTGTCATTACACATATACAAAGGGGAAGATATTAATGTATGTAGTTAAGGTTGTGGTAAAAACAGACTACATTATTTTAAATGTAGGATAAAAGTAACAAGTAGGTTCACAATGACTTTAATTGGAACGAGGATACATAGATTTCGTGAGGATTCTGACTTTAAACAGTAGGGCTGTGTAAGTGCTATGTTTCATTTCATCATGTGTCATTTAAAGAAAGCTAGTATTAAAAGTTGTGACAGATACCAAAGATTTGGGATGCACTGTAATTTCGTAAAGAGATAAAGCAGCGCAACAGAACCCCTTGAATTCAGTGTCAATGCCAGATGAGAGGAGCCACTGCCGGTGAGCGGCCTTTAAACCAGCTTTGACCAAAAGTGAGCAGTTTTATCAATATTACTGGACGGAATCAGCGGGACTCAATCAGTCATTGACAGGATGAGCTTCTCGCAGGCGAGTTGCCAACACTGAAGATGATGCGCTTGGCGTGGTTGTCGGAGGTGGGGCCGCAATAATTTTTGTGAATTTTCTTAAGAAATGCACCTATTGTATGACTGAAATGTGAACACGATACGGTTAAAGGGAAAGCAACCACAAAAGCAGCTTGGAGACGTTAAGCTGGAGAATAAGTGGGTATACGCTAATATGGATCTTTAGAAGTCGTTATACGCAAACAGCACTGTGGAAAAAGTAAGCATACGGCGTATGAGTGCGTATGGCCCCGACTACACCACTGGAGAAGATTCTGTATTCAGCACAACCTTATGCGAAAAAGACATGTAGTATCGGACACAGAACTGGAGAGGGCTGTGGTTGGATCAATATATGAAGTAAGATTTTTATTTAGGTTTTCACATTTTATATACTGCCCGTCTTTCAAATGTTAGGGCTGGGCGATATATCGCCATCATCTGCTTTCAAATGGAGCGGCATTTACTACACAGAGCCGTAGTTCACTGACAAGCTGAGCCGTATCGCATTAATTATCGCAGGCGATACATCCGTGATAATTAATGGCGATATGGCTCAGCTTGTCAGTGAACTACGGCTCTGTGTAGTAAATGCCGCTCCATTTGAAAGCAGATGATGGCGATATATCGCCCAGCCCTAACATTTGAAAGACGGGCAGGATATAAAATGTGAAAACCTAAATAAAAATCTTACTTCATATATTGATCCAACCACAGCCCTCTCCAGTTCTGTGTCCGATACATGTCTTTTTCGCTTAAGGTTGTGCTGAACACAGAATCTTCTCACACTCATTTCAGAACATCGCTGGATACCCGTCTTCTGCAGCGTAGCGGAAATCTCCTTATGTGTCTTGAAATTTTCAAATAAGTATTTAATTAAATCAGCATATGATTCCAGTGCGGCCATGGTGTCGATACGAAATTACAAAAAAATACTGAGTCAATCACTGCAAGATTGAGGTTTTTCAGGCTTCTTTTAACTTTTTGCAATTACGGCAAACTTCCAAGTGCAACACACACACGCACACACACGAAGATAACTTCCGGTTCACGCAAATCGAACAAATTAAATATCAAAATCAAAATCGGTCGTTCCCCCTTTATTTCATTTCCTATTTTTGATCTGAGCATTAAATCAAAAGTACGAAAAATGACCCGTTATTTGTTTTTTGGTATTACATTTATAAACGAATAACGAAGAAACAAACCGTTTTTTAATTTTCCGATTTTGATATCTCAATTGAATATGAAAAGAACGAATGATACACGGATTACAAACCCTCATATGTATTTGATTATGATCATAATGACGTAGGCCTTTTTTTGGTTCAGTGTTAAACTTACTACAGACAGTACAAACATAAGTGTGTTGTAAAATATTTGAGAATATTGTTTTTATACTCAGAACACACAAATACACGGTAAAATTTTATTTTATTTTTCCCTCAAAAACAATGTACACATTGTACATCCCATTCCCAACCAACACATAGTTGCACCTACACTACATATAAAACTACAGAAGAATTAACTGTATACAGTTACAGTAAAAAAAAACTGTGCTGCAGCCTCTCTTCTGTTGCGGTCTGGCCACAGCATCTCATCCACATCCAGAGGTGGACAATCCTGGGGCCAAAGAGTAAAAGTCCCGCCATATTTTTGTTTCACCCATGAACTCAGCAGCTGATTTCATCAGCGGAGGAACCAAGACATTCCTTTCAAGTCTAAAGTCAAATCTCAAGTCCTCAAAGAGTTAAAGTTAATGAGATGATTAAGTGAGTAATTAAATGATAATTGAGCATTAGTGATGAACACCTGCTGTAATTGAGATGTTGATGTTTTATTGGTTATATGATGTCACCATCATGGAGATCAGTGTTTGCTTTAGTTGGACTCTTGACCCTTGACTGTATTGTTAAATTTCTCTCTGTATCAACTCATGTACTATTATAAAGCAGAGATATCAGTTCTGTGAAGTGTGCAACTCTTCACTGTTTTTTATGATGAGTTGATCTAACACTGAAATGTTTACAGGCAAGATATTCCTTTTAGATCATAATCATGTTTATGTTTAGCATAATGAACCCTGTACACTCAGTGTTTAAACAAAATTTTTATATAAAGGTATCAGCGAGAAATTTCAATAGCAACAAAGCACATGCTAAATTAAAACCTTCTAGACAGACATCAAGAACCATCATATGAAGCTCAACAATGGTGACGCTCAACAAAATGCTTCGAGCTGCAATGCATGAAAAACTCCCATCATGCAATGCAGAATGACTTATAATTGTCACCACTGTTGAGGTTCATATGATAAATGTTCATGTCTAAAAGACTGATCCCAATATTGAAGCCTTATCGTGCCATTGATTTAGGAGGTTTTTATATCCAAATGCAGATCATAAACCTAGAGATTTAAACCAGAAATACAAACTATTCTGTTCCTTTAAGATTTGACTCAGCATTGAACAAATGTTGCCGTGAAAAAAACATTGTAATTATTTATGAAGCAAGTATCTTTGAATAAATGAGCCATTTATATAGCACTCGGTTGTGTATTCCTGTACACCAAAGTGCTTTACAACCATATGTGGGGAGTCTGTGAGACCTCCAGTGCGCTCACGACATACCAGCACTCGATGGAGATAAGAGACAGTAAAAGACCCACAACCTGAACGACTCAAGAGCACAACTAAAGCAAACACTGATCACAATTATGGTGGAAATGTTTTTTTTTCAGCTGATGTCATCCAATGCTGTGGCTGAAGTCAGTTGTAGTTCTTGTGTTTCTCTTTTCTTCAGTGTTGTTGATTGTTAACAGCAGGTGTTCATCACTCAATCATCATTTAATTACTCACTTAATCATCTCATTAACTTTAACTCTTTGAGGACTTGAGATTTGACTTGAGACTTGCTTGTGACTTGAAAGAAATGTTTTGGTCTGAATGTCAACTGCTGAGTTCATGGGTGAAACAAAAATATGGCAGGACTTTTACTCTTTGGCCCCAGGATTGTCCACCTCTGTCCACATCACAAGCAATGTTTTCCCTGGCCAAGCAGCGGGAGAAATATTACCTAGCATGGCGATTCCAGCTATGAAAGGCATCAGCTGCTATATCTCCACATGCGTCCTCCATAGCTTCGAGAAGAGGTATTCGCGTTTGTGAATTTCGGTCATACACTTTCCATCTCCAGGCAGAAAAAAATTAGGATTGAGGAATGGAGAATATCGAGGGAGATAAACAATGGCACGCTGGCCAATGATATTCCTTCTCCTCTTTCGTCTTTTTGTGAGGTTGAACCCAGCCTCATCAATGAAGATGAACTGGTGCTCCACTGCATACACCTCTAGCTCTAACTCTCTGAAACACACATGACAATATCAGAAATAGACATGGAGTGGTCACTATTGTGAAGCACAATCCTTATGATTACAATATTGAAATATGTATAATTTACTCCTCTTACTCTCACTCCTCTGGCTCTGCCTCTGTTTCCAGTGTTGGCGTCCATTGCTCCAAAACAGAAGGGCTCATCTGTTGCTCTTTTATGCTAAAGCTCTGATTGCTAATTGTAAAACTGTGTGACGGGTGTTTGCCCTTGTGATGAGTCAGTGTTTGAATGGCAGTGTGTTCCTTGTGAAAACAAGATATTTTCTGCATGAAAATTGTGCCAAAAGCAGAGAATTGTGTGTAGTGTTTTGAAAAAAAGTGTGTTTTAGAACTGCAATTTGAGTGTAAAGCAGGAACTTTGCTTGTAGTTTAGAAGAATTGGTTCAGGGGGTTGGTGAATGAGTTACATGTTGTGGTCATTGTGTCTCAAGTACCAGAATTTGTGTGTAAACAATTGAGAAAAGCTGTAACACAACTTTTGGTCACTTTTTGATCACGTTATTACCAATATGTATTATAGGTTGTAAGATTACCAATATTTACCCAGTATCTCAAACCATATTCATTTACTTAGTATTGGAGGGCTCACTTTACATTCATTTTTTATTGTTTAGTCATTAGCATGAAAAGCTATAAGAACATCTAACAAACAACACTGTTTTGTTTTGTTTAAAGCAGAAATTAGAAGTTCATCTACAGATGAGATTGTGACACGTGGATACACTGGAAAAAACATCACAGTTTCATGTCAACACAGCTGGGCCTTAAACAACAGAAAGTATTTCTGCAGAGATCCATGTGGAGACAGAGATGTTATAGTATCATCTGATCGGTCATCTAAAGGGAGATTCAGTCTGAAGTATCTTGGAAAGGGAACGTTCACAGTGACCATCACTGATCTACAGGAGACAGACTCTGGGATTTACTGGTGTGGAGTGGACAGAACTTTTAAAGACACATATCATAAAGTCTATCTGACAGTATATAAAGGTAAAAAAATAACACAATGTTTCCTTTGACTGTATATTGTCAGCATCACTCTGTTATTTCTGTATTAATGGATTTCCCTGTTTTCTTCAAAGCAAACACACATCACGTTACACCTACATCTACTGAATTATACACAACTCGACCGCTTCCTACACCAACACGACAACCAGAATCTTCATTTGCCACCTCAAGAAAACCCTCCAGATCTTTAACCTCTGATGACATCACTCGCTCACCCTCAATGACAGGTAACAACTGCAATAGTTCCCACACTGTATATCTGAAGTACAGATGCTCCAAAAAGTCCATCACTAAACACACGTGTTTGAGATCACATCACATGACACACGTGTCATCAGTAACATCTGCTCTCTATACATGTGTTCAGGTCTTCTAGTGTGCATTGCTGTGGGTCTGACTGTGATGTTGCTTATATTTGGAGTGATTCTCTGTGTGTATATAAGGAGAAAGTCACACAGCTCCAGTGGTAAGTGTACAAACACATTCAGTCTGTTGTAAATGCAGTATGTTAATATCTAATGATGTGTTTCTGATGTTACAGGTTCACCTGCAGCTGATGCTGATGCTGAAAGACACACCACAATAACCACAGAGGTGAGAGAGAGAGAGAGAGAGAGAGAGAGAGGGTTTGTTCACCCAAAAATAAAAGTTCTGTCATCATTTACTTGCACTCTTGTTTTTTCAAACCTTTATGATTTTCTTTTTTCCGCAGGAAACAGAAGTTATCTTAAGGAGAGTTGGTAAATGGCCCTCATTCACATCTATTGTTTGCACAAAAAATCAATGCAAGTGAATGGGTGTCAGTTGACAACATTCTTCAAAATAACTTATTTTGTGTTCAGCGGGGGGAAAAAGAAAATCATTAAGGTTTGAAATGACAAGAGGGCGAGTAAATGGTGACAGAATTTGTATTTTTGGGTGGACTATCACTTTAAGACAAATTAAACCTGTATAGTGCTACTATAGTTGAGAAGCCTTTATATTGTTGTTTTGATAACATCACTGTCTCTACAGATGGCAGGTGTTTATGAAGAAATCACAGAGACCCAACAGCGGACTGATCCACACACACTCACCATTCTGTATTCAGCTGTCAATCATCATTCTGCAGGCAATCAGATTCAAGATTCCACCCTCTATTCCGACCTCTCCAT
The DNA here is from genome assembly GCF_015846415.1 of Triplophysa dalaica. NCBI lineage: Eukaryota > Metazoa > Chordata > Actinopteri > Cypriniformes > Nemacheilidae > Triplophysa > Triplophysa dalaica. Next base: position 3,257,659 of record NC_079543.1, read on the forward strand.
CCAACCGTCCTGTAGCAACCAAACAGCAGTTCAACACTGACACTGTTACATATGCAGCTAATACGAATAAACATGGTGTACCACAGGCATTCAGATCTGAAGATACAGAAACATATGACACTGTGTTTAGTTCCTGAAGCTGTTTAACATGAATAATGTTGTGACACATGTAATGTTACTTTTATATAAACATGTAATTTATTTCCACATCACTGATGGCCAAACAGAATTAAAAAACATCTCAAAATGTCTTCATTCAGGTGGCTACACACTATTAAAGCTTTCTGGAGCACGAATTAAACAACATGAACACATTATATTTGACGAATGTGAATGTATTTTTATTGGAAATGATTCTAGCACCCTTCCACTGCTGTATTCGCCCTGACCGTTATTGTCTGTAATCTGTAGACATCATATCCGTATCACAATGGTCAAATCAAATCAAATCCCTTTATTGTCACTGAACCATATGCACAGGTGCAACAGTAGCTGAAAAACTTGGGTGCAGTTCCGACCAACATGGCAGTATGACAGACATTTCTTGTACACATTTACACGGTAAACATTTCTGTACAAGTTTTACACCAGACTACAACAAATGACACGTAATATACATAAAGATCTCATACACAGCAGCAAATGTACACAATGTACTTAGTGTCAGAGGATAATGACACATAATTTACAAATAACTAAATAAATAGGAGCAAATGTACACAAAATGTGCGTAGTGTGCAGTGATTGATAGCTTATGTATTGTGTATTACAGTAAGACAAAGTATAAAGATGTGCGTGCTAGTGGGGGATAAAGTGCAGTGCGAATTATGGGGAAAGAAGCTGTCACGTAGTCTACTGCTGCGGGTTCTGATGCGGTAAACATGTTATAAATTAAATGAGCTAGAGACAGACAGAACTCTCTCTCTATCTCGTTCTATGTCATTTCATTTATTCACAGAAATTAGAAGTTCATCTACAAATGGAATTGAGACGCATGGATACACCGGAAAACACGTCACCATTTCATGTCAACACAGCTGGGCTTGGAGCAACAGAAAGTATTTCTGTAGAGATCCATGTGAAGAGGAAGATATCCTAGTATCATCTGATCGGTCACCAAACGGGAGATTTAGTCTGAAGTATCTTGGAAAGGGAACGTCCACAGTGACCATCACTGATCTAAAGGAGACAGACTCTGGGATTTACTGGTGTGGAGTGGACAGAGTTGGTGTAGACACATATGAGAAGGTCAATCTGAGAGTATCTAAAGGTAAAATCACAGTGTTTCCATTCACTGTAAATAAACCGCATCACCCCGTTCATTTCCAAATGAATCGATTTATCCCAAACATAGACACAACTCAACCGCTTCCTATATCAACACAACAACAAGAATCTCAGTTTCCAACATCAAGCATAACATCCAGATCTTCAACCCTTGAACACACCACACATGTACATTCAGTGAAAGGTAACCAAAATATTAAGAAGTTTATTACTCTGTAGATATTTAACCATGTTCTTCAATATTTTGTCTTTCCTTAACATTTAATTATTTCCATCCATCCATCCATCCATTTTCTACCGCTTATCCGGGGCCGGGTCGCGGGGGCAGCAGTCTAAGCAGGGATGGCCAGACTTCCCTCTCCCTAGCCACTTCCTCCAGCTCTTCCGGGGGGACACCGAGGCGTTCCCAGGCCAGCCGGGAGACATAGTCCCTCCAGCGTGTCCTAGGTCTTCCCCGGGGTCTTCTCCCGGTGGGACATGCCCGGAACACCTTACCGGGAAGGCGTCCAGGGGGCATCCGGAAAAGATGCCCGAGCCACCTCAGCTGGCCCCTCTCGATGTGGAGGAGTAGCGGATCTACTCTGTGCTCCTCCCGAGTGACCGAGCTTCTCACCCTATCTCTAAGGGATCGCCCGGCCACCCTGCGGAGAAAGCTCATTTTGGCCGCCTGTATCCGGGATCTTGTTCTTTCGGTCATGACCCACAGCTCATGACCATAGGTGAGAGTAGGAACGTAGATTGACCGGTAAATCGAGAGCTTCGCTTTGCGGCTCAGCTCCTTCTTCACCACGACAGACCGGTACAGCGACTGCATTACTGCAGAAGCTGCACCGATCCGTCTGTCAATCTCCCGCTCCATCCTTCCCTCACTCGTAAACAAGACCCCCAGATACTTGAACTCCTCCACTTGAGACAGGAACTCTCCACCTACCTGAAGTGAGCAAGCCACCCTTTTCCGGCTGAGAACCATGGCCTCAGATTTGGAGGTGCTGATTCTCATCCCCGCCGCTTCACACTCGGCTGCAAACCGTCCCAGTGCATGCTGAAGGTCCTGGTCTGATGGGGCCAGCACGAAGACATCATCCGCAAAGAGCAGAGATGTGATCGTGTGGTCACCAAACCCGACGCCCTCCGGCCCCTGGCTGCGCCTAGAAATTCTGTCCATAAAAATTATGAACAGAACCGGCGACAAAGGGCAGCCCTGCCGGAGTCCAACATGCACCGGAAACAAGTCTGACTTACTGCCGGCAATGCGAACCAAGCTCCTGCTCCGGTCGTAGAGGGACCGGATGGCCCTTAGCAAAGGGTCCCGAATCCCATACTCCCGGAGCACCCTCCACAAGATGCTGCGCGGGACACAGTCGAATGCCTTCTCCAGATCCACAAAACACATGTGGATTGGTTGGGCAAACTCCCATGAACCCTCCAGCACCCTGAAGAGGGTATAGAGCTGGTCCAGTGTTCCACGACCGGGACGGAAACCACACTGTTCCTCCTGAATCCGAGGTTCTACTATCGGCCGGATTCTCCTCTCCAGTACCCTGGCATAGACTTTCCCGGGGAGGCTGAGAAGTGTGATCCCCCGGTAGTTGGAGCACACCCTCCGGTCCCCCTTCTTAAAAAGAGGGACCACCACCCCGGTCTGCCAGTCCAAGGGCACTGTCCCCGACCGCCACGCGATGCTGCAGAGGCGTGTCAGCCAAGACAGCCCCACAACATCCAGAGACTTGAGGTACTCAGGAAGGATCTCATCCACCCCCGGTGCCCTACCACCGAGGAGTTTCTTGACTACCTCGGTGACTTCATCCCGGGTGATGGGCGAGTCCGCCTCTGAGCCCTCGGCCTCTACTTCCTCAATGGAAGACGTGACGGCGGGATTGAGGAGATCCTCGAAGTATTCCTTCCACCGCCCGATGATATCCCCGGTCGAGGTCAACAGCTGCCCCCCTCCACTGTAAACAGCGTTGGTGGGGCATTGCTTCCCCCTCCTGAGGCGTCGGACGGTTTGCCAGAATCTCTTCGAGGCCGACCGATAGTCTTTCTCCATGGCCTCGCCGAACTCCCCCCAGGCCCGAGTTTTTGCCTCCCCAACCACCCGGGCTGCAGTCCGCTTGGCCTGTCGGTACCTGTCAGCTGCCTCGGGAGTCCCACAAGCCAGCCAGGCCCGATAGGACTCCTTCTTCAGCTTGACGGCATCCCTTACTTCCGGTGTCCACCACCGGGTTCGGGGATTGCCGCCTCGACAGGCACCGGAGACCTTACGGCCACAGCTCCGAGTGGCTGCGTTGACAATGGAGGTGGAGAACATGGTCCACTCGGACTCAATATCTCCAGACTCCCTCGGGATCTGGTCGAAGCTCTGCCGGAGGTGGAAGTTGAAGATCTCTGTGACAGGCGATTCGGCCAAACGTTCCCAACAGACCCTCACAGTACGTTTGGGTCTGCCGAGTCTGTCCAGCTTCCTCCCTTAATTATTTCTATTTGACAAATTATTATTAAAATATCTTTTTTTGCCGAAGACTGCTGGCTCCTGGTATAGCTTGGCATTATCAATGTAAAGCTGATAGGTTCAATTACCAGAGGACACAATAAATGTACCTTGAATGCACTATACTTAAAGCCCAAGTGTCTGCCAAATTCAAATAAATGTAAAGTGAAATCTTCAAGCCAACTTACTGTCTCCAAAAACACATCTAGAAACGTCCACAGCAAGAATCTGCAGATATTTATTCACGGTTCACACGCTCACCTTTAGTAATAGGAAGCATGCTCATTTAATGGTGAAGTTTAAAAACAATAATAATAATATCTAATCCAAACATCTAATCCTACTTTTATTTCATTAAAATGTATGGTGGGTGAGATATTTAGAGATGGATATATGGGACAAGACATCATCATTTTAAACTGTGACTAAATTCCATCAGTTAAGCAACATGTTTGAGATCACATCACCTGACACACATGTCATCAGTAACATCTGCTCTCTCTCTCTCCCTCTCTCTCTCTCTCACTCTCTCACTCTCTCGCTCTCTCATATGTTCAGGTCTTCTGATGTACACTGCTGTGGGTCTGACTGTGGTGCTGGTAATATTTGGGCGATTCTCTGTGTTTAAAAAGAGAAAGTCACACAGCTCCAGTGGTGAGTGCAAACACATTCGGTCTTTTGTAAATGCAGGCGGAGTCAGTGAGCGTTCATGGGCAGACATAAATCAATGTGACATCAGATTGTTAGGGGATCCCCAACAGCATGTTTTGTGTCACTGTTGTGGTTTAAAGGAGATTACAAAAAGAAGAATAGATGGATTTGTATAATTAAGAGGTGATTCTGCACACAACCTGGCGACTCAGTTTCTGGTAGATAAACATTTAAAAGAGCAGCATTGGCAAACACAGAGTTTGGCTACAGAACATAGAAGAACTGCAAAGATATTTTGGTCCCCTTGTTTTTTGGACAATGAGATCATGGCAATGTTCAGATTTTATTTAATAAGTAATAAGTTCACACTGTAAAAGAAAACGCAGTACATTTACAGAAAGACTAAAAGCTCTTTGACAAACACAGTTATAGTTATAAATCTGTTAAAATGCTATTTAAATAATAACAATTATATTAAAACCGCAATAAAAATCTTTAAATTAGGGTGTGGATAATAACAAGCTACATAAAAAACAATACTGAAAGTATTTTAAGTAAATGTGAATTAAGTTATTGTAAAAAAAAGAGGTTTCAACTCCAGAGTTTGAACTGGTTCTGTTGATAGTGAGTCTTGTTATCAGTCACATGTTTGAGATTGAGGACATGTTGATCATTTAACTGAACTGTAGATCACATCAATCGAACTGGGGGAAAATGAACCAAGAATACATAAATGAGATATATCTATTATAGACTTTAATATTTGGATGTGATAATCGTTCATTCCAGTGTTTTAACACAAAGAGCTGTGAAGAACAGTTCAAAGTTTATTACCAGTCAGGATCAGACGCAGGATTCAATTTGAAGTTCATATACTGACACTCCTCCTGTTCCTTTTCACTGATCTCTTTATTTCTGATGTGGTGGACACTGGCATATTGAACATCATCAGCAGACACTGAGGCTTCTCTCTGATTGGCTGATACTAGTGAATAAAGTGGAACATAATTGTTTGAAGCTGCTCCTGCTGATCCACTAAAGTGATTGTCCTGAAGTGTTCATAAATAAAACGATCAGAATATAATGAGAGAAACATTTCAGCCATCAAAATAATTAAATAAAACTGAAGTAAACAGTGTATATGTGATTGACAGACTTCAACTCTCCAAAATAAATTCAGTACTTTAATAAACTCGACATTGAAATCAAATGAGTCACGTGAGGAAACAAACACACTGTAACTCTGGTGTGTATAAGCTGGTTTACCTGATGTTGACTGTTAACTTCAGATCCACCATCTTTCCATTTTTTCCTGAAAAACATCAAAATAATACACTCATGAAAAGAGATGATTGCAAAATGAGGAACAGACACTTTCATTTAAGTTATTTATTCAAATCATCATTCACAATACTTACCATATAAAAATGATGATGAAGATGATGATGAAGAACAATCCTCCACATCCTGCTACAATCCCAGAAACTACAGAAGGACTCTGAACTCCTAAAAAACATGTTGATGAAGATCAAATCATAAAAAATTGCACATTCTTTATCATTAATGTAAATAATAATAATGTAAATACCTTTAACAGTGAGTGATACAGCAGCTGATCTCTGAGATCCATGTTTATTCTGAGCCACACAGTAAAACCATCCACTGAGACTAGAATTAATGTTAGTGATGCTGAACGTCTGTCCAGATCCAACAGATGATGTTTGATTCTCTTTAAACCAGCTGTAGTTGTGAACAGGTGGATTTGATTCACTGCTGCAGGTCAGATTCACTGAATCACCCTCCACTATTACACCAGAAGAACTGATGGACACTGAGACATCCCTCGGTGCATCTACAACAGACACAAAAATCTATAATACTAACAGCACACCTATTGTATTTATATATTTGTATACATCATTTTTACAGCATCAAAACCATGTCAGGGCTACAACAATGTCACTTACACATAACATTCAGCGTCACAGCTTCTGAATATTTCTCTCCATGTTTATTTTTGACCTTACACTTGTATTCTCCACTGTGATCTGATCTGACACTTGTGATGCTGTACGTCTGTCCAGATCGAACAGATGATGTTTGATTTTCTTTAAACCAGCTGTAGGTGTGAACAGGTGGATTTGATTCACTGCTGCAGGTCAGATTCACTGAATCACCCTCCACTATTACACCAGAAGAACTGATGGACACTTTGACATTTCTTGGAGCATCTACAACAGAATAAAATGAAAAAAAAAAGTTATTGGTATTATTGGTTATTGATTATTATCTTATTGGTATGTAGAGGTATTAGAATGAAAGGACGGGTTCTAGCAACAAATGCAGAATTTTAAAAATGTACATAATCAAACAAACATGACTGTCACTTACACATCACATCCATCTTCACAGCTTCAGAATATTCCTCTCCATGTTTATTTATGGTCTTGCACTTGTATTCTCCACTGTGATCTGATCTGATGTTTGAGATTCTGTAGATGTTTCCAGATCCAACAGATGATGTTTGATTCTCTTTAAACCAGCTGTAGATGTGAACAGGTGGATTTGATTCACTGCTGCAGGTCAGATTCACTGAATCACCCTCCACTATTACACCAGAAGAACTGATGGACACTGAGGTTTTCTCAGGAGGATCTAAAAAATGAATATGTAAATTGAAATCAATAGAGCATTGTATTCTATGTATATCTGATATTAACAACGCAAGGTTGTGGGTTTGATCCTAGGGTATTGCACATAACTTAGTATAAATGTATAGGTTTCTGCAATGTAAGTGGCTTTAGATAAAAGCGCCTGCCAAATGCATAAATGTAATGTACTTGTCAAGATGAAATATCTATATTCATAGAGTGGATTATTAAACATCCATGTTTGTTATCTCATACATATTTGTCATAAACGTAGTAAATTGGGTCTTTATGAAAATGTTTTATTCAATCAGAGTTCAATCAGAATGTGAAATATTTGTTCTTGTATGTTAATGAATGTTTACTCACATTCTACACTGAGATGAACACCAGGAGAGGACAGATGTTCAGATCCTCTTATAGCACATCTATAGACTCCTGAATCATGACGACTGACTGACTGCAGATGAAACTCATTCACTGTGTGTTCAGTTAATGTCTGTGTGTTTCTGTACCAGATGAATGTTGTTTCTTCAGTCAGTCTGCAGGTGGTTTTACATGTAAGAGTGACTGAATCTCCCTCTTTCACTCTCTGTTGTGTCTCCACCTGGAGGTCTGACAGCAAAACAACAACAAACTCTCTGTGTGATCATCATCATAATACAGAATAAAATATATCAATATCATCACAACATCAACTTTATGAATTTATATCAGATCAGAGTTACACAATATAATGTCTCAAGTCCTCTTTGTGTTAATATGATTCTGTAGATCTACCTGTGACATCAAGCTGAACTCCAGGAACTCCTGTCCATTTTCCATCTGGTCTGTCTGTTATAAATCTGCAGTAGTAGACGTGTTTATCAGCTTCTGTCACATGTGTTAAAGTGATGCTGTAAGAGTCTTTATTTTCACTGTGACACTGAACTCTTCTGGGTTCAAACACAGGTCAGGTGATGCTGCATCAGGTACAACAGCTTTGGTCCAGAAGGCTTTTTTGACCACATGGTCAGAAGGATATTTTATATAACAGGACATTCTCACTGTTGAGCCTCTTAATGCACAAACAGATGAAGGATTGTATTTCACTCCCCAATCCTGCCAACCATCAACATCTGAAACACAGAAATAAAGAAATTATAAATGTATGTGTTACCAATTCTTGGCCTGTCATCTTTCTGTTTTTTATTTTATTTTAAAAACAGAGAGTTCATATTATATGACAAAAGAGTGAAGTGAATGGTTCATAAGCTCTTTTGAGAGAACTGAAGACTGAATGTATAAAGTGAGTGTATAAGTGTGAAGACTGAAGTGTGATCTGCACTTACCAGCAGTCATGAGCAGAAACATCAGAGATATTGTGAAACACATCGCCATAGCAACCTCTACAATCATAAAACATACAGATGTGACATGAGATAAACATGTGAACATCATAAACACTCATTTCTTCATCATTTCATTTAGTTTGTTTCATTAGAATTCACTGCTCATTCACACACTGATAACAACTACAGTCAAGATCGTAAAAAATGTAAACACATGTATTGATTTCAACAAGTTTATTTTACAATATTAATTTTAAATTGATTTAACAAATGTTCACTCTGTCACAGCTCAGATTGATTTAAATTCTTAAAACAATGTTAAAATGATCTTACCGTGCTGTGATGAGCGTCTCTGTCAATGCACATATAGGAAATGAACAAGATTTGCAGCCGTTTTTAACTGACGGACTGCTGGTGGTTTTCACACTCATATGAGCTCATTGATGCGAATAATCTCTTCCTCTTTCTGAGAGTTTGTGTCCTTCATCTCAACAACATGAGCGGAACTCGAGAAATAAAGTGAATGAATAATTTAACGTTTTAAGATTGAAAATCACATAACAACCAACATCATCATCATGTCAAAGCTTTATAGGAGAACATGTCATAAAACATTGAGGACAGCAGTCAGAAGATCAGAACTGCAGGAGCTTCAGATGTGAAGCATAATGTGATGTTTGTAGATGTAAGTATCACTTCTTCTTTCAAACACTTTTTTGTGTTAAGAGAGTGCTCATCTCTCACTTTGGGTTTCAAGATTCTGGGATGTCTATAAAAAGAAGACCCTGGTGTGCAGCTTCTGTTGGCAATTTGAAAAATCCTGTCTGAGGCCCAAAGAGACCTCACAAGCCTCACAAACATCAGGACAAAATAATACGTCAAGTCGAACAGCAATATCTGCAGATAATCCCGATTAAATCAAAACCGAACCCTTAATGTTCATTCATCTTGACTGCCCTGTCTCACATAGACAGGCGTCTTTTGGATGATCTCTATATGATGTGTCTCCAACGCACTTCTGCTCATTCAAACTGACATCATCACTGAAAGAAAAGTTTGTTAGAATTACTCAATTTAATCAATTTTTTCAAATACAGGAAAAAAGGTTTCATTCTTGGGTGAACTGTTCCTTTAAGATGTGTGTTTATGGTACAATTTTCATGCAGAAAATATGCCACAATTTTCATGCAGAAAATATCTTGTTTTCACAAGGAACACACTGCCATTCAAACATGCACACTGACTCATCACAAGGGCAAACACCCGTCACACAGTTTTACAATTAGCAATCAGAGCTTTAGCATAAAAGGGCAACAGGTGAGCTCTTCTGTTTTAGAGCAATGGATGCCAACATTGGAAACCAGCCAGAGGAGTGAGAGTAAGAGGAGGACGTGGAGGACGTGGAGGACGTGGAGGACGTGGAGGACGTGGAGGACGTGGAGGACGTGGAGGACGTGGAGGAGGACGAGGAAGACTTGGAAGACTTGGAAGGCCAAGGACCGTAATCTCTGATGAGATCCGATCCACTTTGGTTGATCATGTGGTCAACCATGGTCTAACAATGAGGGAGGCTGGGCAAAGAGTACAGCCACATTTGAGCAGGTACACTGTAGCATCCATCATCCGTACTTTCCGAAATGAGAATAGGTAAGAAATCTACTCTCACTAGAAAATTGCAGTACTGCATATCAATATAGTACTCAATGAGTACAGTAGTACAGTATTGCCTGTGGACTATTCTGTAGGACTGTAAAAATACTATTAAGTATGTTTCAAGTATTTAGGAAATGTATATCTACTTTGTATTTACAGTATTTTACTATTTGTTTGGCAGAACTAAAAGATTACCAACACAAGGTGGTTGGGAACGTGTTCTGTCTCCTGAACAGGAAACTGAAATCATGAACATGGTCCTAGAAAATAACGCCATAACATTACGGCATATGCAAAGAAAAATAATAGAAAACAATGACATCTTTCTAAATATTGATAGGGTAATCTTATCAACACTGGACCGTGTCTTGCGCAGAAATCATCTCAAGAGAAAGCAGGTCTACAGGGTGCCATTTGAACGCAATTCAGAAAGAGTCAAAGAATTGAGATATAACGATGTGCAAGTGAGTCCCACAATTGATGCATACTCTCAACACTGTATACAGTAAATTCATCTGTTGTTTGTATGTAGTGTATGTGAAACTTTGTGTTGGTTGGGAATGGGATGTACATTGTTTTTGCGAGAAAAATAAAATAAAATTTTAACATGTATTTGTGTGTTTGGAGTATAAAAACATTTTACAACATTGATGTTTGTACTGTCTGTAGTAACTGAACCAAAAAAGGCCTAAGTCATTATGATGAATGGAGAAGTGTTTTACACTGAGCACATTAGTGTTCAGCCGGTTCTTATAAATATCTATACTTATGATGGTTTGTGTGTGTCATTTGAAAACACAATCCCATTTTGAGAAGAAATAACACTGTTTTGAATGTAAAGTTTCATTTTGCAGGAGAATTGAGGGGTTTTGCCCATTGTGTGTTTTTTTTGGATTTGTGTTTAGAGTTCTGAGAATATGAGGCATGCTTTCAGAAAATGTGCGTAAACAATTGAGAACAACTGTAATATGAATAAAAATGGTGTACCACAGGCATTCAGATCTGAAGATACACAAACATATGACACTGTCTTTAGTTCCTAAAGCTGTTTAACATGAATAATGTTTTGTCTTATGTAATGTTACTTTTATATAAACATGTAACTTATTTCCCCATCACATTGCCAAACAGAATTAAAAAACAACTCAAAATGTCTTCATTCAGGTGGCTATACTCTGTTAAAGCTTTATGGAGCACAACTTAAACAACAGGAACACTGAGTAAACAACGGCAATGTCGCACACGGCTTGAGAAGCAAACCAAATAGATCTCCCTCTGGTGGTTGGCTGCAGTATAGGTCATAAACCCCACCCTCTCCATGTAAACAAATGAGACAATGGCCAAATAAAAAATTCAATTACAAATCAAAAAAAATATATTCAAGGAAGTTTCTTCATTTTAGTGGCTGGTTGATATCACACCGTGGTTAATTTTTCTCAGAGATGGATGCGGTAACATCTGCTTTCTCTACATGTGTTCAGGTCTTCTAGTGTGCACTGCTGTGGGTCTGACTGTGATGTTGCTTATATTTGTGTGATTCTCTATGTGTATATAAAGAAAAAGAGAAAGTCACACAGTTCTAGTGCTTAAATATTAAATGATCTGTTTCTGATGTTACGAGAGAGAGAGAGAGAGAGAGAGAGAGAGAGAACGTGTATCATCTGAATGTGTGTTGAAATGTGTTTCAATCAAACACACTGTGACCTCTATTGGACATTTTTGTTTAGCACAATATGTCTTCTAAAATTTGATGTTGAGATAAAAACCTTATAAAACCTGAACACTGTTGATAAGGAGTTATAATAGCATCCCTTTATCTCTACAGACGGCATGTGATTATGAAAACATCACGGAGACTCAATATCAGACTGATCCACACAGTACATCACACCCACATTACTCAATGTTGCATTTAGATGATAGAATAGAAAGATGATGTTTGTTCACATCGACTGATCTGATCAAATGATGATAAAGAAAGCAACCCTCTGAGCAGAGATACAAACACACTTTGTTTTGATGTACAGACAATAAATGATTTCAGCACAGTTTCTTTACTCTTTACTTCCTGATCTTTATCGTCTGCAGACTCTTTTTCATATCTAAAGAAGCATTGTGTTAAAAAGAGGAGGAGTTTGTGGTTCTTTTTATATGAGATTGAGATCCGCATCATCAGACTTCCTTAATGTAAACCAGTTCACTAAGAGAAGACAAGAGTAAGATTATCTGCAAACTCACTGGAATCTCAGAATGAAGATCTGCTGTGTCGTGGGCGTCTGGATCTTTCTGACAGGTCAGTTTTGAAGACTGTAGAGCCACTAGTTAGTTTGTTCAGCGCTTGAAGTGAGTTTCTGAAGTTAGTTTTAATGCTGTGGGTTCTGTATGACTGTGGGTTTTGACTTAAAACAGCTTCAGGAGTGGAGAAACTTCAAATCATCCAGCACACATTATCTTAAAAACAGCAGTCTGAGACTGATCTCACATCTGTGCATGTACTAAAATACATCCCTATAGAAGTGTGTTAAAGACAGGAAGTGTTCATCAGAGACTGAACTTGCACACACATCTCACATTATTCAGAGACAGACTGTAAGGACCTTAACACAACTTTTGATCACTCAAACCATATTCATTTACTGTGTCGAAAAGTATTAGAGAGCTGACTTTACATTCATTTTTAAATTGTTGAACCAGTCAACACGATGATGTGACAGCAATATCACACTGATGTCACCATGAGTTTACAGAAAGCTCACGATGAGGTCAAAATGTAACCTCACATCAAACTCACTGTGTGCTCAAACTGTGATCTTAGAGGTTTAGATGTGACTGGTTTGTCATTTGAAGTCCATTATGATGATGAGTATTTGCTTTAGTTGAGCTCTTGACTCTACAGTGTTTGACTTTTGTTCCTCTGGCTGCTGCAAATGTGTGTTCACTATGGTAAACCACATTTGTTAAATCAAATTATACCAAAGGAGTCTTGGATGTTAATATAATAATTGTTAAGTGCGGAAGCTGAAGCTTGTCATTCACTTACAGACAAATTAAACCTGTATACTGCTGACTATAGGTGAGAAGCCTTTATATTGTTGTTTTAATAACATCACTGTCTCTACAGACGGCAGGTGTTTATGAAGAAATCACAGAGACTCAACAGTGGACTGATCTACACACACTCAGCATCTGTATTCAGCTGTCAATCATCATCCTGCAGCGAAACAGATTTAAGATTCCACCCTCTATTCCGACCTCTCCATCCAACCGTCCTTCATTCAGGTGGCAACACACTGTTAAAGCTTTCTGGAGCACAAATTAAACAACAGGAACACATTTTGTTTGACATAAGCAAATGCATTTTTATTTGAAATGATTCTAGCACCGTTCCACTGCTGCATACACGCTGACCTTTACTGTGTGTAATCTGCAGACATTACATCCGTTCACACTGATCTAGGATCAGACTGCCTACAGCACACCCAAAATACATTACATGCAAAAGCAAGATCAAACGCTGACATCAAATATGTGTGAAATACATACCAGTTAAACACATGTGTTAAAAAGAGGAAGAGATATTGGGTCTGTTGAAAGAAGCTTGATGAGACTATCCGTCAGACTCACACCGGACTCAGTATCAGACAGGTTTTAAATTTGGAAGACAGTCCATAAAGACTCTTTAACAAGTATACACAGAAAAATTATATAGAAAAAGTCATTGGAAACTCAAAGCATCAAAGAAGTGAAATGAAGGTCTACATTCTCTGCATCTGGATCTTTCTTTCAGGTCAGTTCTCATTTTTTTCTGCTGTTTCCGGATTACAAAAATGTCAATACAAAGTTTAAGAGCTGAGGAAAAAAATAATTTACTTGTTTAGACATAATACATAAGTTAAAAACAAGAAGTGGGTCAGCTATACACTGTCGCACACATCCAGCCCGTAGATCTAATTTATCTGGTACATTGGGCTGTTCTAAAATCAATGACTGCAAATATTATGTTATGACATTTGATCAAAATGACTGAACTGATGCAATATAAAGAAAATCCAAAAGATGGCACCAGTCTAGAAAGCAGCATACATGAGTTGACAATGGCAATTTTTTTCATGTTGGTTTTGGTCATGTTGCACACGGCTTGAAAAGTAAAGAGACAAACCAAATAGATCTCCCTCTGGTGGTTGGATGCAGTATAGGTCATAAACCCCACCATCTCCATGTAGACAAATGAGACAAGGGCCAAATAAAAATTCAATTACACATCAAAAAAAAAAATCAAGGAAGTTCTTGTTTGTTTGATTTTAGTGGCTGGTTAATATTACACCGTGGTTAATATTTCTCAGAGATGGATGCAGCCAACCCCGTACTAGACAACTGCAACAACATCTTTTAACATGCACAGTTTAGACACACAATGTTTGAAATAAGAAACCTGCTTAACCAAAAAATCGAAAGAGATCTCACTTTTTTTTTCATCATGCCAGAAATGAGAGGTTCATCTACAGATACGTTTGAGAAACATGGATACACTGGAGAAACCATTGAGGTTTCATGTCAACACAGCTGGGCTTCAACCAACAGAAAGTATTTCTGCAGAGATCCATGTGAAAACAGAGATGTTCTAGTATCATCTGATCGGTCATCTAACGGGAGGTTTAGTCTGAAGGATTTTGGAAATGGGATGTTCACAGTGACCATCACTGATCTACAGAAGACAGACTCTGGGATTTACTGGTGTGGAGTGGACAGAACTTTTTCAGACACATATCATGAGATCAATCTGACAGTATTTAAAGGTAAAACAAATCACAGAGTGTTTCCTTTGACTGTAAATTGACAGCCTCATTCTTTTTTTCTACATTAACGCAGTTAATTTTCTTCCTTCCAACATTCACACAAAGACATTACACCAACTACCACTGAATTACACACAACTAAACCATTTCCTACACCAACACCACCACCCGAATCTCAGTCTGCCACATCAAGCAGAACGTCCGGATCTTCAACCACTGATGACATCACACAATCACCCTCAATGTCAGGTAACAACTGCAACTGTTTGTTTCACACTGTATAGCCAATTTCACACAATAACCCCTGTAAATTGCCATCAATTTACCAGAATGACTGAACTGTCCTTTTACAAACAAGACAGCATACACCTCAACACAAAACACCTGCTTAATAAAATAACGTTACTGAAGTTTTGTTCTGAACAGCTGAGCAACCTTTTTTATAATTGTATAACTATTTTCCCCTTATAATTTTGGTTACCAAACATCAATGTATACCTAGAATTCAACTTACAAAGAGTTAGCTGTCTGACCCAAACATTATTTACATGGCTTTAACTATTAAATTAAATTAAATAATTATTAAAGTGTCTGTAAGTGTCTCTTCAGTGTCTGTAAACATCTGGCTGTATGCTGTTGGTGGTCTGATCGCAGTCATGATACTTGTATGTGGACCGGTTGCTGTTTGTCACTACAGGAAGATAGTCAAGACATCATCAGGTATTTAAACACACAATCTGATCAATTTTAATAACCATTTTTTATTCCTGGTTATTTGATTTGACACCATATCTTGGGTTTTGTGCCAGCGACACCACTCGACTACAATGAAGCTAAAGTTGAGGAGGTGAGTTATACAAACATTCACTAACATTTCCCCCAAAGATGCTTAAATAATGTTTCATAAAAACTCACTTTACTCCAAACCGAGCTCTGATGTGAACGTGAACGTTATTCTGTTTTGTTTATTTAGGCTAATGTATATGAAAATGCTCTTCAAGACACACAGAACATCAAACAGATGAAGTTGAAGTCTAAAGTCCAAAAGAGCCAATCACCTTCAGTCTATGAGAATGTAGAGCTCAAGCCGGGCCATTCAGATGTCATGTATGGAAATCTTTGATCCGAGCATCAAGAACAAGATTCTGATAAGAGTACTGGTCTAAAATGACCAAAGTGATTCATATTTCCTATATCACATTTCCTACAAGAGATTTAAATGAATCACAATGAAAACAAAAATATATTTTGTTTATAAATACCTGCACATAGATGTCAACCCGTTCATCTCACCTACACTTAGTACGCTACACATTATTAAGATATAAGGCTCAGTTCATCAGTGGCTGTTGAACTCTAGTAAGAAGGCTACTTTATTCACTTTAAATGAAGTGATTTTCTTTAATGTAGTTGATGCTGATTCATTAATAAATTAGTTGTTGCAAAAAAGGTTGTTACCGATTTATTTTTCCATGAATCTGCTATGTTAACGAATAAAACATTACTTCGCTAGTTAACATTTGCTTGTTTACAATAGCTCGTTGCATAGGACGTCACACACTGCAAGTAACACGATGAAGCCGTTTCCCATGCATTGTTTTATTTGTGGCGATATGGCATGATGTTAACATTCACGGCCACAATCAGCCACCGATTCTGACATCAGATTGTTAGGGGATCCCCAACAGCCTGTTTTGTGTCACTGTTGTGGTTTAAAGGAGATTACAAAAATAAGAATAGATGGGTTTGTATAATTACAGGGTGTTTCTGCACAAACCCTGGCGACTCAGTTTCTGGTAGATAAACATTTAAAAGAGCAGCATTGGTTGAGTAAAGAACATAGCATTTTTGTTCACCTTGTTTTATTGGACAATGAGATCATGGAAATGTTCAGATTTGATTTATTAAGTAATATGTTCAAACTGTAAAAGAAAATGCTGTACATTTACAGAAAGACTAAAAGCTCTTTGACAAATACAGTTATAGTTATACATCTGTTAAAATGCTATTTAAATAATAACAATTATATTAAAACTGCCAATAAAAATCTTTAAGTTAGTGTGTGGATAATAACAAGCTACATAAAAAAAACAATACTGAAAGTATTTAATGTAAATGTGAATTAAGTTCTTGTAAAAATAAAGAGATTTCAATTCAACAGAAGACTCCAGAGTTTGAACTGGTTCTGTTGATAGTGAGTCTTGTTATCGGTCACATGTTTGAGAATGAGGACATGTTGATCATTTAACTGAACTGTAGATCACATCAGTCGAACTGGGGGAAAATGAACC
Organism: Triplophysa dalaica; assembly: GCF_015846415.1. Lineage (NCBI taxonomy): Eukaryota > Metazoa > Chordata > Actinopteri > Cypriniformes > Nemacheilidae > Triplophysa > Triplophysa dalaica. The sequence goes on from NC_079543.1 coordinate 3,274,804, forward strand.
AAGAATACATTAATAGGATATATCTAATATTTTAGACTTACATACTTGGATTTGACACTCGTTCATTCCAGTGTTTAACACACAGAGCTGTGAAGAACAGTTCAAAGTTTATTACCAGTCAGGATCAGACGCAGGATTCAATTTGAAGTTCATATACTGACACTCCTCCTGTTCCTTTTCACTGATCTCTTTATTTCTGATGTAGTTGACACTGGCATATTGAACATCATCAGCAGACACTGAGTCTTCCCTCTGATTGGCTGATACTAGTGAATAAAGTGGAACATCATTGGCTGAAGCTGCTCCTGCTGATCCACTAAAGTGATTGTCCTGAAGTGTTGAATAAATAAAATAATCACAATATCAGTGAGAGAAACATTTCAGCCATCAAAATAATTAAATAAAATTGAAGTAAACAGTATTTGACAGTATTATGTAATTGACAGACTTCAACTCTACAAAAAAGTCCATTGCTTTAATAAACTTGACACCCAGATAGCAAAAATCTGGCTCACACCTCACTCCCCATACTTTACTCATCTGGCCCACGTACAGCGTGGAATGATGGCACTTGTGCGGTGTTGGTTTTGGGATAAATCTGGGCCAGAATTGAAATGAACTGTTGTTTATATTTGGTTCAGCTCTGCTTTATTTGTTCTGATGTTTGACATGTGGCATAGCTTTTGCATGCCTGTGGCCCAAATCTGGCAAACAGGAGCGGACCACATAAGTGCCATCATTCCACGCAGTATGTGAGCCAGATGTGTGGGCCAGATTTAGGCCGCAAAAATTTGCTATCTGGGGCATCAATCGAGTCACGTGAGGAAACAAACACACTGTAACTCTGGTGTGTATAAGCTGGTTTACCTGATGTTGACTGTTAACTTCAGATCCACCATCTTTCCATTTTTTCCTGAAAAACATCAAAATTATAAATGTATGAAAAGACATGATTGTAAAATGAGGAACAGACACTTTCATTTAAGTTATTTATTCAAATCATCATTCACATTATGATTACTTACCATATAAAAAGGACGATAAAGATGATGATGAAGAACAATCCTCCACATCCTGCTTCAATCCCAGAAACTACAGAAGAACTCTGAACTCCTAAAACAACATGTTGATGAAGATCACATCATAAAATATGACATAGTCTTCATTTTTTATGTAAATATACCATCAACTGTGAGTGATACAGCAGCTGATCTCTGAGATCCATGTTTATTCTGAGCCACACAGTAAAACCATCCACTGAGACTAGAATTAATGTTAGTGATGCTGAACGTCTGTCCAGATCCAACAGATGATGTTTGATTCTCTTTAAACCAGCTGTAGATGTGAACAGGTGGATTTGATTCACTGCTGCAGGTCAGATTCACTGAATCACCCTCCACTATTACACCAGAAGAATTGATGGACACTGAGACATTCCTCGGTGCATCTACAACAGAAAATAAAAAAAAAACATATTTTTCATTGAATCTTATTGGTATTTAGAGGTATAAGAATGAAAGGTCTGGTTTTAGCAACAAATGCACAATTAAAAAAATTACAGAATCAAACAAACATGACTGTCACTTACACATCACATTCAGCATCACAGCTTCTGAATATTTCTCTCCATGTTTATTTCTGGTCTTGCACTTGTATTCTCCACTGTGATCTGATCTGATGTTTGAGATTCTGTAGATGTTTCCAGATCCAACAGATGTTTCTCCTTTAAACCAGCTGTAGATGTGAACAGGTGGATTTGATTCACTGCTGCAGGTCAGATTCACTGAATCACCCTCCACTATTACACCAGAAGAACTGATGGACACTGAGGTTTTCTCTGGAGGATCTAGAAAATGAATATGTAAATTGAAATCAATAGATAATTGTATTCTATCTATATCTGATATTTACTAGAGTGGATTATTAAACAGCCATGTTTGTTATCTCATACATATTTGTCATAAACATAGTAAATTGGATCTGTATGAAAAAGTTTAATTCAAACAAAATTCAATCTATCTTTGTTCTTGTATGTTAATGAATGTTTACTCACATTCTACACTGAGATGAACACCAGGAGAGGACAGATGTTCAGATCCTCTTATAGCACATCTATAGAATCCTGAATCATGACGACTGACTGACTGCAGATGAAACTCATTCACTGTGTGTTCAGTTAATGTCTGTGTGTTTCTGTACCACATGAATGTTGTTTCTTCAGTCAGTCTGCAGGTGGTTTTACATGTAAGAGTGACTGAATCTCCCTCTTTCACTCTCTGTTGTGTCTCCACCTGGAGGTCTGACAGCAAAACAACAACAAACTCTCTGTTTGATCATCATCATAATACAGAATAAAATATATCAATATCATCACAACATCAACTTTATGAATTGATATCAGATCAGAGTTACACAATATAATGTCTCATGTCCTCTGTGTGTTAATATGATTCTGTAGATCTACCTGTGACATCAAGCTGAACTCCAGGAACTCCTGTCCATTTTCCACCTTCTGTGTATGTTATAAATCTGCAGTAGTAGACGTGTTTATCAGCTTCTGTCACATGTGTCAAAGTGATGTTGTAAGAGTCTTTATTTTCACTGTGACACTGAACTCTTCTGTCTTCTGGGTTCAAACACAGGTTTGGGTTTTCTTTAGCGTGAACAGCTTTTGTCCAGAAGGCTTCTTTGACCACATGGTCAGAAGGATATTTTAAATCACAGGACATTCTCACTGTTGAGCCTCTTAATGCACAAACATATGAAGGATTGTAATTCACTCCCCAATCCTGCTGACCATCAACATCTGAAATACAAATACTGAAGTGGCATAAAATATATTTTTTCAAGAGTTCACAAACCGTTCGAAATTCTAAATCTAGAATGAATCCAACAGTGTGTAATGTTAATGAATCAGTGTTTACTCACATTCAACACTGAGATAAACACCAGGAGAGGACAGATGTTCAGATCCTCTTATAGCACATCTATAGACTCCTGAATGATGATGTCTGACTGACTGCAGATGAAACTCATTCACTGTGTGTTCAGTTAATGTCTGTGTGTTTCTGTACCAGATGAATGTTGTTTCTTCAGTCAGTCTGCAGGTGGTTTTACATGTAAGAGTGACTGAATCTCCCTCTTTCACTCTCTGTTGTGTCTCCACCTGGAGGTCTGACAGCAAAACAACAACAAACTCTCTGTTCATCAACATAAGTATATGCTTCTATTAACATCATAACATATTTTTAAATAGCTGTATATCAGACTGGAGTTACACAATATAATGTCTCATGTCCTCTGTGTGTTAATATGATTCTGTAGATCTACCTGTGACATTAAACTGAACTCCAGGAGTCCCTCTATATTCTCTACTGAATCCACTTTCTGTAAATATGCAGAAGTAGACGCCTTTATCAGCTTCTGTCACATGTGTTAAAGTGATTTTGTAAGTCTCTTTATTCTCACTCCGACACTGAACATTTTCTCTGTAATATGTGTCAGAACACAGGTTTGGTGACACTGAAACAGGTTGATCTGGTGTTTTGGTCCAGTGTGATGCTTTGATCCAATAACCAGGAGGATAAATACAGGACATTCTCACTGTTGAGCCTCTTAATGCACAAACATATGAAGGATTGTATTTCACTCCCCAATCCTGCCAACCATCAACATCTGAAATACACAAATGAAGTAATTTTAAATGTTTGTGTTAACAATTCTTGGCATATCATCTTTCAGTTTTTTATTTTATTTTGAAAACGTAGAGTTCATATTATAAGACAAAAGAGTGAAGTGAATGGTTCATAAGCTCTTTTGAGAGAACTGAAGACTGCATGTATAAAGTGAGTGTATAAGTGTGAAGACTGAAGTGTGATCTGCACTTACCAGCAGTCATGAGCAGAAACATCAGAGATAATGTGAAACACATCGCCATTTCAACCTCTACAATCACACAACATACAGATGTGACATGAGATAAACATGTGAACATCACAAACACTAATTTCTTCATCATTTCATTTAGTTTGTTTCATTAGAATTCACTCCTCATTCACACACTGATGTGTATTGAGCATGATGTTCATCTTTAACAACTACAGTCATGATCACAAACAACTTAAACACATGTATTGAGTTCAACAAGTTTATTTTACAATTTTAAATTAATTTAACAAATGTTCACTCCGTCACAGCTCAGATTGATTTATAATCTTAAAACAATGAAAATATGATCTTACCGTGCTGTGATGAGCGTCTCTGTCAATGCACATATAGGAAATGAACAAGATGTGAAGCCGTTTTTAACTGACGGACTGCTGGTGGTTTTCACACTCATATGAGCTCATTGATGCTTAATGAATATTCTCTTCCTCTTTCTGAGAGTTTGTGTCCTTCATCTCAACAACATGAGCGGAACTCAAGAAATAAAGTGAATGAATAATTTAACGTTTTGAGATTGAAAATCACATAACAACAAACATCATCATCATGTCAAAGCTTTATAGGAGAACATGTCACAAAACATTGAGGACAGCAGTCAGTCTTCATTTTTGGGTGAACTGTTCCTTTAAGATGTGTGTTTATGGTTGATCTCTGAAACATGATCATCAGACCTCTAGTGGACAAAACACATCACAACATCCATTCTCCATTCAACAACATCAGCATCAATGCACTGAACTTTCATAAATAACATGTTGCAAAGCAGAAATTGAGTTAACAAATGGGAGGGTTAAGAGATTGAAACTAACAAATAAATGACTTAAAATGCACTTGAGAAGCCTTATGGAATAATAGAAAGAGTAAAATGATGACTGATGCTCAAGCTGATGTTCTACACAACTCAGATTTAGGATATTTAACACCTCCAGCTCCACGTTCTGAAGTTTTATTTTATTACAGTCAATATCAAACAAACAATGAAAAAGACTTTCTGGCGACGTTTTATTTAGTTTTTTTTACAATGAGGTCACACTGTATTAAAAGAAACATTTAGACTAAAAGCTCTTTGACAAACACGAGCTGAAACATTTGAGCAAGTGAATGTAGTCTATGTGTGTTTTCAATGTTTTGTTTAATTTGCTAAATCTGACAAAATATGTGAAATGAATATTAAAATGTGAATGGTTAAAATAAAATAAAAAATGCATTCTGCTAGGGTGTGGATTAAAAACTGTGTATGAAAAATTGGAAGTCTTTGATATTAAATCAATAGGTTTTAGTTAAACAGAGGGATGCAACAAAATCCAGAGTTTACAGTTTTTTCTACTGCACACAGACAAAATGTTTACTTGTCACACAATTTCTGAAACCTGACCCTCTAACACCAGAACCACACACCAAATCCGCAAAAACTATACACTAATTCTCAACCTTTCAGTAAGTTTTTAGTTTCATAAAACACTTTTTCAAAACACAACACATAATTATCCATGTTACACACAAATATCTTTCAGGAAGAAGATGGATTTCCTTTTTCAAACACAACCAATCAAAATGCCACATTAATTCATCACATGTGCAAACACACATTGCTTTACTCAACACCAACCAATCATGTCTTTAGAAGAGGCCCATGGGTCAAGTGATAGCTTTTGAACAATGGATGCAAACAATGTCAACAGAGTAAGAGGAGTTTGAGGGAGAGCAAGAGGAAGAGGAAGAGTTCCAATTAGAGGAGGAAGAGTGAAAGGGGATTAAGGGGAGGAAGAGGAACAAGAAGAGTGGCTTCGAATGAGATTATGGCCACAGTCATTGATCATGTGATAAAACACGGTTTAACAACGAGTGAGGCTGTACAGAGAGTCCAGTTTAATTTGAGTCGATTTACAGTGATGTGTATAATTTGAACCTTTAGAAATGAGAACAGGTAGTAACAATCTACTGTTGTGTACATGTTCTAATGTACACATACTGTAATAGCTATTTCAGCATAACAAACATTAGGCTATAATACATATATTTTACAGTAGTAAATGTGGTGAGGGGGGCGTGGTTTAGCGAAGCCTGCAGCGGGAGAGAGAGCTGGGAGACGAGCGGTGAGTAAGCGAGGCAAACGCAAGTGACGAACGCATGTACCTCATTTCAGGAAGTGGCGTGGGGAGCGGATAAATAGCTCAGAGAAGCAGAAGGAGAGAGACGGACTGCTGACTGGCTGTGCTTAAGAAGGAGAAAGACTAGTCAGAAAAATCGGCTGAATCGAGATACCCAAGACGCCCAGACAAAGGAAGATAAAAGCCAATTATTAGTTCCGAAGAACTGTCAGGAAATGCTTTTCTGGTGGCTCGGTGTAGTCCAATGGCAGGACATTTAGGCCAGGCGACCACACTAAATCGTCTCATGGCCCAATTCTTTTAAGTTCTTGGTGTAGAAATATCTTAATATTCACCCACCAGTTAAAAAAGATGATGAAGATGATGACGAAGAACAAACATCCTCCCACACTCCCAGAAACTGCAGCAGAACTCTGAACTCCTAAAACAAGACGTTGTAAAGATCTCATCATAAAAGATGACACATGTAATATCTTTAATGCAAATATACCTTTAACAGTGAGCAGGGGCGCCGCCAGGAATTTTGACAAATGACAAAAAATGTAATTGGGCCCCATGTGTCACCACATCTCTAGGACATAACTGTCCCATCAAAAGCTTTACATAACTCTAATTAAAGGCTTGTAACTGTCTTGCTTCTTGTAGTTCAACACTAGTACTAGCACAATATTTACTGCTGGTGATCTGTACATGATTGCAAGTCTAGTAGGCAGTTAATGATTTGATGCAAGATTAAAAGCAACTAAAAAAATGTGCTATCTTTTACAGTGTGTTTTTATTGTATAATTTGACAAAATGGAAAATTCTCTTAACAAAATTATTATTATTAATTATTAATATAATTATTAATGAAGGATTGAAAAAAGAACAAACTTAAGTATATGTTAACTTTTCAATCAAAATAAATGAACATCATCTTCTCAAAAAAATGAAAACAGCAGATTTTTAACTTAAAAGAAAATAAAGTGAACATGTTAAATGTTATTTTCACACCAGGGTTATTATAGTGCTAAACGTTTCCCTGCACTGATTAAATGGTGATTAAATGGTGATTAAATGTAGGCTAACATTAGTCTGTTGCTAGTTTACTTTCACTTTGGACATTAGGCCAAAAGGTTAATACCACTCACAGACTATAGTATACCCACCTTTCTTAGTGAAAAACTGGGTCACAGTTTATCACGCTTTCCTTTATCTTTTCTCTCGTTACCTTTTCGAAAACCAGATTTTGATTTAAAGTTACTATTTAACATTGTGGTCACTGTAGTTCTGGCGCATCTACTGACTGAAACTAAACACCATCAGTGAGAGCGCTAAGGCGGACCAAACCATTTCATTCAGATACAGGGGGTGGTCGGTCAATATGGACGTTTACTTTTTGGTCAATGGGGATTTTTAACTTTTACTGCCAAAAACAAAGAGATTATTAATTTTATTAGTATATTAATAAATATACTGAATGCTGATGGTTTAATAATATTTTATTAGTTTTAACCTATTTTTGGGGCCCTTGGAATTGTCCTAACTTTACCCCCCTATACGGCGCCCCCTGAATTTGAATAAGAACTGATAAAAGCAATTAAAACAGTATGTTCTATATAGTATGAGTGGGTGTAGTATGAATACATTTCGGACATACTGTATCCGCCAAGTTTTAAGGTCATGTGACCAGTGGTGTAGTCCTAATAAAAAAAGTGGTGTACTATACTATACAACGATAACCCAGACCACACATGGCCAAAAGACAGGGGTCAGTGTGTTTGTTAGATTTGTTTTTCTAGTAATATATGACAATTATTTCAGTTAAATATTTATGCATTATTCTTCGCTTATGCTTTGAATATGAAGTTATAGAATTGGAAAACAAATAAGGTTGGAAAAACAGGTCTATGCCAGTACTGTCGACCACAATACAATATTTTTTACAAAGCATCATATCTTTGTAACACATCACATATACAAGGATAAGTAAAAACATAGGCAAGATTTTAGAGAATAGAAATGTAACTTTGTCATCACTGCGATCTCTGTGTCAATGCTTGTTAATAGTTTAAGGGGAAGATATTAATGTATGAAGTTAAGGTTGTGGTAAAAATGGACTACATTATTTAAAATGTAGAATAAACGTAACAAGTAGGTTCACAATGACTTTAATGGGAACGAGGATACACAGAAAATGTAAGGATTCTGACTTTAAACAGTAGGGCTATGTAAGTGCTTTGTTTCATTTCATCATGTGTCATTTAAAGATGCACGGCAATATCGTAAAGAGATAAAGCAGTGCAAGAGAACTCTTGAATTCAGTGTCAATGCCAGATGAGAGGAGCCACTGCCGGTGAGCGCCCTTTAAACAATCTTTGACTAAAAGTGAGCAGTTTTATCAATGACGGCTGACGGCTTCAGCAGGACTCTTTCAGTCATTGACGGGATGAGCTCCTCACAGGCGAGTTGCCAACACTGAAGATGATGCGCTTGGGGTGGTTGTAGGAGGTGGGGCCGCAATAAATTTTGTGAATTTTCTTAAGAAATGCACCAATTGTATGACTGAAATGTGAACGCGATACGGTTAATGGGAAAGCAACCACAAAAGCAGCTTGGAGACGTTAAGCAGGAGAAAAAGTGGGTATATGCTATTTTAGATCTTTAGAAGTCGTAATACGCAAGCAGCGCTGTATAAAAAGTAAGCATGGCGTATGCGTGCGCATGGCCCCGACTACACCACTGCATGTGACCCAAATGCTCTTTGACCTATGACATATCAAAAACAACCTACACTTGAGAGTTGATAAGAGCAATTAATTCACATGAACCTAATTTATTGAAACCTACGTTAAAAACAGACATCTGCCTTCCTCAGCTCCCGTGACATCATGGGATAGAGAAGTGTCCATCCGATCCACTCCATCAGGGTATTCCTAGCTTCTGTTTTTGGCATACAGAGGTTTCAAATACGCTGTTCATGACTCATTTTCGCCTACTATATAGTACACTCTCGGAAAAAAAGGTACCCAAGGGTACAAAAAATGTTCCCTGAAGAACAGTTTTGTACCTTTTCAATAAATGTACCCTTAATGGTACAAGAAAGACCTCTTATGATACCGTTCGGTACCTTTTATGGTACAATTTAAATGAAGGTACATATTTGTTCTCAAACCAAGGGTACAGCAACCTTTATTGATAAATAACTAATTTTATTTACACAAGCAAATAACATACGATATGGACATTTTTTTAAAAATATGTTTGAGTTATTCCCCTATAAAAATATGATGCAACATTTTTTTTTACTCAATTGACTTTAAAGTAAGTTATAATATCGGTTGTTAGACAAAATACTGATAAGATTATTTATTCAGTATTTATTTTCATATATAAAATGACCTATGATTGTTTTAAATAAATGCTTTTATAATATATATAAGAATGTAAATCGCATAAATCCGACAACAATAAGTTTTGCGGGAATTATTGGTTGCTATGTTAATTATTAGGCATAGCATCAGGACGCTGATTGGCCGAAGTCAACCGCAGAATATTCAGAGTTTTCAGTCAGAGCAGAGAGCGGGACGTTGGATGCGCGAGTTTCTTGTTGTGTCTTTTTTAGTTCAAAATAACAGTTTGGATTTGAATTATCAAACAATAATTGTACAAAATTTGAAGGTGAGTTTTAAGTTTTATGGTTATATTTAGTTAATTGTTAGTCACCCGGTTAAATTCGAGCGTTCACGTAACGTTAGGCCTACGTATATACCCAATGCTGTCAGATATATTGTTTTACACATTTTATGCATTCCTGGACATTAAATAACTTTAAAATTAGGTTCTCGCGGTTGTATAGACAGTAGAGTGTTGACTTTAACCATGAACTTCGCTAACTATTAGGCATTGCAAGCGATTCGAGATTGGCCGAAGTCACTGCCGCCGCCATTACGGAATTTTCCCTCAGAACGGAGAGCGGGAAACTAACTACAAGTATCAACTAAGCTAAGGCATGCATGGCTTTGGCATCTTTATCATCGGAGGAACTTCTGAGGCTGAGCTTGAATTATCAGAGGAAGAGAAGAGAGAATTCAAAGTAGAGTTTTATATTTTATCTTATCACGTTTTAAGTACGGCGGCACATACTGTTGATTGAATAGTTTTACATGAATGTCTATTGAGTTGCAGTCCTGATTTAAAGTAGGCTGTCTTCACGTGCTATCGGAATTCAGTTAAAAAATACATAACACGAGATCATTAAAATTATATTTCATGCTGTTTAAAATGTATATTTTAGTATGTTTTATCTTTATACTGATTAAATGTCTTTTTATAGATGGATTACCGAGCTGCTCTGGTTTTACTTCCTGTGATATTTCTGGAGAAAGTGGACAATTTTGTCAAAATTGGAAACGGAAAGGTATTTCCGTGTTTCTTATAGATTTACAAAAAAATGTAGTTAGTAAGTTTATGAAAGATTGCTAGAATGACTTGATGGGTAATTGCAACAATGTGCTGTTAAATCTCTTTACTGGTAAAACAGCATTCACACTTCCTTACTAAAATACCAGTAAACTCAGTGATGTCAATCACTAATTATTATTATGAGTTTCTGGCTTTTTAAATTTACTTCAGACTTTTCTAAAACTGATTTTCTTCTTTTTGTTCAGGATAAACCAGCTAGACCATATCCCACTTGACAGATTTTGGGAAAGTATGACTGGAAACAGGTCTTCAGTGAGAAGAGAATCTTCAGCGCTGTGAAATGGAGGGATCTGAAATTTGCCAAGCAGTTGGGGTCGAGGATGAAGTTCTTTCTGGTTTTTGTGCACAACAGGAACACCCTGCTCTTTCTCCAGAGGCATGTGTTGAAGGTAGTGACACTTGGTGACAAGTAGGGATGAGCGAGTACAGCATTATCTGTATCTGTATCTGTTAACCATATGAATTATCTGTATCCGTATCTTTACTCGGACTGGGCGCGGCCTAACCAGGAAGTGGGCGGGATTTAACCCGGAAATTGGGCTGGGTTGTCTTGAGATGGGCGGGGCTTTAATCGGTATGTTATTTTAAGCATGCAATTGATATGGGTTGATCGGAAATTGTTATATTTAATGCTGATTAGAAAAATATTTACATGACAGCATCAGCATTGAGCTTCAGATCAATGGTTTTGATCACGATGACAAACGAACTATATACAGAATAAGGTTTGCAACAATGAATACAACACATGCGGTTGCAATTATGAAGTAAAATGTAATGAACAAGAGTTTTCATCTCAACATAACTTTCTTTTTTTAACTTTTAATTAAAAACTGATTAGAGCCAGCTGACGGTTTAAAAAAGACAGCCAGAGACGCAACACGAGTCGCATTCTACCAAGCACCACGTCTTAACAAACCCCACGTTTACCAAACTCTACTGGTTAATAAGTAAGTACTACAAACCAAAATAAAAAACAAACCTAATACTGAAGAAACCCTAAACGTTAACGGAAAAGACCCGCAAACCTGAGTGACTGAGTGAGAAACGGAGAGAGAGCTGCGAACACAGTCAGCAACACAATACATCTGCATGTGTGTAGGGGAGGGGCGCTGTGACTAGCCTATCACAGAACGCAGACACAGTCAGCTACCCAATGAGGATTTTTATTCAATCCGAGCACAGATATTGACTCGTATTACTCGTTTAATACTCGTACTCGGCAAAAGTGCTTTATCCGTACCGGATACTCGTTTCAGCCGAGTATCCGGCTCAACTCTAGTTACAAGTCATTGCCAACTGCTGTTGTCAGAATTATTCATCTTTTGTCCTAGACTCCGAGCATGCCATGGCCCTATGCTTGTCCAAAGTCTTCACATCTTTACTGCAGTAAAACTAATTAAACATATAGGCTTGATTCATACTCATTAGCCTATTTTTTCAATCTGCTGCAGACTTGATGAGTGTCTGCGTTTCTTTTGCAAAAACAAGTCTGCTGTGCATACAGAGGAAATTCCAATATTCTTTCAGGTTAACATTGTTGATACTGTGTGGAAAACTGTTGCTTCCACATTTGTTTGATTCTCATTTTCATGCATTTCAAGTGTTTCATATGACAAGGACTGGTTTTGTATGATGCAAGGAGATTAACTGGACTACCTGGCACTTGACCTCCTATATGGTTGATGTTGTTTTCTATGTAGGAGGTAGATATTTGTAGTCACTTAACAGGTTTTTGTAGAATTGTTACAATGTTTTTTGGATGTTTTTGCATTATACATCGCATTCGTTTGTATTAGGAATAATTTAAGCTTTAAAATGTTAATGTTACGATTGTAATGTTGATGGTATAGTTCAGGCAATATTGACAATTGTGTCATCATACACACATCCTCAAGTTGATCCAAACCTGTATACATATCTTTGTTCTGGTGTACTCAAAGGATGGTATTTGAAATAATGTCAGTAACCAAACAGATCTGGCCCAGCATTCACAATGATGGTATTTTTTTCTACTATATAGTCCATGGTGGGAGAGACCTGTTTGGTTACCAACATTCTTCCAAATATCTTACTTTGAGTACAGCCGAACAAAGAAATGTAGCTTGTATGTAGCTCAGTGGTAAGAGCATGGTCGTGGGTTCGATCCCATGGTATTGCACATACTAATATATAAAATGTATAGGAAAACGCAGTGTAAGTTGCTTTGGATAAACGTGTCTGCCAAATGCATAAATGTTAATGTATACAGCAGAAAAAATAAATGTATACTGGTTTGGATCCTCTTGAGGGTGAGAGAATGACGACACAATTCATTTTTTTGTCTCAACCATAACCTTAATGACTGGTATTGCACGAAAAGCGATATAAAAAAATATGAATTTGATAAATTGTATTGTGAAAAGTTATTGACAAGTATTATATTGTTGATGGGAAATTGTATTTTACACTAAATATATTCATGTTTTAGTAAAATGGTTTGCATCCAAAGGAGAAATGTTTTAAAAATGTGATTTTATGTTTTTACTTTTTATTGTAAAGTAGATTCTACTGTATGCTAAAGAACAGTGTTGGGTCAAACACCTATGTATTTGATGGAATGTATCTACATTTATTTATATTTAAATTATGCCTTCTCAGTTTAGTTGTTTAATGTGTGTTATTAAAATGATAAATTACCTGTACTGGTGCTTAAAGGAACACATTTGCCATAGTTAAGGTACAAAAGTGCTTGTCACTGGGGAGGTACCTTCAAGGCCAATATTTGTACCTTCGTTGCAGGTACAATATTGTACCAGCAAGGTTCAAAATACAAAAGGTACTATTTTGGTTACTCATGGTACAAATCATGTCCTTAAAGGTACAAACTGGAATGATACAAATTTGTTTCTCTATATTAAGGTACAAATGTGTACCATTAAAAGGTACTGCCCCAGTGACAAGGGTTTGTACCTTCTTTGGTACAAAATTGTACCTTCTTTTCCGAGAGTGTATGGAAGTATGCGATTTCAGACAAAGCCATTGTGTTGAGAGAGCTGTGAGGTCTGAGGCTGACATTAGTGTTGAACCATAAAGGACTTGAGCAAATTAAAAGATGAGAGAGAGTGTTAGCAAGATCATCTTCAAATGCACAATTGTGACTTGTTTAAAAGAATCACAGTGTCATGATTTTTCAAGGCGTGAACCCAAGTGTAGGCAGACTCCGAGGTTAAGGGGATAACAGGGACTTTACTATACAAAACAGGACAAAAAAAGGAAAATCAAAACCCACGAGGTGGAAGACAGGACAGGATTAATCATAAACTAAAACAAGGACACGGACTCACTCACTTAAAACTTACAAGACACGAGTTGAACAGGAACAAGGAACATAGGTCTTCAGGTAACTTTATACAAGAAACACCGAACTATACAAGAAACACCGAACTATACAGGAAACCGGGACAAGCAAAAGGAACGGGGTAGTTTCATTGAAACTTTGCTTGTACCCCGTTCCTTTTGCTTGTATCCCGTTCCTTTTGCTTGTACCCCATTCCTTTTGCTTGTACCCCATTCCCTTTGCTTGTACCCCGTTCCTTTTGCTTGTACCCCATTCCTTTTGCTTGTACCCCATTCCCTTTGCTTGTACCCCGTTCCTTTTGCTTGTACCCCATTCCTTTTGCTTGTACCCCATTCCTTTTGCTTGTACCCCGTTCCTTTTGCTTGTACCCCTTTCCTTTTGCTTGTCAATGTTTCCTGTATAGTTTTTTTATTTTATTAAACATTATTAAAAATAACTAGCCATTGTAACACGCACTGTGAGTTTGTTGCCGCATTTATATGTAAATTTGCTCGCCGCTGATTGGTTTATTTTCGGTGTGAGCTCTCTGATCTAGATCATAGTCTGCTCCTGAGCAGGTTAGCCGTGTGTTGGACTTTTAAGTGTCCTGCATGTTCAAAAATTGAAGGTAGGCAATCTCTAATAAGTATTGAAGTTTATTAATAAGATTTTAACAAAATACAGCACACTGGGTTGCTGGACAACACTCCTCTGTCCTTCCAAGGAACAACAACCCCCACAGCACATATTCACAGCATTTATTGTTATTTCACGCTGATCTCTCTTCTGCTGGGGGGCCGGGATCCCCCTTGTTTCCACCAATCACCAACTTCTGCCTTATCTGGTTCCTGCAAAACACTCCTGGGAAAACAACGTACATTCCACATATCTTCCCCCACCCCCTACACAACTGCAGCCAAAGATGCCCCCTCTATCTCACATCTCCTGTTGAAAAAACATTTAGTATTGCAAACAGCTTTTAAATACTTCATAATATGAGGTATATGGTTATACTCTAATGCATCGTTGCCAGAAAATAAACATTAATAAAACATTAACTATAATGAAAATAAACATTATTAAAACATGATAATTCCCTCACGTGCAGCGTGAATTACCATGGCGATGAACACCGATTAAAGCTGAGTTACTTTCATGGTACCTAAAACCCAGGGTTGGCGCAAAGTAATCCTAAACTTACCTGGCTAGCCACCTAAACCGGCTTCATGGTACAGGCCCCTGGTGTTTTTAAGATTTGTGTTACTGTGTAGATCTCTAGTGGATAAAACACATCACAACATCCATTCTCCACTCGACACAGACAACACCAGCAGTGAAATGAGTTCTTATTGTGATGAACTAACACTGAACTGTTAGATTGTTTACACAGATCCATCAAAACTACACACGCTTCAATAGAGAAAATACTTTATTAACATTACTGCTTTAAATTCATACATCAAATGTTTACCAATGAGCTAAATTAAAATCGTAATCTTAGTGATTAAATGGCTTACTGACTAAATAATAGAAAAGTATTATTAGCTTGATATTAACTAATAGTAACGAATAAAGAAATAACATCATTCCAGTCAGACTAGAGCTCTCACTGTCAGAGCGAGAGAGAGTTTAATGTGTGTTTACTGCTATTGTATCATATTCAGAAGATCTGGACTGAAGCTCAAGAGTCGTGTAGACGTCATCAGCAGCCCTGCACTGATCCGACTGTGAAAGAAACATGAAGAATAGATCTTGTTTTCATGTGAATTTGAGTGTAATAATGTTTGTGAATGAATGTTTGACAGATTTACTCTGATTGTGTTGTAAATGTCTGCAGATGTTCTGGACACAGGATTCAGAGCTGTGTATGTATCATCACTCCAGTCAGCCGTCTATAGAGAAAGATGTTCATCATTATTCATAAACAATATTTGATTTAGAGTTCAATGTGACATCAGCACTGAAGGATTCATGAGATGAAGCAGAATCTACAGCAGGTGGAGATGAAGATGTGTGTTTGTTCACCTGTTTCTGATTCATGTGTTCTGCTCTACTATCAGTCCTCCTCTTCCTAAAGAGAAAAATAACCTCATAAATGTGATAAACTGCATTACAATCAATGAATGAAACAATCTTTTAAAAGATACTAAACTCACTTAATAAACAGGATGATGAAGATGATGATGAAGAACAATCCTCCACATCCTGCCACAATACCAGAAACTGTGTACAGAGCAGAACCCTGAACTCCTACAATAAAATGTTTATGGAAAAACATATTTTACAACCATCATAACAGTTTCAAAAAACTAAAACAGAAAGAGTAAATAATGAACCAGCAACCTGTTATAGTGAGTGATACAGCAGCTGATCTCTGAGATCCATGTTTATTCTGAGCCACACAGTAAAACCATCCACTGAGACTAGAATTAATGTTAGTGATGCTGAACGTCTGTCCAGATCCAACAGATGATCTTTGATTCTCTTTAAACCAGCTGTAGATGTGAACAGGTGGATTTGATTCACTGCTGCAGGTCAGATTCACTGAATCACCCTCCACTATTACACCAGAAGAATTGATGGACACTGAGACATCCCTCGGTGCATCTACAACAGACACAAAATCTATAATACTAATAGCACGCCTATTGTATTTGTATATTTTTAAAAAACATTTTTACAGCATCAAAACCATGTCAGGGCTACAACAATGTCACTTACACATGACATTCAGCGTCACAGCTTCTGAATATTTCTCTCCATGTTTATTTCTGGTCTTGCACTTGTAATCTCCACTGTGATCTGATCTGACACTTGTGATGCTGTACGTCTGTCCAGATCCAACAGATGATGTTTGATTCTCTTTAAACCAGCTGTAGATGTGAACAGGTGGATTTGATTCACTGCTGCAGGTCAGATTCACTGAATCACCCTCCACTATTACACCAGAAGAACTGATGGACACTGAGGTTTTCTCTGGAGGATCTAGAAAATGAATATGTAAATAGAAATCAATAGAGAATTGTATTCCATCTATATCTGATATTTACTAGAGTGGATTATTAAACAGCCATGTTTGTTATCTCATACATATTTGTCATAAACAAAGTAAATTGGATCTGTATGAAAAAGTTTAATTCAAACAGAATTCAATCTATCTTTGTTCGTGTATGTTAATGAATGTTTACTCACATTCTACACTGAGATGAACACCAGGAGAGGACAGATGTTCAGATCCTCTTATAGCACATCTATAGACTCCTGAATCATGACGACTGACTGACTGCAGATGAAACTCATTCACTGTGTGTTCAGTTAATGTCTGTGTGTTTCTGTACCAGATGAATGTTGTTTCTTCAGTCAGTCTGCAGGTGGTTTTACATGTAAGAGTGACTGAATCTCCCTCTTTCACTCTCTGTTGTGTCTCCACCTGGAGGTCTGACAGCAAAACAACAACAAACTCTCTGTTTGATCATCATCATAATACAGAATAAAATATATCAATATCATCACAACATCAACTTTATGAATCTATATCAGATCAGAGTTACACAATATAATGTCTCATGTCCTCTGTGTGTTAATATGATTCTGTAGATCTACCTGTGACATCAAGCTGAACTCCAGGAACTCCTGTCCATTTTCCATCTTTTTTTTTTGTTATAAATCTGCAGTAGTAGACGTGTTTATCAGCTTCTGTCACTTTTGTCAAAGTGATGTTGTAAGAGTCTTTATTACCACTGTGACACTGAACTTTTCTGTCTTCTGGGTTCAAACACAGGTTTGGGTTTTCTTCAGCTTCAACAGCTTTTGTCCAGAAGGCTTTTTTGACCACATGGTAAGGAGGATATTTTATATAACAGGACATTCTCACTGTTGAGCCTCTTAATGCACAAACATATGAAGGATTGTAATTCACTCCCCAATCCTGCTGACCATCAACATCTGAAACACAGAATAATGAAGTGGCATAAAACATATTTTTTCAAGAGTTCACAAACCATTCGAGATTCTAAATCTAGAATGAATCCAACAGTGTGTAATGTTAATGAATCAGTGTTTACTCACATTCAACATTGAGATAAACACCAGGAGAGTAAAGACTTTCAGATCCTCTTATAGCACATCTATAGACTCCTGAATCATGACGACTGACTGACTGCAGATGAAACTCATTCACTGTGTGTTCAGTTAATGTCTGTGTGTTTCTGTACCAGATGAATGTTGTTTCTTCAGTCAGTCTGCAGGTGGTTTTACATGTAAGAGTGACTGAATCTCCCTCTTTCACTCTCTGTTGTGTCTCCACCTGGAGGTCTGACAGCAAAATAACAACAAACTCTCTTTAACATTGAGACTGCCAAAAATTCTTGGCGTTCACTCAACAATCTATTTTCTCTCACAATTGACTGACCCTACTCAGACACACACAGTATGACCTTTTCTATGCTGAACACAATCAGAATTATATGAAATAATATCTTACTTTTGTTATTCTAAAGTAATTCTGCCTTCTCACATGCTTTCGGAAATTGGATAATTCCCAAAGTCATGATTCTGAGCTGACTGTGTTCAGGTGCTTTGCTTTCAGAAAGAATGGAGGATTCATGCTTGTGTGTGTCTTGTGACAATGTTATATTTTAATAGTTTTCAACCATTCACCTCTATACATCATTATGGCCTCCTAATCATCCCCATATGTACTAATTGGCTTCGTACTCTGTCTCCTCTCCACCAATAAGCTGGTGTGTGGTGAGCGTTCTAATATCATTATGGCTGCTGTCTCATCATCCAGGTGGATGCTGGTGGTGGTTGAGGAGATTCCCCCTTTCATGTTCCATAAATGTAACAAGTTTTATTTATTTCCCAACTTCCCAGTGGAAACACAACATCAGATTGCGTTCATGCACATTTTTTACCCCAGAAACGTCTCCGGTTACTTCCGTAACCTCGGTTCCCTGAGAAGCGGTCACTTCGACATTGCGGAGAACCGCATATGAAACTCCTCCCCTTTTTCACTTTTCCTGAAGTCTTATAGGATAACGCCAGTAAAAAAAACTGGCCAATTGTCGCAAGAATGCAACTGTATGCAAAAAAATACAGTGCATGTGACGACAATCCTCAGAGTCTGCAAGAGAACGCCTGCACGGTGATAAGCGGCGAGCACGGCGATCTCCGCAATGTCTCGTTCCCGCTTCTCAGGGAACCGAGGTTACGGAAGTAACCGGAGCATTCCCTTTCAAGAGCGGTCACTTCGACATTGCGGAGAACCGCATATGGAACGGTAGTACAATCCCGCCGTGAGAGCTTGCAAAATCAGCCAGAAAAACTGGGTTAAAACACACAAGCATGGGAAGCATACTATTTTAACCATTCACGAGGTCACCAAGCGTCAACAGCTGATTGGCTTAAATCGGCCAATGAACTGCTAAATCACTGAACCGGCCAATGAACTGCTAGATCGGGCTCCTGCCAAATTTGCATATCCAAACCCAACAAATGCAGCGGGCTGCGCTGAAACAGGGCAGACACCCCACAGTATGAGCCAGCACGGATTCCCGGGCGGATATAACAGAGATATAAAAGTACACCAAGCACAGCGTAAACAGCAACGCGGCACAACTGTGTAACATAAGCGATTATAATGTAGACGTTAAAGAGTGATCAGCACTCACCGAGAGGACTTGAGACGACAAAGAGGACACGTCCAATCTGTAGAACCTGGCAAAAGTGTTCTGCGAAGACCAGCCAGCCGCACAGCATATGTCCTGAATAGATGTGCCCTTAGACCAGGCCCACGAAGAGGCGATAGCCCTAGTCGAATGAGCTCTGATACCGAAGGGGCAGTTCTGTCCCTGATTCTCATACGCTAAGGTAATAGCGTCCACCACCCAGTGAGAGAGTCTCTGCTTTGAAACAGCCCGACCTTTAGTTCCCCCACCAAAACAGACGAAGAGCTGTTCAGACTGCCGAAAGCCGGCCGTTCGATCAATGTAAGCCCGTAAAACCCTTACCGGGCTGACCTGTGCTCTAAATGGGGTAGACATAGACTTTGGCACATAACCCGATTTCGGCCGGAGAGTGACGTTGCAGTCCCCTATGCGCTTAGCCGACGCAAGGGCCAGAAGGAGAACAGTTTTTAGAGTGAGCTCTCTCATGGAAGCCGCGTCCAAAGGCTCGAATGGGGGAGAAGAGAGAGCCTTCAACACCAGCGCTAAGTCCCAAGGCGGCACCGAAGGGAATCGCGGGGGAAAAAGTCTCCTCGCTCCTCTGAGGAATCTGACCACCAGCATGTGCTTTCCAATCGATTGCCCATCAACCGGGAAACGAAACGAGGCGATAGCAGCCACATAAACCTTCAGTGTTGACGGGAGTCCACCGTTGTCCAGCCTGTGCTGCAGGAAGCATAAAATATCAGACACGGGGCAGGACATCGGGTCGATATTGTTACTACTGCACCATTTAACAAACACCCCCCATTTGAGAGCGTATGAACGCCTGGTGGAAGGCGCACGACACTCCGAAATAGTGTCAAGTACACGCTGAGGAAGTGCATTTAAAACTCCCGAAGAGGCCAGGCATGAAGGCTCCACAGCTGTGGGCTGGGGTGAAATATCGTGCCGTTCGCTTGGGACAACAGGTCTCTCCTGAGGGGAATCCGCCACGGCGGTGCCGTTAACAATTCGCTCAGGTCCGGAAACCACGGTTGATTCGGCCAAAACGGAGCGACGAGGATCACCGTCGCCGTCTCCTCTCTGATTTTGCACAGCACCAGGGGCAAAATCTTCACCGGAGGAAATGCGTAAAGCCGAACGTCCGGCCAACGCACCGTCAGAGCGTCGCTCCCCATTGGGGAGTGGGTCAGCGAGAAATACAGCGGGCATTGCGCGTTCTCGCTCGTCGCGAATAGATCCACTTCCGCCTTCCCAAAGCGCTCCCAAATTGACCGCACTGAGTCGGGATGAAGCCTCCATTCCCCGTGCGGAAGACCCTTCCTCGAAAGCATGTCCGCTCCTCAGTTCAGACGACCGGGGATATGCGCTGCCCTGACGGAGAGTAGATGCCGATCTGCCCACAGTAGGAGACTCGCAGCCTGTTTGAAAAGAGTTCCTGAGCGGACTCCTCCCTGGCGATTTATGTATGAAACCACGGACATGTTGTCGGTACGAATCAGGACATGTTTCTTCTCCAGCCTAGACTGAAAAGTATGGAGAGCTAGGGACACCGCCTTCAGCTCCAAACAATTTATATGCCATTTTCTCAGTGACTGTGTCCAAAGGCCGGATGCCGGCATGCCTTCGCACACCGCGCCCCATCCGGAGGACGACGAATCCGTCGTAACGACTATGCGTCTCGTAACCAGCCCCAGGGGAACTCCCCGACTGAACATGCTCGGGTCGCGCCACGGGCTCAGAGCACTGAGGCAACTGAGTGTAACCGGGACTCGCACTCGACCCGAGGACCATGCTTTCCATGGAACCCAAGCCTTCAGCCAAAACTGTAGCGGTCGCATGTGCAGAAGACCCAGGTGGCAGACCGCCGAGGCTGACGCCATGAGACCCAAAAGCCTCTGAAACTCCCTCAGGGGAACAGACCGACCCGGCCTGAGCAAATGTAGAGCTGAAGAGATGGACTCCGTCCGCTCTAGAGAGAGGCGAGCGCGCATCTCCACTGAGTCGAAACATACCCCGAGATACGTTATAGACTGACTCGGAGTGAGCTTGCTCTTCTGCATGTTCACGCGCAGCCCCAGGGATGTCAAGTGACGAAGCAGCATCTGCGTATGACCGGATAGCGCCTCCCGTGAATGGGCTAAAATCAACCAATCGTCCAGATAATTCAGAATGCGCATACCGCTCGCTCTGAGAGGGGAAAGCGCCGCGTCCACGCACTTCGAGAATGTGCACGGAGCTAATGCCAGTCCGAACGGGATTACAGCAAATTGGTACGCTGAACCCGCGAAAGCGAATCGCAGGAACTTTCGGTGGCGCTTGGTTATCTGAACATGAAAATACGCATCCTCCAGATCCACGGATGCAAACAAGTCCCCGGGACGCACTTGTGCCAGGATCTGTTTTAGAGTTGTCATTCTGAACGCTCGCTTGTGCAGGGCTCGGTTGACGGGTCTCAAGTCCAGAATCGGACGCAGACCACCATCTCTCTTGGGCACTACAAAATACCGGCTGTAAAACCCGCTTTCTCACTCGTTTGGAGGGACGCGCTCGATCGCTCCTTTGGCGAGCAGGCTGCAAATTTCCTGTCTCAACACCGGCGCATTTTGCACTGACGTTAGCGACGGAACCACACCGCTGAAGCGGGGTGGTCTGCGTCTGAACTGCAGGGTGTACCCGTGTTCTACCACATTTAGTAGCCACTGAGAAATGCCCGGAATGGCTTTCCACGCGTCCAGAAACAGACATAATGGCCGAATCTCTTCGGGCGTTACCGTCAGCGGACCGTTTAGGGAAGCACGCTGGTGCAGCGAGGCTAATAGCACTGGCGGGGAATTGGCCCGTGCGTGAGACTCCAGCCTTATCTCGCCCACGGGAAAAACCGTGGAGGTGGTGGAGGGGCACAGATGAGCGGCGAGGGTCTGATGTCGATGTCGAGCTCGCTGACGGCCTTCTCGAGGACCCTTATGAACTCCTCGTGGAGGTCCGGGGTGCTCTCTGTCTCGGGGCGATCCCGCTCCGATCCTGCCCAGTCCTTGTCCGAAGCTGAGATGGACATGGAGTCATCGTCCTCCTCAGCGCCGAAGCAAAAGGTGCCCGCGACGGATGGTGGGGGACGAAGACTATCGTCGACGAAGAGGACTGGGGAATGGGGTGACGGCAGAGGACGGCGGCCCGGAGCCGTGTCGTCGCCGCTCCCCCTTGGGATCAGTAGACTCACCAGCGACTCGTTGGTGGCAGTGAGCCTCGACCCTAATATTCCACGAGCGATGTTCCTGCGAGTTCTCAAGACACGCGCCGGCAGGTCCGCACAGTGCGCGCAATCGGACTCGCAGGCAATGCAGTGCTCGTGCGTATCCTGCGGGTCAATGGGACCCGCGCAAAGACAACAGAATGAAGCCATCGGATGCGGTGAAGAAGTTTTCAGTTGCGTCTTCGACGATGGCAGCGTGAAAAAGAAGATTCTGAGGATTGTCGTCACATGCACTGTATTTATACTGTCTGGATTCGTCTGTATTTGCATACAGTTGCATTCTTGCGACAATTGGCCAGTTTTTTACTGGTGTTATCCTATAAGACTTCAGGAAAAGTGAAAAAGGGGAGGAGTTTCATATGCGGTTCTCCGCAATGTCGAAGTGACCGCTCTCGAAAGGGAACTCATATTTCCAATAACTCTGAGGGCATGTTGAGGCAGCACAACTCTCCCCAGGAACTATAGGGACTTTGGGGCAGTACTCGTGTGTTTCCACTGCAGGAACCAGGATCAAAATAAAGTTTTGGGTAAGAAGTTGCCCTTCAGAAAAAACCCACTGGATTTATATGGTTAACCTTTATCTGTGATGTTGGTGCTTTTTGAAGCTTTTAAAAACATGGACACCAATAAGTGGCATTACAAAACTAAGAAGAGTCAGGATAGTATTTAATATCCTTAGATTTAACTGGGACCAGGTGTTAGTTAAATTAGGACATTTAAGTAGTTATTTACATATCTTACAAAAAAACATTACTAGTGTGCAACTTAAGACAAAATAATGACACTGATAGATTTTAATATTTGTTAGGTAAGTGATAATGTACAGGCAGCCTGTTGTTATCGCAGAAATAAGCCCTGACAGTGTGATCAACGGCCCTAAACGTTGGATCTTGTATCACACTGAAGGGGATTATTTCACTGTAACAATGGCAGCTTGTAGATTATCCTGATCATTGTACGGCTACTTGCCACATGAGAAAAAAAATGAACCGAATGTAGACCTTCTGTGAGGAAAAGCCGTTTAGTTTCGTTTTTTTCAGGTAAGAAACGACGTTCAAATGTTAAGACAGGCAATTTGGTTTAATCATTTGTAAATATAATGTCATATACGTTAATAAAAGACATATTTAATTTGTCCCAAAATAATGCCAAAATGATTTGCTGCATCTGGGTTACTGTGTGTTATTAGTTTTGAGCGGTTGTTATCTGGGAAAAACAAATCTGCAAATGTCATGACTGGCCAATCAGAATCAAGCATTCTAACGAGTCGTGTAATAATGCCAGTTGTTTTTAGTTAAGTCAACATAATGTCTTTGTGTAAGGTATATTGATAATACTTATATGTCCGAATTTAACTAATTAATCAAAGTCAGTGGTGAAACTACCACCGTGTGTACACCTGACACAACACAATGTCACACAATAATGAGAGTATCAGGAACAGAGGCAGGGGGACAATCTTCTCATGATGAAATCGTCTTGTCAATATCATCACAACCATGTATTCATAACATTAGATTTATAACGGTCTCATGTTAATATGATTCTGTAGATCTACCTGTGACATCAAGCTGAACTCCAGGAACTCCTGTCCATACTCCATCTGGTCTGTCTGTTATAAATCTGCAGTAGTAGACGTGTTTATCAGCTTCTGTCACATGTGTCAAAGTGATGCTGTAAGAGTCTTTATTTTCACTGTGACACTGAACTCTTCTGTCTTCTGGGTTCAAACACAGGTTTGGGTTTTCTTCAGCTTCAACAGCTTTTGTCCAGAAGGCTTTATTGACCACATGGTCAGAAGGATATTTTAAATCACAGGACATTCTCACTGTTGAGCCTCTTAATGCACAAACATATGAAGGATTGTAATTCACTCCCCAATCCTGCTGACCATCAACATCTGAAACACAGAATAATGAAGTGGCATAAAACATATTTTTTCAAGAGTTCACAAACCATTCGAGATTCTAAATCTAGAATGAATCCAACAGTGTGTAATGTTAATGAATCAGTGTTTACTCACATTCTACACTGAGATGAACACCAGGAGAGGACAGATGTTCATATCCTCTTATAGCACATCTATAGACTCCTGAATCATGACGACTGACTGACTGTAGACTGAAATTATTGAATATAACTTCT
Source organism: Triplophysa dalaica (assembly GCF_015846415.1). Taxonomy (NCBI): domain Eukaryota; kingdom Metazoa; phylum Chordata; class Actinopteri; order Cypriniformes; family Nemacheilidae; genus Triplophysa; species Triplophysa dalaica. Next base: position 3,299,710 of record NC_079543.1, read on the forward strand.
CCTTTACTTAATCGCTGCCTGTTTCTGTACCAGATGAATGTTGTTTCTTCAGTCAGTCTGCAGGTGGTTTTACATGTAAGAGTGACTGAATCTCCCTCTTTCACTCTCTGTTGTGTCTCCACCTGGAGGTCTGACAGCAAAACAACAACAAACTCTCTGTGTGATCATCAACATAAGTATATGCTTCTATTAACATCATAACATATTTTTAAATAGCTGTATATCAGACTGGAGTTACACAATATAATGTCTCATGTCTCTGTGTGTTAATATGATTCTGTAGATCTACCTGTGACATCAAGCTGAACTCCAGGAGTCCCTCTATATTCTCTACTGTATCCACTTTCTGTAAATATGCAGAAGTAGACGCCTTTATCAGCTTCTGTCACATGTGTTAAAGTGATTTTGTAAGTCTCTTTATTCTCACTCCGACACTGAACATTTTCTCTGTAATATGTGTCAGAACACAGGTTTGGTGACACTGAAACAGGTTGATCTGGTGTTTTGGTCCAGTGTGATGCTTTGATCCAATAACCAGGAGGATAAATACAGGACATTCTCACTGTTGAGCCTCTTACTGCACAAACATATGAAGGATTGTAATTCACTTCCCCATTCCTGCCAACCATCAACATCTGAAATACACAAATGAAGTAATTTTAAATGTTTGTGTTAACAATTCTTGGCATATCATCTTTCAGTTTTTTATTTTATTTTGAAAACGTAGAGTTCATATTATATGACTAAAGAGTGAAGTGAATGGTTCATAAGCTCTTTTGAGAGAACTGAAGACTGAATGTATAAAGTGAGTGTATAAGTGTGAAGACTGAAGACTGAAGTGTGATCTGCACTTACCAGCAGTCATGAGCAGAAACATCAGAGATAATGTGAAACACATCGCCATAGCAACCTCTACAATCACACAACATACAGATGTGAGATGAGATAAACATGTGAACATCACAAACACTCATTTCTTCATCATTTCATTTAGTTTGTTTCATTAGAATTCACTCCTCATTCACACACTGATGTGTATTGAGCATGATGTTCATCTTTAACAACTACAGTCATGATCACAAACAATGTAAACACATGTATTGAGTTCAACAAGTTTATTTTACAATTTTAAATTAATTTAACAAATGTTCACTCCGTCACAGCTCAGATTGATTTATATTCTTAAAACAATGAAAATATGATCTTACCGTGCTGTGATGAGCGTCTCTGTCAATGCACATATAGGAAATGAACAAGATGTGAAGCCGTTTTTAACTGACGGACTGCTGGTGGTTTTCACACTCATATGAGCTCATTGATGCTTAATGAATATTCTCTTCCTCTTTCTGAGAGTTTGTGTCCTTCATCTCAACAACATGAGCGGAACTCAAGAAATAAAGTGAATGAATAATTTAACGTTTTGAGATTGAAAATCACATAACAACAAACATCATCATCATGTCAAAGCTTTATAGGAGAACATGTCACAAAACATTGAGGACAGCAGTCAGTCTTCATTTTTGGGTGAACTGTTCCTTTAAGATGTGTGTTTATGGTTGATCTCTGAAACATGATCATCAGACCTCTAGTGGACAAAACACATCACAACATCCATTCTCCATTCAACAACATCAGCATCAATGCACTGAACTTTCATAAATAACATGTTGCAAAGCAGAAATTGAGTTAACAAATGGGAGAGTCAAGATATTGAAACTAACAAATAAATGACTTAAAATGCACTTGAGAAGCCTTATGGAATAAGAGAAAGAGTAAAATGATGACTGATGCTCAAGATGATGTTCTACACAACTCAGATTTAGGATATTTAACACCTCCAGCTCCACGTGCTGAAGTTTTATTTTATTACAGTCAATATCGAACAAAAAATGAAAAAGGCTTTCTGGCGACGTTTTATTCAGTTTTTTTTACAATGAGGTCACACTGTATTAAAAGAAACATTTAGACTAAAAGCTCTTTGACAAACACGAGCTGAAACATTTGAGCAAGTGAATGTAGTCTATGTGTGCCTTCAATGTTTTGTTTAATTTTCTAAATCTGACAAAATATGTGAAATTAATATTAAAATATGAATGTTTAAAATAAAATAAAAAATGCATTCTGCTAGGGTGTGGATTAAAAACTGTTTATGAAAAATTAGAAGTCTTTGATATTAAATCAATTGGTTTTAGTTAAACAGAGGGATGCAACAAAATCCAGAGTTTACAGTTTTTTCTACTGCTCACAGACAAAATGTTTACTTGTCACACAATTTCTGAAACCTGACCCTCTAACACCAGAACCACACACCAAATCGGCACAAAACTATACACTAATTCTCAACCTTTCAGTCAGTTTTCAGTTTCATAAAACACTTTTTCAAAACACAACACACAATTATCCATGTTACACACAAATATCTTTCAGGAAGAAGATGGATTTCCTTTTTCAAACACAACCAATCAAAATGCCACACTAATTCATCACATGTGCAAACACACATTGCTTTACTCAACACCAACCAATCATGTCTTTAGAAGAGGCCCATGGGTCACGTTATAGCTTTTGAACAATGGATGCAAACAATGTAAACAGAGTAAGAGGAGTTGGAGAGAGAGCAAGAGGAAGAGGAAGAGTTCCAATTAGAGGTGGAGGAGTGAAAGGGGATTAAGGGGAGGAAGAGGAACAAGAAGAGTGGCTTCGAATGAGATTATGGCCACAGTCATTGATCATGTGATAAAACACGGTTTAAGAACGAGTGAGGCTGTACAGAGAGTCCAGTTTAATTTGAGTCGATTTACAGTGATGTGTATAATTCAAACCTTTAGAAATGAGAACAGGTATGTAACAATCTACTGTTGTGTACACATGTTCTAATGTACACATACTGTAATAGCTATTTCAGCATAACAAACAGTAGGCTATAATACATATATTTTACAGTAGTAACTGTGGTGAGGGGGGCGTGGTTTAGCGAAGCCTGCAGCGGGAGAGAGAGCTGGGAGACGAGCGGTGAGTAAGCGAGGCAAACGCAAGTGACGAACGCATGTACCTCATTTCAGGAAGTGGCGTGGGGAGCGGATAAATAGCTCAGAGAAGCAGAAGGAGAGAGACGGACTGCTGACTGGCTGTGCTAAAGAAGGAGAAAGACTAGTCAGAAAAATCGGCTGAATCGAGATACCCAAGACGCCCAGACAAAGGAAGATAAAAGCCAATTATTAGTTCCGAAGAACTGTCAGGAAATGCTTTTCTGGTGACTCGGTGTAGTCCAATGGCAGGACATTTAGGCCAGGCGACCACACTAAATCGTCTCATGGCCCAATTCTTTTAAGTTCTTGGTGTAGAAATATCTTAATATTCACCCACCAGTTAAAAAAGATGATGAAGATGATGACGAAGAACAAACATCCTCCCACACTCCCAGAAACTGCAGCAGAACTCTGAACTCCCAAAACAAGACGTTGTAAAGATCTCATCATAAAAGATGACACATGTAATATCTTTAATGCAAATATACCTTTAACAGTGAGCAGGGGCGCCGCCAGGAATTTTGACAAATGACAAAAAATGTAATTGGGCCCCAATGTGTCACCACATCTCTAGGACCTAACTGTCCCATCAAAAGCTTTACATAACTCTAATTAAAGGCTTGTAACTGTCTTGCTTCTTGTACTTCAACACTAGTACTAGCACAATATTTACTGCTGGTGATCTGTACATGATTGCAAGTCTAGTAGGCAGTTAATGATTTGATGCAAGATTAAAAGCAACTAAAAAAATTTGCTATCTTTTACAGTGTGTTTTTATTGTATAATTTGACAAAATTGAATATTCTCTTAACAAAATTATTATTATTAACTATTAATATAATTATTAATGAAGGATTGAAAAAAGAACAAACTTAAGTATATATTAACTTTTCAATCAAAATAAATGAACATCATCTTCTCAAAAAAATGAAAACAGCAGATTTTTAAATTAAAAGAAAATAAAGTGAACATGTTAAATGTTATTTCACACCAGGGTTATTATAGTGCTAAACGTTTCCCTGCACTGATTAAATGGTGATTAAATGGTGATTAAATGGTGATTAAATGTAGGCTAACATTAGTCTGTTGCTAGTTTACTTTCACTTTGGACATTAGGCCAAAAGGTTAATACCACTCACAGACTATAGTATACCCACCTTTCTTAGTGAAAAACTGGGTCACAGTTTATCACGCTTTCCTTTATCTTTTCTCTCGTTACCTTTTCGAAAACTAGATTTTGATTTAAAGTTACTAGTTAACCGTGTGGTCACTGTAGTTCTGGCGCATCTATAGACTGAAACTAAACACCATCAGTGAGAGCGCTAAGGCGGACCGAACCATTTCATTCAGATACAGGGGGTGGCCGGTCAATATGGACGTTTACTTTATGGTCAATGGGGATTTTTAACTTTTACTGCAAAAACAAAGAGATTTTTTTTTTTTTATTATATTCATAAATATACTGAATGCTGATGGTTTAATAATATTTTATTTGTTTTAACCTATTTTTGGGGCCCTTGGAATTGTCCTAACTTTTTCCCCCTATACGGCGCCCCCTGAATTTGAACAAGAACTGATAAAAGCAATTAAAACAGTATGTTCTATATAGTATGAGTGGGTGTAGTATGAATACATTTCGGACATACTGTATCCGCCAAGTTTTAAGGTCATGTGACCCGTATGCTCTTTGACCTATGACGTAATAACAACAACCTACACTTGAGAGTTGATAAGAACAATTAATTCACAAGAAACTAATTTATTGGAACCTACGTTAAAAACAGACGTCTTTCTTCCTCAGCTCCCGTGACATCATGAGATAGAGAAGTGTCCATCCGATCCACACCATCCGGGTATTTCTAGTCTACTGTTTTTGGCATAAAGAGGTTTCAAACACGCTGTTCATGACTCATTTTCGCCTACTATATAGTATGGAAGTATGCGATTTCAGACAAAGCCATTGTGTTGAGAGAGCTGTGAGGTCTGAGGCTGACATAAGTACTGGACCATAAAGGACGTGAGCGTATGTGAGCACATTAAAAAATGAGAGAGAGTGTTAGCAAGATCATCTTCAAATGCACAATTGTGACTTGTTTAAAATAATCTCAGTCTGGTGTTTTTAAGATTTGTGTTAGTGTGTAGATCTCTAAAACATTCATCAGCCCTCTGGTGGATAAAACACATCACAACATCCATTCTCCACTCGACACAGACAACATGAGCAGTGAAATGAGTTCTTATTGTAATGAACTAACACTGAACTGTTTGATCCATCAGAACTACACACGCTTCCATAGAGAAAAGACTTTATTAACATTACTGGTTTAAAATCATACATCAAATGTGTATCAATGAGCTAAATTCAAATTAATCTTAATGATTAAATGGCTTACTGACTAAATAATAGAAAAGTATTATTAGCTTGATATTAACTGTTAGTAATGAATAAAGGAATAACATCATTCCAGTCAGACTAGAGCTCTCACTGTTAGAGCGAGAGAGAGTTTAATGTGTGTTTACTGCTATTGTATCATATTCAGAAGATCTGGACTGAAGCTCAAGAGTCGTGTAGACGCCATCAGCAGCCCTGCACTGATCCGACTGTGAAAGAAACATGAAGAATAGATCTTGTTTTCATGTGAATTTGAGTGTAATAATGTTTGTGAATGAATGTTTGTCAGATTTACTCTGATTGTGTTGTAAATGTCTGCAGATGTTCTGGACGCAGGATTCAGAGCTGTGTATGTATCATCACTCAAGTCAGCCGTCTATAGAGAAAGATGTTCATCATTATTCATAAACAATATTTGATTTAGAGTTCAATGTGACATCAGCACTGAAGGATTCATGAGATGAAGCAGAATCTACAGCAGGTGGAGATGAAGATGTTTGTTCACCTGTTTCTGATTCATGTGTTCTGCTCTACTATCAGTCCTCCTCTTCCTACAGAGAAAAATAACCTCATAAATGTGATAAACTGCATTACAATCAATGAATAAAACAATCTTTAAAAGATACTAAACTCACTTAATAAACAGGATAATGAAGATGATGATGAAGAACAATCCTCCACATCCTGCCACAATACCAGAAACTGTGTACAGAACAGAACCCTTAACTCCTAAAACAAAATGTTTATGGAAAAACATATTTTACAACCATCATAACATTTTCGAAAAAACTAAAACAGAAAGAGTGAATAATGAACCAGCAACCTGTTATAGTGAGTGATACAGCAGCTGATCTCTGAGATCCATGTTTATTCTGAGCCACACAGTAAAACCATCCACTGAGACTAGAATTAATGTTAGTGATGCTGAACGTCTGTCCAGATCCAACAGATGATGTTTGATTCTCTTTAAACCAGCTGTAGATGTGAACAGGTGGATTTGATTCACTGCTGCAGGTCAGAGTCACTGAATCACCCTCCACTATTACACCAGAAGAACTGATGGAAACCGAGACATTTCTTGGTGCATCTACAACAGAAAAAAAGGAAAATGAAACAAGAGTATTTTTCATTGAATCTTATTGGTATTTAAAGGGTATTGGTATGAAATGTCTGGTTCTAGCAACAAATGCACAAAATGATCACATTTACAGGATCAAATAAAAATAACCGTCACTTACACATCACATCCATTATCACAGCTTCTGAATATTTCAATCCATGTTTATTTCTGGTCTTGCACTTGTATTCTCCACTGTGATCTGATCTGATGTTTGAGATTCTGTAGATGTTTCCAGATCCTACAAGTTTTCCTCCTTTAAACCAGCTGTAGATGTGAACAGGTGGATTTGATTCACTGCTGCAGGTCAGAGTCACTGAATCACCCTCCACTATTACACCAGAAGAACTGATGGACACCGAGACATTTCTTGGTGCATCTACAACAGAATAAAATGGAAAAAAGTAATTTTTTCATTTAATCTTATTTGTATTTAGAGGTATTAGAATGAAAGGTCTGGTTCTAGCAACAAATGCACAAAATGATCACATTTACAGGATCAAATAAAAATAACCGTCACTTACACATCACATCCATTATCACAGCTTCTGAATATTTCAATCCATGTTTATTTCTGGTCTTGCACTTGTATTTTCCACTGTGATTTGATCTGACACTTGTGATGCTGTAGATGTTTCCAGATCCTACAAGTTTTCCTCCTTTAAACCAGCTGTAGATGTGAACAGGTGGATTTGATTCACTGCTGCAGGTCAGATTCACTGAATCACCCTCCACTATTACACCAGAAGAACTGATGGACACTGAGACATTTCTTGGTGCATCTACAACAGAAAAAAAGGAAAATAAAAAGATTATGCAAATGTTTTATTCAATCAAAAATTCAATCTAAATGTGTGAAATATTTGTTCTTGTATGTTAATGAATGTTTACTCACATTCTAAATTGAGATAAACACCAGGAGAGGACAGATGTTCAGATCCTCTTATAGCACATCTATAGAGTCCTGAATCATGACGACTGACTGACTGCAGATGAAAGCCCTTCACTGTGTGTTCAGTTAATGTCTGTGTGTTTCTGTACCAGATGAATGTTGTTTCTTCAGTCAGTCTGCAGGTGGTTTTACATGTAAGAGTGACTGAATCTCCCTCTTTCACTCTCTGTTGTGTCTCCACCTGGAGGTCTGACAGCAAAACAACAACAAACTCTCTGTTTGATCATCATCATAATACAGAATAAAATATATCAATATCATCACAACATCAACTTTATGAATTTATATCAGATCAGAGTTACACAATATAATGTCTCATGTCTCTGTGTGTTAATATGATTCTGTAGATCTACCTGTGACATCAAGCTGAACTCCAGGAGTCCCTCTCCATTCTCCACTGTATCCTTTTGTAAATATGGAGTAGTAAACGCCTTTATCAGCTTCTGTCACATGTGTTAAAGTGATTCTGTTAGTGTGACACTGAACCTTTTCCCTGTAATATGTGTCAGAACACAGGTTTGGTGACACTGAAACAGGTTTATGTGTCGTTTTGGTCCAGTATGATGATGTGATCCAATAATCACGAGTATAAATACAGGACATTCTCACTGTTGAGCCTCTTACTGCACAAACATATGAAGGATTGTAATTCACTCCCCAAACCTGCTGACCATCAACATCTGAAACACAGAAAGAAAGAAATTATAAATGTATGTGTTACCAATTCTTGGCATATCATCTTTCTGTTTTTTATTTTATTTTAAAAAGAGAGTTCATATTATAAGACAAAAGAGTGAAGTGAATGGTTCATAAGCTCTTTTGAGAGTACTGAAGACTGAATGTATAAAGTGAGTGTATAAGTGTGAAGACTGAAGTGTGATCTGTACTTACCAGCAGTCATGAGTAGAAACATCAGAGATATTGTGAAACACGTCGCCATAGCAACCTCTACAATCATAAAACATACAGATGTGAGATGAGATAAACATGTGAACATCATAAACACTCATTTCTTCATCATTTCATTAAGTTTGTTTGTTTCATTAGAATTCACTCCTCATTCACACACTGAAGTGTATTGAGCATGATGTTCATCTTTAACAACTACAGTCATGATCACAAACAATGTAAACACATGTATTGAGTTCAACAAGTTTATTTTACAATTTTAAATTCATTTAACAATTGTTCACTCTGTCACAGCTCAGATTGATTTATATTCTTAAAACAATGAAAATATGATCTTACCGTGCTGTGATGAGCGTCTCTGTCAATGCACATATAAGAAATGAACAAGATGTGAAGCCGTTTTTAACTGACGGACTGCTGGTGGTTTTCAGACTCATATGAGCTCATTGACGCGAATAATCTCTTCCTGTTTCTGAGAGTTTGTGTCCTTCATCTCAACAACATGAGCAGAACTCGAGAAATAAAGTTAATGAATAATTTAACGTTTTGAGATTGAAAATCACATAACAACAAACATCATCATCATGTCAAAGCTTTATTGGAGAACATGCAACAAAACATTGAGGACAGCAGTCAGAAGATCAGAACTGCTGGAGCTTCAGATGTAAAGCATTATGTGATGTTTGAAGATTGTAGTATCACTTCTTCTTTCAAACACTTTTGAAAAATGGATGCAAACAATATAAACAGAGTAAGAGGAGTTGGAGAGAGAGCAAGAGGAAGAGGAAGAGTTCCAATTAGAGGAGGAGGAGTGAAAGGGGATTAAGGGGAGGAAGAGGACGAGGAACAAGAAGAGTGGCTTCGAATGAGATTATGGCCACAGTCATTGATCATGTGATAAAACACGGTTTAACAACGAGTGAGGCTGTACAGAGAGTCCAGTTTAATTTGAGTCGATTTACAGTGATGTGTATAATTCAAACCTTTAGAAATGAGAACAGGTATGTAACAATCTACTGTTGTGTACATGTTCTAATGTACACATACTGTAATAGCTATTTCAGCATAACAAACAGTAGGCTATAATACATATAGTTTACAGTAGAACCTGTAGTGAGGGGGGCGTGGTTTAGCGAAGCCTGCAGAGGGAGAGAGAGCTGGGAGACGAGCGGTGAGTAAGTGAGGCAAACGCAAATGATGAACACCTTTCACTGCAGTAAGTGGTGAGCTGATAAATAGCTCAGAGAAGCAGAAGGAGAGAGACGGACTGCTGACTGGCTGTGCTAAAGAAAGAGAAAGACTAGGACGACAAAGAGAAATGTAAATCCCGAGGATGGAATGGACTGGCTCCGGAGGACGTCGGAGCTGTACCCTGGGGATCGGGTCTCCCAGTGCCCGGACCCATGAATCTCACTGCTTCTCCAGTCTCCCCACGCCCCGCCTTTGCCACACTTCCTGTCAACCGGTCGGCGGGGAGGTCTGGGAAGGTCAGTTGGCGTTGCGAGGACCCGGATCATTTTGTAAATAGATGTCCTGTCATGGAGGTGGGGACAATGTTCAGGGTTCAGGATGTGCCACAGGCTGCCCCTGGTCAGGCTGACTGGTATCATATACCTGTGAGTATTGAGGGGATACATATCAGGCTCTGGTAGATTCAGGTTGTAGCCAAACCTCTATCCACCAAAGCCTGATTTGGCCCGGGTCATTTGATAAAAGCCGTGCGGTTAAGGTACGGTGTGTGCACAGGGATGTAGTGAAAAACCCGGTCATCTCAGTGCTTATACAATTTAGGGGACAAAATCATAGGTTGGAGATGGCCGATAATCCGCACCTAAGACATCCGCTGATCTTGGGAACGAATTGGCCAGCTACTCCTAAATCATGTGGGCACTTGTGTATGGATGTCTCTTGGGGTAAGAGAAAGCGAGGAAGGGGGCGCTCCAGCAGTCAGGAGTGGCTTAGCTGGGGTGCCAAAGTACTGAACAGTCTCAAGATAAAACCCTGAAACAGGTATTTGACCAAATGGTAAAGATGATGAAGATTTTGACAAAACTTCAGCAGAACTCCTAAAAAAAAGACGTTGTAAAGATCACACCATAAAAGATGACACATGTAATATCTTTAATGTAAATATACCTTTAACAATGAGTGATACAGCATCTGATCTCTGAGATCCATGTTTATTCTGAGCCACACAGTAAAACCATCCACTGAGACTAGAATTAATGTTAGTGATGCTGAACGTCTGTCCAGATCCAACAGATGATGTTTGATGCTTTAAACCAGCTGTAAATGTGAACAGGTGGATTTGATTGACCTCTCAGGTCAGAGTCACTGAATCAAGTCAAGTCTTTGTGCTTTCTTACTGGTTCTAGAATACATACACTTTCACATATATACTAATACGTCAACATTTTCGACCATGTTATCTGCTTTGCTATCTACATAGATTTGTGAGTGGAGTAACATTCGGCCAATCACAAGTGTTATGAGGCGAGTCGTCTTTCGTGTACGAGCTTTAAACAGATGGAAGCAGGATATGGAAACCCAAACCTGACAAAATTAAAAATAGTTAATACAAAAATCAATCCATGAAGAAATGTAAAAAAGCACAAATGAATGAGTATTTATACTTTTATTTCCTTCTTTATGTGTAATTATATTTTTTCACGTTTATTTATTTTTCATTTATTTATTTCCACTTCTATTTATTTCCATATTGATTCATGTATATGTGTTTTTATTCCTACATTTATTTATTTATGTATTTCTTTGTCTGTTTGCTAATGGCTGGGGGCGTGTTTCCCCTCAGACATAGTAATCGATCTCAGAGCGGCGGTGCTGAAGCTGTGAGACCACAGTGACACATCGTGGTAGATACTGATTCATCAAAAGTCATCAATTGGATTTAGGGATCCAGGATTAAATCAAACACAAAGTGCATGCTCATGTAAACGCAATGAGACACGCAGATACATCATCATGCCCATTCAAACAGCACCTTTACGTAGTCTGTATTTACACAGACTGCTTAACCTTTACACTGTAGATACAATGAAATAAGAGACATTATGAGATTAATATTTTAAATGTAACATTCTGAATATGTAATTATGAAATGGTGGAATCAATTAAATGATACATGTAAACATGAAACTATATCGGCCAGCAGGTGGCGCCAAATCGCCTTCTTAACGAGTGAATTGAATCATTGAATTACACACAATAGTTCCCACAGATTATTTCTGATAACAAGCCAAATATATAAATAAATTAGATAGCAAGTTAAAAGTATGTCAAGCCAGTATAACTGTATTTTGTGTTACCAGTAGAAAAAACGTCACTTGGCAAACCTTAAATGTGATAAACTCATTCAACAAATTGTTTATGTAATAAAATTAATTCACGATAAAATTCTTAATTATTATACAATAAATATTGTTTTAATATAAATCAAAACATGTGTTTGACTGGTATTGACAAAGGAGACATGTGAACAAAATGTTTGCTTGCCTTTGTTCTTTAGTAAAGCATGCTTTTTATGATGCATGCTTGAATATTCCTTATTTGAGTCGTAGTGTGTGGACCTTAATAAAAAGTTTTAGAATATAAATTAAATCAAATCTAAATAGTTATAATATTATCGACTAGCCAGACCGATCAACAAACACAAGCCGGAAGTTAACTTCAGGCCAGGCGCGTGTGTTGCAGCTACAGTATATTGAGCAGAAATCAAACCACTGAGCAGAGATACAAGAACCACTTTCTGTCTGAGTGATGTACAGACAGTTCATATAAAATAACATCAGCACTGTTTCTTCATTATTTACTTCCTGATCTTTACTGTATGTACTCTGAATGCATCGTCAGGCTCACACAGATAAAGACTCTGTGTTATAAAGAGGAGGAGTTTGTGGGCCTTCTGATGATTTTGATACAACCGTCAGACTTTCACCCTGTTTTCAGAAGACAATGCTAGAGACTCCAGAGTGAGATTATCTGCAAACTCCTTTTATACAAACTCTCTGGAGACTCATAATGATGTTCTGTTGTGTTGTGTGTGTATGGATCTTTCTGACAGGTCAGTTCTATTTGTTATTAAAGGTTCAGACAAATTCTCATCACCATAACTATTTTAAACTGCCAATCCCATAGCATATTTTGCTAAAACAGCAAAGCTGTGATGCCTAAGCAAGTTTTTATTAATCAGACATGATAAGACATTAATGAAGTATGTTTTAATGGAAAATTATACATGTAACATTTTTTTTAAATGCAAAACACCACCTGTATCGGTAATGAGCCTGAAAAAAGCAGTGTACAGTACACAGCGTGATGAGATGTTATCGTTTTTTAACTAGAAAAATAGGGTACTGGTGTGTTTTTTCAAATAAAATGAAAGTTAATAGACACGGCGTAGACACGGTGTTACAGAGGAAGAGAATATCAGTCATGGGCAGTTATTTTAATAATACATTAATATTTTTGTATATCTTTTGTTATTATTTTTTATCTTGTAGAACATCCAATTGTTCTTATTTGAGAATATTCTAATTATACTCTGTTTGAATTACAATATTTAACACATATTGGAAAACGTAAAATAATAATAAATTCATATTCAAATGAAATAAAGCTATCAAATAGCCGACTTAAATAATTAATTCCTACGTTAAAATTACTTTTTGTCTTATATGTTTATTATGATAATTTTTTTGTAACAGAGTTGAACTGTAGTTGTTTATAATTATAAATATTATAACAATAGTCTTAACTGCCATGATGTTTCTAGAGTTTTGTGAGAATGACCCATTTAAGAATGACCCATTTAATATCACTAAAGATATAACAACAGCCGTACAAAACTGATCTCAAATCTGTGTGGCATGGTAAGCACTAAAGTGCATGCACATAAATGGTGCAAAAGACAGGAAGTGGTTATCAGGGTCTGAGTTTGTTCACCCGACTCATCAATCAGAGACGGACCTTAAACTAAACTTACTTCTATTGTCATGAAATATCTCTCACATGTATTGTGCTTTTGTGCACATTAAGCATCATGTTTCAAATTAAATGAGCTACAGAGAGATTTCTCTCTCTATCTCGTTCTATGTCATTTAATTTATTCACAGAAATTAGAAGTTCATCTACAAATGGAATTGAGACGCATGGATACACCGGAAAACACGTCACCATTTCATGTCAACACAGCTGGGCTTGGAGCAACAGAAAGTATTTCTGCAGAGATCCATGCGAAGAGGAAGATATCCTAGTATCATCTGATCGGTCACCAAACGGGAGATTCAGTCTGAAGTATCTTGGAAAGGGAACGTCCACAGTGACCATCACTGATCTAAAGGAGACAGACTCTGGGATTTACTGGTGTGGAGTGGACAGAGTTGGTGTAGACACATATGAGAAGGTCAATCTGAGAGTATCTAAAGGTAAAATCACAGTGTTTCCATTCACTGTAAATAAACCGCATCACCCCGTTCATTTCCAAATGAATCGATTTATCCCAAACATAGACATAACTCAAACTCTTCCTATATCAACACAACAACAAGAATCTCAATTAGCCACATCAAGCAGAACATCCAGATCTTCAACCCTTGAACACACCACACACGTACCTTCAGTGACAGGTAACCAAAATATTATTACTCTGTAAAGATTTACCCATGTTCTTCAATATTTTGTCTTTCCTTAACATTTAAGCATTTCTATCTGACAAATAATTATTAAAATCAACATTTGCACGATAATTTATCTCTATACCACTAAATCCTATTCAAATCGAGCTGGCTGCGATATGCAATGTGACAATATTTTTTTAATGCGTAGCTTGTCCGTGAAGAAATGCTCTCGGATCAGTAGGAAATGCTGCTCGATCTAAAAGCAGTGCGAGTTTGAGTCGCTTATAATGTGCATTTGAAAAAGTAACACTCATCATACATGATCATTATAAATATACTTTATTATCATAAAATGACCAGATGGGGCTTGAGTAACAGTGATAAAAAGATGTCCATAGGCATATCCTAGGCTGTGTCCGAAATAGCCCCCTATACCCTAATATAGTGCACTATATGAGGGGACATCCATTTTGTAGAGGTGTCCGAAATTATAGTGGACATTGTTGAGTGCACTCGTTCAATCCCATAATGCACCGCAATAACGAGCGTACAACCGATGTACACTCAACGGTTAGACCATACCCATAATGCACCTTGAGGCAGGCGCTATTTTCAACCGTCATTAAAACGCAAGAGAAGAAGAGGAATGCACTGACTAAATGCATCATCAGAAGAAGATTGCGGTTGCGGAATAATACAGATGTTTTTAAATTAGATTCCGCGACAGCTTACATGTACGAGTTTTTTTGCAAAAATATTGTACAAAATCCATGTTGGTTGTGAATGCGTTGTTTACACAAAACAATATTTATTTATTATCTTTTTATTTACACAAAACAATGTTTGTTGTGTGTTTATTACTGACATGTAAAGAATTCTGCTGTTAAGATTATACTGCAAATCCAAACTACGCAACACTTTAAGTCCGGCATTGACGAAACACTAGTATCACTAGTATCCGAATTCATACACTCGTTTTCATTCACTACTTTGAGTGGACTATACTAGTGGACTAATGTAGGGAATAGTGAATGAGTGTATTGGGGGCTATTTCGGCCACAGCCACATATTCTAGAACGGCTTTCGGATGCAGCACAATTTTACCGACCTTCGCTCAAAAGCTTTGCATAAATCAGGTGTTATTTATCGTCGGTTTATTGTAAAAGCCCTCATTTTTAGCCGAAGACTGCTGGTCAAGAATATGTTGAATGTGAATGACTCTCTTTGTTTTCTCAGTCTCATCAGTGTCTGTAAACATCTGGCTGTATGCTGTTGGTGGTCTGATCGCAATCGTCATACTTGTTTGTGGACCAGTTGCTGTTTGTCACTACAAGAAGTTAGTCAAGACAGCAGAGGGTATACAAACACGCAACCCTGAATCATTTTAATAGCCATTGTTTTCTTTTACTTCCTGGTTCTTGACTTTGACACTATCTCAGGTCTTGTTCCAGTGACAACAGTCTACCACAATGAAGATGCAGTTGAAGAGGTGAGGTATGACTATATGTGTCTGAGAGTCATTCGCTATGATCTACCGCTGAGAGATGTCCACCTTCTACCAAACTGAGCTTTGACATAAACGTGATTCTGTTTTGCTCAGGATACCAACCTATATGAAAATGATGATCAAGACACACGGAACAGCAAAAAGATGAAATCTAAGATGTTGGAGTCTGAAGTCCTGAAGAGCCAATCACATTCAGTCTATGAGAATGTGGAGCTCAAGCCGGGCCAGTCACATGTCATTTATGGAAATCTTTGATCCGAGCATCGAGAATAGAGTAAAGAGATCTAAAATGACCAAAGTGATGCATTGAACATTTATTACATTGACATCATAAAAGAAATTAAATTAAAATATCTATTGAAAGAAATATATTCCATTTAAAGTAGTTTCCTGTATGTTTGAAACTATTACTAAACTAAAAACACTACGTACTTCAACCAATTCATTTTACACACTTATGCTCCTGGTATAGCTTGGCATTATCGATGTAAAGTTGATAGGTTCAAATACCAGAGGACACACATACGAATAAATGTACCTTGAATGCACTATACTGAAAGCCCAAGTGTCTGCCAAATTCAAATAAATGTAAAGTGAAATCTTCAAGCCAACTTACTGTCTCCAACAACACATTTAGAAACGTCCACAGCATGAACCTGCAGATATTGTAGCAGACTTATTCAATGGTGAATTTTACAATCATCAATACGGTTATCTAATCCAAACATCTAATCCTACTTTTATTTAAAAAAATAATGGTGAGATATCTATAGATGGATATATGGGACAAGATATTATCATTTCATACTATCACTAAAGCGACATGTTTGAGATCACATCACCTGACACACATGTCTTCAGTTACATCTTCTCTCTCTCTCTCTCTCTCTGTCTCTGTCTCTCTCTCTCTCTCTCTCTCTCTCTCTGTCTCTCTCTCTCTCTCTCTCTCTCTCTCTCTCTCTCTATCATGTGTTCAGGTCTTCTGATGTACACTGCTGTTGGTCTTACTGTGCTGCTGGTTATATTTGGGCGATTCTCTATGTGTTTTAAAAGCGAAAGACACAGCTCCAGTGGTACGTGTAGACACATTCAGTATTTTGTAAATGCAGTATGTTAATATCTAATGTTGTGTTTCTGATGTTACAGCTTCACCAGCAGCTGATGCTTAAAGAGGCACGACATTACCCACAGAGGTGAGAGAGAGAGAGAGAGAGAGAGAGAGAGAGAGATCACCCTGTCATGACTTCCTGAACAACATTGTAAGACGAGGTCAAGCACAGTGCTCCCTTCTGTGGACATTTTTAGTAGCACAAGATGTCAACAGTTCGGCATTAAAGCGCTGGTTCACACTAGAAATTAAAAAAGAAATGTCTTTGTTGTTCAACTATTTTTTTTACCTACATCTCAGATGGCCAGAGCGTTTGTAAATAAACAACAAATTTCAAACCTAGGGGGAACTATCGCTTTAACACAAAGCTTTAGGCCCGATTCACATTTCGCGTCTAAAACCGCGCAAAAAAACACGAGCTGTACGGTGTTCTCCTTTTTCCCAAAGCACCTGGGCCCGATTGCATAAAGCACTTTAAGTGTAATTTTCCCCTAAGTTTGCCCTAAAATATACCTTAAGCTTTCACCTTAAGATCATCTGTGTCTCCATTTTCATTGAGCTTGTCTATATTGGCTATTTGTTCTTGTCACATGACCTGCGTGTGCTTACGCCTTTCTGAAAAGTTGAGATATTTTCATCTCGATGCGACGCCGACGCACCTGAAAAAAGCACGTCACCATGTATTTCCTGCCGCAAGTCTACATTTAGAATAAAGAATATGTGCACGGAAAAGACGCAATATGTGAATCTGGCGTTAACCTCCACACGGTAGGTGCGGTCCATATAGACATACATTTTCTGTTTGATGTACCGACAGTTATTACAAATAAATAACACCAGCACTGTTTCTTTGATATCTAATGTATGTGTGGATGCATGTGCAGGCTCTATTTCACACCATTAAAGACACCGGGTTAAAAAAAAGAAGGAGTCTGTGGGGTTTCTACGGAGGTTGATATTAGACTTCCGTACATTTTCAGAAGACAACAATAATAACATAAACTTAAAAACCTCAAGCCATTGTTTTTTATTCCTTGTTATTTGCTTTGACACTGTTTTAGGCCTTAGGTCAGTGACACCAGTCGACCACAATGAAGATAAAGCTGAAGAGGTGAGTTATGGTACTGTGTCTGAGAGTCATTCCCTCACATTCCCCTGAAACTTTTTAAATAAAGATGGAGAAAAACACCTCCTCTACCAAACCGAGTTCTTACATGAATGTGTTTCTGTTTTGTTTATACAGGCTACTAACGTATTTGAAAATGATCTTCAAGACACACCGAACAGCAAACATATGAAATCTGAGCAGTTGAAGTCTAAAGTCCAAAGGAGGCAATCGCATTCAGTCTATGAGAACGTAGAGCTCAATGCCATCCTTGGAAATCTTTAATACAAGCATCGAGGTCAGAGTAGAGAGAAGACGTGATGCATTGCACATTTTCTTCATTGACATTCAGTATTTCTTATTTGCTTCTGTAAAGGTGCTTTGGAACAATGCACATTGTGAAAAACGCTAATAAATATATTGAATTGAATCACGTGAAAGACATTTAATTAAATGAAAATGGCTATTCAAACAAATATATTCTATTTATAAATACATTTTTCGCATGTATCAAAAATGGGAAATTCCATTAAACAACCACAGGGGGCGCTGTGTCGCGTCATTAGTTTCTGTCATTTTTGTTTTGCAAAATTCTGTTTATCTTTAAGTGTTTACTTTTCAAACTGGAAGTTTGCACCTGTCGCATTTTTGTACCTTTGACTTATTTGTAGTATTTGACGTCAATAATGACTTGCTTCATACTCTGTACAATGGACATAAACGATACCTCAATTTGCATGGATTGTTGCAAGTTCATTATTATATATACTTATTTAGATTTTTTTTTTCTTAACTGTTGTAAAATTTAAGTGTAAAATTCTGAGTAATGTACAGGCAGCATATACTGTATGTGGTTTCAGATTAGTCTGACCACTCAATTCCATAGAAAATTCCCACACACAAAAAACACAAATGTGATGATTAAAAGGAGAAGAGCTCTCTAAATCAAAAGTATTGAAAGAGGAAGCATTGGAGTGGGTGTCCTGAAACTCGATTAGATATGAGATTACGGAGGACACAAGCAAGCGTTTACTATTGAACGCTTTCAGCTCTCACGAGGCCCATCCTCACCGATCAATTCCGAAGACTCAACTTAAACTCATGGAAATAAGAGGATTACTGCTTAAAATGAGGTTCTACTGCGTTCTCTCGTTCTGGATATTTCTGTCAGGTCAGTTCTTTCTATGTTTATTATGAAGTCTGTGGGAACCATTCTGTCTGTTTGGCATTATAAGAGAAGCATGTCATTTTTTTTTACTTTTCTTAACTATCATCAAGAGACCCGAAAACACCAAATCCTACTTTTAAAAAACTAAGAAGCTGGATGTGACCAAATTGGCTAAATAATGAAGTATTAAAATACTGAAATAATAGCTTTTTCTCCTACAATACAACCGGCTCAGTCCACAAATGTTTCACATCAGACAGTTGATAAAAATGTACAAAATTGACTATTTTTAATTCATCTAACAGAAGTCAAGACGTCTTCTTCTGAGGAGCTTTTCTTCGACGGACGTACGGGAAAAGTCATCATCATTTCATGCCATCATGTTTTTGCCAAGAACAACAGAAAGTATTTCTGCAGAGACCCATGTAAATACAGAGATGTTCTAGTATCATCTGACCGGTCACCTAATGGGAGATTCACATTGAATGATTCTATGACAGGAACGTTCACAGTGTCCATCACTGATCTACAGGAGTCTGACTCTGGGATTTATTGGTGTGGAGTGGACAGAGTTGGTGTAGACACGTTTCATAAAATCAACCTGAGAGTACATGAAGAATCTGAAACACACACAGCTTCTATACAAGAGCTGACCACACGAACAGATTCAGTTTTCACATCCCCAAACAGTGAGACCAGCACACACACACCACTGAAAACAGGTACCTCAAGTTTAACAATTCAAGTCAGAATATAGTTTGCACATTTATAATTTCTACGTCTCTTAACGGATGTTGCTTCTCCCTTTTCGAGGTCTTGTCAAAGCATCAAGTTCACCTGATGCTTTTACTGACGAAGACGCAAAAGCAGGTCAGTGTTCTGTGACAGATTTATAATCTTCAATGAAAGGGAAACTGAAGGACTGTCATTAAAAGAAAAACTAAATTCTCCTTCTGCCATCATTTCTAGTCCCTGTATATTCTGTCCTCTACGTGGTCGTGGGACTGGTTGTAATGTTGACTGTAATTTCAGTCGGACTGGTCTGTGTTTGTCGGTACAAAGAGAGACTCCAGACATCAGCAAGTGTGTAAAACAGAAAATTCTACCATCAGACAATAAAATAAACACTATTACAATGCCAAACAAATACTCTTTCTTTGCCTCATTTTAGGAGGTGTGTCAAGAACGTCTACACATGTTGACAATGAGTTTAATAGTGACGAGGTGAGTAATGCAACTATAGTTGTGCTACACAGCCAACATTATAAACAGTTTATCAGATTGTTCCATGTCTTTCATTCAGGGTCACGCTGTTTACGAGAACTATCTTGATGCGAGTGCCAACGCTACCAAACAGATGCCAAAACACAAGACTAAAGACTTAGAAAGCACAGAGGATCCGATCTACCAGAACGTATGTGACAACACTGGCCATGAAGATGGATTCTATACCGATCTTTGAGTCTACAGAAATATGCTCTGTACAGTACAGCAGCTCAGTAACTTAAATCTCAGGTTCGACGACATGACAGGACCCAAAACAATATTCTACATTACATGTAAACTGAAGGTTACACAACCATGTATCAGTGTGCAGTTTTGCTTATTTGTTTTTAAATATTATTAGTAAATAAGTAAGGTTATATAATTATTTACTCAGTTCTGTTAAAAAGACATTGGAAGATGAGCACTGCGCATACTGTACATAAATGTGTTCAGTGTATATATGTATAAAAAATGATAAGTTACGCAAAGCACACTTTTTTTGTTCGCCCAAGTGTTATTGGTCAAATAATATCAAATATCCTAATAATCGGACAGTATTGACACAACAAAAAGACAATGTGAAACTCTTTTGGCATGTTCTTCTCCAAACAACAAAGTTTCATACTGATAATGCAGCAAGTGTTTGTGTCAAACCAAACATACCATCAGTTACTCTAGACAAGTTTCATCGCTGTTTTCTATATTATATTTAAAATTATATCATAAACCTTTATTACAACATTGAAATAGAACTTTATCCTCCCCGCAATAAAAGAAAAAAGAAGAAGAATTGTATCCTGCCTTTTAAGCCCCATCTGGTAAATCTGGTGAAAGATGGTGAGCTGCTGAAACACAACATTAAGTGACGCTCCTGCATTTTCTTTATTATTTGAAGAGCAAGAAAAAAGGTATTTTTTTTATTATCTTAAGTAACAGGTACTGACAATCTCTATAGTATGAAATAAAATGTTTTTATATCATGCCTTGAATTTGTCTCTTTCTTTTCCACCTTTATGAGATGTCATGTAAAGGTCTGCCGTTTATCACTTTAAACAATATAGCATTGGTTAAATAATCTTTATCAAACACTTATTTGTCGGACATCAACACACATCGCCATCCTTCATGTTTTAAATTCTTTTAAATTGAAACAACTGAGCAGTTGACTATTTAACAACATTTCCTGTTTTTGAAGTAGGCTAAAGCACTCAACAAGGTGCCATCTTGTATCTTAACTGTGCTTCTCATTTTGTCACACAGTTAACATCAAAACTTCTAAACCTTCAACATGAAAGCGTGTAAAATAAACACTTAAACACGCTATGAAACTACTTCAAGAATCATTCACTGCGTTTAATGCAAATTCAAACCACAAAGCATATGGCGTCCTGAAATCAGCAACCCGAGGAAATCAAAACCGTGCTCTCATGTCTGACACACACACAGCGCCTCTAGTGGCTCAAAATGCAATACACCTGTTTCACATTTAAAACAAATCACTTCACTCTTGTTTTAGAGTCGGTTTGAGGCTTGAATTACATAGACAGCATTGGGAAACACAGAGTTTGGCTACAGAACAGAGCAGAACTGCAAATATATTTTGGTCCCCTTGTTAAATTGGACCATGAGATCATGCAATGTTCAGATTTTATTTATTAAGTAATATGTGCACACTGTAAAAGAAAATGCTGTACATTTACATTGTAGCAGAAAGACTAAAATATCTTTGACAAATACATTTATAGTTATAAATCTGTTACAATGCTATTTAAATAATAACAATTATTTTGAAAACTGCAAAAAAAAATCTTTAAATTAGGATTATAACAAGCTACATAAAAAACAATACTGAAAGTATTTAATGTAAATGTGAATTAAGTTCTTGTAAAAATAAAGAGATTTCAATTCAACAGAAGACTCCAGAGTTTGAACTGGTTCTGTTGATAGTGAGTCTTGTTATCGGTCACATGTTTGAGATTGAGGACATGTTGATCATTTAACTGAACTGTAGATCACATCAGTCGAACTGGGGGAAAATGAACCAAGAATACATTTATGAGATATATCTATTATAGACTTTAATATTTGGATTTGACACTCGTTCATTCCAGTGTTTAACACACAGAGCTGTGAAGAACAGTTCAAAGTTTATTACCAGTCAGGATCAGACGCAGGATTCAATTTGAAGTTCATATACTGACACTCCTCCTGTTCCTTTTCACTGATCTCTTTATTTCTGATGTATTTGACACTGGTATATTGAACATCATCAGCAGACACTGAGTCTTCCCTCTGATTGGCTGATACTAGTGAATAAAGTGGAACATCATTGGCTGAAGCTGCTCCTGCTGATCCACTAAAGTGATTGTCCTGAAGTGTTCATAAATAAAACGATCAGAATATAATGAGAGAAACATTTCAGCCATCAACATAATTAAATAAAATTGAAGTATACAGTGTTTATGTGATTGACAGACTTCAACTCTCCAAAATAAGTTCAGTACTTTAATAAACTCGTCATTGAAATCAAATGAGTCACGTGAGGAAACAAACACACTGTAACTCTGGTGTGTATAAGCTGGTTTACCTGATGTTGACTGTTAACTTCAGATCCACCATCTTTCCATTTTTTCCTGAAAAACATCAAAATTATAAATGTATGAAAAGACATGATTGCAAAATGAGGAACAGACACTTTCATTGAAGATATTTATTCATATCATCATTCACAATACTTACCATATAAAAATGATGATGAAGATGATGATGAAGAACAATCCTCCACATCCTGCTACAATCCCAGAAACTACAGAAGGACTCTGAACTCCTAAAACAACATGTTGATGAAGATCACATCATAAAAATGACACATTATTTACCATTAATGTAAATAATAATGTAAATACCTTTATCAGTGAGTGATACAGCAGCTGATCTCTGAGATCCATGTTTATTCTGAGCCACACAGTAAAACTTTCCACTCTCTAGAGGTCTGAACGTCTCTCCAGATCCAACAGATGATGTTTGATTCTCTTTATACCAGCTGTAGTTGTGAACAGGTGGATTTGATTCACTGCTGCAGGTCAGATTCACTGAATCACCCTCCACTATTACACCAGAAGAACTGATGGACACTGAGACATTCCTCGGTGCATCTACAACACATAGATTTTCATTATCATTTGCATAAACAGTAAAATACACAATATCAATGTACTTCACCGTCACAGAGCTACTGTTGCTTACACATCACATTCAGCATCACAGCTTCTGAATATTTCACTCCATGTTTATTTCTGGTCTTGCACTTGTATTTTCCACTGTGATCTGATCTGATACTTGAGATTCTGTAGATGTTTCCAGATTCTACAAGTTTTCCTCCTTTAAACCAGCTGTAGATGTGAACAGGTGGATTTGATTCACTGCTGCAGGTCAGAGTCACTGAATCACCTTCCACTATTACACCAGAAGAACTGATGGACACTGAGACATTCTGTGGTGCATCTACAACAGACAAAAAATCTATAATACAAACATCACACCCATTTTGTTTGTTTGGTAGTGAAATTGTCAAGAAACATTTATCTCACTAATAAATTGACATATTTTAATTTGTTCTGCATTATTGAGTTTATCAACTCTATAGATCAGGCTATATCCATTGTTACAGCAAATCTACGTTCAGGTTAGTGAGGGACTAAAATCCTGTATTTGCTGGAGCATTCTGGCACCCCAGCCGAGATTTCAGAGATCCGGCTAACTACTTGGCACTAGTTTAAGTTTATTTAGACCGTAGGGGCTAATGTTTCCGTTTAGGACTACAGAAATGTTGTATAACCTATCTAAATAGGATAAGTGTCAAACCTGTGGTTATTGTAATAATATTTTATCTAAGTGTAGGAAACTATGGCATGATTGTATAAAGCTACCATAAGAGAAAGTAAGATTGGTCTATTTATCTCAATGGGGTGGTCATGACCTCTGGTTAGAAATATTCATTTAATTCTCATAGTCTAAGGGGACCAGATCAAATAAT
Source organism: Triplophysa dalaica (assembly GCF_015846415.1). Lineage (NCBI taxonomy): Eukaryota > Metazoa > Chordata > Actinopteri > Cypriniformes > Nemacheilidae > Triplophysa > Triplophysa dalaica. The sequence goes on from NC_079543.1 coordinate 3,323,935, forward strand.
GTTTTAGCAATGAGCTGTAGGGGTATCCATCTGAGCATTACATTGAGCCTCTGGCAGTGACCAAGACTGACGAGTTTGTGACCGTGAGACAACACTGTTGCTTACACATCACATTCAGCGTCGCAGCTTCTGAATATTTCTCTCCATGTTTATTGTTGACCTTGCACTTGTATTCTCCACTGTGATCTGATCTGATACTTGAGATTCTGTAGATGTTTCCAGATCCTACAAACTTTTCTCCTTTAAACCAGCTGTAGGTGTGAACAGGTGGATTTGATTCACTGCTGCAGGTCAGATTCACTGAATCACCCTCCACTATGACACCAGAAGAACTGATGGACACTGAGGTTTTCTCTGGAGGATCTAAAAAATGAATATGTAAATAGAAATCAATAGAGAATTGTTCCATATATAAAGATCTATTTCTGAACTGTTGCATGGTGAAACAATCTGATATTAAATTGTCACGATAAAACATTTCTATTCGTAGATTGGATTATTAAACAGTCATGTTTGTTATTTCATCAATATTTGGCATAAACGTAGTAACCTGGTTCTCTATGATATATTTTTATTCATACAACATTCAGAAATCTAAATGTGTGAAATGTTTGATCTTGTATAGTAATGTATAACTCACATTCTACATTGAGATGAACACCAGGAGAGCACAGATGTTCAGATACTCTTCCAGCAGCACATCTATAGAATCCTGAATCATGACGACTGACTGACTGCAGATGAAACTCATTCACTGTGTGTTCAGTTAATGTCTGTGTGTTTCTGTACCAGATGAATGTTGTTTCTTCAGTCAGTCTGCAGGTGGTTTTACATGTAAGAGTGACTGAATCTCCCTCTTTCACTCTCTGTTGTGTCTCCACCTGGAGGTCTGACAGCAAACAACAACAAACTCTCTGTGTGATCATCATCATAATACAGAATAAAATATATCAATATCATCAGAACATCAACTCTATCTATATATATCAGATCAGAGTTACACAATATAATGTCTCATGTCCTCTGTGTTTTTCCTCGATTGCTTAAACACATTTCTTGAAATTATGTCTGGTATTCCCAATACAGTAAACACAAATCCATAACATCTCCCACAATTCCCCAAACATCCTATTTTCAGGTCAAAATGAAGCTCTTTTCACAAAACCTTTCAAACTTGCTGAAAAACGAACTTTTCCACCAGACACAAGCCCTCAATAACACCCAGCATTTGACAGCTTAGAGTTTATACGAATATACAACATAAAGGAGTGCAGATAAAGCAAAATGCAAGAATGAGCTTAAGGAAAACATTTAATTACTGTAATGTAGATGAAGATGATCTTAAAAGACAAGAACTGTTCCAAAACTAAAGAACAATATGAACTTGTCATGCAACACAATAGAGTATTCAAATGCACAAATAACATTTACATTCAGGCATTTAGCAGATGCTTTTATCCAAAGCGACTTACAGAGAAGAGAAAGGAAACAATATAGTGAAGCGATTTGTCAATGGGAGGCAATGTAAAGAATATTGCATCCTCCCAATTTCGTAAAAGTATACTGCTTTCTGCAAAAATAAGCAACAGGTAAAAAGACAACAAATACACATTTCTAAACTTTGACAATCACAAATTTGAGGCTACACACGTGCTACAGTTTACTGGATACAGAATAGAGAAATGTATCTCACATAAAGTGAACTGTAATTATACTGTATGTTATGTAAGTAGTATAAAGCCCAGTATGATGATTCTAGGATGTGCTCCTATTGATATTATCCTGAGATTCTGATTGGTCTGTCATCAGTTGTGCCACTGAATGTTTACTGATGGATAAATGTTTGCTATTTGAGTTTACATCTTGACACTTCAGTTCATTATATTGTGTATTTGAGTCTTCTGAATGAGAACAGGGTCAAACCTTTGTAAAATGAGGCTGTTTTTGTGTGGGGTTTGTCCTAGTTGGTGTATTGTTTGTTCTGAGAATGTGTTTATAGTTTTCAGAAAATGGTGAATTGTTTCATGAATTGTGTGTTAGCAATGGAGAAAAACTGTAATATGATTCTGTAGATCTACCTGTGACATCAAGCTGAACTCCAGGAACTCCTGTCCATTTTCCACCTTGATGGTTTGTTGTAAATCTGCAGTAGTAGACGTGTTTATCAGCTTCTGTCACATTTGTCAGAGTGATGCTGTGAGTGTCTTTCTTTACACTTCGACAATCACGTCTTCTGTCTGTTGGTTTCAAACACAGGTTTGGATTTTCTTCACCAGTGTAAACAGCTTTTGTCCAGAAGGCTTCTTTGACCACATGGCCAGAAGGATATTTTAAATCACAGGACATTCTCACTGTTGAGCCTCTTAATGCACAAACATATGAAGGATTGTAATTCACTCCCCAATCCTTCTGACCATCAACCTCTGAAACACAGAATACAGGAAATGTCATCAAAAAAACTCATTTGCACCCAAGTTTACAAATTCTAACAAATTCTAAGTCTGAAATGGTCTGCGATATTGACTAAGGTTAATGAATCAGTGTTTACTCACTTTCAACAAGGAGATTAACACCAGGAGAGGACAGATGTTCAGATCCTCTTATAGCACATCTATAGACTCCTGAATGATGATGACTGACTGACTGTAGATGAAACTTATTCACTGTGTGTTCAGTTAATGTGTGTGTGTTTCTGTACCAGATGAATGTTGTTTCTTCAGTCAGTCTGCAGGTGGTTTTACATGTAAGAGTGACTGAATCTCCCTCTTTCACTCTCTGTTGTGTCTCCACCTGGAGGTCTGACAGCAAAACAACAACAAACTCTTTTTAAAATAATGAAGCTGCGGTAAATATTATCAAATGCACATTTTACAATTCATAAACAGGACAATAAAATCAAAGTTCAATCAAAAATTTCTTTTATAATTTACTCACCCTGCTGCCATCCCAGGCGTGTTTAACATTTTCTTATGATGAACACAGAATTGTAATATATAATACCCTGGTTCTTTGACATTTTTATAAACAAATTCATCGCCTTGCTTCAGACGACATTAACCGCTGAGGACATGTGGTTTACTTTTAGGATTGATGTGTGTGCTTTTTGAAACATGCCTCCATTAAACTGGCATTACAGAAGAGTCAGGATATCTTTTTATATTCTTGACTGGGATTAGATTAAACTGGGACAAGGCCTTTGTTAAACTAGGACATTTAAGTATACAATTATGCCTTACAAAAACATAACTGGTGTGTGCATCTTAAAACAAAATGTTGCCACTGATATCCACACTGATATATATTGTCTGGGAACTCCACCTCTTTGAACAATGAATAAACCCAAGAGGTATAATCTGTCAAACATTCGGCCGCAGGGCAAATACTACAGCTCAGAAAACATAATCATCGGCTATTCTCACAATAGTTCTTGATATTATCTTAATCCAGAATAAATTGTGGACTGGGCTTTCAGCCAGATTTCCATTACACGATTATCATGACCAAAATAATTCCCAACAACAATATTGTTGTTTTTCGAAGAGATCTATTATGAAATCAGTCAAATTCATCTTTGTTTTCTTTCTCTTTTATGATATTTCTTTTTGGGATTCTGTGTGATTCATGTAAACAACTTGCTTGATTTAAAATAATCCAGTGTCGTTGTTTTGTCGCCAGATGCACAACGGTTTTGTTTAAGGCATGTTTGATAAAACTACTTAAATGTCCACTGTGTCTGTTTAGAAACAAGCAGGCTGATCACTCTAATCATAATGAAATGCTTTAGTCAAAATCATCACAACTATGCATTCATCACATCAAAGTAATAATGACTCATGTCTTCTGTGTGGTAATATAATACCTGTGACATCAAGCTGAACTCCAGGAACTCCTGTCCATACTCCATCTGGTCTGTCTGTTATAAATCTGCAGTAGTAGACGTGTTTATCAGCCTCTGTCACATGTGTCAAAGTGATGCTGTTAGAGTCTTTATTTTCACTGTGACACTGAACTCTTCCTTTTTCTGGGTTCAAACACAGGTCAGGTGATGATGCATCAGGTACAACAGCTTTTGTCCAGAAGGTTTTATTGACCACATGGTCAGGAGGATATTTTAAATCACAGGACATTCTCACTGTTGAGCCTCTTAATGCACAAACATATGAAGGATTGTAATTCACTCCCCAAACCTGCTGACCATCAACATCTGAAACACAGAAATCACTAAATAATTCATCTACATTAACCTTTAATTGTGCATTCTTTTGCCACCGAAGATTTCTGTTTGTTGAATCAGTGTTTACTCACAATCAACACTGAGATAAACACCCGCAGAGGACAGATGTTCATATTCTCTCAAAGCACATCTATAGAGTCCTGAATCATGATGACTGACTGACGGCAAGTTCACTGTAAATCTTCCTTCAGGTAATCTCTGCCCATTTCTGTACCAGATGAATGTTGTTTCTTTAGTCAGTCTGCAGGTGGTTTTACATGTAAGAGTGACTGAATCTCCCTCTTTCACTCTCTGTTGTGTCTCCACCTGGAGGTCTGACAGCAAAATAACAACAAACTCTCTGTTTGTCTATCATCATAACACAGAATAAAATATATCAATATCATCACAACATCAACTTTATAAATTTATATCAGAGCAGAGTTACACAATATAATGTCTCATGTTCTCTGTGTGTTAATATGATTCTGTAGATCTACCTGTGACATCAAGCTTAACTCCAGGAGTCCCTCTATATTCTCCAATGTATCCACTTTCTGTAAATATCCAGTAGTAGACGCCTTTATCAGCTTCTGTCACATGTGTTAAAGTGATGCTGTAATTCTCTGTATTCTCACTCCGACACTGAACATTTTCTCTGTAATATGTGTCAGAACACAGGTTTGGTGACACTGAAACAGGTTGATATGTTGTTTTGGTCCAGTATGATGATGTGATCCAATAACCACGAGGATAAATACAGGACATTCTCACTGTTGAGCCTCTTAATGCACAAACATAAGAAGGATTGTAATTCACTCCCCAATCCCGCCAACCATCAACATCTGAAGCACAGAAATGATAAATATTTGTGTTTAAATGTCTTGGCATATCATCTTTATGTTTTTTTATTTTATTTTAAAAACAAAGAGTTCATATAATAAGACAAAAGAGTGAAGTGAATGGTTCATAAGCTCTTTTGAGAGAACTGAAGACTGAATGTATGAAGTGAGTGTATAAGTGTGAAGACTGAAGTGTGATCTGTACTTACCAGCAGTCATGAGCAGAAACATCAGAGATATTGTGAAACACGCCGCCATAGCAAACTCTACAATCACACAACATACAGATGTGACATGAGCGTAAATCTCATTTAACAGTAGGGGGGGACAATACACATAAAATTTCTCAAGAGCATTTTTTGAAGGGGACACAAATAATACAGTCAAAATTGTACTTAAGCGACAATATGCATTAGGTTCATAGGTTCATCATGCAGACTTGCAGTCATATTATAACTGAACTGAACTGTCACAGACTGTAATACAAGTCAGAGCTCTAGAGTCGAACAATTTGGAAATGCAATGCGACCTTATTTCTCAAAAATAATCAGAGGTCGCAGTCTCCGCAAATCTGAAAGTCTCCTTGTGATTCAACAACAGACACACATTAGGCCCATATCGTGGTCCATCACTGACCAGACATGTGATGCGATCTGGGAAAACCCGTCGGATGTCACGCTGGGAAGCGGGAAAGACAGTTCACCTATCAAAGTAAACCACATAACATGAAGAATAAAGGAGGATCCATGCACATTTCCGCCAGTCCTGTGTAAACTATGTCATGCAGAGTTGTTTTATATTCCATGTTTTCGTGAGATGACAGAGCTCACAGTCTACAGCAGCAGGAGTTATCACCGCTCCGCTGCTCATGCGAGCCGGACCGCAAACGCGAAACATAAAAAGTGATGATCAAAAGTCCAGACACTACACACATGATAAACAAAGCAAAACTTGCTTCAATGCTTGTTAGTTGTTGTCCGTAATGTTTGTTAGTTCACTTGTGTAGTGATAATGGAGCTCTCGTGTGTCCTGCACCATTTTCCTTACTTTCGTTTTCTTCAAACAGTTTTGTACAGTATTTTTATAGACTTCAACACTAGGATTTATTTATCTATTATTATTAAAGTAAGTCTCTTAGCAGTATAAATGACTTTTACTTGTGATACTGGACTGTAGTGTTTTTATTTTAACGTTCAACAAACTTTTGTTAGCTGGGTTGTATTTCAGGTTGTAGTTGTTGTGTTTTTTTCTGGGTAAATATTTTGTATTTTAAAAAGCTGATGTTCATCACTAATAACTCAATCATCACTATAATAATTATGAAATGGTTTGGGGATAAATCTGGTTCAGAATTAAAATGAACTGTTGTTTATATTTGGGTCAGCTCTGCTTTATTTGTTCTGATGTTTGACATGTGGCATAGCTTTGGCATGCCTGTGGCCAAAATCTGGCAAACAGGAGCGGACCGCACAAGTGCCATCATTCCACGCCGTATGTGGGCCAGATGAGTAAAGTATGGGGTGTAAGATGTGGGCCAGATGAGTAAAGTATGGGGAGTAAGGTGTGGGTCAGATGAGTAAAGTATGGGGTGTAAGGTGTGGGCCAGATGAGTAAAGTATGGGGTGTAAGATGTGGGTCAGATGAGTAAAGTATGGGGAGTTTGGTGTGGGTCAGATGAGTAAAGTATGGGGAGTAAGATGTGGGTCAGATGAGTAAAGTATGGGGTGTAAGATGTGGGCCAGATGAATAAAGTATGGGGAGTAAGATGTGGGCCAGATGAGTAAAGTATGGGGAGTAAGATGTGGGTCAGATGAGTAAAGTATGGGGTGTAAGATGTGGGCCAGATGAGTAAAGTATGGGGAGTAAGATGTGGGTCAGATGAGTAAAGTATGGGGAGTAAGGTGTGGGTCAGATGAGTAAAGTATGGGGAGTAAGGTGTGGGCCAGATGAGTAAAGTATGGGGAGTAAGATGTGGGCCAGATGAGTAAAGTATGGGGAGTAAGGTGTGGGCCAGATGAGTAAAGTATGGGGTGTAAGATGTGGGCCAGATGAGTAAAGTATGGGGAGTAAGATGTGGGTCAGATGAGTAAAGTATGGGGTGTAAGATGTGGGTCAGATGAGTAAAGCATGGGGAGTAAGGTGTGGGCCAGATGAGTAAAGTATGGGGTGTAAGCTGTGGGTCAGATGAGTAAAGTATGGGGAGTAAGATGTGGGCCAGATGAGTAAAGTATGGGGAGTAAGGTGTGGGCCAGATGAGTAAAGTATGGGGTGTAAGCTGTGGGTCAGATGAGTAAAGTATGGGGAGTAAGATGTGGGCCAGATGAGTAAAGTATGGGGAGTAAGGTGTGGGTCAGATGAGTAAAGTATGGGGAGTAAGGTGTGGGCCAGATGAGTAAAGTATGGGGTGTAAGCTGTGGGTCAGATGAGTAAAGTATGGGGAGTAAGATGTGGGCCAGATGAGTAAAGTATGGGGTGTAAGATGTGGGCCAGATGAGTAAAGTATGGGGTGTAAGCTGTGGGTCAGATGAGTAAAGTATGGGGTGTAAGATGTGGGCCAGATGAATAAAGTATGGGGAGTAAGATGTGGGCCAGATGAGTAAAGTATGGGGAGTAAGATGTGGGTCAGATGAGTAAAGTATGGGGTGTAAGATGTGGGCCAGATGAGTAAAGTATGGGGAGTAAGATGTGGGTCAGATGAGTAAAGTATGGGGAGTAAGGTGTGGGTCAGATGAGTAAAGTATGGGGAGTAAGGTGTGGGTCAGATGAGTAAAGTATGGGGAGTAAGGTGTGGGCCAGATGAGTAAAGTATGGGGAGTAAGATGTGGAAGAGTAAAGTATGGGGAGTAAGGTGTGGGCCAGATGAGTAAAGTATGGGGAGTAAGATGTGGGCCAGATGAGTAAAGTATGGGGAGTAAGGTGTGGGCCAGATGAGTAAAGTATGGGGTGTAAGATGTGGGCCAGATGAGTAAAGTATGGGGAGTAAGATGTGGGTCAGATGAGTAAAGTATGGGGTGTAAGATGTGGGTCAGATGAGTAAAGCATGGGGAGTAAGGTGTGGGCCAGATGAGTAAAGTATGGGGTGTAAGCTGTGGGTCAGATGAGTAAAGTATGGGGAGTAAGATGTGGGCCAGATGAGTAAAGTATGGGGAGTAAGGTGTGGGCCAGATGAGTAAAGTATGGGGTGTAAGCTGTGGGTCAGATGAGTAAAGTATGGGGTGTAAGCTGTGGGTCAGATGAGTAAAGTATGGGGAGTAAGATGTGGGCCAGATGAGTAAAGTATGGGGAGTAAGGTGTGGGTCAGATGAGTAAAGTATGGGGAGTAAGGTGTGGGCCAGATGAGTAAAGTATGGGGTGTAAGCTGTGGGTCAGATGAGTAAAGTATGGGGAGTAAGATGTGGGCCAGATGAGTAAAGTATGGGGTGTAAGATGTGGGCCAGATGAGTAAAGTATGGGGTGTAAGCTGTGGGTCAGATGAGTAAAGTATGGGGAGTAAGATGTGGGCCAGATGAGTAAAGTATGGGGAGTAAGATGTGGGCCAGATGAGTAAAGTATGGGGAGTAAGGTGTGGGCCAGATGAGTAAAGTATGGGGTGTAAGATGTGGGCCAGATGAGTAAAGTATGGGGAGTAAGATGTGGGCCAGATGAGTAAAGTATGGGGTGTAAGATGTGGGCAAGATGAGTAAAGTATGGGGTGTAAGATGTGGGTCAGATGAGTAAAGTATGGGGTGTAAGATGTGGGTCAGATGAGTAAAGTATGGGGTGTAAGATGTGGGTCAGATGAGTAAAGTATGGGGTGTAAGGTGTGGGCCAGATGAGTAAAGTATGGGGAGTAAGATGTGGGTCAGATGAGTAAAGTATGGGGAGTAAGATGTGGGCCAGATGAGTAAAGTATGGGGAGTAAGATGTGGGTCAGATGAGTAAAGTATGGGGAGTAAGATGTGGGTCAGATGAGTAAAGTATGTGGAGTAAGATGTGGGCCAGATGAGTAAAGTATGGGGAGTAAGATGTGGGCCAGATGAGTAAAGTATGGGGAGTAAGATGTGGGCCAGATGAGTAAAGTATGGGGAGTAAGATGTGGGCCAGATGAGTAAAGTATGGGGAGTAAGATGTGGGTCAGATGAGTAAAGTATGGGGAGTAAGATGTGGGCCAGATGAGTAAAGTATGGGGTGTAAGATGTGGGCCCGATGAGTAAAGTATGGGGTGTAAGATGTGGGCCAGATGAGCATGGGAGTAAAATTCATTTAACAGTAGGGGGGGACAATACACATTAAATTTCTCAAGAGCAATTTTTGAAGGGGGACACAAATAATACAGTCAAAATTGTACTTACTACGACACTAAGCAACAATATGCATTAGGTTTATAGGTTTATCATGCAGACTTGCAGTCATATTATAACTGAACTGAACTGTCACAGACTGTAATACAAGTGAACAAAAAAGCTTTTTTCCATTTATATATTTTTTGTCTCTGTTGTGAAGATTAGAAAACGACCTTCTCCAACTGAATGAAAGCTGTGCACCTTTTGTGGACGATAATATAGTGCCAACGTCACAAAATTGTAACCGGTATGTGCGCGGCTGTGTGTGACACGGGACCTGAAGGACCTGATCGGTGGCGTTAATGTTCACATCAAGTAAGGTCGCCTAAAATAAAACAATGCATGGGAAATGGCTTCGGCGTGTTAATGCAGTGTGTGACGTCCTATGTAAAAAGCTAACGTTAACTAGCTAAATAACGTTTTAATCGCTAATATAGCAGATTCATGGGAAAACATATTTATGACAAGAGAATGCGAGTTTAATTGAATTGAAACCCCCCCCGGGATTTAAGCCCATGGACATGAGATAAACATATGAACATCACAAACACTACTTTCTTTATCATTTCATTTAGTTTGTTTAGAATTCACATCTCATTCACACTCTGATGTGTATTGAGGATGATTTTAATCTTTAACAACTACAGTCATGATCACAAAAAATGTAAACACATGTAATAATTTCAACAAGCTTATTTTACAATATTAATTTTAAATTGATTTAACAAATGTTCACTCTGTCACAGCTCAGATTGATTTAAATTCTTAAAACAATGAAAATATGATCTTACCGTGCTGTGATGAGCCTCTCTGTCAATGCACATATAGGAAATGAACAAGATTTGAAGCCGTTTTTAACTGACGGACTGCTGGTGGTTTTCAGACTTACATAAGTGCTCATTGACGCTTAATGAATATTCTCTTCCTCTTTCTGAGAGTTTGTGTCCTTCATCTCAACAACATGAGCGGAACTCAAGAAATAAAGTGAATGAATAATTAAATGTATTAAGATTGAAAATCACATAACAACCAACATCATCATCATGTCAAAGCTTTATAGGAGAACATGTCACAAAACATTGAGGACAGCAGTCAGAAGATCAGAACTGCAGCTTCAGATGTGAATCATAATGTGATGTTTGTAGATGTAAGTATCACTTCCTCTTTCAAACACATTTGTGTGTTAAGAGCTACGCCCCAGTGCTCATCTCTCACCATGGGTTTTAAGATTCCGGGATGTCTATGAGAAGAAAACCCTGGTGTGCAGCTTCGGTTGGCAAGTTTGAAGAATCCTGTCTGAGGGTTTGGAGGCCCAAAGACCTCACAAGCCCCACAAACATCATGACAAAATAATATGTCAAATCAGACAGCAATTTCTGCAGTTAATCCCGATTAAATCAAAACCTTCCTTTCAGTTAAGCTCAGAGTGATAGAGCAGAATAATGATGATTTTATCTGAACATCAGACAGTATGAGCGATTCAAATCATTAGAGATGAATTTCCACATTGAAAGAAACACCAGGAACACGTTAGCAACCAGAGACAATGCTGCCATTACAACAACTGGTTTCATTTTTGGGTGAACTGTTCCTTTAAGATGTGTGTTTATGGTTGATCTCTGAAACACGATCATCAGACCTCTAGTGGACAAAACACATCACAACATCCATTCTCCATTCAACAACATCGGCATCAATACACTCACTTCCTGAACTTTCATAAATAACATGTTGCAAAGCAGAAATTGAGTTTACAAATGGGAGAGTTAAGATATTTAAACTAAGATATATATGATATAAAAATGCACTTGAGAAGCCTTATGGAATAATAGAAAGAGTAAAAAGCTTAACATACATGTATTTGCACTACTCATATTTTGCACAGACTGCTCAGTACTGTATATAGCAACTCCACTGTACATTCTGTAAATCATAGCTTACCTTACTCTGCACTTTCATGTATATAAAACACTATATTCTTGCACTTCTGGTTAGATTCTAACTGCATTTCATTAGCTCTGTACTTGTACTCTGCATAATGACATTAAAGTTGATTTGAATCTAAATTGATGACTGATGCTCAAGCTGATGTTCTAGAAAAATCAGATTTTGGATAGTTCCCACCTCCAGCTTGGCACACGAAAGTTGAATTATATTGAGTTATAATATTACACTACAGTCAATATTAGACAACGTAATGAAAAAGGCTTTCTGGCGACATTTTATTTAGTTTTTTTAACAATGTGGTCACACTGTATTAAAAGAAACATTTAGAGGAAGATTGAAAGCTTTTTGACAAACACAAGCTATTTATCTGTCATAAACACTTGACAGCACTTGAGCCAGTAAATGTAGACTATGTGTCTACTTAATGTTTGGTTTAATCTGCTAAATCTGTGTGATGCTATTAAACTATGAATGTCTATGAGGAATGCAAAAAATCCAGAGTTGAACAAGTTTCTGATCTGTTTCTCTGTTGTGTCAATTATTTCAGGCTGTTGAAAAGTTGACTGAACTGTAGATCATATCAGCGCATCTGCATACAAAATATGAATGTGTAATTTCAGATGTTTTGTTGTCTGAAGGTAATTATCACGTGTTTGTTTTTAACACACAGAGCTGTGAAGAACAGTTCAATGTTTCTCACCTGTGAGGATCAGACGTAGGATTCATTTTAAAGTTCATATACTGGCATTCATCCTCTTTATCCTCATTCATCACGTCTTTGTTTCTGATGTATTGGACACTGGCATATTGAACATCATCAGCATCAGCAAACACTGAGGCTTCTCTCTGATTGGCTGATACTTGTGAATAAAGTGAAACATCATTGGCTGAAGCTGCTCCTGTTGATCCACTAAAGTGATTGTCCTGAAGTGTTGAACAAATAAAATAATCACATTATATAAATGTGCTGTGAGATATTATTGAATAATAATTTCAATAAAAATGATCAATTAGAAACAAACACATTGTAACTCTGGCGTGAATTTGCTGACTTGCCTGATTTTGAACGTTAACTTCAGATCCACCGTCTCTTCTTTTCTTCCTAAAGAAAAACAGACAAAGGAAAGAAAAGAAAATGAAAATATGTTAATTACATATTTAATAATGCAGATCAGGTTAGTATGTAATGACATACAGCCTAGAAATGCCTCTATGTTCTCGGTGTAGCAATTACTTAATATTCACCCACCATATAAACAGGATGATGAAGGTGATGATGATGAACAATCCTCCACATCCTGCCACTATCCCAGAAACTACAGCAGAACTCTGAACTCCTAAAACAACATGTTGATGAAGATCACATCATAAAATATGACACATGTTATATATTTACTGTAAATACCTTTAACAGTGAGTGATACAGCAGCTGATCTCTGAGATCCATGTTTATTCTGAGCCACACAGTAAAACCATCCACTGAGACTAGAATTAATGTTAGTGATGCTGAACGTCTGTCCAGATCCAACAGATGATGTTTGATTCTCTTTAAACCAGCTGTAGATGTGAACAGGTGGATTTGATTCACTGCTGCAGGTCAGATTCACTGAATCACCCTCCACTATTACACCAGAAGAACTGATGGACACTTTGACATGTCTTGGTGCATCTACAACAGATAGATTTTCATTATCATTTGCATAAACAGTAAAATACACAATATCAATGTACTTCACTGTCAAACAGAGCTTCTGTCACTTACAAATCACATCCATCTTCACAGCTTCTGAATATTTCTCTCCATGTTTATTTCTGGTCTTGCACTTGTATTCTCCACTGTGATCTGATCTGATGCTTGAGATTCTGTAGATGTTTCCAAATCCTACAAACTTTTCTCCTTTAAACCAGTTGTAGATGTGAACAGGTGGATTTGATTCACTGCTGCAGGTCAGAGTCACTGAATCACCCTCCACTATTACACCAGAAGAACTGATGGATGCCACAACATTTCTTGGTGCAACTGGAAAAGATTATACAACCATTGTACGTCATTTTATGAATTTTAAAGGGGTTTGCGCTTTGTTACTGGTTCTGGCACACATATTTTCACATACATGCTAAAACACACAAAAGCAATACGTTTACAGCATCAAAAACATGTCAGACCCACAACACTGTTACTTACACATCACATCCATCATCACAGCTTCTGAATATTTCCCTCCATGTATATATTTGGACCAGCACGTGTATTCTCCACTGTCATCCGATCTGATGTTTGAGATGCTGTAGATGTTTCCAGATCCTACAAATTTTCCTCCTTTAAACCAGCTGTAGGTGTGAACAGGTGGATTTGACTCACTGCTGCAGGTCAGATTCACTGAATCACCCTCCACTATTACACCAGAAGAACTGATGGACACTGAGGTTTTCTCTGGAGGATCTAGAAAAATAATATATAAATAGAAATCAAAAGGGAGTTGTTGGCTATATATAATGATCTATTTCTGAACTGTTTCACGGTGACACAATCTGATATATACTTCAAGATTAGACATGCATATTCAAAGACTGGATTATTAAACAGTCATGTTTGTTATCTCATACACATTTTTCATAAATGTAGTAATTTTGCTTTTGTATGTTAATGAATCAGTGTTTACTCACATTCAACACTGAGATAAACATCAGAATACGCAAAAGGTTCAGATCCTCTTATAGCACATCTATAGACTCCTGAATCATGACGACTGACTGACTGCAGATGAAACTCATTCACTGTGTGTTCAGTTAATGTCTGTGTGTTTCTGTACCAGATGAATGTTGTTTCTTCAGTCAGTCTGCAGGTGGTTTTACATGTAAGAGTGACTGAATCTCCCTCTTTCACTCTCTGTTGTGTCTCCACCTGGAGGTCTGACAGCAAAACAACAACAAACTCTCTGTGTGATCATCATCATAATACAGAATAAAATATATCAATATCATCACAACATCAACTTTATAAATTTATATCAGATCAGAGTTACACAATTTAATGTCTCATGTTCTCTGTGTGTTAATATGATTCTGTAGATCTACCTGTGACATCAAGCTGAACTCCAGGAGTCCCTCTCCATTCTCCACTGTATAGTCTGCTTGTAAATATGGAGTAGTAAACGCCTTTATCAGCTTTCTTTCACATGTGTTAAAGTGATGCTGTTAGTGTGACACTGAACCTTTTCTCTGTAATATGTGTCAGAACACAGGTTTGGTGACACTGAAACAGGTTGATGTGTTGTTTTGGTCCAGTATGATGATGTGATCCAATAACCAGGAGGATAAATACAGGACATTCTCACTGTTGAGCCTCTTACTGCACAAACATACGAAGAATTATAATTCACTCCCCAAACCTGCTGACCATCAACATCTGAAACAAAGAAATGAGGAAACAATTGAAGGCATAACACAACATCATGCAAGTTTATATCAATATTTATTTTTCTTTCTGAAAATCATTCAAACACTCATAACATAAGTCAAGACACAAAGTATAAAGTGAGTGTATAAGTGTGAAGACTGAAGTGTGATCTGCACTTACCAGCAGTCATGAGCAGAAACATCAGAGATATTGTGAAACATGTCGCCATAGCAAACTCTACAATCACACAACATACAATTGACATGAGATGAACAAACTGCAAATGTTCACAAACACTCATTTCTGCATCATTTCATTAGTCTGTTTTTCATCTTCAACAACTACAGTCATGATCATGAACAAAATATTTTGTTGATTGAGTTCAAATATTTTGTTTGTTTTTGTTTACTGTTCTTTTCCATTAACAGCTTTACAGATTGATTCACTCAAAACAATGTAAAAATGGTCTTACCGTGATGTGATGCCGTCTGTGTTAGTACACAAAAAAGAAATGAAATGAAGATGAAGAGCTGTTTTTAACTGATGGACTGATTTAACTGATGTGTTTTCCATACTTTAATGCGAAGCTTAAAATACAATGAATATTTTGGGTCTTCCTCTTTCTCAGCGTTTGCTCTCTTCATCTGACCAACATGAGAGGAGCTCTAGAAACAAAGTGAATGAAATGTCTCCAGATGTAAAATCACACAACAAACATCCTCATAAGAAAAGTTCACAGCTTTATAAGAACCTGTTACAAGTCTTGAGGACCAACACTGAGATCAGGGCTACAGGATTTAACTCCGAATAAGATGTCGATGTCACTTCCTCATTCAGACACATTTTCTGTATTGTGAGTCAGAGTCGTGACGTTTGAGGATGAGACCGGGGCTTTACCGTAACTACCCTGAACACAAGTACATGACTGTGTGTTAGCCAAACAACGTCAGAATCTGCAAAAGAACAAATAACACCTGTTTACATTTCACCTGTTTGAGTTCAAGATCTGTTTTAAATAGCAAAGACATGCACTGATGTGTTAGTATTGATCTTTTACTGACATAGAGTCGTCGGTGTCGTGACATAGCTGAGAGAAAACAATCCTTTCCCCCTGACTATAAACGCATGATGTTAACCATGTTTAGCCTGCATTAAAATCTCTTTTTGTGTTCAACAGAGCAAGATACCTATAAAAACAGAGTCGTATTGGGTCAGAGACTCCGTGCAGCATCTGAGACTGAACAAACAACCCAAAGAATGGCCAGAGGTGTCGTTTCAACACATTGTTTGGGTCACAGGATCATCCAACTGTCTCTATTTTGATCCCATGTTCATTAAAGCTATCCTATAGAAGACTATCATGACTTCACATGTTAAATGAATACATTACGCACAGTTTTGACTGTAGGACACAACATTACCCCACTTAGAAATTCATTATAATGAAGCAGCTTAACGTGGTTCAATGCAGCGATCAACTAAGAACACAGATTTTTCTGTCATTATGTTGATGTTTGATATCAGTGGTAAAGATGAACTTAATAATTTGGTTACACATTCCATTGTTTTGGTACATTAGGCCACGAAGCTGCTTCCTTGTAATGGACGTCTATGGTGAGGACAAAAGTATGTGTTATTTTAATCAAATGTCAGTTCAGTATTGTAATAACGAGACGTGTAAACATTAATAATTTATGTTGGTCACTTTAAATAATTTATGATTTAGAATTATTATGATATAACTACAAAATGTACTCTATGAAAGAGTGTAAGATAATTATCAGTCCCACAAACAACTTACCAAATCACCAAAGCATTGAATGAAAATGATTTTTTCAGATTAAATGTTTTAGAAGTTGCGGTGCAGGGGGACGGGACCACATCGGCCTGTTTTTTTTGCCGTGTATAAAACTTCAGGTCAGGGTTTTTTAACATTTAAAAAATTCAGAACACTGAATAGCAATTTTTGGACACTGCATCAAGCAAAAATCAATCGTAATCAATACAAAGAGCTGAGATTAAGCACCTGACCAGGTCTACACGCAGGAGTGTTTTCCCACACGACATAAATGGAAATTACGTTTGAATGGCCATTCCCAGCTATGCCGACCATGTCTATAACAATAAAATCAGCTGGATGAATTTCCAAACCAAAAGAAACATCAGGGAAATTTTATAAACCAAAATGTATGCTGCGTTGACAACACAAAAGTTTTTTTAGGTAAACTCGTGGTGTCCAACTCAGTTCCTGGCGGCGTTCTGCATAGTTTAGCTCCAACCCTCATCAGACACCTGATTCAGCTCATCCAGATCTTCAGGATCACTAGAAACTGCCAAGCAGGTGTGTGTTGGAGCTAAACTGTGCAGAGCTGGAAGTTAGTTTGACAGTTTAAGATGTGTGTTACTGTGTAGATCTCTGAAACACGATCATAAGCCCTCTAGTGGATAAATCACAACATCCATTCTCCACAGAGACAACATCAGCACCTTCTGAGTCAACTCAATGAACTTTCTGATCGCTACACAGATCCATCAAAACTACACACTCTTCAAAAGAAAAAAGCTTTATTAAATTACTTAAATTATACATCAAATGTTAACAAGTCAGATGAATAAAAATCTTAACATGACAATTATAAAGTATGTTCATTGCATGTTAACTATTAGTAACGAATAATAACAAATAACAATAGCAATCAGAACAGAGCTCTCACTGTTAGAGCGAGAGAGAGTTTAATGTGTGTTTACTGCTATTGTATCATATTCAGAAGATCTGGACTGAAGCTCAAGAGTCGTGTAGACGCCATCAGCAGCCCTGCACTGATCCGACTGTGAAAGAAACATGAAGAATAGATCTTGTTTTCATGTGAATTTGAGTGTAATAATGTTTGTGAATGAATGTTTGTCAGATTTACTCTGATTGTGTTGTAAATGTCTGCAGATGTTCTGGACGCAGGATTCAGAGCTGTGTATGTATTATCACTCCAGTCAGCCGTCTATAGAGAAAGATGTTCATCATTATTCATAAACAATATTTGATTTAGAGTTCAATGTGACATCAGCACTGAAGGATTCATGAGATGAAGCAGAATCTACAGCAGCTGGAGATGAAGATGTGTGTTTGTTCACCTGTGTTTGATTCATGTGTTCTGCTCTACTATCAGTCCTCCTCTTCCTAAAGAGAAAAATAACCTCATAAATGTGATAAACTGCATTACAATCAATGAATAAAACAATCTTTTAAAATATACTAAACTCACTTAATAAACAGGATGATGAAGATGATGATGATGAAGAACAATCCTCC
The DNA here is from genome assembly GCF_015846415.1 of Triplophysa dalaica. Taxonomy (NCBI): domain Eukaryota; kingdom Metazoa; phylum Chordata; class Actinopteri; order Cypriniformes; family Nemacheilidae; genus Triplophysa; species Triplophysa dalaica. The sequence continues at coordinate 3,341,966 of NC_079543.1, forward strand.
ACATCCTGCCACAATACCAGAAACTGTGTACAGAGCAGAACCCTGAACTCCTACAATAAAATGTTTATGGAAAAAAACAATTTACAACCACCATGACTGAATGACGACACCATGAGTGAATAATGAACCAGCAACCTGTTACAGTGAGTGATACAGCAGCTGATCTCTGAGATCCATGTTTATTCTGAGCCACACAGTAAAACCATCCACTGAGACTAGAATTAATGTTAGTGATGCTGAACGTCTTTCCAGATCCAACAGATGATGTTTGATTCTCTTTAAACCAGCTGTAGATGTGAACAGGTGGATTTGATTCACTGCTGCAGGTCAGATTCACTGAATCACCCTCCACTATTACACCAGAAGAACTGATGGACACTTTGACATGTCTTGGTGCATCTACAACAGATAGATTTTCATTATCATTTGCATAAACAGTAAAATACACAATATCAATGTACATCACTGTCAAACAGAGCTTCTGTCACTTACAAATCACATCCATCTTCACAGCTTCTGAATATTTCTCTCCATGTTTATTTCTGGTCTTGCACTTGTATTCTCCACTGTGATCTGATCTGATGCTTGAGATTCTGTAGATGTTTCCAGATCCTACAAGTTTTCCTCCTTTAAACCAGCTGTAGATGTGAACAGGTGGATTTGATTCACTGCTGCAGGTCAGAGTCACTGAATCACCCTCCACTATTACACCAGAAGAACTGATGGATGCCACAACATTTCTTGGTGCAACTGGTAAAGATTATACAACCATTGTACGTCATTTTATGAATTTTAAAGGGGTTTGCGCTTTGTTACTGGTTCTGGCACACATATTTTCACATACATGCTAAAACACACAAAAGCAATAAGTTTACAGCATCAAAAACATGTCAGACCCACAACACTGTTACTTACACATCACATTCAGCATCACAGCTTCTGAATATTTCCCTCCATGTATATTTTTGGACCAGCACGTGTATTCTCCACTGTCATCCGATCTGATGTTTGAGATGCTGTAGATGTTTCCAGATCCTACAAATTTTCCTCCTTTAAACCAGCTGTAGGTGTGAACAGGTGGATTTGACTCACTGCTGCAGGTCAGATTCACTGAATCACCCTCCACTATTACACCAGAAGAACTGATGGACACTGAGGTTTTCTCTGGAGGATCTAGAAAAATAATATATAAATAGAAATCAAAAGGGAGTTGTTGGCTATATATAATGATCTATTTCTGAACTGTTTCACGGTGACACAATCTGATATATACTTCAAGATTAGACATGCATATTCAAAGACTGGATTATTAAACAGTCATGTTTGTTATCTCATACACATTTTTCATGAATGTAGTAATTTTGCTTTTGTATGTTAATGAATCAGTGTTTACTCACATTCAACACTGAGATAAACATCAGAATACGCAAAAGGTTCAGATCCTCTTATAGCACATCTATAGACTCCTGAATCATGACGACTGACTGACTGCAGATGAAACTCATTCACTGTGTGTTCAGTTAATGTCTGTGTGTTTCTGTACCAGATGAATGTTGTTTCTTCAGTCAGTCTGCAGGTGGTTTTACATGTAAGAGTGACTGAATCTCCCTCTTTCACTCTCTGTTGTGTCTCCACCTGGAGGTCTGACAGCAAAACAACAACAAACTCTCTGTGTGATCATCATCATAATACAGAATAAAATATATCAATATCATCACAACATCAACTTTATAAATTTATATCAGATCAGAGTTACACAATTTAATGTCTCATGTTCTCTGTGTGTTAATATGATTCTGTAGATCTACCTGTGACATCAAGCTGAACTCCAGGAGTCCCTCTCCATTCTCCACTGTATAGTCTGCTTGTAAATATGGAGTAGTAAACGCCTTTATCAGCTTCTGTCACATGTGTTAAAGTGATGCTGTTAGCGTGACACTGAACCTTTTCTCTGTAATATGTGTCAGAACACAGGTTTGGTGACACTGAAACAGGTTGATGTGTTGTTTTGGTCCAGTATGATGATGTGATCCAATAACCAGGAGGATAAATACAGGACATTCTCACTGTTGAGCCTCTTACTGCACAAACATACGAAGAATTATAATTCACTCCCCAAACCTGCTGACCATCAACATCTGAAACAAAGAAATGAGGAAACAATTGAAGGCATAACACAACATCATGCAAGTTTATATCAATATTTATTTTTCTTTCTGAAAATCATTCAAACACTCATAACATAAGTCAAGACACAAAGTATAAAGTGAGTGTATAAGTGTGAAGACTGAAGTGTGATCTGCACTTACCAGCAGTCATGAGCAGAAACATCAGAGATATTGTGAAACATGTCGCCATAGCAACCTCTACAATCACACAACATACAATTGACATGAGATGAACAAACTGCAAATGTTCACAAACACTCATTTCTGCATCATTTCATTAGTCTGTTTTTCATCTTCAACAACTACAGTCATGATCATGAACAAAATATTTTGTTGATTGAGTTCAAATATTTTGTTTGTTTTTGTTTACTGTTCTTTTCCATTAACAGCTTTACAGATTGATTCACTCAAAACAATGTAAAAATGGTCTTACCGTGATGTGATGCCGTCTGTGTTAGTACACAAAAAAGAAATGAAATGAAGATGAAGAGCTGTTTTTAACTGATGGACTGATTTAACTGATGTGTTTTCCATACTTTAATGCGAAGCTTAAAATACAATGAATATTTTGGGTCTTCCTCTTTCTCAGCGTTTGCTCTCTTCATCTGACCAACATGAGAGGAGCTCTAGAAACAAAGTGAATGAAATGTCTCCAGATGTAAAATCACACAACAAACATCCTCATAAGAAAAGTTCACAGCTTTATAAGAACCTGTTACAAGTCTTGAGGACCAACACTGAGATCAGGGCTACAGGATTTAACTCCGAATAAGATGTCGATGTCACTTCCTCATTCAGACACATTTTCTGTATTGTGAGTCAGAGTCGTGACGTTTGAGGATGAGACCGGGGCTTTACCGTAACTACCCTGAACACAAGTACATGACTGTGTGTTAGCCAAACAACGTCAGAATCTGCAAAAGAACAAATAACACCTGTTTACATTTCACCTGTTTGAGTTCAAGATCTGTTTTAAATAGCAAAGACATGCACTGATGTGTTAGTATTGATCTTTTACTGACATAGAGTCGTCGGTGTCGTGACATAGCTGAGAGAAAACAATCCTTTCCCCCTGACTATAAACGCATGATGTTAACCATGTTTAGCCTGCATTAAAATCTCTTTTTGTGTTCAACAGAGCAAGATACCTATAAAAACAGAGTCGTATTGGGTCAGAGACTCCGTGCAGCATCTGAGACTGAACAAACAACCCAAAGAATGGCCAGAGGTGTCGTTTCAACACATTGTTTGGGTCACAGGATCATCCAACTGTCTCTATTTTGATCCCATGTTCATTAAAGCTATCCTATAGAAGACTATCATGACTTCACATGTTAAATGAATACATTAGGCACAGTTTTGACTGTAGGACACAACATTACCCCACTTAGAAATTCATTATAATGAAGCAGCTTAACGTGGTTCAATGCAGCGATCAACTAAGAACACAGATTTTTCTGTCATTATGTTGATGTTTGATATCAGTGGTAAAGATGAACTTAATAATTTGGTTACACATTCCATTGTTTTGGTACATTAGGCCACGAAGCTGCTTCCTTGTAATGGACGTCTATGGTGAGGACAAAAGTATGTGTTATTTTAATCAAATGTCAGTTCAGTATTGTAATAACGAGACGTGTAAACATTAATAATTTATGTTGGTCACTTTAAATAATTTATGATTTAGAATTATTATGATATAACTACCAAATGTACTCTATGAAAGAGTGTAAGATAATTATCAGTCCCACAAACAACTTACCAAATCACCAAAGCATTGAATGAAAATGATTTTTTCAGATTAAATGTTTTAGAAGTTGCGGTGCAGGGGGACGGGACCACATCGGCCTGTTTTTTTTGCCGTGTATAAAACTTCAGGTCAGGGTTTTTTAACATTTAAAAAATTCAGAACACCGAATAGCAATTTTTGGACACTGCATCAAGCAAAAATCAATCGTAATCAATACAAAGAGCTGAGATTAAGCACCTGACCAGGTCTACACGCAGGAGTGTTTTCCCACACGACATAAATGGAAATTACGTTTGAATGGCCATTCCCAGCTATGCCGACCATGTCTATAACAATAAAATCAGCTGGATGAATTTCCAAACCAAAAGAAACATCAGGGAAATTTTATAAACCAAAATGTATGCTGCGTTGACAACACAAAAGTTTTTTTAGGTAAACTCGTGGTGTCCAACTCAGTTCCTGGCGGCGTTCTGCATAGTTTAGCTCCAACCCTCATCAGACACCTGATTCAGCTCATCCAGATCTTCAGGATCACTAGAAACTGCCAAGCAGGTGTGTGTTGGAGCTAAACTGTGCAGAGCTGGAAGTTAGTTTGACAGTTTAAGATGTGTGTTACTGTGTAGATCTCTGAAACACGATCATAAGCCCTCTAGTGGATAAATCACAACATCCATTCTCCACAGAGACAACATCAGCACCTTCTGAGTCAACTCAATGAACTTTCTGATCGCTACACAGATCCATCAAAACTACACACTCTTCAAAAGAAAAAAGCTTTATTAAATTACTTAAATTATACATCAAATGTTAACAAGTCAGATGAATAAAAATCTTAACATGACAATTATAAAGTATGTTCATTGCATGTTAACTATTAGTAACGAATAATAACAAATAACAATAGCAATCAGAACAGAGCTCTCACTGTTAGAGCGAGAGAGAGTTTAATGTGTGTTTACTGCTATTGTATCATATTCAGAAGATCTGGACTGAAGCTCAAGAGTCGTGTAGACGCCATCAGCAGCCCTGCACTGATCCGACTGTGAAAGAAACATGAAGAATAGATCTTGTTTTCATGTGAATTTGAGTGTAATAATGTTTGTGAATGAATGTTTGACAGATTTACTCTGATTGTGTTGTAAATGTCTGCAGATGTTCTGGACGCAGGATTCAGAGCTGTGTATGTATTATCACTCCAGTCAGCCGTCTATAGAGAAAGATGTTCATCATTATTCATAAACAATATTTGATTTAGAGTTCAATGTGACATCAGCACTGAAGGATTCATGAGATGAAGCAGAATCTACAGCAGCTGGAGATGAAGATGTGTGTTTGTTCACCTGTGTTTGATTCATGTGTTCTGCTCTACTATCAGTCCTCCTCTTCCTAAAGAGAAAAATAACCTCATAAATGTGATAAACTGCATTACAATCAATGAATAAAACAATCTTTTAAAATATACTAAACTCACTTAATAAACAGGATGATGAAGATGATGATGATGAAGAACAATCCTCCACATCCTGCCACAATACCAGAAACTGTGTACAGAGCAGAACCCTGAACTCCTACAATAAAATGTTTATGGAAAAAAACAATTTACAACCACCATGACTGAATGACGACACCATGAGTGAATAATGAACCAGCAACCTGTTACAGTGAGTGATACAGCAGCTGATCTCTGAGATCCATGTTTATTCTGAGCCACACAGTAAAACCATCCACTGAGACTAGAATTAATGTTAGTGATGCTGAACGTCTGTCCAGATCCAACAGATGATGTTTGATTCTCTTTAAACCAGCTGTAGATGTGAACAGGTGGATTTGATTCACTGCTGCAGGTCAGATTCACTGAATCACCCTCCACTATTACACCAGAAGAACTGATGGACACTTTGACATGTCTTGGTGCATCTACAACAGATAGATTTTCATTATCATTTGCATAAACAGTAAAATACACAATATCAATGTACATCACTGTCAAACAGAGCTTCTGTCACTTACAAATCACATCCATCTTCACAGCTTCTGAATATTTCTCTCCATGTTTATTTCTGGTCTTGCACTTGTATTCTCCACTGTGATCTGATCTGATGCTTGAGATTCTGTAGATGTTTCCAGATCCTACAAGTTTTCCTCCTTTAAACCAGCTGTAGATGTGAACAGGTGGATTTGATTCACTGCTGCAGGTCAGAGTCACTGAATCACCCTCCACTATTACACCAGAAGAACTGATGGATGCCACAACATTTCTTGGTGCAACTGGTAAAGATTATACAACCATTGTACGTCATTTTATGAATTTTAAAGGGGTTTGCGCTTTGTTACTGGTTCTGGCACACATATTTTCACATACATGCTAAAACACACAAAAGCAATAAGTTTACAGCATCAAAAACATGTCAGACCCACAACACTGTTACTTACACATCACATTCAGCATCACAGCTTCTGAATATTTCCCTCCATGTATATATTTGGACCAGCACGTGTATTCTCCACTGTCATCCGATCTGATGTTTGAGATTCTGTAGATGTTTCCAGATCCTACAAATTTTCCTCCTTTAAACCAGCTGTAGGTGTGAACAGGTGGATTTGACTCACTGCTGCAGGTCAGATTCACTGAATCACCCTCCACTATTACACCAGAAGAACTGATGGACACTGAGGTTTTCTCTGGAGGATCTAGAAAAATAATATATAAATAGAAATCAAAAGGGAGTTGTTGGCTATATATAATGATCTATTTCTGAACTGTTTCACGGTGACACAATCTGATATATACTTCAAGATTAGACATGCATATTCAAAGACTGGATTATTAAACAGTCATGTTTGTTATCTCATACATATTTTTCATAAATGTAGTAATTTTGCTTTTGTATGTTAATGAATCAGTGTTTACTCACATTCAACACTGAGATAAACATCAGAATACGCAAAAGGTTCAGATCCTCTTATAGCACATCTATAGACTCCTGAATCATGACGACTGACTGACTGCAGATGAAACTCATTCACTGTGTGTTCAGTTAATGTCTGTGTGTTTCTGTACCAGATGAATGTTGTTTCTTCAGTCAGTCTGCAGGTGGTTTTACATGTAAGAGTGACTGAATCTCCCTCTTTCACTCTCTGTTGTGTCTCCACCTGGAGGTCTGACAGCAAAACAACAACAAACTCTCTGTGTGATCATCATCATAATACAGAATAAATATATCAATATCATCACAACATCAACTTTATGAATTTATATCAGATCAGAGTTACACAATATAATGTCTCATGTCCTCTGTGTGTTAATATGATTCTGTAGATCTACCTGTGACATCAAGCTGAACTCCAGGAGTCCCTCTCCATTCTCCAATGTATCCACTTGCTGTAAATATGCAGTAGTAAACGCCTTTATCAGCTTCTGTCACATGTGTTAAAGTGATGCTGTTAGTGTGACACTGAACATTTTCTCTGTAATATATGTAAGAACACAGGTTTGGTGACACTGAAACAGGTTGATGTGTTGTTTTGGTCCAGTATGATGGTGTGATCCAATAACCAGGAGGATAATCACAGGACATTCTCACTGTTGAGCCTCTTAATGCACAAACATATGAAGGATTGTAATTCACTTCCCAATCTCGCTGACCACCAACATCTGAAACACAGAAATTAGGAAACAATTGAAGGCAAAACACAACATCATGCAAGTTTATATCAATATTTATCTTTCTTTCTGAAAATCATTCAAACACTCATAACATAAATCAAGACACAAAGTATAAAGTGAGTGTATAAGTGTGAAGACTGAAGTGTGATCTGCACTTACCAGCAGTCATGAGCAGAAACATCAGAGATATTGCGAAACATGTCGCCATAGCAACCACTACAATCACACAACATACAATTGACATGAGATGAACAAACTCCAAATGTTCACAAACACTCATTTCTGCATCATTTCATTAGTATGTTTTTCATCTTAAACAACTACAGTCATGATCATGAACAGCTCTACAGATTGATTCACTCAAAACAATGTAAAAATGGTCTTACCGTGATGTGATGCCGTCTGTGTTAGTACACAAAAAAAGAAATGAAATGAAGATGAAGAGCTGTTTTTAACTGATGGACTGATTTAACTGATGTGTTTTCCATACTTTAATGCGAAGCTTAAAATATAATGAATATTTTGGTCTTCCTCTTTCTCAGCGTTTGCTCTCTTCATCTGACCAACATGAGAGGAGCTCTAGAAACAAAGTGAATGAAATGTCTCCAGATGTAAAATCACACAACAAACATCCTCATAAGAAAAGTTCACAGCTTTATAAGAACCTGTTACAAGTCTTGAGGACCAAAACTGAGATCAGGGCTACAGGATTTAGCTCCGAATAAGATGTCGATGTCACTTCCTCATTCAGACACATTTTCTGTATTGTGAGTCAGAGTCGTGACGTTTGAGGATGAGACCGGGGCTTGACCTTAACTACCCTGAACACAAGTACATGACTGTGTGTTAGCCAAACAACATCAGAATCTGCAAAAGAACAAATAACACCTGTTTACATTTCACCTGTTTGAGTTCAAGATCTGTTTTAAATAGCAAAGACATGCACTGATGTGTTAGTATTGATCTTTTACTGACATAGAGTCGTCGGTGTCGTGACATAGCTGAGAGAAAACAATCCTTTCCCCCTGACTATAAACGCATGATGTTAACCATGTTTAGCCTGCATTAAAATCTCTTTTTGTGTTCAACAGAGCAAGATACCTATAAAAACAGAGTCGTATTGGGTCAGAGACTCCGTGCAGCATCTGAGACTGAACAAACAACCCAAAGAATGGCCAGAGGTGTCGTTTCAACACATTGTTTGGGTCACAGGATCATCCAACTGTCTCTATTTTGATCCCATGTTCATTAAAGCTATCCTATAGAAGACTATCATGACTTCACATGTTAAATGAATACATTACGCACAGTTTTGACTGTAGGACACAACATTACCCCACTTAGAAATTCATTATAATGAAGCAGCTTAACGTGGTTCAATGCAGCGATCAACTAAGAACACAGATTTTTCTGTCATTATGTTGATGTTTGATATCAGTGGTAAAGATGAACTTAATAATTTGGTTACACATTCCATTGTTTTGGTACATTAGGCCACGAAGCTGCTTCCTTGTAATGGACGTCTATGGTGAGGACAAAAGTATGTGTTATTTTAATCAAATGTCAGTTCAGTATTGTAATAATGAGACGTGTAAACATTAATAATTTATGTTGGTCACTTTAAATCATTTATGATTTAGAATTATTATGATATAACTACAAAATGTACTCTATGAAAGAGTGTAAGATAATTATCAGTCCCACAAACAACTTACCAAATCACCAAAGCATTGAATGAAAATGATTTTTTCAGATTAAATGTTTTAGAAGTTGCGGTGCAGGGGGACGGGACCACACCGGCCTGTTTTTTTTGCCGTGTATAAAACTTCAGGTCAGGGTTTTTTAACATTTAAAAAATTCAGAACACCGAATAGCAATTTTTGGACACTGCATCAAGCAAAAATCAATCGTAATCAATACAAAGAGCTGAGATTAAGCACCTGACAAGGTCTACACGCAGGAGTGTTTTCCCACACGACATAAATGGAAATTACGTTTTAATTGCCATTTCCAGCTATGCCGACCATGTCTATAACAATAAAATCAGCTGGATGAATTTCCAAATCAAAAGAAATATCAGGGACATTTTATCAACCAAAATGTATGGTGCGTTGACACCACAAAAGTTTTTTAGGTAAACTCGTGGTGTCCAACTCAGTTCATGGCGCCGTTCTGCATAGTTTAGCTCCAACCCTCATCAGACACCTGATTCAGCTCATCCAGATCTTCAGGATCACTAGAAACTGCCAAGCAGGTGTGTGTTGGAGCTAAACTGTGCAGAGCTGGAAGTTAGTTTGACAGTTTAAGATGTGTGTTACTGTGTAGATCTCTGAAACACGATCATCAGCCCTCTAGTGGATAAATCACAACATCCATTCTCCACTAGAGACAACATCAGCACCTACTGAGTCAACTCAATGAACTTTCTGATCGCTACACAGATCCATCAAAACTACACACTCTTCAAAAGAAAAAAGCTTTATTAAAATGACTTAAATTATACATCAAATGTTAACAAGTCAGATGAATAAAAATCTTAACATGACAATTATAAAGTATGTTCATTGCATGTTAACTATTAGTAAAGAATAATAACAAATAACAATAGCAATCAGAACAGAGCTCTCACTGTTAGAGCGAGAGAGAGTTTAATGTGTGTTTACTGCTATTGTATCATATTCAGAAGATCTGGACTGAAGCTCAAGAGTCGTGTAGACGCCATCAGCAGCCCTGCACTGATCCGACTGTGAAAGAAACATGAAGAATAGATCTTGTTTTCATGTGAATTTGAGTGTAATAATGTTTGTGAATGAATGTTTGACAGATTTACTCTGATTGTGTAGTAAATGTCTGCAGATGTTCTGGACGCAGGATTCAGAGCTGTGTATGTATCATCACTCCAGTCAGCCGTCTATAGAGAAAGATGTTCATCATTATTCATAAACAATATTTGATTTAGAGTTCAATGTGACATCAGCACTGAAGGATTCATGAGATGAAGCAGAATCTACAGCAGCTGGAGATGAAGATGTGTGTTTGTTCACCTGTGTTTGATTCATGTGTTCTGCTCTACTATCAGTCCTCCTCTTCCTAAAGAGAAAAATAACCTCATAAATGTGATAAACTGCATTACAATCAATGAATAAAACAATCTTTTAAAATATACTAAACTCACTTAATAAACAGGATGATGAAGATGATGATGATGAAGAACAATCCTCCACATCCTGCCACAATACCAGAAACTGCGTACAGAGCAGAACCCTGAACTCCTACAATAAAATGTTTATGGAAAAAAACAATTTACAACCACCATGACAGTTTCAAAAAACTAAAACAGAAAGAGTGAATAATGAACCAGCGACCTGTTATAGTGAGTGATACAGCAGCTGATCTCTGAGATCCATGTTTATTCTGAGCCACACAGTAAAACCATCCACTGAGACTAGAATTAATGTTAGTGATGCTGAACGTCTGTCCAGATCCAACAGATGATGTTTGATTCTCTTTAAACCAGCTGTAGATGTGAACAGGTGGATTTGATTCACTGCTGCAGGTCAGATTCACTGAATCACCCTCCACTATTACACCAGAAGAACTGATGGACACTGAGGTTTTCTCAGGAAGATCTAAAAAAGGAAGTTGATGTCTATTTATAATGATCTATTCCTGAACTGTTGCACGGTGACACAATCTGATATTTACTTCAAGATTAAACATTTATATTCAAAGAGTGGATTATTAAACAGCCATGTTTGTTATCTGATACATACAGTATTTGTCATAAACGTTGCAAATTGGGTCTGTATGAAATATTTAAATTCATACAGAATTCAGAAATCTGAAATTTTGAAATATTTGTTCTTGTATGTTAATGAATCAGTGTTTACTCACATTCTACACTGAGATAAACATCAGAAGACGCAAAATGTGCATGTCCTCTTATAGCACATCTATAGACTCCTGAATCATGACGACTGACTGACTGCAGATGAAACTCATTCACTGTGTGTTCAGTTAATGTCTGTGTGTTTCTGTACCAGATGAATGTTGTTTCTTCAGTCAGTCTGCAGGTGGTTTTACATGTAAGAGTGACTGAATCTCCCTCTTTCACTCTCTGTTGTGTCTCCACCTGGAGGTCTGACAGCAAAACAACAACAAACTCTCTGTTTGATCATCATCATCATAATACAGAATAAAATATATCAATATCATCACAACATCAACTTTATGAATTTATATCAGATCAGAGTTACACAATATAATGTCTCATGTCCTCTGTGTGTTAATATGATTCTGTAGATCTACCTGTGACATCAAGCTGAACTCCAGGAGTCCCTCTCAATTCTCCACTGTATTCTCTTGCAAATATGCAGTAGTAGACGCCTTTATCAGCTTCTGTCACATGTGTTAAAGTGATGCTGTTAGTGTGACACTGATATCTGTCAGAACACAGGTTTGGTGGCACTGAATAAGGTTGATGTGTTGTTTTGGTCCAGTATGATGGTGTGATCCCATAACCAGGAGGATAAATACAGGACATTCTCACTGTTGAGCTTCTTACTGCACAAACATACGAAGAATTATAATTCACTCCCCAAACCTGCTGACCATCAACATCTGAAACACAGAAATGAGGAAACAGTTGAAGGCAAAACACAACATCATGCAAGTTTATATCAATATTTATTATTCTTTCTGAAAATCATTCAAACGCTCGTACATTTTGTGTAATAAGTCAAGACACAAAGTATGAAGTGAGTGTATAAGTGTGAAGACTGAAGTGTGATCTGCACTTACCAGCAGTCATGAGCAGAAACATCAGAGATATTGTGAAACATGTCGCCATAGCAAACTCTACAATCACACAACATACAATTGACATGAGATGAACAAACTGCAAATGTTCACAAACACTCATTTCTGCATCATTTCATTAGTCTGTTTTTCATCTTCAACAACTACAGTCATGATCATGAACAGCTCTACAGATTGATTCACTCAAAACAATGTAAAAACGGTCTTACCGTGATGTGATGCCGTCTTTGTTAGTACACAAATAAGAAATGAAATGAAGCTGAAGAGCTGTTTTTAACTAATGGACTGATTTAACTGATGTGTTTTCCATACTTTAATGCGAAGCTTAAAATATAATGAATATTTTGGTCTTCCTCTTTCTCAGCGTTTGCTCTCTTCATCTGACCAACATGAGAGGAGCTCAAGAAACAAAGTGAATGACATGTCTGCGGATGTAAAATCACACAACCGACATCCTCATAAGAAAAGTTCACAGCTTTATAAGAACCTACAAGTCTTGAGAACAACACTGAGATCAGGGCTACAGGATTTAACACCTAATAAGATGTTGATGTCACTTCCTCATTCAGACACATTCTCTGTGTTATGAGTCAGAGTCGTGACGTTTGAGAATGAGACCGGGGCTTGACCTTAACTACCCTGAACACAAGTACATGACTGTGTGTTAGCCAAACAACATCAGAATCTGCAAAAGAACAAATAACACCTGTTTACATTTCACCTGTTTGAGTTCAAGATCTGTTTTAAATAGCAAAGACATGCACTGATGTGTTAGTATTGATCTTTTAGTGAAATAGACTTGGTCGTGTCATAGCTGGGGGCGATGCCTGGGTGAAAACAATCTTAACCCATGATGTTAACCATGTTTGACCTACATAAAATCCCTTTTTTCCGCTCAACAGAGCAAGATACCTAGAAAAACCAAGCCTTATTGAGTCAGAGACTCCGTGTAGCATCTGTGACTGAACAAACAACCCAAAGAAATCGCAAAACCAACAGTCTATATTTTTATCCCATGTCAATTAAAGCTATGATATGAAAGGATAGTACCATGTTAAATGAAAACTCAGTTAATTCATCTAGACCGGACGAAACCTCAAAATTAGCAAAACTGGAGACAGCGTTTGTAGGCACATAGATCAAAATAAGCCATACACAGCATCTCACAGAAGTGAGTACACCCCTCACATTTGTGTAAATATTTTATTACATTTTTTCATGTGACAACACTGAAGAAATATCACTTTGCTACAGTATAAAGTAGTGTGTGTACAGGTTGTATAACAGTGTAAAATTTGCTGTCCCCTCAAAAAAACTCGTAACACAGCCATACATGTCTCAACCGCTGGCAACACAAGTGAGTACACCCCTAGGTCAAATCTCCAAATTGGGCCCAATAGCTGGGTTTCAGTCACGTGATTATTATGACGCGCGAAGGCGGGGCGATTTCAGATGGAGGGCAGGAAGTAAACATGGAGAATACGTCTATGGTGGAAACCGCTGCGGATAGTCCCTATTGTATGAATTTTAAACCAGTTTCAAGAAATAGATACAAGGAGTTAGTAAACCGATATGTGGGACGTGACCCGTTCCTCATGAAGATGAGTGAGTTTTCGGTCGAACTTGAAGATTTGCCGACAGTGGAGGCTGTTGACATCACCAACTATCTGGTCCTTCAGACATCGTACTACTGGAGGCGTACAACTTTTTTGACTTTTGTGTGCTTCTGGCTTTGTGTGGTCTTTGTGAGTTCTGGCTTTTTATGTAATATAAATGAAAACAATAAATGCCATTGAGAAGACAGAATTATAAATGGTGGTTTATTTACAAGATTAGATTTTTCAACAATTGTCATAATAAGAACACGGTGTGCAACAACAGATTAGAATCCATTTCATTACATATAATACATATAGCCAGTACAATTGGACTAGATTACACTTGTTGAAAACATATTAACAGACTGATACATGTCTGGGCTCAGGTACTACTACTCCCTGTCCTCTTACTTATCATCAGAGCCAAGAAGCAGGGCTCAGGTATTGGACACTACATGTGTGAGGGCTCAGGTACTGGACTGACTGATTATTATCCCTATCTCTCCCTCCTCCTTATTCCAATGGGACAACAGACTCCGAAAGATTAGACAAGATACAGCAAATAACCCCAATCTTGTCAATCAATGCTAGTGCCTAACCTTGTTTTGTGGCCATGTGCTCTATGGGCAGAATCTGATATTTTCTTCTGACTAAACCGATAACTCTCTCAACATGAATACGCAAATTCGCTATTTTTCTTGTGTCTGCCACCTCATACGCTGACAGCTGTTTTCTCCCCTTGGTAAATGCAGGTATCTGTAGTGAAGCGCAGTAAAATCCCTCACTATCACAAATATTGAACCCACGGTCTGCTAGGCCAATATCTCCAGGTAACAGGTTTTTTAGGAGGCCACTCTCTATTGTGATCTGTTTATCGCTGACTCTCCCTCCCCAGGCACAAGATATGCAAGTGACATAGCCTTGGGGTGCAACACCAATCAGAAATTGTACAGTATGGTGATGTTTGTAATTAAAAAATCGGAATTAAAACTAAGAAGTTTGGGAGCCCCTTCATTTTTTTTTCCAAAGGACTCCTTGTTGAACTGTGTGTCCATTGCTTTGGCTCGAAGATCTCCCAGCTCTGTTGTGTTTTGTCTCTGAACATCCTCCATCTTCTCAATGTCATCCATTGTAAGTGCAGTCTGGCATCCGGCATCTACATAGCCTGCAACATATCAGTGGGGAGCATAATTACATAATTCATGAATATGAATTATACGAATTGCTGTTAAGTTATCTTTTTAACAACCTTTTTACAAACATGCAAGTTTTCTGGTCCAATTATACAGGTTGATTTAAGTTAATATTAATTATGTGAAGTAATCTTTTTTTACAACGTTTTTACAACATTCAACATTTGTAACAATTAATAATAATTAATAACAATTAATAATAATGCTGGTCACCTTGATCCTTTAATGTTCCATTCCCACTGATCCCCTCTGATTGTGGGTTGTTGTCAGCTGGCTGCTTCGGTTCGGAGCTTTCGGCTGTCTGTGTCAGATCCGGGCTCTCATCTGTCTGTTGGAGATCCAACATAGCCTAAGAACATTCCGACCGTCTTTGTTGGTCTTCATTGAGCTTCATCCTCTGCTCTCGTTTAAGAGACGCCTCTGATTTGGGTTTAGTTTTTTGGTACCCTAGGTTGACCGTCGGAGCCCAATCTAGCGACTCAAGGTCACCCAAAGCGCTAGGGCAGCCTAAAAAGCCCCAATGAAGTCCATATTAGACTGCCGGTAACTTAATAATCATTACTAAGTAAATGAACATTTAACGACAACCTAAGGCTCTACAAACACAGACACAAAAAACTAATTGGCTAGCTAACATACCTCCGACGAAGTGATCGCTGCAGACACGGGCATTAACAGACTCTGCTCCTCCCGACCGCAGACGTTGGTTAAAAATCCCCTTTTTACGGCGTTGTTCTGTGAGCTTTTTATATTTCTCACCTTTATGAGTGGCAATCTTTGGTACTTTGTAAAATCCCTTTCCCTTTTCTCGGTTTGAACGATTGGAGCATCCGTAAACTACACAAAACATTGGCATTTTTTCAGACGGCACTGGCAGATCCTCAGCTATTTCACTTCCTGCCCTCCATCTGAATTTCGCGCTCTCGCGATGCAGCAGCGTGACGTCACGTGAAACCAACCTATTAGCCATCTTCCCTCCCCAAGGTTCATGTGATTCGTTAGTGTAACAAGGTCTCAGGTGTGAATGGGGAGCAGGTGTGTTAAATTTGCTGTTATCGTTCTCACTCTCTCATACTGGCACCTTGTGTTAAAGAACTCTCTGAGGATCGGAAAAAATGAATTTTTTGGCCTAGGCTATAAGAAGATTGCCAAGACCATGAATCTGAGTTGCGGCACGGTGGCCAAAACCATACAGTGGTTGAACAGGACAGGTTCCATTAAGAACAGGTCTCGCCATGGTCGACCAAAGAATGGAGTTTAAGGTTACTTTTCCCGGTCTTGGAATGTTGTTTGGCTTCACATGTAACGCTATATTCTTTAGTGATGGGAAAACGAAGCCTTGTATAAACCTCTAACACTTTCCCTGACTGTTTCGAGATAAGAATCAAACCTCAAGAATTTCGCTAGTTGAATGAAGCAACCAGTAGATGAAATTAACATTCATTTTAATGTTATGTGCACAAATAATGCTTCTAGTACAACATGTGTGAGGGGTCTATATAATAAACCTCTGGGGTTCAAACGTTCTGACACGCAAAGTAAAACGCGCACGTGACTGAGCAGAAAGTGAAGCTTCATTTGTCATATTCACGTCATTTCTACGTTACAATAGAAGCTTCGAATCGAGGCTTCATCTGGTACGCCCATTTCACTAGACACAAGCTCGGATCGAATGAAACATCACTAACATTCTTGACTTAGTGGAATATTTTGGAAAGTGTGGAAGAGCGTTTTATCTGCTCCATCTTGATTAACGTCATGAATGAAAAGTCAAAGAGCACGCGTCAATTATTGCTCACTCTCCGCGCACTGTGTTAAGAGTTACTCCCCAGTGCTCATTTTTCACTTTGTGTTAACACTCTGGGTTTATGTCTATGAAAGGAAAACCCATGAATGCAGCTTCAAAGGAGCCCCGGAGACAGGGAAGATTTCAGAACAAAATCAGAATACCTATTATTTATTATCATTTATAAGACATGGCCGGCTGCTGGCGTAAATGCCTCGTGGGCTACCGTGGGACTCAATGTATTCAACTATTATTTAACTGTGTTAAACGCTCTGCAACCTAGTCACTGCATGGCTTTGCAGCCTCCAATCGGCATTTGCAGCCTCTGTAATTTTATTGGCTTATGCTGCCTAACTATAATACTGCTTTGCATCCTCAATTCTTCTTTTGCAGGCTTCCTTTTATTTATGATATTTAACTATTACTCTCAGTTAGAGTTGATGGCTTACGCAGCCATCGATAGCACGGCTGTTGAAGCCTCAATTCGGCCTTCGCAGGCTTCTGTTTAATTATGCTGTTCAACTATTTAATCTAAATATTGTGATGGCACAGGCAGCTATCGATAGCACTGCTGTTGAAGCCTCAAAGCTGCCTTTGCATGTTTTTGTTTAAAATTATGCTATTTAACTATTTACTTTCAATTATGCCACCCTCCAGTTAAAAGTCAGTCATGCTGTAACCTTGTGTTCATATTTCAACTACAGCTGACCAATTCCCACTTTCTCCTTCTAAGAACATCAGCAAGATATCTCATCTGGTGGGTTAATTTCCCTATACCTTCTTCTTTGGGGTAGGCTCCGCCCTGCCTTTGTCTCCAGGTATGAACATCTAAAATCCTTATCCCCAGGATTCCTTCGTTGGACAGGGCCAAAGATCTTCAATATATCTTTCAATTTTAAATCTTTTGTTAATGAACATTATTTGTCGTTCTTTCTCCTGAGTCTGTCTGGTAGAAATGTAAGCCCCTACGCAAGCTCTACCTGGAAGACTACTTATGTCACTGATCAAATCACTGGTTAGCCTATCATCACTCAGCATGTAGTATTTAAGGTTTGTACTTACCCTCTCTGTCGTTCGCAGAAACTAACTCAAGAGTGAACTGGTAGAACTTAAGAAAGAACAGTAATGAACCCTTCACATTTACAATCAAGAAACAAAACACAGGTCTGACAAGAATATCTGGCTTTATTGTTTACAATGTTGATAATTAATAAAGTAAACAGGCTTGATAGTGTTAAGATCCCCCGCAACAAAGACGGAGCAATTATAGTGCTATAGATATTTCCTTATCAGCACCACATATAAATATTGTTTTCTTTGTCTTTCACGGCCAGTGTCTTACTTGTTTAGCTTTGCATTGAATTTGCGTCAATAAATAAGGTAGGCCTTTTAAGGGAAGGAGTCATTGCGCATTTTAAAATAAACAAAAAAGCATCCGTGCAAATTTATTTACAGGCTGTTACATGAAGGCGACAACCCTATTTGAACTTCTAGAAGGAAATCTCAGGATTTAGGTATGGGAAAAGGTGCCAGTCATACCTAATGTAAGTAATGTTGACAAATTCTGTGGCTCACAAGTTTTGAAACATTTTAATATGGTGACGTGAGCCGAGCATAACATGCGATCCGGGCATGCATTGCGGCTGTAAGCTTGATCACCACTGTTGAGATTCCTACACTGATTCTTGATTCTTGATGAGTCAAAAAGTTCAAAGTTCAAAAACTATTTATATTGATTGTTACAGAAAAATGTGGATCACAAATGTAAGCTCAATCAGCCTGTTGTTAATAAAACCCAAAGAAAAACTAAACATCAAAATAAAGCTTGTAAAATAATTACACAGTTTCTTTTGATGTTTCATACAAAACACTGTCATTGCTTCCAAAAAGAAAACTGTTGTTTATCAAGGAAAGGATGAAAGAGCCCAACCAAAGCAAACACTGATCACAATAACGCTGTTTAAACAACAATAAAGCATCAAGTCATGGATGTTATGCTGCAGTCCCTGTGAAGCAGAAGTGATGATCGTCTTCAGTATTCTGTCGTGTTTACAAAATGAATAGTGGGTGTGGCTCATGTTTTCCACTGTGAATTGATTGGATGAATAAAAACAGGATGTTCACGTAATTTTATGGTAGTTTTCTGGCAACCACAGCTGCCGGTATTTTGCCATTATAAACTACTTTTGCCCTTCCCTTCAGGCAATGAGATGCTGATGTCATGCTGCATGTTGCTTTGTTTAAAAGTAACATTGATATTTTTTAAAATTAATTGCAAAGAAAAAAAATGTAATCTTTTCACTTTTATGCGTAAGGTCAAAGTTTTCATTTTATATAAAGAAATGCTGGTAATGTAAAAGACTCAAACGTATTAAGTTCATACACAGTTTGAAGTTTGTGCCCTGAAGTTTTAAACTGCAAAGCTATTTACGTTCTTTTCCTGTATTTTTTACGGAATTTTACCGGCAACCACAGCTGCCGGTATTTTTACGTAAAAATTACGGAATATTTTTCACAGTGTAGTTTATCCTTATTTCAAAATGTGAGAAGGGACAATCACAGCAGTGCCTGGGCTATCCACCCTTGTTTTTTTTCACTGTTTCATTGCTGGTGCTTGTTTTTTTCCCAGGCAGCTTAAATTTACGAACAGAGTGCCTTGGTTGAAAAAAAGCTGTCCAGCACCTGGCGCTTTTAGCTTCGTAAAAATGCCCTGGTGGATATACAGAATATATATACAGAATATATCGGTATCGGCTATCGGCTTAATTTAGGTGGAAATTATCGGCATATCGGATATCGGCAAAAATCCTATATCGTGCATCACTAGTGGAAAGTATCTGTTTGTTGATAGTGAGTCCCATCAATGATCTCAGACTCTTGACATGTTCATTTGACTGAACTGTAAATCACATCAGTCGATCTGAGGGAATATGATAAAAGATATTAACTTCAGATTTATTTCTACATCAACTTGTTCAAAACAGATGAGAGTTAAATAAGAGTTTTATGTTTCTCACCTTTGAAGATCTGTGGTGTGATGAGAGTTCATCTCTCTGTTTCTGATATATTGGACACTGGAATATTGAACATCAACAGCGGACTCTAAGGCTTCTCTCTGATTGGCTGATATTTGTATGTTTGGTGGAACATCATTGGCTGAAGCTGATCTATTGGAGTGATTGACCTGCAGTGTTGAACAAATAAAACAATCGCATTATACGAAGTAAGTGAGCCAAGTCAGTTATCTGTTGCAAAAACAATTACAATGAAGTAAATGACTGAATTGGATAGATTAAATTATGAAATGATCTGCATCACCCTGATTGATCCATCACAGCAGATTGATTTGATCAGCTTGTAATAAGACTGACAGACTTTAACAACCATATTCCCCAACCTTGTGTTGTTTTATTATATGCAACATCAAATGAGTTATGCAGGAATGTACAAACCGGATTTTGCAGTTCTCTCCTCTTCTTCCTGACGAAGAAAAAAATGCAGAAATACGTGTTTGTTGTTGTAAAAAAACATTATTGACAAATTCAATATAAGTATTCATTCTGTAGTGTCACCCATGAATTCCACAAATATAACATTTTCGTTTACATTAAAATCATAATTTTTAACACTGAAAGTAGCTTACTCAATATTCACTCACCACATAAACAGGATGATGAAGATGATGATGAAGAACAATCCTCCACATCCTGCCACAATCCCAGAAACTACAGCAGAACTATGAGCTCCTAAAACAACATATTGATGAAGATCAAATCATAAAATATGACACATGTAATATATTTACTGTAAATACCTTTAACAATGAGTGATACAGCAGCTGATCTCTGAGATCCATGTTTATTCTGAGCCACACAGTAAAACCATCCACTGAGACTAGAATTAATGTTAGTGATGCTGAACGTCTGTCCAGATCCAACAGATGATGTTTGATTCTCTTTAAACCAGTTGTAGATGTGAACAGGTGGATTTGATTCACTGCTGCAGGTCAGAGTCACTGAGTCACCCTCCACTATTACACCAGAAGAACTGATGGACACTGAGGTTTTCTCAGGAGGATCTAGATGTAAAAGTATTTTAGTGTTATTTTAATTATTAAAAGATGGAAAAATATTTTGTGATCCCAAAATCACATGTGATATCAGATATTTACTGTTGAAGATGGAATGCAAAACAAAATTTATGAAGAAATAAAGTTTAATAATCCTTTTGAATATAACTACAGTACAAATGACAAACAATTTATGTCTAATAAATATTAAATGCCATTCGGTAAATTTTTTCCGACTCCTCCAAACAATACAAATGAATGAATCAGTGTTTACTCACATTCTATATCAAGAAGAACACCAGGAGAGTACAGCTGTTCAGATCCTCTTATAGCACATCTATAGACTCCTGAATCATGACGACTGACTGACTGCAGATGAAACTCATTCACTGTGTGTTCAGTTAATGTGTGTGTGTTTCTGTACCAGATGAATGTTGTTTCTTCAGTCAGTCTGCAGGTGGTTTTACATGTAAGAGTGACTGAATCTCCCTCTTTCACTCTCTGTTGTGTCTCCACCTGGAGGTCTGACAGCAAACAACAACTCTCTGTTGACATCAACTTTATGAATTTATATCAGATCAGAGTTACACAATATAATGTCTCATGTCCTCTGTGTGTTAATATGATTCTGTAGATCTACCTGTGACATTAAGCTGAACTCCAGGAGTCCCTCTCCATTCTCCACTGTATAGTCTGCTTGTAAATATGCAGTAGTAGACGCTTTTATCAGCTTCTGTCACATGTGTCAAAGTGATATTGTAAGTCTCTGTATTTTCACTATGACACCAAACATTTTCTCTGTCATTTGAGTCAGAACAAAGGTTTGGTGACACTGAAACAGGTTGATATGTTGTTTTGGTCCAGTATGATGATGTGACCTGATGACCAGGAGGATAAATGCAGGACATTCTCACTGTTGAGCCTCTTAATGCACAAACATATAAAGGATTATATTTCACTTCCCAATCCTGCTGACCATCAACATCTGAAACACAGAAATAAGGAAACTATTTAAGACATGACACAACTTTATGCTTCTTCCTGAATTCAGTTCATGTCATGATCATACACAAAGTGTGAGGTGATTCATCAATTTTTGTTTTTTGTTTAAGTATGAAGAATGAAGACTGAAATTTGATCTGCACTTACCAGCAGTCATGAGCAGAAACAGCACAGATAATGTAAAGCACGTCGCCATAGCAACCTCTACAATCGTACAACATATATGACATAAGAAGAAAAAATTGACATCACGAACAAAAATTTCTGCATCATTTCATTCATTCAACAGAGGTTCACAAGAACTCACTGCATGCTCATCCTGTTTTATCTTCAATAACTACAGTCAACACAAAAATATATAACTTTTCTTAAAACAATGATCCAATGATCTTACCGTGCTGTGTTGAGTGTCAATACACAAATAAATGAACAAGAGGTGAAGGCGTTTTTAACGTGGTTTTCACAGTACTTACAGAAAATGAATAGTTTTGTCTTCCTGTTTCTAAGTGTTCATGCCGTTCACCTAAACCACAACACATGAGGAACTTAAGAAACACAAATAAAGAATCCTTCACATTTACAATCAAATTATAAGAAAACATTTGAACAGTAAAGTTTTTAATAAATGATTCTGTTAAGATAACCTCACATTCTGAATCACTGTGGGGTGTTTTTTTGGAAAAATTTGTGAGACTTGAACCAGCTAATATTATTCAAAACATTACGGACAACACAGAAAAATTAAAGATTACACACATTTCAGAGTATGTGCCTCTTTCCAATATTTCTCAGTGTGTAAAATATGACACTTTGAAAAAACAGCACCACTTCCTTTGTTCCTTTGTGATGTAAGTGGAAAATGATGACATAATTTTCTGTGGTGTGTTGTGTGAAGGTTTGTCTCAGTAGAAATGACCTTATTTGTGTATTTGGTAGTGACAGTGCTCGTCTTGACCAATGTTTGCTGAAATAAAATGCAACAGTGAACTTCCAGCACGTTTCATGGTCTTATTGCAAAGACTCGCAGTTGAATAAAGTTGAAATACACAGCAAAACATTTGCAAAACATGAATATTGGGATTTAGGTTGATTTAGTTAACAAACTTTCTAGCAAAAGAAACAACAGAAAGACAAAAATCAATTTCTTGACAATCACAGAAATGGTCACATTTTTGGGTTTGGGTGGACGCCCCTTTGTCACTGACTCAAGACACGCAGAGAATAAAACAATAAATAGTTTTAATAGTAATCAGCACGATAACACAGACGAGATCAGACAACAAAGGGACAAACATAGTGAGTTTAAAGAGAGTCATATGAGGATATTGCTGACAGATGGAGTGATGGTGGATGAGAAACAGGTGTGGAAGCGAAGAGGAGCATGGGTAATGTAGTCCAAGGGGGAAAAAGAGGGAACCTTGACAACGTGTTCACGCCTAATGTTTTAAAGACAAAACTTTTAATCTGCTCCATCTGGCAGATAGTGAAGTTCATGTGTTTGTGTGTCAATTCATTCAACTGAGATCTAGAATAAAGACATTTCTGTTGCAAAATAATCCAGATTGTGAAAAGGTTCTAATTGTTTGTGGATAGTGAGTCCTGTCAATGATGTTAAGAGACAAACACACTGTAACTCTGGGGTGTATTTGCTGATTCGCCTGATTTTGCATGTAAACTTCCGCGCCACTATCTCTCCCCTTTATCCTGAAGAATAAACTGACAAAATATTGGAAAAAATAGCAGGAATTTATTGCTGTTCCAAAACCCCCTCGTTCTTCCCAAAAGGCAACATTTGCCCTTCTGAGATAGGGATCAACCCCTATTGCCCGAGATGTTTGTTTATTGTGGTTCCGGTAAAGTGGGGGGTTAAAGGTGGCCCTGACTGGTCAATTTGATATTATTATGTTAGTTTAGTCACATGGTCAAGGAAAGGATAAAAAGAAAATGTAAGATAAGTTCTGGGCTTTTCTCTTGTCTCCTCGCTGGAACCCAGATTGTTGCGTCCCAAATGCGGCCCACACCTTACTCCCCATACCACCTCTTCTGGCCCACATACCGCATGGAATGACGGCCCTTGGGCAGTCCACTCCTGTTTGCTAGTTTTGGGCCACAGGTATATCAAAGCAATGCCGCATGTCAGCCAAAAACAAGACAAATAAAGCAGAGCTGACCCAAATATAATCAACCGTTCATCTCAATTCTGGCCCAGATTTATCCCAAAACCAACACCTTTCTGTGCTCCAGTTTGACAGAATTTGTATTGAGTTTCATTATTATTATAGTGATGATTGAGTTATTAGTGATGAACATCTGCTGTTAACAAACAGCATCACTGCAGAAAAGTGCCTCAAAATGTTAGTTTTGAATGTCTTTAGACCAGCTGACAAAAGTCAACAGTAAGGTGATCAGTGTTTCTTTGAGTTGGGCTTTTGACCCTCAGCTTTCACTTTCTATAGAGCACTGTACATCTGTAATGGTGATGTATATGATCTTTTATTGAACTAATTTAAAGTTGTTGGTTAGTGTTCATTGACATTAATATCATGTTGAAATTTGATTCACTGATCTCATCAAGTTTGATTGTTGAGCAGTTGTTCCTGGAAAAAAGGCAAAACCTGGAAGTTTGATCAATTTTGATGCCTATAAAGATTTGTGAAACAGAAACTTATTAAAATATAAGTTGCGTTTAGACACACAGGCATGAAGAATCAGTGTATGAATCTCAACAATGGTGACAATCAGTAAACCAAAAATGCATGCTGCAATGCATGCTGGGTAACATCATAGTTCAAAACGTCTTTATAATTCCCAGCATGCATTGCATGTTGATCTGTTTATCTGATTAGTATGTTAATTCTCACCACTGCTGAGATTCATGCACTCATTCTTCATGTTTGTGTGATAGTTATTTTCATAAATACATATTCATTTTAAACAAATCTTTCTAGACGACAAAATACAGTCACACTCCCTGAGCTTATAATGTTCTGACAGGATCAACATCATGGCACTCAATGCAAACACTCTCCAAACATCTCCAAACACACCATTGTGATGTGTTTTCAAGGTTTGTTTTACTGTGTAGATCAGCGTTTCCCTACCAGGGTGCGGGAGCAGGATTGCCATGTGAGTTTAAAAATGCATAAATAATATATAGCCTATTATCAATTAATAAGTAAATATTATAGATTTCTGATGTCTCAAATATTAAATACACACATGCATAATTACAATACATATATACCATTCAAACTTTCAATCAAGCCCCTCGGTGACCTGTCGGAAAATATGTGGTCTAGGATGTACCTTATTTAGGATCTATTCAATTTTACTCAGAAAATCAGTTCATTTTAAAGGAATAAAGCTAAACGCAATGATCAGTAACTTTAATTAGAAATGATCTTGACATTTCAAGTAACTTTTACACAGATAGAAAACAGCCACAATCAAATATCACCATTATTGTGATCAGTGTTTCATTTAGTTGTGTTCTTGACTCTTATTGCACAACTTTTGCTTAAAGTGATGTTTTACTCATAATCACTAAATAATTTAAAAATATCATTTTGAAGTATATTGAAAAAAAATTATATTACATTTTTTATTTGGTGGGCTGTAATTACTGAGAGCAATTTAGAAACGACTATGAATGATGTCTAGGTTAAGCCATGAATGTTTAGTGACAATACTCAAAATGAAAAAGTAAACAGACAAACCTCAACAATACTATTAACCATCAAACTAATTCAGATAAACAGATCAACTGCAATGCATGCTGGGAGTCATTAATGCATTTTGTATTATGATGTTACCCATGATGCATTGAAGCATGAAGTTTAATTTTGTGAATTGCCACCATTGTCGAGTTTCATATATTGATTCTTCAAGTCTAATTGTTTCAGCAATTGTACAACTTTTGTTGTGTTACTTATTAGACTGTATTTTATTTTAATTTCACTAAGGTTGGTTTCACATTTGAAGAATAGTTTGGAACGGCGCTAATGTGAAAGCTGATCCAACATCCTAACAAATCACAACATCCACTCGACACAGACAACACCAGCAGTGAAGTGAGTTCTTATTGTGCTGAATTAATACTGAACTTTTTTTCATTTACACAGATACATCAAATCTACACACGCTTTAATAGAGAAAAGACTTTATTAACATTACTGCTTTAAAATCATACATCAAATGTTTACCAATGAGCTAAATTAAAATCTTAATCCTAATGACTAAATAATAGAAAAGTATTGATCACTTGATATTAACTGTTAGTAATGAATAAAGAAATAACATCATTCCAGTCAGACCAGAGCTCTCACTGTCAGAGCGAGAGAGAGTTTAATGTGTGTTTACTGCTAGTGTATCATATTCAGAAGATCTGGACTGAAGCTCAAGAGTCGTGTAGACGCCATCAGCAGCCCTGCACTGATCCGACTGTGAAAGAAACATGAAGAATAGATCTTGTTTTCATGTGAATTTGAGTGTAATAATGTTTGTGAATGAATGTTTGACAGATTTACTCTGATTGTGTTGTAAATGTCTGCAGATGTTCTGGACGCAGGATTCAGAGCTGTGTATGTATCATCACTCAAGTCAGCCGTCTATAGAGAAAGATGTTCATCATTATTCATAAACAATATTTGATTTAGAGTTCAATGTGACATCAGCACTGAAGGGTTCATGAGATGAAGCAGAATCTACAGCAGGAGGAGATGAAGATGTGTGTTTGTTCACCTGTGTTTGATTCATGTGTTCTGCTCTACTATCAGTCCTCCTCTTCCTACAGAGAAAAAATATATATGTCATAAACTGCATCGCAATCAATGAATGTAACAATATTTTAAAACAGTTCCAACTCACTTAATAATCAGAATGATGACGATGATGATGATGATGATGAAGAATCCTACACATCCTGCCACAATCGCAAAAACATTGTTTGTGTAGAGTTTCTCAGGAGGATCTAGATGTAAAATGTTGTGATTTGTATCATTATATGATGGAAATCAAACTACACATCAAATTGGTCAGTGTTAAATCAACACTGCTTTGTGTCTATGTGTCCATTCTTTAGGGTGTTAAAGTAACACTGAAGCAGTGTTGAAGATAATGAGATAATGACGCTTTTAATGAAGTGATGATTGGTCATTTATGATAAACACCGGCTGTAAACAATCACAATCACTGAAGATTGATTTTGAGGTCACCATTATGGTGAACAGTGTTTCCTTTAGTTTAGGTCCTAGCCTTGAACTGATTATGTTAATTGTTAATAAAAGTTTAATAATCCTTTTGAATATAACTACAGTACAAATGACAAAAAGTTAATGTCTAATAAATATGAAATGCCATTCGGTAAATTGTGTCTGACTGCACCAAACAATATGTATGAATGAATTAGTTTATACTCACATTCTACATTGAGATGAACACCAGGAGAGGACAGATGTTCAGATCCTCTTAGAGCACATCTATAGAGTCCTGAATCATGACGACTGACTGACTGCAGATGAAACTCATTCACTGTGTGTTCAGTTAATGTCTGTGTGTTTCTGTACCAGATGAATGTTGTTTCTTCAGTCAGTCTGCAGGTGGTTTTACATGTAAGAGTGACTGAATCTCCCTCTTTCACTCTCTGTTGTGTCTCCACCTGGAGGTCTGACAGCAAAACAACAACAAACTCTCTGTTTGATCATCATCATAATACAGAATAAAATATATCAATATCATCACAACATCAACTTTATGAATTGATATCAGATCAGAGTTAAATAATATAATGTCTCATGTCCTCTGTGTGTTAATATGATTCTGCAGATCTACCTGTGACATTAAGCTGAACTCCAGGAGTCCCTGTTAATTCTCCACCATATACTCCTCTTGTAACTATGCAGAAGTAGACGCCTTTATCAGCTTCTGTCACATGTGTTAAAGTGATGCTGTAAGTCTCTGTATTCTCACTGTGACACTGAACATTTTCTCTGTAATATGTGTCAGAACACAGGTTTGGTGACACTGAATAAGACGGATGTGTTGCGTTGGTCCAGAATTTTGGTGTGACCTGTTGATCAGGAGGATAAATACAGGACATTCTCACTGTTGAGCCTCTTAATGCACAAACATATGAAGGATTGTAATTCAGTCGCAAATTCTCCTGAACACCAACATCTGAAACACAGAAATGAGGAAACTATTGAAGATATTAAAGCAACTTTTATTCTTTCTCCTGAATTTAGTTAATGTGATGATAAGAAAAAGTTTGATTCAGTGATTCAACATTTTTTTATTTTATTTGTAAGAAGTGAAGACCGAATGTATAAACTGAGTGTATAAGTGTGAAGGCTGAAGTGTGATCTGTACTTACCAGCAGTCATAAGCAGAAACAGAACAGATATTGTGAAACACATCGCAGTAGCAACCTCTACAATCATAAACATATATATATATATGATATAAGTAGAACATATGTACATCACAAACACTCATTTCATTCAGTGACAGAACATTAGAGGTTCACAAGAACTCACTGCAAGCTCATTCAGTTTTGTCTTCAATAACTACATTCATCACAACAACAAAAAAGAATTCTAAACATTTTTCATTACATTTCTTAAAACAATGATCCAATGATCTTACCGTGCTGTGATAAGTGTCAATACACAAATAAATGAACAAGAGGTGAGGGTGTTTCTAACGTGGTTATCACACTACTTAAATAAAATGAATAGTTTTGTCTTCCTGTTTCTAAGTGTTCGCCCCCTTCACCTAAACCACAACATATGAGGAACTTAAGAAACACAAATAAAGAATCCTTCACATTTACAATCAAATTATAAGAAAACATTTGAACAGTAAAGTTTTTAATAAATGATTCTGTTGGATTACTTCAGATTCTGAATCAATGTGGGGTGATTTTTGGAAAAATCTGTGAGATTTAAACCAGCAAATATTATACAAAACATTACAGACAACATAAAATGACAGATTGCACACATTTCAGAGTATGTACCTTTTTCCAATATTTCAAAGCATGTAAAATATTTAAAAAACACCACTTCCTTTGTTCCTATGTGATGTAAGTGGTAAATGATGACATAATTTTCTGTGGTGTGTTGTGTGAAGGTTTGTCTCAGTAGAAATGACCTTATTTGGTATATTTGGTAGTGACAGTGCTCGTCTTGACCAATGTTTGCTGAAATAAAATGCAACAGTGAACTTCCAGCACATGTTTCATTATCTTGTTGCAAAGCCTCTCAGTTGAATAAAGTTGAAATACACAGCAAAACATTTGCAAAACATGATTATTGGGATTTAAATAGAGCATAAATAGATTTATATGTGATGAGGATATTGCTGACAGATGGAGTGATGGTGGACGAGACTCAGGTGTGGAAGCGAAGAGGAGCATGGGTAATAAAGTCCAAGGGGGAAACAGAGGAAACCTTGATAACGTGTTCACGCCTAATGTTTTAAACACAAAGCTTTTAAACTGCTCCATCTGGCAGATAGTGAAGTTCATGTGTTTGTGTGTCAATTCATTCAACTGAGATCTAGAATAAAGACATTTCTGTTGCAAAATAATCCAGATTGTGAAAAAGTCCTAATTGTTTGTGGATAGTGAGTCCTGTCAATGATCTCAGACTGTTGACATGTTTATTTGACTGAACTGTAAAAGATGTATTAACTTCAGATTTATTTCTTCTTTAACTTTTCAACACAGACAAGAGTTAAATGAGAGTTTAATGTTTCTCACATGTGAAGATCAGAGGTGTGATGAGAGTTCTTAATGTCTTTGTTTCGGATGTATTGGACACTTGAATATTGAACATCAACAGCCGAGTCTAAGGCTTCTCTCTGATTGGCTGATACTTGTGCGTAAAGTGGAAAATCGTTGCATGAATCTGCTCCTGCTGATCCGGTAAATAGATTGTCCTGCAGTGTTGAACAAATAAAACAATCACATTAAGAGACATTACTGCAAAACTAAAATTGATGAATTCAATGACTACATATTGTATCAATCTGATCCGTCACTGCAGATGAATTTCCGCAGAATTGAGACTTAAGCTGCTTGTGTTGTGTTTGACAGACTTAAACAGATTTATCCAGATTTTTTTTCTAATATTTACTTTAATAAATGCAGCATGAATTGAGTGATGTGACGAGAGAAACACATTGTAATTCTGATGTGTATTTGGTGACTTGCCTGACTTTGCTCGCTTACTTCAGAGCCACCGTCTCTCCACTTCATCTTGAAGAATAAACAGACAAAACTGACAAAATATTTCTTACATGGTTTAAAAATTAAATTACAATTTAAAACATTCATTCAAGATATTATTTAATTATTTTTTATATTTAGCCACTATAGAAACAGAATGATTAATATGAAGAACAAACTTACACATCCTGCCACAATCCCAGAGATTGTGCACAGAGCAGACCCATAAGCTCCTAAAAACAATGTGTTTATGAAGATTACATCACAAATGAGGACACAAATTCATTTATTTTTTTAGTAAATAAAAATACCTGTTACAGCAGCTGATCTCTGTGATCCATTTTATTCTGAGCCACACAGTAAAACCATCCACTCTTCCATCCATTTTTTTTCTCGATTGGAGTTTTGGGTTACTCGCCACTGTTTGCATACTTCTTTGCACTTTTTGCCTGGCTGGGGGGGCTGCTTTAGAATTCAAAAGTTTTACATAATTAATATTACATATAGAAATTTATAGTATGTTTAACATTTGACCTGTGTTTCTCTCTCCTTTATCTTAAATGTATGCTTTCACTGTGAGTGCATGCGTTCGTGTCTGTGTATGCTTGTCTGTGTGTCCGTCTATGTCGATGTGTGTAAGTATGTGTGCATATTGTGTGTGTGGAGCGTTTGTATGTGGGTATGTCTGTCTTCTGTGTTTTCACCTTTTTCTTGTTTTTACAGGTATATGACATCTCATGTACATTTGCTTTGTAACAATGGAAATTGTAAAAAGCGCTACATAAATAAAGTAGAGTTAAGTTGAGTTGAGTTGAGAGAGAGACATGGCATTGTTTTTTTGGCAGGCCATGCTCTCTCTCCGGTCTTGTCTTTGACCCCGCCGCCCTCGTTTCCTCGTTTTGCTTCCCATCAGTGTTTGATTCCCTACACCTGCCCCTTGTTATCCTTTGTTAGGTGCCCTATTAAATGCCCCTGTGTTTGATGTCCTGGGCTGTTTCGTTTTACTAAGTTTGCATAGTTTACTCTGACTGCTTCAGTATCGCCATTGCCAAGTTTACCTTCTTGTGGTCCTGCATTTTGCCTTGTACTAGTTTACCTTATTAACTGTTTTCCCCCTTATGGGTAGTTTTTGTTTTACTTTTGTTTAGTAGCTCTTCTGTTCAGTTGCTATTTATCCCTTAGCGGGTCTTTATTTGTCGACAACAGTTTCGTGTTTCGCTAACGCTGCCTGAGCTTGGGTTCTGCCTCACCGATCCTGACACTGATTGGATCAAACTGTTCTGAATGAATCAGGGTTTACTCGCATTCCACACTGACATAAACATTTTAAGACAAAAAGTGTGAAGCTCTTTTGAAAGAACTCAAGACCGAATGTATAAAGTGACTGTATTAGTGGAAAGACTGAAGTTTGATCTGCACTCACCAGCAGTCATGAGCAGAAACAGCCATAGCAACCACTACATTCACACAACATACAGATATGACATGAGATGAACATGTGAACATCGCAAACACTCATTTCTCATAGGTTCTCATAGACAGAACATCATAGTTTCACAAGAATTCAGAGGTCATTCACACACATGTGTATTGAGGATGATTTTCATCTTCAGCAACAAAACATTCTAGTTCAAATCTGTTGTGTCTTACTATGCTGTGATTAGCGTCTGTTTCAATGCACAAAAAAGAAATGCACAAGATGTGAAGGTATATTTAACTGATGGGCAGGTGGTGGTTTCTACACTTGAATTTGCTTCTTAAAATAAAATGGATAATTTTGGTCTTCCTGTTTCCAAATGTTTGTGCCATTTCACCACATAAGAGGACCTCAAGAAACTAAGAAAATGTATCCTCCAGATTGCAAATCAAACATCTACAAACATCTAGCGCAAAAGCATTTAGACCAAAGCTTTTCATAAATAATTCTATTGAATTATTTTCGATTCTGAATCTCTGAGGTGTTGAGTGTTTCTGTTTCATGGGGAAACACAGTAACAATGACACTTAAGACAGTTTATTTAGACTTATACATACACAAACAAATAAAATAATATTCGTACATTTCAGAGAAACTTGAGTATCTGCCTCTTTCCACAGTAGCATATTTCTGTTTTTGTTAAACATGAAACGTCACACATCAGAAGAGCACCAGAGAAACTTTCTCTTAAACAGAACAACTTAAAAAAGCAACATGGCGTAAGTTCTAAAAGATGTTGCTTCACGATCTGTGAGGGTTGTTTTAGTGGAAATCAATTACTTTTGTGGTACATTTGGGATCTGTAATAAAGTATATCATATTTTGGCCAGTGTTTGCATTGATGCAATGATGTACTTCAAATATGATATGCTTGCAAAGCCGG
Organism: Triplophysa dalaica; assembly: GCF_015846415.1. Lineage (NCBI taxonomy): Eukaryota > Metazoa > Chordata > Actinopteri > Cypriniformes > Nemacheilidae > Triplophysa > Triplophysa dalaica. The sequence goes on from NC_079543.1 coordinate 3,374,604, forward strand.
ACTGCAAATCGAGGATATAGCGCCACCTACCAAACCTGGTTTTCTTCAAGTAATCTACTGGATGATTGAAAAACTCAATCCAAAGCGTTATTCCCATTTGGGGTGTCAAAATAAACCTGTATTCACAATAACTGTAAGCGACTGTTTAAAAATTTGCTAAGGGAGACACAATGGTTAGAAAATCTCATTCTGGCTTCATGCACTCGTAACTGAGTTTGATTTACTGGCCCCAAAAAAGTAAAGATTAATTTGGCTGATAGAATTATATGTGTATTTAAAAATGTCAATAGATAACGCAGTAATATTGTTAGTTTTAAGATCATGCTAGATTAAGTTTTAATGAACTGCACTGTGTGATCTGCACTTTTCAGCAGCCATGAGCAGAAAATCTCAGATATTGTGAAACACGTCGCCATTACAACATCTACAGTTACGCAACACACAGTTATGACATAAGATGAACAAAAGCATCACTAAAACTCAACATTCATCAAATCACAAATCACTAAAATTTCATCATCATTTCATTTAGCGACAGATCAATAGAGGTTCACAAGAACCTGAATGTTAATGGAATTGAATCAATATAATTTTCGTACCCATCAAAACCACCATTATTGTGATCAGTGTTTGCTTTAGGAGGGATCTTGATCTTTGGCTTCGTTTAAGTTACTTATTTTTCTTTTTAAGTGGTGCTTGATGTAGTTACATTATAGTGTTTTGGAAGGCACACTTGTGCGCTAAAGCCGACATGCACAAAAGCAAGTTATTTATATGTAAGTTTAATATAATAAAATGTAATATTGTTGAGAAATAGATGACTGGTGTGAGTGCTCTGACTTGTAAATGCATAGGAACTTAGATAAAATAAACGGATCGCTTTAGACACACCTACAGATCAGCACTCATGATACAAACCTCAACAATGGTGAAAATGATCAAACTAATTCACATAACCATGTCAACTGCAATGCATTCTGTGAGTCATGAATGAGTTTTGTACTATGATGTTATCCAGCATGCATTGTAGCATGAAGTTTTCTTTTGTTGAAGAATGAATTATTGAGATTCACAAACAGATTCTTCATGTCTTCGTTTGTCTTAGTGGTTAAGCTGTTTAACAGTTTGTATATAAATTATTTCATTCCTAAATATTGTCCCAGTGTACATTCATATAAGTTCATACTTCATAAGCAGAGAACTGATATTAACAGATAAAAAAATCTCATAATGAGTACATTAATCAGAAGTGATCTTTTGGCTTAAATTGGCTCGACGATTGTAGTTTAATACAGTAACAACAGTCCAAAGACACCAAATTGAACATATAAAATAAGAGAGTAAAGAGCGCAACAAATACAAACACTGATCACAATAATGCAGATTTTTGTCGATACAAAACTGAAATTCGTGATTGGGGCTTGAGATGAATTGAGACTTCAATAAAAAGACTTGAGACTTACTTGTGACTAGAAAACAATGACTTGGTCTCACCTCTGCTAAATGACTAAATGACTAAATAATAGAAAAGTATTGATCACTTGATGTTAATTATTAGTAACAAATAAAGAAATAACATCATTCCAGTCAGACTAGAGCTCTCACTGTCAGAGCGAGAGAGAGTTTAATGTGTGTTTACTGCTATTGTATCATATTCAGAAGATCTGGACTGAAGCTCAAAAGTCGTGTAGACGCCATCAGCAGCCCTGCACTGATCCGACTGTGAAAGAAACATGAAGAATAGATCTTGTTTTCATGTGAATTTGAGTGTAATAATGTTTGTGAATGAATGTTTGACAGATTTACTCTGATTGTGTTGTAAATGTCTGCAGATGTTCTGGACGCAGGATTCAGAGCTGTGTATGTATCATCACTCGAGACAGCCGTCTATAGAGAAAGATGTTCATCATTATTCATAAACAATATTTGATTTAGAGTTCAATATGACATCAACACTGAAGGATTAATGAGATGAGGCAGAATCTACATCAGGTGGAGATGAAGATGAATGATGGTTCATCTCAGTCTGATTGATGTATTCTGCTCTACTATCAGTCCTCCTCTTTCTACAGAGAAAAAAAAACACATGTATGTGATAAACTAGATCAGAATAAATGAATGAAACAATATTTTAAAACGTTTCCGACTCACTTAATAATCAGAATGATGATTATGATGAAGAGTCCTACACATTCTGCCAGAATCGCAAAAATGATGTATAGAGAAGAACCCCGAACACCTAAAGCAAGATGTTTATGAAGACGACTTCATAAGAGAGGACATTCATTATCATTAATGTAAATATACCTTTAACAGTGAGTGATACAGCAGCTGATCTCTGAGATCCATGTTTATTCTGAGCCACACAGTAAAACCATCCACTGAGACTAGAATTAATGTTAGTGATGCTGAACGTCTGTCCAGATCCAACAGATGATGTTTGATTCTCTTTAAACCAGCTGTAGTTGTGAACAGGTGGATTTGATTCACTGCTGCAGGTCAGATTCACTGAATCACCCTCCACTATTACACCAGAAGAACTGATGGACACTGAGGTTTTCTCTGGAGGATCTAGATAGTAAAGTAGTATTTAGTATTATTTTATTCATTTCATGATTCCCAATGTAACGTTCCGAAATGGAAATGTTAGAGTAAGTTCTGCCATCGAAGACTCTCAATGTACTCAATGTTTGTCCACACATCTGGGAGTTGGCACGGTCGGGGCCTATGGCAAATAACTATACTGTTCAATATTTGTGCTTCATTTGCGATTAGTTTATAAATAAATATCGTTTCAACGTCATCATGACTCCAGAGTCTTACTGGTAGAAGTCAAAAGAGGATTTTATTTTGATAACTGCGGTCAGTAAGGTCTGTATATAATATTGTACATCTTAACATAAGTTGAACAGTTGAATGATCAAGATGAACCCAAACAAAAAATAAACAATCATCTATGGGGTTGACAGATATGGGTTTCTTAATGTCCGATACCAATATTAAGAAAGCACAAACATGACATGATTCAACATCAAAATTAAACATATTGTTAATTTAGTTAGCCATACAATATTTCTATCTCTTCCACCTTACATGATCAATTTAACTGGGGTCGTGGAACTTAAGCCTGCATTGCATCTTAGTGAGCATTTCCTGAATAAAATACACCGATGCTGATATTTGGCCAAATTTCAAATATCGGTTTATGTCTAATCAATAAGAAAGTCTAGAAATATCTACTGTATTATCATATTTTCTGTAAATTGGACCTTACTGTATCAAACAATTCTGATTCAATTAGACTGAGTTGTTCTTGTGTGGCAATAAATCAGTGTTTACTCACATTCTATATCAAGATGAACATCAGGAGAGAACAGATGTTCAGATCCTCTTCCAGCAGCACATCTATAGAATCCTGAATCATGACGACTGACTGACTGCAGATGAAACTCATTCATTGTCTGTTTAGGTAATCTCTGCCCATTTCTGTACCAGATGAATGTTGTTTCTTCAGTCAGTCTGCAGGTGGTTTTACATGTAAGAGTGACTGAATCTCCCTCTTTCACTCTCTGTTGTGTCTCCACCTGGAGGTCTGACAGCAAAACAACAACAAACTCTCTGTTTGTCTATCATCATAACACAGAATAAAATATATCACAGCATCACAACATCAACTAAATTACTGAGTTAAAATGATTCTGTGATTCAAATCTCTGGACTTACCTGTGACAATAAGCTGAGATCTAGAATATCCTGTCCGCCTTCCAATGTATCCACAGTCGTAGATGTCTTCATCAGCTTCTGTCACCTGTTTCAAACTGATGCTGTTAGAGTGACACTCACTCCTTCTGCTGTAATATGTGTCATAACACAGGTTTGTTGATTCTACACCAGGTAAATATGTTTGTTTGCTCCAGTAGGCTGTGGCCAAATAATCAGGTGGATGAGTACAGGACATTGTAACCGTTGAGCCCTTTAATGCACAATAATATGAAGGATTGTAATTCACTCCCCAATACTGCTGACCATCAACATCTGAAACAGAGAAATTAAAAAATAAAACTTTAAAAAACAATTTGTAAACAAGTCCTTGCATATTTGAAGTTCATGTCATGTTTAAAGACTCAAAGTGTGAAGTGATTTATTAGCTTGAAATTCATAAAGCGGGTCTAGTGAAGTCTAAAGGTCCAGTCAGTTGTTTTTAGCTGCATCTACCGGTGAGGTTGTGATTTTAAACCAACCAGTCCACCGCTCACACTTCCCTTTTGAAGCACTGTGGTGGCTGACACAGAACAAAGATGTTGTCGCGTTTTCGCTTCTTTGCAAAAGGAGGTAACATATTTACGAAACGCTTTGTTTAGAGCAGTTTGTTCGTTTACGGCTGTCGTAGAATCATAGAGTAGCAATGTGACGAATTCCAGGGGTGCTTCTCAATTCTTATTTGTGCGTCCTCGTTTCCTTTCCTCGCTTCCTTTCCTCGTGTCTTAGCTCTCCACCTCTTCAGGATGCGAGAGAAGGAAGCAGGGGAAAAGACGCAAGGACGGAGGAATCGAAGCAAGTGAAATGATATATCCTCGCTCTTTAGCGTCACTTCAAAGCGTCGTCAACTTATGATGACTCTACACCACTAGATTTAGCTTGAACATCGGATATATTCTTGAACATAAGATATAATTATTTAAATTGTAACCGTTTCAATATGGAAGTAAAATAGTGACAAATGTGTTTGAAGCAAAGAGACGTGCTGAATAGCACTAACTGAAAAAAAAATGCATTGTATTAACAGTTCTTGTTAAGAGTATCTGCATTTATTGATTTGATCTACTTCAGAACCGACTTACACCACCTGCTGGTGAAACGGTCAGGCAGCAGGAAGATATCATGCATTTGTAGAATCGGCGCTCTATTGCTTTTCCTGGGATTCCCGGATGTGAAACTTTGAATTTCAAGCCGAATTTGAACCCCTGAATTTGTGGAAGTGAATTTATAAATCGAAATAATAAGGACTGAAAATTATCTGTCGAACATTAAAGGTTGAATTTAAAAACAAGTTGAATTTTTTTAATGAAATTTAAAAGGTGAATTTTGATTTTTTAATTTTTAGACGGTGATACCGAGTGTGAAATGTTTCAATTTGAAATATTCACATCTTAAATGTACAGCCATATTGAATTGCAGAACCATAAAATGCACCAACTGTTAATACGATGCATTTTTTTTCAGTTAGTGCTATTCAGCACGTCTCTTTGCTTCAAACACATTTTTCACTTTTTTACTTCCATATTTCAACCTCCAAAAAATACCACATTTGTTCTTATTTTTTTACCAGTTATTATTAATGAATTTTTGTTGTTGTGATTTCACATACATTGTGTTTTGTACATGTAAACAATAATGATAATGATTATAATTAAAATAATTAAATTACTTTTCTGTGCTGAAAAGTACACTTTATACATCGAAATTAAAGGCACTGTCAAAAAAAGAACACACAGTTACAATAACTTTATGCTTAATAATCACATTTAAGTGTGTTTGAATGTTCTGCCATGGTTAGGACTTGGAGCAGATGTGAAGTGGGAGGAGAATTTATACGTGCGTCACGTTTAGGCAATAAAAAACTTCCGCATAGTGTATCCTCGCTCATGACTCCTCGGGAAGCCTCCTCCCTCCTCGATCCTCGACTCCTCCCCGTGCAATTAGAGAATTGAGATGTCCTTCAATATGGCTGAGCTCGATCGGTTCCCGGGTCATAGGATGGAGGATAGAGGAGCGAGGAGACGAGGAGGGATATTGAGAAGCACCCCAGGTTGACCCGCAGTGTATGTAGATAGAAATAGCTCATTCTAAAGCCTGGCTCAGACTATAGGATTCTCGGCCAGATTTTACCCCGGTTTCCCCTCCTTGAATCTTTGACAAAATCGGGCCCAGAACGTCGATCGGGCCCGAGATTCGGCCAGGATCATCAAGTAATGTGAGGCGTTCTCAGATCGAATCTTTCACCTCCCGATCTGCTCTGAGAGAAATCTTAGTCGCCCCCCTTAGTCGCCCCCCTGACTTTGGTACTTTCGCTACAGCCAATGAGAGACGGATCTGAAAGTTGAGGGAGATGACTGACATTTAAAAATGGCGACCGCAAAAGCTCCTGCAAGGGTACATTGTACAGCGGAGATGGAGGAACAACTTGTGGCAACAACATGATTGTATTTATAATTTATCCTCAGAAACATACTGCAACCAAATATATAAGAAAAGAGCTGCAGGGAGAAGTCGCGTCGGTTTAAATGCACCGCGTAAGATAACTGCTGACGCGTAGCTTGTAGTTTCGTTCAACAGATTGTTATTTGGCTATAGGCACACATACATGCGTTTATGTGTTTGGTTTTATCCAGTATTGTATAATCACATTGGCATTCATCTTTACTCTCTCAAAAAAAAATCTTGCGTTATTTATTAACATTAAACTTAAGCGGCTCGTCCAAAGCACAGTCATAACTTCAGCCATAGCTTTTCACCGCGGAAACGCCGAAGTACATTTAAAACGGTACAGTCACACACTCTAGACCTGTTGCATAGCTGAATTTCCTTCATCAATCGTGGAAATATACTGTTTTCATTATAGGACAGATAGATCTCGGGAAATGAACTGCGATGTCGCTTTGTTAACTTCTGTTCCCCGGTGAGATGACGTAAGAGGCGTCCTCTGGTATGATAATCTTAATATTATCCTGTATTTGGGTGTCTTAAAATGTCTTTTGATGTGCAACTATGAAATAAAAAATTCCAATCAATCGATTTTTATTTTTGCACTTGCTACCTTTAGTCTTATTTATAAACACAACTTTACCCCCAACGTTTTCTTCTCTGGACATTTCACATTCATAAATGCAAGTTTACAAAGGGCAAACCTATTTTTGAAGTGCTTGAAAATGTAGATTTTACATAAAACAATCTGGCAAGATTCTCCTTATGTGTGTGCTGCAACCAGAATTTAAAATCTGTCAGGATTTTAAAACTCCTGTAGTCTGAGCCAGGCTTAAGGTAATAAAAATATAACGATCCATTATGTACGTTTTTCATACACCTCGCAACAAATAGTTATGTATATTATATTGCATTTCTGTCAGTGGATCCTCCTTAATATTACAAATTGCTCTTTTAATTGTGATCTGCACTCACCAGCAATCATGAGCAGAAACATCAGAGATATGGTGAAACACATCGCCATAGCGTCCTCTACGATCATAAAAAATACAGTTACAACCTGAGATAAACATATGAACAGGACACATCACAAACACTCATGTAAAAAATGTCCTACCCTGCTGTGATGAGTGTCCAATGACCAAATAAGAAATAAAAAAATGACTAACCTTTCTAACTGATGGACTGTTGGTGGTTTTACCACTTGAATATGCTGCTCAAAATAAAACGAATACTTCCGTCCTCCTGTTTCTGAGCGTTTGTGCCCTTCATCTTATCCACAACGGAAGAGGAACCTAAGAAACCAAAATAATGAATCCTTCACATTTTTATCAAATTACAACAAAACTCCTGAACATTAGAGTTGATGATTCCTTTGAATAAATGATTCCTGTGAATGACTCTTGATTCTAAATCTATGCATCATGAGATTTAAGACAGAAAATGTTATACAAAACAATGCAGATATTGTGCTGAATGAAATAAAACATTTCAGATAAATTCAAGAGTATTTGCCTCTGTCCTCTATTTCTCAGTTCTTATTATGATATAAAATATAACACTTCTGAAAAACTAGGTGATGCAAGTGTTAAATGACAACATCATTATCTGTGGTGCGTTCTGTGAAGGTTTGTCTCAATAGAAATTGCGGTATTTGGCATATTTGGTAGTCATAGTGTTCTTTTTGCCCAGTGTTTGCTAAAATAAAAATGCAACAGTGCACTTCCAGCGCAGGTGTAGAGCCCATGGTCTTGTTCATGTTTGCTCATGTGTAGTTCTTCAAGGCAATAATACAACGGGCATCAACAGACAACACTCAGTGCTGCAGAAATTAAATGGCACAAGCATCCCAATGACTATTACCTTCTCTGCAAGTGTTGTCGTACCTAAAACCTCTTTCTACAGCACAAACGTAAGTAAGGGGACTAACACACAGCAACTATTCGAGGCTTTCAACTCCCTTCTCTGTCCCCCTCCATCCAACCCACTTCCTCTTTGACAGCTGACGACTTTGCAGAAATTTTCACCGGAAAAAAATTGCACCCATCAGCAAACAATTTTCTAAACCACATACCTCTGAACACGCAACCCTCACATTGGACTGCACATTCTCCTCATTCTTTGCTTTAAATGAAACTGACATTTCTTAACTTTTCTCCAGCAATCCCAACATCTGTCCCATCGTCTCAATTCCCTCCCATCTCTTACAGGCATATCAGACTCATTCACACCAGCACTCACACACATCATCAACTTCTCCCTGCTCACTGCCACCTTTCCATCCATATCCAAGAACAATACCCTACTTAAAAACCCCACTTTGAACCCTTCTCTCTCTTTCTCTCTCTCTCTTTCTCTCTCTCTCTCAGAGAGAGACAGACTAGTCTCACTTCCCCTGTTCATTGCAAAATCCCTTGAAAGGGCTCTTTTTTTCGAATGGGCATCTAACTTCCTAACTCAGCACAAACTGCTGAACGGCAATCAGTCAGGCTTCAAAAGCAACCATTCCACCCAGACAACACTGCTGTGGGTCACAGAAGCACTGTGGCTTACAAGGTAGAATGCAAATCATATGTTCAACTTCTGCTAGACTTATCTACAGCCTTTGAAACCATTATTTATCAGATCCTGCTAGCTATCCTATCATCGCTAGAATGACAGGTACCCCTCTTCTCTCCTTTAAATCCTACCGTAACAGTGCTTGGCAAGTATTACTCCTTCAAAACAGCAAGCAACCTTGGAGTAATCTTTGATGCGGGCATGCAGTGATCACATTGCAAAAGCAACACAGTCATGCCGATTTGCATTATTCAACATCAGGAACATCAGGCCCTATGAGCATGCAGCCCGCCTCCTTGTCCAGGCCTTGATATCTCTAGGCGGGACTACTGCAACGCTCTCCTTGCTGGTCTTCCTGCTAAGGCAATCAAACCACTCCAGCTGGCTCAGAACAAAGCAGCTTCCAGGAGCCTTAAAGAGCTTATGTGTCTCCCCTCTTGACTGGCTAACGATTGAAGCCCGGATCAGGTTAAGTCAGTGATGCTTGCCTACAGGACTACCACTGGCTCTGCACCGTCATACTTTCCTACCCTCCTATACTCTTACACCCCATCGAGAACCTTGAGTTCAGTGAATGAACGGCGTCTGGTAATACCTCCAGAAAAGGGTATCGCTTTCCCGCTCATTTTCATTCACTACTCCTTGCTGGAGGAACTATCTTCAAATGCACCCAGGTCAACCACATCTCTCTCATCATTCAAGAAACAACTTAAAAAACATCTTTTTCCTGAATACTTAAATGTTGGCTTCTCTACAAAAAAACACCAACCCTCTTTCTCTATCTCATTCTTTCATTAGACGTTTTTCCGGCTTCGTGAAAACTTGGTGTAAAATCTTGGTGTGAGTACTTGTTGTGTAATTGTCTCCTTATCACTGATCACTTTTTTGTTTCCTTTATCCTCTCTGTAAGTCGCTTTGGATAAAAGCATCTGCTAAATGGCTAAATGTAAATTTAACTATTGAAAGAATTTTTATTTAATTATTTAGCAATATGTAAAGGTAACACTTTACTCAAAAGGAACCGTTGTTACATTGCAACAGAAAGATAAAACCTATTTGACAATCACAGTCTTTAATCCACTAGAAACACTTGAAAAAACTTGAGCGTATGAATCACAGACCGTATGAAAGATGGACGACGCACCTCCATTCACTTCCATTGTAGCTGCGTTATCAAGCCCGATATATTACCTGATAACTCAATCGTAAATGAAGAAAAATGAACACTTGGACATCAGCGTGATGAGAACTGACTAAAATGATAGAAACCATGATCTTTGGAAAAAATATTTTAACTTTAATTGGATTTTTTGGCTTGGCCCCTGTTCCATTTGTTTATATCGAAAGGATGTGGTTTATACTGCAGCCTATTTGCTTTGGCAAAAAATTGTGCGTAAACAAGTTGTGCAAATCAGCTTCATGACTCTAAACAGAATGAAACAAAATGCTCATGTCATGTTATAAGACACAAATTGTGAAGCTCTTTTGAAAGAAATGAAGTCAGAATGTATGAAGTGAGAGGTAGGGTTAGGCAAAATAAAATTTACTTAAGGTTATAAGGTTTATTCAATTAAAAATGAATAACAAATAATCAAAACTAATAATTAAACTTTAAATATTATTCCGAGAGGGTAGAATTTACCTAAAAATGATCAGACACAAAAGGTTCTGAGATAAGATTATCTTGGTCAAAACTTTTGGAAAAAAGTCAGAAACACAGAGAGATTACATGAAAGAAGCATACAGAAAAAACACAGATATAACTCCGTAAATAAGAATAACAACAAATGAATTCCTTCCCTTCTAACACTGTGACCTAACCAGATGATGCGATAAGCCACGACATTTAAAAAAGCGATTTCGCCGAAGCGGTAAGTAATGTAACATCATGGAAAACATATACCCAGCTAACAAAAGTTTGTTATAAGAACGTTCCTTAGAGGTGTTGCTTGCTTTTGAAAACATTTTAAAAACATTCAGTGTCCAGATTTTTTATGTTTTAGGTTCGTTCTCAGCTAACAAAAGTCATCATCATGGTGATCAGTGTTTTCTCGAGTTGGCCTCTTGATCCTTGAATTTGTAGATTTTTTTAGCATGCTGTATCTGTGTGCTTTTAACGTACATTTTTTATGGCAGTGCAATGCAAATTTTATTTTGTCACTAGTTGCATTTATTCAATTATATTGTGTAATAAAATTGATTAAAATCTACTCATTTCTAATAAATTGTTTTTAATAAAAAAAAAATGCTTGTAATCTGTTGCCATACTTTTATTGAGTAGATATAGAATAGGGTATGACTTTTTACAGTGTACAGTCATGATTTTACGGAGTTTATGAAGGTAAAATCTTTATGTTTAGGGAGTTAAAATGGTTTCTTTATTTTATAAATGTTCACTCCAGCTTTCTTGATTTAGTCTTAAAGTATCAAATTTGTCTTACCGTGCTGTGAGTGTCTGTGTCAATACAAAACAACCTTTTTGACTGATGGACTGTTGGTGGTTTTCAGCAATAATATGCTGCTTAAAATAAAACAGTTTTTTTTTGTCTTCCTGTTTCTGAGTGTGTGGTGTGACCTTCATCAAACCCAGAACATGAAAGGGAACTTAAGAAACAAAACAATTCCTTCACATTTAAAATCAAATAACAATAATCTAACAAAAAATCTTGAGCAGAAGAGTTTTTAATAAAAGATGGTATTGAGTCTAGATTCTTAATTTCGGAGGTATGGGATGTTTTTTGGGAAAATATAAGAAAAAATTAGATCGAAGACAGCAAATATTATACAAAACAACGAATGCAACATTAAAATGTATGAGTATGTGCCATTTTACAATATTATTCGGTTCTTATTATGATAATAAACATCACACTTCCAAAAAACACCACAGATACTTTATGAAACTAAATACCCTCAAGCGCTGAATGATGATGTCATTTTCTGTGGTGCGATCTGTGAGGGTCTGTCAATGTGGAAATTGCCTTCTTTGGTACTCTATTTGGTAGCAATAATGTTCATCTTGCCCAATGATTGCGGAAATAAAACGCAACAGTGCACTTTCAATCCAGGTCTATGGGACCTTCCCAGATAGCACAGGTACGTCTGTAACATGTCTGCTATATATCAGGAGGAATATCTGATAAACATGTTACAAAGGGCAGTTTACAGACATTCTTCATTATGAATATCTTACAGACGACTTCTACATGTCTGTTTGACATCTGACAGGAGATGTCTTAGATGAGCCAACCTCATCAAGCTAGTTCATCCACCTGATGGCGGTTTTAAGATTTTTTTAGACTCAAGATGAGTTCACGTGCAAAATGTTTGAGGGCAAAGCGTCTCATTTGACGAATATTGAAATACACAGTAAAGCATTCGCTTAACATGATTATGGTCATTTTGCTTGACTTTGTCAACAGATTTGCAATAAAAAATAAAGCCTCTCTGGAATATTAGGATTTTATTTAGCATTAAGAGGTTCCTCTGTACCTAAAAGAAAACTACTGTACATTTGCATTGCATAAAAAAACTCTTTGACAATTACAGCGAGAGATCCAAAGGAATCCAGATTGTAGAACAGTTCTGTTCTGCTTCTCTGTTGAGTCCTGTCAGACTGTTCACATGTTCATCATTTGAGTAAACTGTAGATTACATCGGCCGATCTGGAGACAAAAATGATCAAGAACATATTAACTTGACATTACAGATCGATTTCCACTAGGGCTGTCAAACGATTAATCGTGATGAATCGCACCCAGAATAAAAGTTTGTGTTTACATTTTATAGGCTATGTTATTTATTAAATGTATAAAATGAAACAGCAGCCAACAGGGGACCGTTTTATCATGTTAATTATTAGCAAATTATGAATAAATCAATCTAAATATTTCCTAAATACAAAATTAATATGCACAGTACCCAAAAATATATTATATAAACACAAACTTTTATTGTGGATGTGATTAATGCCGATTTGTTTTTTGACAAACCCTTCTCCAACAAACACAAGAGCTGTGAATAAGAGTTCAATGTGTTTCACCTGTGAGGATCAGAGGTCTGATGGGAAATCTTCTGTTTCTTCATATTCATCCTCTCATTCTTTCTGATGTATTGGACACTGGTATATTGAACATCATCAGCATCTGCAGACACTGAAACCTCTCTCTGATTGGCCATTGATAGTGAATAAAGTGGAACATCATTGGCTAAAGATGCTCCTGCTGATCCAGTAAAGTGATTGTCCTGAAGGGTTGAACAAATAAAATAATCACATTAAATAAAGTAAATAAGGGAAGTTATGATTGATTAATTACTTTGGATCCAAGAACTGGATTACGTTGCGCAGCTTGTGTTGTGATTTAGCAAAGAAACTTTTACACACACTTTAACTCTGGAGTGTGTTTGCTGACTTGCCTTATATTGCCTGTTAACCTTGAATCTGCCGTCTTTCCTCTTCGTCCTGAAGAAATTAAAAAAAAAAACATTTAAAAAAATTCCCGTTTGTATCATTGTTTTTATTATTCACTTACCATTTAAATAAAAAGATTGAGATGATGATGATGATGAAGAACAATCCTCCACATACTGCCATAATCCCAGAAAATGTGTGCAGAGCAGAACCTTAAAACAAGATTTTTATGAAGATTTGTGTGTAAGATATTACACACATTCATTATTTTGTAATTACCTTTAACAGTGAGTGATACAGCAGCTGATCTCTGAGATCCATGTTTATTCTGAGCCACACAGTAAAACCATCCACTGAGACTAGAATTAATGTTAGTGATGCTGAACGTCTGTCCAGATCCAACAGATGATGTTTGATTCTCTTTAAACCAGTTGTAGATGTGAACAGGTGGATTTGATTCACTGCTGCAGGTCAGATTCACTGAATCACCCTCCACTATTACACCAGAAGAACTGATGGACACCGAGACATTTCTTGGCGCATCTACAACAGATAGATTTTCATTATCATTTCCATAAACATTAAAATACACAATATCAATGTACTTCCACCATCAAACACAAGGGGGAGCTACTGTCGCTTACACATCACATTCATCATCACAGCTTCTGAATATTTCTCTCCATGTGTATTTATGGCCTTGCACTTGTATTCTCCACTGTGATCTGGTCTGACACTTGTGATGCTGTAGATGTTTCCAGATTTTACCATGTTCTTCCCCTTAAACCAGCTGTAGGTGTGAACAGGTGGATTTGATTCACTGCTGCAGGTCAGATTCACTGAATCACCCTCCACTATTACACCAGATGGACTGATGGACACTGAGATTTTAGGTGGATCTAGATGTAAAAGTATTATTTACAGTTTTTTGATTAATCTCACTTTAACACGTTCAAAAAAAAAAAATGGGATAATAGCACATTAACATTTACATCTGAAGTGTTGCAAAGTTAAGAGGTAAAACCCAAAGAAAACACAATATTTTACATTACATTGATATGTAACACGGCTCGTTTGAATGCTTGATTATGATTGGACAGTCGCAAGATTGCAAGGGTTGTTATTTTCAAATAACAACCGCTCAAAACTAATAAGACCCTGTAACCCGTATTCTGCTAATCATTTTGAGAGGGGCAGTTTAATATTACACAAAAATGAATTATAAATATGTCCTTTAATAACATATATGACATTATATTTACAAATGATTAAACCAATTTGCCTCTTCGTGACATTTGAACGTCGTTTATTACTATAAAACATTCTTCCTAATTCTGTCCGTTCAACCACATCTCTCACAACATTTAAAAAGCTACTTAAAACCCAACTCTTCTGTGAATACTTGACAAACAAATGAAAAAAAAAAAACACTAACACTTTCTCTCAACAGGTAGTGGTCTAGCTTTTGTTGAAACCAGTAAATTTGTTTGGCACCTAATGTATTATGGCTCCTGTATGAACTATCGCTTATTGCTCCTTAACTCTTTGTAAGTCGCTTTGGATAAAAGCATCTGCTAAATGTCTAAATGTAAATGTAAATGTAAATTGATGTAAATTGATGTAACCTTTCATGTGGCAAGTAGCCGTGTAATAAGCGGGATAATGTACAAGCAGCCGGCTGTTATCCTGAAATAAGCCCCTTCATTGAGATACAAGACCCACCCCTTCAAGTCGGTTCCTGATCACACTGTCGAGACTTATTTCTGCGATAACAACCAGCTGCCTGTACATTATCCCTTACATAATGTCAAACACATAAATATTTATTAATGTTTGTCCATGTATGTTATTGAATCTGTGTTTACTCACATTCTACATTGAGATGAACACCAGGAGAGGACAGATGTTCAGATCCTCTTATAGCACATCTATAGACTCCTGAATCATTACGACTGACTGACTGAAGATGAAACTCATTCACTGTGTGTTCAGTTAATGTCTGTGTGTTTCTGTACCAGATGGATGTTGTTTCTTCAGTCAGTCTGCAGGTGGTTTTACATGTAAAAGTGACTGAATCTCCCTCTTTCACTCTCTGTTGTGTCTCCACCTGGAGGTCTGACAGCAAAACAACAACAAACTCTCTGTTTGATCATCATCATAATACAGAATAAAATATATCAATATCATCACAACATCAACTCTATGAATTTATATCAGATCAGAGTTACACAATATAATGTCTCATGTCCTCTGTGTGTTAATATGATTCTGTAGATCTACCTGTGACATTAAGCTGAACTCCAGGAACTTCTGTCCATTTTCCATCTGGTCTGTCTGTTATAAATCTGCAGTAGTAGACGTGTTTATCAGCTTCTGTCACATTTGTCAAAGTGATGTTGTAAGAGTCTTTATTTTCACTGTGACACTGAACTCTTCCGTACAAACACATGTCATCTGGTTCTTCAGTAGTCACAACAGCTTTGGTCCAGACGGTTTTATTGACCACATGGTCAGAAGGATATTTTATATAACAGGACATTCTCACTGTTGAGCCTCTTAATGCACAAACATATGAAGGATTGTAATTCACTCCCCAATCCTGCTGACCATCAACAGCTGAAACACACAAATGAGGAAACTATTGAAGATGACACACAAAACACGTAAAAACAAGTCCAGGCAAATCACCGTTTATGTTTCTTTCTAAACATCAGTCGGACAGTTTATGTTATAAGACACAAAGTGTGAAGCTCTTTTAAAAGAAATGTGAGAATATATATACGGTGAGTGTATAAGTGTGAAGACTGAATGTATGAAGTGAGTGTATAAGTGTGAAGACTGAATGTATGAAGTGAGTGTATAAGTGTGAAGACTGAAGTGTGATCTGTACTTACCAGCAGTCATGAGCAGAAACATCAGAGATATTGTGAAACACGCCGCCATAACAAGCTCTACAATCACACAATATACAGATATGACATGAAAAGAACATGTGAACATCACAAACACTCATTTCTGCATCATTTCGTTAGTGACAAAACATAAGAGTTTCACAAGAATTCACTGCTCATTCACACACTGATGTGTTTTGAGGATGATTTTCATCTTCAGCAACAAAACATTCATAGAGTTCTAGTTCAAATCTGTTGTGTCTTACCGTGATGTGATGAGCGTCTGTGTCAATGCACAAATAAGAAATGAACAAGATGTGAAGGTATATTTAACTGATGGGCAGTTGGTGGTTTTCACACTTGAATGTGCTTCTTAAAATAAAATGAATGTTTTAGTCTTCCTGTTTCTGTGAATGTGTGTCCTTCAAAAAGATGAGAGGAACTGAAGAAATAAAGTTATGGAAATGTTTTCAGATTTACAACGACAAACATCAACAGCAGCAGATTTCACATATTAAAGTTTTATATGAGAAAAGGTCACAGAATAATGAGAAGATCAGGACTAGCATCTCATGATGTGATAGTTTTTAGATATTAATGTCACTTCCTCATCCTGACACACATTGTGTTGAGAGAGCTGTGACGTCTGAGGCTGACATAAGTACTGGACCATAAAGGACGTGAGCGCATGTGATCACATTAAAAGATGAGAGAAGTGTGTTAGCAAGATCATCTTCAAATGCACCATTGTGACAGGTTAACATGTGAAATAAAGAGCTGTACTGAATGGCAAAAACCTGCATTGATCTTTTAGGAGAATCTCAGTCTGGTGTTTTTAAGATTTGTGTTAGTGTGTAGATCTCTAAAACATTCAACAGCCCTCTAGTGGATAAAACATATCACAACATCCATTCTCCACTCGACACAGACAACATGAGCAGTGAAATGAGTTCTTATTGTAATGAACTAACACTGAACTATTTGATCCATCAAAACCACACATGCTTCCATAGAGAAAAGACTTTATTAACATTCAAGGAATGTGATAAATGAACAATGTTATTGACGTACAGTAGTAAGATCCATTTAATATACAAATGTTTATTTTGTATCAATTTGGATGTGATATGAGTTTACTGCTAGTTCTCATATTCAGAAGATCTGGACTGAAGCTCAAGGGTCATGTAGAAGCCATCAGCAGCCCTGCAATGATCCAACTGTGAAAGAAACATGAAGAATAGATCTTGTTTTCATGTGAATTTGAGTGTAATAATGTTTGTGAATGAATGTTTGACAGATTTACTCTGACTGTATTGTAAATGTCTGCAGATGTTCTGGACGCAGGATTCAGAGCTGTGTATGTATCATCACTCGAGACAGCCGTCAATGTGACATCAGCACAGGATTCATGAGATGAAGAAGAATCTACAGCAGGTGAAGATGAAGATGTGTGTTCGCTAACCTGATGCTGATTCATGTCTTGTTCTCTATTATCAGTCCTCCTGTTCCTAGAGGGGAAAAAGAGAAAAAGAAAATACACACATGTGATAAACATAAAGTCAATGAATGAAACAAGGTTTAAAAAGTAAAACATACTTAATAAAAAGACCCATAAAGAAGACAATAGACAGTCCTCCACATCCTGACACAAATCCAGAAACTGAGTGAACTCCTAAAACAAAATTTTAAGAAGATCACATCATAACAGATTGCACACTCACAAAAAAAAGAAAAACGCTTCTAAGGGCTCTCGTGAACGCACACTATAGACTGAAATGACATAGAAGAATACATCGCTTATACTCGTAATTCTGGTTTGTTTTTTGCACATAAAGTATTCTTGTCGCTTCAAAAAAATTAATTGAGCCAGTATGAGCGGATGGACCAATAAAACAATGTCTTTAGTACTATTCTGGACCTTGACAACAACCATAACCATAATGTCTATGAGAAGGCCAGGGGTCTTTAAACATGTTGAACTTCATTTGGGTAAAAAAATAACACAATTTTGATTTTGAGATTAACTTTTCTATTAATATGATTACAGTTTACCTTTAACAGTGAGTGATACAGCAGCTGATCTCTGAGATCCATGTTTATTCTGAGCCACACAGTAAAACCATCCACTGAGACTAGAATTAATGTTAGTGATGCTGAACGTCTGTCCAGATCCAACAGATGATGTTTGATTCTCTTTAAACCAGCTGTAGATGTGAACAGGTGGATATGATTCACTGCTGCAGGTCAGATTCACTGAATCACCCTCCACTATTACACCAGAAGAATTGATGGACACTGAGATTTTCTCAGGAGGATCTACATGTAAAAGAATTATTCAGTATCATTTGATTCATCACATGTTTTTTCTATTTTTATTAATAGTAACAACTGAACTGTATGCATCCCTAGAAATGAAAATATATTTTTGAGATCAGAATGTGATGCTCTAATAAACAACTTGTATAGCAATTGTATCAATTAATTCTGGTTTGAATTTGGCCTAATGAATCAGTGTTTACTCACATTCAACATTGAGATGAACACCAGGAGAGGACAGATGTTCAGATCCTCTTATAGCACATCTAAAGACTCCTGAATCATGACGACTGACTGACTGCAGATGAAACTCATTCACTGTGTGTTCAGTTAATGTCTGTGTGTTTCTGTACCAGATGAATGTTGTTTCTTCAGTCAGTCTGCAGGTGGTTTTACATGTAAGAGTGACTGAATCTCCCTCTTTCACTCTCTGTTGTGTCTCCACCTGGAGGTCTGACAGCAAAATAACAACAAACTCTCTGTTTGATCATCATCATAATACAGAATAAAATATATCAATATCATCACAACATCAACTTTATGAATTTATATCAGATCGGAGTTACACAATATAATGTCTCATGTTCTCTGTGTGTTAATATGATTCTGTAGATCTACCTGTGACATTAAGCTGAACTCCAGGAACTTCTGTCCATTTTCCATCTGGTCTGTCTGTTATAAATCTGCAGTAGTAGACGTGTTTATCAGCTTCTGTCACATTTGTCAAAGTGATGCTGTAATTGTCTTTATTTTCACTGTGACACTGAACTCTTCCGTTTTCTGAGGAAAAACACATGTCATCTGGTTCTTCAGTAGTCACAGCAGTTTTGGTCCAGACGGTTTTATTGACCACATGGTCATGAGGATATTTTATATAACAGGACATTCTCACTGTTGAGCCTCTTAATGCACAAACATATGAAGGATTGTATTTCACTTCCCAATCCTGCTGACCACCAACATCTGAAACACAGATATGAGGAAACTAAATTGTCATAATGTATAACATGAAACAATGTGTAAGAAACTTAATTCGAACCATCGTAGTTCATGTCATGTTTACAAAGTTTGTAGCTTCTTAAAAAATAATTGATGTCAGAATGTATAAAGTGATTGTATAAGTGTGAAGACTGAAGTGTGATCTGTACTTACCAGCAGTCATGAGCAGAATTATCATAGATATTGTGAAACACATGGCCGTAGCAACCTATATAATCATACAACACAGTTACATTTTCATCTTGAGTCTGAAGAGCCTCAACTACAGTAAAGAAACAACATTTACTGAGTAAAGTTCTATTTAAAAGATTAATTTACAGCTCTGTAGATTGGTAGACAGTGTAAAAAATTGTCTTACCGTGCTGTGATGAGTGTGTCAATGAATGAACAAGATGTACGTGAACTGATAGACTGTAGGTAGTTTCCACAATGCTTCTTAAAATAAATTCTTCCTCATTCTAAATATTGATCTCTTCATCAACAACATCAGAGGAACTTAAAAATGATGATGATAATTCATGTTTACAGATCTTAGGTAAAAAAATATCATCAGCATTTGTGGTTTTGATGTTGCGTACTATCGAAGCTTTTCATGACTGATTCTGATTAGGTGATGAATCTCCGAGGCATGGACGGTTTCTGTTTTATGGGAAAATATCAGTAACAAATCGACATAAGAGCAAATATTATACAAAACGATGCTAATAACATAAAAAAAGATAATTCCATACACTTCACAGCTATTTATGAGTGGAGTATCTGCTAGATGTAGTTACACTTACGTAAATCATGACAGAAACTTCCTGAAATTCTAAAATAACAGGAAGGTATAAGTGCTTAATGATCACATCATTTTTAAATTGCAGCCGCGGGCACTGAGACGGTGTTGAATCAATGAGTTTAGAGAAGTTGTGGCAGTCATGCATGTTTGCAATGCCTCCAGCAGTTATTTTAATCATAGCGTGACCGCTTCTTTAACCGCTGGCAAAAATCCCATTATTTCCAACTAACAAGTACTGACATCAACTGTATCCGTAATGTTTCCAAAACTCACATTATGCCTCATTTAACTCTGTGTTAAGCCCCACGGCAGATTATCATACGTCTTTATTGACTGGCGATTGGCTCTTTTTACTGGAAGGCGGGACCTCCTTTGCTATAGCGGCCATATTTAGCGTTGTATTGCATCTCAATTCATAGTAATGATAGTGGTGCATCATGTTAATATCTATTATTTGGATTAATATCCCAACCAGTCCTTAATACCTCAGGTTGGATGATTGGTTTCTGCTGTCTTTCTTTCCAGAAATGTGTGCCGTGAGTAACCAACAATGCCATTGGCAGCACTTTCACAACAAAGCATTTGCTAAAAGTGGTTTTTAGTTTTGGATGAAAATAAAGACTTTCTGACAGCGTTAGGATTTTATTTAGTTATTTAGCAATAAGGTGACAGACCTTATGCAACGGAAAGACTACATGATCTTTATTACAGATTTAGTTATTAAATGTACACATGAAAGCACTTGTGTAGCTGAATGTATTTATAAAATTATACTAAAAAGGTTAATCATAAAAATGCTGCTCTGTTTTGGTTTGTATAATCACCAGCTATATAGTATTAATCCTGTATTTAGTAAAACATGTGTGTTTATGTGTCAGCCTCCGTCCTCGTCCCTCTGGCCTATTCACAGCCATGCTGATTTATAGCCATATCACACTCCTACTCCAGGCACATTACATTATTCATTTTTGATCACTTTTGTTTAAAAAATAATTGTTTACTGCTAGTTCTCATATTCAGAAGATCTGGACTGAAGCTCAAGAGTCGTGTAGACGCCATCAGCAGCCCTGCACTGATCCGACTGTGAAAGAAACATGAAGAATAGATCTTGTTTTCATGTGAATCCTGCGTCCAGAACATCTGCAGACATTTACAACACAATCAGAGTAAATCTGTCAAACAATTAATGTCTATTAAATATGAAATGCCATACGGTGAATGCTGTCTGACTGCACTAAACAAATGAAGGAATGAATCAGTTTTTATTTACATTCTACGTTAAGATAAACAACAGGAGAGGATAGATGTTCAGATCCTCTTATAGCCTCTTATAGCAGTCACGACTGACTGACTGCAGATGAAACTCATTCACTGTATGTTCAGTTAATGTCTGTGTGTTTCTGTACCAGATGAATGTTGAAAGACAGCAGAAACCAATCATCCAACCTAAGGTATCAAGGACAGGTTGGGATATTAAACCAAATAATGGATATTAACATGATGCACCACTATCATTACTATGAATTGAGATGCAATACAACGCTAAATATGGCCGCTCTAGCAAAGGAGGTCCCGCCTTCCAGTAAAAAGAGCCAATCGCCAGTCAGTAAAGACGTATGATACTCTACCGTGGGGCTTTACACAGAGTTAAATGATAAATGATGAGTTTTCACACTTGAATATGCCACTTGAAATAAAATTCATATTTTTACATAAGATAACGATTCATGCAAATGTAAAAAAAAACAGAAATGTTGTGGCAGGGCAAAAACATGATGTAGGTGCTAAATGATTTCATGATGTTACCTCTAGTATGATCTGTGAAGGTTTTTTTCCAGATCAATTACGTGACGTTTCAGCTACGATAATGTAAACAAATGTTATGTTGTAATATGGTAAAACGTAAGTAAATTTGGCCCTATATGTAAATGTTTTTACATATCGAGACATGTAAACCTATAATAAAGTTAGAGATTGTGATGTACCTCATCTTAGCATATGTATCCTGCAGTAAAATGCAATGGTGGACCGTTACTCAAAAAGTGAATTAAATATGGCCCGGCTTGACAGGCAAGGCTTAGCTAAAGCCAGAACAACGCTTCAGATGAATTGGGATCCATCCATCCATCAATTTTCTACCGTTTATCCGAACTACCTCGGGTCACGGGGAGCCTGCGCCTATCTCAGGAGTCATCGGGCATCAAGGCATGAATTGGGATATTTTATAAAAAATCTTTAGACTCATGTGCACCTTGAAACAAAACTATGACACTGACATATTGTGAGATATGTATCTCAGAGAAAGTTACTTTTAGTTAACGGAACAGTTAACCCAAAAATGTAAATGATTCCTGCAAAAAAAAAGACGATAGTTATGTTAAGTAAACTGTTTTATTCAATAAACAAAGCAGTTTTTTAAACATAGAAGCTAAACGTGTTCTATCCGAATATGGTTGAAATCGAATGGAACGAGCTTCAGCGAAATCCAACCATGCTTTGGTAAAAAAACTTTCAATATATGTGACCCTGGACCACAAAACCAGTCTTATAGATCAATTTTTCGAAATTGAGATTTTTAAATCATCTGAAAGCTGCAGAAATAAGATATATGGTTTGTTAGGATAGGACAGTATCTGGCTGAACAACAACTGTTTACAAGTCAGAATCTGAGGGTGCAAAAAAAGCTAAATATTGAGAAAATCGCCTTTGAAGTTGTTTATCTGAGGCACTGTAGCAGGCAATCTACTCAAAAAAAGAACGTTTTTTATACATTTACGGTAGGAAATGTATAAAATATCTTCATGAAACATAATCGTTACTTAATATCCTAATGAGTTTTGGCAAAAATAAATCTGTAATTTATCTACAATGTATTTTTGCAGATTACTAAAAATGTTCCTGTGCTACTGGTTTTGTTGTCCAGGGTCACATATGCTCCTTAAACATTTATTAATACACAAACACACACATCCATTCTAACTACATTCTCAAATGTTTAACCCATCCTTAAAGGGATACTATATGGAAAAGAAATATAAAAAAATATCTAGAACTGTTTGCTGTCCTACATTTTTTGAAATGTCTTATTTTTTGTGTTAAACAGAACAAATAAAAATGATCAAGTACTTTACAATTGGGGGCAAAATCTGTTAGGTTATAAGCATTCTTCCAAATATCTTTCTCTTAGTTCATCAGAACAAAGACATTTATACAGATTAGGAACAACTCGAAGATGAGTAAATGATGACAGAATTTTCATTTTTGGGTCTGATGGATTCTCTCATCCTTTAGATGATGCTTAATGCAAAGGACCTGCACATGTCAGTATTGACATACGTGTCATCACTTTGGTTATCATCCTAGAGGGAAGATAAAAGGGATAGAATCATCATTCATATCTATATATATATACCTCATTTATCATTTACACATTCACTTTATTTTTCAACTTACAAGTACATCAGGTGTGACGTACACATCTTCATGGGACTTGTCTTCTGGGTCCAAGTTTTGGTATATGTCATTGTTGCAGTCAACATCCTGTCAGGAAATGAAGGAAGAAAGGTCATTCACATATAAGAATAAAAAAAAAACATCTTTTGTCCCACTTACATCTGACACATTTTTTAAGATTTTTTATGTCTGATAATGGAGGAAGAGAATTGTGTATAAAATAAATGCTGTTTGTCCACAATACTGTCAAACAACAGACTAACTGGAGGAGATTCGCAGATGCTCACAGAGATGCATTTCGTGTAGATGTTTTCTCTGTGGTCATCATGCTGTGGAAAAGATAAGAAAGACGTTTATAAAAGTAACTTATGTTCATCTGATATATAGTTCCTGTTTGGTTGTTCTGCACTTATTGTCATTCAATATTTTCGCAATATTCTGAAAAGTTACAGAGCAGGAACAAAGTTTTCTACACATATTCCATATTGCAGATCTTTACCCTCTTTGACATGTCTTGATATGTCGAGTCGTTCTCCTGCTCTCCTCCATTGTTGTTAGATCTTTGTTTTTTCATCCTGCACGTGTAAACAATCGTAAAAAACAATAGAACACTGAAACTCTGCATCCTTTAACTATATTTTTTGATTGAATAAACAGAACTTACTTGCAAACGAATAAAACAATGAAAATAAAAAATAAGCCCCCAAGTCCACTTATGACCCCAGCAAATATATACAGGAGAACGTTTTGACCGCCTGTAAAGAAGAGAAGCGAGATGGGGTGATCTACACAATACAGCTGTGTCTATGCAATGAAAGTCAATGGGGTTCAGTGTTGTTTGGTTATTGACTTTCTTCAAAAGATCTTCTTTTGTGTTGTGCAGAAAAAAAGAAACGTATACAGGTTCTGAATGACATGAGTAGACGACGAAATAATTTTCATTTGGGTGAGGCAGAGAATGGTCTTCAGACAGATGTACGTGCTTGTCCTTTCACTACAGAGAATGAGACCCACCATCAAAGATTACTAGCACGGCAGCTGATCTCTGAGATCCATGTTTATTCTGAGCCACACAGTAAAACCATCCACTGAGACTAGAATTAGTGTTAGTGATGCTGAACGTCTGTCCAGATCCAACAGATGATGTTTGATTCTCTTTAAACCAGCTGTAGATGTGAACAGGTGGATTTGATTCACTGCTGCAGGTCAGATTCACTGAATCACCCTCCACTATTACACCAGAAGAACTGATGGACACTGAGACATTCCTTGGTGCATCTACAACAGATAGATTTTCATTATCATTTGCATAAATAGTAAAATACACAATATCAATGTACTTCATCGTCACACAGAGCTACTGTTGCTTACACATCACATTCAGCGTCAGAGCTTCTGAATATTTCACTCCATGTTTATTTGTTGACTTGCACTTGTATTCTCCACTGTGATCTGATCTGATGTTTAAGATTCTGTAGATGTTTCCAGATCCTATAGATGATTTTTCCTTAAACCAGGTGTGTGTATGAACAGGCGGGTTGGCATCACTGCTGCAGGTCAGATTCACTGAATCACCCTCCACTATGACACCAGAAGGACTCACAACCGGTAAAGTCTTCTCTGGAGGATCTAGAATAAGTGCAACATTCGTTTGAGAACATGCTACATTTTAGAAACATTCAGAATGACTGTAAATGTACTCACACATGACATTGAGACGATATTCAGGAGATATGAGATTGTGTCCTCGCACGCTACAGCTATAGATGCCTGCATCCTCTCTTCTGACTGACCACAGGACGAGTTTATCATTGTTCACGTCTGTTCTCTTACGTAATGACTTCATGTTTCTGTACCAGATGAATGTTGTTTCTTCAGTCAGTCTGCAGGTGGTTTTACATGTAAGAGTGACTGAATCTCCCTCTTTCACTTTCTTGGACGTCTCCACCTGCAGATCTTAAAACAACAGATCTTTATATAGATTTTCACTATAGTCAAATTACAACGAGTTAGAATTTGAGGAACGGAGCAAGGATTACCTGTAACATTAAGAGTAATTTCAGGTGTGCCAGTATATTTTCCACCTGTGATATTAGTTGTAAATCCGAAGTAGTACTTGTGCGAATCTGCCTTTTTCACATCAGTCAGTCTGATGGTGCAGTTGTGATGTTTGTCTCCCAGATATTGAATCCTCTGTCTGTATTCAGGGTCATTAAACAGATTCGGAGGTTTTCTTCCTTTTGTTTTGTTCCAGAACACATCTTTGACCTGATGTCCAGGAGGGTATGTATAAGTGCATGGGATTATCACAGATGACCCCTCTAGTGCACAGATGTGTGTGGAGATGTAAGTCACAACCCAGTCACCACCACCAGAAACCTCTGAAACACAATGATTGTATTTTTTTTAAATGACCAAGCTTTTCTATAAAACGTAAAAAAGTTCTGAGAAATAAAAATAATACAGATAAGCAAAATCAAAAGCTGCACAATATGATGTGATTCTCTATATTCCTTTAAATGAATGTAAAAAATGTCCATGTCAAAACCTAATTGAGCTTAATGCTAAAAACAAACCAAACTTTATCTAACGTGAGTAATAAACAGCAATGACCCACCTGGAAACATGAGCAGAAGGATCAGAGGAAGGGGAGGAGCCATTCTAACAGACATCACTACAGCCACACCTACATTGACACCAGAGTTTTTAAAAGCTGACACATGTTTAAGAGTATTTTTTTCTTTCTAAACAGTAACCCTTTTTCTACCTGAATTATGTCAAATATGATTAAAGTGTACTGTAAATTGATATTATTAAGCAACATCAATGGTACAGGAATTCTCACAACAAAAAAAGAATCAACCTAAGGCTAGAAAAAATATGGGCACCAAAAGCAGCTCACCTGATTTTGCCAAGTGGTTGATGTCCTCAGGACAACATATTTTGTGACCTTAGGACAACATTTTTATAAATAGAACCTAACTCACACCAAACCCCAACCCTTACCATAACTTACACCTGAATAAGTGGGAAGTGATAAGTGAATGGTCAGAACAATGGTCTAGAACAGCCCTTCCCAAAGTCTGGACCTCGGTCCGGATTCGGATCGGGAGGGAATTATTTTCGGACCCGCCAAATTCCAAATATACACGCATAAAAGGCATGCGTGTAAACACAAAGCCTCGCCACGTGCACAGGCCGATCACTTAAAAAATGTTTATTGCTTATAGATGCGCCTACGTTGGCAGAGAGCGTTTTCCGCAAAGGTTATGCACACATTTTTCCAAATTTAGAGTTGACTTGATTTTATAAATGTATTTAAAGTTGTTTTAAATGTTTATTAAAAGCAAGCTTTGTAATAATAATTGTACCGGACCTTTGACGTTGACAAGAATTCAGACCTTTGAATATCAACTTTGAGAACCCCTGGCATAGAAGCAACTAATCCTGGTTGGAAGATTACATTAAAAATAAACTGTAAACTTATTTCTGAAATCTTATTGGTTGATTTAACTGTTGTCCCAGGGTCAACATGATTTTGTCCTAAGGATATAAACCACTTGGCAAAAACAGGAGAACCCACAACAAGTAAATTTACTAAACATCAGTCCGTTTTTGAAAAAGCTGTGACAAAAAAACATCTGTATCATGAAAACTCAAATTAAACTAATTTTACATGATGGAGACACCTCCAGCAAGCAAAGGGTCTGAAAGACGATACCCGGTTTGCTCTCTTTCTTTTGGACAACTATGTACATGTTTCTAGAAGAATTTAATGGATTTAGTTTGTAATTTATTATGTGGATGAACAAAATACATTCATGTGTTTGGAGGAGGCCTGCCTTGGCGAATCGAATAGAGGTTGGGATTATAATTTCAGTGCTAGCAAGCTAAAGTTAGCATCTTTTATAATCAACCACCCCACCTTAAAGAAGTAAAACAACAAAGGACTAAAGGAAACAGGAAATAACAGATCATGACATTATGGTGAACAGACGCATTAAAAGAGATTGAAAGTCTGCGACACTTTCTGTTGCCTGTTGGTGTCAAATTTATTCAGCAGATATGAGTGCTTTAAAAATTTAACTGCATGCACGTCACTTTCAAAAGGTCCACTTTCTGTTGAGTTGATGAATGTCAATGCAAAAGTAGTTCACCTCGAAAATTGTTCTCTTCGACACCAAAAACTTAACATGTGCATAACTTTATTTGCCCATTTACAGCCCGCCACACCTATATGACAATATTTGACTCTGAAGAACTCGCCCATTTCTCAAGAATTTTTCAGCATTTTAAATACCTCAAAATTGTCAGAAATCTAAGAAAAAATATCCTTATGACGAAAAGCGAATGAGACACACCCTGATCTAAACGCTGACATCCCTAAAAGACCGCAGACAGAGACATGACATGGCGTCCGTATTACAAAGCTCTTTAAACTAAAAATACATTGACATTAAATTTGTACAAATTTGTACACATAAGGGATGATTGAAATTACAAAATCATTTGATGATGCTAAATTTGAAGTATAAAAATACTATCGGTAGTGCACTTTAGCGTTAATGCACGCAAAGTACAGGAAGGATTTTAGAGGAAGGATTTTATTTTACCTGCAGTCTTTGTAATTATTCAGGTTAAACTTGTGTTTTTTCTCTGCATCAGATTTCTTTTAAATGTTCAACTCACGCTTAGTGAGCTAGTAAAACAAAACTTTTATCAACCCAACAGCGGAGACGCCTCTTACCTTTTGCAATGGAAGCCAATGACAAGCAATTAATGACTGACAGACCAAAGCATTGCTTGTTTCAGCCTGTGATCAGGTGGTTGACACCTTTATTTTAAGATTAGGGGATGCACACGATGTTTATGTTGATCACTGAGCCGAGTTTATTCCTCACTCTTCACCAAAAAAAGATACAACAGGAAATATCAGCCAAAAGACATCGAACAAAGTATGCACAACTCGTAGGTCTGTAGTCATCTTGAGACAAATAGAGGATGTTTAGATCTATCTTTTAAAGTAGATGAAGGTGGCAAATGATTAAAGACAATACATTACACATGACAACCAATAAGTTAGTGACCAGACCACAAATGATGATGAAAACTTCTAACAGATAAGATTTTCTACATTTTCTAGATTTACTGTTGTGATTCTTGATATAAAACATTCAATGTTTATTGGTTATCACTTGCTTTCTATTGTTTAATGAATCTCACATTTTCCATGTGTACTACGTTAGTTTCCTCTGACTGCAGGCGAGAGGTGAAACTTTGAAGCCTTTCTATGATCTAAATGTGACACGTTTCCACATCAGGTCTTAAAGTGACAGTGACACCATTGTGTGGCCTTTAGGGTGGATTGTGTAAGATTAAGGATGATCTATTGACCGAAATGCAATATAATATACATTACTATGTCTTCAGATGTGTATAAAGACCTCACATAATGAAGCTTTATGTTTTTATTACCTCAGAATAAGCTATTTTTACATACACCGCAGGTCCACTTGCATGGAATTTGCCATGTCGATTCTACATGAGCCCGAAACGGACAAACTGCTCTGGAGAGGGCGTTTCGTAAATACGTTATTTCCTTCGGCAAATAAGCAAAGAGTGTGTTTTAGGCTGATGAAAAACGGCATGTTGGACACAAACCCTTAAGCATTCTGCCAACTCATCAGCTGTTATTTGATTCAACCCAAATGGATTAAGACTTCCAAATCAATTAAATAAACGAAGCAAAAACAAAAGATCAAGTTAAATCAAGGAGTGAACTTTAATCCACTATCATGCATTGCAATCGTGTTAAAAAGGACAAAGCTAATATAAAAATGTTACATCAAAATATAGTTCTTGAGCAAAATGAACTATCATTTTTTTAACTTGTCGTGAAACCTTTATTATTACAGAAATGTAAAGCTTCATTTATTCAAACCAAAACGAGAGCTGGCGCTGATAGAATAACACAAATGAAAGGTCACAAATCCTTCATTAAGTCTGATGGATTCTCTCAGTCTTGACAGAAGATGTTTGATTCCAAGGACCTCCACATGTTAGGATTGGTGTATATGTCATCACTGGGGTCATCATACTAGAGGAAAGAGAAAAAATGACAGAATCATCATTTCCAAGATAAATTATCAAAATAAGGTAAAAACTTCTAATAATTTCTTGTACATTTACATTTACGCACTTGGCAGACGCTTACATTGCATTATGCTTTACATTTGTTTCCAAGTACGTAACATTAAAAGAAGTTCAAAAGCAGTGAATCTTTCACTTCTGCCCAAATACAACCAAGTTCCACTTACTGACTATTTGATCTCCAGAGATGATGCAAAAATAAGTTTTGCAGATGCTTATAGAAAAAATAGATATAAAAAATGTACTCCATAAAATAAAATGCATATTAACATTTAACATAAAACCTCCTTAGTGTATCCCACAACTGTTGTTTTAATTATCTTTCTATTTATGTTGAACGCACAAGTAAGAATACACAAATTATTTATTTTTTGTTTTTTAGGTCGACTTACAATCACATCAGGTGTACAGTACACATCATCTTCAGAGGAGGTGTGTACGGGGTCCAAGTTTTCGTATATCTCATAATTGTAGTCAACATCCTACAAAAATGGAGAACACCTTCACATACAGAATGAGATAAAATAAAACTTTTTATAGGGGTCGTTTGACGCGGCTAAATCGGATATTATTGTTTGCTTTAGATGTAATACAATGTGTATACACGATTTAAGGTTAAAAACGATGCGTTTTCCACATACCATGCATGTTTGTATCTCCTCTTCTCTCTGAAACGCTCTGATATTTTACAAAGCTCATCGCTCTGAAAAGCGAGGTGTGCTATGATTGGCCAGTTCACTTGTGCGTAATGATTGGTCAAATATTGCACGGAAATGTAGCGCCTCTTACCATATTTGGAACATCAGGTTCCAAAGCAATTGCACTGACAGGTATGCCCACCTTACTTACGTATACATTTGGGCGGTCTTAGTCAAATCGTACTGACATAGATTCGCAGGGATGTGGTTACACAAGTCGTTTCAGGCTGATCTGGGTGAGCATTCGCTTAGATAAAATACATCTTTTGTTCTGACACTTAAATTTTTTCATTTTTACATGTCTAATACATGCATTGGCAACACACCAAAGACAAAGAAATCACATATTTCCGGCAAAACAACCCTTTAAAGTCCACTGGTCCCAGTCACATCTAACAGATTTTTGTTATTATTAATTATGGAGGGTATAATACTCAATGATGTCAAGATACACATGTGGCAGACTTACTGCTGGAGATTCGCAGACGTTCTCATTGATGCTGCATGAAGGGATGAAATTTGAGTAGATGTTTTCACTGTGGTCGTCATCCTGTGGAAAAGATAAGAAAGATAATTATAAAAGTAGCTTATGTTCATATAAAACACATACTTCCTGTTAGGTTGAATTGCGCTTGAAAACCACATCTACAGTAAATATTTTCCATTGTAATGCAGATCTTTACCGTCTTCGACATGTCTTGATATGTTAAGTCATTCTCCTGCTCTTTTCTGATGTTGTCAGATCTTTGGCTTTTCTTACTGTGTAAACAATTGTGAAGAAAACTTAAAAACATGCATTCTTTATTACTTTATAAACAATTTGAACTTACCAAATTACTAAAATGATGAAAATAAAAAATAAGACTCCAAGTCCACTTGTGCCCCCAGCAAATGTATACAGGAGAACGTTTTGACCGCCTGTAAAGAAGAGAACCGAGATGGGGTGATCTACACAATACAGCTGTGTCTATACAATTGAAGTCAATGGGGTGGGGTTATCGACGTTCTTCAAAATATCTTCTTCTGTGTTGTGCAGAAGAAAGTAACGTCTAGGTTGGAGTAAATGATGAAATTGAAGTTGGAAGTGCTTACTGCTACTGACCTCAAATAAGTAGGAGAAAAATGACATAGAGGAGAGTGCAAAGTTTAGTCTCCCACTAGAGGGGGCTCTAGCCTGATTTTTTATTTTCATTGCTTTGAATCAAATTCCTCAGAAATCGAATTCTCGTGTATATTCTCGGGTTTATGCCGTACTGTCACATCTAACAGCGATTGTTATCATCATAGAATGAGACCAACCATCAAAGATTACTGGCACGGCAGCTGATCTCTGAGATCCATGTTTATTCTGAGCCAAACAGTAAAACCATCCACTCTCTAGAGGTCTGAAAATATGTCCAGATCCAACAGATGATGTTTGATTCTCTTTAAACCAGCTGTAGTTGTGAACAGGTGGATTTGATTCACTGCTGCAGGTCAGATTCACTGAATCACCCTCCACTATTACACCAGAAGAATTGATGGACACTGAGACATCCCTCGGTGGGTCTAACACAGATGAAAAAAACACAGATTTAAAACTATTGTGTAACTTGACTGAGTACTGACTGCAATCTGCTAATCTATTGCTCAATGATCTTTGACTTACACATGACATTTAAGATCAAAGCATTTGAGTTTCTCATTCCATAGTCGTTGAAGACTTTGCACTTGTATTCTCCACTGTGATCTGATCTGA
Source organism: Triplophysa dalaica (assembly GCF_015846415.1). Taxonomy (NCBI): domain Eukaryota; kingdom Metazoa; phylum Chordata; class Actinopteri; order Cypriniformes; family Nemacheilidae; genus Triplophysa; species Triplophysa dalaica. The sequence continues at coordinate 3,406,804 of NC_079543.1, forward strand.
TACTTCTGATCCTGTAGATGTTTCCAGATCCTATAGATGATTTTTCCTTAAACCAGGTGTGTGTATGAACAGGCGGGTTGGCATCACTGCTGCAGGTCAGATTCACTGAATCACCCTCCACTATGACACCAGAAGGACTCACAACCGCTAAAGTCTTCTCTGGAGGATCTAGAATAAGTGCAACATTCGTTTGAGAACATGCTACATTTTAGAAACATTCAGAATGACTGTAAATGTACTCACACATGACATTGAGACGATATTCAGGAGATATGAGATTGTGTCCTCGCACACTACAGCTATAGATGCCTGCATCCTCTCTTCTGACTGACCGCAGGACGAGTTTATCATTGTTCACGTCTGTTCTCTTACGTAATGACTTCATGTTTTTTAACCAAATGAATGTTGTTGCTTCAGTCAGTCTGCAGGTGGTTTTACATGTAAGAGTCACTGAATCTCCCTCTTTCACTTTCTTGGACGTCTCCACCTGCAGATCTTAAAACAAGAGTGTTCTTTAGGTAAACATCACTGCAACCAAAATAAAATGAGCTGGAATCAGAGACAATTCACAGAAACAGGGTAAAGATTACCAGTAACATTAAAAGTCAGTCCAGGTCTCCCAATCCATTTTCCGTTTGTTATATTAGTTGTGAATCTGAAAAAGTATGTGCGTGAATCTGTCTGTTTCACATGAGTCAGTCTGATGGTGCAGTTGTGCTCTTCGTCTCCCAGATATTGAATCCTCTGTCTGTATTCAGGGTCATTAAACAGATTTGGAGGTTCTCCTCCTGTTCCCATTGTTGTTTTGGTCCAGAACACATTCTTGACCTGATGTCCAGGAGGGTATGTATAAGTGCATGGGACTATTAAGGATGACCCCTCTAGTGCACAGATGTGTGAGGAGATGTAAGTCACAGCCCAACCACCATCACCACCACAACTCCCTGAAACACAACAATTGTATTTGGAACAGTGTTAACAGCAATTCTGAGACACGTAAAAATAAACAAAAAAAAATGAACAAATAATACGTAATTCTATAAATCCAATGAAACAGGTGTAAAAACATAATGGTGCATTGAGTATTGAAAGCTAAAACACAAACCCAACTTAATCTAACGTGAGTAATAAACGGCAATGACCCACCTGGAAACATAAGCAGAAGGATCAGAGGAAGGGGAGGAGCCATTCTAACAGACATCACTACAGCCACACCTACATGACAGGCGATTCACATTATAACAAAAATATAAAGCATTTTTACACTGACACAATACAATTTGGAAACCAGAGTTAACCATTTTTAGGCTGCCAAATGTTTAATAGTATTCAAATACTCTTAAACTATAGATCGTTTCATCGGACGCCCGCGTGCCTGACCCCCAGATAACTTCCGGTTTGTGTTTGGCTAGTGTCTAATTTAATTTTTGTTCATATTCATTTTTATTATTATATTTCTGTATTATAATAAGTCAAATAAAAAGTCAATAAGTCTATTGTAAGTGAGACACTTTCTGCTACCCATGGGTGGAATCAGCCATAATGTCACCAGATCCCTTGATGTACTCAGAGGATATGAGAAGCTTTACTTTCACAAAATCCAAAATATCCTGTTGGGCGGAGTTATCAAATGTCAGTGCAAAAATCGTTCAGGTCGAATAAAACTAAATATGTGACGAATTTCATACGTGTGCAGATATATGTGCATCGACCTATGAACCAACTTCATGTGCTCTTGAACAGGGGACATGAGAATCCCTTTGCCAAACCCATATGAGCACATTTGCCTAATGTCCGATGACTCTAATGTATGCCTAAACGTTCATCCAGACAGCAACGAAGGTTGTGTTATAAACTACTTATCAAATCAAAGTGCATATTGATACAAAAATGAGTCGAATGTAAATTTGGTCACACAACGAAAGACAAAAACAAAGCCATTTAATATGGTTAATACAGTGCATCGTATTGTCGGTTAAGCATTATGCAAAGTTCATGACGTCTTTTTATACAGGCTACCTTATCTATAGTCTTTTAGATTTTGATGTTTCAGATTTTAACAGCAGGAGTTTTCTTTGTAATCATCTAGGTTAAATAAATGTTTATCTCACAACTTTAACAACCCAATAGTTTACAATGATGCTCTTACCTGTTTCCCCTGGAAGCCAATGACAAACAATGAAGGACTGACAGACCACATATTTCTTTTGTTCAACTTCAACCTATGATCATTTGTGGTTAACACCTTTTATTTTAAGATGAGGTGACGCTGAGTGACTTTTTTCCTCACTCTGCAGCTAAGGGGGGCACAGGAAATGACAGCAAAACAACATGAAAGTATGCATATCTTGACAGAAGTATTTTGTCACACTACACGACAGTAAATAAGATTAGTAATACGACTAACATTACAAACATGACAACAGGTGAACTGTAATGAAAGCAATCATAACAGATAAGATTTTCTAAGATCTATAACCGATTAACTATTATAACACACTCATTGTGTATTGGTTGTCACTTGTCTTTTATTGTTTAATGTGTCTTCTCGCTTTTCATATGTGCAGCATGTTTCCTCTAAAGCCCAGAGGTGAAACTTTGAAGTCTTTCTATGATCTTAGGTGAGCAAGTCACAGGTTTCCCCGTCAGCTCTTAAAGCGACAGCAGCCTACCACCATTATGAGACTCGTGTGATCCAACACGGTTCATTCAAATCTTCAAAAATACATTGCAAAGAATGTCTTAAATAAATGTTATAAACTTATCGGTCTTCTCAAACACAACTAAATGTACCAGATCTACACAGTACTCAAAGATTTAAAAAATAAACCCTCACATACTGTGCAAGGGAGTGTCAAAAACATCATTCTGTCTCCAGCATCATATGTATGCAAAGTTTATACTGCAAGTGTGAGATATCAAGAAAATATCAAGTGTTTTACAATAATTGTAAAGTAAACATTTGTGATTTTATTATGCAGTCTAGCCATGAAACCAATTTACTTAATTTAACCTTTTTTAAATAAATGGCCTACGACTTCATTTAGTGCAGTTTATGTTTCATTTATTATTCTTGTGTATTAAATGAGTGCCATAGTCTCTCGAGTTGTTTTCTATGAAGTCTCGTAATGATGGGATGTGTCTGAAAGTGAAAGTCTCAGCTAGATGTGATAAGAGTGAAGGATTTTTTTTCCATAAATGAAGAACAATTTGTATTATACAAATAAGGGTACATAAACCATTACAAGACACAGAACTAAAAAAAAACTATACTGAAAAGCCTTTTACATAAAAAACGTGATAAAAGTGGATGCATGACTGAAGTCTTGCGCTGTCGCCCTCTGCTGGTGGTCAAGTAAAGCTGCACATCATTCTGTTGTCCTATGCATGTGCAAAACAATGGGATTATAAGGGTTTCTATTGTGCTTGTATCACGAAGCTGTTTTGATTTATTGAATTGAAAAGTTCCACAATGGAGTTTGTTTTAATTCATCGGATGATGTGTTTATGTGACCTTAATGCTACTGTAGATGACCGAGGAGTCTTCCACCAGTCCAGCATTAGATCTGCTCAAAAGAAATAACAAAATACATTTTAAAAAGCCAACACACACTTTGCATTGAAACTTACAGCTTCTCCTCAACAAGTTGAGCAACATGAGCTCATGTGTCTTACCTGGATGAAACGGCAGGATAGTGATTGCTAACATTTCCATAGTGAGATTCAGCATCTTCCTTATTGTTCTTTGTGTTTTGGTAGCGATGGACACTGGCGTACTGAACATCTTCATCATTTCCCGCAGTCTGATCTCTGTTGGATGCGCTGGGTCTATGATGAGCAATGCATGCGTACAAATCATTCTGTTTGACTTGCTTTGAAGCTGATGCGGTGAGATGTGCAGGTATCTGATCTGCCGCCGTCATGCTGACGTTTAACTGAGTAGACACACATGAGACAATGGATGGTTTCAAAGTAACAACACAAATAAATGTTATGTGGACTTCACTTAACTTAACTTCACTTAATCTTTATTTAATACAATAATTATACAATAAAATATATTGGCATTAACATAAATAAAGTAAAATATAAATAGTTATATAATTAGACACTGACCAAACACAGACCGGAAGTTAACTGCAGTCCAAGTCAGATGAAACGGTCACGGAAGTACTAATACAGTTTGTTTTTAATATAATGTTTCTGTGGCTCAACTATGTATTGCAATATTTCAACACAAATTTCACGGCTTTGATTCGCAGGGAACTGATAAACTATATAGCCTAGCTGGAATGCTTTTGCAATTCAAGTAAACTTGTCTGAAGGTGAAAGATGCCTTAGACTTGCCTGTTTTAATCTGTCACTGACTCCAGTATCCGTTGTTTTTCTCCTGGAGAGAAAACAAATAGGATTCACAATCCATGAGAACATACTTTACATTTACACAACATGATAACAGTTTATCCAAATTCTGTTATTATTCACATATTTGAGTTAAATATATATTGAACGTAAACAAAGATCATTTCAGAGTTTCGTCTTACCTTACGATTCTTATTAATACAATAACAACGCAGATGCAGATAAGTGCAGTTACGATTCCTGCAGTTATGTTCCAAACTTTACGTCCATCTGAGGAGGAATGAAGTCGATAATACCGCCATGAAGTATAGAAGATACAAACAGACTCATCTCAGAAAGATTTAAACATACCTGCAAATATAACAGACACAACTGCTGATCTCAGAGATCCATATCTATTCTGAGCCATACAGTAGAAGTTTCCATTCTGTTGAGTTATGAAACTCTGTCCAGATCCAACAGATGATGTTTGATTCTCTTTAAACCAACTGTAGATGTGAACAGGTGGATTTGATTCACTGCTGCAGGTCAGATTCACTGAATCACCCTCCACTATTACACCAGATGGACTGATGGACACCAAGCTGTTCTTTGGTGAATCTGATTTACATGAAAGGTAAAATATTATCTTGTTCGTTTATTAATTGTGAAGGAGAAATGAAGGGATCAACTCACATCTGACATTGAGCATGACAGCAGGGGAAGGCAGATCTTTATGTTCTCTTAGTGCACAGCTGTATTCTCCTGCATCATCACTGCTGACCGGCTGCAGAAACATTTCTTTTCTACTGAATGATTCTAATAAAGGGATTTTGTTTTTGTACCAGCTATATTTTGTGCTCTCTGAAAAGTTGCAGGTCGTTTTACAAAACAAAACTATTGAATTTCCCTCTACGACCTCTTCAGGAACCTCCACATTGAGTTCTGCAAAAACAGACATTGAGTTCATCTGTGTGTATTAATAACCGTCATTTATTTTAAAAGTGCCCGTACCTGTCACTTTGAGCTCAATTCCAGGATAGCCCAGATATTTTTCATGTTCTTTATCCGTCATGATCCTGACGCAGTACATTTTTTCATCTTCATTTGTCGCATTATATAGTGTGAGATTGAAGATTTGGTCGTCACTCAGAATGTATTTAACTCTGCCTTTATATTCTGGTTCTATAGACAGATCAGGCGTCTTCTTTTCTCGAACTGGATTTACAGTCCAGAATATCTCAGTTCGAGTGAGATAATCGGGTTGTGTGAAATTGCCGGACAAAATTATTGTAGAGCCCTTAAGGGCACATTTCATTTTGTTGAAGTAATTGACTGCCCATTTGTGGCTGCACATTCCTGAAAAACAAAAACAGATGTTGAATGAATGTGTGCTGGGTTTAGAAAATGTGTCGCATAGGGCAGAATTTGGATTTCAACTCACCTGGATTCACAAGCAGCATAATAATACAGAAAAGAGCAAACATTCTGTAAAAAATGATTAAAGTAAAAAAAATTAGGCACAGAAAAAGGGTGGAAAATAACTCCATGAAGAAATCATGAAATCATTTGCCCTTTATACTTTATATACAGCTGTGGAATAAAAATACAAAGCATTTCAAATTAGGTTTCAGTTTTTCTGAATTTACTATTATGTGTTAAGATAAAAAAAAAAATCGTTCTCTGGGCTACTAACAATATGTCTCCCTAATTTCAGCTAAAAATATTATTTCTATTTGCATTTATTCGCAGGAAATGAAAACTGGAGAAACAGGTGAAAATAACAGAAAAGATGTTCTGTATTTTTCATACCTCAAATACTGCAAAGAAAACAAGTTCCTATTCACGTTTAAGCAATAAACAGTAATATGTCTACATGTAGGCCTATTTAGAAAAAGTTGTCATTTTTCCCAGTTTTCATGTGTCTCATTATGTTGTCAGTCTTTCACATGGCTATTGGATGACTTTTGTCACTCCTGAGGTTTAATTTTGTTGAAATTCAACAGAAACTTGATTGGAACGACCACAATACATCTAGAAATGGTGATTAAACGAACATTCGGAATTGTCTCTTAATTTTTTCCACGGCTTTATATTCATAAATATAACAATATTTACTATTATGCAAAAATTTTGAAAGCTCACCTTGCTTTATTGTGGTCTCCTATGATCATACATGTATGTCCTGAAATGAGTGAAGAAGCAGATGTATTGTGTTCTGTGGAGACATCTGTCTGAAACATGTCACACACACATCCGGTGACTCTGTACTTCCTCTCTGAAGGCCAACACTCTTCCTCTGGCCACACAAGACAAATCTTCAGAACCAGACTATTCATTCTTATTTTCATAAATATGTATTCCACTGAGCGACTTCACAATCTTGCAGAATAACAAAGTAACAATTTAAAGGTGACTTTCACATAACATAGAAACGAAACGAAAGATAAAGAGCATTTCTAAAAATAAAAATATTTGTCCATCTTCCTCATTTATGGCAGATGTTGCAAGATTGGAGTGCGAGGTCTATAGAAGGTCAGAAATGTGACACAGTTACAGTTTCTCTTTGACCTGTCAGAATTACACGCATAAATAGACTAGACACGGATCAACAAAATTTATTACCAACAGTTTTTTTTACAGTGTACACATTTCTCTGACACTCTCCTGGTGCGGGTTATGGTGTATTCTGTGCAACTTTACACACAAATAAAAGGTCCTTTAAATTTTTCAGGGAGATGGTGGTCTAGTGGGTTAAACCACTGAACTTGTAAATCAAAGGTTGCTGGTTCGATCCCAGCAGCCACCACCAGTGTGTCCTTGAGCAAGACACTTTACTCCATGTTGCTCCAGGAGGATTGTCCCTGAAATAAGTGCACTGTAAGTCGCTTTGGATAAAAGCGTCTGCCAAATGACTAAATGTAAATGTAAATTATATTCAAATTGCATTTATAAAAGCATTAGAACAAAAAAATGCAACATTTCGTTACATAAGCAGAGATAATCAAGTCAATTTGGATTTTAATGAATGTAAATTACATGATATGCTAATAAAAATGCATATTCTAAAAAAACAGTTTAAAACAAAATCGATATTTATATTCGTTTTAAACCAAATTCATCCTGTAACCAAAATATGAAAATGTGAATGAAATTCATCAAACAAAATTCATAAGGGTCTACAACAGGAAAGCGAACTGTACAGCTCAAAAACAATATTATTAAAGTTAAAGAGACACACGAAATTGACAATTTACTCATCCTTAAGTCATTAAAAACCTGTAAGATTTTTGAAAAACGTTGATAAAGTAATTGTTAATTAACAGTGTTGGACCCAATTGAAATCAACTATACGGGAACAAAAACACCGAGACATTTCTCAAAATGTGTCTCTTATTCCACTGAAGAAAGAGTCATGTACAGGGTCTAAACGATATGAGGATGAATACGTCAATATTTTTTTTATTTTGGGGTGAATCCCCCTTTTAAAGCCTTGCTGTAGCTCAGTGGTAAGAGCATTGCGTTAACAACGCAAGGTTGTGGGTTTGATCCTAGGGGGTTGCAAATACCTATGTAAAATGTATTGGATAAAGCAATGTAAGTCGCTTTGGATAAAAGCGTCTGCCAAATGCATAAATATAAATGTAAATATAATAACAGATAAGACCAATCAATGCTGCAGGGTGTGTCATAAAATGTGTTACAAAGTGCATACAAGGGGATGTGTATGATCAGTTTTAATAATATAAAACTCCACTTCAGCCCATCCTACAGCACCTCACCACTTCGCCTCAGCTGTGCTTAATCAACCTGACACCTACAGGCAGGTACATATAACTACAAGAACACAGGTTGACAGAATTTCTTCAAAGTGCAAAATTGACCCACAGGCAGAGTGAACAGAAACGTGTCTTTTTCTTAGATTAAAGCATTCAAAAAATCCCTCCTTGAATCTTGCACAAATTTATAAATGTCTGTGAATCAAGTTATAACTTTCAACAATAAAAAAATTGTAGAGGTATTGAAAGAGAATATTTAACTGTCAACGTTATAATACGTTGGATCCTGAGCTTGAGAGACACTTGTTGGATCACCAGCGGTTTTAATCGTCTAGAGAACAGAGGAACAAAGATTAACATATAACAACCGAAACATCACATTATAAACAACAGTGGCAAGGCAAATGCTGTTAAATAACATACAGTATCATGCACTGTGTCGTAATCAGCACTTTTGGATGTGGGGTCAAGGGTCATGTATGCTGCCTCTGGTGCCACCATCTAAAGGCGACATAAAATAATTATAAACAAATCTGTGCATATATACGTGTGACCTGTTGATTATATAGCAGATTTCACACCTGTTCTTTGTTATTTTCTTCCTCTAATGTTGGCACTTTTTCTCTATGAAAAAAATTAAGTCATTAACACATATTAAACAGCAAATACTGTGTTAATAAGTCAATACCATTAAACTCTCACCTTCTGATAAACATCACTATGGCAACCATTAGAATGACAGATGTCATAACAACAGCCAGAACCACAGCAACTGTCAGCACATTCACAGCTGGAGTGTTTCCTTCACAAATGTGAGACAAGAAAATGGTCAAGGGCTGTTCCCAGACCAGTGATTTAACTCCGTTTTAACTCTAGTGGGTGTATGGATCAAACAACAGATGACTTTTTTACCTTTGACAGTGAGTAATACAGCAGGTGATCTCTGAGATCCATGTTTATTCTGAGCCACACAGTAAAACCATCCACTGAGACCGGAGCTAAAGTTAGTGATGGTGTAATACTGTCCATATTCTTCAGGTAAGGTTTTATTGTCCTTAAACCAGCTGTAGGTCCGAACAAGTGGATTTGATTCACTGCTGCAGGTCAGAGTCACTGAATCACCCTCCACTATTACACCAGAAGGGCTGATGGAGACTGAAGTTTTCTCAGGAGGATCTAAAGGAGACAAAGATATAAGCCTCGTTAACCTTCTAGTGTAAATTATCTATGACATAATCTCATACCTAAACATTGAACCTTTTTGAGAAAAAAAAGCCAGCAAAAAAATGTTAAATAACAAGTGCTAATCTAAATTCCATTTAGGCCAAAATAACACCGCCCACAGTCACAATAATTTAAAGGAGGAAGTGAGGGGAAAATAAGGGCCTCGTAACATCTTAAAAACTGATTTATGAAATCCTACCCAAACCTCCAATATTACATCACATTCATTATGTCAAGCTTCCTTCTGTTTTCCACTGAAAATGAATACGCACACATTTCAACCTAAAAACTCCATTTATAAAGAGTCAGAAATCTGAGGTCGCAGTGGAGTTGTTTCAACGGAAACACAAATGTTAAATACATCGGTGACTTTGAATCTTGCTGCTTCTCATGGGTCTCATGACTAGATATCTATTCCCGTTTCGTCATAAGACACAGATACTGTATTGTTTTCCAATGACCTGACTAGTATGTTTGTTGACGTATGACATCATAACAACTGCGGAAAGTTTTGCTTAATAAGGACACTTTGGGCCCTATCTTGCACCCAGCGCAATTGACTTTGTACACCGACGCATGTTTCATTCCTACTTTGCACCCGCGCAAAGCGCGCTTTTCCCTCCACAGAAGCACGTCGCTAAACTAGTGAATGAACTTGCGCTCCCTGGGCGGTTCAGCGCAAAAAAGGAGGCGTGTTCCGGCGCAAACAATCCCTGGTGCTATTTTGCTGTTCCATTAAACAATTGCGCCACTGACCAGAAAAAAGCTAGTCTAAAGTCAGTGGCGCGTTGCGCGTTGTTCATTATGCTATTTTAAGGGCGCATGCTTGACCATAATGTATAGCGTGCACAACGCGCATACACTTTGCTCATGTAATCTACACAGATGCAACAGTTATTTTTGCAAATCATAAATTGTTACACTAAAAAAATATTAACACATGAGATGACGGAATTCATTGTGGTGTGCCACGAAGATGTGAAAAAATAGGCATAAATCTAGCTTACAAATTATTCAGGCTAATTGTAGTAATTAAGGATCAGACCTGTTTGCCCAATAGTGGCAATAAGACATATATGTATATAAGGACATCTGACAAATTGGTTTGTCCGTCAAGAACCAGGAAAAAAAATCGACTGAAAAACTGAAAAAATTGAAAGACTGAAAAAAAAGACTGTGAAATCACCTTTACCATAATGTAAGTACATTAAAAACCTTAGTCTTCAACTTACCAGTTAAGTTGAGCGTGCTCATATTTTTGCGCCTGGTAAATACGCCATAATAATAGCAATCCATAATGGAACTTGCGCACCTGCTTTTAAAGGGAATGTTGGATGACGCTCTGATTGGTTTATTTCACGTTACGCCCAAACCACACCTATGAATAATGAAGCTACTTCAGACCAACCCATTTTAGATTTGCGCCGGGCGCAACAGCCATTTATCCCGCCGGGAAAATAGCAACAGCGCCGAGACCCGCCCACAAAGTTACTTGCGCTTCGCGCTTTGACACTTGCGTTTCAGATCGTTAAAATAGGGCCCTTTATCTACAAGGAATGCCTTTCTTGATACTTCACTTAAATGTCCCTCCAACGCATATTAAAAAATCTCAGCCTAAACAGTAGACCATACTGGAATTTGTCTAGAATTTGTTGTCAATGGATGAAAACATAGAGAAAAACACATTTGCTTCTTATAAAAGTCAGAACAAAACACAACTTTCCAAATAGCGCACCCTGTGTTCAGCAGGGGAAAAACAGAGCATAACGTGACCAAGGTTAATAATAAATCAGTGTACTTACATCTTACATTTAGATTATAAGGGGAAGAGGACAGATGTTCGTATCCTCTTATAGCACATCTATAGAATCCTGAATCGTGACGACTGACTGACAGCAGGCGAAACTGTTTGACTGTACATCTTCCTTCAGTTAATCGCTGCCCATTTCTGTACCAGATGAATGTTGTTTCTTTAGTCAGTCTGCAGGTGGTTTTACATGTAAGAGTGACTGAATCTCCCTCTTTCACTCTCTGTTGTGTCTCCACCTGGAGATCTACAGCACCACAAACAACTTACAGTCAATAATAGCGTAAACATAAGGAGGGTAAATCAAGCATCCAGAAATTCTTACCCGTGACATCAAGTTGAGCTCCAGGAAACCCTTTCATTATTACATGTTTGCTTCTTACAATGCTGCAGTAGTAGATCTGTTCATCAGATTCTGTCACATTTGTCAAAGTGATGATGTGAGTGTCTTTAGTCTCACTGTGACACTCAATCCTGTTAAAACAGAGTTCAGGCATTCCTCTAGCAGTATTGTGCCATGAGACTTCTTTCATCGCATCATCAGTATCATGTCTTAGAGTACATGATATTTTTACACTTGAGCCCTTCAATGCACAAACATATGGAGGACTGTAAAATGCCTGAACAGAGTATTGACCATCAACCCCTGCACACAGAAGAAAAACATTGGAGAAAGTCCTTTACATTTAAAACAATTTACACTACAGAATTCTGACATTATGAACTCACCTGCAGTCTTGAGAAGTAATACAAATGAAAGAAACGTGTTGAATGTCACCATAGTAGTGCCGTCATAAAACAAAACTATTCAATTATTAATATTCAATAAACCAACAATCAGCTCAAAACTCCATGAGCTGGTTTGTGTCTTACTGTGCTATGAATCAAGTGACTAGTGTCTTAATAAGATATAACATCCTCAGCTTGACTTTAACCACAATGAACACTTCACTTCCCCCTTCCCCAGTATTTCTCGATAAGGAAAAGACCATGAAACAATACTTGCCAGACAGTTAAATTGTTTATGACAAGTAAATTATCATCCACAGCACAATTGAAACTTGTGTGTACAGTATTTTTTATTTTATTACAAGGATCTTACTCAGAGGATGTCAACCATAGTGAAAAACAGGAATATAAGACCCTGTTAACAGAACATACTTTTATTTTGACCCGTCATTGTCATCTTGCTCTTTTTTGACACTGTTTCTCACAACATAAATTATGTCTATTCATATCTTCCGACTAGCACAGAATTTGATTATTAATCCCCTTCAAGAAACAGGCATTCATCTTAAATATTATTGCATACTTTGTATCTTCGAAGAGTCTTCGAGAGTTTGGTCACATTTATAAAAGACAGATACAGCTGTACGATTATTTCCGAAAATAGGTGAGCCATGAACGCGTTTCAGGGGATGGGGGGCGGGACTACAGAACAAGCAGACAATACATGGTCGCATTTTCCATGCATAACTGTTGAATCCATATCTATTGTTAATTCACTATAAGTTCATGTTGTTCACATAATGTACGTAGTTGCCGATTGCCAACAAAACACAGACATTTGACTCTGTTTCACTTACCGCGTGCGGTTCATGACCGGCATCTTCTAGCGCTGGGGCCGCTCCATCTATCAGTTTCCAACGATCTTAAAAAAATCTACCGTTCCAATCTCGTTATATCCACCATTTATATATCATGCAAGAGGGCGTGCTCTTCCATCGCATTTTCGCAGGTTGACGTGTGGACCTGCTCCTCCATCTCATTCTCATGGGTTGACGAGTGGGCGTGCTCTTCCATGTCACTCTTGCAGGTTGTCTTGTGGGCATGCTCTTCCATCTCATTCTCGCGGGTTGACAAGTGGGCGTGCTCTTCCATCTCACTCTCGCGGGTTGACGTGTGGCCGTGCTCTTCCATCTCATTCTAGCAGGTTGACGAGTGGGCGTGCTCTTCCCCCTCACTCTCGCAAGTTGAAAATTGTACAATTTTTAGATTAGATTCAACTTTATTGTCATTACACATATACAAGTACAGTGTAACGAAATGTAGTTTAGGTCTAACCAGAAGTGCAAACAGCAAGTGCAGGATATACAGTGTGAATAAATACAGAATACAAGATTAGGAAAATACTATAAAATGGGCTAGACTATGAAAATATAAACAGAAGGATATATACTGTGAACATTAATGTACAGGTGGTTATGAACAGATAACAATATAGACTATACAATAGTGCAAGTGACTTGAGTGTGCATTGATTATAGACATTAGCTATTAAAGTTACAGTGCAGTAGATGAGTTGATGCGGTTATTAAAGGTACAGTGCAGTACATGAGTTATTGAAGTTATAGTGCAATACATAAGTAGATGCAGTTATACATTTACAGTGCAGTAGATGAGTTAGTGCAGTTATTGAGGTTACAGTGCAGTAGATGAGTTAATGCAGTTATTGAAGTTACAGTGCAGTAGATGCGTTAATGCGGTTATTAAGGTCACAGTGCAGTAGATGAGTTAATGCAGTTATTGAAGTTATTGTGCAATAGATGAGTAGATGCAGTTAGTTATGCAATAGATGCAGTAATGCAATAGATGAGAGTGACAGTGTAAGAAGAGTTGTTTCGTAAGGGAAATTAGAAAATGTTTAGCGGTTGTGTTCACCATACATCAAATTTCAGACAATTTAACAAAAACAGATTTAAAAAAAACATATACTTTGGGGAAACCAGAAAAGCTCAAATGCTAACACGCTTCCGGGGTTTCAAAACGAAAATACATCATGCAGCACTCTCTTACCGTGGAGCCTTCACTATATAGCTCGCATTATGCCACCAAATGGGCAACAGCAAAATAGCTCCAACAAAATGAATTATTTTAAACAACTTTAATGTATACTCGCCCTTATGTCATTTCAAACCCATATTATTGAACACCAAAGATATTCTGAGGAACGTCGATAACCAAACAATATTGAACCCCACTAGCCGCGATTAAAAACTTTGTGTTCCCCAGAAGAAAAAGTCATAGACAAGTTTTGAAGAACATACAGTACAAGTGAATAAATTAATTTTTATTTTAGGTGAAATATTCCTTTAAAAGCCTTTAAAGAAATCTCTTTCTCAGACACAAAAATTCAAGAAACAAAAAAATATAGTATTTTTAGTGTTGATGTGACATGAACAATACTCAATGACCAATTAGACCACTGTAACCAGACCACAACCATAAAAGCAATTGTAAGTAACTAAAAACGAAAATCCTGTCTTTTGTTTGAAAAGTACGATCTCTTTAAATGCTGAGCCTCAGGGTTCCTCCCTGGATATCCTCAGATTATAGAAAGTGAAAAATACACATGTATTTCATCCTCTAGTCTGACAGGATCCAGATCAAGGTTGCCAGTAGTGACGGAAAACCCGGCAATCTTTCCTCCAAGATGTATGTGGGTACGACGATGGTTGCTCGAGATGATTCCGCTCGAGTTCGTCCAGTTTTGCACAGGAACGTCAGTTCTGAATGCAAAATGGAAGACGCCAGCATCACTGTCTCCTCAGAACCAGCGAGCAGTTTCCCCCGTCATCACAGATAGATGGCGGAAACTCCAAACGACCTTCAAATAAGGGGTCTTAAAAGATCGGTGATCACTGATAGAGCCATTCCCCTGTGTGCAAGCGCTCAGATTTAGGGCTACTGTATCTGCAGGGTCTAGAGCCGTGGATTGTCGGACGACACATATCTTGCTGATAATATGAACCTCATGGTGTTGACTTATCAAACCTGAACACAGAGTCAGTGGTTCTTTTGCCATGGGAAGCTTAAATAATAAACAAAATGTGTTAACTTCTCCGAAGATTTAAAGGGATGGTTTGTACAAAAATGAACATTTTGTCAATATTTAAATCAAATCTGTTTATCTGTGGAACACGGAAGTTGATATTTTGAGGAAATGTCATTGTGTTCATTAGGGTTGGGTACCAAAACCCGGTCCAGTTTCATACGGGATATTTAGGTACGGATCAAAACGCATATTTTGGTGCCTCATTTCAAGCCACTTAAATGCTGACTAAGCCGTTGATTGAAACATGTGCCATCAAGTGAACGAAAGTCGAAAAGCTCTGATAACACAAATCCAAAACATCTTATATAATGGACGGTTAAACGGATCGCGAGTGACCTGGATTCAGGCCGTTTCAGTGCGCGCTTCCCCTCCCTCCATCTCGACGAGTTCAGCATTCATCGGTCTTTAACTTCAACAGCTGCAGTTTTAAATTGAAACTTATGTTCGAGACATCAATTAAATACGTAGTAAAAAGTAGTGTTTTGCCTTTTAATGCAATTTGATTGGATGTATAAAACCAGCAGCAGGCAGCAGACTGACAGTTGAAGGGGAGGAGTTAACGGATGCTCCGCCCAAGCCATCCAACACACTCATTTAATATTGTAATTACAGGAAAGAAGTGCATTTTCTGATTTTAACTAACGATTATGAGTGATATTTAAAAAGAGAATGACCCACATTGATAAAGTTTTTACAATAAACGCTGCAATATTTAATGAAAAAATAGGCATTGTACTTTCTATTCACTGCAACATTAATCTGTTGTTATATTCTCCGCAATTTCTGCCCATATTTCATACAACTATGGTGAGCATTTAGTTGTTGCTGGAGGGTAAAAAATGTCAACAGTAAACACTTTAACATCTTTCTAGCAATGTTGGTGTCCATCTGAAGAAATAAACCATATATGGTGTTACTACAAGAAAGTGGTAACAGTTAAATTACTGTAAACACAAAGCCATAGTTTTAACCGTATTATGTACAGTAAAAAAACATGGTTACTACACTTTAACTGTAATAAAACTATGGTTCATTTCAGGCATCAATAAGATTAATGCATCGTTGGCAAGTTTGTAAAGAATAAACCCAGCATGCAGCATGCATCCCAACATCTAAGAATGCTTTTTATATCCAGTGCATTAGATAACACACACAACCATATCATTTGAAAACAAATCCGGGTTTAAAGTGGTCTATCCTCACTCCTAAAAAACAGTTGTGTTGTTATTTCGTTGGCTTATTAAAAAAATATGTATCTTGCATACTGCACACTGCCAACTAGGCTAGAAAGTTAAAACAGACTGTCGTGAAAAGAAGACGAGGAACAGAAGACCTTAAAAACCAGAAACTTGCATAAACAAACACTAAAATGAAACAAAACAAGATCATGTAAAGGCATTCCCAAATCCGGTAGACCATCTGTTGTTTTGCGCGCGCGCACGGACGCACGCTGTCGCCCCTCAGGCTTCCGTCCTCCCTCACTTTGGTCAGTCAGTCAGTCAGTCGTAATGTCTAATAATAACTCCAGCAGCAGTAATGTGGTCACGGCACAGAAAATCGTCAAACAGCTCAGACTGGAGGCCAAAATACGACGAATTCACGTAAGTTTGTAAACTTTTGCCGCAACATAAAAAAGGACGTTTTTATACTCAAGCGAAACCGGACAGATGAACTCTTGTTACTTTTGCTAATGCTAACGCTAACAAGTGGATGAAGTGTTTTAAAGTGCGCTTTTATAATGTTCAAATACTCGTCTATGGGTATAATATTCATTTGACTGTTTATCTTATTCTCAAGTGTAAATTACGTTTTTTTTAATAGTTTTAAGGGTCAGAAAGGTATTTGGGTGTAAACCTAATGCAACGGTTGGGTTTTGTTTTTCTTAGTTATTAATAATGCAAATCTTTGCAAATGGAGCAGAAGGCGGTACAGGGAATCGTCATTGTTCTCGATGGTTCACCATTGTTCCCAGTTCTCATAGTGTGTCCCAAACAAATAAAATAAAACTCTTTATGTTATATTAACATCTTTTTAAAGGTTTTATCATAATCAACCAGATATTATTTAAAAAGTAGACTAAACATCAGCCCTTACTAAAATTAACTATGGTTTTACGCAACAGTAACCATGACCATGATCTTTGTAGCAAATTGTTATAAAAAAAACATTTTTTTTTTTTCTAGCAGTGACTGTTTTCCTCACAATCCTAAAACGATTAAAATAAATGTATGTTAAAACCGTGTTTTTACAACAACAACCATAATTTTGCTATGGTATTTGAAGTTAAGTCATATCGACCCCACATTTACCATTGTCTGACAAAATCTATATTTTTGATGGCGAATAGTCCATGAAAAAATAGATGTAAGTGTACTTTTACTATGATAAAACATGGGTTTCATAAGGGATAACCTGAAGTATCTTCATGGATCTTTCAACTAAATTCAGCACACACAGCCCTCAGTTAATGTTGTTTAATATGACAGCTCATGGGTTAAATGTCTCCAGGTCTCTCAAGCTGCTACGGACCTGAAGAACTTCTGCCTCCAGAATGCACATAAAGACCCACTGCTGATGGGGGTGCCATCCAGCGACAACCCTTTCAGACCTCCAACCTCCTGCAGGTTGCTTTAGGGTATGACATGCTGCTGTCTCCTCATCTTTTTTAAGAGAGTTGTTCTTATAGGTTCTCATCTTTATTCTCATTTTGTGATTTCAGAGCTGTTGAAGATGTTGCAGTTGCGGAAACGTTTGCTAACTTCACACTACCCCGTCAAGACATCCTGGAGCACTACAGAAACACACACACAATACATTGGTTAGCATTAAAGCGCACCTTGCTGTGTTTGTCTTAAAAACACACTCACTTTATCTCTGCAGAGCTGATAGTTTGTGTTGCCGTTTTATTTTGTGTGAACTGTTACTCACTTTGGCTATACTGAATAATTACGTTATGACAGATTGTATCACATAATATTTTGTTGTTGTCCTATTTGGTGTAATGCAAAAAACATGTGAAAATACAAAAACACTACATGCACATTGGAAAGAATATAAATAAGAAACATTGTTTTTCTATCAAAAATAGGATGTACTTAGTTTAGTTTTTATACTAATTTATAGATGGTATTTAAGCCGCAGAATTAGGTTTGCCCTGAGATTCTAAATGGCTGTCTGTTGAAAAAACTAGTTACATGTGAACTTCATATTTCTCATTGTCTTTTACTTAGCTTACTTTTAAAATAAAAGCATGCTTGACTGAAGATTTATCTGTGCCTTTACAACTTTTTGTAAGATTTGAAATAAAAAATACTTTTGTCTCTATCACCAACTGAATCCTTGTAATATCACAGTCACGTACTCCTCTTTACAAATTAAAAACAAATGAGTAAGGAAACGGTTTTCATGACTGATTGTTTGTGTACTTTTCCATGAACTGATTTTAACATCTTTTAACAAAAAATGCCAATTTACTTTCAATATTTTGCTACACAAAATAAAACGTGTAACTTATTTACTTCAAAGTGTTGAAAAACATCTGCAAGATTAGTGCTCACAGGTGATCTTAAGTAGACTGAAACTGTCGATCACTGATGAGATGATTAAGGCAAACCTGTAGATGACAGATAAGGAGATGATTGAATGAAACAGAAATCATTAGAGACTTCACTTCATTCAGTCTGAGAAATTCTCTTTGCTCTGGTACTTTTACTTTTGTGATTTTAGCATCTGCTGGACTTATGGCACACAGGCAGAGATCACCAACATCACAAACGAGACCTCAGGACAACTCGGGTAACAGAGATGACACACAGACTGTTGACTTTTATTAGTAACTCTATACTAAACTCAATCTAGTAAGAGTTTACTTCTATTATTTTGTGAACAACAACATAATTTTTGTCTTTTTGAATGAGATCCCACTTCTGACTGCAGATTCTGTAGCCATCTTTAAGAATCGTCTGAAACCATATCTATATCTATCAACACCTGATCGATTAGTACTGATTCTATTTCTTTTCCACTCTTTCTATCCTTAAAAAATCCTTTGCTTTGTTTACTGTGCTAATGTTGTTCCAATTCCTTCTATTGTTTACCTCATTTATGAGTTGCTTTGGATAAAAGTGTCTGCTAAATGTAAATGAGAATTAAATTTTTCAGGACATTTATTAGTACTTCGGTCTCGATGAGTAGCTTGTATAAATTGTAAATCTGTTTACTGTCACAAATCCACAAGACGTGTTGATGCAGTCTGTCTATCTCTCTCAGCGTGGTTGAACTCTCTCATTATGCCCCTACATCCCGATGAAACCCCTCAAAGTTTCTCACACAGGATCTTCAAAGAGCAGAACGACCAGACAACATCATTGCAGGTCCAAAAAGCATGGTTTATATGGTTATAAAACTTGTATGTGACTCTGTGGGAGACATAGAAATATATTTTACAAAAATGTCTGCGTTTAACCCTTTGCCACAATTTCACCCCTCATCGAAGCCCCTTTACAACTATTTTTACAGGAGCAACTTACAGAAAAGGATCTCCACATTTCCAGACTGCATGACGCACTGACCTCTGAAAGGGAAAAGGTACAAATCTGTCAATCATGATTGGTCTCTTATTAAAGTCATGTGTGCTATATGCACTAACTTTCTTTTCCTGTCAGTGTGCAATGCTGCAGAGTCGCTGTAACCAGCAGATGATGGAGCAGAAGCGAAGGGAACAGCACATCCATCGCATGAGAGAGAAACTCTCACAGCTCACAGACAGACAGAAATATCACAGTGCCTGTGAGATTTCATTTTCCATGAACATTCACTTTTTACTGATACAAAACAATTTATTCTCTTCTTTATCTGTTCAAAGCCATGGAGGTTTTAAATGTGTTGCCAAAGCGGCCGGGACGGGGAGGAGCTGCCTTTAAGACCGCAAAGGCTGATGGGAGGATGGAAGATGCGCTACGGTTGCAGTTGGATCGGCGAGAAGCCGAGCTCAGAGAAGCCATGAGACTACGGCACGGCTTAACCACACTACTGCACATGCTCCGAAAAGATATGGCACAGGTGAGATTTTGTCACTTGTGCATTTTTTGGGACAAGTGTCTTATTAAAATAAAAATGGACAAATATTGTCAGTATTATCCTTTTTTTTCATTTATAAACTGCTCTGACTTTTTCCCTTTACCTAGACTCTACAGGACAATAACATTTCAGAAGCAGAGGATGCTTTCGATGACAAGGTGCTGCTCCAGTCAGAGCAGTGTCTCGGGGATCATGTGACAGGGGGTGTGGTGCAGGAGTGGACGCGTGTGCAAAAACGATTAAGGGCGATGCTGTCGCAAGGTAAGAACTGTACTGATTTGGCTAAGCTTGCATGGGGAATATCTGAAAATGTGGTCCTCAATTAAATTTGAATGACACCCATGTGTATTCTTTAGATCCTGTTGCTAAAGGCACAGATCAGGAGAAGCTTCTTGCTCAGCTTGAGGCAGAGGTGGAGCAGAGCGGCCAACTGATCCGAGTACAGCAACAGTTACTGCAGGTCAAACACACACACTTTGACACACAGGAGTCGATGGTTCATGTTCATGGATGGCTGTATGTTGTTTTTTTTTCACCCCAGGACAGTGTAACTCCACCCCTTCCTGTTGCACTAATGGACTGCTACTACCTGGAGGAGTGGGAGCGGCTGCAGGACAGATGGGAGGAGCTTAAGAGGCAGAGGCGGAGCTTCCGGCGAGAGAGACAGGCCTTTACTGACGCTGCTATCCGATTGGGTCATGAGGTGGGGAAAAGTTTGTGGTTTTAAGTGTGGGATGTTCTGCGCATTAAAAAAAATTACAAGACGTCCAAACTCATTTTGTAATGTTTAGCACAGGATCCGTTTGATTCAGACCCTCAGAATGATTCATCACCTGTTAGTATCGGCTTTGTATTTGTGTGTTTGTAGAGATGTGAGTTTGAACAGCAGAAGGCTTCGCTCCTCAAGACGGATTTCTTGAGCATTTCCCCTGTACAGAGACATTCCCAGTGGAATAGGAGAGAGAGCACAGCACTCAGTGAACTGCGTACATACATACACTCACACATGTGCACTTATACAGCACTATAATATAAAAACATAACAATAAGTGTGTGTGTGTGTGTTAGGAGCCGTGGTTCCGGATCACCTGTGTTTATCTCCATGCGCTCCCTGCACACCATCTTCTGAAGTGTCAGAGGTCACAGTGTGGTCCCGACAGCAAAGGGTCATGACCCCTAACACCCCTGAGCTTTACTCTGCTCTTAAACTGCCCTACTTCAGGTCAGATATCTCTTAACCTGACACAAAACATCCAAAAGATGTCTGCGTTTACTGCTAAATGCAGGTTAAACTGGGTTAAAAACACTCAACGGTGATGGGACAACTGGGAAGGTGTGCTTGTTGCTTATACTAAACCGCTGTTCTTGAGGTCTTCCAGAATGAATGGCTTGTTTAAATGAAAAGTGACTGAATCTTCTTTCTCAGATCAGAGCGAACTCCTCAGTTTGACAGTTGGGGGGACGGGAACGAGAGAGACGTCACGCCTAATAAACTCAACATGGACTGGCCTTTTTAGTTGACATTGTTTTAGGATTCATTTATGCTGTCATTTCCAAAATAGGTTCTTGAATAAATATTTTTTATAAATATTAAAATAATAAAAATTTCATTTACTGATTTGCAGTCTGAAAACAGTGTGAAACATATATAAATGACATGTAGAATGCTATCCACAGTTTCTGTAGTCACCATGAGAAATATTTGCTTATTGAAAGCAAATGCATCAATTTTTACATTTTATTAAAGTTTTCCAGAACTATGATGTTGTCATGATAACATACTTTTCAAGTTTGTCATTTTATTTTTTAAGTACTGTAAATCTTAGAACAGGCCATATTGTTTTAATAGTTTGCTTTGTGATGTTAAACCAGCTAAATTAATGAAATACTTCAATGTTTATATGAGAGCCAGAAATTGCACCTGTTTCGCAGCGAGCACATCCTGTGCTTAATTGGTTTGTGACGCGCTGACGCGTGCCCGCCCCTATAACCCAAGCGCGTTCCGCGTGTGCGCCTTGTTTTGGTGGCTCTCGGCCAAAGTTTGCACTTACGATATGGCCTTCTCTCTGCTCCGCTACATCATATCGGTTCATGGGTCGATGGAGTCCAGAAATCCGTACTTTCAGCCATGGAGAGATTACATGGGCCTGGCGGACATGGTCAAAGCCATGCAGCGCGCACCGGCGCTTTCAGACTATTCAGAGGGACGGGAAAGTCACAGCGAGGATGACAAGAACGAACACGCCGCCGCCGTGAAGACTCCGGCTTGTCCGACGCGTGCGCGCGCGGCTCCTGTAAAGGAGAGGAAGAACGCGGAGCCCGTCGGCAGCAAGTCCGAGAGAAAGTTCTGCAGCTTCTGCAAACACAACGGCGAGTCGGAGATGGTGTTCACCTCGCATCATTTAAAAGACCGTAATGGAGACGTGGTGTGCCCGTATTTGAAGCAGTACGTGTGTCCCCAGTGCGGTGCCACGGGAGCCAAAGCGCACACCAAGAGATTCTGCCCATTCGTGGATGAAACCTACAGCTCCGTGTACGCCAAATCTTCGTGGTGAAAAACAACTGGACAGAAATCACTCTTAACTATTTGACATGACCGTTTTAATGTTTGCGTTTATATTTTAATTGTTTATTTTATCCGGGACACCGGCTTGTGTCCGAGTTTGTATGCATGTTTACTCACGGTTTGATTTTTATTGCACGTTGTCACATTTCTTCTTATCTTATCTGTGTGTAAAGTGTGTGTTTTATATGGGTGTTTTTCTATTAACCTTTTTAAACAAGCTTGTACACAAGCCAGTGAACCTACTTGATATATTGGTACTTAAATTATGAGCCTCTGTGGTGCATTTAAAAAAAAGACGTTTTATGTGAAATGTGTTGTGATGCTGTTTGTTTTGCAGCAGTGACAAAAAAACAAAACAAAGATCTCGCATTTAGCTTCTAAACATTTTACTTTCTCGGGACCAGAAGTCTGACAGAAACAGTCTGAACGTATGGTGGAGAAACTAAACAGACAAACAGGTTGGACATATTTATGCTTTGAAGTTTGAGGCCTAAGGTTACGACCCCTTGGCCAAGAGGTCATCCACTGCGATTGATGTAATGTTTACATTTTCTGAAAACTGATTTGACAAGTCTCTAAATTGTAAGCAAAAAACAACAAATGGATTTAGTTTAAATTGAAATGTTCACTGAACATCAAACTATCTGCAGACTGTTACAACGTGTTATTTCAAAGCAATTTTTTCAAAAATCCATGCAAATATTTAATCGTATGTTTCACAATCATTGAATAACAAAATTGTCTCTGCGCCCAATGGATCCTGCGTCTGTTGCACATTGTGACATTTTGTATGTTACAATAATATTTAAGTGTGAATACTTTTGTTTTTACAAATACACGCTCTTTTTGTATTCGTGGCAAAGATCTTGAAGAATCAGAACTGATTTCAGAGAGTCAAGATCTTTGATATGTCCACCCCCCAACCCTGTGGCTTCGTCAGATTCCTTGAAAAAAACTGGACCTGCTTTGTTCCAATTCTTCCTATTTGGCTAAAATAAATGTATACTTTTAATGTTCTTGTCGTCTTTATTTCTAAACCCTTATGCAGTCTTCGGAGTCTTTTTGACCGGCAAATGTTGTTTACTAAAATGTGTTTTTTTATCTTTGTCCAAACGGCATGACTTTGTAAAGTGGTCAACACTTTCTAAATCTACAAATAAAAAATAATTGGAATTATATCTTGCTTGTATATAACTAACATAACACCAGAGAAAGCGGGGGTCTCTGGAGACCCCACTTATAAAAAATCTAAATCAGAAACAACACCGATTACACATAGACAGGAAGAAAGTGGCGCACTTCCAATCCAAAAAACATCCACATTTCAAAATGATCATGCTCACACGCGCACAGAGAGAGAGAGATGAAAGGATGAGACACAACAATATAGCACAGACACACCATTCTCTTACAGTTGGTAACTGTTGTTTAGATTACATTTGTAGAATTATATGAAAAACAGATGATTGAAAGAAATCATAAACTCTAAAGACTGCAACTTTTCTTTTTGTAACAATTTGTTCAGGTTTGATTCTAATCATAATGTAACTTTATTGAAAAACTGATTGTGATTTCATTATATGTATGAATAATATTAATCCAATCCACAATATGAATTCATCTTAAAAAAATAGTGAAACGATATATTTCAGTTGATCTAATAGCTCTGCAGCACTTTACTTGTAAAAATTGATCATTTTTTACTTTTATACCTGCATTTTCCAAAAGATGTGCAAAATCTTACATTAAATGTCAAATTATCAATTTTATCCTCACGAATGAAAGTTAGAAATGTGGGTCTTTTATTAAGTGTCTTTTACATAAAAAAGCTGTTTTTGCATTTGTATTTATTCATTTATATATTTTTTTAAAACCATAAATCCTCCAAAAACTGCAAAAAGGAGGAATAAAAACATAAGTAAACAGAGTAAAATTATTTGTTAAAAAACATTATTTTTTTTGCCTGGGATCTCTAGAGAACCCAAAGACCATGAGTGTAAACGAAGACCGCATTAGGGTTAATTGTATTCGCTTTACATCACATCGTTTGCATTGAGTGCATCTCCAATGTTTACCAGCAGGTGGGGCTGCAGGTCAGGATAAAGTTTACAAACTTCCCACCTAATGCACTCAAACCATATGTGTAAATGGACAAGAGGTGTCAACACTGTTGACTCAACATCATAAGACCCAAGCACTATATTAAGGAATATTGTTAATAGTTTTGATGGAAAATAGTTGTGGTTTGCAATGGAAACCATTACAATTTTAAACAGATTTTTGTTAGCAGGGACACGAACGCGAAACATCAAAAACTATATTGATCATATTAAACTATTTTCTGACAGAAAACCATCACATATTGTAAAAGATCATCTAAAAAATCTAAACCCAGACAACTAGAGATTGAACTACAAGTCCCGTTTCCGTCTGCCGTAAAGCGCGAGGCGCTGCTGTTGCTATGGGAAACTGGGCGAAAAGCAGGAAGTGCTGATTCTCCATTGACAGTTGTGCATGTCTGTTTTTACCACAGGATTTTTGACACTCTGGTATCAAAACTTCAAGACTTATATCATTTTCTTCTCAACGAA
Source organism: Triplophysa dalaica (assembly GCF_015846415.1). Lineage (NCBI taxonomy): Eukaryota > Metazoa > Chordata > Actinopteri > Cypriniformes > Nemacheilidae > Triplophysa > Triplophysa dalaica. The sequence goes on from NC_079543.1 coordinate 3,432,026, forward strand.
ACGGAGATTGCTCACGTAAACCGCGCTCGGATGAACGTATGATCGAGGTATTCACGTTACTTTCAGATGATGGGCAAATAAATACTAGCTTTCTTGCTAACTAGCACTTAACTGAATTAGTTGTGTGGGTTTTGGTTTCTATAAAGGGTTATTTATGAGTCGTGCACTTTATTTCCAGAGAACCATTTAATGTGATTTTTGTCAACCAAAAAAAAGGTGAATGGTCACATGTTTGCTTTCTGTCAGGTTAGTAATGTTTTTTGAAAGGCTTTTGAAACGGATCGCTACCAGTGAATGAAAAGTTGAGGAGGTTGTTGTCAAGTAATGTTCAATTAAATTCACGTTGAGATTTTTAAGAGCTGTATATCGTTTATGCTCGTCATTATTCACGCAGTGAACTAGGAATGCGTCATGACGTCACTCACTTTCCAGTCTGGTTGGTTGTGCTCCCATTGAAGGATTGATCCTTATAAAATAGTTGCATTATAAACAAATCAGTCTTGTTCTTGTTTTAGGTTTGAGGGAGCTGTGAAGAAGATGAGTCGAAGCCGGAACCCTCCGCAGAAGGGACAGGGGGCCGCCAGGGCCAAACAGGTAAATGCATTGTACTGTGTCCAAACTGCTTTGTCAAAGTTGACATCGATTAGGTTTGAGATCAATATTAAAAATCAACTCTATCATTTTTTTAATAATATTTGTCCTCATTATTCTTTCAAAATGTCAGATGGGGCTCCTGTTGGATTTGGCTCCTGATGGTGGGCTGGATGACTCTGGAGGAAATGAGGAGGAGCTAGAGGCGGAGCTTCTGGCCCTGGTGGGAGGAGGCGGAAAGGGTGGACCAGGAGGCAAGAAACCTGGAGGAAGAGGTAAAGACGATCATAAGGGTCTCGGAGACCCTGGACGTTAAACATGATTTAATACAATTATTCACATGCTAATATTCTCTTTAGTGAATAAAATTATTTGTTACTATTCATCTGTTTCTCTCTACGTTTAGCACCCGTGCCCATGGAGGACATCGAGCGGATGGCAGCGCTGTGTATGAAAGACCTAGAAGATGATGAAGATTATGGTGATTTAGAGAATGACGCTGATTTATTGGTAAGAGGAGGACAAAATTGTTCACTCTTGTCCTGCAAATAAATGTTTTTTCAAACTTTCACGCAATTTAAACAAAGTGACAGTGACATTAAGACTTAAGTTGTTTTTTGTGTATCAGGCCGAGTTGAATGAGGTCATGGATGACGATAAGGAGGAGATACCATCACCATCACCCCCTCAGCGCTCAAGCGCAGCCCCTCGGACCACCCCCACATCCCAGGGTTCTCCGGGCAGCCTTGAGTCTCAACTGCAGGAGCGTATCGACATGTATCAGACGGCCATCACTAACGCCAAGGCCGTGGGGGAGACCAGCAAAGCGCGCAGATACGACCGTGGACTGAAGGTGGGACATCTCCAAAACAATTACACACATTCCGTCCCATATTTATGTTTACTTTGGTGAATTCAGAAGGACATGTTCACGTTTTCTGTTATCAGACTCTGCAGTCTATGTTGACGTCGGTTAAAAAAGGGAAGCCCATCAACGAAGACGAGATTCCTCCTCCTGTGGCAAGCGGTGGAAAACCCGCCCCCGCCTCACAGCCTGAGCCAATCCGAGAGCAGGAGAAACCTGCTCCGCCGTACATTGCGCCGCAGACTGTTGAGAGGCCACAGCTCGCTGCTACACCCAAACCTCAGCTACTACAACCACCATTACAGAGATCATCAGCCGTTACGCCCGATACACCCGCCATTTCGCCCCTTACGCCCGTCCAGCCTAATGCACAGCACTCAGGTATACAAACTCGCCCAGACAAACTGTCTTGTCTCTCTTGTTTTAACTTGGATGTTCCCTTACACGTCTGAGTACAGTCTTGAGTCTAAGGCGGTTGTGTATGCATGTGTGTGTTTTAGAGCTTAAAGCGAGTATATTAAACCGACAGAGAGAGTACAAGCTGGCAGCCATACAGGCTAAACAGAGCGGAAACACTGACCAAGCCAAACAACTCTACCTCGTCGCCAAGGTAACTGACAACCACCTGTCTGTATCGCTGAATCATTTAAGATGATTCAGGTTTATTAAATCTCAGCGAAAGCACACCGTTTCCATTCAGAAACCTTGTTTTTTTCTTACGTACAAACTTGTAGTTTTATATAAATAAGTTTCTGTTTATCTGTTCACCCAGAAATTTGACTCGATGGTTGAGGCTGTCGACAAAGGCGAGTTTGTTGATATCAACTCACTGCCGCCCCCTCCTGGTATGTCATGACACATGACAATCACCTGATCTACTTTACGGTACAAAGCCTGATATAATCACGTGTTCGATCTGATGGAAATCTCTCACTCGTTTAGGGGATGTTGAAGTACCACGTTCAATACCTCAACAGCCGTCTTCTATACCATTCGCCCCTCCGACTGCACCCACTACTACCCCTAACACAGGTAAGAGTGTGTGTGTGCCATTTCAGACCAAAGTATAGCAAACCTGACATTACAAACACAATAAACAAGCAAAATTATTCCTTAATGAAAGTATAGGTTTGTGCAAGGGGAATTACGTTAACGCAAGTAAAAGTCAATGCAAAGCCTTTTTGTGTGTGTTTGTGCACAGCTTTGTCTGCTCCTCGGAGCGTCGGTGAAGCCTTACAGCAGCGCATGGACAAATATAAAGAAGCAGCAGAAAGCGCCAAGAGCAAAGGAGATGATCGAAAGGCGCGCATGCACCAGCGCATTATAAAGGTAACACACTAATGCACGTAACACACACATATTCAATCGTAGACATTCAGACTCACGTGTGCGTTTGTTTGTTTGTTTTCTTGACTGCAGCAATATCAAGATGCCATCAAAGCTCACAAGGCGGGGCGACCTGTTAATTTAGCCGAACTTCCTGTTCCACCAGGTGAGAGGTTTCTTTTGTGGTGTGTGATATTATTCATGTGTGTGTGTTGTATGTGTTGTGATGTTGTGTGTGTGTCTCAGGTTGTCCCACGCTGCAGGGTGCAGAGGGTGCGCAGAATTTCATGGGTGTACTGGAGACAGCCATGAAACTGGCCAATCAGGACACCGAAGGAGACGACGAGGAGCCAGCAAAGGTCAGCAGAACGTCCAGAACGAATTTCACTAAACGTTTTAATGTGTCAGAGCGTCGTTTGTTAATGTCACTATGATGTGCAGCCATCGACTCAACCTGGCGTTCAGAAATCAAGGGCTCCCGTTCCTCCAAAGGCCTCGTCCAACGCTGGGACGCCGACTCCCACAACAAATGCTCCTAAACTGGCGGGGAAAGGTATTCTTGTTTTGTTTATAGTGTGCGTGTTAATATATACATATGTGTTTATGTACGTACATATGTGTGTTTTGCAGCTCAGCAGCAGTTGGATTTCTTGACGGCGCGCAGGCAGCAGTTTGTAAAGGCGGCGCTGCGGTCTAAAGAGATGAAGGACATGCAGGGGGCTGCGCAGCACCTGAGAAATGCTAAAGGATTGGATCAAATGATCAATGCTGCCAAGGCGGGACTTCCTGTTGACATCACCAAGGTGTGTGTACGAGTCAGTTCCTCTGTGTGTGTGTTTGATTTCTATGATACTATGATACAGATGTCTATTCCTAACCTCAATGTTTTATGACGTTTTTTTCTGTAATATGTGCAGCTGCCTACAGCTCCAGTGAGTGAGGAAGACTACAGACTGTCCCAATCTAGATCGTCCGCTCTCTCTCCTCGATCGGCCGATCAGTACGCTCAACTCATGGAGCAGCTCAGACTTCAGCACGAGGTTCTTATTCAGTGATGTTACTGGTGTCATGTACGGTCACATGGTTTATTTGAGTATCAATTAAACCGATAAAGTTTGTTTGCAGAAATGTTTGGCCTACTCTCAGCAGTTCACACATATGGGGAATGTAGCTGAAACTGCCAGGTGTGTGTTTACATACATGTCTTTATATTTAGGAAGTGGTATTTGCTAAATGAATTAAATTAATCGTTACAAAATATTGCAGCAGATTTTTTAAAGAATGTTTATTTTTGTCATGGATAAAATGTTCATTTCTATAGTTTTGTTTTGCTAAATATTTTAATCATGAATAAAAAATAGACATTTGACAAAGTTTAGTGTCAAATGTAAATATACACACTTCATGGTCATTTTGGTATATAGATGGTCATCAAAGTTGTCATAGTTATTAGATTTTAGTTTTATTTAGTTTTATAACTTTTTTTAGGTGTATGCCTTTGTCATTTTATAATTTATTTGTTTATTTTTATGTTGCTATATAAGATTAATTGATTGATAAAGATTTTAGCTTTTGTTTATTATTATAGTTTTTATAAGTTTGAAAAACTAGGGTTTTTTTATGCTAATTAAGTTAAACTTTTAGCAATTTGGGTGATATGTCATTTTATATATATTTTTTTATGTTGCTTCATAAGATTAATTCATTTTATTTTAGCTTTACACTTCTTTCAGGCAACATAACATTTTTCAGATCATTTTTTTAAGTAAATATTTGATTTGAATTCAACAATAACATTTTCAAAATGTTAATTTAAGTAAACTAAAATAACATCTACACATTCAATTTTATATTTAAGCCCATTTTTTATCTGTACGTGTTTGTGTGTGCAGGTTCGAGAAGTTGGCCGAAGAATGCATGAATAATATCGACATGGTGAAGAAAGCTCATGCCAAAGGGAGATCCGTTCCTAAATATCACACTGAGGAGCGCACATTCAACACAGTCAAGTATGAGCACACAAACACATTACATCTCTCAGTAAATGTGTTTCATTACTTATTAAATCTCTCTCTCTCTCTTTTTCTAGGATCTTTCCTAACCTGACTGCTAATGACCTGATGCTGATCGTTGTTAAAGGAATAAACCTGCCAGCCCCATCAGGTGTGTGAGTGAGTGTTCATATGTGTGTGTGTGTATCCGAGTGTTTACCAGTCTCTAATCTTGTTTTGTCTAGGAGGTTCTGCCAATGATCTGGATGCGAGCGTCCGCTTCGAGTTTCCCTTCCCTAGCGCAGTATGACACACTCTTATCAGCACACACACACACACACACACAGTCATGCTGTTGAGTCTAACACTGTGTGTATTTTTCTCAGGAAGAAGCTCAGAAGGACAAAACCAGCACTGTGAGAAACACGAACAGTCCAGGTACACACACACACACTATTCCTTCACCGTGCTGCAATGAATTATTGGATTGCTTTCGTTAAGAAGGATGTGTGAAAACACATTAGAAAGCAGCATGTTGCGATCATGAAAGACGCAGAAGCACTGAATAACTGAATGTCTGTGTGTCTGAAGAATTTAAGGAGCAGTTTAAACTGAACATCAAGAGAGATCACAGAGGCTTTAAAAGAATCGTACAAACCAAAGGGATCAAGTTTGAGATCGTACACAAAGGGTGAGAATCTATTCATGTACTAAACACCAATAAACGGATGAATCTATGAAGTAAAACTCTACATTTAACTGTTTAGATACAAGAGCATTGTGGTGATATATTGTCTTGAGAATTTTCACAATGCAAAAATCATTGGCACAATATCAACATTGATAATCATTTTGTGTACATGTGTGTGTGTGTAGTGGTCTCTTTAAGACCGATAAAGTGGTGGGAACCGCTCAACTGAAGTTGGAAGCTCTGGAGAACCAGTGTGAGATCAGAGAGATTATAGACGTGAGTGAAACACACACACATCTACTCATCCCATGTACAGAACACACAGATGCTGGTGGTCCATGAGTGTGTGTGTCGCTGGTGCAGGTGCTGGACGGGCGGAGGGCGACCGGAGGGAAACTGGAGGTGCGTGTGAAGATCCGCGAGCCTCTGGGCGGAGTTCAGCTGCAGCCAGTGACGGAAAAATGGCTCGTCATTGACCCGCTCACTCCCTCGCCGGAGAAAGAGAGAGAGAGAAAGAAAGACACAGAGAAGGAACGGGTATGAAAAAGACTGATGTTTTACAGCGTGATGTTTGACCTTTTTATATACGTATCAGAAAATGAAACTAAGGCATAATAATGACACTTGAACCGCTTGTACCGCTCGTGGTGTAATCTTATTTTATACCGTTAAGGCATTGTGTTCAATCAAAACTCATTTTCTATTTGGCACACTGTCTTGAAAATTCAAGAGGTGTTGAAAATAACATCAGGCAGATGTGATACATCATGAAAAAAAGTCAGTCTGACACAAGAACAGTGCAGATGGAGGGCAGGGATGCTTTATACAGAAGTTGTTTGTGATTTCAAGCTTATTTTCATTCCAGCGGGCTCTTTCTCCAAGATCCAAACCCAGGAATGATCATGACAGGAACACTAAACCAAGGTAACACCTCAGCTCACTCCACAGCATGTATATGTGTTTTCCTGTACAGTATGTGTGTCTGATGTTTCCCTCGGGTTCTGTTTCAGCTCTTTTCCACAGTTTAAACTACACAGCTTCAGTCTGCTGAACCACGACAAAGAGAGGCTGGAGTGGAAGGTGTGTTATAATCATCTTGTAACACAATCTACACTTTTTGGCAAATGACGTTTCCTTTTTAATTCAGTGCTGCTGGTGTGTGATTTGAATTTTATGATTTGTGTTTTTATTTAGAAACTGTCAGTCATTTTTCATCTCTTTAGATTAGCGAGTATAAAAAGAACAGACGAGACACGTCTGAGCTCTTGAAGCAGCACATGGAGGTCTGTCAGCGACTGCAGTGGCAGAAAACCTACCTCGAGAAACATCCTGCAGCACTGACAGGTGCACACACACGTGCATACACTCACACATCGGTCAAGGCGGCCCAGTTGTGGTTCTTTAATCCACAACACTACATTACCTACTTTTATTCACCAATACTGATAAAAAAATACTCTAAAAATGCAGATAACAATATGTTAATATTTATTTTCATGTACCATCAATGTATTAGTGTATATTTAGCTCAAGTAAAATTTGAACTCATATCATTAATTACAATACATTGATATGTTGCAAATAAACATAAACTGAACACATTTTCACATATTCAAAAAAAATGTTTCCAATTGTCACTGTCTAGAAATTTCTGTTGCATAGGGAAGGTGGGATGAAGCGATGATGAGTGACTAAGTCTGGAACTTAGTTTGTGAGGACAGTATAAGTCATAAAAGACAAAAACGATCAAATGTACACTTCTGTAGTTAACTTGTGATAAAGGAACCACAGGAACCTCAAATTTATCATAGTCTTGTTATAGTAACTACAGTTTAACCATGATGTATTTAAACTATGGCGATACAAAATATATTAAATTAGACAAAACATGTTTGCTATGTGTCTATAAAATTCAAAACGGTACTCATTAATATATACAGTATATTTTTGCTACGCATTCAATAAGCAGACTAAATAAATTACCACATAGGTTGATATCTACATGTTTCACTTCAACTGTGGAATTGAATCTTGGAATTGATAGGAATCGAAATCGATAAGCGGAATTAGAATTAGAATCCGATGCCAGCACCTTGTATTTCATGTATCAGTAATAATACCTAAATATTTTTTAGCTTTTGGTACCGTTGATGGTCATTTTTGTATCCAGCATGTTAAACTTCATAAAAAAAACTGTTTCATTGTGTAATCCATAATCTTCCTTTTACTCTCTCACTGCATTTCAGAATACGAAAATGTGTTGAGGAAGTTTCAGCACGGTCTCGCAGACTCCGTGAAGAAGTTTTCCAGCGAAGGCAACAGGGTGAGCGTGGACACACTGACACATACACACATTGCCTTAAAACCTTGTGAAGTTGCTGTATAGCTGCAGACTCTGAGCATCCTATCGAGAATACAAAATGTTGAATTAGTTTGTCTGTTTTTGTTCCTCAGGAAGCAGCGAAAGATGCTCTCGGCCGAATGAAGATGGTGGAGAACGAGGTGAATATCAAAGTCTAAGTGGAAACTAAATTTACCTTGTTCACTTTTTTAACACAAATTCCTTGCCATTGTGAATGATTCCCGAATGAAAAATAATATCGTCAAAATGTTATCATTTCCTACAGATGGGAACAGTAATGTTAACCAATGGCTTCAACTAATCTGTCATTGTTTCATGGCTACTGTTGTCAGCAATCCAGTTTTTCTATAAAGATCATAATAGAAATAATAACAGTAGATTTGAACAAAGTTAATACCGCAATCCACAGTAAAGTCACATCTGGCTACATTTTCCTAGAAAACGCTCACTTTTCACACTTCCGCATTTTAAAGATCTATCTCATCATCTCTTTCTCTCTCACAGCTGGAGTCGGTCAGAAAAAAACGAGGCATCAGAGAATGACGAACCGTTGAGTCTGTCTGCAGGAAACTGTCACAGCGGTTCTTAAATCAAAAGGATATTAATGAATACTGACAGATGTAATGTAGCCACAGAGGGCAACCTAACACTACAAAACACACACACATAATCCAAGCACTTTGACCATTGCTTCACTCCATTTTTATTCGTCTAAGCGTTTCGAAACACAAGAACACATGCTTTTGTTTTGTTAGAAGAGATGTCTGAATGTTCAGTGTGAGATCAGACTCATTTGCGAATATGAAGAACAATCATGTTTAGTGATACCTGAAATATGAACAAAGAATAAAGTCCAGGTCATAATTCAGAATGATACATTATGCAAATCTTTGTGAATGAAGAATAAAACATCCTGTGAATCATATCACAGACCACAGGTATTCGCATATGAATTCCCTCTCACGGCTCCATGTAACTCACACTACAGACATGAAGACAATCATTTCATTTGATCTCAATTTATTTTTTATGTTTTTGATTTGTATACCGTTCACACTGCCTTCTTCTAACCCCCCTCCCCGGCACGTATAAATGCTGTTAATCTAGCGTCTTTACAGTAATCTGTGTGCTACTGTAGGCCGACTCCCAGATTAGGATAATACCGCTGCACGCCCGTGATATGGGAACAATCTGTCACTCCGGGAAGATGTCGAAGTGCTCACGAATGTATTAGATAGTGAAGATCTGGGATTATCCGGATACTTCAGCCGTGTGGACCCGTTTCAAAAGAACGGATGAGAACGTTAAAGCGGGAGATCATTGTGAGGGAGTTTTCGGGTGGGGGAAAGTGTTGATGTGGGTATGGCTTTATAAGAAAAAACGAGGGTGTGTTGATCGGTGTCTGGGAAATGAAAGAAATCACACGCAGGCTTTGTGTTGGATGGGATGATGCTGTGATCAGCTGTTTTATGCAAGCTGTCTCATCTTCTTTCATTTTAGAGTCAAAAGGTCATCAACTTTAACCTCAGGCTTGTCCGTCTTTGTACGCAAAATGACTTTTTGGCTCTCCGTGCAGCGCAGATCCACATTTAGGGATGTTAGTCTGGCTGCGTAATACAGTCAGTCATTATATAAACTCTTTTAGGGGGGTGTTTGCGTGTTTGCTTTTTAAAAGCCAGATTTAAAGCAGCCTCGTTCCCATGACAACCTCTTTATTCAGCCCTCTGTGGTCTTTTAGGGTGGTGTCTGAACCCCTCGCCCGCTGTCTCTCCTTCATCTTCATTATCATCCTCTCTCGCTCCAGCATGTACAGATGTTTTTATCATTATTCTGAAGGCAATCGCTGTACAGACGCAATCATGTTGGAATGATGTATCCGTGACGCTCTATTTTTAAAGGCACCATTAATTTCTTAATATGTTTATGGTGATGGTGGTTATGATGTCTAATGTAATAATTAAAGAAACGGCAAAACTCACAGTTTGCTCTCTTATTTAGTTCAATGCACTTTTCACATTATTGTGGATCAAACCTGGTGCCACATCAATGTCAATAAATGCAGAATACAGTCAATTTAGTTATACACAAAAATAAATGACATTTAAATTAAAGTTTTAAAGTGAGTATTGGGGTGAGTTTTATATAAGTTTGGGACGTCGCCAATATGAAGAAAAGATGTTTAGTTATTGACTGAACAAGGTCTTCACACGCATCCGTCAGATGTAACTGACGTCATGACGTATTAAAACATCAAACTCATTTTTTTTTTTTTTTTGTAGCTTCTCTTTATATAAGTTAATAAACGTCGGAATCTCCCGCAGTTCTTCTAATAAAAAACTCAAATCTACACGTCAAATTCACCTCAAGCGCGCGAGGGTCTCTGCCTCAGGGTGACTGACAGGAGTAGGCGTGGTTACATGGGCGGGGCTTCTTGCCGGAGCGAACACGCGGTTCCGTGCTCGCGTTTCATTCTGTCGGCGGAGGCCTTTAAACTACGCCCACACCGTTGCGCCCCGTTTTCAACACACCCCGAACCCACGGGACGCCTGCCGAACGAACGAACGAACGCAACCCGCCGCACGATATCTTCAACCGCATCTCATACGGGTCATGACGCTGGAAGCGATCCGGTACCGGTCCGGGTCTCTGCAGATCCTCAACCAGCTGCTGCTGCCGCACGAGACCGTGTACGAGGAGGTCCGGTCGGTGCGGGACGGATATGAGGCCATCAAGAGTATGAAGGTAAGCGGGCCTGACGGAACCTCTGCCCGATTCCGTTCGCGGACGTCGGCGCGCCGCGAGATCGGAACGCGTCGATCTCGCGGCGGCTCCTTTGTGTCAAACTAGAGCAGGGGGTCGCGCTTTTGTTCGCGTTCGTGTGTTATCTGCATAATGTGCGCTTGTTGTGAAATCACTATTAGATGACTGGATGTTTATGTAGTGTAATGTAACAATGCCGTATACGTTCATTTCTCGCGTGCGGATGGATGTATTGGAATGATGCCGCATGTCGTTAACTGTGTCAAGTGTCTGTGTGCGTCCGGACGTTTAATTGTTGGTCAGCGTACACACGCGTCCCGATCGTTGCGTCGCGTCTAAATCAAAAGTTGTTCCCGTTTTTTATTTGTTAATGCACATTGAACTAGAAAGAACAATGAATGAAGCCATTTGTGTTAACAAACGATAATAAACAACAATAAATGATGCATAATTATGTTGCAGATCCATTACTAATGGTGACAAAAGGAACCTTATTGTAAAGTTTTAACGTATAAACTTGACAAGACGTCTCAAATGCTCATGTCCGAATACACTAAAAACTGTCTAAATGTGTGAACAACATTTGGTTCAAAGAATTTCGTTTCAGGACAATGAAAACAAACCATCCTTAGATAGGACATAGTGTTTCCTAAAAGAAGAATTAAACAATGACTGTATAAGTAACGTTCTCTGTCATTGTACATTAAGTCATAAATCAAAAACTATTTCTCTCTCATTTGTCACAGATTTATGTGTGTATTAGCCTTTTCCAGTGTGTGCCAAACAGTCTTGCCCGTCAAGTTTACACACAGTCTGACCAATTTGTTCTGTTCTGTTTAGGAACACATGAAGACCCATATTGTGAAATCATACATGTATCTTTACATTTTCATAACCTCCAGGTCTGAGCCCGTTCTTGATTAATCCGGCGTATAATGAATGTTTTGGTGTGATGGTCTTCCGGCTGCGACTCATTAATAGTCGTTACTGCAAATATCTGGCATGAATTATTGATCAATCTGGAATTCAGGGGTCTTGGTCCCGTGCCAAACGCTGTCACCGTCGTGAGAGCTTTACTAATGGACAGGAAATGACAATCACGCTCAAGCGCTTCACGTACGCCGCAGAGACAGCCGTCTCATTCATCTGAGGGAAAATGTTTCTCTGACGGTTAACCAAAGACACCTTTGTGAAGGAATGTATTGGGAATGTCCGATTTTTTTTTTTGAGTGATGTCGTGCTACTGTCAGATGCCATTATGACATCATAGTCACTTGGCCAGGTAGAATTTTTGAGATGATGTCATAATACGTTCAGACGGATCTCAGCATGAATGGTGTCATGATGGTGGTCCGGACATTCACTGCTATGAAATCATTTTATGGAAAATGTATGTGATTTTCTTAATAAATGTCTACTTAATTATATGGAGACTGACCCCAAAATGTTTTTTTTCTGGTCTTAATCTCCAGAATGGATGAGTTTCACTATGCTCAACTGCATCTCTATGCAGAAATAAAATATTATTCTGCGTTTGACTGACACAGGTTAGCTGCTCTGTCTATGTCTTGCTGTAAATTAAGCATTTTTTATTATTATTTGAGCTGTAAATTGATTTAATAGAAAAATAACAGAATTTATTGTAACGTCATGATGTCTTAATTGAAATATTTAGTTTGAATCAGGTTTGCATCCTCTTCATCTTTAACAGGTGTGTGCGCCTCTATTCAAACCCATGACCTTAAAGAGCATCACGTGTGAAAAATGCCGTTCTGATTCCCTGTCACGTGACCTTTCGCCCCCCAGGTGCGAGGTGCTCCCGCTATCGCCATCGTGGGGTGCTTGAGCCTGGCAGTGGAACTGCGGGCGGGCGCCGGAGGTGACGACCTCGTTTCCTTTATCAGGGACTCTCTGTGCCACCTGACGTCCGCGCGGCCCACGGCGGTCAACATGGGCCGAGCTGCACGCGAGCTGATGGAGTTTACGGAGAACGAGAGCATGGAGAAGAACACAGAACAACTGAGAGACAGGTGCGAATAATGTCATGATTTGAAAAGTATAGACGTATAGAACTACTGACAGAAGTACAGCGTGCCTACATTTTCTTACCTAATCTACTCTTAAAAATGCTTGAAAACAATGAATGTCTTGGCATTAGAAGATATTCAAGCAAATGACTTTGATTTAATCCTCGTTTTTATCAAAAGCGACATAAAAGCAACATGGTGTCTCAAAGTTAAAATGAAAAAATTGATACTTTCATGTCAAGCGTTAAACCAAATGGATTTTGTAGGTAAAACGAAGACTTTTAAGGGCCACTGTGTATTATGTAATATTGCAGAATATATTGAATAATATCCAATAATAAAAATGAATCATTTAGTACCAAACAATATTGCATTATATTATATCAGAAGAATAATAAACTTGGCTGGATACTAAAAAGCCCTACTAAACGTTATTAAAATGATAATAGTGGAAAACTAGACGTTTTACCTTTAATCCCTATATTTGGAATGAGCATTTTTAGTTTGTAATGACCTGTCTCTTCTGGCCACGCCCCTGTCGCAGTGTGATTGGCTGGATTGAGGAGATGCTGGAGCGAGACGTGAACGACAACAAAAAAATCGGCAACTACGGCGCGCAGCACATTTTGTCTGGAGTTCCACGAGACTCCGTCACAATCCTTACCCACTGCAACACCGGGAGTCTCGCCACAGCGGGATATGGCACAGCTCTCGGTTAGTGTGCACGTGTATATCTGCGTCATAATTAAAAAATGTCTAATACCGATAGTTTCATCATGACTCGTGCGTGTGTTTCAGGAGTGGTACGGTCATTGCACTCACTTGGCCGTTTGAAGCGTTTGTACTGCACGGAGACGAGGCCATACAACCAGGGGGCCAGGCTGACAGCGTACGAGGCCGTCGCCGAGGGATTCCCGGCCACCCTCATCACAGACAGCATGGCTGCGCTCGCCATGAGGGAAAAAGGAATCACAGGTAAGTGGGTTTGGTCCCATTTCCTTTTTTTATTAAAGTGTATCTCTAACACGATAATTCTCCTGTGTGCAGCTGTTGTTGTCGGAGCAGACAGGGTCGTCGCCAACGGCGACACTGCGAACAAAGTGGGAACATATCAGTTGGCCATAGCCGCAAAGCATCATGGGGTACCGTTCTATGTGGCGGCACCCAGCACATCCTGCGATTTGAGTTTGGAAAGTGGCCGTGACATCGTGATCGAGGAACGTCCACCTGAGGAACTCACAAGCATCGGTGGAGTTCCCGTAGCAGCACCCGGTAAGAAACCAACATTATGCCAATAAATGTAGTGTTAGCTGGTTGGCTAGTTACTTTTTGAGACGTTTCATTACAAAAAGTTGAAACGTATAACCATTTTGTATATGGTTTTTGTATAAATTGTAAACAAATAAATGAAATATTTTTTTTCTATAGTTATAATAATTGACCACTAGGGGTGTTGAGACTCGCAAACAGGGGTGCCACACACATCCTAAAAGTGTACCTGCCGTAAGTGTGAGGTAACATAATTTCTTCGTTTATGGTTGAGTCATGAGGGAATATGGGCAGGACTTTGATGCCGCGCTGCATTTTGTGCTCTCTACTGCTCATGCCTAGGCTCCAAACTGACGTTTTTGCGTAACATGTCAGCACCCATCGTCAAATCTTTTACGATCAATTCATTACATGGGAAGAAAGTGGGGTCATCCTGTCCATCTTTTATACAGTCTATGCTCGCGACAATGCTGACGAAATTGTTATTATTTATATTATGTAAAAAATGTATGATTCAGTGGCCTAAAAATAAATTATCAACAAAACTGAATATGAATTTGACAGATTTTGACATCACTGTCAACCTTATTACCTTATTTGTACAAAACGTCAATTCGCAAACACAAAACTCTTTCTATACAAATGCAACATTTTCAATATGTTGACATTTTGCGGCAAAAGGTTAATTTTAGATTGTGTGTCCATCAGTTTTTTTCCTCTGGTTTTAACGTTCAAAGCTTTTTTGTAAGGACGGGGTGAGAAAGTGAGACAAAAGGCGATAAGTGTGTGTGTGTGTGTGACTGCGGGCTTAAGTGTGATTTTTTTTTTAAAAGAGGAGCTGCTTCTAATTAAACTCTTCTGATATGAGACCGAGGGCGAGAGAGTAATGATACTACATGGGGGGGGGGGGATGGGGGGCGAGAGACTAGAGCCAGAAGCATCAGATTAATTAATGCTGAGGTTTAATAGCTGCTGGTGTCTCGGGGGAGCGACGGCGTTAACTGACTGATCACATCTCAACTCCCATGAACACTCTGTGTGACTCGCAAGGGACAAACTTAGAATTTGCAATGGGAATGATCCGCACAGGGGAACATCTTTATATAATAACGTTTCAGACATTTACTGTATTTAAAAATAAACCATAACGTGTCTGACAAATTTCCTGCTAGTAAAACGGTATAATAGTTTCCAATAAAGTTAGAAATAAATATCCCGATTCTCTTTTTGTCTGTGGCCTGCAGGTATCGATGTTTGGAACCCGGCATTTGACGTAACCCCTCACCAGCTGATCACAGGCGGCATCATCACCGAGCTCGGCGTGTTCCTGCCGTCTGAACTCCAGGCTGCTCTCACGGGCAGACTCACCGCCCTGTAAGGCCACAGCGCCCCCGAAGGCAAGGGTGTATTACCGCACCTCAAGCACCACTCAGCTCTCTCATCTCTCTTGTAATGTTTTCACCTTGTTCTGGTGGAAGCGGCACCTTTAATTACACACACAAAAGCGTCAGCACCATGGCGTTAACAAGGTACACTCACGTTTTATTCAATTTAACACTTACGACGTCAAGTGGAATAACGCAGTGTTACACAAAAGTACAACCCAGGGATGCTTGTAAACACACACACACAAACACTTGCACACACACACACAATCGCCTCTCTTGTCTGTACAGGTCATGCTGCATCATCTCATGTTTTTGTCTGAAATGTTGTGAAACCTCATTCCTTTGTCAGGGTTTTTATCACTCGCACTCCCTTTCCACAATTCGGTTTTAGCTCCCTAAAGTGTATCAAGGTGAAAGCATATCGGAGACATTTCCAGGTTGTATTTTAACTAAAATGGAAAGGCAAGAATTATAAATTATATTTGAAATTTTGTTTTGATTGTTAGAGAATAATTGTATTATCTTAATTGTTATATATGTATATCTGCTAGTGGGGTCTGAAACTACATAAGTCAAGTTTTGACTTCAGTTCAAGAAACATTTTCATTTTCTTATTTGAAGCATAATCCTATATATTATGTAGAATTTGCTTCATTTAATTATTTTTTTAATATTAGTACTGACAAACGAAAATGTTATTCTTCCAGTGTGAATATTTTGCAGTACCAACAGATCCAAAAAAAAGCTAAATTTACTTTTTGTAAAATATAATTTCCTTTCTTCCGATTTAGTGTTTAATGTGACCTCTGCATGTTTCTGTAGGATTCACTTTTCGCAAAAATGGTAAATGGGGACGACCATTAAACAGATTAACTAAAACGATCGTAATATTTCAAAACTGTCTTGACTTTTAGAACGGTTGAATTAGTTTCCCTTGAAGGTCAGACTCTTGGTTATTTAGGGTAATAGATAAGCTTCACTCATTTTATATAAGGGCTGTCCTTTAGTGTACATATGTACGATTTAGTGCGTTAGAATAACGCTAATCGAAACGCCAAATCTTTTAATGGAAGTGCCGAACGCGTTACTGAATCCAAATGTTATATTAACATTTAGAGTGTTTTGAAAGCCACAAATGAGCGACAAAAAACATCCGAGCGATTGTCAGTATCGATGCAGCACTTTGCCCTCAGTCAGCATCTATGGAAAGATTGTTGCACCGTTGTTATTTGAGTTTCACAGGTTAAGTCATTTTAAAGGAAAGTTGTGATTCAATCATCTGAATTTAAAGGAATGTTCGAGGTTCAACTTTGAGTTCTCCGTTGGCAAGAGAAAACATAAATCATGTTCACAGTATTGCACTTACAATTCATGTCTGTGTTACAAATCTTTTTTTAATTTTATTTTTAGTATTTTAACTTCTCTTTTTAGAACCTACCAAACATGCATTGCATGAGAATTACACAATTCTTGTAACTGAAGATGTACAATGTATATGTAGCACTGTGGAAAAGTTAAATTGAAAGCTATGGAAGCTTGTGTTTTACTTTAAATAACCTAAATCTATTCACAGCGAGGGTTAAAATTTCGTAAATTTGTATCGTCTGTTGCTTGGTCCTGTGTCATTCTGTTATAATTTTATATGCATCACTGTAAAAGTGTCTTTTCGTTAACTGAATGGACGGTATGCTGCAAATGCTGTCCATAGAGAATAAGCTTCACTACATTTACATTAAGGCATTTGGCAGACGCTTTTATCCAAAGCGACTTACATTGCTTTATCCAATACATTTTACATAGGTATTTGCAATCCCCTGGGATCGAACCCACAACTTTGCGTTGTTAACGCAATGCTCTTACCACTGAGCTACAGGAAAGCCGAACCAAGAACACTAAACCAAGAACATTCCTTTAAATCTAGTAAATCGATGCATTTGTATAGCACCGTTCATAGGTAAAACACAGCTCAAAGTTCTTCACAGGTCAAAGTAAAATATTAAGTATAACTATGTATTTAGGTACTTGTATTTGATTCCAGCGTAGAGAAGAAATGGTGCTATGGAGCTAGACAATAGTCAATACCTCAAAAGATATAAACTCCTCTAATAGTACTTCCACTTTGTTTTGTAATGTGTGATGTAGTCCTCTGTTGTATTTATTTGCACAATAACACACACGGTCGCACACACATACACACACACACACACAAGCTTTGTGTTCCACCTAGGCTCTCAGCAACACCATCATACAGGTCTATGAAAAATAATTTATCATTGGACTATCTGCACTTCTTAATGTTTCACTCATCATTGTGCCCTCTTTTTCCACAATGAGACGATCAAACTCATACATTTGGGTAATAGCTGTGCGATTTTAGATGCACATACTTACTTTGATGGTTCTGTCTAACAAAAAGAGATGTAGCATCAAAACACTCGGAGCAACTGTAAATGTTTCCGTTTATTTTTCTTCAATCACTTCAAATCTATAGTTCAACATAAAACAGCTCAGAAGAAAAACATCTTTTTTTTGACAGATGAGTTTGAGTTTAGGACTGAAGCTATAAATATGGAAATATAAGAGTCATTTTAGAGATGAATGCATAAGTTGTATGCATTAAATGTAGCATTGTAATAGATCATTCGTGTATAGATGTGTAGTGTACTGAAGGTACAAGGTTTAGTTTGATTTTGCATAATGGTTTTTTTTTCTGTGTTTTATGTATATTTATACACTATAACCATAAATTGTGATTCTTGGTGATGATTTTGTTTAAAAGCTTTTATTGAGAGGCCCTCTATAGACAGGACAGGCCACTCTGAGCTCGAAGGGATGAACAAATTCTAGTTTGACACCTAAAATCAACTGAATGTTTAACAATTGGCAGAAAATTATTCAAGTAAAGCGAAGGATTCGTTTGGTTCAGTCTGGCTTTGAAACACTTAAGTCGGCACTTTGCATTCAGGCTGTCCTGCCGAAGCTGTTAACCCGCATATTATATAATCTTGGCATTATCAAAAACTGATTGTAATGCGTCGAAAGCTCACACATCACAGATGAGAAGCAATAGATAGGCTGCCTTCTTGAGGTTATGCTGATGCCAGACAATCCGAGTTCAGGAGGTTGCATGCTAAAGGTTTCGGCTCTATTAACTGCCTCAGAAAGTTTCAGTTCGCTCATATCTTTTTTAATGTGCTTTAGTGTGGTGAGATGAACGTCTCGCAACACCTGGTGCCAAAACGACAATGTGACTGTGACTTTGTGACCAATGGGAAATGTGATCGGTGGACCGATGTCAGTCTGAGAGGACCTCTTTGTGTTTCTGTTCTTACTGCTCTTAACTGATAATCACAACCTGGTTTATTTTGTATTCTGTGGAAATAGCTGAAGAAAAACTATTAGGCTGGATGTTTTTTATACATATAAATATAATGCTCTATACCACATACATAAATTGAAATGTCTCTTCCACATCGGTACAATAAACAGAGAGAACCAAAAACTGTGTCCGTTTTATTTATTAATATTCAAACACCGTGGCGGCTGGTAAATAGAGGGTGCCGGGGTGCCGCCCCACCAAAATATCCAGAGAAGAAGATTTTGAAACGTATATATATTTACGTATATTATATTTGTCAAAACGCATCAAATGAATATACAATAAAACGACACGAAAAGTTTTTTTTAATGAGCAAAGCACGTTTTGCAACGTGAAGTTACGGCCAGCATGGCATAATGTCTTTACATTGATATAAAACAATAATTATGTCTATTCTGGTCTAAAATTTTAAAATGATCATTCGCTACATTCCGATATTTTGCGCTACCATCAGATTGTGCTGCTCTTTCATGTGGTTTAGGTTGGGGGAGGGGTTAGTCTTGTATTTTTTATACAAAAACACAAAATATTCCGCCACCAACTGTTGTATGTGGATATTGATATTTGTCCATCAGTAGGCAGTATAGATATACTATATGGGGCATTCTAAAACGCTGTGAAGAAGTGCAGTATTTTTTTAAATGGCTGACCTTTTTTTTATTGAACATATTGAATATAATAAACCGTGTCTCACAGAAGTGAGTACACCCCTCACATTTTTGTAAATATTTTATTGTATCTTTTCATGTGACAACACTGAAGAAATGACACTCTGCTACAATATAAAGTAGTGAGTGTACAGCCTGTATAACAGTGTAAATTTGCTTTCCCCTCAAAATAACTCGACAAACATCCATAAATGTCTAAACCGCTGGCAACAAAAATGAGTACAACCCTAAGTCAAATGTCCAAAATTGGGCCCAATTAGCCATCTTCCCTCCCCAGTGTCATGTGATTCGTTAGTGTTACAAGGTCCCAGGTGTAAATGGGGACCAGGAGTGTTACATTTATTGTCTTATCGCTCACTATACTGGTCACTGGAAGTTCAACATAGCAAAGAACTCTCTGAGGATCTGAAAAAAAGAATTATTACTCTACATAAAGATGGCCTAGGCTATGAGAAGATTGCTAAGACCCTGAAACTGAGATCATACAGCGGTTTAACATGAGAGGTTCCACTCAGAACAGGCCTCGCCATGGTCGACCAAAGAAGTTGAGTTCACGTCCTCAGCATCATTTTCAGAGGTTGTCTTTGGGAAATAGACGTATGAGTGCTGGCACCATTGCTGTAGAGGGGGTCAGCCTGTCAGTGCTCTGACCATACGCCATTTAATAGTTCCGTAATAAATTTTCTAAAAAGTCTAAAACCCTCTTTAACTAGAGCCAAAACGTTTCTGTACTCCACGTTAATAGAAAAGTATTGAAATTAGTTGAGAAATGAAAACGATGTTGTTTTCATCCAGAAAACTGCAGCTCCACCATTCACTTGTATGTATTTGTAGTCTGCTTTTGCCCTCACCAATATAGCGGCAGTATTGATGTTCAATCCAGCAGACAATGAGGCGTCATAGTAATGTATGAACGTCTATGGTTTCACTCAGCCAAGATTCAGAAGAATAACACCGCTGCCGCTAACAGCTGTTGTGGTGGCGAAAACAAACCGAAAACGGAAACCTATCTTTTGTCACAACAGCAATGACAGACGAGTTGTTTTTAATGCTTTATAAAGAAGGATAGAAATACCAAACTACTTAGGTGTTGGATTACCAGCAATCTGGACTTTTATGACACAGGTAGACACAAACTTTGTATATTGTACAGCCACAGTTCATTACAATAGAAAAACATTTGCATTCAAACACATAAAAAAAGACTACAAGCTTGCAAGGATAAAGGTGGGTTACAAAATATATATTTATATATATATATATATATATATATATATATATATCCCTGCATCTTTAACTGCAGCACTTCTCTGTCCCTTTGTGGTTTCTTCAGCAGCCTATGTCTCAATGATGTGTTGTTGGAAATTAGACAACATACACACCACAAACCATATCTCATTTATATTTACTAACATCGAATTAGGGATCCTGCCAGATAATATTTTAAAATGTTTTACTTTGGCTATTGCTCTTTCAACATGCACTCGATATTTGGCTATTTTCTTTGTTTTCTCAACACCCGTTACAGGCATTTGAAGGCTTGACTTTGCAAACGAAGGAATGTTTAGTTTAAGGCCAAGCTCCTTCACGTCTTTATCATTGAGGAACCCTTTATGCTCCATGAGCCCATCCCCTCTCTTAAGATAGCCACACTGAAGCAGACCTTTCAGTAAATCTTTGATTTTGCACTGTCTAAATATCTCTCGGTCAGAAGTCGATCCCGTGTAAAGTGTAGACGCAAACATAATGGAGCCACGAGCATCACAGACTATCAGAGACTTCAGTGTGTTCATGGACTCGCAGTTAGAATAAGTCTGACTTTCCACTAACGCCGAGCAGGGTTTCTCTATCTTTATCTCCGTGCATTCAAGAATTGCAAAAGATGTTGGAAATTCTGCTTTGTAGTCTTCTGGCATGTTTTTTGTTATGATGTCCCTGTGTGGCCAGACAGACACACCTAGCCTGTCATACATGAAATCAATCCACAAACTGAATAAAGTGCTAACACTTTGTATATCAATTTGAAATTTGAAAGCAAGCTCCTCCAGGTCGAAGTTTTGTCTCAGTCTCATAAGCACTAGTAGAAACTCCTGACGTAGAGGCATATGGCAGGTGTGCCTGTCCAGTTTATCACAGTTCAAGAGGTTGTGCGTTTCTGTGACCTTTTCACCATCTGGTAATCTTAAAAATCTGCACAGTTTGTTGAACTCATCGTAAGTGAACCCAGTGCAGTATCTAAAGTAGTAAGGGACACTGCTGTTATTTATAATCTCTGGTGTTAGTGGGTAAGGAGCCTGACAAGTTCGTATTTTCTCCCTTAGTTGGTCATTTTCTTGTTCTTTTTGTACAAGAAGAGACCTTAGTCTTTCCACTTCCTCTTGGTTTTCTCTCATCTGGGATTGTTCATCTGTGGACTCTGTTAAGGTGAGAATGAAATGATAAGAACTAGTGTTTTATTAACATAAACACAATGCAAATAACTTAAAGCCATATTTGTAACTTTAGTTGTGTGTGTGTGGCTCCCATTATTCGATAACACGTGGCTAAGATCCACCCTATCAAACCCTACGGAAACTGATGATTTTTCAGTATTTCCTTTGCCATCACAGCCAAGCACTTTCTATACAGTCCTAACAGAAATGGAATGCTACGAAGCCAAAATGATCTCAAACTCTGAAACCAGACAACAGAGCATCAACAACATCTGGCATTGTGTCCGCTCTCCTCGTCTTACTTCATCCTCTTTCAAGAGAATATACTCCAGGTATCGGCATGCTGAGGAAGAAGACACATCAATCCACAGTGATGAAGTGTGGCCTGGCGCTTGAGCCAGATGCTGCAGCCCAATACTTTGAAGTCACAGGAAACCAATGTGTGGCTTTGTCATTAATCCCTATGCAACCCACTTAGGTAAATCTCCGGACAGGAAAGTCCTTCAGCGCGGCCACGACAAAAGCTATGGACTTCTAGAAATAAAGTGCCCAGACCAGCACAGCTACACAGGTTGTAAAAACCTCCAAAAGCACAGTGGGGACACCCACACTCTTGAGAAATAATCATGAGTATTATTACGGTTATAGGACAGATGGAATGCCATGGTGTGATTGATTGATTTTTTTGTAAAATATGACAATGACTACCATCTGGAGAGAATTAACTTTGATTTAGAAATAAAAACTAAATTAGACTGGTACTTTTTTGAGAATTTCCTACCAACCCTGTACAGTTAGAGAGAGATCACTGCAACAAAACACATACCCGTGTTAATGACAATAGTGCTTCCCTCTGTAGTTGTATCATCCATTAATGATTCTGATGCTATCTCTCCTGTAACATCCACGGAGACGCCTTGTACATCACACTCAACTCTGTAAAAAATAATATGCTTAGCAGGTTACAAGATTTAAAGTGGTTTTAATTTATTATGTCCTGTATAAAATAAAAACAGTGTATTGTAATTATTTGCTTGTTCTTTAAGAGAAATACTTGATGTTTTCAGCATCGTCTGGCATGCTGTCAACTCGTTGTCTTTTCTTTCGTGGTACTGACACCATTCGCAGTCTATGCGGACGTCTCGCAGGTGTAACGTCATATGTCAACGCTGGCAGAGGATCAGGGTGATTGGGTGTCGGCCGGCCGTCAACGAAGTGCTGGAGTTTAATGACAGAGGAATAACCATGGTTACCCTAAATTGCACATTAATTATCTTAACAGTAAACTAATACAGGACAGAACACAGAAATGTCAGGCAAAACAGTTTTCGGCAAGCTATCCTAGTTAAGTTACGCTTTTAATACATTTCTCAGATTACGACCTTCAACCTGTAAACATTTAGTAAACATGTTAAAAATAAAATAAATATTTCAACACAGTTAAAATGTGCAGTATATATAATTGTGTTACCTTTGAACACACATAGATGTGTTTGGCTGCGGAAGGAATTTTCAGCCTTTCCAAACTCAGTTGATGGTGCTTCCGTGCACACAAACGTATCCATTTCATACACTTCTCCAGGTTTGTGGCAGGTTTGGGGAAAGGATAAAATAGTATTTCGCCCGACCTTTCTGGGTACCTGCTGTCTGAGTTGCAAGTCCCATACGAGCACCTTTTCACCATTTTTCAGGTTAATCACAGACGTAACTGTACTAAGTCTAGTTTGTCGGAGTGCTTTGTTTGTCGGACAAAATGGCGGACACTAACATTATCGGCGTTGTGATTGGTCAGATCGCCTTTCAATCAAACGGTTGGCGAAGGGTCAATTGGCTCGCGTCAGGTCGACGTCAGGGGAGTCTATCAGTGATGCTACAGTACCGAAATCCGACTCCCCGGACAAATCATACTCCCCTCGCGTGCACGCGCATTATTCACATTTGATAGGCGGAGTTAAAAGTTCTGTTTGCTGCGGTTCTATTTCACACTACTAGCTCCAAGAATGAATGTGTAAATTAGTTGTTGTCAAAGTCCTAAAATCTACGATCACCAAAAGATGTTAAGCAATACTAAGGATTAAAGATGGGTCAAGTAAATAAACACACAACAGAATGGTAGATCGATTTAGCTCGCTCGTGGAAACAATATCTTCAAGACCACCCGGACAATTTTACATGGATTATCACAGTAAAGGGATATTTTTCTCCCCCATTAAACTCGTTCTAGTAAAACTAAAGCTTAATAGTCATGAGGCCACCAACCACAGATATATTAAAGAAATGAAGTGCTTCTTGTTCCAGCTTTGTAACACTACACAAAGGTTAGAAAAACATACACTGAATAGAATATTTAGACCTGAAAAGAAATAGAGGAATGGTCTGTTAAATAGCCTGATACAAAATAACTCATATTTTGTATTTTCATAACTCATAACGTATTTTCAATGTTATCCAAATAGACATTTGAAAACTGTTTGTTTTGTCTTTTAATCGTGATTTCATTGGTCAAACAAAATGTAACAGAAGGGAAAAATCCTTAAAAAAGAGATAAATGAAAGAATTTTGGCATTTTTAACACCGTCTTCTATACTTCATGTAAAGGATCAGCCTACAAGTTATTTGAAAGACGGTGTGAATTAGTAACATGGCAACAGCAAAACGTCATCCACGAATCCAAAGATATCGTGACATTTCTTTTTGGAACAAAGTTGTGCACAGATAAATGACATCAGGCATCCAAATTAGTCTGCATAAAAAACATTACTATCCCTTTACTGTGATAATCCATGTAAAATTGTCCGGGTGGTCTTGAAGATATTGTTTCCACGAGCGAGCTAAATCTATCTACCATTCTGTTGTGTGTTTATTTACTTGACCCATCTTTAATCCTTAGTATTGCTTAACATCTTTTGGTGATCTTAGATTTTCGGACTTTGACAACGACTAATTTACACATTCATTCTTGGGGCTAGAAGTGTGAAATAGAACCGCAGCAAACAGAACTCTTAACTCCGCCTATCAAATGTGAATAATGCGCGTGCACGCGAGGGGAGTATGATTTGTCCGGGGAGTCGGATTTCGGTACAACACCTGAGAACTGCATGTGGGAGGAGTTAACTGCACAAACTGCAGGTGGGGGGGGGGGCATAGGTCGCAAACAGGCTGGATTTTCGTGTGGTGATTAAGGATGGCAGTTTTTTAATTGAACAATTATTTGTATACAAAACAACATGGCATTACAAAATATTGTTGTAATAGAAAATACAGACCAGGTGCATAAAAAAATGCAATTATAGGGTGGCAGGAGGTAGAGACAGTAGTGAAAAAACTATTAAAAGTTTAATTTTCATCGTAGTTTAAAGTTTTGTTACAATTGTCAAAATGCATCAAATATATACAATAAAACGAAATGGAAAGGAACGTTTTTTTTTATGAGCCAAGCACATTTTAGTAAACCGGAAGTTCAATGCAACGTGAAGTTACTGCCAGCATGACATAGCAAAAGTTTCAACAAATAAGCAACAAAAATATCTTTACATTGATACAAAAATAGTAATTATGCCTATTCTTGTATTTTAATTTCAGAAATCTCTCTAAACCACTGCAGTTTCTATTTATGTCACCAATTATTATGATGATAATTCACTGCTGTTCTGACATTTTTTGCTACCATCAGATTGTGCTGCCCTTTCACGTGAGTTAGATTTAGGGTTCGGGGAGGGGTTTGCCTTTTATTTTTTATACAAAATACAAAAACTCAACTGTTGTATGTGGATATTGAGATTTCTCCAGCAGGGGGCGACAACGTATTGTGTATGGGGCATTATAAAAGGTTGTGAAGATGCATAGTGTGTTGCGCCAGCGTGTGCTTTTGTGTGCGTGTCTGAATCTGTGTTGGGTCCTCAATAAAGTGACCATCGAGAATTGTGGCCTTCTCTGACTCTTCTTTTTGTTAGCATCCCAAGATAATACAATTGTGGATCATGAACCAATACTGCAACAAACGACATTAAATAAACCAATCAAAATCCTCGGGAGGTTCGCACAGCCCACTTGCGGCTAAAGTCCCACCCACTTGCGGGTTGACCCGCCCATCTCCACCTCCCTCCGACCTAACTCGCTCTGTCTGTGTGCCCTGGACCCTCCTACTTTTGCTGATAGCGTTTAAATATTGCTTTTCTCATGTTTGACCTCATTTGACTTGAGTTTTACAAATTAACCGCAACAGTGATAAAGAATGAGCTCTACTCGCAACACAAATAAATGACGAGACACCCGATGGACTGTTATTATTCTTAACTGAGCTAAAGTTAACTGAAAAGTTATTTGTATTTTGTTACAGATCGAGATGGCCAACCAAACGCTAAACAGGGTTATGGTCATTATTAACAATTCCAGAGTTTCCCGAACCCTCCGTGGTCCGTGTACGTTTTATTCATTTGATATCCTATATTAAGTAAATTAATGGAAACTGAAAAAAGACTCGTTTTTTCATTTTTCGTTTAGTTCAACAAACGAAAAATTAGATTTCGCCCCGATTTTTCATTTGTCGTTTAAAAAACGGATTTCGGACTCAATATGGCATTCGTACATGTGGGCGGTGCTGTAACGCCCCTTTCACCCGATTGGTCAAATCGCTCACCATTCTGTACGGACTTAATTCTACCCAGCAGATTAAGAGTCTGTACGAGTGCGATACTGACAAGTGTTTGCACTTTAAAATATGTTTACTTCAACCACCAGACAGCCTCGCATATCTTAGACCCGCTAGGTTAAGAGGGACGTGCAGTGAGGACTTTCTCTTGTTTTCTGTGCACCCGTCACACAGCAGTTTAGCCTCTGTTTAAGCCTCTTTCAATCTACTTGATCCACTCTCCGTACAGATAAAGTAACAAATATATCTATGCATTTCATCTGTACTGCCATGAATATGTCGTAGCTGTATGTCTGAGAACAAACATCACACATAAGGAACATCATGAATCTGCACAGTTGGGAGCCTGCATGCAGATGTGTATGTTAGTTTGTAAAACACAAAATTTAATTCTGCAAAAAATTATTTTATTCTCACAACATCACATGTAACCAAACTAAATGTGACATGAAATGTTTTAGAAATTTGAGTCAATTTATCACAAATAATTTTCTTTCAACCTCAACAATTTTATAGTGCAAGTTAATGAACATGGCTGAACTTAAAACAGCATTCTATAATGATGATTGGGAACATTCATCGATTCATGTTTAAGGAGAAATAGTTCACGCCATGAAAGTGAAAGTGACGGATTTGTCAGATATGGTGACCCATGCCCGAAATGTGACCTCTGCTTTTAACCCATCCAGTGATTAGTGAACACACGCACAGCAAGTGGTGAACACACGTACACCCGGAGCAGTGGGCAGATATCACTGCAGCGCCCGGGGAGCATGTAGGGTTAGGTGCCTTGTTCAAGGGCACCGCAATCTTTACCCACCGGGCCTGAGGATCGAACCGGCAACCGTCTGGTCACGAGTCCGACTCTCTAACCATAAGGCCATTATGACTATTACTAACCATAATTGCCCCGTCAGTTATATTCCAAAAATAAATAATTCAATCAATATTCTTCTGCCCAATAATTATTGTGATCTGAGTAAATATATGTACAGTATGCATGTATGTATGTACAGTGAGGGTAATAATTATTTGATCCCAACACTGATTTTGTAAGTAATTTTGTAAGTTGATTTTGTAAATGCAGGATCTATAATGTTTAGGTTTATTTTAACTGATAGAACCTGAAAATCAACAGAAATATCAGTCAAAATAAAGGTTATAAATTGATTTGCATTTCAGTCAGTGAAATAAATCAATAAATATTCGATCCCCTACCAACAAGCAAGAATTCTGGCCCCAAAGATTGGTTATGTGCCTACATGGCCCACAGATTAGTCCTGTCACTTTAAGACAGTACTCCTAAATCATCTTATGTATATAAGAGAGGCCTGCCAACAGAATCTGTATCTCCCATTTCAACCTCTCCACCACTATGGTCAACCAAAGAGTGGCTTAAGGAGACGCACATTAAATGTCCTAGCCAGTCTCTAGACCTTAGTCCTATAGAAAATCTGTGAAGGAGGTTAAAACTACAATTTACTGAGCGGCAGCCAAGAAACCTTAAAGATTGACAGAGGAGTGGACTCAAATATATCCTGACACATGTGCAAACCTGGTGACCAACTATCAGAAATGTCTGACCTCTGTGCTTGCCAACAAGGGTTTCCACAAAGTTATGTTTTGCTTGGGGATCAAATTCTTATTTCACTTACTGAAATGAAAATCAATTTATAACCTTTATATAACATTTCCCCCTGATTTTTTGTTGTTGATATTCTGTCTCTATCAGTTAAAATAAACCTACCATAAAAATGATGGACCCTTCATTTCTTTGTAAGTAGACAAACTTAAATCAGCAGGGGATCAAATAATTATTTCCCTCACTGTATGTATGATTAACAAAAGTTTTAACATGTGTCTTTTGTTTTAGTCCTCAGTTTAGGCATTGACTCTTTGTTTCCAGTATAAAATAACAGCTTTATCTGGTTTTGAGAATCTATATATCACTATGTTTTGGAAATGTTTGAGATTAAGCTTGAGGGAGCAGTGTGTCTGTGTGTGTGTGTGTCTGTGCGTGTGTGTGTCTGTGTGTGTGTGTGTGTTAAGTGGTGGAATGACTATCTGTAGGTGACCAGATTTATAGATATGCTAACCGTGTTGTGCCTAAACTAGGGCTTCTGTTGTCTTACAGTATTGAAGATATGCTGTGAATTGGACATCCATGTGTACTGTAGATATTATCCAAATTATCTTTGGCTTATTTGTATCAGTACCTATTGTATGATTGCTCCTGTTTGACAAATCGCTTATTGCTCCCTGACCTCTCTGTAATAAAAGCGTCTCTCTTACTCTTTGGATAAAAGCGTCTGCTAAATGACTAAATGTTAATGTAAATATATAGTTCTATCATTTTGGTTTTGTAACAATTTCTGAACCAGCTCATGCAGACCGAATGAGAAATCCATTTATAAAGCAGAGTTATATACACTGCCCGTTCAAAAACAGTCAACAACAGCATGAATTCAACTAAGCAAATAGGTAAGAGCCTCCCATTGGATTTGAGGTCTAGGTTCAACAACGTTATGTGCCCAGAGAATGAGGTCAGTTGACTGAATGATCAAGTTATGCCATCAATGGGTTCTTTCCTTCCTGATGGCACGGGCAGATTTCAACATGACAATGGCAGGATTCATCAGGCTCAAATTGTGAAAGAGTGGTTAAGGAAACATATACATCATTTTCACTCATTGGCCACCACAGAGCCCACACCTTGACCCTATTGAGAATCTTTGGGATGAGCTGAAGAAGACTTTGCGTAGCGGGTAGACTCTCCCATCAATACAATATTAGTTTTATCGTTTAGATTTTGTAACAATTTCTGAATAAACTCATGCAGACCGAATGAAAAACCCATTTATAAAGCAGATTAGTTTTTGTTGAGAAAAACAAGCACATCTAAATTTTCAGGTGAAAGTCGAGTCTGTAAAGTACCCTAGGTGTCGACAGAGACACTTACATACAGATGTCACGGTTTGTGAAGCAAACACTCAAGACAAGCAGATACTCCAAACTGGTATAATTTAATCCACTGAGACACAGGAAAAAGCACAACACCATAAACACATTCAACAGCGGACAAATAACAAGACCAAAGGAATAAGACAGTAAACAAGGGGTAGACAAGTGATGGGAATAGTGTCCAGATGATGGGGATCAGAGTTATTCTGCTATTTTTTTTTATAATTGAGGAACATAAATTGATGAATTGACGAAACGCATGCAGCAGGCAGTGAGTAGCTGGACTGATGCAACTCTGTCAAACACCCGCAATGCCCCGTGAAAAAGGATCTTTGTTAACAGTTTTTACTTATGCTATTACACATGTATGTTTTCTATGTCTGCGTGCCAGCAGAGACCTTCTGTAGTACTTTGAAGAGGTCACATTTCTTATTCTTGACTGTCTGTGTCTTTTAAGTGTTTATTGTAATGGGTGACTTTTGTTGGAAAGATACTATATCATCATAAATTACTGTATACAGAGGGATCTTCAACCCTGGACCTGGTGAACTACCGTCCTGCAAATTGCATCTCCAACCCTGCTTCAGCACACCTTTCTGTAATTATCAAGCAACCCAGGTGTGTTTGATTGGGGTTAGAGCTGAAATCTTAAGGAGAGTAGCTCACCAGGAGCAGGGTTGGAGACCCCTGGTATTCAGCATACTGCATCTCTTAAATGTCGTACATTGCAACAGATATGTCTGCTTAAATATCACGCACTGTTAACAATAAGCAGTGGTTCGCGCCGACATACTTGCAATAACTTAAAAATGAAGGACTAGAGGTGACTCTTATTCTGCCTGGCAGAATTAAGTCCGTACAGAATGGTGAGCGATTTGACAAATCGGGTGAAAGGGGCGTTACAGCACCGCCCACATGTACGAATGCCATATTGAGTCCGAAATCCGTTTTTTAAACGACAAACGAAAAATGAAAAATCGGGGCGAAATCAAATTTTTCGTTTGTTGAACTAAACGAAAAATGAAAAAAAGAGTCATTTTTCAGTTTCCATTAATTTATTTAATATAGGATATCAAATGAATAAAACGTACACGGACCCTCCGTTTACTACAATGCATTGATAAAATGTTGAAAATGACTGTATTATACCCTAATATTTACTATGGTACGGTTCAAAAACACTGTAGCATCAAGGAATTTTACTACAGTTTACTATAGTAAAAAATATAGTATAGTGCAATATTTTTTAAAGTTGGACTGGTACACCCTTAAACACCATTACTTGATAGTTAAACCTTTTTTTAGCTAAGCAGTGATGATACATTTACATCACATGTCAAATGATTTGTTGCGACCCCTCAAAGAAGTGCTCAAGACCCCACAATCCAAACAATGTTGAATTGTTTGGAATATCAACAAATATACATGAATAATAATATGACATGTTTGATAGTATACTTGATGTGTGTAGATAGCTGGTCAGTATTTATTTAGAAGTAATTATACAAACTTAGAGCTTCAACATAAAAAACATAAAAATATGGCTTCTAACATATACATAAGTAAATATACAATCACTTTAAATGCTACTATTAAAGCGCAAGTCACATTAGCATTAGCCTGCAGAAATATAATTTAAACATCTTTAAAATGTAGAAAATAATTAGAAAATAATTAGCTGTATAATATATTGTTCTGAAACTAAAATAGCATTAAAGCAGATTTCCATTAAACATCCCAGGCATTTTTATTTATTTATGGATCGATGACGATGGTCTCACAGCGGCCCGGCGCAACAGCGCCACCTACGTGACGTCACCGGCCGCTCGGCCAATCAGCTCTCAAGCGGTGCGACACTTCCTCGGGGCCGCGCGCCGCACGTAACCGAGCGGTAGCTGATCGCGCGGGTCGGAAGTCCGATTCCGAGAGGGAAAAAAGATACAAAAAACAAAACAACATTAAATAAACACTGTCAAAAGTTTTCGAATATGGATCACGACACAGAATATTAACCTGTGGATTGATAAAGCAGCGTTAGGGCTTATATATAAGCGCACATAAGGCGGATTCAGGGGCGCTGAGGCAGTTTACGTTAACGTTAGCTGCTGTTGCTAACGCACGAGACCTCCTCACTGATCTCTGACTTGACTTTCAACTCTATAGCAATATATATTTCAACTATAGACTCCATAGTTCGAAGGGATTTAAAAAAAAAGAAGGCAGGTGTGAATAGAGGTAGTTTTAGTGAGTTTACAGGAGGGGGTTCGTCTCGTTTTCGGCGGCCCTTGTTGTCGAGGCCTGCTGCATGAGGAGTCCGTTGCACAGGTTAAAACAACGAGCTCGAAATAAACACGTTTGCTGATAAGTTTAAACCACGTCGATTCAGAGGTGAAGATGTCGGCCCAGGCGCAGATGAGAGCCATGCTGGACCAGCTGATGGGCACTAGCAGAGATGGTGAGTATTTCTTTTATTTCATTCACCTCAAATCGAAAGTAAACTTTTGTTGGATTCAGTCTGAAGTGATTTTCACTGTGTGCATTTATGAGGCAAATGTTGATTTATGTGACATGTCGTTGTTTTAAAAGTGTAGTGACATTTGGGCATCATGAATCTTATGACTTGATGATAGGAAGCGTGATTCAATCTGATTCACGATTCATGTTCTTTCTTCAAACTCACTTCCTTAGGGTCCTCACTTAACTTACTTGATTCGATTAGAGTTTAATCATTCTTCATAATTATTCAAATGTTTTAATTTTAACAAGAGTCGTTCAGAATCATAATTCACATCAGTATGACGTGATGATTCAGTGAGTCGTTTGATGTGAAGTCCTAATGTTCATAATCTGACTTGGATATTTTGTTCCTTTTCTCCTCAGGAGACACAATGCGTCAGAGAATAAAATTTACAGATGAGCGTGTTTGTAAGAGTCATCTGCTGGAGTCCTGTCCTCATGACATACTGTCAGGAACTGTAAGTGTCCCTATACCAATTTCACAGGTATCCCTGTGGTTGTGACATAACATCTGTTAAGATATCTACTATTTATTTAATGTAATGCTCATTGGTTTGTCCGTTTAGTCATGTGATGTGACCTGCAAAGTTTTCAATCTTCACTGATGTCTCGAAACTGTGTGTGTGTGTGTACGCAGCGCATGGATTTGGGGGAGTGTGTAAAAATTCACGATCTCGCTTTGAGGGCAGACTTTGAGATTGCATCTAAACAGCAGGAGTTTTTCTTTGAACTGGATGTGAGTATGAACTATGAACCCTTCACATTCTGATTTGAAACCAACCTGTCGGATCAGGGAACTGTTGTATCATTCAATATACACGTAATCAATTTTGTTTTTTGAAAAGCAGAATATCTCTTTCATATTTGTTCTTATCAGGAAATCATTGTCTTAAGTATTCTGGATTTACATAAGTTTTAGTCTAAAATATAACCACAGTATAACACCTTAAGCACGATGTTTTAAATGTGTGTGCATAAATGTAATAAAGTGTGGCGTCTCTCCTCAGGCCACGGAGCACCTGCAGTCCTTCATCGCAGACTGTGACCGGAGAACAGAACTGGCTAAAAAGCGATTGGTTGAAACCCAGGAGGAGATCAGTGCGGAGGTCGCCGCTAAGGTAAATTGAATTTATCTTGTAAATTTTATATATGTAAATGATGGCTGTTTGGATTGGCTAACCGTTTCCCATTTAGGCGGAGCGCGTGCACGAGCTGAACGAGGAGATCGGGAAGCTGCTGGCTCGTGCGGAGCAGTTGGGCAGCGAGGGGAATGTTGATGAGGCACAACAATTGCTGGAGAAGGTAGAGAAGACTCGCACCCTGAAAAAAGAGGCAGAGGTCAGTGTTGAGTTCACCCATCATGGTTTCCACAGATTTTTGTGTACTTCAGGTGGTTCTTGACTGAACATTTGTGTGCAGGACATATATCGCAACTCCATGCCTGCCTCCAGCTTCCAGCAGCAGAAGCTGCGAGTGTGTGAGGTTTGCTCCGCCTACCTCGGCCTCCACGACAACGACCGCCGCTTAGCCGACCACTTTGGGGGCAAGTTACATATAGGTTTCATCGAAATCCGTGAAAAATTAGAGAAACTGAGGGTAAGTTTATGACGTGCAGAACTCGATCATCGTGGCCTTGCACATGTTCTAAACAGATGCGCTGTTGTGGTCTTCAGAAAATCGTAGCGGAGAAACACGAGCGCATGCGGATGAGAAGACGGGAGGAGAGAGACAAGGAGGATGAACTAACCAGAGAGGGGGAGGTGGAGAGAGATAAGGAGCGAGAGCATGAACGCGAGAGGGAAAGAGAGAGAGAGAAGGAGAGAGACAGAGAGAGGGACCGCAGGAGGTCGGTAACCCTCTTAGATGACAGTTATGTTCTGTTAAAGTAATTACTCATTTCTTGGTGAACAATATCGATTAGCTCAGTTTTCACGTCTCAAGACATAAACTGAAATGATGCTGTGCGTCTCTCTCCCAGGGATGCAGGAAGCTCGTCTTCTCATCGCTCTCGGCGACACCGAGAGGAAGGAGAGAGGGAGAGAGAGAGGAAACACAGACACAAAGAACACCATCGTTCTCGCTCCCACTCGCATAGAAGCAAGAGGAAGAGGTGCCCGTTAGTTTCACTAACTTTTGCTTAAAATTTTATATTTGAGATTTAACAGACTGTTAAAATGATTTAATATTCTTTTAAAAGTGGGGGGGACTTTTTGTGGTGTGATATCATTTTTTTTTTATTTGGCTTTAATTAACACTCATTCCTTCTTAAATTCTTTCCAGGTCATCACACACAAGAGATCAAGAACAATCTCAGTCCCAGGAAAGAGGGAGGGAGAGCGGTCCAGAGGAGAAGTATAGAGATAACGGACGACGGGACATAGAGAAAGAGAGATCCCCCTCCACACCGGACATGACCCAAGAGCGAGAGAGATCGGTCTCGCTGGAGAGAGATCAGCGCTCTAGCTCCGAGGAGAGAGAGTCAGGCGAGATCTAGAAGAGAAATTAAAGAGAGATACTTTTAAATACTGCAGCTTCTGTTTCCCGTTCTGTACATACACACAAACACTGATCTGTCAATAACCGGATTTTACTTTCATCTGGTTATTAATACATCAGTGAAGCCGAGCGCCTACGGAGCCAAAGCCAACACAATGTTCCGAGCGTTTGTTAGTGAGATCAGCCCTTATATTTGAGATTCAAAGAACGCCTCTGATGTAAACACCACATGTACATGTTGCGTGATCTAGTTGGCCTAAATTAGTCGGCAAACCAAAATAATAATTGATGAAAGTAAAGCGAGGTGAGAGATAGTAGATTTTGTTGAGAAGAGGAAGATGTGGATGAAGGAAATACTGGCTTGAATTACTGAACCAACACTGAAGATGTCTTGTTCATCCTTTTAAACTGGCATCCTTTTTTAATGATTTTGATGTGGATATTATTTTTCCCTTGGTTTATTTTGATATGGATATAAACGCAACTGTACTGCGCAGTAGGCAGAATGTCATTTATTTTCCCACACAAACCAAACCACTCATTTGTCACAGAAAGCACACATTTGTAGCTTGGCTTACATTGCGAGCAAACTGTCATGGTACCGTTTAAATTGCAACATTTCTCCTTTTATCGCTTTTTCGTTTTGCAGTGTTGAGGGGCTTTTTTGAGGCTTCTTCTTGCCATGCCATTATGCTATGAAACAATAAATTTGTTGCTTCGATTGTTTATGTGAAGTGTTTCAAGCTTTATTTCTTGCAAAAGTTAATTTGTTTTGTGTCAAATTGTATTTAAATGTCAATTCTAGGTTTGCAAGGTCTGCCACATGCTAAAGCTTTAGGGTAAAATAATGCACAAAACTGACAGATGTGTCCGCAACTATAGATCATTATGGTTATGTCATCAGATCTTCAAAATCCGTCAGGTTTGAGAAATCAATTAAAACATAAATATGAGTTTAAAACTATAATCAAAACTTTGATAACTCTGCCTTTAATTGTGTACCAGTGACTTTATTCGGACTACGCAATAAATGAAGACCAGTTGCCCCTATTAATACAATCCTCCGAAAAAGGTTGTTTTACATAAAAGTTTATATTAAATAATATACTTTAACTTCTTTCAATGTCGAATTAAGTTAATTAAAATTATGTTCTTATTAAGTTTAAAATAAAAGGTCTTTGTGTCTGTTCGTCCGCATGAGGTCGCTCGAGCGCTGCAGCGGTCGATGTGGCGGGCAAGTGACGTCACGCGTGAACTTTGAAAATAGGCGCGAGGAAGAAGAGGCGCCTGACTGGAGAAGAAATCATGAATTTATAAGTAAATCTAACAGAAGGACAATAAAATAAGTGAATATTCGTGCGTATTTAAGCAGCATGACGCTCTTGACACCGTTCAGTAAAGTCCCTGAGCTAAACACCGCCACCATTCTCGTGAGTATTTTTGTTGTCCAAAGACATGACGCGTTGTGTTTATCGCGATGTTATTACATGAGATCGTGTTTTACGTTAATAGCTGGTTGAGATTGAAGAACAGCTCCAGTCCAAACTGGCCGATGTCATAGTACATTACGAGAAAGAGTTCAACGTCAATGTGTGAGTGTGTCTTTCTGTCTATATATTCAAGATTATATATGGCATGTCATATATTTAATACACATATGGCTATATGTTATTATGTGGCTGTATTTAATGCATGTGTTTATGTTTTCTTTCAGACGGCTGGCCAGGAAACTTCCTCTGCCCGTTGAGAACAAGGAGTCTCGTCCACGCATTGATTTAATCGTGTTTATAGTGAACCTGCTTTCAGAGCGCAGGTACATCTGTAGTTTCCACACATATCATGCTTTCACAGGACACGTGGAGTGATTGTATTTCATTCTCTCCGTCTAGTCTTCAGTCTGTGGAGAGCTCTCTGAATCATCTTCACTCAGACTATTTCCTGGGCAAGGTGTGTTTTCTGGTAACTGATGGTGAGTCCTGTTTGCTTTCACATAAATAGGGTACAAATTAAATTGATATCCCTAAAGCAACATACAGTATGACATTCACAATTTTGTGTGTGTTCAGCTCGCTGTGGATCTTACACTCAGGACCGACTGGCCAGTGTCAGAAAACTGGCTGCTTCACACCAGTGTCCTGTTATCTGTGCTGAACACAGGGTAAATGCACAGAAACATCACTGTAAACGCACACCTCAGAACGACCAGACGTGCGATGCAGGAAGTAACCCGTCTCTCTCTCTCCCGCACACACTCAGACAGCAGATGGCATACACGCAGCGGCCGCACGTCTTCTCAGCATTCTGAAGATGTCTGCGGGAATGTCTCCTATACCGACCACTGCCCTCTATCTCTCCACTCTGACCCGCTGCTCTGTGACCTCTGACCTTGAAGAGGATTGATCCCAGTTCACCTGATACCTTGAATGAATTAGTTTTGTTTTAGAAACTCTGGTTATGGCTGTTTCTTGATGCACTCATTTAAATGTCGTATATTCTGGTGGGTTTGCAGATAAGGAACGCATTTTAAAATGATTGTCCGTGAATTTTAGGTGATGATTCCTGTTTATTTACCTGCATTTACGGAGACCTCCAGGGGGCGCTTTTGGGGAACTAATGGACTCCTTGTAACGTTCTTGTTACGTTTTTTGAAACATTTTTGTAAATTAAAATGATAGTTTTCCAGCCAAATCAACCTTATGTGTGTGTCCTATAGATAACACTTGATTTTTCTTTGAGTTTGAGGTTTAATTTATAGGTGAAGTGGGTTGACAAAATATCTTTGTATTGCGTCTAGCCTGCAAAGTCTTTTTGTACCATTAGTGTTGTTTCTTTATTGACAGGTGCCTTTTTTAATAACTTCATTCTTATTGTGGCACATAATATCAGTGATTTGACATTATGTGCAAACTCAAAGGATACGTGACTGGTACATCCTGTTCCATGTAATGTGCTTACAGTTTGTGCAATGTTACTCTGCTATATTATCTGATTTACGTACGGGTAAAATCACATGAGCTTGGATTGAAGTAGAGGTCAGACGGATATCTGGAAAGACCTAAGTAACCGCTCGCAACATTTTAGGATTCAAGTAACTCTTACACGGGCAAGCAAGACTATTCTTCAGAAGGTTTGAGGGCTATCGTGAGTCTAAGATTATGCAAGAAGTTTCTCAGGATCATTTTTAGCTTCTCATCACCGTGTACTGTAATAGGTTGCACTGCAGTAACCCTGTCCTCATTTACACCCACTAGCTCCTATCCTCCCGCGTTTCCATGACAACCTCACCTGTTGCAAACCAATCCTATTTGTAACTTGAGTCTTCAATAATGGACGTTCTTCGCGGCGAAATGACAAAAAGGTCTGCTGGCGTTCTACCTGTGCTACTACTGTCTCCCTCTCTGGAGCTTTCCGTCCGCTCGCTCATGACTGACCTCGTTTGACAATCTCTCTTTACTGACCACTTCATGCACGAGGTCAAACTCCACGGTTTCACAGCAAAAACAAACATGTCCTCCAAATAAATAAGATTTTTCTTTCACCATCATTCTGTTTTCTTTGGCATTATAATCTTTTAAAGCCATACAATAACATGGGATTAAGACAAAACCTTTATTATATGAAGAGATTTCCAGCTGTCATATCTCACTTTCAAACTTTGAATAAATATGAATCTATATAGTTCATAACTCATATGGAGTCGCTGAGTAAATAGTTTCAGGTGCACCGTTTCCTTAAAAGACTTTTCAATACTAACTAGTTTTGAAAATGTTTCATTTCAGTAAAATATAGTTTTAACCAAAGTGACTATTGTATTTGTGTTGTGTTTTAAGCATTGTGATCAGTTTTTTTCTAGTAAAGCAGTTCTTTGTTAAATGGAGAGTTAACCCAAAATGACATTTCTTTAATCATTTACTCACCTTCTTGTCAAACCTGTGACTTTTCTTTCTTCTGCACAAAAGAAGATATTTTGAAGAACGTTGGTAACCAAACAACATTGACCCCCCATTGACTTCCATTCGAATGAACACAAAACCACCGAGACATTTCTCAAAATATCTTATTTTTGTGTTCCACTAAGGTAAGACTCATAGGTTTTGAACCACATGCGGGTGAATTAATGATGACAGAGTTTTTATTCTTGTGTGAATTATCCCTTTAATGATCAAAACTGCCTCTCATTAAAGTCCATACAAATACATCTAAAGTGCGACCATATCTCTAGAGACCTGCTTTAGTTCCACAACGGTCACACTCAACATTCTGTTACTGAATAATGCAGACGATGTGTGTGTGTGTGTTCACATGCTGAGTGATAGGCAGACCAGGACGAAAGGGGATGCGTTCCTCACGGCACGTACCACTTTCCCTTTATAGGCCTGCCTTTATAGAACCAGGTAGGTTAAAGAGTGAGTTTGTTTGTCATGGGAAATTTGTGCTATGAGGCTCAATAATGCATCAAATAATAATGCAGATTGTTAAGGAGCGCTGTGATATTACATTTTGTAGTGATCAGATTGGGCTTGTTGTGGTGGTTATTATGGCACAGCCAATCCTCCTTAAAGTCTTCTCAATGTCAAGCTTCAGATTACACTCCCAGCAATGCGGATAACATTTTTAATACATTGCTAAATATGTACTTGAATTAAGAGCAAAGACATCAGATGGACATCACTTTTGGCCACTAAAGGTCATGCAGATGATTTATTTAGGTACTATTGCAAGCCAGTGGTACAGAGAGTCGCCAGAGATTTCAAGATATTTTTCCTCCCCTGCCTCTTCCTTTCAAAGTAGATACAACAGGATGACACTGAACTTCCCTGGAAATTACACACATACACACACATTTACTCAGGAGATGGTTAAAAAGACCTCAGAAACCAGATGCTCTCCGTCAGCAGACCTGTAGAACAATGGTCTTATTGTGGTGGAGAGACGCAAAGCACAGGCGACAAAGCACAGGCGACCTACTCAGACATTGCTCATTCGCAGCTCAGGAGGCTTAATGAGGATATTAGTTGGGTTTTGGTATTAATTTTGTCGCAGATTTTTACTTAATAATGCTCAGGGGGATACAAAACAAACAATACAAATATCTGATAACCTAGAGAATGTCATGCGGGCCCACTAAGGTTCTCTGTGGTATACCCCACTCTTTTAGCCCAGGGACTCCTAAAATTTAAGAATGGCTCTACATCAATAAAAGCATCTATGATCACATATTTACTTGCAAGATTTTTTGCACATTTTTACATATATAAATCTAAGAGGAGTGACATAAGGTGAGGTCAGGTCTCACTAAGCTTTGACCTTGGGTACTCGGACAAAAAGTGACTAAAGAGACGAGAGGGAAAGTAAAAAGAGAGAGTGCGAGAGTGAATGTTGCCGCGTCTGATTTGATGAAACAAACGCATGGGAAAAGTGCTCAATACACACCAGTCATACTATTATAAACTAAAGCTTGATGGTGTGACTAAAGCAAACGTTAATCTCTGCTCGGTAAATAGAGTTCCACATATGTGCGATCCATTAATTCGGCCAGTTCTGTGGCTTTCGTCACGTCCACAAACCTCTGATAAGACCCTTGGAATGAGATTTGGTGGCTGTGGAAAATGGCGAGTGACTCTGTGAGTATGTGCACGGCCGCAGATTAGCTCAGTTTACAATGTCAAAGTTCAGTTTCCCGAAGATAAAGACTTATTAGCAAGACTAGCATGAAGAAAAAGGAAAGTGAAGGGAGGTTTGGATTTAACAAGCATCCACAAAGCAGTTAAGGGGTAAACAGAGTGCACAATTATAACGAAATGTCATTTCAGACAGCGCATGTGTGTGTCAGCCAAGCAACTTTATGAACCACAAGATCAAATACTAGATTACAATTAAGCACCTACTAAACTGACAAACATTTAGATAAATATCTTGAAAAGTATTGTGGTGTTGCTAAGTGAGATAACATTTTCCTCTTAATATTTTATAATTGTGGTGTAAGTAATCATATTTTATCATTCACTGCACGGATCCTTTTGTTGTCCTGTGTTTGTGCTTCTAGGAAACATTTAAAGTCTGAGCAGCTGTAATGGATTAATGAATGATAAAATGAGTCCTTGAGGCGAATGACAAATAAAAATTCATGTCTTTTTCAAGCAGGTAACTGCAAAGTTTATTGATAAGTGTTGATTTACAAAACATACTGATTTTATAACTTATGCATAATTGTGAAGCAGACAGAGATATGGCATGTCAAAACAAGAGAACATCCTTTGATTCAAACATTTTCTTTTTAATGTAGTCACTTTTCAATCACAGTGATACTTCAATTGAAACAAATGAACAAGTTTAGTTTGAAGATGTACTGCATATTGGGTGTAGTGTGCCGCTCCTCCTGAGACCCCAACACACCTTAAAGACAGTCACTGACATCATCAAGATCATGTGACATTCCCTACTCGATCAAAACCTAAAACATTCAAATCAAACATGAATAGTCATATTTTTGTTTTAGATTTTTCAGCGTGAACAATGGATTTATTACTATTGTTGTTAGCTTGCTTTGTTAAGCCCAGTAACGTCTATTTTGACAGCATAACATGACAAGCTCTTTTGCTAACAAAACTGCCCATTTACGTGCGTACTACACCCTACTGGGTTTGCGATTATCATGCTTTGGTCTCATTTAACCAGCATATCCGATTTCTTTGTAGTATCCGTCGATGTCACCGATGACGACGGCGAACACTCTCCTCAGAGCGGCCTGACCAGCCCCGTCCAGCCCATCTCTCTCGGCCATCAACTTAACTATGATTTCAGAGATCAGCTGGAAGAGAAAAGCGAGCCATGAGAAATCACTTTTCTGCACTTTTTTATCCTAATATATCAAATGTTTATGTAAACATGTTTTGTCTAAAAATGAAAATTTACAATTTAATTAGAGTTGAGTTGGATGGCAGTTTTTACATTCCAATACAAAGGAGATGTAACTATAGTAATGCGACGCGATACAGAATTATGCATTCTCCTAAATTCTTATTATGGGTTCAACAAGTCAGAATGCTGCCTTAATATACAGCCTATAACGTAAGCAAGGCAACATACTAGATACAGAGAGCAAAATGTCAGTGAAAGTCAGGTTACCTTGAAGTTGTTGAGGGGTATCTTATGGTTGTTGGCGTGGGTGTTGGCCAGCGGTTTCAGGATTCCAGCGTGATCCCCTTTGGCCTTCAGCAGATCGCCCAGTTTCTTCAGCACAGTCGCACCATGGGCCGCCACGGCAGGGTTCCCCGCCATGTCACCCTGAGCGATTCCAACAAACTTCGGGAATAGCTTCAGAGTCTCCGGGTGCTCCTCAAAGAGCCTGGAGATTGAAACAGAGAGAGGACATCAGTCAACCCAGATGTTTATAAGCCCATCACATGTTCCGTCTGTTTGATGCCATACTAACCGGGTCAAAACTTCTCCTCCATGGGATTTGTAGTCGGCCTCCACTGCACCCCAGCATTTCAGAACCAGGTCAAAGTCGGCCATTGTCTAAACTTAAGATCAAAGATGTTATTATGTGTATGTGTCAATAAAGTTTTTGGATTTTTATCAGGCATGGACGTTCGTGGGCACCTGGTCGCAACATATTGTTTTAGTTAGAATAATAATATAAAGTGATCCACAGCGTTGCCATAGCGTTTGCATGATGCAACTTAATATTTCCCCGGTTTCAGACTCCAGTGATCTGGAGCGACTGAATGACCTTGAGGATTTTTTATGTGACCTGAACGTTATAAATCTCAAAAATATTACAGCTGTCAATTTATTGCACAATAAATCATCTATATTTAAATTCCTATTTAATCTATAAATCAGTGACTTTAAAAATGGAATTTGTATTTATATACTTTAATTATCCTTTTTAAATTTATTTTCCTATTGAGTTAAACTTTCGTTTTTCTTTTGTCAAATTCTGCCTCCAAATATAATTAGCCCTCTTCAAATTTGTTTTGTTAAAATAGTGCCGGTTTTGTTGCTTGAAAACATTTTTAAATATTACAATACCCTTTTGTTGTAAAAATAACCGGCAATAATTCACATCTTAGCTTGACACAAAGTCTTTGAAAGCTCAACCAAGCTGCTTACCGATATCAGCGTCTCCCCTGAAGAGTCTTGTGTTTTTGGGTTGGTAAAAGTTCTCCAAATAACCTCATACCATCACTGCATCAACACATTACCTTTTATACAGCTTCTCTGTGACGTCGTCACCTCTCACCTGTCAATCAAACTTTTCCTCCCCAGGACTGAATTGTAAACCCCGCCCCTTAGTTTTCCTCAGCGGTAAACACACACATACACACACATCGGTAGTGAAAGTGAACCGGTCTGGGATCTGATGCTCTGATTGCAGCTCTGAATTATTCCAGAAGCTCCAAACAGTGAGAGTCTTTGTACCAAACATTTGCACAAAGTATTGAAGTGAAGAATAAACTTGAAGTCATTATATTTCTGTATTGATTCTCATACTTTTGTTTCTACTCTGATTTTTGGTATCCAAAATTTCAACGGTCAATTGTTTATTATGTTACGCCCTTTGATCTCTCATTAGTCAGATGTGGGTGATAATGGTTTGACTTTCAATAGGATCTAGATTTTTTTGCACACCGACACGTGCTTGAACAAACACAGGAAGACAGTAGCATCCTCAAAGCATAAAAGCATAAAACAGACCCATCGTTCTTTTGTCATTTGGCATGACTATCCCAGTCATCAGACAGGTATTAATAGTATCGCTAGGGCTGCTTTTGTGTGTGTTTGGATAAGGGAAGAGCCCTCCATTCAGCCTGGTTCAAAGACAGGTCAAGATCACCATCCACTGCTGAACTTGCCAAACCCTTATCAAAATAAGATATAAATAAATAATAATGATAGATATATGTAGGCATAACCTTTGAAACCTCCATAAGATTGTTTGGAATAATATTAAATTGGTGAAATCATGAGAAGAGATAGGTGAGTGAGAGAAATATGAGATTGTTTGTGTACTGTGGCTGTCACCAAAGAGTTTATGCCACACCAACCCATGAGACTCTTTCAGGACGTGCGGTGACGTGTTTTGTGTTCTTGCGCCCTCTAGTGAGCAAAGTGTAAAGGTGAGACAGGATGTCAGGCGGAGCTACAGTACGTTTTGTTCTGAGAACAAATACTCACGATTGATGGGCTACTACTAAGTGTGATTTTAGATTTAAACTGAATGTGAAAAGAAACGGATGCATTTTGAAATGCCGATTAAACTGAACACGAAGATCGGCATCGAAAACAAAACGTTTAAATGAACGTTTCCCCTTGTGGCAGAACAAAAGTCTCCACATTGAGGAACGCCGTGAAATATTTCCATCCACATAAACTCTTTATGACTATGATTATATTTATATAAAATCACACATAATTCACCACTAACAATACGACTAAAAAGATGCATTTAATAAATTATTTAAATGACAATGCAGACCACAATCTATTGAGGACTTTTATTGTGGCGGGTGGTGGGGTGAAAGGTATTCTTCATCGTCTCTTATTTTTCACACTTCACTCTCGAGTAGCCATTTTTGTGCTGTTTTGGATCCCGGTTTCGTCCGTTTCTCTCTGTCGAACCGCTTTTATTACCGAAAAACAACGTTTATCTGCCGCAAACAAGTCTTGATCAGGAATCGCAGTTATTGCGGAGAAGAATAGCACAGAATAATCTCATAAACCGGGGGTTTTGGTGAGCTGTCCGTCATGAATCCTGAATAGTAAGTTCGTGCGAAGAAAATCGCTGATGACACATCAAACACATCACGTGCTGTGCTATTACATTATTAACATAGATCATTTTACTTTTATTACATATACATTTGACGTCTTTGCTTATAAGAGATCATTGTTATTGTTAAACACAGTTGTTTTAGGAGATCACATGACCCACAACCCTTTACATTTGGTATAAATTATATATTTTACAGGCCTATATGCATCTCTTTTGTAATACATATGTGTACTTTATAGTAATAGTAATGTCATTTAAATGTCACGCGGTTTCTTTAGAGCTCTTGCTCTCTCTGTCACACAAAAGTGCCACGTCGTTGAGTTAAGAAATAAACGGATGTAACGTTTATGATTTTATGAACTCTGAATCGCAGAGACAATCTCATAACTTTAATGTAACACAGTAAATATGAATTGAATAGTCGTGGAGTTAATTGCATGTTAGTCTTGCTGTCATGGAGGAAAGGCCCCAGTTTCTCTTCCGTTATGACGAGCTGTTGGGAAA
This sequence comes from Triplophysa dalaica, assembly GCF_015846415.1. Lineage (NCBI taxonomy): Eukaryota > Metazoa > Chordata > Actinopteri > Cypriniformes > Nemacheilidae > Triplophysa > Triplophysa dalaica. The sequence continues at coordinate 3,476,685 of NC_079543.1, forward strand.
TGTAAAGACGTGTTTTTCAGTGCCGTAATGATTAATGTACAATGTAAATGACAATCAGTGAATCTTATCTGTCAAAAAACAATACAGGGGTGATATTATAATATCATTTCCATAATACTCTGCACACTTCCACCCAATTATTAAAAAAAATACAGTCGTTTCGGGAGCAATGGATGAGAATCACCTTTGTTAGTAACAGGTATTTATTTCAATGTGTGATTCATAATATATAATTTGATATGGGTTCAGACATGTGGGGCGTAGAATAGATACTTACTGTCATGATTATTCTTTTACTATACTAAACTATATTCTAGTTCTAAAACAAAAAAACATATGTTTTTGTATTAATCGTTTATAATTTTTAGCTATTTTATCTATTTATTTTATTTTATTAGAGATTTAGGTTTTATTTATTTTTATGTTAGTTTCTTTTTTATTTATCTTACCTTAAGTTTAATAATGTACATGTCCATTCTGTATTTGATTTAATAGTTTCAGTTAACCTATAATAACCCTGACATGGGGTCATGTGACGTCCTGTCACGCCCCTCATTTGCTTGTCAAGTCCCTGTTATTGTGATACGTGCACGTGTTGTGTAATAAGACATACAGATCAGGACACATGCTATAAATGTTTTATTAACTACTGACAGCTGTTTTAAACTCTCCTGTTCTCTTGCAGTGACTATCTGTTTAAACTTCTGCTGATCGGAGACTCTGGTGTTGGGAAGTCTTGCCTTCTGCTGCGATTCGCTGTAAGTTATAAGCCTACCTGTAAGAAACCGTTCACACACACATGTCTGGACAGATAAGGGCTGGGATTACACAGGTGTGCCATGATCGGCGGTTTAGAACGTTGATGTTAAGCCAATGGGAAGCGTTTAATTTGTTTGTTAAAAGCTTACTAGGAAACAAGAATTATTTTCAATGTTCTTTTGGGTGGTGCTGAATGCTTGGCACTTAATTATACATGAAAGCAAAAGTGAGTACTGAATGTCTTATCTGTTACTGTGTGGATGGGTGTGCCTGCTTCCTCAGGACGACACATATACAGAGAGCTACATCAGCACAATCGGAGTGGACTTCAAAATCAGGACGATAGAACTGGATGGAAAGACCATCAAACTACAGATCGTAAGTACTAATGCGTGAGATAACAATTCATAGTGTGTTTTTCAGGTCGGTTTCTGTCATAAGAAAGCAACAGTGTGCTGAGTTACGTTGAAGCCATTTTTTTGGCACTTAGTAGCAAGTTAAGCAGATTTTGCACAACTGTCCTCCTTAAAACTCTCCTCTCACTCGAGGTGTCTTAGCATTACGATAACATAAAACACAGTACGTTGACCAAACATGCGTGTCCGTGCTCTTGTGTTGTGTTTCTATTCTTGTTGTTATAAATTAGCGCTAAATGTATGTTGTGTGAATGTTGATGTGTTTATTTTTATCGTCAGTGGGACACGGCCGGCCAGGAGCGATTTCGCACTATCACGTCCAGCTACTACCGGGGAGCCCACGGGATCATCGTTGTTTATGATGTGACGGATCAGGTGACCAAGCGTTCCATTGTCATAGCAACACCAACGCAATAAGTGACACCAGCTCGCACACAGCTTGTGTGTGAAGAGTCGGTCGCTGTTTTGTTTGTATGGAAAACACTATTGTTTGTTTTGCTGTAGTTTATGCTTTCTTCTGAATGTGTTTCGTTTGCAGGAGTCCTTTAATAACGTCAAACAATGGCTTCAGGAGATCGATCGCTACGCTAGTGAAAACGTCAACAAGCTCCTGGTGGGAAACAAATGCGATCTGACCACTAAGAAAGTTGTGGATTACACAACAGCAAAGGTGTGCAAGATGTCCCACACTTTTGTTATGTAAAATACAGCTCTGTGTTGTCACAATGATTTTGTATCAGGTAGTAGGACTGCTGCAAAAAAATACAAAACACAAAATTTCCTAAAAATTGTTTATTAATTGATACAGCACTGATGTTTGGTCACTTGTGCGTATCAGCATTTTTGAACTTGCAAATAATAGACAGGGTTCGTAAGCATGCTGGAAATCCTGGAAATTCTTTATTTTTAATACTGTGTTTTCAAGGTTAAAAAAATATTTGGATTTGGGATAAAGGATGGAAATAGCTTGAAATTTTAATTGCTTAATCCTTATTATATCAGTATGTGACAATAGTCACTTTTTGTATAAAATAATTGAAAAGTTCTTATTGCGTTTGCCTTTCACATTAAAAACATTCTGCTCGAGCTACGCTTGCCGCTCTGATTCGCTGCGCACATGGTGGGAGGCTACATATGAAGAGTTCAGATGAAAAACCCTTTAAAAGCTCTGTGAAATTTGAGATTATGATGTTAAGTGAATGCTGTTCACAAACAGTATACGTTACTCAAATAAATTTGCTTCAAAACCCACTAAATACCACTCTGCCCAATCTGAAATATCTGGTTTTACTGGAAGTAAATTGAGGAGCCTGATTAAAAATGCTTGTTTAAAAGTCATCCGACTGATTTGGCGGGTTTTGCATCTGAACTCTCCATATGGAACAGACAACATGGCTGGATTGAAAACAAAATACAATTTATGGTTAAAACAAAGATATTAAATTCTCAAGTAACCTTCTCCAAAGTCTGCGAAAAGGAAAATTTTCTCCATGGGGAGGGAGCATTTTTGAGTCACGTAAAATGTTTGCAGCGGGATTGCGAGGATGGGCCATAATTTGAATAATTCTGGCAGGTGTAGCTTTAATAATGCCAAAAAACATTCTTGCACAAGTGTATTTGCCTCATCTCTGTTCAAATAAGGAAATAAATCTACGAAAAACAAAATGAAATAATCAATGGAAACAGAGTGTCTTCATTTTAGAATTTAATTCCACAATCAGCGCTTGCCTACTCTGTTTTTCGTTGAGACCTGTTCCCGAATGGCATATAAAAACCTTATTCTTTAAAATATAAGTCACATGAAACAAACACTCTGCTCACTCGGTCTATTGCAGGATAAGGCCTAACGAAATGAAGCAAAACTTTTCTCAAATAATACTAGGCATAATACTATTTTTTTTTTACAAAAAGTAAACTACTTTTTTGCATACTAATTATTTTATTTGTTATTTTCATTACATTTTTCTATCTGCTTCCCCTACATGATTTATAAATCTTGCTTTTTAACATAACCACGGCTCTCAAAGTTTTCAGTTCAGGACCCACAGACATGTAATCTGTCTCATCAATTTTTAACACGGGGAAGACCCAGTCGTTCTCTTTCATTGTTTGCTTTATTGTCATAAACAAACAAGTTTGCTTGCAATATTAATTTACCTTTTGGTAGGGCTGCACGATTATGGCAATCATTATTGTTTGCCATAATCTTTCCACAAATACCAAGTACGAGACAACATATATATCAGATTTACCGAAGTTATATGGAGCCTATTCATTGATAAACGTTTAAAAGCCACGTTTTTCAACTAAAATGGAATAAAAAAATAACTTCATTAATGACCCATCCTGCATCAGAACAGGACTTTGAACTTGAGCTCGTGCATGCAAAATGTACATATCCAATGCGTGAAACTTCCTGTAAATTATACATGCGATGCAGGGAAGCTTGTTTGTAAAGAAAATCATACAAATTATATTTATTTTTTATTAGATTCATACATTAAAAGCTGTTTTGGATCTTATTTAGGATCTCTTTAAGCACAATATTATCACTTATTGTGATTGTGTATACTGAAAAAGCATGAAAACACACATTGAAAGTAGACTTTGGAAAAGGTCTAAGAACCTTGAATAGAAAGAAATAGAAGTGTAATGAGTCGTCGGTATATAACAAGGAAGATTATATGAACAATTTATATTTGGCACTAATATCAGCCCCTAATTTTGTAGTATGAAAAGATTCAATTGTGTTCTTATATTGTTATTTTTATATAAACTTGTCTTTAATTAAATTTTACCATTTGCTGTAATCACTATATTGGGATGTATTAAGTTTCTGTCATACTGCCAATTGCTCTTTAAGATTAATTTGTTGTTGATTTTTGTCTCCCAGGAGTTTGCAGACTCCTTGGCCATCCCGTTCCTCGAGACCAGTGCAAAGAGCTCCACAAATGTGGAACAGGCCTTCATGACCATGGCTGCCGAGATCAAGAAGAGGATGGGACCAGGTGCCACTGCAGGTGGAACCGAGAAATCCAACGTCAAGATTCAGAGCACACCAGTGAAAACATCCTCTGGAGGGTGCTGTTGAGGCTCCGATTACCTAAACAAGCAAACCAACCTACCAATAACAGCATCAAGACGACAGTAACATCACCCACCAAATGTCACAGCTGAAGGCGAAGGAGAGATTGTGCGTGTGTTTAAAGTTTGTATGTGTGTTTAAAGTGTGAGTGTGTGTGCATTAAGGACTGAGAATAGTCATGAATGATAACGAGAGGATCAAATTTAACATTGCCTGATATTCTATCATGCATGCGAATAGCTGCATGACCAGACAAACAAACACGTTCCCAACTGTTTATTACTAAATTCCGTGACAACCTCAGTCTCTACTTTAGGTCTTTAGGTTTAGACAAAATTCCAGCAGCACTTGGGACGACGTCCTATTTTCAACATTTTTAGAAAACCATGCTAGATTTGGCTTTGAGCATCCTCGCTGGAATTACAAACCAAGGACTGGACTGTGATGTCATTGACATCTGAATTTTGGGTTCCGTTACTATGGATCCCGTTGCGGTTGCTACGGTGACCTTTTCCTCAGCTACTGCCTTCACTTAGAGTTTGGTGGATCGTTTGCCTGTCTGGGCATTTTTTATCATTTGTATATTATTTTTATTTTTTGCAAATTTTTGCATTTCAATATATTGGTCCTTTGAACATGACTCCAACACTTCACTAGGCGGTAAAATGCATCGATCTAATTTGTGGTTTCACACTAGTGTGATTCCAACAGCATTATTTGCGGGCTCAATGATTTTTGTGTAATAATAATAAAAAACTTGGATTTGACACACCAGCTGCCCATTTAAAGTAATTCAAAAGACAAAATCTAGCTTTAGTGCAAGCAGTGTAATATATATCCTGTATATTGGATGATAAATCTGTCAACAGTTGTTTACCAACAGCACAACAGTGTCACTGTAACAGCATTGCTGGAAGGAACTATATCAGATTAATGTATAAATGTATCTATATAAATGTAATCACTCACACGCTGATTTCATTGAGTGACAAATGACAGAAAAACAGCAAGTGACTTCACAGAGAATAGTTAAATATGTTAAAAAAAAGCAATTATCTGTTTTCAAGGCGAGAATGGCGGTTTTCTCTAGTACTTTTTTGGTTTCTTTTATGTCACACAATGTTTAACTATGAAGGAAATGTTTAATAAAAATGGTTTTAACTGGAAAGTTTGTCATATTTCCAATCACGTTTTATTCGTTTCATATATCAAAAGTTTACATAATAAATAAACAGCATCTTGAGAGTATGCCTCATGCTTTCCACTTGGTTGTAGTGTTACCCCAAAGCCTGTGATGCTTTATGGTGTTGTGTTTTGCTAGAGACAAATATTTAATTGGGAATTTTATATTTTTATCAGCTTAAGAAGTTATTATAAAAACAATATGGTTTATTTGCAGTGGACACTGTCAAAATTAAAGGAAATCGCATCTGGATGATCTCTAATTTTACGGACATCTTCCTGTGCGAATTGACTTCCACAGTACCAATTCCTTCACAGACATATGTCCTGAAATGTAATCCCATTGGGTATAAAGGCGTATGCGGTATTGTATAATGTGAAAAGTCACACAATGAAAGCAGACGCACAATGGCATGCCTGAACATTGCAAGCAAACATTGGACATGTGCACACACTCCTGCAGAAAGAGACATCTGTCTTCTGCACAGCCTGCCGGGTCAGAGGTCAGGGTCAAGGACAATGCGACAGCGCATGAGCGTGTGCGTGTGTATTGTGATTTCTCGCCTTTATTTAATTCTCGGTTGCTGGCAAACAAAGGCCTGGGGTTCAAGGGGAGGAGTCATGTGTGGCAGCTGTTTAGGGACTCGAGAGATAAAGATGGGGGTGGATGGATTTAGGATGAGGGGGATACAAGTGAAAATGACAGTCTGTTTATGTACAACAATAAATAATCGGATCAAAATTACGGCTGATGGAATTATTGTTATCATGAATTGATTATGCAATACTCTCTCTGATCTTCTGGATGATCGTGTATATTAATCACTCAAGTGTGTAGTATACACAGAGGTTACACAAGTCCTCTACTACAAATGCATGCTACACTCCTAGAAAATAGTATACTTTTATTTCTGAAGAAACTGAGATAAAAGTCCCACTTGAGTTGTGTTTGATGTGGTTTTTGAGCAGACGTTACAAAACTGAAGAATCGTTTTAATGAGTCAGCGGCTGTGATGGACTGCTGATGATGTCTCTCGTTTCTCTTGTTCAGGCCATCTGGATGCTCTGAACTGAAGACAGAAGGGAGCATGACCAAGTTGACATATCAAAAAGTGTGTCTCATCTTTTTATGTTAAAACACAAATATGAACAATCTTTGGAGATTTCAACTTCTCTCTATTTAACATTTACTTTAACATAGAGGTCAAAATAGATTGGTTTCATTGGTCATTATTGGTGACATTATTTTCTTTTGCACGGTCATCAAAATGATCAGATTTTGTCAACTTCGGTAAACATTTCTTGACAAAATTCTACACAAGCTAAGTTGACAACACGAAAATAGTGCCAATGATATAATGAATTTATGTTATACATATTTATGTTATGATATATTTATTTATTAAAAAACTAATCATATTTTTTCTTTTAAGCGTTTTACACTCGTTCTCACTGGCTCTTTGGTGCTTGTGTCATAACTTGAAAGTGAAGAGTATTGAGCTTGTGTCGTGAATGCTTCACATACTTGTGGTTTTTCTTAAGGAGTGTGTTGAGCTAGTGCTGCTCATTGACATATGCTGACTGGAATGAGAGAGAGAGAGAGAGAGAGAGAGAGCGAGAGAGAGAAGGCCAGCATTTAGTATAAAGAAGTCCGATTCATTTTACTGAATCAGGTACTTCAAACAATTCTTTGTGAAGTGTTAAGCCAATAAACGATTCGCAGATGATCCACTCATAGACATTTCTAGTCTCAAAGACAAATGGTACTTTTAATCATTTTGTAGCAAATTTTCCCCGTCGTTTTTATTGTTTTAACGTTACAACTGTTCATAATAATATTTTGTTTTGTTTTTGTTATATTTTTGTGTGTAGCTTGCAGTACTACATCACGTGATGACTATACTTTACACGACTAGATTAACCGTCTAATAAACATTCTTGCTTTTATTATATTCTGTTTTGAACATGTTAATAAAAGTATGTTGCGAATAAGTAGAAGTAATATTTAACAACACGATTTTCCCAAAACAGTTTTTTTCATAAATAACGTTTCTCCTACGTTTGTCCGAACCAGTTCAAACGAATCACTTAAACGACTCAAATGAACGAATCACTCGCGACACGACTATCAGAGGCATCTGTGTCGCTGACGTCACTCTGGAAGCCTCCGCTTGCGGGTTGGTTAAAGGCGGAACAGATCGGTCAGTCCGATGACGGGATCGAGTGACTTAACGATCGGTTCGAGATGCGAACGCTTAATAAACACGATTCTGTCCCGAGAGACGAAACACAGTTCGGAATATGAACGATTAACAAGTCTGCTTCGATTCCTTCGTTGACCTGTGGTGAGTTCATGACCGGTTAAGCACGTTGTGAATACGTACGATGTGTAGTTTAAATATAACAATATTTTATGATTCATTTATAACCTAAACGTTTGAGTTTCGGTGTAAAGATTGAATCGGAGATCCGCTATAAATATTGTCTAAGTATTCAGGGGGAAAATCACAGAACACGATCGATTTAATAGAAAAACTACAAATACCAAAGTGTGTTGTATATCCTTTTAAAATGTATTTATTTGTAGTTTTTTTACTTGTGTATGGTCATGTTTTTTGTATTGTCTTAATATTGTTACAAACTAACTATGTTCAGATATATATATGGTCAGTGGGGAAACGTGATTCATTGTGCTTTACGTCAGTAGTGCAGGTGGTCGGTGGGGGGCTTATGTCACGTCTTCCAGAACAATTGCAACACGTTTATTCTCGTTGTTTGTTTGCCTTATGAGAAGCTTTAAACAGCAGTGAAGCTTTCGTTTTACTGTAAAGGCTTTGTGAGTTTCACTTTGAACTAATGCTTGTGTGGGTGTGCAGAACAAAATGTCACTTGTTCAGTCACTTCAGACAGACCTGCTGAAACTAAAACTTGCTTTAAGTTAGCTCAGCTACAATTCTCATATTACACACGTGCTGATATTTTAAATGAGACTTTAAAAAGCAATAAATTGTGTTCATTTAACAAATGTATGACTATACAAAGATTTAGTGAAAGATTTGTGACATTCGATGGCATTACACCTAAAGAAAAACGTGTGTGCATACATCACATTATGCAGTCACTTTGTATTCACATCATTATGACATCACAGATGTTAAAAATACAGATTAAGAGTTCTAGAATTTATAACTGAAACGTCTATAATTAATAAAAATGCTTTTTGCATTCTAGTCTCAGTGTGACATTGTAAATTAACTTCGCATTTGTTTAGGTTCACATGAATTTCATAGGGGCTACTCATTATGTAACTGGGCAAGTGATACAAAAGATAAGCCATAGGTGCTAGGCAGTCATTTTTTGGGAGGAAGTGATGCGACTTGAGGCACTTCCAGGAAGCCATCTGATTTACAGTAATCTCAGAGTTTGAATTCATGTTGGAGTCATACGTGTATTTATGAGTTGTCATCATAGGTGAATGATTGTCTGGGTATTGACTAAGCGGAAAGTTCTGTGCATTTGAAAAGTCTTCAAATAATGTTTTTAATCCAGAAAAATCTATTCAAATATGCATTTAAAACAATAATTCATTTAATTAAATTTCAGTTTATAAGTGTAAAACATTTATTGATTTTTTAACAAATTATTCGATAACCTTTTTATTTGACATAATAAATTATATGATATAATTATAACCATCGTAATATAAACAGATTTTTGTATTACATTTTATTATATTAAATTGTATGATATCACATTTTTACGTTATACAAGTAAATAATTTTATAATAATTTCAATATAATTTAATATTTTTACAATTATCTTTATGACTACAATTAAATAAAACTATATTTCTATATTATGTAATATGTCAAATATTTGACTACAAATATGTTTCTTTTTCTCTCACAGATGCATGTTGGCCAGATGTTGGGTAAAGGTCTTAAACGCAAATTGGAGCAGGAGGAGGAGAATGAGCGGGAAAAAATGGACCCTCATCAGGAAGTGATGCCCACCTTTTATTGTCTTCAGAGGCAGACGGTGCTCACCCTTTCCTTATTGAAGTTGCACAGTCAGCCAGCGCACTCAGATCCAGGCCTGGCGCGAAGGGTTCTCATCACAAACACACTCCGTCATATCCAGGAGGAGCTGAGAGTGGAGGCTGTTCTTCTACCTCAGTCGTTAGCCACCGCTGGGTCCCCGCCGGGTGCTGTCGACAGGGAACGCCCTGCAAGTGCAGAGTCGCCATCTCACACCGAGAACAGTTTGACGCCGGTGTCACTACTGGAAGAGGACAGACATCTGTTTCTATCTTTGCAATCGTCTGTTGCTATCCATACAGCCCCTTCTGTTTCTAAAAACTGCCCCTCAATACCCAATATTAAGGACAGCTTCACCTCAGCGCTGGCTGAAATTGAGGATCTTTGTCCAGCTGTGGAGATAACATCTTCACTTACGAGTCCATCTCTCTCTACGTCTTCTTTGGAATCAGACATGGCCAGCTCACTTGCAATGAACCAAGACGTGCCAGATATTACTAGTTATTCTGACACAACCGCAACATGCTTGACTAGTTCTAATAAATTCAGACAAACAGAACCAGTTCATGAATCCATGGAAAGCAATATGGACTCGCCATTATTTCAGTTCACCCCCTCACTCTTGGACTCCGCCCAATCTCTTTTTAACCACTGCCCCTCACTTCTTGCTGATTTCTCACTGGACGATTTTCTGTTTACAGAAATTGACAACTTATTGTTTGACAATACGCCATGTAGTTCATCTCTGAGCGCATCCTCAGGCTCATCGAAAGTCGCTTCTATGGTAAGAGATGATTTTGTTAAGACGCTTACTAGTGGGGTGAGCCAAGCCGCGCTTCCATCAAGTCAGACATTCAGATTGGATCTTAATGAACTTGATCATATCATGGAAGTTTTGGTTGGGTCTTGACTCGACACATTGGTCACCCGGATCTAATTAAATAATATATGATATTTATTCAACTTTATCAGGTAATTTGAAGGTCAACTTTGTTAACACAGGTATTTTGGAAAGCAGAACACGAGTTTCTATGCTGATGAAGTTATTTATTCACACGTTTGTATATTTGTATTTTTGCAAAGGGTCCAAAAATGTATGTAAAATATTGCAGCTCTTATATAATCATGTTATTATTATTTTTATGGGTTTTTTTGTGCATCATACTTTTTGATTGAGCTACATTCCCTTATTTTATATATTCAGATATTTTGATAATAAAAAATAAACATTGAAATGCTTCTGACTTTGTTCTTTTAAGATAAACCAATAAAACGGCTGAATCAGGGATACACAACCTCGCTGAACGAACCCATATGAAGATTGCCGTTTTATTCATTATGATAAAGCTTTAATTTCTGTTAATTTGTCGTTTAAATCAAAACCTCTTCTCAGCCGATATGACGTAAGTAGTACTACCGAAACGCGTGAATAATTTTTAAAAATAGTAATATTATTTTTCGATTGACCTGGCTGCAAATTTCAATTTAATGTTATATTAATGCTCATGGTTTAATAGATTTTGTGGTTTGATTGACTTAATTTTGACATTGATTTAATGTAAAGCTTAACGTCTCGCTTCAGAAATGCGCGCCACTGCAATTCAAAAGCCTTATATTATTATTTAAGTAAGTTGACGCACGTTGAATATCAACAAACATCTGGTAAGTTCCTTGTAGTTCACATGTAGGTTCCAAACCGCCAACTAAGTTGTGTGAGTAGTTTGCACTTGGCCTATTTGCTGGAATACACTACAAGACTTTTTCACATCATACACTGACGTTTTTAAAGTTTCAGATAGACGCACACTTACTGATCAAATCTGCAGACTGGCACAGACTTTCTGCAACATGTCCAGACTGAAAATCTGGGTTAAAGTCTTGAAGTGTATTTTAGTCTTAACCTTACCATGTTTGTAGACTATGATAAAGTCGGCTCATAGTTCCTGTGTACTACATTTTTTTGCAATATTATTGGATTTAATTCAAACATTTCTCATAGAATGGAACATTATACACAAATTCATGCCTTGAAATGAGAATTCACGATAAAACAACAGTTTCTCTTAAATTATTTTAATATCTTGTGTACACTTACAGAAAATTTACACACTTAATTTCCCCCCTAAAGAAACCGGGCATGCGCGATTGACCTCGGTAAAGGCTCTTTAGAGATATCATTCATCTGTATGATTTTTCCATAGGAATTTTCCCGTAACAATTTTTACATGATCCATAGTTTGACTGTACACAGTCCGAAGCCACAGTTAACTATGTAAGCAGTTCTTCTGTATATTTTTTACAATGTGCAAAATCCTCCATGATACAGAACAACCAGTGATACAACTAAAAAAAGAACTGAAACAGATAAATGTCAGATTTTGCTTAACTGGTGTTTCTGGTGAACATTTCCTTCAGGCAAAAGTCCTCTAAGACTCGGTTAAGAATTAGCAGAGCTATAAAACAGATACAGCATGAGAATGAATACCATAAACACACCGATAACAGGGAAATTAGCAAAACCTTACAGTAGATATTGGTCCCTTATTCTTAATATATGTATATATATATTCAAGTTAATCATCCACATGATTCCTTCGCTACATTACATTTCAATGCCAGTGTTTTAACTACAATGTTAAAAAAAAACACATCAAAAGGACACAGAAATATGAGCTGATTTCTATAGTTGTCTCATAACTTGTCAGGGTTGAAAGCGGTTAACAATTAAACTTAACTAAACAAAAAAGTCATTTGTAATGACTAGTGAACTCGATGGAAAATCTAAAGTAAAAGCAAAATTAGTAGTAGTGTAAATGTAATCATAACTTTTAAAAACTAAGGTCTTGTTAGACGAAATCAAAGCTCCATTTTGCCGGTGGTTTGTTTTCAGGTTGTTATTATTATGCATCCGAATTCAGATCAAATATTTTGTGTCATTACTTGTGCCATCAAAGGACTTTTGGACCAGTGTTCTTTTTAAAAAGTGCCACTTCTCTCTCTCATACACACATTCAACTAAACCGCAGAGAAATACTTGAAAGAAAATCGCATCCCTGATTATATACAGATCGGCTCTAATATAAACACAAAACTCTTTTCTACTCTTGATTTACAAATAAAAATATATTTTCTACATATTATCTCTTTCCTAAAGCAATCGATCAGGTAACATCTCGCACTGTAATGTATGGCAATGTGCTTAAAAGCCAAAAATACGACAAACAGTGAACCAGGAGGACAAAATTAAAAACATAACTGTCGGTTTAACAATAACTGGCAAATGATACGTAAATAAAGAGTGGTGTAATAAAGTGGTGGACAAGAACACATCAGTCGGGCGTAGGTGAGGGCGACGAGGAGGGGAGGAGAGGAGTCAGCGTAGAGGGGAACATCAGGACTTTAGCCTGCATGAAGGAGAGATCCGGCAGCCCTGCGATCACTCTCCGAGCCTCTTCACTTAGATTCTCCTCTTTCTGCACAGGCTTTCTGCTGGGAAACGTCAGACAGATATTAAAGAGGTAGATGTTTCTATACTGATTGTAGTATAATGATTTGTACTGCTTTATTACAGTATACCACATCATTTCTGATCAAAATTTACTTATTACAGGAAGAAATATGTGTTGTGGCTCCCCCTTGTGGCATGGCAGTAATACTGTGAAGGAGCGAGGATTACCGACCTGGTGGAGGTGCTGGTCTTTTCTACTGTTGACATTAAGCGCGCAAACGCATCGATGACTCGACTACTGCCCCCGTTGGTGTCCAGCTTTGCTTGGGTCAACTCATACAGCTCTGGGTCCACACCTACAAACACACACAATGTAAATGCACCCTTATGACACGATTGCATAAAGTAATCGTGGCTTTAACGAACAGTTAGGTTTAAAAAGGGAAAAGAGTGGAAACACGAAACAGGAAATGCTTTAGCAAACCTGGTATGGAGGTGGCGGTGCCTGAGGGCGACTCGTCCACAGGACCAAAAAAATCAAGGTTGAGGAGAGATGAGCCTCCACTCGCTTCAGAACGAAGGAGAAAGAGAGATAGGTTTGGTAAAGGAGAGGAGAAGGGTTATGGAAAAAGAGAGAAAAGGAAAGATTAGTAAAGAAGAGTTCATTTTATCCGAATATAATAGTTTTTAGTTTATGTTAGTAAAAGCATGCAAAGACAGCACTTATCAACTCTCAAAGGGGATGGAGTAAGATAAAATGTACATTACTGAACGATTGTTAATAGAACTGTTAGTAATCATAGAACTGAAGCAACAAGGCCGATTTTCAAATATTTCAAAATGAGTATTCCCATTCTGCAATGATTGTCAGTGTCTTACCATCTAGAGGGTTTGTAAGGCCACTACTGCTCCAGTCAAACTGAACGGGAGGAAGGGACTCCTGTCGCCCATAAACAGAACATAATAACATCATTCAGAATTGATTTGTGAAGATTTAAAAAGACAGATTTATATGGCATTCAGAGGCTGAAAGTCAACTACTTCAGAGCTTCGTTACTTATTTCAAAGTTAACACTCTAAAATCACGAAGTTTCTAAGAAGATTTGAAAAAGGCAGAATTGCCTAAAAAAGCAGTCTAAAACAACAACAAAGCAATTAATATCAGCTCACCTGGTTGATGTCGGCTGGGCAGGTGTTTAATTCTGCAGTAGCCGAAGGAGATTGTGCTATGGAGGCGATCATCTCAGCCGCTGACACAGGCTTTACTGGTTCTTTAGTGGGTTCCAGCATCCCCTGCAGACGACAAACCATTACCAATTGCAAGAGGGCTTGTTTAAGTAAATGAAATTGAATGTGCTTGAGGTCCCCCCAATATTGAGGTATGCCAAATCTAACTGTTTAAAATACACCCTCCTCCTTTATTAATACAATCACACTTCCCCTGCACCTGAGCTTCACTCACCAGACTTGCAGCATACATTGGCACAATTACAGGCTGCTTTTTTTGGCCTGTGAACAGCTGAGGAGAAAAGAAAGAGGAAAATTGAAGAAAAGGTGCACGTCCTGAATATTCAGAAAGTTGGAAATCTGCGACTTTCCATTTCCTGTAAATTACTACGTTTATAAACTAAAGAAAATACATAATTAACACATTTTAAAAATGATCTTTTAGAAATAATTAAATCATGAAAACATTATTAAATACTTGTCTTATAAATCAACTCACTATATTTCTTGTGTCAATCCCCAAGGAGCAAAGCAGCACCTTATTGGTATGAGAACCACCCCACTGGTACCGGAGACCAAAGGCATTATTAACATCCTGTACCTGCCACCAAACGTCCTTCAGTCTCCTTCAAAACCAAGAAGAGAAAGTGTATTGGCAATGTGGTTTTCACTGAGAACCAAATAATACGATTAAAGACAGCCCCATATATCCTGAAGATGTGCATCCTTTTTGATGGAGTAGCATATAAAGATAATTCTACAGACACCCGTGCAATTGTAGGTTAACAAACAGGCCCATCACCTGAACACCTGAAGCTGGCAACTAAATCAATAATGACAAGCAAATAAACATGGATGAGACAGGAAACTATTTCTCACCCATTGGCAGGCTCTCTGACTCCATCTTCCTGTTGTGATGTGTCAGGAGGTTTGAGGAAGGTGTTGAGTGTACGAAGCCCTTCCTCCACCTCTACCTGAGGAGCAGGAACCCGCTGAAAACTGGCCTGGAAAATCTTCTCCAAACGGCTGACCAGAATGGACTGAGGTGATCACAAACACGAGAGTGGTAGAAGATAAATCAATTATATGTTGTTAACTTTTTACGACATAAAGGGAATCAATAGTTTTAGTCATATTAAAAATGTATAAACTTGCAAAAAAACATTACATTGTTGGGATTATACAATAAATAAGAAAATCTGAGAAGAGTTTGAGTAAGAGTGGAACATCCAGTACATTTCACAGTCAGATACAATTTTACGTGCACCTCTTTGCATATTCCGAATACAGTCCACCATTATTGACAAACAAAAGGAGATACAGAATGAGAAGGGGTGAAAATCAATTAGGATACGCAACTGAACTGATCTTTTCAAGGTTTTTGGGCACCTAAGGCAACCAGACTTACCGATGTGCAACTTTTGCGTTCTTCAGTAGGGGACGGAACAACGGTCTGGCTTTCATGCCAGTCATCCCCAGACATTTCGGTGCAGGCTGTGTCCTGCCCAAACGATGCCCATGATTCTCCTTCATCTTGTGTTTGATCCGGTTCAGAGAATGCCTGCCATCCTCTGCTCTCATCAGCTTCAACACCCTGTGCCGAGGTGAAATCTGCAAAACTATCACTTTCAGGAAAGGCGGCAAACGTTGATCCTTCCTCGCCTGCTAACCTCGCTTCACTAGGTTCTTTTGATTGGTCTAAATCGCTAAATTCAACTTCCGCAGGGATGTCAGGGTCTGATTTAGGTGGGGCAATCCGTGTTGTTGTCCCTTGCTGGTCAAAATCAGCAAATCCACTTCCACCAAAAGAGTTAGCATCTCCAAAGTCACCAAAATCTCCAAAGTCCTCATCGTCATCCTCAGCCATCTGACTGTGATCGGCGGGAGTGGCTGTCTCCTCCTGAAGCACTGGAGAGGGCACGGATCCTGTTGTGCTGTAGTCCCCAAATTCATCAAGTGCATCTGTTGATAGTGGACGACCAAATGACGTCTCGGTTTCAGTCTCCGTTTCGGTCTCATTCTCTGAGCCTTTCTCATCCGATTGTTCACCATTACATCTCTCGCTGCTGGAGTCAGATGACACCCTGTTGTCCACTGTGCCTTCCTCATCATTTGTGGTTTGAGCAACACCGTTAAGAACAGGTGGTTGATCTGTGCTGACCTCCTCAGTAGTATTAGCATCCTGATGTAAATGATCAGTTTCTAGACACCTTTGATCCAAATCCGTCTCTACATGGGAACCCCAATCTCCATTGCTTAGGCCCTCTGAGTTCACTGAAGAGGAAGCGGGAAAATCACACCCTTTTATTCTTGAGTCCCTGTTAACATCCTCTAAAGAAATTCTTTGTTCTTCAGCACCGGCTTGCTCACCAAGATCATCTTGTGCCATGCTTGTATTCAAATGGTCCCAATCTGTATTTCCATCAGAATTCTGGTTGTGGTTGAAAGCAGAAAAGTCTGCAAAGTCATCATCAGCAACTGGACTAACATCAACACAGCAGTCTAAGGTGGGCTCTGTTTCCTTATTAACGTGGGGTTGAGGAGGCTTTCCTCCTTTGTCTAACGTAACAAATCCATTTGTGAGCACTTCAACGGAACCATTGCAGTCAATGGCGCCGTTATCAGTCCGAGAGCCCTCTGCAAACTCCAGGGAGTTGATATGAGCTTGTTGATGCTCTGTGAACTTTTTAAGTTCCTCTACGTTAACTGTTCTGCCATTTGGTGTGCCATTGTGGCCACTGCCGAGAGACACACCGTTAGACTTCACAGAGCCTGCAGGTTGAGTTAAACCCACAATTTTGCCATTACTTAGTAACTCCGGTGGTGAGGTCGCGTTCAAAGCCTGAGACTGGTCAAACGAAATGGGCGTGTCAAATTCTGTGAAACTGACGCTGTTTGGGACGCTGGTAAAATCACTGAATTCGTCTTCATCATCCTCAACACCATCCTCCATAGGGGGCGGAGAGGAGGAGTACATCCGAATCACATCAGGCTCCATGGGGCCTTGAACAGAACCAATACGACCTCACACCTGTGACAGAAAACACATGTTAGCAAAACCATACTCGGCAGGAACTATACATTAGAATCATCATAAATTACAAAACAAGGCTGTTCAAGAAAACAATCATTTGGTTGAATCTAAATTTCATCTAAATCTATCATTATATATAAATAAGTTTGTATTAAAAAATAACACATATTAACATAGCATACAATTAAAGATATTAATTAATTATGAATTTGACTGCACCAATAAATTATTAAACAATGGTTTCAGATCGTTGCAATTACTGCACATCTCTATAGAAGACACAAGGGGGAGCTGCAGTGCCTGCATATTTTAGTGTATTTTAAACTAAAGTATGATACTGTAAAAATGCACCAACAATGACTTAAAAAAAACTTGAAAGCATATACCATTAAAAAGCTGTAGTACATCTTAATATTATTTAAGCTAATCTCGATGTGAAAACCAGCCAAAATTTCATTTATACAGAAGTCAAATTCTATTGTAGTCTTGTAAGTTAAAATACAGACTAGAACCTTTTTTTATGACCGATAGCATTTTAATGGTGGCTTCAATTCACGCCTGATCGAACTCGTTTTACACGTATTTGGAGGCTGTATTACTGACATGTATAAGACATTAAATATATGGTGACCCCATTTTTTAAGAGAAAATAAAAGTCTGACAGCGTGTCTACACCGGACGCGACCGGCATGATGTGACACGACAAAGCCCTAACACAGACAATTAATCGTCATAATTGCAATAATTTATTAGGCAATTAATCGTCAGCCAAATTTCATAATCGTGACAGCCCTAGCAATACATATAGCCATAAAGGAGAGCATACAAGGGCATGTAAAATATTGCATCCTGAAATTTTATTGTAGACCAATATTTTTCAAGATATTGATGTGTACAGCAGCTACAACCAAATTTGTCATTGCTTAAGACGAATGACACATGCAACATAGGCTTGAGAAACCTGTGATTCGATTAGGACTAGGGATGCACCGATATGCAAATTTTGGCCGATAACCGATAATTTTTTATGTTGGTAGCAGATAACCGATATATAGACAATATACAGTGTCTATGAATAAGATCAACCATAGGAAATAAATTATGATTTATCGGCAATAATATATCAGCCTAAATTATTTTATCTATGCCGATGTGGCCAATAATTTATCGTGCATCCTTAATTAGGACATCATGATGTCCTCAGCGACTGTAATTAGATTTCATTTAAATTACAAACATTTCGTTGAAAATCACTTCTGACACTGAATTTTACTAATCACATTTACACACATTATGGCACAGCTTGAGAAGAGGAAGACAGCTCCTTCAAAATCGCTGCCTCTTTTGAACACCATTGAGAACAATAAGGAACTTTACTGCATTATCAATCACAGGGCCTCTCTCAAGTTTTATTCAGCCTGTGTTTGCTAAGGCGAACAACAATTAATACTGTTTAAACACAGTTATAAAACGTGTCATATAAAGTTATAAAAAACCTTGGTGATTCCTTAAGGCATTTGGAGTTGGGTAATAATAACTGGCCAACAACATGCTTAAAAACCCTCTGCAATTGCACCGAGATACATGTGAAGGTGAATTATACAAGGGCAAACACCACTCAAACAAAAACGTAGTCAAACAAAGTAGTCTAACAACCTGCCGTTTGGCTCCCCACTAAGAAACTTCCTTGAACAAACTTTCTTTCACTTGACCAAAGTATGATTTATGTTTATTCAAAGCACTGACATCATACAAGTAGACACATTCAGCTATCTGCATAGTGAAAATGATGTTAACCTTTCAGAAACGGATTAACTAAGCAAACGCTAACTGTTGGCACAGCTCATTACATTAGTGCTCCAGGGCCTATTTACGCCCATTGTTAGCTAGGCCAAATTAAATTTGTCTGAGCAAAACTAGACACATTGTCTTCAAATTGGAAAGGAATTAACTGTTAATAGGGTAAGTGGTGACTTGTTTAAGTAGAGCAAAGAAAACCAGGTCATTCCAGAACTAGCCATGAGAATAAACCAACTTAGCTAGGAATTCCGTGTAGATATCGTTACTCAATACAAAAGACAGCACATGAGCAAATTAAATGATAGTAAAGCACAAACCAAATATAACAATATATGTTTTAAAGGGATTGCTGTTTCCTTTTAAAAAAAATGCCCAAAGGCAGTGATAACGGGCCTACTTTGGTTAATGATTTGTTTATTATGCCGTTCACACCTTTGTAGTCAGGGGTGCCGCCAGAAATTCTGGGCCCTATAAGAACCAAAATTTCTGGGCCCCCTACAAATAGGAAAATAAAAAGGGGGTCTGCTCTTCTGGGCCCTAAATCAGCCTGGGCCCTTAGAATCGTCCTAACCTTCCACCCCTTTACGGCGCCCATGTTTGTAGTTACACACCAATATAATACAAACCAACTACAGTTAATTCTGGAGTAAATGTCAATTCGCTCCAAGCATGAATCCGTTGATGACACTGAAAGCAGTCAGTAGTCCGACTTATTCTTTTCATTTAATAAACAAACACATATACCAAATAAATATTATCTTGGTTATCAGGCTAATGCAACTTAACAATCCATTGCAAGCTGTTTAGCTTTTATTGTTATACATCTAAACAAACACAAAACATTTGAACTGCACAGGCATTCAATTAATTTCCATGTTTTTATTATTCACATTGGTTTTATGATTTAAAACCAGTTCATAACAAAAATTTTACGACAAAAGTTATGTGTTTTTATATAGGTGCTACTACAAACTAAGCATTAGATCAGATAAAACCATTTTAACACATTGTTATTACTATTCCTTTTAAAAATATACTATAATCCTATCATTTCCCAGCCTGAGGTGCAAAACCAACACGTCTATGCACGTTTCTTGGACACCTGACAATGTTTATGTGTTTAAAACACATTTTTAACGATTACATTTTATTGACTGACTTTAATAACAGCTGTCAGGAATCGACAGGCCCACCTAGACTGATTAAAGTACCTTCTTGAACTATATAATCTTTCATCATCAAGCTAGAATATATGGTTGTAACGTTACGTATACTAGCCGATTTATATCGTAATTTAGATTCAATCTGAATTACTGACATTTAGTTTTATGAACAGGCTCGAGTCGATTTTTTAATGTTTACATTACGGCTAGCAGTTAGCCAGCCACTCTAACTGATAGCCAGATCACACAGGTCAATACGAACAGATAAATGACATACCATAGTTTACCTATAACTAAACGAGTTTCGTCTATTTAAACAATGAATAAAATTTGACTCTGGATCACTGTTATTATTTATACGAAGGGTTTACAAGAGAAAACACGTCAGTTAGCATGCTTTCACAGAGTAGCATCGAATTGCATCGATTTACATGGGCGATGCTAGCGAGCTAACATTAGCCGGTATGCTAACGGATGGTTCTCGCGCAGCTGTCAGTCATCATCCTACCTCACAAGTCCGGATTGATGTGTCCCATCTTCTCGAGAACATGCAGCACAATGCCGACCAGCATTAGCTACATAAACATACACACACGCTGTATGCTGATAGAAAAATCCAGTTACATCCCTCTCTTTCTGTGTGTGTATGAGTGTGTATTCTGTTCTTGTTCCTAGTTACCCAGCATGCATCATGGGCTGTGGTGTGGCACTATTGGATTGTCATGTTAATGAGATATGGTTGAGATAAATGCTATTTTTGTTTTGTTGAAAAATAAGTACACGTTTCAACTTGCAGAAGAAAAAAGGGAATATTATGGTCTCACTTTGAACTATTTATTTAAACAAGAAAGGAAAAAACGTAAAAAAATACAAGTATGATATTATATTATTTAAAAAAAGAACTTAAGTTTGAATATTTTATAGATCTTATATGTTTTTATAAACTACAGGGATATATATCTCATGCATTTTAATCATAAAATGTACATGTTTTTAAAGGTAAACATTTAACAAAAACAATATCACTTGTTCATCTGTAAAAACACTACTTAATCAAAGCTATAAACCAATTGTTTATGTAAATTAATAAATAAGTACCTAAGATATTACAATAATGGTATTTCTGGATGAAATCCAAATATAACAGCAAGAGGAACACTTGCTATATACATTAGCATCAGGAAGCTGAGTAAAGTTAAGGAAACAGGGATAGAGATATAGGCCTGGTTTCACAAACAAGGTTTAGCTTAAGCCAGGACTATGCCATAGTTAAATAAGAATATTTAAGTCGCTTTTATTAAAATGCCTCAGATAAAAATATTACCGGTGTGTATCTTGAGACAAAACAATGGCAATGACATGTTTTAAGAAATTTTTAAGGGTCATTTATTTCAGTTAAGACATTCTTATCTGTGAAGACAGGCAATAAAGTTGCACAATGCACAATATGTGTAACTCCTGCAGAAAGTCTCCCGTAGTGTGGTCAATGACAATAAATAAATACTCACAAAAAAATTCACAAGGAATTTTATATGGAATGATATTCTCCCTGATTTTTTATGCTAGTCTCAAGTAATAACTGCACAAAAAATCTTTACACTATCACACTTTTTTCAGTTTAACAAAACCACACAACAGCAATGCATTTTTTTAAGGACAAATGCTTAATCAAATCAATGTGGATTATAAAGATGTCACTATTGATGTTATATCACTGTACATAACTCAAAGCATTCTTATTTTGTCCGAAATAAATAAAACTCTTTCTCCTGAGCACTTTCATTGGTAGTCAAACAAAGCAGTTCATTTTAAATAAACAAATGTGACTGTAAACACTCTAGTTAATGAAGACATTTTTACGTTGAGTTTGGTCAATCCACCCAACTAAGTTCTCTATCTGGACTGTTTTAAAATCATTGATTTGTACAGGCAGGAAGTAGAAATATTTCAGTACAAGAATGATACCGACTCACTTTAACTTCATCGAGAATTTTGACGTCCATAAAACTAATATGAGAAAGACTCTTGACGGGTCTTAAAAATAAATCTATACAGAACAAAACTAAAGTACAATTCATTAGGTCCATACATTCTAGAAATTGTGCATATCTGGAATGTTTCTCTGTGCAGGGTGGATCACAGAGGTTGTGTGTGGTCTTTAATGTTCAAACCCAGATTTTCTATGGATCGGCTGGAGTAAAAACACCAGACGTGTGCCTCTCTTCAGTTCAGCTTGGTGATGGTCACACTGCCACTGATCTGTATGGTGTCGATGGCCGTAATCGGTGTCACACGGTGATAGAAGTCGAAGAGTTGATGACCGTCCACCAACACGCGAAACCGCGGGTGTTCGCAGTGGATCTCAATCTGAACAAACAACCCAGCAGAGAGAAATAAATGCTAGTAGGATATCAGTAGACAAAACACGGCCTTAATAAGACCCGTTCTTAGGATGACGATTATAAAACAAACCCTGAAAGACTGCTCTGCCATGAAGGGGAAATATGGTATCGACCTCTCTTCTTCACCCCAGGCATCGGAAATGCAGGCGTTGCGTAAAATCTCACGGTCTTCGAAACGTACGCACATGTCCAGAGCCACATCCCCACAACCGCAGGTCAGACTTATGTCAAAACTGACAAGAGACCGACAGTTTACAAACAGGTTTATGATTCAACTGAACACATGGGTGCTTGTCAAAAGGTTTTAAATGTTGGGTTCGAAAACCACTCAGAAGGCAGAGCATTGGGCGTGTAAGGAAATGTAAATTATCTCTTTTGACACAGTCCTGTTCTGATGCTCAGACTTTGATTTTATCAGCAGATTATCTAACTTCATCCTTATTCATCTGACAGTATCACTAATGTTACAGTTTCAGGAAACATAAGAGTGACTGGCCGCAAGAATTAACAATAAATGTGGTGTTTTCACGGGGGATTGTCCCTGGAGAAGCTTATGCAAGCATGTGTTGGCACCAAATACCTGTCCGGGTCTGGGCTCACGACACCCATGATTGTGATTTTCTTTCCGGACCGTAGTCCGTCCCGTATCCCTCCGCAGAACGGCACAGCCTGTCACACAGACACAGTGTGAAGAGTTTACGGTAACACGAGCCGCATTTACAGGTTTAAACATGCAAATATGAATTGAGTAACTTGAAAGATAGACCAGCCGTTACCAGGTTCTGCTCATTTTTCTGGGAGGACGTACAGTCAGGGTCTCCGATAGAACTGCTTAGGTTTCTGTTTTTCTATGAAGGACAAAGTACAAACAGGAGGCAAATCATGAATGATGGGCGGCAGCCATTTGTGCAAAAACATGCAAATTGTATGGATACACATAAATTGAAGAGTATTGGTGTAGGTGGATGTTTAATTTATGAAGCTCTTTCTGCCGATCAAATTCATATATAAAGTAGAAATTTCAAATGTTAGTTAAACAAGTACTTTTATTCTGGTTATTTTGCCTTTTTTGAAGCTGAGCAGCCCCAGTCCACATCCACTTCTGTTGTATGGAAAAGCAACGTGAACAATCTTTAAAAGTTTTCAAACTAAATTGACTTTAAAGTCCCTGTGAACTGGAAGTTGCGATCGTGTATACTTCCGTATTTACACGCATTTCCGAGTGAAGCGGAATATCGAATGAGAAAAATTAATCTTGTTATTTTTCTGCGATTTGATTGGATGTATAATAACAGCCGTTACATTTTTAAATGGAACTGGGAGCAGACTGACAGTTGAAGGGGAGGAGTTGATGGATGCCCCGCCCATTACGTCTAATTTACGGACGGAAGTGCATTTTCAGATTATGAGGGCACATCAATTTTAAAAAGAAAAGGACCCACATTGGTAAGATATCCACAATAAACGCAACAATATTTCAAGAAAAAACAGGAATGATTATTTTTTTACTTTTACTGCGACTTTAACTAAAAGAGGACAAAGGCTTTCAAAAAACGACTAGGATTAGATTAGTCAAGAGTAAACGCTGACAGATTTTTCATTTTTTGGTATACTGTTCCTTTAAAAACTATACACTAAGCCTTTAAGCACATTCACACTGCTGATAAACCATTTTCCGTGTGTGTTTGTAGTAAAACACACTTCAAATTCTCCACAATGAAAAACTACAGCCATCAGAAAACACACGTCACTCTTCTGTACTCACAAGCTCCCGTCGGACTGCGCTCAAATCCGCCATTTTACACAACAGATCCGCATGGGAAGCCCGGTGTCAGAGGGTTAGACAGGGTTCGGCTCGAGAGCGGGTCGGACACAGCTCGTGTGTGTTTATTGTAGTCGGACGGTGAAAGGTGCGCAGCAGCAAAGGAATGACGTGACACCTGAAGCGCGACCAATCAGAACGCGCCCGGCAAATTTGCGTTCGCTTGTGACGTACACTGAATGTTAATCCGAGGACCAGTTTTAATCAGATGTAATGACTTCAGTCTGTGTTAATCCCAATGGGATATAGCAAAACATTGCTGAAAATGCATTTTCTTTTATAGATTACTTTGACGTCATCACTGTTTAAGTATAATATGAACACTGAAGACATGAGAACTCTTAGCCTGAAGGCAAGACGCTACGAAATTATGTTTTCATTCATAAATGAGTTATTTTTACCCTTAGGAAAATATAAAATCCATGTTTTTTTCGATGATTTGCATAACCTTATTTCCAAAACTATATGCTGGTTACTTTTTGTTTATTTGTCCACATAGAGAAACAAACAGCTGAAATATAACAGCATTAATTATTAACAGACTAATGATAATATGAGAATCCCATGACGTTTTCCAAGCTATGAAAAGCAGTTTGCCTCTGGATCTCCTTCACGATACAACTGCGTTCAATTTCATAGTTTGTTTCATCCAAAACATTTATTAGACAAAATATTAAGGTTAAGGTTAATAGTTACATTAACTTTTTTGTGTGTGTTGTTGCTGCACTGCACTCTTAAAAACGTTGCTACACAAAGAAGACATTTTTTGCTCTATGGGTTCATCAAGAACCTCTGTTGCACAAAATATTTGTTATAGTTAAACAAGATTATATATCTTTGACTATAAAAAAGTGCAAAATAAATAGTTTGTTTAAGACCCTTTCCTGGTCCTTGGATCAAAGCATCTACCCAATGCATACATGTAAGGAAAAATATATTTTGAAATCCACTCCACCAAAAGAAAAACATAGTGGGGTGAAATGTAACGAATGTAAATTTAAACCATGTGTGGTAATGGTAATTCCAGCCTACAGTTGCATAAGAGTGAAAATTATTACTATAAACAAATCCTGAGGAGGGAAAGGCTCAAAGAAAAGAGTGTTTTCTGACTGACATTCCAGATATGTGTAAAACATTCCGCTCTGTATCTCATTTGTGCTGCTGAAGGGGACTTTGTAATGAATGTTGTGTTGTGGCTAGACAGTATATACAGTAGGTGGCAGTATATTGCAATTCTGTACTGACATCCGTCTTAATATGGCCTGCTAGAGCTTGTCCCTATAAATCTTTTACTACTAAAGCTAAAACTGTACTTTATTTATTTGTGCACGCTAACTTGCACCTAGAAGCGATTACACGACCATGAGGTCAGTGGAGGTCTATGTATAAACATTTCAAAATAACTTTGTTCGTAATGACTGTATGGGACTAAAAAAAGTCGAGATTTTGAGAAATGTCTCAGTGGTTTTGTGTCCACACAATGGAAGTCAATAGGGTCCAATGTTGTTTGCTCACCCACGTTATTCAAAATATCTTGTTCTGCAGAACAAAGTCATACAAGTTTGAGTAAATGATAAAATATTTATTTTGGGGGGGTGAGCTATTCTCATAAATGTTCATAGTGTGAACAGAATCCAAAATGACATTAACTTAAATAACGTCGCCTACTTTTTGTATAAAAATGTACCTTGACATATAACCTACGATTAACATTTATCAACAAAAGACTAATCTTTCCCTCATCATCCCACTAGCAACCTATCGGCTTATTCAAGATTATAAGCGTGGCAGCTTTTTGTTGTACCAATTCTTTCTAAAAGGCTGTATAATAAATCATAATCCTCTGCTGTGTCATGGTTCAGTGTTCTGTGCTCGTGGTGCATGACCGGTCTGTGAAGGACTCAAAGAGCTTGCATGCTAACACGCTAATGTTTTACACAGACAAAACCTCTGAGACAATATCTCTCTTTTCTATCTCCTACGCCCAACTATTGCGCGCTCGCACACTCAGACATCAGGACTCCGGCCAACCGGTCCTTTTGTTTCCCTCTCAAGTCCAAATTCAGGGTATTTAAAACACACTGTAAACACACCGGTGCTCATGGCAACTGTCGCCATGACGGCATGACAACAAGCCCTTGGCAGCTGGGGTAACTTAATATTTGCCTTGCGTTAGCATAACATTTTCATTATGTAAGGCCGAGGCAGCAGGGCAGCGCGCTCCCATTGAAGTTTAGAGCAGTCAACGGTTGCTATGTTGCTGTGTGTTGAGTTGCAACTGTGGCAACAAAACCATGCTGAAGTACTTCCTTTAGAGAACATCTGGTGAGAAAAAAATGTCCCCGGGGCGTAGTGTGCTCTGAGAAAGAGAGAGAGAAAGAGAATAAGAGAGAGAGAGAGAGAGAGAGAGAAAGAAAGACAGACAGACAGACTAAGTGATATGAAACAGAACAGATGCATAATTCTCACCGCCAGGCTCATAGCTGTGCCTCACAGCGTACACATAAAGGACGTGTTTGAACTCTGTTGCTGTGTGTTGGAATTCTGACTCAGTTTAAAGGGTAATTTGGGGATTGCATGACTGAGGAGAGACTAAAGGTTGTAAAGCTGTGTGAGTAAACCTGTTTATGTTTGTGTGGACTACACCCATGGATACACCTGTGTCGATTCAGCACACCACAATGACACCCTGCCAATGCATGTAATACTCCATTAGGCAAACATGCATTCATAAGAACTGACTGTCGATGTTATTCTGGTTTGCAATGTCAGTGCTCTTTTTATTCTTTTCTGATCTATTCTATTCTTGCTTGTCTTATGAATTTTAATCATTCGTTTATGAATCTACAAATATGAAGAATACGATTTTTATTCATAGGATTTTGAAACTATAAATAAAGATTAAGCTACTTACATGCAGTGCGTATTTTCTTCATTTTTAACAATGACTATAACAACACTTGAGTCAAGGTGACAATGGTGGTCTACATATCATCAGTAGTCAATGTATCACGTTACAAGCGGATTGCGGGTCATTAGGACAACGGCAAATAAAGGAAAAGATGAAGGCTAAAAAGTTAACGCTTCGTACTACATTACCCACAACCACCCCCGCGCACTCGTTAGTGACGTACGCTCACACGCTGCGCAGACAGGAGCGCTGCGCTGCTGATTATCTGTGCAACTGTCAGTACAGACAGACCGCTGGCGAGTCCGACAGCCGCAAACGCAATCTCATAACTCGCGTGCTTTTAGTTTTTTTATCCGAAAAATAGAGCAACATTTAATATTAATTTTCGAGAGTGAGTCGTCCTCCTGGAGTTTGTTTAAATTGACGCATAACTGCGAAGGCAAGATATAAAGGTTTATTAGAGGTAAGATGTTACCTTTAGTGAATGCAAATTGTATTGCAATGCAGCCTTGCGTATTTTCTGTATTTGTCAATTCTCTGGTGTGTATCAATTTTGTTTTTCTGCACAAACTGCGCTGAAGTGCATCAGCGGGGTTGTAACCAAACTAAGAAAACGAATCAAAGTCTACATTAAACTATGCTGTAAATTCTCTGTATGGTTTTATTGCATTGCCCTTCATTTTTGAAGAGAATGCTATTCTAAGATACTTTTTTAAATGAAAAAAAAAAGATGAACTTTACATCATCTTTCTCTTTCTTATATTTAATATGCATGTTTTAAAATGTAGCCTACATGATGCGCCTAAATATACGTAAAAGTGTATTATTACGGATGAAATGTATTAGTTTAAAAAATATACTATGGTTTAGTTTGTCACTGATTGATTGACACTTGTCTGCATAGTTTTCATAATATTCTCCTCTAATACTCGATGTGGATGTGCTCGGGTTTGGGTTGCCGTTTGAACGCTGCAGGAGTTTATAAATAAGCGCATCATGTTACTATGGGTCTCTGTCTGTGTTTCCATGCCTGAAAAGGCTCCGGATCAGCGTTTATTTCATCGCACTGAAATGCTCATTAACAGACGCGCAGGGCTGGACTGCGAGCAATCCACTGGCCCACTGAAGAGTGTGTGTTTCTGTACATCTATCTTTATGAGTTTGATTTTAGATCAGCAGAGTGAGGACTAAGAGAGTTAAATGAGGACATTTTGGCCGGTCCTCACTTTCTGAGACCCCTTTAAAGGGCTGTTTGAGGGTCAAGACCTGGTTTTAGGGTTTAGGTTATAATTAGGTTTAGGTTAGGCTTAGGGTCAGGTACTCAGTTCTGATGGTTAGGGGCTATAGATTGCATTGCGTTAATGTATGTCCTCATAAAGATAGCGGTGCAAACATGTGTGTGTGTGTTTGTGTGTGTGTAACTTCTGAGCTTAAAACATATAGTCAGAAACCGAAGGCGACTAGCATGGTTGAGTTAAAGTTTGCAAACACATCATGTTAAAACTCTTACAAAAGATGTACCCTGGTAACCATTAAACATGCCATAGTTAGTTTTCTCAAACTTTCTAGATCCAAATACTCCTTTCTTAAGTCCCTTCATGCACTCCCCCCTTCCAAATTATTGGGAATGACATAATCAGGTCCCAATCAGTGCTGGCGTGCTGTGGGGCCTGCATTTTTAACAGAAGCCTTTGTATTCGTATTTGTTTTTACAATAAAACCCCAATGTAATATTTGTATAATTATATTCAATATTTATTATATTGCTGCTGATTTGATTATAGAGATGGCTGTTAATTTACTTCTTTATAAATACAAAGCAGTGTCATTTTTAAATCCTTTTATGCTTTTGAATTAATAGAACGGATAAAATGTGTAGGAAAAACACATCTGAAACATTGCTTCTTTATTTGCCATCAACACGTTTTACATTTTAAAGTGATTTTTTTTTCAGTTTTGAGTGAGACCGCCCGGTTCGAGAAACGCTAGTCTAGCTTTTGTCCTTCTGTAGTCTCATGTCATTTCACATCTGTCAGACAGCTATAGGATGCATGTACACTTCTCATTCTTCACCTTTTTACTTGTGGCTGCTTAACTTAAACCAAATGTTGAGATGTATTCTCTCAGTCTCTAGTATTCTTCTAATCATCAAACCCCTGTATGTTTAGTTATGTAATTTTTTTAACCGTTCAGCATCTGGTTTGGATTGGAGGGAACAAATTCCTCCAGATGATTTTACACTAAACTGACGGAGCACCATCCACTGCATCCATTAGAGCTGACAAAAGGCTCTCTCAGAGGGTCTTCGTTGTGGGATGACTGCTAATATACAGGCGTTCTGAAATGTTTTGGCAAATAGTCTGGACACATTAGGGCACATAGATTATTTCTTTCCCAAAAAGGAGAACAAATGTAGAAACTGACCTGAAACAAATACATCATTTATTTGTGAAGAAGAAGAAAGTCTGGATGGTTGCAATGGATTTTATAATGTATGTTTATATGTTTATTCTGCTCTGTGGTCTTTAAAAACTGTGCTTTCAAACAAAAGCTTTTAGAGAAAATAATTGGAATTTTATAACAAAGAAAGGACTGGATGAGAAAATAACATTTTCCGATTTTAAACCGCAAACATTTTTGAGTTTATCTTGACTGCGATAGTTCACCCAAAATGAAAATTCTGTCATGAATTTTCCCTCACTCTGGTTGTTTCAGACCTGTATAAATTTCTTTGATTGTTTGAATACACGGAAAGATATTTGGACGAATGCTTGTAACCAAACAGTTCTTGGACCCCATTGACTTGTAGGAAATATTGCAATGGTAGTCGAAAGTTACCCAGATTTTAAGCAATTAATAAGCAATTTTTCATACAATGGTAGTCAATTGGGGGCAAGAACTGTTTGGTTATAAGCATTCTTCCAAATATCTTTGTCTGTGTTCGTCATAACAAAGCATTCGTCAAAACAAAGAAATGTATATAGACTTGAACAACCCAAATGTGAATGAATGAGGACAGAATTTTTATTTTTGGGTGAACAATCTCTTAAAATTCCTTTGAATTTTAGTGTCATTAGCATTTAAATCACATTAAATGTAAGCAATTTTTTTAAATCTCTTACCCGAGGTATTACTTATAGTAAGGGTGAAGCTCGCCGTAGCAAACACTGCTGACATTTTAAATGAATGCAAGTTTCTATACATCAGAAAAGTGACTTTCATTTCATTGCGCTTTTTCAACTTACTGTGGTTAAACAAACAAAATGTCAAACAAGCTGTCTTTCCAGCACAATGGATAAATTCAATTCAGTCTCTGTGGATGTGCAGTTATTAACAACAGTGTTTTGTGTAGTCTTCATCTCTGCATCAGCGAGGAGGTTGTGTGTCTATGTTATAAAAGATTCTTTGTTGTTTGACAGTGAAGTCACTCTTTGACTTGTGCGTCCGGTTGGGGTGGGTTTTTCACGAGCTCGGCACCCAGCAAGGGGTTTTTCAGATTGTGTGAATAAAGCTCTATGTTGACCCACCTTCTCGCTGGAGGAGACGACCGACATGGACGATTCTTTGATCTGTACAGCAGTGCTTTAGTTGACATTAAGGACTATTAAAGGGATAATTCACCTGAAATGAAAATGTAATACCCTCTTGGCATTTCAAAACATGCATTTCAAAACATGTATGACTTTCTTTCTTCCGCGGAACACGAAAGAAGATATTTTGAAAAAGGTTGATAACCGAACAGCACTGGCACCCATTCACTTCTTTTGTATGGACACGAAACCAATTCAAGTCAATGGGTGCCAGTTATCAACATTCTTCAAAATATCTTCTACAAGCTTGAAATGATAATAGGGAGAGTAAATGATGGCAGCTTTTTCATTTTTGGGTGAATTATCACTTGAAGGGCTACTGTGGTGGGTATTAACCGGAAAAGATACCATAGAATGCTATTTAACAATATCCATTATCTCCTTTCTACAAGCAATGTTAGTCGTATGTCACAAATTCAGTCACTACCAACAGTTCAGTGATACGTTTTTTTCCAAAACCATCGTCAAAACATTTACAAACAACAGCGCCAAGTGTGTTTGGAACTTTGGCTCTCCCCCTGTGAATCACAGTTACTGTAAATAGAGAAAAACAACCAACCTAACAGCTTTATATATCCACATTTATAATTCATACTTTATATTTGATTGTGTCAATAAAGACGCCATTTATGAAGAGTCCACAAAGTGTGGTGCAATAAAGAATGCAATGGGAAAAAGCGTCTGAACAGAAGCGTGGAAAAAAGCAAAGCAGTCCCTTCATGCCACATTCTTTATTTACAGCAGGTCTGATAAGAAATTGTATTGACATGTAGAAAGCTGCTTAGTCATCTAACTGAAAATTATTTTATCATTTACTCATTCCATACATGTATGACTTCTGCAAACGTTGGTAACCAAACAACACTGACCCATATTTACTAGCATTGTAACGATACAAAATCACAGAGACGCTTCTTTAAATATCTTCTTTTCTTCCACAAAAGAAAGAGTCATTTACAGGATTTGAATGACAAAAAAATTAATTTTTAACAGGTGCTTGTACCCCAAAATACTTCTACTTATTATAAGGATAATTTCTCTTGTCGTGACAGGAGGTTATTTGTCTTATTTAAGAACAAAATGGTGATAGATTGAAACATATTTGCGCTTTGATCTTTTTGGTTACAAGCCCACATCTTTAACCGCTATACCCAGAATTTCCTGAAAAGGTTAAACGTGTGTGTGTGGTTTCGTTCATGCCGGTACCGTGGAAACTTCCAGTTTTATATATCACAGCTCATCATTTGCAGACGTCTCACTGGCGTGTAGCGAGCGTCCATACTTCAAAGCATGTAAACTCAGAGAGGTGTGTGCCCTACATCATCCAGTGTATACTCTGTTGCTGTGGAAACACCGCGCTGTGTTTTAGCCGGCTGGCAAGAGTGCAAGCAAATGTCTGGCATGCATACAGGGACCGAGGTTGGGGTGTGACACACACACAAACAAAAAACACACACACACACAGAACAAACTTGCCTCGGGCTGACAGTATCCATTCTCAAGACACAAATCTGCCTTTGTGTGTGACAGGAAAGAGAACGTAAAGGCTGAATATCCACATCATGACAGAATCTTTCTCTGTCATGTTTATGTAATTACCTGGAAGATCATATATCCATACTGTAATCTCGCTGTCAATCATATAGACCAACAGGAAAGAGAAAAAGTGGAGGTTTTATTTATTATTTGAATAAAAAGGGGCACAGTTCTCCAAGGTTCAATACACCGTCTTTGTAATTTTGTAGATTTATTCAGCTTTTTCATTTTTTTATAATATTGTGTGTTTTGGGCAGGGGCGTCTACCGCCTTCTATTTTTTATGTTTTCGGTTTTATCGCGTGCCAGAGTCGACTTTTCGTGACCGCCTGACCTTGTCAGAGCAAAACAAACTGGTGCCAAACCACAACAAGAGGAAGTGAAACTCTGTCACCACTCATTTCTGGAAGATTTTTTGACACATCTTTCCTTTTTGTATTTAAGGGGTATAGGATGTGTCGATTTGATTCCAGCATTAGCTTTTGCTATTTATTTCTTTATTCTATCTTAATTTGTTGTTTTTATTTCGTGCATGTTGCATTGTTTTTAAAAACATATTGTGCAGTGAGCTCTCTGGCGCCGCCCTGCAGGTGGGAACAAGCATTACATCATTTACATTCACGCTTGAAGTGTTGTGCTGCTGAGGCGTGTGTCGTAGGAGTGGAACAAACACAACAGTGAATCAGAGATGCGATGAGAGGCATCTGTTGCTTAGTCATTGTTACATTTAGTGCCACAGATGAACCAAGTTTGTTTTTGTGTTTTGTATTCATTTGCAGATGTCGTATGGTGAGGCTGTGATGGTGGAGCAGTGAGGAGAAAATCCAAAAGAAAAACTTGAAATATAAAAAATTGTGTTTAAGTACTTCAACACTGAAGACCAAACCAATGTTGGCACCGGAACCGGAGACACTCAATCCCTCAAAACCCATCAAATACGGAGAGCTCATCATCTTCGGGTAAGAGCATCGTTCTTCCTCACAGGATTGAATTTATTATTGCCTTAAATTTAAAGAGTGAGCACTTTAGCCACGCATAGTTTAAGATTTGTAATTCATATTTGTCTTAAAAATTAAAGTTACAATGGCTCACTATCAAACGGAGACCGGGGCAGAAGGAGAAGTCGTTTCGCTCTCAATAAGAGACCCAAAGCTAACGGAGTCAAACCCAGCACAGTCCACACCGCATGCAGTCCGCAGGCTGCCAAGGTACCGACTCATTTTCCTGATAATCAAGTGAATACGTCTGCACGGCTGTTATTGGTCATTTTTGTGTCACGTTAAATTTGGACATCTGCACTAACTCAATACTAACTCTGATGTTTTTGCTCGCAAGAATGATTGGCAATACAGAATATCCCAATTAGCATTTAAAGTGATTTCTGATCTTTTGCTAACATCAATCAGATTCCTTCGTGCCAAAACCCCGCCCTCTAAAGACGACAAGACAACTCAATGTCAACAAACTCAAACGTGCTCATTGATAAAGAGGCTGAGAGTGTTTCTGAGTTTTATTTTGTCATTTATGGAGCTTAGGGCAGTCACAGAGATAATTGTGATGTCTGAAGACATCTATGTTAGTGATATCTGTCAGTAGAGAGTTTCACATGCTAAAATAAAACAGTTTGATTAACTGTTTATCTCTTTAACATGATGTGATTTATGTCAAATAGTAAACAAGTGTTTGGTGTGTTTTACCCAGGCCATCAGTAACAAAGACCAGCACAGTGTGTCGTACACCTTATCCAGGGCACAGACTGTAGTCGTGGAGTACACACACGACAACACCACAGACATGTTTCAGGTACAGCAACATATCCTCGCTCATGACAAGTGGAAGAGGAAGAAAAGCTTTATCTCAGCTTTTTGATCTGTGAAACACCTAGACACAGACACTATATGACCACTGAAATCTGGATTGTATCCATCACTGATAATAATCAGCTTTCTTATATCTGTACATCATGTGAAATTTTTGAACTATGACACAATTTCCTTATTGTCTTTTGCAGATCGGTCGGTCCACTGAAAGCCCCATAGATTTCGTGGTGATGGACACTGTACCTGGTTGTCATGGCAACAGCGACACACTGTCGTCCCAGAGCACCATTTCGCGGTTCGCCTGTCGGATCGTGTGCCAGAGAGTGCCGCCCTATGCCGCACGCATCTACGCCGCCGGCTTCGACTCGACCAAGAGCATCTTCCTTGGGGTGGGTCAAAGTGCCTGTCTCGACACACTCTTCCAACACAAACTCTCTCCTCTCTAACAGTCTTTCAATATTCATCCATCCATCTGCTGCACGATCCATTCATGTGCTCACCTGTCTCCTATCATTGCTCCTGGAGAGGCTGAAATTTAACAAGTGAGTGACTGAAGTGTGATTGAATGTTTTTATCGAAAGAAGGAGTGAGTGAATGAATAATTCAGTGAGTTTGTGAGTCGAATCTGTGAGTGAGCGAGTCGAATCAGTGAGTGAGCGAGTCGAATCAGTGAGTGAGCGAGTAGAATCAGTGAGTGAGTGAGTCGAATCAGTGAGTGAGAGAGTCGAATCAGTGAGTAAGTGTGCCGAATCAGTGAGTAAGTGTGCCGAATCAGTGAGTGTGCCGAATCAGTGAGTGAGTCGAATCAGTGAGTGAGTCGAATCAGTGAGTGAGTCGAATCAGTGAGTGAGTCGAATTAGTGAATGAGTGAGTCGAATCAGTGAGTGAGTCAAATCAGTGAGTGAGTGGAATTAGTGAATGAGTGAGTTGAATCAGACAAATGAGTCAGTGAGTGAGTTTAATCAGTAAATGAGCGAGCCGACTCAGTAAATGGCTGAATAAGTAAATGAGTGATTCACTGAGTAAATAGATAAATAAGGTAAGAAGTGCATGCAGAGGTCTAGAAGTGGGAGAAGGAATCAAATATTGAAGCAAAGAGTAACAGGCCATCTCATTCCAGCACTTCTCCAATTGAACGCTGTGCTTATTTTCCACTTTTTCAGGAGAAAGCGGCGAAATGGTGGTGTGCGGACAGCCAGATGGACGGACTGACCACGAACGGTGTATTAGTGATGCGTCCACAACACGGCTTCACCTGCGAGTCCAACCCGGGCACCTGGAGAGAAATCTCCGTCTGTGGAAATGTC
The DNA here is from genome assembly GCF_015846415.1 of Triplophysa dalaica. Lineage (NCBI taxonomy): Eukaryota > Metazoa > Chordata > Actinopteri > Cypriniformes > Nemacheilidae > Triplophysa > Triplophysa dalaica. Next base: position 3,512,224 of record NC_079543.1, read on the forward strand.
TTCACGGTCAGGGAGACGCGGTCGGGACAGAAACCGGGCAAATTGGTGAGTGCCAGTACAAAAGCTCTCTTTCTGTCTGTCTCTCACTCACTCACCCAAGATGACTAGTTGATACAAGTAAAAATTTAGTAAAATTTACAGTCAATTTAATACTAAAATATGAAAAATACACCCATACCGTGTGAAGTCACAGTCAGCAAGAAGAGAAATGAAGGTTAACAGAATTTTCCAAAACAACGCCAACAAGGCCTCACAAGCTCAAGAGATTACCACCATGATTTTCAGTGGTAAACAGATGACCGTGTTTAGCACAACGTGTCAGTTTTGGTGCCAGAAACATTACCATGCCAACTGGTAAATTCAGTGCTCAGTTATGTTCTAGAAAATTCTCAACAAGCTTTATCAGGCATCTCATACACACGTCTGTTGAAGACAGGAGCGCTTCTCTTCTGCAGTGCGACTGTGAAGTTGCAGGTTTTTTCATCGGCTCAATCAGCGATCGCCAACAGAGACAAAATCAAAAACAAAACATGTGTCCTGTTGTGTGTGTGTGTGCTGTTATGCGTGATATGGCTTCCACCCAACTGGAAATTTTGTTGTGTTTTTAAAATCTCGTCTCCATGGAGTCATAAGTCCGGTCCGTAACCTCGCCATGCAGCTTTTTTTTGTGGGACGTTATGAAATGACGGTCGGTGGTAAACAACTGTGATTCGAAAAAATCTCTCAGCCAGTTCCTCTCGGAAAACTAAGCTTTGAGGACAATTTTCAATAATGTGTCTGAGGTTTGTTGTGCAGACGTGAAACGCCATATTTTAGGGATAAATTTGAAAAACAAATAGTTAAATTCAGAGGAACATTTTTGTTGTTCGGATGTTGACTTTTCATAGAGCTTTTTTGTTTTATTTAGTCTCAGATGCAATGAGAAATAAAAATAGAAACAAATGACACAATTGTTCAAATAGATTCAAGCGTGGAGCTGTAAAATTATTGTAGATTGTAAAATAATTTGGATTTGATTAGAAATGTTTGAGTATATAACGTCAGGGAGGCATTTAATGGAGACATATTGTATGTGAGATTGCTTCTCAGGAGAAATAGCTAAAACGATGGTGACTTAAAACTAAAGGAATAAAACAAATAAATGCGTCCATTTCATTTATGTCTAGAGGAAACAATTGGAATAATAAAGAGATCTGGGATTTTTCTTTTTTCATGAGAATGTGTAAATCAGCTTTATGACCATGAAAACAAATTCATTGTGACATTATTTCACATTCACATTTATGCAATTTGATAGAAACGTATTTTCACATTTTGTTTTTTTGATAAAACTTATCATGAGCTAAATATGATGAACATACTTTTAAAGTACAATAATACATTGAAAAAAGATATTTATAGATTTTGGTCAATCGTATTGGTCCCGTGTAGTTGGATTATGGTTTAAATGTTGCACGGCTTGTTTCAAGTGTGTGTGTGTGTGTGGCTGAGAGATGTCGGCTTGATTTGTGAGGTCTGGCTGAGACGGCGGTCTGTATGCAGACCTGAGGTGGCGCTTAGACGTTTCAGCTGATATTTTTTGTTCTCTAAATAGTGGATGTGGTTTGGACTCACTCCACACAGTACTGTATGTGGACTCAATTGGATAACTGAGTGATCATGTGTGTGTATTACAGCGCCCTCTAGTGTTTAGTGTCTGAGGAAATACATGCACACCATTCAATAATATGCTACTTTTACTTTACTTTTTTTTAAGAGAATAATGTTTGAATAAAGAATATTGAAAACAAATGAATGTATGATGTAAAGTATGGACAAATCATCGAGAGCCGTTCTTCTCTCTCATTATAGGTTGAAAATGAATGCCAGGAGCTAGTCGATGGCTCTTTGATCGATCTGTGTGGTGCGACCCTTCTGTGGCGGTCAGCGGAAGGCCTCTCTCGCACACCCACCGTCAAACACCTGGAGGCGCTTCGCAGGGAGCTGAACGCCGCTCGACCCCAGTGTCCTGTGGGCCTTCACACTCTGGCCTTCCCCAGCTTAGATCGCTCCATCAGGGGTTCGCCCCACGAGGACCAGTCCTGGGCGTATCTTCACTGTGGACACGTGCATGGTTACCACGCTTGGAGGGGCCGCCGCAGGGTCACGAAGGAGGGCTCCACCGAAGAAGAAGACGATGAGTCTGAAACAAAAGAGGCAATGGAGCCGGAAGTATCGAGGGAGGGGGACAGAGAGTGTCCCCTCTGCCGCACACGGGGTTTGTACGTTCCGTTGAAGCTAGGCCGCGAGTCAGGGTTCTACCTGGACGAGGCTCCTCCAACACACGCTTTCATTCCGTGCGGTCACGTGTGTTCGGAACGAACGGCCGCGTTTTGGAGTAAACTGCCAATACCGCATGGAGCGCACGGCCTTTACCCAGCATGCCCGTTCTGCATGAAAGCCGTCGCTCGGGACAGAAAGTATGTACGACTTATTTTTCAGGGACCGTCGGACTAATTGTGTATGTGCGTGTTCAAGACTCCACTGGACTTCTTCAGGCCGCTAAACTGCCAGCCCACATATTTAGCCCACATCACTGTTTTTTCCCACAAGCCATCTGTTCTCAGCACTGCCAACTGCCTTGTGCTCTCCGATTGGACGAAGCGAAACATTCGCTGTACATTTAGTAGTCGACTGTTTAGTGTCTGAGGTTACGCTTTGAAAAATAAAAAATAATACATGGTTTACAATTATTTGTACTTCATTTCTTGATTCGTCAGGAATCAGAGCTTATGCACTTAAATGCACTTGTTGTTCAGATTTATTGCTTTGGGTTTCATTTTGTGTGCTGCAACAATCTTAATCTAACAGATTTTCTCAAAATACCAAATATTTTCAACATTAATGATGGATTTCAGTCTGCAGAATATGATATTATAAATATAAATTATATGGGTTGTATTGTTGTTTAATTTTCTCAGATGTTTTTGTATTTTTCTTGAAGAATAAAGTTGCTAGTTCATTCTTGAAACTGCTTAACTTTTTCATGTTAAATATTACATGGTCATTCAAACTTAACATTTATACATATAGACACATCTAGTATCATATAGATGATGACACAGATTTTTTTTCATGTATATTACTCCTCATTCAATTGTCATTACTTGTTTCATATAAAATACTTTGGCAATATTCTAACTACACACAATGCCAATCAAGTAAAGTTAAACTGAGAGAAACTAAAAACGACAGACAGAAAAAGAGAGAGACACAGAGAGAGAGAGAGAGAGAGAGAGAGCGACGAGATAGAATGGATTTATTTTTAATTAAAAAATTCATAAAGAATACACAATAACTAAGATAAACAAATACAGTAACAATTGATTCATGACTAAATAAATACGACAGACACAAAAAGCAGCAATCAAGTAAAAAAAATGAGAAAAATAAATAGAAAGACAAAAACAGTCGATTGAGAGATACGGCGATTGTATAAAGTAAACTACAAAAAACAGAAAATAGAATTCATAATTAATCAATTCGTAAGAATTAAGAATTTTTATTTATTTATTTAATAAATACATACAAACAAAATCAATGACTGAAACCAAAGCTAGACGAAAGAAAAAGCAGACCAATAAAGAAAGGGCCGTCTTGATTGACGTGGCGCGCGGCGTAGGCCGGAAGTGTTGCGCTATTACTCGCGCGGTGCATTATGGTTCGCTGGCCGGCGGAGTGCTGAGTCTGATGTGATATGTCAGATCTGTGGAGATGTGAGCGAGATATTATGATGGTATTATGACCAACAGGAGCTGCTTTATTCACGTAACAGGTACTGAACATTATACACGCGTTCACAAGTGTATGAGGAGAATCACTCGCGGTAAAGAGGATGTTTATTAGCATATCGTTAGCTAAAAGGCTAACGCTCTTTCTAAAGTAAACTCAACAACTGTTGAATTTGTTGCAGAAGACGCATAAATCACAGGCTTACGCGCTTATTATGGGTTTTTGGAGGTCGATGTGTAATTTTATGCTATTGTGATAAAGACACGATAACGCTGAGGTGCTTTACTTACCTGACTTATTATTATTAGTGACCTATTATTTCTGAAGTGTTATGGACCATCTCTACTATTGGGACTAACGGAGTACAATTAAATGGTATTAAATCAAAACTAAATGAATAACACACGTATCTAGTGTTTCGTGCCAGTCTTACTTAGTTTCAAATGTTACTTGCTCTTTTGTGTACTTTCGTGTTTGTTGTTTAACTTATATCCCTATTTTCTTGAGAGGATCTGACATAGTAGGAAGTTCATTGCACTAAAGTACAGGTGTCAATAAGATGTGAAAAGAGTTTGTATTTCTGGTGGTTGTAAAAGATCTTCCTGCTCTCTGACTGACAGCAGTTATTTAAACCCGCATGTGTGTTGATGTGACACCTCAGAGTTTTCACTTCTCATTCTGACTCATTATATAGCTTGCATGTCTTTGGTTTTCATTTGACATTCATAAACGCAGCCCCAGCAGATCTCTAGAGTCACCTGAGCACTGAATCTTCTGATCCTGGAGTCTGCTCAGAGCTGATGCATCTGCAGTTTTTGTGTAACATGCAGATCTGTGCAGAAACTCTGTCTCAATTTACTGGCTGTGGTGTGTGAGAATGATTCAGATCACAAAGCTGCTGGCTACAACAGGACCTTATGTCTGCATGTATTCAATTTATGTTCCTCTTTCAATGTTTTTATTATGACTCACTTTTTCTACAAGTTTATAATAAAGATTTTACTGATTCTATAGATAACGTTACAACAAGGGGATTTTTCGATTATTTTTACCTGGCTTATCTTTATCGCTGTTTTTCAATTAACTGGTGGGTTCAAATTCACAGAAATGAATGAGACATTTAGACTCAAACGTCATTTTTGCCACCACTATTTAAATCAGAGAAAGAGACAATATTTAAATCTGGTGTTATGATTCAGACAAGGAAAATTAAAGGAGTAGTTCACTTTCAAAATATATTTTCATGATAATTTACTCACCCCCATGTCATCCAAGATGTTTAGGTATTTGTTTCTTTAGTCGAGAAGAAATGAAGGTTTTTGATGAAAACATTTCAGGATTTTTCTCAATATAGTGGACTTCAATGGACTCCAAATGGCTGAAGGTCAAAATTACAGTTTTAGTGCAGCTTTAAACGATACCAGATCGGATCAGATCCTTATCAGATAAGGGTCTTATCTAGTGTAACAATCGGTCAGAAAAAAAAGATATGCTTTATATAAAGAAATGCTCACCCTGTTCTGCGATGCGATGGCGTAATTCTCGGTTGGTTAAATCTAGTGGTTTATGCGATGCATAACATTTAACATACAGTATGTATAAGAAATATTCAATTTTTTCTTATGAAATGACATCTGTTTAATCATATCGGTTGACCTGCCAACATGTGACACGCATTAACATATGTAATATTTTAATGTTTTTATTTTGTGCTTTAGGAGGTTGTCTTTTTTTATCACTTTGTTAAAATTCAGTTTTTTTCCGTAACAGATCTATTCACTTTTTATGAATTTACACACAGTAATTGACATTCAATTGCCTGTTGTATGTACATATGTTCAATTGACATCTTCACTGTATGTAAAACAAAGTTTTGGATATTTTATTATTTACATTTCGGTTTCATTTTTAAAACTTTTTACACCATTTTAAAAATGTTAACCAAGAACACATAGTGTAGGAGTTTAGCTCATTGTTATTCTCAAGACCATCAGGATGTTGATTTGTTTTCTTATGTGTGTGTGTAGTGTTGATGTGTTCCCTCAGCCGGCCTCATATGTGAGGGATCTGCAGTGATGTCCTCCGGTCATGGATCGTCTCCTCTGCCTCAGTCCAGTGGAGGAGGAGGCACAGAAGATGGGCTCTTCCGCAAACCCCGGGATCCCTCCACTGCCTCCAGACACTACCGAACGCCGAGATCCCTACCGGATGTCTGCCCCAAAGAGCCCACCGGTCAGATTTCCTGTTACATCTCATAGCTGGATCTATCTTCTTCTTTATGAAAAAAAAAATAAAAAAAATGTTTTATTCCATTAAAAGTGGACAGGAAAGGATGTTTTGACTATGTTCATCTTGAGAATTATTAAAAGCGCAATGTGCTCTGTACAGCTGATAGACGTGGCCTCTGTGATGGTCCGTCGGTGGTGGCCGACCAGCATCGTTGGACTGTGTACAACTCTAAAGTCAACCTCCCCGCAGCCCTGAACGATCCCAGACTGGCCAAGAGAGAGTCGGACTTCTTCACTAAGACATGGGGCCTGGACTTTACTGAGACCGAAGTCATGCCTTCATTCTACCTGCCCAACATCACCCGTGAACACTTCAGCTCCTACCTGCATGAGACGGCTCAGGTGACACATCCATCTGAATTATTTAAACACAAAACGTCGAGAGGAGTTGGGTTCCACACGACAGCGAACTTTCTGCATATTTGTCATTCTGATACTTTTGTACAAATCTCAGACATGTTTCTCATGTTCACTGTTTGTGTTTGTCTCAGAGGGAGAAGATTCATGAGCGCTGTAAGAGTATTTGCTCGAACAAAGATAACCTGTTGGTGCCCACCATCACAAACAATTACGGTATGAGTTACAGAACGTATGAGTGACTGTATTTGCACAGTAGAAATGATCAACGAACAAGTTATATTTTAAACAGACCAGACATGAAAATATTGCCAGCTAAAATGATTTCCGTCTGTAATGAGATATCATATAAAAATATCTATCGGCAACTGATGACAAGGAAACAAAGTGTATAGAGATGATGAACTAGATATTTATAATTCATGGAACATTAATGTGTGTTTATTTTTGATATGTCTTGTAGATAAAGCCAGACCTGAGCTTGAGCAGGTGCCCAAGGTGAGAATGGAACATGAGAGTTTATAAAGTTCTTTGAAGAAATAATGACTTTAGGTCAACAATTTTTGTTCATCTCTCTTTATTATATAGATTTTTATGAAGCCTGAGTTTGTGCTGAATGATCCCGCCACATTTAATGCTGTGTTGCCATGGTCCCACTTCAGCGTTGCCGGAGGCAAGAACAGTCGAGATGTTGCGTCATCTCGTCTACTACAGGAAAAGGTGACAGTCTGGTGTTGTGTCACCTCATTTTTCTCAGGGTCTCTGTTCAGAATTTCAAAACACATAGCATCATGTAGACAAGTCAGTAATAAACATCCTCTTCATGTTTGTCTCTGTGTAGTTGAGTCACTACCTGGATGTGGTGGAGGTGAGTATCGCTCGACAGATCTCTCTCCGATCCGAAGCCTTCTTCCACGCTATGTCGTCCCAGCACGAGCTCCAGGACCGCCTCAGAGAGACGGCCGACGCCGTCGCTAAGCTACGGGCCCGCACTGCTGCCATCAACCGGGTGATATGTCGAGGGCCACTGCGTGCCCTGCGGGACGCTCTGACCTATAATAACTGTATAAAGCTACACAACAAACTCAAGCTGATGGCCGCGGTGCACCAGACGCAGCCCACGGTGCAATTACTCCTCTCCACCTCAGAGTTTGTTGGGGCGCTAGAGCTCATCGCCACCACGAAAGAAGTTCTGCAGCAGGAACTGCAGGGGATTCACAGTTTCAGGTGAGCAAGAACAGATGCTCTGGCTTTTCTGAAAAAGTGTAATGCCAACAGAAGAAATTATAATGTGATGTAAAATCTTGGTGATGTTATTGATACAATCTCATTCGTCTCTCTGTAGACATTTGGGTTCTCAGCTCTGTGAGATGGAGCTCTTGATTGATAAGATGATGGCGGCTGATTTCTCCACCTATGCTAAAAGCGATTTCAACCGACCCTTTGAGGAGGATAGTCCGGTTCTGGAAAAGGTCAGGCAGTTTGCCATTTACATTGTCTGTAGTTATTGTTGCGTTGCTCAGCGTTTTGCACAATCTTTGCAAAATGTGTTCACTGTGGATTTACATGGCTTATACTGTAAATAAAGAAGTTAAATATTTTTCCAAGAACAGAGTCAGTTTCAGATTCATTGAACTTGGTGTTTTGCTGGTTCCCCAAAGAGAATTTTCACTGGTTAGGAAATCACATGGTTGAAAAAAATCAAACACCACCACATTTAAACCACAAAGACTTTTGGCAGGTTGTTGCCTGGTGAATCAGGTCACGTTCATGTTGAATGTCGCTTTGAGTTTCACAGTGTGAGATTTTCTCGTAGGTCACAAAGCTGTCGGCAGTGTCAGGAAAGGTTGGTTTACCAAGAATGTGTTTTTTTGATGCCCTAATTCCCACACAGATTATCCAAATGTTTAACCACAAAAATTTCATTTCCTCACTGACAATAAAACCTCAAGTGCTGAGATCGGTCTGATTAATTCATTTTAATTGAGTGAATCAGTGGAAATAATCGAGAATATCTGAGCATGTTTAATGGTTTATGAAGATTGTCTTACACTGCTATCATGGTTTGTGTTGTCGTCTTCTGTGATTGGCCAGGTGACCCTTGAATTGAAAGGGGATATTTTTACAGTTGATGTTATGATTGCGTTCCTCTATATTGTGCTTGTTGGCAAATGTTAAACACGTCGATTTGAGTAAAAGGGTCTAAAATGTCTGTTTCACAGGATCGTCTGCAGTCTCTGGTCTTTGGCTTGTTGAGACAGAGAAAGCTGGATTTCCTGGATATTTACAGTGAAGAGATGATGCACGCTGCAAAGAACATCGTACGGCAGGTACGACACACAGATACACAGGAAATAGGGCGGGGACAGAGGTGAAGCCATAAATGAGAAGGGGACAAACACAAGAAATGAAGCAGGGACAGGAAATGAGGGTAAAGATGTGGGACAGGAAATGGTGGGGGAGGGAGAGGAAATAGGCAAGAAAACAGTAGACATTTTAAGTAGCAACATCACAGTGTATGATTTTATCTTTTCTCTGTCTCTATTGACAGTGTGTGTTAAAGTCTTTGTCGCAGATCAACGAGATTGATTCTAACACTATCAAGTGAGTTCAGTTCACTTACAAGATTATCACATTACTGATTATCACAGCTGACTGTGTGTGTGTTTGTGTCAGACTCCACGAGCAGATGCGCTCAATGACGTTCAATCAGTGGTTCGATCTGCTAATGGATATATTTGAGCAATTCATCTCGTTTGTTAAGAGAATCAAGGTAACACAACTCTTATAACTAGAAACTATTCTTAACAGAAAGACAACCGTCTGCTCTAAATCGATTCCAAGGACTCACTACACACTGGTGTATTTGTTGTAGGCCACACTCAGCGTCATACGAAATGTTGTGTTGGAAATTCTCGACAGCAGCCAGAGGAGTCGACAAGCTGAGGTCATGTCTGCAACAAACCCTTCTGACAGTAGGGGCAATGAGGACGAGGAGGAGGGGTCAGGGGGACCTGGCCTTCGTTCAGGAGAGGCGGAGCTTGCCTACCTCACCCATGAGGGCCTTTTTATAAGCGATGCATTAAACGAAGCGGAACAGCGCAGTGGCGCGACGGCACAGAGTCAGTCTAGAGCGCAGATGCAATTGGAGGCCTGCGGCAGCGACTCAGCCTCCGCAACCACAGAATCTTCCTCCAGCAAGGAACACAACTCCAACACTACCTCCTCCCTGACCATAGGGGGCGCTGCCGCGATGTGAGTGACAGCTGTGATTTTGGAGATGAAAGAAATGACGCTTGACAGATTTTGTGGGACTCACTCGATTTTAATTTGTCTCTGGCAGAAGTGAGGACGTTATGCCATCTGATCTCGAGTTGGGTCGAGTGGCCAATAACATCCAGGAGCTGCTGTACACGGCGTCAGACGTCAGTCACGATCGTTGCGTCAAAGTGCTAATGTCTCGAGCCAAGGTACAAACACACACATTGCTTTTGTGCTTTAGTTATATACACACCTTCAGTTTTAGACACACCTGTCATCTATCAGTGAAAGGAACCAGTTTTTCAACACTCATAATACAATAAATCAGGAAATTCCTGTGAACTTTGAAACAAAGTTATGTCAACTATCTCTCTCTCTCTTTTCAGGACGGCTCTCTTGAGCGCTTAAGTTCCTCAGAGTTTGTATGTTTGAGTCAGGCCGTAGAGGCGTTCGTCAAAGACACGGAAGATTTGTGTGGCAGACGCAGTGTCAGCCTGAGGGGGGCGCTGCAGAGTCAAGCCAACCGATTTGTACAGCGCTTCCACGAGGAGCGCAAGACTAAACTCGGGTAGATGCATGATTAAACTCACACGTTCAGTCTTTGTTTAATGACATATCTACAGATTTTGACCAATCAGACTCGTGTGTGTGTGTGTGTCTGTTCAGTCTGCTGCTGGACACCGAGAGGTGGAAGCAGGCAGACGTTCCTGCTGAGTTTCAGGATCTGGTCGACTCCATCGCTGACGGACGCATCACTCTGCCTGAACGCAAACCCACAGGTTTTCAAACCCAGTTTCAGCTCTGCTTTAGGATAAATATAACTCTTTCTATTTTTAAACATGTTGGTGATGTTTACTGAAGGTGTTTTTGTATCTCTTAGGTTTTGAGGACAGGAAGCCCAGTGAGTTTCTATGTGTTGACGGGCAGAAATACGCTGTGGTCGGGTAGGTGTCCGACTTAGGACCTTCTTTATCAGCACGTTTATATCTTGTCCCTGTTTGACCTTTACTCTGCTCTCTGATAGGACGGTGCTGCTGTTGATCCGGATGTTTCTGGAATACTGTCAGTGTGTGAACGACATTCCCTCCATCACAACAGACATCCTCACGCGTCTCGCTGACCTTGTCAAGGTGTGTGTGTGCATTCAACTAATATCGGTCTTACAACCTATACTGACCATTTATGCTTATGGATTCAATGACTGATCTTTAGAAATCATTTGATTTATTACATGTTTGAGTAAATCTTCTATAGATAAAAAAGATTTTTTGCTTTGTTGAAATTTTGTTAATGTTATGTATTTTGTTAAACTTTTGTTACCTGTTCATAGTTTAATGCCGTTTTTATGCACCTGCAAGGCTATTTATCCACCCCTAAAAAAAGTGTAGATTTTGGAAGAAAGGTTGCACTGTGACACAGGTTGCGGTTTGTTTCCACGTTAACAGCACTTCAATTCTCGGAGCTGTCAGCTGGTGCTGGGGGCGGGTGCTCTGCAGGTGGTAGGGCTGAAAACCATCACCACCAGAAACCTGGGTGAGAAACCACACACACAGTCACGACTCAAACACACTAACACACACACACTAATGACAGTGTGTCTCTTTAGCTCTGGTCTCTCGCTGTCTGCAGCTGGTGGTTCACTACATCCCTGTGATCAGAGCGCACTTCGAGACCAGACTGCAGCCCAAACAGTATAACATACTACGCCACTTCGACCACATCACAAAGGTAACCGCACTCTCCTCTGCTACTGACTGGTTTCACTCCACCAGAAGGTTTACCCAGACAGACAGGTGCTCCAAGCGTCAGGATGATAACGCATTCTTTCTTTCTTTCTTTATCCGTGCAGGACTATAATGATCACATCGCAGAGATCTCAGCTAAACTGGTGGCTATCATGGACAACATGTTTGCAAAAACTGTATCTAAGGTGGGCTCCGAAGTCCATGTTTCAGTCAAGTCTCACAAATAATCACGAATCCCTGAAAACATATTCAGCATTCACAAGTTCCATATAAACTCTAAACTCACATCTTTCCTTTGCTCTTAGTTATTGAAAAATATAGACATGTATTATTTTAATACAATCACAATAAGCCTTTCATTATTATGGTTTGCGTCTCCGGTCAGTATTATGACCTTGTTGTGATTTAAAACCGAACGTTGGTGTCGCTCTCTCTGCAGTATGAGGTGAAGGCTCCCATGCCGTCCACGTCCTTGCGTAATGTGTGTAAACAGATGGCTAAAATGCATGAGGCTATATACGAGCTCTTACCTGAGGAGCAGACACAGGTGAGACGCCACACGTGCTGATTGTTTAGACCTTCTGAGATAGTCGTCAACTCATGTCTTGTGTGTGTTTGTGTGAAGATGTTGTTTCTCAGGATTAACGCCAGCTTTAAAATGCATCTAAAGAGACAGTTAGCACGACTCGGGGTCATAAATGACGGAGGACCCCAAAATGGGTAAGCAGTCTTGGGGTTATATTTTCACTTAGCTCATTGCAATGCATTATGGTAGTCTCTCTCATTCAACACTCGACTCTCTGCAGGTTGGTCATGGTAGACGTGGCGTTTTACACAGGGAACGTGCAGGCCTTGCGTTCTCTGGAGCAACTGGACTTAAACATGCCTGAGATCTGGGAGCAGAAGAGGTGATGATGGACATCTTCTCCTGGACAATCAGACCTCTCTGCCACGCCTGCCATCACAGCGACCTGCTCCACCCTAAGCAGGAAGTGAATTCAGAGGATTATAGGAAAGAGGAAGTGGGGAGACTCAGGACTAAAGGTCTTGCTTATTTAAGCCTCTGTGAATCTGGAGTCATCCAGCGGTGTCTCGCGCTCCACCCGCCTCTTTCCCTCAGATGAGAACAAGCACTTTTTCAGGAGCTGGAGGGTCACATTTTTATTGTGGAGACCAAATGAGGACGAGTTTGTGTGGTTGACCAATCCTGTCGCAGCTGGGAATCGTGGGAAATCTGTTGATTATTCTGAAGCTGAGATGTGTACGCAGTGCCTCCTTCAGTACTGCCACTACAGTGCAACTTTCCATTCATGTGCAATTCTGTCTGTTATTTAATAACTGTCAAATGAAACGATGAATGGTTATTTATTTAAATGGTTTTGTTGTTGATTTATTTTTTTTCCAAGTAAAGCATTCAGGTGTTGAATGCCGACAGGAGAACTCTAGTATTGAAAGGGGCTTTTAAAACGTATTTTTTGTGCCAGTGTAGCAGTGATGTTGCTGCCTGGTTTTGGCTTTCATGTTCATGAGTGCTGAATCGATGAAGTATCAAAACTCTGGGGGTTAAAGGTCAAGGATGAATATCCTAGTTTATTGTGAGCCTGTGGCTGTGTGAGGATATTCTGTACGGCATGTAAATGTGAAGATTCTCGAGACAAAATTAGACAATTCTGTTATACATATTTAGGTAAATTAGAAAAGGGGAAAAACTATTATACAGGGATTCCAAGGTTTATAATAATTATAGTTTAATGGAAGATTAATCCATCAAAACATGAAATTGACTATCAATCTCATTTTTGTCTTAATAACCACTACACCTTCTCTACAGTTTTAAAGGAACATAAATCTCGTGAGACAATCTGTTGAACAGATTTGCTTGTAGTGTGGGGTAATAACCTCGCAAAAATGTAGCAGAGTCTTGAATTCTTTATAAAGATCATCATAGGCTTATTGAATATGATTTTCTGACTTCAAAACCACAGTATTCCCCAAATCATGTCTCTTCTACAGTGGGGTCATTTTACTTAGTTGGTAATTTGAATAAATCCTGGTCTGGTTTTTAAAGGGTGACTGTGGCTTCATGTGGAGGTATTTTTTTCCTGTGAGCTTTTGTCATCGGCTGTGGATTTCTTTTCTAGTAATTCCATGTATGTCAGCAATTATCGTATTTAACAACCGTGCTGTCCCGTTGAAAGTGCCTACCTTTTATTTTAAATCAATGACTACTTGTGGTTTAAACTGTACATTTGATGGCTAGTGTGCCTGAGCTCTGTGTGTGTTTCAGGGCCTCTTGTTGCCCCTCACATGAACGGATCAAGAAGTACACTGATGGGAAAATATTGTGGCATGTTTGATCTTTTGAATGGTGGCACTTTTTAACATTAATAAAGCCACAGGGAAGATTTACACTGGTTTTAGTTCATTTCTCCTTTGATGCTTTGTCTTTAAACTGCATAGTGTTTGATTTGTTTAGTGAAGAATGCTGTTTCACATACTATCTTTCTAATTATAGCAGGCTGTTTCTGTAGTATATCGTAGTTTGGAAAGAATATATATATTGTATGTATGTATATATGTACGCACTACGCTTTCTACAGTGTAACGTCAGAGAAACTTTTATTCTATTTCGCCACTAACTTCCGGTTGCGATCAGATCGTAAAAATGGCGCAAGGTAAACAAAAACTTAAAGCGCAGCGACCCGGATTAGCGAAAAAACAACATACAAAGACAAAAGGACTCAAGAAGGGAGGTAAACAAACGTTTGTGTCTTTGCGTACCGAATGACTGTATCTTAAAATAAAAGATTAACAGCACGTGAGCATGACGCACGTGCGCATGTCTGACACTTCATCTGTAATCGCAGTAAAACTGTTTTAAGATTGTATTCGTCACCCCGTTTACTGTGTTTCAGGCAGGATTATCGCACCCAAAAAAGCTCGTATTGTCCAACAACAGAAACTCCAGAAGGTGAGAGATCTGCACTCTTATATTTAGTCTTGAATACTGTAACGTTACTTTCACTATTTATTATTTGCTTTTTGTACAAACCCCCTTTTAGTTTTACACCTTTTCTAAATTGTTGCTTTGATTTGGTACAATGTCTAATGTACTTGCATCTTCAGCTCTGTTGAATATAAAAGCAGTGCAAAATAATGATCTATTTTTTCGCCTGCAGGATTTGGATGTGGCTATTAGAAATAAGATCGAACACGAGGTCACACAGAAAGCCAGCACAAATCTACACAAGAAACTGAGTGTGTTGAAAACTCCAGGAAGGAGGACTGGACCAGCCGGACCCCCAAATCCTGGATCATCTGCTTCTGGATCATCCAAATGACCTGTTTATTTGAAAAACGTCGTTTACTGTATGGCCGCTAGGTGGCGGTAGAGGCCATAGAATGAAGACTAAAAACCTCAACCTGGATTCAACGGGACATTAGTCTTTGAAAGCGGACTCGTATATTTATCATGATCTTGGAAACTGTGCAGCTATTGTGCTTCTAGTATATCCTCTATATATAGAATAAAATCAGATCTGATTGTCATCTTACATATTATTGATTTACGTTATACACCACATTTAACATGTTTTGCTCTTTTAGAGGCTTTTATCATGTTTTTTTGGGGTGTTTAACAATGGATGTTCATGTTTCTAATAAAAAAATAAATAGGCTTTATATTTCACATATTTTAAGTCTTGTTCACCGCTGTCCCTCTTCTCACCAAACGACTGGATTTCTTCCGGTCTATATAAAGTCCCTCCTCTGAAATGCTCTGATTTGTAAAGATAAACAGTTCTGTCGTGATTGGTTCCCCGCTTAGAGTGTGTGAAGATGTCACCCATACCATATCAGCGAGCTTCTGCTTCTCAGGCTGTTGTGATTGGTCGATCCCCTCGTGTACGTGTATTCATGAGCTTTGGCTTTTAGAAACAAACAGTAACAATGGTGTCACCGAACCGATTGGCCTCAGACTGGTTATATTTATAAACACTTATAACAGAAGCGTTAGTTTTGTCTTTTTATTTCGGACCCAAGTTGGATAATAAAACAAGCAGATTGACCAGAAGACATTTGCAAGGAGGACTTCAATGGACATTTCATAGAAGTGTTTTAGAGGTAGGCTATACGCACAAACACACACACGTGTCCGTGGGGACAGTCCATAGGCGTAATGAGTTGTATACTGTACAAACTGTTTATTTTATCCCCAACCCCTAAACCTAAAGATTGTAGAAAACTTTTTGCATTTTAGATTTTCAAAAATTATCTGTACAATTTATAAGCTTTTGTAAGGGTGGGGACCTCAATTTTGGTCCCCACAGTGACATGGGTCCCCATGAGTTTGTTTGCATTCAGGTTTAGGTCCCCACTAACAAATAAAAACCAAATCCACAAACCCCACAACATCAGTGTATTACACAGAACAGCTTTCACAGCCGATGTTATTTGACCGTAATCTTAGAATGTTTGTAGCTGAATTCTTATTACCAGCTGTAGGACTGTGATAAAAAGTGAACGTAGTTAACCGTGTTGCTCAGTCAAATATTTACAATCTCTTTTAACCAAACACTACTCTCTTCTCTTGTCTAAGGCAGACGTCACCTCTTTTTTGGTGTATTCCTTTGTGTGGAGGTTACTGATATACTCTGAACAGTGACATCATGTACCCGGGAAGTAGAAGGCTGTAGTCCGATCCAGCCGTTCTCTGTAGTCCTTCAAAAGCGAATTCTGTTAAAGACTATATTGGCACTGAACTTTGAGCTTTATCATTTTGCAGGAATTGTTTATTCTCTAACAGCAACATTACACACTAACTAAACTCTGGCCTATAAGCTTTGTTGCTGGTTTTGCTAGTACATCTGCAGTTGGACAGTACGCTAGACTAATCCTGACCTCATTTATTACAGACCTCAAAAAATGGTATTTGATGTCCACATGTTAACATCTCTGTCTATAGAGCTTGTTAATCGACGTCACACCGCGTTGAATGTTGCGGGAGGATGACTGCTAGTGTGTTCAATGCAGTGTTTTGTTTTTTTCTAGTTTAATTAGGAAAAAAAACCTCAATAGGATTGCGCAGAGTCGTTCAGGATAAGCCCATGTTTCTTTCACTTTCGATTTCTCTGTATATCAAACAAAACAAGGAACAGTACATATCAAAACAATAATAGCAGTGGAGTATTGTCCTCCCAAGATGGCGGCGCCACAGCAACACACAACATAAGGCTTTTAAAACATGCATGGCAGTTTTCTATTGTTTTATAGTTTTATACCACTGTTCATGTCCATGCTTTGTGGTCTTTTGTACCACACCTGTTACAGACATGTCCATACGTCCAGGCAGCCGTAAATGTACAATTTCTGATGTCAAATAAAGTTGGCTTAACACAATGACGAGAGACAGTTTACCAAGAAGAAACTAACGTCCCACTTTTGTCAGGTTTTTCTACAAGTAACACAACTTAACTCTTATGGTCCTGAACCTTTTTGTCATGTCAGATGAGAACAATTATTGACAATATCGGATGGACCACCTCATCCAACAAATAACACATTTGGTCTGCTGTGGAATTTGCTTATTGAATGCATTTTGTTGTAAGCCATCATGAAAGTACATAATGTGTTAATGCAAATAGATTATACATTTCTCCAAAAGATCTACCAGGCAGCAGGAATACAATTAACTAACTAAAGTTAATTTTCTGCAACATTCAATCATTGACACATCTACACATTTGGTTTTCAATGTATTTTTAACATAAGAAGCATTACTGTAATTCTGAAAGTGAAGCAATGTTAGGCTTTTGTCAAAATGAAAGTGAAATTCAAGATTTCTGAACTTTTCCACAAACTCACAACCTCAAAATCTCACAACCCTTACTCCCACTTACTCACACCCAGAGCTGTTCGTGTATTTTATGTAAATGATTCCCAATTGATGATTCCTTTTTAATGCTTTATAATTTTAATATGTTTTTGAAAAGTTGAATGTGACATTAAAGATGGTTTCACACTACTTCCTGTCTAACACAATACGCTTTGTCTCCACAGGCCATATTATAAACATTATAAGTTCATACATATAATTTCAATAACGGAGCATTCACCTGTTAGTCTATGCTGAAAGGAAAGTCGGTCATTTACAGCTTGCTCACAGATAACCACAGAAGTTTCGTTTGGCAGATTGTTCCTCTGTCATTATATGTTTTGCACTTTTAAACAATTGTGTTGTTGTAGCTGTAGCGACCATAGGCTAACCAAAGGAATAACACACTTGGTTTTCACACTTGCTGCAGGGGTGAAAGCAAAGCACATAATTCACCAAATAAAGAATAACATTTGCATTCAATAATAAGGTAAAACACATTCAGTATACTGTACAGGCCATGAGTGTAAATGTGCTATTGATAGAAGCTAAATATGTTTGTTCCTTATCACGTTTATGCAACACTTTGAGGTGCTAAAAACACATTTGACTCCTTGAAAACTGTATACAGAACAGCAGCACTGAAAGGCTTATGAGGTCAATACTGCGATTACCTAAAGTGATGCTGTAAAATAAAAAAACGCCTTATTGACCTGTAGCTTCAAAGCAAGTCATTCTGAAAGTGAAACTATATCAAGGCTCTTTAAAGGAGGAACTCATGATTTTTGAGCCAGTCCTTAAAAAAAGTCGCCGCACACTCACTCACAGTACAGGATGACGATAAACGTAAGTCATTATGTTTGTCTTTTATTCATTTTTATCATTCTGAGATGCACCACTGATGACTTAACGTGGGTTTTAATTAGTGGAAGTGTTTTCAAATGTTATTTTATATATACGCACAAGAAAAAAAACATTTAGTATATTGCATTAGATTTTCTAGTATATTTCAATATATTTTTTATCTTGTAATGCCTGCCTGTGCAACACAGTTGTATTTTTTGCGGAACAATCCGACCCCTGCACCACATTTGAGAGTTTCCGTTGCTCAAGAGCTAATGGAAAACATTTGTGCTGACCTGTTGCGTGCATATATTTCATGGGGAAAAGCATGCCCGTGAATAATTATAGTGATAATATTTTTTATTCTGATAATGAACCCCCTGTCAAGTTTGAGATGCTGGAATATTGTGTGTGCGCGTCAAGAGTCTCACAAACGAAACCAAAATCTACATCATATTGTCACCGTTTGTTCCCTTTCGTTTTGTTACTCAGTTAACTGTCAAATATTCCGCGCATGTTTATTATTCATTATACATTGGGGAAAATAAGTATTTGACACATCAGCATTTTTATAATTTAGGGGATTTCTAAGTGGGCTATTGACACAAAATTTCCGCCGTCAAGCCAAATATTGAATTCATACAAAGAAATCAGAACATTTAAGTTCAGTCATAATAAATAAAGTCAAATGAAAGCCAGGAGATCACCTGAAATCTTTCAGTATTGAAAGAGAAACCCTGCCCCCTATCAGTACTAATTGATATCAGCTGCTTTAGTCCTAATTGATGGCCAATAAAGGCTTCTCATTATCTAGGAGGCACACAGGAAAGACTTCATAATGGGTAAAAGCAAAGAACTCGCTGTAGATCGTCGTAATCTTATTGTTGAAAAAGCATTTTGATGGGAATGGTTATAGGCGCATTTCCAGAATGCTGAATGTTCCTGTAAGCACTGTGGGGGCCATTATCGGGAAATGGAAAGAGCATCAGTTCACCATAAACCGGCCACGATCAGGTGCTCCATGTAAGATCCCTGTCCGTGGAGTCCAAAGAATAATCAGGAGAGTTCTCCAAGAGCCAAGAACCATTCAGGCAGAACTTCAGGAAGACCTTGCATCAGCAGGTACTGTTGCTTCAAAGAAAAATATAAGCAACGCACTGAACAGCCATGGCATCCATGCACGCTCACCATGCAAGACTCCATTGCTGAACAAAAAGCATGTTGAGGCTCGGTTAAAGTTTGCGAAAGAGCATTTGGAGAAGCCTGCGGATTATTGGGAGAATTTAGTATGGTCAGATGAAAGCAAAATTGAACTTTTTGGCAGTCATTCTACACACCATGTTTGGAGAAGAAATGGCACTGCCAACCACCCCAAGAACACCATACCAACAGTTAAGTTTAGGGGTGGAAGCATCATGGTTTGGGGCTGCTTTTCAGCAAGGGGTACTGGCAGACTTCATATTATGGAAGGCGGGATGAATGGAGAAATGTACCGGGACATTCTGGATAAAAATCTGCTGCCATCTACTGGAAAGCTGAAAATGAAAAGAGGGTGGACATTTCAGCAAAACAATGACACAATGAAGTGGTTTCAAAGAAAGAAAATCAAGCTGCTTGAATGGCCCTGTCAATCACCTGGCCTAAATCCCATAGAAAATCTATGGAGAGAACTGAAGATCAAAGTTCTTAAAAGAGGCCCAGCGAACCTTCAAGATTTAAAGACCATTTGTGTGGAAGAATGGGCCAGAATCACTCCTGAGCAATGCAGACGACTGGTCTCTCCATACAAGAAGCGCCCAGAAGCTGTAATCACCAACAAAGGCTTTTCTAAAAAAGTATTAAATAAAGTGTGTTCAAAACTTATTCCCTGTGTCATTTGACTTTATTTATTATGACTGAACTTAAATGTTCTGAGTTCTGAATTCAATAGTTGGCTTGATGGCTACATCTGGTGGAAATTTTGTGTCAATAGCCCACTTAGAAACCCTCTCACTGATAAAAATGCTGATGTGTCAAATACTTATTTTCCCCGCTGTTTAGGCTTCTGAAGGGAACTTGTCTTGAAGGACACTTCGGAGAGAGAGAAATTTGAGTTCCTTGACAAATGCTGACCAAACTAACAATTTTTGGTTCCCAAAACGTTCTGGGAACGTTAGCTTTTGGTTAGAAAAATATAGCCTGCAGGGAACTTTCCCTGGATGTTCTACTATGGTTACTATATGGTCAAAGAAACGTAGAAATAAATTAATGTGAAAATAAATTAATGTGAAAATGTTGAAATATTTATTAGCATAAATGCATAAAAGAAATGCAAAAATGTACAAAATAAAAATGTTTAAATAAATAATATAAGTTTAAATATCAAATTCGTTTTTGTTTTTGTTTTTTTGAGAATTAATTAATTTATTTATTTTTGCAATTTTACATTTATTCATGTATTTATTTTTGTATTCATTTATTTTGACGTATTGACACATAAAAAAGTATAGCCAGGGCCTACATTATGAATACATTTTCACACATGAAAACTTTGTTAACATTATCTGCTGCCGAAATGTTATATGCTATTTCCTGCCAAAGGCATCTTTGACAGTGTTGATTCAGCTTTTTTGTTCTGTCATTGGTAATATATACATTAGTATTTGATACCTTTTTCTTATTTGAACTCAGAACATGAAACACATAGAAAATGGTTTCAAGAAAATACTTAAGAAAAATGGCGACCTGAGGCAGACATCAGCTGAAAATTGTCAATTCATACTGTTTTTCTGCTACATTGCTTCCCGCGCTGGAACAGACATCAAGGCTGCACTAGATGAACTTGATAGTTTTCAAGGTAATTTACTGTAAAAGGCTACATTAACAATGAACGAATCTCTTGTTGACATGTTTTTTGAGATGAAGTCTGCACATGTCATTTTCTCAGTTCACAAACCAGTCATCCTGGTGGTGTTCCATCACACGTTTGACCATGAGAAAATTATACTGGACAGCAATGCAGCTATTAACAGGGAGCAAACACGTGCAGTGGACTGTCTGTTCTATGAGACTGAAATATTGCAATGTCAGAGGAATTATGATGCAGTTGATCAAATAGCAAAATACCTAAGATCACAGGTAGGTACAGTACATTGATCTTTGTTTAAACCCTGTATATTTGCAGTATTTAACTGCAGATTAATTCACAAATTCACTGTCCTTTCAGAAACTATCCCGTTATGCATGTTTAAAAGGTACGTTTACAGGCTTTTCTTTCTTATATGCATGATTTCTTATGTATATTTACAAAGTAAGTTTACAAAGTAAACTTATTTTTGCATATTACAGTATAATCATCATAAATAATAATTACTGATAATCAATATTTATTAATAATTTATAATTATGCAATTGTATACCTGTCTGGAAACCATCATAAGTATGAGGACAGGAGCAAGAAATTGTAGTTTGAATGCTTTCTTTCATATTATATTGCAGAACATGATGAACATGTTTCAGTAGAGAATTCCCCCTTAATCTGTTCGCAAGAACCCCCTACGTGCTGCATTTGCTCGAATCGCATGTGTCCGAAATTCTGTAATTGGATATGTCGGAATTTGCAGAATTACTGTAATTGCATATGCTGGATGTGTCCGAATTACTGTAATTGGATATGTTGGATGTGTCTGAATTTCTGTAATTGGATACATCGGATATTGCAGAATTTCTGTAATTGTTTATATCCGATGTATCTGAATTTCTGTAATTGCATGCGTCAGATTTTTTAGAATTACTGGAATTGAGTGCGTCGGAAGCATCAGAATTGATTAACAAATTTTGAATAAAAGATTTGCAAATTTTTAGTTAATGTCTTTGTGATAAGGCTGAAATGGTTATCTGAGAATCAAGTACTGTGCATGACTATTTGAACTGAAGTTTATAATTATGATATAGATGTAACAATTTTTTTTCAGTTTAAATAGACATCTCTTTTGTAATTAATGCTGATACCTGTAAATGTGATACTATACAAATGAATTTAAATGTTATATACAAATATGCTATATAAATTACTTGTGTGTATAAGTATCTACTAGGCATGTAAATGTACATTTACTCAATAAAACTATGGCAACAGACTAAGCAATGTTATTATTTAAACAAAGCTATTTTTAGAATTAGGTGTAATTTTAAAAATAAAGTTGAAAGGACCATTGTGTGATATTGCGGTGTCGTTGTGAATTGCAACCAACAGCTCACTTCACCCCTCCCTTTCATGTGTCATAAAAATGACAGAAAATGCATATTTGCATCATGCAGAAAATTACTATAAGACATGATGAGCAAGAAGAGACCGTTCTTTACCCCCGACATTAGCACAGTTATTGTTCATTGAATGAGACAATAATCTCACAATAACCACAAGTGCCGATGTTTTGCATCTCCAACATAAAAACATTAAACATGAACAAGTCAAAGTTAATTTTCCTGAGTGTACATTAGGCTATCACATTTATAATATTCCATTCCATTCCATTTTCTACCGCTTATCTGAACTACCTCGGGTCACGGGGAGCCTGCGCCTATCTCAGGAATCATCGGGCATCAAGGCAGGATACTCCCTGGATGGAGTGCCAACCCATCGCAGGGCACACACACTCACTCATTCACTCACACACTCACGCACTCACGCACTCACGCACTCACGCACTCACACCCGACGGACAATTTTTTCCAGAGATGCCAATCAACCTACCATGCATGGCTTTGGACCAGGGGAGGAAACCGGAGTACCCGGAGGAAACCCCCGAGGCACGGGGAGAACATGCAAACTCCACACACACAAGTCGGAAGCAGGAATCGAACCCCCAACCCTGGAGGTGTGAGGCGAACATGCTAACCACTAAGCCACCGTGCCCCCCATTTATAATATATTCTTCATAATTAAATATATATTTCTGACACAAAATATTGATTTACAGTTGCTTGAGTTGGCATTAGAAAAGGGATAGAACATAATGTCCAAAGTAACATTCAAGATGACTGCAGTACTCAGATTACCATTCCCAACCAAACCAGCAAATTGTTGCGGCCAAAATCTGGCCCACACCTTACTCCCCATACCACCTCATCTTTCCCACATACCATGTGGAATGATGGCACTAGGGCGGTCCGCTCCTGTTTGCCAGATTTGGGCCGCAGGCATGCCAAAGCTATGCCACAAGTCAAACATCAAAACAAATTAACCAGAGCTGACCCAAATATTAACAACAGTTCATTTCAATTCTGGCCCAGATTTATCCCAAAACCAACACCTTTCTGTGCTCCAGTTTGACAGAATTTGTATTTAGTTTCATTATTATTATAGTGATGATTGAGTTATTAGTGATGAACATCTGCGGTTAACGATCAAAATCACTGCAAATCTGAGCCAGAATTGAAATTAACTGTTGTTAATATTTGGGTCAGCTCTGCTTTATTTGTTTTGATGTTTGACATTTGGCATAGCTTTGGGTTAAGCACGTGCACCACGACTATAAAAGCCATCATCAAGGGAGCTCCTATATTACGTGTCATTCTTCTTCTTCTTTAAGGCTATAAGCGGTTGACAGACAACGTAATGGTGTATTACCGCCACCAACTGGTATGTATTATGTGTCATGATTCTGCCTCCTCATGTCATGTCTTTCTTGGTCTTGTGGCAGAATCCCTTGTTTTGTGTGAAGAGAAACATGTTATTGTCAATCATGACTAAATATTTGTTCTCTCCGGTCTCCTCTTTGACCCCGCCCCTCTCGTTTCTCGTATAGCTTTCCACCCTTGTCCTATTACCCACACCTGGCCCTTGTTAATTATCCTTTGTTAGTTGTATTTCTCTATTGTATTGTGCTCGTTCGTTGTGCTTCTGTGCCTTGTCTGCGTGTTGCATTTTACACAGTTGTTATTTTGTTACTCGCCTCATATGTCAATGCTCATTGTTCCTGCCTGTAAGTAATCTAGACTAGTCCCACATTATTTTTGTCAAGTTTTTATTTGCCTGTTGTTTCATTCCCCTGTCATCATTGTTTTACACCGTCATGGATCTTTTTTTGTGTTTTGTTTAAATAAATTATTGTTAACCCCTTCCCTGCTGTCTGCGCTTGGGTTCTTCTCCCCACGAATCGTGACAATTACGATTCAGCATGGCAACGCCACCAAAAAAGCAACATGGCGGCAGAAAGTGGATTAACTGATGTCCTGAAAGTGAATTAAAATTAAATTGATAAATGTACCAATAAACAATTAAATAAATCATTAAATGAATGAAACAAAATAAGTTATACTTCTTTATTCTTGCACTTTATTTATACACTTTATTAAGTAATTTCTCATCGTCCATAGAAGAAAGATGCTCTTATGTAATCCACGTACGGTGGCTGATGTAATTTACGTAAGGATGGATTAGATATGTTTGATCTATCTAATTCACTGTAAAGAAAAACGGTACAGTTTTAATAAAAAATGCACACGGAAATGACAAAATTTCTCCGGGTCCTAAATTGCTCTCCTGAAATCAAAGTACATCCCAATGAATGAATGCAGCCTCTTCATAATGAATGCTCTATAAAAGTACATATGACATAAGTCACTGAGATGGTCTCTGTGTGATCAAAATAGCTTCCATGAATGACTGTATTAATGAAAGAATGAATGAGTTTCACTACTTGCGAGATGAAAATAAACTCTTGGTTTACCAAAGAAAACCTGCTCCCGACCAGGTTAGGTTCACAGAGTAAGTTACTATGGTTACTGACTCTGAGTATAAGTTACCTCTCCTTTAGAAACGGGCTTGACTTACCTCACTTTCTCGGGTTTGACACACCTCATATTTCTGAAATGGAAAACCCAGAGTTTCCATCAATTCAGGGTTAATATACTCAGAGTTTTCACTAAACCTTCTTTCTGAAACGGCCCCTAGGCTTTTGATGGGTGAGCTGAACAAGCAGCAACATTGAAAGCATGAGTCCTGACTTGTAGGGAAAATAGGGATAAAAGTCTCTGATTCATTGCCACAGTAGGCGGTGATGCTCTTTTAAAGACGGCGTTCTGCTAAAGAAAAAAGAAGAAGAAGAAGCCTTTAAGTGAAAAACCCAGTTCATGGGTCCAGATCTCTCACACGTGTTTGGTCGTGGGGTCTAAATGAAAGTGGGTGACAAATGCTATGCCTAAACGACAGCGCATGTTAGCATAGAACGAGTTTGAAAGTCTTCTTTCGGGAAAGCGAGTATTTCAACAAAATCTGGTCCAAACGGCAATTCTTGTCACTAGTTCGCCGCAGCAAACCAAACAGAACTCTCCGGGAAAGTTCGTGTTGGCCGTGTTCTAATGTCAAATGGCTTATTACAATGACAAGAGAGACAGTTTAGCAAGAAACTAACGTCCCACTTTTGTCAGGTTTTTCTACAAGTAACACAACTTAACTCTTATTGTCCTGAACCTTTTTGTCATGTCAGATGAGAACAAATATTGACAATATCGGATGCACCACCTCATCCAACAAATAACACATTTGTTCTGTTGTGGAATTTGCTTATTGAATGCATTTTGTTGTAAGCCATCCTATCATGAAAGTACATAATGTGTTAATGCAAATAGATTATACATTTCTCCAAAAGATCTTTAACCAGGCAGCAGGAATACAATTAACTAACTAAAGTTAATTTTCTGCAACATTCAATCATTGACACATCTACACATTTGGTTTTCAATGTATTTTTAACATAAGAAGCATTACTGTAATTCTGAAAGTGAAGCAATGTTAGGCTTTTGTCAAAATGAAAGTGAAATTCAAGATTTCTGACGCTTTCCACAAAGTCACAACCTCAAAATCTCTCAACTCACAACCTCTACTCACACACAGATCTGTTCTTGTATTTTATTTAAATGATTTAGAAAAATCCCAATTGATGATTTCTATTTAATGCTTTATAATTTGTATATGTTTTTTGATATGTTGACTTTGTTTTGAAACATTAAAGATGGTTTCACAAACTAGCACAATACGCTTTGTCACCACAGGCCATATTATAAACATTATAAATTCAAACATATTATTTCGATAAGGGAGCATTCACCTGTTAGTCTATGCTGAAAGGAAAGTCTTAAAGAATTAAGTGGGCGTAGACAATTATTTACAGCTTGCTCGCAGATAACCAATTTTCGTTTTTGTCAGAGGGTTCCTCTGTCTTTATATTTTAAGGGTTCCTCTGTCTTTATTTTTTTTGCAATTTTAAACAATTGTGTTGTTATAGCTGTAGCAGCCATAGGCTAACCAAAGGAATAACACACTTGGTTTTCACACTTGCAGTAGGAGTGAAAGCAAAGCACATAATTCACCAAATAAAGACTAACATTTGCATTCAATAATAAGGTAAAACACATTCAGTATACTGTACAGGCCATAACTGTAAATGTGCTATTGCTAGAAGCTATATATTATGTTTGTCCCATAAACACTTTGAGGTAAAAAAACATATTTGACTCATTGAAAACTGCATACAGAACAGCGGCACTGATACACTTACTGTTTCATCAGGTCAATACTGTAATTACCTAATGTGATGCGGTAAAATAAAAAAACGCCTTATTGACCTGTAGCTTCAAAGCAAGTCATTCTGAAAGTGAAACTATATCAAGGCTTTTTAAACGAGTGACTCATGATTTTTGAGCCAGTCCTTAGAACAACTCGCCACACTCACAGAACAGGATGACGATAAACGTAAGTCATTTGTTATGTATGTCTTTTATTCATTTTTATCATTCTGAAATGCACCACTGATGACTTAACGTGGGTGTTAGTGGGAGTGTTTTCAAATGATATTTTTATATATAAAGAAAAAAAACATTTAGTATATTGCATTACTTTTTCCAGTATATTTCAATATATTTCTTTATCTCGTAATGCCTGCATGTGGAACACAGCCATAACACTTTTATAATAAACCGCATGTCAAGTTTGAGATGCTGGAATATTGTGTGTGCTCGTGAAGACAATGCGCTCTGTCGTCTTCATTTGTGGAGCGCTGCGTCTCACAAACGGAACCAAAATCTGCATCATATCGTCACAGTTTTTCCCTTTCGTTTTGCTTATCAGTTAATTGTCAAATATTCCGCGTATGTTTATTCGCGTCGCATATTTTGCATTATTTATGCTACTGAAGGGAAATTGACACGATGGACACTTAAGAGAGAGAGAGATTTGTGTTCTTGAACAAATGCTGACCCGACTAACAATTTTTGGTTCCCAGAACGTTCTAGGAACGTTAGCTTTTGGTTAGGAAAAATGTAGCATGCAGGGAACTTCCCTAACGTTCTATACCATATGGACACAGAAACGTATAAATAAATAAATGGGAAAATAAATAAATGTGGAAATACATATGTATTAGCATAAATGCATAAAAGAAATGCAAAAATGAACAAAAATAAATACATTTTTAAATAAATAAATAATATAAGTTTTAATATCAAATCAATTTTTGTTATTTTGAGAATATTAATTTCTGTATTTATTTATTTTTGCTATTTTACATTTATTCATGTATTTATTTTTGTATTCATTTATTTTGAATTTTGGTAGGGTATTGACACGTAAAAAAGTATAGCATGGGCCTACATTACGAATACATTGTCACACATGAAAAAATTGTTAACATTACCTACTGCTGAAATGTTATAAGCAATTTCCTTCCAAAGGCATCTTTGACAGTGTTGACGCAGTTATTTTGTTCTGTCATTGATAAGTATTTGATACCATTTTCTTATTTGAACTTAGGACATTAATCACATAGAAAATGGTTTCAAGAAAATACTTCGTGAGAAATACGGGGACCTGAGGCAGACATCAGCTGAAAATTGTCAATTCATACTGTTTTTCTGCTACATTGCTTCCCGCGCTGGAACAGACATCAAGGCTGCACTAGATGAACTTGATAGTTTTCAAGGTAATTTACTGTAAAAGGCTACATTAACAATGAACGAATCTCTTGTTGACATGTTTTTTAAGATAAAGTTTGCACTTTTGTCATTTTCTCAGTTCACAAACCAGTCATCCTGGTGGTGTTCCATCACACGTTTGACCCTGAGAAAATTATACCGGACAGCAATGCAGCTATTAACAGGGAGCAAACACGTGCAGTGGACTGTCTGTTCTATGAGACTGAAATATTGCAATGTCAGAGGAATAATGATGCAGTTGATCAAATGGCAAAATACCTAAGATCACAGGTAGGTACAGTACATTGATCTTTGTTTAAACCCTGTTTATTTGCAGTATTTAACTGCAGATTAATTCACAAATTCACTGTCCTTTCAGAAACTATCCCGTTATGCATGTTTAAAAGGTACGTTTACAAGCTTTTCTTTCTTATATGCATGATTTCTTATGTATATTTACAGAGTAAGTAAATCTGTACTGTTGTACTGTCCTACAAAGTAAACTTATTTTTGCATATAACAGTATAATCATCATAAATAATAATTACCGATAATCAATATTTACTAATAATTTATACATAATAATCGTGCTCAAAAGAAGGTCTTGAATATTTGAAGTAATTTTACTCAGTTTTTGTTAGTTAGATTAACTTAACATATTAACAACAATTAACAATGTGTAGTAAAATCAACATTTTGACCAAATTTAAGTAAACACACTAGCACTTTCAAGTAAGGTGTACTATTTGATTTTACAGTGTATGTTAATAAAAGAATGTGAAGCAATAAAAAAGATGAAAACTTTATAATAAAAACAATAGAATATTATATTATATAATAGCAGTATGTTGGCTTTATTGTATAATATTTATAGACAACCATTTATGTCACATCCTTCCTCATGAGGAAGCAAAAGGAAGCATGAGAAAGGTTGAACATTTTGCAGTTGTACATACCTGTCTGGAAACCATCATAAGTATTAGGACAATAGCAAGAAATTGTAATTTTGAATGCTATCTTTCATATTATTCTGCAGGACATTATGAACATGATCCTGGAGAGAATTCCCCCTTAATCTGTTCGCATGAACACCATACGTGGTGCATTTGCTGGAATTGCATGTATCTGAAGTTTCAGAATTGCTGTAATAGCAAGCGAAAGATTTTTGTAATTGCTGGAATTGCATGCGGCAGTTTATTGGTAATTGCTGTACCTGTAATTGTCAGTTTTTGGTAATTGCTGGAATTGAGTGCGTCGGAAGTTTCTGAATTGTTTCAACAGATTTTGGATAATTATCTTGTTATTTGCATGTCTTTGTAATGGTTATCTGAGAATCAAATAATGTGCATGACTGTTTGATCTGATGTTTATAATTATGATATAAATGTAAAAATTCTACAGTTTGAATAGACATCTCTTTTGAGATTAATGCTGATACTAATAAATGTGATACTATACAAATGAATTTAAATGTTATATACAAATATGTTATATAAATTGCTTGTTTGTGTAAGTGTCTGCTAGGCATGTCAACTTAGATTTACTCAATAAAACTATGGCAACAGACTAAGCAATGTTATTATTTAAACAAAGCTATTTTTAGAATTAGGTGTAATTTTAAAAATAAAGTTGAAAGGACCATTGTGTGATATTGCAGTGTTGTTGTGAATTGCAACCAACAGCTTACTCCACCCCTCCCTTTCATGTGTCATAAAAATGACAGAAAATGCATATTTGCATCATGCAGAAAATTACTATAAGACATGATGAGCAAGAAGAGACCGTTCTTTACCCCCGACATTAGCACAGTTATTGTTCATTGAATGAGACAATAATCTCACAATAACCACAAGTGCCGATGTTTTGCATCTCCAACATAAAAACATTAAACATGAACAAGTCAAAGTTAATTTTCCTAAGTGTATATTAGGCTATCCCATTTATAATATAAATTCTTCATAATTAAATATATATTTCTGACACAAAATATTGATTTACAGTTGCTTGTGTTGGCATTAGAAGAGGGATAGAACATAATGTCCAAAGTAACAATCAAGATGACTGCAGTACTCAGATAACCATCCCAGATAGCAACCAAACCAGCAAATTGTTGCGGCCCAAATCCGGCCCACACCTTACTTCCCATACCACCTCATCTGGCCCACACACCGCATGGAATGATGGCACTTGGGCGGTCCACTCCTGTTTGGCAGATTTGGGCACCAGGCTATCAAAGCAATGCCGTTTTCAGGCAAAAACAAGACAAATAAAGCAGAGCTGACCCAAATATAAACAACAGTTAATTTCAATTGGGGCCCAGATTTATCCCAAAAACAACATCTTTCTATGCTCCTGTTTGACAGAATTTGTATTCAGTTTCATTAATATTATAGTGATGATTGAGTCATTAGTGATGAACATCTGCTGTTAACAATCAAAATCACTGCAAATCTGGGCCAGAATTGAAATGAACTGTTGTTTATACAGTCAGGTCCATACATATTGGGACATCGACACAATTCTACCATTTTTGGATCTATACACCACCACAATGGATTTCAAATGAAACGAACAAGATTAAAAAGTGAAAGTGACCTATTTGTCAGATATGTTGACCCATACCCGAAATGTGACCTCTGCATTTAACCCATCCAGTGATTAGTGAGCACACACACAGCAAGTCGTGAACACACGTACACCCGGAGCAGTGGGCAGCTATCACTGCAGCGCCCGGGGAGCATGTAGGGGTTAGGTGCCTTGCTCAAGGGCACCGCAATCGTTACCCGCCGGCCCTGAGGATCGAACCAGCAACCTTCTGGTCACGAGTCCGACTCTCTAACCATTAGGCCAAGATGTGCTTTAACTGCAGACTGTCAGCTTTAATTTGAGGGTATTTACATCCAAATCAGGTGAATATTTTGCCACTCGCCTCATATGTCAATGCTCATTGTTCCTGCCTGTAAGGAATCTAGACTAGTCCCATGTTAGTTTTGTCAAGTTTTTTTTTTGGCTGTTGTATCATTCCCCTGTCATTCCCCCTGATCTTTGTTTTGTGTTTTGTTTTAATAAATTATTGTTAACCCCTCTGCGCTTGGGTTCTTTCCCCCACGAGTCGTGACAATTACGATTCAGCATGGCAACGCCACCAAAAAAAGCAACGTGGCGGCAGAAAGCACTTGAGAGGACGGCACACTTTCCTCTCTGCATCCAGTGGATTTACTGATGTCCTGAAAAAGAATTAAAATTAAATTGATAAATGTACCAATAAACAAATAAATAATTAAATGAATGAAACAAAATAAGTAATATTTCTTTATTCATTCACTTTATTTATACACTTTATTAAGTCATTTCTCATCGTCCTTAGAAAATTATGCTCTGATGTAACACAAGTATGGCGGATGGTGTAATTTATGTAAGGATGGATAAGATTTGATATATCTAATTCACTGTGAAGAAAAAAAAAATTTGTACTGTCCTAAATTGCTCTCCTGAAATCAAAGTACATCCCAATAAATGAATGCAGCCTCTTCATGATGAATCCTCTATAAAGCAGATATAACATAAGGCACTGAGATGGTGTCTGTGTGATCAAAATGTCTTCCATGAATGACTGTATCAATAAGAGAATGAATGAGTTCCACCACTTGCGTTTTAAAAGAGATGAAAATAAACGCTGGGTTTACCAAAGAAAACCTGCTATACCGACCAGGTTAGGTTCACAGAGTAAGTTACTATGGTTACTGACTCTGAGTATAAGTTACCTCTCCTTTAGAAACGGGCTTGACTTACCCCGCCGCGGGGTAAGTCAAGGGTTTGACATATCACACATTCTGAAACGGAAAACCCAGAGTTTCCCTCATTTCAGGGTTAATATGCTCAGAGTTTTCAGTAACCTCCTTTTTGAACTGGCCCCTAGGCTTTTGATGGGTGATCTGAACACGCAACAACATTGAAAGCATGAGTCCTGACTTGCAGGGAAAGTAGGGATAAAAGTCTCTGATTCATTGCCATAGTAGGCGGTAATGCTCTTTTAAAAAAGGCGATCAGCCTAAGAAAAAAGAAGAAGCATGGCTTTTAAGTGAAAACCCAATTCATGGGTCAAGATCTCTCACACGTGTTTGGTCGTGGGGTCTAAATGAAAGTGGGTGACAAATGCTATGCCTAAACGACAGCGCATGTTAGCATAGAACGAGTTTGAAGTTGTTTCCGGCAAGCAAGTATTTCCATAAAATCTGGTCCAAACGACAATTCGTTTCACTGGTTCACCGCAGCAAACCAACAGAACTCTCCGGGAAAGTTTGTGTTGGCCGGTTAACACCCTCGAGACACCATTGGTCCATGGCCATAAAGCAATAGGTGGGTGTGTTATGAAGCTCCACCCTGTCTGTGGGAAATAACGCGTCATTTTATTTAGCTGAGGTGAGGTCATATTTGCATACGTCGTGTAAAATCCCGCCTCCAGAAACAATGAGCGTTGAATTGCTCAAAAACACTATACCGTCACTCAACGTTTTCGAGCTTCGTTTTACCCCAAAACGCAGAAGGAATGCGCAATTCGCCTGGACTATTCCAAGCCCTTTTGCCAACTTGAGTGCTTCTGTCACCGATTTAATAAATGTTAAGCTCCTGTATGTGATCAAAATTGCGAAAATTTCCAACGCATTGGAGGGTGCAGCTCATAACTGATAGAGTGTCTTCCTATAGAATCGTGGAACTGATTAGTAGATGCTTAATTCTAAACTGACTGATCAAAAATCTTAGGGGGCACGTGTTTGAATGGGCTTGACGCCTCTGATTTGGAATATTCATGACAGTTACATGTTACTAAAGTATCTTATTTTAAGTAATATTACTTTGCAGTAACCAGCTGTTAACATGTACATTGTGTTGAATATGCTCTCAGCAAGCGACGCGGCAGATCATGCTTTAATATTATGCTGGCAAGGGCTTCACTCCAGATGTCGCCCAATGAAAGTGTTACGGAATACGACAATACGTCATCAGATCTGAGACAGCAATCACTGCTTTGAGAAATGCAGGTGAGAGTCTTGAGTGACAGACTTTTAACAGCAATGGTTTAGAAAGGACTTCCAGAGACCCACCGCCACGGTTTCCCCATAATGGGTAAACAATGCAAGGCCAAATTAAACTGAGTCTGCAAATCTGTCCCATGACTGAATATTTATTCAAAATTCACTTTAAACTGGAGTAGACAGTAGCCCAAAAACATAATATCATTGAAAAATGAGCCAAAAGGAACAATCTTCATCCGAAAAGGGAAAGAAAATATAAATGGAAAAATATACAATAATAAAAAAGAATCCAAATGTATTAAGGGAGAAAACAAAAGCACATTTCTTACATCCAAATCAGGTTCCAAAACAAGAAAGGCAAAACACATACTTTACAAAAACAACTTCCTTGTTAGAAACATGGCAACAATTCCTAAAGAAAGAAAAACTAGAAAAACACCTGTAGCCCTAGGGCCAACTCTACCCAGCAGCAAACAATTAAAGATTGTATAAATGTGAATGAGAGCCATTGTTTTATGGCCAGGATTTGTGTAAATTCCCTGAAGGTCTTCACATTATCGTCAAGGACGCAGGCTATTGGCTGAAACTCATGGATCCCCTCCTACTTTCTCTTTCTGTGTTCAGCCTTTCAGATTTGAGTGTGACCTTCGTATGCCAGACATGTTAGGCTGTTATAACATTTGCACTGCAAAGCACTCATATCTCTTTTGAAACAAGATATTTTATTAAATGATCAGGATTTAAGATAAAACGTTCTGAACAGTTCTCATAAACACGGCAAAAACAAAGTTTCTATTAAACACATTTCTAACATTTACATTAACACAACTACACCAGACCCCTCTATGATCCGTGCATCTATATGGACAGTTTAAGTAATGAAACAAATTTTTAACCAGATGATAAGTGGGTTTAAGATGGGTCGTGTCTCACAGAGCTTTGAGAGGGTGCTGGCTGTTAGTGGACCGCAGGAAACGAGGGAATGAATCTTTAGCCATCAGAGAGAAGATTCTGTGCTGAGCTTCATTAAACGTCTCGGCTGTGGGTGTCTCCATCAGGTCCATTAACATCTCGCGGGTCTCACTGTCCAGATTCACCTGAGAAACACTCGTAAGGCGTCAGAGCAAGGTCATCAGAAATATAGATTAAACGATAAATAGTCAAATTCATCATTTGAATTGTAAAAGTATTTATACAGTTGTGGACAAAAGTGATGTTTGGATAATAAAATAAATAGTCAATGTATTTTTATTTATTAGCTTTTTGTTTATATGCGTTTATATACATTTTTCCATATGGTGTATTTTGCCTATTAGCCAAATATTTTTCTCCTTTTAATACCGTTAAAGTTATTATGTAAATATAATATTTTAATTATAATATATTATTACACTGTTGTATAATTTTTTGTAATACTATAAAAAATACAGTATTGCAGTTATTATTTTGTATTATTATTTTTCTGTATTAAGAATCTAACGAGGATCACAAAGATCCGCAAAAGAAAATGACCGTTTGTATTACAGAAAATTGTATGAGTGTGCAAAATACGTGTGTCTTTGTCTTTAAGGGTTGAATATCAATCTTAAAAGATGTCAGCAGAGCTCTATACGTCTCACCTCAAGAGGAGCATCAGGATTGATGAACTGGTTGTAGATGTTCTGGGCTTTGGCTGGCAGTTTGGACGCGGATGAGTTCTTGTAATCTTCACACGCCAGCCAGAACTCCAGGTTCTCCTCACTGAACTCTGAACGCAGGAACCAGCGGAAAGCTTGAACAGCCACTGAAAACAGAGGCGGACAAAGATGATGCTACAGCTTGTTTCTATGTACAGATATCACTGCATCTAGAAGGGAAGAACGTCTTACTTTTGCCGTTAAGCAAAGTCTCCAGATCTTGCGGCGGCTTTTCTTCAGTTGCCCTGAGGTAAAAAATATGTTTTTATTTTGTTAAGCTATTTATGTTGAATTTAACTGCATAATGACCATGTTACCTGTGTTTATGAACCCACTCTTGCTTTTCAGCCAGGTGAGTCAGTTTGACTTTCATTCCCTTTGCCCTGAAACACAAACACACAAATCATCACACAAATGCAAATCTCTTACTGCTCCAAATCTTCTTAATACAAACATTCACACTCACTTTTCCAGGCATGAGGACGGGAGGCCAGAGAGACCCTTACACATGACACGGAGCGGAGACAGACGCTAAAGAGAATATGATCTAACACCAGATGTGTCCAGCACTGTTGGTTTCACTCAACCCGTGTTCTGCTCTTAAATAGTGAAATTAATCTGAACCTGAGATCATCAAACATCACAGATAACACACCCACAAATTACTTTCAACAATACGACTAAATGTTACTGTGGATGGTGTTTACTGTCAGTGATGTGAGACCAGGATGTGTGGACAGCGGATCTCTTGTGCGTGTTTCACCTGCGTGTTTGTGTTTGAAATGATGACTGAAGGCAGCAGGTGTGTGGCAGGTTATCTGTGTGTTTATCTGAGCATTGTTTCCAGACGCTTACAAATCAACCTGTTTGTTTTCCACTGTAATATTCTCTGGCCCCCTCACTGCTTATTGTGGTGTTGATATTTATAGCAGATTATAATCTCTTAATGGCTGGTTGTCTGAGTGGTGCCTGCAGAATGATATGGTTTTTATAAATAACTGGAAGAATTTTGAGGGCAGACCTGACATGTTGAAAAGAGTCGGTCTCCATACCTCCTGGGCTGAGGCTTCCCTCCTGTCTAGAAATATGGCACAAAGTCTTAATAATGCTAAAGCTTGACTCACTGGGGCCCAGGTCAGGGAGCAGACAGAATGCTTAACCAACTGTCTGCTTGCCGTCTCATATCGAAGAATACACAAAATTTACAACATGTAATAATCCCTTTCCCTAACATCATAAAATAGAGACAGTGTCTGTCCCCCAGATTAGCAAACTTAAAATAATGCATAAACCTCTTGAAAGTAATTGAATAAACATAGAACAAATTAAACATAAAGAAAATGCGGATAATCAACTGTTACGACTCGAAATGCTAAATATTAGATCTCTTTCTAATAAAGCACTTTTTCTTAACCGTATGATAACCGATCATAAAAAAGACATGCTCTGTTTGACAGACACAGGGCTAAAACCAGATGATTATATTACTTTAAATGAATCTGTCCCCCAATATTATTATTATAATCATGAGCCTCATCTAAAAGGCAGAGGGGAGCTGTCTCAACACTTTACAATAACTCTTTTATCATTTCCCAGATGTCTGACTCTAAATACAATTATTTTGAAGTAATGGTACTTCATGTATAAACACCTAATATTAAGGATAAAACATTTTGAAAATGTATTCCAGCTATTGTATATAGGCCTCCTTTCAAAGACACTCTTAAATCCATGGGTGTTAGTCAACATGTGTCAGGACCCACTCACCTTCAATATCATACATTAGATTTAATACTGTTTTACGGTATAAATGTGGATGACGTTAAAATCCTTAAGCAGAATGAAGACATTTTGGATCATTATCTGGTATTATGTTTGCTTCACTGGCCTATGGCTGCAAATCAAACTCTTTGTTACAAATATGGTAGAACAATAACTTGATAGTCTGCCTGAATTGTCTCAAATGTCTAGCATATCTGCCTGCTACCTTGTGTCCTTGCTGCATGAAACTTACCCTGTGGATTCTCTTGCCCCTTGGATGTTATTTGTTATCAGTCGTGTCTTAGTTTGTGTAAGTGGTTATTTTATCCGTTCGCTATTGTTTTTGCCCACTTGTGGGAAGTCTTTGTTTTTGTGCCCAGTCTTAGTTTTGTTTTCCCCATCGAGGGTGTTTTGTTTTGTACTTTTGTTTATGTCAATAAATCTTTGTTAACCCCCTTCACCGCTGCTGCCTGCAATTGGGTTATTCCCCACGTGATTGTGTCAGCCCCTAAGGAGACATTGCAAAATTGCAGTCATTTTGTGCTGTAGATCACGATGACCTGTCTAAAATCATAAGTTGATTAAATTAACAACATGCATACTAGACCCTATACCTACAAATCTACTGAAAGAGATGTTATAGATCCTCTATGTATTATTAACTCATCTGTGACATTAGGACATGTGCCTAAAGCTTATAAGGTGGCTGTTATAAGGCCCCTTGTCAAAAAACCCCAACTTGACCCTAGAGATATAGGTAATTACAGGGCTGTATCGAATCTACATTTCATATCTAAAGTTCCGGAGAAAGTAGTTTCAACTAAATTATGCTCCTTCCTCCAAAGGACACCACTGACAACAGCATACTCCTACATAGACTCCAAAATTACATTGGCATTAAGGTATAATAGCTTTGTATAATTTGTATAATAGCTTTGAAATGATTT
The DNA here is from genome assembly GCF_015846415.1 of Triplophysa dalaica. Lineage (NCBI taxonomy): Eukaryota > Metazoa > Chordata > Actinopteri > Cypriniformes > Nemacheilidae > Triplophysa > Triplophysa dalaica. The sequence continues at coordinate 3,549,735 of NC_079543.1, forward strand.
AAGTCTTATTTATCTGACGGTTTTCAATTTGTAGCAATAAACTTTGAGGTGTAATGCAAAACGCAAGTCCAGTACAGTGTACCACAGGGCTCAGTCTTAGGGCCTCTGCTCTTCGCAGTATACATGCTACCTCTGGGAGATATAATAAAGCGACACAGAGTTAGCTCTCACTGTTATGCTGATGATACTCAACTTTATATTTCCCAAAGCCTCATGAAACAGCAGTTCCATCGAATAATGGAATGCATAGTCGATATAAAAAACTGGATGAGTAACAATCTTTTATCACTGAACTCGGAAACTGGCGTATGTAACAATCAAGAATACTAACTATTGACGGATGTTTCATGAAACCAGCGACCTGACAAGAGCTTAGATGATAGAGCTGGCTAAAGAAGGACGAGGCGATTTGACACGTCTTCACTACAAAATTTAAAATGCTATTAGATTATTAAGGATAATCTCAAATCTATAATTTACCTTAATAATAAATGTATTTATTTTTATTTAGCTTTGTTGTGCAAGGACTGTCGAGTTTGTGCAGTGGCAGCAGCTTCGCCAGAGGGGAACTGGAATTTATAGTCTGTTTAATATTTGACCTGTGTTTCTCTCTCCTTAATCTTAAATGTATGCTTCACTGCGTGTCTGTGCTTGCCCGTGCTTATCTGTGTGTGAGTGCGCGTCCGTGTGTGTGTCCTTGTGTGCTAGTACTTTTGCATATTGTGTGTGTGGAGCGTTGTATGTGGGTATACCTGTCTTCTGTGTTTTCACCTTTTTCTACAGGTATAACTTTAATTGTTTTGCTTATAGTCTCATGTACAGCTGCTTTGTAACAATGGAAATTCTAAAAACAGCTATATAAATAATGTTGAGTTGTTGCGTGTTGGATAAAAAGGTTGATTTTCGCCCTTCATAAGCTTGAACCCCATTGACTTCCATGAGCACAAAATCACGACAACATTTCTCAAAATATCTTTAACCAGCGTTCTAAAGATGAGAAAATCGTGTTTTTGATGAGATAAGGTTGAATGTAAAATCAAATTCAGCTCTAAGATATTGTGCCTCATTTGTATAAAGTGCCATACAGTGTTTTTTCTTTTCCTCTCTGTTTTTCTGAGGTTAGTCACGTGACATGTTTCTCTTGATCCATGTGTTGAATGTTTCTCAACTGTGCTCTGTGCTTTAGATAGGAGTCAAGATTTCATGAAAACAGTGTCTCTCAGTTCTTCAGCTGAGCACAGCAGATCAAACTGAACGACACCTTCCCCCTTCTAAACCTATAGAGTTCTTTACGAATTGTGATAACAAAAAAACATATTTAAAAGCAAGAGTAACCATTACAGACAAAGTAATTGATGTAATGTTGTAATGGGAAACGTATTGGTTTTAAATGAAATATAATGGTGTCTACTGGTACTTTGTTTGGTTCAACTGGTGGATGGTGGGATGTTATCTGACCCAACATAACTCTATTAAATCCAACTACAATAAGACCTAAACATGCAAATTTTGTCAGCTGATGGTTGATAATGTTAATGTAATGGAAACCAGTAAAATTCATCTTGGTAGGAAGCGACCATTACAATTCGTCCTGAAGTCGGTGTTTGATGTAACGTGAGACCGCTGTTTTATCGCCGAGCCGCAGCAACAGATCTCGACTCGCGTTTCATCCGCGCTCGACGCGCACGCTTGCTTTGACGCATTCCGCGCACGCGTTGGATCAGTGCGGCATTGTCAGCTCAGTTTGAGATGTCGTTTTCCTGTCGGATCGTTGTGAGAAAGTCGCGCTTGAATTTCTGTAAAGCGTTGATCTAAGCACACTCCAGGGCTTCCTGGTTCTCGCGTCGAAACGCACGCAGCTGTTTTAAACCATCTGGAAAGTGGACGCGAGGGGCGTTATTTCGTCAAAAGCTCCTTTTTAGGAAACGTAAGAAACGCCCGGTGCGTGGGGGTTGATAGTGCCCATGTCTTACGGTGCGTGAGTGTGCGGCGCGCGGACAACAACATGGGTCAACGCGGCTGGACCCGGGCGCGCTGTCAGGACAGCGGGGTCGAGCCCGAGCGCGAGCGGCTTTGGGCCGAGCTCTTCGACCAGCTGGACCTGAACAAGGACGGACGGATCGACGTGAACGAGCTGCGCGTCGGACTCGCCGGCCGGGGGATGTCGTCGAGCTCGGTGGAGGAGGTAGGGAGGAAACCCAACACCTGCATTCATTACGAAAGGGTGTTTATTTATAGCCCCCTGACCGGGGGTAAACCAAACATGAATCAACAAGGGATCTTGAGACGTCACGATCGGGCTCTCAGATGCAAATAATATCCAGATCACGTGATCGCGAACACAACAACCTTCTTCAAGTTTAAATGACGTTTCGTCCTATCTGAAAAATGCTTTGCGATGCGACAAAACTTCAACCAATCAAAACGTTTATCATGTTGATAAAAAATCTTATTTTAACCAATAAGATTATAGTATGGGCGTGGCTACTCAGAGATCAAAACTGAGACTTGCCCTGTAAACTTTTGACAGTACGGTAATGTCAGATGTGATTTTGTGTGTATTGAATACATCATAAAAATGGTAAAACACTAAGTATTTACTACACTATACTACACTTTACTAAAGTTAACAGTGCACTGTAGTATTTGTATAAATATTATACATTTTTATAAATATTTCTGACTATAGTAGATATTAAAGTATACTATTGTATTTTTACAACTGTAAAACTGTACAGTATACGAAACTAAACATTTTTTTTTGTTATTATCAAATAGTATACTAGTTTGGGTTTTAAAGATACACTATACTTTACTATAGTAAACTCAAAGGTGTACTATAGTATTTTTATAATTATTCCTGCCAATAGTGCATTTAAAGTATACTACAGTATTCACAAACGCTTTTTTAGTTATCATCAAATAGTATAATAGTAGTGATTTCTAAGAAACACTACAGTTTAGTATAGTGAACGCTAAAACATCACAGTTTTTTTATAAATATTTTTGCCTATAGTAAATTTTAAAGTGTACTACAGCAGTTACTACAGTTTTGTACTTATTATAAAATAGTACAATAGTAGTGATTTCTACAGTATAACACTTTACTATATGAAACACTAATGGCTGGAATACCCTACAAGACTTTTAAAATCTGGAAAATCTTGGAAACACACTAATTTATCAAATCTGCAGACTGGCACAGAGTTCATGCAACAAGTCCAGACTGAAAATCTGAGCAAGTCTTGTAGTGTATTTTAGATTTAAAGTGTACAATAATTTGTTTTCATGTGGGAATCCTGTAGGTTTTCACCTTTGCTTTGTTTATTCAGCCTGAAACTCAAGCTTTGAATAATCTAATCTAACATCAAACATATTTTAACCCAAAACCTGAATCTTTATAGCACCAGTGCCATTTTAAGGACCACATAATGAGTTTGATGTTCAGCTCAGATTAGAGAGATGCTTCAGAGCCATTAGTTAAAGTATAACCCATTATGCAACACTCAAATCTAGAGCAATATTTGAAAGCTATATGAAAAAAAAGGGCCGAGGTTTAGGAACAGAGATAAAGAGAGCTAATGGAGCGGTTAATGAGCGCTGTTGCTTTTGATCTCAACGTCGGAGTGAGAGAAACAGTTCTGCTCACCCTCCGATTTCCTGAGAATTTCCGAAATGTCTCCACCCGCTTTACCAAGGGGATATAATCCTCAAACAAAGCTTTTAGAGAGAGGTGTTTGCTATAAGAAGCTTTAATATTACATATGTAATATGATATAATATACAGTTTAAATGAGATTCACTCTACATCACATTAGTTTTGGCAACAACTGGTGTCATATCACTTCAAAATCTTCAAAATCACTTTTTCTTGATCTGTTGGTGTAAGCAACACATGCATGCGTGTGCATGTTTTTGCATGTGTTAACAAGAGTTATGATAGATGTAGATTGGGAAGAAAGCACAGACACACACATACGCATACGCACACAAAAAGTGTTTACGGAGTGTGTAAAAGGTCAGCTTCTTGGATAGCTTCTTGGTTCATATAAATACACTTCAAACACATGGGTATTTTGTGGCCGTCTGCCCACAGAGGAAGCACACTAAACTTGTTAAACATGACAAATAGCTGGCATATTTTCTCTTGAAACACCCAGAAGAGGCTTTCCAGCATGATTTAACTCATAAACACAGCAGGGATTGTGTGCATGTTTGTCTGCTCTAAATACTAGAACGACTGCATGACACACATTGCGTAAGTCACCTGAGGTGAATTTGTTCACAGCTTCGCATTCTTCTCATATTAAAACACCAGAATATACTATTCAGCACGAACCCAGAATTACTGCACCGTGTCTGGAGGCCTCCATGATCTTAAAGCTCAATATAAACAAACTTCAGACATGATGCAACGATAAATGATCTTTTGGTATTTTTAAGTGCCGAAAGCCCCACCCTGAAAAAAAACATAGTATAAGGGACGCCTGAAAATGTTAAAGTGGGATGTTTCATTCACAAACATTCAGTGCTAAAGGAACAGTTCAGCTAAATATGAAAATTATCTTGTAATGTAATATAAATGTATAATATCGCTGCTGTCCTTCTGCTGTCATTTTTGTGCGCTATAAATCTTTATTATTAGTCACCCTCTATGCTTGTAACTGGTTTTGCAAATATCTAACCAATGAAAGTATTAAAAAGTGCTTGTCAACTTTGACAACATGGTATGTAAACATTTAAAAAGAACTGTGTTATTTCCATTTCTTGAAAAACAGCAAATTTGGAGATACAAGGTTTCAGAAGGACAGCTGTTATACATCGTAATATACATCATTCTTTTCTTTGGCTTATTCAGCTATAAAGACATTGCATATTGATGAAAACATTTATTATAAAGGATCTTTGACACATTTATAATTTTTCAATAGTGCCTTGTAACACACATGCATATGACATCTAGTCACAAGATTCAACATTCGAGCGAATTTTCATGGCTGAACTGTTTCTTTAAGATGGTTTCTTTGTTAGTATTTCAAATAGTTTTTAGTGAGTAAGTTAATCAAAATGAACTTGTCTTATACACTTGGTGCACAATTCATCAGTCAACATTATTCTGAATTAAAGGCGGGATGTCCCATTTCTCCTAACCGTTGTTGATGTTTAAATCACCAAAACAGACACAACCCTACACCATCTTTCGCTTTCGTCAGCGCTCGGCTCGACTAATGTCAATCCAGTCCAATGTGCACCTTACTGCTGATTGGCTACAAGGTTGTTTTGGTACTCGGCCCGACTTTGTCTAAACAAGCGTAATTTGGAAATCGGACACCCCGCCTTTAATGGGATACCCAAAAAAATGTATTCCGTCAATACTCACCTTCGAGCTGTTCCAAATATGTATAAATGTATTTGTTCTGGTGAACACAGAGGAAGATATTTGGAAGAATGTAGGACAGCAAACAAGTTCTGGGGCAATTTTGACTGCAATTGTATTTTTATCCTACTGTGGTAGTAAATGGTGGGCAAATGACGGCATTGTCAGTAGGGGTCAGTCTGTTTATAAGCATTCTTCCTCTCTTTCTCTGTGTTCATCAGAAAAAATACATGTATACAGATTTGGAACAGCTCGCAGATGAGTACATTATGACAGAATTTTCATTTTGGGGTAAAGTATCCCTTTAAATTTGTGTGCATTCCTTCCAACTCCACTTTTCTTTTTGGGTGAGCTCATCAATCCTTATTTTTGAACGCATCTTCTCTGCCTTTCAGTTTTTCCTTCTTGAATATCCAGGTTTTACTTAAAGAAATTTCACACTATGGTGGGACAGTGGGAATGCTGCATCATGTTAATGTCATGTGTGCGTAATGTACAATAAAAAAGCTCCGGTCGCCTGTTTCTGAATTTAAGCATAAGCAAAACTGAATTTTGGAGCTCTCGGTGTCTGCTTGTTGTGGGTTGGCTGTGGGCTTTGCATGGTTTTAATGTACTTCTTTCCCTCATTTGCATCTTTCCTCCCCCCCATTCTACCTTTCCTAATGATTCCCGGCATCTCTCTCTCTCTCTCTCTCTCTCTCTCTCTCTCTCTCTCTCTCTCTCTCCTCTCTCTCTTCTCTCTCTCTCTCCTCTCTCTCTCTCTCTCTCTCTCCCTCTCCCTCTCCTCTCACTCTCTCTCTCTCTCTCTCTCTCTTCTCTCTCTCTCTCTCTGTCTGTATGCCCTATATTCAGCAGGTTGTACGAGCAGGAGACATGAACCAAGACGGTCAGCTGGACTTTGGGGAGTTTACCGAGTTTCTGCGTTCACAGGAGAAACGCCTCAAACTCATGTTTCGTAGTTTGGATTGCAACAATGACGGTTAGTTTCTGTTACCTTAAGAAAAACACAAAGAATGTGTGAATGTAATGAATAATATAGTGCAATATATTAAATTTCTCTATAATGGAACAAAGTCCTTATCATTTTCACTTGTCATTCCTGGTGTAGTATTCATATATTGTAATATTGCTATATAACAACAATGTACTTTTCTCTATATTTTTCAATTATATTCAATTATTTCATATATTGAGTACGTTTACTACTGCTGTACACTACAGCTCGACCTTAATTCACTCTCAGCGTTTGTTTTCAGTATCTGTCATCTATAAGGATCGATAGATACTAATATAATATTATTTTATGATAGAAATAAAATACACAGTGTTGTTTTGTATCTGTGTGATTTGTAGGTAAAATAGATGTTGAGGAGATCCAGCAGTCACTACATAATCTTGGAGTGGAGGTCACACTGGAACAGGCGGCCAAAATATTGGAGAGGTGTGTGTGTTTGATGTGTGTGTCTTTATATCACACTATATACTATATGCATTATACCACTTGTGTGTTTTTTACAGTATGGATAAAGATCGATCCATGACCATTGATTGGTCAGAGTGGCGAGATCACTTCCTGTTTAACCCCATGCACAACATGGAAGAGATTGCGCAATACTGGAAACACTCTGTGGTACGAATCAAACGCTAATCCATGAAACTAACTATTGTTGATATGAACTAAAATGGCTTTATATAAATACGGCTGTGTGTTTGTTTGTGGTGTGCGTGTAGATGTTGGACATTGGCGAGCTTTTAACTGTTCCAGACGAGTTCTCCGAGAAGGAGAAGCAGTCTGGGTTTGTTTGGAGACAGCTGATGGCAGGGGCCGTTGCCGGATCTGTTTCTAGAACAGGAACAGCCCCGCTGGACAGACTCAAGGTGTTTTTACAGGTGAGACAGTGCTGAACTCATGTTCCTCATGAGTCAGGTTCACAGTCTGGCACAGACGGTCACATTTTTTAATCCAGTGAATGTTTCTAAGGGAAGGTCTATTTTTGTCCTGAACGATCCTTAAAGTCTTGGCTATCAATGGCGGATTTGATATTTTTACTCCCAGAGAAAGATATAGATATATGTTAGGGGCTTTTTTGCCTTTAATTTTGAAAGGACATTGGAGAACAGACAGGAAAGCATTGGATTGAGACAGGGAAGTGGAACTGGCAAAAGATGCTCACAAGTGCACTGGCACTTTGTGTCAGCACACTAAACACAGGGCTATTGGCGCCGACATTGTTTCATTATTGCCTTGAAATGTAAAGGTTTCCTTTCTGAAATAAAACCTGAAATAATGACGTATGTGCCCGACAAACGCAGCCTTCAAAATGAGACACAGCTTTGGATTTATCTTGATCTTGTCAGCGGAATAAAGAAAATGACAAATAAAGAAAAGTGTTTTTCTATTAGAATGTAGAATAAATGCATTTGCAAATAAGTTTGAATTTTTATAGGCTTACCACAACAGACATTCAAAGAAACACGGTTTAACATGCACACATTTATTCCTTATCTTATCCCTAATAAACTGCTGAAAACGGCTTCATTACTATCTCCTGTCTCCTCACACAGATAATTGCCAATTACATTACACAAATCATGTAAACACAAAGCACATATTTTCCATTTAAAATGGCGTTTTGTATTTTGGATTGGTGGGTCCTGTCGCTCAACATTTCTATTGATGCAAAATATTGATTGTTTAGCCACTAACGTTGTGTGTTGCACTGGAACCTTAACTGTCTTCTTTGATTTGATTAGCCACCACACAATGGCTCTGTAAACAGACATTTGATTGGTCAACAGCCACTTTTGTTTTGACATTTAGATCCACTGATAGACCGCTGAGGAAAAAAGCTTGCAGCACCAAAATACAGATAGGCTTTTAGGGCATTTATTCCACAAATTTTACAGAAAAAATGGCGGGTGTGACCCTGCGTTAGAAAATGGATGTGTGGCGTGAGAGCGTGTAAAAAATAGTCCTCACGGTGAGAGTTGGCAGTCCTCGTGGGGTATTCCAGAAAGCTGGTTATGTTACGTACCCGGGTAAGTTTAAGGGTAGGTTAGTTGATAACTAACTTTCCGTTTCAAAAACAGAGGTAACTTTCCGGGTATGTAAGTATGTATCTCACTCTCTGAAGATAACCTGCTCCGGAGCAGGTTTTGTTCCAGGGTTAGTTCATTTTAAGGCAATGCGTGCGCTTTTGATGAGCGTCAAGTGGATGTGGAAGCACAGATTACATATAATACTGTATATCATAATTTTACAGTATGACGATTATTACATTACCAGTCCCACCCATTGCGATTGAGCATTCACAACTGATTTTATGATTTATAGCCCACAGGTTGCATGTTCGATTCCCAGTCTGGCAGGTCTGATTCCCAGGATAAATTTTATTTTAAGTTATCACCTATGGCATAGTGTTTACAGATTTAATGTCCCTTTATCACTTTAATTCAGATACATAATACATTAAATCTAAGCACTTTTAAGCGTATCGTATTTCTTAATAATGTTTTTTTCTGATCCTAAGCCTCCTGAGTATTGCTAAGCATCCTAAGTATTGAAAGGCCTTTCTGCAATTACAATTTGTTTTTGGACTTTGAGGATAGGCCTTTGATACCTCATTTAACATTTAGAAAGCCATGCCAAACAAAGTCAAAAGTTTATGTGTATGTATATTTGAAAGGTATATATATATTAGGCTACATGACATATTGGACATGTGAATGGGCCTAACATTTTAAACCTCTACCTCTGTCCCAGCATACCTTCATCCTCATTATCATACACAGTGCAGTGTACTGAAAAGCGTTACACAAGTTTTTCCAAAATTATGACAACTGTAGCAGTTTCTTCAATAAAAAGAGTCTCCGTTAATGTGCCTACATCAGCAACTGTTGCAAATATGGCAGATACAATGTAAAGTCAGTGTTAAAGTTGACGTCATTTATAAAAAGTAGCTAAATTTGTCAACTTATGTTAATAAGTTAAAGTAATGTAAAGACATGCATTTTAAAACTAGAAATGGTAAGTTGAAGAAACAATGACGGTTTTAGCGGCAACAACATGAACAAGCGTGGCTTAATCTTAACTTCCGGTAGACATCAGCAAAGAATCTATAACTGTAAAATAGTTTTAATTTAATTTAATACCATTAATATACAATAAATATTAATATTAATATAGATTATATATCAAATAAATTGTTATATTTTAACCAAACACAGACCTTAAATTAATTTCGGGCCAGACGCATGCCTGGATGAAATATTGTAATCTATTGTAACAGCACACTGCCCCCTAGTGGCCAAATGATACATAGCAACTAAACGCACAGCTGTCGATTAAGTGTGATTACATTTTCTGGTTTTAATAAAATACTAAATAACATGATGTAAAGTGTGAAACTAAAGTGACTGGATGTGTTTGGTTGTGTGTGCAGGTACACGGGAGGACTTCTGATAAGGTTAGCGTGTGGCGTGGTCTTCGAGCGATGGTGAAAGAGGGTGGTCTGACAGCACTGTGGAGGGGAAACGGCATTAATGTGCTCAAGATCGCTCCAGAAACAGCCATCAAATTCCTTGCTTATGAGCAGGTACATCTCTCTCTCTCTCTCTCTCTTTCTCTATGCACTTAACCAAACAAGATGACCCAAGATTACAGTAACTAACGGATAAACATTTTAAAAGCCTAATACATTAAATCACATCTCTGTGTCTGTTTAGATTAAAAAGTTAATGAGAGGAAGTAAAGAAGTAGGAACTCTGAAAGTTCATGAAAGATTTGTCGCTGGATCGCTGGCTGGAGCCACTGCTCAGACTGTTATATATCCGATGGAGGTATTACTCACTGTCATAGATTCATTCACCTACATTATAAAAGTGACTTACCTGCTTCACCATTTACCTGTTTTGTTTATAGTTTAAAGGAAAAGCCTTTCTTGTATTCTAGGTGCTGAAAACGCGTCTCACATTGCGTAAAACAGGACAGTATTCAAGTGTCGCCGACTGCGCGAAGCAGATCCTGGCGAAAGAGGGCGCTCTGGCATTTTATAAAGGATATCTACCCAACTTGCTTGGCATCATCCCCTACGCAGGCATAGATCTGGCAGTCTACGAGGTGTGTGTGTGTGTTTGTATGAATGCGCATTGAGAATAGTTCCTATAGAGACTCTCCATCCCGCTGTATTTCTCTCTCTTCCTCTCAGACGCTGAAAAACGCCTGGTTACAGAAGCACACAGATGGGAGGGCGGACCCCGGTGTTATGGTGCTGGTGGGTTGTGGAACTGTGTCCAGTACCTGCGGACAGCTGGCGTCCTACCCGCTCGCCCTCATCCGAACACGCATGCAAGCTCAGGGTAAGAGAAGCTCTACACAAGACGAATTTACAGAAATGCGCTCAGTTTTAGTTAATGCTGTTCCCTCTGTTTTTTTTCTGTGTCAGCGTCGATTAAGGGCGGTCCTCAGGTGTCCATGTTGACTCTGTTTAGGAGTATAGTCGCTCAGGAGGGTTTGGTGGGCCTCTACCGAGGCATCGCTCCAAACTTTCTTAAAGTCATACCTGCAGTCAGCATCTCCTACGTGGTCTACGAGCACATGAGGAAAGTACTGGGAGTTGGAACCTGAAATACAGACTATACAAAACATATTTTTATTTCTGAAACATGGACCAGGATTATAATCTTCTTTATTTAAGCCTGAGACATATCAGGCCGCACTGGACGTTTGAGGTGCATTTACCAAAAAAAGGAACTCTGACAGAGTATCTAAAACTGAAATATGCCGAGCCATGCTTGAATCATTCCTGAATCGCTGAGATTCATGATGCTTTGTTTTTGTTGTTGGTCAACAGGGCCCTGATTTTCAGGTATACAGGGTAGGCTACACACCCCTGGACGCGGTAAAATGAACGCTGTGTGTGGGAGTTTGTGTGAGCATGTGCTGTACTGTATCGTATGTGTGTTTAACCCCCATGCACACACTACTGAACAATCCAATGATCTGTTTAATATGACGGAATGAACAATAAACTAATTCGTTTGCTTCCCCTTCCTTTGAAGGGACTGTGAGATTGAAACACATTCAACAACCTAAGTAATACTGTTTGATGAAATGACAAGACCTCTCCAAATCCACATCTCATAGGCTCTTATTTATCAAGTTAAAGCAAACACACTTCTATAAATCATTTGCAAACCCCTTCTAGTTTCTGTTTGTGTCTTAGAAGGCGTGTTGACAATAGTATTATGAACAACACATTTCTGTGGATTTTAAGTGCATCCAAGCATGCTTTTTAGCAAATGTTTCTTACATTTTCTTGCAATGTGATAGAAAAGTTTGTGACAGTTCTCTTTGAAACCTTTTTCAGGTGAAGAGGTGTTGAAGAGTTTTAGATGCAATAGCATACAAGTACAATCAGTGTGTAAGCATCTATATTACCAATATATAATTTTATGATCCAATAACAGTATACGTCTTACTACATACTCAAAAGTGATTTCTGAGCCAACCAGAAGTTTTAAAAAACGTGTTTTAATTATAGGATAATGCAATATTACATTTTAAGTTGAGATCAACTGTCTGGACATGTTACAGTACAATATGAATGGTCATTTAAGTCTTTCACACTAAAATGTGAATGACAAATTTCTGCTTTTGTGTTGTTTAAACCCCGTCGAATCACCTGATGATTGCATATTTGATGGTTTGTCCACTTTTTTAAATAACCAATAGTTTTAAGAGGACTATACAGCCGTGTCAAATGATTTAAGGATATTTTGAGGGCAGGATGACGTCATTCTTTTTTCAGTCTGTTTTCCTTGTTCTCATGCTGCAGAATTGCACAAAATTGGCAAACCTGCTCAAGTGGTTCTGTACACACACTACTGTTTTTTATGTAAAAGAAAACAAATCTGTATGAACATTATCTGTTCGGTTTTTTCATTGAAACTTATATTGAATGCATGCAGAAGAATGTATTTAGAATAAATTATTAAATTAAACGGTACTTAGGCTTTATTGACTTTCTTTATTAACAGATTTCATATAAAACATCTTTATTCACCTGCTGTTTGAGGACTTATTCGCGCTGTACGGAAACTGTATATAACAACAAACCCATAAAAATGCCAAGAAATGTACGGATCAGCAAAATCACCTAACGTTAAAAGACCTCTCGTCACCTATTTGCTGATTCAAGCGTCAATCATTGTCAATAAGCGTTTCCTTGAACCTCATTGGTCTTTTTCATAAGCTCCTGGACTCTGAGTGGCTCTCTCGCACAGCGGCGACATGCGTGCTTGTCCATCCGTCCATAAAAACGTCGCTTTTCGTCACGCTCATTGGGCAATTGGTAAACTCGCGTCCAATGATCACGCACCGGCCCTCCCCGGCCGCTCTCGGATTGGTCATCTCACCAGCTACTCATTACGAACGCCTATAGGAGACGTCCTTTACCCCACACAGGTCTATTGTCCCTCCCATGCGTTTGTCTCGCTCGTCTTCCCGCGTCTGCGCACCTCCGCCAGGCCTAGACTCCCCGCCGCATCCCGCACGCCTCACACCTCCGCACGGACGATATGTCTGAGTACAGCGCGGTACCGCCGCCCGGGCCCGGAGCTGCTCTAGGAGCTGGTGGACTGAAGAAAGACGCGTTCGCCGACGCAGTGCAGCGCGCCCGGCAGGTGAGTGATCCGCAGTGCGAGTTTGTGGGTCAGCGGCGCGCAGGGCCGCGGGCACACGAGCCGGCGTGCGTGACGCTCATCCGATATAATTTTTTCAAATTTCACAATCATGGGATATTTACATACTAAACTGTTTACCGTTACAGCACTAGTGCAGCTATCGCGTGATCTGTAACACGAGGTACCATAGAAACACACACGCCGTGAAATTCACCCACACGGGTATTTTAACGCATACCGCGGTACTTGCAAGCTCCAAACAAACGAACCGTGGACTACAGGAACCGTAGTTCAGTATTGTGGTAAAGCTATTATTATTCTTTTTTGTAATGGCGATCTCTTTATGGCACAGCAGAGGGTTTCAAAGAGGTCGGTGTTTGTAAAAAGTAACGCAACAATGGTAATATCGTGATACTTTTTATGCTATGGAAGTCAACTTCTGCACAAAAGAAGATATTTTGACGAACGTTGGTAACCAAACAATTTAGGACGCCATTGTGTGAACACAAAACCACAGAGACGTTTCTCAAAATATCATCGTTTGTGTTCCATTGATGAAAAGCATCGTACACAGATTCTGAACAACAAGAGGGGGAATCAATGTTGTTTTTATTTTTGTGTCAACTTTCACTTTTAACTTGTGCTATTTTAGAGAAAAACATTGTATGGTATGTCAGAATGTGAGGAAAAACTATAAAACATTGAAGCGTTCTTGAAATGTCTATTGGGAATATTGTATATACTCTAAAATAAAATGAATGGTACAAAAGTTCTTTCTAATCTAAAACAACAATGCATCTCCGTGTGTCTTTTTGGTCTTTTTGTCTTCATGTTCTAAAAGCTATCTTTGGTCTTTTTTTCTAGATTGCTGCGAAAATCGGCGGTGACGTTTCTGGTCCCCCCATGAGCAATAACGGAGGATCTGAGGGCTATTCCTTCAGCACACAGAAGAGATCGCTTGAGGACGCAGGTATGGCACGAGTTCTAGCGCACGAATGCGTCCTTTCTTGCTTCTTCTGACCCGTTGTTGTGTTATTCCTCAGATCAACCTGAGAGCAAAAAGATGGCGTCAGACCGAGACAGCGCTGCAGCCTTGTGTATGAGTTTTACTTTCTTTCAGTGTCTCAAGTGTGTGTCTGTGTGTGTATTTTTAGAGCAATGATTTTATCCTCATCTCATTCACAGCTATCGAAGCCCAGCTGGCTGCCCTTTCTCAACAGAGGTAAGTCTGCCGGAACATTATCCGGCATCATAAAAACGGATCGGGTCAATCTAGGAAGAATCTTTCGGCTGCTTGTAGGTTTCATAATATTTACTTTTTTTCCGTCTCAGTGTTCGTCCCTCTGCCATGACGGAGGATTACAGAGTGCCTGATGGAATGGTTGGGCTCAGTAAGTTCACTACCCACAATGCACTGCTCCATACTGAAAAGCTGCGTCCCAAATCGTGCACTGTTATATGCTATTTTGTAGTATAAATAGTGTGAGTAGTGCATTCACATTGAAAATCCTCAAAGTGCACTCTTAGTACCTGGATAATGCACTTTTTCGACCGAAAATATGACGTGTGGACTCTTCACGTACTCAATGCTTGCAGTTTCGCTTGCGTAGGGGAAGCGAGGCGGAGCTATCAGACACTACTTAATCAAAACTCATGCAGAGTAATAGATGAGGACTGAAGGAATGCTGGGCAAAACAGATAAAACTACATTAGATGAACAATGCACAAGTATATTTTTATTCACACACGTTGAGTGCGATTTGCATCATTGGCGCTCGTCTGGGAAACCGATATACTTCCGGTTGGTATAAAACTGTTCAGTATTCCATTTGAAACGATACATCTCCTATGAAATTCATATACTAGATGGTTGAGTGCGTAAGTGTATAGAATGTCATTTGGGACACAGCTAAAGTGTTGTGGCTGAATCTTACAAAACCTGTCTGGGACTGTTTTGATTTGTTTTTCAAAACTCTTCTGCTTTTGCTTCAGTTTCAAGAATGTTGACGTATTCTGTATCTATCTGTAGTTATAGGGCGAGGTGGAGAACAGATCAATAAGATCCAGCAGGACTCGGGCTGTAAAGTTCAGATTGCTCCAGGTGAGTCGCATCGGTTTTGATGTTTAGATTGCTGCATGTTTGAATTAGTGTTGTCACTTAATAATCACCATAATTTCAGCACTCTTAAGGTACCAATACCAGTTTAATTCCACAATTCGTGGTACCAAAGCAAAACACCTGTACATGCTTATTGAAACACAATGCCGTTTTGTATTATCTAATTTTTGCTGAAACTGCTGTGTGCTCACTGGGCTCTTTGATGCTGATGAGCATCCTCCATAATCTACCGCAGTATAATAAGCTTTTTATTAATGAAATAAATGCAACGGATAGATTTTTCGTTATTCGGTTTAAAAAATCAGTTTTAAACTTTCAGATTTTAGATAGGTCTGTATAAAACAGGGGAACTGTAAATCCCATCATGTCCTCCCATTAATTTAACCCCATTACAGTTATAGAAGCTTTAAATTATTAAGGACACTTAAATGGATTAGCATTGGCGCTAACCTATTAACACGCAAACAGGGACGTTTATTTCAATGCAACCTTTAACTTGACATTTGCTACAACATTCACAATGTGAACAGAATTTGAAACTTACCGCTTGAACTTGTGAACTTAAATCCGGCTGTTTCTTCCTTTCACCACAAAACTTGATTAGTTTGCTTCGTGATGCGACTTTAATCTGGAGTTTTTCCTGTGCGCATCTTTTGTGGATCGTTGCAACGCTTATCATGTCTTATTACGTCTGTAAAGTTTCCGACTGACAGCCTTGCAGACAGAGCGTCAGTACCAGGTTGACCCGGGAGGGCGGTGGGTACTGTGTCTCATGAAAATTAGGTACCGCCAGCTTTTTTATTTTAGGTACTGACTTTGATCCGAAGTACCAGGACTTTTGACAACACTCGTTTGGATCTATGAGATGTTTTTAACACCCTGGTTATGTGTTTTTCAGACAGCTGTGGCCTTCCAGATAGGAGCGTCTCTCTCACCGGTCCACCTGAAGCCATTCAGTACGTTTGTTCTCATTACACGTGCTTATTACTCATCTCAATTTATTGTGTTTTGACTTGCGACCTCTACACGCAGGAAAGCCAAAATGCTATTGGATGACATTGTCTCTCGAGGGCGGGGCACTCCTCCCTCCTTCCACGAATCGACCAACGGCAACGGTCACATGCAGGAAATGGTCATTCCTGCCGGAAAAGCAGGTCTCATCATTGGCAAAGGAGGAGAGACCATCAAACAGCTGCAGGTAGAGATGTGTGTGCCGTCAGAATGTTTTGCTCACGAATGTGTCGTCTCTTTAAATCACGGGTTTGTTCGCCGAATCGCGTGTTTCAGGAACGAGCTGGCGTGAAGATGATTTTAATTCAAGATGCTTCTCAGGGGCCAAATATCGACAAACCGCTGCGCATTATAGGAGATCCTTACAAAGTGCAGGTAGAATTTTGTGTGTTTTTGTTTTTTGCAACAGTTTTTGCTTTTGCTTTGACAAATGTTACAATGATGGAAATGCAGTATTTAACACATATAGAGGCTCTTGAAAGTGCACATCGCTATAAGTGGTGTAACATCATATCCTGTTGGTCATATATGCAGGTATAAATGAATTTAGCACATTTGAAGTCCTGTTTAATATTAGTGATCAAAAGTGCCACCTTTTTTCTCTAGCAAGCGCGTGAGATGGTGGATGAGATCTTGAGAGAGCGGGATCAGCCTGGCTTTGACAGAAACGAGTATGGCTCCCAAATGGGAGGTGCAAGAATCGAGGTGCGTGTGGCATGTTGATCTGCTAAACTGCTGTGATTTTACTCCTTAACATGACACTCAAGCTTCTCAATATGCTAATTTTTTCTCTCTGACTGACATCTCATTCTGATCGGACCAGGTGCCCGTACCGCGTCACTCTGTTGGTGTTGTGATTGGCCGAAGTGGAGAGATGATAAAGAAGATTCAGAACGATGCTGGTGTGAGGATACAGTTTAAACCAGGTCTGTTTAGACTCTAAAGATTTGATGGTGGTAAATGGGTTTTTATTTTGAGGTGTAACTTCAATTATTTTTTATGTAGATGACGGTACTGGTCCAGATAAGATCGCTAACATAGTGGGTCCTCCAGACCGATGTGAGCACGCCGCCAGTATAATCAATGAACTTCTGCAGAGCATCAGAGTACGAGAGGAAGGAGGAGGGGTAAGACTGAGACTTTCAGCTGCTTCTGCATCTTTATAGTATAATTCAATTATATATTTTGCCATTTAAATTAATGTTTGTATGCAGTCGTCAGATCCTTCCTTTGATTCAAAGCAATTTACAGCCGAAGAGGCTTGGATGATGTTAAAAATGGTTAAATCTGTTAAAAATGTTGCTAGAGCTGCACAATTAATCGTTAAAAGATCACGATTCGAACGGCAGACGATCTCATTAATGAAAATCAATGATTCTTGTGTGTCTTAACTTACACCTCGGACTAAAATCATAACGCTTTAATATTTGCTGTTGCTGCCGCAGAAGTTAAAATTATTATTATAAGGCATGTACCGACGTCACAAACAGTCTTTTCAAAACACACACTATCATTATTCCTGTGTCAAATGATCACAGAAGAACTGGGATTAATGCAGAGAGTTGCCAACTCACACGCATGGGACGCGTTTACAAGCTCCTACTCTGCCCAAAATAATCTCACACCAAATAACAGACCAACATATAAAGTAAATGTCTTTCAGGATTGTGATGCATTGTTCTGATTATGCTTCACATCTTAACTGGACATGTTTGAAACGAAACTAATGATTTTAGTTTGTAGCGCGGACAAATCCGAGTGAGCGCTTATATCCGTTATGGTAAAACACGTCATCAGAGCGCATATAACTCTATTAACGCTAATAGAGAAGCTGCGCTATTAGAGCTTTTCGTCAAGTTGCCTATCATTTCATGTTTTCAGGTTATTTAAAACCGTTTACTGATAAACATAACGCAGTATTCTCACCTGTAGTGTCTTTGTGTAAAGACCCCTTCAAACGGTCTGTAGATATCAGGCAAAAGTATAAAATAAGTGTCACCATATGAATTTGTTTTACTGAGAAATATTTCATGTACAAGTTACTTCAATGCATTAATACTTTAAGGAAGTTAAACTTTTGCATTTAAACTAAAAATAAATGAAAAAACACTAGTTTACTTATGGAATTTGTGGTTAAACATTTCTCACCATACTTGCTGTAGGTTGACCATGAAATATGTAATAATTTTGAAGCAAAGTCCTGCATATTACATAAACAATTTTTTGTCAGAACCTCTAGTAAATTATGTATTTAGGTATTACTTTGTCATCATTCAGAATCGCAATCTCTATTTGAAACAAAAGAATCGGGATCCTCAATTTATCACGAATCGTGCAGCCCAACTTGTTGCTGTCAATTTGAAGCAAACATGGACGGAGTAAATGTAGCTAATTGTGATCCAAAGAAGTTTCATGTTTTAAATGTTATTTTACATTTAACAGCATTTTTTTCTAATAAGTGCGTTTGTTCCCCAAGGGTCCCTCTGGCCCTCCTGGCACTGGCATGCCCCCGGGTGGGCGTGGAAGAGGTCGCGGTCCTGGCAGCTGGGGTCCACCGGGTGGCGAGATGACATTTTCCATCCCTGCCCACAAATGTGGACTTGTGATTGGCCGAGGAGGAGAAAACGTAAAAGCCATCAACCAGCAGACCGGTGCATTCGTAGAGATCTCCCGCCAACCACCCCCCAATGGCGACCCCAACTTTAAATTGTTTACCATTAGGGGGTCACCTCAACAAATTGATCATGCCAAGCAGCTCATAGAAGACAAAATTGAGGTATGACATTTTGTGTTTAGTTGGAGAGGTGTTTGGTGGTTTGAATTTGGTTAAACTGGTTTCTTTCTGTTTTTAGGGGCCTCTTTGCCCTGTTGGCCCTGGACCGGGTGGACCGGGTCCTGGTGGTCCGATGGGCCCCTACAACCCAAATCCTTACCAGCCGGGACCTCCTGGCGGACCGCCACAGTCAGTTTTTCATTTACTAATGCCAGATAAACTTCATGAAAAAATTCAAAAAGGTCAACAGGGAACATAAGTATATTTTATTGCCTCTTTCTCCAGTGGTGGTCCTCCTGGTGGCCAGTATCCTCAGGGTTGGGGAAACTCATACCAGCAGTGGCAGCCGCATGATCCCAGTAGGCACTTGAATATGTACTACTACTGTGAAATTTATGGGTTGTGAGTGGGTTTGCTGCAGATGTAAGAAGTGTATTTCTCCTTTTCAAGGTAAAGCAGCGACTGATCCTAACGCAGCCTGGGCGGCATATTACGCGCAGTACTACCAGCAGCCTGCTGGAGGTGCCATGCCCGGACAGGCGCCCGGGGTCCAGCCAGCTGCACCCGCTACTGCTGACCAGGGTCAAGCGGCTCCTGGCACAGCTCAGCCCGACTACACCAAGGCCTGGGAAGAGTACTACAAGAAGATGGGGGAAAGTACGTCTGTGCACATCCACACTACATACTACATACTACATTCTAATTTAACCACAAAAGGATTGTTTTTCTCCTTTGAACGTTGTGACTAAAGCTTGCACCTCTCTCTCGCTATCAGCTGCGGGAGGAGGAGGGGCTGTGCCGGCAGCAGGAGGCGCTCCAGCTGCAGGCGCTGCAGCAGCAGGGCAGGCAGATTACAGCGCCGCATGGGCTGAATACTACAGACAGCAGGCTGCTTATTACGGACAGACGGCACAGGCCCCGGGACAGCCAGGACCAACGCCGCAGGGCCAGCAGGTATGTACGGCACCTGTCCAGAGACACCCGATCACTAGTTATTCTTTAAATGCCAAGCCCCTCAAAGCCAGCTGCATTCTAATCAGTTATTTACATGTCAATCAAACATGTCCTTTATTACACAGATTTTTTATTCATTGGAATATCTTTCTGTTTCAGGCTCAGTGAAAGATTCAATGTTGTTTTCACCTCCGTCCTCCGCCCTGGCCTCACTCCTCCATCTCCTTGCGCTCCTGAAAAAACAACTAAATTTCTGCTCTGTTTATTTTCCTCGCTGTGTCCAGCAGCTGCGTGACTATTTCTGCTGGATCTACAAACGCTGAACTCGAATCAAACTCTGCCTTCCCCCTTGACAGCTTCATCTCTCTTCTTCCTCACGTTAATGTGACTCATGGCCAGGGAAACACAAGGGAATCCTGCTAACTTCCTCATACGAGCGTGCACTTCCTGTTTTGCGTTTCGTTGTTTTTAAAGAATCTTTTTGAGGAAAGGTCCATCAGAGGAACTCTTCAGATGTTATAACTACTGTTCAGAACTCAATGAGTAATTGTTTTTTGCTTTTAGTCCTTTTGTTTGTTTTAAGAGCATTTGATTGCGCTGGAACATTCCCGTTGTTTAATTTTTTTAGATTCAGTTAGTGAGGTTTTATTTTGTATTGTTTGTGACACTTCACGTTTGAGAATGCGTTTGCGTGTATGATGGTAATTTTTCTTGTGCGTGTATGTGTAAGGATGTTCCGGTACTGAACTCTGAAGGCCTGTTTTTGTCTCCTCACTATTAAAAACAAAGGTTTCTGTTGTTTTCACCCCCCACGTCATTGGAAGTCATGATGTTATATAAAATATATATCAATTGCTTTTTTTTTACTGCTTGTTTTTAAAAACTACAGAATAAAACGTTACAGAATCCTCATCAGATTACATTGCTGGTGTTCAGTCTGAAAATGTTTTTACTTCATGGTTATATTTTGGAAAATATGTGAGGATAGTCGGTGTAAACCTCCAATCAAGGTATATCATTTGTTGACTACTAGAACACCAAGGTTCACATTTAAGAGTCTCTCACCATCACAAACTGAGCATTAGAGAGCAGTTAAATGATTAAATAGTATTTAAGTCTCACCCAATCATTGACTTTGTTTAGTAGGAGCCTACTTAGTACAATCTTGTGGACTAGTCCACAAGATTGTACTTAGTAAATTTGCAAACAATGGCTAGCCTTACAATTTTAGCAAATGTGTAAATTGTACTTGGTCTCTAGTAAACATTAACATCCAGAATTTTTATTTTAGTATCTGAGTTGAGTGGGAAAGATGTGAGGGTTTGAGTCAGTTGTCATACACTGAGTCAGGCAGTAGGAAAAGACCTTTTTATTTGAGAATCACAGCTGAAAAATTCGGTGCGTTGCCATTAGAGAACACAACAGACCTCCTGTCCTGATAAACATAGCTTGACTTTTTTTTTTAGTGATTTGTTTAATTACAATACTTCGATATATTGACCAACTACATACCGAACAAAATGTGAGAATTAAGAACAAAAATACAATATTGACAACGGCAATTGAAGTTTTATTCTAGGCTTTACTGAAAAATATTTTCATATCTTTAGTCAAATTATTATCACCCCAAAAAAGTATCAGTTAACTTATTTTTAGACCATTGTTGTAATGATGCAATCAAACAGCTTTCCAGATTTTTATCAAAGGCTGAACATAGTTGTTAATAGTGATATTTGATGGTCTTTATCACCTGAAGAACATAATACAAGAACATCACAAATTTTTTATAAGGATTAAATTCTTTATGCAAAAGTTCTTTGCTCACATAAGAAACCTTAAGAGGAAAATTATACAATTGGAAAATCTCCCTGTTCAAGTCTGCATGACTGGCTCATGTCCCCACGTCTTTGGTTGGGTCTGTTGTGTTGTGTTTGGCAGTCGTCCTGATTCACTCAACTCCTGGGGGGCGTTGTATCTGACATCACCTTCAGATCTCAGTACAGAATCTGTAGCAGACAGACATAAAAATAAACCTTCTAAATACTTCCTAAACCAGGTTGCAAATGGACCGAATACACACCTGTGGTATGTTCACTGGCCATCCCAGGCATCTTCACGCTGTTTAGCAGCCAAACGTTTTTGGTCTGATTAAAAAAAACATCAAATTTAATCATATTGTTTGCGTATCTCACACATTTCCGTCAAGCCTAATTCTTGATCTATCACAACAACTGAAATCAAAGTTATTCATGTATGATTTGTCACCTTTTGCTTCCCGTAATTTGTTCTTCTCTGCTTCTCGCTCTTCTTTGGTCTGGTTGCTCTTCACACCCAAAGCACCGATCACAAGCCGCCGAGCCAGAGCTGCACTGGTCTGAGGCCGCTCTTTAGCTGGGAGAAGATAATCTTCAAAGAGAGAGAGAGAGGTTCAGGTTTGAAAAAAGTAGGAAACAGACGGTGAGAGAGAGAGCAGTACCTGAGTTGCTGCGAGCTTTGGCTTTAGTGGCATTTGATGATTTGGACAGAGGTCTGATCTTCATCATGGGGTTCTTCATCCTCAAAGCATCACGAGCTGCACAAACACACTTAGAATGACATCATTGCTCAACTTCATCAAAAACATTCACCACATCTGAATCCCACTGACCTGCGATCGGACTGGAGAACAAACCCAGAGCGTGTGTTTCATCGATCCATTTAATATCGAACCCCTTCTGCCTGCAAACACACACACACAATTAATACCAATGCTTGCTCCTGGGAATAATATGTTTGTGTTTTGGAATCAGATTCACAGACTGGAAAGAGCTGAAGGATCTGATCAGGTCTTCCATCTTAAACTCGGCTGGGAAATCGTAAATCTCTATGATGTGTGACATCTCCTCGTCACATAGCTCCACCTCTTCCTCCTCCCCAGGTGACCATTTATAGTAGTCGAAACGCGGGTCCTGTATGGTTCCTGAGTTCTTCTCCTCTAGCGACATCTGTGACAGGAAGGAGAAAACACATCACGCTTGAGCGTAAACACCCTTTTAATGCGCAAAGAATTTATTATGTCAATGATGTTTGGGTGAGTTTGTTATTTTTTGATCGACCTCTCCCTTTAAATTGTATTATGACAATAAATAGTTTTTACATAGACAGTTCACCCATGAATGAAAACTATGTATTCCTCACCCCTGTGTCTTTTGAAAACCAAAATTATTAAATGACAATGGAATGAATAAATTATATAAAGCAAAAGCTCAGCAAAAAAATAGTGACCACTGATTTCAAGCTAAATAATATGTTGTGTAATATAATATTTAGCCGTCTTTAGAAGATGCAGATAGAAAGTTATTCAAGTTTGGAAGCAGGGGCCATATTTACAAAAAATGTTTGGAAGACAAAGAAAAACGACTATTAAGGCAAGTAAGAAGTTTGTAAAAATGTTCCTAAGTGCAATTTTTTCTCAAAAAAAAAATGCTTCAAAACTATATATTTTTAATAAAATAGTATCTAAACTCAATTCAATGTATTTTTTCTATTAAAATTTACATTCTTAAAAGATTCTTAAAATGTTTCGTGAATCTGACCCCCGGTGAGATGGAATAAATTATGACACACTTTTAGTTTTTGCATCTCTTTAATGCTCACTTATGTACAAGGTAATGGGTTTATCAGGGTAATGTGGTTTAGTGCGACGGGGTTGATCAACTCTTCTGCTCTTACCTCCTCCACCAAATGAGGGTCGAGATAGTCACCATCATCATTAAACAAAGAATCCCAGTTTTCTTCTGATTCCTCCTCCTTCTGGATCGCTTCATCTTCTGCTGTATTGTCATCATTACTCGTGATCACGTGCGTTTCTGACGTGATGTCCGTGTCATCTTTGGGCTCCTCGTTATTTTCAGTTGTCATGTTCAGATTGTCTGTATCCCCCTCTTTCAACCCAGCATCACAGTTCTCCTCTCTTTCCTCTCCGTTCGGGGTCTCTGCCGTTTTGCCTTTGTTCTTCTTGCTCTTGCGGGCCTTGTCAGTGTAACGGGGTCTGGGTTTGGCCTTTTTCTCCTTGGGGTCCATTATCTCAGGCTGGCGTTTCTTGGGTACGTAGATTTCCTTGGTGGGTTTTTTGTTCCGGAGTGGGACGGTAGATGTGGACCCCTCTTCGGGCAGGGCTGCTTCAACCGTCTCCATAGATGTCTGTTTAAGAAAAGAGTTGCTATGATCAAATGCTAAGCTGGGAATAGTATACCACCTTAGCGGATCACAAATAATAATGCTATTTCTAGTAATAGGCTATTTTGCTTTTCAAACTTATCCATTGTATATTTTAGGCAGCAGTTACGCACACTAACTTAGTCGAGTGTAATAAACACAACCGATAAAACTATTGGGTACTTTACCTTGCTGAACGATTCTCTTTTGATGTTTTTTTTTACAAAAACACATATTTTTAATCTGGGCCTATTATAAATTTACGCGATCAGAGTCACATTCACAGAGTGCAACACCACCACTACGGAACATAAATCCTGTTCAGAAACGCAAATGATTCCCTTCATATAAACAACAAATATCATAAATCTATACACATCTTTAATCTAGCATGTCGATATGTAAGTTCCACGTAAAGTGAATGTATAAAGTAAACATTCGGAGTCCATTTTTACTTACATCTTCCACTATTTTCCAGTTCGCCGAAACGTTGAAACCGTGACCGGATGTTTGGAGACTCAAAGGCGACGTGACGTCACTGAGCCATAAGGCTTTGTGGGTAATGTAGTATAACGACTGCAATACAACCATCGTATGTAGAGTTTACAAATCCAAAGGTGTTTTCTAGAATACTACATATCATTCAGTCAGTCGCGTTCAGTCACACTACTAAACAATATAAATAAAAGAAGTAAAAATATATATATATATATATATATATATTTAATTCATCCACGCCCCCTTTCCTTTCGCAGGTTTGTGACTTGTCATTCCTCCACCGCGTGCAAATCTCTCGAATTTGATTGGACAGTCGCTTACACAAGCGCTTGTGTAAGTCAGTAGTATTGCAGTTGTGTAAGTCGGGAATGTAAATAATAGGAAACAGTAACAGAAATCACTTCGGAAAGTATTGCAGTCAAGTCTCCTACAGGCAACACACAATCGCGTAAGTAGCGCATGCAAACCATGATTGTTTAGACAATTTATTTCTACGTTTTCTTGTGTATTGAATGCAAATCATCAATTTCTGCTTTGTAATGCATCGTTTTCCTTTGTAATGCATCGTTTTTCCTTATTGTAGTTGCAATATGTGTTTCCATGATATTGTGTTAGTACCTTTACATTTTAACTGTACTATGTTGTAAATTTATGATGAAATGTATGACGTTAAATGTTTTGCTCCCTGGGCGACATTTGATTGACAGGTGGAGATTATGTGGTGGGCGTGTCTTCTTTGTCTGGGGCTGTTTGATCTGGCTCAGGCTCAGCCCATGTTCTCTGTAAATACGGACACAGTTCTGCCTCCTCATGCCCTTCACAACCCCACCCAGCTGAATTATGGGATGGCGGTGACAGATGTGGATGGAGATGGAGATCTAGAAGTGGTGGTGGCCGGGTAAAGACTCCAGCAGGACTTTTTTACATTTGGATATATTTTTGTTTGGTAACATAGAAAATTAATATAGAATAGTCAAAGTTTTATACTAAAAAGCAAAAGAAAGTTTTAAAAGTTGAAAAAAATCTGTAGTACATTAACAATTTTTCTTTTCTTTTAGGTATAACGGCCCAAACTTGGTTCTGAAGTATAACAGTACCCAGAACAAACTGGAAAATATTGCCATAGACGACCAAAGTTCTCCATATTATGGCCTGAGAGACTTGCAGGGAAACGCAATCGGAGTGACGGCCTGTGATGTGGATGGAGATGGAAGAGAGGAGATCTACTTCCTCAACACCAACAACGCCTTCTCCGGTGACTACTGACATCCCTTAAATTCATAAACACTGACAAAAGTATGTAATAAAGACTTATACAATTCTTTTAAGGCCGGGCAACGTACGCAGACAAGCTGTTCAAGTTTCGTAACGGTCGTTTTGAGGATTTGCTCAGTGATGACGTAAATATAAAGAAAGGTGTGGCCAATCACATGGCTGGACGCTCAGTCGCTTGTGTCGACAGAAAGGTACCTCATTTAATTTATTTAATATAATGTAAACTATGATATTATTTACTATCTGTTAGTTCATTACATAAGTGTTTTTTATATTGCTCTAGGGAACCGGCCGCTACTCGATTTACGTGGCAAACTACGCCAGAGGGAACTTGGGGCCACACGCGCTGATAGAGATGGATGAAGCAGCCAGTGATGTCGAAAAGGGCATTATTGTGCTGTCTGACGTTGCGGCACAAGCTAACGTTAACAAGTACACAGGTCAGAGGTCACTGAGGTCAAATGTCATTTTTGTGTCTAGCTTACATGTATTTTTTATCCTATAAAAACGTTAGTATTGGAATTAGTTTTTGAATGCATCTTGGTTGCGAACTAAACAAAAAGATAAAACACAATATTGTATTTACCTCCAGGTGGGCGTGGTGTAGCTGTTGGTCCAATCCTCAGCGAATCAAGATCAGACATTTTTTGCGACAATGAAAATGGACCAAACTTTCTGTTTCAAAACAACGGTGATGGCAAGTTCAAAGATGTGGCTGCAGATGCAGGTAAGTGACCAGGATGTATATTCAAACTAGATTTTTGTAAAACTTCCTATTGTAACACATATAAGGTGTTTGATTGTTTACAGGAGTTGAAGACAAATATCAGCACGGGAGAGGTGTGGCTCTGACTGACTTTAATGGTGATGGGAAGACTGACATTGTTTATGGCAACTGGAACGGCCCACATCGCCTTTACCTGCAGGACAATGCGCAAAAATTCAGGGTAGGAATTACGTCCGCAGTCACTGAATCTCAGTCGATACTGACAAGTAAAACAATCCTATAGATGAAAGACAGGATCTCTGTCCTATCTAGAGATGCCCATATATAACTTTTGTTGTAGTGCACTGTTAATGTTCTGTTTTTTGGATCTGTTCTGTTCTTGTAGAATATCGCCACAAAAGCATTTTCCACTCCTTCAGCCATTCGCACTGTTATCGCTGCAGACTTTGATAATGACCAGCAGCTTGAGGTGTTCTTCAATAACATCGCTTACCAAGGAAACGCCCCCAACAGAATCTTCAGGTACTTTAACACCCATCATATAACAAAATAACATCTCAGGCTGGTTTATTTGATGTCTTTTAACAGAGACATCAAATATTATTTGTTTGCTAAAAACTGCCTACCTCAGTCTTAGATGGTTTGCTGGCCTTAGCTGTTTACCTAACTGGTTTAATGGCTTAAGTTAAGATTTAAACACGTGTCAGTCTTACAGTCCCTGTGAAATAAAAAATCACAATGCCTATTTTTTCATGAAATACTGCAGCGTTTATTTGAAATAGTTAATCAATGTGGGTCATTCTATTTAAAAAAAAATGTGCCCTTATAATCTATAGTTACAATGTGAAAATGCACTTCCATCCTGTAGTGACTATCAATCTTAAATGACATATGAATGGGCGGAGCATCCGTTAACTCCTCCCCTTCAACAGTCAGTCTGCTGCAAATTTAATTTAAAAATGCAGCATCTGTTTTTATACATCCAATCAAATTGCAGAGAAAGATGAAATCCACTATTTCCACCTCTCATTTAAAATTTAATTTCACTCGTAAATGCATCGAAATACGGAAGTAAAAACGATTGAACTTCAAGTTCACAGGGACATTATTGTTAACTAAAACTATTAAACCTTTCTGTTGGCCTCATCACTATTTGAAAAGCTTTGACTGATGATGTCTCAGCAATAAACTTTACTGAAATAAGTTTGTGTTACTAAAATTAGTAACTGAAGATAAATATAAACTAAACTCAAATTGACATAAAAATATACAACAACACACACACACACACATAAACTATTAAGTAGATAAAATGACAAACACACAATAACATTGCTAAAAAGAAAGTAAAATTTACATAAAGATGATCAGATTATCAGAGGTCAGATTATGAATAAAAATACAATTAAAAAACATAATTATGGTGAAGCCAGGCTGGCGGACTAAGTAAACCAGTTAAACCCTGCTTAGGTAAACCAGCAAACTACCTTAGGTTGTTCTAACAGTTTTTTGTTTTCAAAAAGAAATGTTTGTTTGCTTGAATAGGGTGTCAAGGAAGGAGAATTCCGACCCTGACATCACAGAGCTGGATGTGGGCGATGCTTCTGAACCACAAGGGCGGGGCACAGGTGAGACCACCTGAGGAGCATCGCATTACCCTGTCCTCACACCACAACACAATGTTGTTCATCACCTATGATGAGAGATTTCCGTGACAAATATAAGACTCATAACCCTGATCTGTTTCTGTATTGATCACCAGGTGCCACAATCACAGATTTTGATGGTGACGGTCTGTTGGATTTATTGGTGGCTCATGGTGAGAGCGCATCACAGCCAATCTCTGTTTTTAAGGTCAACCAGGTGCGTCAGTAATCATATAACAAAAATTACACACCTAAATATGATATTAATTCAATCAAAGGATTTTCATTTTATCTGGACTTTTTTGTCCTTTTTTTAAGGGCTCAAATAATAATTGGCTGCGTGTGGTGCCCCGCACACGTTTCGGGGCGTATGCCCGGGGAGCAAAAGTGGTGATGCACACCAAACAGAGTGGCGTTCATACACGCATTATAGACGGGGGGTCCGGTTACCTGTGCGAGATGGAGCCTGTGGCTCACTTTGGATTAGGTATACATGCTTGACATGATACAAAGTCATAATGTAAATTATATGTATGAAAAGTCTATATTAGATACTTAAAAAGGGCTGAATTCCTATTGCCCATAGGGACTGATGAGGCCACCAGCATTAAAGTGTATTGGCCAGATGGGCGTTCAGTTGTCCGCCCGCTTGAGTCTGTCGACATGAACACAGTCATTGAGATTTCATACCCAAAAGAAGGGGAGGAGTCAACCTTTCACTCTGACACACAGGTATGGATGCATGCAAATGAGGAGGAGGAGTCAATGCACACCTTAAAGAGTCGGGTATGAAGATATGCATGTTAGCAAACATTAATTTATCGTTTAAAGCAGACTGAAATACACTGAAATGATCAAATTCACGTTTTTGCAGTGTGGTGAGGGATTTAGCAAAAACACAAATGGCCACTGCGTCGGTAAGATTTCGATACAACCTCCTCAGCCGGTGTGAAATACAGTATAAATGTCTGTGTTCTGATTGGATCAAAGCACCTTTTTATATGATAAATATAGATTGAAGATAACAGTCATGTCTGAAGATTTTAATCTTTTGGCTGTTACATTGAAAATATAAACGTAAACGGCAAACATGAAAACGCACCTGAAGAGTTATTTCATTTTCTGTTTTACTATTTATTACTCTTATCTTCTTTCTCTGTCTCCAGTGACACTCTGAAAGATTTGTCTGTGTGGACATGTCAACGTCAGGTGATGCATGATATCATTGTGTCCGATGCGCCTCAGTTTACATTCAACAAACTGGAGAACCGTGTAGACTGAAAACTTCCGCCATTGACCATATCATGTTCAAATGAAATAAATAAAAAGTTTACATTAAAAACAACAGTGTTTTTTCTAGAAATAGTTTCTAACTATTAGTTTCTTCAGTATCTGTCTAATAAAAATAAAGCCGTTCTTGAAAGTCTGACAGTCTCTTCTTTCTTCAGATGATTCCGTCATAAGTCATAAAGCAAAAACACTCTTAACTATCATTGGAAAAAGACATTTCTATGCTGACAATCTTTTAATGAACCCCCAAAACTCGATACTTGTATACAATTTTGTTCATTTATTCACTTTGCTACACTACAGAAAAGCACTCGTAGTTATTTTGACTCATTTTCTCTTTGCATAAATAGGGGCTAAACGTTCATAATAAGAAATGGAAGCTCACAATGAAGGTCAATGTATTTAAAGAAGTTCTCCTGGCAGTGATCTTATCACTTTTTTTTGCTGTAATGTCATGAGTACAGAGCTAATGATTTCTACATTACAATATAAAACCGGTGTAAAGTCATACAGACGGCAGTGTGTAAAATATGACATGTCTGTCTTGTTCTGTACCGGCCACTCATCGTAACTAAAATCGTAAATATATTTACTGTCAAGAAATGATTGCTCATCTTCAAACGCTCGAATGAAAATATAAACAAACATGACAGACAATACAATGGAAGACTCTTGTGTGCCGATCGGCAGCTACATCACACAGCGGGGGGGATTTTGCATATCATAGGACGGAAGCTTATGTCAACTTTACCCAGAATGCTACACTAAACATGTGCAACAGCTGCAGGGTTCTGAAGGTGCCGGAGGGTCACGTGCAGATTGGGATACTGAGATAACATCTGTTCAGATGAAGTGCAGGTCTGAGGTAATGGTGTGCCGGATACAAATGTGACATGTCTTGAGGAGGCAGTTCTCAAACGGTGTGTGTTGGACGTTCGGTTTGGCGATGTAGAGCACTTGTTTCTTTTCAATGGGCATCAAGGCAAACCTGTGCAAGTGAGGATGAGTGAACATTACAGTGGGTGTTTGATTTATCGTCCACTGCTGCTAGTTGTACTGCTGCCAGAACTGGAACCGCTTGATCCACGATCCTCATACACACTGATTTCAATCTATCACACACTCAGGTTAAGGGAATAACATCACACACATCGCCGACAAACACTAAACATGCAAAAAGCAGATTAAAGTAATAACATCCAAATTTGCACACACTTGTTTTTCTTGTGGGACCACAATAATTGTTATCATATTATTGTAATCTGGTGTCTTTTGGGACCACACAAATGATAAAGTCTGTATTTTCTGTAAGGATACAACCCTCATGCCTCTCTCTATCGGGTCTGTGATGAGTAAACCTCGAGGTGCGTAGATCTTCTCATTTTGCTCCTGAATGTACCGTGAGATCTTCTTCAGCACCTGCCCACACAAAAACATGAGGTGAAATATTGTCGACTGCCAACTAGAATGATTTCAGTCGTTTTTTGGTAATTTCACAATGAACCTAGGCAATGCCAGCTGGAATACCTTATCATAGCGTGTCTCGATGCACAGGAAGATGAGGTAAACCGTGAGGCAGGCGAGACAGCCCTCGAGGTACGACTGACCTCCGATCTTCTCCGCTTCAGCATAGTAATTATTCAGCGTCTTTACTGTGTCCTCAAACAGTGTCCTTTCAATCTGACCAATCGGAGGCAAGTGGTGAGAGTTGTCAGCCAATCAGACGCAGCAGATGATTCATATAAGGACCGAGTTACATTCTGATATTAGTCTCAAATTTACACCATGCAATTTAAGTGATGAGGTCAAGGAAAATTTCACCCATTTTGGGTGAACTGTCAATTCAAAAGTTTAAATAACCATAATAAATGCCGATATATAGAGATAAATAGATCCTTACAGTTTTTGACATCTTTTACACATAACTGACAGATATACATTAAACACTTTTCCTTTTTACTCAGCAAGTCTTTACCGACTCTCTATAACCTGATATCACATCTTTAAATGGCCTTATTAGCAGCTTATTATGTGTGTTGTGAGGAGTTTGCGAGGTCAGCAGTGTGTGTACAGCGTTTTATCAGAGTCAATAGCTCTGTTGTGTTTCTGTCCGCCTCTCACTCATTGTTGACTTTCTCTCTTTTGCTCTTTTCCACAAACAAGCACTCACACATAGAAACTTACCCTGCTGTCTAACTCAGAAGGAAACTTGGTCTGGAATTTGCAGACGGTGCCGTCTGTGTAATCTCTCTGAATGAAGACTTTGTTGGCTAAAGACGCACTGTGTCTCAGCTCTTGAAGATTATGAAACTGCACCAGAGAGAAAGTAACAAAGACAGAAGAGTTACAACTTTCTAATCATTTTAATCCATCTGAACAAAAATTCCTTTGTACAATGCAGACGAACCACAATCACTATTGGCAGAAGAAAAGCTGAGAAATGCTGTAGTTTCAGTATTAGCTCATAGGGTGATGCAGTGACATCATCAATATTTGTATTTAGAAATACCTGGTGATGTCATGATCATCAGATCAATGTCATTCCAAACACTCACACACATGCACGCACACACACACATATGTTTTATTATCTTCGTGGGGACAGTACGTAGGCAAAATGAATTGTATACTGTTCAAGCTGTATATTTTATCCCCTAGCCCAACCCCTAAACCTGTAGATCATAGAAAACTGTTTGCATTTTTAGATTTTCTAAAATTATCATTCAGTTCAATTAATACGCTTTTTTGCCCGTGGGGGCCTCAATTTTGGTCCCCACAGTGACACGGGTCCCTATGAGTTGGTGTGCATTCATGTTTTGGGCCCCACTAACATACAAAAACACAGTCCACAGACACACATAGGTTTCCATGTTTTGTGGGGACATTCAATAGACTTCCATTGATTTTATTCCAGGCCTATGATATATTCTATCCCCTACCCCAACACCTAATAATCACACAAACCTTTGTAAAATTTTTACAATTTCAAATCATTCTGTATTATGTATAAGCTGTTTTTCTCATGGGGACCTGAATAATGTCCCACAAGGTCAAAATCTACTGGTATTACTATCTTTGTGGGGACGGTAGGTAGTAAAAAACACGCTTTGTTTTTTATTCTTTTAACACATTCAATTTTAACAGACCCAGCCCCACAATATGTGTCAGCAGTGGTGCTCGAAGTGCACACAACGAAGCGTCATTTAACAAAAATGTCTTATGTTATTTATATTACAGTGAGATACAGAAATGTGAAATGTCTCACTTGTAAGTCGCTTTGGATAAAAGCGTCTGCTCATAGCAAGCAGTAACAAAATGATCCATGCAGCTCTGACATCTCGCTTATTTGAAAACAGAGTCTGGTTTAGTAGCAGGTGTACATTCTGTCTGATATAGTAACAGGAACACACACACACACACACAGGGACATACACACAGTCCCGTGGCTCTTCAGTGGGTCTGACTCGATCAATCTGTGGCACTGACCTATTGCAGATCTCAAGAACGCTGACACGGCTCACATCTGCTTCAAGGCATATCTGGTGTCAAATGCACAACATTGCATCGAGAACTTGTTGAAACCTTATTGGAACTTGTTGATACCCTGATGTAAGTAATTGTACCCCACCTTTGAAAATTACCATGGTACTGAATGATTGGCATATTTGTGTATCATAATTTTCCATCATATTTCAAAGAGTCTCAAAGTATCACAGTAAAATAGCACTTTTGATATTATTCAGCAATAACATGTTTTTAGTCTTTATAATCAGTGTGAATATGGCAAACACTATTGATCATGTTCTAATCTTCACATGCCATCACTGTACCATGGTCCTACTACAGTGCTTCTTCATAAGGTAAACCGAGACTCGTGTCTTATCAAGACTAAACGACTCTGCGCTGTTGATACTAAACGTCTCATTAATTATGCATGCAAACCGCGCTCCAACTGTCACAGACTCCCGCGAGCACAACCGATCGATCGCGAGGGGACGATCATATTCTTACACAACACACACCATTGATACCAAAGCTGTCAAAACACACTTTAACCTCCGGGTATGACATGTTCAGATCGTTACCAAAACGAGTATGTTTGTTCTCACCCCGCGCGATATTAAACAAAGACATTCCGCGCTTGAAACGCAACACCGTGCGCGTTCAAGGTTACTTTCCGGGACGGCGGACGCATGCACGTTTGACTCGTAACATAAACGTCAGAATAACTTTGCACCTCAGGGGATTGCGTGTATCTCTTCAAGTATATCCAGTTAACTCACTTTCGATCAGAGGAATGTAAAACATGCTTACAGACGCGTGGCAGTATGGGAGTTTTGTTCTGTCGGTCGCTGTCCGCGGTGCTGAAATCATTCCGTCACCCGTCATCGATCAGAAGCGCAAGAAAAAATCACGCGCAAATACTACACGAGCTTTTACTAAGAGCTTAGCGGCACAAGAACAGACGCTTTGATCCTGTGTGATGTCCAGCCGTGCGCTGGGCTGCGTCACGACACACGGACGCACGCGCTGGACTTTGACTGGCCGACGGCGAGCTGATTTAAACACGGCACCGGAGCGTTCTCACTCATCACGTGACTTTGTAAGGTTGCGTTTGTCAACAAAAAAAGCATCTATCTATGATGAAGGTCCGTTGTGGCTGCCCACGGGTTGCGTTTACCGTATTTTGTCTTATGGATTATACCTTTAAGTGATTTTACCCTGTCCCTTTTGTGTTAACGAGCAACCATTATCGGTCATCGATCAAGGCGCAAAGGTTGTGGGGTCCATTCACAGTGAATACACACATTGATCAAATGTATTGAATGCACTGTAAATCGATTTGGATTAAAGCCTCTGCCAAGCCCTTCACTTCTGCCTGTCACGTACCCATCCGTGATCTCTGGCCCAGATTTAATTCCTCAAAACGACGCTCAGACGATTCTTATAGAACAAACCCGTCATACTGAACTCGTGTAACAAAGAAATGAAAAATAAAGGAGTGTCTCTCACCTCCGTGGCCATATTGCCATGCGTCTACCCCGGTGCCGAAACGGGTTCAGTGGTTCCCGGGAATAATCCTTTGCGTTGAGGGATAAACGGGGCGGTGGGCGGGGCCGGAAACAATGACCACGGGATGACGGGCTGGGGGAGGAGCACGGCAGACAGCATATTTTCAGGACCTTTATAATATTTTACAAATGCCACACAAATATTTCATACCGAGAAAGTTTATTACTGTAATAGCATAGATTTAACCAGCGAAATAGGATGGTTGATATACAATCTAGGCTACTAAAACCCAACAGATTGGACATTTGAGAGTTGACATGATCAAATAAATAGGCTACAGGGTACCTTAGATAAACTGTACATGTACGGTTTTAACCGCTTAAACACTGATTTTACATTCAGCTTCGGCTTAAAAACAATCAGATCGACAAATACAATAACACAAAAGACAAAAATATGAACAAGAGAAATAATCACAATGTATTTAAGATTAAGTTATGATAACGGCGGCAGGTAATACGGAGAAGTTGACCAAAGGAAATGTTACATCACCAAAGACAGCATTTCATGATGTAATAAAGTAATCTAAATGGAAAATTCACCCTTATCATATTTCATTAAGATCTCACAGTACACCGATTGGCCGATAATCCAATGGCAATATTCTGATTAGTGGAGAAGTGGTTGTACTGAAAAGGTTCACAAATAATAGCAATAACACAACCGATAGAAATCAGAGTTAAATTAAAGGGTTAATGAAAAAATATATATCACCTCGTCTGAGCCGCATTTTCCCAAAATCATAAATCTAAGTAAATTTATGTAAACTGACATACAATGATGTAAAATGCTCAGAACAACATTGGGTTTGATGCAGAAACACAAATGACAATATTGCCAATTAACATGGCCGTTAATATACCCCTGATATCCAATCAAGGGCAGATATGCAAAGTGATTTCATAGTGAGGGATGGCCAAATAACAGAACTGATATTTTAGTACACGTCAAAGTATTCGAGCAACAATTAACTTTGGTGTAAGTATTGGGTTTGACTAGGGAATATGTCCCAAGGAAAATGTCACCAAGCAGAAGTCAAGGAGTGCGTTTAGTCTTTTTTGGGAGAAGGGAAAAACAAAGGCAGCATCCAACTCAAGATTTTGGTCCTCCATGTCAAATATTCCATGACGAAGGTAAAAGCAGTCATCTTGAAGCCCACACCTTTAGTTCCTGATACTGAGGGGCTTGCACAGGTTTACAGTGGTCATTTGGGGATGAGGGTCACCTACTTGGTGCTCAGGAAGGTATTACACATAGAACACACAAACACAGTTTCTCTCTGAGCCTCAGGCGCTGAAGACACAGAGAAAAGAGAATGAGCTAAAAAAAGATCTTAAGCAGAATATTCTCTAAAACGTTCATGTATTTTTCTCACCTGTGGCTCCCATGGTGGACTTGAACACTTTATGTGAGCAGCAGCGAGAACAGAAACTGACCCCGCAGTTACTGCAGTTTCTCTGAAAAAAGAATAATAAAACACTTAATAAATCAATAAACATTTGTGAACGAACATCATTGAAGAGTTCATTTCAAAATGAAAAATCATGTCAAATAAAGATTAGAGGCTGTACCCTTTTCTTTAAAACAGAAAATGCTGAATTACACTGGAAACAGTTTCCTGTAAAAGAAAAAAGATATCAGTATTATAAAAAGAGGGATTTGTTTATACAAAAGGTAAATAAAGAAAGAGAAGTATAAACAGACCTGTGTTGGAAGGAACCCGCTTGCGTAGTTTCTCTGTAAGTTTGGAGACTTTACTGCGGATGGGCTCGTTTCTACTCAACAATCCATTATCAGACACGGTGTCAAACTCAGGAGCACCAGATGACATGTCTTCATCGTCCTATGAAACATACACGCACAAAAAAAATAGAGAAATCTATCAGATTTATTGTAAGAGTAACAAAAGGAGAGTTCAGTGATAGAGCTAAACCCACAAGCTCCAAAAGATCTGTGAACATACCAACACATTAAAACAAAAACCTGCACACAACCTTCTGTTTTACATTATTGTGATTTACAAAAGTCAAAAATGTCTTTGATCTCTGTCATTTGTTAGGGACTCATATGAATAAACTAAACTTCCAACGAAGGCTACATTTAAAGGTGTGTGATGGTTTTTTGTTTTCTTCTCTGTATCTAGAGGGCTTTGAGTTTAAACGGCTGATTCACTGAAGTCATCAGAAACTGAAGGTTTCATCAGCATGTATGGACGTATGTGACTGACTTCAGTGAATCTGAGCCCATGTTTGTAGTGCTGCTAAGCTTGAATCATTTCCTTCTGTCAGCTGATACCTGATGAGAGTTCTCACATTTCTGTGTGCCCTGAAATCCCATGAGCCCTCTAAATGCAGGATCTAGTGAATGCTGGACTCTGTCATCACTTATTTACCCTCAAGTCACCTAATTCAGCTTATTTAATTTAATTAATCATCTTCATTGGGGTAAATCTGCTTTTTTTGTTTTCATTAAAGGTCAGAGATGTCTGAAATGACATAATAGTGAATAAATGACAACAGAATCTTTATTTTTTGTGAACTATCCCTTTAAATGGACAAGAAAGGTTTAAATGCAGCCCATCAAACATATGCCAGACTCACCCAACCCTTCTCATAATTAGTTGAAGGTTAATTCATGACTTCTTGAAAGATATACTGTGAAACTTGACCCTGATTGAAAGAACTGTCACCGAGAAACCAATTTATGTGACATCACTGTTAATGGAAACCACCAAAAGGGGTGTGGTTAGTAAACCCGGAGATCATTATTGGCAGTGTATGTGGGCACCTTATGGAGTCTCCGCCTCCACAAAACCTTTGGTAGCAAATTGACTACCGACCGCACCTACATTCAAAACACGGACCGGACAGGTTAAGTCGTGTACCGCATATCAAAAGACACTAATGACTACGATTAAAATCTTTAAAAACATGAGGGTCTCATCTGCGGTTATTTGGCAAGCATCGAGACTCAGCATGACTGGATTAGTTTAGATTGCGTTTAGACGCATGCAGAAAACTGGACACATAAAACTTTTTTTTGAATCTGATGAAAGAACATGTCCCGGGGCATTGCACATTTGAAGGAAAACGCTGATTTTTTACATAAATCTATACATTATATTACACCTGTTACGTGTTTACAATGATAATAGTATAATCAATGACAAAAATGTAATCACAACATCATTTTAACATGAAAGAACCTGTGTGAGTGTTCAGTTATATTATTACAAAAACATGCACACATACACACACAAAAACAAATACTGCAGACCAGGAGGTTTCTACACACAGTTTGAGAGAATTTTCTCAAATACTAAGTGCTCCTGTTTAACTCTGTTACTCACCACTAAAGGCAGAGGAGTGTCCTTGGAAAGCAGAGTAGAGGTCAAAGGTCAAACATTTACAAATACACACTATACAACTCTCCATTCAACTATTTAAGACCAATTGCGATTAACAGGATTGACATCTACACTCATGCACACGCACTTTTAGTCTAATGTCAACGCTCTAAGTCTCCGATCCACTAGAGGGAGCTACTTACCG
Source organism: Triplophysa dalaica (assembly GCF_015846415.1). NCBI lineage: Eukaryota > Metazoa > Chordata > Actinopteri > Cypriniformes > Nemacheilidae > Triplophysa > Triplophysa dalaica. The sequence continues at coordinate 3,587,909 of NC_079543.1, forward strand.
GCAGCACCAGCTGAGTTTCCTTGAGTAAGCGAAGAGCAGAAATGGGAGAACGAGTGAGATCAAAAATACAAAGAAAACACAGAGAAAGAATTGATCAGAGAGAAAAGTTAATCCTAACCTCTATTGCGTCTTTAAACTCATCATCAGGCTCCGCCTCCTCAGCCTCTTCAATGTTGCCAGGCGACAGATCCTTAACAAAACATTCACTCATATACTATACGCAGAGACATTGATCGAAGCGACAGACCCAATAACTAATGTGTTTATCACACACATGCGCATCATGAGCTTAAATATCACAGCAGGATAAATTATCAGATGTTCTTTCTCACCTCTACACTGGTGGGAGTGGGCGTGCGGTCCAGCAGTTGGCCCTGATCTGAATCAAACGGTTCCGTTTCTTCGGCTGGCTGGACGCGACTCGGGAAAACAAACTCCTTCAGCTCCAGAAGAACTACAGAATGAGAAAATCAGGGGAGAACATCAGGTGATGAAAAAAAGAAACATTTTCTAAAGGCCTGGCCTTGACTGCAGGTTATTTTGGTCAAGAACTGCCCACAGAAAGAGACGATGGTGAGGACGATATATTTACTGACCTCTGCAGAAGTCTTTGTTCCAAAGAAAGAGGGCGCTGTTGAGTACAGACAGACTTAAACCCGCAGGAGCCGTGTACAGTAAACAAACCGCTGTCAGCACTGAACCATAAAACCTGCGCAGATAAAAACACATTCACCATCACCTTTTTATTTATCATAAGAACGTTTGCCACAATATAAAGGTTATAGTTATTTTTAATAATAATAACAACAACAAAAAAATTCACAAATTCAACAAATATATAAGAAATGATTATATAAAATATGTTAACTTAATATGAAAAAGTATTATTAATATATACAGTCAGCACACACGTTTAGAAAATGTACCTAACCACAAGATATTTATTTTGTGTTGGATGTGGTGTTATACTCACATCGTGGAAACTGCATGGCTCTCCCAATACAAAACCTTATACACAATTTCTGCATACACACACGTCTGGGTCAACAGGTCATCAATGCGTTTCAGCCTGTAACACACACACATTTCAGCTCAAAAAGTGAAGTTATCATTTAAACACTTTTCTGAACATTACCATCCTGAACACATACATGCCCTTGACCTCTAGCATGGCTTCCTGTTTGCTCATTTGGACCGTCTGAAGGTCTTTGCGCTGGACCGCATAGTGTTTCTTCCTCTGAGCCGCTATCTCGCTGGTGACGCTCTTGCAGCGGTCGCCCAGGTAACCCAGCACGGCTGGAGCCGAGACCCCAAGCAGAAGCAGAGAGATCCAAACGCCTGACGATGGAGAGACACAAGCGTTCAATTCATCTTTATTACTGGAATACTTGATTCTGATTGGTCAATTAAAGCATTCTGTTGTCAAATAGTTTTAGATACTAAGCCCTTTAATACTGCAATTTGTGTTCTTATTTTGCCATAATGATCAGCTGGCTGAACACTATATCTTGATTAATTCAGTTTTTTTTTACCAACATATCGACATGTGCTTTACATCCATCTCACCTTCGCTCAGAGTTAAGAAGAGGATGTTGAGCAGGATGTAACTCAATAGGGAGCACCATGGCATTCTCCATCTGAAAACACACACAGGGTGAGAGCTGTAAAGACGAGTGACGATCTGCAACACAAATACTTCAGAAATGGATGTAGTGACTCATGATTGTCATTGAAGAAGCAATGCATGATGGGTTTGAACAATCAAGCTGGGACATGCACATAATGTTGTACGGAAATGACTTGATCTTGTTTTAAAGAACGATTCTCACCCAAGAAGGTACCGCACTACCTCAACCGTGTCTGTGATGGGCTCCAGGTAGAAGGCCATCCACTTGAAGGAAATCACCATGTTGAGGAGGTCAAAGGTCAGTGCTTTGGGGCTACTCAGCTCAGACGTGCTGCCCCCAAATGAGACATCTTTAGAGGGCAGCTGGGTAAATTCTGCCCTGTCTCCACCCGTCTGCGGGGTCTCAGGAGGAGAGGAGGAGGAAGTGCTACACTGCATGCTGGGACACCAGAGAACGTAACAGCGTTAAACAGAGATGCTTATATTTTCGTATTGTATACATCTGACAGTCTTAACATTCACAACATTCGCCAAACACACGTGTAAAGTTTATACTGACTGATAATAAAACACACGATATGGCCATTTTAAGAGCAAGAATATAACCTTTTTCTTTTATAGCCGTAATATAACTTGAATGTCATTACAGAACATCAAGCATTTAACTTATAAACCGACAGAGAAAGACATCGAGCACAACAAACACTAACGCACCTTATATATTTAAAACAGTAAGAAGTTTATTAAACAGTAACTTTACATCTTTAACGAGACATATGAAGTTAATGTTTAAAATAAATGCTCTTTAAGTAATACAAAATTCAAATGGTATCACCCAGGTCTGCGATGATATCAGCTGCTGCTTCCGTGTTTCACAGGCTGACGAGCAGATGCCAGAGAGACGTGATGAGAGCCGTCAAGAGAAGATGAGCGACGATCACATCGATGCTTTTACAGTTCACTTTTGAGAGATGGTATTAGCCGAGGTTGAGCAAATCATGGTCATTTTAATAAAGTTTGGGTAAACCATTCCTTCTAAGGTAAACACTAATAACAATTTGGGATCAAATGATATAGCTTGAACATAAACCGGATTAAACAAGGTTTACAGTTTGGTTTAATATAATTATTAAATAAACCTTGATTTAATTGTAATCCTTGTTGGTGTAAGCCACTCTAAATCTCTGTTTAACATCAATAACTTGCATCCTAGATCCGTCAATGTCCCTGAGGTCTGTGATGTGTGTATTATTTTCTCTGGCGTCTGTCAGGTGTATTCAGGGCTCTTGGGGGTCTGTCAGGTGTATGTAATGTATGTATAAATTAACACTGACACGTGTTCATTGGTTCATGTGTTTATTGTACTTGGACACTGGATGTGCAAGCGGTTCTTTCACAGTACAAATGAAGCATGTGTTTTATAATAGAAGTGTTTTTGTACATGTAACATTTTTTGATTACTTCTTGTTCTTTTGGTCACAAATAATTCCTGTTGTTATATAAGGCATTTCATAGTTTTGATGATTTTGAATGTGTAAAATCAAGGTGTCCTTTCGACACTATATAGTACAGTAGTCATCAAGTATTTCAGGAACAGTTTGTTCTGGATGTTTATATAAAAATATAAAACTATTTAGTTGCTCTACAGAAAGTTATAAGACATTTTAAAACACACGTCAATATAACATCAACATAAAAAAATCCAATTACAGTATCAAGAGGAATAATATAAAAAAATTGCCATAATCGAAGAGCAAACACAAAGAACAAGTGAATGGGGCAAATAGTTTTTTTTCTCGATAAAAGTGATGGGTCTTGAAATAGATTATATCTGTCAGGTCCCGAATTGTAACGTTGGGGACCCGCTTCTTAAAACCTTAATAAGTAAAATAACTGTTTTTGGTATTTGTACAGTGCATTCTGTTGGCTGTGACATCACTATGGTACTCCATCATCAGAATATGAACATGTCATCACTTGAATCATAATAAGTTCATCTTCATAGTAACAAAAAGAAAACACACAGATTTGCTTAGAATCACTGTAGAAAAATTGTCTTTAAAAACAACAATAAAAATCATTAATAATACTAACCCCTGTTTCTCCAGTTTATAATCCGAGTCCTTTGATTCAGAGAGCAGCTTCATTCCTGAACGTCCTTGTTTTATGACCAGTCAGATACAGTTTTTTTAGGCCTGAGCTTGATTCGAGAGCACAAGTAAGAGCAACACGACCTTCATCTGTCACACCACAATCACTCAACCTTAAATGAACAGAAAACAGTCAGATTTATGTCTGCAAGATTTAATGAGACATGCTGAATAAACCCAACAATACCATAAACCTTTTACTTGCGGTATCAACGGCAACAATTTACGTTTCTTCTGGCGAGTGCTCCTGAGCTGAATGTGTAACAGAATTGAATGGCTAACGTAGACTATAAATGCCCATTTTTTGTACACCAACATGAAACATAACTGAAATAACTTTCTTAGGGTGCTCGAGGCTCTGAGCATCCCCTCAATCTGTGACTATGTGTGGAACATTTCAATATAAAGAATCTTTTATTGCAAATCTGTTAGCGGGTCAAAGAATGGTCCCTGTATTTTTTTGTAATTTTTCTTAATAGTCGATGTGACAATGACAACCCATATTAAATATAAAAATCGTCTTCTCCTTTATTTAAAATGGAATGACAAAATAAAGACTGAATTTACTCAAATTTGTCCTGCTTAATACAATAAATGGACCTTAACATCATATGTTTTCTCCTCAAATATCGCTAATTCTGTGTTTGTAACAGTCCTGATGGCTTGTCACAAAATAATTAAAAACTATTTTTGTAAGACTAAGGTATGACTGATATACAACCTTACCTTAGTGTCTCCAGTTTACAATCTGGATTTTTCAGTACAGCAGAGAGATTCTTCACTCCTGAATCTCCCAGATTATTCTCGGACAGATTCAGATCTCTCAGGTGTGAGTTTGATTTCAAAGCTGAAGCCAGATCATCACAACCTTCCTCTGTGATATCACAAGAACTCAACCTGCATAATTTTTTTAAATCAAAGAATGTAATTTAGTCATGTCACATTACAACAAACACATTCTTGCAGTAGAATTTTTGTATGGGGTTTAGGCTGACAAGACTAAGTGTTTTTAAGAAATTATTTCCTGTATTATGTATGATGCATTATCATTTTCAGGATGCTTTGTAGATGTGGTGAGGTAACAGATTTTAGAATGTTTATTAACTCTTTCACACACATGGGTCACTGCAGTGGACATTTCTTGCTTTTGTCTGGGTTTTTGGTCAAATTATTTGACATCAACCGCGAAATTTGCAGTGTTTTTATTAATCTAATTGGCCAAAATTGGCACGTTTTGTGGATTTAAATTTGATTTTTTTAGTGCTGGGCAACGATTACATTCTTTAATCGAATGACTTTTCTGTGATAAATCAACAGTATTTCCTTTACATGCTATCATTAACCACTTTATCTTACATTACATCCCACCCCTTCTTTGACACATGGTTTGTCTCTACGTTTCAGAACCAATGAGCAGCGGACTTTCATAAAAAAAAATGGTGTTAATGCACGATCAAATAATGGTTGATGTTTAATGAATTAATGCATTAACGGGATAGAGTCGCGTAAACTCTCCCAGCCGTAGATTTTTCTCCTATCTCTCATACGCTTTCATTTAAAATAAAAAGAAACATAAATGCTATTAAAGACCACTTTGACCACCCCCCCCCCCCCCCATGTTACGCCTAGGGTTGGCACAATTATAATTTTGTCAACAGAAATACCTCTCAAACAGAAATAACATAGATCATGGGAAACATACTCAGGTGAACCTATACATTTGACTGGTCATGTATAACAGCTGATATAGTGGCCTCAGTGGAGGCATAAATTGCTTAATTGTTGATGCAAGAGATGAAATAATGATCTCACCGTAGTATCTCCAGTTTACACTTTGGATTCTTTAGTCTAGCAGACAGCAGCTTCACTCCTGAACCACTGATATTATTCACTGACAGATTCAGATCTTTCAGATGTGAGGGATTCGATTTCAGAGCTGAAGCCAGAGGAACACAACCTTTATGCGTGACACCACAACGACTCAACCTGCAGAAAACAATAACACTATTTACAGCACTCTTACAACACTAGTAACCAATACTTGTGAAGTGAGGGATAATGTAGAATCAGCCATTTCTTATTACAGAATAAGGCCCGACCAGGTGATCTTGACCCGAGGGGTATTTGTCTCACACTAAAGAGGTTTATCTAGAGACAGTGAAATTAAAACAAGTAAATTATAACATGCAAACATTGCTGATCCAAGAGATTCATTTACTCCAGTTTCTCCAGTTTACAGTTTGGATTCTGCAGTCCATCAGAGAGCAGCTTCACTCCTGAATCTCCTAGTTTTTTATTATTTGTCAGATTCAGTTCTCTCAGGTGTGAGTTTGATATCAGAACTGAAGCCAGAGCTGCACAACCTTTATCTGTTACACCGCAATCCGACAACCTGCAGAGAAGAATAACACACTCTTCACATTCTCACTTCACAACACACACATCAGATCAGATCAGCAGAGAAGAGTGTTTGTTTATTCAAAAACGTCTAAAAAATGGCAAATAAACAGACTCATTTACATTTACATATGAAACATGGTTGATGCAAGATATTAGTTTATGATCTTACACAAGTTTCTCCAGTTTACAGTTTGGATTCTTCAGTCCAGCAGAGAGAAATTTCACTCCTGAACCTCCAAGTTTGTTCTTAGACAGATCCAGATATCTCAGGTGTGAGTGGTTTAATCTCAGAGCTGAAGCCAGAGCTGAACATCCTTTATCTGTGACACCACAATCACGAAACCTGCAGAGAAAAATAACCCATGCGTTCACTCTCGTGCGCCTATAGCATGTGTGGGTGCAGTATCGGACGTGTTATGCTCTTTGATAGATGACGTAAGATGCGAAAAGAATGCACGTAGGCGTTAAAAACGTAACTTAATCACGAGAATTTTTTAAATATTTACACTTGAAAAACACCCATCGCCCATTGGTTGCTGTTAGGTCAACAACATTTTTAAAAATATCTTGTTTTGTGTTTGCGGAAGAAAGAAACTCATACAGATTTGACATGCCAAGTGGTTAAATGATGGTTAAAGTGGAGTAAATGATGAGATCATTTTCATTTCTGGGTGAACTATCACTTTAAGAACTATCAGCCTGTGCCTTTAGAGTTTCATGGCTGAACTTTTTCTGTAACATTATTTGGATAAATGGTAAAAAGGGTTACATTTTCTTCTCTTGCATAAAACACAATGCAGAAAAGTATATTTAGTATAATCTAACAATGTGTCTATTTAAGCCTTATTTAAAAAGTATTAAGAAGTTATTTAAAAGTCATTTTCAAATCACTTGAACATTGTTGATGAAGGAGATTAAACTATGATCTCACCGCAGTGTCTCAAGTTTACAGTTTGGATTCTCAAGCCCAGCAGAGATCAGCTTCCCTCCTGTACTTCCTAGTTTATTTTCAGACAAATCCAGATCTCTCAGGTGTGAGTTTGATTTTAGAGCTGCCGCTAGAGCATCACAACCTTCATCTGTCACACCACAATGACTCAAGCTGCAGAAAACAACAACACACTCCTCACTCTCTAACTTCACAACACACTAAACAGAAGAATTAAGAAAAGAACCCAACAATACATGCTACAACGGGTTAAATAAATAAACAAGATGATCTGCTTTAGACAAATGTGTTTGTTTATATACAAACAGAAAAACTTTGAGAGGGGACAAACAAACAAAACAGAACTAACATGGTTTTGTAAACTACAGTATTATTATGCTTTACAGAATCACTGGAAATAATTGACTACACATTAGAAATTGGCAATGCAAGAAATTAATTTATGATTTTACTCCAGTATCTCCAGTTTACAGCATGGATTCTTCAGCCTAGCTGAGAGCAGCTTCACTCCTGAACCTCCTAGTTTATTCCCAGACAGTTTAAGTTTTCTCAGGTGTGAGGGGTTTGATTTCAGAGCTGAAGCCAGAGCTTTACAACCTTCCTCTGTCATACCACAATCCCACAACCTGCAGAGAACAATAACACACTCTTCACTCACACACTTCATTATACAACCATATTGTACATACAGGAGTAAAAAGTCTCTGAAATGTTGAAGACAAAATAACTGCGATACGAAAATCACCTTAAATCCATTTAAAAAATATTGGCTCAGGAGAGTAAATTATGATCTTACACAAGTGTCTCCAGTTTACAGTTTGGATTCTTCAGTGCATCACAGAGCAGCTTCACTCCTGAATTTCCTAAATGATTCCCAGACAGATTCAGATCTCTCAGACATGAAGAATTTGAAGTGAGAACTTCAGTCAGACCAGCACAGCATTTCTCCGTCAGTTTACAATCAGAAAGCCTGAGAAAGAAAAAATGTAAGAGAGACAAGTTCAAAATCCTCACATGTCAGATGATTAATAATAATATTATATACATTAAAATAGCAAAAAATTCGAAACATCACTACTGCAGTCACAAGATGTTTACTCAAGATATTTGCTTCATATAAACACAGCACCATTCAAAACTGTACACACCCACAAACAAATTGTGACTTACTGAGCTGATTTTGATGCTTCAACCACAGGCAGCAACTTCAGAAGAACCTTATCTGATGTCATGTTGTCTTTATTTTTTAATTGACTTACACATTTAGTTAACTCAAACACATCTAACTGCTCTGAGTTCAGCAAAACAAACAGCACTGCTGCCCATTGAGACGATGAGAATCTGCCGCTTGATAGATTTCCAGATTCTACAAACTTCTGCACTTCATTCACAAGAGACTGATCACCCAGTTCATTTAAACAGTGAAACAGATTGATGGATTTCTCTGGTGAGGGTTTCATTCTTATTCTGGTTTTAATGTAGTCGAGAGTGTCCTCTTTGTTCCAGGAGTCATTCACTGTGTGTGTCAGAAGATCCTGCAGAAGTTTCTGGTTGGACTCAAGTGAGAGACCCAGAAGAAATCTGAGGAAGAGATCCAGATGTCCATTATCACTCTGTAGAGCTTTATCCACAGCTCGATGATGCACATCTGATATTGTGTCACATGTGAACTCAGGTTTTAAGGGGAAATATTCCTTGAGGACATCTCTCTTGTGTAACAGGAATGAGAGAAGCACATACAGAGCTGCTAGATGTTCCTGAATGCTGAGATGAAGAAAGCAGTAAACTTTCCCCTGATACAAGCCAAACTCCTCTCTGAAGATCTGAGTGCACAATCCTGAGTACACCGATGCTTCTGCTACATCAATGCCACACTCTCTCAGGTCCTCATCATAGAAGATCAGGTTCCCTTTCACAAGCTGCTCAAAAGCCAGTTTCCCCAGTTTAAAGATCATGTCTCCATCATTCTTCACTTTCTTCTCATAGTCCTTCTGATGTTTGATGTTTGTCTGAATGATCAGGAAGTGTGTGTACATTTCAGTGAGAGTCTTGGGGATCTTTCTTCTCTCTGCTTCACTGAACATTCTCTCTAGAACAGTGGCTGAAATCCAGCAGAACACTGGGATCTTACACATGATGTAGAGGCTCATGGATGACTTCAGATGTGAGATGATTCTGTTGCTCAGACTCTCATCTCTGATTCTCTTTCTGAAGTATTCCTCCTTTTGTTTGTCAGTGAAGCCTCGTACCTCTGTGACTCGATCAACACACTTAGAGGGGATGAGATGAGCTGCTGCTGGTCTGGAGGTGATCCAGATTAGAGCGGAGGGAAGCAGATTCCCCGCGATGAGGTTTGTCAGCATCACGTCCAATGAGGCTGATTCACTTACATCACACATCCTCACACTTTGAATATCCAGAGACAAACGACACTCATCCAAACCATCAAAGATGAACAACACTTTATATTCACAGCTGGAGATTTCCATTTCTTTGGTTTCTGGGAAGAAAAAATGAAGAAGATCTAGAAGACTGAGATGTTTGTCTTTCATCAGATTCAGCTCTCTGAAAGGAAGTGGAAATATGAGGTGGACGTCCTGATTCTCTTTCCCTTCAGCCCAGTCCAGAATGAACTTCTTCACAGAGACTGTTTTTCCAATGCCAGCGACTCCCTTTGTCAGCACACATCTGGGTTTGTGTTGTTCAGGTAAATGTTTAAAGATGTCTTTGCATTTTATTAGTTTGTCCTCTGTTTCTGATCTTCTGGATTGTGTCTCAATCTGTCTCACCTCATGTTCATTACTGATCTCTCCACTTTCACTCTCTGTGATGTTGAGCTCAGTGTAGATCTTATTCAGCGGTGTTGGGTTTCCCATCTTTGATATCCCCTCACACAAACACTCAAACCTCTTCCGAAGATTTGATCTAAATTCCTTGAGGACTTCAGCACACTGAGAGTCTGAGCTGTAAAATTTAAATAACACTTCATTATATAAATAGATTTTTGTTGATTTTGATTAATATAATGCACAGATGACAAACAAAAAGGTCTTGAGATCAATTGAGATTATGAAATATGCTTTAGACCTGTGACAGTCAGGTTCTGATGGTTTTAATCTGCTCTGCTGGTCTGGTCTAAAACAGAAAATGAAGAGAAACATTTACACACTGTAATTGACAGTTGACAACATACATCACATTTTAATGTCATATTTTGTACATGAACAACAGGCTGCTATAATCAGAAATATATATCACATACCGTATATTTATAATTTGACATTATAATAAAAAAACTGGGTCTTCTTTAAAAAAAATATACAGATAATATAACGTTCTTAAATTTACCAAATTTGTCAGATTTGTGATATATTCCAAAAAGACTTCCACGATTCGATTTAGTTTTCTTTGGCATATAAATCATAAATATTTAAGGAGACTCATTACCTTAAAACTGGCAAATTGTTTTTTCCAGCGAAGTTAGATGGAGGATCCAAAGACTGATGACTCTTCATAGACACACCGCTGGGTTCTGGTGGATCTGATCTGTACATTAGAATTAAACACAACATCAAGTCGCTGTATTTGAGAGTAGAAATGTATTTTAAACCTGATCAAATAATTCCTTTAGCTATAAACAGAATATACTCATGCTGAAATAAAGACATTGATGTTTCAACACAAGAATCATTTTAGTAATTTAGCAGACACTTTCAGGAGAAACTATCCGTTATAGTTTCTATTTTCAATATCGTTCAGTACATCATTTACCTAAACCCAACATCAGTTTGTTTATTGAAGTTAGACGTAGGATCCAAAGACTGTTGACTCTTCATAGACACACCGCTGGGTTCTGGTGGGTCTGATCTGTGCAATAGAATTTAAAACAACATCAAGTCACTATATTTGCGGGTATAAAATGTGGTTGATGAACTAGATAAACTGAAAATTCCTTTAGCCTTTTTTTCATGCCGAAATACAGACTTTATACAGAATCAAAGAGAAACTATTAATCATTTGTTTCAACAGGGATGATGTAATAAGATTAAGATTTTGCCTGTTCCGGGGCCTCATTTATAACCGTTGCCACTCAAGAAAAATGACTCTTTGGTTTAACATGATTCAATCACGGACATTGGTTCCACATGTTTTCGTCAGGTGTTCTCAACGTAAAATTAACATGAAAAGGAACAAATCACCATAATTCTTATTGCTGTTTGCTTTAGTTTGGCTCTTGACTCTTGAGTTTTAATGTTAAGTTTTCTTTAGCTGTCTATGTGCGATAAAACACATCTGTTGTTGCAAAAGGAACGATTCAGATGGGTCAGAAATTGATTGTTATTTAAAGTTTAAAATTTAAATTTTATTTGAAGTATTTTTGAGCATGTTCTGTTACTAATATGTGAATGCAGAGTTATGACACAGTTTCAAGAGATTAAAGCAATGTTATGGACAATTAAAAGAATAAAAGATTTTCAAGAATTCATTTCTGAATCACTAAGACATGGAGAATCGGTGTATGAATCTCAACAATGGGGACAATCAACAAAAGAAAGGTTCATGCTGCAATGCCTGCTGGGTAAGATCATAGAACAAAACTCAGACATGACTCCCAGTATGCATTGTAGTTGAGTTATCTGAATTAGTTTGATAATTGTCACCATTGTTGAGGTTTGTGTTATGACTGTTGATGTTTAAACGTGTTGATAAAACTTTGGTTATTATGCCCCAGACATTTTGCATTTTTGTGACGAGAACATAATCAATCATCAACCACAAATTACTTGTTAAAAATGTAATGCTGCTTCTTTTTTTTTTATGACACACCAAAAAAAGGCAAAAAACTGTACCTGATCCTTTGTGACAGTTCACTTTCTTTATGCTTTACATTGCTTTCATACTTTCACAAGCATTGAAAGAGAAATGGAGGAGCTGACTTAATAATGTCAAGCATCAAGGTCCCAACTAAAGCAAACACTGATCACAATAATGGTTTGATGAAATTTCATTTTTTCAACATGAATTGCGGGTGCAAAAGTTATTTTGATTCGAGCCATTAATCATTTTTAACATTGATTTAATGGTTGCTTGCTATCAGAGTATTTTTAGGTTAGTATTCTGTTTTCTTGGCATTTTAAAGAGTTTTTGTGACGACTGTTGTAGGAGTTGTGCTCTACATGTTAATTTCATGTTGAGGTAACTTGATTCATTCATGTTCTTGCTACATGTTAATTTCAAAAAATGTTCAACCAATGTCCATGATTCAATCATGTTAAACCAAACAGTCATTTTTTTGAGTGATTTTGGAGACAGAGCAGTTTGGCGATACCGATGGTGAGTTAGTGAACCCAAGTTAGAATAAAGTCGAAATATTGGGAGAATAAAATCAAAATGTTACGAGAATAAAGTCGAAATGTTACGAGATTAAAGTCGAAATGTTACGAGAATAAAGTCGAAATGTTACGAGAATAAAGTCGAAATGTTACGATATTAAAGTCGAAATGTTACGAGAATAAAGTCGGAATGTTACGAGATTAAAGTCGAAATGTAGTTTTTGCTCCTATTCGTGGGTAAATGTTTAAAGAAATAAAGGTTTTCGTTAACCCCTTGTTGTCTGTTTGTGATTCCTGACAATATTTTTACTACAGCAATACCTAAATCCATGATCAGTTTGTTTATTGAAGTTAGATGTAGGATCGAAAGACTGATGACTCTTCATAGACACACAGCTGAGCTCTGGTGGATCTGATCTGTGAATATAAATTAAACACATCATCAAGTCACTTTATGTGGGATCAGGAAATGTGGTTGACGAACTTGATAAAATGTATAATTCCTTTTGCCTTATTTTCATGCTGAAATACAGACTTTAAACAGAATCAAAGAAAAAATATTGGTCACTTGTTTCAACAGGGATTATGTAATAAGATTAACATATGTTTACTAGAGCACATACCTAAATCCATGATCAGTTTCTTTCTTAAAGTTAGATGTAGGATCCAAAGACTGATGACTCTTTATGGACACACTGCTGGGTTCTGTTGGATCTGATCTGTGCATTAGAATTTAACACAACATCAAGTATATGTGGGAGTAGGAAATGTGGTTGATGAATTTGATAATTCCTTGATCCTTATTTTCATGCTCAACTACAGACTTTATACAGAATCAAATAATTTGTCATTTGTTTAAACAGGGATGATGTAATAAGATTAACATATGTTTACTAGAGCACATACCTAAATCCATGATCAGTTTCGTTCTTAAAGTTAGATGTAGGATCCAAAGACTGATGACTCTTCAAGGACACACAGCTGAGTTCTGGTCTGTACATTAGAATTAAACACAATATTAAGTGAGAGTAGATTCAGAAATGTAAATGGATGACTTTTGTAATGTACCGATTACTGAACTATATGGATTTGGATTATTTTAATAAATTGTTAAAGACATTACAGCAAGCAGAAACTATTGATAAAGATAACTCAAGTTTAGTTACCTAAACCCAGGATCAGAGTTCTTTCTGAAGTTAGATGTAGGATCCAAAGACTGATGACTCTTTATGGACACACTGCTGGGTTCTGGTGGATCTGATCTGTGCATTAGAATTTAACACAACATCAAGTATATGTGGGAGTAGGAAATGTGGTTGATGAATTTGATAATTCCTTGATCCTTATTTTCATGATCAACTACAGACTTTATACAGAATCAAATCATTTGTTTTAACAGGGATTATGTAATAAAATCAACGTATGTTTAGTACAGCATATACCTAAATCCATGATCAGTTTCTTTCTTAAAGTTAGATGGAGGATCCAAAGACTGATGACTCTTCATGGACACACAGCTGAGCTCTGGTCTGTACATTAGATTTAAACACAATATTAAGTGAGAGTAGATTCAGAAATGTAAATGAATGACTTTTGTAATGTACTGGTTACTGAACTATATGGATTCGGATTATTTTAATAAATTGTTAAAGACATTACAGCAAGCAGAAACTGTTGATAAAGATAGCTCAAGTTTAGTTACCTAAACCCAAGATCAGAGTTCTTTCTGAAGTTAGATGGAGGATCTAGAGACTGATCACTCTTCATAGACACACAGCTGGTTTCTGGTGAGTCTGATCTGTCCATCTCGATTAAACTGATAAAACGTTTGTTAATTTAAGTCATCTGTTGAATTCCACCAATACAAAATAATGAACTGACGACATTCAGACTTGAAAATATTTTATGTTTTTGTGCGTCAATTTTTTTTTTTAATATTCTATATAGAATGGACGTCTCTGATATGATACATTGTGGATCGATGTTTATTAAATATTTTCTCATTACAGCAGTGAATGACATGGAGAACAGCAGCAGAGACTTATATATTAAAGGGGTCATATGGAGGAAATACGTGATTTGTGTCTTTGGTTTGTTATAAGTTACCCATGCATGTATTAGACACGTAAAATTGCAAAAATGTAAGTGTCGGAAACAAATATGCATTCTATCTAAAAGCGAATGCGAACCCAGACCTGCCTGAAACGCCTCGTGTAACCACACCCCCACGCATGTACGTCACTTTGTTGTATAATTAGACTAAGACCGCCCAAGTGTATACGCAAGAAAGCTGGGCGGTCTCGTAAATCTCAGCGTACCGCTACATTTCCGTGCAGTATTCGACCAATCACTACGCACTAGTGACCTGTCCAATCATAGCACACCTCGCTTTCCAGAGCGATGAGCTTTACAAAATATCAGCGCGTTTCAGAGAGACGGAGCAAAATACAGCGTTTTTTAACCTTAAATCGTGTATATACATTGTATTACATCTAAAGCAAACAACGTAATTTTACGATTTAGCCGCGTCAAATGACCCCCTTAAACGTTACTAAACACAACCTCGTTACTTTTGAAACATTTCTAAAGCCACACTTGTAATAAGTAATAACACAGCTAATAGAAAAGTTGTTAGCTATATATCTTTGTACCCAAAGCAAGATGACTCGGGTTCATCATTAAGGTTGTGATGATGATCCACAGCATCAGACATTGCGGGACTCTGTTGACAGACAGGTGCGTGGTTTCACCTGTAGCATCACACACAACCTGTTTGTACGCGGATATGATAATGATTTATAAATCTACGTCGAAGCACACATTTAATTCATGAAGTTTCGACAATTTCGAAACGGATTCCTAAAACAATTGAATGTGGGACATATATACTGTCCTAAAATGTTCATGTAGGCCACATTTTCCCATTCAAACAACACCGATCACATTACAACATACCTGTGTGCAGCTTCAAACACGTCAAAACGGTGATTTTATTATATGAACTTACCTGTGTCGAATTAACTCTAGATATGAGCAATCATTACATTCGCAGTTCAATCAAAAATCAAGATCTGACCCATACTGAATTGTATTTTAAACAGGAAGGCCTATTCCGAGGTTTACTTTCACTATATAGGCTTGTTTGAGATGCGCTTTGGCTCGCCCGAAAACAAGACGAAAGTAGGCGGCAACAGTAAAGGAGGAGTGAAGTTCACACCGGAGCACAGGGAGAAGAGGGAGTGTGCAGTTTTACGTCCCTGTTTTTACTTATTTGTCCAGTAGGGGGCACTGTACATTAAGAACGACCAGGACGGACCTAAGAACAGATGACTTTATTATGGTATGTTATGGTAAATAAACGTTTATGTTATCATGAAATCGTCCATCATGTATAGTTTGAAACGATTGTTTGATATCGATATGAATTAATTTCAACATCTTAAAAGATATGTATGTGTAATTTATACTCAAAGACAATAAAATGTATACTTATTGACCAGGTCGATGTTCTGTCTGGATTAACATTAGTTAACCACGTGTATGTTTACTCAATATCTCTTACTCGTTTTCATAATTATTTTATTTTTAATTGCATTTTGTTGTCTGTCTCTAGCCTATGTGATGGCCTTTTCTGGTAAGATATTCTTATGGCCCTGTTTCTTGCATGAATACATAACGTTACTACAGTAGGCTTATATGTAAATTTCAATTTAGGTTAGCTGGTATGGTGGTTTTTCAAAGTATATTACTTAGTTTTCTTTATATTACAGAGTTTTCTTTGATAAAAGACTACATTTAAAGTTTCTAAATATATTACATTTTGTTTTTATATAAAAGCATACGTTTAAGATAGTTGTAGAAGTTCATGTACTTCTCTGATTTTAACAAAGGCTATGGGCCTCATAGGATGGGCACCAAGTATATATGGACCTCACATCTGCTTAGCATCACACTTTTGAAGACACTAGTTGGTACTGGTCACAGACGAACACAGTATACACTATTATATTGATATTGAAGAATTATCGCTGGCTGTTGATTTCAATTGTACCTAATGATGCTTACGGTTCTGTAACATATAGATAGTGGCAGACTATACTGTTTTGACACATCAACTCAGAAGAAAGAGGATGAAAAGGTCAGCGGTGAACTGCTTGTGAATTGGAAAGTCATTTTGTGTGTGTGAAACCTTTCCCATGTATATTCATTTATGGGGGGAAACAGATGTGAACTGCCATAAACCCTGAGATCTTATCTTCATTGTGGTGAAAGGGTGCTTTGTGTGATCTGTTTATGCTGTAGGTAGAAGATGTTTGTCTAGAAAAGCTTCAACGATGTGTGGTGCCTTAATAAGGGATATACTGTATATCCTAGCACATGACCCCTTTGTGGAACGGGGACTCTAAAAAAGTGGAACTCAGATGTTGATGGAGGCCGAACCTGGTGCTGAAGACGTTTCGTTGTTATGTTATGTTTGAATCATTACTTTTGATGATTTGTTTGTAAACCGAAGCCACAAAGTATGGTGATGAGATCTAGCTTTCTTAACAAGTCTCTTTGTGAAGTGATAAGAAATATACTTATTGGTTCAAACTGAATGAACATCCAACAATCTAGCCCAGTGACTGAACCTTCTGAGGACAACCGGACAGCGCCCCGTGACTATAGACGCAGGACAGCACACTCAATTTGTAGGTGAGATCCTCTTTTCAATGCTCATTTTTGGGATTGTGATGCCTGTAACACTTCACCCTGTGTTCCCTATGTGTTTTTGACTTATTCATTGTTTTCACCTGTCCCTCGTCATTGTTAATTAGTCCTGCACCTGATTCTGTTTTCCCTGAGTGTTTTCCTTGTGTATTTCAGACCTGTGTGTTCCTTAGTTCCCTTGTCGAGTATTGTAGTGTGACCTCGGTTGGGTCTCCCTGTTCCTGGTCCCGTTTATGTTTCTATTAAATCCCATTGAACTTTATCCGTTGCTCCTCCGTTCGTCTCCGTCTGTCTCCAGGTGTTACAATGCCAGAGGGTATGGTGAAAGATTGTTGAAGCTGTAAGTCTGTTTAGGACGTCCAGGCGGTCAATACATTTATGACACCTTTTGTAAAACATTAAACATGCAAACTATGAAGGTCAAAACTTAAAATCACCCCGTTTATAGTATTTAATACTTAATTGAGACAATATACAAAATCTTAAATCAAGTAAAATCAAATCATACAAAGCTGAAATTTTGTCAAGACTTATTCTTATATCTATGTTTTTTAGACCCTGTGTATTGTGTACAGTATGTATTAATATAGATGGATTGAACATTGTTACGTTTTTTCCCTTCTTTTTTGCCTTTGTTGTTTTTTTTGGAGTGTATTATGTTTTTTTTTTTCTTAACCCCTCTTAACATTTATGTTTTTTAAGGAAATTGTATAAGATCTTGTTTTGTATAATGTTTTTGTTAAACATTTAAAACAAGAAAATAAAAAGTGCTTTTTATAAAATCAGTTGAAATGCCACTGCTTTAACATAAAGGTGGTTATGAAGACAAAATTCTTTTCCGCATATAAATCTAAAAAAAATAAAAAATATTATAGTACTTGGACTTATTAATGGAAAATTGAAGAATGAATATATCAGATGAAAATAGGCGTGTTTGAGATGGACACATTCTGCGCAGAATCGATCAGGTGATCAGCGCAAGATGCATGTGCGCTTTTGATGAGTGACAAGTGGGCATGAAAGAACCTGCATATAATATATTATAATTTCACAGCAATATTACAATTACATTTCCAGTCACAACCATTCAGCATTCACAGCTAATTTCATTATTAGCTTTATCATTTTGACCTTTTAAAATGATATAATCTTTCAATAAAATTATGTAAACTTGTAATTCAAGGCTTTATGCATTTGAATTCAATTACGTTTATTAAAGCATCTCCAAATGTCACAGGATGAAAATGCACAGCTTACAATTTCCAACAGTTAAAGGCTGTTAATAGGGACGTATTTAAACTGGAGAGCAATTGCATATCATTACTCATGTCCACCTTTTAGGCAATATTTGATACATTGGGTCAAAGTTATTTGTGGCCTAATGGTTAGAGAGCCAGATTTAAAACTAAAAGATTGCAAGTTTGAGTCCCAGACTGGCAGGTTTCCAAGGCTTTATTAGGTGACCCCCAATGGGATCACCTATGGCATACTCTTCACACAGAAATTATTTTTATCATTTAAAATCCATTTACATCAAAAATACATAAAAAACATAGTTTTTTTCATATAAACTGTATTCCCTAAAAATGTCTTTGTGATCCTCAGCCTCCTCATACAGTTTAGTATTAAAAGGCCTTTCTCCATATTACTATTAGCCTTTCAGGATAGGCCGTTCCCAACGCTTATAACATTTGGAAAGCCAAGGCCTTTAAGCTAACAGAGTCCAACCAAAAAATTAAAATGAATATTGAAACACATTCATTTAAAAGGTTTATATTACATGACCTTCATCCTCTAATGCAAATTAATTATCATGGTGAGTATGTACTGAAGTGTTAAACAAGATTTTTTTAATTATATAACTTTATCAGTATCTAGAATAAAACGAGTCTCAATTAATATCAGCAACTGTACAAAATAAAGCTGATATTTCCAAGTCGGTTTTCACAAACCCAATTAAAAGTATATTTTCAAGGAAAAAAATAGGAGGTTCAATATACAGTCTACACACTTTGCAGTGCAAGTAAATTCGTATAAAATACACTGGAAGAAAACCATACATATTGGTTAATCAACGGTTACAAACACACTAAAAAAACAGATTTTTTTCATTTTAATTGAACAAATCATTTTACATTTACATTTAAGCAGACGCTTTTATACAAAGCAACTTACGGGTGGGATTTTGATTTAAAGCCATTTATGAGAATTCACATTTTAACATGATTGCATCATGTTAAACTGACTTAAAATGGTAACTCTTTGGTTTAACACAATGTTTTCATTTTGAAAGAACATGTTTCAATCAATATGATAAAAAAAAGAATGAAAACTCTTTCACTTTGTTTCATGTTCAGATTACGTGATTTAAACATGTTGATTCAACACAAATTATTCAAAATGTTGTCACAACTGCTAGTTCCCATTATGCTTTGCATTTGAATAATGAGCATAAATGTTGAAATAAATTGTTCATTTATGCTTGAATTGCTCGACCTTGCTTGACCTTGTGTCCTTGTACGATGTTTAATGTATTAAAAAAGTATAGAGAATCAAAAGTGATTCATTCAAGTGGTTCTGATGTGTATAAATCTTGTTGGATTTACTGGATTAATTCATGTTCCCACTACATGAAGTATCTGAGTACACTGTGAAAAATATTTCATGGCATCTGTTGGCACAACTCAATTTAATGCATTGGTGCAAGTCAAAAATTGAAATTTTTGGTATAATTACAACTAAAATTTGTGAAACTCTATTTTATAGAGTTTATTTATATACTATAAATAAGTATTTAAACAAAGTTGAAAGAATTTAATAATTTCAATATTGAGCAACAATTTAACTTGGTGTCAGTTAAAAATAAATTTAGTCTAAGAGAAAAAAGTTATCTGTCTGACCCAATGTAGTTTGTTGGATGAACTTAATTTTGCTAGAAATTATCATAACTCAAAAATATTGAGGCAAACTGATGCTTACATTTTTTTGTTGAGTCTACACAATATTTTTCAGAGTGTAGAGTGTACCTGTTCATTTCATGTCGAGGAAACTTGACACAAACACAATGTCCATGATTGAATCATGTTCAACCAAAGAACTATTTTTTTGTGGGAATCTCAACAAATTAAATATATATTTTAAATATCTTAGTATAAAATATTGAATACATTTATAGTAGCCTACATATACCTAAACTATCTTTATATTCAAGTTAATTAAAGCTTATAGTTTTATAAACGTATGAATTCAATTACACAGTATTTTTGTTTTATAATTTACACCAATGCACATTTAAATCTTATGAGCAAAAAAAAGATTCATAGTGTTTCACAGTCAAAAACTTTAAGCTTCTTAACCGTGTCCATGGTGCCTCGTGAAACTGTGATCCATTAACATTTTCCTGAGAGCGAGCGTTAACTCGAGATAACTTGAGGGAGGTTGATTAAACGTACCCTTCAGACATGTTTGTAACCAACAACCCCCAAGTAAGCAAGGTTGGGTTCATCAACGCAGAGTTCAGGGTTTAGCTCACGGTAGTTAACCCTTCTTTCTGTAATACACCCCAGACCATGAGCAGATGGTCATCATCATGGTCATCCGTCCAATTACAACAATCCTCATTAGTCCCATCAACACAATCGTCATCAGACCAATCAAAACAATCGTCATTAGTCCCATCAACACAATCGTCATCAGACCAATCAGCACAATCGTCATCAGTCCAGTCACAATAATCATCATCCGACCAGAAACAAGGATCATAATCATCCACTAGACTGCAATAAAACACACAAATCACATTTGCTCAGATTCAATTTAAACAATGAAATATAATTGAATAATTAAAACAAGTATTACTTACACCACTATCTTCAGTTCATTATGTGGATCCTTCTTTAAATCAGAGAGCTGCTTCTTTACTGAATCTCTTAGAATATTCAGAGACAGATCCAGTACTCTCAGGGGCCCGTTTCAGAAAGCAGGGTAAGTGCAAACTCAGAGTAAGTCAACCCCAGAAAACGGAATACTCAGGGTTTTTGGTTTCAGAACGCGAGGTATGTCAAACCCGCGACCACGGAGTAAGTCAAGCCCATTTCAGAAATCGAGGTATTTTATACTCCGAGTGAGTAACCAGAGTAACCTACTCCGTGAACCTAACCTGGTCGGGAGCAGGTTTTATTCCGCAAACCTAGGGTTTGTTACAATCTCCGCCCCCTTTTCGAAGTGAAAGCGAGCGGTGTTGAAATTACATACGTCATTTGTTTATTGATTCGTGTTCCTAATCGCGCTCAATTTAGTCACACAGAACTTAAAATGGCATGTCCGTTTATTTAGGAACCCATAGAAGAGGAAGCTGCATTAATTCGCAGAGAATTATATTTATGTCGGGAGAGAATTGTGAGGCCCCGTTTGGACGTTTTATCTTAACTTTTAAGGCCAGTTTAAGAAGTATATTTAACATTTCCCAATCAGGCATCTTACTAGCAAGACCATTTTATTTCTTTAAAGTTTCCTGAATAAATGATGTTATTGTATTTCTACGACGGCGTTTTAGTGGCACGTTAAAAATAAAATAAATTCAAGATTACGAGATTAAAGTCGAAATGTTACGAGATTAAAGTCGAAATGTTACGAGAATAAACTCGTCGTAATACGTATTTTATTTTCGTGAAGGTTGTAGTTTAAGAGTTGAAGTTATGTTTGAGCACGTCATCTGAATCAGTGAGTTAATTCGTAGTTCATGTCAGATTTTTTCTTCTGAATAAATTC
Organism: Triplophysa dalaica; assembly: GCF_015846415.1. Classification (NCBI taxonomy): domain Eukaryota; kingdom Metazoa; phylum Chordata; class Actinopteri; order Cypriniformes; family Nemacheilidae; genus Triplophysa; species Triplophysa dalaica. The sequence goes on from NC_079543.1 coordinate 3,609,848, forward strand.
AGTTTCCTACATAACGGCTGCAGTGTCCTTTTACTAATTATAACTCCGTGATGATGCGCCAAAATACAAAGAATTTCCTTATTGCTAAATCATAATCTAAAGTAGGATTTAACCAAATCCTCCACATCCATTGTTTCTAGAAATTCTGTTATTTTTCTCAAAATATTACGACTTTATTCTCGTAACATTTCGACTTTATTCTCGTAACATTTCGACTTTATTCTCGTAACATTTTGACTTTATATTTCGACTTTATTCTCGTAATATTTCGACTTTATTCTCGAAATGTTTTTTTTTTTTTACGACGCCGTCGTATATTTCATATTCAGCTGCTGCCAAGATCTTTTTATTGCAAAAGGATAGCACCTACATGAGAGCGAAGGATTAAATATAATTCGCATTTTCACAGTTTCAACAAAATAAATATAAAAGTGATTGACATATAAACTGGCGCATTAACAAGTGAAGCACTTTTCTCCCATACCAACTCTCTTTCTTTTGCTGCTGCGGCTGTGTTGCTCTTTTTTTCTTAATATTCACCGTACGCTTGTAACAGTACCTTCAATTCGATTGGCGAGAAATGAACAGAGCGCTTTTTGTCACGTGCCGTTGCCATGGTGAATCGTGCTATCTTCACTCAATTGATAATGGCTTTTCATCGCCATGCTGAACGCGCGTAACCTAGAGTGAACTTACTCAGGGTTGATTGAACTAACTCAAATCAGCTGTTCTGAAACTGAAAACTCAGAGTAGCGATTCTCTGAGTAAATCAACTCAGAGTTCAGATTTTAACTCGGTGTTGGTTGAACTTCCTTATTGAAACGGGCCCCAGGTGTGAGGGATTTGATTTGAGAGCTGCAGTCAGAGCAACGCAACCATCACCTGTTATAGCACAATCACCCAACCTGCAGAAAATAACAACACACTCTTTATTTTCTTATTTTACAACACACAGCATTACACAACGTTTACAATTGGAAGTGGAAATGATCACAAAGTGAAATTCATTTATAATTTTAGTAATACAAACAATCTTGTATCTAGACTGTCAATAGATAAACAAACTTATCAATATGAATATACATTGTCAAGCTAAATCAAAGACTACTACTGTGGCAGACAAATAATATGTATACATCTCATACAGTTAAATATATTATCTATTATTACGCAAAAGATATTTAATGATCTCCAGTCCACAGTGATCCATTCAATCTAGTTTGTCAATGTGTTTGTGGTTCTTGATCTATGTATAATATCAACTATTTTGTAAACTGGAGTTCAACTTTAAAAAATGTGTTCACCCATGATTGACCATATGATTTTACCTCAGTTGCTCCAGTTTACAGTTTTGATGCTCCAATCCAGCAGAGAGCAGCTTCACTCCTGAATCTCCTAGATAATTCTCAGACAGATTCAGTTTTCTAAGATGTGACTTTGATCTCAGAGCTGATGCAAGAGCAGCACAACCTTCATCTGTTGACATGTAACTGCTGTGCCAGATACAACTCAAACAACATTATTTAGTAAGCACGATAGCACAGCAGTGGGCATCATCAACAACGAGGATGTCTAAAAGTTTGACTGCAGATGTGATATTGCTCCATTCAATTTTAGAGAATAACTAAAGAAAAAGCATCACAACCTTCTTCTGTAACACCACAACCCCTCAACCTGCAGAGAACAACAACAACACACTCTTTACTCTCTCATAACTCACTCAACAGCTCAGCAGAATAAAAAAGCTATACATTTTTTGGAAAAAAATAATATATATCTTTAATTAGAATTAATCTGTAAAAATAGGTTGAATAAATAACATTTCACTCAGAAAACTGGTTAAATCAAAACAGTTTCATTGAATAAAATAAAGTAAAATAAAGTCAATAAAGTAAAAATGTGAAGATTTTGAACCCCGGGAAGTAATTTGAAAATCATTTAAAATTGTTGATGCAAGAGACTTAGGTCGTACACCAGTTTCTCCAGTTTACAGTTTGGATTCTCCAGTACATCAGATATCAGCTTCACTCCTGAATTTCCAAGCTTGTTATTAGTCAGATTCAGTTTTCTCAAGTGTGAATTTGATTTCAGAGCTGAAACCAGAGCAGGACAACCTTCATCTGTGATATTACACTGCCACAACCTGCAAAGAACAATGACACACATTTCTCTCTCTCACATCACAATGCACACAACAGTTTCGCAAAATCTCAGTGAAAATAAAGAAATTAAGTAAACCTGTCAATACATTTGTTGATAGGAAAAAATAATTAAATTTGCTTAAAACTATTTTTTTATACAGTACATAACAAAGAGAGAAACTGAGAGGGGACAAGCTAGTTTTTAACTAATTTCAACAGAAAGTTACCGAAGACAAAATAATTGTGATGATATCAATATCACTTGAAAGCTATTTAAAAATTTGAACGGCGGAGATTTTGGGGCAGATTTTACTCACAGCTTATAGTCGTAAAAACTGCTGTCTAGGATCTACTACAGACAAGCACTGAAAGACATGCACACAGTTGTTCTGTGACTGACCTTATTGCATGTCTTTGAACAAGTTTTCCATTTCAGATGCAAAATGTGTGGGAGGAGAGTATTTAAATGAAACACATTGAATCATCTACTGACATTTGTGGTCTTGACTTTACTGGTGTTTGTTTCATTGTTTACACCCAAAAAAAGAATGAGCTATTTGTATATACATACACTGACGAGCCCCTTATATGGAATTTGCCATGTTGTTTCTACAGTAGCCCTAAACAGACAAACTGCTCTACATTGTGTATGTTGTAAATATGTTATCTGGTTCGGCAAGCAAGCGAAAACATGACATCAGTTTAGTCCTGTGTCAGCCTCCGTAGTGCTTTGAAAGGGAGGGGGGAGTGAGCCGTTGGTTGCAATTTTCAACCTCACCATTAGATGCCACTAAATGTAGTGCACTAGACCTTTAAACCCATACTTTAATTTGTGCTATTCTTAGTAGATTGTGTTGGTCATTATGAAAGTCATTCACATCTTCTCAGTATATCAAAAGCAGAAATTTCTACTCTTATCCCTAGTTCTCTGGAAGTATGCTCTTACACTTATTTACCCTGTTTAGTAAATCTGGCTTTATAGTTATAAACTTACACCAGTTTCTTCAGTTTACAGTTTGGATTCTCCAGTCCAGCAGAGAGCAGCTTCACTCCTGAATCTCCTAGATTATAATTCCTAGATAGATCCAGTTCTCTCAGATGTGAGGAGTTTGAACTTAGAACTAAAGTCAGAGCAACACAACCTTCATCTTTGATATCACAAGAACTCAACCTGTCGAGACAAATGTTAAGATATGAACCACTTGAAGAGATTTGCAAATAATTTTAACACATACATACACATTTTAACATATATACTCTGATTTTACCGCAGTCGCTCAAGTTTACAGTTTGGATTCTTCAGTGCATCAGAGAGCAGCTGCAGTCCTGAACCTCCAAATGAATTCCCAGAGAGATTGGAATCTCTTAGAAATGAAGATTTCGATGAGAGAACTGAAGCTAGACCAGCACAGCATTTCTCTGACAATTCACAGAAATTAAGCCAGAGAATGACAAAATATAACATTTAACATTCTCGAATTATAGATTAAATAGGCATGTTAATAAAATAAGGGGCCGGGAATTGCAATCTATACTAAATGGGTGATTCAATTAGATTAGATTTCTAATTTATTTGGCTACTATTCAGTGAAATTATGATTTTGGTTTGATTAAGTATCATTGGAATAGTTTTGTAGATTCATAAACTTTTGAACAAATTTGAAACAGCAGTGATCTGTAAAATGAAAGAGTATGCCGCATTTATCACTGTTTTTATCATAATCTCAGCAAAATCAGAAAGGTAACTCTGGACCACTTGCCAAAAGGTTGCCCATTACATTTTGACCTAACAGCCTAAAAAAAAAATCACCATGTTTTCAGCCAAAACTTTTTATATGTAAGAATAATATGTGGTTGTATGTTAATCAATTTAAACTTTCTTTGAAGCCTTCCTTAGGCCATTGCCAGCATTGAGACATATTAACAAGGTTAGCCAGATACATATTTTTTGTAATTTTTTTGCTTCTGTACTTGCTTCATGAGTACAAACACGACACCATACACTTCTGTACAAACACATCTAATGACTGAACTTGTGACTTACTGAGCTGATCTTGATGCTTCAACCACAGGCAGCAGCTTCAGAAGAACTTCATCTGGTGTCATGTCATCTTTATTTCTAAATGGGCTTCTGTTTTGATTAAAATCAAACACATCTAACTGCTCGGAGGTCAGTAAAACAAACACCAAGGCAGCCCATCGAGACGATGACAATCTGCTGCTTGATAGATCTCTAGATTTTACAAACTCCTGCACTTCATTCAAAAGAGACTGATCACCCAGTTCATTTAAACAGTGAAACAGATTGATGGATTTCTCAGGTGAGGGATTCATTCTTATTCTGGTTTTAATGTAGTCGAGAGTGTCCTCTTTGTTCCAGGAGTCATTCACTGTGTGTGTCAGAAGATCCTGCAGAAGTTTCTGGTTGGACTCCAGTGAGAGACCCAGAAGAAATCTGAGGAAGAGATCCAGATGTCCATTATCACTCTGTAGAGCTTTATCCACAGCTCTATGATGCACATGTGATATTGTGTCACATGTGAACTCATCTGAATGTTCAGAAGGTAAACTTTGAATAAGTACATCTCTCTTGTGTAACAGGAATGAGAGAAGCACATACAGAGCTGCTAGATGTTCCTGAATGCTGAGATGAACAAAGCAGTAAACTTTCCCCTGACTCAAGCCAAACTCCTCTCTGAAGATCTGAGTGCACAATCCTGAGTACACTGATGCTTCTGCTACATCAATGCCACACTCTCTCAGGTCCTCATCATAGAAGATCAGGTTCCCTTTCACAAGCTGCTCAAAAGCCAGTTTCCCCAGTTTGAAGATCATGTCTCCATCATTCTTCACTTTCTTCTCATAGTCCTTCTGATGTTTGATGTTTGTCTGAATGATCAGGAAGTGTGTGTACATTTCTCTCCTTTACTCACTGCTTCACTCAAAATTCTCTCTAGAACAGTGGCTGAAATCCAGCAGAACACTGGGATGTGACACATGATGTAGAGGCTCCTGGATGACTTCAGGTGTGAGATGATTCTTTTTTTCAGACTCTCATCTCTGATTCTCTTTCTGAAGTATTCCTCCTTCTGTGTGTTGCTGAAGCCTCGTACTTCAGTGACTCGATCAACACACTTGGAGGGGATGAGATCAGCTGCTGCTGGTCTGGAGGTGATCCAGATGAGAGCAGAGGAAAGCAGATTCCCCGCGATGAGGTTTGTCAGGATCACGTCCAATGAGGCTGATTCACTTACATCACACATCCTCACACTTTGAATATCCAGAGACAAACGACACTCATCCAAACCATCAAAGATGAACAACACTTTATATTCACCGCTGAAGATTTCCATTTCTTTTGTCTCTGGGAAGAAAACATGAAGAAGCTCCAGAAGACTGAGTTGTTTGTCTTTCATCAGATTCAGCTCTCTGAAAGGAAGTGGAAATATGAGGTGGACGTCCTGATTCTTTTTCCCTTCAGCCCAGTCAAGAATGAACTTCTGCACTGAGACTGTTTTTCCAATGCCAGCGACTCCCTTTGTCAGCAAATGTCTGATGGGTTTGTGTTGATCAGGTAAAGTTTTAAAGATGTCTTTGCATTTTATTGGTGTGTCCTCTGTTTCTGTTCTTCTGGATTGTGTCTCAATCTGTCTCACCTCATGTTCATTACTGATCTCTCCACTTTCACTCTCTGTGATGTAGAGCTCCGTGTAGATCTTATTCAGCGGTGTTGGGTTTCCCATCTTTGATATCCCCTCACACAAACACTCAAACTTCTTCTGGAGGTTGGATCTGAATGTGTTGAGGGCTTGAGGATGTTGAAAGTCAGGCCTGTTAAATTGGAAAACGCAGTTACATCAAACATTTTTTATTGTACTGAGACATTTTCAGTATAATGTTATATTAACCCTTAACATCTTTTATTAAATACGGGACCAGCTTTAAACTACACACAACCTAAAATCAAGGACAGATGTTTGGTTAGGCGGAGGGTATTCAGTTACTTGAATGACCCCTTCTAAAAATACAGGAAATTCCTACTTAAATAACTTTACCTTAGATCATGGGCCATTTTATTGTTAGGTGGAAGATCCAGAGAATCATCATTTTTCGTGGTGACACAGCTAGGCTCTTGTGACTCTGATCTTTGCAGTTGTTTTGGGCTTAAACAGAACATTCAAGAGAACAATAAACACTTGCCTCTAAATAAAAGAAGATTTTTACTTGACAGCTGTTATAATGTTAAGGCAACATTTACCTAAAACACAAATCAGGATGTCCAGTAAAGTTCTGTTGTTTATCCATAGACCAGTCACTCTTCATAGACACACAACTGCATTCACGAAACTCTGTCTCATTATAATTGTTATTTCAGTTCAATCCACATGAATAGACCAAAGACAGTGTAATAATGATTGATGGTGTATTAAAGTATTTTAAGTGTATTTTAATAATGGAATTGAATGCATATTTCTACACTTTGGTGTATCAGTTGCTCCAAATGAACTTGAGAGAAAATTTGGTTCAAAGGGGAAGATATTGTTCCAATGTAAACCGTTTCTGATTTAAATTAAGTACAACATATGCCTAGTGCAGTATTTACCAAAGATCATTGGGTTGTTTGAAGTTGACTGGAGGATCCACAGACTGGTCACTCTTCATAGACACACAACTGAGTTCTGGTGACTATGATCTATACATCTGGACTGAACTGAAACAAAATATTAAAATAAATTAGAAGACGGTACAATAAGTGACTGTGTAAAACCCAAAAGTCCTGCCTTTCAATTAATATAAATCCTATTATTCACTCAGAATAAGTTCAACATATGTCCAGAGGCAGCATTTACCAAAGATCATTGGGTCCCTTGAAGTTGACTGGAGGATCCACAGACTGATCACTCTTCATAGACACACAGCTGAGTTCTGGCGACTCTGATCTATCCATCTGGACTGAACTGAAACAAAACATAAGAAGAAATTAGAAGACTAAAACTGTTAATTGTCATTCAGTTAATAAATCATAACTGATTTTTGGTTAAAGTTGAATACATTACCAACACCCTATTTTTAAAACATTTATTTATTTAGTATATATTTATGCAACTAGGTGTATGTACAGAGCCATATGGACATGTTGGTGGAACAATTGTGACAATGAAAAATAATTCTGATGATTTCAAATTTATTTAAAACCATATTTTACATTCTCTCACAAGCAATTATATTACAAAAGATTCTTTGAAGAAAGCAGTCTTGTAAATGTAATCAGGAAATGAAATCATGTCTTATTTTTCCCACTAAATGTCATTCACGAGGATGTTTGCTTATATGATAATATGTTGTTATGGGAAATGAACCAATGTATGTCGTAATTATTAAAAATCATATCAATAAACTTTGTGATCCCTATTAGTTTTGTATTATGTAAAAGATAAATTATTATCAGCAGTTTGGGGGCTCCTGCACAAACACGTTGAGGCTCAATGACAAAATCAGCATCTGGCTCGTTTAAGCAAAAAACTATTAAATCGACTCTTTACATTCCAGAAAGGTTCAGAGAAAAGAAAAGTTAACTATAAATGTATTTAACTGGAAGGTAAAAAGATATTTTACCATATCTAAAATTCTTTCAGATTCTTACAGATAAATATATCTGAAACCATAATTTTCAAACAATGAAAACCTAAACGTATGTTGACGTCCATGTTTAATCGTATAGTACAGCAGAACACGCCAAAAAAAGAAAGCAATAACAATAAATACTGTATATTTAAATGATATAAACAAAACAGTCGACTTCTATGTCGTCGTGAGGAATTTATGTAACTTTAACACTTACCTGTGTCGAAATAAAACTATGAAATGGTCAACAAAACTGCATACTTGAAGAATTTCCTCCAAATTCCAGATGTCACTTTATACGTTTAAACCATATTAAAAGCGTCTAAACGCAGTTTTACTTGTAAAATTTACTTTCACTTCCGATATACGCGACTGAACAATGTGGCCGGATGTTATTTAAAATCACCCACAAATGAACGACGTGCCAACAACATTGTCTAAACAAGAGAGCTGTTTAATGCTTATGTAAAACATACATTTAAGGGATACATTGCACTTTCCTGCTAATGTTAAACATACATTTATCTTCCTGCAAAGAAACGGTCTTTTTCATTAATTACAATATTTAACAAAAAAAGTACAACTGAGCTTCTAACAAGTTTAATTTAATACGAGGACATGGCAACACTGTGATGACGTGTTTAGGTGTGCGGAAGGGAAACAAGTACGCGCCCACAACAGTGGTAAAATCTGCCCCAATTCTAATACGTCGGCTTTAAGTCTTTGTTAAAAGACTTAAAAGTTAGTATAATCAAAAACATCCAAATATAATGTGAGAAACACTTGCCAGTCCAGTGACGGTTGGCCGCGCAGACTCCTACAACCAAGTTTGCAAATAAGGTATAAGGATGGAAATCAAAAATGTACTACATGTATATACATAGGTATATCTGATAATACACAAACACCTTAGATCCTTCAACAGGGCAATGACCAAGTTTGGTCAAAATACAAAAAGTGATCTTTCTTTAATATTTGTTTTAACAGTCATGGTCTTTGAGCTGCATCATCATCATCATTATCACCACCTGGAGATGAATCTGTCATATTTACTCTGATTACATTTATAAAAAAAATCTAGCAATATGTATTCAAGATAAGAAAATACATGTTTACAATATGAAGATATTATAAAAATTTAATCTAATTTACTTTTGTTTTTAGATTTCCACATGGTCCCTAAAACGAGAGAAAATCATCTCTCCGCAAAGTATTTTGTTCTTGGTCAGATCCATACGTCTCAGGTGTGAGTTTGATTTCAGAGCTGAAGCCTAAGAAACACAACCTTTATTTAAGACATCACAATCACACAATCTGCAGAGAACTATAACACACTCTTCATAGGTGCAGATAGGGAGATTTTCTTTGCACATAAATGTTTTTTGTGTCATGTGTTCATAGCCATGCAAAAAACCTGACTAAATGTTCGTGATTTAAAAAACTTGTTTTAAATATAACATCTGTGTCAATAGTTATGTGCAGAAAAATACAAAATATTCCAATATATTGACCAAGATGACATCGAGGGATACCTCTATACCTTTGAGGTCATCCCCACCCGGGAAACCTGGGACAAGACAGAATGGGCTCAGATCCTGGCTCCCTTCCTTACGGGGGGCACAATGGGCCTATTACTCCCTCCAACCCCCAGTCAGTGAGGATTATAAGGCCCTAAAAAGGGGAAATCCTCGCCCCGAGTCGGACTGTCTCCAATCACCACGGCACAACAGTTCCACGAGTAGGTATACCACGACGCTGTATCCATTAGGGCCCAATCCGCACAGTTGACACATTTTGACGCACCTCTGGCTGCTGACTGGAGAGCCGACCGCCACTCAGGTGATGATAGACCGTCTGCTGCATCCTAGCTGGCCGAGAGAGGGAGAGGACCCTGACAATGTCGACCAACGACACCACGGAATCCCCGGCCCGTCATGATGGCCAACGAGAGCGAGAGAGAGGGTGAGTGTCAGTCGTCTTCCTCTAATCTCTTTGCTGATTTGTTCCGCCAGGGAACATCGGGGGGATCATTTGGAAGAGAGCAGAGAGAGGATGAGCGGCTGCGGAACTGCTGAGGCCCAAGTGAGGTTTGTGGAAAACAAAACTCCAGAGTTTGAACTTGCCAGGTCCGATCTAGCAAGGACACAAGTCTGTTCTTTGCGTTCTTGGAATTGTGAAATGGTCCACTTTTCGTAAAAGGGATACCATTCCTTTTATTGGACAATTCTCCCGCAAGGTTGTCTGGATAATGCTGGATTTGGATAATTTTATCTGGAAATTATCTATCTTTTATAAATGTCTTTTATAAAACTAAACACGCTTCGAAGATACGACGTATGCAATACTACTGAATAGGTCTTCAAGATTATTAAGACATATGCGTGTAATACCTGATCTTTAAGGGATAGTTCACCCAAAAATGAAAATTCTGTCATTAACTTAACCTCATGTAGATTCATAAGTGTAAAAATTACTTTGTTCCAATGAACACAGAGAAAAAAGATTCGAAGAATGATAGCAATATTCAGTTATGGGACAACACTGACAATAGTACTTGGGAAAATGTTATTATAGTCAAAGGTGCTCCAGAACGGTTTGTTTTCCTTAACTCTTGATATCGAATTTTGTGTTCAACAGAACAACAAAGAAACAATATTCTTCTACGTTAATGGATGATGTTCCAGAACTGAAAATTGCTCACACATTTCCAAATAACTTTCTTCGTATTCAACTGAACAAAGTCATTTATACAGGTTTGAAACAACCTGAAGGGTGAGTAAACGATGAGAGAATTTTCATTTTTGGGTGAAGTATCCCTTTAACAACTATATGAACGAATAGCCATATATATATATAAATTGGACTGTTGTTTAAATTTTTGGCTTTTTCTTTATCATTCTATTTTCATACTCAAATTACACTGAGAAGAAAAAAAATATACATTTTAAATATAAATCTAGAAATGTGACGTACATTGATTAACCTCACATTTGGTTGCTCATTTGAAGTAATTTTGAATTAAACATTTCTGTGTAAAGAAGCACACACAAAAAAATGGAACCGAATTCGATGCGATCGGTTTTCCGTTTTTTTGTCTGAACATCCTGATGATGCAACCAGATAAGCAATAAAAAGTGGGCCAGTAGAAGAGGTTTAACTTATTTTTATCTTATTTTAAAAGCCAGCCTGTAGAACTCTGTAAAACCCATCAAGCAGTTTAATTAGATTTTAAAAAATAATAAAGCTGGAATAACATTAGGATTAGTGTGACCTGAGAGGCAATTTAATAAGAAGTACCAACTACGCCACCTCGGGACTTTCACCCCAAGATATTAAAACACCACGAACTTTAGGCACGCAAGTGCACAGTGACCCATAAGTTGAGACACAGGTATAAGTCAAACAATTACGAATTTATTAAAGCTCTAGGAGGTAAAATCCCATAAAATATTCTATATAACTTTAACGGTCAGAATAACATATTTAGAAAGCACAAATGGACACTCAACCAAACATGGTAATGACACACTCAAATGAGTTGTAGCATAATCAGTACATTCAAAATAGCAGTAAGTAAGTATTTGTAAGCACTGACAGTACATTTACATCTCAATTACACAATATATCAATATACAAGCAGGGCAGCAAGTAAATTGTCAGTTCTCTCATGGAGGAAATGTAGAAGGCTGAGGACAACCTCCAAAGAAGATTATTTGAAAAGGGAAGTCAAAACCACCAGCTCAAAAGCAGCCAACTCTAACCAAACCAAATACAGCACTCACAGGTGATCGTCACAGCAAACCAAATCACGCCCAAAGAGTGAAGAATAGGGCAATGCCATGTGATCAACTCCTCAAATAGTCCACAGCATAAAGTATATTATCTGCTACAAACCGGAAAGACCACTGTGGAGGTTATAACAAAGGGCTGTGTCTCTCCTACTGCATTCAGCCTCCATACGGAGATAGCCGTTTCATATAAACATCTCACTCTGCACTCCCCCTGGGTAGTTGGAAACACGACAGTAAAGACCCACACTACACAATTCCCACGGGTACCAGCATTCCCGACCCAGAATAGGGTCATGCCTCTAAACTGGAGCATGTGTTGTTCTCTTAAGGCCACTCTAATCCCAATCATAGGCCACCAGCCGGTCACTCCCAGGCCTAACCTGGAACAGACAGTTCACAGCACCTAGTGGGGCCTACCGGTAATGCATATCCCACTACAACCAGGAAGCAACAATAAACACCTCATTGACTTAGACTTCAGTTTAAGAGACTGATATCAGACTCTTTCAAGTCCCTCACGATTCAAGTTTTTGTGTGTAATTTAAATTATGATCTAAAGAGCTACACAAATGAAATACATTGTCAACGTTTTTATGTACGTAAGATCAATGTTCCTCTTTGTTTGTAGACATTCTGTTTCTTTGGTCAAATCCCAGAGACAGACAAATTGGAATAACTGCTATTAATCATATACAACAATAAATACAAATAAAAAATAAATGTTGAGATTTGTACATGTCGTACATCTGTCAGCTGTGACATTACTGTTGTGACTCAGTCATCATCAGAATAGAAAATCCTCTTCATATTCAGTATCACTATCAATATCAAAATTATAATATTCATCGTATTCATCATCACTTAAATCATAATCAATAGGTTCGTAGTCAGAATCACTCCAGTCATCATCAGCATCATCATGATTCCGGGTGCTAAAATAAAACACACAGATCACATTTGCCAAGAATCACAAAAACACAAAATATGGTAAGGTTCCAACTACATTAGTAATAAATAGTGTTGACACTGATTATGTTTTAATCCAAGTTAACATGTAGCATTTAACACAATTCCATGAAATATGATACATAACTTATGTTTTTGTTTTGCTGGTGGTTTTTTTTTTATGGTGAGGTTGTGGGTGAATATTTTTTTTTACTCGTTGATCCAGTGACTATTGAGAGGCGAAGTTTGCAGTTTTTCCAGTATTCACCATCATTTTTTTCAAAAATAAACATGTATCATAAAAATGTACCTCTGTTTACTCTGACTTCACTTAACTTGAAACTTATCAGGACTCGACTTGACTTGCTTAGGGTGAACCCTTGGCTTGACTTGACTTGCTTGATTTGTCTAAACTGTGACTTGATGGTTGAGACTTGCTTGGACTTGACCATATGTGACTTGTCCCCACCTCTGTTTTTTAGTGATGTGGTATCGCAAAATGTGCTTAATAGGTGAATGGAAACAAAATGTATTGCCTCAGAAAGTTAAGTAAGAGCCAGGGTGCTGGTTAAATATATTATTCATCACATACACTATTGATGACTTTGACAAAATCTTCATGGTGTCATGGTGAAGTATTGTGCATTCTATTGTGAGAGAATCCGCATACAGTTATGACATCTCAAACTGTTCTTGATATTGTGTTGACATGATGCAAATTAAATGAAATTCTCTCACCTCTGGTGATGTTTAAATGCACTTTAGTGATGATGAGAGATCCACACCAGTATATCCCAGAATGCTCTTCTCTCAGATGAATGATGTTTACAGTAAAGACTCCAGTAGATGTTTCATCACTTAAAGAGAATCCATCATCTCTGATTGACTGTTATGAAACTCCATCATTGACACACATTGAGACTGTATGTGCTTTACAGAAGACTTTCTGATATTCAGCGTGATGTTTGCACTTCATTGACATGTTGTCTCCTTCACGCTTATTCAAGAGAAGTTCTTTAAAGAAGAAATAATAAAGATTCACATTCAAACAAAGTCAGTTTTTATATTCATTATTAGTGAAAATGTATCTCATCCTGTTTGATGATAATAATGAGATGAGTGTAAAGATTAACTCAACTCAACTCAACTCAACTTTATTTATATAGCGCTTTTTACAATTTTCATTGTTACAAAGCAGCTGTACATGAGACACATTTAATACAAGTATGAATTCTAAAGCAGCCCCCCCGGCCAGGCAGATAGTGCAAAACAATATGCAAACGGTGGTGAGGAACCCAAAACTCCCATCGAGAGAAAAAAAACCTCAGGGGAACCCAGGCCCAACCAGGGGATTCCAGTTCCCCTCTGGCAAAAGCTGCTGCCTCTGCACAAGCTCAACAGTGCTTGCACAACAAGGCTTAGTAAAAATATACAAATTAAGGATTAAAGATTATCATTAACAATCTAATAGCATTTGAAATGTTGTAGGAAAAACAAAGTTGTCGCGTCCTTTATCCAGCTCTATCCTCTTAGCACTTGTCAGGTCACCGCTTTCCATTCTCAGCTCTGCCATCAGGTCTGGGCATGAACTGCATCCTGCGGTAACCTTGGAACAAAGAGACAAGACTGGCTGAGAGTAGAGTACTGTTCTGCACTCTTTGATGCAACAAGTGCATCATTTGTTGTTGGATGTGTTCCTGGTTCCGGTTGATCTAGATAATGCAGCCTAAATCCTCTGAGGATTAATATTATGGAGGTGTAGTGTATGCAAGATTAAAAAGATGAGTCTTTAGTCTAGATTTAAACTGACAGAGTGTGTCTGCCTCCCGGACCGTGCAGGGAAGAATATTCCAAAGTTTAGGAGCTAGATAAGAAAACGATCTACCACCTGCACTTGATTTTGAAATTCTAGGTATTACCAACTGACAGGACCCCTTAGAGCGTAATGTACGTGGAGGTCTGTAATACAATAGAAGTTCATTCAAATACTGCGGCGCTAGACCATGTAGGGCTTTATAGGTAATAAGCAAGATCTTAAAGTTAATGCGATGCTTTATAGGTAACCAGTGCAAGGTTGACAGAACCGGGGTTATATGCTCATACTTTTTTGTACGTGTAAGAACTCGAGCTGCTGCGTTTTGAACCAGTTGCAGTTTTTGTAATAGGCCCGCAGGGCAACCACCTAGAAGTGCATTACAGTAATCTAGTCTTGATGTCATGAATGCATGAATTAATTTCTCTGCATCTGAAAGTGACAGTATATGACGTAATTTAGATATATTCTTAAGATGGAAAAATGCAATTTTACAGGTGTTTGCGACATGGCTTTCAAATGAGAGAGTACTGTCGAATACAACGCCAAGATTCTTAGCTGATGACGAGGATTTTATGGAGCATCCGTCAATCGTTAAGCAGTATTCTTGGTTGTTACGCATAGCAGTTTTCGGTCCAGTAAGTAACACTTCTGTTTTGTCCGAGTTTAGTAGTAAAAAATTGTTACTCATCCACATTTTTAAGTCAACTATGCAATCCTTTATTCGATGAAACTGCTGGGTTTCATGAGGCATCGAGGAAATATAAAGTTGAGTATCATCCGCATAACAGTGAAAGCTAATTCCGTGTCGCTTTATTATATCTCCTAGAGGTAGCATGTATAATGCGAAGAGCAGGGGTCCCAAGACTGAGCCCTGTGGTACACCGTACTGGACTTGTGATTTGCGGGACACCTCATTGTTTATTGCTACAAATTGAAAACGGTCGGACAAATAAGACTTAAACCATTTCAATGCTATTCCGTTAATGCCAACGTAATTTTCGAGTCTATGTAGAAGTATGCTGTGGTCAATGGTGTCAAATGCAGCACTGAGGTCTAGCAGCACCAATAACGAAATACAGCCACGGTCAGACGCTAAAAGCAGATCATTTGTAACTCTGATCAAAGCAGTCTCTGTACTGTGACATGCTCGAAATCCAGACTGGAATTCATCATTAATGTCATTCCTTTGGAGGAAGGAGCATAATTGAGTTGAAACTACTTTTTCCAGAACTTTAGATATAAAAGGTAAATTCGATATAGGCCTGTAATTCCCTAGTTCTTTAGGGTCGAGTTTGGTTTTTTTTAAAAGAGGCCTTATAACAGCCACCTTAAATGCTTTAGGCACATGTCCTAATGTCAGAGATGAGTTAATAATACTAAGAAGAGGATCTATAATTTCTGGGAGCATTTCTTTCAGTAGTTTTGTAGGTATAGGGTCTAGCATGCATGTTGTTGATTTAGATGATCTAATGATTTTAGAGAGTTCATCGTGATCTACTGTAGAAAATAATTGCAATTTCTCCTTAGGGGTGCTGTAGTTAGTTTGTTCAGCGGATTTCACTACAGGTTGCATTGTTATAATTTTTTCTCTTATATCTTGGATTTTACTCGTGAAGTAGTTCATAAATTCATCACTGTTATGCTGATAATCAGAATCTGACGTCGATGACAACTTATTTTTTGTTAATTTAGCCATGGTGTTAAATAAGAACCTAGGGTTGTGATGGTTTTCCTCTATTAGTGTTGAAAAGTAGGCGGATCTAGACGTTTTTAATGCATTCCTGTAATTTCGAGTACTATCCTTCCATGCTATACGAAATACCTCTAAATTCGTTTTCTTAAAGTTGCGCTCCATTTTACGGGATGCCTTTTTTAGAGTCTGAGTGTGTTCATTATACCACGGTGTTGGGCTGCTATTTTTAATTTTCTTTAAACGCAGAGGAGCAACTATGTCTAATATTTCCGAGAAAGTAGAGTTAAAATTTCCAATAGTAGTGTCAAAATCGTCAACGTTATTACTCATGCTAGATATTTTAGACAATTCAGGCAGATTATCGAGAAACGCATCTTTGGTAGTTGAAGTGATCGTTCTACCATATTTGTAACAAGGAGTTTGATTTGCAGCCGTAGGCCATTGAAGCAAACATAATATCAGATGATGATCCGAAATATCTTCACTCTGCTGAACGATTTTAACATCGTCCACATTTATACCATAAGAAAGTATTAAATCTAAAGTATGATTACGAAGGTGAGTGGGTCCTGACACATGTTGACTAACGCCCATGGAGTTAAGAGTGTCTTTGAAAGCCAGTCCCAAGGCATCTGTATCATTGTCTACATGGATATTAAAGTCACCGACGACAAGGACTCTATCTGCGGCCAGTACTAGTTCTGATAAGAACCCACCAAAATCTTTAATAAAATCTGTGTGGTGCCCTGGAGGCCTATATAAAATAGCTAGAATAAATTTTAAAAATGTTTTGTCCTTAGTATTAGGTGTCGATACGTGAAGTACCATGACTTCAAAAGAATTGTATTTAAAACTAGACTTCTGAGAGGTAATAAAAGAATTCTTGTAAAGTGCAGCGACACCTCCCCCTCTACCTTTTAGACGAGGCTCGTGTTTATAGTAATAATCATGGGGAACGGATTCATTTAGAGTAATAAAATCATCTGGCTTTAGCCATGTTTCTGTCAAACAAAGCATGTCTATTTTATGATCGGTTATCAAATCGTTAACAAAAAGTGCTTTATTTGAGAGAGATCTAATATTAAGCAATCCGAGTCGTAACAGCTGATTATCTGTATTTTGTTCATGTTTGATTTGTTTAACGTTTATTAAATTACTTTCAAGAGGTTTACGCAATATCTTATGTTTGCTAATCCGGGGGACAGACACAGTCTCTATTTTATGTTGTTTGTAAGATTAATCACGTCTGTTTCTAATGTCACTGCACAGCAGTATTTCCCAGCATCCTCTGCTGTCAGTCTAGTGATGTTCACACTAAACACACTTGCTGAGTATTTTCAGCTGAGTTGGAGCTCTTCGACAGATACTTAGTCTTTGATGTATAGATGGGATCACGAGGACAGATGATCTGAGCAGATCCTCCGTCATCTCCAAACATTGGAGGCACTTCATAAACACAAACATCATGCATTTGTGACAAATGATAGAATATCTCAATGAAACAATGAGATGCTTCACCAGATCTTATTGAGAGTTTCTTCTCCTCACTCATAATGTGAAGATGAACAGCACTAAGAATATAGTAACTGTAAGAGGTTTTGTTAAGATAAACTCCTCATAAATAAACTCCTGTATCTTCAGATCTCAAATCCGTCATTCTCACACTCAATAGTTTATTTTGTGTGTCATCATGAATGTTAATTTTTCCCTTCTTTTTCTTTACATTCATAGGGGAAAACAACATTTCAATCATTTCATTTCCATTTTTAATAAGACCTTCTGATTGTTGCCGTTGATCCAGTGACTATTGACAGGTGAAGTTTGCAGTTTGTCCAGTATTCACCATCACTCACTGTGACGCCCCACAACATGAATCTGTCAGTCACATATGAAGACATTTCACAATCATCAGTAGTTTTGACATGATCAGCAGGTTCTTCACTCATCTTTATATTAACTCACCTTTCGTTAACTTCGGACTCGGATATCAATAGACCATTTACCATCAACTCCAATCCGGTATGTTCCAGAATCCTGTGTGTTCACATCTCTGATGAAGATCTTGAAACGTCCATTTTCATTGCAAAACATAAAGTGAATCTGTTCGCTTCAATCCATTTATATATTTTTATATTTTCCATTAGGACATTCCACTCATCTTTGTGCTTCTTATCTAAATATTGTTTATAGCCAGTGTGCCAAGGTTTCAGTGAATAGATAAAAATAGATAAAACATAATGACACAATCCACTGCTTCACAATTAGAAGTTAAGATGACATGAAGACTTTAAATGATTGATCTCAATATCATATATAATCTCAATATAATATATTTTTCTTATTAGAAAGTTCCAGCAGGTGAACATGAGCTCATTGTGTTGATGAGGATCATTATAGTGTGAAATGATCACGTGACACACTGTCAGAAGTTTGTATAATGACTCATAATAACCAGCAGGGGGAGTGAAATACACACACATGATGTTGATTTGAGTTGAAGTTTGTCATGATTTCTCTCAGTGTTTGAGTTCATGTACAGATGTAGTATATAAAATGCTCTTGGTATGTTTATCTGTAATTAAATTAAATACTGATGGTCTTTAAAAGCACGTCTACCACATGGAAAAAAATAGACTATAACCCTATATCAAAACTTTAATATCTAACAGTTACAGACTATTTAAAATGGCACGAGCGCCAACACACCATCTGGACAAAAACTGTGTATTTTGTATTTTCTCTTTTATGATACTAAATGTTTCGTGGGTCACTGCTATGCTGAGGAGTGAGTCTGTGTTTAAGTCAAGGTCAGGAAACGAGGAACTGATGTCATGCGGCATGTTGCTTAAACATCAAAGCACAAAACTCATCCATGACTTCCAGCATGCATTGCGTCTGTAAGCTTTTCGTTCGTTGGTAATTTTTCCATAAAACTACGGAATTTGTGCTGTTTTCTTTTCTGATATCAGCCATTTTGTGGGTCACCACTATTCTAGAGAGTGGAGTCTGTGTTTGACTCGAGGTCAGGCAATGAGGAGTTGATGTCATGCTTCATGTTGCAAGTCACTATGATGTTTTTAATAATGAATTGCTAAGAAATAAAATAAGTAAATGTAATGTTTTCACTTATGCATTGGGACCAAGTTTTCATTTTATACAAAGAAATGCTGTTAATATAAAAGACTCAAATGTGTTAACTTCATACACAGCTTGAAGTTTTGTGCCCTGAAGTTTGAAACTGCATAGCTATTTAGGGTCTCTTCCAGTTGTTTTTCCATAGCTGCCGGTATTTCGCCGTAAAAATTATGGAACATTTTTCACAGTGTGTGTGTGTGTGTGTGTGACCATTGAATCGTATGAATTTTAACTCATACTGGAATTTATTTCCACACTTGAATGGGAAAATAATTGACATTCTACACATGTGGTACTCTTAGCTTTTTTACCCATTTAACATTAAAATTAGAGATGCACTGAAATATCGGCCAATAATCGTATCGGTCAATAAAAGCAATTTTTCACCAACCAATAGTCATGGCCAATAATATCATGTCAATCAAAAGAGAACAGAAAAATGCAATGAATTTATGCTCTGTGTATAGAAAATGTAAAGAAACATCATTAGTTTAATAATTCAATATTTATCAAAACTGTTCAGAAAATAAGTGAAGTTGTATCTTATAAGTAAAATAAGAACAATATGATAAATATCTCTATTGCTACATCACAGAACATGACACTTCTGAACCCAGGACAGAAACACTGGTTTTTGGACCAATTGAGATTCCAGTTCCGAGGAATTTGGCCTCCACTCCACCCAAACCAATAGATGCACCTGTGTCGACTCCTAGCCCCAGCTTCACACCAACTGGACCGGCTCTGGCAGATACACTGGTGATTTCAGCTCGAGCCATCGCACTGACTCCAACCGAACCTAGGCTTGCTATAGCTGAGACTGAGGCGTTTGGACCGTTAGCTTCTGCATCAAATACACTGAATTCAGCACGAGCACGACCCACTCCTGCTTCTGCATAAACTCCAGCTTTGGAAAGTCTCTGCCCTGATTTGTTTTCAAAACCTTTTGTTGTAAATGTTCCACATCGAGCAAATGTGGATTCTGCACTGGCATGTCCTGCTCTGTCATATGTGTCGATGATGTTAAAGATGTCTATGATGTCGACATGAGCGGAAGCGACCTGTACAGTTGGTTTTTTTGTAACAGATTTTTTGGGTTTCCAAGTCTTACTCTTGAGTAATTTTTTATTGATATCAGTTGAAACCTCAAATTTTATTTTGGGTCCTTTTTTTCGTAGAGTTCTGGTGTAAAGTATGTCACAATCTTCATCTGCAGAGAACAGAAATGAGCTTTAGTGCAGTGCAGAAACAATAAAAACAACAAGATTAAAATGACATGATGTTGTCGTAACTTCAATTTAGCTCTGAAAGTTGATTAATCAAACTACGACTAGTCAAAAAAATATTATACAGATCAAAGGTTTAGTTCACTAGTTCTTGCAATATAAGTTCTTAAGTTACTAATTTACCTTAAAAAAGTAAGGGATCACCCCCTAAGAAATGTTTTGTTTGGAGAACGTTCTCAGAACATCCCTGTGGGTGTTGAATACATTCCCAGAAAGTTCTGATATGGTCATGATGTGGAGTTTTTTAAAGTGTGTGGGGACGTTATTTGGTGAACCTTCACAAATTTTGAATTACAACGAACCACCATTGCTGTGAACAGTGATTGCTTTAGTTGGATTCTTGACTCTGAATTTTCATTGTTTTAGTGCAATTCTCTCTGTAAATGCGTGCAATGTGTTCCTATAAGAACACATGTGTATTATCAAAATAAAAAAAAATGAAAATGTTTTACATGGCTACACTTGCTTTTATGCTATGTGCAAAAACAAGTTAAAATGTTCTAATTATAATGAGATTCATGATTAATGCAAATTGTCTTTTTTTTAAATAGAAAGTACTGCAACAAAAAAAAACCATTCACACACTCAACAGTTATCACACAAAATCCGACAATAGTGACAATCAACAAAAGCTTCATGCTGCAATACATGCTGGGTAACATCATAGACCAAAACTATGAGAAAATTTGAGTGATGATCTTTAAGCTTGTCAGTTTTATTTTTGTTTATTGTGTTGTTCTTTTTTGAAGTAACTTTCCATAAGTCATGAAATCAAGAATCTCAAAAATAATTAAAGTCATCTCTTTATATATTAAATGACACATTGTGAAAAAGCAAACATCTCTTTCTTTGCCAATGCACATTTGTTCTTACTGAAACGTCACGTCATGCATCAAAAAAGTAGAATTGACATAATGAAAGTCTGTAATAAACAGAAACATTTTATATTCATGATTTTGTTATACTTTTAAATAACAAAACAGAAACAATACTATCCAACAGTAAAAAATCATTAACAAGACAGATATTAGCTCTTTCCATCTCTGACTTTAGGAGAAGTATCTCCGTCTGCAATTTTTTTCAGCTTCAGTTGGATAAGCAAGATTTGTTCTTTACCCAGTTCAAATTTTACCCTATCAGTTTCCCATTTCAAAGCAACTAATAGCTGTCACCATCCTGGTTTATAGCTGAGGAACGTTATATGATGTATACAGGGGTGAGCATGTATTTCAAGTTCAAAATACTTAAAAATGCACTTACCATTGTTGTCATGTTCAGGGAAGTTCAACTGTCTGTTTTCAGTCATTATTGGAGAAAAAAACTTCTAAATTCTCAGCAGAGTATTAAGTTAAGTGATGTCTTGGTCTTCTAGCTTATGTTAAGCACTTAAATTTTTTGTATTAGGTGTCTGGAGTTCCTCCTTCTGGTCAAGACAAACCCCACAGTCATGTTGGGAAGTGGAAGTGGGTGGTAGAAGAAAAATCGTGAAGTGAGCAACTTCATTTTTGTAACATTTTAAAAATTAAAATATTTATATAAATTACATTTTATAAAAAAAAATTTTTTTAGTGGAAACCATACATGAACAAATATTTTATAGGAGTTTTAAATATATTTCGATGTATACATTTTCTGTACAGGATATTAATAGTTCTGATCAGTTGTTTCTGATAGTCGAGGAATTTATAATTGATCCTGTCAATGTTATGGCTTTCAAATGTAAGAATTGTGACAAGACAAATGCATCATTTTGTACTGGCAGACTTGGACATCGACATTCATAACACCAACATCTTTAATGGTGACAATCATCAAACTAATACAGATCAACTGCAATGCATGGAGGATTTATCTACTTTTTGGGAAACCTTGTTGAAAGACGTCTATGAGAGCTATTTCCCTTATTTGTGTATTTTTTGCAGACTTGTTGTTTCAGAGGAGCTTTACAAAGAATAGAGCCTTATTTACCCTCCAGCTATATGCTCACCATACACTGTAAAAAATGCCTGTGAAATTAACAGTGAAATTCCTGTTAAAAAAACCTGTTTTCAGAAAGCGTATTGTAAAAATACGGAAAACACTGTCAAATTTTCTGGGAAATGAAAAGTGAAATTCCATAGTTTTTACAAGTTTTTTTTCAACTCCACAAACACTATTATCACCTTCACTGACGGACACCACTGTCACTTTATTTCTGTTGCATGTCTACAAAAGTTCTTATTGAGAATTAACACAAGTTAACATGTTCATAGTTTTTGTTGAGTCACCATCATGTTGATAGTTTGCTGGCAACCAGCAGGTATTTTTCTGTAAAAACAACAGAACATTTTACACAGTGATGTGATGAGATTTGCTGAGACTTGATCACGTATGTATCATGAAACTGAAAACAGTCTGTTACAAGAATAGGTGTCCTAAACAGGAAAAGAAACAATACACCCGAAGATTCTCTGTTCGTCTCAGTTCCCGCAATTGTAAAAACACAGCACTGTGCATGGTGTTAATAGAACAAGCAAGATCACTCTAATAATATCTAATTAATGAATAAATAAATATGCAGTCTCCGAGTCAGCAAGCCAACACTGCCCTGCTGTGGCCAGGAACCCAAACTCCAATGATTGCTTAATGGAGAAACAAACTCGGGAGAAACCAGGAAACCCTCAGAAACCCTCTGACGTGTCATAGCTGCACTCAGTGACCCCGACCAAAAGCCACCGAGCAAATATCCACGAGGAAGAGGGAGAGCCCACCATCCGCAACCCAGAAAGTCCCACTCGCCGAAAACTGTGCAGGTTCAACCCGGTCCCTCTCCACGATCTACAGCAGAGAACAGAGGAACAAACAGGGAAAATAATAATGGCATGTTGTAACTTTATTCCCTTTTGTGCGACATTGACCACAAAACAATACCCACACAGCCCCAGCAAATTAATCCCCCTAAGCACAACCAACAAGCCCCCCCACTCACCACAAACAAACACTCACCCAGGAACCTCCAATCAGGGCCACTGAATGCAGCTATAACTCCAAACTGCTGACATGTGATGTAAGTTTAGCATTAAATCCCAAGTATTGTAATTTCAGCATTAATGTGACAAGTAGTCCGTCTTTGCTCTTGGTTGGGGATGTAGTGGTCTAAGTTGGGATGGTCCGATGGTCGTATTTCTCTTGGGTGCACAGCAAAAACTCCAGTGTTAAATGAACACTGTTAGTATTTATATAATTCTCACTCAGAGTGTTAAAAAGTATCACTGAAGCAGAGGTAAAGTTAATGAGATAATAAAGATGATTACTGAAGTGATGATTGATCATTAATGATGAACACCTGCTGAGAACAAAGACAATCACTAAATATAGCAAAAATAACAAGTCACCATAATAGTGTTTAGTGTTTCCTTTAGTTATTCTCTTATCATTGTTTATTTTTGGATAGCTGTAACAGTGTGATAATAATGCACATTTATAAAATGAAAACAAAGTTAAATATTCTTGTTAACTTATTTATGGCATTTGATACAGTTGTGACTTTAAGATGAATGTACATGCGTTTTATAATTTTAAGATTTAATTTTGAGTCCCTTGCCTTGATACAGCATTTTTTCATTTTTTAATGAAAGTATAATCTTAATAGATAATTAAAAGAAAAAGCCAAAGTTTGAATCCATTAAACATAAAGAATCAGTGTATGAATCTCAACAATGGTTATAAAAGTTGCATATTTTATTTTAGCTGCAATGCATGCTGGGAGTCATGTATGACTTTTTATTGTAAAAATAAATTTTGTCACCATTGTTTAGATTCAAAAGGTTAATTCGTGACATCTTTAAGTAGTGCATTTCTTCAATGTGTACACATTTGACACTTTTATTTTTATCAAAAGAATTATGAAATAGTAACTTTGAGTAAATTCTGTACACGCAAGTGCTCATGTTTAGCCCATGTTGGACTGTTAAAAACAAATTTAAACAGATTTTAATTTTAAGACCCAAAATAAAGGAAACACTAAACACTATTATGGTGACTTGTTATTTTCCACGTTTTCTTCAGCGATTGTCTTTGTTCTCAGCAGGTGTTCATCATTAATGATCAATCATTACTTCAGTAATCATCTTAATTATCTCATTAACTTTAACTCTGATTCAGTGTTACTTTTTAACACTCTGAGTGAGAATTGTATAAACACTAACACTGTTCATTTAACACTGGAGGTTTTGCTGCGCACCCAAGGGAAATACGACCATCGGACCATCGCAACTTAGACAACTACATCCCCAACCAAGAGCAAAGATGGACTACTTGTCACATTAATGCTGAAATTACAATACTTGGTATTTAATGCTAAACTTACATCACATGTCAGCAGTTTGAAGTTATAGCTGCATTCAGTGGCCCTGATTGGAGGTTCCTGGGTGGATGTTTGTGGGGAGTGGGGGGGGGGGGGGCTTGTTGGTTGTGGGGATCCATTTGCTGGGGCTGTGTGGGTCCGGTTTGGCCTTGTTTTGTGGTCGATGTCGGACAACAGGGAATAAAGTTACAACATGCCATTACTATATTCCCTCGTTGTTCCTTTGTTCTCTGGTGTAGATCGTGGAGTGGGACTGGGTTTGAACCTGCACAGTTTTCGGCGAGTGGGACTTTCTGGGTTGCGGAAGGTGGGCTCTCCCTCTTCCTCGTGGATATTTGCTCGGTGGCTTTTGGTCGGGGTCACTGAGTGCAGCTATGACACGTCAGAGGGGATCTGGCCCTACCGGCTGAGCCTGGTTTCTCCCGAGGTTTTTTTCTCCATTTATCAGTCATTGGAGTTTGGGTTCCTGGCCACAGCAGGGCAGTGTTGGCTTTTTTACCGGGAGACTGCATATTTATTTATTAGATATTATTTATTAGAATGATCTTGCTTGTTCTATAAACACATGCACTGTGCTGTGTTTTACCTTTTCTGTTTTTCCTGTTTGCCCCTGTAAAGCTGCTTTAGAACAAAGCACATTGTGAAAAGCGCTTTGTAAATATACTTGAATTGAAAACTTGAATCACTTCATCTGGACTAACCCATGAGGGATCTAACGTACATGGCTCTACTGGAAGAGATGAAGGGGCTTTTCCTCTTTATCTCATAGTACAATTGCGGGAACTGAGACAAACAGAGAATCTTGGGTGTATTGTTTCTTTTCCTGTAAAGCAAAGCAATTCTTGTAACAGACTGATTTCAGTTTCATGATACCCAGCTAGCAAAAAGTGTGATCAATAGACCACTCCAGTCCACGTGCATTCCCACCCTGAATGTTTTGGATGTCTCTCTAAATAACACATGAACAAGTTAATGAGTTAAATCAGGTTGAGTTAAGGCATTAACTGTCACTTCATTATCTCATTAATGATGAAATAACAACAACAATCTGTGAAATAAACCAGAAATAATAAGAAGTCACCATAATAGTGTTTAGTGTTTCCTTCAGTGGGGGTCTCAACCTTGATTCGTCAGGGAAAGTTTGTTGATAGATGTAATAGTGTGTTTCTGAAGCACATTCAAAACATCTTGACAAAAAGTGAAATGGATTGTTTCCCTTTCAGGTGGTAATCGCAATAGAGAACTTGATAGTTAAATGTAGATGTGTTATGTTATGATTTGACTCAGTGAGGTGAAGGAATATATTTTTACTATTACTATAGTAAAATTATCACCTGAACAATTTAGACATCAAGAATCAGCTCATGAAACTCAACAAAAGAAAGCTTCATGCATCTATGCATTGTGGGTAACAGCCTAGAACAGAACTCCTCCATGACTCCCAGCATGCATTACTGCATGAAGAAAAGATGCAACTCAACTTTGTCACCATTGTTGAGATTCATAAGCTTATTCTTGATCTCTAAATTGTTCAGGTGATATTTCTACTATGGAGGAGTTCTGTTCTAGGCTGTTACCCACAATGCATAGACGCATAAAGCTTTATTTTGTTGAGTGTCACCACTGTTGAGTTTCATGAGCTGATTCTTGATGTCTAAATTGTTCAGGTGATATTTCTACTATTGTAATCGTCAAAAATAATTTCCGCACAAAATTTTTCACCTAATTGAGTCATACAATAACAAAACACATCTAGATTTAACTATCAAGTCCTCTATTGCAATTACTTCCTGAAAGAGAAATAATCCATATCACCTTTGGTCAAGGTGTTTCGAGTGTGCTTCAGAAACACACCATTACAACTGTCAACAAAATTTCCGTAATGAATCAAGGGTGAGTAAATGCTGTTCTTCCTTCATTCCCACATCTGAGTCCTTATTCCATGAAAATCCGTGACACAATCACTGTTATAATATTTTGAATATAATACCAGTTTTACAATTTCATGTTGTTGGAAGGTCTGATAAACAGTATGTATTCAATATATTTTATAAGGTCTATAATTCAGGTTTAAAATAAACAAGAAATTTATAATTTGCTAATTATGCACATTGTTATTGCACTCATCTGATCTGTATATCCTTACCTTTTAGTTTTTCCAACTGTTGACAAACTTGTTTTTTTTGTCATCGATTCGTCATCAGATTGTAGACTATACTGTTAAATATATGGTTTATGGTGTGGTCAGAACGCTTCCTGTCTCATCCAGTCCTCTTTTCTGCTAACTTGTCTGTGTCATGAATAAAGGAAGGTAAAGTTAAGGAAAAGGCATTACAGTTGATAATATGGCGTTAAAAAGGAAAAAATGAAATAGTTGAGAAAATCAGGAAGAGTCACTGCCACAATCTGACTCCTAAATCTCTTAATGGGGTAAAGCTGTGCAAAGGCCAATCTAGCGACGGTGCTCTTGGTTATAAATGTTATGCCCAACACCCAAAGCACCTTAGTAAGTAGAGTTCAACTTCTGGACTAGACCCTTGGACAGCGAAAACATTTACAGAAATGCTAGGCTTAGTATTATTGATTTAAATGTTGAAAGCGTATCCAAACCATTCTCTTTTGTTTTGGTGATAGGCCCTACTTTCATAGCATTGTTTTTACAAAGTTGAGTGTAAAAGAATAGTGTGTAAAACGCGTCAAACTAGGTCTACGTCACAATTACAACTGGCATCTTACGTCTCTTATTTATCCGGTGATTTCAGATATGTTGCTGTACATGCGAGGGTTCTTATATTTTAACACTCATTTGCGTTGAAATAAAACTATAAACAGGTCATGGAAATCTTCATGACTTCAGAAATTAACCCAAATAATTAAGGTCTACCAAAACATGTTGTGTAGTTTGCCTCATCAAACAACAATAGTAATAATTTACAGGTACACGTTTTTAAATACATAAGTAATGTTTATTTATTAAACTGTGCATACATTTTTTTTTCAATGTCAACTATGTTACAATAATGTACAATACTATCATTTTTACATTTTTTAATCGAAGCATTGCTGACCGAATTCTGTCTGTCACTGGACATAATCAACAAAGACCTATTTTAGTTATTACTCAATTTTAAAACCAAGGACCATATTCTGGAATAGGCCTACGCATTATGCACTGAGAAAAAAATAACAGGCATACTACATGTCTCTACATTCAAATCAATTTGCTACATATGAAGCATGCCACAATGCATTTAATGAAAAAAATCAAGCTGTAATTGTCTCTTGGAAAATTCAGAAAGAGTGAAGGATGTCTCCCTCTGCTGGCAGAAACGCAAAACAACTAGACGTCTTCGAGTAGTCGAACACACCTTATAACTTTAGTATGTGTTTTGACGGCGCTATCTCTGTCATAAAATCAATTAAAAGCTGTTTTTAAAATAAGAGTTAATTGTCTGCTCTGTTAATATTTAATATATTGCAATATAAAGTGCCTAACTAAATCATTTTATTTAGTTTAATTTAAATGTCATTGTTTTCAAAGCTGTACATGTCAGACTATAAAAAAGAACAGTTTTTAAACGTATCTAAATATGCTTGTTATTTTATGGATTTAAATTTTTCCTAACCATAACTATAGTCATTTTCACATTGGCACGTGTGCTCTAGCACTGACGTCAATAAAGGATTACTGTACTGTACCAGCCGCACCACACGACACACATAAGAGAGAATATGATTGGCTACGAGCGGGTTGGAGGCGGGTTAAGTCTCCGTTTCCAGTCCTTTGATTGGTCAGAGGGGTGCTGTGAGGAGTCTAATCGTTAAACTTTTCAGAGACAGCCAGTCTGTGTTCTACGCCGTTCTGCTGCTTCATCGAAAGCTTTTCACAACATTCAACATGCAAACGACACCAACGCACTAGTTTGCAAGGAAACGGTGAGTGGATTCTGCACGTGAGTGTTTCTATCGATTTTTTTACGCTGTTGTTTTAACTGGAGGACAGAGAAGTAGATCCTTACGTCCACCAAGAAATAACCCGCAACCATTTAGTTCCTCGTGTAACGTTAGTCACAAACAACGTGCATGTATTGATAAATGAACGCTTTCTGTCGATTTTTATATGAGACGAATTATAAAATGCCCTTAAAATAGATTTTAGTCGCGCTGTTGCAGTCTGGCCTCGCGCAGCTGTCATTGCGGATGTTCGTGAGTCACGTGACGCACCATGAAGCAAATATCAACATACCGTCACGCCAAAATTCAGAAAATGCTCTTAACAAGTTAATTTTAAGCCAATGGGTAATAATAATACAAACATTTAAAGATCTTGCGGTCAAGATTACGCGTTTATGTTCCTTGTAGGTATTTTTCTGCAACTGTTACCTTGTATTTTGTATTTATCTGTAAGTATACAAACTGTCTTGGGGTGTCACAATGTAGCGGCACCGAAGATAATCGCGATATTAGTATCGCCCATTGATATTGTTGCAATAATCTACACAATATTGTAATTTATTAAGGACCCATTGCCTGAAAAGCGACGATGGTTACAAATGATTACGTAATTCATTTGCCATAAACTCTGATATCGTGACAGCCCTGGTCATGTCGCCGTTTGTTACCAGTTAACAGATTAAGGTCATTATTTTAAACCAAGGCCTAATCTAATTATTCTTGTTTACTTTTCAACAGTAAATGACTTGATCTTATTGGAAACCAACAAAGTTTTTGTAAAACCATGCATAAGGACACTATGTTGTTTTTCAATAAAAAGCCCTCCTGGCCTTTCCAGGACCATTGCAGCCTTATGTCTCATGTCCTTATATAATCATTCCATTGGCTCACGCACTTAAAGCTCCATTACTCTTAACTAAATAAGATGACTCACTGCTGCAGCTCCCTCTCTACCACCGCACACTACATAAAAAACCTACCTTTATAAACTTAACAGAGGTTCTTATTTTACATACTATGACACAAACCTCCTTACTCTTATACCACAGATGGAGGACGTGGCCTCCACTCCGGTCCTCGCAGGCCCATCCCAAGCTGCCTTTCCCCGTCCGGCCGCCTCGGGGCGCCGCAGCAGGAAGTCTGGCACCGCTAACATTTTTCAGGGGGTGAACCTGAAGCAGCTCAGGCGGCTGTTCCATGCAGCGGGGGACCCCGAGGCGGACCAGAGAGCCCGGATGGTCTGGGGGAGCCGGAGAGCGGGGAGTGGAGAGGATGGCGGGGACGGGGAGGAAGAAGAGGGGGGTGGAGAGATGAAAGAGGTGGAGACGGGGCTGGCACAGGCGCTGGTGGGACTAAGGGTCCGAGCGCGGAACAGAAACGGAATCAGGGAGTCTCATAAGGACACTACGGGATCAAGATGGGTCCGATCGTTCGGTCATCTCAGGTAAGTCAATATCCCAGGATAAGGATTACAATTATACCGTTGATTCAGCCGGCTTAGACTTAATTGAAATTTCAACCTTAGTTTGTTCTTGTATCAGATTTTAGCTTGATCATTTTTTTTGCTATGCAAGCACTGGTAATTTCTATAGATCCAGATCTAGTGTTTACATCCAACTTGTGTAAAATTGTATGTATCGTGTTTACACGAAGCTGATGCATGGGAACTACACCCCCTTCAATGCCACTGTTTGTGTGTGTTTGTTTGTGTTGGAAACATGCTAATCTGAACAAATGTAGGTCATGACATCAGCCGCACACTCAACTCATTACATTGTACACAAACAGGAAAATCTAGATACGGGTCACAAACAACTCAAAGCACTGGATTGCACCTTAAATATCCACCATATAATTGAATGCGTAATTTGTTTCTACATTCAGAATCAACGAGGGCTCGCTAGGAAAACCATCAGATGTCACAACTGGAGATGACAGTGATGAAAAGGAAGACGACTCTTCGTCTCTGGGAGCATGTGGAGGGCAGAGCACTTCCGAGGATGGATCATGTGACCAAGGTAACTTCCTGACCCCGGGGGAAGAGACCCAGGGGCCGACCGGGGGTCCCAGATGGAGCTGGAATGCCGTTCAAGAGAAGGACCCAGAACGCTACCTGCACCGAATCCGACACTGAAACCGCTGACGGGAGCTGGGATTATCTCCAACTAAATGGATGGAATCAGATTACTCGCGCGCTGTTCTTGCAGATTTACTTGACACTACAACCTCAATGAAACGCTAGTCTTAATCATGCCATGAACACTACATACTTGAAGAGTAATTTCACCAGCCGTGAGTTGTTGTGTAGTGTCGTATAGTCCTTAAACTCTACAGGTTTGTGCCATTCTCACACCCTTTGACCTCCAGCACAGTCCCACAAAGCACAATAATGAAACGCTATTGAAGAATTCATCCAGAAATGTAAGAAAGGATTTACTTATCATTTTTTAAA
Organism: Triplophysa dalaica; assembly: GCF_015846415.1. Taxonomy (NCBI): domain Eukaryota; kingdom Metazoa; phylum Chordata; class Actinopteri; order Cypriniformes; family Nemacheilidae; genus Triplophysa; species Triplophysa dalaica. The sequence goes on from NC_079543.1 coordinate 3,641,031, forward strand.
CCTGTATGATGTACATTTGTGTAAAATTTGTGTAAGACGTTTTCTAAAGCAAAAGCAACGGTAGTGAATGGTGACTGGGGCTGTTGTGTTGCACCATTGACTCAAAACACTATTAGTTGTAGCACGTCTCATAAGAAACACAATATGCTAAATTAGAGATGTACGAATTTTAGCTTGACCCACTGAAGTCATGATACATCAATGATACAGATATTTTTTGTAATAGGAGCAAGAAAGCCCCCGTCGCTATATACTTTTTTTATTTGTGCTCTTTGAGTAAACTCTTAAATGAGGATGAGTAAATTATTACAACTTTTCTCATTCATAAGGTGAACTACTCCTTAAACGAAAAATAATGACTCGATTCCTATCAAAACTTCCAGAGACACGGTCCCCGTTTTCTGTAGATATGAATGTATGGGGCCAGAGTGTTGGGCTTGATTATTTAATGATACGTGCTTGTATTTTTCTGCCTTCCGGGTATGTATACTTACTAGATTTGTAGATCTTTATAGTGTTGTTTTATATGCAGGTAGTTTGCAGTAATTTGTAAATTATGCATTAGAACTGAAACATCACCAGTTGGTAGGTTGTATAGCAGTATGCAGAACTCTAATCGTTATTACCGAGTATTTACGTCTTCATAAGCAATACAGACTCATGTAGCTGACATTTCTTAAACAGTCGGAGTTCAAAAATGAAAACACTACATGTGAATGTCATTTTTCTCATCGTCAAAAGCTGGAACTTCCAATTAAAAGGTTTTGAAATCAATCTCACGTCTCGTCTTTTATTGAATATGGCATTGTTAGCTTTAGCATCTGTTATTAAATACATTACATACAAATTATACAGTCCATTGTCACATTTTAAGGTCATTTTGCTGACACCTGTAAATAGATTGTTAAAGAATTAAAATATCTTCAGTTTGGAACGAAAGCAAAACGAAAAAGAATGTCATCAAACGTTGATGACCAGTGTTGTGCCGAATTTTGACTTCCTCCTCAGATTACCTCATTGAAATTGCTGGGGGATAAACTAATCCTAACCCTGCACCTAATCCTAACACCTACTGTTAGTGAGGAATGGGGGAATCCTAATTTGGCAGGAGTCATTTTTCAGCACTACACCTGGCTCATCTTCGGACGCATGCACATCAAAATGTAGAAAAAAAAAATAAGCAAAAAAGGCTGTTAAATGGCAAGGGAGCTGAATATGAGTGATTTATTGACATAAATGAAGGTAAAACGAAACAGAAATTGGTTATGAAGTACCACAGTACATCCCTGTTTTATTGGACCCAGTGCACTGTGATGCCATTGGATTATCATTGAGTGGTAGTTCTTCTTCCAGTGCTGAAGAGGGCGATAAAGCGGTCGAGCATCAAAGTTTAACTACAGCAGAAAGGTTCTCCATCTTCTTATTGACATGCATGTCCTATTGAAGGCGTGTTTGCGTATCCATACAGTGTTATAGACAGCAATGCTCTCCATCAGAATTTTGTGTGTGGGGACAAAATGTTTCTCTCATTCGTTTCAACGCTCATTGTTCCGGAAATCAGTGTTTCCAATGTCAAAAACGAAGTGATTCTAAATGTCAGGCCGTAAGTGCACCCACACACAACAGTGCCCATCAACACCAGGTGAAGAAGGGTCTTCTGCTTTGGAAGCTCTGCGTGTACGATTCGCTGTTGGCTCGCTGCGGCGCCAGGGCGGTCTCCACGCTAACGGGCGGCAACTGCACCAGCTCCAGCGGAGTCTTACCGTCCCTCAGAGCCTGACTCAGATTGAGGATCTAAAGGACACAGTGAAGAAAAGGAGACGAAGAATGAGTCTTAGAAAATTATCAAGATTTGAACAACACAATCAGCACTGATTTTTTTACTTTTTTAAGGCTAGTGTTAGCAATGAAACTTCAGATACATTATTAACATTTATATTTTGATATTGTTAAGCAAAACTGAAATGTAAGCAAGCAGATTTAAATAAGCGCTAAATTCAAATATGTTCTCACATGACTAGTTGTCGTACTTTGTATTTTCACAAGACACGCGAGAACCAATGAGATGAAAATGATCGTCACTGCACTTTAATTTCAGTTTCAACAATTGGCTTTTCTTCAGAGGACATTCATTTATTAACATACTGGAATGTTTTGCATTACTTTGTTTGGAAGCATTGACATTTTGTGTATCAAACAAGTAGATAACATTATACTAATTTAATATAAAATAATATTTAATCGTAGAAAGGGAAACATGTACAATAAGGGTGGAATAAGAGCAAGTGCTAAATTACAATAATTTGTATTTGAGGTTTGAACAAACATCCACATTTTGTGCTGTTAAATCTTTCAAGATAAATCCGATACGTTAACAACAACGACTTGTGAAACTTGCAATCTTACCGATGTGTAGCCACTTGACTGAAGTGATTTTCTAAGTTCATATATGCACTTGTTTATTCTTTGTGTTTGTAATTTACAACACAACACATCACATGCACATAGATGATACGTGCATAACTGAACAACTGAAGTCTAGCGATTGTTCAAGACTCACCTGCCCCCTCATTACAGAGATCTGTTTCTTGAACTGTCCCCTGTCGAAACCCGGGTCTTTCTATTGATGTAAACAAAGAGATAGCAATTACTAAGCATAGAATCTCTCAAACGTACCGAACCAATAACAGTCAGTGTCTTGACGGCCTACACCATCAAACTGATAAGGATATTGACCAGCCTAGATAAAAACCAAAAGCAGATTTTAACACGGTCTCACCTTAAAAAGCTCATAGAGGTCTTCTTCGAGATCTTTGATGAAGTTTGGATCCGATAATTTGGGAATCACTAAATCCCGGATCTCCTCGGAAAACGCAACTTTAGCTTGAGGGAGCCACGCCCAATAAAAAGGGTCTGTGAGCGAAACATTCAAGCCAAAGATTGTAGAATTATTAAAAGGTCATTTAAATAAATCTTCCAACTTTAAAGGAACGTAAAAATGTTTCAACATTTATTCATCAGTTGCTGGTCATGTGTTTGTGTGGTGGATAATGATTGGCTTACAGGCTCTCCACGAGTCCGGGTGTTTAAGAGGGAAGGCCAGGCCATTATCAATGGCTGCCAGTTTGATAATGGGGTCCTTCACTACAACCCAATCACTGTCCTGGACAAAAAGAAACAACTGTATAAACATCAAATCAAAACACAATGATTAAAATGAGTCTGCTAAAATAGTGGACACCGACCCTGTTGCTTGATGTATCCATGGGATAGTCATATTTTATGAGCCAGTTATCATTTCCTCGATCTACAAACACACACAGAAATAAACTTGTTATGGCGGTGCGAGCTGAAAGCGTTTGTTGTCTCCCACGAGTTAAAATGAGTCGTCAGCCTTTTCGTTTGACCTTTGCCATGTGGTTTCCGTGGTTACCTGTGTTTCTGATTATGTAATCAAGCACTACAAGTCTCTCAAACTGTAGCTGCAGTTGGCGATTGGTGTTTTCAGGTAAAGGCTCTGCCTCGAACCGCCGTAGCCAGAAGTCGGCATCTTTATAGCCCTCCACAAAAAGCTGGAATGAGCCGACCTGCAACAGCCAATGGATGCGAGATTAAAATCAGACAACAACCGATAGACCACTTGGGTCCAGAAGCACTTCCTGTTTAAGTTTATAATACCTTTTATTTCACATATAAGTTATAAGTCTTAAAGATGTTTGTTTAACATTCATTTAGTCTGCTAGCTTTCTCCCTGTGTTAAAGAACTGAAGAAGGAAGCGCATTTAATTCCAAGAAAAAAGTGAATGAAGAAACCAGTGTTTACTCTCATTCATATATGTATGAAATATTGAGTAAATTTATATAGATGTGCTCTATTAAGATGACTTTGCAAACGTTTAATAGCCAAAAGAGTATTAATGCATTTAGAAAGAAAAGCAATCTGAGAGATTAGGTGCAATTTTCTTTATTTTCCTGTAAACCCTATATATAAAGGGGTTCAATGAATCATATATGTCCTGCAAGAGAATTTTGGATTAAAATTTAAGGTACGAGACTAACGTTTAAAATTGATGTTGAAACGGTGGAACATTTATTTTTTCAGTGCGAATTGGTGTAATGTTTTTGGATCGATGCATTTGAATGGATGGCGCTGATAGACTTACCTTTGGTGGCAGGCCGATCCGATGGAATCGTTGGCCGACTTTGGGGACTTTTTCCAAAGCTAACCTCTTTCCTCTGGACTTTACGCGGTCGATGGCGTTGTAATTGAAGGTCTCACTTGCTAAATGCACCACCTAAGACAAAAAGAAAAGTCTGTGATCTCTTTATAGACGGTTTCAAAACAATGTAAACATATATATAATAGTGATAAAATATTAATGCAAATGACGTAAAATAAGATATAAATAGTTGCATTATAAGCCACTAGCCAGACCGTAAATTATGGATGTAATGATTTCATGATACGATTTATTGAGTTTATTTTTCGCATAATAAATTGAGGCAGATTAGAAATGACCAACTGTGAACAAGCCGTTCCATGAACAACAGTTTTTATACTTCTCAAATACATGTTTGCGATTCAAATAACATCTCAACCAGCTTGAAATGTCACATATTCAGGCTTGGGCAGAATACCGGTTTCAAAGTATACCGAGGTTTGAAAGAGTCGAGGTTTCAAAACCACAAACATTTTCTTTGATACCGTTTGTAAAGTATGAGCTGTGTTTACACAAAAACACATAATTAAATAATGCAATTATATCATGTAATGAGATGTTTGATGTTTAGGCCTAATATATGGCCTATGACAAAAACATATTTTTTGAAAGAGTACTAATATCTGTCAATAGACGGTAATAGAAACTGCAGACTGCTGTCGACGTGTGTAGGTATGTGAGGTTGACTGTTTGTTTTCAACCATGCCAACAACAGGAAACGAAAGGGGTTGAAAAACAATGTGAAACCACCACGGCTACCACTCTGCTTTCCCGTGTCCTCATTTCCCTTGCTTTTAATTTCACACTACACTGCGTGTGCTGTTTTACCTTGGTGCGTGGAACAATATTGAGTTCTAGTTTCTGGTCCACTAAACTGGCTCCGGCCTCTGACAGGTAACCCTGGTTGAGAACCAAACAGTCCCGGCCGAAACAGCACGGACAGCACAGCTTTTGCAGCCATTTGGTCCATTTGGGGTTCAGTTGCCCGTAGGGTTCCTCGTTCTTTGGTTTGAAGACCCCGATGATCTTCTGTTGGAGAAGGGAGAACATTTCAGGTCATGCTGCACGTGAATCAGCACGTGATGTGACAGATCTGCTTGACAAACAGCTTTTTGTTTTAATCAAACATCACATTCTGGTGGATTTCACACATTTTAAAGCATTAGCGTAACTGTGAAACATGCTTCTGCTGCTTGTGTAACATCACAGTTGAAGTCTCGAGTAATGTGCATAACAGACCTAAAGCATCTTTATGAAATCTAAAATAAATATCTTTATTCTGCCCTGCAAAGCAATAAGAAACAATTTAAATAAAATTCTACATCGATCTAAATACAACAGAACAATTTAATTTCAACGTGTCTTCTTGTTTGAACTTTATGCCATATGACTAAAAAAAGATTACATCATTGTAATATCCAAGGATTTGTTTGTGTTCACCCGAAGAAAGGAAGTCATATACATCTGCAATAGCGAGTATGTTTTCATATTTCATATTTGATCTGAACAGGACACTGGCCAGCAAACCACCTGATTTTGCACATGACCACACGGTTCATGACTCATGCGAGTTGCATCACTACAGAACAGAAGAACTTTCCAGCGTGTTCACAGTAGAAAGACTGTGAAACAGAGACTGAACCTTTCTGAAGACCTTCAGCGACCAGACTGAAACATCTCACAAGAGCCTGAAACAACAATGCTTCACAGCTCAGCTCCACCCCCTACAGGCTGATCTAGTTGATCCATACGTGACTTTTTTGTACTGTCAACACTTATCTGTGATATTTCATCAAAAAAAAAATGTCATCATCATTTATTGACCATCATGTCATTCCAAACCTCTTTGACTTCCAATCTTCTGCAGAACACAAAAGAAGATATTTTGAAGAATGTTGATAACCGAACAACATTAAACCTCATCGACTTCCATTGAATGACATTTCTTAAAATAACTTCTTTTGTGATCTACAGAAGAAAGATTCATATACAGGTTTTGAGGATTTTTTTGAGCTGTCCCTTTAAGAAGACCACTATGCCTGTTTTGAGTACAAAAAAATATAAATAAATTAGAAAACGTAATTTCACTTCTCTCGCAGAAAGTGTTGGCATTCCTTTAACTTTCAGTGTTTCTGTTGTGATGAAGAGTAACTGTATATTTGACTTGCTTTGTCTTCCTAATAGGATTATTGACACATTCCTTCATTCAGTAATCGTGTATTAGTCATACACCACATGAAAGTTTATCATTCAGTGTGTCCTAAAGCTATAACACAGACATAAACACAAATAACGAACAGACTGAACTTCCACACAAACACACAGGTTAAAATGTGTGTGATGGTAGCTTTCTGATTAACAGTATCAAATCACAAATTTGTCCACGATACTGTTGTCAGGTGGTTTCTACGTCATGAAAGGCAGTAACAAGGGTAACGCGGATATGACGCCATTGACAGGCGACTGCGTAGCCCCGTGGCGCTGTTTAGAATGCTGATTTTCTTACGACTTACATGTAGTTTAAAACATTTGAGATATCGTAAGTACTCAGCTGAACAAAATACATAACACTAGCCTAGCCTAATTTACTTCGAAATTGTTACAAACTGCACCTTTAAGAAAACAATACACACAGCATTTACCTACATGCATTCTATCCAAATCAATTTACAGAAAACCTTCCACAAAAAAAAATGTTTTAATCATTTAATCATTCATATGTGATCAAGTTAATAAATAACCTTTTAACCTCTGGTATACTGATGAAACACTAGCTCTCTGAATCTGTGCTAGAAAAGCAGTTTCACATTCTCGGGCTGATTGAAAGATAATCTGATGAACGATCGTACTCATCTAACCACATTGGCTTTGGTTCAATGCTGGTTTAATCACACTCACACACACTTCAAGAACTCATACTGAAGAATGAGGGCCGCACACACGTGACAGCTCTTAAGTCAAACCATGCCTCTCGTGAAAGCTGTTAACCTTGTGTGAGGTTTTATAAAAAAAACGTATATAAGGAACCATTTCAGATGAAGCAGAAGTGTGTTTTATGTAAGTGAGTAGCAGATTATATGATAATGACTGCTGGGGTATTTTCACTATCTCTATCTTTCACTGTCTGTGTGGTGACCTGTGTTTCACTGTGTCTAGAGACCTTAAATGACTGAAAACACACAAATGTGCCTGTGAAATCCATCTCACATTTATTACATTAGACTTGCTTGAAAAGCATTTAAAACAAAACGGTCAATATTTACCTTCATTTTACCGTAACATTTATCTTATGCATGTATCATTTTACAAAATTATTTTCTTAAAGTACATCTATATATACATCTCAAGGAAATGAGATACACACCTGTTTAATAGCACTTCAAATGTTACAGTCTGACAAAGACTTTTGTCAATTTACATGTTATTTTGTATTCATATATCATCATTTATAATGTCATTCTTCTGTGGCTACTATATATATTAATATGTATTTATTGCAAATTAAGCTGCGTTTCAGTAATGCAAGCGCAATAGAAATACGTTTCCATTGAAATAAAGCTCATAACATTAATATGGGCATTTTGTGGTGGAAATGACGTCAAAGGTGCCGTTCTAATATGTAATAAAAGTCCCCAGAGTTGAGCAACTCCTCAAACTCCCATATTTACGTCACTTCGAGATATTTCGAGATATTTAGAAAGTTCAGATTCAGAAACCGACTCTTGGTTTGCAGGCCTGATGACACAGCTGTTAGTGTGATGCTTCATAACACAACATATTTTGCTTTATCTCGGTCTGCGAATGCACATATAAGCGATTAAAATGTCTTATGTAACGTGGTCACGCATCAAATCAAAGTAACGTAAACTTTCTCACCCCTATTGAATCTTTGACGAAGTAGCTACCGCTGGAGCCCTGATAGATCCGCTCCGGGTAGATGCCCTCATCGATGGCCCGCTCTGCCCTCCTGATGATTTCGTTGAACACCGGATCCTCCGGGAACTCGTTTCTGTGCGGGTCGCGGGGAGACGCGCCTCGGTCCCGGTCCAGCAACGGCTGTCGCTCCCTGCTGCGCCCGGGACTCCCCGCCGGCAGACGAACCACGGAGCCTGGCGTGCCTCCAAATCCGCCTCGGGGACTGGTCGGCTCGACGGGACCGTAGTTGAAATCGTTGGCGCCGCGAAGAGGAGAGACTAACGGGCTCGTCTCGTCCATGGCGGAGAGGTGGATAAAGGGGGACAGGGGAAATTGCACAGGACAAACGTCCGCTTGTTGCCGTAATGAAATGATGGAGCTCGGTGTAGTTGATTGCCAACAAACCAGTCACATGACTATGCGCTTCCGTACTGGGGCGTAACTAATAAATGACGCCAAAGCCACGGGCCAATCAGGACTTCGAAGTCGTATTGATTTTCTATTAGTGAGCCGTGATTGGTTATAAGTACGACACCCACATCGACCATGTGATAAACATCAGAAAACATCACTGCAGTGTGACTAGTAGGTTTTTTATTTATCGAAAGGGTAAATGACAATATGTATCCAACAAGTTGATCCAACTGTTACATTTTTACTTTGTTCACAAATAGTACAAATACAGTACATAATTGCACTATGCAAATAACCAAAATATCTGTTGAAAACAATCTACCATTTGGTACAATATGACCAAAAATTGCATTATGTATATGTTATTTTCCAACTAGAATAAGAATTTTAGTATATTATCTATTTCCAATGAACCAGTATCACAATCCAGAAAACAAGTGCATTTTGTCAGTTATATTAATAAACAATAACTTTACAAAAACAGCACACTGGTGAAAACCCTTCCTTAAAAAAGTCATATGCAATAAAGTCATTACAATGATAATATCTGTAAATTATTTTAAAGTGAGTTTCTGTGACTTGCTTACATATTTATTTATATCTGCCCACATATTCTGAAAAGAGAGAGAATTGATTATGATTATGATTATCCAATCATGTTTCCATTTCGCCAAAGGTGACTAGAAGTTAACTCAATGGATGAGAATACAGAATTTTGACATGTAAACATGATACAGTTATCTGAATTTAAATTGAAGTGTTGGCCCAAAGACGATAAAAGTAAAAAGAATAATTTAATAAATTTAAGGGGGAAGAGAGTCTACACCAAAGAAAAACGATATGTATGATATCTGATTGGCTCAGCCACAAAGTCAGACATCAGAAGACTATGGAGGACGGTTCGGACTGCAGAGAAGATCATTGGTGCTCCCCTGCCCACTCTCAAAGAACTGTATACATCCAGACAGAGTGAGGAAAAGGGCTCAGAAAATCCCCCTTGACCTCTCACATCCGAGCCATCATCTCTTCACAATGCTGCCGTCTGGTCGGCGCTACAGAGCACTGAGCACCAAAACAACCAGACACAAAAACAGCATCTTCCCTCAGGCCATCTACCTCTTGAACGATAAATGTTTTTAACCCACCTTGCAATTAATGACTCTTTGCAACAATAATTATGTGTAATTTATCCTCCAGATAATACACCATCTATCTCTTATTCAACTCTTTCTGTAAATTATGTAAGTAAATTATATAAGTCTTATGGGGGTCCTACTTAAAATACTTTTTTTTTGATGGGGGTTAGTCTCGCAATATACAATTTATAAAAAGTACACAATATATTTAAAAATGATAAGCATAACTTTATAGTATTTATTAAAAACAGGCTTACAGAAAAGAACAGGCTTCTTTTGCTGTCCTGCGCTCAGCAGTCTTTAGATGTAGATCGACATAAATTATTGTAAATAATTAATTCACAAAATATACCATATCCATTGCATGAATTTAATCACATTTGTCATTATAATTTTTACTCAAATACAAATATCTGAAGGACCCCTCAAAGTCTATTTTTTTATTCTTATGGGGGTCCCTCATGCCTTATGGGGGATCCCGGGTCCCCCCAGCCCCCCTTCAATTCCAGCACTGCTTGTACATATTTACACAAACACATTGGTTTACTCTCATTATGTTTATCTTTTGTTTATTGTATTGTATATCTTAATTTTTCATACCCACAGGCCCTTATTTAAATCATTGTGTCATTGTCTTTGTGTGCTATTGTTTCTGATTCTGTGTACTGGATGTTCTCTGTCACCAAAACAAATTCCTTACATACATGGCAATAAAGCTCTTTCTGATTCTGAACCTGATGTAGTTTCGGTGACAGGGCGATTGTTTACAGCAGATAGATGAACGACGAAACACAATCACAATACAGCAAAATTTAAAGGGCTCCCACATTTAAATAGTAAAACTCAAGCGTGCAAGTTTAGGATAATCATAATGTTATCGTTTCTGAATGTGAACGGATACAAAGTGTTCAGACAGTTTCAGTTTTCAAAGCTACTCCCCAAATTATGGATTTAGGTAATGTCCAAACTGTTATACAAGAGAAGTAAATGTCCTGCGATTGTGATATAGCTTCTTTATTTTCACTTTGGGCGATCTGTCTGTTCTATTTAGACTTGGTCGTTTTGCTTAAACTAGACTTCAAATTTACACCCTCAAATGACTCACTTCAGGGAAGTGTTGGATATCCACGAGTTGTCTAATGGGCGACTGCTGTGACAGAGAGGTATGACTGGACTCATAGGGACGCGACGCGGATCACATGAGCCTGTTGTAGCAACACGAGTTTCCAAGGGGAGGTGACCGAAGACCCCTCAGAGAGACGGAGGATGAGGCATTCATTCACAACATCCATCATTCCGTATCAGTCACAGACACAACTGACTATAGAAACTTGTTTTAATTAATTATGCATTATTGCATTTAGCTTTGAAAGAGGATCTTTGCTGTTTAGTTATCATACAGACTATATGTCTGATGATCTGATGGAGTCAGTTTGGGATCTGTCCGTAACAGAAGACTCTTCACCGGTCTCTGAGCTCTCGTTCAACCTGCAGAACCTGCAATGTCAGGATGGGTAAGTTATCATTTATCAAGTTTTGCAATATTGATAAAGAAAAACGTTATTCATCAATGCACATACATTTATAGCAAATTATTATGCTACTTATACTCCAAAATCTTACAAATATTATGATAATTAATCATTATTAGTATAATTAATAAAATAAAATAACAACCAACTATGTCTTTACAATTCTTATCATTTAATTAATTTAGTTATTATTTTTAGATAATTAATTTCATTATTGTATATGTTAGAATTGTGAGGTAATCATTTATATTTCATGATTATTTAACGCTTAAGTGTGTCTGAAAAGAGCCCGAGCCCCCGGAGAAAGCTTGTTTTGACGCCTGAATGGATCAGCCCACAGATGAACACACTCTCCAGGGAGAAAGAGACGCCAACAGGTCTCAACAAGAGCTTCTCACACACACACACACACACACACACACAGACTAATTAACTTTCTTGAGGGCACTTAACTGACCGCAAACTTGACATATCGATGATTTGATCTTAGTTTAGAAAACATGCTAGCAAACCTGAATGATGATATTAATCAGTCTCTTAGGGATTATAACTGCCAGTGTGATTCATTGGGCAGCAATTGTTCTACCTAATAGTTGTTTACATTAGTTACAGTATACACCAGCAGACAGTAGTGATCTATTCAATTAAGACATGGAGAAGGACATGGAATCGTTATGTTTTTTTCTTATTGAAAAAATGTGCATGTTAATAATCTCATACCATTAGCCTAACAATTGCATAGTGCATAGTAATCTCACATGAAAATGTACCTGAAGAACAACTCTCATTATTAATTCTGCTATGCATTACTGCAATTTTCTTTGAATTGTCTCTTTTAGTGTCTGCTGTGAAAAGACGAAGAACAAGGTAATGAAAAACTTGCACACGGTTAATGAATAATCAGTAATAATCACATTAAACATACAATCACAGAGAGCATTGTTCTCTGTTTTCAGCAGAAGTCTGTCTCCTAAAACCTCTCCAAACAAGGTAAGACACATGCACAGACCAAACCTGATCTATGAAAAAAGTTCTTGAAAAAGACACTTCCTGTGTATATTCCTAAGTGCATCATATATTGTATCTCTGTTTTATCACACATCACAAGGTCCAGTCAAGTCGTATTTGGAGGGATCTTCAGGATTCTGCTGCTAATAAGGAGAATGAGAGAGCTATTGTCAGTAATATCAATGATAGTCTACTCTGTTAGTGTCTTTGTATCTTGGCATGACATCTGAATGGCGTTTTTGCACTGCATTGTTGAACTGCATGTTTGTAAGCAAGTAGTTGTTGTATTTACTTATGTTGATTGTCTCACTGCTGTGGAATTATGGGTAATGTAGTTTGCTTTGAACAGCAGAAGAGATTACGAGTGCAGCTGTCCAGTAGATTCTCCAGTGCATCAGAGGAACCAGAATCAGCACATAGATCTGGGAAACGGTACTGCAGTGATCCAGAAGATGACGGCAGTTATACGAGGGAGACAGATGAGGTAGACTCAATGGTGAAAACAAAATATATGAGCCAACATGTTAAATAAGCTTTTTTATTTGTATTTTTTACTGCATTGTTTCTGCTATTTGTGCAAGTGAATATCTGATTTCTCGCCGTGCATCTATAGGCTGCTGCAAGGTTGTGTAGAATGAGGTCACACAGAAATGCTCCTCCAACTCAAATAACCGAGGCCACCGTCGCTGACCTCACCCTTATAGGAGACTTTAGTATGGTACAAGTTCACAGACCAAGAAACAAGAGTCTAGAAATAAAATAAAGTTATCCATATTTGTTATTCTCATACAATTGTTTCCATAGCAACGCCTGCTTCCTGTTCAGGGTGCCGGCCATCACGAGCTTCACTGTGTCAGCGTGCATACAGTAAGAAATCTTCCAATTCAAATCCAATTTTCCATTAAATCTCTCAAACAAATTCTGTTATATAAAAACCAACTGAAACTTAAAAAAATTATATATACTTTTAAAATTTTTAATCCTCCATCATAATGATTATGCACATTACACCGACAAATATTATGTAAACACAAACTTTTATTCTGGATGCGATTTATCGTTTGACAGCTCTAGTTTTTAGGCATTTTTAAGTAAAGATAGTTTCTGTTCCTGACCTAAAGGTGGCGTCTCTGATCAGAGGTGAGTTTGGTCCTGCCGTGGAGGACTTTCTCATCATCGACTGTCGTTATCCATATGAGTATAAAGGCGGACATATTAAGGTATTCCTATATAATATTTTCATTACAAATTAACCAAACCTCTCAATCCAAACTTCACGTTTTAGTATTTTGTCAATGAGTACAATAGCATACATGTGTCCTTAAAGCATCTGCACAAAAACTAAAGGCCATATACTTTCAGGAAGCCTTTCTTTTTGTACCACAGATTTGTTTGTTTGCATTCAATTGTCTTAGTTTTGAATCTTGTCTTTTAAAATAACATTTCTATCCTTTAGGGGGCAATAAACATCTATACCGAATCTCAGATCCAGCAAGCTGTTTTCCAAGCATTAGAAAAGACTGAGCTTTACCCCGACGGAAGTGTCTCCTCTTGGGGACAACAATCGGACTCAATGCCAGAAAATTCTGCTGCGAAAGAGAAGGGGTCATCATCGCCGCGGAAACTGATAGTGTTCCACTGCGAGTTCTCATCCAAAAGAGGGCCGCACCTGTAAGACACACACAGAGATCTTCAGATGGTGTTTTAACATATTTGTGACATGAATTTGGGCTTCAGAATAAAAACAGATAACGTTTTTGCATATGTTTCTTACCTGTCCAACAGATGTCAGTATCTGAGGAGGTTAGACCGAAGTCTAAATGTGTACCCAAACCTGCACTATCCAGAGCTCTACCTTCTGCTGGGTGGTTACAAACAATTCCAAAGCTGCTATCCGGTACAACACAATATTTGTGCATTTGCTAATTTACGCAATGCAATGTCTATGTAAAGTGTTTCACTTTCCTTTTCAACACATATGGCATACACACTAAACTCTCTGTCTTAGGACATGTGTGAACCGTGTGGATACGTACCCATGCGCCAAAGGGAGTACCAGGAGCAACTGCATGGCTTCCGCAGGAGAAGACCCACTCGACAGCGAAGGCGACGGCCAGTCAGAATTCATCAAAGAACCACACGATAAAAATGACCATTAGTACATATAGACCTTAGCTGCAACACCGGTTGCATTCTTACCTTTTTGAGTCCCAAATTGTTCACAGCAATATGTGGAGGCCCTCCCACTAATTTTTTTTATCGACGTAGGCCCCTACAATGCAATCTTGAGCGCCCTATTTCAGAAACACTACAATAAAGTGTGTACTTCATATGAATATGTATGCTTTTTGGACTTTGGTAGGTATGAAGTTGTGTCTGTTAGGTCTGAGCACCTTCATAAATAAAATACTTTAAATAACACACTAAATTAGCACATGTCTGGTGTGAATTCATCGCATTCCTCGTATACAAATGTTTACTTTTCTTAATGTTTCTCTATTTCAACATTGTGGTTTAATAATTTGTACAATAAGTAATGTATTACTTTGCTGTTCTTTAAATCATTTATATGTCAACATTATTAAATGTGCTATATAAATAAACGTCCTCTACATATAAACACATAAATATGGGCAAACGACCCTCAAGGTCGGAGCGTTGTGATGACGTCAGCTGCAACTTGACTACCTTCGCTCCGATTGGTCTAGCGCGGCAGGAAGCGTTTCTCTCCCTCCTCGTAACTTTCACAAGCGACCTCCTTCATTACTAACTAACCGGCCCCGTCTTACCTCCGACCTGTCAGCATCTCTGTTCCGTCTCCCGGGTCCGTGTCTCCGTTATTTGGTGCGAACGTACCATTTGCATCTGAACGCGTGTGCGCGCATCGACATGGCCGCGTATAAGCTCGTGCTGATCCGCCACGGCGAAAGCTGCTGGAACCAAGAGAATCGATTCTGCGGCTGGTTCGATGCCGATCTGAGCGAAACTGGAGTCGAGGAGGCCAAACGGGGCGGCCAGGCCCTGAAAGGTGACTTTGAAGAGCATTTCTTTAAAACTGATCTTGTGGTTTTTGGCATGGCAATGGTTTATGAACGACCCTATCGCGAGATCACTGCGACATTGCAAGCCTGCGCAGTTGCACATTAGGACGTGCAGTCTGGTAAACGGGTGTAAAAGTGGGATGAGGGTTTTGATGTATGCATGTACAAAGCTTCTATCCTAGTGTTACGTGGTTGTCTTTATATAAATTGGTTGGATTCTTTTTCTATTGATGTTTTTATAAATTCCAGTTGGTCATCTTTGTTCCTACTGAAATGAATATCTCCTCCCAACCTGGATGTCAGGATTGCTGGAGAATGGTGCCTTACCGGGATCTCGTGTTGTAAGCACCCTGGATAGATGCCCTGTACATCGTAACATGAACATAAATTATGCATCTTGCTTTTTTCTCCTTCAGATGCGGGTTATGAGTTCGACATATGCTACACGTCCGTGCTGAAGCGTGCAATTAGGACCCTGTGGCTGGTGCTGGATGGCATCGATCAGATGTGGTTGCCAGTACATCGCACCTGGCGTCTGAATGAACGCCACTATGGTGGTCTCACAGGCCTCAACAAAGCTGAGACGGCGGCCAAACACGGGGAAGCACAAGTGAAGATCTGGAGACGCTCCTATGACACCCCTCCTCCACCCATGGACCCAGATCACGACTTCTACACCGTCATCAGTAAGGTTTGTATTCGTGTATTCATGTTTGTACCCTCAGGATCTCAGGCTTGTTTTGTGTCTGCTTTTCAACACCCCATGTCATTGTGATGCAGGAACGTCGTTACGCCGACCTGACGGAGGACCAGCTGCCTTCTTGCGAGAGTCTTAAAGACACCATAGCTCGCGCTCTGCCATTCTGGAATGAGGAAATTGTTCCCCAGATCAAAGAGGGAAAGAGAGTTCTCATCGCTGCCCACGGCAACAGCCTGAGAGGCATCGTGAAGCACCTGGAAGGTGAGAATTCATGTTCGATCACACAATCGTAAAATTAACCAGGGTTTTTCTGCTGCCGGATCTGTATTATGACCCGTTCGTTTTTTCCAGGTATGTCAGAGGAGGCTATCATGGAGCTGAACCTGCCCACAGGAATCCCCATCCTCTATGAGCTGGACAAAAACCTGAAGCCTGTGAAACCCATGCAGTTCCTGGGAGATGAAGAGACAGTCCGCAAAGCCATGGAAGCTGTCGCCGCACAGGGCAAAGCCAAGAAATAGACAAAAACATTGTACGATGGTCCACATTTCTCCTCAAAAACACAATCCGTGGTGAACCACAAATCTAGAACCAAACCAATGACCAATAATAGGGACCATCTTAATATAAATTTAACTTTGCTTCAAAAAACCTTCACTTTAACCGCTTGAGTATGTAGATATTAATTAAAACTGAGCCACTATACATTAAGAAGCGTGAAGTAGTCCCTTCACTGAACATTTCAAGATGTGTTTATCGGTGTTTATCTGTGAGAGCATGGCTTTGACTGTATCCAGGCAACAGCTTGTATTAATGATTGGGTGGGCAGCAGATTTGGTGTTTTTCGATTCATGCATAATGCCCTGTATCTCTGGACACCCACAGATGCGCTCTGAAAATATTCCTTTCTTTGAAAGCACACAGAAGATATGCTGCAACAGTCAGCATTTATGATGTGAATTTGAGTGGTAATAAATAGCAGATTATATTCCTATGAGATTTAAGGAGATATTTATGAAGTAAAATGGTTGTTTTTGTCCTTTGTCTGTACTTGTACTGCAACTGTATGTAATCATACTGTTGTCCATGTCATATTTACTGTATTTTGGCCCAGGTTTTGATGTATTCCACAAACATTTACCCAAACGTGAATTTGAATTGATATTCATGAATGTGATCATCCTTCACATATTAGTTTGGGGAAAACTTGGTTGAAAGTGAATGTTCTACTTTGTTTGCTTACATGAGTAATGTGCAATCCCAATAAATGTAGGCTAACTTAAGCAGAAATACATGTTGGTTTTGTTTTATTATGATTCTGCACATCTTGCTTGTCAAGATTAACATGCATTGGATTTATTATGATAAAATATGTTTTTTTCTAAGGTGAGCAAGCTTTTGCAGTTAAAGCCAATAAATAAACCAAGGATAAAAAAATGCTCAAAAGGCGGAGACCATAAATCATTATAATATAATTTAATCATTGTATTATACTGTAATATACTGCTTTCCTGTAGCTCAGTGGTAAGAGCAAGGTTGTGGGTTCGATCCCAGGGGATTGCAAATACCTATGTAAAATGTATAGGATAAAGCAATGTAAGTCGAAAGCGTCTGACAAATGCCTTAAATGTAAATGTAATATAACAAAATAAATTGAATTACGTTTTGAATTATTTGCTCTTAGATTTCTGTCATGGTATCGGAAAGTAATATTTTAGAGACAAATCAACTAATACCATAGACTTGAATTGTGAAATATTGATCAAATATAACTATTTTGTGTCGTTCTCTTGCTATCAAAATGTAAGGCACATCCTTAAAGATGATGTTTACTGGCTTAAAATAAGGAACAAAATAAAAAGACATGTTTTGTAGTGAGAAAACAATAAAAAAGTACAGGAGAGATTGCAATTTGGTATTATATAAATTATTGACAAGAGTTAAATGTATATTGACAAACAATATAAAAATCTTCGAGATATGGTAACAAAATAATTAATGTAAAAATAGATTTTATATATATATATATATTTATATATATATATATATATATATATATATATATATATATATATATATATATGAACATTCACGCAGATTATAGATAAAAAGATTCATAAAACACGAATGAATACACTGTGCTGCCACAACAAACATGGCGCTTTCCACGTACCACTCTTTACAAAATAACCAATCAGACCGTAGCTTTCCCTCCGACTAACAGCCAATCAGAAAGCATCTGACGCTTCTTGAAAACATGTCGCCCATGAAGCTGTGTGTTCCAGGTGGGTCACTGTCATTTACGAGTTTTCTGTTCTTCTTGTATTGTTTATCGATATATTATTTGCATGGCTTGGCTCTATGTTCTTTGCTTTTGTATCCCCTGTCATTTCATAAACTTTGAAGCGGTCGGTAAACCTTTAAATTAGTTTGATCAATCACGTGTGTATTGCTTGGCTGTAGGGCCGAATCATCCGCGCGCGTAACAGTTATACAATTGTAAGCGGACATTTAATCATCAAACCTTGTTTAAATGCAGTTAACATATGTCAAGACCGCTGACGGTATTTGGTTGCTGTGGTCGTATTGATATACTGTACGCGGGTGTAGTTACCAGGGTGTTAACGGGGTTTAAAGACTCGTTTGGCGAGCCCCGCCCACCGCCTGGGGCGCTCGCGCTGCTGTCAAGCATGTATGCGCCTGTACACGAACATGGCGATGGCATCTGATGAATGACTCCAGTTGTTTATGCCCTGAAACCACTTTTCAACATTCACTTTTAAAGGAATGTTTTGAAATGTCAGCTCCCATGACGCGATTGCGTAACATTACGCGTCACGGTTACAACGGACGTGCATGATACATGTATGTGAAACTATATTGATAATTGCTTGGGTTAAATTATATATTTGTGTTTGAGACCTACTGTTAAATTACACAGATAATGTTTCCAATAACGTGTTGTTAAATCTTAATAATGTGAAGTTCAGCAAGCTGTTCTTTCACGCCTAGAAAGTGAACGGGGACTACAGAAATAAAGCTTCAAAATGACATAAAACTAGATTTCTAGTATGAAGTGAAAGTTATGTTTACTTTCACTATCATTGAAAACAGTTTCTACAAGAATAACTGGAAACGTTGCTTTAAATTCCAATTTAAAGGTTCTCCCCACAAAAAAATGTATGATTTTTTTTGCAGGTGAAAGGCTTTGCAGCACGGAGGACTGTATTCCGGGTACCGGCACATATCTGAGGCACGGCTGCATCTTCGCATCACTCGCGGGTTACGTGTTGAGGAAGAACGAGGGAGAAGAGGTCAGTTAGGCCATTTGGTTTTATGTTGAACAGAAATGTTTTACTGTCACTATGCATCTTGAGAATTGAACCTGGATGTTCAGTGGAGTAACTCAATATCAATCTTTTCTTATTAGCTCCCAGTGATTTCAGTGGTTAGAGAGACAGAAGCACAGCTTTTGCCTGACGTCGGTGCCATTGTCACCTGCAAGGTTAGCGTTCTAAAAGCATGATATATTTAATGTCATATATGAATTACTCTAATTATGAGAAGAAGTTTAAGTCCTGGCATCATCATTAACTTATCTTAATGTTGTTTCAAACTCATTTGAGGCAGAAGGTTAGTGACTGGTGGCCGTAGTCACTGTTCACTTGAAAAATATTCAAGGAAAGGCCATCGGTCACCAACAATCTGCCTGTTGGCTTTCGCCAATGAAAAACATGTCACAAGGGTGTAAAAATGATGTCAGGTTCTTCATATTTGGAGTGTTAAAAAGTGAAGTGTAATTATGCAAATGTGTTTGAATGTCTATTGTACCTGCACAGGTGACAAGTATCAACCCAAGATTTGCTAAAGTCCACATTTTATATGTGGGGTCGACACCGCTAAAAGACCGCTTTAGAGGCACGATCAGGTATGCAGATTTGTCGCACAAATGTTTGTACACTGTTGTTATTATTAATGTTTTAAGGAATTGATTCAATATGATATCAACTTTTTTTTGGTTTTGATGTCACTAGACGAGAAGATGTGAGAGCGACAGAGAAGGATAAAGTGAGTTCATGACAGATTATTTAAACCAATTTAACAATTAAAAAAATTCTAAAAATGTGTTTGTTTTTTCAGGTGGAGACATACAAAAGCTTCAGGCCAGGAGACATCGTCCTTGCTAAAGTTGTATCCTTGATATGACATTTCTGAGTATCTCTGAAATATATTTTATCTATAATGAAAACTAGATGCAGTTGCTCATCAGCACCAGAACAATTTGCAATCTTTTGTTTGATATTGGCACAAAGTAGTCTCGGCAACATTAGACTTAAAAAAAGATATCTGTTCTGATGAACACACAGAAAGATATTTGGAAGAATGCTTACAACCAGACAGCTGTTGCCCCCCATTGACTCCCATAGTTGGAAAAAATACAATGGTAGTCAAAAGTGCCCCAGAACTGTTTGCTGTCCTACATTCTTCAAAATGTCTTTTTTTGTGTTCAACAGAACAAAACATTATGATGTATTTTTTCCTACTATGGTAGTCAATGGAGTCCAAGAAGTTTGGTTGCAAGCATTCTTCCAAATATCTTTCTCTGTGTTCATCAGAACAAATAATTTTTGTTTGAATGAGTGAACTTGTGACCCTTGACCTCAGTCCTCAGATCTCTTTAGGTGATGTGCAGTCGAACTACCTGCTGACTACAGCGGAGAATGAGCTTGGTGTTGTGGTGGCCCACAGTGAAGCTGGTGAGAAACTGCTTAAATGGTTCTGCCTCATACTAGCCAATAGGCAATTTTCTCATGCTTTGTTCCTCAAATCGTCCCGCAGGCGCTCAGATGGTCCCCATCAGCTGGTGTGAGATGCAGTGTCCACGCACGCACGCTAAAGAGTTTCGCAAGGTAGCGCGGGTACAGCCGGAGTACCTGCAGGCATGACACGCTCACCACGTCCTTTAACCACACCCACTGGAACACACAGCTTCAAAGACACGCCCTCCTGCTTGACTCACAAATGTCTGTGCCAATCAACGTGTTTGGAATTTCAGATGTGATCTGAATGTTAATTCTCAACATTCCACACGGCTTGTAACGCCTAGAAATTGCACACTTCGTAACCTGTTAAAAGTGACGAATTAATAACATTTGACCATGATTAGAATGTAGTCAGCAGCTCTGGCATTTATGACACTTAATAATACTCATGCAATATTACATGTTGGATTGTTTAGAGCTTCTACAAACATTACAGAACAGGAGTGGGTAATCTCATTTAGTGTTGATTACATGCTTCTGAAGTTACACTGTACTTCATATTACCAAACTTGTGTTCTGAAAGTTAAGAGTTTGTGGAAATATGGATATCTCATGTCGGATTCATTTTTGACACCAGAATCAATAATGATGACCACCTATGTTTTGCATTGTAACAACTTTCATACTGTTAAAGGGACGGTTCATGCAAAAATGAACAATTATTTACTTACCCTTATGTCAGTACAAACCTGTAGTTTATTCTGCATAACACAAAAGAAGATATTTTGAAGAATGTTGGTAATCAAACAATACTGAACCCCATTTACTTTCATTGTATGTATACAAACCACTGATACATCTATAAAAATCTCTTCTTTTGTGTTCTTAACAGTTTTCTATGCCTTAAATTCTGTAAGAAAAAAATGTCCCGATGAAAAACATGCAAGACCGTGCTAAAAAGGTTTCCATTTTTGGGAAAAATGTAATTCAGCAGGTTTATTTTCCAAAGTAGAAATCTGGATTATATAGGAATTGTACAGTATCTCAAATCACATTCAGCACATAATCCTGGCAGAATACTTTTTTGAAGTAAAGTTTATTGAGGTTATTTTTGGCGACACTGTTTTCAAACCCTAAAAAAGCACATGTATTGCAAAAATAGTTGTTCTGAGATGATATTTTTTTGCTGCTTTCCTTTGGAAATATCTTTTGTTCTTTATTTTTTCTATTCTATCATTTCGTCTGTAACTGATTTAAAAGGTCATGTGTTTACAAGAGGAGAAATAAAGCATTTTACAGAACACACGTTCACGCTCGGTTTGCTTTAATGTAGCGGTCTCATTATAAACAATAAAACAATGAAAAAAATAATTCCAGGAACACTGTTTACAAACCTCAAAAATATTCCCTGTGCTTGCCTTAACAAGGTTCCTCAATATCACTCCCATCTGTAAACATGTTTTAAGAACCTTTCCGCCACGCTCTTGCCTCCTCCACCCTGACATTTTACCTGAGATCTTTAAAACAAAAATGATTTTAATTTCGCAGAGACTATATAAATTGACTTGATCAATGATTCAGTGCTCTTCAGTGGTTCTTCTGTATTTCACTTACAGGTAAGCGTGTGATACAGGTGGTCATGGTAAAAAAATTAAACAAGCATTTCTAGAAACCCATAAAGGGATAGTCATAAATTACTTAAATAGTTCACCTAAAAAATTTAACCGTCAATATTTACTCATTTCAACCCGTATACGGTTTACTTTCAAAAAATGAAACATCCGGAAGGTTCTTTATACATTGGCCACAGCAGTCAACTTTAAAAACACACTATAAAAGTCGATTTTTGTGAAGAAAGGAACAAAGTGTACTATTATATGGCCTCCTATCTCCTGGACTATATTTAACAAGTCTTGTAGACTACACTGATACTTTTAAGGAGTTATTTTGTATATTCTGGAGGGTGGCAGCTGTATAAACTGCACTTAATAAATGCTTTATCAAAATTCTCCTTTGTGTTAAAAAAAGATTTGTAACAACATGACAGACAATAACGACAGACTTTTAATTTAATCTCAGTCATCAAATCTTATTGAGTTCCGCACGTTCGCGTCAATCGCAAACTTCTTATTGGACGGCGGTGTAAATCCCAACCCAATTCCTTTATTCCTGAAGTCGAAATGTCGGCTCTGCGCGCGCTCAAATTCTCCCAGAAGTCCTTGCTGTAAAGTTTGTTGACCTTCTTTTCCTAGGGACATGTTTGCATGCCTGGAGCTTCCTGTGATCGGCTGGCTGCTTTTTTTAAATCCGCCCATCAGTCGCATGAACTTAGCCTGTTTGTCAGAGCTGTCAAACTGAGCTGTGCTCCACTGGCCAAGATTCTAAAACAGACAAAAATCAGATGTGAACAACACACATTTTTTCCATATGATATAAAGGAAGATATTTAGATGCAATGTCATCTCAACTGACCAGTTTTGGCTGCGATTCTTTATCAATGTCCTCCTGCAGGGCGAGTCTGCGAGCCTGCGAAACAGAAGATAATGATTAAAAACCTGTTATATGGTGTATGACTCTGGTGTGTATGCGTGTAACAGGGACATGGTCTTCACAAACAGTGAGCTAAGGCTGTACCTGATCTATAGAAACCTCATCCTGATTTCCAGGCCTCGCTGACAGGAACACAACATCTTTCTGATAAAGGACAGCGAGAACATGATCAGATACAAAAGTAGTGTGTAACAGTGTTTTAACATCATATTAGAGTCATGAAAGTTATTCTTTTGTTTTTACCTTTTCTGTGTTTTTTTTTTCGTCTCGTTTACTCTTCTTGTTTTCCTGTGGCTCCTCCTCTATGACATCATCAACCTCCAGCTTGATGCCCTTTTTCATCTTTTGTTTTGGTGACCTCATCTCTCCTGTGACGTCGCCAGTCTTTGCTTTTATCCCATTTTCAGGAGCAGGGCCTAAACGCTGACCCTCATCCAGGTTTTCTAATCTCTTTTTTTTCTTCTTGCTCCTTTTCTCAGTGTTTACATCCGTCTCATTCATCTCTTCTTCTACCAGAGACAATTTCTCCTTGTTGACTTTAACCTTCATCTCTTCATTGTTTTCGGTCTTTAAACTGCCGTTCTGTTCTTTTTTCTTCCTTTTCTTTGTTGGTTCTGCATCCCTTTCTACATTTTTTATATTTTTTTCTGTCTTCTTTTTTTTCTTCTTGACCCCTCCATCCCCAGATTCTGGGTTCTGTTCTTCATCTTCAATGTTTTTCCTTTTCTTCTTCTTCATCTTTCCACTGTGGCCCACGTCAACCTCTTCTTTGACCTCTACATCCTTTTTCTTCTTTTTCTTTATCTCTCCGGCCTCTGTGGCGCTCTCTTCCCTCTTTTTTTTACCTTTTTCTTTTTTTCTTTTCTTCTTTATCCTCGATTCCTCTAAACACTCTCCATCAATCTTTTCTCCAGGCTCGCTGTTGGTGACTTCCATCACGTTCTCTTGAAGGTGTTCCGATTCCTTTCTCATCTTTTTCTTCTTCTTTTTCTCTTTCTGAGGAAGCTCAATTTTCTCTAGGCCTCCTTCACTGATATTTATTTCCAACAGTTCTGTTTTCACAGGAGTCTGGAAAGACGCATCATGATACACTGCAACATATTCATTTACCTCTTTGGTTTTCTTCTTCTTCTTTTTCTTCTTTTTCTCAGTGGTGTCATACTCATGTTGCTCTCCTTCACGGATGTTTACCTCTGACTGTTCCATTTTAATAGTCGTCTGGACAGAAGCATGCTGACACTCAATTATATCTTGGGTTCCTCCATTTTTAGCGGTCGCCCACACTCCATCTTCCTTTATTTTTTTCTTCTTTTTCTTCTCTTTGACCACCCCATCAACCGCCATCTCTGGATTTAAATCTCCTCTATTTGGATCACACTTGTCAACTTTTGTCAGGAAAGATCTGTAAAGTCATCTCTCGGTTTTTGCATCATCTTTGATTTCACGCTGTTCTTATTTGCTGGAACTTCCTGCAAAGGCAGTAAAATATAACCCGTATTTCTGACATATATGACATGTCTTGTAAAGCTAAATGTACTTAATATACACATTTCTCATTGTTAGTGTTATTAATTGTATTACATTGACTGTATTGTGTGTGGAATGCTTTAGAAAAAGAATGTCAATTTCGTTAACTTTAAGAGCATATAACCTTACATGACTTTAAATATGAATGAATTAAAAGATACAAATTAGCCGAGTCTTTGTGATCGTAAGATACGTCAAAATAGAAAGCGATTACTCATATGTTTGGGAGATGAGAATGCAACATATAAAATCAACGCAACGGTACAGTTACACCAGTTCATTTTATGTTTCATAATTCAACCGATTAACGGTTATACGTGCAAGTCAGTCAGATCGCTTGCATATTAAGTATCTAGTAAATATATATTTCATTACTTACACCACACGTGTATCCTTCTCCTCTTCCTACTTACATCCGGAAAACGATTATTCTACTTCCCTAACAACGTTACCGCGCGCGTGGCAACGGTAGTGACCGCTAGAGTGCGCACGCGCGCTATTTACAGAGCAACAAGGGACGCCTTGAAAACATATAACAAATATATTTATTAGATTTAATTCAAATATAGACATCAAATAAAAGGAGAATCTGTGCAAATCACGTCAACATTACAATAGAAAGAGAAATTTAAAACTTTTCCATCACACCTGTTTAAAGTGCTTATATCTATGCCTTTTCATTAATTGTATTCACGGGCGATGCGCAGAACGACCGGGGTATGACGTTGCGTAGGAGCTCTCGCGGTATTTGAACGCAATACGCAAATCGGTCTGCGCAGCGCTGCGTAAAGTCGAATACATATCGTCTAACCACCAGCATTTATCGACATATTATGATTTGTGTGCTAGAAAAAACGACATGATAAACACAGTATTGCCTTACGAGTTCAAACACGTCATAGATGTGCTGACTGTTCTGAAATACAACGACAGATGTACAGTTTGCATGAAGATTGACTATAAGCGTGCAAAGTTTGTAAAATGTGCATCTCTGCTGAAAAAATGTTGCTATCACAGAAATATTTATGATATTTATTTTTATAATGGTTATTGTAGTGGTTTAAATGGAAACAATGGTGTTTGTGTAGCTGTACTGGCAATGTGCTTTATTGGGATGTTATCCTACAGAAACACGACTCAAAACTCACAACATTATTGACATTATAATGGTAAACAGATTATGGTTTATGAAAACAAGTGCAATTTGTATTTTTTCAGCAGGGATGTTATTTAAAAGGGTCATATGACACGGCTAAAATGAATATTATCGTTAGTTTTAGATGTATTGCAATGTATATACACGATTTAAGGTTAAAAATGCAGTATTTTCTACATACCGTGCATGTTTTTATCTCCTCATTGCCCAGCCTCTCTGAAGCGCGCAGATTTTTTACAAAGCTCATCGCTCTGAAAAGCGAGCTGTGCTATGATTGGCCAGTTAACCAGTGCATAGTGATTGGTCGAAAACTGCAAGCATGTGACGGAAATGTAACGAACATCAGATTCCAAAGCAATTGAACTGACAGCTTGCGTGTACATTTGGGCTGTTGTAGTCAATTCATACCACGAACTGACAGAGATTTGTGGGGTGTGGTTACACCAGGCGTTTCAGGCAGGTCTGTGTGAGCATTCACTTTTAGATAGAATGCATCTTTTGCTCCAAAACTATTTTTTTTGCCATTTTACTTGTCTAATACATGCATGGGCAATTTATGACACACCAATTACGTATTCACGCCATATGACTCTTTTAAAAGTTTGAAAACCAAAATTAAAAGTGAACAATTTGTACAAATAAATACATTAATTTAGCCATTTAAACAGGTTTTGATTGTATATTTGAAGGCTAGAAATGACTAAAATGTTATCACAGGAAATTTTTTCAATTCTTATGTCATTCTGTTTCACTCTTACATTCATGTCTTCTCTCTGTCTCCAAATAAGTAATTCTTCTTCTCTGCATTTATCTTAAAAATGGATAAAGTTTAAATGGAGTCTTCTTTTATAGTGTCCAATGTTCTTAAGAGAGATCCACTTAAAAACATCTAGTGCAAAATTTGCCTACCCCCATGTTCAAAATGTGTATAAAATTTAAGTCAGCTTTAACTTTCCCTTACAAAAATTAAACATAGTAGTTGTTGTGAAATCATATTTATACAATTGGTAATCAATACTCCCGCAAAAGACTGTAACATTTTTGCTTCAATAAAACCAGGGTTAATTTCCATAAGGGTTCATGATAAAAGGATTTCCACATTATTTAACATGGAACCGTAAAGGTGAAGTATAATTTCTGTGACACTTGTAGCATCAAAAAAATTGAAAGTTTACAGGTGAGTTTATTCTCACCCAAAAGTGATTGTTTGATTGACAAGCAAAGTCAAGTCAGAACCAGCCGATTTTGTTTTGGGTTGTTGTTTTACATGTGCAAAATACATCAGGGTGACCAGACTGGGCGATCTGCATGTCATCTGAGGCTAAGACTGATATTCCCGCCCCCAGACTCATGCTATCGGTTAAGCCAATGTTGCTGATGCTGTCTCTCAAACAAACTGATTGGAGGCACAGAAATGACACACTTCACCTTTTTTAAAGTGCCTGTTGACCAAGTCACTCAAAGTGCATCCTCACAGGGAGGAAGAGGACATTATTGCCATGGTAACCACTTTCACCACAGATGCCTTCCGGTGAAGTTTGGAGGGGCACTTGGGATCTGAAATGCATGAAAAAAAAAAGTGTTTTGATGTTTGTTCACGGGCTTGTTTGTGTGTGTGTTTCAGCGTATTAACACTCACCGTTCCTGCATTCATGAGCAATGCCATCTCAGTGGGCTGATAAACATGACTACGGAACGGCACAGCGGGTCGGATCAGTCCGTTGTGATACCCGCCAGCCTGCAGAACTATAAAACGACACGTAAACCAGTGAGACAAACAGACACAAACACGAGCAAAACAAGAACTGGTTTCTCAGTACCTGTGCTATGCTCCTCCACAGAGTACGCCTGACTCTCTGCATAAGAAGCTCTGGGATTGGTCGTCCGCTCGTCGTCGTGGTAACCCTGCACGCTGGGAGGCTGAGGGGTGTCGTAGTAGTTCTGCCCCCCGTCTGCGTTCCTCTGATCCGCCGGACGCAAACACAGTTGAGTTTCTGGGATGGCGTGGAATAACAGCAGGACCCATCCCTCTGTCACCAAGGCGACCGCCAAAGCTGGCTCGTCCCAGCCCTTCGGTACAGTTGCGATGGCCGCGTTGCCGTAGAGATAGAGCGTGAGCCAGGCGACCCAGACGAGAAGAGACGTGAGACACGACAGGAAAAGCCAAACGCCGTTACACCTCCATTTCATTGTTTTCCTGTTGGACTCCTCCCTGTTGCCGCCTCCACACAGGACGACTCCCAAGGACAAGACGGTGGCCGCCAACAACAGCACTGCAGCGTAGCAACACACCAGCACAAAGTCTAAAGGCAGGTAATCACAGGCCTCGTGTCCCTGGCGGACCACCGTCAGCAGCAGCCACTCCCCAGCGATGATCCCTTGGACCACCGTCAGTCCGAAAGCCAATCCGGCGAGAGAGCTCCCTGCCGGGCTCCGCCTCCCTGCTGCCAGCTTCTTCAGTCGTAGCCCCTGCACCAGCAAACACGAGAAACACAGCGCAAACAACGTCCCCCACAGCCCACGACGCACCCCGCACATCACCTCGCCACGCCCGACCAGGAAGACCAGTGATAGGCTGAAAAGACCCACCGTTCCGGCCAATAGGAGGAGGAGAGGACCAACGCCACATCGCTTATCGGGTTCAGTCACCGTTTTGAGCTTCGCTAAGAGAGTCACGACTAGAATCAAAGATGATACTGTACCACCGCACGCTATGGCTTCTAGCACCACGCCCCATACCGACTCCAGGTCACACAGAACATGGTAGGGCGGGTCCACAGCGGCCCCACACCCTCGAGGAGAGGGAGGAGCTTTAACCTGAGGTGTGTCCTCGAGAGCACAGCAGCCAATCAGAGAGAGGATGAAGATAAGAGTGGGTCTCAGAGCCATGCCTGTGAGAGAAAATGAGAGACAAAGAATCAGTAAATCGCATTTTGTAGCTTATTCATCGCTAGATAGTTCACCCAAAAAATCACCCCAAAATTATTCTTCATTTATGCACCCTCATATCATTCAAAACATGTATATGACTCTGGTTAACACAAAATAAGCTATTTTGAAAATTGGTTTTGTGTTCGCATAATGAAAGGCAATGGGAGTCAATGTTGTGGGGTTATAAACATTCTTCAAAATATCTTATTTTGTGTTCTGCAGAAGATAGAAAGTCATACAGGTTTGAAGGTGAGTGAATGTTAAAAGATTTTTCATTTTTGGATGTACTATCCCCTTAAACCAATCCAACCAGCTCTTAAATGAATCCTTAACGTTTATAAAACATATTGGTTGAATTATTCTGTTAAATATTTCAAATGAATAGCATGAATGTGGTTTTATTACCACACCCACATCTTTTATTTTTTGCTTTTTCCCCAAAGACAAGAACGTGGAACCATGCAGGTAAGGTTTGCAGAATTTATGTAAGCAATCACACTTAATGACCTGTTCAAGTAAAGATAATAGCAAGGATCAGTCTCATTTTCTACAGAATGCAAAAAATGTTGTGGATTCATACAGTAACTGATTGCTTTCATTTAACTTGTTTTATTGTCTGTTGGTAATGTTGTTTGTCCTCAAAATCTGCTGAAGACATTGTTGCCAGCTTTAAATATAGTGTTCCTTGTTAAATAAAGAATTTAATTAACAATAAAGAATTTATTTAACCAGCAAATAAATTTGCTCATCTGTTTACTTGTAAAAGCTGCGTGTATAGATAACGCCTCGACGCGCATCCTCTGCCCCTTGTAAACCCACGGCAGTTGCTATGGCAACCAGAGGCGCGCGTGGGCTGCTCTAGATGGGGGTGATCTCAATTTATATAAAGAACAATCGCTGACTGCCACACACGCACACAATGATCTTTTAACGTATTTAAAAAACTTTTGTGTTGAATTCATAATGACATCTAGCCATGTCAGAACCAAAATAACAAATAATGCAGAAAAACCATACCAGTCCTTTTACGCGCACGAACAGTTTCTCTAACCAACATAAATACGTTGTCAGCTATGTTGAAAATGCTTGTTACTCACCTTGTTGATGTAGATTTGTGTATTTTAAGCCCTCCAGGTCTAATCTGTCTTTTGTTTTATTTGAATATTTATTTTATCAGAATAGTTTTTGATCAAAACATCGCCAAGGCGCGCGCCTATAACTAACAACATATGCTATTTTGTGCAATACATGATATTAATCTGGTTTGAATTAGGTTATCTTCACATATCCCGACGAATGCACGCTGACGAGTCTTTCTCCCGTGGGTCCTGGCGTTCAATAGTCCAAAAACAGTGACAGGAAACGCAAATAAATTGTCATTAGTGCGCGCCAGACAGCGTCACACCTACACACACACGACATCTGCGGTCCTCCTTTTATTTTTCCGTCTTTTCTTTCTCTTACATCCTCAGTCTCTTCCTCGTGATGGAGTTAAATGTTCTCCTGTTCCTCGCAGCTGAAAAGCGCTCGTGGATGCTGCTCTTGGCTGTGTCATCCACTGTAATGGCTTGCTTTGGATCAGGGTGCACTAGAGGGTAAAATTCACGTCCGATTCAATACACACTTCGCTGGACTGTTGCAGTGCATAGGCCTACTTAGATTTTATATGCAGCCATGTCCATATGACTCCACTGATGCAGAATTTATAAATAAACAAAAGCAAACTCCTCTAACCCTTCTGGATCAGAGACTTTCTGCGCGTAACATTGTCCAGATGACTCTGAGAACTCTTTCTGTTTCAGTCAAATGACGTGGAATGTCTTTAGATAGTGTTATATAATGGAGATCTCGATGCTTCAGGTCATACCCGTGTGTATGTGTGTGTCAGTGTCCATAAGTAGCCTTACAATAATCCTTCCCAATGGTAGCAGTGAGCCATCAGAACGCTATTTCATCTCCTTACATGTCATGATGTGTGGACGCAGTGCTTACAATTCAACACAATTTACAAATGACATAAGCCATAGGAGTAGATCGACATCAGTAGCAGACCAATCACAGAGTAATAAACTGCTGCTTACGTCACTCGCACCCCTATACCTAATTGTTATTCTTCAATGTAAGGAATGTGTAGAGCTATTAATATGGATCACAAATCTGTTTATAACAGCATTTGTTTAAGGATTATATAAAAAACTGAAATACTGTAAAAATAAAGAACACATATGCAGTGGTATAACATAATTATAAAATGACAAAATAGCTCAAATAAAAGTGTAGCTGAAACAAATTAGCTAAACTAAAAATGAACATGGCAACTTAAAATGCTAGACACTTAAAATATTCTTCTAAAAATTCAAATTAAAGTCAAAACAAAACTATAATGTGGTTATGATATTTATTTTAATAGTTATGAGATATAGAATATACAGTTTTTCTTTGAAGATGCCAGGCATTCAAGCATGAACACACATTCCCAATGTCTACAATACACACTTTGCCTGAGGACACACACACAGAGTGAGTGAGGGAGATAGACCAGATAGAGAGACCACTGTCATCTCAACAAAATGAAGACGGATTCCACTTCCTAACAGAATGCACACAATTCACAGATATACTGACATTGTTTTTGGAAAAATCAAGTCCATACACCAGATGTTTGAAAGTCTGTCAAACGATGTGAAACCGCCGTGTCTGTTTGGAAAAGGAAGGACTGCTGTGTGTTAGCTTCACAATATTTGTCTGCCTGTCACAACAAAATAGAAAACAACTAATCTGTTCTGACCTGATGCTTCCAATACATGTTCATAGCCCTATATAATTGTATCCTTTTATTCTGCACTCCAAAAAAGTTTTTGCTGCTTGTTCAATTTACTTCACTTGCTTAAGTTAAATCAACACAACTTTAGAACAATGTGGTCACAACATGATTTTTTTATGTTTGGTCATATAACTGAATCCATTCATGTTGGGACAACATAAAGGAGTTGTGTTGTCTTAACATAAAATAGTTATAATCGGGCAGAGGACTTATATTTCCCAGCATGCATTTTTCAGTAAAAAGAAACACTTGTTAGTGATTAATGTTCATTTATCTTTAAGGTTTGAAGAGTTAGAAATATTTTTGAGTTTTGTGCTTACCATTGTTCAGAAAAGTGTCGCCTTTATTTAGGTCATGGGTGGTTACAATTCTTTACTTGCCATTGTGTTCTATTGACTCAATATCTTATCATTGAAGTTAAATGGAATTATGTTTAATTAATGTTAAAATATATAAAATAAAACATTGTTGAACATATAATTTTTTTAGTGTAGGTTAGACACAAATTTATTTAATCGAGACTACTAAAAAAAGTTCACAAAACAAGATTATAGTGAATTGTTTCAAACAATTTTTTTTGGGGAGAAATATACTGTACTGTTCAATTTCGTGGAAAAGTTTTCCTCGAGTTAATTAAGATCGTTCAACAACTTTTTGGAAGTGTGCTATTTAAATGTATATTTTGCTTTTGTAAACCTTTTTTTTTAACTTAACTCTCTTTCCGTTTGTATATATATATTATTAACCACTTTAATGATGCGTGCACTTCAATTCACACTTTATTTGATTATATTTTATTACTAAAATTATCTTTGTTTTTGTTTGTATACATATTTGCACTATTTGTATGCAGCCCAAAATGCTTTGGCAATATGAATGTACATTTTGTCATGCCAACAAAGTACTCTTACATTGAATTGAAATTTAGAGAGAGAGAGGAAGTAGGTTAAGCTGCATTCAGTTCCTGACCCTGAGTCAGCACATGAGCAGATCCCATAAGAATATATATTGTTGATAGTGTTCACAACTAATATTTTTGGGTTGTTTGCTTTTGTTGCACGAAACAGAACTTAAACATTTAAAGCTTCTAAACATTCATTCAGCATGCGTAACATCTTGGGTAAAAGATGCTGAGCTGGTAAAGTCTGTAGTAATTCTCCTCACGAAGGGTCAACACAGAGGACAGACCTGAGCTGACCAACTGTCCTTACGCCAACAACATACAACAAAAAAATCTTCATTACAGTTAATAGTAAGTAAGATAAACCAATAAAAGCCTGAATAAGCGATTTTGAAAAATAATATCACAACATCAAGATTTTAGGTATAAAGATAAGTAAATTTAGTTGCATTTATTAATATTTCTGCATTCTCATAAATAGAGAGTTCACAAAGAGGAAAAGGAAATTCAAGCATTCACATCCTACTGTATTAGATGAAAGTCCTATCCTGTCTATCTTTATAAGACACAGTCAGGTCAAGTCAAGCTTTACAGACATTAATCCTCCTACAGAGAGAAGAATGTAGGGAGACAGTGAGAGGAAACCCCCCAGGCTCTGTCACAACACTGTTTCATCATTACTCTCTTCTTTTCTTTCTTCCCAAAACACATGAATTACAGCATAACCCCATTGAATAAAACTCGAACAAACTAATAATAAACCTTACCAGATTTAAAACCTATTTGTAGTTAGAAAATTTGAAAGAAAATGTCATTTTATGTTATTTCATTTAGTAGCCACTAGATGGAGTCCTTCTCTTTCTTTTCTGTTTGCATCAGCTGTATCCATCGACTCCTTCTATTTCTGTGACAATTTACCAAGAATTAAATGATTTGATTACTCAATAGTTCTATTTCTGCTCTCCAATTCATCTTTATTATCATCATCTTTCTGGTGTATTTATATTCGGGACACTGTTGAGCAGTTCAATAAAGAGAAAACTCATCTGATTTGAATACATTTGAGAAACATTGCATTCTGGCTATGCAATGCTAAGTGTCAAAATATATTGGTCATTGTCAACAACCTAAAATTCCATAATATCAAAATTTATAAAACACAACACGAACAACATTAAAGATATTCGTGACAGATAGCATCATTTAATTCTTGAAAATATAGTTATCATTTTTTTTGCCTCCGTCATGTAGTGAAAACCTGATATTGCAACAGAACTATGAGAGATAGGCTACATTGAATTCTTAAACCCTGTGAATCCACCTCATCCTTCATCAAGACTATAGATGAACAAGTTTCTAGGCCTACATTGTCTTTGGTTTTCTTTTCTTGAGTAGAACACAGATAATTAGACATGATTATGTGGGTAAACTTTAATGTTGGCTTGTCAAAATCAAAAGCACCACCACTATTTTAATATTTAAATAAAGATAAGAATAAAATGCGGCTATAGTGTTTGTCTTGATGCGTTCATTTTATAGAGTGTTAATACACTCTTATTCTCATTGCCACATATTAATTAAATTGAATAGAACAAAATTAGCACAAAAAAGAATAAACATTGTGTGTTGTGCAAAACAGCAATTAGAAATAAAATGCATGATCATTATCATTCTCATCATCTTATTTTAAGATAATAAATATAAAAGACTGTTTAATGCCCTGGTGGCACATCTAAATATACAATTTAGATATTGTAGTAATGCAGACTAAAGACTAGGTTTGGTAAACTTTGGGGCGGTTTCCCGGACAGGGTTTAAGCCTAGTCCCAGACTTACTCAAATGTTAGAAGATCCTTGATCGAAAACAACTTGCAATGACATATGTGACCCTGGATCAAAAAACCAGTCTAAAGTAGCAATGGGAACATTTTTAGTTAAAGCCAAAAATACATCGTATGGGTCAAAATTATGGATTTTTCTTTTATGCCAAAAATCATTAGGATATCAAGTACAGATCATGTTCCAAAATTTCCTATGCTAAATATATAAAAACTTTATATTTGAGAGTGGATGGCCAGTGACAATGCCTAACATTAACAACTTTTCACATTAATTAACCTTTGCACCCTCAGATTCCAGAGTTTTAAACAAGTATATCTCCGCCAGATGTTATCATATTCTAACAACTCATACATCAATATAGAGCTTAAATTGTCAGCTTTCAAATGATGTAAAAATCTTGATTTCAAAAAATTTACCCATAAGACTGTTTTGTTGTCCAGGGACACATATCTGAAAATGTGTGATTGTTTTTTCTCAAGATATACACACAAGTAATGTATTTTTGCAAATGATGCTTCTAAAATGACTTAAATATCCTAATTTAACTAAGGCCTAGTTTTGGTTTAGGATAATCTCTGTCAGGGAAACTGGCCCTTTGTGTTTAATAGTCATTTAGTCAAGATTTGATTTCATCGTTAAAGCTACATTCGTTTGTGTACATAGACAAGGGTCTTGCACTGTGGACAGCGATGCTCAACGTCCTTGCATGCGTCCAAGAAGAAAGGAGCTAAACAACAGGGCCACATCCTGAAAGACACAACAGACACTGTTAGAGCGTTCAGCAGAGAAAAAACTGTTGTTTTCAGCTGTATTTACAAGAAGAAATAGTTGGATTTCAAGTTCCTGCAAAAAGTTTTGTGGCACTATAATTTATGGTTTATGCTGATGATAGTGATTCCTTACATAAAAATGCCAAGACTGGCGCAGATGCTCCAGGCGAGCAGGCCATTGACGTATTGGGTCTCAGTGACGACCTGATGTTGGCAGTGAGGGCATCTCGTCTCCCCCGGTACATCCCTCAGAGAGGATGGCACCATGACCACCTGAAGGGCTAAGCACGCAGGAAAAATAGAAAAATATTTATATTACAATTAAGCATATTTGCATTATGGACACAAAACACTGTAATTCTGGGTCTCAGAAGACAAAGCGAAACTCTTATAATGGCTCACATGTAAAAGACATACCTGCCAGAGGTGGGGCTTGGTTAATATAGATTAGAGACCTGACAGGTTCTGGTCCTGATGGTGGACCCATCCTATAATCTGTATAGTAAAAAGCCACAAAGATATTTGAACGGAGAACTCATTGAACCATATCACGAGGGCCTGTTTGAGGTTATGCGGCTATTCACATTGCTATTATAGATGAGAACTGGGCTGTTTGAGTTGCATTAGGTTTTACGCTTTATGCAGGTGACAGCGGGCAATGGAACAAAAAAAACCCCACATCAAAACACATGGGGGTCCCTATAGAGCCAACACGGTAATACTACAATTCATGTTTACTAAAGCCATGCAAGAGCACTTAATCTCACTGACACATATTTCAAATTTCTATGTTAATGTAATTCTAATTTTATAATTTAATGTATAAAAATGGTGTGTTATGATAAAAGCAGAAAATGCAACGTTGTGAACTCATTATTCAAAAAAACAAAATAATTTGGGAGACTTTCAGTTGATTCAGTTCAGTTAGTTTTTAAAAAGGATAATGGACTTTATTTTTTTTGTCTCTTTTGGAGAAGGGAAAGAAAACAGTAGTCGGACCTCACTCGGTTCATTCTCACGAAACCACTGAAACATCACGGTAAAGATTTTAAATATAAAAATTTAATTCAAAAGCACCAAAAATTATCATAATGAACATAATTTTGTTTCTACCTTGCACAAAGCATAATTTTATTATATATTTTTTCTGAATTTTATTTCTTTTTCTGCTGAAAGTACCATTACTTTAACAAGTGGCCTACCGGGCTCATTATGTTGTTATTTAATCAGAGTAGAATACAAATAATTTGAGAAAAAAGGTTTTTCTACTTCTCGAATGACAGAAATAACAAAAATAATCGATGACAGAAAATAAATAAAAAATAACACAAAGTGAAACTGAAGCATCATGCTCAGCTGTAGATGAATATTATTATGTACCCTGTCCGTATTGTCGCTGGAGCGGTTGTGGATTGTACTGTGGTGAGGTGTACTGGGGGACTGGAACTAAAAAAAGAACAGAAAAATTAGGAAGTACATGGCATAATTGGTTTTTGTCTTTTGTGTCGCTCTTTGTATAGCTTTTGTCTTCATTGTTGATTGCAACATGATGGCAGAGATGTAGAACGTTGTGGGACATCTTATGTCCAACAGTTTTCAATGGTTACGGATGTGAAAATTTTGAAGGACTTTTTGTAAAAATAAAAAAGGTTTAAAATTATGTTAAACCGGTCAGCAAAAATTTTGAAAGAATGCTTTAAGACAAGTCGTACCTTGTTTTAATAAACAAACATGCAATTTGTGGACATCCTACATCTTGAAACCAGGATTTTCGTGGGAACCTCATGCGCTGGTATATTTCCTAATATATAGTTAACTACAGCACATTTTATGGGAGTAAAATAACACAAAGTAAACTGAAACATGAATGCTCAGCTATAGATGAATAATAGACTTTACCCTGTCCGTGTTGTTGCTGGAGCGGTTGTGGATTGTACTGTGGTGAAGTGTACTGGGGGACTGGAACTAAAAAAAGAACAGAAAAGTTAGGAAGTACATGGCATAATTGTCATTGTTTTCAAAAGTTGTCTTGATATACTTTTAGTCTTTTGTACAGCTCTAGCTTTTGTCTTCATTCATGATGTCAACATGATGGCAAAGATTTAGAACCTAATGGGACATCTTATTTCCAGCGGTTTTCAATGGTTACGGTAATGAGAATTTTTAAGGACGTTTTTGTAAAAAATAAGTTTACAATTATATTAAACTGGCAGTAAAGGTTTTAAAAATAATCCTATTAAACATGTCATACCTTTTTTTACTAATAAAAAGGAAATGTGCTGATGTGAGTGTTTTTAAATAAATTATACTTGAAACCAGGATTTTGTAAGAATCCCACTCATATTTTACAATATAAAGCTATTTACATAATGAAGCGTTATGAGAGTAAAATAACACAAAGTAAACTGAAGCATGAATGCTCAGCTGTAGATGAATTCTGGACTGTACCGTGTCCGTGCTGTTGGTGGAGCGGTTGTGGATTGAACTGTGGTGAGGTGTACTGGGGGACTGGACCTAAAAAAAAAAAATTAATGAAGTGGCATAACTGCCATAGTTTTTTAATAAGTTGACTTGATTTGCCTTTTTGTCTTTTTGTAAATGCTCACCTGTCCCCTGCACATCTGGGGAAGTGAGTGTCTGAGTGTTATAGGTAGCCTTGAATGTTTGCATTCCGACTGATTGGGATGTGATTGATTGTGAATGTGGATTATTATCTACAGAAACGATGAGTTTAATGTAGTCAAATGTCACACAGATCTGCATGAAGAATTATGAGTCAAATGATACAAAGTGAAACTTCAATGCTCACCTTCACCACCCTTAGATGAGAATGGGTGAGTGTGAGTTTTATCGGATGAAGACAAAAACAGTTATTATAAAAAAGAAACACTGAAGCCCCTCTCAGGGCAATCGGGCCAGAATATTCATAGTACAATAAGAAAATATAATACTTTAATATAGGGTCGCATATTTATCGCTAAACAAAACATATTCATGCCAGTGGTCATCCTAGTTAATTGTGTTACACCAATATATTACAATACAGAGTAAAACTTAAGCATTGATGCTAGGTGTACAGTAGATGCAGTCTGAGCTTGAATCCCTGAAGTGTTAGTCACTGGAACTGTAATATAAACATATTGATCGACAGTGAGATGGTTGACCAAACATTTACACTTCTGTCACTTAACACTTTTTCAAAATATTGTTCATGGCTCTCGTGCTGACCTGGTTGAGGTGGGTAAGTGAGCTGCGGGACAGGGCAGACAGCAACGGTCTGATCCACTGCGGGGAGATTATTTTTCATTGGTGAATAATCTGTGAATGTGAAAGAGTGAATAAGTGAACAGCGAGAAAAGGACATTTTGTGATCCATTGACTGCATTGATTGTATAGTTGGCCACCCTCACGTGAAGCACTTTTTAAGTCATTTGGAGAAATTCGGTATATATCTGAAAAAATAAAGTGGCCCTAAAAACCATTGACACTTAAAGGTTTTAAAATGTATGGATATATAAACATTCTTATGAAATGTATTAATGCTTTTAAGCCAGGGAACATTATTGATGTAACTCATCACATTATTTAACTATCCACATGTTGCACAAACAATCTTTTTGTGAAACGTACATTGAAATGTCAATTTGTGTCATATGTTTGTTAATGGTTGACAGATACATTTTCACAGGGCTGCTGTAAATCTCTGTCATTCTCGCTCTCATGCTGGCATGACATTTTTTAAAGCGGAAGCCTGACCAGCCAGTCTGCCAACATTGCCAAGTGACAGTGACGTATGATCCGGCAGAATGTGCGTTTGGAAAAGATGACAGTGAAAGTAGAAACTTCAACCACAGACATACACACACAAAAACAATGCAGTCAAGTTCATAAAAACATGAAGCCACCAAAACAGCAGGAAAAGCAAATACAGAACTAAGAACACGGAAACAAAAATACTTAATTCCAAACACTTCTCTGTCTTGAGTCTCTGGGTGGGTGATGTGACAGACGGAGGACCCAAGTGCAGACAGGGAGATAAGGTTAACAAGACTTGAATAAATAATAAAATACAAAACAAACAACCACAAGGGGGTAACAGAACAAAACATGGAAACAAGAACAAGGACTGACTAGACTAGACTAATAACAACACTTGACATTAAACTACAATTAACTAGACGGACCAGGGACCAGGGACCAGGGACCAGGGACCAGGGACCAGGGACCAGGGACCAGGGACCAGGGACCAGGGACCAGGGACCAGGGACCAGGGACCAGGGACCAGGGACCAGGGACCAGGGACCAGGGACCAGGGACTCACCTACATGGCGCAGAGACAAACAATGAACCAGCACAAGACAAGAGATACAAGGTCAATATAAAGGGAACCGAATCAAGAGGGGACAGGTGCAGGGGATAAACTAATTAACACAAACTAGGAAACAGGAGGGCAGGAACAATGACAAGAACGGAGAGAGAGAATGGCTACCAATAGGTGCCAAAATAATCTCTCTCCAACATAAAACAAGGGATCCTGTCTGAGTTAATTTTTTGCCCCATTGTGGGAAGTGTCATGATTCCGCCTCACCATGTCAGATATTTCTTGGTTTTGAGGCGGAATCATGACACTTCCCACAATGGGGCAAAAAATTGACTAAATGCAAATAATGACACAACGTCTAATAGGCAAGGCAAGGCAATGTTATAGCAATGCAAACTAACAATATGCTATGCAAAACATGCAAACACTAAGCTAACGAGAGAATGAGAGGGGATGGGCCAAAGACGAGAACGGAGAGAACACATATTATAAATAAACTACCAAGAAACAGCTGAGATCATTCATTTCAAATTGCAAATAAAAATAGTGTTGTTATTCAATATCCGTTTTCAAGCATATTGGCATTGCATGTTTGGTGACTTTCTGTCACTTCTGAGGTTTGCTTTGACATTGGAAAGGAATGGACACAATACATGGGCAATTCTTTAAAAATGTCCGCCTTACAATGAAAAAATCCCTTCTCCATCTGTTGGGTATTGTCGCTTCTGGTTTGCACATTTTTATTCAAATAAATCCTACAAAGTTTGTCATCTCCCCCAAACCACGTCCTTTCTTTGTCACATCCATGACACATGTTTATTTCCCTTTTTTAAAATAGAAAATAGATTTACATTATTCTGATCTTTAAACTATCAACAAGGGTTAAGTAAAATATAAACGGATGGTTCAGTACATTGGTAACAAAAACATTCTCTGAGAGTTTACACGTCACATCCATAACGCAAAATGTCACATCCATAATGCTGAAATTGCTTACATCCAGAAAGTGGATGGATTTCTTCATTTTTGGCAGAGCCCTGGTACATAGAACCTACATAGTAGAACCTTATAGACATTGGATTTTTTTGTTTGTTGTTAAAATCCAAATGATTTCTTAAACATTGTGTGTAATCTTAGCAATTTAAGTCTATGACATATTTAAAACGATCACTCTTTTTACTTGAAACACCAAATCACATTAGAATATGGCACATACCTGTGTGTTTCGGCTGATGTTCCTATTTAGAAACTCACTGGGAGAGTAAAGACAGGAAACAGACTAA
Organism: Triplophysa dalaica; assembly: GCF_015846415.1. NCBI lineage: Eukaryota > Metazoa > Chordata > Actinopteri > Cypriniformes > Nemacheilidae > Triplophysa > Triplophysa dalaica. The sequence continues at coordinate 3,681,865 of NC_079543.1, forward strand.
ATAAACAAGTATGGCACAGACAAAGAGACAAACAGAGGGTGGAGCTAATTATGATGTTTTTTATTCAAATCAAGTTTCATGACAAACAGGGTCACAAACATAGAATAAGTACCCAATCAACATGTATAAGAAACATTGGATGAGAGCAGGGCTGAGAATAATACACACACTGTGCACACAAATCCGAACATAAAATCAATTGCAAGCTAGAGTCCCATAGTATTCAAAATGAGATTCTCATTAAACATTTTTAATTAATTGGTGATAAAGGTGTTATATTGCGTGAATATGTGTTTTTCTGTGTCTTTGGCGTTTTAAAATTTGCCCATCCATGTATATGACAAGTGAAATTAAACAGAACATTAACCAACTTTCAAAGCAGCCCTGCAACGATGTTTCATGCATTCTGACTTCTTTACAGCGTTAAACGCGCTTTCTTCTCATGCTTAACATGGTCAACTTGTCAAAAAACGAGTTGGGCACATTACGTCCTATTTCTGTGCTCGATACACTACCCCACTCCCCGTTTTTTTGTCAAACATATAAAACTGTTTCATTACAATTTTTTCTTAGTCCCTTACTGGACAATTCTCCCGGAAAGCACACGGCGAGCATGGGCAGACGTCACTTTCACTTGTGTGCAGGAAAGAGCATACGTTCGCAAAGTTCACGTGTTTGTTAGTTCACTGCATTTGGGTGATGAATGTTATATAAATGATGACGCTGGATGTGGAGATAGTTTGAAACTGATATATGGAGCCGTCCAGCGCTAAAAGATGACATGAACCGCATACGGTGACTGAAACTGCCAAGTTTTGTTAGCAATGGGTGCGCTGCTGCGCACGCGCTTTAGTTCAGCCTACCCTTCACCCCGCACGTGCAGTATGATTTCAGAAAAAATCGTACAGCTGTATCTATCTTTTATAAATGTGATCCCATAAATTCTCTTCGAAGATATGAAGTGTGCAATAATACTCTGTAGGCACTGAAGATTAATATGAGATTGGCAGAAACCGCATGTGTCAGGGCCGCTTTAAAAAAATAAACAAACAACAAAAGGAAAGTAAAATGCCGGCAGTTCCCTCACGGTCAACTGTCGTTCACACAAACATAATAAAACCAGACATAATGTCCAGGCCTGGTCCTCTCTCGTCATACAGTCCTGTCGCTCGTCCTTGTATGATTCCGATCTCGTCCGTGAGAAATGCGAGACCGGTGCAACACACAGCTGACACTCATTATCACCCGCATCACCTGCGTCGTTCCCTCACGGCTCTCGTTCTGCCTTGCTTGTTACAATCAGTAATAATGTTCCAACTAGAGGCAAACAAATGTTGTGTTTATAATCCGGTTTATTGTCTTTGTTGAGTCGCGACGAGACGTGGCGTAATAGTGGTTGATCAAGAAAGGCCAAAACGCTCGCTTAATTTATTATGTGACCATTACCTGCTGTCATGCGACCTTGTTTGTATCTCACACAAACTGATGTAATGATGATGTATGATGTATGTGCTTGTTTGTTTAAAGTCTTTATAACAGTGTGTATAAAAGTTAAAACAGTTAGCTATAGTTTCTAACTATGTAACATAATATATTCTTAATAAAACCTTACGAATCCTTTACATTCTGCTCAAGTCGCGCTGGCAAAGTTGATGTATCGGCTTGAACATCTTCATTTTCCGTATCAGATTCAAGATGACATTTCATCACCTGTCAGTTCAATTTCTTTGGAACCTGATGTTCCGAATATGGTGAGAAGCGTTACATTTCCGTAACACAATAATAGATTTCTAGCAATCACTACGCACTGGTTAACTGGCCAATCATAGCAAACCTCTGTTTTCAGAGCGATGAGATTTGTAAAATATCAGCGAGTTTTTTAGTGAGTAGGAGCAAAGAGGAGATACAAACATGTACGGTATGTGGAAAATACAGTGTTTTTAACCTTAAATCGTATATACACATTGTATTACATCTAAATCAAACGATATTAGTAGTTTTAGCCGTGATATTTGACCCCTTTAAATGTCTCTGAGGATTTGGAACTAAATACTCACCTACAGTGACATTCCTAGGCTTTATTTTACGGCCTGGAGCCTACAAAAGATCCAGAGGTGATGGAGGGAAAGTGAAATCTGACTGATCTGTTAAAAACTCAAAGCAGATGACGAAATTGCACCATTTCGTAGGGCCTAAACATGCCCTCATGCTATATTTTACATGCATACAATTTGATTGGTACATACCAATACACACAAAAAAGTATTACAGGAACAACTCTAAACAGAAGCAACTTTCTATACGTTATTCTGCTTTCAATTTGATCTTTCTAATCACCAGCTATTGTACAGTGACAGAAAGATTTGGCAAAGGTAAAAAATCTTGTCTAAAGGGATTCTACCAAATATATTTCTCTGTGTTCATCAGAACAAAGACATTTACACAGATTTGGAACAACTCGAAGGTGAGTAAATGATGACAGAATTTTCATTTTTGGGTGAAGTGTCCCTTTAAATGACATGTCACCCATCTACAAACAAAACTAGATTAGCTAGTTCATTCGACCAAAGGACTGTGTTTAAGACCCACATAGATTGTTTCTTTTGTTTTTTTCTGGACTTGAGCATAAAGGTTTTTCAAAAGTGTGATGTGGACACATGGATGAATATCATAAACATTATAATTGTGAACAACAATTTATTAAACACAGAAAACTAAATGTATGTTGCTTGGTTATGTTAACACGATTGATAAATTCAATTCATATTTAATTCTTCTGTGATTTTTACCATTCTGTATCGTTGCCAAAGAGCTCACAGTAAAATAATGGAGACATCAGTATAAACACGTAATTATAAAATACATAGATACCTAGAATTATAGCGATGTTGTTTACCCATAGCAATACTACATATTAAATATTATTAGCGATACTAGACATGAAACAAATTCTTTTAGGAATAATATGGACAGTGAAAATATCATTGTTAACAAACAGTTGCTATGATTTTCGTTTTCTGTCATTGTGTTTACTATTAAGTAACGGCCAGTACAGGGTAAAACACATTTATGGGATGTATTTGGTTTGTGTTTGTCTCCGTGGCTCTCTTTGTCATGATTGTCATGTTCTTTAGGAAAAGCTACATTCGTTTATGTATATAGAGTATGGTCTTGCACTGAGGACAGCGATGCTCTACGTCCTTGCAACCGTCCACAAAGAACGGAATCAAACAACAAGGCCAAATCCTGCAGGACACAACAGAAACTGTGTCAGTGTGTTGACCGAATGCATTTTTCATTGGACTGCAAATGAAATTCTTAATCTATGAACGGCCCTGCCTGTAAGTGAGCTGTTCAGAAATTTTGTCGACAGTCGATGCGATATGATGGTAAATATGGTTTTCTTACCCAAAAAAGCCTAGAACGCCGCAGATGGCCCAGACGAACATGCCGTTGACGTATGTTGTCTCTGTGACAATCTGTTGTTGGCAGTGAGGGCATCTCGATTGCCCGGGTACGTCACTCAATTCTGCAGGGCATAGCGACAATGGGCATGCCTATAGGCCGAAAACAAAAATAACATACAAAATACATACATTTTTTGCATAATTTAATCATTTGGATGATAAAAACTAGCAAAACTATAGCTCACCTACACCTGGCATAGGTTGCAAAGGATGGATTGCTAAAGCTAAAAAAATATATAAAAAATCTATTGGATTTTTGTTTAGTTACAATTCATTTTGGATTTGTAGTGAAACTATTATAATGGCTCTCACGTGCGCCAGGCATAGCTGTAAACTGGAGTGGATGAATCATAGGAGATGCCCCCTTGACTGTTTGGGGTGCTGGAGGAGAAAGAAAAACCAATAGTTAAAAATCACAAAGGACTGTTTGATATAAAAAGCTTTTATGACTTTACCTTGTGCAGGTGGCGGGGGGTAAAATGAGGTCATTTGAGCTGTAAAATTAAATCAAAGCACATGGTAAAATCAAAGATGTTATACAGATAGTGTTATAATTCAAAGAAATAACACAATAATGCTCACCTGCCCCGGGTATCGGTGGATACTGGACTGTCTGAGTCATGGGGGCTGCACCCGGGACTGCTTGTGGATCATATGGTGGAGGAACAACAACCGCGGACGCTAAAATAAACGAAATGATAAAAAAGATCAAAACCGAATATGTGGAAAACATGAAAAAAAAAACAATATAATGGTTCTGAATGGTTCTTTGTTGAACAAAAAATTATTTTTCTATGGCATCATCCTATAAAGCACCTTTATTTTCACGAATGTGTTTTTACCGTGTGGAACACACTGGTGGAGATCCGAAATGTTTCGGACAAAGAATGTTGACTGTATGGAGCCATCTTTGGGTGAACGTCCCTATAAAGTACAGGCTCTGTCCCAAAAGTTATATATCAAGTCCCCAGGGTTTGATATAATGAGGTAGTTATTTAAATTGGGCTCAGGAGGGTCAAACTGACACAAATCGAGCTACAATTTAAAAAAATGTACATTGAGAACCTAAAAGTTAATTTCTAAGAACTGTAAGCCAATTTTCAAACTCAGAAACTGAGACAAGCAGCATAGCTCACCGGCAGCAGAAACAGCTCCAGGTTGGACTGGTTCTGGTTCATTTGGCGAAGGAGGGACTGTTGTTGCTAAACCAAATGAAACAAAACAATGTTTGTAAAAATAAATTAAAATACATTTTGAAAATGCACACTGTCAAATATCAACTACTGTCTAGTGAAGATTGTTGTTCTTCAATACTCTCAAAACAGAGTTCTGGAATGTTGTTGGGGTTCTTTTTGCTTCATGTGATCGTTGACTGTGATTGCATGAAAAACATAACAAAATAAAGTAAAGTGAAACTAATGCATCAACATTCACCTTCACCAACCGTAGATAAAGACGAGTCTGTTTGAGTTAAAGCAGGTGCAGGTATGATTGGAACTTGTGCGGGTTGTGGGGTGTAGACTGTTGGCATTTGACCTTGAAAAAAAATCAAATCATAATTGGCTACTCAACCAACAGAATCATGAAATCATATCATCACTGCATCAGTTGCAGATTTTGATGCATACCTAAGTCAGGTGCAGCTGATATCTGGACATTAAGAGGCGCTGGGGTGTCTTGTGGGATGTAAATGTTGGTCATTGGAACTGTAAAAAAAGTTTAAAATAACAAAGAACTAGAAAACCAGTTCATCAACACATGGCTATTTACGGTACATAGTTATTATGCTACAGTCAAACTCCAACATTTCGAAGAATAGTTTCACTTTGTGAGATGGAGACAGATGAGAGGCTCATCCTACCTGGTTGAGGAAGGTTAGCAAACTGCTGTAAGGGGTAGGAACCTTCGGCCTCGACCGGTGTAGCGGTGTTGTGTTTAATTTTCATTATCAACAATCTGTGACTAGGCCACAAGAACAAAAACAAGACAGAGTTTAGTTATATTTTAAATCTATCTTTGAAAATTTCACAGTGTGAATGATGGAAAAAACATTGCAAGGTAATACAAAAAAACGGTATATTTTCATAGTCTGAAGATCTTTAAATGCATAGAACCTTTTGTGCAACAGAAACGTTTGGTGGATGACAAAAATGATTGAGGAAGCTATAGAGTATATGAAATGTAAATGTATGAGATAACAAAACATGTCAATTTTTAACAATTGTTTTTATCTGAAACCTGAAAAACAATCTTCTTGACGTGAAATGTTTGTTGTAGCGAGCAACCCCAGAAAAACAACATAGCTTCTGTGTGGTGTACAAAAAAATATTATTCTATAAATACCATAACATAAATACTCACAGTATGTACATGCAACTGTTTAATTGGGTTTTTGTAGTTTATAATGTTAAATCCCAAACCATCAGTCAGGGTTATACCTGTTGTTCTAGTATCTGTGCTTAATTTAACTACTATAATAATCGTGTGATTTCAATAAAAATGTGTCGCAGTCTAAAAAAGGCAGTGTTACAGATGTACCCAAGCCTAAAATGAGGCAAAATATTTTCTTCTTTAATTTCTTCAACAAAAGCACATACCTGTGTAAACTCTAATGTCTCTTCTTAAGAACTCACCGGAGGAGTATAGACAGAATACAGGTGAAACTAACTTACAGAGAGATATGATGACGGGGTGGAGCAATAGAACTTGAAAATCGAAAAGATGAATAAATACGTCATATACAGTATGTAAAATATAAAATGCTTCCAATGTTGAATATTTATTGTAATATTATTGGAGACCAGGGGCGTCACTAGGCCCTTTTTAGGGGGGCTTTAGTCCCCCTAAACATCTGCCCAGCCCCCCTAAAAAAATTATTTGATTAATTCATTTGTGATCGCTTCAGTCCCCTTTAAAAACTAATTTGAAAGGGTGGCGTGTCAAGTTTCGGCTCCTCCACTGATCTAAGTCTACATGGATTCAGCGCGTTATTCAATCCGCAGGGGCGCCGAGCGGAGCGAACAACATAGAGTACAAGGTGTGTGTGTGCATTATTGATAGATTGCTATGATATGACATCTACATCGGTGCAGTTCTTGTTATTGCAGTTTACATAATGTTACTGGACCAATACACGGGTCGGTTTCTCATCCAATACGTCTTCGCTGCGTTCACCTTCAGCCCTTATCACAGTGTGATAGTTATTTTTCTTCCAACAAAAATGAAGCGATTAACACCCATGAAAACATACTTTAGAAAACAAACATGATTTATTTTAATGTACTTTTTAAAATGTAAAACATATTATTGTGTATCTCGGCATTACATTATGCAGCCATGCAAAGAAATGGATAAATACACACATCATTTTCTGAAAGCAACAAATGGCACAGAGAGAGAAACATCATGTGCAGTTATTTTGTTTTGTTTTATTGAATACATTTTTTTGTATTAAGTAATAATGAATCTTTAGTGTATCATGATACATTAGAGTAAGAGTAGAGTAAAGGGATTTTGGTTTTATTTTAAGTAATTGATTTATAGAAGTGGCAAATTTGATAATTCATGTTGTTATTTTTAATAAATAGAAATAAATGTAGAAGAGATTAAACATATTGCCAATAGACAATTACATTAATACATGTTTTGTCTATATTCTTAATGAATATTAGCTGGTTAGTTAAATGATTTGAAATTAAATACATTTTCAGGGGGTGACTTGATGTATAACCAACTGTATTGTTGATTATAAAGGCTAAAAAGCTAAAAAAATTAAATAATTTATATTTCATTGTAGATGGATATACAACATTTTTTCTTGTCGTGCGGGAGTAGGTCTGCAAATGAGCAGTCAGGTGAGAATAGAACGTAGACAGCCTCTCACACACAATACCACTGTGTTCCCAAGATGCAGTCATTGAACCCTTATGTTGTTTAATTGTCTGCCAATTTCCACGTACATTTCATAAGAAAATGCAGTGGTATCGTCAAAGGATAAACATGAATGTCCTGACATTATTGACACTCAACAAGAAATTATTAATTGTCTTTCAGTCAACTGAACTGAAATATATGTTTTGGTTTCTCAGAAAAGTCAGTGCAAAAGAGATTGAAGTGGAGGAAGAGCAGATTGAAGAAGGCACAACAGAGAAAGGGCAAGATCATGATCCAGGTGAGAAAGTGAACAGAGATGTTTTGGATAATTTGTCTGGTCAGTTAATAAATACAAACAAAGTTAAGATTTCTTTAGTTACCAAACTCCTATTTGTACGTGATTGTCAGATTACAGGGACAGAGAGAGCATGAAGAAGAGGATGACATGAGTCAGGAGAAAGAGCACAGACATACAAAGAAAGAAATGTCAGATGAAGGACAGACAGCAGCTGCACCTTTAGATCAGTTTGACTTAGGTGAAAAGGACACAGGCCCAAAACAGGCAAAATTACACTATTATCCCCAGGAGAACTTTGGCTTACAAAAAAAGATCATTCCAGCAAAACTGGTTTCAAACTTTTGCTTGGCTTGAGTAGTCACAGAAGACCGATTCTGCCTACTGCTTTGCTTGGCGTGTTTTTGGTAAAAACTTGAAGCATGATGTATTTGTGAGTAGTGGATACAAAAACTGGAAAAAGGCACTCAAAGCATTTCACAAACATGAGGGGCCTCAGTCACACAAGGATTGTATTGTCTCCTGGAAAAGTTACAAGGCTAGTGCATTACAGGGAAATGTTATACAGCAGATTGAAGCAGCAAATGCAGATGAAATTAGACAAAGAAGGGAGTATATGCGACGTGTTGCGGCTGTGACCTGCATGTTGGGGAAGCAAGGGCTACCATTAAGGGGTCATGATGAAACAGCAGAAGGTTATAATAAGGATAACTTCATGGAATGCATGGGGCTTTTGCAGAAGTTTGATCCTTTCTTGCAGCATTACACACCCCCATCAAACAGCACCTACCTCTCCCCTGTCAGTCAGAATGAAATGATAGAGTGTTGCTCGAAGGAGGTGACAGCAACTTTTATCAAGGAAATGCATGAGTCAAAAATGTTTGCCATTATGGCAGACTTTAGATTAGATTAGATTCAACTTTATTGTCATTACACATATACAAGTACAGTGTAACGAAATGTAGTTTAGGTCTAACCAGAAGTGCAATTAGCAAGTGCAGGATATACAGTGTGAATAAATACAGAATACAATATTAGGAAAATACTATACAATGGGCATGTACTATGAAAATATGACAATCGTTATGTACTATGAACAATATAAACAGAAGGCTATATACTGTGAACATTAATGTACAGGTGGTTATGAACGGATAACAATATAGACTATACAATAGTGCAAGTGACTTGAGTGTGCATTGATTATAGACATTAGCTATTAAAGTTACAGTGCAGTAGATGAGTTGATGCGGTTATTAAAGGTACGGTGCAGTACATGAGTTAATGCAGTTATTGGAGTTATAGTGCAATACATGAGTAGATGCAGTTATAGATTTACAGTGCAGTAGATGAGTTAATGCAGTTATTGAAGTTATAGTGCAATACATGAGTAGATGCAGTTATACAGTTACAGTGCAGTAGATGAGTTAGTGCAGTTATTGAAGTTACAGTGCAGTAGATGCGTTAATGCAGTTATTGAAGTTGCAGTGCAGTAGAGAGAGTTAATGCAGTTATTGAAGTTGCAGTGCAGTAGATGAGTTAATGCGGTTATTAAGGTTACAGTGCAGTAGATGAGTTAATGAAGTTATTGGAGTTATAGTGCAATACATGAGTAGATGCAGTTATAGATTTACAGTGCAGTAGATGAGTTAATGCAGTTATTGAAGTTAAAGTGCAATACATGAGTAGATGCAGTTATACAGTTACAGTGCAGTAGATGAGTTAGTGCAGTTATTGAAGTTACAGTGCAGTAGATGCGTTAATGCAGTTATTGAAGTTGCAGTGCAGTAGAGAGAGTTAATGCAGTTATTGAAGTTGCAGTGCAGTAGATGAGTTAATGCGGTTATTAAGGTTACAGTGCAGTAGATGAGTTAATGAAGTTATTGAAGTTATAGTGCAATAGATGAGTAGATGCAGTTAGTTATGCAATAGATGCAGTAATGCAATAGATGAGTTACAGTACAGTAGAGAAGTTGGTGCAGTTATTGAAGTTACAGTGCAGTAGATGAGTTAATGCAGTTATTGAAGTTATAGTGCGATAGATGAGTAGATGCAGTTAGTTATGCAATAGATGCAGTAATGCAATAGATGAGTTACAGTACAGTAGAGAAGTTGGTGCAGTTATTGAAATTACAGTGCAGTAGACGAGGTAATCTAGTTATGAGAGTAGTCCATTAGTGCAAATGAGCATTCAGTGTAATATTCCTGGTGTGCAAGTGAGCAGTATAGAGTGCAAATGATGCTGTGTGTGTGTAAACAGTCCGGTAGAGCAGATAACATGAAGTACTGGTGTGTACAGTTCAGTCATGCATGGCAGCCCTGTAGTGCAATGTAAACAATGTAATAGCAAAAGGGGTCATGATGAGGCCAGAGGCCAGAGATGGAGACACTGAATAGCTATCAATCTGTGTGAGGTATGTCACTGAGGGAACAGTTAAAGAGAGATTCCTGTCCCTGACAGAGCTGAGAAGTTTCGACGCATATCAATAACAGAAGCATTAGAGGGAAAATTACAAGAAGAAGGAATTGCTCAAATGAAGTGTGTTACTTCATTTGCCACATAGGCCACATAGGAGAATCAGCACAGATGCCGAACAAGTCAAAACAAAGTTACTATATCCATGTCTAGAAAGAATGATAACTGAACTGGAGAACCGTTTTTCTGCTGTAAATGCTGCATTGCTTCAAGGTATTCAAGCATGTAGTCCAGTGTCCGAAAACTTCCTGTCTGAGCCACATTTAGAAGAACTATTACAACCCTACAACATTAATTTGAAGACAGAGGAAGTCATGGTAGCAAGGCACTTTTTGATTCGTAAAAAGCAAGCTGGTGCAGCTCCACAGGACATGGTTTCACTTTATAACCTGCTGGATTCTGAAATGTTTCCATCACTGAAATCTGTCATCCAGGTTGCCCTCACTGTACCTGTTAGCAGCTGTTCGTGCGAGAGGTCTTTCAGTGCTCTTCGTCGTCTCCGCAACTGGCTAAGGAGAACAATGGGTCAGAGCAGGCTCCATCAACTGGCAGTTAACTGGCAGAAAGATGTAGTTGAGCAATTGGACCATGATAAAATTATCAACAGGTTTGCTACTCTTAACACAGGTTGATGCTCCCAATGAAAGACCAGTAACTGGGCTGCAAAAACTTTGTCCCTGTGTTTCACAAGCTGCTTCATTTTCACATGTTTTTCATTCAGTCTGATAGTTAACCACAGCCCCTACTTAATCCATTGTTCAGCCTCATACCTGTGTTGTTTATATTGCTGATATGGATAGTCAAAGTTTATGGTTTTCTGGTTAAAAGTTTATTTTATTTTGTCAGAAAAATTCCTTATCTATGGTTTCTATTTGAGCATAGAAATGCAAACAGTAAAATGTTGTATTTGTACTGGAAACGTGTGTACTTGTGTTTTTACAGTGAATAATGAATCAGGAAGTCTTCATTGTAAAAAAAATCTACATTCCCAACTCAAATTTTCTAGTGGCTGGTGACATCAAAATGTTTCAAAAACAATTTACAGTGTTGTATATGGCTCAGTCAGTACTCCTACTCCCATATATGAAACGCGGGAGTGTTATACAATGAAATAGTGGATAGCAATAAGATTAGTAGTATACAACCCTACCCTAATAGTCAAATAATATTTTTTTAATCATACCCTTATTGGGGGCTGAGCCCCCCTAAAATGAAAATCATAGAATCGCCCCTGTTGGAGACATTTTGAAAATAGTTTTGATGGACAACGCAAGTAAATATTTATTTTTTATTTGAAAATGCTATGAAGTTTGACAGAATCTAAATGGGTTGTAAATGTTACAATTAGTCTCTAGATATCATGTCGTTAGAGTGGATCACACTAGTCTGTGACACAAATGCAAACTTGTTCGCTTTACTTTAGTTTAAGTTTAAATAATAGGATAGTGAAACTTTGAACAAGTGGCTGATTTCAGGCAGAGCTCCAGCTTCTTTTATAATGTAGGGGGCGGGACACTTCTAAATATCATTTGATAGGAGAGACAATCTGATGACAATCTAAAGTGCAGAGTTTTTTACATCTTCTTAATGTACATTTTATCATTGTTTTGAAGCACACAAGTTTATCCGATAACATTAAGGATAGATCACTAATTATTTTACTCATTCGAAAAGCCACAAAACTCTCTAAAGATGAGGTAACACATGCAGTTTCCGCAAATCTCATACTGATCCTGAGTACCTATACGATAGTATTGTATACTTCGTATCTTCAAAAAAATCGCCCTCAAGTACCTTTCTACCATCATATTAAAAATGATGGTTTCCCAGATGATTTCCCTTCACGAAACGTCAGCATCTTACCAGGAGACGTTTTTTTGTAATTATGCACTTAAAGAATTCTTAGATAGGTGGAGCCCATAGACTCCCATTACATGAAGCAGAGAGGGCTGTGGATTTACCAAACAATTTTCTTTATGGTTCTACACAAGAAAAAATATCACCTACATCTCGGAAGGCCTGGAGGCTGAGTAAATAAACAACAAATGTGAGTTTTTGGCTGAACTATCCCTTTAATGCATTTGTAAAGGTGTTAGATTTCTCACAGCATTCCATTCTGAAAAACTGCACAATATTTTAATAATGTTGTAATATAATGTTGGCATTCAGAATGAGGGTTGATCAAACAATTGAGACATTCTGTCCCCATTACATTATGTAATTTTTTTGTACATTTTTATGCATTTGGGAGACGCTTTTATCCAAAGCGACTTACATTGCAATAAACTATACAATTGTTTCTAAGTATGTGCAATCCCTGGGATTGAACCCATGACCTTGATGTTGCTAGTGCCATGCTCTATGATAAATTCCTCAAGCTTAGTACTGGAAAGATGATCAGAGACATGCACAGACACATCTATTGAAAAGTAATGTGAGCAGAATGACAGTTGCAATCTCTTATGCCCTCTTGTGTTCAAATAAAATGGCATACTAATGTTTACATCAGTTAGGAACACAGTATTGGTGTTAAAGATCTGTGTAGGGCTGATTAATTGAGTATAATCATCACAATATTAATCCGTTGACAGCAAGCACAATACGGTCAGATATTTTTCATTTTTAGCATGTCGCAAAAGTTCAGTGACAGAATAATCATGATTATGTTGCTTATGTGTTGTGGTGCTGAACACTCCAATGTTAAATGCTCCCAAAGCGTCAGATGGTTTCATCTGTTTCAGATCGGAAAATCTGATGGATCTACACTTTGGACAGATCTTTTTAACCTGACCATAACACCTGTATTAACACCTTCATTGGTGAGATAAAGAATATCGGATCTCATGGTTGTTCATGTTCCGGTGTTACTTTAAACTATAATGCAAGTTGGCATGTTAATTAATAATCATGATCTAAATCTACAAATGTGAAACTGCATGTCTTTGCTGAATACACTGACCACACACACAACCGTTAATAATCATATTTGTTTGAAAAAAAGGCCTTTGAGATGTTTTTGTAATTATACAATTTATTCAAACATAAAGAATCCATAATACATATATTGCACAAAAATGCGAACAGAATGTAAAATATTTAAGTATTTTAAAATGTTAAAGTATTTTAAGACATCACACTTCTGGATGAACTGTTCATAGCAGTGGAAAGAAATTTTGTGGCTGAAATACAAATATTACATCTTTGGTGCAGTTCTGAGCCTGTATTCTTAAAGTTTCTAAAAATTCCTCTAAGAAAGCTCTTAATTTAGCTTAAAAACTTCTACGTAGAAGTCTTAGCTTTAAAGCGATTCAGGACCAATCGCTATAACATTTTGCATTGCATCAAAGCAGCTGTAAAAGAAAAACAAAAGTTGAGGACACCAAAAAAATCAGATTCTCACTTTTCGTGTTTCGTCCGCCATCTCTGCTGCTAAAGGAACTCTTAAGTCTCTTAAAAGTCCTCCTCGTAACTCCAAAACTTTTTGACCTTAAGAGCTCTTTAAAGTGTTAAGATGCTTTATGAATTACTTTTCTCTGTACTAGGATCTTCTCTGTAATTTTAAGAGGAAATGCCCACATTTCTAAGAACTTTCTTAGAAATTTGTCACTAGGAACAACTCTTTGTGCCAAGATTGTTCATGAATACGGGCCCTGGTCTATGCATTCTCACCTTAAGTATAGTTACTGGTGATGTGTTTCAGAACAGGTTACATGCGTTTGTACAAGTGAACGACACTTTTGCAGTTTGGGCAGCGATGCTCTACATCTTTGCAGGCGTCAACACAGAAGGGAATCAAACAACAGGGCCAAATTCTGCAAGACACAAGGGAAACTCTCTCAGTTTGTGCATTGTGAAGTGTGTTTTCTAAATTGAACCTCATAGACGTTTTTGTACATTTTCAGTCCCACTACGCAACCTCAGAATGTTAGTATCTCATTTGTGTGATAAAAGTAAATGTGGTTTCTTACAGCGAAATAGCGAGACTTCCACAGATGGCCCAGGTGAGCAGGCCGTTGACATATGCTGTCTCTGTGATGATTTGTTGCTGACACTGAAGGCATCTTATCTCCCCTGGTACATCACTCAGGCCGGATGACACAGCCACTACCAACAACAAATGTATATGTATATATGTATGTTACAAACACCCAGCTTTTTATGTATCCTGAATGGCAAAGTTCTACCGGCTGGGTTGCATCAGCGTTTATGTTTAAGTAATCAAATGCATTTATGCTCACCTACAGGAGGTGCAGGTGGGACTCCAGAATTCAAAGCTATCACCTGATTGGGCTGAATGGGGTAAACTGAACCCATCACACCTGTGAAAAAGGGTCACATACAATTAAAACAATAATTTTATTTGAGCTGACAAGTATGTTCCAGGATTTTTTTTATAAAAGATAGACACAGCTTGTTTCCAAAATCATACGGCGCGTGCGGGGGGATGTGTCAGGATCCTGTCCTTACTGTCCTGTGTTTTCGCGCCTTGTGGACAGGGTCGTGACAGTACCATTTCTTGTGTGTGTGTTATATCTTGTGTGGAGACATGTGTCTGTATGTTTTCACATTCAGCGTCTGTCCTCTTGTCTTTCGTTAAGCTCCACCCCCTTGTCTCTCCGTTAATCCCCATTGTCAACAGAACACAGACATCAGTTTCAAACGATCTCCAAATCCAGCGTTATGTCCACTGTTTATATAACATTCATCACCCTAATGCAGTGAACAAACAAACACCTGAACTTCATGAACGTATGCTCTCGCTCTCTCCTGCTTACAAGTGAAAGTGGCGCATGCTACTTCTCCTCCTCTCCTTGCTGCCGTGTGACCATGCAGCGTGCTCTTTCAATAAATGTTTTGTCTAAAAGGTTTTTTATGTTAGAAAAAAACTATGTTCCGGTGTTTTTTATGTACCGAAACCTATACAATCGCTGTGGGAGTGTATCGAGCACAGAAATACGTAATACACCCAACTCGTTTTTGACAAGTTGACCATGTTAAGCATGAGAAGACAGCACATTTAACATTGTAAAGAAGTCAGAATGCATGAAACACTGTTGCTGCGCCGCTTAAAGCATTGTATACTGTTGCTTAGATATCACAAATAAACTTGAAATCTAAACTTGCCAGGCAAAAAATCAGGCTGGCACAGAAAAACTCACCTGGTTGAGGTTGATAACAAACTTGTTGACCAGGGTCGGAAACCTGAGACTTAGGATATGGAGGGGGCTTGGTTCCTATGTCCATTATTAAAGGTCTGTAAAAGCGACAGAATTTAATTTAGTCTCTGTTCCTGTGCAGTTCATCTATATTGACTTAAGCTCACTTAGCAGACAAGCAGTTCTGCACAACTTTTACCTTTGTCTCAAACCTAAATGATGGATTAGGAGGAAAATGTTAAATATGTGCACGTCAATATGAACATTTCGTTAATCCATTTATTTACAGATTTTATGTTTCCATATGACATCATAACAAATGAAAGGCAATCGAAGGGGTTTGGCACAATGCTCAATAAATCCCACCAGAGAGACAGAAACAAATAGGGAAATAAAAATATAATATAATATTTAGAATGAACATTTTAGGTTATTAGGTTCTATAATGAAAAGTGTACATGTTAAGATACTGTGATTGTTTACAGCTTAACTCATTTTTGGAAGTGCTATAACAATTCAACAATGCCATGGAAGAATGGTTTTTGGCTGTATGATTTCATTAAAAACTTCCTACCTTCGGACTTCTTTAGACTTTAAGAAGGTAAGAAAAAAATCTTGAAGAACATTTGACTGACAGGAAACTTAATGGAATTATTATGGATGTGAAGAACCTTTTGTATTGTTTTTATTTTTATGTTATAACATTGTTGGAATGCTTGATTCCGATTGGCCAAAACTTATAACACACCGGATGCAGCAAATCATTTTGACAGGTTTTTTGGACAAATTAAGTATAAATGTAAACTGGACCCTGAGGTCACTGCAACCCAGGCAGATGTGGAGGCACAGCAAGTGATATCAGACACACCCGGGCTCATTATGCTCTGTAAGTTTGTACTTTCCCACTTTACCCATGTATACACCCCCACACAACACCCTCACACAGCCACACACAACACCATCACACACAACACTCTCATACACAACAATCTCACACAGCCACACACAACACTCTCATACACAACACCCTCACACAGTCATAGACAACGCTCTCACACACCCACACACAACGCCCTCACACAGCCACACACAACACTCTCACACAGCCACACACAACACTCTCATACAGCCACACACAACAACCTCATACACAACTCTCTCACACAACCATACACAACACTCTCACACACCCACACACAATGCTCTCACACAGCCACACACAACGCCCTCACACACCCACACACAACACCCTCACACAGCCACACACAACACTCTCACACAGCCACACACAACACTCTCATACAGCCACACACAACACTCTCATACAGCCACACACAACACCCTCATACACAACTCTCTCACACAACCATACACAACACTCTCACACACCCACACACAATGCTCTCACACAGCCACACACAACGCCCTCACACACCCACACACAACACCCTCACACAGCCACACACAACTCTCTCACACAACCATACACAACACTCTCACACACCCACACACAATGCTCTCACAAAGCCACACACAACGCCCTCACACACCCACAAACAACGCTTTCACATTGCCACACACAACGCCCTCACACAGCCACACAAAACACTTTCACACAGCAACACAAAACACTCTCATACAGCCACACACAACACCCTCACACACAACTCTCTCACACACCCATACACAACATTCTCACACACCCACACACAATGCTCTCACACAGCCACACACAACGCTCTTGCACAGCCACACACAGCACTCTCACACACACACACACAAACAACGCTCTCACCCAGCCACACACAACGCCCTCACACAGCCACACACAA
Source organism: Triplophysa dalaica (assembly GCF_015846415.1). NCBI lineage: Eukaryota > Metazoa > Chordata > Actinopteri > Cypriniformes > Nemacheilidae > Triplophysa > Triplophysa dalaica. The sequence continues at coordinate 3,698,964 of NC_079543.1, forward strand.
CACTCTCACACACCCTCACTCAGCCACACACAACACTCTCACACACCCTCACTCATCCACACACAACACTCTCATACACCCTCACACAGCCACACACAACACCCTCACACACAACCCTCTCACACAGCCACACACAACACTCTCACACACCCTCACACAACCCCTATACAACACTCTCACACAGCCACACAGAACACCCTTACATAGCCACACACAACGCTCTCACACAGCCACACACACCCTCACACAACACCTTTACACATCCACAGACAACACCCTCACACAGCCACACACAACACCCTCACATAGCCACACACAACGCCCTCACACAGCCACACACAACGCTCTCACACAGCCACACACACCCTCACACAACACCTTTACACATCCACAGACAACACCCCCACACAGCCACACACAACACTCTCACACACCCTCACTCAGCCACACACAACACTTTCATACACCCGCACACAGCCATACACAACGCTCTCACACACCCTCACTCAGCCACACACAACACCCTCACACACAACCCTCTCACACAGCCACACACAACACTCTCACACACCCTCACACAACCCCTATACAACACTCTCACACAGCCACACAGAACACCCTCACACAGCCACACACAACACTCTCACACAGCCACACACACCCTCACACAACACCTTTACACATCCACAGACAACACCCTCAGACAGCCACACACAACACCCTCACACACCCTCACTCAGCCACACACAACACACTCATACACCCTCACACAGCCACACACAACACCCTCACACACCCTCACTCAGCCACACACAACACTCTCATACACCCTCACACAGCCACACACAACACCCTCACACACCCTCACTCAGCCACACACAACACTCTCACACACCCTCACTCAGCCACACACAACACTTTCATACACCCTCACACAGCCATACACAACACCCTCACACACCCTCACTCAGCCACACACAACACACTCATACACCCTCACACAGCCACACACAACACACTCATACACCCTCACACAGCCACACACAACACCCTCACACACCCTCACTCAGCCACACACAACACACTCATACACCCTCACACAGCCACACACAACACCCTCACACACCCTCACTCAGCCACACACAACACTCTCATACACCCTCACACAGCCACACACAACACCCTCACACACCCTCACTCAGCCATACACAACACTCTCATACACCCTCACACAGCCACACACAACACCCTCACGCACCCTCACTCAGCCACACACAACACCCTCACACACAACCCTCTCACACAGCCACACACAACACTCTCACACACCCTCACACAACCCCTATACAACACTCTCACACAGCCACACAGAACACCCTTACATAGCCACACACAACGCTCTCACACAGCCACACACACCCTCACACAACACCTTTACACATCCACAGACAACACCCTCACACAGCCACACACAACACCCTCACATAGCCACACACAACGCCCTCACACAGCCACACACAACGCTCTCACACAGCCACACACACCCTCACACAACACCTTTACACATCCACAGACAACACCCCCACACAGCCACACAAAACACACTCACACACCCTCACTCAGCCACACACAACACTCTCACACACCCTCACTCAGCCACACACAACACTTTCATACACCCGCACACAGCCATACACAACGCTCTCACACACCCTCACTCAGCCACACACAACACCCTCACACACAACCCTCTCACACAGCCACACACAACACTCTCACACACCCTCACACAACCCCTATACAACACTCTCACACAGCCACACAGAACACCCTCACACAGCCACACACAACACTCTCACACAGCCACACACACCCTCACACAACACCTTTACACATCCACAGACAACACCCTCACACAGCCACACACAACACCCTCACACACCCTCACTCAGCCACACACAACACACTCATACACCCTCACACAGCCACACACAACACCCTCACACACCCTCACTCAGCCACACACAACACTCTCATACACCCTCACACAGCCACACACAACACCTTCACACACCCTCACTCAGCCACACACAACACTCTCACACACCCTCACTCAGCCACACACAACACTTTCATACACCCTCACACAGCCATACACAACACCCTCACACACCCTCACTCAGCCACACACAACACACTCATACACCCTCACACAGCCACACACAACACACTCATACACCCTCACACAGCCACACACAACACCCTCACACACCCTCACTCAGCCACACACAACACACTTATACACCCTCACACAGCCACACACAACACCCTCACACACCCTCACTCAGCCACACACAACACTCTCATACACCCTCACACAGCCACACACAACACCCTCACACACCCTCACTCAGCCATACACAACACTCTCATACACCCTCACACAGCCACACACAACACCCTCACGCACCCTCACTCAGCCACACACAACACTCTCACACACCCTCACTCAGCCACACACAACACTTTCATACACCCGCACACAGCCATACACAACGCTCTCACACACCCTCACTCAGCCACACACAACACCCTCACACACAACCCTCTCACACAGCCACACACAACACTCTCACACACCCTCACACAACCCCTATACAACACTCTCACACAGCCACACAGAACACCCTCACACAGCCACACACAACACTCTCACACAGCCACACACACCCTCACACAACACCTTTACACATCCACAGACAACACCCTCACACAGCCACACACAACACCCTCACACACCCTCACTCAGCCACACACAACACACTCATACACCCTCACACAGCCACACACAACACCCTCACACACCCTCACTCAGCCACACACAACACTCTCATACACCCTCACACAGCCACACACAACACCCTCACACACCCTCACTCAGCCACACACAACACTCTCACACACCCTCACTCAGCCACACACAACACTTTCATACACCCTCACACAGCCATACACAACACCCTCACACACCCTCACTCAGCCACACACAACACACTCATACACCCTCACACAGCCACACACAACACACTCATACACCCTCACACAGCCACACACAACACCCTCACACACCCTCACTCAGCCACACACAACACACTCATACACCCTCACACAGCCACACACAACACCCTCACACACCCTCACTCAGCCACACACAACACTCTCATACACCCTCACACAGCCACACACAACACCCTCACACACCCTCACTCAGCCATACACAACACTCTCATACACCCTCACACAGCCACACACAACACCCTCACGCACCCTCACTCAGCCACACACAACACCCTCACACACAACCCTCTCACACAGCCACACACAACACTCTCACACACCCTCACACAACCCCTATACAACACTCTCACACAGCCACACAGAACACCCTTACATAGCCACACACAACGCTCTCACACAGCCACACACACCCTCACACAACACCTTTACACATCCACTGACAACACCCTCACACAGCCACACACAACACCCTCACATAGCCACACACAACGCCCTCACACAGCCACACACAACGCTCTCACACAGCCACACACACCCTCACACAACACCTTTACACATCCACAGACAACACCCCCACACAGCCACACAAAACACACTCACACACCCTCACTCAGCCACACACAACACTCTCACACACCCTCACTCAGCCACACACAACACTTTCATACACCCGCACACAGCCATACACAACGCTCTCACACACCCTCACTCAGCCACACACAACACCCTCACACACAACCCTCTCACACAGCCACACACAACACTCTCACACACCCTCACACAACCCCTGTACAACACTCTCACACAGCCACACAGAACACCCTCACACAGCCACACACAACACTCTCACACAGCCACACACACCCTCACACAACACCTTTACACATCCACAGACAACACCCTCACACAGCCACACACAACACCCTCACACACCCTCACTCAGCCACACACAACACACTCATACACCCTCACACAGCCACACACAACACCCTCACACACCCTCACTCAGCCACACACAACACTCTCATACACCCTCACACAGCCACACACAACACCCTCACACACCCTCACTCAGCCACACACAACACTCTCACACACCCTCACTCAGCCACACACAACACTTTCATACACCCTCACACAGCCATACACAACACCCTCACACACCCTCACTCAGCCACACACAACACACTCATACACCCTCACACAGCCACACACAACACACTCATACACCCTCACACAGCCACACACAACACCCTCACACACCCTCACTCAGCCACACACAACACACTCATACACCCTCACACAGCCACACACAACACCCTCACACACCCTCACTCAGCCACACACAACACTCTCATACACCCTCACACAGCCACACACAACACCCTCACACACCCTCACTCAGCCATACACAACACTCTCATACACCCTCACACAGCCACACACAACACCCTCACGCACCCTCACTCAGCCACACACAACACTCTCACACACCCTCACTCAGCCACACACAACACTTTCATACACCCTCACACAGCCATACACAACGCTCTCACACACCCTCACTCAGCCACACACAACACCCTCACACACAACCCTCTCACACAGCCACACACAAAACTCTCACACACCCTCACACAACCCCTATACAACACTCTCACACAGCCACACAGAACACCCTCACACAGCCACACACAACACTCTCACACAGCCACACACACCCTCACACAACACCTTTACACATCCACAGACAACACCCTCACACAGCCACACACAACACCCTCACACACCCTCACTCAGCCACACACAACACTCTCATACACCCTCACACAGCCACACACAACGCTCTCACACACCCTCACTCAGCCACACACAACACTCTCAATAATGTTATAGATTAATAAAGTAAAATCAGCTTGAAAAAATCAAGTCAGACCAGGGACCTGTTCAAAGTACACTTCAGACTACTTAAAAGTACCGTTAAATCAGCTGTTTTTTTAAATATTACAAACCGATATAAATGAAGAACTGTGATCTTTACATACCCTCCTTCAGCAGGTGAAGCCTTGTATGAAGTATATTATATGTTGACACTTTCATGTGGTGTTGGTGATGAGAAGGAAGGGTTGTACTGTATGTGTGGGGGTGGAGCTAGGTAAACACAACTCTATCCTCTATATCTTAATATTTAAACGTTTATAGAAATCAGGGCCTGTATTCTTAAAGTTTCTAAGAATCCTCTAGGAAAGCTCTTAATTTGCTTGAAAACATCTAGGATTGTTAGCTTAAAAGTGATTCAGGATCAATCTGAGAGCAACTTTGATCAAGGAAAAGACAATAACTTTTATTTTAGTGTGGAGGCGGGGCTGACCCCGTTGCCATGTCTTTAGAAGACTTTAAGCAGGTTTCATTCACTCTGGTCTTATTCGCATTTTGAAGTTTTGCATCAGAAACGAGTTATGGAAACGATAAATTTCGAATTAAAAACCCTTAATTCGCAAAAAGGTTTTTACGCTCGCTTGAGGTGGTTTTGCACATGTGCGAAAAAGGGTTAATGCGAATAATGGGAGAAGGAAATTAATTTGCCCCAGATAGTCACATGAGACGACGTAACCTGACTAACCAGAGTACTGAACTTGTTACACAGCATCGGAAATGTTGTTACGCTCATTCTTAAATGCCTGGGCAAAGTCGTCAACTTATTTCTGTAATTAAATCCTACAACTGTCACGACTGCATTTCCCAAACAGCAGGCATCCATAAAAGCACCACATTGTGTAATCGTCTGTAAAATGAAATGCAACTATAAATTGTACAAATATTTTTATTTATTTAAGGAAGATAACACTGTTTTAATGTAGCTCAAGAATCATTTAATTAAATATTTTTTTTTGTGGAAACTGGGTTTTTAAAAGATTGATGAATATTAACTTAAAAAATACTTTTTAAAGTAGTAAACTTGTCCTTATCTTCACTGGTAAACGAACACTGTAAACGAATCGTTTGAAATTAAATATTATTACATGGGTCATTATCACTATAAAAATGCCATTTGGTGTCCTCCTCAGAAACACTGAGCCATCGTGTAATGCAAAATTGTGACATTTTGAGGTTTTATTATAAATGTACTAATATTTATACACTTACAACTACAATAAGAAGATTCTTAAAATGTGTTTTATCATTTTATAACAATTTTCTTTGACTCGATGTATTTGATTTTGGCATGTCCCTCACACTGCTTAGCTTCCTTCAGTTAGTTTAAAAAGTGGATACATTGCACAAATATTAAATCTTTTTTGAAAGTTTCTATTTCTATTGTATTTAATAAAACAAATCATTTGGATAATCTATATTCTATTTTCATAGTAATATTAAGTATTTTGCATGCGTCCCTGTAATTGCCGTCTACCGTGCCATTTTGGGGTAAACTCCCTTTAAGAAATAGTCTGATGTACTCCCTGACATCCCCTTGTAACAGCCACCTATGTCTAATGTGACAGAACCGGAGGTCTCCTTCCCCATTTCTACACCACTATAAAAGTGTGCGGGATGCTTAAACCGATGGACTATTGTCTTTCTTCCTCAGCTATGGGCATCCGTTCCGGGTAACGTTGGCTTAAACTCTCTGGCCCGCCGTTCCCCCCATTCTGACTTTCCTCAGTGGAGGTTAAAACATTTTCTGCACACACAGTTAGTATCTGTAATCTGCATTCATATTTCCTTTTTCTAGTTTCCAACATAATGTGTTTGTAGTTAAATGTTGTCAGGCTTCACATGTCTTGGTGACATTTTAATTAACAAAAACTTTTCAGTAATTGAAAATATTTTTCCTGTCAGCTTTAACAGTGAATCCCTTTGCTAGCTGCAGCTACACCGTGTGTTCATTTAATGCTAACTTTTGCCACAAAACCACACCCTGTCACCAGTCCTTCCTTATGGACAAGTGCATTAACGTAATGGGCTTTAGCTTTGACCAACATACATTTCTAACAGCCAAAGGTCTACTTAATACAACAGACATGAACTTAAATGGAAAATTTAAGATAAACATTTTGAAAATTGTGAAGTCTCAAATGCACTCTATAGTGATAATGACCCACATGTTAAAAGCTTTAGTGTGTTCCGTTATTAGTATTTGACAAAATAGCCTCGATTTTGGTCCACATCCGGATATAAAACAAGGCCACACAGTATCTGAATATAATTAATTCAATATCTGAAACAACATTACATGGGTAGGTGGACAATATATGTCACTATACCAGAAGTTCAGTGGATAAAAAACAGGTAACGTTAAAGTTAGGCCTATCAATTAATCTCGCCTGCTATTATACTGGAAAGGAGTGAAAATATGGTCTCAGTCCACGAGTTGACCGTGCGTTGTGCGGAGGCAGGACATGTTCTGTACTTATGGCTGAATTGAATCTGAGAGAAAAGCGGACCAGGTGACCTGAAGGCGGATCCGACCCGGAGTCTTTCGCTATGTGGGCTACATTTCTCCAGTTGCTGAATATGCTACTGTGGTGATTTTCTTCTATTTCTGGCGCTGTCTCTAATAGGATCGGTCACAAACATCTAATGTGTTGTGTCTCATTAGGTCACTCATTCAATTAATTTATTGTTAGAGCGAATTTACAATTTGCGTTGCATTGTGGATCATCTCATTTTACTGAAAGTTCTTTAAAAAGTATTAACAGGCATGGGCGTTAATCCCGGGGGGATCAGAGGGTTGCCCCCCCAAGTCAAGCCGTTTCCCATACATTGTTTTATTTTAGGCGACCTGGCATGATGTGAACATGAACGGACACATTTATCCACCAATCCTGCCATTCAGGTCTTGTGTCACACACAGCCGCGAACATACCGGTTACAATCTTGTGATGTTGGCACTATATCTAGTGTCCACAAAAGGTGCACAGCTTTCATTCCGTCGTTTTCACAGCATCTGATTGTGCTGTATGTGTGCGACGGATAAGCTAAACATTCAGTTTACTTTATATTTACTTTTATCTTTGTTTTCTGTCTTCACAACAGAGACAAAATATATATAAATGGAAAAAAGCTTTTTTGTTCACTTGTATTAGAGTATGTGACAGTTCAGTTCAGATATAATATGACCGCAAGTATGCATGATAAACCTATAAACCTAATGCATATTGTCGCTTTAAGTCTTAGTATGTACAATGTTGACTGTATTATTAGTGTCCCCTTCAAAAATTGCTTTTGAGAAATTTTATATGTATTGTCCCCCCCCCTACTGTTAAATTAGATTTACACCCATGCACCTGTGTTCACACCTTCATTGGTGAGGTGAAAGATGTTGCATCTTTTGTTTGTCTTTGTTCATGTGTTACTTTAAACTATAATGCAAGTTGGCATGTTAATTCATAATCATGATCTCAATATACAAATGTGAAACTCCATGTCTTTGCTGAATACACTGACCTATCCGTTATTATTTGTTTTTGTTGGAAAAAGAAGGCCTTTGAGATGTTTTTGGAATAGTACAATTTATTCAAAAATACAGATCCATAGAAAATATATTGTGCAAAAAATGCGAACAGAATGTAAAATATTTTAGTATTTGAAAATATTAAGTATAAGTATTTTAAGACATCACACTTCTGCATGATCTGTTCATAGCAGAGGGGAAAATTTCAGTGAACATCGCTGAAAATTTGATATACAAATGTTACATCTGTGGTACAGTCCTTGTCTATACTCATTCATCTTCAGTTAAGTAGCAGGTGATGTGTTTCAGAACAGATTAAATGCGTTTGTACAAGTGAACGACACTTTTGCAGTTTGGGCAGCGATGCTCTACATCTTTGCAGGCGTCAACACAGAAGGGAATCAAACAACAGGGCCAAATTCTGAAAGACACAAGGGAAACTCTCTCAGTTTCTAAGTGTGTTCATTGTGAAGTGTGTTTTCTAAATTGAACCTCATAGAAGTGATTGTAAATTTTTAGTCCCACTTACGCAACCCCAGAATGTTAGTATCTCATTTGTGTTATAAAAGTAAATATGGTTTCTTACAGCAAAATAGCGAGACTTCCACAGATGGCCCAGGTGAGCAGGCCGTTGACATGTCCCGTCTCTGTGATGACTTGTTGCTGACAGTGAGGGCATTTCATCTGCCCTGGTACATCACTCAGGCTGGGTGACACAGCCAATACCTGTGTGACTATACACAAAAACAACAAATCATGTATGTATGTTACCAACACCCAGCTTTTTATGTATTCAGAATAGGCAAAGTCCTACCGGTTGGGCAGGATCACCGTCTATGTTTAAGTTATTAAATGCATTTATGCTCACCTATAGTAGGTGCAGACTGGACTGCAGGGGCTCCGGAATTCATTGCTATCATCTGATTGGGGTGAGGGGGGTAAACTGAACCCATCACACCTGTGAAAAAGGGTCACATGCAATTAAAAAATGAATTGTGTTTGAGCTAACAAGTATGTTCCAATAAGGTTTTGCAAACGTTCTGAAAACTGTATTTTTGTACATTTTAAGTGTTAAACCAACAATGTAAGAATAACGTTTTTAATATGTTTTAGAATGTTTCACAATTGCAAATAATGTTGATAAATTGCTCTTTTAACAGTACTGGAAGGACGTTTTGGATAACATTGAGAGAACATTTATAGAACGTTGTGAGAATGTTTCCTGTTCATTGTGTGGCTGGCTTATCTGCTTTAAAACAAAGTTTTGCTTACTGTGTGTCACGTGAATTTTTAGTGACATTGAATATGTAAATATTTTTTGATACTCAAAGTTTTGTCGGAGCTAGTTCTTTCCATGTTCTTTCTGTTCACATACTGTTACTGCCCAATTTACACCGTTGACAGTCAGGATTTGCACTTTACTTCCATACTTACATACTTGCATAAATCTTCATATAGTTGCATATATGTTGTAACAATTTTGTAAAATGTCTTATGTTACTGTTTTTATTTTCTTATGTCGTATACAGTTGTAGAATGCCTGAGCCTCACATTAAGCATTGTCAATATACTGTTGCTGAGATATCACAAACAAACTTGAAACCTAAACTTGCCAGGCAAAAAATCAGGTTGGCACAGAAAAACTCACCTGGTTGAGGTTGGTATGCAACAGGTTGACCAGGGTAAACCTGAGACCCAGGATATGGAGGGGGATTTGTTACTTTCTCCATTATTAAAGGTCTGTAAAAGCGAAAAAAATTAGTTAAGTCTCGGGTCCTCTGCAGTGCATCTATATTGACTTAAGCTTACTTAGCAGACAAGCAGGTCTGCCCAACTTTTACCTTTGTCTCGAAACTAAATGATGGATTAGCCTGCTATTTTAAATATGTCAATATGAACATTTAGTTAATCTTTTAATCTTTCTAGTCCACCTGCTCACACAAAGGCTTTTTGTCTCCCTATGACATCTTAACAAATGAATGGCAATGAATGTTTGGCACAATGCTCAATAAATGCCACCAGAGAGGCAGAAATAAATAGGAAAATAGAAGTATAATATAGTCAATTATATATATATATATATATATATATATATATATATAATTTAGAACGAACCTTTTAGGTTATTAGGTTCTATAATGAAAAGTGTACATGTTAGGATCCTGTGCATGTTACCATTTTAACTCATTTATCAAGTGCTATAACAATTCAACAATGCCATGGAAGAATGGTTTTTGGCTGTATGATTTCATTAAAAACTTCCTACCTTCGAACTTCTTAAGACTTTAAGAAGGTAAGAAAAAAATATTGAAGAACCTTTGACTGACAGGAAACTTAATGGAATTATTATGGATGGAAGAACCTTTTGTATTGTTTTTATTTTTATGCTATTACACTATTCATTGAAATTCTTGATTCCGATTGGCCAGTCGCAACAATTCCAGATTCTGGCTGCCTGTACATTATCCCTTACATATTAAAAAGTCCCAGGTTTAAATGCAGTACCAATATTTTATGTAATCTACTGTATCAACACATGTATGACACATTTCTGTGTATAATAATAATGCTTAAATAGTGTTATAGATGAATTGATAGATAATTTGCTTAAATTTCAGAAAATCAGCTCGAAATACACTTCAGTTTACTTAACAGTACTGTTAAAACATAGCTGTTTTTTTAAATATTACTTTTTTAATCTTTACATACCTTTCCAGCAGCAGGTGAAAGTCTTGTATGAAGTTCTGTTTATGTTGACACTTTCATGTTGTGTTGGTGATGGTAAGGGAGGGTTATTGCTGTATGTGTGGGGGTGGAGCTATGTGAGTATAAACTCACCTCTATCCACTTCATCCTAAATATTTAACACTTATAGAAATCAGATGTTAGGCCATTTTTATATGACTGCTTTAATTTTACAAGATAACAAACACAATGCAGGCCGTAGACAAACAAAACTTTGCCTTTAAAACATGAACATTGTTAATAATGTGGTACGTTAATAGTCAGCATTTCCCTAACCTAAATCTAAACACAGATTCCTGATTTAAACACAGTTAACAACATCTACAATAGAGCTTGTTAATTAACTAATTATTTCAGAGGACACAGAAAGAATCTAAAATATAACCTATTTTATTAAGGTTTCTGAGGGAGTCACGTTTGTAACACTGTTATTTATAGTAATTTAAAGTTATTAAGTATACATATGCATAAAGGTTTATAAGGAAATGTATATGTATATTTTTATTAAGATTATTAAGTCTGGTAGTATTTTCCACTTCCTCCTCCTTGGTCTTCACATCCCACTAGGATATGCACCAAAAGCTGGTTTGCCAATCGCCATTGAACAAAAGAAAAGAAAAAAAGAGCTTGTTAATCGACGTCAGGCCCCGTTGAATGTTACGCCATCTTGGGAGGATGGCTGCTAGTGCGTTCAATGCAGTGCTTTGTTTTTCTTGTTTGATTAGGAAATATAACTATAACTATAACTACACAGAGTCGTTCAGGAAAAGCCGCTGGTTCTTTCAGTTTCTCCATATATCAAATGAAACGAGTAACGGTACATATCAAAACAATAATGGCAGTGGAGTGTGATCCTCACAAGATGGCGGCAACACGTAATTTAGGGCGAGACGTCAGCTTCACTATCTCAATATCCAACATCTTTAGGGCTCTTTGCTCGATTAAATTGCCTCACTTTAAAACCTGAAAATAACATTCTGCAGAAAGTGATGCACGACAAATGCAAAGCAGGAAGGAAATATGTTCAGCCCACCGTGAACTTTGCATAGTGGATTATTTCCTCATGTCATTGAAATTTCTCTAAAAATTATTAACAGGTAAGAAATAACATTGCCTACCCATTCTATAGGCTATAGCCCAGTGCATACGCGAAACTGTGTGAAATCTGAACACTGAAGTTAAGCAAAGATTCTGCCAAAGGGCAAACTAGTTGGTGGAAGATTGCCATTAAAGCCGCTTTATACATTTATTTTAGACTCTATTGTACTATTGTAGATTATTGTGCTCTGCTTTTGGACAGCTGATCTGTAAATGCTTTTCTATCTTCTTTGCTTGTTTCTTAGTAACTCACACTTCGACACAGTCAAGTTACAGATGTAAACCTGATACATAATTAATGGAGGGGATTGCATGCATGATGTAGGTGTACAATACTTTTTTTATTAAACGTCAATAGAAAAATACAAAGATAGTATGTTTACGTACAATGTATAAGTTATCACGATTTGCTATCATGTGATGCGGTAACTTAGGTGTACAATACATATTCATTTCACTGACCAATGCACATCATGTGGTGTAGTCTACAAATATAGTAGCTACATTCTTAGACAGCTAACACCCCATGCAAATATTTATTGCTGGTTCAAATGAAAGTTTTGCAAAGACACAATTTATATTTCACAGTCCAAACAGGCATTACATGTTCGTTATGTTGCATGATAAATTATATTGTTTTATATTAATATTCTCTATATTTGGACGTTTTTTATGTTGCAAATATGGCACAATTACATACCTATCATAACAAATTAGTGAAATCACAGAGATCTGGAGTTCAAATCCTAGAGCGTTGTGGTTCTTGGTAGTGGGGGGACATCTTTTGATTATCTTGACGTGTACTGTACAAAATTATTTATGTTATCATCCTTTTCCTCATTTTGTTTGTCTTTTTGCTGGTATCTTAAATGAGGCAGTCTGCCAATATTAACATACAATACACAAATATTCGTAGGATATATTCAGACATCTTACATTTTTGGATTGTCTTATACAAATAATGTATGGTGAGATGAACTTCTTGAGTTATAGAAAACAGAAAGACAAACATTCGTAGTCACACTAAATCTGTTTACAGCACAAACAGCAGAGTAAAAGCTCCCCTGAGCTCATCTTGGTTCACCTGTGGTACCGTTCTCTGGTGCAGGCTGCGCTACACTCGTTTGTACAGGCGAATGACATTTTTACAGTTTGGACAGCTGTGCTTTACATCCTTGCATGCGTCCACACAGAACGGTATGCAACAGCATAGCCAGCACCTGGGAGAACACATCAGAAAAAACCCATGAGCAGAGTATATGCCAGTCTTTTTATAAGCTTTTATACTCTGCGGTACTCTTGCAGGTTTAATGGCTTTTTCGTTATTGTACTTACACAAAGAGAGCGAGGGTTCCGCAAATTAACCAGGTGAGCAAACCACTGAGATGTTCAGTTTCTGTGATGATATCCTGATGGCAGTGAGGACAGATGATGCGACCCGGGACGTCAGTGAGAGTGGGCATCACCACCACCTGTGTGACTAAATGTGTTCATGTGTATCTGTTAGACCAGTGGTTCTCAACCTCTTCATGGTCACCCATTTATACCCATTTTAGAACCCCATTTTAAAGTGCCCAACAATAATACTAATAAGTAAATAGTCTGAATGTTCTGGTAATCGCTAATAGGGAATTTATGGTTTCATGATCAGAAGTTGTTTGAAAAAAGAGTTTTGAAGCCCATTTAGTTCCAATAGTTTATGACAATTAATGCAGTTTGTTCTAGCCTGCTGTTGGTGGTAAATATGTCAGGATGGTTCCTTATTGCTGAAAACATACCTACAGGAACCGCCATTGGCTGCTGGACATTGGTGGGTAGACCTCCCAATCCATATGGGGGTGGAGGGGGGTAAAGAGAATTTGACGGATCTATAAAAGGGTCAGAGAATGTAAAGATGACAAACTGTGGCTGGATTTATTCTTCTTTGTTAATATGCTATTTCTTGCATTCTGACTTCTTTACAATGTTAAACGTACTGGCTTCTCATGCATAACATGGTCAAATTGTCTTTTTTTGAACATGGATTCCCATTTCATGACAAGGGTTCTTAGTCCCTTATTGGGCAATTCCCCTGGAAAAACATGCCAACGTATCATCCAGTGAGTGATAGAGCGTGAGAGAAACAGCATGTCCACGTGTCAACCAGTCAGCGTGAGAGAGAGCGCTACCATCAATGCTGCTTAAATCGGCTGATGAAAGTTTAGGCGTGTTTGTTTGTTCACTGGATTTGGGTGATGAATGTTATAAAAAAGGTGGCGATAACTCTGGATTTGCAGATGGTTTAAAACTGATAAATGGCGCGGTCCATGCTCTAAAAGATGCACGGTGTAAGTCAAACTAAGTCACATGTCTGTGTTTTGTTGGCAACCTGTGTGTACGTTCATAATGTAAACAACACAAACTTATAGTGAATGAACAGGGATAATACGATGATGTATTGTGTTCTTGTGCTTTATTTGTGCCCCCCTGCACAGGAGCTCGACTTTTTCTGGAAATAATTGTACAGCTGTATCAGTCGTTGAGAAATATGATCAAACTAAACACTTTTCAAAGATACGAAGTATGCAACACTACACTATAGGTAGTTAAGATTAATATGAGATTTGCAGAAACTGCGAGGGTTACCTCATCTTTAAATTAATCTTTGAACTTTCACAAAATAATTGCTTAAATAATTTAAAGTAATGTTCATGATCTGGTTACGCAGCTGTCGTTTTGTAAACATGGCAATGATTTTATCTGTGTGTCTTACATATGACAAAGCAGTTGTCTCATTATAATAAACAAGTTCAAATGAATTATAATTGTTCGTAATAAGAATTATTTTGTTCAGAATTTCTCTTCATAGTTATTGAGTCACGTTATCTAGCTCATATACACACCTCTCATCGAATTCATGTTATATCATGCTGCCTGCCCTGCCTTCTGAATTGTAGACTATAAGGCCAAAGTCTTGTAACATTTTTTGCCTGTTTGTGAAGTCATAAAGCACAATCTGAAATGGCAGCAGACACTGTTTGTTTTCCAGGGAAGACGCATCTGACCGTGTCCCATCGATCGCGCAACATCTGACAAACTGGTCAAAGTATATATTATTCTGATTAGCACAGTTGTTGCAACAAAGCCATGTTCTTTGATGATGCGTATCTGTTACTAATGCTTTAAAGAGATATTTCACCCAATTTGAATTTATTTGTCCTCATGTCATTTCAAACATGTATGACTTTATTCTGCAGAACACAAAATATATATAGTCATATATAGGTTTTAAGCGACATGAGTGTGAATAAATATATTCATTTTTTGGTGAACTATCCTTCACATTGTCACAAGTCACATTGGGTCAATGGAATCACATGAGTTGACTGCTATTGTAAATTGTTCTGATGTTATTTCCTTTATGAGATGGAGGTATTGCACAAGATTACCTGCTTGAGCCGTATATGCTGTCTGCTGTCCAGGGAAGTTCATGCTTGCTTGGGTCGCCTGAGTACCAGGATATGGAGGCGGAATGGATTCTTTCTCCATTATCAAACCCTGTCAATGAAAACATGGTAAAGTAAATGTACTCTGCTTATTTCCTGGTCTGCAGTACTGACATGGAAATTCAAATTAGCCTTAATACCCGACCCGACAATATATCCTTCAAGCAGAAGATTTCACCTTTATACAGAAATCTATACATATACAAAACATACCTGTGATGTCCTGTTGTCAGCGTGGAACTGTAATTTATGTTGACGATTGACCGCAAGGTTACAGCGGAATATTGAGATGTGAGACAGATGTGGGTGTGTTTTAATCATAGGAGGAAGGAAGAACTTACAACTGAGAGTCATTGAGGGTGTGACGCCTAAACTGTGGGGCAGGGTCGGATAATTTTATGGATAATCCTTTACCATCTAGATACAGTTTAAAACTAAGTATTTTGTGAAAACCACTTGTCTTATAATTCTCTAATAATATTTTGTGTGTTCAAATATACACTTTTGACACAGTTTCAGTTATATACACATTTGTTGACACATTATTATCTTATCACCAGTTTTCTCTTTTGTTCGTATGAGTGGCCCTTAGTTGCGTCATCCCCCTCACGTTTACGCCATCCGCTCATAGCGATCCAGCTCATAAAGCTTTAATGTGACAGGCCACAATAGAAGTTCGTCCCATTAACATGAAAACTGGAGGCACTTTGATTCTGTTTTCTTTTATATGACTTTAGTTTAAGTTTGACCCTGTTTATAATGAATCTGGTCGTTCCTGGAAGTAGTCAGTCATTAACAATATGATGCCATGGGATCAATTTGAATGATTGTAAGAGGAAGCATGTGGGAGAGAGAGAGAATGGTCACCATCCTGAGAAAACTATTTATGTTCCTCCCTGTTTCTCTGTGAGATTGTAAACTGTGTAATATAACGTGTCATGTTTAGAGTGTTCTAAACCGCACCCTTTATTGCTCATCTCATTGCAAACAACCAAATCTCTAATAAACAGTACTGTGTACACCATGTGATCGCACATCTATAGTTTGACTTATCAATCTCTGATTAAGTCACAAATTCCTCTATTTATTTGGTTAATTACTTTGAAGATTGATGCCTTGAGAGAATCCAAAATAGCCAACAATGTATCTTTCTATTGCCTAAAACAACATGATTTTTGCCTGTTAAGACAGCATGCTTTGAAAATATTTGTGGGGCTAGACGGCTCATTTCTTTTTAAACTTAGCTTAGGGTGTTAACTGACTGTTAAAGTTAATGTTTCACGTCCTGTGAAATTGTGACGGGGCGCCTCTCTGTAGGTAAAGCAAACATTGCATGTTTGAAAAATGAGCTCACTAAAGCAATACAAAACATTGCAGTTTTCATATATTCTCTATCAATTATTGGCTGGTTTTCTTATTGCCAACCAAAAACATCTCTTGTCTTTATGAGGTTATTAGGGTGTTACTTTTTTTAAAGTGACGCTGAGGAGTAAGTAAGGTCGAGTTAAAAAGTGAAGAAACACTTATTTCTTAATAAATGCCTTAAAGTGATATTAGGCTACACCCCAAAATGAAAATCCTGTCAGCATACCAGCCCCCCTCCCATTATCATTTTAAACCTTCATGGCATTCTCTATATTCATATTTTGAAGAAAGTTGGTAACCAAACAGCACTGGACCCCATTCACTTTTGCAGAACACAAAACCAATGCATGGGGTCAAAATAACATTTTTCAAAATATCTTCTTTTGTGCTCTGTGGAACAAAGAAAGTCATAAAGTTTTAAAATGGGTAATGATGAGAGAATTTCTATTTTTGAGTAAATAATCACTTTTAATATTTCATATAGTAGCCTTGGGATAAAACAACATGCAAAAATGTGAGAACAGCTTTACCGTATAAACTAATAAATATAAAAGGGAACAGACAGTAATTATCTATACATTTAGTTAATAAAAAATAACCCAGCGGGCACCTCGATGTCAATTTGATGTCAAATTTCAGACAATATTTGATCAAGATGGTGCACCACATCATTTCAAATTCAAATCATACATTAAATTCTTCAAGGTTTTTAATGAGGTGAAAATATGAGGTTTATCCCATACTGAAATTGGTTAATGTAAGTATAGCCCAATATGTTTGACATTGAAATGACGTCAAATCAACGTTGCATTATAGGCATTCATTTGATGTTGTATTGACATCATATTGACATCAATGTAAATCCAGTTGAAATAGCATTTTTCTTCTAACTGGCCCATCAAAATGCATCTATTTGTCACATCTTTTGAAGCAGTTGTTGGATTTGTACATGAAAGTGGACTGCTGTAACTTCTGTGGTAAAAAACACTTTTTTTAAAAGTATGTAAATACTCATGCTGAAATAAAAGGAAACAGTGATTGTTAAATTTTACAAGAAAATATACTGATTTGCCAATAATACATTCAGATGTAATTACAATTTAAAATATTAAAAACAAAAGCAGCATTTTTGCTGTAACCCCACATAAAGTATTATGTATCCTTATTTTTGTTATTTATAGTGATATTATATTACTGTAAAATTAGAAAAACATTGCTGTAATTGAAAATACTCATAATATTGTAATACCTTATAATGTATGTACCATTTTTACAGTATTACAACATCATGTTCATTTTAGTCAAAAAACTCTTATAACTTTTTTATTATTTTTTATAAATTTTTATTTTTCCTTAATTTTTATTAATAATCATTAATTAATCATTAATTTTATTATGAAAAATGTTGGGCCTACAATGCCCATTTATTATCTGTCTTATGTATTTCTTAATACCACCTGTAGACGGCGCCATGGCCTATTTCACATTTCCGGGTTTCTCAGCAGCTGAAGTTAGTGAATGGACTACAACAATTAATTTATTTTTTGTGTGAAATTTGATGCAAATGTAGTATAACATATTATTTTATACATACACGTAAAAATATAAAATTTATAAAAATATTTGGAGGATTTACTACGTTGACCGTTGAAACGTACGTCATCACGTCTTGCGTAGAGGCCAGTGTTTGCTATGCGGTCGAAGAATTGGAGAAGGTTGTCGCTTTTTATCAGGTGAGTAATAAACATCTCATGGAATAAAAAATACGTTATATTGGGTAACTTTGAAAACCTAGAAGATTGTGTTTTGATGAAATATATGACTTGGCGATATATTAGAATCTGGTGAATTGAAATATCCCGCCAGAAGTACCGTGAAGATTTCTGAGGTAATGTTAATGTGCGATCCATTAAGCGTGTAACGTTGAGTTAACGATTTAGAAATGTCAGTGAGTAATGTTAGTTTTGCAATTAATATTCGGATAAAATAAAAATGCCCTCATTTGAATCTCTTTACCGATGCTATGCGACAAAGCGAAACATACCCATAATTATAATTCATAATTTGATACACACTGATGAAGTGTTCTAAAATGTCCTGGTAGAAGGTCCACTGTGTCAAGCAGGACCAGCCCACACTACTAAAGGTACCAAAAGCTGGTTCAATGACCATTTGTGTTACTGTGCTCAAAGGAAAACTTCTCAGCTGTTCTGGTCACTTAGTTGTATTGTTCAACAATCTTAACAATCATTGAATACTGATATGGTTGTCTTTTTTTTCAGAATTCTTACAAACAAATTGATGTCAACAATGAATATGGATGGCTCAGGGCTGAAGAAGGCCTTTGGAAAACACGGCTATGTCGTGTTATAAGAGGTACTACATTACTTTTCTTGTATGATTAGAGGATGTAGTGTCTATCAACATATGCTACATTTTAAGTAAATTAAACATGTAATGCTTCAATTACAATCTTGTCTTAGTAAACTGACACATTTAAAACATTTAACAACTCTTAAATATTTGCAAGTAGTGCACATTTCTAAATTTAACAGATACTTATTTAAACCTGGGAACATCTTAGTGTTAATAAACATTTAAGAGCAGCAACTTGCATTAACTTCTATGTACAAGTGATGGTTGCTGAAAAATGTTAGGTATATTTTAATGTCTTAAAAGGTGTGCTAATTGTGGTTTCATCTTCATTTAGGTGCACTACAGCAGTCCAAACCTTCATTATCAGAGGCTGAAATAAAAAAATACAGCTAAAAAATCTCCGGTCTGCTCCCGATAGATGTGGGGGTATGGGACGACAAAAGGGGAAATCGGCGATTGATGTGTGTTCAGATTCTGAATAAGTAGGCCTTAAGCCAATTGTTTATCAAAATTATTTTTGTTCATTTGGGATATGATCTGGGAAAACCCATCACATGGTGAAATAAAAAATACTGGTTTTAGTATCATATGAAAGCTATTAAGCCCTTTCCAAAACTGTTTTTATTTAATTTACAAATTGTTTTTATGGAGTGGGTGGTCTAGTGGGTTAAACCACTGAACTGGTAAATCAAAAGGTTGCTGGTTCTATCCTAGTAGCCACCACCAGTGTGTTGCTCAAGGGGGATTGTCCCTGTAATAAGTGCACTGTAAGTCGCTTTGGATAAAAGCATCTGCTAAATAACTACACGTAAATGTAAATGTTTTTAACAAATGGAAAGGGCTTGAGAGCTTTCATATAATATCAAAACCTGTAATATGTACAATTTTGTCATGTGATGGCTTTTTCCAGATCACTTAATATTTATATATTAATTTAAATGTTAATATTTAATTTAAATGTAATTCAAGGAGGATTTTATATTTATTAGTGGTTTAAGAACATTTTAAATTTCTGGAATTGTAGCTGATTGTATTTAATAAAACATGTCTTACATTAAGTACTGTTGTTTCATTATTTATTGGTCTAGAATAGGACATCAATTTGTTAAAAAATGTAAAAGAAATTGCTAATCAAATTAACGTCAAAATTTGATGTCAATTTGATGTCAAATTTTGACATCGATTTGATTTGCATTTTTGACCAATTCTTTGATGCCGATGTTTGACGTCAATTTGATGTCTATTTAACATCAAATGCCCACTGGGAAATAGATGAAGTCATTTTAATTATACGCCATTTGACACTGGACTGTGCAGTAGAGCGGATCTGCGTCCTTAGCAACCTGCGGTATCCAGGTTACGCAGTTTACGCAAACATTCATCTTAACTTTAGCAACCGGAGGAGCCGATATCTTTAACAAGTGATTTAGTTTATTAATGAACATTCACAATATAATAACTTTTAATAAGGATGTCATCCCAAGTTTTGGTGTCCCGACCCTATTTTGACACCAGGGCCGTGGCGCAGAATGGCTCGCAGCCGCCGGTTCCAGCACCGGACACCGCCGTCAAGGAAAGCCTTTACGCCGGTACATCCGCCGGTTTGGCAACAGCAGGCTACCGAAGCGCTAAATACGCCCCCGAGGAGTGGTTCGCAAATAACTCCGCACTGTTAAACCGGGCAGTTGCGGATCGGAACCAAGCGGAGAGGATCCGTCAAGAGTCCAAAGCGCTGAAGGCGAAAACCGACAGCGGGACTTTACGCACTCAGACCGATGGCACCAAACACCTGGGCGAGCGGCTCCAGGACACCCACCGCTGGAGATCCGAACTGGAGCGCTTCATCGAGCGGCTGACTGCAGAAACGGAGCTGCTGACGAGCTCCAGGCGGCGGCTGGAAAAAGCACTGGACGCCACGGAGATTCCCTTCGCCATCGCGTCTGATAACCTCACCTGCCGAGAGAGACGCTTCGGACCAGATCTGGTGGAGGACGAGGTGGAAGAGGAGCTGCTGAAGGTTAAGCTGAAATAGATGCTATGCCTGCATGGAAAACAGAAACATTTGTTGACAGTCACATTGCTCTCAATAAAATCAAAACAAAATTTGATTTATGATGTTAAGAATAGGAATGAATAAGTAATACAAATTTAAAACAGATCATAACACAAATAACGTCACATATTACCTTAACAAAAAGTCTGAAGCTTTGTACCATGAATATTTCTTCAAAATGTCGAAAAAGTTGATTTTTTTTCAAATATATATAACTTTTCGTAAATTAAAACACAAAGTATGATTTTTTCTAACAGGAGGTGGAGCTGATCAGAAGCATCCAGGCCCTGCTGAAGAAGACTCTGGAGCAAACTGTCAAGCAGATTAAGTTGGTTACTGTATATACCCTGGTTATGCACTCACAAATCTATTAAATTCTTTAAATATTCTATACTCTACAAATTAATATATATGTTAAATTAGAAAAATAATGATTGAGATTGCGGTTGCGGTTGGGATTTTTAGTATTGTAGTAAGAAAGTGTCTGTTTTTTGCAGGCTAAACCAGGAGGCAAAGCAGACCCTTGAGTTTGACTGGTCTGATAAACACCAGGCTTACAGTCTAGATGACCAGTGTGGTCGCTACAACAACAGGAGCACAGACACACAAAGACACCCGGGCTCAGCCGTGCTGCAGGACCAGTATGAATCACACACACTATATTGGCATTACTGACAATCTTGGAGGGCGTTTAAATCTAAGCAATTGTGTGACATTTGCGATGTTAACTCTTTTTATTTGATAAAAAAATAACTTAAAGGTGGACATACCAAACAGTAAGAAAATGTGAAATTCAAAAAATCTTTCACTTCAAATTTTTAGGGTTTGTGATCAGGGGGCGTGGAGTAAGTTTACTCACAATAACCTGCTGCTGGCGGAGAGAGAGGAAGGGGCGAGCCAGGCCCTGCGGGAGATGATCGAGCAGGTGTTGCAGGACACGACCGAGGACCTGCGAGCGCAGTGTGCCGCTGTAGATCAGGCGTTCACTCGGTGCTGCATAGAGCTGAACCAGGCCAAAACACAACTGGAGCTACAGCTGGCACAGGCAACACAAATCACACTGCATTCACACACATCATATAGTTCTTAAAGTGATAGTTCACCCAAACATGAATATGCATTCCACTAGAAAATATATCAGTCCCTCCACTATTAAATTATTTTTTTAGCTGTACTTTTTAGACAAGGCATTGTATTATTTCTACATATAAGCCTACACATTCGAGAGTTTTGACATGTTCTTGTGTGTTTATTGTAGATCTTGGATCAGATTGGGGCTCAGGAGAAGAATGTTTCGTTGCTGCAGGAAGCTTTGCATGATAAAGAAGCTCCACTCAGAGTGGCTCAGTCCAGACTGCATTACAGGACCTTTAGACCCAACATGGAGCTCTGCAGAGACCAGCCTCAGCTCAGGTACATACACACCATGTCACTTTATCTTTCATTAGTCACCACTGGAGATCACAGACGCACATTTACCCTGTGTGTGTAGTCTGTTAGGGGAAGTGTCTGAGATCAGTGGTACAGTGACGGCCCTGCAGCAGCAGCTGTATGAAGCACGCAGATCTTTATCAGACCTGGAGGAGATCAGACTGGCTCTGGGAAAAGACATCGCCTGCAAAACCAACTCCCTCCACATCGACCGTGAGAAGTGTATGACACACCGCACCCGTTACCCTACTGTCACAGTGCTGTCTGGATACTGACACACTTTCACAATTTGACAAGTGTTCTGACAAGTTTTGCACAGTCACCTCCTTATGTAGTCCACAACGTTTGGATGGTTTGATTTTGTCTGTGGTTTCTGTATTTTTTGACATATGTGTTTTCATGTGAATAAAGGAAGGCTTTTAAATAATTATGAATAAATTATTTTGTGTCAGAATTTTCATTTTGAAGGCAAACTATTCCTTTAATGTGTAAAACCGGGAATTCATACCTGGCAACCCAAGGACCATTGCAGTAACTTCATGCAAAGTGGAAGGGCATGTTTATAATAAATAATTATGCACAAACAAACTACACATAAACATGGCACGCTAAAATCATACTTATAGTAGTCGAAAGCAGTTGTTAGCTGTGGTTGTGAAGTTAACTGTAATTGGACCAGTTTGCACGCCATTTGGGTGGGTTTTGAGTGTCATTTGGAACATGTAATGGGACTGGCAACCCTGCACACTGACCCTTTTCTCCCTTTCTCATGTAGAATCTGCACAGAAGAAGTTAACAACCGTTAAAATTGTGTTCCTTCCACCAGTCTCCAGTGACAAGTGAAAATAAGGAACTTGAATTAACAAACAACCCATTTCTGTCGTTTCACTTATTTTATTGTTTCGATTGGATAATAATGAAAATAATGAATATCATTAAGGAGAGCAGGAGAAGGATCATGAGCAGACGTCACTTTCACTTTTGTGAAGGAGAGAGATTATACGTTCGTGAAGTTCGGGTGTTTGTTTAATCACTGCATTAGGTTGATGAATGTTATATAAACGGTGGATATAACACTGGATTTGGAGATTGTTTGAAACTGATATATGGAGTCGTCCCAGCGCTAAAAGATGTCGGACATGAACCGCATGCGGTGAGTGAAACTGATGTCTGTGTTTTGTTGGCAATGGGTGCGCACGTGCTTTAGTTCAGCCTACCCCTCCACACCGCACACGCCGTATGATTTTCGTAGTTATAGTACAGCTGTATCTATCTTTTATAAATGTGATCAAACTAAATACTCTTCGAAGATACAAAGTATGCAATAATACTATATAGGTACTTAAGATTAATCTGAGTTTGGCAGAAACCGCGTGTGTTAGGACTGCTTTAATGCCTTAAATTCTATGTTGTTACCTACATCAACAGCCATTGCAATAAAGTTGAGGATAATTTTTTCTGTTTAGGTAAACAGGGTTGCTCAGTTATGTGACGTGGGCATTCTTAACCATCATCAGAAGGGACTTCAGTAAGCACTTTCCAAGCGGATAAAGTTTTTTTCTGGCTAGGATCATTTTTGTAAATTAATTTTATTGTGGTTTACATTCATTTTAAAGTATTGGATTTCATTGAGTGAGGTAAAATGTAATTATACAACATATGCACTGAATTTTTTTGTTATGCAATGAAAAAAGGAAATATTATTCTGACATATTTTGTTTTTAAAATGTTGTATATTTGACAGTGTTTATTATGTGGTATATAAAATAAAAATACTCCAGAAAATAGTATCTTATTTATGACATAAAATGTACCATTTTTAAACAAAACCATCCTTTGGGTTGACAAACAATCCATTTGCTTGGTTAAAATGAACAACGAGATGTGTTAGTTTATGCCAGAATAAGTTCTGTTCTGTTAACCCAATTTAGGTTGTTTCTTACCAAATGTACTGTAGAATGTAGAGAACAGCCGCACCTTGAGCAAAGTGCAATGGTTTGATTTCTACTTCAGAAAGAGAATCAAAGATGAGTCTCAGGGCTCCAGAAGGATCTTGCCCGTTAAAGACATCTCATAGTCTCTACATCATGTGTCACATTCCTGTGTTCTGTTGGATCATGGTTCTTGTTCTTCTGGAAACTCTCAACTCTCAACAACACAGAGGAAATTCCCACAACACTCACTGAAATGTAATTTCATTTCCTGCTAATACAGATGATCTGGAAGAACAGGTTAATAGTTTTAAAATTAGCTAAGCTAGCCTTAGAACTTTGTATTTTCATTCTTCAGTTGTTCAATGATGAAGAGCTGAAAAGGTGTGGTATTAATGTGAGTGAAGACACTGAATCCACAGGAATGCTCACCGAGAAAAGTAGCTGGACTTTATGAGATGAAGGCTTTCTGCTTTGTGCATCTGAGCGTTCAAGTGTTCCTCGCTGCGCTACATGTGTTCCTACTTGAACTAAAAGATGAATCATTATACGACGACATCCTTTGGCAGAGAAATATTTATTTGTGTTGAAATTCAAATTAATTTGTGTAAAAACTACATGTACCTCCACCTGGAGGACACTGGTCCACCAGAAGCTCCTGAAAGAGACATTAACAGTGACAAACATTAAACAATACACAAACAACTACAAATGTGAACCACACACATAAATAGAACATTACCATCACAATAACACTGCTTCTGTTCACTGTTTAGATTGTCAGAGTGTGATCTCACTCATAAGGTGTGAAAGTGTATCATCGGCTCTACAATCATCAAACTCTCCTCTGAAAGAACTAGATGTGAGTGACAATAATTTGCAGGATTTAGGAGTGAAGCTGATCTGTGATGGACTGAAGAGCCCAAACTGTGAAACTGCAGAAACTGAGCTATTTAACCGATCAGGGGTGCGACAATATAACTCGCTGGTAGTACCACCATAGTACGATACATAGCTGGAGAAATTAACAATGTAGTTTTACTTCATGATATTTAATTAATTCATTTTAAAAGTGTCCTCCGTCATTCCTCCCAGGGATTCCCCAGGGTCATAGAGCACGCAGGTCAACTAAAAGATGTCAAATTGAATTTGTATATATTTAGAATGATGGATATTGATTGCAAGGCCTGTTCCTTGGTTACTTGATCCAAAACTAAGTCTACATGTCATGATAATAAGGAATGATGCTTCTAACCACAGATGAAGACATGCAGTTCCAGCCATGCAACTTTACCCATATTGATCAAACCCATGGCCCTGACATGTGGGAAGTCTTTATAGATTCTGAAATTATCATTAAGGAATTTGCCGGATTATTTAAGGTGCCACCTATCTTCCTTCCTTCTTTAATGATTCTGATGTCATTTCTCCTCATTCAACTTCTCCCCTAATTGAACTGGCGTCTTTTCATTCAGTTTTGTATTGGGAAAGGTTTAAGCTCAGAGCTAAAAAAAGTCTTGAGAAGTACTTCACTACATATGAGAAGCATTCTTATCTCACTCTGAACACCAAAGTAAGTCTTCACTGATGTGTGTGTGTGATGTGTGTGTGTAGCATGTACATTATCTAAATGTTGGCAAATATAGAAAACAATATGTTAACCATGTACAAAGATACAGGTGGATAAAATTGGTCCGCAAATTAAGGTGACATGATGATAAACAAGAAAATGTACCTACAAACAGTGATTAAACACAGCAGACAAGTAACGCATTTGTAACATTTTCAACATAAAGCTCATTTGGCCTGGTGATCACATTAGTTATGAATATTATTTTTGAGATGTATAGAATACTTTACCTGCACCTCAGAGAGAATATCCTTACCTTATCAGTAATTATTTAGTAAAAGGTAACAACAAATTATTATGCCAGATATTTACCATGTTTATATTGTGGTGCACATTTACTGTGGTTTGTTAAGGTAATTATGATTATCTTACTTCTTTCGCCATTTTATTGCATTTTATTGAAAACTTAGTTATTCCAGGAGAAAGTTTCAAAAAAATATTAGTGTGATAAAATTGCTTTACTACCTCATGAGTTGCTTGTACCTTGAGAAGCTGCTCTACAGTTTATAATAAAAAATGGTTAATTCATATTAATCATGATTTTTTTAGACCTATGATGTTATTATGATATCAGTGATCGTCAAAAAGCACATGTGCTTCTTTTGCTTGTACTGAATCTGTCCTCAGCTCTGGAAGGTGTGCTCCAGACACAAAGATAAACAGTGCATCACCAATTGTTGACCGTGTTAATTTTTAATCCTCTACATTGTATTTAAGTCACTGTTTTTTATTACTGGTTATAATTACTGCATTATTAATTGAATTCAATGTCTAAGGCTCAATGTACATTTAAATGGTATACTGTGTTATGATGTTTTAAGGTCAGGTTAACATGCTGGGAACATCGATCCACTTATAGAAAACTCTCAGCATGAACTCTGAATGAAGTGTAATACTGTCACAGCACATGACAATTATCGAGCACTTTGTTTATATTGACGTGCATTTAAGACAGAGAATATCGCATTCTTGCAGCAAACTGATGGTGATAAAGAAGCTCCACTCAGAGTGGCTCAGTCCAGACTGCATCACAGGACCATCAGACCCAACATGAGGCTCTGAACTGACCAGCCTCGGGTAAATACACATGTCACTTTGTCTGAGACTTTTATATATCACAATAAGTGTTACAAGCTTTGATTTATTGGGCTTGTTACATCTGATATTTTCAATAATGTCATGAGCTTTGTATGTAACAAACTGCATGAAAAACCAGAACCGGATTGATGAGACTTGAGTTTTCCAGTTTTCGCATGTGGCGTTCGTCATGAAGCCTTTACAGTGTAAATAAGAAAAATACTCCACTGTATGGTACACATTTATATATTGACGTACTGATTATTTTACCATACCCACTTTTTTAGATTTTAATGACTGTCAAACTACCAAAGAGTTTTTTGTGTGTTTAAGTTAAGTGATTAAAGACTACACACAAACTGATTCTCATACAGGCAAAATCTGTTGTTGTTTATCTTTGTCTATTTCCTGAAAAACAAGTTTCAGTTATTTTCCTTAGGTGTTCTGAGTAATCTGGAATTTTTCATAAGAAACAAAACAAGAGTCTTTATATAGAAATGCAGAATGAATGGAATTTTTATTGGTCTGTTCAACAAGACACGAGAAAGATCTTTGCATGTTAAGTTTATGTACTCTGCAAAGATTTAATGGCATATAAAGTCATGCGTTTTGGGGTTGGGGGTTTGGAGGGGTGGTTGTGCCTTGTCACCATTGAGTTTGCATTCTTGGTATGTTTGTGTTTCTTATGAAACATTCAAGTTTAGGCAGAAACTGCTTTTTCAAGACCTGAAAAAATACACATGTCAACATGTAGAAGTAAAAAAATCCTTTTACTCTATGACATTAGTCCAAATCATGTCAAATCATAGCCATCTGTGTCTTATATATTTTATACATATATATATTTTACTCCGTATACTATTTAGAGAGCGATAGGAATTCTCAATGCAACCGAAAAGCACAGTGGACAAAACAAGATGAAGCTATCTGATGTATTATCTAAAAAGCAATAAATGTATATTATAACCGCATAACAAATATGATTATGTTATATATGTCAACATTTGTAAATGATAAGAGATAACAAACAGGAAAAATAAATGATGAAATATTATTTTTCATTGCAGGCCAAAACTTCTTTCTGTTAAAAATATTTGATTTGTGTCGCTTTTTTGTTGTTTCTCTGTTTCGCAAATGAGTAGTGTGTTTGGTATTTAGCATCAATCCATTCACTGCACATAAACAATCTTGTGAAGCAACTGCAGACATTAAAATTACTGCACTTTCAAAATCATTTCATTCACAAAAGATTAATTTAAGTAGACAGTTTATTTTAATCAATACACCTACTCACAGGTATTTTCATTGCTTTTCTTTTCAGGTTTTAGACACACAGAAATTTCTAGATTTATACTTGTTACCTTTTGTGCAAATAAAATGTCATGATTTTTTTCATTTGGGTCGACACGTTGTTGTTTTTCTAATGTAATTGAGTTCACTGGAAATTTTCATGAGAAACACACCCACAGTCTTTGTATATAAATGCAGAATGAATGGAATTTTATTTACTCCGCTCATCAAGACAAGAGAAACATCCACAAACGCTCTCATCACAATAGGTGAGTTAGTAAATATTCAATCTATTATACTGAACAGTTAGAATTGTTGACTGCACTATTGAATATTGATACAGAATCACTGTCGTTTTTTTGCCTGTTGCAAAGCAATATTTTTTCAATTCGTAAATGAGTCGCACAATTTCCTCTTCGGGATTAAATGGGAAGGAATTTATTGATAACAAAAATGTACATTTACATTTAGTCATTTAGCAGACACTTTTATCCAAAGTGACTTACAAGTTGGGTAAGCAATGGAAGCAATTGGGTCAAACATTAGGACAACAAAAAGCATAAGAGAACTAAAAATATGTCTCACAAAGCCTACTACAGTGTACAGAGCCGAGTTTGATTCATCTAAGCTTAAATAAGCATGCATTTTTTTTGCAATTGCATTGCATTAGAAAATTGTTTAGCAAATGCAGAGATCATCATGTTAACATGAAGCCGTTTCAAATCTGATTCATGTCCAGCAGTCAGTGTGAGACTGAAGAACGATGGCATCTGCTGAGCCGCAGGAAACACTGGGTGAGTTTCTTGAACACAATCTAAAGACATTTAAATGTTAAATGCTGGACGATACAGCTAAAAAATGACAAATTAAATAATGTTATATATCATTCGATATAGATAATTATTTGCAATAATTTTAAACTAGTAAAAACAAAGTTTGTGTTTTACTACACATTTACATTTCAACTGTATTACTGTCAAATGCGTTGGTAATAAATAGACTAATCCCACAAAACAATTGGCCTAAACCTACATATATTTGTTTGATGACTGTTATAAAAATAACATTGACAACTTAAGTGCCGTTTTGAAGCAACCTAGTGTCAATTTTCAGAAATGTCATGATGGAAAAAACTTAAAGGAGACACCTTTTCATTCTCAATCGACGTTTATAGACGAATAGTCGGTATCGTCCACAATGACTTGGAAAATATCGGCATATTCGATATCAACAAATATCTTGCATAACTATCTAGCGCTGCTTCAGTGTGAGATGCTCCAGTACAGTTTTACAGCTCTTCTTCTCATACAGGAACAAAAGTTGACATGACAGCTGACAGAAATGCAACTTTAAACGCTCCTGTACTTACTGGAAACACCATAGCAGGTCCAATACACATCAGCTATGTCATGCCCCCTGGAGGTAATGGTATGATACATGTGAAGAAGTGCTTAACTTAAATGAAAGTAAAGATAATTTATTTGAAAGGATAATTTACCATTAAATAAAAGTGATCAGCTTCTAACAGTGATTGTGTCTGAAATAATGTGACACGAATAAAATGAAACTAAAGGTAAATTTAGGGCAGATTAATGTGAGAACTTTTTTGTTTTCAAACTCTCAATACCAGAATTTCAGTTTGAGACGAACTATGCTTTTAATAGTCAGACAGAAACATTCTCAATAGTGTTGTTTGTGTTTATTATGTCTTAATAGATATGTTTTGAGAAAATGTTTTTAAAAATTGAGTCTTTTAAAAATGTTTTTTAAAAACTTGCAACTCAGACACAATATGAACACAATGTATATGTATATCATCCTATAGGAAATACCATAGAGCGACAAGAATCCATAGAGAAGACAGGAAAACAATCAGAAGGTATGCCTTCATTACATTGTTCTGACAAATGATTTTGACCTTGAGTGTATTAACCACACATACTGTATTCTCAACCTTTTCAGTGTCACGTCTACCCATCTGTATACCTATTTAAATATCTGGTGCCCCCCGTCCATTTGCACGGTCAATGTTTCCTAATTTTTTAAAAAACGTTTTAAACGTAATTCAAATACAGTAACAAATTACTTAGTAACTTGTTATACCCAACACTGGCTTTGAAAGGAATGGCGTAGACCGAAGAATCATAATATTCGGTTAGGAAAGCCCTAAATTGTTTTAACACACAGTGACAACTGTCAACCGTCAACCGTCACTCCCTTTCATTGTGCTAAGGAATGTTTTATACAGCTGATCTCCCTTCACAATATCTGCGCTACATTATAATGGGATATTCTACAAGCTTTTGTAGATGCCAAAATGCAAAACCAATCTTGTGCAGCATATAATCTGAGTGTTGTTGTATTACTCAACAACCACAGCAAAAACAAATAAATAATACTTTATTGATAAGTGTGCTGTCTTTAAATTTTAATCTGTCACAAGGGTAACAGACATTCTGTACCAATAGTATATTTGTTTGACAATTAATTCATATTTATAGAGCAACATTTTTTAAGTTTATTACTTAATATGGAGGAAAGAAATTTAACAAGGAATATAGGTGTGTGTTTTTATGTTGTGATGCAGGTCTCAAATGTCATTCATAATGCAAAAAAACAGCTATTTAAACTTAGTGTAAATAGCATCTGTTGCTATATACACCACTCCCTTTTTGTGCACTCTGAACTCATCTGAAGACAGAGTCTTGCACTTACTCTGAGATTACAGTCTAAAATACAAACATATGAGCTACCTGTTTCTCAAGATGCAGAAGAGGTAACTGCTGCTGCCTCCTGATTTTGTAGATATTAAGCTGTGGTGCGCAGCCTAAAATTGCTGCAGAGTTCCGCAGTTTGGGTTCTCAGTTGTGCCTCACCTGCAGTACAGTGCCATGCAGAGACCTTTGGAGAGGCAGGTGCTCAAGACGGCATTCGTAATCGCATTTTGCGCTCGCATTCTAGCTGGCAAAAATGCCTTTCCAGGGCATTTAGTGAAAAGGGCACTTTGGGCATCAAAAAGGTCACTTTGGGCAAAGGGGCAGGGTCTCAGGAACCCTCGCCAAAGCCCCCCCCCCCACGCATGTTCCCGCTGCAGTACCTCTGAAATAAAATGTACTAAAAATGTAACCAGGTTGAAAACCACTGATGTGATTTTAGACCATACAGCCATAGTTTCTTTTAACAGTATTATAATAATAAAAATCTGTACCTGTTAAAACTCATGCTAAAACTCATGCTTTTTTTCAGATGATTTAATGCTCCAAGAGTTCTTGAAAATTCACAAATCTAACATGAAGGAAAAGGCAGAGCATATTTGTGATGTCAAAAAAAAAGAAAAAACCCATCTCAAGGATATTTACGTAGAGCTCTTTTTCACAGAGGGTGACATTAAAGGAGTGAATGAAGAGCATGAAGTCTACAGATTGATGAAGCTTTCAAGAGCAAAAAACAACAGGAGAGACAAATTAACTGCAATGATATCTTCAGTTCATTGGGACAAAATACTACAAAGAGAAAGATTGTTATGACCAAAGGCATCACTGGTATTGGAAAAACCGTCTCTGTGCACAAGTTCATTCTGGACTGGGCTGAGGGAAAAGCCAATCAGGATATAGACGCCATGTTCCTGCTTCCATTCCGAGAAATAAATTTGATCAAAGAAGAAAAGATCAGCACGCATCAGTTTCTGAGTAAATTTTATCCTGAACTGAAAAAACTGGAAAAAACAAATTTATATAAGAAGTATAATCTTGCATTTATCTTTGATGGACTTGATGAGAGTCGACTGCCTTTCAATTTTGAAAGTGAAATGGTGACTGATGTTGATGAAAAATCAACTGTGGATGAATTGTTCACAAGTCTCATCAAAGGTCATCTGCTTCCATCAGCTCTTGTCTGGGTGACCTCACGACCAGCTGCAGCCAATCAAATCCCTTCAGAGTATGTAGATTTGTTCACAGAGGTTCAAGGATTCACTGACCAACAGAAGGAAGAGTACTTCAGAAAGAGAATCAAAGATGAGTCTCAGGCCTCCAGAATTATCTCACACATCAAGACATCTCGAAGTCTCTACATCATGTGTCACATCCCTATGTTCTGTTGGATCATGGTTATTGTTCTTCTGAAAACTCTTGAGGACAACACAGAGGACATTCCCACGACGCTCACTGAAATGTACATCCACTTCTTTCTGATACAGATGAACATGAAGAACAGGAAACATGATGCAAAAGTTGAAAGAAACTATACAAAGTTGTTGGATTCAGATAAAACAATGGTTGTGAAATTGGCCAAGCTAGCTTTTGAACAACTAAAGGAAGAAAAAACTGTGTTCGATGAGGAAGAGCTGAAAAAGTGTGGCATTGATGTGAGTGAAGACTTGACTGAGTCCACAGGAATGCTCACCGAGATCTACAAGAAAGAAGCCGGACTTCATGAGGTGAAGGCATTCTGCTTTGTCCATCTGAGCGTCCAAGAGTTCCTCGCTGCGCTACATGTGTTCCTCAATTACCTCAACAAGAACCTGGAGGCACTTCAGTTTTTTTTTGAAAAGCCTTTCTTCGAAAAAAGGGACCAACGTGAACTTCGAATGCTGTTTAGAATGGCCACCAAAAAACTTGATTTGCACAATTTACTCAACAATGCTGTTGATAAAGCAATCCAGAGTGAGACCGGACATTTAAACCTTTTTCTAAGGTTTCTTCTGGGCCTTTCTCTGGAATCCAATCAGAAACTTCTGAATGGTATGTTTAGTAAGATAAAGTGCAGAGCAGAGAGCATCGCAAAAGTTCAAGAGCACATTAAACAATTACTAAACAACAACATCTCAGCTGAAGCTTCGGTCAACCTGTATTACTCTCTACTTGAGCTAAAAGATAAATCATTACACGAGGAAATCCAGCAATACCGGAGTTCAGGCAGAAATTCAGGAAGAGAACTCTCAGCTTCAATGTGTTCAGTGCTGACCTACTTACGGCTGATGTCAGAGGAGGTGATGGACGAGTTCAACATAAGGACGTACAACACATCACCTGCAAACTACATGAGACTAATCCCAGCTTTGAGATGCTGCAGAAAAGCCATGTGAGTGATTTCATTAAAAGTTTTTGCATATACATTTTTTGGGGGGTTCTTGGCCACGTTTGCAATTATTTACATAACATTTGGACAAGGTTTCAACGCAGAAAGTGAACCCTATGTGCACACCTCTCTGTGCTGCTGACCATTTGACACTTATGCTCTGCCTCTGTTTAGATTGTCCGGCTGTAATCTTACTTCTGAGTGTTGTGAAAGTGTAGCATCAGCTCTACAATCATCAAACTCTCCTCTGATAGAACTGGACATGAGTCACAATAATCTGCAGGATTCAGGAGTGAAGGTTCTTTCTGATGAACTGAAGAGCCAAACCTGTAAATTGGAGACATTGAGGTATTTAACCCATCAATGTATGACAGCTAGAAAACCAATCTACACCCCATGACGTTGAGGTCAGGATCTGTAGGGTTCGCCACAACTGAGCCAATACACTGGCCAACACACAATTCTCTGGTTTTTATGTATCTAGATCACTTTCTCAGGAGACTAAATGTCCGATCTTATTCAGGGCACTAACAGTATCAGGTGTTTGAGTGTTGATGACTTGTATGTTATTCTTTCTGATGTCACTGATCACCTCAACTTCACTGCTGGTCTCTTGTAGGTTGTCTGACTGTATGGTGACAGAGGAAGGCTGTTCTTATCTGGCCTCAACTCTGAGGTCAAACCCCTCACACATCAGAGAACTGGATCTGAGCTACAATAATCCAGGAGTCTCAGGACTGAGGCAAATCTCAGATCTAATGAAAGATTCACATTGCAAACTGGAGAAACTCAAGTATGTTGGACAGTAAAGAGACATTTAAATTATGACGATAACTTTAAATTAACAATAACTTTGATAATTTTGAGCTTGCACACTATTGTATTATGCTGTATTAAGACCAAACCCAAAACAAAAACTTTTTCCACAAGTAAATTAGATAAAAACTCAATACAGCGATGTGAATAGATGTAGACTCGCGCCGGGCGACGCAAGTTCAAAAATAGTAACTGTGAGGAAATCCTAACTTTAAGATGATATTAACAACAAGCTTTTGTTTCGACAATTTGTTTTCAATCTTGAGAACTGTCTTAAGAAGTTATTTTCGGGAATTCAAAATATTCCTAAATAAGCAGGGAATAAAAATATTATAATATTTTGTTCTGTTGATCACAAAAGAAGATGTATTGAGAAATCTAGCAAATCAAACAGTTCTGAAGAACCTTTAACTATCCGATTCTGATTTTTGATAGAAATCTGTTTATTTTGTGAGGAAAACTGACAACATTAAATATGAACCAAACACAAACGGTGAATATTGTCCCCTGACATTCTGTTTCTGTTCTCTGTTTAGATTGAGAGCCTGTGATCTCAGTGATGAGTGTTGTGAAAGTGTATCATCAGCTCTACAATCATCAAACTCATCTCTGAGAGAACTGGACATGAGTTACAATAATCTACAGGATTCAGGAGTGAAGATGATCTCTGATGGATTGAAGAGCCCAAACTGTAAACTGCAGATACTGAGGTATTTCAGA
Organism: Triplophysa dalaica; assembly: GCF_015846415.1. Lineage (NCBI taxonomy): Eukaryota > Metazoa > Chordata > Actinopteri > Cypriniformes > Nemacheilidae > Triplophysa > Triplophysa dalaica. Next base: position 3,734,593 of record NC_079543.1, read on the forward strand.
AAAATAACACACCACAAGTTGGGACTGTTTGGAACAGATAGTATGTGGGACGCAGGGGTTGGGTGTAGGTGCCTTAGATTGGGCATTTCCATCCAACAAAATGCATGTTAACAATGTGAAGAAAACAATCTCACAAGTGTTGGGTATAACTAGTTAGTAAGCAATTAGTTACTTTAATTTACTTTCTTTTCCCTTGAAAATTTAAAGTAAGGAATTACTCTTCATTTTTGTGTAATTTAATTTCCGTTACTTCTGATGCAATTGAACTAAATACAGTGTAATATATTCAATAGTGGAAATAACATCCAAATTATTAGTCTAACTTTAAAATATATGCTCTAATGTATCCATCCCATATTTGTGTACTTCGAGAATAATTGATGTTGTTATTTGTTATTTAGTTGAATAAATTAAATAAACCGTTTCATGTCTATCCTCGAATCAATTCTAAGATATAGAAAGTAATTAGTTATAGGTAATATTATAACTAATAACGTAATTTGTAAAGTAATCTTATTACACTATTGAATATGTAATTAGTAAATAATAATTACCCAACACTGTATCTCACAGTGACGCTCATCAAATGAAACACCTACAATGTGAACCCCACAAGCTGTTTATGCTGATGCTGTTGTCTCTTTAGATTAACAGACTGTAAACTCACTCCTGAGTGTTGTGAAAGTGTATCATCAGCTCTACAATCATCAAACTCTCATCTGAGAGAACTGGACATGAGTTTTAATAACCTACAGGATTCAGGGGTGAAGCTGATTTCTGATGGACTGAAGAGCCCAAACTGTAAACTGGAGATGTTGAGGTATTTACTGATCTGTGTGTGGCAAGAGTAAACAGTTTTTAGTAACAATTGGTCCCAGAAATGTTTGTATATTCTTTCGCCGTCACTATTCTTCTGTGTATTTGTAGATTAACTTACTGTAAGGTGACAGAGGAAGGCTGTTGTTGTCTCGCTTCAGCTGTGAAGTCAAACCCCTCACACATAAGAGAACTGGATCTGAGCCTAAATCATCCAGGAGCTGAAGGAAAGAAGCTGCTCTCTGAGCTACTGGAAGATCCAGACTGCAGACTGGAGAAACTCAGGTTGTGTGGCTCTGAGTAACCACCAAAGCCCAGACATGTGAGAGGTCCTTAAAGATGCTGACATTCTCATTAAGGGAAATGCCTGATTATTTCATGCATTTATAAACCTACAGTACCTTCCCTGTGCAAAAATTATGTTGCCATTTCTCCTCATTCATCTTTAACTAAGCTCATTATAGTCATTTCGGTATTGGTGAGGGGTTTAACTTAGAGCTTAGAGTCTGGGGCCAAACTCTCGTGAAACGCTGGGCTGTTGGGAAAGTAGATGCTAAATGGTAGTTTGTACTTCACTACATTTAAATGTAGATTCCATACTTTTAAGTAATTGTCATGAAGTTTTTTTTTAGTTGAAAGATGACGATAAATAATGCTCCCAAATATTTACCATGTTTTTATTACGGTGCACGGTTTACATTTACTCTTGTTTGTTAAGGTAATGGTGATGATCTTTTTTACATTTTGTTATAATAAATAAAAAAAAATATTGTCACGTTTTTATTTGCATGTTAATGAGTACCTTCTATAGGCATAATGATTTTTACATAACAATTACTTTATATTTTATTCCATATTATATTTATGTTCCATATAACAGGGTGTCCCCAGGGTCTTAAAAAGTATTAAAAGTTGAAAAATCATTTTAGAGGAAATTAAGGCTCTTAAAACGTATCAAGAAGTCTTAAATGCCATTTTCCGAAGTGTTAAATTGTCTATCATTGTGTAGGCGAATTGTTTTCGGTCCAACCGAACTGTGTGTGTAAAAGTGGTTAAAAATTCGTATTATATGTGTTTATATACAAAAATGTCTTAAGAATCAAACACAGCATAGAATCAAAGCTTTCTGTCTCAAAACATAGCAGGCCACCGGATTATGTCACTTCACTCTTTATGTGTGTTTGTAGCTTAAATTCGTAGTGCTTTACTTCATATGAGAAGCATTTTTTTCAAAGCATTTCACAAATATTTTCTGTCTAAATGTCCTTAAACTATGGGCTCCTGGCGCAATCTGGAGTCACATCAGGGGATTGCAGCACCCAGTTTGAGAAACTAAACCATCATACAAACCTGTGAACATCATTACAAAGTAAAACAGAATTTGTTAGTCAATATATTTTTTTTAGTCAGGAACATTTAAAGTCTTTCACAAGTTTAACCAAACCAGTACGTTCAGACAGTTATCTCTGAGTTTTCTGGGTAAACATTTTTTTTCGTACAGATTTGTTTCTACATAAAGAAGATGAAATATCTTTGCTAAAGTAATTATTTTGTGATGCCATCCAAAACTGTTAACTGAAACCAAAAATCTAATTTGATAGAAGCTTCAATACCATTGAGTAGCTTGTTTGAGAAGCTGCTATGTTTATAATAAAAATATTGTGCATTCATAATGAGTTTTTTGTAACACTTTACATTAAGGTTCCCTTCATAAGGCATTTGTAAATGTGTTCATTAATGATTAATATGTTATTTACAAATGCATTATAAATCAGTTATAACTGCATAACTTAAAAGGGGAATTCTAACGAAATACCTTCCCAATTGTGGGCCATTTTTAACACACGTTATGATGTATTCATTATTTATTTATTTGACTCAGGAGATTCATTATCATCTTGATGTTGTTGCAAAGCTTAACCTTAATGTAAAGTGTAACCAAGTTTTTTATAGGTGTGTTAATGACACATTTTAGCGTAAGGCAAAACCAAGCAATTGTCAAAAACATATGATTTTTTAAATGTGTATTTACATGTATGTGCCCAGGTCGGCACATACTAAAAAATCTCATTTAACAGTAGGGGGGACAATACACATAAAATTTCTCAAGAGCAATTTTTGAAGGTGACACAAATAATACAGTCAAAATTACTAACTACGACACAAAGCGACAATATGCATTAGGTTCATAGGTTTATCATGCAGACTTGCAATCATATTATAACTGAACTGAACTGTCACAGACTGTAATACAAGTAAACAGAAAAGCTTTTTTTTATTTATAAATTTTTTGTCTTTGATTTGAAGACAGGAAACAAATATAAAATCACACTACCCATGATACTACATGTTGACAATGAGTCACTTTTTAAACACTTAAACACTTTTAAAATGTTATCATGATTTATGCTGCAACATTGTCTGACAAAATCGCCGTATTGGTATTCAATTTGAAACGCAGTATGCAAAGTGGCGATGTAGTATGTAAAATGACAATAAAATTGTGTATCTAAATATACATTTTAAATAACATATGTGCAACATTAAGTGCAAAATTAAAATAAAAATTCAATTATATCAATCACATTTTTCAGTTCCTACACTAGTTTTAATATGTTATTTAAATATATATTTTTAACGCTCTTTAAGGTGCAAAATTAAAATTAAAATGCATTCCCCGGATTGATTATATATGTTTAAGATAGTCAAGCAAAACTGTAGCAAAAAGAAAATTCTAATGTAATTTTCCCTAAATGCATTAGCAGGTTGAATATTTGGGATTGCATTTACATTTACACACAGTGCGTTGAGTGTTGCAAAATTCAATGTGGACTTGACAATGCATTTCGAGCTGACCACGCCCCCTCCCCGGAACAGCGTCATTGCGAGAAGGCGGAGCCTTTTTATTTTCATTTTGCACTTAATGTTGCCCATACGTTATTTGAAATAACGTGTTAGTTACAGTGTGTGACGTCCTATGTAACAAGCTAACGTGAACTAGCTAACGTTTACTAGCTAATTAACGTTTTAATCACTAACAGCAGATTCATGGAAAATACATCGGTAATCAGCATTTTTTGCAACAACTAATTAATTAATGAATCAGCATCAAATACATTAAAGAGATTCCCTTATTTTAAGTGAATAAAATAGCCTTCTCACTGGAATTCAACAACCATTGCTGAACTGTACCGCATACCTGACTTGAATGTGTTGCGCAATGCGCAGGTGAGATGAACGGGGAGAGCAGGCAGTGGACCAAACCACTGTGAGAGGCAGGGGAGGGGCACTCAACAGTTTTTAAACGCATTTTTTGTTTTCTTCTAATTACACATTTTTTTCAGGTAAACATAAATATATTTATGTTAAAAGAGAATGCGAGTTTAATTGATCGAGGGGGGGCAACCCTCGGATGGCCCCTCCGCCCCCCCCTGGGATTTACGCCCGTGTGAGCTAACATGGCACATTCTGACGACGTCGCCAATTCGTCCCCATTTGGTTTAAAATGACTTTGTGACCACGTTCTGAGGATGTCGTGGAAACGATTATGACAGATGGGACAGACACTGTCTTATGCAGATAAGATGTGTTTGCAGGATGAGATGCCGTATGGGTTTACTCGACATTGTGTCAGCTTGAGTTGAGCGGAATCACACATTGAAGTCAGATTACTATACTTCAGAGCTATATTTCAACAGTTTTTTGCTCTCTTTTTAACTTAACAGAAGAGAAAATGTAAATATTTGTGTAAACTCTTTGTCTTGAGCCAGTGAAATATTAAATGAAAATAAAAAAAAATCACATACTCAAAACTAAAATGCATTTTTGTTGTTTCTGCAAAATACCTCGAACAAACAAACATTACAGTTGTGCATTTTGTAAACAATTGCTAAGACATGTCAGTGCAAGCAGTCTTCAGCTAAGACAACCCAATCAGTATAGAAACCAGAGATCCTGAAAAACCAGTTTCAGTTGTTTTCCTGATGTTTTTTTTAGAAAACACACCCATAGTTTTTGTACATAAAAGCAAAGTGAAAGGAATATTAGTTGCTCAGTTCAACCTGACAGGAGAAAGATCCACAAATGCCAACATTTAAAATGTTTAGTAACTATAACGACAAGGTTACTGACCAACATTTAATTAGATTGCTTTAAGATTCACAATAGTTTTGTGCTTATTCGCGAAAAATCATGAATTAAGCACTCATTTTCTCATTTAAGCCTGATTTGGAGTTTACAGCAGTTTAAATCTTGTGAAGGACGATGGCATCTCCTCAGCTTCAGGAAACACTGGGTGAGTTTTAAGAACACAATCTTAGAAGATTTAAGTCTCATTGAAAACCAGATGGACCGATTTCAGTTAGAAAACAAGTAAAAGGAACATTAAGAAGATTCTCAAGTAAATTATTCTCTTTGAATTTAATACAATTTTCTCTCTGCTGCAGTGCAAGATGCTCCAGTCCAGATGGACAGCTCTTCGTCTCGCACTGAACTCAATGTTGAGTTCAAAGGTGATGGAAATGCAACTTTAAATGCTCCAATACTCACTAATAACATCATATCAGGACCAGTAAACATCAACTATAACTTAAACCGTGTAGGTAATGTGAAGAAGTGTTTCTGTAACTCTTAACCAAGTAATAAAGATAAGTCAACAGTCTTTTATTACCAGTAAATTAAATTTAACAACCCTGATGTTGTACAAATAATGCAAACAAAAAGAATAAAAAAATGTTACTTTATTTGTGTCTGCTGTCAAACTATGTATGTATGCGTTTCTCATGAAAGTCAGTAAAAAGCCAGAAACTGTTTTAAGACTGGAGAGACCAAGACAACGTGACAATAGATATATAGAGTTTTGGGTGATTCTGTAATCAGAGATATATTTTTCATTTAAAAAAGTTGAGGGGAAAACTGGCAGAACTGCTATACACAAACTACACATATGTTTTCCATTCTGTATTCTCCATTTATTTTCACAGACCAACAAGAATCCTCAGAGACAGCTGGAAGACACACAGAAAAACAAGGTGCAGCAGCCGTCTTTACAGCTATCTCACAAATTATTTTGGAACTGGGTATAATTAAACTAAATAAAAAGATCATACAGTGAAATTCACGAACTAGTAAATACTGATTTTAAAAACGTTTGCTCCCTCATCTTTTCTCTGTTCCTTAAACAGATGATTTATTGCTGCAAGAATTTTTGAAAAGTCACAAATCCAATATGAAGCAAAAGGTAGAGCATATTTTGGATCTCAAAAAGGAAGAAGAAACTTATCTCAAGGATGTTTACACAGAGCTCTTCATCACAGAGGGTGATATTAAAGGAGTGAATGAAGAACATGAGATTCTACAGATTGATGAAGCTTTAAAGAGCAAAAAACAACAGGACAGTCCGATCCACTGCAACGATATCTTCACTTCATTGAGACAAAAAACAACAAAGAGAAAGATTGTTCTGACCAAAGGCATCGCTGGCATCGGAAAAACCATCTCTGTGCACAAGTTCATTCTGGACTGGACTGAAGGAAAAGCCAATCAGGATATAGACGCCATGTTCCTGCTTCCATTCCGAGAAATTAATTTGATTAATCATAACAACAGTCTACATCAGTTTCTGAGTAAATTTTATCGTGAACTGAAAAAACTGGAAAAAACAAATTTATATAAGAAGTATAATCTTGCATTTATCTTTGATGGACTTGATGAGAGTCGACTGCCTTTCAATTTTCAAAGTGAAATGGTGACTGATGTTGATGAAAAATCAACTGTGGATGAATTGTTCACAAATCTGATCAGAGGTCATCTGCTTCCATCAGCTCTTGTCTGGGTGACCTCACGACCAGCGGCAGCCAATCAAATCCCTTCAGAGTATGTAGGTTTGTTCACAGAGGTGCGAGGATTCACTGACCAACAGAAGGAAGAGTACTTCACAAAGAGAATCAAAGATGAGTCTCAGGCCTCCAGAATTATCTCACACATCAAGACATCTCGAAGTCTCTACATCATGTGTTACATCCCTGTGTTCTGTTGGATCACGGCTATTGTTCTTTTGGAAACTCTTGAGAACACCACGGAGGACATTCCCACAACACTCACTGAAATGTACACCCATTTCCTGCTAATACAGATGAACATGAAGAACAGGAAACATGATACAAAAATCGAAAGGGACTATACCAAGTTGTTGGATTCAAATAAATCAATGGTTTTAAAATTGGCTAAGCTAGCCTTTGAACAACTGAAGAATGAAAACACAATGTTCTATGAGGAAGAGCTGAAAAAATGTGGTATTGATTTGAGTGAAGACTTGACTGAGTCCACAGGAATGCTCACAGAGATCTTTAAGAAAGAAGCTGGACTGCATGAGATGAAGGTTTTCTGCTTTGTGCATCTGAGCGTTCAAGAGTTTCTCGCTGCGCTACATGTGTTCCTCAGTTACCTCAACAAGAACCTGAAGGAGCTTACATTTTTCTTCAACCATGAACTTTGGTTCTGCTTCAAAAAAATCCTGAGAAAAGTTACTTTGCATGAATTACTCAACAATGCTGTTGATAAAGCAATGCAGAGTGAGAGAGGACATTTAGACCTTTTCTCGAGGTTTCTTCTGGGCATTTCACTGGAATCAAATCAGAAACTGTTGAATGGTTTGTTTATGACTGAGAACAGTACAGAGAGCATCACAAAAGTTCAAGAACACATTAAACAATTACTAAACAACAACAACAACATCTCAGCTGAAGCTTCAGTTAACCTGTATTACTGCCTACTTGAGCTAAAAGATAAATCATTACATGAGGAAATCCAGCGATACCTGGGTTCAGGCAGAAATTCAAGAACAAAACTCTCAGCTTCAATGTGTTCAGTGTTGACTTACACACTGATGATGTCAGAGGAGGTGATGGATGAGTTCAACCTGACGACGTACAAAACATCATATTCAAACTACATGAGACTAATCCCAGCTGTGAGATGCTGCAGAAAAGCCATGCGAGTATTTTCTATTTAACCACATAATGAACTTTTAATAATTTATATGATTTTCATTCATACCAACCACTGCAAACATATGTTATATATCTGACTCCACACCTCTCAACACAAGGGCATGTCATCAGTATTGTAAAAGACCACCCATTGGCCCAACCACGGAATCCAATGTCGTGGATGAAGGGATCATGTGTTCTGCTTCGCAGCGATTATTATTTAAGAACTGTTACTATTTAGTTCAATCTATATGACTCCGTGGTTAAGACTGATCTGACTGCAATTTTAATATAAAACTTGTATAACATTTCAAATGTATCTGTTGATCCAAGTTAACTTCTCTATAAATCTCCATACTTTAATATTGATCATTTATAGTTATTCTTTTGATTGGGCCCCAAATTCGCTCAGTCTCATGCCGGCCGGGTTCATGGATCTCACGGACACAAAACGGTCAGTTTTGATCTAGTCAGAGGTTGCCGGGTAAACTAATATCAAGTTTGGCCGCGATATGCTTTCTCAGAAACATAGCACAGTTATTTTTCTCACGATCATGCAACGTGCTAAGCCAGATGATAGGTTGAAATCTGTAACATGTGAGCTTTAGTAATGCCCCATTTATAATTTAAAGTCTAGTCCATCCTATCCGAACACATCGATTTGCGGTAACAGAAGAGGTTTACATTTAGCAGACGCTTTTGTCCAAAGCGACTTACATTGCTTTATCCTATACATTTTACATAGGTATTTGCAATCCCCTGCGATCGAACCCACAACCTTGCGGTGTTAACGCAATGCTCGAACCACTGAGCTGCAGGAAAGCTGTAGGTTCCTTTCAATCTACTTGTAATAACAGACTTTGAAGAATTCAGATAATATAAACAATAACAATTTATTATACCAGGCAGGTACAACATTAATTAAAATCATAGAATGTGCATACAAAGACCATTCTAACTTAATAAGCAAAGATGATCAAAATAGTATAAAATTAAAAGCGCAAAGTTTATCATACCTGGCAAAATTGAGACACACAGTTGCAGTGTGGCAAGTTCTGGTTACAGATGCTTCAAAGTCAACACACACAGTTGCAGAAATATCCTCATCTGCGGTCAGCGCAATAAAGAAATGTATACACATTTGTAACAACTGGAGTGTCACGATCACAGGGATGGAAGAACCCAAGCGCAGGCAACAGTGGAGGGTTAAACAAAACAAGAATTTATGGTAAAATTAACTCAAACAAAAGCCCAAGATGGGGTGCAAAAATAGGCAGGACTAAACTTATAATTCAAAACAAGACTTCCCACATGGGAAAAAAAAAAAAAACGGGAAAACAAGATACCGTAGAAATAACAGATAACATGAACTACACTAACTAACACAGGAAAACGCATTTGACAAATAACTAACACTAACTAAACTAGACGTACTTGATAAGGTCACAGGTAAGAACAGTACTCTAAAATAATAAGAGACGCGGCGCAAAGGCATAGGAACATACACAACATATGAGGCACAAGGTACATACATACAACAAACAAGCACAGGACAAAGAAACATGAGGAGTATATAAAGGGGAAGAATCAACCAGAGATAGGTGCGGGGCATGAACTAATTAACCAGTAATAACGAGAGGAGAGGGCGGGAAACAGACGAGACTCAAGGAGAGTATGGAAGGCCACAAGGTCAAAAACGCATCTCCCCACATAAATCAGGGAGTCCTGTTGTGGAAGAACCATGAACCATGAACCATGACACTGGAGGGTGAGCAAATAAAGACAAACGGCTTTTGTGACAGATTATGAATTTGTACCTCACATGTAGCAAAGCATCATACTTGCTCTGTAGAAGTATCAGATCTTTTTCCACTTTGCTAAAATGTATCTTGACAGTTGTCATGGCTGAAATCACTTCAGCTGAAGAGAGGAAGTCGATCTTCTGGGATGGCATAAATTTAAAGCAAGCTTTTATTTTGGCTTAACTATTGCTCTAATTAAAGGTACAGTTCGTTTTTTGGGTTCTTTGCCACCACAACTGGACAATATTCCAACACATAAAAAGTTAATCCTATGTGCTCTGTGCTGCTGACCATCTGACACAGACACTCTGCTTCTATTCTCTGTTTAGATTGTCATACTGTAATCTCACTTCTGAGTCCTGTGAAAGTGTATCATCAGCTCTACAATCATCAAACTCTCCTCTGAGAGAACTGGACATGGGTCACAATGATCTACATGATTCAGGGGTGAAGATGATCTCTGATGGACTGAAGAGCTCAAACTGTAAACTGGAGATATTGAGGTATTTAACATATCTATGTGCGCCATAGATACAATCTATATTTTGTCGCCTTGGAATTATATGATTTTATCTGACATTTTTTTCAAAATTGAGAGTCATGTGACTTATTTTCAATATATAATGTTTTTCTTTACACTTTGTACATTTTGAGACATTATTAAGAAAACAAAAAGGTTTAATCTACAAAGTCAAATGGAATGCAAAAACTTTGAAGCTCTTAATCGCGAAACCTCTCAGAATGTGAGTAGAGCCTTATAATTTTTAGGCTACAATGTGCATCAGGGTCTATATTTAATAGAACTATGTTTATTCTGAGGTGCTAAAAGAACTGTATACAAAATAATACAATCTTTCAGATGTATAAGATGATTTCTAATGTGTATCTAATGTTACCGATCATTTCAGCTGCACTGTTCATGTGTGTGTTTATAGATTATATCGCTGTGAGTTGACAGAGAAAGGCTGTTGTGATATGACTTTAGCTCTGATGTCAAACCCCTCCCACATAAGAGAACTGGATCTGAGCAACAATCACCCAGGAGCTGAAGTAGTGAAGATGATTTCTGATCTACTGAAAGATTCACACTGCAGACTGGAGAAACTCAAGTATGTTGGATAGTAAGAGTTCAACTCAGTATCTTCAGTGTACAGGTGGAAAATAAGACACTCCGTTTTTCTCAAAGATAAATTGACCAAAATTATAAACGCAATACTTTTCCCATTTTTCATGAGCTGAACTCAAAGATCTAAGACTTTTTCTATGTACACAAAAGGCCTATCTCTCTCAAATATTGTTCACAAATCTGTCTAAATCTGTGTTAGTGAGCATGTCACCTTTACGGAGATATTCCATCCACCTCACAGGTGTGGCATATCAAGATGTTGATTACACAGCAAGATTATTGCAAAGGTGTGCCAGTAAAATGCCACTGTAAAATGTGTAATCGGGCGTCCGAAAACCAGTCAGTGTCTGGTGTGACCACCATTTGTCTAACGCAGTGCAACAAATCTCTTTCACATAGAGTTGAGCAGGTTGTTTTGAATATGGCAATAAACTTGCTGCTTTGCAGACCAATTTTATTTATGTCCCCAACGATGTCAAAATTCAATTTTCACCCTTGCAGACAACCCATACGATTCGATTCATCCTTGCAGAGGAGCAGTGCCAAAAAACAATAAGCATAAAGAAAATATATATTCAAGTACTCTGCAATAGAAATAGAAACAGATCCAAACAAAACAATTGTTGAATGTATGAAGGTAGTGTTTAAAATGAATGTAGAATGTAGAAATGTAGATTAGATGAAATAATCTGTTTTGGTTAATTTGATGAGAAATGTTTGAGTTCAAATTAAGAACTTCAATAGTGTTGATTTGTGATTGTAGAATTGATCTGAGCTCAGTTTGTGAGATTGAGATCTAATCTAATACAAATGTGACAAGTCTGACCATCAAATGAAAAACGGACAGCAAAAACACATGCCCAAAAGAGAATATTTTCCTCACACAGACACTTTCTTTCTGTTCTCTGTTTAGATTGAGAGCCTGTGATCTCAGTGATGAGTGTTGTGAAAGTTTATCATCAGCTATACAATCATCAAACTCATCTCTGATAGAACTGGACATGAGTGACAATAATCTACAGCATACAGGAGTGAAGATGATCTGTGACGGACTGAAGAGCCCAAACTGTAAACTGGAGACACTGAGGTACCTGATCTGATATTAAAACAGTTTAAAGTTAACTGCATTGAATCTGGAAACATTTGATATTCTGTGCCATGACTATAGCCTGAGATGCTAGAATGTCGAAAAGAATGAATAAAACAAACAAACTGATCCTCTGTATAATGTCATGTATTTATATTGATTCATTAAGTTATTATATGATTACATCTGAGGAATCACTTAAAGTCAAAACCATAAAACAAGCCGTCAACATCCAAGTGACAGAGTCTGTGAAATAAACATTTATATATCAGCAGGGATTTTGAGAGGTGGAGATATGTCCAAAAGGACTGAAGACTGACACTGAGATGTGTTTTTTTCTGAACAGGTTCAAACGTGTTGTGTGATTTATATATAAAAACCTTTTTTTTCATTGGGTGACATCAAAAGCAGCAGGTATTTGACTTGTTCGAATGACTTTTTTTTAACCTTTTTATGAAGCACTTCTTACTGTAATGTTGATATGTGTGATCACGGTGGAGTGATCACAGTTAACCCATACGATCAGATTAATCCGTGTCGACAAGCAGAGCCAAAGCACATTAAGTATAAACAAAATATTGACACAACGTATTTGCATTTTTTTATTTTAAACATGAAAAATATAATGTTATCATTGCATTTCTCTAAAGTTTCATTTTTCTCAGACCTTTCTCCTAAATTTTGGTTAGTGTAGTGTTTTAAATAGGTATGTATATAAAAAGTAGTTTTGTCCAGACTGTAGATGCAGTTGCACATACAGTAATAATATATTGTTTAAATAAGTCAAGTAAATGGCATTAAACTTGCTGCTTTGCAGACCAATTTTATTTATGTCTCCAACAATGTCAAAATCAAACGTACACCCTTGCAGGCAACCCATATGGTTGGATCAGTGCCAAAAATCAATAACCATAAAGAAAATATATCTTAAAGGCGGGTGTCCAATTTCGGAATTACGCTTTGTTTAGACAAAGTCGGGCCGAGTACAAAAACAACCTTGTAGCCAATCAGCAGTAAGGTGCCAGTGCAGAGGAGTGACATAAGTCAAGCCAAGGGCTGATGAAAGCAAAAGATGGGGGTAGGGGTGTGTCTGTTTTAATGATTTGAACATCAATAACTGATCATTGAAATCGGACACCCCGCCTTTAAAGTACTCTGCAATAGAAATAGAAACAGATCCAAACAAAGCAATTGTTGAAAGGTACTGTTTAAAATGAATGTAGATTAGATGAAACAATCTGTTTTCGGTTGATTTGATGAGAAATGTTTGAGTTCATATTAAGATCTTCAATAGTGTTGATTTGTGATTGTGGACTTGATCTGAGCTCAATTTGTGAGATTGAGATCTAATCTAATACAAATGTGACAAGTCTGACCATCAAATGAAAAACGGACGAAAAAAAAACATGCCCAAAAGAGAACATTTTCCTCACACAGACACTTTGTTTCTGTTCTCTGTTTAGATTGAGAGCCTGTGATCTCAGTGATGAGTGTTGTGAAAGTGTATCATCAGCTCTACAATCATCAAACTCTCATCTGATAGAACTGGACATGAGTCACAATGATCTACAGGATACAGGGGTGAAGATGATCTGTGATGGACTGAAGAGCCCAAACTGTAAACTGGAGACACTGAGGTATTTAAATGATCTGGTTGTATAAATGTAATGCACATCTCCAACTACAATAAAATAGTGGTCACAATTATGAAGGTTTATAGTTTCTTAAAACAGTTTCTAAGAATTTAAAGTTAACTGCTTTGAATCTGGAAACTTTTTATATTCTGTGCCATGACTATAGCCTGAGATGCTAGAATGCCGTTAAGAATTAATAAAACAAACAAACTGATCATCTGTATAATGTCATATCATGTTAACTTTATTTATATAACGAATTTTATAATATTAAGACCCATAGAAATCTTCAAGAATATGTTCAATGTTTTGTGGAAACAACAAAACTGGCATCGAGCTCAAAGAGTGCAGTAAATATACCATGTCATATACAGGTGCTGGTCATATAATTAGAATATCATACAAAATAAAGAAGTCATCAACTCTTTCCCACAACTAATGTAATTTAACACACAGTTATGGTTAAAGGAGACCTAATTTAACATTAAAACATGAGAGCCAAGAGCTCAAATAAAGCTAAAATCTCAGTAATGGGGATTTTTGGAGGTACAAAAGTGATACTGATTCAATGCAATGAACATTGAAAAATCATCCATTTTTAACCTTGATTCAATGATTGCTTGATTTCTTACTGCATTCAAATCATTCAACTCAGTTCATTTCAAGGAGTCTCACTTAATTTATTTCCATGTGTAAATTGAAACTAGTCTTATTTACTCAAAATTTCAACCAGTTTTAACTTTGTACACACTGGACATCAATATTAGACAATCAGGAGATGGCTTCATGCAAATCCGTAGAAACAACTACATTTTTGGCCCAAAGGGTGACTTCTTTTCAATGTAGGCCTATTTAATATTTTTGATGGGACTCGAGTGGACTCGGGCATAAATCGAATTCTGAACATGTTCGAGTATGAGTCGAGACTGAGTCAAAATGCACACAAGTCCATGACAAGACCAAGACCATTAAAATAGGGTCTCGAAACTGAGTTCAAGACCGAGTCCGAGTCTGAGTTTCGAGACTTCAGCACTGGCAGACATCCCTTTTCGCCAGGTGGCTCAACAAAGCGGAGCTTTACGAACTATACTGCTCCAACCTACATCACGCTTTGCCCCCAAACCAGCTTCCCAGAAGGGGACAACTCATTCACTAAACCAGATTTGAAAATCTCCATACTCAAGGCCGGTTTCAAGTTGCCCCAGCACGCTCTCAGCTAGCCTGAGTCCCCCTCCAGACTTCACAGGTACTGTTGAAGGTACTGAAGGTACTGAAGCATCCGCTCGTTTTCAGATGCATCCATCTTACGCTCTGCCATAGCAGACTTTACTATCCTGAAGCCAGTATCCCCATAGCGACTGTTTGAAGATAAACACCAGGTTCGGGCCCACTCCGGTGCGTGCGTCAGTCAGGAGGATAAAGAAAGACTGCGGAGAGAAGTAACACTATTATTACTTTTTGGTAATAAACGGTAACAAATAACAAACTACATCCCCAATAATGACTTGCACTTGGACTCCTCGGCCATATTGATTCCACCTACACCTGATCATCATTCCCTGGACTCTTTAATACCTCTGTGTTTGGTTCTGTTCAGAGCCAGGTCTTGTTGTAAATTCGTCTAGGTGTGTTATACTTAGTCAAGCGAAGTCTACTTTGACTTTCCATGGATGTAACCTATTGTCTCTTGAATTATTTACCTGTGGATGTTACCTGTTGGATTTACTCACCTGTCTGCACTTGGTTCCACCCCTGCAATAAACAAGTAAAGTATACTGTACTTCAGGTCCCCTGTGTGGGATCATTCTTATGTCATCTGGTAGTGTTACATGAATGTCCTGTTTTCCCGTTTGTAAAAAATACTTCTCTAGTAGTTTTAAAAACTGTTTTGCGACAAGATGTGGTCTAGTAAGTGGCAGAGCACTGTTTGTGGATTGTGTTTTGAATATTGTGCTTCCCTGCATTTCAGACATTCTGCCTAAAAAATATTTTTTCTGCACCTGGTGACTTGATTCTGACTTATTTCGTTTTTTATCTTTATTTATTAGAAAGGCATATTCTGTTCTAATTTAATTCTGTAAACTAATGTTTGAATGTTTTTTCGGTGTATCAATGTTGTGTTGTACTTTGCGCTGTACCCTTGTTGACTACCTGGTGTCTGCGTCTTGTCCCAAAACACATCAGTCAAATATAGGCAAGTCTTGACCATTCTGATTCGACTGGAAACTCTTAGTCAGGGACAACCCAACACAAAAGAGAATATTCTCCTCACACTGATGCTCTGCTTCTGTTCTCTGTTTAGATTTTCAGGCTGTACACTCGCTTCTGGGAGTTGTGAAAGTGTATCATCAGCTCTACAATCATCAAACACTCCTCTGAGAGAACTGGACATGAGTTACAATAATCTACAGGATTTAGAAGTGAAGTATATCTCTGATGGACTGAAGAGCCCAAACTGTAAACTGGAGATACTGAGGTATTAACAAATCTATGTATAAAATGTAATGCACATCTCAAATCACAGTAAAAAAGAGGTCATTATGTCTATATTTACAGTATGAAAACAAAAATGATAATTTTACCAAAACGCATACCAATAAATGATACAATTGTATGAATCTTTATTAATCATTTTCTCTGGTTAAACCACTTTAGCTGCTTATACAGGGGTTCAGTGGTGTACTAGTAGAAAAGATGATGGGGGTTTCCGACTAGAGAAACGAGAACGAGCGATAACCTAGTTGGAGGATTTATTAGGATTGTTACTGCATGTGTGAGGAATTTGCGTGCATTGTTGTATGGTATTCAATAAACAGAAAAAACAGAACACAGTAGGCTATTAAGTTATCTATTATAAACAATATAAACCAAATTTTAAAGTATTACAATGATACAAGGACATTGTGCAGTTTACAATAAATAATAACAACAAACCGGTTGCTGGAGGATGAACATGCGTGATACAGCTGGCATCAACTTAGGTTATAAACTCACTCGGGTTTGTATTAAAACAAAATAAAGGTATAAATATTACTCGCGCATCTAAATGTCACTACAGAAAATGCAATAATGAGTTAGCATCGGACCCACTACGATACTCAACATAAAATTAACGTACATTTAAAGTTAAAACGATATGAATGGTACAATACGTAGACTGTCAATAATACACAAGATTTACTTAAAGAAGTTGAAGTGTAAACAAAGAACTTACTTTTTAATCAATCAATCACTCACATGTTCTGATTAAGGCAACAAACATGCACGCACCAGTAGGGGGCATTATTGGACTTTCGTACACTGCTCACAGTTAAAATACAGTACAGTACTGTCTTTCTGTCATGATCATTTATGTAATCAGCAAAATGTTGTTGTAGTTATTTAAGAATGTGTAAATTATTGGAACAATATTGTTTAAAACCGATTGGTCTTGAGACCTGTTATAGACCGTTAAGAGCACTTTTCTGGGTTGCTCTGGAAGAACATCTATAATTTGTTTATAAAATAAACATTATACCAGAAAATTGTAAAGAATTTGTAACTAATGTAGAGTAGGCTTGGTACATGATTTTCAGGTAAAAGAGAGAACTAATGGTTGCCTTGTTTTCTGCAGTGAATGTTTTCAAATAAAAGCGGTGTTCCACTTTTTGCCTTTTGTTTCAGTCTCAGGAAATTGATATTAATAGATAATTGATAAAATTAATTGATTAATTGATAACTAATATGTTCATATTTAGACACTATATGTCGGCACCTACAGAGTTAAACCTGCTGTTTGTGTGTGTGTTTATAGACTAAATGACTGTGAGTTGACGGAGGAAGGATTCTCTGATCTAACTTCAGCTCTGAGGTCAAACCCCTCACACATAAGAGAGCTGGATCTGAGTAACAATCACCCAGGAGCTAAAGGAGTGAAGCTGATCTCGGAGCTACTCAAACATTTGAACTGCAGACTGGAAAAACTTGAGTATGTTGTGCAGTAAGCACATGTTTTGAATCTAAAATGTAGTACATGTAGACACGTATTATTTGTGTGCGTTTAATATTAAAGGGGGCATGAATCAAAACCACAATTTTAACCCGAGCTTTTGATATATAAGAGGGAATCACATACACGCGAACAAGTGTCAGAACTAAAAACGTTCTTGTTACTGAGATTACAACTATTGACACCAGGCTCAATGAACGCCTGGTTCTGGAATTCACCTATCTATGACGTGATTGCTAGGCTGAACACAGTCCCTACAGAAAGAATATCAACGACTACTTCTCTAGCCTCGCCCACTGGTTCAAGTGGTAAGCAAGCAATAAACGTGCTGTGAAAGATAGCTAAATATTGTGTCATCCCTGGTTGTGGAAGAACACAGTCGCTGCATAGCCTTCCTTCGGATTCAGACATTAGTAATGCGTGGTTAAAGTTTATTTTTAACATTAAAGACGTGCCAGCTCACGTGCGACAAACATGGAGCGTTTGTTTCGTTTCATTTCTCTGAGGATTCCTTCATCAACAAGGCACAGATCGGCACAGGATTTATAGAGCCTAAAATTAAAAGCTGTGCTGTGCCGTCAATATTAGAACCGATAGGAATGGCGCAGCAATCTTATGTAAGTACAACATTTTTGTATTATGCACTATTGCTTTGTCAGAGATCGCTTGATATGCCCTGAGCACTATTCGCACAAGATTAGTATTACCTTTAGACCTCTAGTCATTTGCATTAATTGCAGAGGTTGTCTAAGATTTGGTGGGCTCATATATAATTTTTCAAGGTTTTATTCAAAGTTTGCAAATGGGGCTGTTTTGAAGTATTTTGGTATTATTTCGGCTGCTGGGTGATATCCATAAGTTACCGGGAGTCTCCCGTTTGTTTATTTATCATAGAAACTTCTTAACATTTGAGATTTGTGATCGTATGTCCGTTTCGCGACCACTGGTCTCAAATGCTGACAGGTACGGAATCCAGCTATCAATAATGCGTAACCTAACGCTACATCTCTAACCAAATTCACAGAAGCCTCTAACCACGCAAGCCTCTATCGATCATAGCAGGCGTTAACTTTGAAGTCTTCATGGCGTAACGCCCATTCAAACCAGTGTCAACACCCGGTTAGAATATTGCATATTACTTAATGATTTTGATGTTTTTGAATGTAAAAACAACGCGAACTTCCACGTCCCAAGTGCATTCCAGAACCTGGTGTTCACGGAGCCTGGTGTCAATAACAGATGTAATCTCGGTAACGATGCTCTTTTAAGTTCTGATGCTTACATGATGTTCGTGTGACTGCGATTCCCTCTTATATAATAAAAAGCTTGGGTTAAAATTGTGGTTTTAATTCATGGCCCCTTTAAGTGATCGTTCAATGAAAATTCTGCCATCCTTTCCACACTCTCTTGTCACTTGGGTGAACTAGCAGTTTGTGAGCTTTTACATGAATTAAACCTGCTGTTTGTGTGTGTGATTATAGTTTACATTACTGTAAGTTGACCGAGGAAGGATTCTCTGATCTAACTTCCGCTCTGAGATCAAACCCCTCACACATAAGAGAGCTGGATCTGAGTAAAAATCACCCAGGAGCTGAAGGAGTGAAGATGATCTCGGAGCTACTGAAAGATTCGCACTGCAGACTGGAGAAACTCAAGTATGTTGTGCAGGAGGAGTGGTTTGTGTGTTATAAACAATTCTTTGTTTTTGATTGTAAATGAATGTACATTGTAGACACATATTATTTGCGTGTGTGTTTTAATATTAAGGCATTTGTTCCTCAGTCTGCACATTGCATCATAATGTCAACAAACCTATTGGTCGCACAGCTGTTACTGATAGGCCTACCAGTCACATGTGACTTAATAGACAATGGATGACTCTGTGCTGCTCTATATAGGTTTCCTGAGTTTTGAAATGGATCACACACCCAGTCTAAAGTAGCACGGGAACATTTTTAGAAAAAGACAAAAATTCATTGTATGGTTCAAATTGATCGATTTTCCTTTATGCCAAAAGTCATTAGAATATTAAGTAAAGAACATGTTCCATGAACATCTTTTGTAAATTTCCTACCTTGAATAAGGTAGGCCTACTTTAAAAAAAACTTTATCTTTGCAAATGGATAGCTTAATACAGCACCTCTGATTAACAACTTCAAAGGGAATTTTCTCTTTTTTGCTCCCTCAGATTATAGAGTTTTAAACTGTTGTATCTCCTCCAGATATGATCTTATCCTAACATACATCCATATAAAGCTTCGAAAAATTGACCCATAAGACTGGTTTTGTCGTCACATATTGTCTTTATCTGGTGTACTTTGTTTATAGAGTTTTTAAAATATGACAAAGTATACCAGAGCCTTAAAACCCAAGTGAAATTAAAAGGAAAGTTTTTTCCTGTACTGTAAAAATCAGATCGCAAAGACTTTAACTGAAGTAGTTTTGTAATTAGTGACTTGTAACTTGTAATGGAGTTATATTTTTACTCGGGTATGGTTTTCAGGTACTGAAAATTACATTAAATGTAAAAATTGTATTGATATGCATAGGGAGATACTGAGGTAATTAACTGACTTGTGTGTCAAAAGTAAAACAACAGTTTTGAGTAAAAATTTGTATTACAGGATTGTATACAAAAATGTCTAAACTCAAACAAAATGTAGCAGTCAAATCTATCTATTCGTGAAAATCCAGCGAAAGTCAATTGTGTGTGATGTGCTATTTTCTACATAAAATGATACTACACAGAGTAATGAACATGATAAACAGCCATGTCAGAGATTTCTTATATTTATTTTTTTGAGAAAATCCAATTTAAAGCTGAAACAAACTTGAACCATAATTATCCTTTCCATATGCAATATATCACATTAAAGCTGAGATTCTCCCATTTTAAGTGAAAGGACATATTTATAAGAAAACACTTTTGTAGTGTTGTAAAATGGGTCTATTTATTATTATGTGCATGTACAGAAAGCATTTTTAAACATGAAAACATATGGGGATACCACAAAAGCTTGATTTTTAGCTGAATAAACAAAACTGATCTGTATCATTTTATTAGTAATCTAAAACATAAGAAATTAAAATTCCCTGTCAGATTCGTCCAAGAAAACGTCTAGTTTATCATCGTCTGATCCTCTCGCATCATGCCGTGTCGAAGTCCATTTACGGAAGTTGTGACACTCGGTAGCCAAGTTCGCAACAGATACTTGCAGCTATTTGAGTTGTAGCAAAACCAGATGTTTCTGATATTTTGGCTGAATATTAATAAAAAATATTTGCACAGACAGAACGCAGCAAACGGCACAGGTTTCATGCCTTGAACCACACTGACCTGATTTTTGCTTATGCAATTTAATATTTTGGTCTGTTTTAATACTATAATAGTAAAAAAGTAGTTTCTAAAACTAATGATACAAGAATCATCAGGTGTTTTTGGGCCTAAAGTAAACAAAGAGACAATCAAAATCAATATTAAGGAAGCCCTGTTCCAGTATTGTTTTTCTTCACTGTAAAACTGAAATTTTCTGTTTGCTGGGGCAACATGATATAAGGTTGTTTCCTGTTAAATTGAAGGATATAAGAATATATAACTGTTTTTCCCATTTTTCTTGGAACCTGGAACTGTCTTTTTCTGGGATTGTACAGTTATTAAGAAATTTCAAAAAAATAAAATCGTGTTGAAAAAACAGGAATTGTCTGGGTTGTCAGATATAACAAAAATATCGTGTTTTTCTTGTAGATCTGCGGTTTATGGTTACGGTTTTTCTTACGTTTTTTCAAAAATACGTGAAACAATATCGAACAACTCCAGTAAAAATATATATATTTTTCATTTTAGATGGAAATTCCGAGAAAAAATTATAGAACATTTCGGTAAAATTACACCGTTTAAATAATAAAATGTAATGTCAATGAAATCATTAGTTTCAGTGTTTTTCATGTAAATATAAAAAATAAATCACATTTTGAATTCTATATCTTGAAGGTTGGGTTGTGGTGTATCATTAACAGCATCACAATTATTTTTATTTTAGCTAGGAAATCACAGGCGGGGTCACAATTTAAGGCACTGAAGGACGTTTAGTTCATCAGATCATCTCACCTTCACTCTTCATGTGTGTGTTTATAGAATAGCGTACTGTAAGATCCAGAGGAGGAAGGCTGTTCTTATCAAGACTGTTCTTATCTGGCCTCAGCTCTGAAGTCAAACCCTTCACACATGAGAGAACTGGATCTGAGCTACAATCATGCCAAAGATGAAGGAAAGAAGCTGCTCTCGGATCTACTGGAATATCCACTCTGCAGACTGGAGAAACTCCATTTACAAGGCTAAATTCACAGGCCCTGACATGTGGCAGGTCTTTTGAGATTCTAAAATGATCATTAAGGACCTGCCCGATTATTTCATGAATTTATAAACTGTCAGCCATGGACCTTCCTCCTTAAACAATTCTGATGTAATTTCTCCGCATTCAGCTCCTCCCCTAATCGAACTGACCTCATTTCATTCGGTAGTGTGGAGGGCTTTAGCACAAAGCTTGAACCAAGTCAAACTCTTGAGACAGAATGTCACCCAAAGTGAGAAAACCAGATGGCCTTAAAGATGGAGACACAAATTCCTCCAATAGAATTTCTCTCTCTCTATATCAATCACCAAGAATATGGTCTGAATATTTATACACATATTTCTCCACATTGTATGCTTGCCCCCATGTTATTCTGCCTCACCTATAACATAAAGGGACATGCGTGCTTAATTGTATTATCTTTATATTAACATTCTTGTCAAACTACAGGTCAGTATACTTATAATCCTTTCAAGTTTCATATCTAAATGTTTCACACTTCATTCCTTGCAAGATGGTTTATAGCACAGTAATGTATTGTAAATGCATTTTTCTGCATGAAATTTGTATTAAAAAAATGAATGTCACAAGCATTTTTTGTAGTTTTGCAAGAAGAAGTTAGCTTCACGTCATTACTTAAAGTGTTTTTGATTCTGAAATATTAAGCCAGAGATAATAGGATAATATCTACAGTACACATGGCCGTTCACAGCATATCTTCAAGTACTGTACGATAACAGAAGCATTAGTTTTGGCACAACACTGTTAGCAAATAAATTCATACGGTTTATTAGCTTGAGAAAACCGGGATTTATAGTTTGTTACTTCGTTAGTATGAATAAGCACAATGTCTCATGTACAAATTAACTGTTCCCTAGAGACTACAATATATTTGTTAGGTAATAACTGGAAAAAAACAGTGGATTAATACAGAAAAAGCCTGCATTTTTTATTCAATTACAATAGACACATTTTTGTTAAAAATAAACATTAAAATAAGTAAAAATTGCACGCCCAACTTGCATCAGACTTTGAACATGAGCTAGCGCATAAAGAGAGCGCGCATTTAACGCACACACACCTGGGGGAAACGATCCAACCGACTTTCTATTGTGGGAAGTTGCCATTTCTGACTTATAACAAAAAAACAGAACAATGCCTAAAAACTGCTGTGTGACAGAGTGTACAGCAAACAAACATAGAAAGAGAAAATCCAGTGTGCGCGTCCAGGGGGGTCTGGAATGTTTTATCTTTTTTTATCAGAATAAATACGTGTGGAATAATGCAAAATA
The DNA here is from genome assembly GCF_015846415.1 of Triplophysa dalaica. Taxonomy (NCBI): domain Eukaryota; kingdom Metazoa; phylum Chordata; class Actinopteri; order Cypriniformes; family Nemacheilidae; genus Triplophysa; species Triplophysa dalaica. Next base: position 3,757,679 of record NC_079543.1, read on the forward strand.
AATATCTTCTAATATCTTCAATTGTTGTATACCGAGCTGCAGCCGACACATTTAAAATACATTACTTGGACCCATTGTGCGAGCTTTCTCTATGAGACCGCGTGGGTTATATACATGTTGCTGCTGATTGGGCTGACATGCTTGACACGCCCACCAAACAAGAAAAACACGCATCTCAAACCCTGTTGCACCGTTACCGTTTCCCGGAAACCGTAGCAAAACGATGCGCACCGGTTTGAGCTTGAACATGCCCGCGGTTTTAGCCTACAGCTATCTGCCGATTGGTTGATGCAGTGTTTGTCCCGCCGTTCCAGTGCTGTGATTGGACGGCCCGAGTAAAAAGTGACATTGATGAGCACAATCATTATGCATTAACCACTGGATTTATAATGAGTAGCACTAAACTATATTTTAGCATTTTAGAATGCATACGCTGCTGAAAAGCGATAGAAACCATCACATAAATTCTACTGGATTTGGTTATGAAGGGAATTTTATTGGTTGCAGTGGAAACAAAAGTTGCTGCTGGTATGTGTTGGGTTACCCTTAAATCATACTCAAATAATGTCCAAAACACACTGCAAAAAGGTTTTAGTATAACCTAATGGTTTCCAGTGGAGTTTTAATGGAAACCATTGGAAAAACAAGTACAAGACATTTCACGTCCTGTTAAAAAGAGAAACTGAAAATGTCACATGGTCACTGCGGAAGTACAAAAACACTTCCTGTAACTTGCTGTTGAGTAAAACTTGTCATCAATGTCCACGGAAGAGAACCCACATGCAGGCAGCGGAACACTTAAACTTAAACTCTATTGACAGAATAAAGGACCCACGATGGGGGGTAAATTAGATCAAAAGAAACAAATGACTTCCCACGAGGGGCAAAAAACGGGAGAAGAAGATAACTTAACTAAAACACTCACACGACTTTGACAAGGACTAGGCAATTGTACCAGGCTTCAGGACAAGGCAATAATCCAAAAAGGTAAGCACGAGTCAGACAAGGCAAATAAGCAGACATGGCACTGTATTTTGTGTCTCATGCAGATAAGATGTGTGTGCAGGATGTGATGTGTGTAAAGCTTGATGCCATAATGTGGATGTTCTCGACATTGTGTCAGCTTTAGTTGAGCCGAATCACACATTGAAGTTACACTGAAATCAAAACTATCAAATTACTGTCCTTCAGGGCTATATTTCAACAATTTTTTTGCTTAAGAGAAGAAAAAATGTAAATATTAACTCAACTCTCTGTCTTGAGGCAGAGAACTATCAAATGAAAATAAAACAAATTCATCTTGTACTCAAAACGTCTGAGTTTTGCAAAAATGTCTAGCAAACAAACATAACAGCTGTGCATTCGAGACAAAACAATGGCACTCCTGTATTTTAAGACATGTCAGTGCAAGCAGTTTTCAGTTTAGACAGCACAATCAGTTAAGAAACGATCACACAGTTTCAGTTGACTTCCTGTTGTTTTCTGAGATAACACAGTCTTGGTATTTGAAAGCAAAGTGAAAGGAATTTCAGTAGCTCTGTTCAACATGACAGGAGAAAGATCCACAAATACCTACATTTTACTGCTTGGTAAATATAAATACAAAGTTACTGACCTATATTTAAGTAGATTGTTTAAGTAGATAATTAAGTAGAGTTTTACATAATATTGAGGAATCCCAATAGTCTCGACGATGTGTGAAGACAGACAGAATGGGGTTTGAACTTGAGACTTTATCATCTCTGATTGCACTTTTAAAAGTGTTGCGCATTAGCTCGATACACAAACCGCAACATAAAGAGGGTGTCAGAGAACATAAATCATTTTTTTAAATACCATTTATTAAAATATATAAAGCAAAAAGGAAAAATAATTCATATCATCTAGGGGAATCAAAATAAAAAATATTTTCACATATAATACAATATAAACTCGTCATCTTTAAGAAAACAAAACACATAATGAAAAAGAAAAGAAAGATATCTAAGAGGGCAAAAACGTCTGTCCAAGAGAACTACTCCATACCGATTATAAAAAAACAAAGGTATTCCAACACCCATAACTCAGGTAAAGCTAATCATTTGATCAAGCCCCTGCACTGGCAAGAAAAGAAAAACCTAAGGAAGGCAGTGGGGAGGTCGCAATAAAAGGCCTAGGAACTTGGCGAATGGCATGGGATGGCAGACGATGCTATAAATGGTGAGCTATAAATATTTCTCTTCTAGGGACTTCAAAATGGACTTCTATGAATCAGAGCAGCAGACTTGTCCTCTTGTGTGCGACTCCCTTGGCGTTTCGGTAGCAGACCTGTGTTTCTAAATGAGCAAATTTCGCCTGAATTTTTTTTACAGCATGCACGTGTCAGCAGACATCTTTTGCCTCTGTAATCTTGGATGCAGCCATCTTGTCCTCGAACCCAATGGGCACAATACCTGCATCACATGCTGAAGTAGCATGCGTGGATACATTTACATTTACATTTATTCATTTGTTTTATCCAAAGCGACTTACAAGTAGGGTGCAGTGGGCAGCTAACACTGCAGAGCAAACAGGGGTAAGGTTCCTTGCTTAAGGCCACTTCAGTCATTTCCTGGCACTGAGAATTGAACCAGCAACCTTCTGCAGATGGAGGCATTTTGCCTCACCGCGACCCAACCGGCTTCAGGTCGTCGAGGTTCCGGCCGGCGTCTGCTTTCCAGCAGCTTCGAGCCTCCACCACTCCCACCACACATGGACGTAGAGTGTCGCAGAGGAGAGCGTCAACTGGACAGCCCAGGGAGACCTAGTCCATCGGGGAACATTCCAGCCAACCACTGTTGAGCCGGTACGGCCCCATTGCATCTCATGCCGGACCCTTTTCAGGGCCTCTTCTAAAAAAGAGTGTCCTTTCCACCTTTGTGTTTTCCAGGTGCAACTTGACATTGCGTCATGCCGATCTTGCAGCCTTCAGCACTCTCCACTCAATTGTGTGTCGTGCAGCGAAGACTACAGTCATTTAAGTCAGCAGAACCGCCTGCTTCCCCGCCCTGGCTGGGGCTGCTTGGGAGCATGAGATCTCTGAGGCCTGTAGGTGTCCGAGTGCGATGGGGTAGGATATGGCTGATCGCCTCCGTATGCTACTTCGCCATCGAGAATTGCTGGGAGAAGTACTCGACAGTGTAGCCGAACGGCCCACTTTGTGTGATGTGTGGGTCGAAAAAGCGAACTTTCTCGGCGTCACTCATCTGCGCCACGTTAAGCCAGAGATGCCACTCCTGGACCACGGGTGTGGATCGCCCGACCCAGGACCTGCACGGTCACCTTGGTCGCCCGCAGGGCGAGGTCGGTGGCAATGTGGAGTTCCTGCATTAACCCTGGGTCGGTCTTACCCTCGTGGAGCTCCTTCATTGGCTTGGCCTGGTGGACCTGCAGGATGACAATGGCGTGGCAGCATAGCCCGTAGCAATGTAGGCCTTCGACACCAGTGATGCCGAAGTCCTACATGCCTTGGACGGGAGTCTAGGTCGACCTCTCCAGTTGGCCACTGTCTGCGGGCACAGGTGCACCACGATTGCATGTTCCACCTGGGGTCCCAGATAGCAAAAATTTGCGTCCCAAATCTGGCCCACACCTCACTCCCCATACTTTACTCATCTGGCCCACATACGGCGTGGAATAATGGCACTTGTGCGGTCCGCTCCTGTTTGCCAGATTTGGGCCACAGGCATGCCATAAAGCAGAGCTGAACCAAATATAAACAACAGTTCATTTCAATTCATAACAGTGACAAGTAATCTGTAATTTATTACAGTTTGGAAGTAACATGCACAACACTGTTGGTTACAGATGTAACCTCTGTTCTCTGATGGAGGGAACGAGACATTGTGTCCTTCATGTCACAATGCTTTCCTGTCTGCCGGAGCGACCGGGAGATGCAGGTTCCTCAGCCCAAAAGGTGAAAGAGTGGGAACGCCATCTTCGTCTCATACATGTATACACGGGGCGAAGACTGGCATGCCATGCCATTCGCCAATTCATTGGACTTTTAGAAGTGCTTTCAGAGATGATAGGTTCTCAAGTTTAAACCCATTCTGTCTGTCTCGACACAACGTCTGTTTCCCTCAATCAGGCAACAGAGGTTATATACGTATCCAGGGGCGAAGCAAGCTTTTATAAAGTGCGGGGGATGGATGTGGTTTGTTTGTTAACAATAAAAACGATAAATACAATAAGATAAGGGTACAAAAGGTACAAGATATAAAAAGCTTTCCATTAAAATGAGTGATACTATAAAAGTATAAAAACACACTCAGAACACACAGAAAATAAGTCAAAACTCTATTGTGAAAATACACAACAGTAGACTTGCTAAAGAAACAGAATCAGAAATGCTTTAATAATCCCAGGGGAAAATTATTTTTGTTACAAACTCCAGATACAAACAACATATATTAAGAACAAAATATAAACATACATATATATTTTACAGTTATTTATATATATACATATATATGCTACCAACAACAACAAGAAACTGACCAATGAACATATGACCAACTACCGCTCCTTTAAAAGAACCAAAAGTGCTCTTTCTGCCCTCCTTACAGGAGACAAACTGTTCAGCAATCTTTTTTAACAGAGTTTAGCTAGCTCCTGAACAATATCCCAATTAGCAATTAGCATTACTCTAAAAAACGAAATATAATACAGAAAACACTCGACATGTCAACAAAACATGAACATCGCGTCATTAGCGAAAATTCGGTTCGTGTGAGCGCGACCTCATTTCGCGTGGCGGTGCGCACAGCATTTTTTGTGACTTGTTTGTTCAAAACTGCAGAAAAAGTGCGGGTGTTGAACCCTCTCACTGGGAAAAGTGTGGGTGTTAAAACACCAAGGGTGCGACGCCCCTGTACTTATCCCAGATGTTTTGTGCCAATTTGCAAAAAATCATAAATGAATCACTCATTTTTCTAATTTAAGCCTCATTTGCAGTTTTCCTCATGTTTACTTGCAGCTGTTTTAAATCTTGTGAAGGACGATGGCATCTCCTCAGCTTCAGGAAACACTGGGTGAGTTTTAAGAACACAATCTAAAAAGATTTAAGTCTCATTGAAAACCAGAAGGATGGATTTCAGTAAGAAAACAAGTAAAAGGAACATTAAGAAGATTCTCAGGTAAATAATTCTCCTTGAATTAAATACAATTTTCTCTCTGCTTCAGTGCAAGATGCTCCAGTCCAGATGGACAGCTCTTCGTCTCGCACTGAACTCAATGTTGAGATGAAAGCTGACGGAGGTGCAACTTTAAATGCTCCTGTACTCACTAATAACAACATATCAGGAACAGTAAACATCAACTATATCTCAAACCCTGCAGGTAATGTGGAGAAGTCAGATAACAAGGACTACACAGGTGATGGGGATGATAGTGCGTGGCAAAATGATAGTCCATGGGGAAAAACGTGGAAAACAGGCAGGGAACACACAGGAGTGATGCACTACCTTGGCAGAATTTACATTTTTAAAGGGATACTTCGACCAAAAATTTTAATTTAAGTCACCATTTACTCACCTTCGAGTTGTTCCAAATCTGTATAAATTTCTTTGTTCTGATGAACACAGAGAAACATAAATGGAAGAATGCTTATAAACAAACAGACCTTGCCCCCAGGGGCAAAGTTGGGGGGTGGGCCGCTTTCAGGTGATATGACCCTCCAAGGCCAAACAAATTATGCACATAATGTACATTTTCATATAATAAATTCTATATAGCATACCAGTTGGTATTTTAGAACAGTAGTAGCTGTTCCTAATAGCTATACAGCCTGCCTCTCCAACAGACCGGTTAAAGGTAAGAACATAATGGTAATGAATTAAGTACTAAATATGATAAAGTAATACATGATGAGTATTCGGCGCAAAACAACTTTTCTTTAGTGGGAATTAAGGATAATTAAATTACTGACGCGAGCGGTGCAACTATGAATAACTTTTATAGTAGATACTTTCTTCCAAAGCGAGTAAGCAGGGGCGTAGCCAGAACTTTTTTTAGAGGTGGCCAGGTAAGACCCAGTGAATTTTATTAGGGTAACCAAAATATCCTTACAGATATGAATTATTTAACTTCTACTGTAATTTACACCAATTCTTCACTTCACATAGATTGTTGATCAAGTTCAAAAGACAGATTTTTCTGACCTGATCCTTCGGTTCGAGATGAACCTCCACGGTACACTATCACTGTTTAGGCTCGTTTGAGATGGACCTTGCCTCACCTGAAATGAGGACGAGAGCAGGTGGATGCAGTAAGGGGAGGAGTCAAAAAAGTGCAGGCAAGCCTGGCACTTCCTGAAGAAGTGGTCAATTTGTACAGTCCTTCTGACTTTCAAAGTCATTTCAGACTCTAAAAGGCATATGGAGATAGCTTACATGATCTAAGAAGCAAGCAACACACAATGTTTAGCTGTATAGTGTAATATTATATGTGTGCATGTAGCATTTGTTTTGATGGATTGGCTTATTTATATTTAATGGAATAATGTTGTATGAAAATTACAATGTGGAAAATTTACACCTACATAAAAATGACAATTTTGACAAAAGTAAAAATGACAAAACAAATAGGATTTAAACAAGAAATGATGAAAACGAAACAAATATAATAAAGCACATGCCCTCATTAGGCTACTTATTTAAAACATCCCTTAATGGTAAACGATTATACCTAGGTGTTTTCATTAAATAAAATATATAAACTACTATAAATTGTGAACTTTTTAAAACCAACGGACATTCTTAGCCAATGAGCATTAAGCGGTGTCGTAAGCAAGTCGTTTCCCATCAAGCTTTTTAGCCAAAACCTCTACTTGCTTGAAGAAATGTTGTGACACGTGCATGTTAAGACACTTTAAAATGCACACATATATATATAAATATAATTTTTGTTGTAGCCTTAAACATTGTGATCCAAATTAATTGAATAATTAAAGCTTCACAACCATCTCTTCCTCATTATGTTATAATATACATGTTTCCCATTTTGTATTCTCCTTTCCTCTTCACAGAGCAACAAGAATCCTCAGAGACAGCTGGAAGACACACAGAAAAACAAGGTGCAGCAGCCGTCTTTACAGCTAACTCACAAATCATTTTGACACTGGGTATAATTAAACTAAATAAAAAGATCATACAGTGAAAAACCCACACAAGTAAATACTGATTTTACATCTTTTCTCTGTTGCTTAAACAGATGACTTATTGCTACAAGAATTTTTGAAAAGTCACAAATCCAACATGAAGCATAAGGCAGAGCATATTTTTGATGTCAAAAAGGAAGAAGAAACTTATCTCAAGGATGTTTACACAGAGCTCTTCATCACAGAGGGTGATATTAAAGGAGTGAATGAAGAGCATGAGATTCTACAGATTGATGAAGCTTTAAAGAGGAAAAAACAACAGGACAGACCGATCCACTGCAATGATATCTTCACTTCATTGAGACAAAAAACAACAAAGAGAAAGATTGTTCTGACCAAAGGCATCGCTGGTATTGGAAAAACCGTCTCTGTGCACAAGTTCATTCTGGACTGGGCTGAAGGAAAAGCCAATCAGGATATAGACGCCATGTTCCTGCTTCCATTCCGGGCGATTAATTTGATTATAGCTAAAACCATCAGTCTACATCAGTTTCTGAGTACATTTTATCCTGAACTGAAAAAACTGGAAAAAACAAATTTATATAAGAAGTATAATCTTGCATTTATCTTTGATGGACTTGATGAGAGTCGACTGCCTTTCAATTTTCAAAGTGAAATGGTGACTGATGTTGATGAAAAATCAACTGTGGATGAATTGTTCACAAATCTGGTCAGATGTCATCTGCTTCCATCAGCTCTTGTCTGGGTGACCTCACGACCAGCGGCAGCCAATCAAATCCCTTCAGAGTATGTAGGTTTGTTCACAGAGGTGCGAGGATTCACTGACCAACAGAAGGAAGAGTACTTCAGAAAGAGAATCAAAGATGAGTCTCAGGCCTCCAGAATTATCTCACACATCAAGACATCTCGAAGTCTCTACATCATGTGTTACATTCCTGTGTTCTGTTGGATCACGGCTATTGTTCTCCTGGAAACTCTCATTGAAAACAACACAGAGGACATTCCCACGACAATCACTGAAATGTACATCCACTTCCTGCTAATACAGATGAACATGAAGAACAGGAAACATGATACAAAAGTTGAAAGAAACTATACAAAGTTATTGGATTCAAATAAATCAATGGTTTTAAAATTGGCTAAGCTAGCTTTTGTACAACTGAAGAATGAAAACACAATGTTCTATGAGAAAGAGCTGAAAAAATGCGGTATTGATGTGAGTGAAAACACTGAATCCATAGGAATGCTCATCGAGATCTTTAAGAAAGAAGCTGGACTGCATGAGATGAAGGTTTTCTGCTTTGTGCATCTGAGCGTTCAAGAGTTTCTCGCTGCGCTACATGTGTTCCTCAGTTACCTCAACAAGAACCTGAAGGAGCTTAAATTTTTCTTCAACCATGAACTTTGGTTCTGCTTCAAAAAAATCCTGAGAAAAGTTACTTTGCATGAATTACTCAACAATGCTGTTGATAAAGCAATGCAGAGTGAGAGAGGACATTTAGACCTTTTCTTGAGGTTTCTTCTGGGCATTTCACTGGAATCAAATCAGAAACTGTTGAATGGATTGTTCAGGGAGATAAAGGACAGCACAGAGAGCATCACAAAAGTTACAGAACAAACTAAAAAAAAATTACAAAACCATAACATCTCAGCTGAAGCTTCAGTCAACCTTTATTACTGCCTACTTGAACTAAAAGATAAATCATTACATGAGGAAATCCAGAGATACCGGAGTTCAGGCAAAAATTCAGGAAGAGAACTCTCAGCTTCAATGTGTTCAGTGTTGACTTACATACTGATGATGTCAGAGGAGGTGATGGATGAGTTCAACATTGAGATGTACAAAACCTCACCTGTAAACTACATGAGACTAATCCCAGCTGTGAGATGCTCCAGAAAAGCCATGTGAGAGTTTTTTATTAACATTTTATTTACCACATTATGGATTTTTCATAATTAAGATGTTTCATTCATTCCAACCAGTAGCTTTCTTTTTTTCATTGGGTCACATCAAACGTAGCAGGTATATTACATGTTCAAATTACTTTTTATAACTTTTATGACGTACTTCTAACTGTCATGTTGATGCGTGTGATCAAGGTGCAGTGATCACAGTCAAACCATATGATCAGATTCATCCGTGCAGAGGAGCAGTCATAAAACATTCAGCATAAAGAAAATATCTACACAAGTAACCTGCAATAGAAATAGAAACCGATACAAACAAAGAGATTGTTGAATTATATGAGGGTAGTGTTTAAAATGAATGCAGATTAGCTAAAATAATCTGTTTGATGAGAAGTTTTTGATTTCATTTTTAAATCTTCAATAGTGTTGTTTGTGACTGCAGACTTGATCTGAGCTCAGTTCGTGAGATCGTTGAGATCTTCTCTAACACAATTCTGACCATCAAAAGAAAATAGTCTACAAAAACCCATGCCCAAAACATAATATTTTCCTCACAGAGGAACTTTCTTTCTGTTCTCTGTTTAGATTGTACCGCTGTGATCTCACTGCTGAGTGTTGTGAAAGTGTATCATCAGCTCTACAATCATCAAACTCTCCTCTGAGAGAACTGGACATGAATGACAATAATCTTCAGGATTCAGGAGTGAAGATGATCTGTGATGGACTGAAGAGCCCAAACTGTAAACTGAAGACACTGAGGTATTTCACTGATCTGTGTGTAAAAATGTGATGCACATCTCCAACTGTAATCAAACAGAGGTCACAATATGAAGGTTTTGTAGGTTCTTAAATCAGTTTCTAAGAATTTAAAGTTAACTGCGTTGAATCTGGAAACTTTTGTTGATCTGTGTCGCCATGAAGAGCCTGAGATGCTGGAATGACGTAAGAATGAATGAAACAAACAAACGGATCATCTGTGTAATGTCATGCATTCATATTGATTTATTAAGTTCTAATTCTAATTACATATGAGGAATCACTTACAGTTAAAACCATAAAACGATCCGTCAACATCCTGCTGTCAAAAAGACAAAAGTGAGTCTGTGAAATAAACAAGTTCATATCAGCAGGATTTTGAGAGGTGACGATGAGTCCAAAAGGACTGAAGACTGACACTGAGATGTGTTTTCTTCTGAACAGAAGATTCATTTTTCAGATTTATTTGAAACTTTATTTTATTTCATTTGGTCCCATCAAAAGCAGCCGGTATATTACTTGTTGAATTACTTTTTATAACTTGTAGGACGTACTTCTTTATGTCATGTTCATGCGTGTGATCATAGTGCAGCGATCACAGTCGAACCAAACGATCAGATTAATCCGCGAGCCATGGCAAAACACATTAAGCATAAAGGAAATATCTGTCAGGATCCTGTCCTTCCTGTTCTGGGATTCCGTGTCTTGTGGAGAGGGTCGTGACAGTACCATGTCTTGTGTTTATGTTTTGTTTAGTGTGGAGACACTTGGTGGTATGTTTTGATATTTTGACACGTGTCCTCCTGTTTTCCATTTAGCTCTGCCGCCTTGTTTCTCCGTAAATGTTTCGTCGCTCTCACCTGTCCCATTATGTTTCATTTAGTGTTTTATCTCCGTCACCTGCCCATCACCTCCCTTTTGTAATTATCCCTCGTTAGTAGTTCCCTTTTTGTATCCCTTTTGTTTCTCTGTTTCTTGTCGGATTGTCGCTAATTCATTTCGTGTGTTCTCTGTACTTGCATTGTACTCACCCTTGTCATATTTCTGTGGATTACATTTTGCTGTGGACTTTCTCTTTTAGGACTCATTATTTTGGATTTATTCATCGTGTTTGTTTTATCCCCCTTGTGGGAGGTTATTGGTTTGAAGTTTATTGCTTATCGTGTTTTTCCACCCATCAAGGGTGTTAGTTTTTATGTTACGTGGTTTCTGCCTCTGTTTGGGTTCTGACACACCCTGTTCCGTGACAATATCACAAGCAATCAAAGCAATTGTTGAATTGTATGAACGTACTGTTTAATCTGAATGTAGATTAGCTGAAATATTTTGATGAGAAATCTTTCATATAAAATCTTCAATTGTGTTGATTTGTGATTGCAGACTTGATCTGAACTCAGTTTGTGAGATTGAGATCTAATCTAATACAAATGTGATAATTCTGACAATCAAATGAAAAACAGACAACAAAAACCCATGCACAAAGGAGAATATTTTCCTCACACAGACACTTTGTTTCTGTTCTCTGTTTAGATTGTACGGCTATGATCTCACTGCTGTGTGTTGTGAAAGTGTATCATCAGCTCTACAATCATCAAACTCTCCTCTGAGAGAACTGGACATGAGTGAAAATAAACTACAGGATTCAGGAGTGAAGATGATCTGTGATGGACTGAAGAGCCCAAACTGTAAACTGGAGATATTGAGGTATTTCACTGATCTGTGTGTAAAAATGTAATGCACATCTCTAACTGTAATAAATCAGAGGTCACAATATAAAGGTTTATAGTTTCTTAAATCAGTTTCTAAGAATTTAAAGTTAACTGCGTTGAATCTGGAAACTTTTGATGATCTGTGTCACCATGAAGAGCCTGAGATGCTGGAATGACGTAAGAATGAATGAAACAAACAAACGGATCATCTGTGTAATGTCATACATTCATATTGATTCATTAAGTTATTTTTTTGATTACATATGAGGAATCACTTCTAGTTAAAACCATGAAACAAGTTGTCAACATCCTGCTGTCAAAAAGAAGTGACAGAGTCTGTGAAATAAACAAGTTAATATCAGCAGGATTTTGAGAGGTGGCGATAAGACCAAAAGGACTGAAGACTGACACTGAGATGTGTTTTTTTTCTGATCAAGGGAGTTATTTTTAAGATTTATTTAAAACGTTTGTTTTTTCATTAGGTCACATCATAATCAGCCGGCATATTACTTGTTCAAATTATTTTGTACAGCATGCTCAAATTTGTTGGTACCCGAGAGGAAACGAGAGGGCGTGAACTAGTGATGGGTCGTTCGTGAACGATTCGTTCATTTTGAACAAATCTTTTTTGTGACTCGGGTGGAACGAGTCGTCTCCAAGAAGGATGTTTTTCTTTCAAAAGTGGAGTCCTCCTGGGTCTTCTTCCATTTAGCCCACATTTGCTCAAAAAGCGACGGATGGTGCGATCAGAAACTGATGTAACTTCTCCTTGCCGTTCAGCTTTTTCTACCATTCGCACTATCCTTCTTTTCAATCTAGGGTGGATTTTCTTCTTGCGGCCGCGCATAGTAAGGTTGGCTACAATTCCATGGACCTTAAACTTCTTCATAATATTTTCAACTGTTGTCACAGGAACATTGAGCTGCTTGGAGATGGTCTTGTAGCCTTTACCATTCTTGTCTATTATTTTCTTTCTGAGCTCCTCAGGCAACTATCCTTTGTTTTCTCTGGTCCATGGTCAGTGTGGTCACACAATGATACCAAACAGCACAGTGACTACTTTTCTCCATTTAAATAGGCTGGATTACTGATTAAAAGATTGATACATGTTTGATATTAATTAAAACATGAGTTTGAAATATTACTATAATCCAATTATAGATTATCTTTTCTAAGGGGTACCAACAAATGTGTCCAGGCCATTTCAGAATATTTGTATAGAATTAGCAATAATTCATCTCTTTCCACGTCTTCTTAGCTTTATTCTATGACATAACAAAGGCATGCAAGAACACATGACACTAGATAATGACACTAGCTTTTAATTAAATCACTTTTCAGGAGGAATGAAGCATTATTTCAATGAGCTGTAAGGGTACCAACAAATTTAGAAACAGATACAAACAAAGCAATTGTTGAATTGTATGAAGTAACTGTTTAAAACTAATGAAGATTAACTGAAATAATCTGTTTTTGATAAATTTGATGAAAAATCTTTGTTTCTGTTCTCTGTTTAGATTGAGAAACTGTAAACTCACTGCTGAGTCCTGTGAAAGTGTATCATCAGCTCTACAATCATCAAACTCTCCTCTGAGAGAACTGGACATGAGTCACAATGATCTACAGGATACAGGAGTGAAGATGATCTGTGATGGACTGAAGAGCCCAAACTGTAAACTGAAGACACTGAGGTATTTCATTGATCTGTGTGTAAAAATGTAATGCACATCTCCAACTGTAATAAAAAAGAGGTCATAATGATGAAGGTAAATAGTCTCTTAAAACAGTTTCTAAGAATTTAAAGTTAACTGCTTTGAATCTGGAAACTTTTGATGATCTGTGTCGCCATGAAGAGCCTGAGATGCTGGAATGGCGTAAGAATGAATGAAACAAACAAACATCATCTGTGTAATGTCATGCATTCATATTGATTTATAAAGTTCTTATTTTGATTACATATGAGGAATCACTTCTAGTTAAAACCATAAAACAAGTCGTCAACAAGTTAATATGAGCAGAGATTTTGAGAGGTGGCGATAAGACCAAAAGGACTGAAGACTGACACTGAGATGTGTTTTCTTCTGACCAGGTTAAAAAACATGTGTTATGTGATTTATTTAGAAACGTCTGTATTTTCATTGGGTCAACACATCAACCCATTAAGCATGAAGAAAAAATCTACACAAGTAATCTGCAATTTTATATTTCAAAAAGAGATGGAGGCAAAAGTTATGGCTTCCAGCTTTTTCTATTCTCAGAATAGAATTTCACCGATTAGTTATTTTTCAATGATCAGGAGATTTGATGGAGTTAAAGTTGTATTTTGTCTCAGACGTTTCTCCTAAAATTGCATACGAGAAATAGAAATGGATACAAATGAAGCAATTGTTAAATTGTATGAAGCTTTAAAATTTATGTAGATTAGAAATGATCTGTTCTGGGTTATTTGATGAGAAATGTTCATATTAAAAAACTTTGTTGACGATGGACGCAGGTGACAAATGAATCGCTCAAAACACTGTTTCCAAACATTTGTCACTAACTGAATACTTGTGCATATAAATATGAAATAACTAGGGATGTGACAATATCAGAATCTCACTGTACATTTAAAATGAAAAACGATGACTTGGAAACGTGCCATAAGCATCCTCTTTACTTTATCCTCTAATCATAGCTGTGTCTTAGTGGTATGAGGTATAGTTTGAGATGGGTCAAATGGCCTAACAATCCCTTTAAGGAAATAAAATAATTGCACAAGATGGACCTTGCTACAGGTAACGTCTACTATTTTCTTCTAACATTCTCTATGTTAGGCCCAGAAAACCTATTGTTCCATACAGTTATGTGACAACGATAATATTGAGACAATTTTGCTATTGCAACAGCACGATATTGATAATATTGTTACACTTCAAGAAGTAAAACTTTGTCTGCAATGCACGTAGTTTGTTAAACTTGATACTAGCATGATCCTAAAATAATAATAAATTAAAAGCCTACAACCAAAGTCACCGCATAGGCCTATAGCAAGCAAGGCGCTGAATTTCGGATCTTGTCATTCTCTGGATTGAAAGCCAGTGCGCGAGTCATGAGGATAAAGAAAGACTGTAAATCTTTAATTCTGTAAATTGATGTTTGAATGTTTTTTGGTGCATCAATGTTGCGATGTACTTTGTGCTGTACCCTTGTTGACCACCTGGTGTTGACGTGTTGTCTACACACACATGCAAGCGATTCGGCTTTCGGTCAACCGTAGGCAAGACTTGACGATTCTGATTCTACTGTAAATCCCCTAAACAAAAAGAGAATATTGTTCTCATACAGACACTCTGCTTCTGTTCTCTGTTTAGATTGTCATACTGTAATATCACGGCTGAGTGTTGTGAAAGTGTATCATCAGCTCTACAATCATCAAACTCTTCTCTGAGAGAACTGGACATGAGTCACAATAATCTACAGGATTCAGGAATGAAGCTGATCTGTGATGGACTGAAGAGCCCAAACTGTAAACTGGAGACACTGAGGTATTTACTGATCGATTTATGTTAGAAATTCAATCTACATTTTGTCGCCTTGGAATTATACATTTCTTCCCTTATACTTCCCTACTGTATTTCTGTCATGGTCATTCACTTACTGCTTTTAACAAAACATTGTTGATGTAGGTACATCATGTTGATATTAATAAATGTGTAAGTGAACAAAAGCATATTGTTTAAAGCTGATTGCTGTCTGAATGCGTTTTGTCGTGAGACCAGCTGGACTATTGAGAACACTTTTCTGGGTTGCTCTTGGAAGAGCATCTATAATTTGTTTATTAAATAAATATTATACAAAGAAAAATTGAAAGAATCTTTGACCAGTGTTAGGCTTGATACATGATTTTCAGGGGAAAAGATAATAATGGTTACCTTGTTTTCTGCAGTGAATGTTTTCAAATAAAAGCACTCATCCATTTTTTGCCTTTTGTTTCATTCTCAGAAAATGTTTTAGATTCGCTTAATAGAACTAGGTATATTTAGATACTGCATATTGGCCGATATATCAATTATCTGCTTCCATTGTTAAAGAATTATCAGTTATGATAATCTGCCAAAACGTACATATCGGTGCATCCCTAAACTTTGATTCGTCTGATTAAACTTAAAATTCAATGAAGAGTTGGTTTCATTTCCTCACTCTCTTGTCATTTCAAACCTCTATGACTTTCTTCCGCACAACACAAAAGAAGATTTTTTGGTAGCAGGTTTGAAATGACAAGACGGTGAGGAAATGTTTACTTTTTTTGCTGTGAACTTTCATTTTTGTTAAACCTGCTGTTTATATTTGTGTTTATAGATTATATCGCTGTGAGTTGAAAGAGCAAGGAATTTCTGATCTACTTTCAGCTCTGAGGTCAAACCCCTCACACATAAGAGAGCTGGATCTGAGCTACAATAGTCCAGGATTATTAGGAGTGAAGCTGCTCTCTGATCTACTGAAAGATTCACACTGCAGACTGCAGAAACTCAAGTATGTCGGGGATCAAGAGTGATTTGTGTGTTATACAAAAATGTCTTTGTTTTGAATTTAAAATGAATGTACATGTAGACACATATTATTTGTGTGTGTTAATATTAGGGCAGGTGTCCCTCAGTCTGCACATTGGAGCATAAAGTCAACAAATCTATTGATGTCACAGCTGTTACTGTATATGATTTGCCAACTAGTCACGTGTGCCCTAGACTGTGAATAACGCTATTCTCTGCGCTGCTCTGTATAGGTTTGCTGAGTTTTGTCTTCATCTGGTGGACTTTGCTTTTTGAGTTTTTAAAAATTGAACAAAGTATACCTGAGCCGTAAAGCCCCGATGAAATCCAAATGAAAGTTTTTTGCTTTTAGTAAAAAATAACTTAGCCTTAAGGACGTCAATAAGCTGACAAAATTCCCATTTAGAAGATATAACTGTTAAAAAACAGTTTGTCTGGCTCGTGCACTCAAAAAAAATCTAGAAATTCCAAGACATCACACTACTCGTCATCCTCTCATCAAAGTTTTCTTCCGATTAAAAAGGCTCATGAATCAGAAAAGTTCCACCCCCTCAGTATGAGAGCTGTGCTTTTTTTCAGCCCCGACAAAATGTTTTCTAAACGGAAACGGTGGCGCGACTGCAAAAGGCATCTCTTGTAATATCTTCAATTGTTGTATATACTGAGCTGCAGCAGACACAATTGAACCACTTTACATAGACTCATTGTGTGAGGTGTCTCTTTAATACCGCGTGGGTTATAAACATGTTGCTGCTGATTGGCTGACATTCTTGACACACCCACCAAACAAATGGATCACAAACCCTGTTGCACACCGTTGCAAACCGTTTCCTGTAAACATGTTGTTCAACCCGGAAACCGTAGTAAAACGTTACGCACTGGTTTGAGTTTGAACATGCCCCTGGTGAAGCGACGCCTCATATCCAGTTTTAAGATTGTACCAGAGGGCATGTGCATCATGTGATCTCAAGAGAAAGCCGATGTAAATAAAGTTGTGTGTGGAAGCAGCAGCTTGTGTTCACTGTAAAATACCGAACACAATGAACATTGCGAAGCAACAACTGGAAGGACGCATTATAGAGGTTCTATACCTTTGTTCAGTTACCACATTTCTGTGCTGTGCATCTCCGCTATCCAACATTTACATTTAGCAGACGCTTTTATCCAAAGCGGCTTACAGTGCACTTATCACAGGGACAATCCCCCTGGAGCAACATGGAGTAAAGTGTCTTGCTCAAGGACACACTGGTGGTGGCTGCTGGGATCGAACCAGCAACCTTTTGATTTACCAGTTCAGTGGTTTAACCCACTAGACCACCATCTCACCGGATTTTCCGGAAACGCATTGCAGCAGCTGTTGCGGTTTACATTTTTAAGCTCCGTCATGTTGCAGTCTTGTCTCTCATTGGTTGTTGTGAAAGTACCAACATCGTCACCCTGATTTAAGATTCTAAACTTCAAACATGTTCGATATGATTTGAATATTTTTCGGAGCAAATCGGGTGTTGTAAGATTATGCCTCATATTTCTCAATAATCTGGACCGAACATCGGGCGCGATCGAGGCAATTGATATTATTTTCCCAAAGATTCTCGTGAGGGGGAGTTCGGGGTAAAATCAGTCCGAGTATCCTGAGCCAGGCATATGGGAGGCATAATGACACGCATTGGGTTGTGCAATTGATGTCATTTGCCCTCGTCTGGGAAAGCTTTTATTCTTCCGGTTAATATAAAACCGTTTAGTATTCCATGTGGGACAAATTCATACACCATAAGGTTGAATTATGCGGTTTAAATTTCAATTTTAAGTGCACAGTGTATAGTATGTCATTTGGGACACAACTATACTCATTTGACATACGTACTGTATAGGGCACATTGTGGGACAGTATGTGAATTGGGGTTGTGTGGGCGCTGGCCCATTTTGAGGCCAGCAGACAGGCACACACTCTTTTCTTCTAATCACACTAGGACACTAGTAAATATGTAAATCTCTATTTTATGTTGAACTATGCTAATGTACAACTCTTTTTAAGCATTTCTTGTAGCCAACATTTGCAAGTTTGAAATTGACATGCTCTCTTGATATTACACTATTAATATGGTCTTAATAAAATATAACATTATATTTTGTGAAATATGGATTACTGGTTTCAACCAAGAAAATGGATTTTAATTGGAAATGTACTGTACGGGAGTTAGAATGTTACAAACAAGTTTTGTGAAGGCATTTCCTACAAAGTTTGCCAATAACAGCAATTTTGGTGATGTTTATATTAGATCGGTACAACAATTTAATTTGACAAGAATTCTAATTCTCTTTTGAGAATGTGGATATTTTGCACGTGTTGTTAGCTCCAATAAAAGAAGACCAGGAGAAAAACAATTATTATTTAGGCTCGCATGTAAACTCTGCAGCACACTGGTCGGTCCTAGCATCAGACAAATCACAAACAACTAAAAATGTGAACCAAAGTCAAAAAGAGAATATTGTCCTCACACTGACTCTCTGCTTCTGTTCTCTGTTTAGGTTAACAGACTGTAAACTCACTGCTGAGTGGTGTGAAAGTGTATCATCTGCTCTACAATCATCAAACTCTCATCTGAGAGAACTGGACATGAGAAACAATGATCTACACGATTCAGGAATGAAGATGATCTGTGATGGACTGAAGAGCCCAAACTGTAAACTTGAGATATTGAGGTATTTATCTGATCTATGAATGTCAGAAATATAAACCACATTTTGTCGCCTTGGAATTAGGCAACAAATGTATCCAAACCAATTAGGCGCAGCCACATCACCCTGTAGCCCAAGACTAGTTACCCATTGGAGCAAGCAGGGTTGAGCCTCGTCAGTACCTGGATGGGAGCCCAGCCGGGAAGCTACGTTGCTGCTGCAAGAGGTGTTAGTGAGGCGACAAGGGGTGGTCTGTGTGGGTTCTAATGCCCCAGTATAGTGACGGGGACACTGTCAAAAGTGATGTTAAACTGAGGTCTTGACTCTTTGTGTTCATAAAAAATCCCAGGATGTCCTTTGAATAAGAGTAGGGTTGCAACCCTGGCATCCTGGCCAAATTCACCCATTCGCCTCTATATATCATGGCCTCCTAATCATCCCCATATATACCAATTGTCTTGGTAATTCTGTCTCTTCTCCAACAATAAACTGATGTGTGGTGGGTGTTCTGGTGCAATATTAGTTGGATGCTGCACCTTGGTTGTGGTTGAGGAGATCCACCCCTTCAATGTAAAAGCGCTTTGAGTGCCCAAAAAAGCACTATATACATGTAACTAATTAGTAATTAAGATTTTTTCAAAATTGAGATATTCACGTGACTGCTTCTGTTCTCTGTTTAGATTGGTACACTGTAAACTCACTGGTGAGTGTTGTGAAAGTTTATCATCAGCTCTACAATCATCAAACTCTTCTCTGATAGAACTGGACATGAGTTACAATGATCTACAGGATTCAGGAGTGAAGATGATCTTTGATGGATTGAAGAGTCCAAACTGTAAACTGGAGACACTGAGGTAGTTACTGATCGATTTATGTTAGAAATTCAATCTACATTTTGTCGCCTTGGAATTATACATTTCTTCCCTTATATTTTTGTCAAAATTAAGATATTCACGTGACTGCTTCTGTTCTCTGTTTAGATTGTTAGAGTGTAAACTCACTGATGAGTGTTGTGAAAGTGTATCATCAGCTCTACAATCATCAAACTCTCCTCTGAGAGAACTGGACATGATTCACAGTAAACTACAGTATTCAGGAGTGAAGATGATCTCTGATGGACTGAAGAGCCCAAACTGTAAACTAGAGATACTGAGGTAATTAACGTATCCATGTGTCAAGGGTAAAACAACAGTTTTGAGTAAAAACTTGTGTTACAGGTTTGCATAAAGAAATGTCGCACAAAAAAGCAAACACAAACTATAGCAGTAAAATGCCTGTGAAAACCCAGCGAAAGTCGATTTTGTCTGATTTTCTACATAAAATAATCCTACACAGAGTAAAGAACATGACTGAGTACGGACAATGATTTGTAACATTTTATTAGTAATATAAAATATTTAAAAAGTGTTCGCAACACTTACTTGCAGCAATTTCAGTCTTAGCAAGGCCAGCCGTTTCTGGTAATTTGGATGATTATTTTGAAAAATAGTCGTAGAGACAGAAGAACGCAGCTAAAGGCACAAGTTTCTTGCCTTGCACCACACTGTCCTGATTTTTGC
Source organism: Triplophysa dalaica (assembly GCF_015846415.1). Lineage (NCBI taxonomy): Eukaryota > Metazoa > Chordata > Actinopteri > Cypriniformes > Nemacheilidae > Triplophysa > Triplophysa dalaica. The sequence goes on from NC_079543.1 coordinate 3,777,960, forward strand.
TTGTACGCTAAAATATTATTATTTCTAATAGCAAAAAAGTATTTTCTGAAATGAATGATACAAGAATCATCAGGGGTCTCATTTATAAAACTGCGTAGGGTCCTTACCATAAGTGTACGTGCGCCCCAAAAAACGTATGGCAAAAAATATTCTGACTTATAAAACCGTGCGTACGCATTCATGAAAGCAATATCGCATGATTAATCGCAGATCACCTTCAAGTGTGTATACGCCCATTTTTACCCATAAATAGTCAATCCAAAGCACCTCATGAATGCTGATTTGTATAATAAAACCTGTTATCTGGCACCGCCCTACTTTAGCCTACAGATGAAAACGCAATGTTGGAACTAAAATGGTTATAACTCAAGAAGTTATGAAGTTTGGAGTACAGACCTACATTTTTTTTGAGGGGGGGATTGCTATAACAAATTATAAAAATTTTATGGTTAGATTTTATTGAAAAAAACATACAAAATATATATCTCGGCCAAAAAATGTAAAAATTTCATAGTCCCAAGCACCACCCTATTTTTTATGAAGTTTGAGCTGTTGAACCAAATGATGTGTCTTCTGTGAAGGTTTTAGCTGCAGTAGCACAATAGTCCAATAGGGGCATGTTTGCTTTTGATCTGGCATTGGAAACCATAACGGACATTTAGAATCTTCTTTTTCAATTTTTTTATTCTTTACATGAAGGGACAATGAAAAATTAGACAGGACCGTTCACAACATAATGAAAAACATTAAATGTACAAGTTATAGTAATTTATGTTTATTGCTATAACAAACTTTAAATATTATGTTTAGATTTTATTTTAAAAAACATAAAATATGTATGTGTTTCAGCCTAAAAACGTCAAAAGGTCAAAGTCCCAAGTACCACCAGTTTTTTAATGAAGTTTGAGCTTGATGGACCAAATGTCTTCTATGGGTGTTTTAGCTGCAGTACCACAATAATCCAATAGGGGTACATTTGCAATTGATCTGACATTGGAAACCAAACAGACATTTAGAATTTGCTTTTTCAAATTTTTTTAGTTTAGTAAAGTTTTAGTAAAAATTAGTTTACACAAGTAAATGTAAGCGTTCCGATGGCGGAATTTTTTTGAAGCGCACTCTTATAAATAGATTACTGTATATGTATTATAGGGACTTTCAAACAAGATATAGTTTGTCATAATTATATAAGAATTCAAATGCCAAATATTGAAATAAATGTAAGCGTTCCATATACGGAACAGTGCCAGGGCTGCATTCAGCCCCGACAAAACGTTGCAAAATGTTTTTTGAACGTAAACGTGAACGCCTTGTTGTGATGACGCAAGAGTTGAACTATGGCAGCTGAGATGAGCATTCTTGGTGTTCTTTTTGAAGAATTTTCGGAGTCTGATGAAATTAGTATAAATGCGTGTTGAATACTGCAAAATATATCTCTTCTTATATCTTCAATTGTTGTGTATACGGAGCTGAAGCAGACACATTTGAACGACTTTTCATGGACCAATTGTGTGAGCGGTCTCTTTAATACCGCGTGGGTGATATACACGTTGGTGTTGATTGGGCTAACGTTCTTGACACGCTCACCAAACAAGAGAAAACGTATCTCAAACCCTGTTGCACACCGTAGCAAACCGGTTCCAGGAAACGTGTCGAGAACGTGTCAAAACGTTGCGCACCGGTTTGATCTTGAACATGCCCCAGGCAACAGGTTTTAATAAGCCTGGCATCCAATACGCTAGTTAAGCCTGACGTCACGGACCATAATTGACGTAAACCATGTTAATAATAGTGTTAATAATAATAGTCCAACTGCTATCAGATGGCGTAAAAAAATAACAAAAAAATGATCTAAAACTGCCAAAAACCCTCTGGGGTTTTTCCCATCCTTTACCTCCATAACGAAATCACAAATGGCCACACATGAGATTCACTGAGGTTTACAAATTAATAATTGTTATCATTATTAATAGCAATAATTATTAGAATTATATTAAAGCCAAAGAAGGTCTCTAATGCCTTAGGCCTATATGGTTACAGCATTTAGACTGATCATTAACACCTCATTCAAATTACATCATTCATTAGTAGTATCCTTCACCTGAGATCAAATTTGAACAAATAATTGTAAAAGACAAATGTTTCTTAATTCCCATTTTGTTATGAACATAATTAGGACTGATAATGAGGACATAAAGAGAAACGATTGTGCGAGAGGTTAATGGCTGTATTTCCAGACTTTGATATTTGATGATTAAGCACAGTATTAAGGGAAATATATTTAGATATTTATTTACATTGTTCTGCAGTTATCGTATGTGATGCTGTTCTGTATTCCATACAGTCGGATCATCTCCTCCTCAATCATAGTGGGATGAACAGTAAAATTCCCTTTTTACTTTTTAAATAGAAAATCTTTAAAGAAAATAATAGAAAAAATCTGTAAAATTGCTTTTCATTACAGTATAAATAAATCAAATTTCAGCGTTAATCAGGTATATATAAAATAAATACATTTTAAATACTATATCTTGAAGGTTGGGTTGTGATGTAATTTACAGCAATAAACACAAATGATATATTATTGTCATTTTTATGGCTATTAAATCTTCTTGAAACTACATTCTGCAAGCTGGGGAATGACCGGCAGTGTTACAATTTAGGGCGCTATAAGATGTTTAGGTCATCAGATCAACTCACCTTCACTGTTCACGTGTGTGTTTGTAGATTTTCTTACAGTAAGATGACAGAGGAGGAAGGCTGTTCTTATCTGGCTTCAGCTGTGAAGTCAAACCCCTCACACATAAGAGAACTTGATCTGAACTACAATCATGAAGGAGATGAAGGAACGAAGCTGCTCTATGATCTACTGGAAGATCCACACTGCCGACTGGAGAAACTCAGTTTACGGTAGTAAATTCACAGGCCCTGACATGGGGGAGGTCATTTTAGATTCTGAAATGATCATGAAGGAACGTGCCCGATTGTTTCAGGCATTTATAAACAGTCAGCCATCTACCTTCCTTCTGCATCGATTTGGATGTCGCTACTCCTCATTCCACTCCTCCCCTAATTGAACTGACCTCATTTCATTCAGTTCTGTATTGTGGATGGCTTTAGCTCTGAGCTCAAACCTAGTCTCTCCACCAAACTCTTGTGAAACGTTTGTCTGTTGTGCAAGTAGATGCTGAATAGCATTCTGTCCTTTACTACATCTGAGAAGCAACTTGTTCCCAAGCAGATCTCTCTCTTAACACAAAAGTAACAAAGTGAGATGTTATACTCTTCACAGAAATACAGTTTGTCTACATATACGTTGTATAGGTAGGTCTATATATGAAATATAAATATGCAAACCATGTATGGAGATAAACAGTAGGTGGATCTTGCATCAAAGCGTAATGTGAGAAAACATGGATTTCAGGTGACATGATTATAAACAGGTTAACGGAACAATGATTGAACACGTTTTTCCAAAAACAGCAGACGGGTAACACACTTAATGTAACATTTTCAACAGAATGATCAGGCTTGGTACTTACATTAGTTATTTTGAGTGAATGCACATAGAGGATATAATTAAATTATTATTTAGTGAAAGGTAATGATGAATAGTTGCTCCCAATTTTTGTTATATATTTTGTTACGTTAATATTGTGGTGCACAGTTGCCATCTACTGTTGTTTGTTATGTAATGATGATTTCTTTCTCATTTTTTTGGCATTTTTTTTTTTATTAAAAACATTAATTTCTTTAAAAACTATTATTATAACTTATTAAGACGAATGTAAGTTTTTACTCTGTAGGATATTTGAGATACCAAAACACACACTTCTAGTTTAAAATACAAAATCCTTATACAAACAAAAAACTTTTAAAATGTCTCCACAACTACAACTATTGATCAAATCTGTTAAACACATCTGGATTCAAAGGGAAGAGGTGATCACCAAACACAAATGCACATGGACACATTTACACAAACATTGGCTGACGTGTTGACTCATGACCTCATACAGCCAGGGAGAATAATTGAGATTCACACAGACTAATAATATTTGATGTCCCTTAAACCAGCGGATTACAAACATTTTCCTCATGAGACCCTTTGTGTGCCTCCTATAGTGCTCCTCATGTATGATGTATTCTGTCATGAAATGTACCAAACTTTGGCCTATTGGCGCCATCTAGGGGAACATCAGGGAATTGCAGCACACATTTTGAGAAACTAACACAAACAAAAATGTGGACAGCAGTGTATTCAAAGTAAAAGATCATTTTGAGTATTGTATTGTCACAGTTTTAACTTTTATATAAAAGAGTAGCTTTATAAAATAGCTTAAGTAACTTCAAGTAGGTCTAATTTAAAAAAGCTACTGTACAGTTTACAATAAATACTGTGAATTCATATTATATTCATGAGTTTCTATTGGGTCTTTTAATTATATAAATAATCCTGATGCAAAAAGGAAAGGTATTAGATTAAATCAGAACTTTAATTTAGCTGTTGTGGGTCACTATTGACTCCAGGACAAAAGACTACTATGGGAATCAATGGTGACCCAAAACACCCTTTGTTACGAATGTTTACCACAACAAAGAAATGTATACAGCTTTGCTACAACTGGAGGGTGAACAAATGACGATAATATGTAATTTTTTTTGTTGAACTATTTCTTTGAGCCCTGTCTTGGAAACTGCCCCTATAACAATTAAAGAGATAAAATAACTGTGTTACTGAACTGAAGTTTCTTAAGTTGACAAAACATACTTTTGCAAATATAAGCTGTACTTTAATATATTTCCTTTTGTATCTCATTTTGGTCTGTTTAACTCTGTTTTGTGAGCATTGCTGACTGATACTTTGTTTTTACTTTAGTATGTCATAAACATGAGCTCGTGAGAACCGTTAACTGTGTGACACATGTGCTTCTTCTGCATGTAATGAATCTGTCCTCAGCTCTGATAATGATGTGTAAGTTTGTGAATGAGGGTAATGAATGACGCTCACGTGCTTTCCAGAAGATAAATGGTTTGTTATGTGATTGTTGACTGAGTTTGATTGATGTATCAAGCCTGTGAGGTTCATGTATCTTATATTTGCATTTAAACATCAGAATACAGTTCAATTTAGTTTCTGTCCGTACACAAATTAACAGTAGTTATAATAACTATTAATGACACATGACAGGATATTTCTATACACTTTTAAAAATTGATGTTCTTTTTACCATACAATTAAAGTGGACGGTGACTGAAGATGTCAGTCTTTTGTGTAAGACTTATTTTCTTACGCTGTGGTGAGTCATGTGATCCCATGGCGCGTTTTCCGCGCGGATTGAGACGCGAAATGTGAATCGCCACTTAGCCATGTCACTCTTTTGTAATGGTGGAGGAAACATATTTTGAGTCTCAGAAGATGTTTATTTAGTTTGCATGACTGGAATGTACATGTTTGTCATTCAATGTTATAATCAATATTAGAATCATTAGGATCTGCAGAAGGATTCAGACAGAACAAACGGACTATATGCCTCATGAAGCGTGAGACTAGACTTCATTTTTCACTTCATGTTTGCCGTGTTATTGTTTTAAGTTTCAAGAAAGTCATTTAGCTTTATATGGGGGTGAGCAAGTAATAATAAACAATGACCTTTCTCACACGCACACAGGCCAGACCAGAGACTTTCGTAGCCCAATAAAAGTATCTCATAGCAAGAGGGATGACATTTATTCAGCACTAAGTTCTCTCTCTTTCACAGAGAACGTTGTGAGAAAAAGTGATTTTGAGGTGAGTTTATTCTGTTGAAATGAAAATTCTTTCATGATTTACTTTGTGGTTTTAAACTAGTATGACCTTCTTTCTTCTGCATGAAACAATAGATATTTTAAAGAATGTTTGTAAACAAAAACCACTGGTCCAAATGACTCAATCAATGGAAGGCAATGGGGACCAATGGCTTTTGTTTACCAACATTCTCTAAAATATCTTCTTTTGTATTCTGCAGAAGAAATTCATACTGGATTGATATTACACGAGGGAGAATAAATGATGGCAGAATATTCATTTTGGGGTGAACTAACCCTTTAAGAGCTTTAAATGCTTGTTTTAAAGGGGTCATATGGCGGCCTATAGAGTAGTATTATGCACTTTGTATATTCGAAGATTATTTAGTTTGATCACATTTATAAAAGATAGATACAGCTTTACCATTATTTCCAAAAACATATAGTGCGTGCGGTGTGGAGGGGTAGGCTGAACCAAAGCAGGTGCGTACCCATCGTCAACAAAACACAGACATCAGTTTCACTCACTGCATGCGGTTCATGTCCAGCATCTTTTAGCGCTGGGACGACTCCATATATCAGTTTCAAACGATCTCCAAATCCAGCGTTATGCTCTCTCTCTCCTGCTTACAAGTGAAAGTGACGTCTGTGCATGCTACTTCTCCTCCTCTCCTTGCTGCCCTGTGGCCGTGCCGCATGCTTTTCCAGTGGGAATTGTCCAATAAGGGACTAAGAAAAGCTGTAACGAAAAAGGATTTATATGTTCGAAAAAAACTTTCCGAGACCTGTACGATCGCTGGGGGAGGACAGATACACCCAACTCGTTTTTTGACAAGTTGACCATGTAAAGCATGAGAACACAGCACGTTTAACATTGTAAAGAAGTCAGAATGCATGAAACAACCTTAAAAGCCCGCTTTAAATGAAAACAGATTTGGGCCCAAGAAAAAATATTATATATTGTGTCCGTATTTTTATAACCTTTGTTTTACAATGAAACATATTATTATTTACATATTATTCAATAAAAAATGTACAAACTATGCATCATTTGAAAGATATAACGTCTACATTTATGTTCTGAACTTGTTTTTGCAATCAATAAAATGCTCAAAATAGCGGCGCTTATAAAAGGGTTTAAGAACATTCTTGTTTTTTTGTATATCGCCACAAAAATGTTTAGCCAGATTTTACGCACACATACACACACACACACACACACACACACAAAGAGAGCGAGAAAGAGTTGAATAACTATCAAGAAAAAATGCATTTACATGCAAAAAAGAGAATTTGTCCACAGAAGGTCAAAACCTCTGTCCAACAAAAACCTTGTATTACTTGAAATGAAAAATGCTCAAAGCCCAAATAAAGGCATTGAATCTAAGCTGCAGACCAGTTATTTATCTGCTTTAATCCAACGTGACAGAATTATGATTTATGTATCTTTATTATTATTCTGAAGTCATGGGTTAAGCTCAGATCTCATATGTCCAGAAACAATGAACAAGAAAGATGAGTAATTACTCAAATAATTGTTTTTAAAGGATCAATTAAGTCATTGTCAGAACATTTTACCTCAGTCAAAACTACTATTCAGGCTTAAACATCTGTGACGCACAGAACCCGTCAGAACAAACCCCAGCAGAGTCACATGATGATAAAAATGTCATTGGAGAAGGCAGTGGTGATAAATCACAAGGCTTTTCAGATGAGATTTAGCAGGAGAGGTGATGTGTTATTTTATTGTGTTCTGTGTGAATAACTCAATGATAATTATGTAATTTAAGAATGTCTGAACCCGTATGTCTCACTCACACAACTTGTTTTTATTTTAAAACACCCATTCTGTATAATAAACATAAATGAGAAATAATACACAAACAGCCATTATTTGGTGCCGCTGGCAACAGGTAAAACTTAAAGTACTTGTGTGATGTTGTGGGGGATTATTGAAGTGTATTTTGAGTTGGTCTTTGTGAAGGTTATTACTACTTGTAATGTTATATGTGGACTGAACTCTTCCAGGAACCATCTGCAAGATCTTTCACATGTTCACTTTTTATTATTCCAGGGTTTTTGTCTCCCCAATCCATTCTTCCTTTCAACCTCAACAACCTTCTTATTTTCTGTCTAACCTTTTACTCAAGACTTGTGCTCTCTCTCTCTTTTTTTCTCTCTGTCAATTTAATTTTTTTCAAGGTACTTTATTGGCATGATTGCATGTTCTACAATATTGCCAAAGCATTGAACATATAACAAAAGAGATACAATAAATATAAACATAATTAAAATAGGGTGCTGATTTAGGCATAAGTATAGAATGAAATATCAATGAAAAAATCAAATCTCAAGAGGGTCGATCACTTGAGTAGTGGAGCCATGCAGAGGTTCAAGGTGTTTGAAACAGGTGCATCATCTTCTGAACACATCACAGTTGTGACCTTCACTTCCCACACAATAATCCCACATTACATAAGAGCACCTTCATTATTCAAAAGTTCAGTCGCAGGACATTAAAATCACGATGCTTTCTCTCAACTTCAAGTGCGAGGTCACCCTCACGAGGTCTCCTGAGAACATCACTTATCATGAAAAAGAAAAAGTTTGGAAACATCACCTTGACGCCAGATTCTAGCTCCGGCATCATTTGTTTGCAGGTTATTGTTATCCACTGTAATTCAAGGACATTCAGACATTGTTCAACATGTCCTGTTTTGAAACAAGCACGTATAGAACATTGTTTGCGTATCAGAACAATAACAATCAGAATTATTTTTCATTTCTTATTTTTCAAAAGTGCAAGTGAAGAGACATAAAGAGATCTGTCTGTGCTGTTTTATCTTTTGTGTCATTGAGTGTAGACTGGCAGTCAATGCTCACCAATCAGAAACACACATACACACAATAAAAATAGTGCCGTGCCGGAATATAAATTAATATTTCTAGTGATAAACAGAATTATTTTAGTTTTGTTTTATAATTTATTTATTAATATTTTAAAAGATATCTTTTATTTTCCATTTTTTTGTAAGTTTTAGTTACTTTTTTGCCATTTTTGTTATATGTTTTTGTCGTTTTATTATTTAGTGCTTTATTTTTTATTTTGCCATTCAAGATTTATTTATTTGTATTTGAGTTTTTTTTATTATTATAATTGAAATGTGTTCAAAGTTTTAATTATATTAAACTAAAATAGTCACTTTTTATTTGTTAACCTGTTTTTAAAAAAGCCAGCAAAACCTGTAAAATAAAATGTAATGAATGAAGTTAAATATATTAATTTCATTAATTAGAATAAATTCTGCAAATATTGCAAAACTTTTTAAATGTGAGGGCTACTCTAAACAATTACTTTAAAGAAGGCTCTCAGTTTTGTTGCAAGCTCAATCTTCAAGCAAACCCCTCCTCCTAAACCACAAATCTTAGAGACAATGTTAGAAACAGTTGCACAAATTTTCAATAAAAATGTGTGTGTTGCGGATGCATTGATATTGCAGCAGAGACCCCCTAACATTGCTCTCTGTTGACCTCAGTGAACCGCAATTACATGAACATTTGCACACACAAGCACACATAGACATTCATACAAATACACACACACTCAATGCACTTGATTTACTTGATAGTAAATCCACCAAATTCCTGAATTTCCCCATTTTTAAATGTACTGAAGTCAATGTAATATATGTTTTAAAACTAAGATTTTAAAGAGCCATTTTTTATTTAATAAATACATGCTTCTTATATACTGTATAGGCAAAATGTTTCGGGTTATACTATGCTTTTATACGACAATTTATTTATGACATCCAGAGATCTGATTCTCAGTCATGATCTGCATGAAAATGAGCTTATAAAATATACAAATACTGAATCCTCAAATGTTGACACTTTCCTCCTATAATTTAAAAAAAGCACCTTTAAAAGTGTACAAATCATCTACTGATTTTCTCTTTTCTCTGATCAGTTAAACACCTGAGAATTTCTATAATATTGAAATACTCCAACAAATATTTGACACGCATGATGAAGACTGTTAAATGTGACATTTGCATTAAATACTTTGGAGATCAGACCATCAGATTTGATGTTAATGGTCGCCAATCACCCCACTATCACTAACACGCCATATTTCCATATACACAAACACTTCGGCGGCAGATTTGAGGGGAGTGAAAATTGTTTATATTATTGATGCACGATTCTTTTTCCAAGAAGGTTTGAAAGAGAAAATGGAGATATTCATGCCGTCCATCACTGCTACGGTCTACAGTCAATAAAATGACTTTTATCTCTTATCGTGTCAAGAACTTTTGAGAAAGCAGCACGCCACCGTGCCACAGCTAGAGAGAAAAATGACATTTGTCCAGAGCTATATGCCATGGTTCAGTGAGTAACATCTTCTTGTGGAAAAGAGCTAGAAATATCCATAATATCTTTTTGTGAGACAGATGTAGGGCTGAGAAAATGATCATAGAAGTATCATTTTTGAGTGAACGATCATCTCTTTAATGTTCAGTTCCAGCAATCACACATCTGATCGACTGCCTGAAATCACGCACAGGATATAAAAAATGTCCAATCATCTTAAAATACTTTCACCCCGGCTCCGATGGGTTTATCTGTCAGGTCAGTTAGGTGAGCATCTCAAACATTTTACTTCACTCTCTATATAAGAGAGCTTCTTTCCTGCTCAGGGTGATGAGCTCATCAAAAACCTCAAATATAATTGGCTGTTTCTTACCACCATTTTTTTTGCAGTGGTGCAGATGCTCTTAACATGGTCCATGACGCACTTCAAAATAGCAGCTTGGGCCTTTAGGGGCTGTGTATGGTTTTTGAGTCGAGCTGTTTGTTTTTTTGGAGATTAAAACCTTTGTGAGGTGTCGTTACGGGAGATGTTTTCATTTTGAGATTAGCATCGGAAAGAACTTTCACTCTTAAAAATAAGGATGCTTAAAAGGATTTTCTATAGTGATGCCATAGAAGAATCATTTTTGGTTCCACAAAGAACCATTCAGTCAAAGGTTCTTTAAAGATCCATCTCTTTCTTACCTTTTATAATCTGAAGAACCTTTTTTCACCGCAAAGAACCTTTTACGAGAAAGAAAGGTTCTTTGTATGTTAAAGGTTCTTTATGGAAACATTTAGACATAAAAATGTTCTTCTATGGTATCGTGAAGCACCTTTATTTTTAAGGGTGTAGGGAACAGAGAATGTCAGTTCAAACTAAAACGAGTTGCATTGAATGATGTTTAGAGTTATTACCTCGATGGTTAATATAATTGTTTTAATGTTGAATTGATGTTTTTAATTATTTTTTTCAACGTCGTTTCAACATTAGCTGTTTGTTATCTGGCTTGTCAACCTGTCCGACGCCGTCTGTGCCATGGACGTGAGTGGTGCCTTAAAAAGTCTTGTTGAGAAAACTTTCCAAGGTGAGAATTAAATGATGGGAGATTATTGATGATTGTCCATGTAATGATGTTGTATAATCGTGAACTGAAACTTAAGTAACAAAAATAGCAAAGGAAAACATGGGCTGTTCTTTACAAAATGTACCTCAGTTATCGTGATGACTGATCTGCTCAGTATTTCAACATTTAAATGCCTTTTAAAGAGTTTCCTGGAACACATCACCTGACAAAGATAAACTAAATCTGAGTAAAAGGCTCTTTAATGTTCTACTGTTGTCATAGGGAGGGATTTGTAAATGTTCAATGCAATAAAACCAATTGTTGAACCAAACATTCCAAGAGTGTCACACATAGTTACACATATATGAGAAGTTTAAATTCACATTATCATACACGCTGAAGAAGTACATTACGTTGGTAATGTTTTCTAAATATCATCAAAAAACATTCTTCCTTTCAAAATAGTGGAATAAAGACCATAAAGTAACGTCCCTATGTTTAAAAATATTCAGAAGTAACATTTTCATAACAACGTTATGTTTTTATTGGCTGTTGTGACTTAAAATATCACCAAAAATGCTAGAAAAATATGCCAAATATCGTGTCAGTATGTTAACTCATACTTAAGTTGTACATTAGCTGTGTCATAAATTGACTTTTTTAAATTAGTCACATGACACATCACACATACTTATACAGTTTATATGTGAAGTTTAAATTCACGTTATCAGACATATCAGACAAGTATATTACCTTGGTGATCTATCGGAGCAGTGTGTTGAAAGAATCTTTTGTTTCCAAAAACCAATCCTCTGTGAAACTTTAAATGTGCAGTATTCAAACACCCTTTAAGTACACTGTGAGTGTTTAAAAAAACTATGAAAGAATGAAGCTTTTGTCACAGAGCTTTACCTGCCTGTCTTAAATATTGGTTTTGGTGTGACTGCTGAACATTTGTGATGTAGTGACGGGTCACGGTTACATATATAACAGATCCTCAAAGAGAAGCTTAAGACTCTCGTCTGCATCTCCATCAAGCATCAGCAGATCCTCTGGTAAGACATTTGAAATACTTCTCATATTTTAGTATTTCACATTGAATAAATCTTACTTGTAAGTACTTGCAGTATAGTAATCCGATTTGACATGGTTGTGGCAGTTACATAGAGAGACAGAAAATAAAATTATTTCATTGTAATCCATCCTCATGTCAATCCAAACCTATAGAACCGAGTTTTTTTGCAGAACACAAAATAAGATATTTTGAAGAACGGTGGTAACCGAACAACATTGACCCCCATTGACTTCATTGTATGAACACAAAATCTCTCAAAATGTCTTTTTATTTTTAGGTAAATAGCTAAAGCTGTCAGAACCATTTGAGCACTTAAGTTGTGTGAAACAGCTGTCGTGTTTTGCTGTGACATTATAAATGTGTCTCACGTCTGCGGTGCGTTTAGCTTTTATCGGCGTGTAAACATCTGCCCAATTACTTCAGACTTCAATTTAGTCTAGTTTTCCTTTCATACCTCTTCTCAGGTACACACTTATGGCAATTATATCAATTTCTGGACTCATGCTGTTTAAAAGCAAGACGGCTGCTTTTTTTCAGCAGTGCATCAATTTAAGCCAACTTGGGCATTTAACTTTTTCTTTGCAATCTGTTTTACTGGAATGCAATTAGTTGTACTATAGAAAGTCAGTAAAACTTTTGTATTTTAACAGATTTGATTCGATTCGATTCAAGACCGATCAGAGAGAGATGGAGAGCGTTCTCTCACTTAAGATGTTGGCAGTGTTGGCTCTGGTTCTGCTTGTGTCCAGTATGAACGAGGGACGGATTGTGAGTAAATGTGAGCTGAAGACACATCTGGAAGCCGCTCAGATTCAGGGGATGAAGGCCATCGGAAACAGCATGACTATTGAACATCTCATTGCCAGACGTGAGTAAATCTTACTCTTTTTTTCAGTTGTATTTTTCCCATACCGTCATTATGGTCAATTATAGTTTGAAGGAACATCTCACCCAAAGCAGAACATGTTGTTATCTGTTTCAAAATGATTTACTCACTGTAGTGTCACTCAAACATCAAAGAAAAGGTAGGCAAGAAGAAAAGTTTAACAGAGCGTTCTCTAAGCATTGTCAACGTTAGGGGAGAAAGTTCTCAAGATTATATTTCAAACGTTATTTAAACGTTAGATAAATGTTCTTTATATTTTTGTGAGCTATTTGTACCCAAATCAAGTGTGTATTCGGTCTTCTAAAGTTATAAATGATCATGAATAGACAAAAATCTAAAAATTAGTCAAATGACAAATGTTGGACATGATTTTTTTCTGGTTATTTTTTATGCTGAATCAACCCAAATGTGTTTTTCTTTCAGTTGTTTGTAATGTGGAAAACACTTCTGCATTTAACACCAGCCTCATCAGCAGCATCAACCTAGAGGATCTCAGACCTCCATTCCAGTCTCTTCCCCCTCCAAAAGAATCAGAAGAACCCACTGCAAAGGAAGAAGATGATGAGAAAATGAAAGAGGAACAAATAATCCCTGTTCATCCGCAAAAACGTTCCAAGGGAAGACCCGAAAGATCCATCCCTGTGGGCAAGGTCATTTCCTCTGCTGTGCAGGGAGGAAAGGAACTCTTCTGGATGTGGCGCCGTGACATTTTCCCAAAGAAATCCCCCGCTAAATCTTCTGGAAGCAGCTCAGAGGAGTCGTATGAAGAGAGCGGATCCGGATACAGCTCGGAGGAGGAGTTTGATGATGTCATCTCACAGAACCTGCTCGGCATTTTCCAGCTCAGTGATCGGGTGGCTTGCGATTCCGGCTCCAACAGAACTCTGAACCTGTGTGGTCTGGAGTGCAGTGGTGAGAACTGGAGATTGTTATTCCAAAATATATGTATGTTTTTTCTGTAGAACACAAAAAAAGATAATTTGTGAAATGTCTAAGTGGTCAATGGGGTTCAGTTTTTTTTGTTATCAACATTCTTCGAAATGTATTCTTCTGTGTTCTGCAGAAGAAAGAAAGTCGTGTAGGTTTGGAATGACATGAGAATGAGTAAATTATAAGAGAATTTTAATTTTGGTTGAAATGTCCCTTTAAAGAACTTCTACATTTTTTTTAAAGCTCTCGTTGACGACGACATCACTGATGATGTCATCTGCTTGAAGACCTTGGTAGAACGTTGTGGCAAGTTGTAAGTTTACACGCAAACACTACTATGTACTTTATATATACTGTCACTTATATAATTTATCACAAATACCTTCTCTGCAGAAGTGGCTTCAGTGCAAAAAAGAGATTCTATTCTAAGATGTGAGTACTGACACCACAAAACATTATAAAGACATCTTTTTCAAGGTACACCTACATCATTGAGTTCTTGTGTGTTATTTGTGTAACAGGATGGCAATGCTGTCAGTAAAAGAGTGTCGCTCTATCATTCCCTCTGAATACTTTTCTGAATGTTCCTGAAAGATCTGACGTCTCTACACCTTCAACATCATATGATGTTGGAGCAGATTTCTCAGTTTTTCAAAAGCCTTTCTTCAAATGTCATGCACTGTATATCCTCTAAATACCGCATGAAATAAAAACCGTATTATTGTGAATTTGTCTGTCTACATGCTGGTATGGAAAGTGTTGTTGAATCATGTCGTTCCTGTGCGAAGATGTTGACATCAATAAAATGCTTTCTAGAACGGGAATATTGCTATGAACCACTTGCCACTTAAAAGCATTGAATCGATATTCACAAGTCGACGTAAACTAATGACTACTGGCTATGCTTTTATGTGGACCTCCAATGTTCCATTACAACTGGAAATATAAAGAAAGCTGCTCTTGCGATGTCAATTCATAAAGCTTTTACAAAATAGCTTGCCAAGATTTGCTTTGATAGTACAAATGAAATACTGAATTCTTAAAATAGCTGCCATTAACTAACAATGCCACAGGTTGACAGCTGCATGGCTACTGTCACTTTAAAAGCATGACCATTGATCCAATTGTAATAAGCTCATTATGACGATGGTAGAACTTTAAAATGATTTCTAAATGCAGCCTAATGTACTCCAAAAGAACATTATTTGATGTCCTTTGATGTGGAGTCACTTTGAAAACCGTAGCGGTAGTGTGTTTATTTCCATATGGGTGCCACTTATGAACCCCCATTATCAAACATCAGAAAAAAATATCACAAACCAGAATTATGACTTTTAGCACAGATGTATTGCACATAGAGTTTATCTCCGTTTCTATATAAACTCTGTACAAAACAGCATAGCTCCTCTAGATAACCACACTAGGAGAAGAAAAGATAAAAAATGAACCTTTTGAGGTTCCTGGAGATTGCAACTGTGGGTGAACCTTAAAAGTGCATTTTTAACCTTTTTAAAAAGGTTCTAATTGGAACCCTCTCTTAAAGATGCATTAGGGTGGGTCGCACACCGGATGCGGAAGCACCGAGCCGCTCAGCGTCGTGTCTAGGACAACTCTGCTATTATTCTGGTAGAATCATTCTTCTGCTATTCCCAAACGGTTAAATCCATCTTGCAGTTCATGGTGTGTATATTAAAGATGATTTCAGTCAAAGAACATCTAATTTAATGTTAAATTAAGTGTGGTGCGTTGTGTCGCTGCAGGACTCAAGACAGTGTCCTAAGTTGAAGCATAGCGCCGCTGGTGTGTGTACACTCATAGAAAAAATATGTTCATTTTACAAACAATAGCACTGCACGCGGTTCCGCGTCTGGTGTGCGACGCCCTTTTAAGAACAAGCATCTGTGTTATTTGTGTTGTGTCCTCTGAAGTACTCCTTTAGTTCATAATAAAAATAAATAATACATCTCATTAAAATGTTTTATTCACAGATTATGTATTTATCAATTTAGATAAAACATCACCTGTTGCATGTTCCTTGTGTTTAGGAATAAATGGAGATCAAGGATTATTTCTTCATTAAAATTATGCTATTAAGTCTTTGCACAGGTTGTGGGTTCCACATTAATGGCAATATGACAGTAGTGAGACACATCTGGAAAACCACAAATTCAACAGAAAACACATTGAATGATTGTAAGCTATACAGTAATACAAAAATTGTAATTCTGTCATCATTTACTAACCCTCTGATTGTTCCAAACCTGTACAAATTTTTTTGTTCTGCTGGAAGATATTTCAAAGAATGTCAGATCTCATCCCATACAGACTCCCATGTGTGGCAATAAGATAGGAGAAGAAAATAAATAAGTTAAATAAACTACTAAAGCCAAATTAACTCGACTATACCACCCCAGAAGCATTGCTGGGGACTCACCCCAAACAGAATAACAAGGCACACAGATTCACTGCGGCTGAAGACAAGCGTGAGACATAAGTATCCAAAGTCTAAAATCACATCAAAAACAATATATAACATCTGGGCACTTGGGTTTCCTCATGACAATATGCATTCTAAGAGTAAAGGGGTCAGCATCCACACTCCCTTAGGAGGAAACACGATACTCTCCTGCACAAGCAAACATGGCCACCACACATGAGCGATTGCAATAGCAAACACACTGCACTTCACAAGGGAGCACTGCACTCAATGAAGGGCACCACCACAAAGAAGTGAAAGGAATAGACGCTGATCCTCCAGGCTGTTGCCACCCCAAACTATAAAGACAAACTAACAAAAAATAACCAATTCAGTTAAGAAATGAATGTTTTACAGCTTCACAAAGTTCATCATGTCACACTCAGCACTAGGGACATTCCTACTTCAGGGGAAGCACAACTCAGATGGAAAACAACATGGAATAAACAGTAATGTCAGCATGCTCTAGAATCAACAAATCTCTATTACAGAAAACACTTTACCTCAAACTAAACAAATTAACATTTCAAAGAATGATGCAAAGAAAATAACAACCAAATTTGTTAGGAAAAAAAGTATACCAACCACAAATAAACAATTATATTATATTCATAATTTTCACACAAGTACTAGATCACGCATAGTCTTACTTACCGTTGGGTCTTCTTCTACCCCCGTGGTTTTGCGGCGTTGTATCATAAATTCGAACTCTTGAGCCAACTACTCGTACAATACATTGTATATAGATATATCAGATACAGTACGCACCTCCTGCTTGACTTAGATCACTAATTCTTTCTGCAATCCAAGAAGAGCGTGGATCGCTCAATGCACCTTCAGCGTTACATAACTTGTTAACCAACCATTACAAACTTATACATCATTTTGTTTGTTTATAGATTCATTTTAAATTACCTACCGTTAAGAAAGCTTGCCATTTTATAAAAATGTAGTCTTCAAAACACCTAAGAGATGAATTCCAGAGTTTCCACAAAACAGTCAGTGTGTCTTGACTTGACACAAGGGGTCGTAGCGAATGACTCGCGTTTTCAAATCATTTTGAAGGGCACCCTGACTGTAAAAACAAAGGCGTTACCCTTAACATATTCAAAACCCCCCGCGGTGTGATGTATGTACGCATCAGAATGTGTTGCGTTATTTGTCATGTAAAAAATAAAGGAGGATAATAAAAACAAACGTTTATTTTAGAAAAAAATAATTGGATTTATATTGACATACCACATCATAACCATGAAACTAGTCTAAACATTTTCATTGAATAACAGGTTTGTGGTTTATATATGAGGGTTTTTTTTCCCTTTATTTCAGTTTTGTAAAAATTTGAATACTATTTCATGTGTTTAAGACCTGAAATAAACAAAGAGCAATTAAGCACCAGCAATTTGTGAGAGCAATTTGCAATGTCTAACAACATTTGGATAGTTTATGTCAAATGATCAAAATGCTACCCAAACACTTGAATCATTTGTCAGATAAAGAAAACACATAAACGTTTATATTATCTCTCTCTCAACTAAAAACACAACTGTCAGGTTTCACACTGTGATCTGAGACCGCCCCACGGCTGACAGGCCATAAAAAACTGCCTAATTTGATGGGAGAATGGGAACATGCACACTTTGATTAAAATCCAGACCCAAAGTCTCAAACACTCATGTGACAGATAAAAAGTCAACAACAAGGAAACAACACACTATTATAAGAAACATCCCATAAACATTTACTTTATCCCGCTCTAATTTATAAACACAACTGTCTGACAAAAGTGACTGTTCGTCAACAGTCAGTCAATCAACATTTTGACACGCAGTTTATATGCTTACACTACTGTTAAGTCCTAATAACTTTATATATTTATCTTTATATATATAACTCATATAAATGTAAACAGATGTAGGCTAAAATATAAGACAAAAATCATATTAATAAGAATTTTAAAACAACAACAAAACAGCAGAAAATCTGGTCCAAATAGTCCAAGACAATCTCAGAAAAGGTTAAAAAAGGAATCTTGGTATCAGGCCAGGTTTTAATTTGAACCCTTTTGCCACAATTGAGGTTCTAAAAAGAATTTCTAACAGTATCCCAAATAACAAAGTTTTACAATTAAGTTCAAAATTATAAGTTCAACTTTGAACCTTCTTGATTATAAAAAGTTCATATTTGAACTATAAAAAAATTCTAACACTGAAGGTTCAATCTCTTCCAAGAGTGCAATGCTTATTGAAACATACGTTTCCGGCCACTAAATATAATGTCAAAACAAACCCCCAGTGCTCAAGCTTTCCTTTTTAAATCCTACATATGACCTAACTTTTAACAGAACCAGATGCTTTATTATAAAGAACTTGGCTTGAACCCAGACGCATTGTGCAACAGAAGCAGAAGACGTAAGGCACAATCATTTCAGCGTTTGCAAGTTTCTTACCACATCTTATTGCTTGTTTTAAAGCAAAGACAGAATGCGCGGTTTGACACCATCTTTTGAGGCCTTACACAATAATGAATCTTTACACAACCCGTTTCATTGTCTTCATGACATCATAATAGTCCCACAATTTCCTCGGTGGTTTTCAATTGGACTCTGGTTGGCCACTTGGTGATGATCAGGAGCTGATGGCTCATTTCCAGGTCTTTCGGAAAATGTATCAGGATGTGAAAAGCGAGAAATTCTGACCGGGATACTATTTACAAAATGAGGATTAAATTGAAAATCAGTCCACCAAAAAAACGCAAAATTATGTTGTTTCTTAAGCTTTTCTGCACCTCTGCACACTTATTTTGAATAACAGCAGAATCCAGTTGAATTAATCAATGGAATATTAAATGTGTTTTTAGATGATGAAATTTTGGAACCTGAAACCTTTTTTACGTTAATATTTCAACCACAAATGTCCTATTTCAATGCCTTCAAATTTAAATCTAATATCTTGAATTCTTCAGTTTTGTGCAAACCTGATCTTTTGCTGTTTAAAGTTTTATTCCTCCGAAATATAAAAGGTCTTGTTTTGTGATTAATTAAACCTCATGAAAGTTATGTCCACATTATGACAGAGGACGTGCTGTTACACGTTATGGTCAGTAAAATGCACATGTGTAAATTCAACATTACCCAATATAGGAAGCCCATCCAAGATCTGTATTTCATCTGTTTGCCAGCGTTGCAGCTACTGAAACAGGTTACTGCAAGAAATAAAAAGAGGAAATTAATTGGTTGACATAGTGGCAGGTATTAACAGAACGACCAGCTTAAAAGGTTTGACATTTTCAAAACTGTGGGGGTTGGCTGTCCTCAACCAGCCCCTTCTAAACACACATCACAACTGAAAAGATGAAGATAAATTCACAAAAAAGTACTAATTTGGTATTTGTATATGTCAGAATCACATCACAGCAGCATTTGTGAATGCGTCTTTGTGAAACTCATCTTAATCCATTTATATTTGCTATAAAGTCTAACTCTAGAATATCACCAAGAAAGTCAAAATAAAATGTTGGATGAAGTCACAATCAAGTTATACTAATCTTATACTAAAAATATAATTTACATTTTCTTTGAAAGGGTGTTGATTAAAATTCAACAATTCACTTTTTCACCATGGGCCAAATAACAAGAATGTTAACCAACACCATAGGTTGACCATCATTCGATTTGAAACTAAATATGTAGTTACATCTTTGTGAAACACTTTTACAGTACATAAGTACACACATGTTTTTTTACTATTAATTTTAGATACACTTTTAGACAATTGATCAAGTGAGTTTCAGTAACGTATGATATTATTACTATTATATCTCCTAATATTTAGCTCAAATTGGCTAATTTTCAGTAGCAATACTTTAACCAAAGGGCTCTTTTAAGGCAGGACTTTCTTTTCTTTGTTCCCATTTGAAATTTAGCAATTTCTACTATTAATGTTCCTATGAGTGACCTCTTCTCTTTCAGTCTCCTTATTCTGTCTCTCAGGGTCTCATTTGTGATGGTGAATCTGCTGAAGGGATAAGGGAAGTCATCTCCATTTCAGAAAAGTATCCAACAATTGCCAAACAATCAAACAATTGCCCTTTTAAATTCACACTTTGAAAACGCAAACAAGCTGTCACGATCATGACATTTCCCCTGATGATTTCAACAAATTTCATACAAATTATTGCGAGTCACGATTCCATTTGAGTTGGTTTTGTTTGGCACAGAATAATGCATACACCTTTGGATGAAATCATTTGATTATATTAAACTTAAATTTATTGATTCATTTAATTTGTTCATTAATTTAATTTGTATATATTTATTCATCCTTTATTGTTTGAATGTTCAAATATTAGAAGTAATTATTTATTCATCTTCTTAACAAATGCACAGGAAATTTTAGGGCAGGCCTTAATTTGATGCATTTTTAGATTATTTTAATTGTATTATTTCTTGTTATAATAGTCATATTGTACAGAGTGATGTGGGGAAGTATGGTGTCAAATTTTATTATGAACAATGTACTAAAATAATAATTAACTATAAAAAATGGATTATAAAACATATTTAAAGTGTCATTAAAGGCCTGAATTATTAATAGAAGCAGTTTAGTTTCAATTTCAGCCATTAAATATTTGCTAAATAAAAAAGCACTTAGAACACTCTTAAAAAGAAATGTCACACTCAAGGCTGTTTTGTAATGTGACATACAGTTGAAAGAAAAAGTATGTGAACCCTTTGGGCTTACTTGGATTTCTTCATAAATTGGTCATAAAATGTGTTGTGATCTTCATCTAAGTCACAACAATAGAGAAACACAGTCTGCTTAAACTAATACGGCACAAACATTATACGTTTTCATGTTTTTATTGAACACAACATGTCAACATTCATAGTGCAGGGTGGAAAAAGTATGTGAAACCCTAGGCTAATGACTTCTCCAAGAGCTAATTGGAGCCAGGAGTCAGCCAACCTGGGGTCCAATCAATGTGATGAGATTGGATGTGTTGATTAAAGCTGGCCTGTCCAATAAAAAACACACACCAGTTTTGAGTTTGAGTTATTGTTGTGACTTAGATGAAGATCAGAACACATTTTATGACCAATTTATGAAGAAATCCAAGTAAGCCCAAAGGGTTCACATACTTTTTCTTTCAACTGTATGCATGAGATTTATTGTGCATCCCATATACCGCTATAGGGATTGGGCCGGATCTGGGTCAAAACCTGTTGCTGTCTAGGATAGCAATGACCTTTTGTCATCTATAGACTTTAAAAGTCTCTTATAAATAATTTTCTTCAAATGCTTCTTCCGAGTCCTTGTCTTTATCCTTAGGTGACTATTCCAATCAATATGTTAATTAAAAAATAGTGATAGGAGTGCTAAGAGTGTCATGCAAAAGCAGTAAACCCAATTTCTCCGGACAATGGGTAAGACCCCTGCAGTATACTCTTGTAGACATTGTAGCATATTGTGCAAATGTTGACTGTTACAATTCCGGTCATCAAGTTTGTCTTTAACAGTAAATTAAAAAAGAAACAACTATATGTGTGATGTTCTCTCATCTATTATCCTCCAGACCTTCTAGGGGTTTAATCAACTTTAAAGGACTATTGAAGAACAGTCTAGTCAGTCAGTCTACAGGGAAATTACCAAATGA
This sequence comes from Triplophysa dalaica, assembly GCF_015846415.1. NCBI lineage: Eukaryota > Metazoa > Chordata > Actinopteri > Cypriniformes > Nemacheilidae > Triplophysa > Triplophysa dalaica. The sequence goes on from NC_079543.1 coordinate 3,800,189, forward strand.
ACACATGGACGTTAAAAACAAGTGTAAGAGTTGGATTACACTGAAATCGGATGGGGCAGGTTGTAAAGCTTGTTAAATGTGCATGCGTGTGTGTGTGTGCTTTGAGGTTTATTAAATGTGTTTCAAAATATGAACCCCGTTTAAACACACACATCCGTGGATGCAAATGAGACTCTTGGGAAATCATTAAAAAAAGTCCAATAATAAACTTTCTATAAACTTAATTTTAGTTGACGGGGAATAAAGACAAACTCCACAACTTGTAATCATTTAAATGGGTCATATGGCACAAACACGTGTTTTCTGTGTCTTTGGTGTGTTATAAGTTGCCCATGCATGCTATCTAAAAGCGAATGCTCACCCAGACCTGCCTGTAACACCTGGTGTAGCCACACCCCCACAAATCTACGTCAGTTCGTGGTATGATTTGACTAAGACCGCCCAAATGTATATGCAAGTAAGGTGGGCATACCTGTCAGTACAATTGATTTGGAACCTGATGTTCAAAAGCAATTGGAGGCGTTGCATTTCCGTCATACACTTGCAGTATTCGACCAATCACTACGCACTGGTTAACTGGCCAATCATGGCACAGCTCGCTTTTCAGAGCGATGAACTATGTAAAAAATCCGACCTAGAATCAATGTCTAAAAACATTTTAAAAACATCTCATAAAACCGAGATACAGATATAAACTTCCCAAACTTCACAAGAAAGCAAATGTACAAGAAAATGTTCTTTTAGATGTATTGAATTCAATGCCTCAGGGTCCCTGTCACAATGTAATGCAAACTCACAAAATTGGTTTGCATTGTTATTCATTTCACATATACTGTACAAAACACAAGTCAATGATATCTACATAGCATTTTATAGTACAAATACTGTTACAACACCCTTACAAAAAATCTTTAAAACCCCAGTGAGCATCTGTGGAGAGAAGTAAAACCCTAAAACGACAAAAGACGTTTTGTCGAGGGTAAAAACCTTGAGTAGAACCAGACACGTGTACAATAAATATACATACATTATGTATATCCAATGTACCTTCTTTTTTAAAGGCACAGTACCAAAAAACTGAATGGTGATTTGATTTTGTTCTGTGACAAAGTTTACAAAAAGAAAAGGAAATGCAAATGTGACATCAACGAGGTGCATACTTGGCATTTAGAACTCAAGAATATGCAAATCAATCCCAAAAGAATTTTTTGAGAGAGGTAACGTTAACAGCTATGAATATATTTGTAAATCAATGTCCTCAAGGGGTTAACTGTGAAATATTCAGCAGGCGTTAAATATTTAGCAGGAAATGTCAACATGATTAAAGCAGCGTTTCGTTGGCGGACGCAATAATTGCGAATGGGGGGTTCCGGTGATGAGCGTGGCACGCGGCTTTAGCATTGCTGCGCTATCAGATGCAGACGGATGAACGCGGACAGTTAATGAAGGACAGAGGATGTACTGGACTGATGTTTGGAGCATCCCTCCATCATAAGGGGAGATTCAAAAGAATGTCTGAATAAACATCCTCTTGTTTCCGATGCAGGCGATGCTGAGGAGATAACACAACAAGAGAAACTACACACATACACAAGGAACCATCAACCTGAAGATGCCGAGCTCGTAATGAAGTGTATGCCAGATGAATCGTTGCACACACACACTCTCACTCACTCAGGTGATGGTGTTAAACCGCACTAATCAGGGTTAAGACTGCAGGTGCAGACAGAATAAGACAGAGATGGAAAAGCTAAGACAGAAGAAGACGTGTTAGAGAAGGAAATTGAGAGATAAGACACAAAGAACATCTGTCAAAGACTATCATCTGTCCTTTACGACTGAACTGATATTGTCTCATTCTGATTGGATCTTTATCAAGACATGTTTTATCCCTAAATTGGGTCAGGGACAGTTAAACAGGGTTTTACATTGATGTCTTAAAGTAGCCGTTTTAATCTTAGGATCAGACGGAGAGTGAAAATTCATATGAAAAGCATGTGGTTTGTGAAATAACACTGATGGACTTCAGGGATGAAATCAAAGCTTGAACCTCTGGGAACGTTTCTAAGAGGTATAGATATTTAAAGAGTGTGTTTAAATTCATCCACAGAGACTGTTAAAGAATTTCACCTATTTCAACTTAAAAAACTTAAGTTCAAAAGCTGCTTCAAATAAATCAACTTGGCTTTATAAGTCACTTGAACTTAAAAATGAAGTTGAAATGAAATTTAATCGATTTTGAGTTCAGTTGACTTATAAAGTTGACTCGATTTAACTTAAACTTTTACACATATTAAACTAAAGTTTTTTAGTTGAAATAGGTGATTTGAACAGGTGAAGCTTGTACACACATGAAGATTTGATGGAGTTCTCAGTTGTGTTTCAGCTTATTCTTCATATTTTTTTCTCTTAAAATTGTTTAGAAGAAATAAAAGGCAGCGGCTATGCACTAAGTGTAACCAGCAATAAATGCTATTTAAACTAAGTAAAAATGGCAACAGATGCTTTGGCATCGTTCTTACACTTTCTATATTCCAATCACATGTTGGTTGGGGAAGGTTGTGCAAATAGTCTCTGCCAACAAGGCTCATGAAATGAAAACAGAAACAAATGCTTCACTTGCTTGAAGAGTTGTGTACACATATAATAATCTGTTTGAATTGAATGAGAAATGTTTGTGTTCACATTGAATTCTATAATAATATTGACTTTTAATTCCAGACTTGACAATCTGAGCTCAGTTGTTGAAATCACTCCTTTTAATGCGTGATGTAAGGAGCTACAAAACATATTTTGCTGTATACACAAAACACTAGCCCTACAGGACATCCTGATGTGTGTTGAATTTTAATCTCTTGTGTTCTGGCTGATAGAGCAGGTAAATACATGTGATTATGGACTGTATTCAGTCAACACTTTTGTGTGATTTTTCTTATGAGAGTTTAGTTGATGAAACATCCAAACTACACTAGCAAGCTAGATTACTTCCATCATACAATTATTATTAAAGATGTGTACAGTGCAAATGCAGTACGAAGAACGTTGTTGACTGAAATGGGTGCACTCTTGTTTTCGGTGTAGTGCAGATGGGTTGTTTATATGAAAGAAGATGTTCCTGACCCTCTGATACATGCCATTATTAGAGTACTTCATTCATATACACAAACATAATTTACAAGTTGTGGTACAGATTTGTTAATAATAATTGAAATACGACAAGAAATATAAACACCATTGAATATAATAAAATATATATGCCATTTTTTTGATGTGACAATGAGACAATTGTAAAAACAGGTTAAATTATAAAGTTATAAAAAAGCTTCTATGGGCAAAATCTGATGACAACGGTTCACTATGAATAATATTATTGCCTTTTGATTGAAAATTTAACAAATCATAGCTCAGTTTGTGACATTGTTGTGGTCTTTTCTGAAATGCTGTATTCTTAGGTGCTTAAAAGATTCTTCGCAGGTATGTCAGAAGAACCATTTTGGGGACAATGAAGAACCATTCAGTCAAAGGTTCTCTAAAGAATCATCTCTTTCTTCCTTTTTATAATCTGAAGAACATTTTTTCGACACGAAGAACCTTTTCTGAAACAAAGGTTCTTTATGGCAATATTTAGACAAAACAAGTTTTTCTACAGCATCATGAAGCACCTTTTGTCAGAGAATATAAGGTCACAGAAGAAGGAATATGGAATAACAGAGAGTTTCTTCCAAAAACGTGCAACAAAATTTATACAGAAACAAAAATAGTTTGTTCCCGCTGGGCGAACGCGCGCCAATATCCACAAGGGTAGTTTATACAGAGAGTGAATAGATGAACGGGAGAAAGGTCCAAACCGGCTCTCTCAAAAACTGCCTCGATGTGGGGAAATGTGGAGAGAGAGAAAAATCCAGGTTACAAATATTGTGTAGAGAGTACAAACATCAGAAATCCAATCTGCACATAAAAAACAAAACATCGCCACGCTGAGTAAATAGAGAGGCAAATTTATGAGGAACAGGTGTGGTTAATTACCTGTGAGTAGCTTGACCAGGGACCAGGCGGGAGGGAGTTAAAGGGAACAAACCAAAAAAAAAAATAGGGACAGGCCTTGACACCTTTCCTTTTAAGTGTGTAGGTTCTTTGCAACCCAAGATTGGGTCAAAAAGGGACTAAACGCTGCTGTTTGGTTACAATAACTCACAATATGTTATACTTCACTCAACAATGGGTTCATTTAGAACCCAATGGTAAAATTTTCCTTTTTTTCAACCAACACTGGATCATTTTTTAGATTATGGAGACATATGTGCGATTTTTTTTATCCTTTTCTCACTAGAAATATTCAAGATGTATGAAACTTGAACAAAGGCTTTCATTCTCTGTACATTTAGTCTCATCACTCTGTAGGAGGCCAATTGACCCTCCGTATGGAGTTTGATTGACAGACGACCTGACCAATTATAACAGCAATATTATGTGTCACCCCGTTGCTATACATTGTCCGACAATCAAACCATAGAGTTTAATCAACTGAGCATTATAAAAAGTCCTTCGCTGTTGTTGTTGCTGGTCGTCACACTGTACGAACATGATCCAGACATAAACAGACATAAAGTTATACAAGATGACTTGTCCGGAGTTTTACCTCATACACTTATATGATCCGTGCTGAAGAACTCTCATCAATACTGCCAGAATTTCTGTTCGGCTAGGTTGACTTACTGAATGTGACATAATAAATATATGCAGATTTTCATTTTAATGATGAGGATAGTGAATAAAAAGCTCCCCAGCTTTACAGGAACATTTTTGCTCCTCCATGTACTCATTCTCGATCGCCAGGTGATGCAGTGCTTTCAGTTTTATGATCTGTGAACTTCTATCTTTATTTTGTTTACTTTATTCCAAGACACTTTTACATCCAGAATATATACTTCAAATGCATATTGCAGACCTTCTTAATGCTTTTGGGTGAAAGTACGCATCGTTGTTTCCAAGAAATTATTATTTCACGATAAATATTCTTTAGTGCAGTGGGAGCGCATTGTCGGACATAACAAAAGGGGGCGGGCTTTACGAAGGGTCAATTGGGATATTAAAGAGGTCCTAATTGGGTTTTCTCATTAAACATTCTTAATAAGTATCGGTCGCTAAGCTGTTGCTAAACTGGTGTGTTCTGAGTGGTTGCTCTAGGCATTTAATAATGCGTTCTGGATGTTAAGGCGTAGCTTATGCAGTTTCTATTCTACATAAAGTGTGCAATAATAGCTAACTCGAATAATAAATGTTTTGCATTCACCAGATGTTGACTGTGTTTTCATTCATTATACAGGATTCCAGGCGATGAGGGACGAGGGTTCTGGCTGTGTCTGCTTCTAATCTACCTCAGCAAATCCAATCCAAATGCTATAATGTCTTTACCAAACAGAAGTGCAGAGAAAACCAGAGAGAGAGAGAGGGAAACACACGCAGCAAGAGTGTAGGATCAGGACAGATCTTAATTGCATTTCCTCTTTCCATTCTATGCGTTTCATAATGGACAAGACATCTTATACTTTACAGATAAATAATATCTACATGTGACCCTGGACCACAGATTTGGCACGGGAATATTTGTGGAAAAAGCCAACAATACCCATACAAACAATAATTGTATGGGTCAAAATAATTGATTTTTATTTTATGCCAAATATTTGAAAATTAAGTTAAGATCATGTTCCATGAAGATATTTTGTACATTTCTGATTGTGAATATGTCAAAACTTTATTTTTGTGAGTGGATGCAGCAAAATGGTGAACAAAAATGGCAGAGGACACGCCTACAAATTTCACTCACGGCTGCCCGCTCTTTGGGAATTTTCCACTCAAGTTTGGTATCTATGTAAACCTTTGAATTTCTGCTTTCGGTTTCATCTATTCTTCACAATGTCAATACAGTGGTAAACCAATAGAGAGCATTAAAACAGTTTATTCTCAGCAACGGCCTGCGCCTCTGATCAAAGACTTGGTTTAAAAGGTGATTTCTTTTCAATAATTCGACTGATGAACATTTGTATCATTCGTATTAGAGACTATGTAAATATAAAAACTATTACCTAATATTTTATTATGTTTTTTTAATTTTATAAATGAAATTATTATAAACTATTTTATTTAAATCTAAACGTTTAAAAAAAATTGGTGCTCATATTTCTGGCTTTTCCATTTTAGCTGCAAACTCCATGAAGTGGTCAAGCAGGTTAGCATTGCCCTGAGGTCAAAATGCTGAGCTGAGGTTGAAATGGTCTAAACTTTTCTCCAAACGTGAGATGAGATGGACTGTTATCTGCTCTAGGGGGTTGAAGGAGGTGCACATTGAAAAACAAGGGAGTCTGGTCACTGGAGTCAGTCTGACCCGGTATATGAGAGAATTGTGAATCATGCAGAGAATTGCACACACATTCATCTCTGTGGGGAAAGCAGAAGAAAGAGGGAGAAAAGGTTGAAGCTGTTTATTTCACGTCACCATAGAAACAAAGAAATATTTCTTCTGCAACAAACCTGGTAGACTCCTCTATTTTATTGCTATCTTACAAATCATTTTTTTGACAAATTGAAATGAATCATTGCTCGTACCATCCACAGAGAATGCAATCCCAGAATGCTTTGTAATGAGATTGTGTTAGTCTCTTTCTCTCACACTCGTATGCCAAATATCATTACTATCAAATCTGCATGTTTGGACTGGCCACTCGAGATCGTAGACTTTAGCCTGAACCTTTAAAATATCAGAGAATAATTAACATCATAAAGCAGGACAGTTTGAAACAAAGAGACGTTGCTTTGTGTTACACCACAGTTGGATGTGTACATGTGTGTTTTGAGGAGCGTAGGCCTGTAATGAACCTCCTGCAGCTCCAGTCGGACGTTCGACTGGCGTCCCATAATGCAACCTGACAGAGTGTCTTGAGGTGTTGCTGTAAAGGAGACCTTTTGGTCTTAGTGTAGTTTCAGATCAGATGTATGACTCCTCTAATGATGGTTTAGGTCAGGGCTTTGGTTTAAATACTGGTCATGGGTCAGAGAAGAATGGAGACGGTCTCAAGCCGTGCTCTGAAATGCCACATAGCGAGGGGTCTTGACTGAACGAATGTCCTCGCCACCAACAAGACGGTTTACAAGATCAGAGCCACATCAGGGAGAACAATGATGTGTCCGTGTCAAATTCCTTTGTCGAAGATCTATGTGTTATATTCATGGCTGTGTTGACCGTGCGTGTTTCTCACATCTCCCAAAACTGGACCCATGTTTTCTGAGTTAAAAAGTGCCAAGAATTATGAGAAACGATGTGAGATTTTGTTATTCTGTGTTCGGTGACAGAGGCTTGAAAACGTACCAAAAAATGATCTACAGAAGACTTCATTGCGTCCGCTACAGCCACTTGAGTTTCGCAAGCTTCTGTTGGCAATGTCACTTGTTGCTAAACTTTTGTTGTGTGAAAACAAAGAGTCTTCTGAACTCAGTGTGAATGTGCACATGTGCTTGGGCTAGATTTTCATTCCGGTCCCACTTGTTCAAAGAATAATTCTGCTCCTTGAATCTCATGAAGATTTCAATTGAAGATGGAGAGGGTCAACATTTCCTGTTCTCTTCTAAACAAAAAGTTTAAAATTCAGCGAGAGCCATTCCCAGCTTTACAACATACATTCGCTTAAGGAACATTCCACTATTTTTGGAAAAATGCTAATTTTTCAACTCCTCAAGAGTTAATAAATTGAGTTTTTACCGTTTTTCGAATATATTCTGCCAATCTTCGGGTCTGGCAATCGCACTTTTAGCATAGCTTAGCATAGATCTTTGAATCCAATTAGACCAGTAGCATCGCGTTCTAAAATGACCACAGAGTTTTGATATTCTTCCTGTTTAACTTGACTCTTTTGTAGTTATATCGTGTACTGAGACAGGTAGAAAATGAAATGTTGCGATTTTCTAGGCCAATTTGATGAGAAACTATACTCCCATTCTGGCGTAATAATTTCATAAATTCAGTATTTCAGAGCAGATAAAGTTCACAATCTCTTTTAAGCAATGTAAGAGTTGTATTTGTAGTTTTAAATTATTGTCAACGTTATAACCTCGATTTTTATCTGTCAGTCTTTGTACATTGCTGTTGAATAACTTTGTCACTCCTGAGGTTTGATTGTGTTGAAATGCAACAGACACTGGACTGGAATGGACACAATACACCTAGAAATGATGATGAAATGAAAATTTGAAATGCTTTCTACATTTTTTCCGTGGCTGTATAAACACACACACACACGTATACATTAAAACACAAACATACATTCAAAACATAGATACACATTCGTACACATGCATATAAATACTGCACCTGAAACGGTTTTGTCAGATGTCTGCTATGACTTTGAGACCTTATCTAAACACTTGCTCTTGAGCAATATCTGAACATTTTGCTTCAGGCTTTAATGAGAAACTTTGCCTGTTTTTGGATATGCTTCTTCAACTCCTGGAACAAGAAGGCCTTCAACATCCCAGAGGACCCGAAAGTGATGAGAACTGAGGTAACATGTGCAAGGAAACCGATCTCTTGGGGATATTGTTTCTACAATTGGATGTTTTTCAGACAAGCCCTGTGTCGATATGATTTACGGTGATGACATTCCTCTGCCAGATTTCCAGAGACTTTCTTGAAAACCTTGCATCCGCTTTGCACACAATCCTCGAGTGTATCTGCTAAAGAGAGAAACGATTTCCAGCGTTTGTGATAAGCTGCCAACAGTTTGCAGATATCCAGCACGTTTAGGAATAAATGAGGAAACTTCTCACTGATGTTCCGCTTTCATGAGTCTCCGTTTTAAAAGATCTTAAATTCTGCCAAGAGAAACGACTGATCAGTCACTGTCTGCTACCGTTTGGACTGCTTTTGGTAAGGAAAGTGGAGTTGCCGCCTGCTACTCTATGTTTCGCTCCTAACACCACAGAAGTACCACTTCAGGAAGATATTTTTACACCTCCCCTTTTGTGGCCGTTCTGAAGGTTACAGGCATCAGAATCCAGACTCACTGGAACCGACAAAACGGAATTGGAGAATTCACAAAGCGCCCAAGCTAGAAACCCAACAAGGACAACCTTGGAAACTTCAATGAAAGCAGTCAATAAAAGATACTATCAGTACTCACAATTGCCCTGTTAGGATTCAAATATTTAGGAAATGTTACTCTGATGATCGAACTAGTGGACTACTGCTTTTGATGAGTGTTTTGTGTACTTCCTCAATAAGACACAACAGAGTCGAGGGGAAGGAATTCTGTTCGGTCATGATGCTGAGCTATTTGTCACAAATTCTATCTGTCTGCCATCAGGCAGAAAAGTTTTTGGACTGTCTGGTAGGAATGATGCTTTACTTCCTCGCACATTTGTTTTCCTCAACTGCATTGATGATCTGAGGCCACAATGATTCTGGCCTCGGATGCACACTCTTCAGATAAGAGGATGTTGTTTGGTGAGTGCGTCTGGAGAGCGCTGAAATATCTCACAACGGCGACAGTGGGACGTGTCAAAGAAAAACGAGTGTGCAGGTCCATTCATCCTCCCATGCAAGACAACTGAAGCTGGACAGATGAATATAGAGAAGGAGTTGATGAGGTATAGACAAAGATGGGAACAGAATCACAGGGTGGAAACCTGATTGAGATCGAGGAAAAAACAGCATAATGGAGTAAGCAAAAAAGAGAGAGATTGAAAACCACATTGCCAATCTGACTTGGGAGAGATAGAGACAGAGAGACACAGACACACAATAAATCAATACTAAACATTTTAAAATTCATAATAAGAACAAAAGATATACCACTTTCAAGGCTATTCATCTTTAGTTGCATGAAATATAGATATTGCATTTTCTCAAAAAACATTTGGTTGTCTTTAAGCGCAATGTACAAAAGCATGGTTCTGTCTACGTCACAATCTGCGTAATACCTGCTATATGTCAATCATAAACATACCTTTGTCAAAATCATGTTACATACCTATGATAATTATTATAATTATACATAATCTGAGATAATTGCAACATAATACATAGATGAAGTATACTATGTAAATGCAGTATGTTATCACGAACTATGAATTGTGACAATATGGCACAGTTATGAATGTATATTTTCTGTCATAAATGTATCCTGAACATCTCAAAGTGATTTAAAATACAAAACAATCAATAGAAGTGATTATTTTTCAAGCTGAAAATAAGGTATACTATACTATATAAACTGCTTAAAGGAGGAGAATGGCAAAATTCACAGTGGATTGAATAAAATAAGCAAAGACAACAGAAGAGAAGTCGAGATCAGTTGGTTGATGAATACATTTTTATTCAGATAAAAACATTTAATATACAACTCAAATATTCACTTAACAAGGTATGGTGCTTGATATCACGTGTTTCACGATGGCAGCCAGTTTAAATTTCTCATGAGGGTCTGTTCTTTACACACACTCCCTAGAACATTTCAGCAATTTAAGATGCGTTCAATCTAGTTGCTAGTGAAAAGGCATTTTATAAGTGTCCTGTATGCGATTAGAACGGGGCCATTTGTGCGCTAAATAGGCTCCATCACAATTTCAATATGGGGTAAAGATACTTTTTAAATTGAATGAATGACTGCAATAAAAAAACTGTGAGAATTTAATAGCCCACATTTTTAAGTTTCTTAAAAATGAGTTATAACAACTAAATACAAGATAAAGTGTGATCTTTAAAAAAATTTAGCCATGTAATAATTAATAATTGTGCACATAAAATCCTTTACACTAAATAAATAAATATAATAGGCTATCTTGTAAAAAGGCATTCGGAGAGACAGAATTGGGCTTAAAACAAGCCTGCTGAACTACAGGTGTCAGTAAAGTATATTTTGCAGGCACAATTAGCACAAAAAAACACAATAAGCATTGTTATAAACAGCTAAATACACACGTGTATACACACAAAGCACAAACACAGTAGCCCCCACAAAGGTCACCGACCTACCACATTGAAGATCTGAGACGCGCACAAAAGATGCACACTTGACGTATTCAGCAACCTCTTTTGTTTTTGTAAATAAAACATTATGCACATGTGTATGTTAATACAAATGTGAGCTTAAGAAAGACTGTTGGTGTGGATAAAATGACAAAGGTGGTGAAAGAATGTTGCCAGACAGAGTACTTATCAAGCGCAGAAATTTCTTACTGTGGCCTATCAGTACATTGCAAAATAATTTTTTAAAAAACATCGTAAAATCTATCACATATGAACATTCATGAACATTTAATGGTGTATAAATAAACAACACAAAGTGTAACTAAATAGCAGAGTAAACAACACACCAGGTCGTGTGTGTAAAGCCTCGGTTGAGGTCTCATGTTTTTAAACGAGTGCTGATGGTGTCATCCAGAACATGAAAAGGCACTTTACTACGTTTGGCAGAGAGCATGAGGACGGCTTAAATACATCAATACGGATCAGAAAAAGCAGTCTTGAACCTTATACTGGAAAACTCTTAGCACACTCCCAAGAGTTTCAATTGACAATCAGACATTCACAAGAGATGTCATAGTTCCACAGTATTTTTTTAACCGGTTACTGAAAGAGTTTAGGTAAGGGAGGCTCAATACGTCACTTTTTCAAAACAACTGCAGTGATTCAAAGTCCAGTCACAAGAGGAAACAAAATGGCAACGATAGCCTTGTTTTCGTTGTAGGTTGTTTTACGATACTGTTAACTTTATTTAAACAATTTATTTTGTTTTAACACCATTATATTAGGTTTTGTGTTCAAACACAATTGCATTGTGTCAAAGGGACTTAAAGCAGTTATGCTTTGGCTTAACTAAATGTTTACGTTTTAAAATAACGTTTCAATCAAGTAGATCAAAAAACCATTCGATGCTTGTTCAATTTACTTATATAAATTAAGTTAACACAGCACAATTATTTTGAACCACTTTACTTAATCCATTTGAGTTGAGATACATACAGTAAATGACTTTAGTTGTATTAAAGTAGCGTTGTAGAAACAAGGAACAGCACAGGACATTATTTGGAAATGTTTTTTTAAGTTTCCTCAATTTGGTTTAGTTTGTCATACATTAAGTATTTGTGTACAGAAAACATATTTCTGCAACCACTGTCCATTATTGAATTTAGTTAGTTTAAAGTATTTTGAGTGTAGAAGCTAAGACTTCCTGATCCATATTGATTAAAAGCGGATGTTGTAGTGCCTATAAGTGCTTAAGTCAGTGAAAATTCACTGAGGGTTCAATGAGATCTTAGTGTAAATATGTAAATATGTAAATATGTCGAGGTCATTTGTTACTCCAAAATCAAGAAAAACAGATTACAGATTACATAAACATGTAATTGACATTCTTCACCTTTTTTTCACTCACATTCCTGCACTGTTGCATAAATAATAATTCAAAAGCTATTGAAAACGGAAATAGCATTTAAGTATTCAGTATTTGTACATTTGTGATTTGTAAAATGTAAATGGTAGAATATGTTGTTGCTCTCTTTTATAATTTGTCATAAATTAATAGACATAAAAAATGTGTAACAGTATAATTGTCTTAGTTTCTACAATCCTAATTAAAATAAAACAAAGATTAATTTTTAATTAAATTGAAATAAAATACATATAATTGAAGACATATACATGTATAGTTTATTTATATTTGTATGTATTTATTTATGTGAAAATATAAATTGTATGATCCTAAAATTCAAATCTCTAGAGATAACTCAATATTATTACTATTCAGGACAAACTGTCCAAAAATAATTTCTAAAAATTATTATTGTTTATTTTTTTAAGCTGAAATATGATGTTCACACCTGTGTGTGAGTTGTGACAGCAAATAAATCTTTAAATCCCCTTGTGCCTATAATGCTCTCACTAAAGTTCCTTCTTTCCTCAGTTTTCCCTTCTTTTTCCTTTTATGTCTCCTACAGCAGAATTTCCTGGCATTGTTCAGATGGGCTCTCACGGCCTCGCAGGGTCACAGGTCATGAGTGGGATTAGGCGTGGTAACTGAGGGCACCGGGTGGATGCTGAGCTGGAGGGTGGGGTCACTGGCACATTCAGAGGCGTGTCTTGAGGCTGTGGCCACGCCTTCCACAGAAAGCAAATGATGACAAAAAAGAATAGAGAAGGAAATGAAATAAGAGGGAAAGGGCAGACAGAGAGAGAGTGAGCTTAAAGAGTGGACTGGCCAATGATCTGTGGTTTTGCGGTCTGTGGCTTCTCAGATGAGCTCATGCAAGGCTCTAACTGCAATCCCTGCAGAAACACAAAACAGGTCAGACAGTGGCACCTCTGTGCTTGTTTCATTTGTACAGAGTACAAAATGTACTTTGATTTGTATTGTGTTACAAAAGAAAATCTGACATTTACTAAACGGCGAGAGTCTTCGTCATTCAAACTTAATGATTCAATCAAATGAATAATGTGTTAATAAAAATGTAAATGTGTGTGGGTTAGCAGATGATATTACCAGTAGCTGTGTCTAAAAACCACTCGATTGGAAAACATTGAAATGATATGACGTAGGCTACCAAAACTGACAAAATATGAAACTCATAAATCCTAAATCATTATATAAAAAGCAGAATTTTTTCTTCCTTTTGGGTTTACACAGAATAAAAATCTATTTTACGGGTTTGGAGAAACATGAGGTTGAGCAAATAATAACACAATATTCATTTCTAGGCGTTATACCAAAAATAGAAGCAACATAGACGAACACGCACACAACCCTTCCTTCTCCACACCTATGTTTTTCACACATTCTTTCTCACATCTTTATCTTTTTTCTAACGTTATGTTTCTAATTTTGTTCTCACTGTTACTCTGACAAAACTGAAAAAGACAGATTCCACTGAAATGGTGCTGGTCCGTGATCACAATGTTTATATGATCCATATAAACAAATAATTTTAATTGTATAGCAATTCAGTCAAGTTTTGTGTCACAGTCTCTGTCGGATGTGGGAAAGCATGCAAGTGACCTCGGTTTCAGGATGGAAGGCGCCTGGATCTGAGGGGGGCCCTAGAATTACAACCACATTTCACTTCAAAAACAACAGTCCTGCTCTGCACATTATCGTACACGCATTATATACACACACTATATACGGTTTATAAAATTGTCAATACTTAATTATATTGACATACCAATACAATGATCTAAAATTACTTGTATGTCGATATAAGATTTTGGTGGTAACTATTGCCCAACCTTTCTCTCTCGCTCACCCAGACACAGATGCTCATATATGGGGACATTGGGAATGTTTATTGGGAACATATGAGTGGTTTTCTCCCTGAGGGCACTTAAGAGGTTCTGAATGATGGACAGGAAGACACACACACACACTCGCAGTCTATTTTGTTCTCAAGTAAATCAGTTGCAGTTAGAGTCTCTCTGGGGAGTAAGAACGGATTAGCATGTTGCCAGCTGTAACCAATGTGAAATTCTCGAAATGTTTGTAACCTACAGAGAATTAACTAGATACAGAAGTGAATGGCCAAAGAATAACTAATGTAAACTTTATTGTTTGTTCTTTCTTTCTTTTGTGTACTACCTGCACTGTAAAACCAAATGCTCAGAATAATTAAACAGATTAAGTAATGTTAACTTTAATTTAACAGTAATCAAAATTTGAAAGTGCTGCTGCTTAAATCAAGAACTTTTCTTTCTTCTGCAGTACACAAATGAAGATATTTTAAAGGATGTTGGTAACCGAAAAACAGTTGTACCAATTGACTCGCATTGGTTTTGTGTCCATATAGAAGTGAATGGGTACCGCCATTTCGATGTTTTGTTATCTTACCAACATTCTTCAGAATATATTTTGTGTCTGCAGAAGAAAGAAACCTGAAGCACTGAAAAAAATAAACCCTTAGCACATTTATGAAACACATTCAAAAGCAAAGGCATATGAGTCCCTGGATGATACAAGATCTGTTTTGTGTGTGGATATACCTACATGTCTATTAAGGTCATTGTCCCGCGGCGTAAGGAATGTGGTGTCGTGGGTCGTGGTTTTCTCCGTCCGCGGTAGACTGGGTTCCCCATCCTCCACGCCATTCGCCTTCCGGACGCACAGGACCTTACGGAAACTCTGCTTGAAGTTGTCGGACAAAAACCCGTAGAGAAGCGGGTTGGCGCAGCTGTTGGCGTACGAAAGGAGGACGGCGAAAAAATACACCCCCGCCATCACGCTGTTCTCTGGAAGGATGAAGACCAGGTTCACGATGTTGATGATGTAGAACGGCAGCCAGCAGAGAACAAACACCACCACGATCACCACCACCATGCGCGTCACCTTACGTTCCGAACGCCTGCGCTTCGTAAATCCCGCCCGAGCGCCGGATGACTTCACCTTGACTACAATGAGGAGGTAACACATGCAGATGACCAGAAGGGGGCCGAAGAACCCTATGGTGGCAGTGTACAGGATGAAGGCGGTGGACCAGACATTGCTCGGCTCCGGCCAAATCAGGTTGCATGAGTTATATTTGTCTTGGACGTCGGAGTATATGACCACAGGAAGAACGACAACGAACGAAAACGCCCACACCGCGGCGCTGACGGCTTTAGCCACTCGCGGCCTGCGCCACCTAGTGGAGCGAATAGGATGTACAACCGCTAAATAACGATCGATGCTCATGACCGTCAAGCAGAAGATGCTTGTAAACTGGTTAAGCGAGTCTGCCGTCATGACAGCCCGACACAGAAAGGAGCCGAACGGCCAGTAGGAAAGTATGTTTTGTGTCGTAAGGAACGGCAGACCCAAAATATAGAGTTCATCAGCGACGGCCAAGTTCAAAATATAGATGTTAGTTACTGTTTTCATTTTAGCATAACGTAAAACCACATAAATCGCTAATGTGTTGCCGGTCAGTCCAACGATAAACACGGTTAATGATATGATGGCGGTCATCATGGTGCTGCTTCCTTGAAATGGGATGCTTTGATTTGATACATTGGTACTGTAATTTCCGATTGATGCAGACATTTCTGAAAATCCAAATCCAGTGGAGGAGTTGTAATCCCCTGGGATGGGCCCCGTCCACCCGGATCGGTTGAGTGACTCCATTCTGGCTCTAAAACAGAGATAATAAAGGTAAAAATCTAGTGTTGAGGTGGGAAAGGGACGATTGGTTCGTAGGAAAGCAAACACAGACAAGATATAAAGAGACAGTATAATTCTGCATCTTTGACCGTATTAGTCCTCAGTGGAGGTAGACATATTTCTTGTGTTCACTGAATGTCCTTAAATGTGTTTTACAGTGACAGATCAAAGAGGCTGAATCTGTACCGGATCAGAAGAAGATCACACCTCCGCCATACACAGCAGAGCCAAACAGTAAACCTGTCCGAGCAACATGAAAAGACATAATTCATACGTGCATCTCTCTTGCTTAGCAGAAATCTGCTTTCTATCTCTCTGAATTGCACAACACAAACTTTCCTCACCATTGTAGGACCCTTAAAAACACAAACATGTCCATACGGAAACTGTATTGATACCGATTGCGCTTTCATAGCCCAGTAGGGAGAGAAGTTGTCTTGCATTTAAAGCATCTGCATTTTCTCTTATGTGTTTCTTAAGGTTATAAAGATACAATACTTTAATTCATGCAATAAGACAACGATAAAATATAGCACAATTTAGATAATGTGGTCTTGGGAGATTTTAATGAGATATGTTTGAGCCTTTTGAGACTTTTGAACAGTAGAAAACATTGAGACCATTGAGGTCTTTTCTAGATACTTTACTGATGGTTTCCATTTCGTCTTTATTTTAACTCTTGATACTCTTTCAACTTAAAAAATAAACCTTGAACATCCGAAGAACCTTTCTGTTTCACAAAAGGTTCTTTAGATCATAAAAATAAATGAAATGGTTATTTAAGTAAATTGATCTTTTGGAAACAAAAAAGGGTTTCTATATGGCAATACTGAGAAAAACATTTTACACAATTTTAACGTGTTATGTCGTGTGAGTGATGAAAAACATGTGATATCATTCGTTCATTTTTTGTTAACTTCACCTCTTGAGACTGTTGTTCAACTATGATGCTTTTAAGGTCGTAAATTTGCACCTGTATCAAATAATCCCAGATCCAATCCCATTTTAAGAGACTTTATTTACAGTTAAATACACTTCGCAAACCGCATTGAAACAAACAATGTAAAGCCTATTCTGTCGTTGTTGTTCAACTTTAAAATACTGTCAAAACAGGGCGTATGAAAAGTATGACCGCGTAATCCCATTGAACTAAATGTCATAAAACAATGTCCCCGTTAAACGCCCTGAATGACAAAACATCAACCATAAAGCAACACATTAATGTCCTCGTTCGCTACCTGAATGTATGAAAATTGCGCAACCCTTGACAGACATGGTCATTAAAATGATTAACTGTCTGTGGACATTTTATAAAACCATGCAACATTATCTATTAAATTACACCAACCTCTTTACGCGCGCGCTCGCACTCTACATGGCACCAGTGTTTAGCATCGCGACAGGTGATGGCATCTGCTCACTGCTCCAGTCTGATACCCGCGATACACATCCTCGTTAAACCGAGAGAGAGAGAGAGAGAGAGAGAGTGAGAGAGTGAGAGAGATTAGGCAGTCAAGCCTTGCCCATACAGGAAAAGTGTTCCTCCCCCACAACACCAATTTTTCTTTAAACTAAACATATCATCCAGGTCATATATAACCATAACACGATAAACATAATATAACGAAAGAATATCAAAGTCTGTAAGAGTCTAAATCGGACGTTCGTAATTGTAAGGGTGGTGGTCTGGTAAGTTTAAAAACAGTTTGACATTGACATTTTCCAACTTTTTGTGCTCAGACAAAATACATATTTTGCTAACCAAAGCATTATCTACACATCTTTTAATTTCCAAATATTTATGGAAAATTAAGCCTGAAACTATAAGTCTAAGACTATAAGCATAAAAGATCATAGCAATTCTGTTCACAACTTTATGAGACATTTGTCATTTTAAAAATCATTGACGTACGTTATAAAGTAAAAACCGTGAATACGCAGCAAAAGTGTTTTAGAGGCATGCACTTCGGTACGTCACCAAAACGCACAACGTCATCGTGCTCCAGTCGGTTTTGAGAGCACCTGTCCGCAAGCAGGGGCAAAAGCAGGGTGTAATTTTGCCTTCAAAATTAATTGTTTTTATTATAATTAACATATTCGTTAAATAATAATTTAATTTCGTTACAGCATCTCTTTTGACCTATAAGAATCATTACAATGTGTGATAGAGCTTAATGTACAACACAACGCAATTGTCTACTCAATATTACCACAAGGAGCGTTATAGGGGCATTTATAAATGTGGTCTGTCTTACATTTCAGTAGCCTTAGTGTTAAGAATCTCAGACGTCTCGCCATATCCACCTGACATATTCACTTAAAGTGGTTTGACTACGTTAAATAAATCAGTTCTCAGTGGGAGGCAGAATTCCTGTACCCATCTCACCTTTGCCTGCTTGGATAATCATGATTATGTGACAAATAAAAGGGCTCTTGCTGTGAAAAATTAAACTCACGGCTTTCGAGAATTTAAGATGAATTTAGGCTTTTTTGATATCACCGAAATAGCTACTACATATGTCTTTTGAGATGTGTTAACCTATATGTAATGCCCCAAAACTCTGAAGCAAATCGGGTGCCTTTTAAACCCAACTCCAAATAGCCTTTCAGAATGATTCATGTTTAAGATGTATCTGATTAGTATTTTCAAATTTTCTCTAGTTTGTGTTTACATTTTCTCTTGTTGAAAACAACTCAATTATTGAGACATTTTCAAGAATTACTTCGGTCGGCATCACCACAACTTGAACGGCCGAGCGCACCCTCTTCTGGCCGAAATACAAACGACACACTCCCATTTAATCTGAAAACAGCTTTTCTACGTTTCCAAGACGATTACATATTTATTGTCATTAGTGTAAAACCTTCAACACGCTGCGTGGTTCGCAATGACATTACGCTTTGAAGAGAATAGACATTGTCAATGATGAACGATCAATGTTTCGAGCCTTTATGGCGCAGTGAATCACGTTGCGTTAAACAGCGACCTTTGCGAGGAAAATGATATTGTCTACAGAGTGTGACAGAAGAGGCAGGTGGTATCTTCCGCTAGATTAGTGTCTGTCTCTCTTTATGTCTCTGGCAGTGTAATGTAGTTAAATTACAAGCGTGGAAATTTCACCAGCTGCACACAGGAAAAAAATGACAGGCTCACCAGTGGCTAGAAAACAAGGCTTTAATATAAAATAATAAACTACATTATATAATTATTTACACAGTTCTTCTTTAAACACGTTTAAGTCTTAAGTGGCTTGTTTCCTTCTAATTTTGATCTTATCACTTTTTTTATTGAAACCATTATGTTAAATGTTTTACAAATTCGTATATAAAGTTTTAGCCCATTTATATACATTACATGCACTTTAGTCCTCATAAAACCATCCAATAATAACAATGCGTAATACCCATGGTCAATAGCAGATGCTCAACGTTAATATGATGTCATTCATTTGACATGCAGGCTGTGGGAGTCACAGTTGTCATGTATTATTTCAACCATGTGTGCATTATGCTTGGTTACGGTTACTATGGTGATTTATTTACACAATACGACCAGAGTTGTAGAGGTTAACATGTTATGACAGAGAGAGTGGGATTGTGATGGGCTTCATCCATCGGTCATGATGTGCTGTCTGCATTTATAATTAAATTTCAATTCGGTTGAATTCAATTTTATTTGCACAGTGCTTTATACGACACACGCTGTTCTGAAGCAGTCACAAAAAGAATAGGCCCTCACAAATGCAGCGGACAAAAGTGATATTTAACTACATAAGGAAGAAACCTTGAGACAAACCGACACAAGCCCTGCACGGAGTATAACTCTTTAACTTTTTAATTAAATGATTTGTTCGTTCAATACCTGTTCTATAACACAATATATATTTCGAGAAATATCTCATTTACATTTGCATTTAGTCATTCAGCAGACGCTTATCCAAAGCAACTTACAAGTTGAGTAAACAATGGAAGCAATTGGGTCAAACGTAAGGACAACAAAAAGAGCAATACAAACATGTCTTACAAAGCCTACTACAGCGTACAGAGCCAAGTTTAGTTTATCAAGCTTAAATAAGCATGCATATATATATTATTATTATTTATTTTTTTAAGATATTGTAGAAAAGATATAGAAATCCGAAATGATCAGTCAAGTGTAGACGGAAGAGATGTGTTTTCATGTCTCAGTGGTTT
This sequence comes from Triplophysa dalaica, assembly GCF_015846415.1. Lineage (NCBI taxonomy): Eukaryota > Metazoa > Chordata > Actinopteri > Cypriniformes > Nemacheilidae > Triplophysa > Triplophysa dalaica. The sequence goes on from NC_079543.1 coordinate 3,820,561, forward strand.
TGTGTACATACAATTGAACACAATGGGGTCGCATGTTGTTTGGTTAACAATGATCTTCAAAATATCTTCTTTTGTGGAAAAAAATAATTCATACGGTTTGGAGTGACATGAGGCAGAGTAATTATTTTTGGGGGGGACATAGCTTTAATTATCAATTTGATAGAACATGCTTGCAATGCATCACACATCCTATCGTTGTGAGAACCTCGACTTATCAACACCTGCCTCATTATCCACCTTACATGCATGTAAATTGTGCTATCCTGAGAATAGTGATGATGGGTTATTAGAGATGAGTAGCAGCTCTGATGTGATTGGTGCTGATTCTTAATCAGAGTCATGTTTGCATGCGCACACATGCAGATGATCCATTCCACTGTACCGGACGTATTCCTTATAATCATAACACATTTAGTCAAGCTCAGCTGAACAAAACAAACTTACAATTTTACAGGTATTTTTCACATTATACTTAAAGTGTGGGCAGATCACTAGATTTTAGGCACAGTCTTCTTAAATAAGTAAATCATAAAAAAACAGGCACGTGTTAATATTAAAACACATTTAAGTATATGCTTTCTGTCGAAATGGAGACGGACAGAGCATACAGACGCTAAATAAATGAATCAATACAAGAATAAAAGGTTAATTTAATAAACAGCATGGGTGGGTGAGGAGACAGATAATTGAATGGAAACATCATGTGTTCCATCGATAAAATCCACCTTCAGATTTCATGTTGGCCATCTGTAATCAAATCTGAGCAAAACCTTTGGACCTCTATCATACTGTATGTGACCTTTACGTTATATTTACGTTTGGGAAACGTTTGCTATACATTCATGTCATACAGTTTGTGGTTCTTCAAAGGTATGTTGCAGTGTTGTTATAGCTCATGTTGGGTTATAGATTTGAGCAAACATCTAAATGATAGAATTTTAACAGTTAAGTTTAACAACAAAGTTTACTATCACCCTAGTAACCGCATGGCGATGCCATTGCAACCAACCACAGCATCGTGCAAGGGCAAATATCACTCAACACTTTCTACATAAAAATTTAATTTTACATATTTACCTAATAACTTTTGGGTGAAAATGTAATGGATTCCAAAAATACATTACTGATGTCTGGGTCATTCTGGCCCATGCTTGAATTTAATTATTTTTATTCCTGACCGAAAGCTGTCAATTACCATGAGTCCTCACCTCTTCTGTAATCTCTCTCCTTATAACGATCCGGTTTCTGCCCATGACGTTTGTCTCTCGGGAGCCTATCAGGCGTCACCAAAGGGACATTCCAGTTCTGGTCGCTCCGTGACTGCAGGGGTCGCTGCTGTCACATCTCTTCACCTGATTACGTGCTGACGCCCACACCTGTGTCTCACTTTATTACTCTGTTTGTTCCAGGACGTTGTGTTCAGTCTTGAGCCATTTATTCCTGTGATCAAAGCATTCGCAAGTTTTCGTTTTAGACCCTTGTGTCTATCTTTTGTTGCACTGTTTTTGGAAGCACGGTTTTGATATTGTTTTGTATTTTTTGTTACCTTCCAGTAAAGATAACTCAAGTCTCCTGTTATCTCTCACAGTTAGTACACCAGAGACCCGGGTTCGAAACTTACCACACACAACCCGTGTATCACATCGCATGTTTGCCGTTTCCCTTTGTCAAACGTGTCTGTTCTGAGCATCTGTGCTTGAAGTGTTCTCTCTCTTTCTCTTCTGTTCTTTTCTCTTGAGGCAGAAACATGGATATCTGTGATGTTTTAATGACATCCTGTCGGCACGACTCACTCACCGCTGGTTTGGAGGGATGCACAATTATTAAATAATCGTCTCACCGCAATTATTTGACGTCATTGCAATTATTTCTTATTACCGCAATTATTGTGAATCCTTTGAAAACAAGGATGATCTGCCATCATTTGAGTTGTATTAGCTTTGCTTTATTTGTTGATTTGTTTTGTCACAGACTTGCTGCATCTACACAGCAAGACCCTCATGTCTAGTCGTCTCTGTTAAAGTCCCGATGGAATAAAAAAAGACTTTTTTGTTATGAAATATTGCTGCGTTTAAAGTAACAAGCTTATCAATGTGGGTCATTTTATTTCTCAAATTCATGGTTCAAATCAATGCAACAGCTGTTTTTACACATCCAATCAATTTGCAGGGAAAAACACAAGCCACGCCCACTAATTCTCCCTTGAAATTCCCTTCCACAGGCAAATGTGTCAGAATACGGAAGCAAAAACGATCGCAACTTCCGGATCACGGGGACTTAAGGTCACTCTACAGTAAGTAGTATTAGTTATTTACAAAATGTTAAAATTTCTAAAGTATATATTTTCTTAATTGAATAAATTTAGTGTCATTATTCGTTATATTGTCAAAGCCTTAAAACAGACAGCGAATCGCCACAAATCGCAATTTTTTCATAGACAACTATGCGTCATCCAAAATTCATAATCGTGACAGACTTACAGGTTTGACAGGTCTCTGACTGAAACGCATTGCATCGTTTGGTACAAAATCTTGGCAAAAAGTTATCCGGCTGGTATGTTCTTCTTTCTCGGGGACTAACTTTAAAATCAAACCTAATTCTGTAGACCCTAATTTACAGTAAAGTCAATGCTTTTAAACAACCTGTAGGTCGTTCAATCTATACATTTCTTAGTATCTGTATTCCCTGAATCAACCTCCTGACTTTTGCATCACAAACACAATTTCCACCAACTGAGCCACAGTATACCTGCTACTAACTTCATTCGTATCTTAAAGCTAAAAAATCAAACTTGACAAGTATTTCATCAGAAAAATCATCAGAAATGTTTAAAAGGACATACTTGTGGAAACGCAGAGCTCCCCCTGGAGTTTAAAAACACAATTTACCACTTCATGCCATGAATTATTCATACACATACCATCAGAGTTCATTGTTGTTCTAGTAAGAGTGAAACAAAACAATGCATTAATTGATTTGAGATTTCGAGAGATGTCCTTAGGCAAAGGCAATCATTTATTCATATTATCGGAGTGCAGCTACTTAATGGTTATTATTACTGTTATGAAGTAGGCCTACTGCACATTAACGAACTGCTGTTCGGAAGTTAAGGGTCACACCCCTGATAGCAAACATACATCTGGGAGACGTCTATGTGATGTCTGCGTTTACATCTGAAGAATTGTTTTATTGTTTGCTCATCTGCAATAAGTCTCTGAGATGTTTCCTATCAGATATCATATAGACATAAAAAAGATGTCTGGAAGATGTTTGTCAATCAATATGTATGTAAACTGCGTTTATCGGATGTTTCTACACCGCAGATGTTTTCCAGATCTCCAAATCTTTAGCAGACATCATACAGATATACCTGTGCTGTAAGCAGGATATCCTTTTTTAAACTTGTTTAAACACAAACTGTTTTGTATTATATAAATAATTAAATGAGGCGGCACCTTTTTAAACTGCATTACTAATATTAAACATGTACACATATGCTTTCCGATCAAAAGGTTTTTAAGGAATTACCTTGTCAGTGACATGACTGTAAACTTTTGTATAATGGTGTAAATTGACATGCATTATATTAAAGCTAGTCACTGAGCAGACACTTTTTCCAAAGCATTTCATAAATGTTGAACACCACAAGCAATCTGACAACCTAGAGCTATAATATAAGCATTTCCACACTGCAATGTGAACACAATACTATTGCAAATGCTAAAGTTAACGAAAGAAGCTTGTTTTTAATAAATATTTTTTACGTAGGCCTATGTAAACATTTTTTTATTTATTTAATTAAAGCCACTGAGAAACAATTGTAATACAGCCTACTGTATATTGAAACCAAAATAAATACATATACACATTTTAAAGACGAAATTTTGATTCAACGCTTTTCTTATAGTATAATAAAACATCTGTGTTGCATGTAATCTCATCCAGTGGTGAACATCGGCACTGCAGGATGGGAGAAAAAGAGGAAGTTCTTGAGGAACTTTTGGACTTGAGAGTTTTTTTCCTCATCTGGAGAAGAAGTGAATCCAGTTCCGTTAGCGGAGGAACAGAGGGGGGACGTCATCGAACCTGGGGCAAAACGCGACAACCGAGTTTTTCTGCTCTCTGCGTCGTCTCTCTTATGGAAAAGCTGGAAAAAGAGTGAACTTTCCTCCCCCGCGTCCCGAGGAAAACTTCACCAACAGAAGGGGCGATGAGATGCGAGTGAGCTATGCCTTGTGGAAATGGACAGACTGTATTTAAGCGAAAACATGGCGTCTGTCTGCCAAACTTTGGATTATTTTCAAGTATGCTTTGTGCGCTCTGCTGCCTCTCGGCGCTCTCGGGCGTCGCGGCGGACGGGCGAGAGTGCAGCCCGTGTCCGGGTAACTGCACGTGCGCGGCGGTGGGACCGCAAAACTTGTGCGTGGTTAATTGTTCCAACATCGGACTGGATCAGGCCCCAGCGGCGTCCGATCTACCGAGCGACACACACACACTGTAAGTTACCAATGCATTAAACACCCGAAAACACCCGGATGTTACGATCCGGGTGTTTGTTGTGATCTGTTTGATGCATGCATGGTTTAAACGGATTGGGGAAGGTTCTTGTGAAGTCTATAATGAAACTCTACCGTTACATGGGCTACTCCATCTGCCTGTGAGATGAGCAGACTGTCCCATCTAGAATAGACCAATGTGAAGTATCAAGTTGAAAAAAGTCGATCTGTTTTGGCTGCTCAAAATAGTCATTTTATAGCTTCTTTATATAATCATTATTTTTGCGTATTTTTTTTATGTTTCCGAAGACAAAACCGATACGAATACCATTATGAACCACAGTTTATTCATTTATTTACTGTTGCCTTTTCACCACAAAAACATTACAAAAGAAAAGTCCTTTACGTAGTTTGTTTTGGGCCTTATTCCAGTAGGACTTAATGCTTTTGTATTGGTTCACATATGCCAGAACTTAACACATTACTAGTAGAAACCAACAGAGACCCTTCAAACCAACGTTTTTCCTACAACAAGTTTACTTCTGTGATGGTTTGTATTGATTTTCTCATCAGGGGTAACATTGTAACGTTGTAACGTTACAATGTATGTGGGTAGAAGTGCGACGTCAATATCATGAGGGAATATTATTTCCTGTTTTAGTAAGTGGTGATCTTATGATATGAACAATAAACATAGGCTACAAATAAACTTGATAAGGACTTAAAGGTCCAGACAGCACATACTATGTTTTTTCTGTGCGCAAAAACGCGCGTGTAGAGTCGCGTCGCGTCGCCCTTCAGCATCCTCGCGCTTAGAACACTGTGTTCTCTGTTGCTCTCGAGCTCAGGCGAGCGCGAGCCTGTTTTTCCTTCATGTGCGCGATCTCTACTGCACGAGTCTGAGAAATTAAATTCTTTGCGCAGATTTTGACTGTGCATTAAAGGAGTCCTTATGCAAAACGTTTTGTTTTTCTATTGTGCTTTTATAATATTCATACATATTATATATATATATATATATATATATATATATATATATATATATATGTATAATATGTATGAATATATATATATATTATATTTGTAGTATATCTAAGTAATTGGGTTATTATTTCCTTTAGTAACATTTCTCTTTATTTTCTTTCCATTTAACTGCGAAAAAGGATTGCATGCTTTTCTTTCAAACTCTTTCAAAAGTTTTATCTCTCTAAAAGTAAAGAAACTCAGACTTTAATATCAACACATTTTGTTACTTTACTATCTGTCTCCAAATAGTTCTCTCTTCTCAATGGACTAAAAGCTCTACAAGTGTGTGAACTTTACTAAGACATTTAACCACTTGCAATGTTTGAAGGGGTTCCCACAGTTCTGAAAAAATATCAGGAATTTTTTAACCTTAATAAAATAATGAAAATATTATGGAAATGTCTTTATTGTTATTGTATATTTTCAGTTTCTCTCTAAAATATAACAAAAAAAGCATTTAAATTAAATTATGGCTTTGTAGAAAGACAGACAGATAGTTTGATACTTGACAATGACTTCATTCAGTGTTAGTCTGTTGGCAGAGCTTATTGTGGTAAAATTGAAATTGACATTTCTGTCTCGGTCATTTGATCTTCTCCCAGCACTTCTGGCTCTTTGTAATGGTTATGGCAGAGGGACTAGGAGCCCATCGCTTACTCTGTGATGGAATCAGACTGGTGTCAGACTGATGGATTCTGCCCTTACTGCTCTATAGTGTACTTCAATGATTTATGCTGGTCTAATGTACTTTAATAATTGATACTGGTCTATTATACAAACTGGTCTATAGTGTACTTTAAAATTATATACTGGTCTTTAGTGTATTTTACCTCAACTTTATTTTTATAGGGTTTTTTTATTTTCATTGTTACAAAACAGCTGTACATGAAACATTCTGAGTATAAGCAAAACATTTATAGTTAAACAAGTAAAAACATAAAACGGTGAAAACACACCCACATACAAAACACGGACTCACATCTCCACACACACAAAATACACACGTACACTACTCACACAGATGTACACAGACACACACGGACGTGCACACAGGCACAGTGGTTATCACAGAGAAGCACACATTTAAGATAAAGGAGAGAGAAACACAGGTCAAATATTACTATAAGACTATAAATTCCTATATGTAATGATAAATAAGTTAAGTAAAACTTAAAAATTCTACTTTAATAATATATACTGGGGTTTATTGTACTTCATTGACTTATACTAGTCTATACTAGTGTACTTTAAAACCTATACTCGTCTACATTGTACTTTAATAATCCCTACTGGTTTGTAGTGTACTTTTTATCATATATGCTTTTCTATATTGTACTTCATTAATTTATACTTGTCTAGTGTACTTAAATGATCTGTACTGGTGTATTATACTTTAATAATCTGGACATATGAATAGTGTACCTTAATGGTGGTATATACTGTAGGGTACTTCATTCATTTATACTTGTCTAGAGTGTACCTCAATGATCTATACTGGCGTATATTTTACTTTATTGATTTATACTCATCTATAATACACTGCAATGATTTACAATGGTCTATAGTGTACATCAATTATCTATACTGGTTTATAAGTTTTTTCAATGATCTTTACTGGTCTATAGTCTACTCATGGTACACTATAATAGTCACAGTACTTTAATGATCTATGGTCTATGCTGGGTTTTAGGGATATTTTAAATTTGCGCAGTGCAGATTTATGTTTTATGTTCATACTGTGTCTTGAAAATAAAAATAAAAACCGTTTGTACTGGTCTTTAGTCTATACTTAAGTGGTCTATCCTGGTCTGTAGAGAACTTTAATACTGTTTTGGTTTTGGTATTCACTACTCTATTCTGGATTGTTGTGGTTTAAACATGCACGAGGAGGTCTTCAGTGATCTTCATATGCAATGGCCAAGAAGTCATGAGTGTGTCTGTATGAAAGACTTTTCCGCGCTGGGATAAAACTCGCTGACCATATGCGCTGTGAGGTTTATTTTGTTGCCGTGACAACTTTCGATTATGACATCACCCTTAAACAGAAACGGCGAAAGTCAGTCAAAAGAGACAGAGATAGCTATATTTGACACACATAATGTGTCAAACCAGTTTACATCTATATTTCTTAGGAAAATTTGAGACATGCTTGCCTGTAATAAACCATCAAGGCATTGCTAAGCTGATGGGGGTGGTTGCCAGGGTGTTGCTATGTAACGCTAAGGGGTTCTGTTGTGTTTTAAAGCATTTTTGTTTTCAAAATGTCATACAGCGGTCCGGGTGGTTGCTTTGTTATTCTGGGGTGTTCTGCTGGTTAATAGCTTATTTTAGTTTTGACCAGTAACTTCTGGAATGTTTCAGCCAGAGTTATGTGAGCCAATCGTAGCATGACTGTAGTTAATTTAAGAAGACTGCTTCATCATTAACTCGTATGAGCCGTTTGGTTATAACTGTGCAGGTTTTTGTTTACTGTCCCTCCTTCTCTTTTACTTCTGTATTTATCTATCGGTTCCCTCCCACGCATGGAAATATAACTACAAACTCTCTCTCTCTCACACACAGAGGTTTATTTGACTCTCAGCTCACATCTTTTCCTCGAGCACTGAGTGTTTGGCAGTAAAGCTAAAATGAAGTGATGCAGAGCAGAGAAACATTGAGTGACTTACAGTAGCTACTGCACATGGAGAAATGGAAGAAGATAACGTTCTTTAAAGCCTCTGTGATAACTGCACGTGCGCATTGTCACTTTAAAATGTATTTTTTATATGTATAAAAAGCTCACTGAATCCTGTAACATGAAAATTGAGTTTTTTTGGCTTTAGCTAAAAGTTTGTGAGGACGTTATGCTGGCGTCACACTGACTCTAATCAGTGTGAAATTAACAAAAACATTCCAGCATTGAGCTGATATATAGCGTTCAGTCATGTGGCATTTACGTTCCTTTCTGCAGATGTAAACATTCTAATACGAGTGCTTTCACGTATATAAACACTCATTCTTTCTCTATTAATCTAGTTTTCTTCATCTCAAACTCATTTTCTGCTTCCACTTCTACTCGCTGGTCTTTGAGCGTCTCTTTTCTGAGCGTGTCTCTTTCTCGCTCTCTTTCTGTCTGCTTCCAGACAGCTGGTCTTCTCCTACTGCGAGTATTTAAAGGGGTCGAAAGAGAGCAGATAACATGTTACATAAGTGAGCGCTTTATAAATACAATTCATGGTAAAATATTTTTGCCTACCGTGTTTAGACAGCTCTGAAGTAAGTGATATAGATGCTGTTTGGACAATAGAGATTCAGTGTTGAAGTTTGAGACTGATTTAAAACATGTTCCATATTGAGCCGCCCAGAATCTTGGGAATGCACATTTTACAGTTGTGTAAGTAAGGGCTGTTCAAATATTAATCGCGATTAATGGCATCCAGAATTTAAGTTTGCATTTTCATCATATATGTCTGTGCACTGTGCATATTGATTTTGTATTTATAAACAGATTCATGACATGTACACATACATGTATATATTCAAATCATTTAAATAATTTATAAACATGTTTTTTTATATTTTATTTTTCTTTAATTTATACATGTATGTGTTTATAAATACAAATATATGCGCAGTGCACAGACACGTATTATGTAAACGCAACATTTTGTTCTAGATATGATTAATCGTGATTAATCGTTAAAGTTTTTATAATTTTCAGCGGTGATTCTCATTACTATGATACATATTTTAAATCTGCAAAATAAATGCAAGACTGTTATTTCAATAACATCTTTTCAACAAATTCCTGAAATTGAACAATGCTCATATTTGTAATGGATTGGAAATGATTTGTGATTTAATGTCGATGTCAAGGTGAAATATGACTTGCTTGTGTATGATTTCGGCAGAAAGACTGTGTTGTGTTATGATGTGTCGAGTTCACTGATTCAAAGTCGTTTGGCTTTAGAAGTAATGCCTCAGTCAGCAAATGAGTCCGAATCAGGGAGTCAAAAAATCAGTCCACATATGATTTTTCATCCATATTGAGGAGCTCTGACTTTAAAGCATGAACTGTATTTGACAACTGCGTGCCAACCTTTTTCCAAATTGTTCAATATGATTAAAGTGGATGCATTGACAACAATGATGTCATTTTTTTGTAATTTTATAGATGCATTAAGTGTAAACCAGGCTTTACATGGGAGCTGCCTATGTAGGCGGTACTCTTGGTTTTGGGCCGTAGCCTCTCTCTCCTTCTCACATTTTTACCCAGCAATCGGAAAGTACCCTGTTAATCATTCTCCAGGGACTGACTTACAGGAGGAGAGGGGCCCAGAATGAGGCACCCTGCCTGGGTTGGACACATCCAGAAAAACACAGCTGAGAAATAAACCCAGAGCCGAGCGGCTCACAGTGGGCAATTGTTCGCCAAAATGCCCCAAGGTTCTGCGCTACTCTCTGGTACTCATCAGAGTACACACTTACGCTTACGATTGTGTTGAGTGCGCTCGCTCAGACTCGATATTTACACAAACACGCATACATTTGGTTCTTATACATGCATTTAAATAAACGAGAACACGTTCCCATACACGCATGCGCCCCTCCTCCTAAACTTTCAAATATAAACAAAACGGAGCACACTGTAAAGTTCCTTTTCTCTGTTTTTCCTCTGCCCCTTTCTCTTTTTCCGACACTGCCACAACAGACAGACTGCTGTTTAGTGGGTTAGCGTGTAACCGTGGTTACAGCCAATTGTGGCTTGGCTGTGTTACTGTAACAATTTAAGTTCTCTTTTTCTGCGTTTATGATGATCGAGTGTTGTCATCTTTGTCGCAATCATCTTCCTCCATATTATCCCATTCTGCATGGAATCGTATTGAACGGTCAAATTGCCATTGCACATACTTCTGTATTCCTCGAAAAAAAAAAATATATATGAGATCATACCAAATGAACGTCTGTTATTTTAAACAAACAAAAAGAAAACATTCCTTGTGATCTTTCAAATGTTAATAGCTTTCTTAAAGGAGAGATTTGTTTATACTTTTACACAAATGTTATATAAGTCTTAGGGGTCCACATAATAGGTCTGTGAACTTTCAGCTCAAATTACATCACAGATCGTTTATTATGCCATGCTCTAAATGGTCAGTTTTGCATGTGAGGAGAAACCCGCTGTTTTGGTCTGCGTCTCTGTAAGTGCAAATGAGCTGCTAGTCTCCATCCCCTTTTCAGCAGAAACGCAGCCAGGGCTGTGAGCCTGTGCTTCCAGCGACAAAACAAGAAAGAAGGGTCGCATAAAGCAAATGAGGAACGCTGTGTCTCGTCTTTAAACATCAAACACGTTGGCCCGGTTTCACAGACAAGTCCCAGACTAAAATGAATGTGTGACCTTAACTGAATATAACTTGCCCAGAAATATCATTAAATATATCAGCGCCATTATTTTGTCTCAAGATGCACACCAGTAATGTATTCTTCTAAGGCTTTTTTATAAAATGACATAAATATCTTAATTCAACAAGTCCTGGCTTAAACTAAGCCGTGTCAAAGTACACATGACAAATCAGTCGTGTATTTACAAACCATACGCACTGCTATCTATAAGTGAAAGTACCCAAGAATGAAGGGTGCACATAAAGCGAATGAGAAATACTGTGTTGAACACCAAACACGTTGTATTCTAATTTCTATAAGAAGACTATCCCGTCGCGTGTATACAAGCTATTGCTTTCTATGAGTGAACGGACAAATGTTTCACAGTGACATTTTAACTACTTTTAAGTTGCCACAGGTCCCTGAGGTCTTACTTAGAAAATACCAGTACTTATAATGTCTTTATCTACAGCTTTGCCTCGTTCAGTCATGAGAATTTCCATGGAAAACGAAATCAATGCATTACTCTCTGTTTTCTGTGAGGCTTGGAACAGTCTTCTGTTCTGGTCTGTGCAGCCAACAACAGAACAGTTAGCATGCTTACTTTTGCCATGGTGTCGGAACTAATTCACCTGTGTCGCTTGAGAAAACTAAAATGATACCAGCGCCATGGGTGGACAAGTTCTTACTACGTCAGAAGGGGAGCGAAATCTGATAGTCTCGTTTTCTCACAGACGTAAACAAATTTGCTGGGTTGTCATTTTTCACGTTTTCTGAGTTGGTAGATGCACCAGACATGATCATAGCACTGAAACATAAAAAAGGTAGATTTTCATGAAATGACCCCTTTGAAATAAATCTGAACAAATACGCATTACTTTTAGAATGCCTAACAGCGCTCCCTATAATACAACTGTGAAAACGTCAAAACTCATTAACAGGCGAGCATTGTGTTTTCAAACGATGGAAAATGTTGTGAGGAAAGACTTCATTTGCATAAAAATCTTTTTTGTAGTCCTATTTTTGTAAAAGCTCCTAAGTCTATCACAGGAATAACTTCAATCGCAAAAAAGTGACAACCTCTTCTTTCACATTCCCTCTTAAATCCAATCTTTCTCCAGGCTTGAATAGATATCAAATGAGCCAGCCGTGGAATGAAACTCTCTGTGTGGCAGTGACATATCTGGGATTTCTTGCCATCGCTCTCTCTGTTTCACTTTCTTTTTTTCTCTCAGAAGTGGCACCAGACGGCCCTTCGGCCCTTATAAGGTGAAATCAACGCGCCTGGTAGAGTTAAACAGAACCATATGTCGCCCTACGGCTTCCTCGCGCAGCTCCGTCGAAAAGCTCGGGCTCTGGCGCGGAGCTACGCACGGGAGCCTAACTTCTGTTAATATAAACCAAAGAGGTCACATTATATGTTCATGCCGCACACTGGAGCTTTATGTTAGAGAGAAACTAGAGCTGCGTTCTCAGGGAGAGGTGTGTGCCGGCCCAGCCAAAACATGTCCAGCGTAACCCGGCCTCAACTGGTTTATTTCTCTATGAAGGTGTTTTTTTTGAAGAACAGCATAAACCATCAACAAAACTAGATGTATTCATGCACTTTTTCTTGCATTTTCATATGTACAAATATAATTCTTCCTTTTATCCGCATACCAGCTGTCACTCGGGGTGCTTTGTGATCTCATCATTTAGGGTCTTTTCTATGACATCATTGGAACCCTTGCTTTGGAAGCATGATGTCATTGATGTTCCTGTGACTCATGGGATTGTGGGCAGAAAGCCTTTAAACAGAAAGGAACATTCTTTTCTCATCGCCTCAAAACGTAGTAAGCTGTCTTCTCAAGAAACATCATATCTGTCAGTTAGAATATATAAACACATATTTATAAATGGAAGAACACAAAAAATGACTGTGGCAGTATCAAGGCTATGGCAATAACATTGTACTTCGATATGGTGATCAAGCAGTACTGTGATATATACAGTAATGTATTTAAATACGATGTTCCCAAGTACAGCAAAGATTATTATACTTGCATGTAAAATGACCATAAACAAAACTTTTGCAGCACTTTTGCTTATGCTTGCTTCAATACGTGTGTTTTTTGTCACAGTAAGCTTCTCTCAGAGAAAACGCAGAAACACAATCGATTCTTGTTTTCCACTATGTGTCTATGCTGTATCGTCTGCTTTCTTTTTAACCGCAGAACACAGAAGATGTTTTGAAGAACGTTGGTAACCAAACAACATGGGCTTCCGTGGTATGGACGGAAAACCACAGAGACATTTCTCAAAATATCTTCTTTTGTGTTCCACAGAGGAAAGAGTTATAGGTTTAGGGTAAATAATAAATTATGACAGAATTTTCATTTTTGGATGAACTGTCCCTTTAAAAGCACAGTAGCAAAAACAAGCAGTTTCTTTCCGATACTCAGGGAGAAGTCGAAATTTCCAGGCAGCTTTAGTCCTCTGGTAGCTGTTGGCCAACACATCAAACCTGCTTCATACATGTCTGTAACAATGTTTGCTGAGGATATTTCTCTTATTTCTAGTTGTATCACCATAAAAAACACATATAAATCTAATTGTACTAAATAAATACCGACGCAAGCCCATACTGTTGGCTGTTCCAAAGTAGCACAGTGTTCTGCTTTATACTGATAAACTGTGAATTTGTAACCATAGTTACACACACACACACTGTGTTATGTAACGTGATGATGTGTAAGTGTGACTCCTGTTGGTGAACACTTGAGGAGAAACTGATAAAATAATGACTTTAGCAGAAGCTCTACATCATGACACACAGACACACAGACACACAGTGAGTTGCGCAAGTCTCCGCCCTCTTTCTTACACAGTCTGTCTGGAATGGGCAGATGTTTTCTTTTGGGATCTTTCTCTCTCTCACACACACACACACACATACAGATATTGTGCGGTCTGTTGTGGTCGTGTCTAGGTGGGATGCTAATCCAGGTAACATTTCAGGTGTCATTGACCGCTGTGTAAATCAGGGCTGGTGAAGGAATATCAATTATTCAGATTCTATTATATTCAGATTTGAAAAGTGTGATACAAGTAAGCAAAAGTCAAGTATTTGTTTTTTCTTACGTTCTTTAGGTGTGACTTTTCATAGGCTCCAAATATCCACATCATCATAAACACTGTCTCAGCGGTAACAACATAAAGAAATATGTAGCCTAAACTTCTGCAAAGAATCAATAACTGTTAAGTAGTTTTAATTTAACTTAATACAATGAATATCCATCCAATAAAATATTTAAGTTCTTGCTATTGAATGATAAAGTTATAATATTAAAATGAATTAAATATAAAGTAAATTGTTATATTATAACCAAACACAGACCAAAAGTTAACGCATGGCTTTCAAAACTACTTGAATCTGATTGGTCGATCAATGCATACATCATTATGTCATCACCTGTAAACTGTATAATTACAGTTATAGTTGTTTTAGTCAAAAGAAAATTAACACATATGTGCTAGTGTCATGTCAATTATATTCATCTGCCATTTCTACTTGCATTCAAATTTTGTATCTTTATCGTATATTTGGTAACTAGGTATGCAATAAATTGTATAATGTACAGTTATTGCATTCCAAAATACAACTTTTCTTTTATAAATTGTTATACAAATTTAGGTGAATAAATATTAATCTCAATGTGTATTAGTGTATTAGGAAACTATACATTTTTATTTGTTGACTTTTATTTTGTGAAATAATGTGTTGCTACCGTCATGCTTTCTTTCGATGTATTTTACTTTTAAATGAATTCAAATGATTAATTTATTAATAATCTATGACTAACGTCTGCTCAATGATGGTTCTCTAAGTGAACAAATATCACATGTTAAGCCACTTTATATAAGTTTCAAATGTTTATATACATTTTAGATAATATTTTTTTCCTCTTGATATCACTCAGTATTTGTATATATTCGTGTGTTAAACGGGATGTCATGAGGTAACATCTAACTCGGCCCTCTCTGGCTTCTGTTGTAGAGATCTCTCCAGAAACCACATTCCCTCTGTGGATTCCAGTCTTTTTGATCACCTCACCTTCCTGAAGGAGCTGTAAGTGCACATCTTCATCCATGCGTCTTTTTGTTTGTACGTGTGCGTACGTCTGGAATGCGTGGTCTGGTGTGTGTGTCTGTTTGTAATAGGTGGTCTGTGATTTTCCTTCTTTATTTGTAAGGAAATCATTTTCCCTTCGTAACCTGCAGCTTTCGTTTGTTCCCACAGGTATCTTCAGAATAATCGTCTGGTCAATCTTCCTCATGGGATAGTTGGCTGTGGCCCGTTAGCTGTGCTGTAAGTGTGTATACTGTATGTGTGTGTGGGGGTGTTAGTATGGTCTAGTTCCCAGACGTTTTCAAGCTCATGTGGTGAGAATGTGTTGGTGGATTTTTTGGAGCCACAAAAACAGAGCGCGAATCTACCAAACTTGATTCTGATCTTTCGGTTCAGACCAAACAGCAAAAGCACTGGTTAAATGTTTGTAAAATCCTTGTGTGTTTAGAATAGAAAGTTTATGAACAGTAACAGACGTAGACACACAAACACACGATAAGCTCAATCAAATCGCCATTACAACCAATTAAACGTCATGGCTTCAGGCCTCGACTGCACTATTTCCTGCTTTCAACACGCACACACACACTGTCTGCTTCACCAAAATCACTCCAGAAGTTTTCCATATGCTGCTCCAAAACGCCTGAACAAGGGAACGATTATACAGGCTGAAGAAAGATGGAAAGAAAGAAAAAAGATAGAAAGAATATTCTTATTTATTATGTTTTTGTTTCTTATTTCTTGCAGAGATATAAGCAACAATCATATCACAACAATCAGATCAACCGTTGATGGAAAAATATGTGAGAGTTTATTTAACTTAACTTCAATGTGAGTATACAAACAAACACACACACACATGTATAGAATAAATATAAAAAATACACAAACAACGATTTTTACTGTAATACTGCAGATCTTGCTCTAAACGGGTCTTGAACCATCTAAATTTGAGATCTTAAAACTTAGTCTTAGTCTATATGCGAGTTTAACCAAAACATTAAAGAAACAGTTCACCCCAAAACGAAAATTCTGTCATCATTTACACCCCGTGAAGTTGTTCCAAACCTGTATACATTTATATTGAGAAGAATTTGGGAAACCAAACAGTTCTTGGGTACCACTGACTACCATAGTAGTTTTCTGTTGCTACTATTGTAGTCAATAGTGCCCCAGAACCGTTAAGATACAAACATTCTTCTTTTGTGTTCAGCAGAACAACAAAATGTACACAGGTTTGAAAGTAAATGAGTAAATGACAGTATTTTCATTTCTGGGTGAACTATCCCTGTACTATCTGTGACCAGAGATCAGCTGTGAGGGTTTGAAATCATTTTAATTGTAATGGGGAGCATATTTTTGGAGGGGAAGATGAGGCGCATCTGTCTGAATTCTGTCTAATGTAATGTAATAATCGGTGATGATGAAGGTGTCACACTGGGATTTAAGACAGCTGCTATGACGATTTCACACAAAATTGTGAGATCCAGTAAACAACACACCCAGAGGATGGAGTCCAACGTCCAGATCATAACCTTCTCACATCTTTTTCGCGCGTGCGCATGGTGATTTCTTTCTTTGTGAATTAAATATTCCCAGCTGAACCGTGATGTTTAAAACTTTTAAAATAGAAGATTAAAAAGCTACAAATGTTTCAGATGTTTTGTTATTTAATGTCTTCTGGTAATCACAGATTAATTTGGTGTGATCAATTGTGTACATGTAGAAAAAGAAAGCGGCCTAAGATAAACCTTTGTGTTACTCCACAATTTTATTTATCCTATCCTATCTCTCTCTCTCCTTTAGAGATCTGAGTTCTAACCCGTTCATCTGTGACTGTAAGTTAGTGCGGTTGGTTAGCTGGTTGCAGGAAAAGGGTGTTAAAGTGAAGCGACCCAACTCTATGCTCTGTGACAGCCCACCGGAGGTGAAGAACCAACCACTGCTTAACGTCAGTGAACACACTTGTGGTGAGTGACAGGCAGGATGGCCAATAGCAATTTACACACAGCACCACTAGTCAAAATACAGCTGTGTTCTGATAGATTCCCTCAAGTCTGTAAAATAAATACAGATTGATCATTCCTGTTAATTTAATTTTTTAATTAATTCTGCTAACTAATTTTTGACCTTCACTGTTAAAAAGTCTAAAACCATTAGTTGGAATATGTATCAATCTAGTAATAGTGCAACGTCTTACATTTTGGTCTTAGATTTTTACAACTTAACATGTTTTGTTAAAAGAAAATTTTACATCCTTTAACTTTTGTTTTAAAGTAGATATTTAATCTCACAATGTCCTAAACTTTTGGACATTTCTGTATCTAAAATACATTGACAATACGAGTTATAGTAATGCAAGTTCCTTTAGAACTTTGTTATTCAGATCTGACTGTTTCTCTGTCATAGGCCTGACGTACGCAGGCTGTCTGCAGGATGAAGAGCACGCGAGTGGAGTCGAGTTGGTCATCTTCTCCTCCTCCACCCCAGGCCGGTTCTCTCGTGAAGATTGCAACTCCAAGTGCTTCCATGAGAACCAGCGTTACGGTGGTCTGGGCCAACAAAGAGAGTGTCTGTGTAGCACAAACTCTGAGCCCAATCACATCAGCGAGTCCCAGTGTTCAGCTGCATGTTCCGATCCGCTGGTCATGAAGAAGTGTCGCTGGACTGTGTCCCAGGACGTGTTTCAGGTGCGTGGAAAGAAATTTAACATGTTGAATTTCAACAAGAGTTTTAAGAAAGCGTGACACCTTTTCAACCCTATAGGTGAACTTCTCTGCAACCCTTCCGTCCCGTCGTGTGTCCGTCCACTCTGAGGCTCTCTTGTCTGTCTCCTCCTCTGTCTACCCTGTATCTCTTTCCTGGGATTTCGGTGACCTTTCACCTCGAGTCAACAGCTCCACGTCCAATAAGACAGCGATCCATAAGTACGGCGTCCCAGGACTGTACCAGGCCCGGGTGAGTCTCTCGGCTGGACACCAGGAGATAGTCACGCACGGGAACGTCAGTGTGGAACTGCCCCCGAGACTGGAGCTCCACTGCCCGTCACTGATAGTGGCCAATCAGAGCCTGGAGGAGGCGGTTTCTCTGGTGAACTGGGGCGGAGTGGGCATAACCGTGGACTGGAGAATTTCTAAGGATGGGAGAGAGATTGCGAGAGGTGAGAGATGGAAATAAATATATCAACCTGTCTGCCATCTTGTTTTTTGCAATGCATTCTGGAATGCTTTGAAGGATAAATACGATGCAGTCTCAAATTCTTACACATAATCTAACATTTGATCTCATGTTACCACAGTGATATAAGGACAGCGCTGTTAAAACACATTTTGACTCTTCTGTACTAAACACAATCTGACTATGACATAACGGTATACATCCCTTATATCTCTCCATCTTTTCATGATCTATCAAATGTTAAACATCTCATCCTTATAACAAAGGCTGAATCCACATTGATGTTCCTTTGAAGCGATGGTATGTGGAGATTGTGTGGTTTATTTTTGTGCTCCGCAGTGAACTGTCCATCATTGTTTTGCTTTGAGTGAGCAGATAAGAGCACACAGCACTAATCCCATGAGGAGAGAGTGTAGGACCGAACAGAGGAAATCTTGATGGATATGTCTGTTCCAGCGCTTGAATTTGATTCTTTGGTTCTCAACTGGTTGATCCTGACCCAAAAATGGCTTGTGGGACTGTTCCGATAGGATCACAGAGAGCTGGGGAAAAGAGAATGCTTGATGCACAAAATTATATGCAAATATCAATATAATCATTTGTAGTTAAGATATACCTTTTAGGAGAGATGTACCGACACCAACTCTTCCCACCAATAGTGATACCCGATTATACAGAGTGATATCTTCTAGTACCGATACAGATTCTGAGGATTAGATGAATATTTCTTAAGTTTCTGAATGTTATTAATTCATATAATGACTATTAATATTGAACATGGAACTGGTCATGTTTCTTAACTTTTTCCATGTACAGTAAGAAGCACATATTTAGTGCATGTTTTGTCCTTTTTGAATTGAAAGGATATATCTGTTTTTCATGTTGTTGCTTTTATTGACCGATGCTGATTTTTAGCCGATATATTGGTGCATCTCTAAATTTTAGCTATAAATAGCCTAGATATAATTATATTCTACATATATATTTCATTGAGCGAGGATGTAAGCAAAACCAGAACCTGCAGTTTTATGTTTCAAACAGAGAGGCACAAGTTACAAATCGCTGTTTCAGTATTATTCGTTTAGGCTATTGCCATGTAGAGTAATTGTAATATATTATGTTGTTAGATTTTTGTTTACTTTTTTGTCTTTACAAGAATTACTGATTTATATAAACTAACGGTTGAGTCTTGTAGGGATGAAACAGGTAAATGATCTATAACTCTCTCTTTGTCTGTAGCGGAGCCTCTGTGTTTGCCAGATGCGATCCGTCACGCTGATTCATCCCGCTGTTTCCTGTTGGTGTCGGAAGAAGTCAGCTGGTCGGAGGCACGTAGGAATTGTTCAGCCCGTGGGGGAGAACTCGCCGTGGTGCATTCCCAAACCGTCCGAGACCTTCTGGCCCCTCGAATCACACAGTGAGTCCGAAGTTCTTCACCTTCTAGAAATGTCCTTTGCTTTATCCAAGATTCAGTTTCATTCCCATTCTACAAAGTTTTAGCTTAATGCAAAAGTTGGATTAAACCTTTAAATCTTGCAACTAGATTAATCGTGAAAAAACAGCATATGCTGGTTTGGTATGTTTTGAAACTGGTCATGTGCTGGTTTAAGCTGGTCAAGTGCTGGTTTAAATTGGTCATGTGCTGGTTTAAATTGGTCATGTGCTGGTTTAAAATGGTTATGTGCTGGTTTAGGCTGTTCCTTAGCTGGTCCATAGCTGGTTTAAACTGGTCAAACCAGTATCATAACATACCTAACCAAGAATATGCTGTTTTTTTTCAACAGGGCACTTCTGCATGTTAAATCAAAACCCTGAATTATATTAATTATCGTTGCTAGACTTCATTTGGTTCTTTCCCTTTTGAGATTTGCGCTGTTTCAATGAGGTCACCTCCAGTGTTTCACTTTTAAATTGCACAGAGGCATTCTGGGAAATGTCTTTTAAAGTCTTTTGTGCCCTGTTCAGTGCCCACATATAAACTGATGAAATTGAGTCTCTGTGAGTCACAGGAACAGACTATAAACAAAAGAGTTAATAACGTTCAAAAGCCGGAACATTGAGAACCGAAGATCAAACACAGACTGACAAAAGTTCGAAGGCAGACGAAAGATTTTAATAATGTGAAGTGTCTTATTAAACATTGATGTGTGGAACCTGCTGTACTGTAACAAAGTGTACCTGAATGCACGCGTTCTCAAAGCGTTATTGTCAGGGTAGTGTGTCAGATTTTGTGACATCTTGGTGCAGTAAAGAGATATTTGTGGACGATTTCCAAACAAAAGAGTTTATCAACATGTTCGAGCGCCGTATATAAATAAATACATTTTTGTAACTTTTTTGAGAAAATGATAAAACAGGACGTCTTGAGTAAATGCATTAGCTCACATGAACTAACTAAATATAAGAAGTATAGTTTTTCAGCACTTTTTAAAATTAACGTTAACAGCTACAATGTCTATAATTTTATTTTTATTAAATGCGACAATTAACACAAACTACGAATAATAAAAGCTGTAGTTGTTTTAGTTCATGTGATCCTAATGCATTATAGTTAACAAATACAACCTTTTTCTAACGTGTTACCGAAAACGGAGTCGAATTGTTTGAATTGGTTTGTTTACACACCAGAATTTGTTTTTTGATCTCGTCTCTGTTGCTGTTCTGAAAATGCTTTCTCATCTCACTTTATTTCTACAAATGAGTTGATTTCGTTCTGACAGATTTCCAGGTTGTCATTCATTGTGTATCTCCGCTGTGTTGAACCGTAAATAACCGCAGTGTAAAGATTACTTATATAGAAATCGAGTTTTAATACCAGAACAATCTGCACCTCAGGTTACCGCCCACTGATTCAGAGTACATGCAAGTGGGCTTTGAGATATCTGTGTGTTTGCCACGCATCCAGCTTTTTATGCACATAATAAAACAACTTCTTTGTTTACTTTTTAGTTTTGCTTTGGCTTCCACCTATGAATAATACAATTTCAGAGAGCACATTTAAGTTAATAAATAAGAATTTTGCAATCTCCAGCCGGTCTGTGTTCTCTAATGAGCTGCTTGAGTCGTTCTTCGTCTGCGATTGTGGTTGCTGAATAAAGACATCCAACCTGTTCGGACAGTCAGTCACATTTTTTCGGGGAATTGTCAGTATTTTGCGGGCATCAGGAAGACGCTAGTAATTTGTGGGAGAACATACATGGTATGTGGAAAATACAGCGATTTTAAACCTTAAATCCTGTAAACACACTGCGTTACATCTAAAACAAACGATAATATTCGTTTTAGCCGTTCAATATGACCCCATTATGAATATGAATAGGCCAATGCACTTATCAAACCTCTGTGGAAATACTTCTTAGATGAAGTTATACAGCATGACGAAAATCTGAGTTTTGCATTGACTAAAACGAGATGAAAATGTATAGATAGACATTTAGTCTTGACTAAACTTGACTAAACAAAAACAGGACATAGATGTGTACATAAGATAAAAAAGATTTAAAAAAGTATATTTGTCCTGGGACTAAAACTTAAAAATAAATATCAATTTAATATACATTAAATATAGAATAAATTGTTATATTACAACCAAATACAGACGGGAAGTTAACTTCGGGCCAGGAGCATGAGTCCGATGAAACCATCTAGATAGAATTCGGTTTTTATATACAAGAAACTCACAGGCAATAAAGCAAACATTTTCTGTTATAACAATTCTGTGGGTCCTCTCTTGTATTAATATTTTGTGTTCATTCTCTGACTTTGTTCATGTGTTGGGTGTTATTTAATTAATAAAATATATATTGTTTTCAAAGCTGAGCTTCAGTTTATACTCCAAACACATTAAATACTTAATAAAATATTTTAATAAAAAATAAACTTTTCCAAGGTTTGAAGGGACTTTGAACTGTGTTATATGTATATTAATAAATAAAAAAATTGGTCATGATGATGATTTACAATTTTTAAATGTAAGAAGGATAATAAAGAATGAGAAGGTGTGTCCAAACGTTTTACTTATAGTCCATTTGTTTACGAGTTGCCCAGTTCGTACAATCTCATTCATACGTTTCAGTTTACGATTTGTCATTTTATGCGGCAGTGACGTTTAATTTTAGAGGTGGGGCTTTATTTTTTCTACTTATAGTAATACATTTTAGAATGACTCGTATCGTATGAATTCATACAAATTAACCACCTCGTAAAATGGTTATGAATTCCTGTGAGATCAGGTCGGGTAGTCGATGTGTGCTGTGTGCAATGTGTCAACGTTCTTTAGGGATGGAGCTTTACAGGTGAAACACACACACACTGGTGCTATCTGCTGCAGCACAGCTGTGGAAATACGTTACACTCCAAGAGGGAGGAGACACCGGCTTTGTGTGTTTATGTGTGTGTATCTATGGATGTGTGTGTGTTTCCTGTATTTCATTCCACACCCATCATTAATTTGAGGGTAGAACTTCCACTGACCACAGTGCGAGGGCGACGGGACTGCAGACAGACCGAATGAGTGTAAAATGTGTGTATTTGTTATCTCTTTAACCTGCTCCAGATGGGCCGCCCCAAACACACACTTCCCACCCACTCTGTCAAATGTAAGAACACACACAAGGACGAACAGAACACTTTTTATTGAGTTTTTTCACTCCTTTTCCTTTTCTCCGTTTCTCTGGTCGTTTGTATTTTTCATTTGTAGTTTTAACAGATGTGAGCTGTCGGCTCCAGACCGTTAGCTGTGTGTGTGTGTGCGCGTGTGTGTGTGTCTGCTTGTGTGCGTGTCATAGCTGTCCCGCAAAGGCTGAAAACAAATAACACTTCGGAAGGATCCAGTCCCGTCGGATTCAATAACACAACATTAGGATGTGTTTACCTCAACTTCTGGCTTCTATATTGAATCCTGAACACATTTGCGCATACAACATACATCTCCATAAGAGTTTGTTCACTTTAACAACTTTAATGAGACTTAATTTGATTTCAGTCCAAAGTGACCTCATCTGTACTCCAAAAAGTACAAACATTCACTATAAAAATAATTCATCTAGCTCGACAAACTATGTAAGAATGTACTATATTAAATATTTAAACTGCTGTTCGAATGCAATTGCACACAAGCACGGAGGAGATTTAATTCAAAAGAACCCTGTACACGGCTTGAAACATGTTTTTTTACTTTTTTGTGTGACCTTGAATTTTTTTAGCGCAAATGTTTTATGATGGATATGCTAAATATAATTGAAATCTCCATTAAGATTCCTGAGCTAAAAATCAGCAGCCAATGTGTTTGATCTCTACCATTAGCCACATTTCTTCTCGGGCCGCAAGTTTAAAGATGGGGTAACATGCTATTACATGCATTCTGATTTCTTTACACTGTTCAACGTGCTGGCTTCCCATGCTCAACATGGTCAGCTTGTTCAAAAACGAGTTGGATGTATGACGCAGTATTTGCTCGATATCATAATGTAAACAACATGAAGGGAAAATGCAATGATGTGTTGTGTGCTCGTGCAGTAGTTCCGTCCCCCTGACCGCCTCCAGCAGCTCGTCTTTTCCTGCAAATAATCACACAGCTGTATCTGTCTTTTATAAATTTGATCAAACGAAATACTCTTAGAAGATACAAAGCATGCAATACTACTATATAGGTACTCAAGATTAATACGAGATTTGAAAAAACTGCATGTGTTACCTCATCTTTCCAATTCTAATTTTGACTTTTTTGTCCCATGGGTAATCGTCCGGCCGGAATGAAAATGTGATTTTGTGTTTGTTAAAGGGAACGCGGCGTGTGGCTGGGTTTGAGTGACAAAAACTCTCCGCGTGTTCTGCGCTGGGTGGACGATTCTGACGTCCAGTCGGGTGACGAGGGCGCGAGAGATCGGGCCAGTTTGCCGCCGGGAAACGTGTGTGTGTCACTGGACAGTGCCGGACAGCCCAGCGCCCACTCCTGCACCGCCCAGCGAGCTTTCGTCTGCCAGTTCACTCGCCAAGGTAAATCCATCTGTGCCAAAACACGCAACCACATCTCAGTGTAAGGCTAGAACTGTATTTCCATACTACATATTATGTCAGATTAGATTTAGTGTGTTAAAAATTTGTCCCAAAGTTGCCCGCATGTTATACAGTACTCTTTACAGTAAATTGTACAAGTCTCCTTTTTGCACAAACTATATTTTGTTTAAAAGCCTGCTCTTAAAAGTTCTAGATTATAGAAGCGAAGATTTCTTTGCCCTTCACATGTACTTTGTATCTGACCTATTCACACAAAACACACACACATACTAATCATACTGTTTAAACTGTTAGGTTCAGTTATGTGTGGCTTTCTCGCCTGTGATTTATGATGGGTTTATGTTTGTCTGAGCACGTCTTTTGGGTTGCTTTTAGAAAAACAATTTATTTGATAAGATTGGTAATGGACTTTGCCGATACGATGAGCGTGTTCAGACTCTGAATTTACACCAGACGTGCACACACACACACACATAGATTATGCAAACACAGATTTTGAAAATTGAATGCGTACACTTCATAAAAGCTGATGAGAGTTAAAGATAAACACATGTCTGTGTTTGTCTGCAGTGCGAATCCCTGATGCAGGTGTTTATATGGTGGGCACAGCTGTGTTTAATACCCAGAATGCTATGAGCAGCCCTGCAGTATCACACACATCTGTACTCAACACGCCGGCCAAAGAAGTCGAGGTAAACACACAACCACACAAACACACGGAAGCTTAACATGTTATGGGTAAAATGCACAGAAACACAAAATACTGTAGAATAATAGTTTAAATTCAGTAATTAATACAATTTATTGTAAATTCAATCTGTGCTAAATGCAACCAGCTGGAAGTTAACTGGAATTTATAAAGTAATTTTGTCCTGTACAGTAGTACTAGGATTTATGTATTGTAATACACAATGTACGTTTTCTTTTGCCAAAGGTTTTGTTTTCATGCAGTATTTTTTTACATCTTGTTTTTTTCAAAGTCTTTTATTACCATATGCAATTATATATTGACAAGTTTCAATATAATATATAATATAGCAAGTTTTTTATTGTAATTGTATTTATTGTAATTAATTAGCTTTTATATTAAAAATTTTCATGTTAATTTTAGTTCAGATTTGTTACTTGCTTTTCTTATTTATCTATTTATTTATTATATTGTTTTGTGTAGTTAACATTTTATATTTACTTTATTGCATTTAGTTTTGGTTTTATTTATTTCCAACAATTTTTGTGCTTCAAACTTGTTTCAATTTACTTCTAAAGCAACATTCGTCATTTTTATTTAGTTTAGTTATTCAAATAATATTCAGACTTATTTTTTATAGAAAACATACACTGACACCAAACAAACGTTATGCAAATATACTGATTAATGTATAAACAAACTTGAGTTTCACTGGTTCATTTGCGATTACTGATTTACCCGTGGGTGTGTGGGTGTGTGTGTGTGTGTATTGTAGCTGTTGCTCTTCCCCGGACTGAGTTTCGTGTATGGAGGTCGACTGTCGTCTCTAGAGATGATCACTCAGACACTGACCTCACACACACAGCTGCGCTTTCAGGTGTACCGACCGCAGTGCCCCAGATTCACACCACAGCCCCTGCTGCCAGGTAACACGCACGAACACACACACAAACAGAGGGTATCCACAACAGACACGCTGCATACTTAAAATGTTTAATTCTGCTGGAGTTTGACCAGGAGAAGCACAGCACCAGACATGATGCGGATGAGAAACTGCAAGGAATGAGAATGAGACAATGCTCTGTTGATTCTGATAATAACACAGAGAGAGAGAACGAGAGAAAGCGAGGCAACGAGGTCGCTTTCTCATGCATGACCAGCTTCCAGAGCTGTTACCCACAGTTCCCTGCATCTTCTTGTTGATCGATAACATCATGAGCAAGCAATCGATTACACACAGAGATGAACAGCACTGTCACAAGTGAATTTTTTTTTATAACAATAAGGAGACGATATTAGTATTATTTATTACAATATTAATATTGATTTATTTATTGTGATAAGGTGATGATTGTTTTCAATAAAGTAACAATATTATTATTATTATTTCATACAGTAAAGAGATGATATTTGTATTATTTATTACGATAAAGAGATAATATAAGAATTACGAATTGGTTTATTAGGATTATTTATTGGTTATTATTTAAAGGTTTTTAAGATAGATATACATAGATACTATCTGGCCAGGGCTGGACAAAACCACGAAAGAGATGGAAAACCTGGAACGCAATCACATACGAATGGAACCGACGGGCGCAAACAAGTCCAGACCGCTTTTTTGGCCTAGTCCCGCCCTGCATCTGGCATGCTTTGCTAAAGAAACAAGTGACAATTTATGCAGAACAGCTCGACGCTATAAATCTGTGTAATTTTGAGGTTTGGTGAAGGCATGTAAATGTGGAGATTATTAGTAACACAAATCATGGATTTTGAGTCCGTGGGAACTTTATCTCACATCCAGTCAGTTTTTGTATTTAATTTCTCCAGATGACTGAACCGGGTCCAGGAAACCCATATGTTTTCTCAACCATCACATGGAGATGATCTGTCTGTCAGCATCTCTGTCGCTCTCTTCCCCGTTGTCTGATAGAGGAGACTTTTAAAGGAGTTTTTGCCAAAAACCTGTATAAACTAAATACTCAATAAGTAAAACACAATAATCACAGTAATGATAGTCCATGCATATTATGTGCCACTGTCATACTACAATTCTTCTGAAGTTGTACAACAGCAATATTTATATCCCTCAAACCTGTTGCATCCAAAATGAGGAAACTGTCCCAATCTTACAAAACTTAACCATGATTTAACTATATTACCCATGTTTTTTTATTTTCAACAACACAACTAGGGTTTTCTACAGAAACTAAGCAGTTTTTAATTAAACTTATTTCATGTTTATTTCATGAAGAAATCTACATGATTACCAAGCTTCTACTGTAATGAAACCGTGATTCATTTTCCTTTATAAGGTATTTATTTAAGAACCACATTTCCATGCCTCGAACCCCGATCATCCATCGTCATGGCAACCGGCTTGTCTGATGGCTTGATTGTTTGTCATGCAAGTACGGACTGGCAGACAGAGCTCTGAGATAAACAAACAACAAACGAACGAATGAATTAGCAGTTCTGAAGAAGATTAATGGGCGAATGCCGTTCATAAACGTAGTTAAAAATTAACTCAGAAAATGGTTCTGGTCTGGTTTCTCCTGCCAGTCAAGATCATTTATTTGAGTGCTTCAAGACGCATGTCAACATGCTGGAGGAACAACGGCTGGTCTGTTCATTTGGGATGCTCGTATGTCTACTCGCAAAAACTGGGTAGTCTAGACATTTAAAATATGGTTAACATGCGTTATTAGCACAAACCTTTTTAGAAAACTGCAAACTAACTATTCACGAAAGACACTACAGATAAATACATTTCTTTAATTTCCTGTCATTGACCTCCTGTTTCAGGTTGTGGTGACATTTGCGCCCCCATTACCGTTTGCCAGTCTCCAGATGACTGGATCAACGACACAAGCGTCCCTCCAACATCTACATCGTGCCCAGCGGGACGCCAGTACTGCCCGTATACTTTGCAGTGTTCGCCCCTGGCCAGCCCTTGTCAAAGCGCGGCATGTGTCAACTGCTCCGGTGTCGACCCTCTTCCTGCCGGGACCCAGTACCCCAATTACAGCCTGGTTGGGGAGGTGATTTTTACCCTGCCGCCTGGACCACCCACTCATGTCTTGGTGAGTCAGAGCCTATCAAAATAAGTATGTTTAGAGAGGTTATGCAACAACATTTTTCACAGTTTTCATTGGACCATATTTTTAGCAAGACATGATCCAGAAACAAATCATTTTTCTGGTCTTACTGAAAGTAAAAATGTGGCAATTTACAGCCAGTCTGAACATTTTCATGGGTAATATAGAATAAATGTACGGGAGTATGTGGAGCACATCATTGAGATTTCAATGTGGGTAAGTCTACTGAAAAATATTATTTATTTATTAAATAATAAAAAAATGAAGAATAACAATCACATTAATAAAACAACTTTTTTATAATAATTATATTTTTTTATAATATTAATATTTTTTTCAGTAGTTATAAAAACAGAAAAACACGTCTTGTTTTTCCAAACCTGCATTATTTTTGTTCTTGAGAGCTTGAACAAGATTTCAAGAATCCTATAGATTTTTAAAAGCATGAGCATAAATAACTGATGAAAGAATTTTGATCCCTTTTAACATTGGCAATGCAAAGTTTTCTCCCAAAGTTTTACAAAAGACATTACCAACAAATCACTTTATATACATATATAAAGTACATACAATAGACACACACACATGCATTATGTCATACTTTTAGTGTGCACATAAAAATGTTCCAAATTGGCACAGCAAAACCTTGACAGACAGCTCTAGAAATTGCAACAATAAGAGATGTTTCAATTTATTCATGTGCTTCTTTCTAATTGTGCCTTAATTTTTCACTTAGGTCCTGGAGGAATTAGAGGACCTGTTGGTTTCCCCCGGCGACTTCCTCGCCCTCCAGCACGATGCTGGCCCATCAGGGCTTCTCCGGTGCTCATCGGACCCCTCATCGCCGTGGAAACAGAACGTCCTCATCCAAAACTACTCTGACTGGTTGGACTCTAATAAGACTCTTGGGATGAATGCACAAAGAAGCTGGGACGTGAGTTTGGTGTGCCAGGTGAGAGTGCTCTACGTTGGACAGAACGACACCAAACTGCGGGGTCAGTTTCTTCACTCTGGCCTCCCGCAGCCTGGCGACTACAGTTTGGAAGTCACATCCAACGATCAAGATTTTCCTGTCGCTGCTTCCTGTCCGATCCGCGTCGTCCCGCCTCTGGGACTAACCGTGGTTCATCCGACCAATCACAACGGCACAGTGTATTTCCTCCCCAATCAGTCGTGGATTCTCGTGAAGGTCCGCTCTCAGCACAGCGTTCTGATTGGACGGCAGGGCAGCAACGCAACGGCACCCTTTTACAGCATCTGTCCCCAGAACTTGGTGGCGAAAGTGGCTGAATGCAGGCAGACTGACCCGTACAACGACACCATGTTTGCGGGGGTCGACCTCCAGCTCGGGTCCACGCCGGGGCTGACCAACGTGGTGCTCCGCGCCCACAGCGAAGTTACCGAAGATGTGCTCCAAGTTCAGGCAAGGGTTCAAGAGCCTCTTGAAGGGCTGGTCATCCAACCTCATCCCGCTCAGCGAGTTCTTATGGAGTCCGTAGTGGTATGTGGTCTACTTGAAAATGTTTTTTAAAATGGTTTGCTAGTCTTTACCTTACCTGCCTGGCCAAGCTTTGGTTTAATGGTTTAATATTCATCTGTCTATTCGTCTATACTTGAACTTTATATTTTCGTGTTTCAGAGTTATACGGCGTCCGTGGAGGGAGGTACGGATCCGTCCTTCAGATGGACAGTGGATGATAAGCCTTACTTTACGTACTACAACAGCGTATTGAACATCATCTACCAGAACGCGGCGATGTACAAACTCACGGTGACTCATTTTCATAAACCTCTATAGGCTGATGTTCTGAGCTTGATAAATCCTTGAGGGATTCTTTGAAATGGCTTAAATTGTCTGAACAGTTAATTTGAACCTTTTTCTTGAATCTCACTTTGGAATCTGATAATGGCTTTTAGTTTAGGTGACAGATTTGAAGCTTGAGCTTGAAGGTCCTTGAAGATTTACAAAAACATTTTGTTCACAAATCTATCACCTAAACTTAAAGCAATTATCAGATTCAAAAGCGAGATCAAACACATAAAACACAACCAGGAACGTTTCTCGAGACAAACTTTTAAATCCTTTATAAGTTTGTTCATATTATAGATGGATGGATGAATGTAAAGATTTTCCAAATCAATCCAAAAAGTGCTTGTGCAATAACAGCAGTTCAGCGAATACTTTGGCTGTGTAAATGCACAGTGATTCTTTAAGCTAATCTACTGACCCGTGTCTTGTCTCCTAGGTGACGGCTTTGAACCAAGTCAGCGTGTTGACCGAATATTTCAACGTGACAGTGGACCGCATGAACCCGATGACTGATTGTACCGTCCACGGAGTCCCTGATATAGTGCAGCAAGGGTCTCCTCTGAACCTCACGGCGTCTGTGGTGGTTGATGAGGCTGTAGACGTCAATTTCTGGTAGGTTTCGTCTTGCAGAGCTCTGATTTACCCTGTTAAAAGTCTTTCCGCGATTGACTCTGATGCAAACGTGTAGGTTGAATTGTAATATAAAGAAAAAGCGCTTCCCATATCGTCTGACAATCTGAAATATTTTTCCACAACAATATTTGAAGGCCCCCTCACTCGCAGTTTCTATCCAATAAATTATTCTACAAACTGACATGACTGGTGTATACGATGTATTGTTATAAAAATCAAAACACTAAGAAATGTTTACTATGTTTAATACAACAACACAACACAAAGTTTATATATATAGCAAACGACTAACTATATTTAAATTGACCAAAGTCGTCCAAAGTGCTATAACGGGTACACGCGACAAAACAATAAGATGCTTAGAAATAAAACACTGTAAAATGGTTTTAAACAGTTTTAGCTTATTTTAATTCATCTTGAGGCCTCATTAAATGTTTGTTGAGGCCTCCTGGTTAAGAAATATGTATATTGTATATGTATATTTGTTATGAAAAACACTGAAAAAATATTTTGTTTTCTAGTATGTTTTAGCTTATTTTATAAGTTCACCCCCAAAAATATGTCATCATATAATCAACCTCTTCTAACCTGTATGACTTTTTTTCTTTTAATGATGATCTGAATTTTACTGGTCTTATTTTTTATTATGTTGAGTCCTCCGTGAAAGTTTGTTGAGGCCATCAGTTAAAAAACATTTAAAATTAGCCTAAATAGGAAAAAAGACCATATTTACTTTAGTTTATTTTCTTTAACATTAACACACATGAACATAGGGCATGTTATTCTGAAGCAGTTTGTCTTTGTAACCTTTAACAGAGTAACTAACTATCACAGCTTCAAGTCTGCTATGTAATGTCCACTTTTAACAATCCGAACCATTCCTGATGGATGAAGTCGAGTTCCACCCTACATTCTTTTGGTTGAGTATTCTGTTTCACTTAAAAATATAGTCACGTTGCGGAAGTGCAATGTATTGGCATTACTACCTTTTCCTCCTGGAATCGATCTCGGAGAGATGACTTTCCACATTCCATTCTCTCTCTCTCTCTCTCTCTCTCTACCTCTGACTCTCACTTTTCTCTCCATTCCTCCTGCACACACAGACAAACACGCCATTTAATGGCACTTTTCTCTGGATTTACAGTCTGTGGTTAGTTCAGATTGCTGACAAAGATTTTCCCTTTGACGCTGTGAATAGAAGGATTCCCAAACTTTCCATTCCATCCCCTCCCGCCGCCTCCAGAAGCCTGCTGAGATGTCTACTTAAGTTATTTATTTATTTTTTAAGGTTTTCTTTGTCACTTTCAAGAAAGATTTACTCCTTGCTCAATTTGGCCGGATTACCCCTCTGCACGTTTTATCTTCAGCTCGCCACTTGTGTACCCGATCTCCCTTTAGGCTCCATTGACAGAGAGAAAGAGTGAATGAGATACAGAGATAAAGGGCTATAGCTGAGGGGGGGATTCGACAGCGGTTCTCCTCCCTCTGCGTTGAGTCAGAGATGGAGAGATTTGCAGGAGTGTATTTATTCTCTCCAGCTAAAAATAACTTCAAACAAAACTGTCACTTCGCTCTCGGTGATTCCTGTGGCACTGCAAAAAAACTTCTTCTTCTACACAACAGCTTTGTCTTTACACTCAACAATAAAAAAAATCCTTTAACTTGGTTGGGAGGATATTGTATACTGTGGAACATAAAGGTTTTGCTTTCAATACTGAGGTAACACAAACTATATGACTTTGAATGGACTGGAAGTTGCTTTGCGTAAAAGCGCATCGGACAAATGTTTATTAGTGGAAAATGCTTGATTAGACGCAGAGCCGTTGAGAGAGAGAGTCGCGACATTCAATGTTCAAAATTTTCGAGTGTCAAGTGATATATGGAGCCTATAAATAGTTCAGGAAGTTATGTTTTCTCTATAAATGCTGTATTTCTTTAATGTTTTCATTCAATACAATTGTTGCTTAATTTAAAAATGTTTTACTCTTAACTGTTAAAACATTGTTATAGAAGTTATATGTTGAAAATTTGGAAAGTACCTAAAACTGACAGACCCATTTCTGTCGCTCTTAAAACCTTGTTTTACTTGTGAAAACAAATCTACATCATAAGACACTGAATTAAGTGAAACCACACACAGTTAATGCGTTTAATCAGGCTTGCTGTTTATGTGTTTGTGTTTTGATGGTTTTCACGCTTTATGTCACAGGTGGTGGTTTGGAGATCGAGGGAACCATACACGTCAGTTTAAACCCCCTTACGATCAACCTTCTAGCAACCAGGTGTTGCTCTATGACAATGTACAATATGTTTATACCCAGCCAGGTAAAACGAACTTTTTGCAGCCACGTGTGTCCTGACTGTTGATGCATTTTAATGATTATTTGTTCCTTTCTTGTTTTCACAGGGGAGTACACCCTCATATTCTTCGCTTCAAACCGGTTTGAGAACAGGACATGTAAAGTTGACGTCTACGTTTTCAGCATTCTGACAGACGTGCAGATCGAGACGGACCCGCTACTTCTACGCACTGGAAAACCTGGTGAATTTGAGGCCCACCCCTTACCGTCTTCCTACGGGATTATCTACACCTGGAACTTTGGCGATAACTCGAGTCTACAGCAGGGGCGCGAGCGCAGGGTTCCTCACTCGTACGCTTATAGCGGCATCTTCACCATCTGCGTCAACATCAACAACACCATCAGCTGGTTGGACACTTGCGCTGAAATTATTGTTTATGAGGATGTTGGCGGCTTGAAGGTGATGTCATCTGCCCCCACGGAGCGCAACACTCCTACTATTTTCACCGTGAGCCTGGAAGCGGGAAACAATGTAACCTGGATATTTGACATGGGGGATGGAATCGTACGTACAGGTGTGGAACCACGAGTCGAATATACATACAGGAAAGATGGAAACTACACCGTGAATGTAACGGCGATGAACGCAGTGAGCGTGCAGTGGGCAACTATTCAAGTTGAGGTGTTTGTGCTACAACTGCTAGCTCTCGAACCGGATGTGTGCGTTGAAGAAAACAAAGAGATCAACTTTCATGCATTTGTGTCTGGGAACGTGTCAGGACATCAGTATGTTTGGAGTTTCGGGGATGGAAGCCCCAACGAGACTCACTATGGTACCCCAGATGTAAAACACATGTACGTTAAGAGTGGCGAGTACCATCTCTCCCTGGACATGTCAAGCGAAGCTAACAAGGCAAATTTTTTCAGAAGGATTTGTGTGCAACCTGAGGTCGCAAAAGTGTCCTTGTCTACTCTGAGAAAACATGTGAAACTTGGAGAAGAGAGCAGATTTATTGCAACAGCTTTCCCGGAATTTAATTACACATACCTATGGGACTTTGAAATACATGACTCCAGACATTCAGTTCGAGGTGGTGAGGTGATGGATTTTACTTTCAAGAGTCCTGGACAATATCTGGTAACGGTTTCTGTCTTCAACAACATCTCCTGTAGCAACAACTCTGTTTTAATCGAGGTACAGCAACCTGTTGTCTTTCTGCTGATAAATCATAACGGAGATAAAGGAAACCGTCTGGCACTACATAAAGAATACACGTTCACTGTGACTTCCAACTCTTCAAATGCTGTCTATATCTGGGACTTTGGAGATGGGACTCAAATTAATGGGACAAATGTATCATACGTCTACAGATCTTCAGGAAACTTCAACATCTGCGTTACAGGCAAGAATGAAGTGAGCGAAACGAAAAGTGAGATATCCGTGATGGTATTGGCACCCATTAAAGGACTGTCTGTAAATGCTAGCCATGTTAATGTTCCTATAAACACTTCGGTCCACTTCGAGGCGCACTTTGAGCAAGGGGATGACATACGGTACTCTTGGATTCTTTGTGACTGGTGCACATCTATACAAGGGACTCACACAATGTTCTACACATTTCGTTCAGTTGGGACTTTCAACGTCATAGTAACTGCAGAGAATGATATTAGCATCGCACAAGCTAGTATTTACATCTTTGTGCAGCGTGAGTTGGAGGGTTTGCAGATAGTGGCCAATGATCTTCGCGAAGGATGCTGTTTCGCAACCAATCGTGTCCTGCAGCTGCAAGCCTTATTGAAAGAGGGCACCAACGTGACCTTCAACTGGAACTATCAGAGGGAACATGAGAACCTTGACCACAACATCACAGGAAAGTCCATTGAGCTTAATTTTTCCACCCCTGGACCTTGTGAGGTGATCCTCAAGGCAACCAACTTGCTCGGCCAGCTGGCTATGAACCGAGCTATTGAGTTTCTGGAACCTGTGAAGCAGTTGAACCTTGAGTCTTTACCAAACTTTGCTGCAGTGAACGCCATAACAAACATGACAGCGTTTGTACGTTTTGGGACTGACCTACATTACAAGTGGTGGGCAGATGGTGAGTTGTTAACGTTTGACATGCCTACCGTAATGCAGTGTTTTAAAAGTGTAGGTCTGAAACTAGTGAAAGTGGAAGCTTACAACAAAGTCAGCACAGAAACGGTCTTAAAGTGGATCAACATTCAAGAACCAATATCAGGAATATACCTTTATGCCACAAATGTGACGGAGCAGAACTTTGTCGCATCAGGGGTCAACGTTTCCATGCGTGGAAAAACAGAGACAGGGTCCAACATTTCATGGGAGTGGCTGTTGCCGGATGGTACAAAATCGAATCACCGTTCCACCTCCTACATCTTCTCCAAACCTGGAATCTACACTGCTGCTTTGAATGCCACAAATGACATCAGTGGAGAACTAGCATCTCGTGACTTTACAGTACAAGACCGTATCCAGGGTCTGGAGCTAAAGGCCAGTAAACAAATTGCTGCAGTTGGAGAGAATGTGGAGTTTACCATATCCATCTCATCTGGAACATCTGTTAACTTCATCCTGAGCATCAGCGGAGACGCCACTGTTGTTCTGCACAATCGTACATACGTCCACCAGTTCACCAGTGTGTCAAAGTACTATGTGAATCTTACAGCCCACAACGAGGTGAGTGCGGAGCGAAAAACTCTGCACATTGAAGTAATGGAACCTGTTACCAAACTGACTATACTGGACTGCTGCGATGCTGCCATACCCGTAGGAGTCACTCGGCCTTACGTTGCATATACACCGACACGTGAGCCACTGACCTTCTTGTGGACCTTCGACCTTCATTTTGGCCCCAAGACTCAAATGGTTGGCAAATCAGTGACGTACGCTCCAGAAAAACCAGGTAATCTTACTATATTCCTGAGAGCGTTCAATTCCCTCAACGGTCTAAATGTGACTAAGGTTCTACGAGTTCAGAACAGTATCAAATCAGCCTTTTTGGATGCTCAGCCAAGCGACACCTTCATAAACAAGACGGTCAGCTTCCATGCCGGTATCACCCCCCCTTCAACTCCTGCATTGTATATGTGGGACTTTGGGGAGGGTACCTCTCCCTCCATCACAACAACACCTTCTATTAGCCACATCTACTATCTGCCCGGTCACTATCTGGTGCGACTAAATGTCAGTAACCTGGTCAGCTGGGCCACGGCACAGGACGAGATCAACATCTCTGTGTTGAAGTGTGATGAACCAGAAGTACAGATATTTCAAGCTCCACGCCTTGCCGTCTGGCGTCACCAGCCTACCTTGGTGGAGGCAAATGTGAACTTGAAGGGCTGTGCTCTATATGGAATAAAGTCAGTTTGGGAGATCTTCACATCCCATCGCTGTCAGGATGAAGATAAAGGCCCAAGACCTTCTAAGGTCCAGCTCCCGGCAGAAGTCAACGTAAACAGGCTCCAACTTTCAGTGCCGAAAATGTCAATTTCTGCTGGCAACTACACTCTAGTTTTTTCTCTGTCATATGAGGGAGTTCCACTCAGGAAGGCAGCCTGTCTGCAGCTGTCAGTCATGTCCAAAAAGTTGGTGCCCATCATTGAAGGTGGCACGTACCGTGTCTTGTCCAAAACTCAGGATCTCCACTTGAGTGCTGAGCAGTCCTATGATCCCAATCTAGATCCGGAAAACCAATCCCTGCTCTACTACCACTGGGAATGTGTGACCACCTCGAAGGTAATAAATTCTATATTTTATTTGATTTACTGTTGATACTGTATAATAGACACAGTAGGTAGGCAACTAGAACTTGTTGATTTTAGGATTACTTTTTAACTTTGTTATTCAAGGCATTGTGGCTAAAGAAAGATAAAATACTACAAATTCAGATTATTGTACCAGATTTGTTCAGTATATGACTGCAGAGTGAACAGAACAAACTGAGATCTGGTAGATGGACTAACTTGACTCTGTAATGATGGGTGGGTCACCGAGTAGCAAGTTGCTTGTTTGTTTATATTTACTGTGTGTTGTTGCTGTCAGTACTTGGTTAAGAATTTAAGGCGTAAGAGAAAGTCCTATTTAGAGTAATATTAATGGATTCTTTAGCTTATTATGGTTCATAATCATTTATGTCCATTTTCCACTAAATGATGCAATCGAGTGATCTTGTTGTTAAAACATCAATAATTATTCTGAATGTTTTTCAAAAGCAGATCAGATTTCTTTATAAATTGCTAAAGTGAATCATGAATCTGGGTAGTACAATGCCAAGAACCTAAATGCTTAGCATGCCGAAAGATGATTTAAGCAGTTGTTTTAATGCCCAAGGACCAGAAAATATCAATCTCATATTTACCTTGAGAGCCACTTATTGTCAGAGATTTGTTAGGTTGGATAACAAACTGTGTGTTATCTTGTGTTCCTCTATGGCATTCAAGGTTTTTGTTGTGACTGATTTGTGTAATAAAAGGCAAAATAAACTTAAAATGTTTGAGAATTTTCCAGATGTGAGAGCAAGCTATTGTGTCATTTGCTGTTTTTTGCTGTAAACTTTCAAGTCTGTGTCGGATTTAAATGTGAGCAACTCAGTCAAACATGTCAACGTGATGTGTATTTGAGATCAGGGTTACATAACCGGGAACAGATACACTGTGAGTGTTCCTCAGATTTCTCTAAGCGTGTCAGCCACACTGCAGGAGGCTGCAGATTTCTGCTTTTATTGTGAACTTGTAACTAACAGAGATACAGAAATAAATCCTGTCAGGTTCGTGTATTTTAAGCTACAGTGTTAGGATAGTTACAGAGAAAATTATATTATTCTAGTATTCACTCTCATGTCATTACAAACCTATATTACTTTTTTCTACTGCAGAACACAAAATAAGTTATTTTGAAGAATGTTGGTAACCAAACAACACTGAGCCCTATAGACTTCCATTGTATGGACATTTCTCAAAATATCTAATTTGTATTCAACTAAAGTAAGAGTTACACACTGATTTGAGCAACATTTGGATCAATAAATGATGAATGATTAGAACTTTGTATATTTGGGTGTACTGTCCCTTTAAGGCACATAAGGTCATCACTGCATAAAGCACAGTTTAAGCAATGCATTCAGACAGATATTTGCGTTCAGTTGCTGTTTTTTTCTGGAAAGTTTCTCCTAAAGATGTTCCGTCATGGTGATTAGATAACAAAACAACCATATTGAATTTTTGCCAGACTGTGAACAGATGTTTGATGGATATGCTGTTGTCTGCCTGTCAGCTGTATTTAATAAAACAAGACTGATTTATCTCTTAACAACACCCACAGGGCCCGGCTCACTGCTCTACTCTCAATTTCGGGCTGGGTCCAAGCGACCCAGTTCTGGGCATCTCTGGGTCCGAGCTGGAGGTGGATGTGGAGTACACCTTCCGTCTGACTGTCAGCAAAGAGGGCATGACCCCAGAATCCACAACTCAGACCGTGAGTGGGAAAGTGTTTTTAACACTAGATAACGCTAAATAATTGAAAATATTATTAACTTGCTTTTAATCCTCTTCTGACACTTATGTTTCCAAGCTGAATACCCCAAAAAATGTATAATATGAATTTCATGACCGAATCAAAAAGCTCGTGCTTCATTAGCACAGATGCGATAGGGAATATTTCCTCGGTGCAATAAAGTTCAGACCGTCTGATTTAACTTTAAAGTCTAATTGCATCGGGGACCATGATGAAACCAATGATTAACTCTGTTGACCATCTGAGTACTCGATGTTCAAGAAGAAAATTCATTATTTCTGTTATGGTCCGAGTTCTCTCATTCGTTTCATGGTAAGAAAACATCGCTTGTTAAGTTTAAACTTCAAATAAAATGACTTTTCTTTGTTTTGGTCGCAGGTGCGGGTACAGAGCGGTCGGATTCCGATGGTGTCGCTGGAGTGCGTGTCGTGCAAAGCTCAATCTCGCTATGAGATCAGTCAGAACTCTTATGTTTACCTGGCTGGCACCTGCAGTAATTGTCACGGCTCACATCGAGGGGTGAGAGACGCATCGATTCTGAGTTTTCCCATAACATACAGTGTCATGAATCATAGAGAACATTGTAGCCTCCAGTGCTATGAAATGAAACTTAGATTCTTAAAAATTATATTTTTAGTTCCAAACCTGTTTGCCTTCTTTTGCAAAACATAAAAGAAGATATTTTGAAGGACGTTGATAACCAAACCCATTGACTTGCATTGTAACGACATTTATCAAAATATCTACTTTTGTGTTTCACAGATTTTGAACATAATTGTTCACAGAATTATTATTTTCGGGTGAACCATCCCTTTATGTCAATTATATGATATGTCCAATCACAAGTGTTCTAATAATAACATTACTCGAATGTGTTAAAAATGACATATCTGGGATCTGTGAGTCACCCGAAAGTTATTTATTGAAGGAAACATGCCGTCATAACTCATTGAGGAGAGTCTCACTTTTAAAAAGAGATGATGTTATCTAGAGAGAGCGACGGCTTATTTTCAGGAGGACCCTCTCACACCCCGTGGCTTTTTTTCCAGCCTGCTTTCTCATAATGTTTAGACGAAGACTGAAGTAATGTTGTGTTTATAAATCCGGAGTGGCCTTGCAGAGTGATGTCATGATCATGATGTGATGTGTTCCACTGCATTAGCCGTTATCTGCGTGCCAAACCTTGTTAAGAACACACTGTCACGCATTGGTGATCAAGCAATGGAACGCTCACTGTGCTCGACCCTCGAGGCTCGGTCCCATAAGACAGAGACAGTAAATATTATGGCGAATCTGGGATGCTTATATAGCTGTTCATACATGCAGGTCTGAGATCAGTGAGATGGAGGTCAGTGGAGGGCCACTGGAAACCACCTCAAAGCTGACTGCTGACAGTTGTATAGTTAATTTAAAGATCCTGTAGACATTGTAAAATATTGCCATACTAATAATTATATATATTTTTAAATGAACACCATTCACATATTCACCTTCTCTGTCGATGCTCTTAGCGCTGGACGGCGATGACCGGTCGGAATGAAACTCTAGTTTTGGATCTGGACACGACCACCACGGGCAGCGACAGCATGCATTTGGTGCTGAGGCAGGGCATCCTCCGCGACGGCGACTCCTACATATTCAGCCTCCACGTGGAGGATGATAGTATGGACCGGGAAGGTGTGGCTTACATCGAACTCCACCCGAATCTTCCTCCAGCTGGAGGGGCGTGTTCTCTGTGGGCGGATGGGGAGGGGCCTCAGGTGCGCACACTGGTGGAAAGAGTTCACTTCAATTGCTCAGGTGAGTAGAGGACAATTGGTTGCCATGGCTTCAAAGCTTATTTACGTATACAATTATTAAATAACGGTACTAAGGAGACGCTTTTCATTTTCAGGTTATGCTGATTTGGATGAGACAGAGTCTCCTCTGGTTTATAGTCTGTTGGTGATACGCTGTGCAAATCTGTACTGTGAGGAGTTCTGTGTGTATAAAGGCACGAGTCCAGAACATTCTGCGTTCCTGCCCCCTGGCTTCAGCTCGGACCAGAACAGGGTGAATGCTTTAGTCATGGTGGAAGACCACCAGGGAGCATCAGCTATGGCCCTTAATATGTAAGAGACTTGTTCCATACCCTGTTGTTGTGAGAAGTGACTCCTGAAGTGTTTAACTGTTTGGGGTTGTGTGGGACAGGTCCATGGAGGTGCTCCTGCCAAAGGTTCCTAAGGGTTACGATAGTCTTCCTCACTGGTTGAGTAACCTGACGGACTCCACCCTGAGAGAGCTGCTGCGACAGGGAGACTCACAGAGAGTACGGGAACTCTCGCTGGCTCTCATCACTGTTCTAAATGAGGTGAGACCATTCGTCCATCTACTTATCCTTTCACCTGTCTTTCAATCATTTGTCCCTCCGTTCATCCATGCTCTCTATCTGCTCTTCTGTGTGTGTGTAGTATGAGCAGGGTGTGTCCCGCAGACGTGAACATGTGTCGAAGGCAGAGCGTCAGTACAGACTGAGCATCAGAGGAAACATCACCAGAGCGTTGACATCACTGGATCTGATTACTGTCAACGACATCCAGCAGACATCAGCGGCGCTCGCACAGTGCACGGTGAGAGAGGTGTTGCCATCACACGAGAGAACAAAATCACAGAGAAGAGAGAGGTGTTACCAGCAAAGAGACGAGAGAGATGGTACCAACTTTCTCTTTTCTAATGTGACGGTAACTTCACAGAGAAGAGAGAGGTTTTACCAATACATTAGACAAGAAATAGATATTACCATCACATTAGAGAGAGAGATGCTACCATCACATGAGAGAAGATAGAGAGGTCTTATTGTCACATTAGAGAAGACCAAGGTGTTACAATTAGTTTAGAGAAGAGAAGACAGAGGGTTCCATCACTTTAGACAAGAAAAAGTTGTTACCATCACATTTGATGAGAGAGATGTAACCATCACATGAGAGAAGATAGAACGGTGTTACAATCACAATACAAAATAGATGTTACCATCACGTTAGACAAAGGAGAGGTGTTCTCATCACATTACAGAAGCTAGAAAGATCACTGCAAAAAGAGAAATTGTACCATCACAATAGAAAAGAGAGATGTTACCATCACATTAGAGAAGACCTAGATGTTACCAATAGGTTAGAGAAGACAGAGGGTTCCAATGGTACCATACCATCACAATGGATAAGACAGAGTTGTTACCATCACATTAGAGAAAATAAAGAATTTTTACCATCACTTTAGACTTGAGAGATGTTGCCATCACAATAGAGAAAATAATGAGTTATTAACATCACCTTAGACGAGAGATATGTTACCATCACATTAGTGAAAAGAGAGCATTGTTATCATCATGTTAGATGAGAGAGATGGTACCATCCTTTAGATGAAAGAGACAGATTTACCATCACTTTATATATGACAGAGATGATGAGGTGTTACTATCACATTAGAGAAGATAAAGATAGAGATGTTACCATCACACTGTGAACATGGCTAGAGCTGAGCTGAAATATAAAAAAGTTCAGTCAGAAATGAATTGGGAGTTTTTAAAAACTTTTTATGAAATCACTGTTTGTTTGTGTAGGCTGTGAGTCGAGAGTTTGTGTGTGAGGAGTGTCAAAACAGCACTCTGGATAAACTCGAGTCGATGTTAGAGATACTACAGACAGACACTAAACAGGGTACAGTGACCCCTACTGAGATAGCAGACAACATTCTCAACATCATGGGTAAGTCACAAACACACTCCATTTATATGCATGTGCGTTAAGCTTTCAGAGATTTTAGACTGAATCATCTGTTTCACGGTCATGTTACACTCAAATACACAAACGCCCAAAGAGCTCACAGACGTAAAGTAACACTTGTCTCTGTTTTCTCACTAAATCATCTAAACTTAATGTACAGCTGGATTTGGAAATGAAAACTGTTACCAGATAAATCAAAAGCACTTTAAACATTGACATTGCATTTGCATTTTTACCTTTTCTGGAAAAATGGATGTTTGGATGTTTTTTAAAGTTGATGTTCTTTTTCGAAATGGATGTTCCTGGTTTAACTATTAAGCCATTCCGTAACTTAAACCTTCATCTTCTCTCTTCAGGGGACCTGATCCATCAGGTGAGCCAGGCAGCATCCTCACCTCCTCCAGAGGCTGAAGACCGCGGCAACTCCCAACAGACTCCGTTTCTTTCGGAAGAGCAGCATCACCCGCTGCGGGTGGCCGCTAAAGCATACACCCTCTCCTCCGAGCTCATGAGAATCCTCATGCTTGGCCGTGTCCTCAACGAAGAGCCCCTGATCCTCCGCGGGGCCGAGATCGTCGCTGCCGGCAAACGTGCCGACCCACAGAGCCTCCTCTGCTACGGAGAGAGCAACGTACCTGAGTGCCGCCGTTTCTCCATCCCTCGGGCGTTTAACGCCAGTTTAGGACGGGCAGCAGGGGGCGTGCTGCGGCAGGGGGCCACCAGTGAGGATGGAATCGTTCAGCTGCTGTTTCAAGTAGAGCCAAATCCATTTCCCTTCAATTACATAGCAAATTACTCCGTGTCTACAGAGGTGGCATCCATGGAGTTCCACACAGTGAATGGCACGCAGATTCCAATCTCAGATTTGGATGAAACTCAGGCGATAACTGTCGCTGTTAATAAAAGTAGGGAAGCCGGGCTGAGCGGAAACATAATAGAGGGCGTCTTGCCGCCCGCGGGAGCTGAAAACATCACTCGCTGCAGTTATGTTATCGTGAGGGTGAGCACCGGGAATACCAACAGACAGGCCGGGATTTACATCCAGCTCAACTTCACGGTGTTAGATGGTAAGACAGCTGAACTCCCACCAGGGGGCGATAGTCAGAAAACAGATTTGTTTACACTACACTTACATTATACTTGCTTTGAATAAGTTCTTAGAAGTGCTTCTCAATTTCTGTGTGATTTTTTTATGAGTACGTAAAAAGTCTTAAATCTATTCCAATCCTTTTTGCCCTGCTTAGAGTCTCCAGAGAGGTGGGAATTGGATCCATCGATCACAGCCTACCTGCACACCTCCGAGTGGCCCAATGAATTCAACAGCACCGACAGGAAGCACATCACACTCAATATGACACGGGGGCGGGACATTGACCAACGACGCTACACATTCTTTTTGTCTCCGAAGTAAGAAAAATCTTGAATGTAGCTTTCAGGTTCCGCTTGAACTTTCCTTAGGTTTGGAGTGGATGAGATGAGAGTTCATCTGTAATAAATGATGCGACTGAATGCTGGCTGATCTTTGGCTTTCTCTATGAACATTAGCAGGCAAATGAATAACTACAGACTTAAGGGAAATTCATAAATATAAGTAATAAAGCTTACATTTTTCCTCGTTATGTGTAGTACAAAGAGAGGATAGAAGACAGTAATATCTGAATACTCATTCAGTTCTCCATTACATGAAAAATTGTCAAGATTTTAAAGTTGTTCTGTATTTAAAAGAACAGCGGTGTCCAAAACTACAATAACGGCTATAAAGACGAACAATATTGATCACTTACAGACTTTAGTTTTAGTGTAGTTTTGTTAATATTTTGAATTTATTTTATTTATATTTTAATATTATATAAATAATTTCAAGGCCTTTTATTTTTTGTCAAAATGTAAAACCGCAGCGTGCAAGCTTTGAATAAACATAATCTTATAATCCGTTGGTGTGAACGTAAATATAGGAATGGTTTTAATTCTATAATGGAGTCTATAGTCTGTTATGGTTTTGGTTATTCTTGTTTTATCGACGAAAAGAAAGCACTTGAAAACAAAATGATAATTTTACTGTCATTTATTAAACTTGACTTCTTTTCCTCAGTTCATACGACACCACGCGCGACCACTTCATAAACGTGTCCACAGGGTGCGGCCCCAGTGACCCCAATCTGGTCCGTGTGGAGGTGGGCGTGTTCACGTC
This sequence comes from Triplophysa dalaica, assembly GCF_015846415.1. Lineage (NCBI taxonomy): Eukaryota > Metazoa > Chordata > Actinopteri > Cypriniformes > Nemacheilidae > Triplophysa > Triplophysa dalaica. The sequence continues at coordinate 3,864,761 of NC_079543.1, forward strand.
TCTGTGTCAGTATTTCAGCGAGAGCGCCAAACAGTGGCGGACGGACGGCATGGTTCCGCTTCCGGAGACCAGCGTGGGGCGAGCCGTGTGTCTCACGCGCCACCTCACCTCCTTCGCCGCGAGCCTGTTTGTTCCACTCGATTCAGTCTCCTTCATCATTCCTGTAAGTATGCGTTTTAAATGGACTTTAATGGAGTTTTCAAGGTTCTCCAGACTAGTTTGTAAATGTGATAGCGTGTGTCTCTTTGACAGGAGCGTTCAGTCAATCGTAATCTGGTGGTGGTTCTGGTGTGCTTGATCGGACTTCTGTGTTACGCCGTGGCCGGCGCTATAATGCGTAAGCTGGATGAAATGGACCTGAGACGTGCTTCAGTGGTTCCTCTGTGTGGACAGGACGGGCTCTACAAATACGAAATTCAGATTAAGACCGGCTGGGCATACGGCGCAGGTAAGGTCAAGATTGCCCTGCATACGTTTTTATCTTTAATGTCTGAATCCACAATAACAGACGGAAGTGGAGAAAAACTCATCCGAACAATTGCACAGCGTTGCAGGAAAACACAGACAAAAAGATCTAACAGAATTGTGGATTGTGGAGAGCTAATTTTCTCCCCTGGCTGTCGTCTCTGAGATTCAAATCTTTGATCTCACCACCCGCACACAAAGCCAATACTGTATTTCTTCGCTTTCAAACACTTTTTATCTCTTTATCCAGGTACGACGGCCCATGTTGGCATCAGTCTCCACGGCAGCGAGGGCCACACCGGACACCGACATCTAGACTGCGTTGGAGCGTTCGCTCGTAACAGCCTGGACATCTTCCACATCGCCACGGATACAAGCCTGGGCAGCGTGCTCAAGATCCGCATGTGGCACGACAACAAAGGTACCCAACCGCAGAATCTATGATGTATAACATAGAGCAAGACAGCCTGCAACCGTCTCACTATCTGTCTCTCTCTCAGGCCTCTCTCCAGCTTGGCTACTCCAGTACATTCTAGCAAAGGATTTACAGACGGGAAGCAGTTATTTCTTCCTGGTTGAGGAATGGCTATCGGTTGATAATGAGAAAACAGACGGCAGGGTTGAGATAGAGGTGGAAGCATCAGGTGAGGTTTGACTTCTAACGTGTTAAATAGTTTGAGCCACTTCCTGTCGTCTGACCCCTACACTCCTGTGTGACTCTGCAGAGGAGGCGGACCTCTGTCACTGGCCCCGCCTACTAACCTGGGAGCTCCAGAGGGCAGTGTGTGAGAGCCACGTGTGGCTGTCGCTATGGGAACGACCTCCGCGTAGTCCCTTCACGCGGCTACAGCGGGTGACCTGCTGCTCTGTGCTTATGCACCTCTGTATGCTCGCCAATGCCGTGTGGTTTGGTACGGTCGCTTACGGCAACAGGTTAAGCTACTTTTTACTTTTTATATTCTAATGTATGTAACATTTGCATATTTATTTTATTGACAATTGCATGTGTACATGTGTTATAGCTCTACGCCGGTGTCTACACAAGTCTCTTTAAATGCTGAGACTGTGTGGGCGGGGCTTGTGAGCTGTCTACTGGTCTATCCGTTCTACCTGCTCATATTCTTCCTCTTCAGACTCAGCCGCAGTAAGGTACATCTCTGTCACACACACAAACGACTTCTGTAGACAGATGCCCAGGGGGATTTTTCATTGAAAAGCTGTGGCTTTCTGTTTTTGTGTCTGCCAGGTCTCGGTGGAGCAGCTGCCTCCGCAGGTGGACCAGGAGTCTTTAGAAATTGATGACTTCTTGGATAACTCAATGACAGGAAGCTCTTTTCTCATGTTAAATGGCATTCCTGGAGAGGTAAAAAAGTACAAAGCACATTGTTTTAGAGCACATTGGGCTGTAGAATAAATCACTGTATATGTTAAAATAGGTAATATTGAACTATAGAATGATGAAGGAACAAAAGATATAACATTGAATTATGGAATAGTGTAGATTATAGAACACAATAAGAAACCAGATAGAACACTGAACTAAATAGAAAGAAGTATATCCCAATTTAAACAAAACACTATATAAACACTAAACTACTGTATAGAATAGTACACTATGGGGTAGTGTTATGTATAAGTATACGTATAGGTGCATATGTTAATATTACAATATATTATTATATTACAATATGAGTATTTAGATTGTAAGCATAGGGTGTTATTTAATTGTCAAGAAAAATTACAGCAGACAATATATAATATATATTAATGGCCCTCAAAATAAATGTGATATTAAAGGGATATTTCAGCCAAGAAACAAAATGTTCCCCATGTTTTACATCCTAACTGAATATGACTTTCTTCTTGAAGAATAATGCAGTCAGATATTTCATAGCACCCATCCTTTTACTTCCAAGCGTCAGAATGGGAGTGAATTGTGGACGATTTTTTTGAAGCTCTATAAAAGCATCCATCGATTAAAGAACGGCTCAACACGGCTGCGCATGAACCAGAGGCTTGATGGCTTGAAAATGACACTGACAAAAGCTCTAAACGAAAAATCAAAACGAAAAATGCCGTGTTTGTCACCGGAACTTACCACACGCCTGCGTCATTTGTCGAGCCATTTTTTGATCGATGGGTGCACTTTTTGAAGGATCCGAAAATTGCCCCCCATTCAATCCCATTCTACCGCTTGGAGGAAAAGAGATGCGTGGTATTATTACTTCAACTGCATTAATCTTTAAGAAGAAAGTCATATTCAGTTAGGAAGCCTTGAGGATGAGAAAAACATCGAAATATCTTGGCCGAAATATCCCTTTAATAGCCCTAAAAATGTATATATGATATATAGTAATATATGATATCTACGAATGGTCCTAAAATATATATTGTATATGTAAACGGTCCTATATACTGTATGTTTGATATATAGTAATGACCCAAAATATATATGATAAATAGTCATGGCCCTAAAATATATTTGATATATTACTGGCCCTAAAAATCCATGTGCAAAATATTAATGGTCCGAAAAGTATATATGATATACATTAATGGTTTATTTATTTTTGTAATATGGGTATAAGCTGTAAGTGTTTAGGACACTAGCATGTTACATTTAACCCTTCTAACACAGACTTCAATTCAGGTCAGTCTGCGTCAAATGTTTTGGAATGTTGCATTTGATTTGACAAAGCCAAACTATTGCACAACTTGTTCCTCAAAGTCACTGTATGTTACCATATTCAACCTTCAGTCTTATTCCCTTACGAAATCTAATCTTTTGAAAGGTTCTTTTATCATCCTCAAAGTCATAGTCAATATTTATATGTGTTGCGGCACACAGAAGTACCGCCAACCGTCGCTGATTTTTTCAGTTGTACAGCAATGTCAGAAACAAATGAAAGTTGAGTAACAGCTGAAATGAGAAAGTCATTTAGATTTAAGCGGTGAGCTGAATCCTCCCGATGTGAATGACATTTATATGAGCTAAAGTACCACAGCACGGTCTGAAACAAACACAATCCTGAGGTGATTTGAGTACATTGTGTAAAATTCACAACATCTTCTCTCTCTCTCTCACTACAGACATATTCAGAGGAGACCAACATCGACCTCCCTACTCCTTCTAGTAAAAGGTAAAGCGTCAGATTATTTTAGGAATAAAGTTTAATAAAGAGAGACAGAGAATGAATGAAGTGAGTGAGTGAGCGACCGAATGAGCGAGTGAACAGATGAATAATTTAGTTAACAAACACGTGAATGAATGAACGAACAGGTGAATGAATGGATGAATTAACAGGTAAATAAATGAAAAAACGGGTAAATGAATGAATGAATGAGCGAACAGGTGAACGAATGAATAAATTAAAAGGTGAGTGAATGAATGAATAAACAAACAGATGAATGTATGAATGAATAAACAGGTAAATGAATGATTGAACGAAACAAACAGGTTGATTAACTAATTAATAAATGATTGAATGAATGAATAAACAGGTAAATGAATGAATGAACGAGCAAACAGGTGAATAAATGAATAAACAGGTAAATAACGAACGAACAGGTGAATGAATAAATGTATGAATGAATACATGAACAGGTGAATAAGTAAATGAACGGGTGAATGAACGAACAAACAACAAACTGGTGATGATGAAACAGGTGAATGAAAGATTAAACAGGTGAATGAAAGATTGAATTAATCAATAAATTAATCGACTAACGATCCAACAAATTGATGAATAGACAGGCAACTGAATGAATGAATGAATGACGGAACGAACAAATAAACGACCAGGTGAATGAATAAATGAACGTCAAGGTAAATGAACATCATGAATGAGAAAATGAATATGTAAATGATTAAATAAATGTGTTTGTTTGTATTTGAGTGAATAAATGAATCCGTTGACTGAATGAATCCCTCTTTCACTGTAGTCTGCAGAGGTGGAGTGTCCCAGACTGCGATTGGCCGGATGTATTGACGGATCCGTCTGTCGAGATGGGGCCGGTGTTTCCTCCGCGGCTGAAGAGAGGTCAGGGCAGTAGACATCTGGGCGTTGACATTCCCTTCAATCCAGACGAGGAGGACACTGTGTGTGAAAACAGCCAGAGGAACAAATATTTCTCTTCTTCAGGTAACAGACGCTTTAAGCAATGAAAAGTTTTTGAATGTAGTCCTTATGACTATATTCAGAGTCAAACGAATCAATTCACACGCTCAGACAAGATGGTTGTTGATTTGAAATTTGTTTTGATTGACAGATGAGGACCTCATCAAGCGGATTTTGGCTGACGGACAGCTGCTGTCACAGACGGACAGTGATATGGGCGATCTGTAAGTCTTGTCGCTGCAGTTTTTTCTCCTGACAGTTTCAAAACAAAAGTATGAACACAAACGTTTGTGTGTTTAGCTCCAGTATATTTGGTGACAAGACAGAAGTGATTCTACTGCAGAAGATGAATGAACCGATTTTCCCGGTGGCCATAAGACCTCCCAAAACTGCCTTTACCTCTCGCACAGGTGGACAAGCTCACCAACACACACACAAAAAGGCTTGAACACACCGAGCGTCCCTCGTATAATCTTCTTCTCTTTCTCTCACAGTGGTGGCGGATGTTTGTAGACCGAGACCTTTCCCTCCATTGTGCGGTCTGGCTGCTCTGTGGGCCAGCTGGGCGGGGCTTATCCTGTCAAGCAGCCTGTCAATGTGGTTGGGGCGGAGCTTTAGTGAGGGCGTGGCTCTGATGTGGCTCATCTCTTGCATCGTCAGTTTCCTGTCATCTTTCTTCATTCTAGAGCCTGTAAAGGTACAAACCCTCAAAAATGAATCCTTAAGATATTTCGAGAAACGTCTCAGTGGTTGTCTTCACCGCTTCTCTTGGATGTGTCTGTAGGTCTTGTTGGAGGGAATTTATTTCTCTCTGTTCGTGGGGCGTCTGAGAGCAGAAGAGCAGGACGTGTTGGTGGATTGTCCGCGTGTGGAGAGGGTCGTCCAGCGTATCCCCAGAGTGAGACAGCCGCAGGGATTCGCCCTCTCGCAAGCTAGAGAGGAAGCTCGCAAAGTTCGCCTGCTACACACCATGCTGAAGGTACCCCGTGCTCTCATTGGCTGTTAGACTGGAACTGGTTTCTCCTCAGCTGTGATTGGGTGTATGATCTGCATGTGAAGCTGGCGAGAAGGTGTTTGTGTAATAGACGCGTGCGTTCGTTTGCTTGATTGACAGGCCTTCCTGATCTACATGCTGTTCTTGCTGGTGGTTTTACTGCTAAACTATTCAGACTCGAGCAAAGACGACCACCGCTTACGGCTTCACGATCATCTGCTGGATCACTTCAACACGCGCCACTATAACAACATCAGCAGGTACTCCCAAAACACACAACTCTTGTCAAGCAACACACACACACACAACTTTTGAACTTGTCAAGCAACAGTAGTTTTGATCATTTAGGCCTAAAACATTCTACAGAAAATTGTAATTGTAATGAATTCTCGTTTCTCCATTCAAGCAGCATGAAGGAGTGACTTCAGCAGAGAAAAACATTATTACAGTGTTTAGAAAGATAATGAAAACTGTGACACGCTTCGGCTCCGACACACAAAACTGAGTCGATTTTAATGCCATGGTGTATTTCATCACATAACAGGATAACATCTTTTTTCTGTTCCTTTCTTTTTTCATTCTTTCATTCTCTTTCTTTTTTTGTATACTCTTTCTTTCTGCTTTATTCATTCATTGTATTTATTTTTTCTTTTACACGTATATATATATATATATTCTGTCTTTTTTTTTCCATTAAATCTTTCTTTATTTCTCTTGATTTTTCTTTCATTGGAAGCGATTGTAAGTATTCCAGTAATGTCCTTCCTTCCTCCCTTCCTTTCTTTCTTTCTCTCTTTCTTTCTTTCTCTCTCTCTTTCTTTCTTTCCTTCTTTTTCTTCTTGTACCTTTTTCTGTCTTTTTTAATTGTTTCTTTACCCTTTTTTTCATTATCTTTCTTACAGTTTCTCTCTTTAATTCTTTTAATTTTCTTTTCCTTTCATCCTTTCTTCTGTTTCATTCTTTCGTTTTCTCTTTATTTCTTTCTACCGTTCTTTTTGACTTTTTCATTCTTTCTTTACCTGTTTTTCATTCATTCTCTCTCTATTTTCTGTCTCTTATTCTTTTTTTATTTCTTTTCCTTTTATCATTATATTCTCTCGCTCTTTCTTTCTTCTTTCATTTTTCTTTCTTTATCTATTTGTACGTTATTTGTTCGTTCTCCATATCTGTCATTCCTTTTTTCTTTCTCTTCCTTACCGTTTCATTCATTCATTATTTTTCTTTTCCTTTCGTTCCTTCTCTCTTTTGCTCTTTTCTGCCTTTATTCCTTGTTTCTTTCTGTGTCTTGTTCTCAGTCAGGTCAGAAGCGATGCACACTGTGGTAGATGTTGATTTAGATGTACAAGTGTTTATGTGTTGACTTATTCAACAAGACAGAATGCATTGTAGGCTGTGAGTGTTTGTGTGAGGCAATCTGACAGTATCATTTTGTCAAATAGTTTCTGACGGTTGAAATACTACGTTTCAGCATGATAACCTGCACACCTGTCTAACCTATTGGGTCTCTTGTCTGCAGACGTGAGGATGTGTGGGCGTGGCTATCAGACTCCTTGTTACCACGGTTACTGGATGGGCCGCTCCTGATGGAGAGAACAGGCAGTGTGTTGCTAGGAAAGCCCCGTCTTCGGCAGCTGAGAAGTCAAGAAGGTAAGAGAGATACAAGCAACCCGTGCTATTATTCTGTATATTGTATAATACTTTTTCAGAAATCTTTATTCTAGTAAAACAAAAGTTCATTTTATAAATTATTTTTATCATTATATTTGTTGACTCTACATAAGTGTGTAGAAAGCACATGTGTGTGTGTTCATTGGTCTCAGAGAGGTAAGTGACAAAATGTTCTTTCATTTTGCTGAGAAAACGACAGCGACAGGACCGAGCACTGATGTCAGTACAACATCATCTTTCACTGATTTGTTTACAAACAAACACACATTTATTTCTCAAAACCAGATGATGAATATGTTCTTATGCACAGATCGATGACATGATATGGTGACCTTTGACCCCCCCCCTTGTCTCTCATTGTCCTCCAGATTGCCCCATCAGCAGATATTTCCCTCCTATGTCATGGTTCGGGTGTGTCCCGGCGGGTTGGAAGGAGTCAGCTTCAGGATTGGTGCAGAACTGGAGTATGAGTACAGCTCAGAGTAGCGGGTAAGATCACAAGAGTTTTGTGACACGGGGGATCCAGTGAAATTGGGATTTGAGAATACGTCAAACGTTTCCATCAGCAAGACTGAAATCTTTTTGCTAATGTTAAAAGCATTTAGAGTTACAAGCCACAGCCGATTTCGCCTCAGAGAAGGTCAAATTTTACCACCTGGTTATAATCGAATTACTTCACCGGTAAAGCCATTAGTAAACGTATGTTAGATTGAGTACATCAACTCAAAGGTAAAGACACTGGAGATCTTAAAGCCGTCTCAGTCCTGAATCGGTTCCTGACCTGTCTGTATAAATCTGGTTGATAAGTCATGATCCCGGCTCATGTTGGATCATCTTTTCGGTGTTAGTGCAGCTGTCTTTGCTTATGAAATTCTCATGTGTGTGTGTGTTTGTGTAGTGTGTGGCACTGGGGGCAGGTGTCGGTGTACAGCAGCGAAGGATTCGTGCAGGATCTCAGCAGAAACATGCAGATCTCAGAAGCTCTGTTCAAACAACTCAACACACACCGCTGGCTCGACCCCCTGTGAGTATAAACACACACTTCAATAAGTGAAGAGAAAGACAAATGTGAACAGAAAGACGAGAAAGGGTTATCTTGTATTTTAAAAGATTTGTTTGTACTCTGTGCTGTTTAGTAATTATTTGAAATGATTAAGTCAGTTATATGTTAAATAATAGTAAATGGGTTAAAAATTGATAATCAAAATTACATATGAACTTCTATGATTTTAATTAGAGATTGTTACTTTGAAATAATTTAGGATTTTTTAAATAAACAAATAAATTAGCTATAATTTGAATTGTTCTTATATTATATTCATTACAGTCGTAAATGGATTTAAAAAATAATTTTCTTATTTAAATTGAGTTTTATAATTGATTATCTGAAATAAATAATAATAGCCTGATTTATTTTTAATATATTTATTTTAAACAGGTTTAATCATAGAATCAATATAATGTTTATTGGAGAAAACCACACAAGTAATTGTTACATTCATAATGTTTCCAATCTTTTTTATTAATAAACATTTGCAAATATTGTTTTTTATATTTTCTTATTCATTGCTATATTATGTTGGTAGTGAAATTATTTAATAGTTGTATTTTAGTATAGTTTTTTTTATTTGCAAATAAATTTGAGATTTTTACATTTATTACATTATATCCATTACAATCATAAATTGCAAGAAACGTCTAAACATGTAAATATACACAATAATTTCTGCATTATCTAAATTAGTAAGTTAAATTTGTTTAAAAAAATATAATTTACAATAGATAATAATAAGAAAAATTAAAATGAATGTCATTATAATTTGTTTCAGAATGACATTTTACCCAGCTTGATCTCATAAATAATATTTTTTTAAATAGAGAAAATAACCAAATTGTTACATCATCATTTGAATCATTTGTAAATATAATGTAAAAACCTGTCAAAATGATTTGCTGCATCTGGGTTACCGTGTGTTATTAGTTTTGAGTGGTGGTTATCTGGGAATAACAAACATACAAATGTTGCGACTGGCCAAACAGAATCAAGCATTCCAACAAGCAGTGAAATACATATATACATATATCATTTTTTTCATAAAAACTTTTTTACAATAAATAAATAGGTATTACATTATAATCATTACAATTCTAAATTGTAAAAATGTCTAAATATATGAATATGCTAAATTAGTTAGTGAGATAAATTCTGCATCTGAAATAAATCATCTGAATAATAATCAATGTGTAAAATGTGGTTTGATTTAGAATTACATAATTTAATCACAAAAATGTATTGATGTAAAAATGAATTGTTGCATTTATATTGTTTCAAGTTTTTACTTTTACAATTTTGTTATTAATTGTACATGTACTGATAATGTAGTGATATATTTAGCTATATTATATAAATGTGTTCAGGACGACAGCTCTGTTCGTGGAGTTCTCCCTCTACAACATCAACACAGATCTGCTGGCAGTCTTCTCTTTCCTCCTGGAGTTTCCTGTGTCTGAACGAGCCGTGCTGAGTCTTGATCTGAAAACATGCAGTCTTCACACGCTGAGTCACGGCCTGGACCTGCCTCTGTTCCTCACGGTAACAGCCAGCCAATCACAATCTACTTATCATCCTTTTCTCATCACATTCCCCGTAAAGGTAAACCAACCAATCGCAGCTATTAACAAATCATTCTTTTTCACTCCCAGCTCCTCCTGCTGGTGTTTATCGGCTATTTTGCCGTGCGTGAGGCCGTGGCGGCTTGGAGGCAGGGGCGCGGCTACTTCCTGCGTTTGTGGAACATGGCGAGCGTGTGCAGTCTGGTGTTGGCAACATGCGTTGCATCTCTGCACCTCAGCCGCTCTGTGCTCGCCGAACGCCAGTGGGCTTCATTTCTACGCCAACAGGACGCCTTCACCGACTTCTTTCCTCTGGCCCGACAGAGTCAGGTCATGACCCAGCTCGGTGCAACACTTCTCTTCCTGTTGGTGCTAAAGGTGAGGACAGCGCCACCTACATATTTTCAGAAAACATTAGTGCTGGGTGCTTTTGATTATCAGCATCTAGTCCGTTTAGTGTGTACCTTCCACTATATAGCGACCAATGTAATCTCAACTCACACAAAAACTGTGTAAAACAAAAGCTTATTCAATGAGCTAATGTATAACATTGGAGAAATTTCAATCGCTTCATTTATTTGATAGCATCTAATTTCTATCTCTTTAGGCATCGCATCAGCTGCGCTTCATGAGAGAGTGGGGGGTTTTTGGAAGAACCTTGAGAAGATCTTCCTGGGAGCTTCTGACGGTCGCCGTCACTCTACTCGTGTTCCTGTTGGCATACTCGCACACTGGACACTTGGTGAGGACACACACTGAAATGTTTTAAACACGCTACACAGGCACGTTTGGTCTTCTCTTTGCTTTTTTATTGCGTGAATGTGTGAGGAAGTTCTCAGTGTTGAGGAGATCAAGTGTAGGATATAATTCGAGCACAACTTGTTATGTGCATAGTAAGTAAAAGCTGCACATCTTATTGTGTGATTTATCTCTGAGCTGAATGTGTGTCCGTTTTAACACGCACACATGCTTGTGTATGTTTTAAGACCTTGACGCTGATTGAATTGCACATTTCACACTGAGGACAGTACAAACTTTGCCTGGGTAGGTGTAATAACTTGTTTGAAACACCAAAATTGGAAATCAAAATTGAGGGGCTCCGTCGTCAGATAAAAAAAATGAAGCGTCTAGAAAATCAAGGAGGTTCAAGTGTACATATGTGTGCTTGTGGTTTGATTTGAAGTGTTTCTCCTTTCTTGACTTAAATTTAACATCGAGGTGCTAACTGCTTACAGTTCTTGTCTGTTTGTATTGCAAAGTCAAAAAAAATTGATGTTTTAGTGCACAAAATTATTGACACTTTTTAAATCCAAAGTGAGAGGCTGTTAAATTGTCTCCCAGACTCATCAGTGCGCTTTATGGCTGAATTATTAACTATATCGATGCCTTCAGCACTCTGTTCTGATCAATATTCTTAGCTTATTTATATTTTCAAAACCTTCTCCAAAATTAATTTTCAATTCCCTCCAAATCTCTCAACTCTGCACAAAATGGTACCTGACTACATCATTAATAAAACTTTCTCCATTCTAGCTTTTCCACTCAGTCATGGAGGGCTACGGAACTGTTAGCTCCACATGCCTGACGTTACTAGGCTCCGGGGGGCGTGGACTGTTGTCATGGAGACAGTACGGCGGCTCCTCCCCCAGCTCTGCGTCTTGTTTCATCTTTTACTTCAGTTTCACCCTCCTTCGTCTCGTATTGCTGTGGCTTTTGATCTCGGCTTTGCTGAGAAACTACCATCGGGCGAGGGCTGAAATGTACCGTCCTGCCGTCGACCTGCAGGACTACGAGATGGTGGAGTTGTTTCTGCGACGCCTCAAAATGTGGATGGGGCTCAGCCGTGCCAAAGAGGTGCGTGATTTGGTTTGCTTCCATGTTTCTGAAATGATTATTGAAAATTCCAGCCGAGATGTTTTCATTGTTTGCCTGGCTTGGTCTTCATTCTTCACATCTATTTATTCCCCTGCAGTTCCGGCACAAGGTACGATTTGAAGGTATGGAGCTCCCCCCCTCCCGATCCTCTTCAACTAGTGATTGCAAGTCCTTGTGTCTCCCTCCTCTGGACACCCCAGAGGCTCCGCCGTCCCCTGATAGTATTGACGGAGAATCTGAAACATCCTGGTTCCCCACATCCAGCAGCCCCTGCACTTTGGCTGAAGCTCCGGGTCTGGGACTCGGCCTCACCTCACTAGGCCCTGGAGTTGTAGTCGGAGGCCAGGGCTGGAAAGAGAGAGCGGAGACGGAGGCGACACTTCGCAGGATCATCCCAACTTTTGATGCCTTGCTTCTGCAGCTGGACCGGGTCACCCACGCCACAGAGGAACTGTGTCTCACAGAGTGTTGCCTTGAAAGAATGCTGAGGAGGAGCAGGCGACGGAGCAGAGGGGGACGTCGCCACAGAAGTCTAGATTCTGCAGGACAGACGAGACATGGCAGGAGAGACACGGGTGCAGAAAGGAGTACAATAGTGGTAGAGAGAAGCAAAAGTCCACTGAGTACTCAAGCAAGTGCGGCCAAGTCAGAAGAGAGACAGAAACTTCACAAGAAAGACAGAAAATCAAGAAAGTCTGACAAGTTCTCACAAAAATCACAAGGTCATAACCAGGTAGATTCATGTCCAAACAAGACTGATAATAGTCACCAGAAGTTACAAGAAACCCACAGTAATGAACTGCCACTTGTCAGCGAAACTCAAAAAGACTCTCACAAGTTGGATTTTGACCCTCTTAAAGTGAGTCCACAAGAAGAAAGTACCAATCCACCCAAGGCTGAAAAAGCTTCTCGCAAGGTAACTTCATCTTCCAAAGATGATCTGAACATTCAGAAGGACTCTGAGGTTGTTGGCTGTGCCAGCAAACCTGCCCCCACCCCGGCCCCGAGTCCCGTTCCCACTCCGACGTCTACTCCCTCAACTGCTTCTTTTTCTGCTATTACCACCCCAGTACCCATCCCTCGCTCCCACGAGTGGGTGCCGCCCAGCAACGTCGAAAACCTTCCCTCCAGCGTATTCCGGCACCCTGCGCACACTACAACCAATCCCACTCGGAAACGAAAGCACAAACCTCCCCCTCTCAAAAACAAGGTGCACCCTAACACAGAAAAACCTTTCTCAGGACACCACAAGCCTTGAGAACCCAAGTGATGATGGATGAAACGGGATTTGGGAATTGTGATGTAAGGCTGTGGGACTAAATAGTTTTGAAGCTTATAGGTTATGGGTTTAATGAAGTATTGAAATGAGGTCCTGGTGACAGCAGGTTTTGGAACCAGGACCTAAAAAGGGCGCAAGCAGAAACCAAAACCAAATAATCCACCCACAAGCTTTCAACTGGTAACTGGTTCAATTGGTAAATCTTCAAATCTGTGGAAACAAGGTGCAGGTCACCACCGTCTTTGCAATCCTCAAGTTTTGATGCAAGATGTCCTTCCCTCTCGCAGTGACCTCAGTCTAACCCTTTGACCCTGGAGGTCAGTCGGGTTACAGCCGACAGGAGCACACCTTGTGCTGTCATAGCAACAGAAACTCTTGAAGGAGAGATTAAAGTAGAATGCCTGTTGACGCAGGTTGGCTCGATGGTTTTTGTCGTACAAGTTATGTTTAATGAATCGTGTTACATTTTTGTTGAAGGAAGCTATCTTAAGGGTACACGTGTTGCCCATTTATACAAAATAAGCAGTTTATTCAGAAAGGCTCACATTGACAACACTACACACGTAAGAACATCTATAGAGAACAGGTATGTGTTTTTTATGCGATTATGTGCCACCAAATATAGGTACAAAATTCATGCTACTTAATATAATGGCATGTTACTGAATATAGAAATGTATTTCTCCTCTCATACTCGTACATCTACACTAACACACCGATAGAAACTATCAGGGTGCTATAAAACTAGCCTCAGGATATCAAATATGTCTTCAATACCAATAGACCAGTGGGCAAGTGGTGGAAGATACAAAAAGTAGAAGGAAAACTCTGAAGCATGGAGGTTGGATTTTTCAGCGAATGTTTAGTTGAAGATTAAAGTTAAAAGGAAACTTGAGAGCTGAAGGTACAATGAAGGTACGGCCCTTAAGCCCTTCCAGAATTCTCTCTGCTTTCAGAAAAGAAAGGAAAAAGCTTCCATAAAGCATTAATACTATTATAATTATTACTAGTAGTAGCTGATCAATGCAACATTGTTTAAGAAATGCTGAAGTATGTTTTGTTTTGCTTTCTACATTGTTTGAAATCTTATTTAAAAAGCACTTTGTATTAACGTATAGGAACGATTGTGTTTCGCCTCAAAGAGCAATCCAGTTTGAATGTGTTACTGAAAATGGAAAATGTTTATTAATAAAATAAGCTTTGTATAAAGATAAGAGATAGCTAAAAATCATTATTCTCCCTGTACATTTGCCAAAGCTTGCTATTCAAGAGATTTTTGTACGTAGCACTTTATTTCTGCCGTATTTAACTAGTATGTAATGATTTTCACGTTCAACAGCTTTTCAGAAGTTTCTTTTCGAGTATTATAAACAAGCCGCGTCAGGATGTTATTTTGTTTTTGTTGCTTGTCAAGTATGAAATGTATTTAGCACTATGTTTACTATGATAATGCTCAGGGACCCTAAAGAAACGAGATTCTTTTTTGTATGAAGTGTTTTGTGCCTAATTCAGTACATGTATTGTGCACTCAAAATATCCACTACAAGGGAAAGCAGAGCTGGATTTCGTTGAAGGTCACGTCCACTACAATAACGTCTATATTCAGGCCGTTGCTGATGAAGTTTTCAAAGGTCACGTCTATCTGTACATATCGGTGTGCCCTGATGTAAATATTGTATTAAAGATCAATCGTGTTTTTTTATCTTGTTTGCCTTAACCGCACTGACCAGAAATGTCTCGTTTTCCTCACAACAGACCGCAATGTGTTCGCTAGCTTGTTCAACAAAATGCTTTGCTACATGTTTTTTTTTCACCACTGGCCAAAGAAAAATGTTTGAAGGTTATGCAGATTTTTTTCAGTACAGTGGATCTACACACAGCACAAGCAGTCATTTTCAAATGTAATGGCTTTGGTAGGTCTTCGCTATATTTCTGCTATTGTACAGGCTGTGCATAAACCAACTTGCATGCAAAAATGTAAAGCCTTCATCTTTGTTGTTGTATGAAATGTTTAAGGTAACGTAATGATTACAGTTGTGTTTTCGAATTTGTATCATTGTAGCACTTCGCTTTATCGCTTTTGCACTTGACAAAGTCAAATAAAGAGTCTGACAGCTGAGAGTTTGGGTCTGTGGTCTGATTTCAGAACCGGTCAAGTTTTAGAATTGTAATTTCTTGTAATTTTGTCAAAATGTAATTGATTTTGCCTCAGCATTTACATTTTAGTAAAAAAAAAACATTAAAAAAAACTATTAAATCTGAACATCTTTAACAAAATTGGGCACTTATTGTAAAATGTAAAACTATTTAATGCATCATTGTAGTAGTAGTTGTTCATGACCTCACATATAACAATTTTACCATTGTTCTAAAGCTGAATAGCACTTGCATAATCATCGCTGTACTTCCGAAACCTTGAATGTCTAAAAAATATTTATTTTTATAAATTAGATATTTGCAAAACCCAGTGACAAATGCAAAGGGTGACTAATGGCAAAAAAATCACAAAATATGAAGATACAAGGTTTCAGATATAGTTAAAAAAATACCTTATTTTTAAATGACTAGAATCACTGTATTTAACGTCACATGTAAGGATTCGGTAGATTTTAACACACATCTCGCCTTAATACAAGTAAAATAAAAACCACATCTTAAAATATATCCCTAAAAATAGAAATACAAGCAAAGAAACAAGGAAACTCCAAACATGTTTTTTGGGGTTCTGCGTTTTAGTGTTTTATTTGGTAGCAAAGCTCACGCATGCACACACACTTGTCCGTTACACAGTTTTATGTTAAAGCGTTTGTTTCTGCAAACTTGTTTTGTTAGAAAGTCATTCGCAACAACATCATCGGACGCACAACAAACAAAAATAAATCAACGGAAATCAAAATAGAAGCCTTTACATCAGTCACAGTTTCCTTACAGAATTCATAGAGCTGTTCTTTCAGCAGACGACTAAAACTTTACCATGTGTGTGACTTAGGTCCATTTCAGTTTTGTTGGCACTGTTTTGTGGATGGTTTAAAGCAGACATTTCACTTTAACATAGAGAAAAAGAGCAAGTGTCAAAAATGATAAGATTGTGAATTTTCCCTCGGCCAAGACATGTTTGATGAACACAAGCATGTCAACCGTGTGTGCAAGTGTGCAGTTTGACTGTTATGCTTAAGTCGGTTTGCCATCTGAACAGCGTGCGACTTCAAATCCACCGTCAAGAGAAATTTTAAATCTCTCTTTACAGCACAAAGCACTTTCCGAAGTGATCACCTCCTCGTACAAGCTTTCCTGCAGCTCAGTGCAAAGAGCATGGCGCTAGCGATGCCAAGGTCATGGGTTCGATCCCAGGGATTGCACATACTCGACAAATGTAGCGTTACATGTATAGAATAATGCAATGCAAGTCGCTTTTGATAAAAGCGTCTGCCAAATGCATACATGTTACAGAAAGATCCTTAAACTTTTATTTTTTTCAAGTGATCATATTTTATTAACACCAGCGCTGAAGTGAAGTCAGCAGATGAAAGCAAAGCCTCTGTTAAAAACATCAAAGCTCTCCGTCTAAACAAAGTCTGTGAAGTCATCGACCGTGGACATCAGCCTCTTCCTCTGACCAGCATCATGGTTTGTGGGCGGACCCGATGGCTGGTGGGTGGGTTTATTCTGCATGGGGGCGTGGCTCTGCGTAAGGGAGATTCCAGGAGTGGGACGGGACTGAATTTCCTCTTGAGCCTGTGGAAGGAAAGAAAAAGGTGAGCCAAAAAAAACCTCTGAAAATAGGCAGAGGAACAGCCGTTAGCTTTCTGAGAAAAGGTCAAGATGTTCTCGAGGAAGATTCTGTATATTCTTGTTTACCCGTGTTCGGAGTCTTTTGATGTGTCTTAGTCTCGCTAGCCATTTTGAAGCGTAGGCGTCAGATGGGTTCGCCCTGCACTGGTGCACCAACGACGCCATCTGTCCAAAGCAAGAACAAACATGACGATTGCTTGTTCTCATGAAAACTAATTCTCCGGAGAGTACATATAATAATAAATAAATAAAACCTGGCAAAAAGGTTTTCCTTGTAAGGTTTTCTAAGCAACAACAGGTTAACAATCCACCCCAAAATACTTAACCTGATAGAATTTTTCATGACATTTTGTGTCATGCGGTGTTAATGGGGGACAGTGTCAGTAGTCTGAGGTGATTTGTAGGCTCTCAGAGGAAACTGTGGCGGTATGAGTCATAAAAAGCTGTATTGAAAACTCTCCACTTATCACAGTGGGTGGGAAGAGTTGCGAGCTTCTTTCTTTAAAGAAAAACATAATTTTTATGCTAAACAGACTGTGAGTTGGAAAACCTGTCTGTGTGCGACACATGGTTTTCCTCACAATGTCATTTGTTTATTATCGGAGTGTCTGCCAAGTCAATCATCCCTTTTTCTGGAGGTTGACTGCCGATTTTTCCAATGCAGTAACATAAGTGGGAAAACCAGGGTTATTATCATACACTAAAACTGATGAAATATCGGCGATAATCTTTTTGGAAGCATGGATGTCCGGATTTCTTGATTTTATGCAAAATTGTTCTTGTTAAATGATTAAATACTGAGTTGCCAAAGTTGACAGGCACTTTTATTGGTTAGATATTTACAAACCCAGTGACAAACATAAAGGGTGACTAATAATAATGATTTCAGAGATTAGCGAAATGTACTAAAGTGTTCATCAAAATTAAATTAAATATAGGCCTGAATATTATTTTAAAATGTAAACTACACGAGAATTTGAAATGTTGCCTTAGCTGAAAAAATTTCAAGCGCTAAATTTGATCAATGAAAATAAATGAATACAAAAAAGAGAAAACAAAAGTAAAATCAATGAAACCAAAAATGCTTTTCATTATTAATTAAAATAAAACGACTAAAAATATTAAATAAATGCAATTTACACATATTTGCATAGATGCAAAATACACAACAAAAAAGCTTAAATAAAACTACAATTACCATGAAAACTGAAAAAGATAAAAAAAGCTCATTCGAGATATTGATGAAACTACAAAAAGATGTCCACCATTTTTTTCTTTTTTAAAAAGTTGTTATTATAATTGTTTTTTAATAACTGCTCGTATCAAATCCTAGATGTTAAGCTTACAAAACTTACCCTTGTGTTATAAATGATATCTCAAACACTTCTGTTTATTGAGGTGTACAGCTACAGGGACCTTTCAAAATGTCAAGTGTCATGACTTTTGCCAAGTTGATGGAAAATGGATCAGATTTTAACCACGTTAAAAAACCCACTGACAGGCCAGCACTGCTAAAATCTAGTTCTCTCTAACGTTAGCATCCTTTCTGAATATCAACATAAGCTGATTTAAAAACAGAGACGGATGAAATTTAAGTGAACTCACATTGGCATGCAGAGCCATTTGTCTCACGAGCAGAGGAAGATTCCGGTCAGACACGATCTTTGCCACGCTGGTGTCAACCAAACCCTCCAGATCTGAGAAACAACAAACAATGTTACAAAAACTCCATAAAAACAAACATTTCCTCATTTTATGAGTTTAGATTCACCTTTGCGGCACTGCAGCGTGACCAGGTTACTCTCATAGTCCAGCGGCTTTATCACAACTTCAACAAAGTTGAACTGACCCTAAATGAATAAAAACACATAAACAATTACACAATGTCATATTTAAAGGGACGGTACACAAAAAACGTTGCTCGTGACGTTTCAAACTTATGCAAAATGAAATACAGAATGAAAGTGAACATTTCCGACATTCGGCCCGTCATCTTTACTGTTTCGAAGAACAACAAAAGTAATGCAGATTTGAAAAGGTCGAGGAATGAACGGCTAGTTTGGATGAATTGTCCCTTTGAGAGGACAAATGAGAAATGACATTTGTGGACAATTTGTGAGAAATGAAATGAAAATAATGTTCTTTCCCTCACCTTAATAGTGCCTAGTTTATATTCTTCGCCCGAGTCGTTGTAAACCACGACGACAAAGTCGTTGCCGATGTGGCGTTTCTTATTACAGCAGCCCTTGTCGCTCTCTCGGTTCGGCATGAGAGTGGCTATGTGGAAAATCGCTGCAGAACAATGAAAACAAGAGCATTAGTCATTCACCTCAATCCTCCGCAGACCACCTGGAACCTTTAACACGTCTATATCAGACTGAAACGTACAAAACTAATTACAGAATAATAGAGTTGCTCTGTAAGTACATATATAAAGTACAGTTCTTTAGAATGTGATGCCCGCTCACCCTGCATGATGTCATCGTGCCAGCAGTAGGTGAACTCGCCGTCGTCTCCGTACTGATCGAGTCCACCCAGAAAGATCTGGTCTGGATCACAGTCCTTCAGGTGGATGAGTTTGCCCAGGCCCGTGAGGAACTGCGCGTACCGGTTTGATCCGTACTCGTTGGACAGGATGGACACCTCATGATTTGCCTGATTATAAACAACTATTATTAAGGAGAGATTCTACACAAATGCGTATTTCAGACAGCAAACTGAAAAGAGTGAGGTGACTTTACCTGACCAGCTCCAACAAACACCACACCGATCTTGTGCGTGTCATACGGAGGCATCTGATCCAAGACTTTAACAGCACGATCTATCAGCTGTGAACGCAAGAGATCTGACAAATTAGGCTATAAAAACAAATTAAATGGCAAAGGAAAAGGGATCAAGTGAATGTGAATATTTTCTTTTTTGGTTTTTGATGTCTGAAAAAAAACAGAACATCTTTTCTGTTATTTTCACCTGTTTTTTCTAGTTTTCATTTACTGCAAATAAATACAAATAGGAACAATATTTTTATTTTAAATTTGGGAGTAGTTGTTCAGTAGTTCACAGATTGAAACAAATATGATCATTTTGCCTAAACACACACCTATAAATTCTTCACTTTAAAATCAGAAAAACGGTCTCTGAAATGGTCACTTGACTTTTCTGCGGCTGTAGATATATATTATAAATTTGGCAACATTTTCCACCAAATTCTCTTTAGGGAATTGAAACAAGAAATGTATATTTAATTATAAAATACAAAATAAATGAATAACATAAACAAGACCACAGACATTTCAACTATTGAATGTATAGGGTGAATTTTATTTAAATGGAATTTGTTACTTTTTTTAAATTAGGCATTTTTATACCTTAAATTTTAATGATCAAAATATGAAAAAAAGTCTAATTTAAATTTTAAATAAATAAACAACTATTTTAAAGAAATTATATCCATGTAGAATGTACAGGGTGAATTGTGTACTTGTATTCCTTTTTATATACCCAAAATATTATAAAAAGTTCAATAAAGAGAAGCAAAATATACATCAAAATAAATAGAAAATATAAGAAAAATCTTAAAGCCAATTTAAACTTACATATGCAAAAATAAATTTCCCTTGAATTTGGGGTACAAAAACAGACTCGGCTGGTGTTAAAGATATTCACCACATTAAAAACCCATCACAGAGAGTCGGTCACCACACCTGAGATTTGGGCAGCAGGAGGGGCTTGTTGGCCTCATTTCCAAAGAATGGTGAGTGATAGAGCTGCAGGAAGACAAAGCTGCAGACAGGAAGTAAAGGCGGACGGGTTAGCTCACTGTATAACACTCATCTCCTAAACCTTCACAAGAAACGCACAATACATTTATCACCTTTACCATTCAGGCTGCAGCACCCGTATGGCTTTCATCATCCTACACCACTTACATTACATCACAGCAAAAATGAGAGAGTTAAAGGTGAAGGAGTTTGGAGTGGAGAACTCCATCAAAGTGCTGTGGTGAGAGGAGGTGAATGTCAAACTGTTCTCTAGAGATCACATTAAACCATTTTCTCTGTCCAGATGAATCGATAGCAGCAGGACTTAATACATCTTAACACTCTTAATATAGGGGTTTAAATGAATGTGAACGGCCTCTCAAGTCGT
The DNA here is from genome assembly GCF_015846415.1 of Triplophysa dalaica. Classification (NCBI taxonomy): domain Eukaryota; kingdom Metazoa; phylum Chordata; class Actinopteri; order Cypriniformes; family Nemacheilidae; genus Triplophysa; species Triplophysa dalaica. Next base: position 3,885,714 of record NC_079543.1, read on the forward strand.
ATTTACAACTGGGAAACTTGGAGATAAATTTGATAAGCAAGTTTCCAAGTTTATTGCTGTAGTGACTGGTATTTTGTAGATTCTTATTTCATGTTTTTAAATTCCAGAATAATAAGTAATGTAACAAGTTCTTGAAGTGAGAAGTAGAAACTATCTAAAATCATGTGAAGGCAGCATTAGTTCAAATAAAAAATAATAATTGAAAAGCAAAAACTGGCTGGTCGGCAAAACTATGCTAATTCCTCTTTATTTTCCCGCTTGTTTACATATTTCTGGTCAGATATTGGACATGAAGACGTCTTACAACTGCAAAACTTGGAAATAGTGTTGATACCCGAGTTTCCAATAAACTTTAAACATAGTACCTATAATACAGAGTAAACATAGTACCGATGATATAGTGACTGTGTAGTCGTTTTTCCACAATGGAAACATTGTCGTCGTTATAATTCGTGCATATTTACATATATAAAAACAATTAGATTTATATTAGTTATTTGATTTTAATTTTGTTAAACACAGAGTAAATAACATATATTTTAATTTTCGGCAAGCTACGACAAACTCGTAACCACGATTAAAAGTGGAAAGTAGAAACTATCTAATAGTATTTTATGGATGCATTAGTTGAAACCACACTAAAGCATTTCTCTCGACATCAGACCTGTCACGACACGTCCTAACGCTTTACATCTGAATATAAACAAATGTGAACAGTACATGAATTCTGAAATTGATTCGAGAGGTACGGCAGCGAAGAAGGTTACTCAAACAATATAGCACACAATTCAAGAGGCTTTTTAGAGTTTACTTTCAGGGTCGTTTTTTAACTCCAAACTGAATGTTCTGAACTTCATTGAATTTCACAAGAGAAGCTTCCTCTATGCCTTCTTTATTTCTGATGTGTGTTTTTCAAGTTACGAGGATCGGCAAGACCCTTCGGATTGTACTAGGAGATAATGGTGGTTTTATCCAAACAGACAGGCCTAATGTTGGAACATTCTACAATTCAATGCGTCTGCTGTCTCCTGTGAGAACAAAGATGACAGGCATTACTGAATCACACGTAACAAGACAGATACCGGAGCAATTCTCCTGATGGATGAGGCTTCTTGATTCAATGGGTTTCCGTCTATAAATAGTACACAAGCTATACAAACTCACGATCCCGCTGGTGCATTTGTGGAAACCGTGCAGAGATGGATGGAGGTCATTTAGCACTAATTCTAATTCACTGCAACAATTTGAAACCGTTCAACTCGAAACTGCCCCGCTTCGGCAAATAAGCGACCCGACGGCGGGATGATTTAGCATCTGCAGCGGACAGATGATGACAGTAATAGAGAAAAACTGAGACCTCCTGCCCTATCATTATTCTGAGTAATGGATTGCTTTGAAAAATGACCGCTTGCTCTGGTTCGCAGAAATGACGGTTGTTTTATGGTTTGAAGAGAGAATAAATCCACAATCAGTCATTATTGCACATGTTTTATGCGGGTACGTCTTACCTTGGACTGAGTCCTGTGTTCTTCTCAGCATTGGTCGAACCTCCGCGATTGTGGTACGAGTCTCTGTCTGACTTTCTCTCCCTGCGGGATGACGGCGCGGAGACAGAAATGGTGTGTCCGCGGGGTCTGTGTCCGGTGGGAGACACTGGTCCCGGCTGGGAAGTGGGGAACTCTAGTTTCATTCTAGATGTGGATGAAGACGATATGGACGCGCTGGTGCTGGATGCGACACTCTCTCCGTGCCAAACGGCTTCTCCCGGGACATCTCTTTCAGGAGGAGCGTGGGCCTTGATGCAGAGAGCATCTTCGACCGCGGCGCTCAGGACCGTGGCTTTGGTGAAGGCTTCGGGCAGCGTCTGGAGTTCTGGTGAGGAGCTGGATTTATTGAGGGTTGTGGTATGAGAGAAGCTGAGGTCGGAGTCTTGGGCTTCAGGGGTGGAGAGGTTCAAAGGCGGTTGATCGATGGGGATACCGCCCTCGCTCACTTCCTCAAGGGTGGACTTCTCATCGTCCTGACTGGATGTTGAAGAGGACTTGAGGAGATAAAACACAGAAGAAACTGAGTTAAACAGACGCAAAAAACTCTTCTACTGGCCGATGCTAAAATTTAAGTATGAATAAATTAATTGTTTTTTGCTCTTAGTTGATCTTTGGGAAATGTGCAAATTCAAAGTGTTAAAATTGTAGATTTTCTTTACAAAGTTTCATCTCTATTTACTCGCCTGGCATGCATAATACAGCATTTTTGTAATTTTGCAGATTCACATGAATGTGGATTGTTTCGATATTGTTGTCACTTCGCAAAACCTTTATTTTTTTTGTAGTGTAAACAAACATTAAAAATCCACTTTTTAGCGTATTTTCGATTGATACCACCTAGATAGTAAAAGGTGATTTTAAAGGTAATTTTGTGGATGTTACGATCCTTTTAAGCTTATTGTGCGAAGACAACTCTAAATATGTCACTCAATGACAGATTCTCAATACGTCAATACCCGGGTGTACGTGTACGAGTCAAAAGCAGTATACTTTGCAAGGACGTGCATTCGGATGAACGCTCGTGCACAAGTAAACATAAAGAAGTATGCCACAGGCTTTAAGTTCACATATCATTCGAAGATGTCATTTTGGGTGTTCACTCACCCGGCTGAGCCTGCTGGCCGACGTCTTCTCAGTACCGATGAAAATGGGGTCAGACGGCATGGCCTCAAACTCCTCCACCTCTTGAGAGTTCGACGCTGAGATCGTCGCTTTGCTCCGCAATCCTTCTTCCAAAACCTCAGAGTCTGTTGGACGTGACATATGAACGTTAAACAAGATGCCGTCACAACAAATTGTGTCAGTACAGAGGAATTAGTCTAAACACTCCCCTAATCGTCTTCTAATACATGCACAGGCATCCGAAGATCAAAACTACAGGACGCTATGATCACAAACACACAAAAGCTGATCGTGTTTCATTTGACAATGAAAGGCTTTAAAACATGCAGCTTTTTAAAGATCAACATAAAATAGAAATGTTAGCTTTAAGACCTTTAATATGTTAGTGGATCATCAAGGTTGATAAAATTCGCACATTCACATTTTACTTTTGCTTCAGCACATACATCTCAATATTCAAGGATTTGAGCTTTTTAAATAAGAGTTAAAATGTCAAACAACTAAAGAGATAACAATGAAAACGAGTCAGATGTGAGGGGGTGTATTAGCATTTTACAATGGAAAGAAGCATCACATATTTTTTATGTAAAGTATATATGCCTTTCACATCAAACTCAACAAAAAGCAAAGCAACACCAAATCAAAGCGTAACGAATCAGAAATCGCATTCGTATAGTGATTGGTCGACCATATTCTCGATTAGTTGGTCTGTCGGTGTTAATACAAACAGGAACCACTCTACAACGGCACAAAGCGTGTGTGTATGTGTTCGAGGACACATACACACACATGGGTAATATATCTACCTGCCCAGGAAATACTCCTGTGAAACCTGCCAGGCATATCGGAGGGGCAGAACGAGCAAAGAGCGCCCACTGTGGTAAACACCCGGCACACAAAAACCAACACATGGCAACCCATCAGAATGGACCGAGGAGACAATGCACAATGGGTAATGATACGAAGTCAAAATAAAGTCGAACAATTCAAAGATGAAAGGCTGAAAGAAAATGTCGAACAGAAAAACAGCAGTCCCAATGTGTGATGTCACTGCCACCACAAAATGGAAAAAAAGCAACGCTTGTGTACTGTTCAATGCATTCCATGCACTATAAGCTGCCTAATTTTTTCGAAAAAATACACAGTAAAATAAAGTTAAAAACTGTTATATTCCGGCATCTGTAAAACAACGTAAAACAACATTACCGTCAAAAAAAAAAAAAAGTTCATGTTATTTTACACCCAGCATGTAAATTTGCAGTCTGTTTCTGTCACTTCAAAAATATGTGAAAATTCTGTCAAAAAAACATAAAATTTCGCAAATTACAATGTTTTACTGTACAGTGAAGTATGTGCAAAACCCAATTGTAAACGCTAAACATGTGAGGATTGTTGACCAAAGTCACATGATACTTTGGCAAAATGTTGCACCCTTGTTTGTTGCTTTGGATACGTGTCTACTTAATAATTCTATTTTAAATAAATATGATTATTACACTACAGACGTAGCGTTTTGTGTGTTTCTAAGTGCGTGTGATAGTCTGTCTCTCCTCACAGATACAGGCGTAGGTTGGACAAGTGAGCGGATATAGAGATGGACATGATGGCACATTTCACCTGTATTGGAGCGCTGAATGAGGCAGGGTTTGCTCTGGGGTGGGGGCACTTCAGCGGGGGTAGCGGGGGCATCGGCCTGGGGTTCCTTCACCCCATCCATGGCCATCAGCACGGTGGACAGCTCCTGCAGGGGAAGGTTACCCAACTCGGAGGAGAAGGGGCTCGGGGGATTCTCCAAACACATCAGCCAGCTGGTGTTACCTGAGGATAGATGAACACTCGCTTCAGTGAATACAGAAAATGGCGTTTTGATTTAAATTTCAGTTTGCGAACAGTTGTTGTTAATAATAATAATATGCAAAATCAGCTAAATATTTCTAACAAAACAAATGTGTGTACACAACAAAAGCTAATTGAAATATTTGCGTGCGTAGATTACTATAGATACAAAGTCAATGCAAATATGCAAATAGACACGGATTCATGCCGGGCGACGCAAATGACGTCATGTGGACTACACGACTACGTCATGAATATCACATTTCGCAGAAATCGCATCTTCCGCAAAAGTTAAAAAACGTCATCAAGCAGGAATGTTGCGTGAAGAGCTTGTTGACACATCCAATTTGACACGTCCAGATGCGGAAAGATTTGTTGAATTTTGTTGCATGTTCATTTTATTAAATAAACAATTTATTGAATGGGTTCGTAGTGTGTTCGCATTTAAAGAAATTGTATATTGACATCTAGCGGTTGAGCTTCGTATCGCAGTCTAAATTCAAAATATTGGAGAGACAAGTTTTACCAAGTGACAGTTCTTCTCGGATTCTTTTGCTTTATCAGAAATAATCTACAGGCACTATATTATTTGTGACTGTGTACCGGAAGTGCAGCCCACGAATGCGCGCATAGGCAGTAACGTTTGTTTATGTTGTCACTTAGAAACTGTCTACAGAGCGAGGAACATGATGCTTCGCTTTTGTTGTAAACACAAAAAGGCCATGTGAAATAAAATCATTAATTTCAGTATTATGAATAACATTTTTAGAACCGTGTACCGCGAATTCCATTATATAGTCAATACATGTTAACATAACAAACAAATAAAATATATGATAACATTGATATTCATTTGTACACAATTTCTTATTGTACGCACAGTTTTGTCCCCTGAAATGAACAGTTTGTGTTTCTCAAATACAGCACAAAAAGAGACACAGAGAGAGAGTGAAAAAGAGGGAGAGAGCTGCTGGTTGTTCCGCATGAACTGTGTTCCAATACAAATTGAAATCTTTCAGTTTAACGCTGACATAACAGAGCGTTGTATCACCATGATGAACCACCAAAGATCCCAAAAACATGCAGAAAAGAACACAGAGGAAGCTCCAAATGGACCTCTGAAATTGCCAGAAATATAATTTCAAAAACATCCAAGGACACGTCGCAATTAATGTGAGAAATGCGGTGAAATGTTCCCGAGCGGTTCAGATGGAGAAAAACAAGATTACATGAAAAGCTGAGGAAAATGAGGCCTGCGGGCACGGCAGGTGTGAGTCAAACTATTATGAAATGTCTGAAATGGCAGCATCAACCCTGCGGGCGCGTGTGCCCGCATGCAACTAAAATGCCCTTGGAAGAATGTTAATACGATTTAATTTCTGGGCCACGCAGTAATGTGTCATAATCGAGCGTGTTTGGGTGATAATTACGGCCGGAGCGGAGGTCACAGAGGTACAGCGTTGATGCAGGGCTACGTTTTGGGCATTTTATAGTAAAAGGTTACGCAAAAATATACATTCTACACACAAATACCTGAGGGTCTGCGATGAAGATCTCGGCCCAACCCTGCGTCAACATGGGCACAAACTCTGCCAAGATTGACTTGTCTTTTAGGGGAGGGGAGGAATGAGAGGTTGAGGGTAGATGGTGGTCTTCTCCTCCCCTGTGGGACCCCAGGACCTCCAGCGGGGGGCCGGGCAGAGGCAACGGGCCACTGTACTCTCCTTCAGGAGACGCCACCAGTGGACTGAGACTCTGAGCTGGGCCGGCCCGTAGAGCGTGACCTCCTAGAGGAAGAAAATAACAGATTGTACAACATATGTATGCTGTTGAATATGGTTGTGAAGCAGGGGTTTGTTGTTGTCATGCCTGATATGGAGCGGACTCGGGTTCGTGTGTTTGTGTTGATCTGCTGGCCGGACTGGGACTCAAGTTTAGCTGGAGCTTCTTTGGTCTGGCGGGTGTGCAGTGACGGGTCTGACCTGAAGGGGGCAGCAGCGTTTATTGTTGCGCTAGATATTTATTGTATTGTTTGCTAATAATCAAGGCTGTTTTTGTTTGAACCTGGTCTTTTCTCCTCCTACGGGTCGCTCCGTCATGTCCAAACCCAGCAGGGCTTGCGTTCGAGACCCACCGCTGGTTGTTATGGTGACCAATTTATTCCCAACAAGCCATGTCATACTAGGTCCACCGGATAACAGAAACTCTGCGATGGGAGACCTGAGAGAGAGAGGAATGCGATTACTTATCGATTTCTTATTTCCTGTTATGCGCGAGAGACAGACAATGTTATGAGAAAAAACACAATTATCTCTGATATGTTTTTTTCTCTTGTACTGTTCTCACGATAAAGATGCAACACTTTCCAAAACATCCAGCTTAACTAAACAAGGACTTTTGTTGAAAACTTATTTGTATATTTTAAGTCATGTTCAAAATGACACAAATCAGTTTTTTTCTTTCTTCCGCAGAACAGAAGAAGATATTTTGAAGAATGTTGTTATCTGGACCCCACTCACTTACATTGTTTCGTGTGCATACAATAGATGTGAATGGTGGCCAGATAACAACATTCTTCAAAACATCATCTTTGAGTAAGTTGAGTAAATGACGACATATTTTTCATTTTTACGTGAACTATCGATTTAACTTCCTAGAAAAGTAATGAATGATATATTTATTTTCTACTCAGTCAGACCTCTTGGGCAAGGCGGAGAAGTTCGAGAAGACGTATCGTGCCATCATGTCCAGGCAGGTCTCCGTCAGCTCCAGATGAACGGTCTTCAACGCGTCATCCGCTTGCATCACCGCATTCTCATCAGCTGAGCCCAGGCTACAGGTGGTACTGGACGTCTGCATCCTGAAGGGGTCAGAGGTCACACACAAGCATCTGGGTTAAAGGTCAATTGTACGTCACCTGGCCACCAACCCAAACACAGAAGTCGGATTCACAACCAGCTCCGCTCTGTATATTTGCTTTGATCAGGACTCCGACGATGTGTCCTTATCAGGTGTCTCGTGACAAACAAAGCCGTCTTTCATGAAAGTCGCAGGCATTCAGAAGAAATCATATTTCATACAGTTATGGGATTGTTGAGATTTCACCAGCACCGCAACGAAAGTAAAAGGCAGGCGAAAATGTCTTGTCTCTCGAGCCCGTCACAATGGGTTAGAAATAAAACAGTGAGGAGAGAGAGGCAATTTGTTGCTTTGTTGAGTCACGGCTGATCAGGACACAACTTCGGGTCGATGGTAAGAGTGTGTAAGTGAGGGTTTGAAAGAGAGACAGTGAATACTAAATAAATTAATTCAATTCCACCAAAAACACACTGACATGCAGTTAAAAACACACTTTTAATACATTATAACTCAATAAATAGTCTATATTATTGAGTCCAGCGCAGTATTTGTGACAGAATGTTGAATACCACAGAAAAAGAATGATTGGACTCATCCCTCAGTTTTCTAACAAATAAAGCAAAACTAGAGATGAAAGAAAACTGTGTCCGTGTTGCGTATGGTTTAAGAACAGAAAGGCAAAGTTCATACTTTTGTTGAAAATTTGCTCCCACCTCAAAAAGAAAAAAAGCAAGATTTTGTGTAAAGGCATTATTGTACTCAAGACTTCGGGATGAGTCTGAGATCGTTTTCTGTGATATATTGGCCTGGAAATTTTCTTTGTTTTATCCTATTTATCCATCCTTTTTTATGTTTTCTCTGCTTCTCTGAAACAGTGACATAACTGGGACCTAGTTAAGATCTATGGAATGAAGCAGATAAACCTTTAGCAGAGAGCGAAAGAGAGATAGAGAGAGAGAGAGAGGTTCATTAAAGAACACTTTGGATGCATGACACACATGAGACAAAACTCCCTAGAAAAGTTCAACCGGCAACACTTTTTCAGCCAAGTGCATGCGCATGCGCACACACACACACACACACACACACGTCACCCATGTGAAGTGCATCTGATGATCTAGGTGATGGCATTAATCTAAGACACTCATCAGCATTCTGCTCTCAAGTTACCATGGCAACCACATCCCAGGGGAAATCAAGCAGGCTTGCATTATCTCCATACACTAACAGTACACACCCGCACACCTTGCGTTAACACACACCGCTGGGGATGACGAAGAGTGTTCATCGAGCTTTTACATCGACTGACTGACCCTGAGAATCAGGAGCGGCTGACTAACAGAACCACGCCACCAGACATAACCAAATCCTACCAGATTTCTGGTGTTGACCAATATTATTTTATTGTTCATACTTGGGTTCAGATCAGATCAGAGTGTCTGCTTAAAGCAAAACTCTAATAAACAGAGAAAAAGACAGACGGGCATAGATAGACAGAAAGATAGAGAGACAAACAGACCGAAAGAGAAACACATAGAGAGATAGACAGACAGATCAATAAGAAACAGTTAGAGAAATGAATCAATAAAAATACATACCAACATACAGAAAGAGATTGACAGATATATACTGAGAGAACATTTTCTTTCAACAAACATACGGACATGGAGAGATAAAGAAACAGACAATCATAGACAGACAGATATGGAGAGAGAGAGAGAGAGAGAGAGAAAGAAACAGACAATGATAGACAGACAGACATGGAGAGAGAAAGAGAGAAAGAAACAGACAATGATAGACAGACAGACATGGAGAGAGAAAGAGAGAAAGAAACAGACAATGATAGACAGACAGACAGACATGGAGAGAGAAAGAGAGAGAGATAAAGAAACAGACAATGATAGACAGACAGATATGGAGAGAGAGAGAGAGAGAGAGAGAGAGATAAAGAAACGGACAATGATAGACAGACAGACATGGAGAGAGAAAGAGAGAGAGATAAAGAAACAGACAATGATAGACAGACAGACATGGAGAGAGAAAGAGAGAGAGATAAAGAAACAGACAATGATAGACAGACAGATATGGAGAGAGAGAGAGAGAGAGAGAGAGAGAGATAAAGAAACGGACAATGATAGACAGACAGACATGGAGAGAGAAAGAGAGAGAGATAAAGAAACAGACAATGATAGACAGACAGACATGGAGAGAGAAAGAGAGAGAGATAAAGAAACAGACAATGATAGACAGACAGATATGGAGAGAGAGAGAGAGAGAGAGAGAGAGAGAGAGAGAGATAAAGAAACGGACAATGATAGACAGACAGATATGGAGAGAGAGAGAGAGAAAGAAACAGACAATGATAGACAGACAGACATGGAGAGAGAAAGAGAGAGAGAAAGAAAGAAAGAGACAGACAATGATAGACAGACAGACATGGAGAGAGAAAGAGAGAGAGAAAGAAAGAAAGAGACAGACAATGATAGACAGACAGACATGGGGAGAGAGAGAGAGAGAGAGAGAGAGAGAGAGAGAGAGAGAGAGAGAGAGAGAGAGAGAGAGAGAGAGAGAGAGAGAGAGAGAGAGAGAGAGAGAGAGAGAGAGAGAGAGAGAGAGAGAGAGAGAGAAAGAAAGAAAGAAAGAGACAGACAATGATAGACAGACAGACATGGGGAGAGAGAGAGAGAGAGAGAGAGAGAGAGAAAGAAACAGACAATGATAGACAGACAGACATGGAGAGAGAGAAAGAAACAGACAATGATAGACAGACAGACATGGAGAGAGAAAGAGAGAGAGAAAGAAAGAAAGAAAGAAAGAAAGAAAGAAAGAAAGAAACAGACAATGATAGACAGACAGACATGGAGAGAGAGAGAGAGATAGAGATAGAGAGAGAGACAAACAGACATACAGACATACAGAAAAACAAAGATGGACAGACAGACAGACAGTCAGACAGACAGACAGACATACAGACATTTAAAAAGAGAAACAAAAAAGGTAAAAAAACATACAGGCCGGGTTTCACAGACAGAGTTTAGCTTATGTCAGCACTATGCCTGAGGTGAATTAAAATATTTATGTAGCTTTCATAAAAAGGATCTTGAGACAAAACAATGGCACTGATATATTTTAAGATATTTTTGGGCAAGTTATATTCAGTTAAGACAGGTCACACATTCATTTTAGTCTGTGACTAGGCTTAAGACTCGACTGTGAAACCAGGCCATAATAGATAAACAAAGAGCGAGATAAATACACAGACATGCAGTAAACAAAAAATATAGTTAAATATAGACAGACAGACATACAGACAGACAAGACAGACAACTATAAGATTTAAAAGAAAGACGGACAGACAAAGTGTGACGCATAATTACTTTGTCTTTCTATCAAGGTAACATCTAAAGCCATAAAACCAGTGCTTCACATGTAGTTTGCACCTAATCAACGCACATTTATCTGCAAAACACAACTATAGAAAAATGAAAGAAACATTTGGGTACATGTGGGTCTCAAACGCAGAACGGCAGACAGGAGGATTATTTTAAACCTCAATGTTACCCGAGACATCTGACGTCAATGTTGCATAATATTGACACAGAACCTCACACTAAACGTCTGTTCCCATCATCTCACAAACTCACAAAATGAAAGACAACTACTCAAAGGCTGTCAATCAATCTGTTTTTTAATCATAACTTATTTCAGATAGTGACCACTTAACTGGACATAAAAACAATGTGACTGGTCACTCTTCATGTGCTGTTCAAGACCCGCCAACAGTCAATGACGAACAAGAGGCAAAATGAACCGGGCGTAATGCCAAAGAGGGAAAATTTGACCGTGAGAATATCCAACACGTGAAAAAACAAACACTCACATAGAGAGAGACGGGAAAAGACGCATCAGGTCCCAGTTTGTGTACTCCAAATCTTCAATGTTTTCGTCTAGACAGTTAAATACACTTATAAACTTATTTTACAGCTTCCGGTACAGCTGAACAAAATACTCTATTCTGCCTTCAGAAACATTTCACTTTTCAGTTTAAACTTGAGAACTTCATCAAAACTGATTCACTGCCATTTCCCACAGAAAGAAATGTCAGCGTTCACTATAACTAACACGTAATGCCTCTCCGTCATCTCTATTAGCTGCAGACAGATGATCTCCGGGCATTAAATGCATGTGAAGTAAAGGATGGGATTTGTCTGTATAACTTTTCTCGGTTGATGAATTAGGAGATGACAGCGTGGAACATAAATGTAGACGTGTGCTTAGTGTGTATGTCCTCAGCATTTGTTTTTGTCATTCAGTCACGCTAATATCTTTAAAAATCAGACGTTCTGTGCAACACAAAAGAAGATATGTTGAGAAATGTCTCGGTGGTTTTGTGTATACACAATTGTAAATTGAAATTTTGGTTGCCGACCTTCTTCAAAATATCTTCTTTTGTGTCCTGCAGGTGAAAGAAAGTCAAAATTTTTGGGGTGAACTGTCCCTTTAAGAAGTTCATTGATGTCCCATTGTGATTGAACAAAATAACTTTGTATGGGAATCGATTTGAACTCATTCTAAGATTTCAAAATGTATTCTTCTGGTTACATCCTGTACAATAAGAACAATTGCTTTCTTCGACAATGTTGCTAAAATAATTTAGCAAAAATCACAACACCCCTGCACAGTTCTCCTTCAGGCTATTAGGAAACCAATGACAAATAGATCAAGAGAGATTTCCCACTTTTTGAAGCGTGAGGACAAATCTTCCTGCAGCATGCTAAGAGTGGACAAACAGCAAATTAGGAAGCTGTTCATGGGCTGATAAATAGATTTGATGGTGATAAGATGCTCTGGGTTAATAAAGCAAAGACCCTGAGGATGAAAATTCTGCCAGGATACAGATCCTACACTGCCATCTGCTGGTTTACCGCTATATAGCATAATGTGAAGCTGAAAAAAAACATATTATACATAAAACTCAATTTGACATCAAGGATGTACAACTAAATTGAGTTAAATTTCCATAGCTTCAAATTAATAATGGCACACTCCACTGGATAAGATTCATTATTGTGTTCAGTCACAAGTGGGCGCAATTGAATCCCTGAAAAGGACAGTTCACCTAAAAATATAAATTATTTTACCAATTATTCACCCTTGTGTCATTACAAATCTGTATGATTGCACCATATCCAGAACATAAAATAAGATATTTTAAAGAACGTTGATAACCAAACAACACTGGGCTCTATTGACGTCCATTGTATGGACACAAAACCACTCAGACACTTCGCAAAATATCTTCTTTTGTGTTCCACTGAGGAAAGAGTCACAAACAGGTTTTAAACCACGTGAGGTTGAATAAATGACAGAATTTGTATTATGTGTTTTAAAGAAAAGGTTTGTTGAGTAACGTTTAAAGACAGTGAAACATTTCCTTTCATTTTTTTTACTCTTGTATAACTTTGACACACACTGGATTCATGATTTAACCTTGATAACACAAAGACAGATACTTTACCTGAGAGAGCAAAGAGTGTGTGAATATCATGTGTTCATGGCACTGAATGCATACCGAGACAGGCAGCAGGCTGAGGAAAGTTGAATTACAGCTGCCCATCACAAAACAAACTGGAAAAAAGCTAGCGTGAATGTCAGGTATTGCCGACCCCCCCTTTGTTGTGCATGCTTTCTGTGAACAGCCATTTGTTCGCAAAAAAAATAATAATAATAACATTGCAAACACCACAAAAAAGCATTGTAGCCCAAATACCAAAAAATAAGTTAATGTAATAAAATGACCGTAGTAACAAAGCCTCAGTGCATGCAATACATGTTAGATAAAACCGTCCTCCAGCATGCACCCATTCCCGCAAATCAGAACAACCCCAAACCAGAAGGCAACGCCCACCCACGCATCGGCAAGACAACGCCCCGCCCTGGACACCCAAGCCCCACCCTCCAACCAGAAAAAGAAAGCAGGGATTTGTCTGATGTAGTTAAAGAATTGGCTGAGGTTACCAAAAATGCTCTACCTGCGCACCGCATGCTCGGACACACTGATGCTTCGTGAGCGGAAGGCGTCCATGGCCGACAGATCTTTCAGCTCTTTAACAGGCGAGTTTGCGCTGGGGCCTTGCTTCACCACTTTGGTCGTCCGCAAACTGCCCCGAGGGCAAACGGGTCAGGTGCGTCAGGAAAAAGGAACGTTTGGGGAAATTTGGGGCGTTTCGAGGTCGAGCAACCACAGAACATTCCAGCAGCACGGCACCATGTGAAGGGTGAGGGGTCAGGTGGATGGGGGTAGTCACGAATGGGTCAGATCGCAGGTGACGGATCCAAGGCGTTGGCAACCCCCCAAACCACACCCACCACGCAAGGCCCAATCAGAGGAGGGGGGAGGAGTCAAAAAAGGAAGTGAAAGGAAAACAAAAGTAATTCGGTCAGCAGTGCACACTGAGAACTAGAAAACAGGGACAATGTTACAACAAAAGAGGGAGAAAGAACGAACCGAGAGGAGAAACAGCATAAACGAGAGAAACAGACACATAACAAGGCAAAAAGTAAGTAATATACTTTTCAGCGTTCTACAAAAAGAATGGACCAGTGTGAGAAAACAGCACAAATATACAGGGAGGAAAAGCATTCAGATACGCAAATGGGATCTTTGTACTGGAAGTGAACAGCATTTTAATACAGTTACTACAGTAAATAAAACAAAACAAAAAGGGGGGCTGGAACAGAGAATGTGTGGCTTTTCAAGCTAATGGATTGCAAAATCTTGAATATATACTAGAGATGAACCGATATTTGGGCCACTAATCGGTATCGGTATCGGCCCATAGTTTAAAAACAGTCGTTGATATATCCTGTCAATCAAAAGAGGACAGGAAAATGCAATGAATTTGTGCTCTGTAGGCCTATATAGAAAATGTTAAGAAACATGACCAGATTGATGTTCCACATTAATTCATTATATTATATTATTTTAATTAATAACATTCGGAAAGTCTATCAACAGATATAACGACAAACAATCGGCAGATACAATTTATTTAGCACTTTTTTCTAATTTACGTATCATTTCGCTCCAAAAGACATTTATTGGAGATTCATTTAATGAAAGAAACACTTTTTGGATCGTCAAAAACTGTGATCTACAGTATTTAATACAATCAGTGGCACTTAATAAAATTAATTTGGATTTTTTTGTGGTAGCTAACCAAATGTCAAATCACACATTATACAACCAAAGCTACTTTTTTGCTAGCTGTTTAAGCTTTCCATTCAAAATCCAGCCCCAATGAAAGCAAAAAACAAAACAAGAAATGGAAAATCCAAAAACAACAAGATCACATGATGCTGCTACTATGACAACATGGATGACGATGAATTTTGACAGCCTGTTAAAACTTTGGTGCAGTAATTAAAATACACTGATTTCGCAGAAAGTGTATTGTTATAATGGTTTAGTGTCATTACTATGGTGATTTGCTTGTACGGTTATCTGGAGTATGAGATATGGCGGCTGTTTCTGCACCCAATAGAACAACAGAGCTGAAAAAAAGAGGAGAACGAAGATAGAACATAACAGAATAGGACAGGGGAATAGAGGAACAGGCTCGCTTCTGATTGGGCGATTCTAATCCGCACGTCAGTGGGCGGGACTGTTATCATCTAACCAATAACGTTTTTGTAAAACATCATCTCATTGGCTGCTGCTGAGATGAATAAGAGCAGGGTGAAAAAAACTTTGGGAGTTTAAAAGCTTGGTAATTTTCCATTTCTTCAACTACACGCAAATAAACTATTAAAAATTTAATTAAACAATTATAAATATATAGCAATAAAACTACCTCAAAACAAACTTTACATCTTGACTAGTTCCTTTATTTAATTCAGTCGTGTATGTATGCATATATCATGCATCTGAAACGTTGTAAACATCTACACAACAATTTCCTACATGACTAAAGCTAATTTAATAACTAGGGTTTTTGGCACTATGTATATTATTTGCCTTGTCACGTAGAATGTATTCTGTGTTTTAACATGTCTAATAACATCTCATTATTGTTTGTATTAGGAATGACACCACAATGAAATAAAAACTTACTTTGACTCAACTAAATATATGGTTTGTCATTTTTTTGTTTAACTATAGATTCTAATCTTTTATCTTTAAAGTGAAGGAAAAGTTTTGTATATCTTCAAATATCAATAAGAAAGTGGAAATGTACGTTTTCCTAAAATGAATCCCTGAAAGAAAAAAACTCCCCATAGTTGAAGAAACATCCATTAAATAATGAACAAATAAAATGGCATTTAAGCGTCAGTCTGCCTGTGAGATGTAGTCACCACTGGGACTGTATGGAGAAATCTGAGAGAAAAAATGATACATTAAAGTCCGGGTAAAGAGAATTCTTAGAATTGTTGAAACACATTACAAAGACTTTTGGAGTTAAACCGTTAAACTGTTTTTACGCATTTGTCTTTTCAGGATTTTTTGGGCAGGGCTAAAACGGAGGATCGATGACGTAATGGAGCGTCTGAGTGTGCATGGCCCCTCCCCTATCACTAGAGTGCCAAGCATCAGGTGTCTGCTCGATCACAAGCTCAGGGTTGTAAGCTTTTCGCACAAGCTTTCAGGCTCTCTGCCCAACTAAACAAATCTCACGCAAAATAACAGACAATCCACCCGGTTGCTTCGCTATCAGCAATTTCAGCATCTACCTTATCAGCTCAAGAGAGAACCACTACAAATAGACAAAGCTGTCTGTGTTCAGAGCTTGACATCTTTATTGAAGCTGCTAGCGTCTGTTTTAAATTATAATCCTATTGAGTAAAACCGCGTTTTCAAAAAAAGTCCTGAGCGCTTATTTTAAACTCCAGCGCCGGCGTGTTTTTCTGCAGCTCAGAGTGCTTTTGAGGTTGGAAAAAAGTTGGCATAGTATTATGTAAATGTACGTTTAATGTTCACTTTCAATTACTTTTGATTGCATTTCTAGCGAGAAATAAATATTGTAACACTTTTCTGTTGTGTGACAAACTCAAAACACATATTTCAATGTCACTTTACTCGGACTTTAAAGTGCAGATTAGGATGAAAACACAAACAAAAGGTAGCGAGTGAAACATCTCACAGTCAGACTAGCATCGCAGTAAATGTTCTGACATAACCAGACATACAGTATACTGTCAATCAGCAGTGAATGAGCCAATGAGACGTCTGAATGACAGTCATGCGTTGAGTCGCTAGTATCCGTCCCTGGATATGTGTGAGAGGGTGTATGGGTGTGTGTGTACCTCTTGGGTCTCTCGTTCAGACTGGTGCTGCGGGCTCTGAAACTGCTCTGCTCGTGTGTGTCATCAAACGGCAGGAGAGCATTTGAACGGAGACCCTAAATGATGGAGCACAAGTCATTTGTTATAAATGAACATTCTGCCATTATTTACTCACCCTCTTGTCATTTCAAACCTTCATGACTTTCTTTCTTGCGCGGATCACAAAGAAATTTTGAAGAAAGTCGGTAAGCGAACAGCACTGGAGCCCATTCACTTCTACCAATGCAAGTGAATGGGGGCCAGTTTACAACACTCTTCAAAATATCTTCTTTTGTGTCATTTTGTGTTTGAAATGACAATTGGGTGAATAAATGATGACAGAATTTTCCTTTTTGGGTGAACTATCACTTTAAAGACAAAACGCTAGGATACTGCAATCCCGAATTTGATTTACTGGTGAGGTTGCTCATAGACATTTTAAGACATTCTTAACATTTGTTTGTGTAAAATGTGCTACAATAAAATAAACACCACTTGACTTCAGGTTATCTCAAGTTAGACCAAAAAATTGATAAATTCTGTAACAAGTTTTGACGCTGAAGTCATATCGCAAAAAAAACCCTTAATCAATAGATTATACGTACATGTTATACTTAATTTAACGCAATTAAGTATTTTTCGGATTACATAAAGTAGTTTTACATGCACATAGTATTTTAATGCACATTTTCAGTTTATCTGGTGGATAGAATAAGAATTGGTTTTGATGCACAAGTTTTTATAACAATAATCTTTTATCTGAACAAAAAATGCAGATCCTGCTGTAAAACTGTCGTTCTAATACTATACAGATTATACTATAAAGATATTTTATTTTTTTACAAATAAAAAGTGGTTCAGCTCTGAATTGAGAATGTCTGATTCAATGTCATTTTACGGTTTACACTGAGGTCAAAAAAACCTGAGGTCAGAGTGCATATTTGTATTTTTTGTATTAAAAGCAAGCAAAACTATTTGCGCCAGTAGATTACGAAGCAATGCACTGACATGAATAGATGCAAATTTGTGGCGGTGTTGCAATCAATTGCCACAAACGTGATATATTCATCTTAATCTTGTCTTCCGTGCAAGCTGAAAAATGTCAATTTGAGTGAAACATTTGCATAATCTGGCAACGGTGCATTTCCGGCACAACAGCGGACGCTTGAGGACCCCCCATCGCATAAAAAAACACGTAAACCCGCGATGAATGTAGAGCGCAGAACTCAATGCTTCTCTTTTGGTGTGAACACAAAGTTAGAGCTTAAAGACCCAACCGACCTTGGTGATGTACTGAACAAAGTCTTTTCTGAACGGCAGCCGGCAGCGGATGAACCACATGGCGATCACATGATGGGCTAAAGATACTATGTACTGATTAAACCTGTGGACAGAACGAAAGAAATAAAATCATAGATATGTGGTATCTGGTTTTCAAAATATGGAACTTCAAAAATAATCACCAATTTGTTTGATCTCTAAATATTACAATAACAATTAATGGCTGTTACTTGCGTACAGAAAACGCACACGTAACCTTCATGAATACCATTAAAAGATGCAAGATACATCTTTAATTCACAAAAATGAACCCGCTAAAAAAGCGGGTTAACAAAATTTTGTTGAAGATTTACACATTATTCGTGTAAGTGAGTGTGATATTACTCATGGTATAAACCAGTAAAATGTGTAAGCACTTCAGACTCACTTTGAGGGGTTGGTGTATGGCAGCGATATAGCAAACACGCTAACATACTGCTCAGCTACAAAGTTAGCGTACAGGTGTGGAAGCCGCACCAATGCTGAAGAGACAAATAACAAAACATTTTAGGACTTCTGATACTCCGACTTCTGATTGGTCGGAGTATGAGATGGCATTTGGATTGGTCAGAATAATGATGTGTGTGTAACATTAAATATGCGTGTACTCACTGGACAGGAACTCCAGCATGGGCGATGCCATGGCAACGGTCGCCGAGATGTGCGTGAGCTTGACGATGAGGGCGGGGAGGAGTTTGATCATGATGTCGGGCATCTCCACGGTGCACATGGTCAGAGCGACCACGCACTGCTTAGCACAGCGATAAATCAAGCCCTTCTCCAAACACTGAACCAGCTCCCTCTGAAATACACGCAGAACATTTGAATCTGATTTTATAGACCTTTCTCTGAGGTGTGTGTGCGTGTGTTACCTGTCTGGGCTGTTCTAGATAACTGTGGTACGAGGTGAGGGCAGTTAGAACGGGAACCACAGCGAGCTGAACGTCGGTCAGGGAGAAGCCATCGGGAGTCTTTCTCAAACGCTCGGATATGAGACGATCTGTTACCTTTACGTAGATACACAAACACACATTAACCCGCTGACACATGAGGCGCTTAAACAAAAACACAGAGTTCTTTGAGAAAGCGTGCTTGTGTTTTTACCATCGAGCAGAGAGTCGAGCAGAGGTGGTCGATGTTGCACGGTGATGTCAGTATCAGAACTTTGTTCTGTATGGTGCAGGACATCTTATCCAGAACCAACTTCAGAACTTTCCAATCCGTCTCCTACAAATCCAACAAACACCATCAGCATTGGCAAAAACAGTGTACTTTTAGCAACGTGTGTGTACAGATGTGTCTGTGACTATGTGTACCATCTTCAAACACTGCAGTAACACATTGAAGACTAGGCTGTAGGGCAGATACGCGGTGCGAATGGAGGAGGGCGGGGCCACCGGTGTGGGACTTCCTGCCGGCGGGGAGACAGTTCCTGCTGGCTTCTTATCTGTCACTCTTTTTTCAGACTCTCTGAAAGTCAGACGATTGAGCAATGAGTTAGACAAAACACTAAATCTGAATGCCCCCGTGTGCGTGCGTGTTCTTACCCCAAATCACAGTGGCAATACGGGCTGAATCTCATGACTCTGTCTTTATTTGGCACTCCCAGCCGATGAAGAAAGTCAGCCCTCATCATCAACAAGTAATCAAAGACCTGAGAGAGAAATAAGATCATTATGATCTGAAATATACCATTTTTAGTTTCCTGCCATTTATGAACCCCCGACCCTGTGACCTCTGACCTTTAGTCGTACAGAGCTGGCGATGGCACTGCAGTATTTGTTCCTGTAGTGAAGTTGCAGGTGAGATATCAGCAGCTCGTACACTCGACTGGCATGAATGGCGGGCAGACTGTACAGTTTACTCTAGAAGATAAGAGACGAGAGAACCGTAGATATACACACAGTAGACCTCAATCTGACAACCACGGACATGCACTGCACCTTAAAAACTGTCATTTAATCATTTATGCACAGAAATGAAAGATTTGCTGCAGTGTTAACAGTGAAAAACCAAAACACAGAAAGCAATACAATGCAACATAATAGTGTTCAAATCCATTTTTCAAAAAGCACTTTCGACTTTGGAAAGAAATTAGGAGATCATTTCAAATCTGTTTTTAATTTATAGGTTCGTGTTAAGGTAAAATTTACTTTTTTTAATCAGTGAATTACGGAAATTATTCTCTCAGATTTCATATAAAAATATTTTTATATTTGCATTTCTCTGCAGAAATGAGAAACGGGTCAAAAAAACAAAAAAGATGCTCTGTATTTTTTCAGACATCAGGTACGTCAAAGACAACAAATTCTCATTCACTTTTAAGCAAAACAACGGTAACATTTCCTCATTCATTAATGAAAAGCTCAACAATAAATGTGTATGTGATAACCTGGATTTTTTTCATATGTCTTGTCATGTCTTTCACATTTACTGTCAGATGACTTTTTGTCACTCCTGAGATTTGATTTTGTTGAAATTCAATAGACACTGAACTGGACACAATACATCTAGAAATGCTGGAATGGTCTTTTAATTTTTTCCACGGTTATATATATCAGTAGGACTCGAACCAAAAAAATTAATCGAACCAATAAAACATGATGCAACTATGAATATTGTGCATTTTCCCAAGCTAACTTAAGTTCGACTTTGAACTTGTATTAACATGTAGAAATTACACAGACTGCGTAAGGCTGAAGAAAGAGAGTCATATACCTATACAAGAATACAGAAAACATGTATTTTAATACCTGCAGTATCTCGAGCAGACCAAAAACGGCGGTTCTCACATCCTCCATGGATGACTCCACAGACAGATCTCTCTCTCCATCCATTGAGCATGTTAATGGACGACTAGCCACCTACAGGCAAACCAAAGGCTTTACTCACAAACACATTTCTCTTTGGGTATTAATAACAGTCATTAATAAACATCAACTTTTTTTACTCAAAAATTACTATCCGTGTCATTACTAATGTCTCTGTGAGCCATTACCCTTTCAATGATGTCCAGCAGGCTGCCAAAGTGATGGGTGTTACAACCTTCGGCAAGATCCACCAACAGCTGCGTGGCCTGTTTCCTGACGCACAGATCTCGATCTTCAGCGACCTGACCAAGCTGAGGAATCACCACCACCTCAATCAGCTCCTCCTGGACGGAGAGAGAGAACTTTTGTTTCTCATTTCACAGACTGCTGGGATGTTCCATAATAACAAAGAAAATATGAAAAAACAAGGTTTGTGTGTGTGTGGGACTAACTTCATAGAGTTGGCGGTTTGTGCTGAGTACAAAGGACAGGATGTCCAAGACCTTGATCCTGATCAAGGTCCGGCTCTCGTTCCTAGCGGAAAGAGAGAGAGAGATTTTTTTCAGTCGTGCATTCAAAATGTGATCTAGACATCCAGCGTTTGCATGATCAGCACAGCGTTCTGACCTGAAGAATTTCTCCATTAGTTTCAAAAGGTTTTGAAGCCATCCGTCCTTCGCTGGCTGAATGGACTGTGCTCTGTAGGAAATCAGCGTCAACACCGATATATCCTATCGAACAGATTCAACAACAGTCAGTCAAAAACATCATTAGGCAGGATGAGAGACATTAAGATAGAGAGAGAAACTCACTGGTCTTTTATCAGCACACTTCTCCACCAGGTTGAAGAATCTCTGCGAGGATCCGTGAAAGTCACACTGCTCGTAGAGCTCCTCAATCGTACTCAATAGCTCATAAACGATCACCTTCAGATCCGAACTGCCCATCGTCTGTAAACACACACACGCGTGCGCTTAACACAAACAGCCTAAGTGGAACGATGCGCTTAACCCCAAAATCACCTGTGTACCTGTATCTGTTGAAGAAGTCTCTCGATAATGGAAAGCAGTATATCCCACGTCACCACCTGCAGGTCTCGGCCGTACTTCTTGATCAGTCGTGTGATTGACAGCACGATTTCATATGACACTACCTCATTGGCACAGTTCATGGCCTGGAGTGCACAACGTATAAAAACACAAAGTGATGAATGAATAATAACTAAAGATACACAACAACATAACCGCTCGTGGCGTTAAAGCACACGGGTACCTTATGAAATGAAGGCAGAACCAGCGTGGGGGTGTTTTTGAGAGCGGGAAGCCTGTGAGCTCCCCACAGCGCCATACCAACAAAAAACACAGCGCCCCTCAAAAGAGCCGCGTCTTCAGAGTACACCCTACACAAAGAAACACATTGAACATTCAGTATTAGTGGTTCACAATAAAAGACAAATCCTGAAGTCTGTTCACCACAATCCTGGTATTTCTGTGCTTTGTTAGTCTCTATGATTTAAAGTCCCCGTGAACCGAAAGTTGTGATCATTTTTTCTTCCGTATTTTGACGCATTTCCGAGTTAAATTAAATTTTGAATGAGAAAAATAGTTGGGCGTGGCTTTCGTCTTTCTATGAGATTTGATTGGATGTATAAAACACCCGTTGCATTTTGAAACGGAACTGGTAGCAGACTGACAATTGAAGGGGAGGAGTTAACGGATGCTCCGCCCAAGCCGTCTAACATACCTCATCTGAGATCATTACAGGACGGAAGTGCATTTTCAGATTTTAACTGAAGATTATTAGGGCACACGATTTTTTAAAAGAGAATGACCCACATTGATGAATTATTTACAATAAACGCTCAAATATTTCATGAAAAAATAGGCATTGTCTTATTTTATTTCACTCGTACTTTAAACTTCGAAGGCAAAAGTCACTACAACTGGTCTGTTTGATTGAGGTTATTAATGTTAACTAAGACTATAAATTTAATTTAAATCCTACTAAATAGAAGCCTAAATATTATTTGGAAACTTTAACTAAACAAAAATCTTGCCTTAGAAATAAATTGTAAAATGTTTAAGTTTGAGGCACATAAATTGAAAAAAAAATTTTTTTGGAAAACTCATATTATCTGTTTTTTAACAGATAAAAATAAAATAACTTTAAATTCTGAATCAAAATGTTAAACAAACATCTTAATCATACTCTTAAAAAACGGGTAGAGCTTCTGGACCAGTGTTATTCGTCAACTAAAATGGTCTATATGGCAATATTTAAAAAATTAAGCAACAATAAAACTAAAATAACTGGCTCCTGTGAATAAATTACAATTATTCATCATTATAAAACATTTTTAATCTCCTAAATTTTCATCTATTAAAATATTTAAGGTAAATATTGCTGTTTATTACTGTATTTTTAATACATTGTAATCTGCACTGGTCTTTTAACATTTAGTCATATAGCAGACGCTATTATCGAAAGCTATTACGAAATCAATTGCTGATTTTCAACCGGTTAATTTTAGGAACATTTTTGATAACACAATGCAATGCTGTGCAAAATACGAGTGAAACGGGTGTAAAAATATCATATCTTGGCCTCAGACGTCACGGGTACGGACCGTTGGCTAAAAGTCTTATGCATAAGGCACACTTTCTTGGTAAATAATTCACCACGTTCGATGTCGTTATCTGAATGGACAAAACGTAACGTGATTCGCTACTTAACCTGTCAGTCATATGGCCTCTTGGGCAGGCTTTGACCAAAGAAAGCTGCCAAAGTTCATGCGAGACTATATTCATAATAACAAAGCAAAATGTACCAAACACAATGAAATGTTACACACACACACACATTACCTCTCCTCCATGATACGGCACATGGTATAAATGGCACTGTGACCCAGGTGAGTTCCCAACACCTTACGCATTAACTAAACCAATACAAGAAGCACAAACATGTTCTGTATTACACTTAAATATGTGACACTATGTTCAGATGTCGATCTTAAACCGCAGGTAAATTCTTCAGTACCTTCCAGCAGGACTCGCAGAATTCCTTCACGTTTACTGTTCGACAAAGCGTGATGATGAAAACCGTCAGCGAATCAGAGGGCAGGCAGTTATAACACACCACAGCGTCCAGCACCTGCAACGCAACCTTCATACACACAGAAAGATGAGTGGCGTCAGTGGGACAGTTGTATTGATGACATTTTAATAAAATGGCAAAACATTGAACGTACCTCAATATCTGTGGAAGAAGTCGTCCGGTTGCACAAAAGACAAATTTTCCTATCAAAAACAAATATTAGTTTTATAACAATGTAACAAGGTTCATCTATGGTTACCAATCAAAACTTCAGAAGTTTAGATATATTCTTTATTCTTACTTCTTTCACTTTTGTATAACAGTACGGTTAATTAAATAGGAAATAACAACATAAAATACGTACTTAAGAGCTGATTTTTTTACTTAAGATCTTTAAGACAAATTTAGTAAAGTTTCTCCAAACTATTAAACAACAATTGCGTGTGCACATGAACTTACTGAACCATCAAGGAGACGTTCTCATCCAGATAGCAGGAGTTGAATTTGACCAGGTTGACAAGCACGTGCAGGAAATCAGAAGACAAGCCGATGTCCATCCAGAGCAAGACAAATCGAGCTGAGAGAAGCACAAATACTGATCACAGTCTGCACACGACCAGCGAGATAAAGAAAAGCTGTATGAGTATCAGATGTACCTAACTCCTCCTCTAGGTAGGTGATGTCTTTCCCGTTTTCTGTGAGGGCTTTAAACACCTCCAGCCTCTCAGGAAGGTCCTCATTGTAGGGTTGATAGTCCAAAATGATCTTGAAGAAGTACGCCCGAAGTTGACCCACCCTCTCGCCCTATACACAAAAAATTTAACAAGAGGACGAGCAATCATACACTACATATTTGGAGCAGACGTGAACATCAAAGGTTTAATATTAGAAGCGTTATTTAACCAAAAGTGGAGCACCAACAAAAGTATTCACTCTTATCCTAGTTCCCAGTAACAAATTTTTTGATTCAGATTTGGGCAGGAATGGATTCAGACTGGGACAATTCCAGACTAGGGCAGAAATAGAACCAAATTCAGGCTGGGACAGATTCCGGCTGGGACAGATTCAGATTTGGGCAGAGACAGAACCAAATTCGGGCTGGGACAGATTCAGATTCTGGCAGGGACGGAACCAAATTCAGGCTGGGACAGATTCAGATTCGGCTGGGCAGAATCAGATTCAGATTCCGGCTGGGACAGATTCAGATTTGGGCAAAGACAGAACCAAATTTGGGCTGAGACAGATTTAAATTCAGGCTGTGACAGATTCAAATTCGTGCTGGGACAGATTCAGATTGGGGCAGAGACAGATTTAGCTCTTAGGTGTGTGTTTGTACCTGTCCCTGTATGATAGCCCTCAACAGAACCAGCACCGCATGTCGGGCCTCTGGCGGCTGATCAGGGTGAAGCATGTCCTCCACGGCCTTCCACAGAGCCTCCACCGCATTCTGAAACACAACACGGTTAATGTCCATTTGTCTGGACAAACACCCTCTGCAGTTAACAGATTCTCCTGAATGAGCTCACTTCCTCAAACTTCTTGGATTTGGCGAGGTCGCACACAAGGTTGATGACCCTGATCCTGTGATGTAGACCGCACTCTGGTGTCAGCTCCTGACATGCATAAATAAAGAGATATTAAATATGCAAAACAAGACCAGTGTCTTTTGAGAGATGACTGCATTCATTCGCAGGAATAAATTGTCAAAATCAAGTGGAAAAAAAAAGACAGACACCCAGATCATCTCTCACCTTCAAGATTTCCAGAGTGATGATAAACTCGGAGGGTTTGCTCTCTGCCTGTTTGCTCTGGAGGCGGGTTGTACTGATACCAAAGATGCCCTTCACTTTGTCCTTCAAAGACTCTTTACTGGGCTGTTTGTTCATCTTGAGACATGCGAGACCCCCTAATTGACAGAAAAAGAAAAGGGGCAAGCGTGGTTACATTCTCCTGCAGCGTTGTTTGTTCTGGAGATGTTCTTTACAACTCACACTGGGGCTCATGCACGCGCTGGGCCGTCCAAGCACGCGTGCACGTAAAGGTGTTCAGCCCCAAACTGACAAACTGAGCTGTGAACTCTTGCACAAATTCTCTGAGACGGTCAGAAACACGTTTGCAATACGAACGACAATCTTTGGCACTGATTCACCGCATTTTAGACGTGAAAACACAACAGAAAAACAATGCAATGAAGTCAAAGGTCTGACACCTCGTGACATTTCAGGCACAAAATTGGTTGCATGCATCCAAAAAGGCAAAGCAGTCACCCAGCGCAATATAAATTAGCCACGTAATATGAAATACGGCAATAAAACATCGATTCAGCGCAGGCAAAGCCCCGATGTGGACATATAAACAACCTTAAATAAATAAATAAACCTTCACCAGTCCACAAACAAACAACACACACAGTTATTTACCGTCTGCCGGCGATAAAGGAGGACTGATCTCAGAAACACATAACTGAAGGATGCGACTCAATTGCATGCATTTATATCTGACAGTTTGTCACAGCCAGCAGAACTGTCCCAGCTCTCATCATACCCCTTCATTGCCCCCCGGAAGTCATGCTTAACACACTAGCATGTATTTCCTACAAAAACAAGTCACGTGGTTGGTAGAGGGGCGGTGTGTGTGGGAATTGTAGTTCTTTTATCGGAGAGCACGCGTTTGCTAACCCGCGCAACGTGTGTTAAAAAACTACAAATGCTTAACACTGTAAATGCGAGGTGCGTTACATGATTTCGACAGTTTGTTGCGAGATGTTGTGCTGCTTGAGATATGCGTCTTGGGGAAAATTAATAACGCTTTATTTGTGAAGGGAGGTTTGGGAATGTGTGTTAATTTGTCGACGCAAGTCCAGACTTCGTATTTTTGTGCGTTTCGCCGTTTGGGTGTAAAAATGATCTCTCCGTATTTCACCGAATCAGCTGCTGGTGGAGAAACTTTTGAAACTGACACAAAGAGGAAAATAAACACAGGAATTCGTAGATTGAGATCCAGGGTGTTGAAATCAGAAGATGCTGCAGTCAGCGTGAAGGCAGAGATGCACGAGCGCAGTATTACAGATGCGCAAACATCTGCAGGTGAGACTGGACAGAAGTTTAGAAACTCATTGTATTGGGTGTATTGCTGCTGCACTTTAAATAAAATGTAAACAGCATTTATTATATATTTTTAAGAACTATGCACAAATAATAATTTTGGTCTAGGTGAATTTTTTATCATTCTTCTCAAAAAGATGGGGTACATCTTACAAAGATCAAAGATATAGAAAGGAGTACACAATAAAGAATCAGAATAAATAATAAGAGTAAACAACACATAGTACATAGTGCATTAAACTGCATTATAGACACCGCATTGTTATTTCCTTCAGAATTGAATAGAAGCCCCATTTATGACATTAAAACATGTATTGCACTTATTATAGTTATGAATAAAACATTTTGAAATGGTCACAGTTTTGCTTTCTTACAGATCCTCTATCAAACAGCAACGAAACTATCACCAAAGTAAAGGCAAATGATGATGAAGCCCCTCTGCGTTCACCTAAAAAAACGAGACGGGGTCATGTGAAAGTGGAGTATGAGGAGGAAGGGGTGGGGCTGAAGAGGGAGCACTGGGAGCCGTGTGATTGGAGAACACAGCTGTCATTTATCCGGGAGATGAGGAGCAAGCGGGATGCCCCTGTGGATCAGATGGGAGCTGAGAAATGTTATGATGCTGAAGCACCGCCTGAGGTGAGCACGAATTATTATTTAATATTATTTTATACAATATGTTGTCACATCGGCTCTATTTCTCCTCAGGTTCGTCGGTACCAGGTGTTGATCTCTTTAATGTTATCCAGTCAGACGAAAGATCCCGTCACAGCCGGTGCCATGCAGAGATTACGTGAGCGCGACCTCACCACGGACTCGATTCTCAACATGGATGATGATACGCTGGGCAAACTTATATATCCAGTGGGCTTCTGGAGGGTATGACAACACACACACACACACATATATAAAAACACACAGATGTGTTCAAAATAGACAACTGTGTTTCTTAGACAAAGGTGAAGTACATAAAAAAGGCCACGGATCTGATCCAACGGGAGTTCGGTGGTGACATTCCTAACACAGTGGAGGGTCTGATGCGCCTTCCGGGCGTCGGACCTAAAATGGCCCACCTAGCCATGGACATCGCCTGGGACAGCGTGTCAGGGATTGGTAGGGAGGACGCAGCCGATCATGAAAAATGCTAAGAGCCTGTTACATTTTGTAATGATTTTGTGTGCACATGTAGGTGTGGACACCCACGTCCACCGAATCTCAAACAGGCTTGGCTGGACCAAGAAAGAGACGAAGATGCCAGAGGCAACGCGGAAGGCCCTCGAGGATTGGTTACCACGGTAACCTCTATTTTCAGTCGTGTTGCTAATGTTTATCTCTCCAAAACATCACAAAACCTTTCTTCTCTTTTTCCATCCTGTAGAGACCTGTGGAGCGAGATCAACTGGCTGCTGGTCGGTTTCGGGCAGCAGGTGTGTTTACCTGTCGGACCCCTTTGCTCCATGTGTCTGAATCAGTACACCTGTCCATCCGCTCACCGTGCCTCCCCCAAAAAGATCAAAGCAGGCTCACCAAAATCCCCAAAGATACTAACGTCTCCAACACCAAGGGTCAAAGAGGAGATGTCAGACGTGCCTGCTTACGGCTCCCCTTCTCAGAGGAGGACGACTCAACAAGACGTTTCAGAAAAGGAGCTTCAAACAAAATCCTCTTTTTGTACTGAAGAACATGGGACTGAAGTGAAAACAGAGGTTCCAGGAGACGATAGAGAAGGAGGCGCATCTCTCCCCAGAGAGAGACACAGAGGAAAGAGGCGAATGAAAGCTCCTCCCTCACATCGGACACAACGATTAAAATCTCAGTATAAAATACTAAATAGCAAGTTAGATATAAATAGTATAAACGAATCTGAAAATTGTATGTGTTTATTCAATGTTTTTGAATAAAAGTACCGTGTTGATGAAATAAACGCTCGAGCTTGTTTGTTTTGTCAACACTAGAGGGCAGTGCAGATCTAAACATTCATTTTTGACATGTTCAATTCAAATTGATTCTATTTTTTCAATATCATACTTTATTTTAACTTTTTCTTTTGATTTCATGAGTTGTGGTTTAGTATCATCTTGTTTGAAAACGCAGTAACTGTCTGCGAGATATCTCAACTGCAGTTATTTTATAGTTTTGCATCTTCGATTCTGTATGTGTGCGAGGCATGAGCTGATCCCAGATCTTCTCACTTCAGAGATATGAAGAGGAAGAGTTCCGCGTGGATTTCTGTGAGTTGTCTTATCAGTTGATGATCTGACCGATACCGTCTTTTTCGTACGCGCGCGCCGCGCACGCACTTCTACAGCGCGCGCTCTCCCATCCACCTGTTTCGATCTCATTAGCGCACTTGATGCGCTCGCGGATAGTGTCTGACAGTATCTAAAACTGTCCTCGAGGGTGCGAACATCGATGTCGAGATTTCAGATGAATGTGCATCACATTTGTGTAAAAGCGTTAGGAATGTGACTGGCGGAGAAGGTGGGCTGGAAAAGGGATCTGCTGACAAACTCTCTGGACTGTTCGTGGGATAAAGATTCAGTCTTGTGGGAGACACACTGGAGTGAAGTTATTTTCGAACCAAGAGGGATTAAATTCATCCAACGCAAAACCCGAAGATTTGCGCATCGAAAAGCGCAGTGCGCGCATTTTACGCATGGATTAAAGTGACGGGTTTCACATTTTTTTTGCGGTGTTATTCAGTGCGCATGTGTTATTTTGCTTTATTTGAAACTTTGCTTTGTAACAGTCTAGTGAATGATGTATAAACTCGAATTCTCAGAAAGTGGAATAAATGCATCCTTAAAGAAATACGGAAATATAAGCAAACCTACAGAGAAATATTGATGTGAATGAACATGGCGAACACTCTGGAGAGGGAGATTTTGGAGCGGGAGCTCCGTCCACGCTTGTGTTACGTGACCAAAGGAGACGGCGGGTACGGGTTTCATCTTCACGGGGAGCGCAGCCGTGGAGCGCAGTGCATCCGCAAGATCGAGCCGGGCTCACCCGCCGACCTCTCCGGGCTCAGGTCTGGGGATCGGGTGGTAGAGGTGAACGGAGAGAACGTGGAGGGAGAGACCCATCACCAGGTAATGAAATGAGGATAACCTGTTGGACCCCGTTCTGGGGAGCAAGGGACGTGTCTCGTTTTGGGGTGTAGCGTGGGCTTGGAACATGCGTCCTTACCATTATTTTTGAGTAGCCTATAACAATGTTTGGGGTGTTTTTAATGCAAACGGAAGGAATTGATCACTTTTATTCTGACTGTCTAAATCCCACATATTCAAATAAAAATGATTTGTTTGAAGGATCCTTTTGGATAAAAGTGTCTGCTAAATGACTAAATGTAAATAATATGTAGATGTCCTAATGCGCATGCCCTAAAATGCTGTCTAAGTAGTCAGCACGGTAGGTGTTAACGTACAGGATATAGTGTCCTATTCTCCACTGACTGACTCACTGTATGTAAATGCTGGAAAAACAATTCAGGCTCGACTATCAAACAGTTTGGGATACCTGACTTCCCCTCCTCTATTACAAACATTTACTATAGCAACTACTACAAAACCATAATACATGATTATATGAGTATACATTTGGCAGACACTTTTATTCCAAAACACTTCCAGTACATTTAAAGAATGCAAAGGTCATGGGTTTGAATCCCAATAAACACACGTGCTCAATCAAAACATATAGACTAGTGTAGACAAATGTCTTTTATTGAAACATTTCTCATCCAAATCGATTTCTCATGCAATCTACATTCATGGGTGTCCCAGGTTGTCCAGCGGATCTTGCAGGTGGACCACCGCACCAGGTTGCTGGTAGTGGACCGGGTCACTGATGAGTTCCTTAAGTTTCACGGTCTCCCGTGTACGGAGGAGAGGGCGATAGAGATGGGGTCTCTCTCCTTGCGCTCGTCCGCCGCATCCTCCCCCCGCGCATCACCCCAGGCCTGCGCCACACCACCGTACAGCAGACAGAGCTCAGAGAGCATTTTAATAAACAAGGTAAAAAGAGTTACTCTGTTTTTATTTCATCCAATTTCAAGATTGCTTCAAATGTAACAGTGTAGCTGAATTATCTTCGGTGATAAGCTGTCTTGATTTGGTTCCCCTCTTCCCCAGACAATGAGATATTAAATGAGAGAAAGGGATATAACATATTACGTCTGCTGGTTTGCAAGGGGCATTTCCTATTTATCACATCCAAATGTATTGAAGTAATTAAGGTAATATCCCTTCTTGAAGTCATCATGAGAGGAAATCCACCCATGATGCATTGTGATTGTACTGTGTACTGTGATGTATACTGTGATGTATACTGTAGAGATTCAAAAAGAGAAATGCAAATCTGATTTAATCTACCAGTCACAATGTTTACTTGTCTCTACCCAATAAAATCAAACACACATATTTCCCCTAGTTTCTTATGTTTTTCTTATAATTTTAATATCATATCAGTTTTGTGAAGGTGTGTCTTTTACAGAATTCAGCTGGGTTTTTTAAAGATTTTTTTTACAAACATTGTATTTTTAATGTATTTAATGAAATACAGTCGAAAAACGTAAGATTACAGTAAAAGCCTGCATATTAAAGAAAATATGTCATTTTACAGGGAAAACTGTTATTATTCGTTTTATTTTATTACAGAAAATGTCTGTTTTTTAACAAGAGTTTTTTACATTTTATTTTTGAAATATGGTCAAAAAACGTAAAATTGCCAAAAAAGAATACAAATTTACAAGAAAAACTGGAAACAATTCACTTATATGCTGTCCTTATAAAGGAAAACTTAAATACAGTATATTTCTGTCTCTCCAGCTGACAGAAAATGTCCAGTTTGTGCAAAATACAGTTGATATTTTCATTTTACAGATCCTTCTCAAATCTGAGAGCTTTTAAACTTTTGCAGAAGCAACTAAGAGAAGATTTATTCCAAGTAAATTTAATCTACAATAAAGCTCTCTCACACACACACTCGCAATTTTTTCTAGTTGGTATTTGACTGTAGCTGATGTCTATCACAGTTTCCCGGACAGGGATTTTCTTAAACCAGGACTAGGCGTTAGTTAAATTGGGATATTTGAGTTTTTTTATAAAACATACCTTACAAAAACATTTCTGGTGTGCATCTTGAGACAAAACAATGGCCATGATCTTTTACAAAGATATGTCAATGTATTTTGTTTTTGATCGAGACACTTTTAACATTTAAGTAAGTCTGGGACTAGTCTTGAGCCCTTGTCTGGGAAACCACCCCTAAAACTTTTAGCGTAAGCTCTTTACGTGTGTAGTATCTTGACCTTGTCCGAATCAGGGAAGATAAGTCTGTGTCTTGACAACTGTCCAGGTAACAGATGGCAATAGGATCAGCATCCATCAACTCATTAATAGGTCTTTTAGGTGTTGTTCATCTTGTGCACCTGCGATACAAACCAACAAGCATCTTGAATATAGACCAACCAAAGTAGCAGTTGAGTCATTGTTTTCTCACACTGTACGCATGGTTAAACAAATATTGATATTTAAACACACTAGAAAATGTCTCTCTCTGGGTAATATGATTGACTTTAGCAAACTGGTTTGGTTATATAACACATTTTTTCAGTTGCATTGTGTTGCACGCTGTTTTCATCACCTATTATCGCTCTATTTGGAAGCAGTTAACAGTGCTTTTCCAAAACAATATGTCAAATGTGGTTTAATACTTCATGTCATGCGTAATCTCCCAACTAACGTCCGCAAAAGTTTTGATGACGTTCTATCTCTTGCAGTAACGTTAAAAGAGCAATTTATCAACATTATATTTCATTACTTAATCTTTTTATAATCTCAATACAAAAACGTCGGTGTACGTACAACATATTGTTCAAAACATTTAGAAGTAACATTTTAAACTAATGGAAAAATTAGAAAAACTTTCCTGGAGCATATTTTTAGCTGGATTTTAGCTCAGCTTTTTAAAATCGGTATTAAAACATTACATTGTTTGAATGCTTCTGAAAGAAGGTTTTTGAAACATTATGGGAATGTGAGAAAAGCTTTTGAGGACATACATAGCCTGATCCATTTCACTTTTTCACTTTTTCACATTTTTCACCTGATCCATTTCACAATTTTGTAGTTTTTGTCCATACATTTTCCGGACCTCCAGTTCATTGTTGATAGATTAAAAATTCTGCTGAATCTAAATTCAGATGTTTAACGTTATGTTTTTCTGGTTCCATCAGAGTCCCGGTACTGCTGGAGTGTTGAACGGTTCTCCGCTGTACAGAGCTCAAGCTCGCCTGACGTCTCCAGTGTTCCAGTGCTTCCCTTCTCCTTCTGAACCCAAGACTGAAACAATATCTGAACCCAATACTGAATCCTTTGAATCCAGTATTGAACTCCACAATGAATCCTACAGTGAACACAACATTACAGACAGGGCTGAAACCATCACTGACCTCAGCACTGACCACAGCCAATCAAAAACCAGCACACAGGTACAATCTATCGTGTTTATTTTATTTCTCATAAACAAAGTAGAACCATGTTTTTCTTTCTGTGTCACTTTCTCTGCGTCATTCCGCGTGACCTTAATTCTCATGTAACTGCGTTTTTGTTCACACTCTCTGGTGGCATGTTAGCCGGTGTCTGATTTCTTGGTATTTTCCCAGAATTCAGCGAGAGTGTTGTGTGTTTGTGCTCTCGCTGAAAGGCGAGATTGGCAAGATTGGATTAACCGCTCTGTCACCCCCAGGAGGTTACGCACGTCTTGTGTGTAGCAGGTCTTGTGTATTTTCATCTGTGTATGTAAGGCGAGGTTTTGCAGTCACTCAATCCCATGGGATACAAACAGACAACACCCTTGCATTGTCTTAGCGCAGGAAGTGACAGAATGTCCCTTATTGCTGTCGGGCGTGTTTCGCTTCTGGAAGGAAATGAGCCGGCGGTCAGACACGACCGCTTGCACGTCCTCGCGGTTCTAGAACGTGCACCTGCGAAATGTACAATTAAGACAATCGACACAAACAGCGCCCCCTATAGTGCCCGAAAAATAGTGTTCGAACATTTCGTAACGCACTGAAGTGTGAATTCGAGGTTGCGTAGAAGCGTTTGCGTTGATGTACTTGAGAGTCTACACACGCTCGCTCTACACAAGTATGCAAATGTAGACATGAATGCTTGGTTAAGGAATGTCAAGTATGGTCCCGTTGGACACATGCAATGCGTACTGCGTTGTGAATTGCGCAACATTTCTTAACTTAACATTGTACGCCATGAAGTCTGCCTAGCTAGATGTGAGCACAAGACATGAATAAATTGTAAATAAATAAATACAAACATAAATGCTGAAATTGATAAATTTATTTCAAATGCAGACATAAATACCATAAAAATACAGAAAATGTACTTTTTCTGTCAGGACATTATCCATTAATTTATTAAAATATATTGAAATATATAGAACATGAAAATTCCTTAATATTAATATAGTATTTTGTGCTGTATTTTAATGGACGATTTACAGTGTAAATTAAAAAAAGATCTACTTTTGTCATGATGGAAAGGACATAAAT
This sequence comes from Triplophysa dalaica, assembly GCF_015846415.1. Classification (NCBI taxonomy): domain Eukaryota; kingdom Metazoa; phylum Chordata; class Actinopteri; order Cypriniformes; family Nemacheilidae; genus Triplophysa; species Triplophysa dalaica. Next base: position 3,920,299 of record NC_079543.1, read on the forward strand.
ATGTTTTTGCTCCCAAATTTTTGCCTACAACCTTTATTTGTATCATTTCTGAATTTCTGTATTTCTTAATTAATTCATTTCTGCATTTTTTTCTATATCTATTAATTTCTTTATACTTCTATTTATTAGCTTGAACATCCATGTTGTGGAAATGTCTTGAAATGACCAATTGATAACAGAACTGTTTGTTATTGACAAATGAAATAACTCATTTTGACCTTGAACATATATCAGTACATTTTAATTCATTTGTCTATAAAGACAGTTTCCAATACCACAATTTAATTTCCAAATTATTTTTTACTATGTTTCTTTTGTTCTGTCCAGGACCAGATTCCATCAGAACGGGATGTTGTAACCAAGGACCTGCGTCCGCGCTTGTATCACATGACCATGGACAAGCAGGGCTACGGCTTCAACCTGCACTGCAAAAAATCTCGCGCGGGGCAGTACATCCGCTCCGTGGACCCTGACTCCCCGGCAGAGCGTGTGGGATTGAGAGCGAAAGATCATCTTATCGAGGTGATTGAGCGGGATTACATGAAGCTTCATTAGTCCAGATTAGCAGAACTGGATTACATTACACTGCTTCTGAAGACAAGCAGACTCTTAAAAGTGAAAGGAACTCATGAACGTTTCTGTTTATGTCAATTATCTGTTGGTTTTCACATCAGGCTTTTGGTTTGGTTTTATAACTTTTGGTTTCAGGGTAGTTGTGTGATCCAGAGTTTTACGGCAGGATTAAATATAATTATAACAGACGGATCAGTAATTATGACTGACAAACAGGGATTATAATTACAGATTAACAGCATTTGTCACCCGATTTTATTATAATTAGGCATAAAAATTTGATTTGGATGAATTCATATTGTTTAACCTTTGAAAATTATTTGACACATTATTTCAGATGTGTTTATAGACCCAAATTGAACGAGCAAATCCCACAAGCTTTGTATAGTGCCGCCTTTCATTTCTATGGAATTTATTTGGCAGAATAATGGCAACCAAAAATAAAACACTTAGAAAATGAACAGCATGTCTATCCCCAACCACCTAAATTATGTGAAATGGTTCACTTTTAAAAAGCATGAATATAGTTTTACCACTTAAAAAAATCAGTTTATTTGAGAAGGTTGTGAGACATGTCACGTTCTCACACACAACAGTATCTCCTCCCTTCCTCAGAAAAACAGAATAAATGAGGAAACAGCGTTGGCTCTCGAGGTTTGTGTGTTTGAGTTTCAGCAGGAACATACACACCCAAGATTATATTAACATCTGAAGAACAAGAGAAATATGAAAGTTTGTCACTTATGTAACCATTCTTTAAAGATAGGAAGAGGAAGTTCTGCAGAAAGTGGAAGTAATGTGGTGGTGCACGCCACCTGCTGGCCAAATGCTGCACAACACTTATGGGTTGTAGTACATTTTTATTCAGCTGATTCAAACCTGTTTATCCATGTAACACAACAGAAGATATTTCGAGAAATGTCTGTGTGTTTTTTGATTATGCAATGGAAGTCAAGGGGTTCAATGTCTAACTTTCTTTAAAATATCGTCTTTAGCAGTAGAAAGTCATACATGTTTGTTTTTTGGGATTTCTAGGATCTTAGAGACTATATATATGATACAAATTTGTACACAATTTGTGTTTCACAATTCCAGGTGAACGGCAGAAGTGTAGAGGGTCTGCGTCACGCTGAGGTGGTGGCATTGATCAAAGCGGGTGGCAAAGAGACCCGCCTGTTGGTGGTCGACCCGGAGACAGATGAGCTCTTTAAAAAACTGGACATCACCCCTACATCTACTCATCTTAAAGGTACAGTACAGTAAAGGGTGTTTAATTCATACAGCCATACTTACCAAAAAGTACATGATCATTTTTTTGCAATATGTGCGTCACAAAATGTCATATAAGGATTTCTGGGCACACCACATTAACACTTCTAAGAGAACACGGTTATTTAAGTGGTAAATGTTTATTTAACCCACATGACTAGCACGATGTTAAATATCATGCAAATCATGATCGGTACTCTATGCAAACGTTTAATCTATGCAAACACAAAATAACTTGATGGAATGTGTGACATATTTCTAACAAAGCAAATAATATGGAGACGATGAACTGTTTATACTTCACGTTAACGTCTGTTTAAACAGAAGACTGTGTGGACGGACCAGAGATGAAGCGTCCAATCACAGTGCACTCTGCTTCACCCGTCACTGACGTGTCTAAGATCTCTCCGCCAATCATAAACATCACACTGACAGATCTACCAATCACAAATGTCTCTCCACGGCACAAGAGTTACGGAAGCTCCTCTTCTCATTCTACGGTATCTGAAATAAGCACCGAACTGACCGATTCCGACTCCAGCAAAAAGGTCTGTGTATGTGTATATACAAGCACTTACAATTTGAAGCACTAACACATTTTAGTTTTAAAAACTGTCAAAAATGAATATGTCCCTTTATACAGATAAAGTTTTATAAAATATATACTTAAGTCCTAGTAAAACTAAAAAATTGCAATTCTTATTTTTTCATGAAACATTGCAGTGTTTATAATAAATAGCATATCAATGTGAGTGAATTTCTTTTTAAAATTCATGTACCCTCATAATCATAAATTAAAAAAATGAACTTTCGGCCTGAAACATCCAATCAATTCGCAGCGAAAAACGCAAGCCACGCCCACTAATTTTCTCATTTGAAATACCTTTTCACTGAGAATACCGAAGGAAAACAATCCAGTTCAAGGAAACTTTAAATATCAAACAATGCAATATTATAAGCCATGCAATATAAATAACAGCCTTCAGTGACAAACTTTTGAAGAATGTCTTATCAAATAAAGGTACACTTTGTATTTTATTATATTGAAAATTTGTATTAATTTTTTATGTAAATTAAAGCTAAATGTATCCAAACTAAGGTTACATTTTCATAACTAATAGTAAAGAAAGGGTAATAGTAAAAAGTGCATCATGTCATAACTGTTACTATATTTTGTATTGTAGCACAACATATTTGACAAATATTTTTTTAAATTACATTTAAAAATGTTTTATTTCCGTAGGTCACAGATTCTGAGCATCACTCAAGGGACGAGATCCATAACGTAAACCGAGATGGCAAATCTGAGCAACGTCCCTCAGACCCGTTCTGGGAGAACGGTTTACATCTAAGCCTGACCGCAGCGGAGGCCAAGAAAAAACTCCGGGACAAACGTGGCAATAAGAGAGCGCCCCCTATGGACTGGAGCAAGAAACAGGAAGTCTTCAGCAACTTCTAAAGAATGCACACATCAAGAATATCATCTCAGTTGTGTTCAGATGTATCCAATGCAGAGACGGGATCGAAGAAATAAATCTTTGACAAAAATACACTTACGTCCTCCATCATGGATTTTAAGGAGCGTTTTCCTTTATGGGAACCTAACCGGAACAAGACCTTCATATACACTTAGACAAACTAAAAATCTTTTTGCGGAAGAACTCTCCAATTCCAAAAAAGTCACAGCAGTCAATAGAAAAGGCAAAGGAGATATCTTCAATATATTGTTTAGATGTACCAGATTCTACAGAGGACAGCAGAAGAAATGAAAGACAGATTAGAAATGTCGTCCGAACGGTTTGTGTTGCAAGTACAGAACTGATAGAAGTGTTTCTGCTCTAAGAAGGTGAAATGGACATGTACAGTAAGGTGTGTCAGATAAGAATGTATCTGCTTGATAAACAATAAGACGAAACAGTAGAGAAGATTACTGAGTGAGGTTGCAGATGTTTTCCAATCTGTGCTTTTAATATTTGTAATAATTATTAAAACACTATTCTAGTATGTATAAAATTTAAATACAATGTTTTGTGTGTCAGTTTAATGAAGACCAGTGTTTAAAGGGATAGTTCACCCAAAAATGAAAATTCTGTCATAATTTACTCACCTTCAAGTTTTTCCTAATAAATTGTGTAAATGTCTTTGTTCTGATGAACACAGAGAAAGATATTTGGAAGAATGCTTATAACCACACAGATATTGATTCCCATAGTAGGAAAATTACTTTATAGTATTTTGTTGTGTTGAACACAAAAGAAGACATTTTGAAGAATGTAGGACAGCAAACTGTGACTACCGTAGTTATTTTTCCTATTATGGGAGTCAATGGGGGTCGAGATTTGTCTGCTTGTGAACTTTCCTCCAAATATCTTTCTCTGTGTTCATCAGAACAAGAAATTGATATTCAGACGTGCTCAAATTTGTTGGTACCCTAACAGCTCATTGAAATTATGCTTCATTCCTCCTGAAGTGTGATGAAATTAAAAGCTAGTGTATCGTGTATACTTGAATGCCTTTGGTATGTCATAAAATAAAGCAAAGAAGCTGTGAGAAGAGATGAATTATTGCTTTTTGTTCTACAATGGCCTGGAAACAATTGTTGGTACCCCTTAAAGAAGATAATACATCATTCATATGTGACATTTCAAACTGATTTGTTTCTTTTATTAGTATCACACATGTATCCAATCTTGTCATCAGTCATTCAGTCTATTTAAATGGAGAAAAGTAGTCACTGCGCTGTTTGGTGTCATTGTGTGACCACACTGAACATGGACCAGAGAAAACAAAGGGAGAGAGTTGTCTGAGGAGCTCAGAAAGAAAATAATAGACAAGCATGATAAAGGGAATGGCTACAAGACCAACAAAATATTAGTTAAGGGGACCCATCATTTTTGTCCTCAACATTTTCATTTGTTATATTATTTACAATATTATGTTGGATAAAAAATCAAAAGCAACGTCTGATTTCTATTAAATATGGGATAAACAATGGATCCCAATTACTTCTGTCAGTTTCAAGTTATTCCAGAGAAAATTGTGTATTCTAAAAATTTTGTGCAGGGGTGCCAACAAATTTGAGTAAGTCTGTAGATTTGTATGAGTAAATGACAAAATTTTCATTTTTGGGTGAAGTATTCATTTAACCCTACTATTTTATCAGCGTAAGATTCATAGTTGATTATAATGTTGTTGTTTGTTCTGTGTCGTTGGGTTTATTTTAGTCCGAGCATCGTGCACTTTCTCTCAAAATGATATATTTATTTGGGATATATATTCTCATATGCTGGTTTCACACCATGACAATCCCTCTTCATACCCATACACAGAGTATTTATAGGCATTACAGTTATTTCATTCTTGATCAATATGACTTTGGCAGAGAGTCATTTGAGGTAAATCTCCTGATGAACATACGTAACTATAATATATTCAGGGAACTTTAGTTTCTAACCATGTTTCTTGTCAATGTATATAAATTGTCTGTTTTACATTGAAAGGAGTCTTCCTAACCCACTTCTAAACACAATATGTTACTTTATGTGTTTCAAAGATGTTTTAAAGAAGTCTAATAAAGAACCTGTTGCATTATTTACGTCTCATCAGGAAATATCCAGGTATTTCTTTATATAGATATATTTATATATATATAGTTGCAGAGTGAATGACATTTCTGCTCATATCGACTAAAGGATACAATATTTTTTTACATATAATGTTTATAAAATTGACGGTGCAAGGTGCAACATGAAGGTCTCTCCGTCCGGGGTGCAGTTCCTCCTCTCAACCGCTAGAGGCGCGGGCACACGGTCCATTCATCACAAAAAACGTGTTTTCGAAATCAACCCTCGAGTTAATTTCCCGGTATAACATTATATTAAACAACGTTTATTACTAGATTTTATTCAAACAGGATCATGTTTCCTGAAAAAGTGAATCCATTGCGTCTACTATCTTGCTCTGGGACTTTTGTTTTGTAGCTCACGATATTATTTGTGGTTTCATTAAAGGCTGAGAACGATATATAGGGACTGTAAAGAGATCTCATATAGAGTGACAGACGTGCAGTCATTTCATGTGAGATGGTGGTTTCACACACAATTGTTCTCACCTTCACACAAAAAGCCCACATTATGCGATTAAAAAAACTGATAAGAAAAGCACCTATAGGGCGGTCGCGATATCACGGCACGATTATTGTGGCCAAAATAATGAATGTTAAGGATATGGAGGCCTTTATCAATCAAAACCAGTCAAATAAATAATGCTATCGGTTTATTATGTGTTTTCTCCCTTAAATTAAATCACGCAAAAAAACTGTACAATTCTTTTTTGAAGCATTACATCCATCATTATTGTCAAGATGTTTTTTTCAGCAGAGAATCATCCTTTCAATGACATAAAAAGGGTGATGAACTCATGTGATATCCCTCTTATTAAACACATTTGTGTCCACATTAACTGCATTCAAAACACACACACACACACACAGTTCTTTTAGCTCTAGTAACCTGTGATACGCGCGCGCTACATTCTTCCTCTTTTCAGTCACTGGTTTCAACTCCGTGAGCATCACTTCTTGAAATGTCCACGTCACAACACACATTTTCATCTATAAACACACACACTTGTGGGTTAAGCTCTGACACGGACTTAACACACACATGAATACAAACCGCCCAAAACATGCAAATGATACCATAAGATCTGGGCGGACCGATTAAACATCTGCAGAACATGTTCTCGCATCACAGTTGTCATGAGCTTAACCCAGAACTTCCTGTCTGGCTCATTCCATTTCCTGTCTTGTGGGTGACTGGTGTGAGGCTTGCAGCGAGCAGGTCGCTGTCACACACACACACACTTCTATAGTCAATACAGTTTTCTGAAAGCCCACAAACTTATATCAAACCCCATTCGTACTTGACGTGTTCTGTCAAAGGCAGATTTCAGATATATAAACTGATTCTTCATATCGTTTCGTCGTTGACTAGTCTTTTAAAAGCAAAATATTTAATAAAAATGCTTGAAAAATCATTTACATTTATGGATTTGGCAGACGCTTTTATACAAAGCGACTTACATTGCATTATCCTATACATTTATACTAGCTTCCTAGTTAAAAAAACAAAGAAACAAAAAGACAAAGATGACGGAGGAAACTGATCATAAGCTTGATAAAAAATTGTTTTATTTTTCCTGGCAAGGTAAAGAGAGAAAGATGTGATTGTTTCGTCTTTCAGAGTCTCAGTGCAGTTTTCCATAAACAGCAATCGTTCGTTTCTCCATCCCTCTGCCACTACCTGTCTTTCCTTCCTTCGACTCGTTCTTATTCTAATCTTCCATCCAACAGATATTGTCACAAAGGAAAAAAACAAGACGCATAATGAATCCAACAGTTTTATCCGTTAATTTACCAGCAAGTTCCTTACAAAAAAATCCTAAAAATAGCAAAACAAAAGTGCATAAACATAAATCCAATTTAAATCATGCATTTCGCTCAAATGGAATTGACTTTGAAGTATTATCATTTATCAGTCAAACAAAAATTTGCGGTAGCAGCAGAACTTAAAAAAAAACCCTAACCTTATCGTTGTAAAAACTATATTTGATATAGCCGCAGTTTGTTGGATGAGCCGATTAAATCACTAAATACCAAATATCAGTATGGCATCAATATTATTACAAATACATTCGTACACACGCTCACAAGCACGCACACATTGTTGGTCACAGTTTACAGGTCAATAGGGGTCCAGGAGTCAAGTGTAAGGTACCTTAAAACAATTAACAACCAAGTAACGCAGAATACACGAAATGCGATACACAAAAGAAACACGTGGCAATGACGCTAACACGCTTAAAAACTTCCCGACACAGTAACACAAATCTCAAACACACATACAGAATGCAGGTCACGATCGCTATACTTGTTCCATCCTCTTCTCGACGACATCGCTCTGAAATCACGACAAGTTTAACTGAACTACGATGAGATTTAAATCTGTGATTTATGATGATTTTCAACGGCAAACACTGACCGAGTCCAGGAAAAAACTACAAGCCAGCTACACGGGCGAGGAGAAACGTGGAAAGTATAAGACACGTCGAAAGAGACACGAGCAGCGAGGAATCATGACGACCGAACGACGACGAAAACTGTGAATTCATAGATGCTCCCTTACTAACAATCAACGAAAAACAAAGTCACGATACAGCGTTAACCATCTTTTTTTTAAGCCAACAATGTCTTCTTTTCTTCAACAGCAATATTAAAAAAAGGAAAAAGCGACCCTAGTCTTTGCTAGATAGTCTCAGTGTTAAAGTTTAATTACGCTATTGCTACGACGACGCCGCTCTAGCGGGCCATTCGTAGTTATTGCAACTTCGTGTGCATGTGTCTCTATGGTCAGTCTGCGAGTGGATGCGTTTGATTGGTATGTCTGGGATTAACTGGAGATTTTTAAAAAGTCGTAGAATAGTTGATGCCTAACTTCCCTCCCTAATCTTAATCATCAAGCGATTATTCCCAGATATCTATCTAGACCTCCCTCCCGCTTAACCTACCACCTCCCTCCCTCACTCTTGTTAGGTTCTCTCTCCCTCGGTTACTCTATTGCTCATCTTCCCTACGTTTAAGGTATATTCCCGTGATTGGGTGCAATCTGCAGTTAACTAGAGGAGTCCCCTCCCCCCTCCCACCCACCCACCCACCCTCATGGACACACAAAGGGCGTGGGATCTGTCCGTCAGGCGGAGCGGCCAATCGTGTCCCTCTCCCCCACGATCAGGGCAGTGCAATACACAGATGGATGAGTTCCCCCCTCTTAAAGGTTCAACTGTGGAATGAAAGAAAATACAGTTAGCACATGTTTGTTAGCATTTTTAATACAACATTAAAAATACAAGAATTATACTGCGTGAGAAACACAAAAAGTTTGTTACTTTGTATATTCCAGAACAAATACGTAAATATTGTTTAACCAAGATACATTTACTAGAGAAGAAAAGTGACTTGAGATTTAAGGTCTGTTTTGCTAAAATGTTTTATGTAAAATTATTCGAATAATTATTAATGTTGTTATCAGGTGTTAAAGCAAAAAAAATCCTGAGCCTGAACTTTTTTTTTGCGGGGTTGCGAGAGTAGACACATTCGCAGGGTTATTTCTCAAACATAAAGAACATTATTTCTCTTGAAATGAACTAGTAACATGCCGTTTTTGAGCTTCTCATACAGATGTTTTTAAACTTTGATGCTATGCCATGTGTATACGGATCACAGAATGAAAGAAGTGGGGGCATAATAATAAAAAAAAACAGTTTTATGCAATTATGGTAAATAAAAATATAGCTTAACATACAAAATTCCGCAGAATTCATCATTATAAAAATCCTACTTAAAAAAAAAAGGGTGGCATTTTAAGAGTGAAATAAAGTGACTAGATACATGATTCATTTTGTACTCTACTATTTTGTGCTCTTATAGTAATTTAATCATTCATTTCATAGGTATTAATGGTGATGATATGGCACAAGTCACATTTACAACCAGGATTTTGGAAATACCGAGGTCCAAAAGCGACGCTGTCAGCCTACACAGAGCCGGCATGTACCCTATGTTTTTTTAAATGTAATCTTTTTTTAAGTTAAAATAATATTCTGCAATCAAATTCGGGCACGGTGCCGCAAAACTTTAAGCGCAGTGTTATTTAAAAAATATGCGGCTAATGAGAAAAAATTGCTTATAAGGCTAGAAAAATAAACTTAGTTAAAATTAGTGGTGGGCCGTTAACGGCGTTAACGCAGTGAGACTCTTATCGCGCGATAAAAAAAATGTCGCCGTTATTCTATCCTCAAAGTTGGGTCTTCGGCAGAATTCAAATGAGCCATTTTAATCTATATTAATCTAGATTAATTTTGGAATTAATCTAGATTAAAAAAATTAATCTATGCCCACCACTAGTTAAAATACTATAAGAGGTGAAGCGTAATTCCAGTTTTTTTCTTTCCCAACCAGCAGATATTTTTCTTGTTTCGACTAATCTTGATTTATTTTAGGACTCTACATCTTGGGTCACTCTGCTTCAAGTACATTTATCAAAGTTTTTTCGTATTATTTTCATATATTTGTTCTGAAAATCTTGACAAAACCACAAATACTAAATAACAAAATTATGCATATCGGCCTTTATGGCAACACAATATTAGCCAATTACCTGACAGCATGTGCTGTGTGTGAAGCAGAGGGGCGTGGCTATACGCCATAGCATGCAGAGAGGCGTTCCTTCAGGATGGGAGGGAACTGCTCCGAGAACTGCTGCCAGTTCTCCTCACCGACCTGGTCCTTAAAACCATGCAAGATCTGGAGAAACGGAGCACAATCACCGTTTAAGCAACGTATTCAGAGGCTTCAAAAAAGCTAAATGAGCCACGGAGCAGTATGGCTGCATCTCTAACCTTGTAGAACATGTCCCTCAGGTCATCTTTAGGACTAACCCAGGAGGCCACCGCATCACAAAAGAAGATGAAATCCTGCAGTGGGAGAGATCGAGGTGAGGACATCAAGGCCAACTTAAAGAAGCACAAAAGTGTGTACTGGTATGGTTCAGGACAGTGGAGCGTACCTGGACCACACCCCCAGGATTGACACCAATCATCACACAGATGCCTCTGAAGGCGGAGTCCTTTTCTTCGTTATCTCTGATGTTCCGTAACGATGTGCACCTGTGAAATGACGAGCACGTAAACAGGTGTGAAAGAAAACAACAAAGTATTTTGCTAGTGTCAGCATCAGAAAACTATTTCAATCAGTACGTTTCCACAGGTTTGTTTAAAAAGTGTAATCCTTATGCACGGACTCACCAGGGCCTGATGAACTGTTGCAACATGGGAGCCACTTCCTGTGGACAGACATAACCCAGACGACCGATTGTGATGGCTGCAAACAAACAAACAAACAACAAAATCAAAGAGAGAACTGAAAATAACAGAAACAAAAAGTGATTAAAATAGCTGCTTAAAAACCCCACACAGTTAAAATTGCGGAGGAAGTACAAGAATTTTAAGGTTTTGAAAGAAGCAGGAGGAAGTCGCTCATAATTGCGAGATTACTGAAGAACACGAGCACAATATGAAGGCATCAGCTGTACCTGTGTTCTCCAGAAGCGTTTTGGGAGTGTTGGGTCTGTTTATGATCTCCACCAGGTGAGGAAGAACCAGAGCAACGTACGGCTGCATCTCCACACCTACCACAACACACACATCACAAAATCACCAACATGACCATTAATACACCACATACATCCCAACCTATAAATCAAATTAGAGCTGGGCGATTTAGCAAAAAAAAATCAAAACATTTGATCGAGTCACGATTTCCATTTCGATTTTTTTTGTATTTGCTTTACTAGTCAACTTAAAACATAACTACAACAAGAAAGTACTGAAATAACATTCTCTTTATAAGTAATTTAGAAAAAAACATAAATAAGGAAAGTTTTCTGTATTTTAAAACATTTCTGTATTGTGGCTAGTTGTTTTTTCAGTGTACTTTAGTGGTCAAGAAGGTGTAGAAGTACAACTTTGCAAAAGAAAGATGCGCTATAAAGCTGTTCCGACACTTTTTCCGCGTGTTTCAGTGTACATTCGGGGAATTAAGGCTTCTATAAAATGTTTGTGGCTTGGTAACTTGTATCTTGGATCAACGACGTGTAGCATCTTTATGAACCCTTGCTTTTCCACGGTGTGCATGGGAACCATGCCCTTTGTGATATGAAATGCCACAGCATTAGTTATTTCTTGCCATCGGTGTGACTTTTTATCATATGGAATGGCGTTGGAAAATTATGCCACTAATGAAACCTGACGTTGTGCATTTCGAGGTGGATCTGTCATCTTCAGATAGCTGACTGTGTTGTTTTCATCACTTAATTTTGTGCATTCGAGCCATTCAGCCTGATGTGTCCGTCGCAAATGCTGAAACAAATTAGTCGTGCTGCCAATGCCGGTTGCAACTGACTTTCGACATATCTTGCATTTGACCAAAGTATGTTTGACGTCTGACCTCTTAAATCCAAACCATTTCCAAATCACTGAAGTAACATTACTACCTTTCTTGATACAAGCTCATCCTTATGCGAAGAGCCAGGCGTCTCCATGATGTTAGCCCTTAACTTCTATGTTACTGATTTCGGAGTGAGCGGTTGAGACGGATTCAGGTGGATCAGGTGCGCCATAAGTGGTATTGACAAGTATTTCCAACGTATCTAATTGGATGTGCATGATAAACTTTTTTTTAAATCTCGATGTCTATATTTAACAAAAATTAAATTGTGTTAAAACGTAAATTCGAATTTATCGAAAATAATCGCCCAACCCTAAATCAAATCTTCACATGGATGATGTCAAATTCTCAAATTAAAGTCAACGAAGTGACAATGAAACAAACGACACAACCACATCAATGATGTCATGTTATCTGGACGATTATGAGTGCAAATCCAGTGATCCTCACCCATCTGCATGCAGATCTCTCCGATGGCCCAGGTGGCGTTATTACAAACGGAGATGAACTCGGGGTTCAGATTCGTACCCAGGATCGGCATGAACTCGGCTACACATACAAAACACACCGTTTAACATCTGACTCAAAAAAACATCAAATTAGAGTAGATAAGGGTCAAACACTACAGCCGTCTTACCGATGCATGGCTTGACATGTGGAAAACAGGCCTTGGTCAGGTCCCCCAGCAGAGCGAATGAGCTCTGTCTGACCTCCGGCATGGTGTCCTATATATAGAGATTACAGAAAGTAAATCATTTTGGGATTGACGTCTTTCAGAAATATTAATCCAAACCAGTTTATTTTCCCAAAAAAACTGTGCCAAAATTTCATGCTTTAGTATTAATGTATTATCTGGTCAGAGGTTCTTGAATGTGTGAACACAAACAGTACCTGCATACACTGGAACAGAAGGGTCATGATGTTGCTTCGGGCGACCAGCTGGTCCACATGACCGCCGAGACCCTCGGCCAGACCGCTGAGCAGATCCAGAGCCACGATCATGAAGTCTTTATCTGGAGCTTCATACTGATCCGGCTGCTGACTGTACATCTAACACACAGACACGGACGGGTGAAAACAGGTATAAAACATGGAAGGGAAATTAATGTATGTATGTGTGTTCTTACCATGGCTTGTGCGAGTGTTTTTTGCACCAGGGTAACGCAGCGCTGATAGACGGGCTCACAGTACGGCAGAAAACCGCTCTGTAATGCTGTAGCCACAGACGACAAACACTAGAAACACACAGAGTGAAGAAACGTCTCTTATCCAATATACGCCCTCTTCATCTTTTAATGCTTTCAACACTTTTATACTGTTTTTTAGCTACCGGTTTGTGTTCCTATAAAATTCATATTACAACTAAATAATTTACGCTTTGAGCATCTCACCTCCAGCAGAGGAAACAGATCTTTGTCTTCATCTTTCAGCTCATTCCATTTCTGAATGAGAGGCGGCATCAGTTTCTGGATATATTCCTGCACATATACACATTACAAACTCAACACAAATATATCAAAACATTGAGTTCTACCATACAAATATTACACTTTATTTATTCGAATAGTTTTTTTACATTTTATTTAACAACTCAACAGTTAAATCAAACAATGTCAAAATCTGAAAACGCTTGTGTTGCAATTAGGGCAGGGTGTGATATTAGAACTGGATGTCCAGTATCTCACAGAAGTGAGAACACCCCTCACATTTTTGAAAATACTTTTCTGCGTATTGTCATGTGACAACACTGAAGAAATGACACTTTGCTATATAGTAAAGTAGTGAGTGTACAGCTTGTATAACAGTGTAAAATTGCTGTCCACTCCAAAATAATTCCATAAATGTCTAAACCGCTGGCAACAAAAGTGAGTACTGGGTCCAATTAGCCATTTCCCTCCCTGGTGTCATGTGATTATTATGTGCTACAAGGTCTCAGGTGTTAATGGGGAGCAGGTGTGTTAAATTTGGTGTTATCGCTCTCCCTTTCTTATACTGGTCACTGGATGTTTAACATGGCACCTCATGGCAAAGAACTCTCTGAGGATCTGAAAAAAAGACTTGTTGCTCTACATAAATATGGCCTAGGCTATGAGAAGATTGCCAAGACTTTGAAAATGAACTGCAGCAAGGTGGCCAAGATCATACAACGGTTTAATAGGACAGGTTCCACTGAGAACAGGCCTTGCCATGGTCATCAAAGTAAATAACGTTAATACAATAGCGAAAACCGCTACCATAAACAACACCTTTAAAACCGGATTGGATGCAGCATAGTTCCCAACCCAGATGCTGGGTTTGAAACTGTTTGAAACTGATATATGGAGCCGTCCCAGCGCTAAAAGATACCGGACATGAACCGCATGCGGTGAGTGAAACTGATGTCTGTGTTTTGTTGGCAATGGGTGCTTTAGTTCAGCCTTCCCCTCCACCCCGCACGATTTGGGAAATAATCGTAAAGCTGTATCTATCTTTTTTAATTGTGATCAAACTAAATACTCTTCGATACAAAATTTGCAATACTACTCTATAGGAAGGTAGTCAAAATTAATATGTGATTGTGAGAAACCGCGTCTGTTACACCCGCATAAACCTAAAATTACTATATGGCTTGAATTAAGCTTATTGTCATCATACAAATGGAAAGCGTGAATGGTCTCTCTCTCTGTTTATGTGTGTATAGCCTGGTGCGAATTTAGAAAATATTGAATATAATTTATCCTTTAAGTGCCCATCCCTATTTAAAAACAAATTTTGTTTCTGAATAAAATTAATCGTTTGACACCCCTGTTTGCAACATTACAAATATATGGTGCAGACCTAAAGTGGGGTCAAAATATTTTTAGCATGATTATTACTTACATTTAAATGCACCTTCTATAGTTGGAAAATCTACACAATGAACTCAAACATTCTTTGAAATCAAATAACATTTTTGCAGGAATCAAAAACCAAAAAGATTTTAAAGTGACATGCAAGAGACAAAGCGATCGTGGACGACTGTTACCGGCTGGTTAAGGTGATGCCCGACAGAATCTGCCAGCGTGCCGATGGCGTCGTAGAGGATGAGCAGGTTCTTGTGCTGATATTTCCCAAACGCGAACACAAGAGTGTCCAAAATAAAGCTGAGGTACGGCACCAGCTCTGTGCAAGCCTCCTCCTCCAGAGTCGCAAACGCACTGACGGTGAGCAACAGACACAAAAACACTTAGAAAACTGTTCTATTATGGCTCTAAAACCTTAATGGACGAGCCCAGTTCAAATCCACAGTAGCAAAGTATATTTGTATTATGAAAGGATCAGTTAAACATACCAAGCCAATTTTAAAACATTCTTATCAAATGAAGTACTTTGAAACAACAGTTGCTGAAAATAATTTATTAAAACATACGCTAACTATTACGAGCTAAATAACCATTTAGCTGTAAATCTGCTGAATATTTCGAGCCTCACCTGCAGGCCGCCTCCTGCACCCGTTTGTTGCCGTCCAGTATGCGTTTGAGCAGTTCCTCCATGAGCGGTTTGAGGTGGGCGTCCGGTGGCTGGCTCACCACCCAGTGCGCATAGCGGCTGAGCGTCCAGCAGGCGATGGAGCGCACCAGAGCCTTCTTATCGCACAAACACTGGATGAGGTGTGGGATGAGCTCGGGCAGGTACTGCACCATGCCCTGCATGCAGCCTATGAGAGAAACAAAACGTGTGAATTCATGAGAAAGAAAGTTTAAAATCTATATGCTTGTGTGCATGTGAGAGAGAGAGACGTACCCTCAGCAATGGCTCCCAGAACTAGTATTCCCGACTCTTTGATGACCCAGTCCGGATGGAACAGCAGACCCTTTAGAAGCGGGAGGAGGTGGGGCAAAAGATCGTCGCGAAACACGTTCGCTAGCACGTCCAGCGCAGCTGCAGAACACTTACCTACATAAAATAAAAGTTATATATTTATGAGTATGAATTAAGCACAATAAATGAGAACCCTAAAACAATGTTGAAAGCATTCCTGATCTGATTGGTCTACTCATCTGACCCCGCCCCTTTCTTCCCACATTACTCACGCAGGTTCCAGTCAGACAGGGTGTCGTCGTCATCATCCTCATCTTCGTCGATATCTTCTCCCTCCTCACCCTCTCCTCCCTCGTGCTGCAGGGTGACGGTGCGTGACTTGTGGAAGCGAGGCTTGATGTCCTGCTCGCTGTCAGGAACGTTGTCGTCCTCCTCCACATCACCCTGAACAGACACATCAATCACACGTTGCAGCGCATCCCTACTTCAAGTTTATTTACTTGAGCGATATACAGGTATAGTTTCCTGAGGTGGAAATAGAACTTTAGTTTATGGTCACACACACTCACCTTCAACAAGATGATGTCGATCTCCGAGTACTTCATTCCGTTAACCAGGATGGGAATGAGTCTGTGGAGACACAAACGTGATGTCAAATCACACGTGAGCACACTGACGGTAAACAGGATGTTCTGCGTGTGCCAATACTCACTGGACCAGGTGACCTGACAGAGCCTCCTTACAGACGGGCTGTTCGGCCAGCGTGAGCCAGAACTCGCACGCCTCCAGTGCCACGTTCTCATCTGCGTCCTGTGTGCGTTGGAGCATATACTGAAGAGAGAGAGAGAGCGAGAGACCAGACGTAAGCATTCAGTGAGAAGGTAACACGAATCCCTTATGTGTATCTCTTTTAATATCACTTACCTGTATGATGCTATGCATGTGGGGTATGAGCCGGTCGATTCGGACCTCCAGCAACATCACCAGCGCTCGGCACACGTTCTTCCTCACCTCGCAGTCCTCATCCCCCGCAAGAGCGAAAAGAGACTGTTGGAACATTGCAAACACAGTCAAGACCACACAAACGCAACACTTGCAGGTCTCTGCTGCAGGCAGCAAATCATGTTGTAAACAAATATGAACAAAGGCAATGGGCATTAAATCTCACAATGTACAGATCAGACTTGCCTGACTTTTTAACAGTGGAGCTCGCATTGTATAAAGAAGACGCGTGTCTGCGCATCCCGCGTTGTATAAATAAAGTCAAATCTCACTTTATAACTCTTTTATTGAATATAACATCAGAATAACTGTGTAGCCTGTGCTTCAAAAAGAGAACACGCAGTTTGCACAGACTCGCCTGACTTTATAACAGTATAAAGAAGACCTATATCTGCACATCCCACATTGTACAAAGAAGTCAAATCTCACTTTATAACTCCTTAATTGAATATAACATCAGAGTAACAGTGGAGCTCGCACTGTATTCAACTGAGTTCTGATTCAGGCAATACATCAGTTCTGGTATTACTAGATCTTGGTGCTGCTTTTGATACGGTAGATCACACCGGACTCCTACACAGGCTGTAAAACTGGGTAGGGCTTTCTGGGTTGGTATTTAAATGGATTGGGTCATACCTTAAAGGGAGAGGTTACTATGTAAACATAGGCAACCATAAATCTGACTGGACACCCATGACTTGTGGTGTTCCACAGGGCTCAATCTTGCTCCGCTCCTCTTCAATTTATATATGCTCCCACTTGGCCAAATAATGAAAAAGTTGCCTACCACAGCTACACAGGCCAAATTGCCTACCACAGATATACAGATGACTCTCAGATCTACCTAGCCTGTCCACACTGTGACTACAGGCCTATAGACTCTTTTTGCCAATCCATTGATGAAATTAACAGCTGGATGTGTCAAAACTTCCTTCAGTTAAATAAAAACAAAACTGAAGTCGTTGTTTTTGGTAACAAGGATATAACTAACTAGGTAAACACATAACTTGACTTAAGAGGTCTAAAGACACAAAGTAAGGTAAAAAATCTTGTTGTCATTTTGGAGTCTGACCTTAGTTTCAGCAGTCATGTCAAAGCAATAAGCAAATCAGCGTACTCTCATCTCAGAAATAAAGCCAGAATCAGATGTTTTGTCTCAAACCAGTTTTAGAGAAACTAGTTCATGCTTTCATCACCAGCAGGGTGGATTACTGTAATGGACATCTTCCCAAACAGACCATCAGACAGCTGCAGCTCATACAGAACACTGCTGCCAGGATTCTGACCAGAACCAAAAAATCTGAGCATATCACTCCAATTCTCAGATCATTACACTGGTTACCAGTTACTTTTAGAATCAACTTCAAAGTATTATGAACTGTCTATAAATCACTCAATGGTCTAGGACCTTAATACATCTCAGATATGCTTATATAAAGTATATATAGAATATAAACCAAACAGACTTCTCATTAGGATCAAGTCAGTTAGAGATAACAAGGGTTCACTCAAAAACAGGGCGAGTCATTACGCCAGTAGCTGGAATCTGCTTCCAGAAGACGTCGACGTTCATCAACAGTAGCTACTTTTAAATCCAGATTAAAAACACACTTGTTTAGCTGTGCATTCACAACCTGAGCACTGTGTTGGTTTACATCAACTGCACTTCTACCCCTTTTTATATATACACTCACATTATGAAACAATTTTATTGCTGTTTTATGGTTTCTAAAAATCTAAAAACTTAAATCATTTGCTTTTTAAAGATACGTCTTATTTCTCTTTGTCAATCATTTTATGTAAAGCACTTTGACTTGCCCTTGTGTATTAAATGTGCAAGAGGATGCACAGCTTGCTCAGAGCCACCTGACTTTATAACTTTATAAAGAAGACGCGTGTCTACACATCTCTCATTGTATAAAGAAGACGCGCCTCACTTAATAACTCTTTTATTGAATATACCATCAGAATAACAGTGGAGCTTGCCCTGTATAATGAGGATGCACAGTTTGCGCAGACCCACCTGACTTTATAATTGTATAAAAACAATTGTGCATTGTATAAGAAAGACACGAGTCTGCGCAGCTCGCGTTGTATAAAGACGCCTTAAAACTCTTTTATTGAATATAACATCAGAATAAGAATACGATCTAGCCTTACTTTATAATTGTGAATCTTGCGCTGAATAAAGAGGAGCCCGCGAGGTAAAAAGAAGACACGTGTATAAAAAGACTGACTTTATAACGCTGCAAATTTGCTAGACATCGCCCAACCCCATCACACACATAAGTAACTGATGGTGAACTCACCTCTATGAAAGTGTCAATGTTGTCCATGAGAGCCTGAGCTCTGCCTATGATAAACTGATTCACACACGCTATAGCATGAGACCTAAAGAGAGAGAGTGGGAATGTTTATGATGTTCTTCAACAAACATGAAACATTCAGCATGAGGTATGTGTACCTGATTTTAGGGCTGCAGTGTTTAAAGAACTGCAGGAATTTGGGGATCATGATGTTGAGAGGTCGATTCAAAGCATCGCTGTCCAAGAGCTCAGACGAGTCCTCGCAGATCTTCTGCAGCGCACCGAAAGAGCCCTGCACACAAACACATGGAGTTTGTGCAAACTGTCTAATGTTCTGCTTAGTAGATTTCTCAATGCATTGTGGGTGCGATGAGATTACTGAGAAAGCCCTTTTTTCATGGAATGTCACTTCTTTCTAAATTTGATCACATGCATACAAAATTGTGTATTTTATTAGGATGAGGCACGTGAAACTCTTGAGTATGTGAGCATGCGTGCGTTACCTCACAAGTGTTGTAATCCTCTGAGTTTAGAAGGTTGCAGAGTTGTGGCAGCAGTTCTGGCCATGTCTGCAGCTCTCCTTTAGAGGCGATAGTAGTAATGAGAATACCTGGACGCAAACAGACCCATGTTTAAACAGCTTGTCCGGTCTACTTCAATTTACACACAAATACATGTAAGAAAAAAATCGGTGATTAGGTACTAGATCATTTCAAATCAAAAACGATAGACTATCTTATGCCATCGACTAGGGACTAGCGCTGTAACAATATATTGTTGAAGGACATATCGTGATAAAATTAAATAAGATACGTATTGTAGTTATTGCAACGTTTGAAGAAATGTTAGCTTTATCATTTTAATTTTATTGAAATTCAGTTTTATTTTTCAGTGGCAGATCTTTTCAATTCATCATTTACATATAGAAGGTAGACAAATCCTTAAAGGAACAGTTCACCCAAAAATGAAAGTTCTGGCATCATTTACTCACCCTCAGATTTTTCAAAACCTGTAAAAATGTATTTGTTTTACTGAACACACAGGAAGACATTTAGAAAAATGTCTGATCTTGCCCCCATAATAGGGAAAATAACAACTATGGGAGTCAATGGAGGGTGAGATCTGACATTCTTCTAAATATCTTCCCGTTTGTTCAACAAAAGGAATGTATACAGGTTTGGAACAATCTGAGAGTAAATGGTGACAGAATTTTCATTTTTAGGTGAACGATCCCGTTAAAGTCACTCACATATTCAATTCTTTAATGTACAACAAAAATGTGAAATTTGTTCATGTTTTGGAAAAAAGCTGTTATTCAAAATTCAGATTCATCTTTTATCTTGGGTTAATAAATATTGGGATACTATCATCACTTTGAACCCAGTATCATAAATCTTTACGTCGCTATTGGCAATCGGAAAAAGATTCACTGTCCATCTTAAACCTTGTATATCCAAATCTGCTGTCCTTTTTAAATGATTAAATACTGTTGTCAGAGATGACAAGCACTTTTTGAAAAATCCTAGTGACAAACATAAAGGGTGATTAACGAAAAATGATTTATTTTGACCATTTATTTAATAAAAAGTCATGAAATATGGTGATGCAAGCTTTCAGAAGGACAGCAGAGAAATCTAAGTTCAAAGGGTAAAATGTCCCATCCCAACATTCCGTTTCAGTAAGAAAAACTTCACATATCAGTACTCTGCAGGTTTTTAAGCCCACGTTCAGACTGACCGATGGTGGCGCGGATGAGAGGGGACGGGTCTCCGATGTTGTTGAGACACTCTCTCTTGATGAAGTCGGCCACGGCGGGAGGAAAGTTCTGGTAATGAGCCTTCACGTTGTTTTTCAGGATCAGACCGCTCAGAGATCGAGTAGGCTCATCTGCAGACACACAAAGATGTTTATTCTCAGAAAGTGTGCGAGCTTTAGCGCGATCGTATCGTTAGAAAAACACAGACCTTCTGATTTCAGGCTGGTGAGGACGAAGATGAGATAATTGTTGAAGTCGGGATACTGATTCAGCTGCTCCAGTTTCTAACGGAAAAAAAACATTCAGAATAAAATTCTGCCGTTTTGTCACCAATGTAGTTGTAACGGCTGCATGTCACGTGATGCTTTGCGGGAATTCATCACATGCAGATTGGTGTGAGGGTGCGAGCTCACCTCTTGAACGGCTCTCTGTGTGGCCGTATCTGGAGACTGGGAGTCTTTGAGCAGCTGTAGCACCTGCTGTAATCCCTGTTCATCCGGCTGCCACTCCATCCTCTGTCACGCATATGGAAAATATAAGATGTGTGAATGTGCTTGAAAAGCAGAAATGAGCAAGACACAACAAGCATCCACACACAATAGTGTGTATGAGGCAACACTTATGAGAATTGAAGACCGTTATCTCCACAGGGACAGAGAAAACAACAAGCCCAGTTAAATCTCTTTGGAATAGATATGGGATATAGCAGCGGCACAGTGAAATTACATACATTATGCATATACACAATAACAAACATTGTGTGTGTGTGACGGTTATACTGTATGTTTGTGTACAATCTGTGTGTATGGCACGTATCTTACATGATACATAGATCTGCACAATTGTGTGCGTTTCAGTGTGTGAGATGTATGCGTTGGCTGTGTACACGTGTATACTTCTTTCTGAATGTGGGATTTGCTTATGATATACGCTGTGTGTGTAACGTTATGTGAGGATGTGTGTAGGCCGTGTGTGTGTTTACGCGGCCCGGTTACGTCAACACCGCACATTCAACCTCGACCACACGTGAAATATAACTCATTAAAGCCATTATATGTGCGTTAACGCGTGTAATAATGATGCGTTATCAACGCGCTCGTACGCAGGAGACGGTGATGTAGCCGGTAGGCGTTAGCCGTTGTGCTAACCCGCCAAACGCTCTCACCTTCAATCCGTCGATCGCTTCGCACTCGCGCTCCCTCGCTCTGACAATTCACGAGCGCTGCTGGCCGTCAGGACGCGGAAACGCAATGCTCGGATCGCTCGTCCCGGGATTGATTTTTGGGCGTTTCGATCGGTGCGGGCTGTTACTTTTCTGTTGCCGGTGGTGCCTGATGCATGGCGGATGCGATTATCGCGCAGTGTGAATCTGCGCGGCTTCCGTACCGCCGCGCTGACGTCATGTGTCTTTAGCTTGTATATGTTTAGCGCTGATTTTTCTAAAAGTACAAAATATGAAGAGTTTGGTTCCAAAATTAGATAACTCTTAATTGTTCAAAAAACATGTTTTTATTATGTTATCATGTTTTTATTGTGTTTTATTGTGTTAGTAAACGTAAGCTGTATTTTCTGAGTTCCGAAAACCTACTGCAGTTTTATTGATAATATTGCACAATAAAAACATGATTTTTAAAAAGAAAGTCTAATTATAGAACCAAACTCTTCATATTTTCTGTTATAGCTTGGTAAATAACACATTCGTGTGAAAAAAAAATGGCTAAAGCTCGGCCAAATTTTCAACAATTTGTAAGAGAAATTAAACAATATGGACAGTCTTTAAGCAATATAAAAAGCAATTAATGTACTTCATTTTTTACTCCTGACATAAATTGTTATTCTTCTCATATTTTTACCCCAAGTTATTTTTGTATGTAAATGTTTATTTTTTTGATTTGTATATGTACAAAAGTTGTACTCTTCTGTACTATGAAAAAATAAAAAAACACATTAAGCGCTGATTTGGAGATAATAATAGTGGTCATTTGGAAAATAACGAAATATAGTGGTTTATTCAGATTATTATAATGTTTTGTGACTGAGGTTGTGGTGGGGAATGTAAATGAGCTTTACAAGACGTTTTTGTGTTGTGACCAGTAGATGGAGACAAATCCTGCTGAAAATAACCAAATAAATTCAAATGGTTCACCAGTATAAACCACCAGCTGTTTACATATTTCTGCCAAATAAAAGCCTAATGTGCTAACACATCGTAAGAAGAAACTTATTGGGACATAACGTTTCCATTAAAATTTCCAATATTCATTCTTTTTTAAATATAACCTAACAGTATGTTTGTTACAATTTTCTGTTATTGTTTCAATTTTTATAATGATGGGTCATATTGGTTAATTTGCTTTTAGTTTACTTAAAGTACCATATTATATTATAATAAATACAAGTGGTATTGTATGATTAAAATATTTTTAATATTTTTAACTTTTTTATTACTATAATGCTACTCTCTCTCATTTCATTCATTGAAGATAGTTTGTCATCTTATCAGTCTGCTGGTAAATCTGCAAAGGCTTCTTATATCTCTGACTCATTTTAAAATACCAATCCACTCCTAAAGTGCTTTTTTCAACAATTAACTCTGTTATTAATCCTACTGAAACCACTCTGGCTGGTTCTTCTGGTGCTCTGTGTGAAAGTATCTTGAGACACTTTATTGATAAAATCTCAAATTTGAGACCCAAAGTATACTCATTCCATACTGTATCTGCTCTGCATCCGGTCTCTTGGGATGTATTTGAACCCATTACTTTACAATCACTCAAAGACATCATTGGTGGAAACGTCTTTTTGCCCTTATGACACTATACATCCTACATTTTTTAGCCACTGTCACTCCACTTCTCAAGAAGCCCTCACTAGACCCTTCTATTCTCAACAACTTTCGTCCCATTTCTGCCTTTTATCATAAAAGGTTTTGGAAAAAAAATGTCTGACCAACTGCAGTTCTTTATAAAACATAACTGTATTTGGGAAAAAATTCAGTCTGGTTTTCAGTCTGTTCATAGTACGGAAACAGCTTTCTCAGTGAATTTAATGATATTCTTTTAAATATTATGGTGATTCTGGGGTCCTGGTTCTGTTAGATCTTTCAGCAGCTTTCAATACCGTGGACCACTTTACTTTAAAAATCTCATCTAGAGTCTGATGTGGGGGTAAAAGGGATGATCCTAAAGTGGTTTCAGTCGTTTTTATCTGACAGAAAATTCTTTGGATTGGCAAATTCTTATCCTCCATTGCTCAACTCACATGTGGCCTTCCTCAAGGCTCAATATCGGTGCCCTCCCTTTTCTCCCAGTACATGCTTCCTCTGGGCTCTATTTTAGATGGGATGGGATGTCCTTTCATGTTTATGCTGACGATAGCCAGATTTATCTACATATTAAAAGGAATGATCCTTCAGCTCCATGAGTACCCTACTATGGTGCATAGATGAGGTTAAAATCTGGCTAGGTCATACAGAGATGATTGTTTTTATCCCGTCTGCTCATTCTCAGGCTGGGCAGCTTATCATCCTTCAGATCTTCTCGTATGCACAATTTCGGTGTCCACTTAATAAATCATTAAAATTAGCCAAGCATTTCTCATCTGTAGCCTAATTGGCTCCAGCTTCTACCCACTCCGCTTGCTGTCTAAAATCAAAAAAAATTAAACGCTACAATGTTAGAGATGGCCGTCCACACTTTCATCACTTCGCGCTTAGACTGCAGCAACTCTTTGTATTGTGGTGAGATTTATTAAAAAAAGACGCAGATATGAACACATCACCCCCTGCGGTCCCTCCACTGGGTGACCATACAATCCAGAATTGTTTAATCGGATTACAAGTTTTTACACAACCAAGCCCCTATATCTGCCAGAGCTGTGGCACTTTTATACCCCCACTAGAAGCCTACAGTCCCGCACTCAAAATATTCTTTTAGTCCCGCAGTCCAGACTGAAATGTAGAGGAGATTGAGCTTTTTCAGTTGCTGGCCCTCTGCTGTGGAACAATATGTCACTCAAGATCAGAGTGGCACCTTCTCTTCCCATTTTTGAGCTTGCCTACCAATAATAATTCAATTTTATTTTGTATTTTTTTATGCGTTCTTGACTGGGCTCTCTGAATGCTGATCTGTTTTCCTCTGGTCTGTAATTTTTATTTATTTATTTCTGTTTATGTGTTTTTGATTACTTATTCTAATGTACAGCACTTCGGTCTTGTGGCTGTTTTAATTGTGTTCTATAAATAAATTAACTATAACTACAGTGGTCAAACTAAAGTCAAGGTTTTGGTTATTTAATGAGGTTTTTAGAGGGTGATGCGGGACACTTGTTGACAGAAACCACAGGACATTTAACTCTATCCCAAACAATATTTATTCTCATTGCTATCTCATTGCTGAATATCAATGAACATCACAATCACTGAAAACCAAGAACATCACAGGGATAAATAAAACGAGAATCTTTTAAATCAGTGATAGACAATAACATGCATAGATGCTTCACTTTGGCTACAATCTGCTATTCCTACAAACTTGACACAAGGCAACAAGTTCTAACAAGCATATTGTCCCTATTTCAAATTAAGAACACCACCATTTTCTTTCAGGAACGTCAGAAAGAAAAATGAGAACACAAATGTCCTTTAACATAGCGAGCTGATTTCACTCTTACTGCAGCCCCATTTACAGCAGGCGTTGGAAAGGCCGACCACTACGTCCCGCCCCTTCCTGTCTGATGTGCGCAAGGCCTCCAGCACTTCCTCTGAGATGAGCGAGCGTGCGGGACGGCTAAATGCGGGGCTCTCCTGGCCTTCTCCTGCCCATGCGACGGCCTCAGAGTGAGGTCTGAATGATAGTCGAGAGATGGGGTTGGTTGCCCAGCTGTCAGAGGCTTCTTCGTCATGAACAGAGAGAAGATCACTGGATAGGTCACCTGATCAGAGACATCATCATAACGCATATAAAATAATATAATATATGCAATACATATGTCATTTTATTAAATGTATATTATAACCTCTCACCTGTTACATCCAAAGATCTTCTCCAGCGAGAACCTCCACAGGTGAAGATGACCGCACGGATGAACTCTCTGCCGCACAGCTTCACTCCGTAGATGGGATGACCCTCCGTGGCCTGAGCAGTGCCTACGAATGCCACTAAGAGGGCGAGAGTGAAAACCGCAGCTTTGTACATGATGAAAATTATGAAAAAAAAGTTTAAGCTCAATCCAAAGAATGTCACTGATGTGCTGAAGATCTCTTCTGTCTGCTTCTGTGGACCCTCTTGGGTCTTTTATACGATGTCGAAGGCCCTCTCTGACCTACCCTGTTTGTGTGTCATTCAGATAGAGGGCTAAGACCTTTAAGGAGGACAAAGACCCGACCCAACACTTCTGTAATTAACCTGTGCTCCTCTGTGGAGTTAATGTCAAATGAAATGACCTGATCTCATCACTTCTGACCTTTCTATTGCTGAACACATTCAAAATCGCACAATACAGCCAATGAATTGTCACAAAGCCCCTCCTCACGAGAATCCCTTCTTGTGTTTATTGCCTGTGTCAATTTGCCATGATGTTAGACACCCCCAGACCAAAACTAGACCGCTCCAGCTCTAGACCACCATGTAGACCAATTTGTATGGAATAATAATTTTGTGTAATATTAAACAATATTCCACAACAGCCCATACATTACATTATAACATTCTGGGTCACATTACCTATTTTAATAAGAAAATCCTGGTGACATTTCCAAAAAAGATAAGACTAGAATATGAAAGTGAGAAGTGATTGTGTGGTTATTTAGAATCACATTGTAATCAGTGACCCATAAGCATATCTGCAAAAGCTTTTTTATTCATACAGTCATGAGATAAGAAAGTCTGTTCAATATGATTCAACCATTTGGCATTCAGAGAGATAACAGCTTGAGTCTTCATATGCTAAGGTTAATATGCTTGCGACGTCACACTGCAAGACACCTAGGAAGTGGGATATTTCCCCACCACAAATGCGGAAGTAACGTCTGGAATTACAAACAATATATTACGTAACATTAATACATTAATGTTACTTGTGATTAAGTATCATTAAAACATTACAAGTATCTGTTAACATTAAAAGAGCACCTGTCCGTCAATCATTTCCGGGTTGAACTGGGAATTATCGAATTTCGGAGAGCACGTGAAGGCAGTATTGAAGCATTTAACGAAACACCAATTGTTGTTAAAACAAAAGAATGCATTAGAAAGGTTTTATAAAGTAATGACACTTTAAACATATTTCTAAATTGTATCTGTTTTCAACGCTATTCTTTTAAAATGTCTTTAACATAGTAACACGCCGTTAATCAAAATGCATTGAGTTTCATGAGCCGCATTTGACGTTTGACTGACAGACACACTTGTCCAGTCAATAAGCGCAAAGGGGGCGTGCACTATTTGCGTAACGCTGTGCCTCGACTGACAGCAACTGTCGGCAAATGACATGAAACGTTTTTTACTGACATTCGCCTCATCCAATAACGAAGGAACAAAGCGGTTTCCATCGACGACTACAAACCAATCACCACCAAAGAAGAGGGCGGTGCTAAAACGGGTGGGTAGCAACAGTTGCCCCGGTGAGGACGAGGCGCCATAGTCACGGTAGTCGTGGCGACAAGAACCCAGCAACGAGAATCAACAACAACTATTTGAAGCATTAAGAAAATAAAACTCCAAATCAAACTAAGGGCATTCAACAAGACGCCAAAGGTGAAGGCAACAACTTTATTTCACGCAACCTCTTGCTTTTTGTAAACAAGCGCTGAAGTGTGTTAGACGCGATTTCCTCATTTATCGCGCTTTATAGCTCGCACGCGCTTGCGGTTGTTATGACGATGTCAAATCTGCGCGAGCTCTGCAAAATGGCGGGTGTTGTAACGTGAGATTGTGCCACTTTTAATTGTTTGTTTACGGTGACCGTGACGTCAGATCACGGTGTCTAAAAGGAAAGGGGGTAGTTTACGATCACATGTCAAACAGCGACTTTTTAAGGTAGAATTACAGCGATGATTGTTGTGGATTATTTAAATGGAGCTTGTTAAACATACGTAATGCATACATGTGTGTATACGACGAATTAAAGCCTCTAGAGTTGTATTTTTAGAGGGTTAAAAAAGTTTCTCCAGCTAGACGTCGAAGCGACATATGTTTGCCAGATCAGCTCCCGTGAGAAGGGAGTGGAGGGGGCGTGCTCAAGGCAAGGGCGTGGCGTGTGAACTTTAAGGGGCGTGATTGACGTATCTTGTGTATCTCAGGTCTAAAGTAAAAATTTACAATAAATTCTCTATGGCAATTTATATTTTGTCAGCACTTTTGAAAATAGACTTAACCTCTGTGTTGGTTGTTAAATAATTGTATGCTTTAAAATGTGTAATTGTGAATAGTCTCAAGATTGACTGCTGTTTTCACTGTGTAATTCAAGTAATCTAATGTGTAATATCTTCACAAGACAGAACATGTAAGGTCTGTCCTTCTCTTTAATTATGAAGTAAAATGAGAATACGGTTAAACAAGTTTGACAAGCTCAAAAGCGCCCTGGGTTTGAGAGAGAGACTGAGAGAGAGAGGTTGTGTTTTATTAGCTTTGCAATGATAAATATTAACAGAGTCACAAAAAACACTGCAGTATTTTCACTTAAAGGCAAAGTCACACTAATGCTTACTGATGGTTTCTCAAAACTTACCTGAATGTAAGTCTATAAAATGGGTCTGATCACTTTGGCAGAGTATCGGTAAACACTTTGCTATTACTTTGCTAGGTTATCAGAATTAATATTGTTGCTGGGCATACACAAACACTGGTGGAAAACTCCTGTAGACTTACATTAAAGCAGGAAGAGGAGCCAAACCAAGGGTTAATAATATCTCTGTGGACTCTTGACATGGGCTTGCTAGCAACCGCCCCTAACTGCTGTACAGAAGCATGGTAACAAACACTCCAAGTCCAAACACATTTGCAACCATGTTACAATGCTCTGGCAACCATTTGCACACCTTAGCGTTGTGCAACGCAAAACTTCCTCAACACAATTTGATGGCAATTCACAACGATTTTACGAGTAGGCCAATTCGTATGAATTTGTATGATCTCATTTTCACGGTTTAGTATGGTGTGCATTTGTGTCAGTGATGGTTGAGTTTGGGGGTGGGGTTTCGATATTGAGTTTTTGTAATAATCGTCTGTATCTTTTTCATATTTTTTTATTCTGTTTTAGTGTTATTTGTATGCACCATGGGTCTGAGAGTAAAGCAATTTTAATCCTCTATATGTATGCACTGTACATGTGGCAGAATTGACAATAAAGCAGACTTTGACTTTTGACTTAGATCACGCGTTTTATTATGAATATGTATAACTAATATACTGTATGTACATGAATTAGACACCTTGTCGAATAGTTACGAATTCGCGTGAGATCACGCTGGTTTCTGTTATCTAAAACTAACTAAAACTAAAAAATTGAAAATCGTTTTTACGTCATGTTCAGCAGTTATTGTATTAATCGTCAGAAATTATGCTTCCAAATGAATTTATTTCCAAATTGTAACTATCTACATAGATCTATTGTACGATTTCTTTATTTCGTACATAGCTTAATCCATGTTTAACGTTTTTGTTTACAGTGGGATTCAGTCTGCCGTTGTCATGGCAACCTCAGGCTACCCCACCGAGGAGCTTCAGCCCTCCCAAACGCAAGGAAGCAGCGTGACGACAAGCTCATCTGCGCAGCAAAAAGCCACTTGTTCTACAACACCGCAGTTCCCCGCCAACATACAGAGCTCGCCGGCATCCGCGCCTTCACACTCGGCCTCCATCGCCAGATTGCAGACCACACCTATAAATCAAAAGAAAGTGGTTTTGGCCACGCCTCCTCCGAGAGCCACACCCATAGCCCAGTATGTCACAGGAGAACTACAAAGCTCCGCCTCCCAGTCTGGGAATGGGCAGAGCACATCACAGTTTATAGTGGTGACCGTAACAGGTGAGATCACACACTTGCATCACAGAATTCACGTTTGACAAAATTTAGGAAGTAGCCATTTGTTTTTGGGATTGAACCTGAAAGATTTGCGTAAGCAGGCCGTACCATTAAGCCTCCAGAAGTGTATTCGAGCTTGTATGAATGCGTGTGTAATATGATCGACCGGACACATGACACGTTCTAGGCCTCTCCGTAAATAGAAGGACCTTGAAATAAACAGCCAACAGAAGAGGTGTGAACTCCCGTCCCAACACACGCATTCTGCCTGTGCTTTGTATTGTAGGCACACACATAGACGTTAATTTGTGTCATTTTTTAATAAACACTAATGATTTATACATTTTACATAGAAGAAATGTACAACTCAATTTGTTCATGATACAGATTTTTAATATATCTTTTTAAATCAACCTTACTGTTGGTTTATGCTTGCTTGTAGTGGAAGCTAAAAAAGAATTTGAAAGATGCTCCAAAGCAGGAACAGAATAAAAACTGGATATAATATCAAAGACACGTGACTTGTTCTCATGGTTTGGTTATGCGTGATCCGTCTCTCTATCTGATACCTGTGTTTACCTGAACAAGAGATTTCTTGGCCCATCTGTTGAGATTAGTGGATCAAGGCCGTCCTCTATCAGCGTGATATAAAGACAAATCACTGGATGCACCTCTGCATCCAGCACGCTTGTGTTTGCAACATGTTCTTCAGTAGCTGTCTGTACAGTCTGGATGTTGTGTATCGTAAGTTCGAGGGCTTTTTAACATTTAACATGACTTGTACTTGTTATTTGAGTGTTGCTTTTCACTGCGGCGGCATGATGTTGCTCCTTCCTGTCATGCTTTCATTATTTCCTCTTTTCTCCAAGTCGTCTGTCACGTGTTTCCCTTTTTTGTCTCTTTATCTTTCTCTTCAGTGTCTTCCTCTCATTGTCTGTTTCTGTCTCTCTGTATCTCTCTCTCTCTCTCTCTCACACACACACACACACACACACACACACACGCACACACACAGATCAGTGGCAGCTGCATGGCTTGTGTGTTTATATTATTATTATTTCATTATGTGTTGCATTGAATGCGTTTAAATGAAAATGAACACGGAGGAAGTGTTTAGAAAAGGGATGTGCGCCTCTCTCTCTCGCTCTCTCTCTCTCTCTTAACATTTTTTATTTAGTTTTCCTCCTGAAAAAAGTCAATAAAGAAATACTATAGGTTTTGAAATAGGTTTGAGTTAAACTGAATCAACAGGGTAATTTTGAATATCACAATATAATACTCATATAATTATTTTTTTGCAGAAAACGTTTACATGTGACTGCTGACTGTTCTTTCAACCCATTGATCATGTCAAAATTGCTTTCGCAGTATTGTCACACAAAATCAGATAAGGCCTGTATAATCCATCAAAATCTATCAAAATATTGCAATACGCATAAACAATGGTTTGCCATAAATGAATGATTAAAATGACTATAATGATAAAACTTAATGTTATGTTTAGTCAAAGTTTTAGGCCGATGCTCAAAGCAGAGATAAATTGCAATTAAATTGACAGATTATTATTTATTAAATAATCAAATAGCTTGCAGCTGACATAAAGGAAAAATCCTATCTAGTGAACTGAAGTGTTTTGCTTGTTAACTTCTATCATATGCGATGTCGAAACAGCTGTGCAAATCAAAGAGCATGTCCGCTAATGTACGGTTCGCGACATAATGACTCATTTGAAGCGATTCATTTGTTGAAACAACTAAAATATCAAACACTGAACTCACGAGACTCACTGACTGAACTCATCATATCAGTCACTCAAAACACATCACAGCACAAGCGTGCTTAGACCTTTGTACAAGAATGGTTGGTAAGATTAAGTATTTAAAGTTTATTTATGACAATGTGTAGTAAAGTACTCTACTTATATAATCATTTAGTTGTGAGTTACTTTGACTTTTGAACCTGCTAATTTAATTACATTTTATGTGGCAAAATTACAACCAATAAAGGAGGATTGTGAAGAGTGACAGGTTATATTTGTGTCAGATCATTTCATAGCCAATATATTAGATATATAACTTGAATGTAAAACTGAAACGGTATACAAAGTGTCTTTGCATTTATTCTGGAGTTATTGGGCTTGCAAGTGTAAAAGCACCAATATGAAGTGGTCTATAGCCGACTATTTTAAAATATAGAGTGACGATTCATCAACTGATGTCAATATGCAAGGTCTTTATGATTACTATAAAAAAAGGGTGACCAGATTGTAAGTTTGTGCGACCAACTGAGAAAGTGGGATGAGTCTATAGCCCTGGGGGGCAATGCCCCCCTAGACCCGGCCCTGGTATGGATGATGATCAACGATCAGAACTCTTTTTGAAAAATGTCTGTTGGTAATCTAGATTAGATTTAGATGATTAGATTCAACTTTATTGTCATTACACATATACAGGTACAGTGTAACGAAATGTAGTTTAGGTCTAACCAGAAGTGCAATTAGCAAGTGCAGATATACAGTGTGAATAAATACAGAATACAATATTAGGAAAATAATTTACGTTGGGCATGTACTATGAAAATATGACAATCGGTATGTACTATGAACAATATATACAGAAGGCTATATACTGTGAACATTAATGTACAGGAGGTTATGAACAGATAACAATATAGACTATACAATAGTGCAAGTGACTTGAGTGTGCATTAGTTACAGACATTAGCTTTTAAAGTTACAGTGCAGTAGATGAGTTAATGTGGTTATTAAAGGTACGGTGCAATACATGAGTAGATGCAGATATACAGTCACAGTGCAGTAGATGAGTTAATGCAGTTATTGAAGTTATAGTGCAATAGATGAGTAGATGCAGTTAGTTATGCGATAGATGCAATAATGCAATAGATGAGTTACAGTGCAGTAGGTGAGTTAGTGCAGTTATTAAAGTTACAGTGCAGTAGATGAGTTAATGCAGTTATTAAGGTTACAGTGAAGTAGATGAGTTAATGCAGTTATGAAAGTTACAGTGCAGTAGATGAGTTAATGCAGTTATGAGAGTAGTCCATTAGTGCAAATGAGCATTCAGTGTAATGTTCCTGGTGTGCAAGTGAGCAGTATAGAGTGCAAATGATGCGTGTAAACAGTCCGGTAGAGCAGTTTTCTAGTTTCTAGTTAATCTAGTTTTCAGTTTTCCATTATTTTCATTTTAAAATAGTATATTAAAAATCTGTATTATTGTATTGGATATTGCATTGTTAAACATAAGGTATTACATTTTTATTGAGAGTCTACTATGTTAAAGTGTCTTTCAGCTGTGTGATACTCCGTCAGATAGTTGGTAAACAGACTGTGGCTGTGCTGTCTGAGGATGAGTGTTATGATGCAGTAATGTAATGTTTATTGGTGTTCTGTCTGTGTGTGTGTGTTTGTAGAGGGCTCTCTGCACTCGAGTGACTCTGTGTCAGACTCTAATTCTCCTCCAGCTGGACAGACAGGTGTGCCAACACAGGTAGTGCAACAGGTGCAGACAGCACAGGTAACAACTCTCTCTCTCTCACATAAATTCACGATTTGTATTTTGAGATGAACTAACTGAAAAGATGCTGTAACTCTGCTCACTTGCATCCTGCAGAGATCAGGGGTGCAGGGAACAAGCAAGAGTCAGAGAGGACAGCTGGGGGACAGTAATCTACACATCACAACTGATGTAAGAGCAAACCTCCATCCTTGATATTCATCCCCACTTTAATTTCATGAAACCACCAGAGAAGTCATTTCAGAGATACTGGTTTGAAATCACAGGTTTGTGTGTTTAAGGTTCCCGTACAGCATGTGTACTCCAGTCAGTTTGGGGAAGGAGATGCCAACTACAGTAGTACACCAATGTGAGCATTCGCGAACACACTATGTTAAAAAGATTTGTAAATTTGTAAAAAAAATGACACTTTGTTTCAGCCGTTCCAACAGTTTCCCGTACACAGACTCCTCCCTCTACCCTCAGACCACGCCCTCCATCGCGTATTACGAGACTTCGCCCACATCCGGGTCGCAGGTCACCTCCCCTGCCACCACCCAGGTCGTGTCTGTCACCTCGGGGGCGGTCACGGGGGTGGCTTCCATGTTCTCAGAGGGCAGTTCAGGGATAACTGTGCCCGCTGGGTCCTCGACGGGAATTGGAGGAGTGGGAGGCGTGGTCAGTCCGGGAGGGGTGGGGAGTTACGTGATTCCGTGCGGGTACATGCTCGGAGGAGGGAACCAGAGCTTCTCGCAGAACACGCGAGCATCGCCTGCGACCGTGAGTGTTTTAGACGGGGTGTATGGTATGGTGGTTTTTCGTCTTGTCTGTCTCTCACTGTCTGTCTCTCACAGGTGCAGTGGTTGATGGATAACTATGAGACGGCTGAAGGTGTGAGTCTTCCTCGTAGTACTCTCTACTGTCATTACCTCCTGCACTGTCAGCAGACCAAGCTAGAGCCTGTAAACGCCGCCTCCTTCGGCAAACTCATCCGCTCCGTGTTCATGGGGCTCAGGACCAGACGCCTCGGCACCAGGTACACTCGCACTGTGAAAGATCTTAACTCAATAGATTTGATCTCTTGTTAATTATTGTCGCTTCATGTTGGTCTTGTGTGGTATGAGGTATTATAACACCTGTGTTCTTCTCAGAGGGAACTCTAAGTATCATTATTATGGGCTTCGCATCAAGAGCAGCTCTCCTCTGCTTAGACTCTTGGAGGACCAGCAACATCTGGCCTTGAGACAACAGCCCTTCTCGCAGAAACAGAGGTGTGTGTGTTTACTAAGCTAATGTTTACGGAATGTGTAAATAAATGTTAAATGCACATTTTCTTAAATGTAGTTTTATTTATACTCTAGTCTGCAATGTGTCTTATGAGACTATTTATCTATAACGAAAAAAAAATTGATTTTGATATTTTGCGATGTGGTGGTTAGATCAACAGTCCTCTCTTCTAATAGGATAAAGTCCATGCATAAGGTGGAAGGACTGACCAATGGAATGGCTCTGGGGGCGGGGCAGCAACTGGGGGCGGGGTTATCAGACATCAGCGGTCAGGTTCACCAGTATCAGCAGTTTTTGGGTAAGGCAACCGAAAATCACTTATATATGCATAGACTAAATAACTGCTTTTCCAACAAAATCTGTAAGTATTAGAGATGCACCGATAAAAAAAATTCTCCACCGATTCAATTATTCAGAGTGGTATCTGTCAGAGCCGATACCAATAGTACGGAGATTATATTAACTCATGTGAAGTAAATTCTGAAGAATTAATTAATATTTTGTTACTGTCTTTGTTATTTATTCATATCACGACTGTTAATACTGAACATCAAACTGGTGAGGTTTCATAACATTTTCCACACACAGAGCAAAGATTCATTGCATTTTCCTGTTGTCTTTTGATTGACAGAATATATCGGCCCGATCATCGGCGGTTGTCAAACTATTAACATTTATG
Source organism: Triplophysa dalaica (assembly GCF_015846415.1). Lineage (NCBI taxonomy): Eukaryota > Metazoa > Chordata > Actinopteri > Cypriniformes > Nemacheilidae > Triplophysa > Triplophysa dalaica. The sequence continues at coordinate 3,955,550 of NC_079543.1, forward strand.
CATTTGGCAGACAGTTTTATCCAGCGACTTACATTTCTTTATACTATAAATATATTATACATGTGAAATCCCTGTTATCGTACCTACGACCTTGGTGTTGCTAGTGCCATGCTCTAACCACTGATCTGCAGGAAAACTATCAGCCGAGAGTGTAAAAAATTGCTTTAACGGCCAATACCGATTACTGTCTGATATATCGGGGCATCTTCAGTCATTCTATTTATAAAATAGCAGTTAAGGTTTAGACTTCTGTACTCATGATACGATCAAAGGTCATGCTTTCTGACTGCGTCTAAATATGTGTGTCACTCAGATGCCTCTCGCGGTCTGCCGGAGTTCAGAGAGCTGAAGGCCCTAGACAAATGTCTACCCGTAGGACTCCTTCCTCAACATATACACAATTATCAGCTACTCTACAGAGAACACTGCGAGGTGGGTACCAGGAGGTCAAATGCACCCCTGTAGCTCAGATCTCAGTTTAGTTTTGTGTTCGTCTTATAATGTGTGTTTGCATGTGCAGGCGATTCAGGACGTGATGGTGAATCTGCAGTTTTCTCTTGTGGAGACGCTGTGGAAAAGTTTCTGGAGGTTCAGCGAAGGACAAAGCAACAGCGCAGATTCACTCGACCTGTGAGAGACACAAACGTTCACGATATATCACCAAATCCTCTGGGTTGGCTCTTACAGATTTTTTTCTCCGTGCAGACATGATGAGTCAGAGAAGCGTTTGCCAAAGTCGGTTCTGGTTCTGTTGTGCAAGTATGAGCCCGTCTTGTCCTGGACACGTGATTGTGACAACATACTGTACCAAAGCCTAGTGGAGATTCTCATCCCTGATGTGCTGAGACCCATCCCCAGTGAGTTCAATACACAATAAACAAACACATCATATAGTGTGTTTCCTTTCTCTTTTCAAAGGCCCATTAGTCTAAAATCATGACATTTAAATTGAGATTGTACCTTCAGTTGAACATAATTCACTTTATGTTCTCTCTTGAAGGTGCCTTAACCCAAGCCATTCGCAACTTTGCTAAGAGTCTGGAGAACTGGCTCACCAACGCCCTGATCAACATCCCAGAAGAGATGGTCAGCTACAAGGTCTGGTAAACACAGAGCTCTGTTAAAAAAAAGGCAAAAGTGTTGTCATGGTAACACCGCGCTTGCCTTCAGGTGGTGTGTGCGGGAGCCTTTGCCCAGACGCTGCGACGCTACACATCGCTCAATCACCTGGCACAGGCGGCACGCGCCGTCCTGCAGAACACCGCTCAGATCACGCAGATGCTCAGCGACCTCAACCGCGTCGACTTCACCAACGTCCAGGTACCACAGTTCTGTCTCTGCCCACTTCCTGTCTACCTTAGATCGCCCTTCTGTTACTTAGCCAGTGTTTGTGTGTCTGTGTGTCCAGGAGCAGGCGTCGTGGGTGTGCAGCTGTGACGATGGTGTGGTCCAGCAGATGGAGCAGGACTTTAAAATGACCCTGCAGCAGCAGAACTCTCTGGAGCAGTGGGCCGCGTGGCTGGACGGGGTAGTCTCGCAGGTCCTGAAGCCCTACACCGGCAGCTCGGCCTTCCCTAAAGCGGCTAAACTCTTTTTGCTCAAGTGGAGCTTCTACAGGTGTGGACGGGCGAAACTTGCCGTGAGCCGTTTCGTGAATTAATGTCAGAAATGTAACTTTTAGTGTTTATGTTGTAGCTCTATGGTGATCAGAGATCTGACCCTGCGCAGTGCCGCCAGTTTCGGCTCGTTTCATCTGATAAGACTGCTGTATGATGAGTACATGTATTACCTGATTGAGCACAGAGTTGCACAGGCCAAAGGAGAGACGCCCATTGCTGTCATGGGAGAGGTACAAACACACACACACACACACACACGAGAAAAGGTCCCATTCAAACACTCAACCAATCAAAGACAAGTAGTATAAAAATGTTTTTGTTGTGTTACAGTTTGCCAGTATGAACAGAGGTCAGAGGTCAACAGATCCAGATAAAGGTACTTCACACCCATACCGATTGTATTGTATGAAATTGATATGTTGTTGACGCATCATTGATTATTGTGCTCTTCTGCTGGTCGTCAAACAGATGAGGAAGATGAGGAAGAGGATGATGAGACCGATGAAGATCAGGATTTATCCGCTCATGCTCACTCCATCGTGATGGGAGACGAATCTCTGGAACCGCCTGCAAAGCTTGCCAGAGCAGACCTGTTTAACAGCAGCACACAAAACTAACAAACACAAACACACACAAGTGTTTTTTATTTGTGCTCATCGTCATCTTCTTATCATCTCCACTCCTTCATTTGGTCAAATTCATAAAGAAGACCATTAGTATTAAACATTAGTCAGTGAAATACTGCATTTGAGTTGTGCATTTCTGTTTCCTTTCCTGGAAATGGAGAGAATAGTGATAACCTGAGGATCCTGACCTCAAACCTGATGTGTTTGTGAAGCCTGATAACTGTAACAGATTCCTTATGTGTGTCATTGCCTTCCCATCTCAATCCAAGCTGCCAAGTTTTTCATGTGTCTTCACTCTTAAAGGGATAGTTCACCCAAATATTTCATTTACTCACCCTCATGTCATTTCAAACCTGTATGATGCCTTATAGCAATCTAGCAAAAAATATGTTTTAATATGTAATAAGAAAAATTATATATACAACTGATGTGCTTTAACCAACTGTGTTACTTTGAAGCTTTGTGATTTTGGTTAAAAAAGACATGTAATGGATCACGTGTGCCTTTAAAGATTACTAAATCTAGAGATCCGTAAACATATAAATAAAAATAATCACAAAGCTTTTGTCATTTCTTTATCAGAGATCATTTCGGACAATTGTTGATGTACCTAAAGTGAATTAAACTAATTTGTTCATCTTGTGGTTCATTTCAATGCTTGGACATGAGTCATTTCACATTCTGTGTGTGTGTGTGTTTGGACACAAATGTAACCAAGCACAAATCTCATTTCCGTAATATAGTATAATACAAAGTACAGTAAAATAATGTGGATTAAATTCAAAAGTACAAGAAATACTAATGTATACTGTAAGTACTGTACTTTAAATATAATTTTTCATGCGTTACAGTAATGACTGTGGGTCTTCTAGTGTTCTGTTGAATAATAAGTTAAATTATAGCTATTTCATGACATGCAAGTTTATGCATCTATTGCAGAAAAATCTGAATGCTTATTATAAATGCAAAAATTGTTTTAAACAATGTTTTCTGAATTGTATTGTGAGAGTTTACAGCAAATGATGTCACTTGAGTTTGCACTTGATAGACCGTGTATTATGCTAGAGTTTTATGATTTTGCACTGTTGAAACCATAATGGCCTTATTTGAAGTACAACTGTAGCAGAAATCGATGTGGAAACTTGAGTTCTTGTCCCTTGTTCTGAAAGTCAAAGATCAACGTCCCTTTAAAACACAAACCTTGTGTAATATTGAATAAAGACTGTGCAAAGCATTGTGAATAAAGGCTGTTAGTATTGTGCGTGCAAATGATGGGTCTTGTAATGAATCATCTTTCTCTGGATGTTTTATGCAATAAAAGAAAGAACACAACAGTATAGAAGAAAGATTTAATTGTATAAAAAATAAAATAATGTCGAGTAAAAACGACATTCTCATCCAATCCAGCTGTGAGGCCATGACCAGTATTTAACAAAAAGAGGGAGGGTCTACAGCTGTGATTGGCCTCTTCATGTTTTAAAAAAAACGTAAACAACTGTATCCTGAAACAAACAAACAAAATCAACTAAAAAAGACGGATCATCCTCTTATAATAACTTCACAAATCCCATTTTCAACAAGAACCTCATTTCATTACGGCTAACATTAAAAAACAAGTTTATAAATTTAACTGGAAGACTTCAGAATGAACAAGGATGTTTCAGGGGATTAAACCAGTTTTTTTGCATTTGAATGGCGATTGTTGAAATCTAGCAGGCGTATGACACTGTTTCTTCAGGCCTTGTGTCCTACAGCAGAGCAGCATTGATGGAACAGTTAGGGTGTTCATTGTCGTTTTTTGCTCAGAGAACAATCCATGTTCCCCTGTCATTATCAGCTAACACCTGAAGAGAAGAACCTGCAGAGACAAACATCATGCTCATACATTTCGGGCAAGAGAAATTCAATACTTACATTTGTTCAAACTTGAGTTTAAATACAAATATCATACTGCAGTTATTACAAAATTTCTAAAATCTCACAAAGCCATAAGGTGGCTGTACAAGGGTGGGTCTAGGAATGCGATAAGTTTTAAGAACATCCGAAGTGATGTCAGGTTAGCGTGTGGGACACACACCTTTGTGGAGAGCCTCATTGGTCATGCGGTTGATGTAGCGTGAGCTGCTCTCTGGGACCAGCCACCTCATGACTGTATTCACACAGGACTTCCTGTACGAGCTCCACACGCTTCCACTGAGACATACATATCCAAAGACAACATGAATGACAGCAGGTACATGACAACACGACAGCTCACAAGCTAAAGGGCAAGTTCATCTAAAATTGAAGATTCTGTCATCATTTACTGAAATTTGCGTTGTTCCAAACCTGTATAAATGTTTTTTTCATTCGTTCATTGTTATTTCATTGTTTTTGCTCTGTTGAACACAAAATAAAACATTTTGAAGAATTTATGACAGCAAACAGTTCTGGGGCGCTGTATCAAGATATTGATTCAGATTTGGAACAACTCGAAGTTGAGTCAATGATGACAGAATTTTCATTTTGGGGTGAACTATCCCCAAAGGGAGTTTTAATGTATTTAGGGGCCTGTACCTGGTTTGGCCTTTGACCTCTGTCAGGTCACCCACGCCCACCGTGCGGCACGCTCCTGTGTTTAAATCCCAGCTCACTTGCAGACTGGAGTGAAACGACTTTGGTCTAAACAGAAAGAAACTACTATTTATTAGCATTATAGTCTGTGCTGTGTTTAGTAAAAAAAAAGAAATGTTCACAAATTTGTCTGTGAAACAAAAAACTGTGAATGTAAACAGACCTTAAAATGTTGTGTAAATGAAAAACACAAGATTGTGCATGTACCTGCAGTGCTCATCCTCACAATTAGAGAAGGCCAGCAACAGTAAGCCAATATTTATCACCACAATATTCGTCTCGGGGCAAACCTGTAGCCGTAGAAACACACGACGCATACAAATGAAACACCACATCAACAACCTAATCTCTCTCTACATTACAAATCGTAGCATCATATTCACGCACCTCGAGGATGACGACGTCATAGTCACTGAAAGAGCAGAACTGCCCCCCCCACTCCGCATCATTCCTGATGACCTCGTTTATCAAATATTCAAAATCCAGCGTCAGCTGCTCGATACACACACACTGAGAGACACAAAACACACAGCGACTCATAAACAACATCCCACTGAAAAGGACACATCTAACACATCACACACAGGTAAACACGCACCTGTCCGCTGTACTGTCCTGTCACCAGCTGTAAGTTTCGTCCCTTCAGATCGGTCACGGTGAAGGGAAGCTGAACTTTATCATCCTCTTCTCCTAAAGAAAAGACAGAGGAATGTCATTGGTTGTGAGGACAAAGCTCCATGGAGATGTCGGTGGTTTGAGTGGTACCGTTTGGCTGCTCCGCCGCGGTGGGCTGCTGCAGTCTGTATCTGAGAGTTGTGTAGTTGACGTAAGCGGGCTCTGAGGAGGAGGAAGGTTCAGGGGCACGAGGAGACAGGGAGGAGAGAGACGAGGTGGGAGACATGACTCTGTTACACAACGCGGTGTCCTCTGGCTCTGTGGGCGGAGCTAAACTCCTGCTTCGCCCAGAGGAGGAAGTTGAAGGTCCTGGGACCTCCGTGTCTCGTTCTCTAGGCGAGCGGTGGGTGCCTGCCTCTGCCTTTTCTTTGGCTTTGCATCTGTCGTGGTCAGTCGTCTTCGCACCTGCTTGAGCTCGGCGGAAAATGTCAGCGGCGAACTCTCTGGCCCGCACGGCGGCCTGTGATTGGCCGGGAGAGAGAGTAGCGATGTGAGGTTTTAGGTGTCTGGGGTCGGGTGACCCCTGAGATGAGGCAGATGATGTTGAAGATGGCGATGTCAGTCCAGCGGGTGGAGATGATAAAGGTTCTCTCTTCCTGTACAGAATCTGATTATTCTGACTGTCCTGCTGTTGATCTCCTAAAGAGAAAGAGAGATTGTTGAGAAAAACGTTTAAGCACTTCGGATTCACACAAACGAACACAGCGCGAGTACCTGAGCAGAGCGAGATGGCACAGGCCACCAGAGAGTAGCTGGTGTTCAATAGAATCACTTGATCCTTCTTCAGCTGGAGGGCTGGCTGGAACGTGGGAAAGGGGTAAACCACCTGATAGCGGGCGTTCAGGACGTACCCATGCTGCAGACACTCGCCACCTACATCAAAGTCAAACCGCTTTGGATTAACATGAGGGTAAATAAACAATGACGAGGTTAAACTTCATGTTTGAATTATTCCATTATCGTGTGTAAACCTGCGCACCTGTGCGTATGGTGGATATGGAGGAGGTGGGGCAGCACTGCTTGCAGGGTTTCTCTGGAGGCATGGAGGTGATGGTGATGTAAATGTCCCTGTTGTTCTCATCACTCATCATCATGTTCATCAGCGCTGTACTTGAGCTCCGCGTGCTAACGCACACACATAGCAGAAGGGTTTGGGTATGTGGTGATGTAATACAGACAATATAGTAGAGGAGGACAGAGTCTTACTTGAAGCCAAAGATAACCAGCTTGGAATGATCATTGTGCCACTCACACACAGTTAAATACAGGTCGCTGTAGATATCTTCCCCCGTAAACAAACGCACATGATGCACCTGCGAACAGAGACAGACGGACGTTCAGCAACAAGGCAGCCCCCGACGGAGGAAGGGGTCCGGCTTATGTGTACTAATACAGCTTTGCCTTGATGTTATTTAGCCGTTACCTGTTTGAGGCGGCTGTGGAGGTTAAACTCCCACCAGTACAGGTGATAGGTGTAGAAGGAAAAGTCATCATCTTCTCCGCAGTCACTGGTGTAGGACAGAATGTAACGGCCACACTTAGTGAAGCCCAAGAAGACGTGCCTGTGACAGATCAGAGATCCAGAATCTTTAAACACAGGTCAGTAACAATCCAATCGCACCACTTCAAATGATTCTTCAGATGTTCTCCTCACCCGGCTCTGAGGAACTCCTCGCTGACGATGGTCTTCAGAGGGATGTAGACACGCGGGGGAAGTTTCCGAAACAGCCGCTGAGAGATCTGCCCGTTTAGCTTACATACAGAAAGATAGAAGTCTCAATAAAGTAGAGTTAAATGAGTCCTTTGCTGTATTTTAATTTATTAAATAAGCCAGACTGTCAATGACAGTGTTTCTATAAATATGGTCAAACACATAACATATATATTGGAAATGTATTATTTACATACATAGAGCACTGGTGTAATATAAAACGTTACATGCATATCAATTATTGTGTCTATAATATGCATATTACTAAAAACCTAAAGGGTCAAATACCAGATAAGCCATAATGAGCTAAACTATATATTTACACTATAATTTATAAACGACGGCAGACATTTCACGTTAAAAGCGTTTTAATGATGTTATAGCTAAACATGCTAATAACACACACTATTTTATACACTGCGCCTTAAATAAGAAACATCACACACAATAAAAGCGATTATATGATACGTGTTATCCCTTCCACCCTACCTGTCCACGCGTGAGGAGTTTGATGATATGATATTTGTGTTTCTTCTGTTGTTTTTGTTTGTCGTCTTTTTCAGATTTCGAGCTGGGCGCCATTTTTAATTTTTGCCAACTCCTTCGATTAGCCCTCAGCCCAGCCCACTCAACTCGGCGATTGGCTCTGCGTCCTCAGACGAGTCGTTTGATTGGATAAAAGAACCGTCAGTTAAAATGTGGGATGGCCCCGTTCTGTGCCGGTTTATCGCGTTTAATTAGGATGTCAAGAGTGAGCAATTACGGTGCTTTTGTTACTTATATTAATTTCTAAAAAAATAAATAAAATATTATATTAGTACACTGTAATACTATTTATCAAACTTAATACTCGTTTTTGTTTACAATTATGTTCATATGCAAAACATTTTAAAGTTTGCACTTTATTTTATATAGTTCAATATACCAGCAAGCCTATTAGCTAATCACCAAGAGTCTGTTAAATGCCAATGTTAATAAATGTACATAACATACATTTAAAAATATGAATTTAATTCAAAGTAATTTGTCACGTTTGTAATTTTACGCCTGTGGTCCTGACTCCTGTTCCACGCTTTGGTCTTCTTTCATGGCAGGGCTTGTTTTCAGGTGCAGTATGAGTGAATGAATTATTAATCAATCATAACATCGCTTTCTTTTCTTTATTGTTTTGTTGTCATTACTTCCCCTAGTGTGACTATATCACATATCTGACTGTACTATGTGGAAGGGCGTGTCACTGTTGAAATAGTTACGGCCTGAGTGCGCGAGCTCTACCCTCCTCCTATTTATACATGCACCGTCAGAAGAGGCGGTCCTACACACACAGAAGGAGGCAATATGGCGTCACTGGTAGGTCGTCTCTCTCGTGCTGTTTTCGTTAGAAATGCAGCGATATTAGGCCGCAACACTGGCTCAAAATCTGCGAATGCGACCGGGCCGACGCTCAGCCGAACTGCGGTGTCGTCCACAGCGGGGACCATTCCTCCCAAACCAATAAAGGTGCGTTTGTATGTCGACACATTACCGTTGACTCTGACAGTTGAGCCAATGAGATCGAAGAATGGCTTGACGGACAAGATTTGTAGCCAATTATATGGCAGATATGTTCATTTTACAAAATACGGAAGTACTTCGTGTTGGTTCTATCAATAATTGTAAAATATATCATCACGACCCATAAGTTAAAGAAAGCGTATTTTGAGATCTATAAGTTATTTTTGAATAAAAAGCGAAAGCGATACATTTTGATTGTTTGCAGTAATATCTGAATAGCTGTTCATAGTTTTTGATATTGTTTAATTTACGCCAATATACCTAAAGATCGCAATTGTGCACAGATATTATGATGTTTTATGTCATGATTGTTTTATATTTGTTCAGGTTGCGTTCGGTCTGACTCGTATGACGATACTGGTTGTTCCGTTCCTGTATGTCGGTACTCTGATCAGCAAGAACTTCGCCACACTGTTGGAGGAACATGACATCTTCGTCCCAGATGACGACGATGATGATGATTGAGCAGAAAGGTACATGAAGAACATTTACATGATATTTAATAGATCACTTTGTGTATCTGGTTTGTTGACGCTCGTGTGTTTTGTCTTTCACTGCATGCTTCACTTCAGCCGCCTCATGATCTTCTGAGACCTGCAGCACTGGTGTAGACATCAAGAACATTGTATGCAATCATGAAGACTCTTGACACGTTCTTGTTTAAATTCCTGCATTACACTAACCCTGTTAAGCCATTGTTAAATGTTATTTTACACATTTTAAATATTGTCAAAAGCAATATCCTTTGGGGCTGCCGTCACATTTCCAGCCTCTCGTCTATTTAATAAATTCTTTAAATGTGATTTTTGTGTTATGTATGTCTTTTTATGGAAGGGGGTGTGTTTTGTAATTACATGACATTCAAATTTGGTACATTTTCACACGTATTTCGCATATCAACTCACTTGATGTATAAAATATTTTCATAAACCATAACTATTATACAACAACCAATATTTTGTAACTTAAATATCAGTTCTTATAAGGTTAAACTTGACTTGCAGAGTTACATTTCTAGCACCACAACTGTTTTTTTTTCCGGAAATAAGCTTTTTAAAGTTGAATCAATGACAGGTCTGTCTCTTTCAATGTAAAATTCTGTTTGTACATGTACAAACCACCATCCTAACAACTTCCTAATTAGTTGCCTCATTGGTTGGTGCTGTTGCCCAGGAGACCATCCTCCTCCAGAGTAGTGCTGGTGAGTTTGAGATGTTCTTTGAGAGCATTGATCTCTCTTTCACTGTGGCCTTTCAATTCACTCAATTCAACGTGCACTTCCTTGTAGCGCTCACTCAAGGCTTTATTTTCCTACAGAGAGAAAAACTGATTGTTAACATGACCGATTAATGTGTGTGTCAGCGACAGCCAAATGTCAGTGTAGATTAGTCCCAAATGTTTTTTTCCATATGTTTATAGTAAGGAACAGTGAAACAGATACACATTTAAGTGTGTGTTATTAACGGATGTAGTACCTTTATTAGAACCTGAACTTCTTTCCTGAGACAGCCGATCTCATTGTGGAGATACTCCACCTCACTCTCCTTCACTTTCAGTAACATCTGTAGAAAAAGTGAAAACTGAACTGCACAGTTCACTTATAACCACGTAAAAATATAGTAACCTCATTATGACATGTTGTGTAGGACCTTCACAATGTCCTTTCACTATTAATAAAAATGCAAAAGTTATTTATTATTGTAAACTATGTCACTGCAATCCTGTAAAATAATCTCAATACCTGCATATTTTGGGTACATTATAGATTGATTAAGTATCACCAGAAGATGGCAGTGTTTAGCTACACTAACACTAGTTCATGTCTGATGGACCGCCCTCTGTGACGTCACTACTGTTAAGATGAGAAGTTGCGGCGTCCCCAAAAAAACTTGATGCCGCGCCGCAGGATCAAACAGGCGGATGACATCAAAGTACCGCGAGAGCGTTTGAAAGCAAACTTTTTATGGTTTTTCTAATCGCTCTCGCGGTGCTTTGATGTCATCTTCCTGTTGCATTTCTTAAAATATTAAGAAATGCAAAATTAAAAAAATGATGTCTTAGGAAATATCATATTATTGCTACATTATGCGTGATGTGTGGTATGTTTGTATGTATGTCACCTGACATTATCCTCTCTGAAATACTCAAACTCTTCAAAGGGTCAAAGGTCAGCACCTCACCTCTAACTCAGAGGTGCTCTTTTCGTAGCTTCCAAGGGGAACAACTCCTGACCTCTGACCTGTGATGAAGGATCGCATGAGACTTATCTCTTCTGTCAGACGTGCTTGCAGTTCCTGCAGGAACAAGAAATGTTATTTTAAAACATCCAAACAAAAACCACACACTGCTAACCCATTCACAGCAATGGTGAGAAGATCTGGAATCAGTTTTGCAGGATTTGACTAATGGTAACATTTATAAGTTGTACGAACTAACACAGACAGCTAAGAACAATGAAACAGGACGCTGTCTGCTGAGACTTGCAGAAATCAAGATCTTTTTCCCCTCTGACTTATTCATATGTGCTGTAGATTTAAAGGTACTCTATTACAGCAGATTTCTGTATTTGACTTCACAAGTTTCTGACATCAATTCATGATGGAATGATCCCATCGACATTTATGCATTAGGTAGAGGCTTTATGCAAGTTTTGCGGTGTGTCGATTAACAATGAAGTGTGTTATTTTTTGCTTATTCGAATACAAAACTGAAATAAAGGAATCTGTAAGTTCATTCTTTTAGAAAAAAAGATTTGTTGTTTAAAATTGCAGTATTTGGATTCTAGAAGTTCAGGTTTGAGTTCCGTGGAGACTGGTGATATGTTGGAAAAACAGCTTCATCCTCACTCCGTCAGCTTCTCTCCTCTTCCTCGGTTCTTCTCAGTTTACCTGATTCTCTTTGCGGAGCTGCTCCATCTCTCTTTCCTTCCGACGGATCTCTCCGTCTCTTTCGTCAGCGCCGCGCTTCAGCTCCACACACTGCTGCGAGTAACGCTCGGATAGGCCGCTTACCTCACGCTGAAGAGAGATTGACTCATGCCTGACACACACACCAGCACACATACACAAATCAATGTAATGTTAAACTGAAAATGATTGATGATTGATCAATATTCTGCGTAAATGATTGACCAATTGATGTCTTCTTGTCCATATGAAACTGTCAATCAAGCTTTATTCCATACATTTACTTCTTAGACAATTAGTTTCCCCTTCTGTCCTCTCAATAAAAATGACAAATGATAGAAGTTTCATGAATTGAAGAAATGTGTGTAAAGTGGCAAACTGTTGTGTAGATGTCAACTTACAGCTGTTTTCTTATTGACGGGTCTGTTGGCTCTTCGCCGCCGTGTCGCTTAAGTTTCTCGATCTCGTCTTGATGAGCTTTCCTCAACGCCTCCATAGCTGCAAGAAGAATGATGATGAAAATAGAGTATAAGTAAGTTTTTTTTAACATTCTTTAGCACAAAATCCATATTAACCTTGAACCGTATTGTGCGCCTCCTCTTGTAGGATTCTCTGTTTCTCTCTCTCCATCTCCCTGCGCTCTCTCTCGTGCTCCTTGAGTATCTCCTGCAGTCTCTCTTTGTGCTCCCGCTCCACCTGTTCCAGTTTAAGAGCACATGGAGCATCAGGACCGCAGACACCTGCGGCGACTGCCGCCATGCGACCCTGACGGAGAGCGTTGATATGTTGCCGCAGAGACACAACCTGCAAACAACAACAGGAAGCGATGGTCAAGTATTAGCTATGAATCAAGATCACACAGAAAGAAAGACAAAGCATATAACATTAAATCAATATGCTTATCTATTGTGTCACCTCTCGCTGAAGATCCTCATTTGACGCTTCTTTACTGCAGGAACCGTTTGGTGACAACTGTTTCAATTCTCCATACGGAAGCTGCTCGAAATCCTCCCACTTTCTCTCAATGTCCACCCCTGTCTGAGCATTCGGAACCTGCGGCTGGATTTGAACCGCTGGAGTCACTTCACCCTTCTTAAGCTCGACCTTCTCCCATGGGTCATCACCGTCCACGTCCGACACACCCTTCTGAAACCACTTGGTTCGGTCCTCCAGGCGCCTTTCATGCTCCTTGTCACGTCCCTCGCCGGCCTCTCTTCGATTGGTTAAAGGCGAAGACATCATGTCTGGTCCACCGGCGAGGTCGTGTTGATGTCGGGGCGAGGGAATGGTGCGGCGGGGTGCGTTCAGGGAACCCGAGTTATCACTGATGTCACTGTTGTCACTGAGAACAGAGATATGTATCAACTTCCTGTTCACAAGATAAGCGGAACCAAAACATTTGAGTCAAATATCGATAGCATTTGGAAACAGCCACCATTAAATTATAATAAGATTCATCGGTATCATTTGTTATGTTTATCTCCGTACAGGATGCTTTCTACTGAACCCCTGAAGGAAATTCTGCTCCTCAGTATGTTGATCCAGTTCCTCCTGATCCTGGAGGTCGTGGCTGAAAGGGTCACCAGCCCGTCATGCATCTACAAACCAAACATATCAATCAATTTAAGACCTAAAACTCAAGTTTTTCTAAGGTAAGAAATACAAACTTGGTGACCATCAAAGGCGAGTTCTTACATGTAATTGAAGCCCATAGTCTTTGTCCGCATCAAATTCCTCCACACTCAGACAGTGATGTAAATAAATCTCACCGTCTGCCTCATCTCTCTACAAAAGCAAAATAAGATATTTTCTCTATAAGTTTCAAGGCTTTGAAATGCAAGAAATTATAATTCCCAGTATGTAAATATTACAGTTGCACTCTTGTACATCTGCTAAATACAATACAGGACATGTATGAAAAGTAGGGGGTTTATGATACTGTATACTATAAATAGAATAACATCATAAGGTAAACACATCTTTTATCTCACCTTCAGAGCCTCAGCGTCTCTATAGTATCTCAGTTCTGAATCAGTGACGACAAACCAGTACTTCCTCCACTACACAAACACATATGTTACTGAGAAACATCAAGCACATTATAGCTCTATATCTTTTGCATGATATATCACATTCTTATTAATTTGATTTTCTATTAAAATGATATTGTACAATTTTAATAGAAAACACACATACAATTTCATTTCATAAATCTACACGAACTATTAATATTATTATTATTTCTTTAAAGAGTTTAAGTGGATTTAGATGAAACCATATCTCTGTCATAAGCATTCAACAGTCAGGCAAAGTTTCAAACATATGGACCTAGACAAAACTCCTTCACTAACCTCTTCATCTTCATCCAGCATACACATCCATCCCTTCTCGCAGTGCAAAGAGTCGAGCTGGAAAGAAAACTTGCTTTACTTATACTAGCATACTATTATAGAGTTAAACAATACAGTAATCCACATCACGAGACATTCCAGTTACATTCCAGTACTCACACCTCCGAGTGCGCGACATGATCTACTTGGGATGAGTGCGTACCCAACATTTTCTCAAGTATTTTTTAAACACACGAACAGACATTTCAACTTACCGACATGAGTATCCGGTTGTTGGCATGAAAAAGGGAAGAAATTGTGATATTTAGTTGCTCGGTACAGGTTGTGCACTCGAAGTGCTCATTCGCACACAAGTCCACTTGTGCATTAAGTAGATAAGTTAGCTTTTTAAAAAACAGTTTCAGTACCATTAAAATATATGTAAACTAAAGCTAAATTGTTCCTGTGATAAGAGATGCGTCTTTGACAGATCACGTGACCGCAGGCTTCCGCGAGCTGCTTGGCAGTTTGACGCATTAAGCCTGCGCTGCACTGTAAACTTATCCAATTCACACAAAACATTATCTAAATACAGACACATACAGGTTCGTATCTATCGGTAGATTTCATTTATCCTCCGTTAATGGTCTTAAAATCCGCTTGGTGTTCGTGCGTTCTGCTCCTGTACATGAAACTGGATCCCTCAGCATTGGTGAACCTGCGGTGAGTGTTCGGTGACCGTTAGCGTCATACCTGCATCCGAGGGTGAGCTCCGTGTGCCCTGTTTAGTGCCCTAGTGCTGTCTTCATAGATGTCACTGGACCTCTGAGACATGTGCAAATAAATACTACATCATTAAAATCACAATATTATGATTTATAATGCCGTAGCAACTACATATATTGCAGATTTTAGCTAGGGTGTTAATAGGGTTGCCATGGCGTTGCTATGCTAGTTTTATGCTTGTTTATGTCAGTGAGGTAAATTTATATTATCAGTCCAACACAATTATTATTTATTATTTTGTCACAAGAATAGAAAGAATAATTTGTGATTATTTTAGAGGCATTACATAGTAGGCCTATTGGTTATTCGTTTTTAATATGATATGTATCTATAATAAAAAAAATATTACATTTACATTTATGCATTTGGCAGAAGCTTTTATCCAATGCGACTTACATTGCTTTATACTATACATTTTACATAGGTATTTGCAATCCCCTGGGATAGAACCCACAACCTTGCACTTACCACAGGAAAGCCAATTATATTATATCACAATTAATTAATTATTGTGTTGTTGAACCTTGTATCCCTGGTGTTAACGCTAATTATTAGCAATATTATGCTTGACTTGGCAAATATTACCATCGAATAGAATTAGGGCTGTGCAACCATTAATCGCGATTAATCGCATCCAGAATAAAAGTTTGTGTTTACATAAAACATGTTTGTGTACTGTGCAAATTAATTTTGAATTTATGAACACATACACACATATATATATATATATATATATATATATATATATATATATATATATAAAATAGAAAATGTAAAAGAAATGTTTTATGTATATATAAATAAATACATTTAAGTAATTCCTACATGTATATATTTGCATGATGTGTATTTGTTTATATTATATGTGTATAAGTCATATATTATGTACAAACACAAACTTTTTTTCTGGATGCGATTAATCGTGACTAATCTTTGAACAGCCCTAAACAGAATGTTTTTAAGACCTCTTTTGCAATTGCATTAGCTAGAGAATTTAGGTTTATCAGCACATGTAAAAAGCTAATAACCGATGCCAATGAGAATGGAAATTAAATGTATGCACCTGTGAGTGGCCTGATGCAGTGCTACTGGTGTTTGATGCCCCTTCCATTTCTTTCCCCAGACCTCTCCTTTCTTTCTCTCTGCGATCTCGTCCTCTCTCTCTGCCTCTGCCTCTCTCCTCTGAAACCTCATGCTCGTATCTTCCATCCACACAGCTTTAACAAAAAAAAACGAGAAGCAAGGTTTACTCCATCTCTCTCTCTGTCTCTCTCTCACACACACACTCACACAGCACTTGCTTTCACTGAAATGGTGCGTTTGCTATATAGACTAACTATTAAATGATTAAATGTATAGCAAATTTCATAATCCATAGCGATCAAGACACATGTTTATAAAAAAAAGTTTGTTTGTTTCACTTGAACCAGAATGAGTTTCGAAGCAACATAGTTGATTACTCTTTGATGTTATTGGTCTTAAGAGACACACGTAACTATCTTTTCCAACCAACTGCCAGCTTTTCCGTTGCATTAAATGCATAAATCTCTTAACCTGCTTATTCTGACCTGTTCTGATTGTCTCTACGTGGACTTCGGCTCTGCGGTCTCCGTCTTATTATTACAGTTTCTTCCTCTTCAGGGTACAGCTTACATCGGGGAATATCTGCTATTATCACATAGTCCTCTATAGTCATCTCTGGCACTGCTGGTTGGCTGGAAGATCTGGTGTTTTCTGAAAGAATTAACGCCTCCAAGCCTCGTCTAATGTTGCTTCTGCTCCTGTCCATGAGGGGTTTGTTTGTCTCTGCATTTAATGCTTGAGATTTGGGCGAATCATTCGGGTCTACCTGATATTGACCCCGCCTCGATTGGGAGATGTTAGGTGTCGATGCAGGAGAGGTGGGGCTTATAGGGGAGTGGTTGGAGTTTTGTGAATGACAGGACTCTGATCTGGATTGTTTATCTGAGATATCGGAGTAGGCTCCATTCCCATCAGTATTATGTTTTGACCGACTTTTATTTTTAGGAGTGGAATGACCAGTGTTGTAGTCTCGTTGAGGGGTTGAGGAACCTTGGCTGTTGTAGCCGTTGTTAGATCTGCTGTTTCGACTGTTTCGTCCACTTGATTTATGTGAGATGTTGTATTCATCGTAGCCTTCAGGTGGAGACAAATCACGAGTAATATGACCGCTCTTTCGGCTGTTACGACCGCGTTGACGACTGCTGTAGTTATGTTCATTAGAATCACCATCTACATCCGAATTGAATCCTTTCGACCAGCCATTTTTGTACTCCGAAGCGTCGGATTCTGCCGAGCTGGCAATCGATTTAAGATTCTTATACAGCTTTTCAGAATCAAGGCTGTGCCCGTAGGAACTCTGGGAGGGGCTTCTTCTGTGGGTGGGGCTGAACGAATCAACATATTTGTTCGATCTTGAGCTTCTTGAGGGGGAGGCAATATGAGAGACTTCGGAACCTCGCCTTCGCGATGGAGTACATCTCCCGGACGCTTGTTTGGAGGACGTGTGAGAAGTTCTGCGTCCATGGTTGGTGGAACTGCGACGATGGGATGAACTCCGGGATTCGGCCTGTCTTTGTGGCGAGACGTTCGTAGATCTGGGACTCCCAGAGCGAGGACTTGCACGAGACTGGCTGTCGCCACGTCTGAAGTTTGAATAGTTCATGTGCCGCTGAGGAGACAGGCCGCTTATGGCCTCATTGCTGAGATTGTTACAGTGCCTCCTATAGGACGGCAGGCCCAGGTCGGGGTTTCGGAAGGGAATGATGGCTTTACGCTCGGGACTGCAGTTGGCAGGCAGAGGGCGACCTCTCTCATAGTGGCGCACTGGAGCGCCGGCGTCATCTCTTTCTTGTGAAAGAAAGCGACTGGCTCTCTTAAAAATGGCAGTAACTCCATTTTGTTCCGTTTCTCTTCTGTTCTCTGTTTGGGGAAGACATGACATTGACATGATTGATATGTTTTTAATTGTGTTAAATACAGCACATAATGATTCTGCATCAGATCAGTTCGTAAAAAAATCAATTCTTCATTTTGTGTGAAACATTGATATTAGAACAAACACAGAGACCCAACATTATAGATGCAGAAGAGTGCAGAGTGACTTGTTGGAGCAGAATTAATATAAAAAATGAATGTTTTATTAAAAATATTATTTAATACAAATATTTTACATTATACTTTAGATTTCTGATATATGGCATGCCTGTATGTATGAAATATAAAATTAGTTCATTTTTGCAAGACATGATTTCAAGACATGAACCCTAACCCACATGTGAAGCCAAGCATAAAGTGAAGAAGATGATTTTTTACCTAAACAAACTTTATATACATATATATATAAATTAACATATATGTGTTTCAAATAAATTTCCATACATCAGATTTCTGCATACTCAGATTCCTAAAAAGTAGAATATAAGAAAAATAGAATATCTGCCGTGAATAATATTAAACATCAAATAAAGCTTCTGATGTTAGATCTCACCGGTTTGCTGGCTGACGCTTCCTTTTCTGCTTCTGCTTGTGCTTGTGCTTCCTCTTCTGCTTTGCATTTCCATCAGAGAGCCACTTTCTGAACGCTGGAGAGCAGTTTCCAGACGCGTCATTTCACAGCTTCAACGATCAGATTCTTCCTTTAAACTCCTAATTCCTTTACACTTTCTGAGATAACTTTGTGTTCTCTTGTTAGTACCTACAAAAAACACACAAAAGAACTTCAAATACTCATGTCTGGTCACATGTGTACAAAAAAAGTATGCTTCAATTGGATTTTATATAGTAAGTATACTTTCAGTGTACTTTCAGTACTACTTATCAACTAAATTTGACCACTTTTTATCTTATAAAAGTAGACTTTTTGTTGTAACCGTAGTACACTTTGAATACACAACTAGTTACAAAATACATTTTATTTATACTGGAACTATGCCATCATACATATCATATAGTTTACTATTTAAATATTTTTATGCACTTTAGGTATACTACTATGTTCCCATTCTATGCATTTTTATATAAAATAAATAACTGTACGTGAAGTAGACTCATGATATTCTTAAAATTTTCTGTCAGCATACTAAGTTTACTTTTGAGAAGTTCATTAAAAGTCAATTGTAAGTATGTACTGATAAAATGTATAGCCTAAATGCACTGTAGGTCACATAAGCGGCTGCCAAATGTATAAATGTTAACGGTAGCCTTTATTCTGTCACTTTAAGGAACGATGTAATGAAGACGTCTTCTTGAGGACACATCACCACCTTAATTTTCCTGATTGCAAGATTGTGACGGAATCCAAGCGGCCTTGAATAATTTACATCACTGAGGTGAAGGTAGAGACTTTTAACATCTAAATACAGCGATAAGTGCAATCGTAGCAGGATCTGTACAAGAAACAGGATATTTTAATGTAGCTCAAAGGTTAAGCAAGTTCCTCAAGGCTTAAAGGTTAGATGGATTTCATGCCAGAACTGAGACACGCTAAATCAAGTGATAGACCGTAGTACAGTAATGCAGTTTAAGACCAATACACTTTTAGAGGATTATAGAGATGGTACAGTATAGTTCAAAAACTTTGACGTTCCCACAACTCTCATTAAAGTGAGTTTAGTAATACATTACATGCATCTTTCTGTGCAAGCAATAAGCAACCAGCAGAACTATAAATTAGTGTATATAACGGCATTTAAATGTAAGAACAGAATTAGACTTCCACACGTATTAAAAACGCATCACAAACCTTCTTAGTCTCCCCAAGAACCTGCTGTTGTGCTTGCCAGCGTCTTGTATCTCTCCTTCTCCATCCCATCTCTGTGCTGTTCCCTCTCTTGTCTTTCGCTCATTACTTTAGCACCGGCGGGTGTAACTCAAGCTCTGCCTCTCCTCATGATTATTTCATCACACCTGGACTGTTCCCATTGCACCTGCGTCCTCCTTCTCATTCTCCTGTTCCCAGTTTACATCTCTTCGTCTTATCTATGGTCTTTATGTCCAGGTCTACTTGTACCATCTTTTGCTTCCTACTCAACTGTATCCATACGGTATGTTTTACAACATTCCCATGTTTCCAATATACAGACGGATAAGCCAGCGGAGGCAAGATGAGTTCTCACAACTTGTTTGGAAGCGATTGATGAATTCACGATTCATGACTGCTGCTGTTTTGGGTTTTATCGTCGATGTTGTGCTAGAATATACTGTTACAGTCTGTTCCCTGAGGACTTTACATGATCGGCTCATTAAAATGCAACAGGATCACAGAGCAAACCTCTTATTGCCTTCTTTCTTTTCCATGAAGTCACATCCACGCTAACTCAAGCACTAGTGGTAATTGAAGAAAACTTAGTCTTGGGTTGTTTCTTAAGAAACGTACATTCAAAGCCATCTTTTAGATGCATGAAAGTATGTATTTAAGTTAAACATTTCTATCTACTAAATCAAATTAAATAGAAATTATTTTTGACTTTGTTTACAGACAATGACACTTGACCTTAACACCAACGTGAGGACGTTCTGAGCGGTTACCGGGCATACTGAGGATACTAAGATGTTCTGATTGGTTGCTATAACATTGATACATGGTTGATAGGACGTTGCTAGGTAGTTGGTATGGTGTTCTTGATGATAACTAAGTTGTTACTTACACATACGAGTCAAAAGAGCTCACCACATAGTAACACTAAAAAATTCCGGGTTGGTCCATATGGTTTGGAGCCATTTTCAATGCACTGTACGTCTATCGGATTTGTAAAATATTTTTTATATGTTTTGTCTTTATTTGTACAGCTTAGTGAGAGAGAGGAAAGGAATCGAAGTCAGAGAGAGAGAAGGGGGTGGGTTTGGGAAGGACCACAAGACAGGAATTTTTTATTTTATGCATTTGGCAGACGCTTTTATCCAAACAACTTACATTGCTTTATCCTATACATTTTACATAGGTATGTGCAATCCCCTGAGATCGAACTCACAACTTTGCGTTGTTAAAGCAATCCTCTTACCACTGAGCTACAGGAAAGCTTTTGTATCTTGTGAATTATTCCAGACTATATTGTACACCAGCACTTGTAAATTGATTGACATATGTATACTTCAGGCAAAGCGATTAATTGCTTTGTATTGGAAAAGAGTAGAAATGCGGTCTATCACAAATATTTATTTCTGTTTAGCTATGGAAAAGATAGAATATACCTGAAAAGGAAAACTCTCATCTTTTGAGAATATTTGGAAACCCTTTGTATCCTTTGTTCTAACTTGGATCTAAGTGAGATTGTAAACTTGGTTGATGGTGACTAGATGACATCATATTGAATGTATCAGTATCCTTCTTATTTCTTTATGTCCCCCCTACATTGTTATACAATTTGTATATATGACTTTTCTAATTCTCACTATTGAACTATATAAGTTATTTGTATCAACCTGGGCTAATTATTTATTTGATTATATAACTACTTACATTTCATTTTGCACATGTAAGTACCCTTCTGGACATATTCTTCTGACATGTCAGTTGTTTATTTGTTCTCCTACCTCCTTTCTACTTAATGAATTTTTTCGCCTTTTCTTATTATTATTATCAATATGCAAAAGAGATCAGAATATTTTCAATTTGTAAAAAAAAATCATTTTGCTATCATGAGTCATCTCATTAAAAAAATAACAATAACTTTTTTCATTATAAAAAAGTAAATGTAAACAATAAATTTAAAAACCCTATATGTTTTGTGTGTAATAGCGTCATTATGGGTAATTTACTGGAAAGCTTTTAAAGATATATTTAAAGATATTAAAAAGCGACATGTATGTCTCCTGGCAGTCTACAAATACTGTTTTAATGTAAAACAAATTGTTGCGTTAAATTGCAAATTGGGATGTAAAAAAGACATTGGCAAACATTGGCAAAGACGTGTGAGAAGCTGACTAAACAGCGTCATGCAGTTAATTATTGATCTTGGGATTAAATATCTAAATAAGGGGAAGGGCTCTATTGCAGGGTGATGTGAAGTAGTTTAAAGTTACATTTAGATGTGAAATATCAGAGAAGACACGTGAGATGAAGGTCTCCATTGTGTCTCTCCGCCACGGCCATGTGGGGTCTAGCTGGTGTTTTCTGCCTGCAGGACGCTTTGACTCAGGAGGACAGACAACATCTGTCGTTTTGTGCCTCCTCCCTTTCCTCCATTCACAGGCGCACACTGCCTCTCCCAAATGGTGGCCTTTTGTATCGGCTATTGTCCCCGGCTACATTGTGAGGCTGTGCTTGTTCCCCCGAGTCCCATTGATGAGTGTCGTAAGAGACCTCGATCATAACTCCTCTGAACTTTTCCTAATGTTTATCCATAAAAGTGTAACAAAAGAGTTCTTGTTCTCTACGTTACATTAGTGTTAGGATACCTCACAACTCTGACAAAAATCAAATCCATTTCTCTTGACTTTGTTAAGCATAACTGGACAACAATAGTGTTCAACAGTTTTCCACCTCTTGTGTGATTTCACTCTTCAAATTAAGGGAGAAGTTCCCATTAAATCACAGTTTGGAGTGTGGAGTTTAGCTCTTGCTTACGCTTTAGACAAACTGAAGACTTGTAAATGTCCTACAGCTATTTGACAGAGTTTCTTAAAGGCTTCTCTTTTGCCTTGAATGTGGAGTAAGGCGATGAATAGCCCAGTATGGGGTGACCGAGAGGCCAGAGCAGATGTTAATGATTAGCTTGGTTCTCATCACTATAAAGAACCGACGTTCAAACCTTTCCCCCGTTTTCTAAAGAACCATCTCTAGTCATTACAGAGCACCACACATAAAACTCATAAACAGTGCAACCAGAAAAAAAATGGAATAAGGCACAAATTTGGCTCACGACGCTGTAGAAGTTGTTTTTCAATGGCATGTTTCCTATTTTGTATATTTTCAAATGAAAACTATGACAGTGTTCAAACAAAAAATGTTTTTTTTCAAATAAGATGTAAAGTTCAGCGGCTTTAATGAAACAATGCATTTTTTTCAATAGTTCATAATCTTTATTTGGAAAAATAATTTAAGCTAAAACTTCATTCTGAGAAAAAGGATCAAACAAAAGCCTGTTAATGAAAACAATGGCGTTAATAACATTTTTGCAATCCTTCTTTAAATAACATTTTCTCAAAACATCCCAGCAACCCGAAGTGCCTTTGCAAATAACAGGAACAACGTAAGAAAACATACAACTTAAATAATCTTAAAAACATTACAAATATTTAGAAATACAACTTAAATAAAAATAAATTAACTTAAATCATACAGCTCTTATTATAAAAAAGGAATAAAAAACATACAAACAAGGATATTATTTAGCATCAACACAAACATACTTAGGTCAAAAAACAACTTACATACATATTCTAAACCATAATGCAAAAAAGCGGAGGCTTGGAAGACTTTGAGATTTTTTGAGCACAGTGATCAAGTATTACATATAGTTTACACTGGTCATGTGACAGGATATAACATCATGCGACATTTAACCCAGTGCAGATAGGCCAGTATGGCTGAACACCGTTCTGATGTAGTCCCTTGTACACTGACTTGTGGGGCCAGCAAATGTTGCCAAAATATTGCTGAAATGTTTTCACAACTTTGCCACGGTATCGGCGAGACAGTCGATGGCAAAAAAATGTTGCGACACATTTCTTTTAAACTACTTCAACATCATTAATGTTTGGTGCAGTTTCTGTGCACAGTAAAAGTCTGTGGGAATTATTGGCGAAAAAACAGCAAATGTTGCCAAAATATTGCTAAAACGTTGCCACGACGCTGACACAGTATTGGGCATCACATGGCAAAACACTGCGACGCTATTCTCATATTCTTTCCTCTTTCTGTCACATTTCCCCAAATGCCATTTACCTGTGATGAATCCAAAAAAATATTTAAATGGACATACATTGTCCAACACCTTTAAAAATGGCTTTACAGGTAAATTTTACAACTACATTTGAAATTGTAATGACACTTCTGCCATCATTAGCATTTCCACAAGTTTCCAAGCCTACAGGCCACAACCGCCTGTGCCTCTTTCAGTACAGAGAACCAGCTCATCCTGAATATCAGTTAATCAGTCCTAGTTTCTCAGCAGCAGTAGTCACAAGGTGGGACGTTTCCACCTAAGGGTTCAAGCAGCAGCATATTCTTAGGGAGTTCAAAACGTCTCCCATGGGACACAATGAGCATCGGCCTCCTGCAGGCTCATTACACCTGAACAACAGAAACAAAACAAACGGTTAGTTTTCAATTTGGATCAGTACGTAGCTATATGTGAAACATGATATATTACAAAAATTGTTTGTTTTGACGTCACTTACCTCGGTTGCAATTACACATTCATCTTTCTCCTCCGACATCACCATGACGGATTTGTATTTGGTGTCGACACAAGCCGACGTGGATGCCGATGCACATGCCGACGCACATGCTGACTCGGGATACAGCGAATCAGAATGCTTTGCTTCCGAATACTTTGATTCTGAGTATTTCGACTCAGAATACTTTGAATCAGAATACCTGGATTCTGAATACTTGGACTTTTCGGACGCATCGCTGTAGAGAAAAGAGACAGGAGCACATCAGTAAAACAATTCTGGGGCCATTTGGTGGGATTCTAAAAGGTCAATGAGGAGTATTTACCTTTTCAGACGTTTTCTCCGTTTCTCCTCAAACTCGCACGACTCTTGCAGCGATTGGCACTTTACGTCCTCACAGCTGTCGGACAAGTCCTTCGCTGCCATCTCCTTCCCAACGTGCTCCAGTTTCACCTCATGTTTCACTTCGTACTTTACTTCCTGCACCAAATTATAGTCTGCAGGTCCGTGACGTGTTTTATAGCTCCTCTTTTCAGTGCACAAACTCAGGTCGTCGTGGTCGCTGTGAAAGTCGATCTTCTTGTTGATGTTCTTGAGAGGCGCTTGCGTGACAACGCTCACTGAAAGATCTTTGTCGCGGTGAGAATTGTTCGTGAGGTTGTTGATCGTTTCGTTCTCCCCGTTAGCGACTTCCTCCTCTCGGTCCCGTTGACGCTGCTGGACCTTTGAACGAATGCAGACAACCAGCACGGCACAGGCGACCACCAACAACAACACCAGCAGAACTCCGGAACCCACGGCGGTCCAGGGAACGTCGCCACCTATCTGGGAAGCTCTGTCTGGAAGCAAGAACTGACAGTTGCGTCCTCCGTATCCTGGGATGCATGCACATACGTAGCGGTTGTTTCGCTCGTGGCAGGTGGCGCCGTTGTGGCAAGGGTTGTGTTGACAGCGACTGTTGACAGGTGAGCTGCAGTTCTGTCCGGTGTACCCAGGTTGGCATGTACATATGTAACCGCTGGCCCCTTCCTGACAGGTTCCACCATTTTGGCAGGGGGAGATGGAGCACTCGTCACCGACGCCGTCGCAGTTCATACCTGTAAACCCTTCCGGACACTGGCACAAGTAGGAGTTCACCAGATCTACACACCGTGCACCTGTGGGTTGAAGTAGGAATGAGGAAACGTGAGCAAATGTTGCAACGAATCATCAATCTTGCCACCAAAACACATCTTGAAGATGTTTCATACCGTTTGAGCACGGACTGGAGGTGCAATGGTCGATCTTCTTCTCGCAGTTGAACCCTGCGTATCCTGTCGGACACTGGCAGAAGTATCCACCGTCTGGGTTGTCTGCACAGCGTCCCCCATTGAAGCACGGCCCGTCTGAGCATGTCATGCCACTAAGCTCGCAGTTTTTGCCATAGAACCCAGGTGGACAGGTACAGCTGTAGGTGTTCTCCATGTCCTGTTAAATCATAAAAAGACATGGTAAGCTCAGAGTTCTGAACCTGAAAACATATATGTGTGTGTATTGCTAATGGTGATTCACGTACGGTGCAGCTTCCTCCATTCCGGCAGGGGTTGGCCGCGCATGCGCTGACCTCAATCTCGCAGCTGGCTCCCGTGTAGCCTGGCCGACAGGAACAGGTGTAGCTGCCCTGACCAGTGTTACTACAAGTGGCTCCATTCAGACAGGGCTTATGATGGGTACAGTAGTTCAGATCTGGAAAATACAGACAAGCGTGTGTTCAGCACATGTGGATTAATCCATCTCAAAGCAGCGACAAATGGCTGCTGGACCGCAGCTGGACAGCTGTTGCTTTCTTAGTATCATCTTTCTACCTCTCCACTTTTCTTTTCATCTTCTTGTACCAAAACATGCTCCTTCTAATTCTTGATGTTTCTGTTTTTTTATTTTGAACATTTTTGTATTTTTATGCTATTTTACACTATCGGCATATCTTCGAAAAACACTTGATCATTCTGTGTTTTGAGGCAGCATATTTTTTTAATGTTTTGTATGCTTTTCTCTCATATCTCTTCTTCTCACCTTGGTTGCAGAATAGTCCGCCCCAGCCTTCCTGGCAGTTGCATTGCCACGGCTGCTGGCAGGTTCCATGAAGGCATCCTGGGTACCGTATGCACTCGTCGCAGTAGCGGCCTTTAAACCCGACTCTGCACCTGGTAGAGCATCCAAACAAATCATCAGATTAGAATCCTGTTCTGCATTCACAAGTGAAGTGTGTCATTTTCTTGTTTGATTAAAAATCAAACAGGTTTCAAACATGTTGGCACTCAAGTTGAGCCAACGTTGTTGTACTGGAATGGATGCTTTGTGGTGGTAGCACTGCTTGTTAAAGTTACTTACTTAAAGAAGTTTTGCATATTACAAAATTGAATTGAATCAACAGATATACGTACTTGCACTCTCCAGGTTTCTCGCAGAAGCCATGTTCCTCATCACATCCCGGGAGGCAAATTGCTGAAAGAAAAACATAAAACTACACGTTAGGACCGTGGAATTGCGCCATGTGCAATTTGTTCATTTTTAAATCTTATGAAAAAACCTACGCACTAAATCCTAACTAAAAGAGAAGTGGGGGTCCTAAACCTATTAGCTTCAACTCTTACCAAGAAAACGACAAACATCTCCTAATCAGCACTGAGGAATTTCTGATTAACACATGACTACAATAGGGCGCTCAAAAACAAGGGGACCCTTCTTTCCACCCTCTCTTTGCTGGGGGTCAAAACTTTTTTCTTTCTATCCGTGTGCTCTCAATGTCTCCGGGTAGGGAAGATAAGAGTGGACAGCTGGTGTATACGCGGCCAGCGGGCGACAGCTGCTCCATTGTCTCCGCGCTCCCGGCAGCTGCCCACTTCAAACAATACCTCCCCTCCGCCAGCCAATAGGCGGCCGGCCCGCTCCGGGAGCAACCAATCGGACGCGAGCATGTAAATTTATGGCACGCGTGAGATTATTCCTAAACTTTCCTCCTCCCGAGTGGAATAAATAAAGTGATGTGTTGTGAGAGTGGGCTGGAGGTGGGGTGTGAGTTTGGGAGGGCGGGGGTATTAGTTACAAGTTGCTCGTAACCGTTAACTTGTTCTTTTTCTATTCCCCTTCCCGTCTTTTTATAACTTAAACTTTCAGATTTTTCTAAATAAATATTAAATAATTTAAATAAATTAAACATATTTTCAAACAAACAACATTTCATTAAAAACGCAGTTTGATACACGATGTTTACGATGTTAATTGAATAATAAACTATCACGTGACTTACGTTCCGTGCAGTAATGGCCCTTCCATCCGGCGTCGCAGATGATTTCACCGCGTTCTCCGCAGGTGAAATGGCCGAACGCGTCGTCTCTGGGACGGCAGAACACGGAGCATCCCTCGCCGTAATAGTGCTCGTCGCACACGAAGCGGTAAGAAAACTTGAGCTCGGTTCGGCCCACGCTGTGGAGGTCTTGAGACCAATCCTCACCCACAGTCAAATGACGCTGCGTGGTCATGGTACTGATGATGCGCTCCGGGTTCTCTGTAAAGAATCAAGATCCGAAAGTTTAGTTAAACAGATATTAAAATCAAATATTGTTATATTTTTATGATCGGACCACTTACCTGTTGTGAGATCCTCTTTGGAATCAGCATGCACCGCTTCGATAATAAGTGAAAAAGTTCCCTACAAAACCCAAAAACGGAGCATTAGAAAACGAGCAATATTGTAAAAACATAGCAAAAGATGCCGAGGGTCTCATCTGTTGCATCAATAGGATATACTGGGGACACTCACCGGCCATGTGAAACCGAAATTCATCCTGATGGGGTTGGAAAAAGAACCGTCCTGTAAGCTATCTGGCACTTGGAAGGAGTTGGATCCCAACACGGGTGTAGCCGTGCCTCCGTAGGTGCACGGTGGCTCCGGAGATGCGTTGGGTTGATAGTGTTTCAAACAGATGCGGAAAAATGTCTTGCATTCGCACTGCTGGTAAGGGGAGGTCAGCCCGCCCCTACAGCAGTTCTTGTTGCCCTGCACACCCTTCTTGTTCAAAAACTCCTGCAACTTTAGCTCAAAGATGCCTGAACAGGACACCTTGAAAGAAACGAACGCATTAATATTAGACTTGTAAATATAAACACATAAAGCATATTAATGTCTTTTTATCGGATATAGTTTTAGAAATGAAAGATGAAATCCTTACCTGACAGAGCTGCATGTACAGGATGGCGAAAAGCAATAGTGAGTGGCGTCCCATGACGAATAAATAATAAATTAATAGGTTTTGCAAAGTCTTTGAGCTATTCGGCTGCTCCTCACCAAGGACAGCTTGTTTTAAAAAGCTTTTCTCTTATCCGTCTGATGCATTGGAAGAGACTTACTGGTGATATTGAGACTTAACGTTGTTCCGTTTCATGTCAAGTGCGCTCAAAACAATCCCCGGTTTCTCCCAAACGTGTCCCAAAGATTCCCAACAATAGAAAAGGAACGGAATGACTTGTTTAATTCCGTGCGAACGTCATAATCCGTGTGAAAGTTCAGATGAAGTCTCAGAAAACTCGTGAAAAAGATGCTTATAGTTCCTTCTTGGTCTGTTCCTAAACCAGGTTTTGTCACTTTCCCAACATTTCTTCTCACGTCCTTCTCCCACGGACACTGTGCGCTTGTATCTGGAGGGAGGCCGCCTGCCGCCAGTTTTATACGGGGTGCCACATGCCGTGGTAATAATATGCTAATGTGCTACTACCCCCAATCTGTCCCACGCTTCACAATGCAGCTCCCATGCAACAAGCCCCAACCAACCAACCAGTCTCCTCCAAGCAGCACTGCTATGCGTGCGTAAAAACGCGTCTATAATTTACAACTTGGGGTTATCGTTTGCATAGTAATTAATATAACAATAAGGTGATAGAAAGAAAAAGTAATTAAGCGTATTTTAGTTGTTAAAAGGTTCTTCCTTTACGCTATCATTGATATTTTGTGTGCGTTTTCGCGTCCAAAGTTGGTTGCGTTGGTTCATTTGATAAAGCAAAAAAAGTTATTTTCATCTTTATAAAGAAATCTCAGTTTTCAACTAATCTTTTGAGAGCACTTCCCTTTGCTTTTCGTCCTTCAGCGGTTTTCCTGATTTGTATCTAAAAAACATTCCTCATGCCAACACTATGTGTGTGCGTGAGGCAAACTCACAAAAGAATACGCATCATTTGTACGGAGGCCAAATTCTCCACTTGCTTTTCCCTTTTCCGCCTGTGTGTGTGTGTGCTATACGCGTGCAACTCTACTGTGAAAGAGCGCGTGTGTGTGTGTAGTCTGGTGTGTGTGCGTGTGTCTGTGTGTGTGTGTTGCTCGCGTGGCCATCCCCGGGGCACTGCTCTATTGTGTGCCCGCGGAATAAGTTTGCGCTCAGCTGTATGGTAATTCAGGGAGCACCTGCGCTGCCGTCCTCATAATCGGCCGATCCGCGGAGCCCCACAAAAACAAGCAAATCGCCTCCTTATCGTTCCATTCTCAGGACCCCATTCAAACAAATATGTGTTTGTTTTTCTTCGTCTTTTGAACCTATCTGATGCCCGACTGTTTGCCTTACATTAAAACCGGGTACGGTTTTACCCAAATGTTTTTTTGTGAAAGACAGCGATGCCTTGCGCGTAATTGGGGGGTGGGGGTGGGTAGGGGGGTCTTAATTTGGTCGTTTATTTAAGTGCGATTTTCTTTGGCACAAAAGCTTGCGCCTGAGGTCCATAGTAACAAAACACAAGTGAGACAAATTACATCACTGTGTTAAGATATGCTTTGAGCGCTTTCTGTATTTCAAAATCAATCCGGCACCAATCTTTAAACGAGCCAACTTCTGACATCATCAGAAGGAAAAAGATATTCTAGCTAAAACTTTGCTCTGTCTGGGGAAACGGGGTGGGAGGGGGTGGCATCGGTGAGCATGGAAAACAGCAGAAACTATGGAAGATGAATACCTCGTTATACGAATCACCTTTCTGGACTGTTTTAGAGTTCACCAGATAAAACATCATCACTTTGTGTTTTCAATAATAGTAAAAACAGTTATTGTACAATTTATGTCAACTAATGGTTGTTACATATATTAACCTAGGAATCGGATAATAGTAAAGGGAGTAACAGTTAAAATGTTAGTGTTGGTTTAATTGAAGCCTGCAGTAACTCAAACCCCTCTGGTATCACGTCGGTAGGACTCGCACTCCTCTTGTTCTTGCTTTTCTATGCGCTTTCGTTTTTCATTGATTGCGCGACCCCTCGGGGGACAGTCACTGAAGGGGGTATACGGTACGCCTTCAGACGCGACCAGACCCTTACAGGCCATCTGCCACTGACTAAACGCCTGTCTCCTCCCTCCCTCCGCCCGTGCTTGTGTGTGCGGGCAACACCCTGCGTCTAAATTGTACCAGAAGCATGTTAAAGAACCTGTAACGGTATGGGCCAGCATGGGCCAGATGGCGCAGGCGAAGCCAGAAGTGTTGCGGTCCCAGCGGAGTTGGACAGCACATGGGCGGCCGTGGGAACCTAAGCCCAGCTCGCATCACACGGGATCGATCATATGAAGTCGTGTGGGGATCACAATTAGGGGCTATAATGTTGTTTGCGACCTATCGATCGGCGAGGGCTTGGAGAATCCTTTACTTGGGGATCAATCTGATTTGATGCGCATGCACTGTGGCGCAAGTTAAGAAAGTGCATCATGGATGAAGAGATCGCATCTTGAAATGCGCAATATAAGGGCGCGCGTCTCTTTTAATTTTACAAATCACGTAATGAATGACAAAAAGCACGTGGGTGACTCTGGCACAAGGTGTTGATCAAACTACCTGTTGTGGATTGTTTCAGATCACATTACCCAGCTGCCCGCGGGCGCGCATGACAATTCACGCGCGCCCGGTTCCGACCACGAGCTCATTAAAATGCGCCGTTGCCATGGACGTGGTGGCCATGGACGTCGTGGCTTCTCTCCTGGGCCTCCCGAGGGGACACAATCATTCAATAATTACACGGAGATCCTCTTATTTGCGCCCGCGCGCGTGTGCGTTTGCGCGGCGTGCGTCTGTTTGTGGGTGTGCGCGAGCGTAAGGAAACAGGCGTGGACGCTTTTCTCTCGTTTGGGAGCTGACGCTTGTCGCGTGCCTGCGCGTATCAAAACACATCTGCTTTCGTGGGCTCCAGGGACTGATGCGCGCGTCCGGCCACCACAACATATCGACCCCCGTCTCTCTCAACGTATTGATTCGACAAGTCGTAGGCATTTTTGACACCGCAACGCCACGCTAAAGACACTTCAATTACACATTTGATATCACACAAAATATCTGTTTGTAGGATTCAAATAATAAATCACTTTTGTTGGTCAAATTCTTGTCAAACATTATTAATGTGAACTTGGGCACAATGAACTGTATCTTGTCCAATTTTGTGTCCTACTATTTTATGAGACCACTGTATGAATTAGGTCAGTGTGATATGTTTAATGTAGAAAATAAAATGATTTTATTGAAATGGATGAGCTGAGCTCTATAAAAAGCAGCCTATATAGGACTCACCCATTTTTGTTTGTGCAACAGCTGGCTACTCTAAAGAATCTAAAATACAAGATTTTAAATCATTACAATATCATGTTTTGGTCTTTTCGTTGTTGTTTTTTAGTTTAGCAACGTTATTATTCCATTTTAAAATGAGTAAAATAACACAAATCATAAGTAATTAAATAATGATGAGTTGTGTCCACGTGTTTAAC
Organism: Triplophysa dalaica; assembly: GCF_015846415.1. Taxonomy (NCBI): domain Eukaryota; kingdom Metazoa; phylum Chordata; class Actinopteri; order Cypriniformes; family Nemacheilidae; genus Triplophysa; species Triplophysa dalaica. The sequence continues at coordinate 3,987,496 of NC_079543.1, forward strand.
AGTTGCTTACTTTTTAAAAGTTTAGGCTTTTGTTTTGAAAATGAAGCTCATAAAAGTTAGTTCTCTCCCTCAGTTGTAGCATCTGCCCTGAGGATGAACAGATGTAGGCACCTGTGTTTGGGGGCCACACATCCCCCATCCTCCTTTTCTTCTCTCTCTCCTCCCTTTTAACCTCCTCAATCCTCTTCAGAAGGGCCCACAAAAGGGGTAGAGGAGGACGAGGGGGGCCAGGAACCATACCCCCCGCTCTACACTTCCATCACCCCCTCAGAAACACATTCCCTGAGGACACGCACTCTACACCAGCCTTTGTCGTCCTCCAAACAGGCCCAAGTCGATTGTTCACTTCCAAACGACACAGGTGAGAGCGTGTGAGCATTTGAGAAACATTATTACTTCTTTTTTCATAGAAAGCCGAAGCTCTCAATACAGCACGGAGCATTACAGGAAGTGATAGGCCCGTGTAAGCCACCCTGGGCGTGACTGTAGGTTACAAGAGATTGAAGAGAAGTAATCACAGTTGCGTCCACACCACCGAGCACACTTCTGGAACAGAGTGTTGAATATCAGTCACGCCCTCAAAAAGAAACCTGCACGCAACAAAGATGGCAAAACAGAATAACCAAGATCGGCTCTTAAGACAAAAGCACGTGGCAGGTGTTGAGTGTGTCGGGGTAAGATGACGCTCGTGGGAAGGCCATCCTCACAAAGGACTTGTTTTCCATTAACGCGCTGATCCAGAGTCAGTGTTCCAGAGGCCTCCCCTGACGATTCATCCATCACGGCTCTCCATCAGATATGATTCTAGTTCAGTCATTCCACATCAACGACACGCATGATGCTCATGTTTATGTTCACCTTTTCAAGGAACTGCTCAATAACTGTCGACTTCGCTCTCACAGGACAACACAGACCGCTGTATGAATATAATTATTGACAGACTAATCGGCCGGGGTGATCAATTTAAGTCTGTGGGAGACTTTATGGCTGATAATTGCGTAGAGTAATCTGTAGATGTGTATCGTTTCAAAACGTTTAATTTTAGCAATTTTGGGGTACTTATTTGTTATCATTAGCCGACATGCAGTCTCCAGACGTTTTGGTGTTAAACAGTACTCTACACTTTTTGGTAGCTAAAAGGGAAAATTAGACAAATTATTTGTTACAGACACTAAAAGGACAGATTGTTTAATTGCTATAAATTGCTATATTTTCTGGAGATTTAGCATAAAAGATTTACATTGACCAACAACTGGTGAGCTTATATTATTAGATTTTTTTACAAATAATTTAAAGAATGAGCTAGATAACCCACATTAATTTAATTTAAGTGATGAAAATTTGATCAACATAAAAAAACGGAATAAAAAACGTCTTTACATTAAACTTTGGACAGTCAAAACTTCCATTTCTTTTGTGGTCTTCATCTAAGATAAGAGACCCCAAAAATATATTTTTAAATCATTTACACACCCTCATGTCTTTCCAAAGATGTATGACTTTTTTAATATCAGAAACTTGAAAATGTTCGTAAACAACTCTGATCTCCATTGTATGGACATAAAAACACTCATGAGCATTTCACAAAATATCTCCTTTTGTGTTCGACCTAAAGGAAGAGTCATATACGAGTTTTCAACAACATTAGGATGAACAAATGATATCAGAGTTTTTATTTTGGGTGAACTGTCCCTTTATTCTTGTTTTCTTCAGTGTACGACGTGGTGCTAGAAATTCACTCATTCTTTATAAAGAAAAAGATTATCATATCGACTCAATCTATCACTCCTAAGCCTCTCTCTCTTATCATCCTCCACTGTGCACCTGTTGTGTCCTCCTCAGGAATTCTCTCTCACTCCGCGGTCTCTCTGGGACACGCTGGGGTCCTGAAGGTGATGGTGTTTCTCAGCGATTCATCCCTCTCTTCCTCCACTGTTGCTCTGTTTTTCTCTGGCTTTCCCTGCATTCTGTCACGCGTGTGCCCTTTCTGTAGAGGTCTTAGACCCTTGCCCTGTGAGTCCCGCCCCGGGGGAGAGGGGCTTTTGTGTGCCGATGCCCCCGCAAGCTGGACAGACAGCTGCTGTGGAGTGGTCATCTTCACACATGCACACACACGCACAAAGCTCAAAGGTGTCTGTACTCTATCTATTGCCTGGGGCCTATTCAGCGCCGAGGCAGAGATGCGAAGGCACGGTTTCTGCAAACTTTAATGAAGACAAAGTCCAGTGCATGGCGCAGGCCGTGGCTCCGGAGTGACCCGTAGTCACACGCTTTAAACTCCAGAACTATTTATTAGATAATAAGAAAAGATCCAGAGCCAATGTGTCATTTATTAAAGTTTATGGAGGATAAAGGCTCAATTTAATGTGAGAGGGAGGCGTTTACTGACTGACGCCATTGTGGACCTAAAATAGCAGGATGTTTATATACAAGGTCCTAATTGAAACTTAGCGTAAAAAAGTAACTGTTAAAAGACTATGCAGGGTTTACGTTGCCTTATTGTTTCACATTGACCAAGACTGTTTGCCGAAACGTCGATGATAAAATAAATGAAGTTAGTGTGCAGATATTTTTGTTTGTATTGTAATATTTTCTTGTACCTCTATATGATGATACTCTCAACAGATTAAAAAAACAAAAAAGTTTTCAAATTAATAACCTAAAAGTGATTTCTATATGCTTTGAGTAAACTTATTTTAAAACCAAAAAAGAAAGTATACGTTTAGTATACTTTTTATGTACTTCTAAAAAAATATAGTTGTTTTTCATTACACTTAATATATAAATAAAACTGAAATGGTGCAATCTGAATCTTTTTTGGTTAAAAGTGAAAAAAAAACAGATATTGAGCAAGTACTGTACATAAATATTTTAAATTCAAAACTGTCTTCTTTCTCCGACACCCATCGGTAAGATTATAGTAACAACGCATCATTTCAACCGTCATGATGGATTTTGAGGGAAATGTGAGTTATTTTCAAATGCAGTTAAGGGTAATTATGAAAATTAACCCACAATTTTGTAATCATTAATAAAGTACATGGCAAAATCTCCAGTGTTAAAAAAGGTCAAATTAACACTATTTCTTTAACACTGGCGATTTTGCGGTGTAGTACACATACAAGTATTCTTCAACTAGTACTTAAAAGTTAGGACTGTGCAACGATTAATCGTGATAATCGCATCCAGAATAAAAGTTTGTGTTTACATTACATATGTCTGTGTACTGTACATATTAATTTTCTATTTATAAACACATTTACATACAGTACATGTATATATTTAAGAAAAATATGAAAATCAATAATAATACAATCTATATATCAATATAAATAAATACATGTAAATCTTTTCTAAATAAATATGTTTGTACGTGTACACGTATGTGTTTATAAAGAGAACATTTATATACAAAGACATATATTATGTAAACCCACACTTTTATTCTTATTCTTATTCTTAATCAAAATTAATGTTGCAAATCCCTAATAAAAAGTACTTAAACTTCCTTTATTATACTTGTAAGTATATATTTTTACACATTGTGTGTTATTTTGTGTTGATTATGTGTTAAATAAAAGGGGTAACACAAGTTGTTTTAAATTTTATGATTTTAACACAACTGTATCTGGAGTATAAAGGGAAAGTGACTGTTTAGTTTGTTTGTAAAGTATATGGAATAGACACAAACATATGAAGAAAAATATACTCAAGCTCAGAATAAATGACATCTTAAAAAAGTCGCACAGCTGCAAGTTTAATTCTTTACGTTACTAATCCACTACTCACTGCAATCTTGTAATTTACACGTATCCATACCACATATGACATAAAACACAGCTTTGTAAGTCAACTGGTAGATCATTGCGTTAGCAGCATGTGGGTTTCAATTGCAAGGGAACACACAAATGCTTGAATACACGTAATAGCTTGAATGCACTTCAAGTCATTTTGGATAAAAGCATCTGTCAAATGCACAAATGCTAATATACATAAAACAATACAAAAAGAAGTTCAAGTCATTGATCCTTTTTTACAAAACTATTATTTTACACTAATATGACAAATATGTTGCGTGTGCTTTAAGCCCATGAGGATTCCGGTCTCTATCCACACACACACACATGTGGCGGTGTCTCTGTTGCAGAAGCCGTTCTGTGTGATAATGCCATTGTGTTGACGAATCTAATGACGCCTGTTGGTGTCTTACAAAGGCAGCACAAGGTCATTAAGAGTGTGTGTGTGTGTACGTGTGCGAGCAAGAGAATAAGAGAAGCACGCGGGAGTGTGTGTTCAATTGGTTCCCATGCTCGCATCTAAAGCTGGACAGCAGGGCCGGGCTCACACACACACACACACATTATGGCACACGCCTGTTGACTGATGCACAAAAAAAGTGTGTGACATTAACGTGGCCCGGTGCCCCTCTACACACCCTCTGGGTTTTCTCACCCCCCCACCCTTATTCTCCCTTTTCTTTCTTTTGGCAATCTCTCTCTATCCGTCCGTCCCTCCCCAGCTTAGAGGTCTGTGTTTCATTGAGACTTTTCCCCTTCTAATCATTTTTACCCATCAGATGATCCTGCCCCTGTTTCACACGCAGACTATAAAGATAGAGTCCTCCCCCACTACACACACATACACACAGACACACATGCACACGCTAGTGGTCCTTAGGGAAGCCGTTCGAAGCTTTGTGTTTAGAGACACATCTGCGTCAATACTCGTGGCCGAGCTTGTACACACACACACAAACATTGGGAATCTCACAAAAATATGTTCAGGTCATACTTCGGCCCAAAATCGAAGGAACGAGTTAATTAGATTTGGCATGAAAAGCGTATTTTCGGCCTATTTGATGCAATTTTGCTTTGAGACTTTGACAAGAAAAATCTGGTTATTAACTACACATCAAATCAAATGTCATTTTTTCAGAATATCCGAAGGATCCTAAATTGGTTTTATTTTCGTAACGCAAAATATTTTCTTTGCTTTTCAGTGGTTTTAGGATGAAATGTGAGCAAATTCCTTAAATGTTTTGTTAGAAGATTGTACACACTTGTGCACTAACACTAACAAACACACAGTGATAAGCTTTTAATAGATTTGGAAAATCTTTATTATCCACACATGTGGAAATTCTTTTTCAGACTCATAATTACAAATACCACAAATACATTGATATAGATTGATAGTTCACACAAAAAATAAATAAAATCTGTCACATTCATTCAAAACCTGACTCTTTCCTCTGTAAAACACACAAGTAGATATTTTGAGAAAGTTCTCTGTGGTTTTGAGTCCATACAACGGAAGTCAATGTGTCCCAATGTTGTTTGGTTGTCAACGTTTTTCGAAATATCTTCTTTTGTGTCCAGCAGAATAAAGAAAGTCACACAGGGTTGAAATGGCATGAGGGTGAGTAAATAATGACTTTTTTTCATTTTTGGTTACACTATGGCTTTAAGTCAATATATGCGTTTCTCAAGCAAGAGGTGTGTGTTTATGTGTGTACGTGTAAGCGTCGGTAGCAGTGCTTATCTGGTCCTAATCTGACGGGTGTTTGATGGACTCAACAAATGTGTTTCAGCCTCTGTGTGTGTGTTGATCAGGGGCGCAAGGACCCTTTGATGCCGTAATATAGGCGTGTGTGTGAGGGCGGCTGCCAGGGTCAGCTCTGTCCTGGGAAAGTTGAGCTCTCCATTTAAATCAGCACATAGTGGGACCTTCTGGTGGCTGTGCGAGCGGACGGGTGGACAGATGGTACCAGCTCATAGCTGCAGATTCACTGCGAACTCAACCCGCAGTCAGAGAGCGAGAGAGAGATGGGGAGGGGTAAGGAGGAGCAATTTACCAATTAATCAGATAAATAGAGACTCGGAAAACAGACATTTTTATTATAATTACTGAAACACTTTTTTGAAAGTGATGTTATCAGATGCTCCTAGCATCACCAAATGAAATAAAACACTAAATATTCACTAACATTTTCAAATAGAATACTCAATAAAAGAAAAATAATATTTTTGATATTGGTTGAACCACCTGTCATTTAACTCATAAAATTGTGTTACAAAACAACAATCTGTAGCATCCGGACACATCACAACACATCTGGCCATCAGGTTTCCACAACAACATCAGCTTCATCATCATTTCCCCTTGGCAGAAATGCCAAGCCACGGTCGCCCCTAGCAATGATCTCTCACATCACCACTCCCACATGACATCCTCCATCCTTCACATCGTTTATCACTTGACCTCATATTTAAATCAAGAGATATTTGTGGGCTTTCGGCTGTCTGTTCTCATTTTAATCATTCACTGTCACTCGATCACTACCTGAGGATATTCTCTTATAAAACTTACATTCATCTTCTACACACAAACATAGGTTGAAATACATAATAGGCCTACAATTCAAATATAAGGATAACCAAAGAATCAAAAACACCTTTTTTAACTCCTAAGAGAGAATTATCCTCCAGTTTGGAGATAAGAAGTGACGGGTGTAACTGCGCGCATGTGTCGTGGATTAATCCGCTTACGGCAGCAGATGCGCTTCTGTCAATCAAGCAGATCGGGGCGCGCGCGCGAACTTGAGAGAGCTAGAGAGAACGCAGCAGGTGCGCGCGGGATTTCAAACATTTACAGCCTATTATTACAGTTAAATAAGTTGTATTTAAGAAATCATGTAAGGAATAGTCTCGACAAAGTCACGTTTACGGTGAAACACAATGCCAGCGCGGGATGAGAATGAACCCGTGAATGGAGACGGCGGTGCGCCTCCGGTTCCGCCGAGAGCGACTCTTCAGCGTGACGCGAGGGCGCCGGTACCTGTGCGCAAGGTGAAGTGTGTGCTGGTCGGGGATGAGGCTGTGGGTAAAACCAGTCTGGTCGTCAGCTACACGACAAACGGATATCCAGCTAAACACATCCCCACTGCCTTCGATCACTTCACAGGTAAGACACACGTGTTCGTGTAGGTTTCATTTGTGTAAACTGTGGCACTGTTTTGGGCAGTTGTGTAAAATGAAGATGTTCAGATGAAATGTCACGTATAACCATTACAAAATATTGTATACATGGAAAAATTAATTATTTTTATTATTATTTTAAATACTGTAACAATTTTAAATGATGCCGTTGATGTGAGAGATGTCATAAACCTGCATAGAATTTACTTGTGACACGTGTGTTGTTGTTAACACGTTATATTATGATTTTGTAATTACTTTTTTATCAAATGGATTATGAACAAATTAATAAATATTTAAAAAATTATAAACATATTTCTCTGTTGCAGCTAAAGTTGTGGTGGATGGGAGACCAGTTCAACTTCAACTGTGTGACATGGCAGGACAGGTGGGTAAACTCTCTCTCTCTCTCTCTCTCTCTCTCTATCTACCTCTCTCTCTCTTTCTCTCTCTATCTTTCTCTCTCTCTCTCTATCTATCTATCTGCACTATTGATAAATGGGCATACTTTTTCCTCTCTGTGTTTTGAATGACAGCAATGGGGGGCAGTGGACCAGCGTTTAAATGTAAGCAGACATGAGATGAGCGCCACCTAGTGTTAGAATTACAAGTCTTTATTAAGACTGACTTGTGTTAGTTATTGTGAGTGACAGTGAATCCTTGTTGAGTACACTATGTACTACAATAGTGGTGTCTTGTGTTATGATAAACATAAATTATGTTATGAAGTGTATTATAAAGTATTTTTCTCACATACTTTTTCTCTCATGTTCAACAGAATGAATTTGATCGCCTCCGTCCGCTCTGTTACCGTGACGCTGACGTCTTCCTGCTCTGTTACAGCGTGGTCCTTCCAGTCTCCTTTAAGAACATCACAGACTGCTGGGCTCCGGAAGTCCGTCGTCTCTGTCCAGGAGTTCCCATGATCCTCGTGGGCACCCAGTGTGATTTACGTGAGGATGTGCAGATATTGATCACACTCGCTGATGAGCAGGAGAAACCAGTCAGCACTGATGAAGGCCTCCTGTGTGCCCGCAGCATGGGCGCGGTGGCATTTGCCGAATGTTCGGCGTTGACTCAGAAGAACCTGAAAGATGTGTTTGATTCTGCCATCGTTGCGAACATGCGGCATGAGGAGGAGGGGGGGTGGCTGAGAAGAGAAACTTTAAGAGACAAAACACCAGATAAATTCAAACAGCTGTCTGAAACATGGTGGAGAAAATTGAGCTGTTTAATGTGACCCCAGTGAACCTTGCTGATCGAAACAAAAATTTTAATTCTTTGTTGCCTTTGTACAGTAATTTACAAGACATTTGGCTCACAGAACAAAAAAGCTTCTTAAATAGTCATCACATTTCAATTTGCAAGACATCTTTTAATATTGTTAACGTTCTTCAAAAGCTCAGAGAAATAAAAAATAGGAGATTGCTACTAATATGTATATAAAGAGTCTTCTATAAGTATAGAATTTATTTTATTCATGATTTTTTTTAGGGTTGGATGGACAGGACCTTATTTAGCCTCACCTGTCATTTTTTGTTCTTGGTTCTGTAGACGTGCGCTTGGATGACGCAGGATTGTTTGTGTCAGATTGGCCCAGTACCTTGCTTTCACATGACAGGATCAAGTTATCCTGTGGACAGATTGAAGATCAAGACTAGACAACACGAGGAACCAAAGCCTGCGTAACACCTGTTGTTCTATAGACCACTGTAATGCCAACGTCACGCTTACGTCACAGCATTAGCTGGAGGAGGCCAATACAAACTAGCACAGATTCGGCTACATAAGGAATTTAAATATCATCTTGTTGTGTTGTTTAGTGCCACAATCGACAGAATACAGTCTCCAATTTGATATTTTACACACACTTGCTGCCATTGCCAAACAAAAAACACTGAAGACAGCTGTAGTTAAACATAATAAAACGAGTGGACGGAACAGAAACGATTATATGTTGCACTTCATGAAACTACTGTGGATTACGATTTGTGTCTACAAATATCTCACTTATGCACAAATCACAATCTGGAAGACAATGTTATTTTTCACGTGATGTTAGCGCTAACTTTTGAATGCATATGGGGTTGCTAATTAACTTTGTTAGCAGTGTTGGGTGTAACTAGTTACTGAATAATTAGTTACTGTAATTTAATTACTTTTCCCTTGAAAAAGTAAAGTAAGGGATTACTCATATGTTTTCTGTAATTTAATTACAGTTACTTTTGATGTAATTAAACTAAATACTTTGTGAAATATTTGCGTGTGCAATACTGTAATTGACATCAAAATTCAAAGTCTTACTTTAAAATCTGTGCTTTAATGTATAATTCTCACATTTGTAATACTTTGGTCAGTTAATAATATTATTTATTTGAATGAATTAAATAAGCCGTTTCATGTCTATCCTTGAATCACTTAACTAATCAAGGTTGATGTAGGATATAGAAAGAAATTAGTAATGAGTAACTTTTTGGACAGAGTAATTTGGAGAGTAATCTAATTACACTATTGAATATGTAATGAGTAACTAGTAATAAATTACTTTTCAGAGAAACTTACCCAACACTGTTTGTTAGTAATATAACTACCCAGTGCTCGAATTGAACCAAGTCTTATGGGGGGTTCATTATGTCATTATGTTAAATTATCTGTGAAGATTACTCCGTTTTTAGTTAGTTTTAAAGATCATGTTTTTTATTTTTGTATTCCAAGCAATATTGATCAAACTATAGCTGGGTTGTTTTTATTAGGAAAGACACACACAACAACTTAATAACAATGAATCTGTTTTTGCAAATTTAATTTAATCTGATGTTAAGCATTATAAAATAACAGATAATCATGTGGCATTGCTTAAACTGTATCAATAATGTAAACAAATATTTCGGATTGAAAAGTGCAAATTGTAGGCTAGGCCTTAACTTTAAATAAACACGATAATTCATTGTTATGTAAATACAAAAGGTTTGAGAAGTACACCACGTTTATTGATTCATCAAAATAATTTGTGTTTATTTAATGTTTTTTGGAAAGTTCATTGCTTTCTGAAACGAGCACATCTGTGATCAGTGCTCATGGTTGAGTTGTACCTGACCTCAGAGCATCTGATCCGGGATCATGTTTAGAGCAACAGATCGACTTCTGTGCTGAAGCCGCTCACGTAATGAGACCAGACAGAAGCCACCTGTGGGAATTAAGCAGGCAGATGGTGACTGGTTTCCCTGCGCAGGACGTCTTGACCACAGCTCCAACCTGCTGCAGAAATCACACAGAAACACCAGACAGGCTGAGACCTGGTAAAGACCTGCCCCCTGTGTATGTGTGTGTGTGTGTGTGTGTTGTGTGCGTGTGTGACCGTTAATCCAGCCGTGAATTACAATCACACACACTAAACAGCAGAACACCTATTGACGCTAATTGCTTTGAATTACCTGCGTTTCAAATGACAATGACACAATGGCTTATTTGTTAAAATGGCCTTAAAAATGAAAAGGTTAACAAGTGTTTAACAGCATGACCATTTTTGGTTCTCCAAAGAACCTTAGTCAAACATTTTTAAAATAGAGCTATAGTTACTTATCTTTGAATGGCCTGAAAACCTTTTCGCGCTACTAAGAACCTTTTGGTGCAAAGGTGTTGAAGGCTCAAAAATGTTGAAGGCTCCTTATAATCATATAAATATTTTTTAAACAATAGGTGCAAAACTGACAATTTATCTATTTATGAATGAAATGTAGCCTACTGTCTAGAGGTTATTTCGTGGAATTTGGAAATCCTTGAAAATGACCCCTTAAAATTCACATGCAGCGAAGCAAAAGAAAAAACATTTTTGGTTCCACAGAGAACCATCCAGACAAAACCATCTCTTTTTTACTTTTTGTTACAATCTAAAGAATCCTTTTTCGCCAAAGAACAACCTTTTTTGAAACAGAAATCAAGTTTTGATGTTAAAAGTTCTTTATGGAAGCAAAAGGTTCTTCTATGGCATCAAAGCTTTTTTCAGAGTACATACATCTGCCACCAAATATGCTTCAGGAAACATTATTTATATTGTAGAGAGCATAAACATTTAGTAGGTTCCACCTGTAGCGGGCGACATTGAGGTAAATGTTGTAAATCATGGTAAACTAGCAAGCTGATGGAGACAGGCTGGATCTCAATGTTTTAACTTGCCAATAGTCTATAGTTTCCTGCTTTATAGTTGATAAAAATACGCAGTTTACATTTAAATAATAAGCTGTCTTAACTCATTCAAGAAGGGGGGCTGATTGAAACTAAGGCTTAAACGTCTTGACAGTAATCCAACCTTCCAGCATCCCTGTTATAAAGTTTGTCATTTTAAAGAGAAAGGTAAGAAAGAGGGGTAAGTTGCTTAACACAGAAAAACTCAAAAGTTTTTAACAAAATTATTTTTTATATAAATTTTTAATTTGAAGGCATATGTCTGAATGCTTGAAATAAGTGATGTGGAGAAAAAAATAACTGTGACTTGTCATAATACAGTGGACTGATACATTTTTTTGATAAAATGATAGGGTGGTAAAAAGTTGATTATAACTTGATGCTAAAACATTTTGAACATGCCTCTGGTCTGAATTAGGCTTTACTATTCCAAAATGTGGGGAAAATATTAAGAAAACAATGAGAAGTAATCTTAAACTATGGACATGTGAAGTAAATCTATACCAATACACGTTAGATACAAAATCGAGTAAAAATATTCTTAGATTGATTTGTGTCGGATGATGGAACGTTCTGACAGCTGTGATTACGCGTAATGCGCACTGGGGCGAGACAACTCACAGCTGGCCGCGTTGCGCGGCGGTGCGACAGGTGCGGCAGCGCTAAGACACGCGGCTCCATGCAGGCGGGACCCGTGTGATGTACAACACTAAAGTACTTCAGATCTGGATAGACAGCGGCTGACACATGTTTAGCACATGTGGAATAACGTCAGGCTGAGGGTAGACACGTCAGCTGTTGTCAATCTGGGTTTCTCCATCTGCACCTGTTGCTTCAAGTTTGAATAAAGCAAGTTCTTATTTTCTTATACTTTATTTGTGAGATGCTTTATGCTGTAGAATTTTACCTGATTTTACTCTTTCTATAAGGCATAAGTCTAGCAGCAGATTTAAAACATTTCTTCATATTCAGTTGTAATTGTGCATTGGTAAGAGCTCAGTGGTAAGAGCATTGCGTTAACAACGCAAGGTTGTGGGTTCGATCCCAGGGGATTGCACATACCTATGTATAAATGTATAGGATAATGCAATGTAAGAAAGCGTCTGCCAAATGCGTAAATATAAATGTAACCTGATTACAGAAGTTGAGACTGTGGATGGTGGAGATCAGAAAAGACAGGTGTGCTACAGAAGCAGCTGTTCAACTGGTCTCTGGTTAATGGTCTTTACAAACATCTCCCACAATCTGGTGAGTAATAGAGAAGGAGATGAAGGAGATTTAACACGCGTGTCTTAGTTTTCCAACTTCTTAAAAAACATACAGATTTTCCACAAATAGCTTCTGTTGTGATAACAATCAACAACACAATACCAAGACGAACAGGGAACAGTGTTTTAGTGATGCACACTTTCTGGCATGGCTCAAACTAAAACACACGCTTCTGTCCTGTGTGTATCACAGACCTGCACCTGTCAGTGAGATTAGACAGTTAGCAGGTGTCTATTTATAGTGTTGGTTAAACGGATCTCAATGGCATGTTAGCACTTCTCATCATGGTCTTTAACAGCCAATAACAAAACAAAGACGTACATGACATCATCCAGACCTGTGTGCTGTCTGTCAGCGTGGCCAGACTGAACCGCAACTGGTCTCAGATGTAGAAAGACACTTTGGCACAGAGCCACGGGTAGCTGTAATGGTCTAAATACGGCACCTGGCAGTTTAGAAGATGTTGGGTGATTGGGAAAAAACTAATCCAATGTGTGTAAATAGTAACAGATTTCTTATTTTTTGGTGAACTGTATCTTTAATTAATCTATTCCTTTAGAATATTGCGATATGATGTATGAACCGATCATTTCAAGGGCACAGAATGTTACTCAAACGTAGTTTATTCACAGCAAAGCATTCAGTGTTTTTGTGTTGTGCAGAGGAAAATATATCTACCTGTGCATGTTCTCATGTACAAATACAGCGGTTTAAAATGTAAACATTGCTAAAAAAATAAACAGGTCAATACAGCATATTTCATTCAAGAGTGTCATTGTGAGTAACAATAAACAAATTTCCATTGTGAAACTGCAAGCAAGACAATAACAAATTAATAAATAGAAGATTCATAAAAAAGTCCAGATACTAATTTAGCAATTTAAAAATGAAAATTCTGCCATCATTTATTCACCTTTATAAAGTCATATAATTAGCTTTTCTTGATTCCTTGAATCCTTTCAATAAATCTATTGATCTAATTCATAAAACCAGTATAAATGATTAAACAAATGAGACTGATCCAGTCAGGGTTCACAGTAGATGCAAACTAAGACAATCATTTTTGCTACTGTTATTTATTAAAGCTGTAAATCTTGAAGGGATACTTCACCCAAAAATGAAAATTCTGTCATCGTTAACTCACCTGCTGGTTTTTCCAAATCTGTATAAATTTCCTTGTTCTGTTGAAAACAAAGAAAGATATTCGGAAGAATGTTGTCAGTTCCGGGACATCATTGACTTTGTTCAGCAGGACAAAGAAATGTACATAGCTTTGGAACAATTTGAGGGTGATTAATTCATGACAAAATTGTTTTTATTTTTGGGGACGAAGAATCCCTTTAAGCTCTCATTAATTGTAATTGGATGAAAAAAGACAGAATTACATTTTTGGGGTGCACTGTCCCTTTAAGACCAAAACAATGTGTGAGGTTTATAGTGTCAAGACTCATTCAAAGCATGTCCAGTGCAGATCAGAAACATTTGAAACACCAAATAAATAAAGCAATGTATCTACAGGTGCCCCACATTATGCATTTTCATTCAGATAACAATCTTCAAAAGAATATATAGTGTAACAAATACACTTGATGCATTATAGATTTTTGCAATGACAGTTCCAATGTCCGGTACACATTTATCACATTCAGAAACAAGAATCAAGTGATTGCCCTTATCTAGCCATCAGTTTTAAAGAAAAGTGATATAAATGATGACTGGTGATAACCTGTGAGGCAAATGTGAAAAAACACTCCTTACAAAAAACTTTCACATTCCACTTTGATTTTAAAACAGCACTGCACTTCTAACAGCTTTCAAACACAATTCATGGGTCATGTAACCAAATAAACACAAACCAAACATCGATCACATTAAAACATTTAAAGCAACGAAACGCAATGATTTAGACAGCCTGGAGCCTCTAAAGCAGATTCTCAAATATTCTCCGGTCTTGTCTTTCTGTTAATTGTTTGGTCCACTTATTATCAAATCTGTTTCAGACAAGCAAAAAACAGACAAATAAATATGAATTAGCAATTTTCTCTTTTTTCTTACTTTTACATTTATATACTTTATTCTTTTAGATTTAGAATTTTTATTGATGCCTAAAATGTATCCAATTATTTGCCAGTAGGATAAGAAGCAAACTTTTATATTTTTAGTGGGACATCAGATAAAAATTGAGATTAGAACGATGATCAACTATAGAACTGGAATTAAAATGTAACAAAATCTGAACATAAGGAAAATATGAATATTTATTGTATTAAATACATCACAATAAATGTCATACCCAATGTGTTTCGGTTCAAGATTAAAATGTTTGGTCCTTCTATACATTTGTGAGAAAGTGACTAGTCGTTACAAATATGCAATTATCGTTATTTTAATGAGAAATTCATTATACATTTCATATTTTCCTTCTCTTATCATCTTTATAGACGGTTTCAAAGTGACAACATAAACAAAAGCTGGCCTGACCCCCAGTTAACTTCCGGTACACATTCACAAACAATAAAGTGGCTGTAAATTATTTCTGATAACAAGCAAACGAAACCGAGAAGAACCATTGGATGGCTAAACTTGTCTCAGCTGCGATACCAAGCTCAACCGCTAGATATCAATGTAGCATGCGTTTTTTTAATAATAATAATAGTAAATTTAATAAAATGAACACACAACAAAATACAAAACATCTTTTATTTAATACAATTATTATACATTAAAATAATAATTAATATTACCATACATTAAATAAAATATTAATAGTTATATTAATAGACACTAGCGAAATAGAAACCGGAAGTTAACTGGGGTCAGGCAGGTCCGATAAAACGGTCTATACAAATGTAAGAATCCTTCAGGGACTGCCCATCTGAATAACTGTTTTAAAATCATTCTGTAGTGCTGGTTTGAGATCTGTTACCTGAATTCCTCACATCCTCAATTATAGTCTAAAGGCGAAACTGATCCTGGATCAGTCGTCTACCTCAGTCGAGCAGAGAAGCATCGCATGTACTCAGTCATCCATCGTCCCTCCCCAATGCTCAGCTGTGAGCGGCGACACTTCTCCAGGTCAGCAGACCTCGCCCTACGGTGATCTGATCCTCTCCCTCGCTTTTCAGACTCCCGTCTCGTCTGCACACCCACGTCAGCCCGGTGAATCTGCGTCAAAAAGATTTGAGTCTTATTTCGAGTTCCATAGAATTTATATGACAGAATTTGAACTATTTCATTAACGACCAAAGATCTATCATGTCACGTTAACCTATTAAACCTTCGTACACTAGAGAAGGTAATCTAGCTCTAGCTACAGGATATTACTTCACAACGCTGAATAATTCACCTTTCCACCTGTCGTGTCAGGTGTCGGATGGAGCTTCATTTCGGTGATTCGCACACCGCAGTTTAGTCACACCAGGTTTCCCTTGCGGTTACAGTACACTTCAAAATTTCCCTTCATGTTTAATTGATTTAAATCTTGTCTGTTACAAACATGTTCATTCCAGGTAATAATGGTATGTTTATGGCACCATTTCTAGCTTCTTTTTAGACCATACACCGTTTCATCCGGTTCTAGATTTCATTCTCAACATATGATAATACAGAAAGTCTGGGTTCCATTCCTCACCTCTCCAGCGGACACAGACGCTCTCATGTTCGGTGTCTGTCTGTTCCTGGTCTCAATATGATTTTCTGCCCAGTCGTGCCGGATAAAAGAGCGTCTGTTCTCACGGTTGGACGTCCGTTGGTTGGTATTTCCTGGCGGTTGGCTCTTCGCTCTGGATGGCTTTCTCACCGCGGATAGATGTGATGTATCGCTGTCCAGGTCCTTATCAAGATAGCGTGGTTCTAAACGAGGTGTCCGCTGTCTGGGACGCCGTTTTGGAATGGATTCCGATGGTCCGTTGGCAGTTTTAAAACCGTTTTCTGTGATGCAAGGCAAAGAAACCGAAAAATGTAATAACATGCCATTTTCCACAATGAAATTACACTTATAGATGCCCATAATAACAGTGCACTAATTACCCCAAAAAGTTTCAGTCAACCATCAAGTGGAAAAATGATGATGGCATGTTCACATAATATATAAACCTACCCAAAGGAGGCGAGCCGTCCACAGTACTAGCATCCGTATGAATGTCGCCATTCACTTGTGGCTTCAAGGAGTTCAGAACCTCTGCTTTCTCGTTCCTGGACTCTGAAGATGATGCGTAATGCTTGCCATTCGACACATATACCTCATTCAGCTTCGGACTGGACCATCCGCTCGACTCGGACCCGCTGTCCCAGCCATCCACGAACAGCGGTCTGTGTGTCTGTTCCATCACCCGCCGGCTCAGCCTGTATTTCAAAGATTCTTCATAACATTTTGAGAACGTCTCCCACTTCGGATCCCGGAACTTCTTCATGTATTCCGTATTCCGGACCTTCCTGAACACGATGTTGTTATTGCCAGACATTTGGCCCCGGTTGGATTAGTAACCTAAATGATAAACACAATGTAATATCACACACATAATAAAGCAGTCCTGCCAATGCACCGGTGCGTACTTGACCCTCGGTCACCATTTGTTGCAACGCTCTTCGTAGCATACGTTAGTAGTATACTTCGTAGTATACACATACCAACGATATTCGCAGTGTAACGTTACATCTATTAACAGCCTTACCTTATATGAAGGGATGTGGTTTGTTATTCTCGCTTTCCGGAGTAGGCAACAACCCAGCGCTCGCATTATTTATTTATATTGTTTACATAATACATAAGGCGATGCCCTATCCTTACAACGGACATTTGCTTATGTTTGCTTTTAAACTGGTTTATTCTGTGATTTACGCAATGTTGCGTCTTAATGTGACGTCTTGTTATTGCGAATATTTGTAGGCATGATATCAAAATTGAATAACATAAATAAAAAACATCATAATGATCACTGATCGACAAATGTATTAAGCGGAACCAGTTGGTTATAGAGTCATCGCGGCATGTTTACAGGTCTCTGCCTGTAAATATTGACGTATACCGTAAATATAAGCGCTTTAAGCTTACCTACTCAGCGTTATTTCAACGCTTATGTTATAGACGAATGAAGGTGAGCATCTTTATTTGTATATCCGTATCAGTTTCCTATATATCTGCACATTTTTCGACTGCTGCGTACTAGAAAAACAACCCTCCCCATACCATATTACGACTGATATTAGACGGACGCCGTGATTGACAGTGCGCATGCGCAAATCATCATACTAGGACTGAGGCGAAGCTAGTTCAACGTCTAACAACCTACTTTGCTCACGTTGGTCATTAAGTGTTATGTTTTAAATTACTTGAAATATTCTTTAATCTTATTATATTTTGTTGTATTTGGAAATGGCATATTATTCGTATAGTAATATCAGCAGCAGGTAACGCAAATTTCCTGTTACTACAAACATTTCAACGTACCTGAGGAAAAGAAGCGGGAAAATATAAACCTCATAAAAAAGGCAGTTTTAACAAATAAAAAACGGATCCCCGTGTTGTCTAAAGTTAAAGTTATGAATGTGAACAGTATTTTCGTTTGTTACAAACAGTTGTGATTCAGGAGTATGACGGCGCAAAGAAGAAGGTTATTATTAAGTTTCCTTTTACTTAATACTGTTTTAACAGTGTAACTTGTACAATTTATTTACTGCTAGATTCTCAGCTAAAGATGAAAAATACAGTATAGTAAAATAACTGTAGTATATAGCATAAATACCATCGTATTCTGTAGTAGTATCTATGGTAAATGGATCAACTGTATTACAAACAGTACTATAATAGTTACTGTAATAAGGTACAAAAACTTATTAATTCCACTACAGTTTACTACTAAATAGCATAATTACTTAAGTATTCCGTAGTATTATCTATGGTAAATGGACATTAATATTCACTATGCTTTTACCACGCTTTACCATTAAATACAAGAGTATTTATTCATGTGATTGTTTTAGTCCCTATATAGTCCAGCTACGCACTGTTAAATTTCTCATGCAAACTCATCAACCATTAAAGTCCCGGATGGTTTATGGTTGTCGGATTACAGACATAACAAGAACCAATTCAATGTTATACACTTGCAAACGTGGTTGCGTAAATATTTTTTTCTCAGTCTGAGTATGTGGCCTGGCTTACAGTACTGTCTTACGCAAACAGCTACAAGAACAACACTTACTGGAATAAAATATTGACTGAATACTGCCATGTTTAAAAACAGATTTTCAACATTTTTATTAGTCTGCTGGTGTGTGATTTGTGTTGGTCTTCGAATGGACAAGGGCGTACAGTGGAACGTATGGCAAAACATCACAGGGTTGGCGGGGCAGGGTCCTTCCATTTCTGAAAGCTTTTGCCAAAATACCAAGCTATGGAAGTCAGTAATAAATACATTTTTGTGCAACAGCGGACGCTTGGTATTTCTCCCTTGACGTAGGCATCTTTTTCCCATGTTTTTCAACTGCTTTCTCCTACATCAAGCAATTGTAAAAGTGTCATTACACAATTAACAATTGTAGAAAACTGTCCTGAATAGTCCACAGGAGCAAAGTAACCTTCCTTGGTTCCTGAGCAGGAGGCAGTCAAAATGTGGTTGGCCAAAACGGGCCCTTAGAAGCACTTGCGGTGGACAATGCTGGGTCCGGCTTCATCATATTCTTGCTTGGTGATCCACATCTGCTGGAAGGTGGACAGTGAAGCCAGGATGGAACCGCCGATCCATACGGAGTACTTGCGCTCAGGGGGAGCAATGATCTACAGAAAATATTTTTTGTTAGTTTTACTTAAATTGCTATTATAAGTCTTGGATTTCTGTATTATTGACCCCGTTACCTTAATCTTCATTGTGCTCGGAGCCAGTGCTGTGATCTCTTTCTGCATACGGTCAGCGATACCGGGGTACATTGTGGTACCACCAGACAGGACATTGTTGGCATAAAGGTCTTTCCTGATGTCAATATCGCACTTCATGATGCTGTTGTAGGCGGTCTCATGAATGCCGGCAGACTCCATACCTTTGTAAGTGTTACATGATATTTAAAAACTAAATACTTTCAAGACTTTAATGTAATAAAATGACAACACACAACTAGGGTTTGTTTTCAGACATACCAATGAAGGAAGGCTGGAAGAGAGTCTCAGGGCAACGGAAACGTTCGTTACCAATGGTGATAACTTGACCGTCAGGAAGCTCGTAGCTCTTCTCAAGGGACGAAGAGGAGGCTGCGGTGGCCATCTCGTTCTCGAAGTCCAGGGCTACATAGCACAGTTTCTCCTTGATGTCACGCACAATCTCACGCTCGGCTGCAATGGGCACAACATCAAAAGTGTGTTAACTTTGTACTACGTTCATACTACGGATGTACTACGTATATATTATGTATGTACTACGTAAGTCAGTAGAAATGAACTAGATACACACCTGTTGTGACAAAAGAGTATCCACGCTCAGTCAGAATCTTCATCAGGTAGTCTGTCAGGTCACGACCAGCCAAGTCCAAACGCATAATGGCGTGGGGCAGAGCGTAACCCTCATAAATGGGCACATTGTGGGTCACACCATCACCAGAATCCAGTACAATACCTAAAACCAGCGAGGAACACAAAATCAGTCAGCTAGAGCAAACCAAAATGTATATACGCATTTCCTAACACAATACAAATGATTAGCTACACATACAATCATTATTGTGTTGAATTCTCTCTTTTGGAGAATTAGGCATGCACACAGGGTGATGTCTTACCGGTGGTACGTCCAGAAGCGTACAGGGACAGGACAGCCTGGATGGCCACGTACATGGCAGGGACGTTGAAGGTCTCAAACATGATCTGAGTCATCTTCTCACGGTTAGCCTTGGGGTTCAGGGGGGCCTCTGTGAGCAGGGTGGGGTGCTCCTCAGGGGCCACACGGAGCTCATTGTAGAAGGTGTGGTGCCAGATCTTCTCCATGTCATCCCAGTTGGTAATGATGCCGTGCTCGATGGGGTACTTCAGGGTAAGGATACCTCTCTTGCTCTGAGCCTCGTCTCCAACGTAGGAGTCTTTTTGACCCATGCCAACCATCACACCCTGGAGAATAGAGCAAAGAGATCTATGTTTATCGCAATGCTACCTATAAAATGGTCTGCCTTTTTAACCAGCAAATACAAAAAAAAGAGAAAATCTGTCTGTACCTGGTGACGAGGGCGACCGACGATGGAAGGGAAGACTGCCCTGGGGGCATCATCACCGGCAAAGCCAGCTTTCACCAGACCTGAGCCATTGTCGCACACCAAAGCTGTCGTCTCTTCGTCGTCACACATGTTGATCGGTTCTAAGAAAAGACAAAGCCGAGGCAAAAATGAAGCTTTGAGTCATCTGTGGTAGAAAAACAATTTCTTAAGAAATCTAAAATCATTGTCATTCATTTAATGTAAAACAAAAATCTAAAGTAGTACTTTCATTAATTCTAAAAATGTTATGTTGATACAGTAGCTTTCACTTTATCCAATACAATACATCTTTTTTTACACATATTAACATTAAATGTGCATTTAATGTAACATTTACGCTGTTTGTCACCACGATAAATAGATAAAACTGTATTTACGTTTGTCTTGAAGCACATTAAAACATAACATAGACATATAAACAACCGTAAACAGGAGGACTTTAAAGGACGTGCTAAAATAAAAAGATGGCTAACTAATATATTAGTTCAAGTTTTCTATTTCAAACTCATTTTAAAATAATCTTCTTTTATTCTTATATTTATCTATTAGTTTTTGAAGCTTTTAATGACCGTTTTTTAAATTGCATTAAATATCACTGTTTGTCAATAGTTTCTATGTAAAGCACTTTGAATAACCCGTATAAAACGTGCTAGTTAATATAAATGTTATTTTATCAACCCAATAAAATTAATCTGAAGTTTAAATTAAACGAGAAAACGAAATCGTAATGTTCCCGTTCAGATTCGCGGTCCTTCACGTACGTCCGCTCCTCAGTCAATCGCATTGCGCGTTCCCGTGTCGCTCGCGCTCTTACCTGTTATTTAGCTGTGTAGCTGTTCCTGGTGAGAGACTCAAACGCCGCTGGCTCCTGCTAGTCAATGTCCAGTCTGACCCGCTAGCTTATATACCCGTCCTCTCTTTTACTGCTCCTCGGACAACCATTAAGGAATGTCCATGCATTCATCTGGAATTCTTCCCGATCCTCGACCATATTTGGGCGTCGCGCGGGGGGCGCCCGGGACGATCCATATATGGCGTTCGGCTCCCCGAACACAACCGGGCGGGTGTAGGGCCGTGTAAGGGCTGTGACCCGCCTCGAGCCACACGCATCCGATCTATGCACTGAACGAAGGCACATATGAAGGCAGGAGACGCTTTTGTGTCTCAGTAAGGGCATGACAGTAGGACATGGTTCAATAATAAAAATGTCTTCATTGTATATGACCAAATTCTTTCTTTGGCGAAGCAGCTCTTAGATGGACAACAATTGAAACAATCACTATTTTCCTAATATAGAAGTGGCCACATTCACCTGAATTTGCTTAATTGTATTTCATATAAAATAAACAAAACATAGTATCTGATATAGTGGGTTGTAATTTCTCAATAGGATTGCATGGGTGTCCCATACAAAAAAGCATAGTATACCATAGTATTAAACCATAGTTAAAATCCTATACTATAATATTTATTCGTAAGGTTAAAAAATTTAAAAGTACTAAAAGTACTAATTATTTAAGTATTAAAAAACTAAAGTACACATTAATTTCAATTTGTAGCTAGTAATTACAATAAATTGAAGTGAAGTCAATTAAGTACACTATAGCAAACTATAATACTATTATTACAGTATGCTACAATTTTCCAAAGTATTATCCACATCATCCTACTTCAATCTAATGTTTTTAACAAAACAATTTACTAAAAACTAAACAACGTAGTTACTGAGTTTTATCCTTAAAATGAGTTTAGATACAGGTTATGTTCACTGTTTGGATTCTGCATGACTGAATCTATAACTGCAAATATATCACCTTTGACCTCTTAGCAAACACGCCAAGCCTTTCAAGAAGCAACAGGATAACATTCTTTTAAATTTTTCTAATTGTTGCCTTGGAAGAACGCTTTGTTATTAAATTCAATGTTTCATCTGTCCGTTATATAGCACTGTATGCATCTGGAGACTTAATATCCCTAAATGCCATTTTACAGTTTAACAAATATTGTATTTCCTTCTCTAGGGTCAGATATTTCACCCGTTCTTAAGAGATTCAGAGGCTCCTTGTCCCATATAGGGAATGAGAGAAGCTTCTGTGTAGTTTATCACAGTGGACGCCACTAATTTGACCCTCTCTTCCCTATTTTTAGGATCTCAGGAGAGACAGTTGTTTCTGTATTAATTCAGCTGCTTTCGTCACACCAGCTGCTGAAGGAAGAAGAGTAACAGTGGGAGGGCCAGACACCAGGAGAGTGAGATGAAAACAATATTTTTTGCTTATACAGTTGCCCCAAGTATTTAGACAGTTATGCCACACTTAAAATATATGTGTTTGCATTAGACATCAAAATGTCTAACCAACAAATGGTGCTAGCTCTTTTGTTAGCATTAAAATCACCTTAACCATTTATAACTTTATCCATTACAGTTCATCACAATTACGATTTACTTGTGCTCCTACTTTTTTCTCCTTAATTTGGTTGCATTCAAATATTTATATACATTTTGTGGGGACTGGAGAATGGAGACATCAAACCTGACACATTTTTCTCCTATTTTTGTAACAGAAGATCAATCACAAAACTAATCAAGAATAACCTGTTATAAAAACAACCAATCATGATTAGAGAAAAACAAACATTTAATCAGAATGATTTGGTCAAACGGTACAAAAACAAATCATATATTAACAAAGGACCGGGAAGTGATGTCATATCTGAGCTTTAGTATAGTGCTCATAATTGGCTTTCAGGAGGAACTCAAAGTACGGCTGTGATTTAAGACACTCCAGTTCTTCTTGCTGTAGAAGATCCTTCACATCAGGCAGGTACGACTGCAGAGAAACACCTGTGCACACGTGACATGTCAATCATGAGGTTAAAGGTTGGTTTCAAATACATATATTAATGCTTCAATAGCATTGTCTGTTTATAGATTTAGCTGTATACACTCAGTAGGGATAACGGGCCTCATTTATCGCTCCAATGTAGAAATGTGTGCAAACCCGTGCGCAGAAATCATCTAAAGACAGGGCTTACGTGTGATCAAACTTTCGTGTGCTGCCAATTTTATCGTACCTTGTTAAATGCGGCTGCTGTAATCGATCGTAATTTACATATCACACCCATATATATTCAGGGTGTAGATGCCTCGTCCCTAGATTTTGCGACATGGAGAAACGTAATCCGGCCAAAAAGAGGAACTTTTCCTATTAAGAAATGAAAGTTTAACCTTAAAAAGTGTTATCACAGCTGTGGTGAAAAGCGTTGGTGTAGTGCACCGAACTCCAGCCGAGGTTAGTATTTTTTTATTGGATATTTATGTTTTGTAAATATGATTGCAACTATTTTATTTTATTATTTCACTATTATTTTTACATTGAAAGTATTGTTGACTAAAGTATTGTAGATTAAATTAATTGTATTTTCGCTGATGGTCGGGTATACCTCTTCTCCGAATGTTTTGTGGTGTGTGCAACTCGTCAGCGGTGTGTTGTGTAGTATGCACACAGCTATGACAATACGACGACAGATGACAAGAAACTTTGTTGTGTAGTGTAAGCGCCATAGCAATTCAAGTCCAGTAGTATCAGGTCGGATTATTTATAGAATGTTTATATGTTAATGTTTTAAAGAGTTTTCTTCATTTGGGTTTCTAGACAGGATAAAGGTTTAAAATCGTATGCCGCTAAACTTGGATTTCAGGCAGCTTAAATCAATCACACACAGTTTTTTGTTTGCTTCATTTATTTTTTCTCTTCTAGATCTGTCACAGGCAGGACCCATTGCTTGCAATTATATATATTATTGTAGCTTTCTAAATGTTTTACTTTAAATGGTGTAATTTAATTGCGGCAAATTATCTTAGAAGTAGCCTAAAAGCTCATGACAGTTTTTTATACCACAGCAACCATTAATCTTGTAATTTCAAACAATTAAATGATCATATAATCATAAAATATTTTAATAATGTAATGAAATTTAGAAATCGCATCGGAATCTATTTTTACATTTGTTATACTAACATTATTCCTTTTCAGTTATCAAAAGGGTAAAGCCAACACAAATCTTCACCCTTTCTCAAAACTTGCGTACACAACTGAGAACTTTCGTGATTTGATTGTCGCAATCGCTCAAGTCCATATTGATAAATTGCAAGTTTTGCATGGAAATGACCGTACGCTCGTTTCATAAATGAGGCCTATTGTACTTACGCAATGCATCTTGTAAAAGTTTATCTCTGAATTCAACTATGCATGTGTTATACAAGAGAACGAGCTGTTGTACCTTCCAGAATGAGTTTCTGCAGGATCTTAACAAAAGTGCTGTCTCTGGCTGCTTCCAACGGGTCACCATTATCATCATCAGACGATGACCAACTGGAGGAGACAACAATCAGTCAAGCCATTACCATTTTGACCAAGTGAAAAGAAAACATTCCAAATCTCTAAATTGCACAGGTCTTAGTATTAGCATAGTTAAAACGTCATAAAAAATGAAATTATGTTCATCGATGTGTATCTTTAACATAAAATGATTATCAATTTGCATAAGAATAATACATCACTATCTCAGAAAAGCAAGTAGTTTCACAGAGAATGTGTTTTTTTTTGTGGCTCACCTATCTTTCCAATCTTTCTTCAAGGCCCTACTGAGGATCTCTCGCTTAAGGGCTTCAATATCAACAGTATCCTTCTGTAGTCACACACGTCACGCAAGTAATGAATAAACATAACAGACACAACTGAATTTAATGTAAATGCAAAACTCTTTAAATGCACCTCCTCAATGTATTCCAGCAGATCAAGAGCTTTCTTGAAGTCGTACTCATTGGCTCCGCGGTTCTCATCACAGATATACAGCTAAATGCGACGAGTGAGAAAATAAAAGATGGTGAAACAAATCATGAATTCAACAAACAAAATGCACGATTGTGGGTAACTCGAGTGTTTAACAGACCACACTGATCATCCCTTTCAACATTAGAACAAAATACCATCAACAGAATATAACTTAATCAAAATATTAATACATCTTTAGGAATTGAATAGGTGAAATACAAAAGCAAAGAAATGAAACAGGAAGTGCTTCAGGACCAGCGTTTCAACTTGCGGACATTCTGTAAACCGCCCATTTAATGGAAATATTTCACATTTAATATGAAAATCCTGTCATCATTTAATCAACCTGTTGTCACTTGTAACCTGTGCGAGTTTCTTTCTTCTGAAAAACACAAAAGATATCTTGAAAAATATCTTGAAAAGGTCCCCATTGACCTCTATTGCATGTACACAAAAGCCATGCAAGTGAATGGGGATCAAGATTATTTGTTACCAACGTTGTTCAATATATCTTCGTTTGAGTAAAACTTAAGTCATACAGGTTTGAAATGACAAGAGGGCGTGTAAACAATGACAGAATTTTCATTTTGAAGGTGAACTATTCCTTTAAACAAAACTACACCAATTAAGAATGACATTTTACTGCGCTTTTTAAAGTCTAAAGTTTTTGCTTTAGACACATATTCCTGGTACAGAAATGTCACAAGCCAAGTCAAGAACATGGGTTTAAAAAACATCTGATACTATTGTCATAATATAAAATTACTCATACTGCTCATTCCTATAGGCTGTGTTTGTGTGCGTGTGGTTACATTAATGAGGTTGTGAGGGCTCAGCAGAGGGATTGTGTCTGGATTTAGTTGTTTCTCTTCCAGCAGTTGTTTAGGTAGGGTCTCCTGATGAAGCAGAAATCTCTCCTGCTCGACTATATCTACACAAACACACAACATGTATATTTATATATATCAGAAAGTTTCCTAAAACCTAATGTGCTAGCTACTAGGAAATGTTGCCAATAATTGATCAAAAGCAAATCTTAGAATAGCAAAGAAATAAAGAACAGCGTGCCAAGTTAATTCAGGCACAGAACGAACCGTTGAGCTGTCTGAGCTGCACGGCTTCAGGCATGTCTGAAGAGAGAGCCGTGAGTTTACTGAGGGCCAGCAGCGTCTTCTTCTTAGTGAAGTATCTGGTCTCCATGTTGGCCTGACCGTACAGCGTGCGATGAGCCTGTTGTGAAGACCAGAGGACAGTTAGTTTTAAGTTTGCTAATGGTCCTTTTTTGTGTATTTACAGGTATGAACGAGAAGAGCCGTTCTTACTCTCTGATAATCCTGCTTGTGTATGTCATGCAGCCAGCTGAGGTGATCGTGAGCCTGCAGAAAGCTGGACAGCTGCTGGTGAGTTGCTATTGGCTGAGACAGAAGCTTCCCTCTCTTGCCTTTCTCCATGTACCAGCGGAATAGGAAGTCAGCAAAATTCTAGCAAACACAGAGGATTTTGGGTAAATACTTTAGGGATGCATTTCCAATTCTTATCCAGAAATCACTCGATATTTTGTGCTTAAACATTCTGTGAGGGGTTATCAAGTTTGACCTCATCGCGATGGTTTCAGATTATCGCAATTATTGCACATCTCTATAGAAGACACAAGGGGGAGCTGCAGTGGCTGCATAGTGCATATTTTAGTGTGTGTATATATAGTAACTAAAGTATGAATTATACTGGTAAAATGTACGAACAATCACATAAAAAATATTTTTTTAAAGCATATACTATAATAATAAAAAAAAAACTGAATAAAAAATGTATGAGAATTAAATGTCAAAGCCCTAAAACAGACAATTAATCATTATAGTAGCAATTATTTATTAGACAATTAATCGTCAGCCAAATTTCATAATCGTGACTGCCCTGCGCTAGCAAAACTTGGCTTGTTACCTGATCGGCAAATTTGACCATGTAGTGCTGAAGTCGACTCTGGTTGTCCGTTCGCTCGCACAGCTGCACTAATATGTCAAAATCGCAATATTTCTCTGCCAGTGCCGCGACCAACTGATGTTGACCCAACTCCACTGCGAGAAGAAAAGAAAAATGCATAGTTCATATTTGATATTGCATTAATTGGAAGCCTTCGCTGATGATAAAATTCACAGATCCACGACATTCACAAATTAATTGTTTGACTTTTAATGTCATTTTTTATACTTGGATAGTCTGTGCGTATGCTAGCTAATAATTATTTACCCATAACAACAAATTTGAATAATCTCATAGGTGAGATAGATTTTAACTCAAAGTAATGTGATTCGTACATGGATTTAACCACATGATCAACCGTATGCCACAGTCAAGTGACGTAAACTCACAGAGAGGTGCGAGTAGCTCAGAGCGTTTTTGTGTGTACTCGTGCTCCAGAGCATCGTAGCGTTCCTGCTGTGCTGCACGCCGGAGAGACGTCAGCTGAGCTACGTAACCGCTCAGTAGCGAGTCCAAGAGTACCACCAGCTGCTCGCTCAGCAAGTTGCGCAGTTCGGCATCTGCGTAAGGATACGCTGCTCGGAGGATCAGTTCATGCTGCCGTATGATCACTGCCCGAGCTCCGCCCACTCCACCTGAGGCTGAGGAGACATCCGAGAGGTATAACGGCTGCACAAAATACTTTTGTGTGCTGTAGTGGATTTGGATGGAGAACACATACCAGTCCATGGGATGTACTCTGGCTCCGGGCAACAGCTCTCTGGAGCTCTATATAGAGATGCTTTGGTCTCTCTGTACTGTGCTGCAGCTTGAAGCATATCCTATCAAACAAAACATGCGTATTCACTTTAAAAACTGAGATCTGGATGACGGACTGTAACATGCATTATGTGATTGACACAGATGACTGGAGCGAATAGGACAACGCACTTTGATGATGTCATTGACATTAAGCACAACTTCAGCCCACCGCACGGATTCATCTGGGTTTTCTTTCAAACCCTTTTCCTCCTCGTCCAACAAACACTCAAAGATCGAAGAGATCGCAGACACCTAGAGAAAGATGCGAGAAATGCACCGTGAATGAGGTTCATTTTAAAACCACTGAGCCAGTTTGTTAAAATAAAAATGAACAGAATCGAATCTTCACACCTCTCTGAAGAACACATCGGCAGGGGTGAGGTTGGCGGGTATTTCCTGGTTGTTTTTTTTCAGAGACGACACGATGGCAGCGTTCACCAGCTCTGAATGCTTGGCGTGATGGTTCTTCAGCACAATGGCAGCCGAAAGCTTCTCAGCGTGCTCGCACAGCAAGAGTCGCGTCGCCATCGGAGTCGAGCGCACTGTCGTGGATGTGAGGCGGTCTAGAAGACCCGTCTGTGAAGCGCACAAAAAATGCATACAACACGTTACATATGAGAGCACTTCTCACAGAGCGTATGATGGTTTGTAACAATGAGGAACCTGAAGCAGGAAGTCCATGAGGCATCGGTGAGCTTTCATCTTATCTTCTAACTGATGCAGAAGGATGAGGGAGGTCAGCGTGAACCCAGCGCCCTCTACAGGACAAAGACACTCCTGGTTACATTATACCCTGCACTATATTGCCTGGTTTATAAAATCTTATCCTATATTTCAACGTAGTCATGATTAAAATCTAATCTGGCCATTCAGACTGAAATGCAATTTTTTAAAATCTGATTTTAAAACCCTTTATAACTAATGTATGATACAAAATGTGAGGTTTTCTTTTTTGTATCTCACCGTCGGGTACAGACTCGGCCCAGCGGGGGTCACACGCAGGGTAGTCATCCACAAGGTCAAGGTCAATCTGAGTCACAACCCCATCAAGTTCAGCACCTCCCTCACCATCGCTGGTAAAAAGATTGTCCACCATACTCTGAGCACCAATCAGATCGTGGCTGCGGAGAAAATCATAGGACATTCTCTCTACGGGCTGATACAACATATATGAAAAACACGTAAAGGTCCAGTGTATGGAATTTAGCGGCATCTAGTGGTGAGGTTGTGAATTGCAACCAATGGCTCACTCCACCCCCCCCTTTCGCAGCACTACAGTGGCTGACGCATGACTACGATGTCGTTATGTTTTCACTTCTTTGCGGAAAAAGATGTGGCATTTACGAAACGCTCTGTAAAGCAGTTTGTTAGTTTAGGGCTACTGTAGAAACCACCACTAAGGTAAGAAAACATAACGCTTCAGTGTGTAATGTTTAAAAAACTCTGAAGAGTGTTATATTGCATTTCTGTCAATAGAGCCTCTAAAATATAACACACTGGACCTTTAAGACAGAAACAGATTCTGAAGACACACTGACCGACAGAACTGCAGGAATGCTTGTTTGAGCAGTTTAGTTTTGTCATCATAGGCCACCATATCAATTTTAGGGGGTGTATCTAATGGAGTACCCTGGAAGAAAAGCCAACATTTTCAAAAAGTATAGAGTAAGTCAGAGTTAAACATATAATAAACATAAAATGACCGCTTTACTTATGAGAAAGAGACACAAAAGATTCTGATGTTATAAGTGGAGCTCTGAGAAACACAAAATGATTAAAAAGCGGACAAGATATGATTCTTTCAAGGGACAGTTCACCCAAAATATAAAATTCTGTTATCATTTACTTACTTTCGAGGTGTTCCAAATCTGTATTAATTTCTTTCTAAGAGATATTTGAAAGAATGCTTATAACCTGACAGATTTTGTCCACCATTGACTCCCATAGTAGGAAAAATACAATGGTAGTCAAATGTGCCCCAAAACTGTTTGCTGTCCTACATTCTTCAACGGAACGAAAAAAAAAATGTTTTTCTACTTTGGTAGTCCATGGGGGGAAATCTGTCTGGTTACAAGCATTCTTCCAAATATTTTTCTCTGTGTTCATCAGAAAAATGAATTTATACAGATTTGGAAAAGTCGAATGTAAGTTAATGATAATGGAATTGTCTATTTTGGGTGAACTATCCTGGAAATTAAGTTGGCATACCTCAGGTCCAGGTCCTGCCACTGACGTGGAGAGCGATTCCTCCATGTTCTCAGGTAGGAGGGATGCACTCTCTCTTGCGATGACGGCAACAAGGCCACTGTTTTGAGAGAAAAACACAGGCAGACCCTCGCAAACCCCCGCACCACGGATAAGGTCACCTGCACAACAGATAACAAACGTTCAGCACCGAGATGAATGGCACTGTCATTCATTCATTTTGTATTCACCCAATGGAAGTCAATGGGGACCAATGTTGTTTGGTTATTAACGTTCTTCAAAATAACCTCTTTTGCGCTCAGCAGAAGAAAGAAAGTCATACAGGTTTGAAATGACACGAGGATGAATAAATGATGACAGAATTTCCATCTTTGGGTGAACTGTCCATTCGAAGAATGGGATCATAAAAAGTGGTCTTTATACAGGAAAGTTCTTCCAGAGTAAAGTAATACAATTCCATGACTGATTATGCCTCAATAATGCTGTCAGTGGTTGGTTGTTTTGATAGTTAGGATTCCAATCCGCAAGCGATCAAACCGGTTGATTTGGGTTTGCCAACACCCCCACATTCTAGTCTCCACTGAGGGACAAACCTGGAGAGCTGAAGGGAATCTTCTCCTCTGGAGGACCTCCGCGTCCAGCTCCGGTGCTGCAGGCGAACACCAGCTCCTCATTATAGAGGTACGCCGCAGGACTGGACGCCAGAGGCAGAATCAACCGAGTCTTCTGGAGCTCCTCATCATTCTACAACACATATCAGCATCGCTGAAGCATTAATAATGCATGCAAACTACATTCCACAGTCACCTTTAAATCATTTTGAGATGGGTATGAACACATCAGATCCTTGAATTTAAGTGGGAAAGATTCAAATGTGAATCCAAAAGCTTTTTCTTTGCAAAAATGTGTCATGAATTAGGCCTCTGGTGTACCTGGAACGGCGGGTTGTATTTGGTAACCTCCACAGTGAGCTGGTCTGGGCTGGGGGCTGTAGTTTCTGCAATGGTGACCAGGCAGAAATACGCCAGACATGGGATGTCGGCGGGATGCCATGCGGCTGCCAGCACCACCAATCCTGCACTGTACAGACAGACAATCAGACACAGACGACAGTTGACCAATCACACACATGTACAGCCAAAACCTGCAATGAAGACTGTGTTCTACAGCTTAAACCCTTTAAACTAGTCATATTTACATTAAAACTAATATAATGGATATAAATGTAGTGTTATCACAGCCGATTATGTGCAAGTCAATTGTGACGGCCGGGCCCTAAAGATGACTCACTTGCTGAGCTGCATGTCCAAGTAAGCGACTTTTACTCCTTTCTTGATCTCCGAGTAGTTACTTTCGGAGTCCTGCAATAGATAAAGAATATCAGACAAGCACAGGGATTTTTAATGGTTAAAAATTCCTGCTTTCACGCATCACTAAGTAAAACTCTGTAATGATCGTATAACTCCAAAAGCTTCTGTGTAATTCTGACCCAGATGGCATCGGCGATGCCGTCCTCGATGATCTGATTGGTGCTCCAGATCAAAACCTGCTGCTCGCTGTTCTCGTCCACCTCCCACTTATTGAGCCCACACGAGCTGAGAGAATACAGCCAGCCGGACTCTTTCACCCACAACACACTGAACACCTGATACGGGAGACACCTGTCAGCATCTGAACACGTCACACCTTAAAAATCTGGGAAAATAAAGAACGGTTCTAACGGTGAGTTCAGACGGGGGTCCGCGGATGCCGAACAGGCTGGAAACTCTGCGTCCGATTCCTGACAGGATTCTCTGACCCTGATGGACGGGCCTCTGGTATAGTTTACCGGAGGAATCCGGAATGACCCGGAGGAGCTGTCCGCGGTATGACGACACGATAAAACTTCCACCCTGCAGAGGAGAAATAAGTTACTCTCTGATGGAAAGAATACAAATGAAAGGCCGCCGATTCAGTCTGACTGCACACCTTCACTGCTGCTACGTAGTTGCACAGGTTTCCACCGAGGTCCATAGACATGTCAGTGTACGCCCCCTCATGGGCCAGATTGGGCCAGAACCGGGCTGAACCATCTGGAGACACAGTCAACGCACAGATGGACTGCAGAAAGACATATATGATCTCATTAAGACAAATTGATCATCGACCCGGATAAGAATCCGTACAACTTTGCAGAATTGTAGGAAGAGCTCACCTGTATTGGTGCAGTCTTCAAAGGGCTGGAAGAATTTATGGAGATGAGATCGGCACTGTACGCAAAATCACTGGACGGCAACTGGAGATCCTTACACACCGTCAGCTGCGGCAACAAGAAAGACAATTGTTCTCACACAGCCACAGCAGCCAATTCAGCAACAACAAGCCAACGTGTTTCTCCCTCACCTTCGCCACTGAGGTCTGAGCCACCTTCCATACGATCAGCCTCTCTCCACAAACCATCCACGCCCAACCTGACTCCTCAACCTTCACAGAGATCGGATCATCCACTGCAACACATCGTCAGACAATGGAAATTAACTGCAATCTACTCTCAAAATTTAGTGAGTTGGCCACTTGGACAACATTTTTGTCAGCGTTTGAGATTTAAGACAGCCTTTAAAGTGAAGGACAGTGAACTGTACCGTCAGCCATTGTCAGCGCCTCCATGACTTTGACGGGCAGAGATGATCCAAAGGTCTGAACGTCAAAATGACACGAATCCACAGCAGCATGACCCTGCAATCGAGAGGACGCTGATCTGAAACAGACATTTGATGGATGACAGACATCAGCGACAGAAACAAAAGCTGTTTATTGTATTTTCACATGTACAATCGTAAAGTAAGTGCATTCAATTTACACTTATTTTAATAAATACACTTTAAAAAAAATTATAAATAAAACGTTTTACAAATAATAGATATTTGTATATTTATTCTAGTTTTATTTGTTTTTAAGGTCATGCTGAAATTTTTTAAAGAATTTTGGGGTTTCTAAACTATATCATATGAAATACTTCTTGTAATATTAGATTTTTTTGTCATAACATGGATAATGCAAGCAAAGCCTTAATCATAAAAAATATATTTTACATATATATACAAAAGCAACATAAATGTTTATACATTGATTTATATTATTGAAAAGTGTAAATAAATAACCTTAAGGAAAACACCAATAATAAACTGTCAGCAAAATGTTTCTGTTTTTTATCACATTGTTTACAATGGTAACATTACATTCCCAAACCACTTATAAAAAAATGGCATTTGTGAAGCGCTGTTGACAGTATATGTCATTTCACAATAAAAAAAACTGACATGTTGTACGTAAGTTTCACTGTGGTTGTACCTGGCTACGGAGCGGCGTGGCGAGAACAGCAGTCCGGGCTGAACCGCGCTCAGACTCTTCCGCCCGCCGGTCCGTGTCGTCGGTCTGCGACCTGATCCCGGTGTGCCGCGGGGAGAATACATTTTGGACCGAAGCTGTATTTACACGGTACAAATCGTCATCCAGAACCGATCAATGCTAAAAACATCTGAAAACTCCTTTACCGCGCGCTCACTCCAACTTGGCGCACATTTTGCGCGTCATTCACATAACGTAACGTTCACACGCATGTCACTCGTGACAGATTCAGAATCAGCTTTCAGAGGACAAATAATGTGTGGTTTACGAGGTATGTCAAACCCCAACTGATCCTGGTTCAGTATTAAAGGAAAAGGAGATTGAAAACGAAGCCGAACGTCATTTCTGATTGGCGAATGAGTGCACAGGAGCATGCTGGGAAATGTAGTTTTATAACGTAACGCATCAGTTCTTTTAGAAATTTAATTGAACATTTAAATAAACACAACTGATTTTGTATCAGTACCAAAATATCAAGCCCTAAAAAGTCATATGTGAGTGATTGGTTTGTTCCCAGGATTTTTATTAATTTCTAATTCCTTTCGTTTGTTTCAAATTTTTTTAAAATAATACATTAAGTGAGGACTCTAAAAGCTATATTTACTACTATATGTTATTTTTTATTTTTATTAAAAAAGTGTGAAATTTGCGTTTAACAGCGCATTAAGACTGTGTAAAGACCGGTGTATAAATGCAAAGTTTTTAAGAGTAAAATAAAACAAATCATATCTTTCGTATCGTTTTGCGGTAGTTTTGACAGACTCTGCAGTGAGTCGCTCGATGCGCTAGATGTCGCTGTGCTGCGCCTGTGAAGAAAGAGGTGCGAGTGGAAGAGACACAGGCTGCGGCCAAATACCCCCACTTGCGGCACTTGACCACTTGACTGCTTTCATGACGTATTTCCTGTTTGTGACCCTAGTGTTCTAGTGAGCGTGAAGATCCCAAGTGACACACTTACCAAGTGCAGACAAAGAGCCTAGCGTTAATTAATGTGGTGTTTCTTATTATGAGATAAAATACAGTTTTACAAAATACATAACTCAGCAGTTTTCACCAAATCATTATGTAACACCACGATTTACTATGAAATTATATGTAATATCTAATAATCTAATAATATATAATATTATATAGTCAAGTCAAGTCAAATTTATTTTTATAGCGCTTTATTTGTATTGTATCAAAGCAGCTGTCCTCAAAAAAACACACATGTTAGCCAAACATAGAATAAATAAAGATATAACCTTAAAAAGTAGTAGTCTATACACCTGAAACAAATTCGCGAGACCTGAGCAAAAGTCTCATGATTCATATCCAGAACATGATGCATGATGGGCTAGCCTTAATATCAAGAAGAAAATCAAGAAGAACTAAAAGACAATATAAAACAATGGCCTGAAAGGTATATAGTTAAACATTTTATGGAAAGGAAATAAACAATGGAATTAAAGATGTTTACAGATGGTTAAATAAACCCACAGAATAGGAATACCGAGCTGCAGTATATACTGTATTCCTAAATACGACATTAAAATAAAAAAGGACAAAAGATCATCTTTCTGTATACACAGTAGACCTGGTTGCAATAATGATAGGATTAAGGGGGAATGAAGAAAAGAAGGAAAATAATGTTTTAATTGCATCAGACAGTGTGTCAGCATTACCTATTAAACAGGGAAATATATGTATTAAATGATGTATATCAAATTATAAAGAGATTACAAAACATGGATTTGAAGGTTTCCTTCATTTGGGTTCCTGTACATGTATGGTTGAAGGATAGTGAAGTAGTAGATAAGTTAGCCAAAGAATCCATTAAGTCCCAAAAAGTAGAAATGAACGTTTTGTTACGTAAAGGTGAGGCCAAAAACATTATAAAGAATATTCTTAAATATATGGGAGATTTATTGGGATACAAACAGTACGGTAAGACATTGAGATAATATTAAGAAGTATATTGGTATTGGAAATTTTATGGGAAAAAATCGAAGGAAAGAAGTAGTACTCTCGCGTCTGAGAATAGGACAAACACGACTCAATTACACACTTTTTTTAATAAATAAACACCCAAATAGAATATGTCAAACGTGTTCTCAACAAGAATCTGTAAAACATGTGTTAATATAATGTAAATGATATAAAAAGAAAGGAGGGAATTAAAAGAAAAAGTAGGACAATTGGAACTACAATTTATTTATTTATGCATATAATTACATTTTTAAAAGAAAGAGGATTGATGGAAAGAGTGTAAATATTATATAATTAAATGTTTTTTTGTTTTGGTCTTATTTTTTCTTTGTTATATATTAAGAATGACTGAGGTAATTGCTTTAAATTGAAACCACACTCCAGTGCAGATGGTGGCGGTAATGCACACATAAGCTGGTTTGCCAACCGCCAGTAAACTCACGAAGAAGAAGAAGAAGATGCGACTGGTGGAGGGAGACGGGTAAAATCGCGCTGTAGTGCAGCAGGTCTTCTGTGCATATCTTCTTCCATGTTATAAAGAGCGACTTCCTGTCGGCCTGTCACATAAGGATTATGAAGTAGGTGTTAAACAACTTTTCTAAAGTGTTCAACGTCAGTGATTTATCTGCATGTGCGATCGGAGTGTGCAGGAGTGTGATGCTGAGCAGTCAATAATCGAGGCCGCGCTCAAATCTGCACCTCTAGGTCTTTCTCACTCTATAGTTGTTTGTATTACAAACCACCAGGTAATAAATGAGCGATATGTGCTGTGATCAGTCCGGTTCACATGTGTTGCATAGACGCTAAGCTGTTGAAATCAAACCAAATGTTCAAACATGGATCATGTCGCACAGAAATGTGTGACCGGTTGTGTTATCCATAAATGTAACCAAACTACGTCACCAAGAAATCAGATTCAGTGTTTGAAAGCTGATGTGTCCCAGAAATTGAATCAAATGTTAAAACATGGCAGAGCTTTTGAGACCATGATGAGTGTAAAAGTCTGCATTATTGATCATTGCTGTTCACACGTTAAGCATTGTGTTATTTGTCCTCTTCAAGAGATGAAGCGGGGCCGGACAGAACAGATCCAGAATGTCGTGACCCAGTACCTGAAAAGGAGACAGTACATAGACACAGACGGGTGTCTGAAGGGAGCCAAACTCTCCCAGTCTGCTGAAGAGATGGCTGCTAGTCTGACTGGTAACTTGTCTTCCAATATTCCCAGTTTTGTTCATGTAAGCAAGATAACAGCGATGTCTGTGTCTCTCACATGTGCAGTTCAGACAGAGACCAGTTGTGCAAACGTGGTGTCCGCAGCCCCCTGTCAATCAGACCCCCATCAATACGAGTCCCAGTTCTCCAGACTGCGCTCCTTTCTGCAAGGTCAGAGCGGAACGTATCTGCATGTGTTGAATTTATTGCTTCAGCTTCTGGGTTTAACAACCTTATTGTGCTTCTCAGATGCAGCGGCACCATGGACGAAAGAGGTGAGTGGCGTATTGTTTCCTCTCTTCCTCTACCTGCACTTGGACATGGCACGCTGTGGTCTGAAGGGGTCGGTAGACTCGTTCTACGGACGTTTCATTCGTTCTTCCAACAAGACCCTGAGCAGAAAGCTATCGTGGATCTTCTGAAAGGAGTTGTTTCGCTGCAGGTCAGTTACTGTGTCGAACAAAATCATAAATGAGTTCAAGCTTAAAGGGATAAGTTCAGCCAAAAATGAGCTGTCACCCATGTCAGAAAAATAGGTTTAGAATATAAAAATGTCTAATAAAAGGGATAATGTCCTGCTTTTTCCTTGCTTTCCCAACATTTCTGTTCTTCAACCAGGACGTGACCTCCAACCCCAAGCTGTGTTCTCTCCGGGATCACAAGTATGTGGTTCACATGACCGATCAAGCCTACAACTACCTGCTGCGATACCTTCAAAGCGATGACAACAGCGCCATCTGCTGGGTGCTCAGCGCACACGTACAGGTATGAGTACAGGTTCATTATATGACCACAAAACCACCAAGACATCTCTCAAATTATCTTCTTAAACAACATGAGGGTGAATTAATGACAGAATATTTATTTTGGAGTGAGCTATCCCTTTAAGAAGGGAGGTCATGTCCTGAATGATTTGTAAGGTGACCAGACACAAAAAATGTCCTAGGTGGAGGTAACGGCAGTACGACGAACGGACTACCAGCTGTACGGGACGGGGCTCGGAGTGGGAAACACGACCTCCTCCTCCACCGCAGTGGATGGGACGGAGGGCACGGAGCCTGTAGAGGTCACAGCTGGGTTACCTCAGAACGAGGCGGCGTTGGATGCGTTGCAGGATTGCATAAAGCATGTGCGAGAGGGTCCGCCCTCGCTCACCACCGTTTGCTTTTACGCGTTCCAGCACACTGACCAGCTGCTCAACACTGCAGAGGTGTCGGCAGACAGCCGCCTTCTCGCCGCAGGGTTCGATAACTCGTCAGTGAAGCTCTGGAGCTTACGGGCGCGTAAGCTGAAGGCGGGGCCTCACAAGGCAGATGTGTCTAAGATCAGACTCGCCTGCGACCTGCTGGAGGAAGAGGTGAGTGCCGTCATGATGGGATTATAAACATCAATATAGGAACATGATGGCATTTTATTATTTATTTATGTTGTTATACATTAAATTGTGTATATAAGTGTCCGCTAAACTACTTTAACTTTCATCACAGTACAACTGGTCATAAGAATTCAGCAACACACATTCTAAGATAACCAACGGTCAAATAACTGCTTCCATGACTTTAACTTCGGCTGTGAAAGCTGTTCTGTGTAATACACTGATGTTGTGTGTGATTATTTTAAATTAGATTCATGTACGGAACTTTCATTTTCACAAATTGTAATATTCATGCATAATTTTTTCTCATCAGGCAGATGATGAGGAGGCCTCAGGCAGCGAGATTAAGACCCTGCGTGCTCACAGCGGCCCCGTGTACAGCACGGCGTTCCTGACGGACGGCTCCGGCCTCGTGTCCTGTTCGGAGGACTCCACCGTGCGCTTC
The DNA here is from genome assembly GCF_015846415.1 of Triplophysa dalaica. NCBI lineage: Eukaryota > Metazoa > Chordata > Actinopteri > Cypriniformes > Nemacheilidae > Triplophysa > Triplophysa dalaica. The sequence continues at coordinate 4,026,376 of NC_079543.1, forward strand.
TGGGATCTCAACAGCTTCACCAACACAGTCCTCTACCGTGGGCACGCCTACTCCATCTGGGACGTGGATGTCAGTCCCTGCAGCCTGTACTTCGCCACGGCGTCTCATGACCGCACCACCCGCCTCTGGAGCTTCGCACGCACGTACCCGCTCCGCCTCTACGCCGGGCACCTCTCCGACGTCGATTGCGTGAAATTCCACCCCAATTCCAACTACATTGCGACGGGTTCCACCGACAAAACCGTGCGCCTGTGGAGCACGCAGCAGGGGGCGTCCGTCAGGTTGTTCACGGGGCACCGGGGACCCGTGCTGTCGCTCGCCTTCTCCCCCGATGGAAAGTATTTAGCGTCTGCCGGTGAGGATCAGAGACTGAAGCTATGGGACCTCGCGTCCGGGACCCTGTTCAAAGACCTCCGGGGTCACACAGACAGCATCAACAGCCTTTCCTTTAGTCCCGACAGTAGTCTGGTTGCATCAGGGTCCATGGATAACTCTGTGCGGGTGTGGGACATACGAAACACACATGGCACCGCCCCGTCTGACGGCTCCAGCAGCGAGCTGATTGGACAATACACAGGGAACACTAGTAATATACTCAACGTGCAGTTCATGGCATGTAATCTGCTGCTTGTGACGGGCACAGCGCTGGAGAAACAAGAGCAGTAGAGAGTGTGGGAATCTGCTGAGAACATGCCCAGGTTTCTACCTAAAATCAAAAGAAAAATGTGGAGAGATTATATAGCTTTGAGAACAGTCATGTGTTTATTTTTTGAGACCATTAAAATGTGTTGTAATTACCTTATTTCTTGAGATTTCAGCACAGTTTGTTCCTAAATTGTCAATGTGATGAAGCATAATGCAATGTTTATTTTGAGTGTTTTTTTTGAGTTGTCAAACAAGTAATCCCATCCAGAATGAAAGTTTGTGTTAAGATAATATATTTCTGTTCACTGTACATATTCATTTTGAATTCATAAAAACACACAAATACATGTATATGTTAAAGAAAAATATAAAAACTAAACATTTATGTATAATTTAAATTATTGATTAGTATGAACAAATACATGTAAATATTTCCTAAATATACATGCAGGTTTTTGTATGTGTTTATAAATACAAAATGAATCGCCATATTATGTGAACATGTTATCTGCGATTAACCGTTTGACACCCCTATATTATTTTGATTTTTCATTTTTATTTTCCTTAATCTTGGATCTCATTAAATTACTGTAATTTCATCATGAAAATAACAATGCAACACATTTTATTGGTCTTATAAAAATCAAGTTCATATCTTTTGATTTTGGATGAAATATAACCTGGATGTGTTCCCGACAGGTTTAGTGAGCCTCCCGTGGTTGTGTCTTTTTTAAATTTATAACGTTTATAATGCTTTTGTTTCTTTCTACTGCTCATGATTTCAGATATCTGCAGCCTGCTGTTTTCATAGAAATGTAAATAGTAGCAATATATTTTTGTTAGTTCAATTTCATTATGACAGTTCTGTTATTTCATCATCGATGCTTTATTGTTCCTTTGAAGTACAATCTAGACTTTAATCTGAGTAAAACATTAAATCCTAGGCCAGGAAGCCAGGCTTAACAGATCTGCAGGTTTGTCCAAGTTTAATTTATCTAACAATTCGTTTAGTAAGAACGAAAGGTATTTTGTCTCAGGAAAGCTCCAAAGACCGCGAGAAATGATGTCACGCAGACTTCACTGCTATCTGTTAAAGAGTACAACTGTTGAGTTAGTTTTTGCGCCAAGCTTTTGTTATTCTCTTAAGAATGTAGACAGGTGACCCTTTTTGTAACTTCAAAATAAAACTTGTGTAATTTTCTTTCCCTTAAGAAAACTGTGCATCAATGTGATATTTGTAAATATATTTTTGTAACATTTCCAGCTCTTTGGTTCTCTTTAATGCGTTCTCTGCAATCTCTCATGCACAGTTTTACATGATGAATGTACTTAGGTTTTCACAACAGGTAGAGTTCCACCTAAAGAGGTCTCGTCTGGTATAGACAGGCAGGTGTGGCTGCTTTCACCCAAACCTGTTTCTGTTTGACGGGTGTGACATTGACAACTTGACAAGCCTGTAAATCGTCCTGAGCGGCTGCATTTATTCACACACGCTATTACACACACTTTCCTTTAGACCCTCAGTACTCGCTGTGGTTCTGGAGATCGGCTGTGTGAAGATGCCTTACAACAGCCAGTACGGACAGAAGATCCAGGCGGAGAACACGCAGGGCGACGGGAAGACGTTCGAGCAGCTGCGACAGGAATGTTTGCAGAAGGGAAAGTTGTTTGAGGATCCCGACTTCCCAGCGGTTGACACCTCACTCTTTTATAGTGAAAAGGTCCCGGTTAACTTTGAATGGAAGAGGCCGAAGGTGAGTAACCTGTAGCAAGTGTTCGTGTAGAATGAAGCCAGCGAAGTTCACTCAGATGTGAATGCCTGTTGAGGTGCTTGAATTTGACTTTATTTTAAAATGTGAATCTCGGTGATGGTGACTTGCAGTTTGTTTTTCTGAAATTATCTTTCAAAATAAAGCAACAAAAAATATATATTTTCACAGTGGTTTCAACTGATTCTATAGTTTGTTTAAAGAGCATTTATTTTGTGAAGATTCATATAAAATTTGGATTCATAAATTTCTTGAAATTTCAACCTGCATGACATTCTTCACATATTTTGAAGAATGTTGGTAATCGAACAACATTGGCCCCCATTGACTTTCATTGTGTGACCACAAAATCACTTTCAATTCTAAGGTAAAATAGATAAACAAGAAGTGATTTCTTAGATGGTTATCTGTAGGGTGTGCAATATGTCCATTCCGAAAACGTGAAACATTTTTGAACACTTAACAAAAGTTCATTTGTAGCAACAACGCTTATCCCTCAACATTTCACTTTATCAGTTTTTACCTTTTTCAGTGTAGTCTGACTTCGGCTCATATACTGTTCATCTAAGATAATGTGAACAATGAAGTGAACCCCAGTGGAGGTGGAATTTTGGCATGTATGGAATGCAGGTCATTCGGGCTGAGTATTGTTTTAATAGTATCTAGGTTTTGATGGAATAAGGCATTTAAATTGATTTAGGATGTTATGAACAGTTTTATTACCTACAAATTTTATCCGACATGATGATTCCACAACATCCATAAATAAATTCTACCCACTTCAGGTCCTCTATCTGCCCAAATCTTCTTGCTTTACTGCAACCTGATGGGTCTTCGAATGAAACTACAACTGCATTGCATTCCAGGGCGTTCCTGTAGAACGTGCTTAAATATTCGCTGCAGTGTGAGGACGCTGTGCATTCATGTAATCAGATTTAAGAATGCGACACACCTCACAGAGGTATCATGGGTGTTTACACATTTCCTTCTCTCGCACCGATCAGGCAGTTTATTAGCACTGCAGTAAGCACAGATCATGTGGTGTATAGATTGAGTAATTTAACAAAGTTGATTTAACAGGATGAAGCCTGTCTTTTGTCTCAGCAACTATTTTAAAATCTGTGTTAAATAACAATACAATAGTCAATAGACAGGTGGATTGGGTTTCAAGGGTGTTTTCTGTTATCCAGGGGAACAGATTTCGGAGTCAGTCAACAGTGCAATGCTTTTTGCTGATTTCATTTGGAGATGACACTGTTTGCTTTAAATGTGTTGACTGCATTTAGCTTCAATATCGAACATACAGCCATCTTGCATCCCAGTACTCTGGGGTTCCTGGACCAAGCCCCAATGACATTTCATCCTAGGTACATACACTTATCAATATTTCCTTTGATCTGTTCAAACTCAGGAAATATGCAAAGACCCACAGTTTATTGCTGGAGGAGCCACCAGGACCGACATTTGCCAGGGGCAGCTGGGTATGTATAACCATCAAACCTGCGATGCTGTCTTGTTTCAACACATGGTTGGGTTAATGATGGACAGACCCAACCACAGGTTTAAATTATCCTAGACAATGTACATATTTGACCCAACCATGAAGTGAGTGTTGCCCATTTGTTATGAACTGAAATGTGAAATCATCCGTCAGTTTAAAGTGAGTTTTCAGAAAAGAAAAGCATTGAAACTTTCTTATATCCGGATGCAGGAGACTGTTGGCTGTTGGCCGCGATTGCCTCTCTGACCATGTACGATGACACGCTGAGGAGAGTCGTGCCGCACGACCAGGACTTTGGTCGCAACTATGCTGGCATCTTTCATTTCCAGGTGTGACACTTTTGGTCTTACTGTAACTCATTGTTTTGAATGAACATTGAAAACCACTAACCAAAGTAAACATATTATGAAAATCTACCAGGAATCATATCCCAGTCATGACGTTTTATTTGTGTAAAGTCAGTGAAGTGAATGAGATCTTTCTCAGTAAGCATCTCAAAACTCTTTCAGAGTTAGAAATAAAACACTGGAATTTCTAACTAGGCATACTGAGAAGTGGGTACCCAATATTGCCTAATTTCCTAATGGAGATTTTCAACATTGTTCAACTCACTTTCTTCTGCAGTTCTGGCAACATAACAAGTGGTTGGATGTTGTGGTGGATGACAGACTCCCTTGTGTTAGGAACAACCTGGTGTTTGTTCACTCCGCAGACAACACAGAGTTCTGGAGTGCACTTCTGGAGAAGGCCTACGCCAAGTAGGCTCAAAACATTAACTTCTCACATACTTTCCTATTTCGTTTTGATCAAATAAAAATCCATCGTCTTGTTCGTGTTTGACAGGCTGAACAGCAGTTATGAAGCTCTGAAAGGGGGGAGCACCATGGAGGCCATGCAGGACTTCTCTGGTGGCGTGGGGGAGATGTACGAGACGAAGAAACCGCCGACTGACTTCTTCAACATCCTCAAGAAAGCTGTGGAGAGAGGATCCATGCTGGGCTGTTCCATCGATGTAAGCATAGCGGTGTACAGAAAATAAAATACTTATCAAAACGCATTTTGAAAGGAAAGAAGACACAGATGAGAATGTTTGTTCTTTTCTGACCACTAGATCACAAGTTCTGCTGAGTCTGAAGCTCAAACCTCTACCGGTCTGGTTAAAGGCCACGCTTACTCCATCACTGGAGTGGAAGAGGTAACCATAGCAACCATCAGTCAAATTAGATGTTTTTTTTTCTGTTAGTTATTTTACTCTCATGTAATTTTCATCTCTTCTCTTTTTTTCTCCTCAGGTCAACTGCAGAGGATCCAAAGTCCAGCTCATCCGAGTCAGGAACCCCTGGGGTCAGGTGGAGTGGAACGGCCGCTGGAGCGACAAGTATGACATTGCTTCTTAAACATGAAGTCCAGTAAACTGTAGCTGAGATATATAAAGGCTTTATACAGTATAGATTCCCCAAAAAAACTTAAGAATACAATCCCCTCTCGATATTTATTTAATGATTATAAGATTGTATTTTTGATGTCTTATGTTGTCAATCTTGAATTTCAAGTTCCAAGGAATGGAAAGGAGTTGACAGTGCAGACAAAAATCGATTGCTTAACAATGCCCTGGAAGACGGAGAGTTCTGGTAAGTCTGTCATTATTGGCTCACTCTTATGTCAATCCAATTGATTGTGTCATCATTAAATCTATACGATGTGTTGAAGGATGGAGTTTGAAGACTTCAAAGCAAACTTCGATAAGGCCGAGATCTGTAATCTCACTCCAGATTGCCTGGTGGACGACGGTAAGAAGAAATGGGAGGTGAGCTTGTTTGAGGGCAGCTGGATCAGAGGCACCACTGCTGGCGGATGCAGGAACTACATCGGTACGAAAGCTAAACTTTGCCATTTATGCATTTGAACAAAAGCGTTATATTGTATTACTTTAGGTGAGCTACAGAAACCCAGCACGTTTATTAATATTAATATACGCATATTAATATCGTTTTTCAATCTCCCAGACACGTTCTGGACGAACCCCCAGTTCAAGATTCGACTGAAGGATCCCGATAAGGGTGACAATCTATGCAGTGTCATCGTGGCTCTCATGCAGAAGAACCGTCGTCGCCTCAGGAAAGAGGGGCTTGACATGGAGACCATCGGCTTTGCCATTTATGAGGTAACAGATTGCGAGTGATTTAAGAGATGAAGCAAATAGCTTCTTGCAACACTGAAATATGACCCTGATTGTTTGATGGACCCACAGGCTGCAAATGATGAAGACCAACAGGGGAAAGACTTCTTCCGGTATAACGGCTCCAAATATCGCAGCCGTGCCTACGTCAACATGAGGGAGGTCTCCGAGCGCTTCAGACTCCCACCTGGAAACTATCTTCTGGTGCCTACCACCTTCCAGCCACACCAAGAGGCCGACTTCCTCATCCGCCTCTTCTCAGAGAACAAAGCTGCAGCCATGTATGTGTATCCTCCATTCTAACAAATGGACTAATAATACAGTTGGTGGTTTACAGTGTTCCCAAAGGGTTTTTGGAGAATTTGAATGCGTTTATAAATGTCTGTTGCTGACTTTTTTTGCAGTGAGATGGGAAACACTATTCAGGCTGACCTTCCTGATGTAAGTTCTGTCAACATTTTCATGCACTATAATCCCTCACAATTATTGTTTTTGCTGCTGGAGCATTTTCTGCTATTTTTACCTTATTATTTTATAACAGCAACTCACAACTTGTCACAATTTGAAACCTCTAGTTAAAATCAAACATAACAAAATATGTTTTTATATTATTGACATTGGCCACCATGGATTTAGAATTTTGAATAGTTATGTTTTTAAAGGACTTGGCTAAACTAACCATCAGGGTCTAAAAATCCTCCATGGATCGTGACGAAAATGTCAACGAAGAAAATGTAAATGTGGGGCCAAAAAATCATTGTTTCACGTGTCATGTCTTAGAAAATATTTCAATTTATGTTTATGTACAATTTATAATATATATTTGAATGTAATATATTAAGTAAAATCTATTAAACTCAAAATGAGTTTCAATGGCCAAATATCAAATCTAGGTTTCGGACAACAAGGTTATGGATATAATGTAAACATTTATTTTCTCTAATCACTAAAGCCACCAGTACCGAATCCTCCTGAGGAAGAAACCGATGAGGAGAAAGGTCTGAGGAGATTGTTTGAGCAGATCGCTGGCTCGGTGAGACACAACCCACAATCTAACATCATTAGGCCTACACACTGCACTGTTTTAGCATCCTGTAAGGTTATCAGATGGCAAGTCTCATAATTTTAAAGGTAACACAAAAATACCATGGCATGGTACCATGTCCAGTGCTAAAAAATGATTCTACTAGATTGAATGGGAATTGTATTGGTTAAGTTATAATGGTCTCTTTGTATCTGCTGGTAATATGTTGGGTGGATGACAATCTTACTGGAATATGAGCCAAAACACACTAGATAAACTAATTTTGCTATTGTTTTAATGGTAAACAGTTCGTCTTTTAAAGTGATACTTGTTAGGGAATCAATTTCTACCGTATGGTTCTTGTCTTTAATGAAAAGCTATGTAGGCAGAATTTAAAAGTGTGCACTGTGCGCCCTCTTCTGGTGTTATGATGAATGTTCGCTCATGTTTTCTCTCTAGGACATGGCCATCAGTGCCACAGAATTACAGCAGGTGCTAAATGCAGTCCTGAGCAGAAGTGAGTCTGTTTTATCAAGCACTTCCATCGAGGCCAGCTGTGATGTCTATGTGTCTATGTAAACACATCAATGATCTCTTTTAGGAAAAGAAGTGAAGTTTGATGGTGTGAGCCTCAGTACCTGTCACAGCATCATCAATCTCATGGATGTATCCTTCCTACAGTCTCACAAAATAACATACACTGGATTCTTGTTTTCAAATTCGAAATTGGACATTATAGGTTGAGTCGCTTCGGATAAAAGCCTCCCCCCAATGTAAATAATGATGTAAATATGACTTTAGAATATTATGGCTTTATGCTTTTGTTACATTTTCCTGAGCTGAGCACAGGTCGATAACACAGGAATGCTGGAATTCGAGGAGTTCAAAGTCTTCTGGGACAAACTGAAGAAATGGATTGTAAGTCACTGGTGAATTAAACATATCCCATCACAGCAAGTGATATTTCCAGCTGTTTTCAGAATAAGCGTGTGTATTTATAGATGTTATAATGACATTCTGTTTGCCGTTGCAGATGCTGTTCTTGTCTTTCGATACGGATCGTACAGGCCGCATGTCTGCCTATGAGCTCCGCACCGCTCTCAACGCAGCAGGTGAATATATGGAAAAGCAGATGAAATATGAATAGGCTTGTGAAATGCATATAATGCAATCATATCAAAAATTAACACTTTATGCATATTTATATTGTTTTTTCAAGGGATGCAGTTGAATAACAAGATTCTTCAGCTATTGGGTCTCAGGTTCATGGATGCCAATTTTGACATTGACTTTGACGATTACCTGACCTGTATCGTTCGATTGGAGAACATGTTCAGTAAGTGGCCAGCATAACAGATTTTATCAATGGAAATCTGTTTTTTTCTTTCTTAGATTAAATTTGTTCTGAGATGTGTAGATATGCAGACGAAAGCACTGATTTGTTTTTTTATTCCAGGGGTTTTCCAAGGATTTGACAAGCATAAGAAGGGTGAGATCAATCTAAATATGCAGCAGGTAAAACAACTTTTTGTGTTAAACATTTGAAGCTGATATAAAGGACAGCCTGATATACACTGATACACTGCAATTATTTATTCCAAGACAAATACATAAAATGATTTCAGTATTTTTGTTGAAGATGTTGTGAAAAGACTCTGTGTCTTTATTTCTCAACAGTTCCTGTTTTTGTCCATGAACGTCTGAGGATTTCATGAAACAAGAGGAAGAACAAAAGATTAGAACATCTGTTTGAAGCCACTGTGGATCTCGACACGTACTGAATACACACGCTTTTGTTTTGTTTGTTTTCAGATTCTTTATAAATACTGATGGTGTTAATGAGAAGATTTTACTGTGATTAACCCCCCCCCCAAAAAAACGTGTTGCAAACAATTTCCAGTGTCGTATTCTCGATTGTATGTGTTTACTCTTATTTGGTTTTGATTTGGGATATGATGACCCCTTTGTGCTTGTGCCAGATCTTATATTCTTTTAATGGCTGCTAAACTTATCTGAGCTTTCAGTTGCTTTTTAAAGTCACCGACTAACATGAATGAATGAAAGAAATAAAAAGTTTGTGCTATAAATTTGTGTGACTTTGGTTAATGACAATGTGGTCAAGCAATAGTCAATTTACATTTCATTAAAATGCATGCTTTGATTAAAAGATATATAAATATATTATAATTTTATAAATAGAAAAAATATTCTTTGTTGATTTAATTAAACATATAATAATTCAACCCCTTACTTACTATCAAATAAAATAAATGGAAAATATGAATAAATGATAGTAGATGAGACTTTTTTTACGTAATCCTTTATTTAACATTTTCCTTTTATTAACATTTTTATTGAAAAACGTGTTTTATATACATGAATCTATTGATTGATAAATAAAAATAACAAATTATTTATTTATTTGAGATTACGTCGAATGTTGGTACCGTCATCAATGCGTAACGTCAATGCGCCTCTTCAGACTAAACCAAGTTTAATCAGGGGTGTTTTCTGAAATTCTTTATTTGTATCTATTTGTTCCAGTATAAAATAATAGCATAGATAAATATTTCATGTACATAAACAAAAGTTAATAACAATAACATTTTTATTCGACACTATCGCCCGTTTTTTTTGGCTCAGTCCCTTCACTCATTGGAAATGGTACCGTCTCAAAATGTCCGCCGTGCTCCATGTGTTTCCAGCTAACAGGAGTGTTTTTATGATTTAATTCGATAAAACATAAGTTATTATTACATTATTATTTATACCGTACAACGGACTTAAAAACCATCAAATAATAATTCAATCGTTTTCATAAAAATGGTGAGTAAATTACGTTTGTATTGTTTATTCAGTCATCGTAGATGTCACACGGATTTTTGTTGTTGTTTATAACTTTTTATTTCAAGATAATAAGTTAAATTGAGTATATTATCATCGACAACAATGTTCTTGGTCTCGATGAACTTACAAGCATCAATGAGTTCACACATTATGTTCCAGTTTGTAAAGGAAACATTGACTTAAATAGATCTTAATATAAGCGGAATCATATGCTTTTACTTCAGTTAAATCGCTGTCTGTGTGATGTATAACGATCAGCTGTGACCTTTGTTTTCGTGCAGCCTCACAGAAAAAGGAAACCTTTCATCGATAAAAAGAATGCAGTTTCATTTCATCTGGTGCACAGAAGTCAGAAAGACCCGCTGGCTGCCGATGAGAAAGCGCCTCAACACGTGCTTTTACACGCTACTAAGGTAAAACAAACTGTCAGGCATTATACATGTTGTTATATAGGTTGGTTCATATAGATAACAGTATATATAATATTATAGAGACCTTATGTAGATAGCGTTGTATTTGAAATAATTAAACATCTCGATATAGATATTATAGATATATATGTAAAATATGTACGTTGTAGATATTAACTGCATAATATACATCTCATTCTATAGAGCACACAGCTTTATTTAGACCTCATTATAGAGTCCTTAGTACATATGTTATAAAAAGCATCATATGGACAGAATTATGTAGTCTTCAAAATTTTGGCATTTTTTTTGGCAGATCCTTTTATCCAAAGCGACTTACACTGCTTTATCCTATACATTTTACACAGATATTTGCAATCCCCTGAGATCGAACCCACAACCTTGCGTTGTTAACGCAATACTCATACCACTGAGCTACAGGAAAGCATTGTATTGCAAGCATCCTATTCATTGTATTGCATTATACATATACAGACATCATTACATAGATTGTTGTATAGATCATAGTTTACGTGTACATGTATGGAATGAAGTCAGATTTAACTGTTTAGTGGTCCAGAATAAGGTAGTGGTTGATATTTTGCCAAAAAAACGTTTTATTCACTGATTCATCAAAGTTCTGATGTGTTCTCGCAGGTAGATGTCGAGAAGAGGAAAGAAGAACTGCAGAAGTTTGGAGTGTTTTTCGACGATGACTACGATTATCTGCAGCATATGAAAGATGTGTCCCAGACCACAGCGCTGGTCTCCAACCCTCAAGTCAACAGAGATGCTCGATCGAGGACGACAGAGGACAACGATGAAGAGAAGACAGAGGAAGATGTCAACCGTGTTCCTGTGAGGTCACATAACAGCTACTCTGCTTATCGTGTTTAACATAGACAATGACATCCATTATTAGTCGTCAATGGATATGTAACATCTCGCTTAACTTGATTAAATTGAAGTTATGAATGTACATACAGCCATCATACTTGCGATGAACTTTATTTTAAAGTTTTGCCTACACATGATGGGTTTGTACAGTAACAGTAAGGGAGTGTATTCATGTTGACGGTGTCATGGTCCACTTGGATTTCCTGTATAACACATCCTGAATGTCTTTAGATGTGTGTGTTTGATGTCCTGATAAAGTTTTTTTCCATCTCACGGTTGCAGGCCTCCATCACGCTTCCCTCTTCTGTGTTTGCCACGGATTTTGAAGAGGAAGTGGGTTTGTTAAACAAAGCCGCTCCTATTTCAGGTGAGCCGGCACATCTACGGTAGGATCTGATTAAAGGGATAGTTTATTCAGACAAAAAACTGTTATCATTTATTTACCCTCATCTGATTTAAAACCTGTCTTTCATCTGTGCAGCACAACAGTAGAGATATTTTGGGAATGTCTCAGTGTTTTTGTGTCCATACAATGGAAGTCAAAGGGGGCCAATGGTGTTTCTTGCTTATCTGTTCAATTATGCATTTTATTAAATCTTTGTCTTCACTGTCTGTCTCTCTTTTCGACACCTCTAGGGCCCCGTTTGGATATGGACCCTGACATCGTCGCTGCTATGGACGAGGACTTTGATTTTGAAGACCCTGAGAACATGTTGGACGATGACTTTGTCCTCAAGGCCAACGAAGTCAAGGACGGCGAAATGGGGTAAGGCTGAGTCCAAAAGAACTGTGTTGTCAGAATATAGGAACATAACATCAACACATGGGACAAATGAGGTGAAAGCTCTGCATGACATCGCCTAACTACGTCACCTGCTTTCTTTCTGTTTTTGACCTCAGTGATGATGATGATGAATGGGAGGACACGGACGAGGAAGATGACGAAGAGGATGATGAAGATCAAGACTCGACAGACAATGAAGGTTCCCGGGAGTTCATGTTTGGGGATTGTGAAACGAAGACTCGTTTTACGGAATACTCGATGACCTCATCGGTCATGAGAAGAAACGAGCAGCTCACGCTCTTGGACGATTGCTTTGAAAAGGTAAAACAGGAAAATGCAGCGACAGACACGTTTGTGTAGCGCATCGTTGATGTTATGAAATTGTTGTGCGCAAATTTGGCACCATAAGCATCATCTAACATTGATTCCTTTTTTAAAACCCAGCATTTCTTGCGTTGTGTTTCCGTGCAGTTTTACGAGCAGTTTGACGATGATGAGATCGGAGCACTGGATAACGCCGAGCTGGAGGGCTACATCCAACCAGACAGTGAGCGGCTGGACGAGGTCATCAAAGACTACTTCATCCAGAAAGAGAAGGAGTAAGTGTGTTTGAACAACTTTTACATCTTGACATCTGCATGTGTGCGTGCGAGTCTTCAGGAGGACTGATCGATCTTTGTGTGTTAAGATATCAGAAGCCGGATCAGCTGGGTCCTCCAGAGCTGCCCTCGGTAACAGAGGAAAACGAGGATGAGGAGGTGCTGGAGATGGAGACGGTGGTCATCGAGGCGCCTGTAGAGCGCTGGGACTGTGAGACCATCATCAGTGAGTATTCCACAAGTATCGAATAATGGTCAGCGATGTCAACAAGTGATGTTTTTCATAAAGCGACTAGCGACAAATCTAGCTTGTTTTTACATATAAGCTGTTCGACGAAAGTGACTGTGTTTAGTTTTAAGTAGTGGAGTTCACTCACTATAACATGTCTAACAACAGAAACAGAAAAAAAGTAATTATGAACCTATTTATTGTTCATTTGGGTGCATTGTTCATAGTGTTTCTCACAGGATTTTGACAGACCTGTGGCACTGGTGACGTCACAAACTAAATAAAATATTTGTGACATCACGTTGTGTTTGCGTCGTGTAAGCACTTGATATCTGTTTTTCTTTTATCTGATCTTGTCACATTAAACTGTATTTTAAACTGAATGCCACCAGCAGTTACTTTGAGCGCTGCTATAATCCTGATTTATAAACGCAACATCATGGGACAAAATCACAATACAGCACATCTCCATTTTAGAGCAGACTGCCCAAGTAAATGCATTGTATGTAAAACGCTGTAAATAATGTATAGGACAGCTCCGAGAGTAGAGATATGAAACAGACCTGAAGCGCTTAGCTTGCATGATACTACGTGGATTACATCACTGAGATGCAAATTATCGCTTGATGTCGCCTGATGACATTTAGCGACTTTTCGGGGAGGCTATAGCTACTTTCCATTGAAAATAGTTGGCTACACTTACAGCCGCTTGTAACATCAGCAGCGCGAGCATTCAACAAGGGGTAATTGGCATCCATTGTTTATTCCATATTTAATATAATATTGTAAATAATAAACAAATGAAAATGTTGAGGACAAAAATGATGGGTACCCTAACCTAATATTTTGTTGCACAACCTTAAGCAAAGGTTTTCCGTAGCTCACAATGAGACTTCTGAACCCTCTTTTCCTGAGCAAACTGCTCAAGCTGTCTCAGGTTTGATGGGTGCCTTCTCCACTGCAAGTTTCAGCTCTTTCCATAGATGTTCGATAGGATTCAGATCAGGATTCATAGAAGGCCACTTCAGAATAGTCCAATGTTTTGTTCTTATTCATTCTTGGGTCATTTTAGCTGTGTGTTTTGGGTCATAATCCTGTTGGAGGACCCATGACCTGCGACTGAGACAGAGATTTCTGACACTGGCCAGTACGTTTCGCTCCAGAATACCTTGATAGTCTTGAGATTTCATTGTGCCCTGCACAGATTCAATGCACTGCGAGCCTCCATATTTCAGTGTAGGTGTGGTGTTCACTTCTGTGAAAGCTTGATTTTTTTCGTCTGTGAACATATGATGATGTGACTTGCCAAAAAGCCAAAAGTTTTGGCTCATCTGTCCAAAGGACATTATCCCAGAAGGATTGAGGCTTGTCAATATGAATTTGAGCAAATTACCAGTATGGCTTTTTTATGTTTCTTTTTTCAAAAGTGGTCTTCCATGCTCAAAAAGCGACGGATGGTGCGATCAGAAACTGACGTACCTTCACCTTAGAGTTCAGCTTGTATCTCTTTGGCAGTTATCTTTGATTCTTTTCTAGCATTCACACTATCCTTCTTTTAATTTGGTGTCGATTTTCCTCTGGCGGCCGCAGACAGGGAGGTTGGCTACAATTCCATGGACCTTAAACTTCTTCATAATATTTGCAACTGTTGTCACAGGAACATTGAGCTGCTTTGAGATGGTCTTGTAACCTTTATCATGCTTGTCTATTATTTTCTTTCTGAGCTCCTCAGACAACTCTCTCCCTTTGCTTTCTCTGGTCCATGTTCAGTGTGGTCACACAATGACACCAAACAGCGCAGTGACTACGTTTCTCAGTTTAAATAGAATGAATGACTGATGACAAGATTGGATACATGTGTGATACTAATAAAAGAAACAAATCAGTATGAAATATCACTATAATCCAATGATGTATTATCTTCTCTAAGGGGTACCAACAAATTTGAATAAATTGAAAAATCCAATTCTGTCATTCATGTTTCCCACAATATGTTAGGTTATAAGTTTGAAACGATTAATCAATGTTTTAATAACCTTAATATACCTGGAGTGTGCTTGTACTAGGAAAATGCAAGTATCGATTCATGACTCGGATCGGCAGATACTCATAACTAATTGACTCAGATTTGAGGCACAAAAAATGTATGACATCTCTATTTATATATTTGTGCCTGAATTCTGAGCACATTTACTGAATGACACTTGTCATCTGAAGTGATTTATTATTTTTACTCTCTCACGCAGGCACATATTCCAACCTGTACAACAGACCCAAACTCATCCAGGACACTCCTAAGGTAAAGAAACTTTTTGTTTTGTGGAGGATGCTTAATGACCAATTTAGTTGGGTTGCTTTGTAAGCTGACATAGTCGAGGTGCGCCGAGAGTTACATTTCCAAGTCAAATCGAGATCTAGTTTGCATCTAGCTAAAATAACATTTCACATAAGATTCAATCTATAGATGTTTTCAGCCACCAGACATGTGGTATATATGGAAATAATTCCTTTTACAGTGTATAATGGTGGCGTTATTGTCAAGCACCTGGAGTGATCGGTCAGGTTTAACCCGCCCAGCTAAATGAAGACACACAAGGTTCACAATGTCTGTACACAATTTTCTTTACGTCATAACAACATCAAAGAGATTCAGGTGTTGAAATAGTTACGAGATTTCTGAGTTATTTTACGTGAAAGTCCTGCGGCTGATGAACAGTTGATGGGTTTGTTTGCAGTCTAAGCCAATCAAAGTGTCCCAAAAGACGGGCATTCCTCTGGACGTCCTGGAGAAAAGAGGCCCGACAGCCAAACAGGTGGAGAAAATGGAGAGAATCAACGAGTCGGACCTGCCCAAAGTGTCCACCCAGCCCCGCTTACGAGAAGAGAGCGCCGAGGAGAGGAAAGCTAGAAAACAGGCCATCAAAATGGAGAGGAAGGTGCGTACAAAGCCTTGACCTACAGATGGCAGTATTTCATGTGTCATCATACAAAACTATATATTTTTTAAACATAGGCATTAAGTTGCAGTGCAGTCTGATATTTGCCTGTCATCCAATCAGAAAATAAGAACATTATCCGCAGTCAGACATTATCAGCCAATCAGGAAGTGAGAACAGGGTGTCCTTGTCCCAACATCAGATAAAACCGATTCGTGGTGTTTCCAACTAGTTAAACTCATTATCCTAAGACTGGACTTTTCACCAACATTTGGAGTATTAAACACTAATGCTGGTACCTCAAATCCCAAAGCTTCGAACACCTTAGCAACAGCATAACTTCATTTCAACCACCCGCGACACAGCTCAAGTGACTAAGCATAGTCCACCACTCACCCTTCATCTGTTGGGTTACAAAACCTTAAAAACATTTGAAATAGTAGCGGCGCAGAATCGCAGAGCTCTTTAAATCATTTTGTGATAACCAGGCAAACAAAAACAGGATATTTTAATACGTACTGATCTTCCTAAAATATGGATTTTAACCTGCGTTTCATCATTTATCTTAAACTGTGATTGTCTGTGATTTGTGCAGGAGAGGAGGACGGAGAAGAAGGGAAACAAACTGGCGTTCAAACAGGAGAAACAGATGCAGGAGAAGCAGATGGTTGGCTTAAGAGCAAACGTTCAGGGTATGAAGCTCTCATAGGATTTCTCAGAGAGCGTAAACAAAACTGGGATGTTCTGCGTGCCAGCAGACACTATAGGACCCTACCGCTCACGTGACTTCAAGGGGTACATGGTTGCTCCGGTTGTGTCATCACTGTGTTTATCTGTGAACGTCAAATCAAGTTATCATTGTGTACGAGCAGTCTGCAACATGCACACAATCTAAAGCCTCTTTTCCTCTAATGTAGCGTATGATTGAATTTCATTTGCTCCATGTAGTATATGTCTCACCAACAGCCAGTGCAAATAAAACCTCCAACTGTTTCCAAAAAAGCATTTGTGTTAGCAGTCCTTGTGTATTTAAATTAGCAAACACAACTTTTCTCATAAAATCCCACTTTTAATAAAAAATATAATGCACAAATATACAGTATACAATAATCAACATGGCTGTTCTAGATGGCTCAATAATTCGGTATGTTCAAATGCGTTACCCTCTTAATGCAGTTTACATTAAAAACATGTTTTGACCTGAAACGTCTTTCCTGTCCTCATAATAATAACACACAGAATTTTTTTAGGAATCGTTATTTGACAAAGTGCACTTCATAGCCCAAACACGGCATTTACCTGGACACGCAACCAAAACTGCAGCAGCTTCACAGTTACAAAGCTATTTTTGTGGATTTCTAGTCAATGTGCCATTTTACTACACGTTTTTTTGAGTTGTCTTGTTGCGATGTCATTGTCAAGCAGTCGGAATTGTTATGATCCTGCTGTAGAAAATATTAAGTAGTTTGACTCACAACCTGAGCTGCACTGTTAAGTGATACAGTAATGTAAAACAGTAGTGTAAAAGACACACAAGATGTAATAATGTAAGACAATCATACATAAAATAAATAACCATGTAGTTGTATTATACGGGAAGAAAATAAAGGCCTATGACTAATGCTTCAAGCGTCGTTGTGCAACGCTGTGAACCAGAATAACTGGGAAATTCCACTTCATGACATCACATGAAAGCTTTTGTTTGTACAAACAGTTGTACAAACAAGTGTATGTATCTGTCCGGACATATTCCCAATAACATCCCTGATAAAATCTTTTGTCTTTTTTGGGACTTCCCTTCACATGTCCGCCTCGGAAAGCATTCACCTCATCAGTTGTGTTTGTCCTGGTGGGTCTCTAGTTTCTGTAACCTTCTACTTCATCTCCTGGACTCATCTCTAGTTTGAAGACGTGTGGACAGTCGTATCCTGCAGATATGTCGCTCATGGACCTGCTTGTGTGGTTGTGACAGCTGTTGCCCATTTCTCCTAAATCTAAATCACAGGAGGATCCGGAATCTTGGATCTCCAGGTCACCGTCTACGCCATATTTGTTGTAGTTCTTTGAGTCGACGGAAGAACTCTGCCTATCCCACGACTGCTGCTCATTGGGGTCGATCTCTAATAACATGTTGTTCTCAGCAGGGTCGCGAGTGATCGGTTCGATTTGAAGATCACTCGCCACGGTTTCAGGCTCAATTTTTAAAGGTCTGCAGAGGTGTGTTTGCGTTGGCTTGAAATCCTACCAAACCAGAAACAAGAGTTTAGAGTAACCAATCCCACAGCAGGAATGCATCTTATATAGAACACAACGTGACAAAGGACCTGAACATTTTTTGTTTTAGGCGAGCGCACGGATTTGCCTGCTTGTCTATTGCTTAACTTTAAATATGAAGTGAAGGTGTGAATTTCATTAATGATTATTAGGGCACTTAAATAAAAAGTAGGTCTATTAGTTAGGGCTGTTAAACAATTAATCACATCCGGAATTAAAGTTTGTGTGTCAAATAAAAGTGTTTACATAACATACGTCTGTGAACTATGCATATTGATTTTGTATTTTTAAACACATACATGTATATGGGTCACAGACGTTAAGATGCCCAAATCAAAAGAAATGTAGAAAAGTAATTTTATGTCCATAGGAAGCACAATAAATGCAAGTAAAATGTCCACATTATGGTTACAACTTATTTTTTATATAAAATGTCCAAATTTGGTTGAAATATTGTTACATTGTCTTTTACTAAATTATATAAAAGAATAAGGGAGCGTATTAAAAAAACTCAGTGACAAATGGGCGAAACATAGGATAGTGGCAAATTTAAAACATGATATATTGCAACTTATAAGCATTTAGAGGTAAAAGTAATTAGACTTTAATACGTCATGAGTCCATTTTTTTTCTAAATATGCCTGACAAGATTGTAACACAATTTTTTTTGTGGCCGTCTTATGTAAATCAGTGATTTTTATCTTTTGCTCTGAAAAACAAAATGCAAATATATTCAACAGAAACATTTTTTTGGAACAAGATCCATTTAAAGCCGTACATAAATCAATAAATGTTCATATATCATTTAAATGATATATAAATGCAAATATTTACTTAATACACACGTGTGATTACGTGTATATGTTTAATAATACAAAATGAATATGCACAGACATATATTATGTAAACAGAATCTTTAAATCGTGATTAATCGATAAATCCCATCCAGAATAATAGTTTAAAAGCCCTTATATTCGTAAAACCGAGACCCGCACCAATTTAATGTACTACAATATTCTATAAAATAAGAATTTTCCGTATATTGATTTTAAGACCACTTCAAGGAAATAAAATCGGAACAGGTCTTACCAAGAATGAGGGAAAACCAGTCGCTGCTCTCTTCTTTATTTTCTCGTTGCATGTCTTTGCCAGCAACAATATAACAACGGTTATAAACAGCAATGATAAAACAACTCCCAGCAATGGATACAGGTATGTGGAGATCGGGGGGTCTTTTGGAGAAAAAGAACACAAGTAAATTACATCGGCATCAGATGCACACATGTTTATGTTTGGACAAGGTTCATAGAAAACTTTGCATGCATATTGTGTTGTGCAGTTAGAGTATTTACAGTATGTCAAGTCTCCACTGAAACACTCTCTCTTCTGCTTAAAATGTCTTTGTCCGATATTTCCTGTTAGGTTGAGGCAGTATTTTTCTCTCTTCTCGGCAAAGTCAAAATATACCTCACATGTTTTAAGCTCCATTCCACAATGGTTTGACGCTTTATTGATCTAAAACAAATAGTCAGAAATGTCATTCCAGCATCCTTCATAGAAAAAAAGAAATGTATTTTTAGATACACTATATGGACAAAAGTATTGTAACACACTTCTAATGAACAGGTTTGGCTACTTTTATTTCTGCGATAAAACATGACAAGATCCCTGTGCACAAAGCAAGATTCAAAAAGAAAGGATTCAGTCTAGTGTGTAAGAACTTGAATGGTCCCAGACCCGAACCCAGCTGAACCCCTGTGACCCAAACACTCAACACCCAAACCCATCAAAGACTTGTACCCCTGTGTACAGTCACATCAGAACAAAAAAAGGCTCTGTCAAAACTGTGGAAACAACATTATTTAATATGGTATTGTTTGGTATAACATTAAACTGTGATTTGTTTGCAATTACTAGAATAGAGAAACATATTTATTTGAGATATGTTTGTCTATATACTGTGTAAGTATTAAATTGAAGTCATAAAGGTGAATATAACCTCTTCTGATTCAGCTTTAAAATCAAAATCCGTATCCGTGTTATTGCGAAGAGCTGGTGTGTTTTCGTACAGGTACAGAGGGTTGGTAAACTCTAGGTGAAGTTTTCCCTCTTTTGGCGACAGTTTAACTTCTGGAAACTCCAACTGACCTGGAACCACCCGAGCAGAAGATCAACGTTAATAATGTAATGCTCAACAAATACAGCACTCATCATAACCATATCAGATCTGTCAATGTGCCTTTTAATCCTATTTTATATATATATATGTCTTAAATGTAAATTTAATGAAACTATGTTCATCAACCTTTTTCTTGTTCCTATTTGCGCAAAGGTTGTGGGTTCAATTTTTAACACATATTAAAAATATATAATATACGTAAGTTGCTTTTGGGCAGAAGCGAAATGTGTGCATTTTTAAAACCCTTTTGGAAGCAACTACAAATTGCACACATTTTACTTGACATTTTAAAATATAATGTTTTAAAAAGATTGATTTGGGTTTCTAACTTTCTTGTATAAAATGGAAAAAGCAAAAACTTTGCCGATGGTAAAACACCAACAACAAGACTCCTTAATATAATATTAACGTGTTGTTTATGTAAACAGGAAAATATGAAAGTCCACCGAAATACAATATGCACGTGCAATTCTTGTCCATTGCAAATCTATTCGGTTTACTAAAATGGACAAACATTTTGCTGGCTGAATAATGGGGGAGGTTTTGAATTTGATTTTAGGATCACATGGTCTGGCAGATTCTGTGTTGCTTCAAATTCACTTACACTTAATAGCGCTCAAGGCGAGCTCATTGAAACTGAATATTTCTGATTCGGATTTCTTTGACGTCTTGTCACCCTGTTTTGCTGTCACGAAGACAACGTAATGATTAAACGCTGGAGTCTTTAGCATGTTAGATAGTTTCATCCGATGTTCTCTTGTGAGGTGAACTTCAATCCTGTAACACAGAAGACACATTATCGTGAACCCAGGATGGCAGTATCTGTGTTTCAGATGCAGATGTGACAATGCTGCCGTTAACTTCAAAATGAATGAAGGAATAAAGATTGAAAATCGGAGGAAAGACTTCACACAAGAATGAGAAAAGAGTTTGAAGTCCCATTTTTGTGTACTGTGGTGGGCCTATACAGTTACTTTCAAACATCAGTGTCATTTAGAAAAATACATAATTCAGGTAAGTAGCTTTAAACATGTCAACTATATGTTATATTTACTGTATATATATAGGCCTCAGATCTTGGAACAAAGCTGTCGTCTTTTTAAAGCAGTGGACTTACCCGCTCATATCCTTCAGCTCCACCCGGAAGACAACATTCTCTATGGCATGTGGATATTGCCAGTGTACTTCAACTTTATAGCTGTCACACTCTATAGACACGTTGCTGGGAGGAGGAAGGCTCTGAGCTGAAAGAGAAGAAAATAAAAAGTTCATTTTCAAGCTTAATAAATCATATGCTTTTGTGCATTTAATGTGCAATATGTAAACAACAAAAGCAGAACCTAAAGATTAAAATATTTTTAGCATAGTGGACCATTTAGTTGTGACGTTGTTTTCCTGACACACAAGCATTGAAAAGTGTTTTTTGACATGAAATATCACCTACACCCTGTGCACTGCAAACAAAAATGTGGCTCCGGTCAGATTCTTTGTTCAGCAAATCAGAACGCTTCAAAGCTCTTTTTGTCTGTCAATCATTCTGCACAATGACACAGTGACCCGTATGGCAAGCAGAAAGGCGTGAACATCAGCTGTCAGTAACTTGTGTGAGAATGGTATTTAGCTATCGTGTCTAATCTCATGGTATTGATTTCATGGTTTAAAACAGATTTTTTTCCTTACATGATATCGAGATTCATGTATCGAGATATATTAATATCTGCTTATAATGCTCCCCAAGGGTCTGTGTGTGTGTTTGTCCATGTCTTTAGAGAACGCACTTTTGGAAAGAAGGGGTGTGTATAAATCAGTAGTTATTTCTGGTGGGACTTCCATGTATACTTTAATAGAATGTTTAGTATTATATCACAATACATAGAATATGAGTTCATTTGTTGGCAAATGTGCTTTAATTGAATGACAATCGAAAAAAATCCCCTTATTGTTTCAATATTATATATTACAAATGATATACAAAATATATATTTTTTGTTAAAAATGAACAAAAAATGAACTTTTACTCACCCTCTTGTCATTTCAAAGATGTATGACTATCTTTCTTCCGCAGAACACAAAATAAGATATTTTGAAGAATTTTGTTAACTGGCCTTCATTCACTTGCATTGGTTTTGTGACCGTACAATAGTGAATGGGTGCCGGCGCTGTTTGGTTACCAACTTTCTTCACAATAACTTTGAAATGACATGAGGGCGAGTAAATAATGACAGCATTTTCATTTTCAGGTGAACTATCACTTTATGGATCTGAAAGCCTCTTTACACCAAGAACTATAACTTTAAAGTTAATAACGAATGATCATTTCTGAGAATACCAATCTATGCTTTAGTGTTACACTCTGATAATCTTAAATAGATTTTTGAATAGACTTTTGATTGACTCTGAATGATTCATTGTTCTCTGAAGGTGATCCCCTATGTATCTTTATCCGTATTTCAAATGTTTAACAATTATTTACGTTTTATCCTCCTCTTTATTGACTTTGGTGTGAAGAGGCCTTAAAGAGACACAGGTACATTATTTCTTCTCATGTCATAGGTTGTATGTCCTCAGGTGACCTCAGCCTCTCTCTCTCTCTCCCTCCAGGGTCTCAATGGAAGAGCAGCATTCTCAAACTCTCGATTCAAAAACAGTTTCCCGTAGGCAGTGTATTAACCGTCCTCTCCATTTACACGCCTCCGCAGACACGTTCACACTTGCAATCAGATGTCATATAAAGGCCAATATTTACTCATTCCTTATCCCAGTTTCAATTTTTCTCATCCACTCTTTTGGAGGTTTGAGCTTCAGATGCTTTTAAAGCATTTGTATTCACTATTTTTAATTGTTACCAACTGAACTCAATGAACTTATTTGTTCATTCAGAAGTTTAGAACTTTCTGGTAAATTTACATGGGATGTTTTATTTCACAATATTTTTTTATGGACAAATGGAATACGCCCTGGAATCCCAGTTCATTCATCCATTGCTTTATCTTTGAAAAGAAGGCTGTCATTTTTTTATTACACACCTTATGTTGTGAAAGACCGAAGATGGCCTCACGGCTAACAAACGTGAAGTAAAAATGTAACTGTCCAGTACACCTGATGGCATCTGACTTTGATGTATTCTGCACAACCAAAAACGTTCTTTGTGTGCATTGAAGCTCAAAACCGGTTCTCCTAGTTCAGACTGTTGACGAATAACCATCACGCTGTGCCCACACGTCAGAGCAAAGAAATGTAAAAGTCGCGCGTATTAACTTCCTTTTCCTCTTACTTGGATTTCTTGAGAAATCTACAGAGTAATTTCTCAGTAAGTCTTCATGTTGGTTTTTTACAAGTAAGCCAGAACTGACGAACTTTGACTTCCTTTTGAGTTGTGCCAACTTCCCAGAATGTCCACCCCGTAATTGCACAACATTAAAGAGCACACGTACATCATCTAAAAAAAAACTGAAAATGCTCACTTGATCATCCATGATCATATTTGTCACAATCTCTCCAAAACGAGCTAACTAAACCATCAGAACAGGTCAGAAAAGATATCTCACACCCTTACGGCTTTACATTTATTCACCAGCCTCAATGTTTAACAATGCGAAGTTCATTTTATGATGCAGAGATTTCACTTCATTATCTGAAAGTTAATCAGTTCTTATGACTGTGGATGTCAGAGCCCTTCAGATAACTCAGCACTGATATGCTCGATCTTCAACCTGCTTTGTGGACTAAGTCAATGTGTAGATAACTCTTCACCTTTCAGTCTTTACACATTGTCAGTGTATGAGGTAGTACAGATGTGTGAAACATTAAAACGTGAAGACGTAACTTCAAAATGTGGTTGATCTTTCCACATTTTTCTTTCATGGGCGAGTTTTAACATGTCAAGTGTGTATTCAGGGGGAGCCTTGACCGGTGCGCAATAACTGGCACCAGTGCCAACCCTTTCATCCCAAGGAAGTGATAGATATGAAAAATGAAATAATACACTTTTCATTTTGGGTCAAATAGATTATAGTTTATTATAAACAAAAATACCAAGTTATAGCCTGGTCTCCACTTCTTAAAGGCTTACAACTTGGTAAATATATTGCTTAGAGTCAAACTTCCAATTATTGTTACTAAATCCATTTAAGAAAATGAACAATGGGTTTCCTACCATAGTTACCACAATTTTACTACAAATATTGTGGTTAGACCATGGTAGTAACCATTGTTTTATTTGAGATTTTTTTTTTACAAGACTGATTACCATATAACTATGATTTTACAACATACAGTCTACTCTATCATGAACTGTGAGACCAGTAAATAAAACAAATACAAAACAAACAAACAAAAAATCCTTACCGTCAACCTTTGTTCCGGGTCCCAAGACCAAGAAAGACAAGGCAACGATGTACACCTGGAACTGCATTATTGTGAGTGTCAATACACCGTTCACACACTATCATCCAGCCAAAAGAAATGTGAATCTCGTCACATTATTGCTCCTCAATTTGACAAAAAACGACAGTTTCTCTGTTTTCTGTGATACGAACGATACGAAACGTCATGAACGGAGCTGCGGATGAAAGGGAAGAGGCGCGCGCACTTCTGGGAAATGACGCGTGTATTCACTCCCACAGGTGCGCGCTTCACAGGTAGCCTAACTATAGTACGCGGCGTGTAGAGCTTTGATGTTTCTAGGGTTTGGGATAATTAAATTATTTAAAAGTCAATCAAATTATAGCATATACGAGAATCTAAAATGATAATTTTCTCAAATGATAAAATGAAAAGTGTGAGACGTCATCGATTACTCAGCGCGGGGATTTAATCTCCTAATGTGGGATCATATTTCACTTTTCAGGTAAAACCCGACGGCGCCCTCTGGTGTCACTGTATGACATTACACATCAGACACACATTATTATTAAATACGACACGATATGGGCTATTATAAAGTTTATCAAAGAAAAAAGTCCCATAAATATTAAACATTCAGATGTTATTCAAAGAACATTTAAGAAAGAACAGAATGTTGCCCTTAAAGATAAAGGTTCATATAAAGTTTCTTAAAATAATACTTTCATACCTTTTTATAGCCTGAAAAGTATATTGCTCCTGCATGACACATCGCTTATTGCTCCCTGAACTCTCTGTAAATCGCTTTAGATAAAAGCATCTGCTCGATGACTAAATGTAACTGTATAACAACCTTTCCACTACAAACAACCTATTGTGCAACAGGAAGGTTTTGTGGATGTAACAGGTTCTTTATAGATTTGTCTTCCCTTAAGATTTACTTTTTTTTCCTTTATTGGGCATGTCCGCTAAACAACAATGTGTGTCAGAATTTATCAGGCAAAAGCATTTATGAACGATTTAGATGAGACAGAGATTACTCTACAAAGTAGAGTATGACCCTTGCCCTTTGGATTTGAAGTTTATGCGTCACTTATATAACACATTAGAAACAAATCTGCCTGGGACAGACTGAAACTGAGTCGAATACACTTTGGTTCTTTAGCAGATTTTTTTTCATTGTGTGCTTTGGGTTATTCTGTACTCTATGTTTGTTCATCAGTACGTGTTTTTGACAGAAGGGCCACATTCAAAGATACAAAATTTATTTTGTAATGTAAATTCCCAATGTCACATAATAATTCAACCATTAGAGTACACAACAGAGGTCCTGTATAACAAGTCATTGTTCACCTGTAGGCTACATGATCACAGGATTGTTGCATCTGTTCTGGGAGCAGATGTGTGTAGAAGGATCACTGGGCAAACAAAACTAATGACGGACAAGTGCACGTGAGCTTAAAAAGCAAATGTTTATTGTTACAGATGAAGTGTTTGATTTTTGTATAGCGGGCATCACTAAACAGAATTAAAAAAAACGGTTTAAAAACTGGTTTCTCTGCACCCCAGCATCAGACGTACAGATAATCAGTAGCTGAATTGAATTATCATGTCAAATCATGAAGTCAGATGATGAGTCAAATGTTTTGAATGAACTTTCCCACATCTTTCCCACACAGCTTACAGCTATTTTTTTTAGGAACATTACAGTGTTTTTTCCCAGGTTTGCTTTAATGACAGCTGCACTTCAGCTGGAAAATAGACTCGCAAATCCTGATAATCAATTCATGTTATCACATCAGGATTTGAACATTTTCCAAAGATCCTCTTGTGTGTTTCAATGGAAGCAGGAAATCCTGAACTTTATAACCAATTATGATTTTAACAACCAACTGTCGTCCGATTCCAATACCAATATTGGACAATTGCAGAGTACTTTACAATACTAACTACACTGTAAATCTAATAGTTGTCCTCACTTAGAAATTATTTGTTAACTTTACTCAGTTGTCAAAATGTATATATTTTACTAGTTTTTATTAAGTCACGATTACTTGCAGGGGAAATCAAACTACTTACTTTTCGCATTTAGTATATTTTACTTAAATCAAGCAAGTAGCGGCAAGCGAAGCCATTACTTCACTACACCAGCAAGAGGCAGTGGAGAGCAGATCTTGCCTGTACGCAGAAAAGATTCCCAACATGCTTTGCGCCAAAAAATATGATTATTTTATATGTTTTTATTTAAATTAAAGACTTGATATTGTTTAATGTTCACTTCTCTTAGATATTTAGAAGAGTTTGACATATTTTTCAGTTTTGTGGTTACCACTGTTTAGAAGACATGTGCATGTGATTAGGGTCTGCGAACCTCATGTGTTTGATACCAATGAGCATAGTCTGTGCATACATTTCTTAGATCAGTCTCCTCTTGCTCGTTTTGTGTTGCACAAGTCAAGGTGTTTGATTTATGCATTTTTACAATTACATTTATGTGAAATAAAAAAAAAAATTAGTGAATTTAAAACTCTAATGATGAATGCAATAAATCCAATGGAAATTATTAAGTTAGCAATAATAGTTAATTCTGAGTACTCCACACTAAGTCAAAAGTACATCTGAACTAATTTTTTAAGTTACCTGAACTCAACAATACCATTTCACTTTTCTTAGTATTTTTAAGGCAATCGGTTTGCATGCTTTTTTTAAGTAAGATCAACTAATTCGATTTTACAGTGTAGTTTTTTCTTTATAAATTAATTTTCATGAACCTTGGATCAATTTAACATTAATAAGAGAGGCACAAAAAAAGATAAAAAATACAATAAGGCAACATGAAAATATACCATTGGTATCAGTCTTTTTCATGCCATTGCTGAAATGTCGATGGTGTTAAACTAATCCAATATCGGTCAATTAATATCGGTGGCCGATACATCAGTGCAACCCTAGTTAAAACATTTTAAAATTATCTAATTTTGAGTCCAAGTATAAACTTTTTTTGCAGCTTTACGTCAGATTGGCAGCAAACAGACTTTTTGTCTCACAGCTGCAGTCTCTCTCTCTCTCTCTCTCTCTCTCTCTCTCTCTCTCTCTCTCACTCTCGCTCTATGCAAATGAATCCAAAGCATTCTGGATAAAATGTCACAGACGCTCCTAAGATCACACTCATGTACAGTGCCTTGCGAAAGTATTCGGCCCCCTCGACCTTTGCGACCTTTTGCCACATTTCAGGCTTCAAACATAAAGATATGAAACTGTAATTTTTTGTGAAGAATCAACAACAAGTGGGACACAATCATGAAGTGGATATTTCAACTAAAAAACTGAAAAATTGGGCGTGCAAAATTATTTAGCCCCTTTACTTTCAGTGCAGCAAACTCTCTCCAGAAGTTCAGTGAGGATCTCTGAATGATCCAATGTTGACCTAAATGACTAATGATGATAAATAGAATCCACCTGTGTGTAATCAAGTCTCCGTATAAATGCACCTGCACTGTGATAGTCTCAGAGGTCCGTTTAAAGCGCAGAGAGCATCATGAAGAACAAGGAACACACCAGGCAGGTCCGAGATACTGTTGTGGAGAAGTTGATCATTTAAAAATGATTCAATATTTTACTTTCTTAAAATCTTATTATCAGGTATATGCAGGGGTCATCTGTGATTGTAAATAAATAGGTAAATAAATGAATTATAAATTGTATAATAACTATTTATAAATTATATATAATTAAAATAATTTTATATTATAAAAAAATGATGAAGAACATTTGGGAAAATAAAGCAAAATATCTTGGTATCTGGTGTCCCACCCTTTGACAGCACTGAAGAGACTTTTTCAAGGAATACTTGGAAATAGATTAATTCAAAGAGCTTAAAAGAGATTCAGCTTTATTAAGGAAGTGCATTTACACGAAAAACACAAAGATGCGATTGAAGATTCACGCACACTGTCCTAAATTATACAGTGAGAGTAGTTGCGTAAAATAAAGACTTTACGGCTTAATAACACGGAAAAGAACAAAACAGCATCCCTGAACAGATTGTCCTTTTTTATTATTAGGGATATTACATATTTGAGGAAAGAACGCCAGAAAGAATGAATGTATTATCTTTGAATCATGACAAGCAGATTGTGTTGTGCCAGTTTCTGAATGGTCATTTCCTGTATGTAGGTTCAAAGATGATCAGCACATTCTGCTGACATACACACAAACACACTTACAAACAAACACACAAACAAACAAACAGATGTCATCAGGACGCAGACACTGGCCTGGATCCTGCCTGAGAAATCTTGTCATTGATGTAACACTCTGTGATGCCGAAAGAAAGCGGTGACCCCATTTTACTGTTCTCACGCCACGTGTCATGTGATTAAATGTGTGAAGGGTTAATGTGGGAGGATTTGTACTAATAAAAAGATGACAAAAAAACTTAGATAAAATCAATTTGTTTGACTCAATGGAAAATGTAGACTACAGGCGGAACAAAACGCTCCTACTTTCATTTCATGTGAAAGACCACACTGTAAAAAAAAATCCTGTACAAAAGAAAATAACCGTAAAATAAATTTCATGTTTATCTTTTTTGTAATTTGACGTTTTTACTGTAAACAAAAAATACCTGTAAACAACAGACATTTTCTGGAAGTTGGGGTGCAAGAAAAATACACTATAATAAAATGTGTTCCTTTCACGTAAAATAACATGTTTTTCAGGTTTATCTAGGTTGGTTTATCTCGTAAAGGTTTCTCTTTTTCTGATAATTTCTTGAACATGTGTAAAAAAGTACAGTGTCGCCAGCTAAATTAGTTAAACTTTTTGAATAAAACACAAGTTTAAGAGAACGTTCATTATTTTTGACAATATGGATTTTTTGGGGAATCTCATTTTGAACCATTTCAGATTCGCAAGGAATGATCTGGATAATTTTTATGTTTTAATCACAGATATGGAGATTTGATGATATTCCTCTGTAATTCAATCTCTGACACGCATGTGAAGGAGAATTTTACTGACCGCTGGTGGCGATGATAATTTGCTGGATATCCTGCATCCAGATGTGGATAAAGCCATCACGAAAAAGAGGTTTATTAAAGCTGCTCTCTAAAAACATGACCAGACACAACAAACTGAGACACAGATGGGAGAAACATTGACACCATGAACCCCACATTAAATTGAATGCACCAAAATCAGCATTTTTAACTTGGTTGGGATTATTAAATCAAATCAAATCAAAGCCCTGACACTAGTGATCTAGAGAACAACAATAACAAGTTTAATTCCTAATAAAACTAAGTTAGGGATGCTGCTTTGGATTTGAGTGAGTTTAATCACTGATTAATAGTCGCTTGGCTCAAACACCCCAATAAATTCACAGCTTGACCACATTGGAAAACAACCACACTTTAAGCTTTTCCTAAAAACTTGTTCTTTCTCTCATTTCATAGAATTATATTCGACATCGATTAGCATGAAAATCATATTTTTATCCTATAACCCTTTTTACAGAAACGTGCCAGTTTTAATCTAGTGATGACCAGTACAATGTCTTCGCAACTTGGTTACCATAATTTCTCAGTCATGATTCATATGTCAGTAATATGTAAGTGAGGACATTTGGCACTTAACGTGTAAATAAAACTAAACGTGTAAAAGAGCACGCACATTGCCCTGACATCTGCTGACAGCAGCTATTTCAGCCTGCGAGCTCCACGTGTCTCCACGCGACCCGACCATTTCTGCCACTATCAAAACCAGCTGTAGGGTTTAAACTCGTTTGATTGACTGCTCAAAGCGGCTCCATCCTTATCTGTTTATATAGGCCAGCTGTGCACATCGCAAATCCTCGAATGATTGCCTTTCGTGTCGCCTCGCACCATTGGCTGACCGCTGGCCTGATTTTCCAAAGATCTACTTGTGCGAGCATGTGAGACTGTGCTTAACGCACGCAAACCCTGTCTCCCATACGCACAGCACACACGCTTTGGGTTCAAGGAGAAACATGCAACTGTTCTGTCGCTGCACAGTTTAAACAGCAGCTTGCGTTCACTGGGCTGTTCATTCGTTTCACCCCAAAACTCTTTTGTATCCGGTGAAGATTTGTTAAAGGCAGAATGCGAAGATTGTTGGACAGCAGTTGGATGAAGTTTGGACCAGCTGGAAGAGATGACTGGGTGTCGGGGTCCCCCACACCGCCTACTGTGGAACAGCTGCAGGTCAGTGATGGGGTACGCATTTTGAGGAACTGTGCTCGTGATATTTTTATACGTAGTTAGCTCGTTTAGAAAGCCTTTCCAATAAAATGATCTTTTAAAATTGATCTTCAGCATTTGGTGAAAGCGGACAGTTGTCGCGCTGTCCATGGTGCTGAAATGTAAAACAATTATTCTCGTTGCGACTCTTTTCTTTAAGAAATTAAACCATTCTAAAAGCTAACAGAAAAAAACATGAGTCAAGCCTGTATAAAATCTCAGAACCAGACAAACTATTACAATCTAAATTGGACTTTTGGAAATCTGAGCTACGTTTTTCAATTTCATGATGTTGTAAAGCTACAGTTTTGATCACGGATAAGAGTTTATTTGAGGCGACATAGGTTTGGCATAAACAAGGTAGTTGAAAGGACGAACATATCTAATCTAGCTGAAAGGAGCATTATGTGATTAGGGTTTGTAAAAGGGTGAGAGACGCAGCGGATTTGGAAATGCGCCCCGGTTACGCACTCATTCTCTGGGACAGGATCAAAGTGTTTGGATTGGAAAGCACAATCGTATTTTGCTACCATTTTGTTTGGAGATTAGGCAAAACGTTATAAAGAGGGCTAAACACTTATTTCAATAGGCAGATCAGCTGGGTCTCTGCTGTATTTAGCATTCCCCAAGATGTATTTTTAAAGGGTCTTGGGTTAAGTACGATGTAGTTCTTGATACATTTTAGATCTTCAAATAATTTTAAATGTGTTTTTTCGATGTTGAAATGCTCCAGTGTCCATACATTTCTTTTGCGTCCATAGGGTTACCACTGGAACGAGCTTTCGACAGAAAACGATGTGAAAACGGAGATTATACTGTACGTCGTTATCCCGCTTGCCACTTTCATCGTTTGCGGAGTCGCGTTTGTCTTTTTTTACCGGAGATTCAAGGGGAGCAAGCTCGGACTCACCAACATCATCGCTCTGGACCTGCTGGACCCGGAGCGCAACATAGAGATCCTCTCATCCCTCACGGGGAACGCGGAACGATTAAACAGCACCAGCTCAGACGTTTCGGACGGGGTCTTCCTCATGGTTTACCTCCCGCCACCCTACGAGGAAACCCTGACAAAGATCACCCGCGCCGCTAGCCTTACTAGCGGCAAAGACGTGGAGTCCGTAAGGTGTGAAGACCTTGAAGCCAAACTGTGTCCTGAGATCAAGTCGAGCGGTGAATACGTCTGATGGAAGAGTACAGATGATTTTAAGAGTTATTTTATATCATTGCCAGAAGGAGAGGAATCCCAGCATTACGCAGAGAGGAATGTGATGCGCTTGAGGAGTTTTTATTCATGTAATGCCAGATGGAGGAGACCGGGGCAATTTGTCACTAGACAGCTCGGATTTCTATAACGTATAAATGCTTGTTTTATAGTGTTTATTTGATGATTTTAAATCCTTCCTAAATTATCATAATGAGACCAACTAAACTATACTTAAAGGGATACTTCACCCAAAAAGGAAAATTCTGTCATCATCTACTCACCTTCGAGTTGTTCCAAATTTATATAAATGTCTTTATTCTGATGAACACAACGAAAGATATTTGGAAGAATGCTTAAAACCAATCAGCTCTTGTCCCCCATTGACTCCCATAGTAGGAAAATACAATAGTCAAGGTAGTCAAAAATGCCACAGAACTGTTTGCTGTCCTACATTCTTCAAAACGTCTTCTTTTGTGTTCAAATGAACGAAATAAAAGATAAAGTATTTTTTCGGGAGTCATTAGGGGGGAAATTCCTTCTGGCTATAAGCACTCTCTCAAATATCTTTCTGTGTTCATCAGAACAAATACATTTATACAGATTTTGAACAACTCGAAGTATCCCTTTTCCCCCAATCGGTGTCAGTAAACCGCAGGTATTTTGACAGCTAGAATAATAGCCCAGTGGGCAATTGATGTTAAATAGACATCAAATTGACGTCAAACATCGGCATCAAAGAATTGGTCAAAAATGCAAATCAAATCGATGTCAAAATTTGACATCAAATTGACATCAAGTTTTGACGTTAATTTGATTAGCAATTTCTTTTACATTTTTTAACAAATTGATGTCCTATTCTAGACCAATAAATAATGAAACAACAGTACTTAATGTAAGACATGTTTTATTAAATACAATCAGCTACAATTCCAGAAATTTAAAATGTTCTTAAACCACTAATAAATATAAAATCCTCCTTGAATTACTTTTTAATTAAATATTAACATTTAAATTGATATATAAATATTAAGTGATCTGGAAAAAGCCATCACATGACAAAATTGTACATATTACAGGTTTTGATATCATATGAAAGCTCTCAAGCCCTTTC
The DNA here is from genome assembly GCF_015846415.1 of Triplophysa dalaica. Taxonomy (NCBI): domain Eukaryota; kingdom Metazoa; phylum Chordata; class Actinopteri; order Cypriniformes; family Nemacheilidae; genus Triplophysa; species Triplophysa dalaica. The sequence goes on from NC_079543.1 coordinate 4,059,568, forward strand.
CATTTGTTAAAAACATTTACATTTACGTGTAGTTGTTTAGCAGACGCTTTTATCCAAAGCGACTTACAGTGCACTTATTACAGGGACAATCCCCCTGGAGCAACGGGGAGTAAAGTGTCTTGCTCAAGGACACAGTGGTGGTGGCTACTAGGATAGAACCAGCAACCTTTTGATTTACCAGTTCAGTGGTTTAACCCACTAGACCACCCACTCCATAAAAACAATTTGTAAATTAAATAAAAACAGTTTTGGAAAGGGCTTAATAGCTTTCATATGATACTAAAACCAGTATTTTTTATTTCACCATGTGATGGGTTTTCCCAGATCATATCCCAAATGAACAAAAATAATTTTGATAAACAATTGGCTTAAGGCCTACTTATTCAGAATCTGAACACACATCAATCGCCGATTTCCCCTTTTGTCGTCCCATACCCCCACATCTATCGGGAGCAGACCGGAGATTTTTTAGCTGTATTTTTTTATTTCAGCCTCTGATAATGAAGGTTTGGACTGCTGTAGTGCACCTAAATGAAGATGAAACCACAATTAGCACACCTTTTAAGACATTAAAATATACCTAACATTTTTCAGCAACCATCACTTGTACATAGAAGTTAATGCAAGTTGCTGCTCTTAAATGTTTATTAACACTAAGATGTTCCCAGGTTTAAATAAGTATCTGTTAAATTTAGAAATGTGCACTACTTGCAAATATTTAAGAGTTGTTAAATGTTTTAAATGTGTCAGTTTACTAAGATAAGATTGTAATTTAAGCATTACATGTTTAATTTACTTAAAATGTAGCATATGTTGATAGACACTACATCCTCTAATCATACAAGAAAAGTAATGTAGTACCTATTATAACACGACATAGCCGTGTTTTCCAAAGGCCTTCTTCATTCCTGAGCCATCCATATTCATTGTTGACATCAATTTGTTTGTAAGAATTCTGAAAAAAAAGACAACCATATCAGTATTCAATGATTGTTAAGATTGTTGAACAATACAACTAAGTGACCAGAACAGCTGAGAAGTTTTCCTTTGAGCACAGTAACACAAATTGTCATTGAACCAGCTTTTGGTACCTTTAGTAGTGTGGGCTGGTCCTGCTTGACACAGTGGACCATCTACCAGGACATTTTAGAACACTTCATCAGTGTGTATCAAATTATGAATTATAATTATGGGTATGTTTCGCTTTGTCGCATAGCATCGGTAAAGAGATTCAAATGAGGGCATTTTTATTTTATCCGAATATTAATTGCAAAACTAACATTACTCACTGACATTTCTAAATCGTTAACTCAACGTTACACGCTTAATGGATCGCACATTAACATTACCTCAGAAATCTTCACGGTACTTCTGGCGGGATATTTCAACTCACCAGATTCTAATATATCGCCAAGTCATATATTTCATCAAAACACAATCTTCTAGGTTTTCAAAGTTACCCAATATATATCGTATTTTTTATTTCATGAGATGTTTATTACTCACCTGATAAAAAGCGACAACCTTCTCCAATGCTTCGACCGCATAGCAAACACTGGCCTCTACGCAAGACGTGATGACGTACGTTTCAACGGTCAACGTAGTAAATCCTCCAAATATTTTTATAAATTTTATATTTTTACGTGTATGTATAAAATAATATGTTATACTACATTTGCATCAAATTTCACACAAAAAATAAATTAATTGTTGTAGTCCATTCACTAACTTCAGCTGCTGAGAAACCCGGAAATGTGAAATAGGCCATGGCGCCGTCTAAGGTGGTATTAAGAAATACATAAGACAGATAATAAATGGGCATTAAAACTACAGAGAATGAATGGGCATTGTAGGCCCAACATTTTTCATAATAAAATTAATGATTAATTAATGATTATTAATAAAAATTAAGGAAAAATAAAAATTTATAAAAAATAATAAAAAAGTTATAAGAGTTTTTTGACTAAAATGAACATGAAGTTGTAATACTGTAAAAATGGTACATACATTATAAGGTATTACAATTTTATGAGTATTTTCAATTACAGCAATGTTTTTCTAATTTTACAGTAATATAATATCACTATAAATAACCAAAATAAGGAAACATAATACTTTATGTGGGGTTACAGCAAAAATGCTGCTTTTGTTTTTAATATTTTAAATTGTAATTACATCTGAATGTATTATTGGCAAATCAGTATATTTTCTTGTAAAATTTAACAATCACTGTTTCCTTTTATTTCAGCATGAGTATTTACATACTTTTAAAAAAAGTGTTTTTTACCACAGAAGTTACAGCAGTCCACTTTCATGTACAAATCCAACAACTGCTTCAAAAGATGTGACAAATAGATGCATTTTGAGGGGCCAGTTAGAAGAAAAATGCTATTTCAACTGGATTTACATTGATGTCAATATGATGTCAATACAACATCAAATGAATGCCTATAATGCAACGTTGATTTGACGTCATTTCAATGTCAAACATATTGGGCTATACTTACATTAACCAATTTCAGTATGGGATAAACCTCATATTTTCACCTCATTAAAAACCTTGAAGAATTTAATGTATGATTTGAATTTGAAATGATGTGGTGCACCATCTTGATCAAATCTTGTCTGAAATTTGACGTCAAATTGACATCGAGGTGCCCGCTGGGAGATAATAGGCATAGCTGGAAAATAAACATCTGTCTTAGACTTTAATATTGTCTACTTTAGAATTAGGTGTTGTATATAATGTATAATACCGTGTTTTGTTTGATTACTCGATTCTAATTGGCTGGAAGGTGGGGATCAAAAAACCCTTTAACGCACGGGTAGCTCCAATCGGTCAGTTTGATTACATTTAAAATGAACTGACGATAATATAATTTTCACTTGTTTGATCTAAAATTAGCCTGTAAACATCATTAACAGCTTTAACTTGGCAAATGACCATGGTATAAGAAGGATTATCCACAGCTCGCCGTGCATTAAAGGGTTTTAATGCACGAAGTGGAGGCCAAGAACCTCCCGACGCAAGGTGAAAAACCAATAGCATACTTGTACAATATTAAGACAGCCAAACAGGATTATATAAGTATGTTGTTCTTTGCAATAGAAGTTAGACATTTTTTATGAAATCACACGTATTGTAACAGAGATTACATAATAACCAACAATATTTAATAACGTATTTTCACCTACCATGTAAACTTTCTCTTTAAAGCATTTCTAATAAAAGCTAAACTAAACACCAGTAGGTGTCGCAAAAGTTTTTGTCAAACAAATGCCCACGAGAAGAGCTGTCAAATCCTATTACGTAAATGAAATGTAAACAGGCTGTAACAAAAAAAAAGAATAAAACACGTTTACCATTAAAGCCTTTAAAAAATACTGTAACTCATGTAGGCTAGATACAGTATATAGTATGTTTAAAAGCATATTATCATAAGATACGAAGTTAGAAGTTACTTTCATCAAGTTAGTTTGTGTGTGTCTTGACGCCCCCTAGCGCATGACATTGATTATACATGGCCAGTGTACAGTGTTTACACATCTGGTTTTTCTGAGACTAGCATGCCAAACAGTAGACTATGCCATGACAAACTTGCAACATTAGTAAGGACACACACACATGCTTCAATAACATTCATGTGCAAAGCACTGCATTCATATAGTTTTATTGATCCACGCAGTTAGTGTGAGTCTGGAGATGTATTGGAATAAACTTCACAATATTACAACAATATAACTGACTCTAAATGTGAAAGTTAAGGAAAGTATGACTGATTCATTTTAACATTCTGAGAAATATGAAGTTGCCAGCACGTTGACACATTCTGCCTGGTAGATCAGCGAGATCCTGTCGAATCAAAGTAACAAAGTAAACTTTTTAAGAAATCTATTTTTAGGCCTGGCAATGATGTTATGGTTCACACTATAGCTGCTTTAAAGACCTTACTTCATGACAAGGAAATATGATTAAGCATCAATTTATAAAGTTTTTTGTTTGTACAATGTAACTTACATTTTGTTGATGAGGTCAGCAACTTTACGATCCCGGTTGACTGCCGTTCTGTTCAAATAAAAATAAGAACGAAATATGAGGAAACAACTTACACCAACAATTGCATCACAAAGTAAAATGAATCGCCATTGAGTATAATGGAATTGAGAAAAAAAACCACAATCTGTCCTAATCGGATCACGTCTCTGTCTTGTTAAGGACAACCTTGCGTGTAACACAAAATGACTTCAAAATGACTATATATTTTTTAATTATTCAACAAAGCCATTTAGGACATTTATTTTCAAAATGTAGACGAATAGTTTCTAATATATTTTTACTCACATTTTATTTATAAGCAACTGAGTGCAGGCCAGGTCATCGCTGATGTCATCATCAATAAGCTCTTAAAAAACAGATAAAATCACATTCAATTAAAACACCTGAATTTGTCTCTCTAACAGTGGACAGTGAAGTGTGTTTGTGTATTAAACTCACTGCTGCAGTTCAGACCGCAAAGGTTCAGGGAGCGACCGCCAATCGAAGTGCACGCCACGCTGTCACTGAGCTGAAATAGGCCATAAAGGGTCCATAGTTTCGTGCCACAATTCTCATGCTTCTCATCGCTGTCTAAATCTTCTTCAGAAGATGCCGGTTTGACCTGCCTGGGGGGAGGATGTTTACCTTTACCGCTCCTAGCAGATCTGACCCTGCGATTCCCCCAATCTCCTTCATCCGAATTGTTGCAATGGTTTGAATTTGTGATCTGCTTAATGGTGCTGGTATTGAAGCCGGAGGTCAGCTGGACGTGACACACAACTGTAAAGGTAGTTTCACTTTATGTTTACCTTAGATTAAATCCAACAAAGTGCCCCATTTAACATTCACTCAAAAAAATTATATCTTCAATTGAATTAACTTTTTTATGTCAACAGGTTCCACATAACTGGATTACGTTGAATTTAAGTAACATTATCTATTTCAGTAAACTTGAGGTACTTGCATAAATTAATTTAATGTTGTTTAATTGAATCAGATTAAGAGTCTTTATTGTTTTAAATCATAAACTTAACAAGGTTAAATATTGCTAAAATGTATTAGTTACATTAAACCAATATTAAAAAAACATTTCCTCTCTATAAGTCTATTCAATGAAGGCATTTAAAATCACATTTTTGTCAAAAATATTTGTATTATTAATCAGACAAAAATTTAATTTGTCTTCAATAAGAGAATATTGAATTAAGAGAACTCAACAGAAGTTCAAATTTAATGTAACCGCCCACTACCTAACCAAATGCAGCGCATTTCTTAATAATGGTAATGGTACCCACAAAACTAAAAAATACAACAAAACTCTTCAAAACAAGTTAAATGAACATTAAAATAATGCACAAAATAACACTAATTTAAGAAAAAAACTGAAAATGGAGTCATACGCAAAGCATGCTGGGAAATATAAGTCCTTTGCCTAATTGTTACAATTTTATGCTGGCACACCACATCTCGTCTATGTTGTCCCAACATGAATGGATATATGAGTAAACATAAAAAATCATGTTGTGACCCAATTTTCCAAAAGTTCTGTTGATTTAACATAACTGAATTAAGTAAATTGGACAAGCAGCAGAAATTGCAGTGTTGCTTGTCTAATAGCTAGTTGTATTGTAGAAACAGACTCACTTTTTGCTAGGAGGTCATCGTTGGTTTCGTTCAGCACCCCCTGGGGTAAAGTAAAGGCAACGGCCTCAAGTTCTTGCTTTAGTTGACATTTATTCAGAACCAGACTGTCGCTCACACCCGCCACAAAGAATAAAACCCCCACAGCTGCCAGCATCTTCACTTCTGGACCGATTCTCATGATCTCTGCTGTATGCGTTCTCTCTGTCGATGCTTTGCAGATAGAGGGATGTGCCGGTGTCTGTGTACATATAGACCCATCTGTTCCCTAGAGAGCGGCCACCAGTTACATTACACATGTACGAGTAGACTTTGGAAAAAGCTTTTGTGTGAGTGATTTTTTGAGTGGGTTTTTGCAGAACTAGGTCACACGCCATTGTTTATGAAGTTCATGAAGTTCTATAAATAGATACAATGACTCTAAAGGTTTCGAGCATCACCCAGAACAGACCGTGAAAGCACATCTGAAGGAGCACCATTGTCTCCTGGAGGATCAGGTGACTTTGAAAAGTTACGCGACACCTTTAAGACTTCAAGAATAAAGATGCGGGAGGAGGACGAGATCATACGATACGGTGGGTACACAAGACAATGCTAAGGTGGCAACTGAGTATGTCACGTCTGAAGAGCAAAAACAAAATCCATAAAGCTCTCAGGCACTGTGTTAGAGACAACATTGGGGATTTATTTAGACGCTCAAATACGCACAGGCCTTCAACATCACAACGTCCCATTTACAAACCACAAAAGCCACCAATGAACTCATCAGAAGGTTTGGTTTTGAAAATGACGGTAAACATGAAGTTGACCATCGGTGTTACAGTGAGGTAATGACAGAAAGTCTGTGGATATTTTGAATAGATAGTAAATACCTCAAACTGTGCTATTATTCCCTGACTAATAACCAGTTTCAAGTTGTTTCTACACGCAGCAGATGAGGATCGTGGGCCATCCTATCCTGTCTCATCATCATTTATAATCTTTTATGCATTACCTAATGCTTATTACTTTAATGCAACGTTCATGTGGACAGGATTTGTCTTTTGAATGGTCTCCCAGTTGTGAATGTCTTATTTTAGACTGATTAGTAGTTTTCTGTGAATGTTTGTATTATGTGTACAAATGGGTTAAAATGGTAATGTACCAAGAAACTGGCCCTCCCGGTTGAGCCTGGTTTCTTTCTTTCCACTTGTGTAACTTTGGACTTTTGTTCTTGGCCTCGCCTGTGACTTGATCTCTCGGGGACTTATGATACGGTACATATAAAGATGCTATGAATGGACTGATGGATCAACTCTCATGTTGGCCTAACTCCAATTGGCATTACAAGTCACTTGAATTCAAATGATGTAAAACTGACTTATAAATCAAGTCGTAGTTTGTGTAAATAAAACAACGTTAAAATTGTTACAATTATTGAAGATTAAGTAATGAAAAATAAACATGATTTATTGCTAAAGTTTCTAATTCTGACTCCCCGACTAAAACCTCACCACCGTTAATCTGCACATGCACAAAGTGTTTTCTCAAATGACAATGATTTGCATGAATTTTATTTCATAAACATAAAACATTGTACATGGAGTAAATTCGTTCTCCTTGTCTCCCCAGCATATGCTTTGTACCGGATGCTTTTTAGTCATAAAAATGGGTTTGGGAATATAATTGTTGGGGGAGGTTATATTTTTTTATATTATATTTTTATATTATATTATTATATTTTGTTATATTATATTTTTATATTATATTATTATATTTTGTTATATTATATTTGTATATTATATTATTATATTTTGTTATATTTTTAAACACAATCTGTGAAATACTTAGAGCGAACAACATTGCAACACTACCAACTGTTGTTTGTAATACATAATACACAGTTGTACATCTACAAAGAGGTCCATGCTGGTAATTCACTGAAAAAATCAGAAGCAAATGTAGTAAAAATAGTGCTTGTGTCATGCAACTTTTATATATGGACATCAATTTTTTAATATGAGAGGGTTTGTAATAAAACAACTTAATACAAATAATTAAAGACTAAATGTAGCCTGGTGTTTTGAATTAATATTTCATGTAACCCAGTCTGTGAAATCCAGGTTAAAGTCTAAAAATCGAATTTTGAGATACAAAATAAGTGAAAAAGTTTGATGTCAGTGTGATTTCAATCTTTGACACGACTTCACTCAGTCAATATCAAAATATCAAGGTTGTTTTGTCACAGAATGTCCTTTACTGTTTATAGAAGGATTTTATAGAAAACAATCAATCACAAAACCAACTTTAGATGGGTTTTCACAGACAAGGTCACATACAGCTTAAGAGTGCGTTTGTTTGTGTGTGTATTTTTACTTTATCAGGGTTTTCATGCAGGCGATATCATCACTTACGTCATCATCAATTAAAGCTTTGTCAGGGAGAGAGCAAAATTATTTCAATGGCTCACATATAAATATAACTTAATTAAATTCAATTGATTGTCTGCCAATTTGAGTGTATAAAAATGTGGAAAAGCATGAACTATTTACAATAAAAACCCTGGTCCCGAGCAGCTGAAATATCCAAATCCCTGCTCTTCACACTTCACAATTTTCATTTTTGGTTGTAGTATCCCTTTACGACATGGTGTAAATTTATATGTATTTTATTTAAATGTTTCCTTTTTAAAGGAAGATTTTTAACTTTTTTAACACACAAATATTCTTTTATGTTCGATACATCTATGATATTTTGCTGTGGATGTCTTAGAACAAAGAGAAAAGGAGGCATACATGTGTCTCACCTGACGATGGGTTGAGATGATTGTTGGAGATGACGTGCAGATGAGTCTTTAGTATCATACTGTACTCTGTGACAATCTGTGTCTTAAATATGTTAGAATCACATCCACCTGTTTCATGGCTTAAATTCATTTTATAAACATGTTTTAACATGCACCAGAGGAAGACGGGCTCTCCCTCAGTTTTGCTTCGTCCTTGAGTTTCTCTCTCACCATCACTGTAAATCTCAGAGTGTTTTAATGCATTCTTTTTTATTTGGAAATCTTTGTTTACTGTAATGCAATAATATCATTCTTTTCATCTTAGACTTATGAGGTTCTAACCTACATTTTTGTCAAAATCGAGTTATACAACTTACATACATACGTGATGTTTTTTTTTCTATATTAGTTCTAAAAAAGTAGATTTTGGGACGTATTTTTAGAAAACCTTTAGGTTTTATCTACAAAGTCTAACTGGCAGCTATAAGGTTCTATTTGTGTGTTTATCAGCACTTTAAATGCACACAAGACAAGAGGACCAATCAGGATCAGCTTTCTTTGGTTCCTCTTTTAATTCTTTTTAAAATAAATTTCTTAAAATGTCCTAAATTTGATAGTATTAACCCTTAAAGGTCAAATAGACAAGAAAAAAAGTAATTGGTCCTAAATGTGAAATAGAAACTATTAAATGTAACCTTTTAGACACATCAACACATTAACACATTATTACAACACCAATATCAAGTTTTAAAACAAATTATACTCAAACTGTATGTGATGCTTGAATATTATGGCTTTATTTAATGTTTTCTGAAATCAAACCTTAGTTCAAACCTAAGTCTATGCAAAACATTGTTTTTAGAATTAGAAGGTTCTCATTGAATTTGACATGTTCCAAAAATCACCATTTACAAATTTGATAGGATTTTGATATTTTACATTTAAGATCTCTGTCTTTAACATTTATAAAAGAGACGTGTTCCTGTTAAAGCTCACTATCTCAAAGCTGCTCAGAATTCCAATATTTTGACTTAAATGATCTTATTGTTTTGAATGAATTTTGAGCTAACACACAGACTAAATCTTTAAATGTTAAGTTAATTTAGACAACTGGCCCTTCTGGTTGTGCCTGATTTCTCCAAAGTTTAATTTACCACTTTAGAAACATCAGAGTTTTGATTTCTTGCCACTATTGCCTGTGACTTGCTCACTAGAAGACCAATGATAGATATCAAGACACACTGAAAGTTTTATTGAGGAAGCTTTATTAGTTTAAAGTGCTACAGTGTTTTATTAATCATTTCTGTTTATGATTTTCAATAAGTTGATCATAGAGGTCAAGCACATGTTTGTGCCGACTTACAGCTCCAACTCCCACCACCATTTACATGCATGTCCAATAAAGCAAAGATATTTAACATATGTTATTAATTTGAGTTTAGGTTTCGTATCCTAAAGAGGATACAAAGATAGCTCTGAAATTACTGAAATATTCCTTTCCAGTTTCACCATTTAGGGCCTTGAGATGGAGCCTTAGTTTGTTCCTGAGGTGGGCATTTGGGACTGCACTGAGATGGTGGTTTAATTTGGTCCTGAGGTGGGCATTTGGGAATGCACTGAGATGGAGGTTTAGTTTGTTCCTGAGGTGGGCATTTAGGAATGCACTGAGATGGTGGTTTAATTTGGTCCTGAGGTGGGCATTTAGGAATGCACTGAGATGAAGGTTTAGTTTGGTCCTGAGGTAGGCATTTCGGAATGCACTGAGATGGAGGTTTAGTTTGGTCCTGCGGTGGGCATTTAGGAATGCACTGAGATGGTGGTTTAATTTGGTCCTGAGGTGGGCATTTAGGAATGCACTGAGATGGTGGTTTAATTTGGTCCTGAGGTGGGCATTTAGGAATGCACTGAGATGGTGGTTTAATTTGGTCCTGAGGTGGGCATTTAGGAATGCACTGAGATGAAGGTTTAATTTGGTCCTGAGGTGGGCATTTAGGAATGCACTGAGATGGTGGTTTAATTTGGTCCTGAGGTGGGCATTTAGGAATGCACTGAGATGGTGGTTTAGTTTGGTCCTGAGGTGGGCATTTAGGAATGCACTGAGATGGAGTTTTAGTTTGCTCTTGAGGTGGGCATTTAGGAATGTATTGAGTTGGTTTAGCTGAGCCCTTCATATCTCTCTGCTGTGACATCTGTAGACAAAACACAATAAATGAATCTTGAGAACCCAGCACAACCTCAGTCATCTTCAGTGAATGAACTCTCTTTGCCGACATGTTAAGTAGTTGTAATGAATGGACAACCAACTGTATGGATAACAAACTTCAAATCAAATGTTTCTCTTTAGTCAAATGTACTTCAAGTAGATTTTTTATTAATATTACATATGATACACAAACATTATTGTATTTTATAGTAAATAACAGCATTACATGTTTTAGGAGAAAAAATAGCATACTTAACTCTTACCAGACGATCGGTTGAGGTGCTTTTTGGAGGTGCTGTACAGATGAGTCTCAGTATTGTAGTGTTGTACTGTGCTAACACACCAGCACTTTTATATGTTTGAATTGCCTCCACGTGTGTTATTTCTTCATATTATGACTAATGTTTAATTAAAATTCTTTCAGCATGCACCAGAAAAGGATTGACGCTCCCTGTTCTCTAAAGTTTTTCCCCAGAGCTTCTTCCTCATCCGCACTAATAATCTTACCGTATTGTAACGCCTTGTTTTTTTCCTCAAACTTTTCCTCATGTGTTTGCTTAATGATCTTCCACTTTGATGTCCAATTTTAAAATAATGTCTATTAAAGCAATAAGCACCAAGCTTTACTCGGTCAATATAAACTTTTATAGATATAAAGGTTATAATATCAGTCGATTTGTAAACACAGTAAAGTTAATAAAAAAATATTTTAAGACTAACGGCACAGGTAGAGGTGGAAAAGCAGGACACAAGGAACAGGTTATTTTTTAGGTTTTCTTAAAAATAAATAACAGAGACTGAAGGTAAAAATTTTTGATGGTAAATCTAGCCTGGTGTTTTGAAGTTATATGTGATGCTGTCTGTGAAATCAGGCTAAAGTCGAAAAATCCAATTTTGAGATGAGCATCAATGTCTTTTTTCATCTAGTATTTTGAGTTCTACTGTGATTTCAGAATTTGACTCGGCTTTACTCAGTCAAAATAAACCTAGACAGATATTAAGTTTATAATATTAGTTGATTTGTAAAATTAGTAAAGTTTATAAAAAACGATTGAAGACTTGAAATGATTGTTGGAGATGACGTGCAGATGAGTCTTCAGTATCATACTGTACTGTGACACATTCCATTCCATTCCATTTTCTACCGCTTATCCAAACTACCTCGGGTCACGGGGAGCCTGCGCCTATCTCAGGAGTCATCTGGCATCAAGGCAGGATACACACTGGATGGAGTGCCAACCCATCGCAGGGCACACACACTCATTCACTCACGCACTCACACCCTACGGAAATTTTTTCCAGAGATGCCAATCAACCTACCATGCATGTCTTTGGACCAGGGGAGGAAACCGGAGTACCCAGAGGAAACCCCCGAGGCACGGGGAGAACATGCAAACTCCACACACACAAGTCGGGAGCCGGAATCGAACCCCCAACCCTGGAGGTGTGAGGCGAACGTGCTAACCACTAAGCCACCGACTGTGACACATCTGTGTCTTAAATATGTTAGAATCACATCCACCTGTGCTATTGTTTCATTTCATGACTAATATTAAATTATAAACATGTTTTAACACGGACCAGATGAAGACGGGATCTCCCTCAGTTTTGCCTCCTCCTTGAGTTTCTCTCTCATCATCACTATAAATTTCAGAGTGTTTTAATGCATTCTTTCTGATTTTGAAATATTTGTTTACTGTAATGCATTGACATAATTCTTGTCATCTTACAATTATAAGGTTTTAACTGACAATTTTGTCAAAATCGAGTTTTTTACATTTACATTACATTACATTTACATTTAGTCATTTAGCAGACGCTTTTATCCAAAGCGACTTACATATGTGGGAAACAATGGAAGCAATTGGAACAACATAAGGAAAACGTTTTGGTTACGTATGTAACCTCAGTTCCCTGATGGAGGGAACGAGACGTTGTGTCGAGAACGACAGATGGGGTTCACCCTTGAGAACCATCTGTCGTTCTCGACACAACGGCGAGAGACAGACAGAAAGGGAACAAAAAGCATAACTGCAATAACAAAACCGGTCTCATACAGCCTACCACAGTATACAGATCTAAGTTTTTTTTTTGGAAAGAGTAGAAAAAAGATAGAAGTCATAACTGACCGGTCTGGTGTTGAGTCATCAACACCTGAATAACTGATCGGTCACAAGTTATTCTACTTATTTACACATACGTGATGTTTTTTTATATATTACTTCTATTAAAAGTACATTTTGGGACTTTTTCTAGAAATCTCAAAGGTTTTATTTACAAAGTCTAACTGGCATCTATAAGGTTCTGTTTGCTTGTTTATCAGCTCTTTGAATACATACAAGACAGGAGGACCAATCAGGATCAGCTTTCTTTGGTTTCTCTTTTCATTCTTTTTAAAATAAATTTCTTAAAATGTACTAAATTTGATTGTATTAAGCCTTAAAGGTCAAATAGTTAAGACCAGACATGAAAAGACAAGAGAAAAAGTCATTTGTCAGAAAATGAGAAATAGAAAGCATAAATGTCACCTTTTTAGACACATCAACACATTATTAGAACACCAATTTCAAGATTTAAAACAAATTATAAGCAAACTGTTTATGTTGCTGGAATAGTGCGGCTTTATTTAATGTTTTCTAAAATCAAACCTTTGTTCAAGTCCAAGTAGGTTTTTTTAATTGGAAGGTTGTAATTTTATTTGAGGTGTTTTAAAAAATCACCATTTACAAATTTGACAGGATTTTGATATTTTACATTTTAGTTCTCTGTCTTTAACATGTTTTAAAGAGACGTGTTTCCATTTATAATTTTTGCTTAAATGGAATGCAAGAACGTTGAAGCTCATTGTCTTAAAGCTGCTCAGAATGCAGGTTCTTCTAATTCCAATATTTTGTCTTTAAAATGATCTTATGGGTTTGAGGGACTTTTAAGCTAACACACAGACTAAATCATTAATGAGTAATTGTAGAGAACTGGCCCTTCTGGTTGTGCCTGAATTCTCCAAAGTTTATTTTTCCACTTTAGAAACATCAGAGTTTTGATTTCTTGCCACTGTTGCCTGTGACTTGCTCACTAGAAGACCAATGATAGATATCAAGACACACTGAAAGTTTTATTGAGGAAGCTTTATTTGTTTAAAGTGTTACAGTGTTTTATTAATCAGTAAAACATTTGCATGTATGATTTTCAATAAGTTGATCATTCAGGTCAAGCACATGTTTGTGCCGACTTACAGCTCCAACTCCCACCACCATTTACATGCATGTCCAGTAAAGCAAAGATATTTAACATATGCTATTAATTTGAGTTAAGGGTTTCTCTAAAGAGGATACAAAGATAGCTCATGTTTTTTTCTGAAATATTCCTTTTCCAGTTTCACCATTTAGGGCCTTGAGATGGAGCCTTAGTTTGTTCCTGAGGTGGGCATTTAGGAATGCACTGAGATGGTGGTTTAGTTTGGTCCTGAGGTGGGCATCTGGGAATGCACTGAGATGGTGGTTTAGTTTGGTCCTGAGGTGGGCATCTGGGAATGCACGGAGATGGAGGTTTGGTTTGATCCTGAGATGGGCATTTAGGAATGCACTGAGATGGTGGTTTAGTTTGGTCCTGAGGTGGGCATTTAGGAATGCACTGAGATGGAGGTTTAGTTTGGTCCTGAGGTGGGCATTTAGGAATGCACTGAGATGGTGGTTTAGTTTGGTCCTGAGGTGGGCATTTAGGAATGCACTGAGATGGTGGTTTAGTTTGGTCCTGAGGTGGGCATTTAGGAATGCACTGAGATGGAGTTTTAGTTTGCTCTTGAGGTGGGCATTTAGGAATGTATTGAGTTGGTTTAGCTGAGCCCTTCATATCTCTCTGCTGTGACATCTGTAGACAAAACACAATAAATGAATCTTGAGAACCCAGCACAACCTCAGTCATCTTCAGTGAATGAACTCTCTTTGCCGACATGTTAAGTAGTTGTAATGAATGGACAACCAACTGTATGGATATCAAACATCAAATCAAATGTTTCTTTTTAGTCAAATGTACTTCAAGTAGATTTTTAAATAATATGACATATAATACACAAACATTATTGTATTTTATGGTAAATAACAGCATTACATGTTTTAGGAGAAAAAATAGCATACTTAACTCTTACCAGACGATCGGTTGAGGTGCTTGTTGGAGGTGCTGTACAGATGAGTCTCAGTACTGTAGTGTTGTACTGTACTAACACACCAGCACTTTTATATGTTTGAATTGCCTCCACGTGTGTTATTTCCTTATATTATGACTAATATTCAATTAAAATTCTTTCAGCATGCACCAGAAGAGGATTGACACTCCCTGAGCTTATTCCTCATCTACAACAATAATCTTACCGTATTGTAACGCCTTGTTTTTTTCCTTAAACTTTGCACTTATCAAAATGTAATGTTTCGTCAGGTTTGCCTATGAAATTATCTTTCACTTTTGAATGATGTCCAATTTTAAGATAATGTCTATGCTGCATTTTTACTGTTGTTTTGAAATATTATGTTCTGATCAGTAACATGTTTACAGTAACATTACAGAATTAAATAGTGAGGACATTCACATTAGAATTCCAAGGTTTTGTCTTTTAAATGAGTTTGTGGTTGTGAGTGAATTAGAATAAACGGAAAGCATTTGGACACTTAAGTCTCCTGTGTCTCAGATATTTCTTTTTAGAAATAAAAAACAGAAACCTCATAAATGTCTTCATTAGAGATTGAGAAAAAAATTAAACAAGGTCACAAACTGATCCCATATATGTCAAGTCTGTGTGAATATTATTGAAGATCTCAATAAGAACTCAAACGTGTCTTAAATATACCGAAATATAGATGATTATGACTAATTTTACACCTTGATACTCTTTTTGAATAATTGTCTCATTTGTTTTAATTTTTAAATCTGAGACTAGCTTGGCACTTGAATGGAGCACAACTGTAAACTCCATCAAATCTCCTCCAGCTACGCAAGAGCAACATCTGGTCTGAACCATACTTAAAAAATTCCTCTGGTAATTTACTGTAACAGAAGACACCAATTACATTAAGAACTGAAATCTATTTAATCCCTTACCTTCTTTGGGTGGATCTGCAGTCAGGGTGGACCTGAAAACTCACTGTAAAAACATTATTTTAATGTGTCAGAGAACTAGCTATTCCGGTTGAGCCTGTTTTCTCCCCACGTTTATTTCCTTGGTTTTGCAAAATTGGAGTTTTGATTCCATCTGTCACCTATGACTTGCTCAATGATAAATCAAGACACAACCACTTTCTCTGATGCAAATACAAAAGGCTTTATTGCAGTACACTATAATGCTCTGTGTACAGTAGTCTATATACTCACAATTAAGTAAGCATGATACAATTTTTTAAGCAAAAATTTAAAAAACTATTTTTACTTTAAACACATTCAGCAAAGTACTGAGCAGTAACAACATTGCGACACTCCTTGACAAACAGCTTGTGTTAACACAGTCAACACTTTCAGGCCTGATTTCATTCTCAAGACGGTTAGAAAGACTACACCTCGATTCTTTAAAATGTACATCATCAAATCAAATTAGTTCACCTTATAAATAGAATTTATATTACATACGTTCAATTCAAGTCATAAAATTTGAATCAACTTACGTGCAAAGCGGAAGAGCAATGTTACAGGGTTTCTCTTTGGGTTCAGGTTTCCTGTAGAGAAAGAACATATTTAGGCAACTAATAAGTTTGTAAACTTTTCATACAACCATTCTCTAAACTGATTAACAATTTTTACAAATTTGAACTCAAAACCACAACAGTAAGCTGCAATGGGGCAGTTGACGATAAAAGTGTACATGTGTCCTATGGTGTAACATAGAAATATTAATAATATAAAACAATGTGGTATAAACAGTTGGTTTTCTAAATTTTGCTATGTACCATGTCAATTAGCTTAAGAGAGATTTTTCTTCATTGTTAGTCTTTTCCCAAATTTTTGCCGTCACAACATAGGATGCATTTGCATATTAGTCTGATAACTACCCAAGTACATTCAACTAATTGACTTTGGCCACTATAAAAATAATCCAATAAAATGTCTACTCACACGGTGTTTATCAGGGTCTTCACACTTTTCTTTTAGTATGTTAACAACATGACAGCCCCCACCGGTCCATGAAACAGCCACATGGGTGAAGGGGAGGGGGTGGAGACAGCCTTTTGACATCCAATGATGATAAAACAGATGTCAAAAAATAAAAAGTAGAAACGTGAAAAAGATTGATGGAAACTGACTAGATTTTTTTATAATTGTGCTTTGATCAAATATACTAAAGTATTATGGTATTGAGTTTCTTTTGGGGTTATCTATTAGGGTAGGCTAAACAATCTCAAAAAGCTTGTCTTAAACAATTAATAAATATTTGCAGAATTTAAACACTTTAAAGGTAATTTTGTATTGATTTTGGATAGGTACAACACAATTTTGAGCTTAAAGTAACACAGTACGGGTTGTCGTTAAATAATTATGGTTGGTTTCTAAACTGTGGTGGAAATTTGGTCCGGGAGCTACCTTGAATTTTAGGTTGAGCGGTTTGGTTTTGTAGGTCACATAGACTTGATTTGATTTGACTGATGTGAAAAATTAAGTTGCAATTGGTTGAACTACATTTTCAAGTTGTACAGAATGTACAGTAGGTTAGGGTCAGGTAACATGTGAGGACTATTTATGAATTAAGGGTAAAATTAGTGGAATTCAGGAATTTAATCAATTTTAGCTTGAATTGCACAACAAGTTGTACAGAATGGATCAATTCTATAATATCTATATATCTATAATAATCAACACAGGTTTATTAACTACACTGATGATGCTTTAACAGCCCTTAAAGAACAAGTAGATGCTGCAATTAATATAACCTACAAGCACTCAATTGATTGTTAGCTGAAAAATGGGTTGTATGTGTACTGTTCGGAGACCAATGTTGTACATTGTTGGCACCAGAAGGGGCATTCAATGAAGCTATTTTTAAGAAATTAAGGATAGAAACTGCAACCACTGCTGGAAGAAATAACCTTATGTGGGGTTGGTTTGATGGGAAACCAGGAAAATAGTGATCTTGGTTTATCAAATAGGGATAATGTTGGGGGTCACAATACTAATAGGAGGTTTTTTATTTCACAGTGTACTTCCTATATCGAAGTCTCTCATTATTAAGGCAACAGTTAAGCAGATTTTTTAAGGTATCAAGATGAAAAGTTAATTTAAGAATGAAATTACAAAGGATTTAACAAACATAACAGTACCTCAGAAGAAGATGATGAAAATAATGAATGTTGAAAAATCTACAAACGCCTTTAAAATCTCACAATGAAAATCTTTATTTTAATGTAATTTCCTTGTATTTCCTTTCACTTTGTTTCAGTTTATTTAATTTAATTTTGGTGAGTGTCCTGATGTAACAACAATAATATGATGTAGTGCCTATGGTAATAACAGTGTGTGAAATTAGGGAGCAGTATCTTTTACTTCTGTCTTGTCAATGGTTGGGGGTAGAAGTTTGGTCCTGAAACTCCTGCAGAGTGCAGCAGCATAATCTAAGCATTATTAGCAAAATGTGTTTTAATTAAAACAGCGGTTATTTTAACTGGACTAACCTGGATTATGAGGTGGCATTCTGGGTACAGGGAACAAAAGGTGGGTCTTAAAAGAGCACCAAAGGAGGGAATATGTGGAAGATTTTTCAAGTATGGGGTTGTGCATTATAAATATTGAACTGTAGGGTGAGCATAACCATTTAGATTCAAGGTTACTCTCCCACTTCTCTTTTTCGTTATGTGAAGACCAACACAACCATAGACAATCAGAGCAAGGCACGTCCAGAGGGAGGGGCCAAGGGTGCTTGAGCCCCTGCCCCTTCACTCAAAGTGCCCTTTTTGATTCCCAAAGTAACCTTTTCACAAATAGACGAAGGGGGACCCCCGGAAAGGCATTTGCGACCGGCCAGAATGTGAGCGTAAATGTCAGAACCCATACTTTGTGCTTTTAATGCATTAAATTATGAATAATATTCTGTTAAAATTATTTCAACATGTGCCTAATGGGGATGAACCGCATGGAGTTGTGGTCCCTCCCAACGTTTTTCTCTCATCCTGTCAGAGCATCTTTTTTTTAGGGAGTTTCAGCCTATTGTTCAGCTCTGTAGCGATACGTATTTGAGCAGAAATACAATAACATTTAAAATGTTCAAATAGTGAATGAATGCATTCAACTTGTGTTGCTGTGTATCATTATATTACAGATGGCAGAAAACGAAGTGACGAAAAAAGTACTTTCTCTGGGTGGACTTGACATCTTGCTGCAAAGCCCTCTTAAAACTTAATATAACTGTGTTTGTATGATAGTATCGAACATCCTAATTTAAGGATTATTTAAGAATTAATGACAACAACAATTGTCACACTAATTCAAAGTTAATCCCAGGTTGTAGCTAGAAATATTTTTTAATAAACAGCTTTCTGATCATCACAACTCAGCAATAGTAAACTGTGAATTTTATGTGAAAGGGGTTTTGAGTTTTAAAGTTTGGCTTTAGAAAAAGCTGTTAAATCCATATGATTAATTTTTTTCTCTTTTTTGTGATTTTTTTTGTAAAGCTGCTACAAAACAATGCAACTTTGTACAGCACCAATCAAAAGTTTGGAAACACTTGACTGAAATGTTTTGAATGATCTTAATCTCAAATTGTATGCCTAAATGTCTGAATTTACTTTTGTAGACAAAAAATAAAGTTTTACCAACATATCAATTTATTAGTGGTGGGCATAATTTTTTTTTAATCTAGATTAATCTCAATGTAAACTCGGAATTCATCTAGATTAAAATGGCTCATTTGAATTCTGCCGAAGGCATTCAGAATATGTGTGCTACCCAAATAATGACTAAAAGTAAGTCTTTGAGAACGGGTTTCTCAAGCCAGGTGGCGCATTAGACCAGGGGCTCATCTCCTGTTTCCAAAATGCATCACAAACTGCTTGAGAAAGCTGTGTTTACTTGTGTTTACTTCCGCATTAGCTAAAGGATGCTTTGCGTTTAGGTGGTACTTAAGACTGGAAGAACTCCTACAGTAAACCAATTCCGCATTAACAACCTTAATCTTGTTGAGGTTTCCATTGGGAAGCTTCTTAAAAATAACTTAACCTGAAGCAAACCCGGCGGCTTTATAGCTGCATCCATGTTAGCACGTCACGTTTGATGTGGCAATTTCACAGTAACGTTATGTTGTGTTCAGACCAAACGTGAATGGCGCGTCAAGCGCGAGTGATTTACATGTTAAATCAATGCAAAGAGGCGATTGACATACTTGCGGCGCGAATCGCGCGGATGACGCGGATGACGCGAGTTGCGCGAATGATGCGGCGGCGCGAATTGCGCGAATCACGCGAGTTGAAAAATCTCGTTCTCGCCCCCAACAGCGCAATTCAGCTAGGTATACATCCGCTCTAAAATATCAAGGTGAAAGTCATCATAGCTTGCGCTACATACACCCAGCTCCCAACCCAACCTTGAGAATAGATTAACGCAACGGCGACATTTTTTTTATCGCGCGATAAGAGTCTCACGTTAACACAGCACGTCAACGCCGATAACGGCCCACTACTACAATTTATATTTATGAATTTATAAAATGAATGAATTAGACCAAGAAAAGGCAGCCATTGAGAGCCCCGAAAGGTTCCGAACTCTCTTTAAAAAGCTTCCCAGGGTGAGACGTCAAGAAGTTACAGTTGTGCTCATCTATGGTTGTTATGTACTATTAATCTAAAATATGGAAAAAATCTAATAAAAGAATAAGTCATTAAACTTTTTTTTACCATAGTTGGACTTTATAGCACACATGGGTCTTGATGCTGTTTCTGGGTTATATATATGGATATTGAAGTTACCATATTTTACTTCTTTAAATTTATAAGGCCATATATATTTTTTCATCATTTCTTATAGCGTATAACTGTCTCAATTGTGGGAAAAGATTGATAGAATGAAAAATAATATCATATACATAATCAGTTTTTTAGGACTACTGATTTTCTGATGTTCTGATTCTGTGTAATACAGTTCTATTTCTATGAAAATAATCTAAACACTTTTGAACTTATTTTTCAGTGTGCTAAAAACAGTGCCGGCCCGAGCCTCTTGGGGGCCCTAAGCAGAATTTGATTTGGGGGCCCTTTCCCAGCACGCGGAGTCACCTGTGCTTGAAGATTATTGACACAAATGTCACGCTATAATTTTACATTATAAATGAATAAAAATACTAAATACAATACTTAATTAAAAGACTTTACTCTTCAACTTCTAAATACAAACTGTCACAAAACAAGAAATAACTAATTTTAAATTAAATGTGCAATCTTTTAAACACATTTACATTTAGGCATTTGTCAGACGCTTTTATCCACAGCAACTATACATTTTACATAGTTGCAATCCCCTGGGATCGAACCCACGACCTTTCGTTGTTAACGCAATGCTCTTACCACTGAGATACAGGAAAGCTGGGGCATCCATTTAACTTAGAAGATTAAGTTCCCCTTCCGCTGTTTTCTCCAACTTAAACTGATGTCTATTATCAATACGTGAAATAAACCTAGATAAATGTATATTAATAATGCGTGACATTTCACTGTTGATGGCGGGGATTTAACGTTAGCTCTGGTGAGGGCTTATGTAAGATCACGAGTCGTTTCTAGCAGCTACCTCAAGTGACGTGAGCACAATTTTCACTAATCATGCAAACATACCTTTATCTTGCTCTTTTTCTCCTCCTCTGTCCTTTTCTTCTTTCTCTTTTCGGCACCAGAGGATACATCCTTTTTTGTGACATGGCTTGTCATTGGCTTGTCATTCGCCGGCGCGAATTGTCAATGCACGCGAAATGTGTCTAAGCGCAATTGCGAATGACTCAACCGCTGGCAGTCACAGCAGCAGTTGTCGGCAAATCAGAATTTTCTTATCTTGAATTATTCATTTCATTTATTCATTCATATTCATTCATTTATTTATTCATTAATTCATTTATATAACTTGTTTTAAGTTATTTAATTGTAAAAAAAACGATTGGGGGGCCCCCTGGTGGCCAGGGGGCCCCAAGCAGCCGCTTAGTTCGCTTATGCCTCGGGCCGGCCCTGGCTAAAAAGCCCAACAAAATATTATAAAGGGAACTGTACAGCTCTACTTGGTCACGTTTTCATGCACGCTTTCTTACTGACATCTGTTGGTCAAAAAGGTGAATCGCAAAAACAAAATGTGATTTGTTGCTTTATAACAGTAATCGCTCGTTTAAAATCTAGTTAAAGAACATTTATGAGCAATGCATGATCCTACTTTTAATTGTGACAAAATTATGAGACATTTAAATATTTTTCTAGACATCTTTTTACTAGTAGTGTTACCAGAAATATCTGCTTCAACTGTTATACACATTGCTTTCATAGCAAAGATGTTACAATTTAACAAATAAAATGAATGTATGACATATTTATATGTACATTCATATATTATTGGATCCAATGTCTAGGGGGGGCAAACAGGAAATAATTATACAAAATCTGAATATATATAGTTATGAATCCTGAATATATAAATGTAAATCCGAATATATTGTTATAAGTCTGAATATACAGTTATAAGTCTGAATTTATAAATGTAAACCCTGAATATATAAATTTAAATCAGAATATATACATCTTTATTATGAATATATAAATGTAAACCCTGAATATATCGTTATAGACTATTATAGTATTATTGCGTGAGCATTAATAAAAACATCTGCAAAAATGTTTTTGCAATGTCTTTTCGACAATTGCAATTCATTTTTTATATTGGCAGTCTTGCCTCAAGATTTTATGGAAATAAATTGTCAAATCATCAATTCAATATTGTTTTTCAATATGACAGGGACAACGCATTGTCAATGTAAAGATAGAAAATAAAAGTATTTCATTTTGGCACATATTTTGCGTGCAGTTGTGTGTAATGAAATTGTTAATATGGTTTTCATTTTCATCGTTTAATTTATTTATTTCAATTTGGCAGGATGTACCTTCCATGCAAAGCGCACCTCTGACTCTGCAGTTTGATGGACAGATGTACCCTGCGATTGTCACGGTGTCTCTTGGGTATCACATGCACCTGCTAAATTGTCAATAAAATCACTGTTCGTCAAAAGATTGTTAACAATCTTCTCAGCCCTCTCAGTCATGACTAATTCAGCCGAAAACTACACAGCTATGTTAAAGGTCTGATGAACTGAGCTTGTTTATTGTTTTATAATGTTATATGAGGTCTACTTATGACGTTCGCGTGGTTGAACTAGGTGAAAGAGACTTTTGTCAGTGATGGAGAATGTTCAGTCCACTTTATCGGCTTTTATTTATGTCCAGTTCACATAACCGCTTTATTAATGCGTAATTAGGGAAATATACTATACATTACTATATAAAATGGAATAATCAGAAATGATTATTTTAGTTTTAATCTCTCAGTATTCTGTAATGAATGCGTGTTTTTTATATTTATAACATCATAAATCATTTAAATCTTGCATGTATTGCAGTTATATATTGCAGTGTTTGTTGAATTTTAACAAAAGCTAACTTAAGAGTGACAGTCAGAAGAAAAATCAGGGTTATTTCATAAAACATTTACTAACATTAGTTTTGTGCTGCTTAAAACTAAATATGAACGAAATGAAATGTTTGCGATGTTTCTGTTTTAAAAACGCAGATCGTCTTTTCTGTTGTTTTGACCCGTTTTTAGTTCATTTTCTTTAAAAGAAACAATTGAAATGAAATTCGAGAGAAATGTTGTCAGAAGTTCAGATAAAGAAACAAAAAGGATAATTTTACCAAAACAAATTCTTATCAGAAAAAAAGGAAAAAAAGTGCTCTTTAAAATCTTTTAGGGGGCTATAGACTGTGTGTGGTAAATGCCCACCTAGGATATTTGCTAGCATACCCTTTTGCACCTGGTAGGAACCGGGACTGATAGATAGACTTTTTTAAAGAAGCAATTTGTTCCAGTATTAGATTACGTTTTTATTTAACAGTGCAATATTTGCCCTAATATTGTGCCTACTTTCTCATTAAATCAAAAATATATATTTTTCAATGACCGTCTAATGACCATAAAGGTGTTTATATTGAGATACAGTCAATAAATATATATTCGGGATTTACATTTATATTTTCAAACGTATATACTTATATATATTCAGGATTTGCATTTATATATTCAAAATGTACATTTATATATTAATTCAGTTCAAGTTTATTTATATAGCGCTTTTCACAATGTGTATTGTTTCAAAGCAGCTTTACAGGGGCAAACGGGAAAAACAGATAAGTTAGAACACAGCACAGTGCATGGTGTTTATACAACGAGTAAGATCATTCTAATAAATAATATCTAATTTCTAAATAAATAAATAAATGAATGAATGCAGTCTCCCGGTGAGCAGGCCAACACTGCCCTGCTGTGGCGAGGAACCCAAACTCCAATGATTGATTAATGGAGAAAAAAACCTCGGGAGAAACCAGGCTCAACCGGGAGGGCCAGATCCCCTCTGACGTGTCATAGCTGCACTCAAACTGCTGACATGTGATTTAAGTTTAGCATTTAATACCAAATATTGTAACTTCAGCATTAATAAGACAAATAGTCCGTCTCCGCTCTTGGTTGGGGATGTAGTGGTCTGAGCTGGGATGGTCCGATGGTCATATTTCTCTTGGCTGGTGGTGGAATTGCCTTAGATGGAGCTGGGATGGTCAGTCAGTCTGCAGCTGTATCTGGCGTAATCTCAAATTGGGGATGGGCATCTGTCAGTCGTCTGGACACGGTGGATGGGCATCCCGAGGCAGAGGCGGAAAGAGAATAAAGAGAATAATTAGCGTAGCTGCTGTTCATTAACTATGCATTAAGTGAAAGCTTGGCTGAAAAGATGTGTCTTTAATCTAGATTTAAATTGGGAGAGTGTGTCTGACCCTCGAATAGTATCAGGAAGGCTATTCCAGAGTTTAGGTGCTACGTATGAGAAAGCTCGTCCCCCTTTGGTGGATTTTGTTATTCTAGGTGTTATCAAAAGTCCTAAATTTTGAGATCTCAGCGAGCGTGATGGGTTGTAACGTGATAAAAGCTCGGTTAAGTAAGTAGGTGCTAAACCGTTCAGGGCTTTGAAAGTAATTAAAAGAATTTTAAAATCAATACGATACTTAATGGGTAGCCAGTGAAGGGATGATAAAACTGGGGTTATGTGATCGTATTTTCTTGACCTAGTAAGAACTCTGGCAGCTGCATTCTGAACTAACTGTAGTTTGTTTATCGATGATACAGGACAACCACTAAGTAGAGCATTACAATAGTCAAGCCGTGAGGTCACAAATGCATGAATAAGCTTTTCTGCGTCTGCAACACATAAACTATTTCGTAATTTGGCAACATTTCTAAGGTGGAAGAAGGCTGTTTTTGTGATATTTGAGATGTGATTTTTAAATGACAGGTTGCCGTCTAATATAACGCCTAGGTCTTTAACTGTATTTGTTGGAGTAACAGTGCAGCTTTCAATTTGCAGGCTGTAATCGGAGATATTCTGTTTACTTGATTTTGGTGCTATAAGTAATATTTCTGTTTTGCTAGAGTTTAAAAGGAGGAAATTACTAGTCATCCAATGTTTTATGTCCTCGAGGCACTCTGCCAGTTTGGATAGTTTGAAGGAATCATCTGGTCTTGATGAGATATATAGCGGAGTATCATCTGCATAACAGTGGAAGCTAATTCCATGTTTTCTAATAATGTTGCCGAGGGGCAGCATGTATATGGAGAAAAGCAAGGGTCCTAAAACCGATCCCTGAGGTAATCCGTAATTTACTTGCGTAAGATTTGATGATTTCCCATTTAAATGGACGTATTGATATCGGTCTGTTAAGTAAGAACTGAACCATTGCAGTGCCTGTCCCTGAATACCGATATAACTGTGTAAACGATCTAGTAGTATTTTATGGTCTACAGTATCGAAAGCAGCACTAAGGTCAAGCAGAACTAAGAGTGAGATGTTACCTTTATCTGAAGCAATAAGGAGGTCATTTGTAATTCTAACGAGCGCAGTTTCAGTGCTGTGATGCGGTCTAAAGCCAGACTGAAACTTTTCGTTCATGTCATTATTTTGTAGGAAGGTACACAGTTGAGTTGTGTATTAAACTTGTAACTGAATTTTCAGCCTTATAACCATACATTCAGATTTACATTTATATATTCAGGGATTAGTTATATAGTCAGATTTATGACTATATGTTCAGACTTATATAAATGTAAATCCGAATATATTGTTATGTTCAGGATTTATAACTATATATTCAGATTTTATATAAATATTTCCTGTTTGGCGCCCCTAGAGATTGGATCCAATAATGTATGAATGTATATAAATATGTATATCATAATATAAATATTTAAAAGTAAGTATATCACAAATTTAATCATGAAGAAATGTTTTTACTCAATTATCATTGATAATTTTATCATACTACCATGTCCTTAAATATTATGTTGTCTTAAATAAATACCATCTTATTACATTTTTTATAAATAAATAAAAAGAAATAAATCAATACATTAGTTTACATTTAACCTGCAGAAAAAAGTATTTTTCTCAGTTAAAATTATCTTCGGAGTGTCTCCATAAACATCCACAAAGTTTACTTAAAAACTAATTTCCATCACTTACATTTTCAAGACAAAGGTAAAGTAATTTGGTCCCTGACCATAATTCACTAAAAATACAAACAAAGGCCACATAATTTGGTCCCGGACCATATTTCACTTAAACAACAAACAATCATCTTAATAAATAAACATTTTAAAAAGTATATATATATATATATAATTTGTGCTAGAAATGCAGAAATATGTTTATAATTATAATCATACAGTACATATTCTTTGACTTTAATAATGATTTAGGATAAAACAGCTAACAGTAAATTAATCTGGTTTATGACCTCGATTCACTGACAACATAAAAATCTTAATAAATATTCAACGAAAGAAAAAAAATTATAAGAAATTGTGCTTGACATCAAATACAAAAACACTTATACATTATTTAAGCATTTTTGTTTTTCTTTGGAGCCACTGCTTGAGGAGTAGGAGGTGCCTTTGGTTTTCGAGCTGTGGGTTTTTTGGTTGTGGGTTTTTGGGTTGTGGCACTGCGGCGTCTTGAAGTGGCTCTTAAGGGTCTTGAGGTAGTTCTTAAGCTGGAGCGAGGGCTTGGAGCTTGAGGTGGTGGAAGAAAAAAGTGAAATAAACCTACTGCTTACAAGCATATCATATGATAAAAATTATGTCCTGTAACTGAAGCGAGAAACAGGAATGAAAACAAAACAAAAGGCAGAGCGCTGTTACTCACCATTATTGGTGTTATCAGTGACACTTATTTTGTCATCTTTGGATGAATTTTTCTTAGATTGCCCTTCATAAAAAAAAGAAAATTGTGATTAGATCTGAAGTAAAATATGAAAGTGAGACATAGAATCCTTAAGACAGACAAATAAATAGGAAGGAATTTAAAATAAAATTTTCAGCTCTGTTACTCACCATTATTAGTTTTATCATTAGCACTTGTTTTTTCTTCTGAGGATGAATCCTGATTTGATTGACCTTTGTAAAAAATAAAATTGTGATTAGAGCTGTTGTAAAATATGGAAAGGGCAACATGGCATCCTTAAGACACAAAGAGAAATTGGAAGGAATATAAAACAAAGATTTGAGCTTTGTAACTCACCATTATTAGTGTTATCATTGACTCTTATTTTGTCATCTTTGGAAGAATTTTTCTTGGATTGACCTTCGTAAAAAAAAATTGTGATTAGATGTGAAGTAAAATATGAAAAAGAAAACCTGGTAACCTTAAGATACACAGAGAAATAGGAAGGAATATAAAAGAAGATTTTGTGCTCTGTTACTTACCATTATTTGTGTTATCATTAGCCTTTGTTTTGTCATCTTTGGATGAATTTTTCTTAGATTGACCTTCGTAAAAAAAGAAAATTGTGTTTAGATCTGAAGTAAAATATGGAAAGGAAAACATTGCATCCTTAAGACACAAAGAGAAATAGGTAAAAGAGACAATTGTGATAAAGCTTTTTCCTCGATTTGATCAAATACAACATGCCTTTCTTAAAACACAGAGAGAAATGGGAAGGATTATAAAAGAAGATTTTGTGCTCTGTTACTTACCATTATTTGTGTTATCATTAGCCTTTGATTTGTCTTTTGTGGATGAATCCTGATTTGATTGACCTTGGTGAAAGAGAAAATTGAGATTAAAAGTTTACCTCGATTTCCATCGAAATACAAAATGCCGTTCTTAAGACACAAAGAGAAAGAGGAAGGAATATAAAAGAAAAGTTTTGTAACTCACCATTATTAGTTTTATCATTAGCTCTTATTTTGTCATCTTTGGATGAATTTTTCTTAGATTGCCCTTCATAAAAAAGAAAATTATGATTAGGTCTGAAGTAAAATTTGAAAAGGAAGACATGGAATCCTTAAGATAGACAAATAAATAGGAAGGAATTTAAAATAAAATTTTGAGCTCTGTTACTCACCATTATTAGTTTTATCATTAGCACTTGTTTTTTCTTCTGAGGATGAATCCTGATTTGATTGACCTTTGTAAAAAATAAAATTGTGATTAGAGCTGTTGTAAAATATGGAAAGGGCAACATGGCATCCTTAAGACACAAAGAGAAATAGGAAGGAATATAAAACAAAGATTTGAGCTTTGTAACTCACCATTATTAGTGTTATCATTGACTCTTATTTTGTCATCTTTGGATGAATTTTTCTTAGATTGCCCTTCATAAAAAAGAAAATTATGATTAGGTCTGAAGTAAAATTTGAAAAGGAAGACATGGAATCCTTAAGATAGACAAATAAATAGGAAGGAATTTAAAATAAAATTTTGAGCTCTGTTACTCACCATTATTAGTTTTATCATTAGCACTTGTTTTTTCTTCTGAGGATGAATCCTGATTTGATTGACCTTTGTAAAAAATAAAATTGTGATTAGAGCTGTTGTAAAATATGGAAAGGGCAACATGGCATCCTTAAGACACAAAGAGAAATAGGAAGGAATATAAAACAAAGATTTGAGCTTTGTAACTCACCATTATTAGTGTTATCATTGACTCTTATTTTGTCATCTTTGGAAGAATTTTTCTTGGATTGACCTTCGTAAAAAAAAAATTGTGATTAGATGTGAAGTAAAATATAAAAAAGAAAACCTGGTAACCTTAAGATACACAGAGAAATAGGAAGGAATATAAAAGAAGATTTTGTGCTCTGTTACTTACCATTATTTGTGTTATCATTAGCCTTTGATTTGTCTTTTGTGGATGAATCCTGATTTGATTGACCTTGGTGAAAGAGAAAATTGAGATTAAAAGTTTACCTCGATTTCTATCGAAATACAACATCCCATTCTTGAGACACAGAGAGAAATGGGAAGGAATATAAAAGAAAACTTGTGCTCTGTTACTCACCATTATTAGTTTTGTCATTAGCCTTTGATTTGTCTTTTGTGGAGGAATCCTGATTTGATTGACCTTGGTGAAAGAGAAAATTGAGATTAAGCTTTAACCTCGATTTCTATCGAAATACAAAATGCCATTCTTAATACACAAAGAAAAGAGGAAGGAATATAAAAGAAAAGTTTGAGTTTTGTAACTCACCATTATTACTGTTATCATTAGCTCTTATTTTGTCATCTTTGGATGAATTTTTCTTAGATTGACCTTCGTAAAAAAAATTGTGATTAGATCTGAAGTAAAATATGAAATTGAGACATGGAATCCTTAAGATAGACAAATAAATAGGAAGGAATATAAAATCAAATTTTGAGCTCTGTTACTCACCATTATTAGTTTTGTCATTAGCACTTGTTTTTTCTTCTGAGGATGAATCCTGATTTGATTGACCTTTGTAAAAAATTAAATTGTGATTTGAGCTGTTGTAAAATATGGAAAGGGCAACATGGCATCCTTAAGACACAAAGAGAAATAGGAAGGAATATAAAAAAAAATTTGAGCTTTGTAACTCACCATTATTAGTGTTATCATTGACTCTTATTTTGTCATCTTTGGAAGAATTTTTCTTGGATTGACCTTCGTAAAAAAACAATTGTGATTAGATGTGAAGTAAAATATGAAAAAGAAAACCTGGTAACCTTAAGATACACAGAGAAATAGGAAGGAATATAAAAGAAGATTTTGTGCTCTGTTACTTACCATTATTTGTGTTATCATAAGCCTTTGTTTTGTCATCTTTGGATGAATTTTTCTTAGATTGACCTTCGTAAAAAAAGAAAATTGTGTTTAGATCTGAAGTAAAATATGGAAAGGAAAACATTGCATCCTTAAGACACAAAGAGAAATAGGTAAAAGAGACAATTGTGATAAAGCTTTTTCCTCGATTTGATCAAATACAACATGCCTTTCTTAAAACACAGAGAGAAATGGGAAGGATTATAAAAGAAGATTTTGTGCTCTGTTACTTACCATTATTTGTGTTATCATTAGCCTTTGATTTGTCTTTTGTGGATGAATCCTGATTTGATTGACCTTGGTGAAAGAGAAAATTGAGATTAAGCTTTAACCTCGATTTCTATCGAAATACAAAATGCCATTCTTAATACACAAAGAAAAGAGGAAGGAATATAAAAGAAAAGTTTGAGTTTTGTAACTCACCATTATTACTGTTATCATTAGCTCTTATTTTGTCATCTTTGGATGAATTTTTCTTAGATTGACCTTCGTAAAAAAAATTGTGATTAGATCTGAAGTAAAATATGAAAGTGAGACATGGAATCCTTAAGATAGACAAATAAATAGGAAGGAATATAAAATCAAATTTTGAGCTCTGTTACTCACCATTATTAGTTTTGTCATTAGCACTTGTTTTTTCTTCTGAGGATGAATCCTGATTTGATTGACCTTTGTAAAAAATTAAATTGTGATTTGAGCTGTTGTAAAATATGGAAAGGGCAACATGGCATCCTTAAGACACAAAGAGAAATAGGAAGGAATATAAAAAAAAATTTGAGCTTTGTAACTCACCATTATTAGTGTTATCATTGACTCTTATTTTGTCATCTTTGGAAGAATTTTTCTTGGATTGACCTTCGTAAAAAAAAAATTGTGATAAGATGTGAAGTAAAATATGAAAAAGAAAACCTGGTAACCTTAAGATACACAGAGAAATAGGAAGGAATATAAAAGAAGATTTTGTGCTCTGTTACTCACCATTATTTGTGTTATCATTAGCCTTTGATTTGTCATCTTTGGATGAATTTTTCTTAGATTGCCCTTCGTAAAAAAGAAAATTATGATTAGATCTGAAGTAAAATATGAAAAGGAAGACATGGAATCATTAAGATAGACAAATAAATAGGAAGGAATTTAAAATAAAATTTTGAGACCTGTTACTCACCATTATTAGTTTTATCATTAGCACTTGTTTTTTCTTCTGAGGATGAATCCTGATTTGATTGACCTTGGTGAAAGAGAAAATTGAGATTAATTGTTTACCTCGATTTCCATCGAAATACAACATGCCATTCTTAAGACACAGAGAGAAATGGGAAGGAATATAAAAGAAAAGTTGTGCTCTGTTACTCACCATTATTAGTTTTGTCATTAGCCTTTGATTTGTCTTTTGTGGATGAATCCTGATTTGATTGACCTTGGTGAAAGAGAAAATTGAGATTAAAAGTTTACCTCGATTTCCATCAAAATACAAAATGCCGTTCTTAAGACACAAAGAGAAAGAGGAAGGAATATAAAAGAAAAGTTTGAGTTTTGTAACTCACCATTATTAGTTTTATCATTAGCTCTTATTTTGTCATCTTTGGATGAATTTTTCTTAGATTGCCCTTCATAAAAAAGAAAATTATGATTAGATCTGAAGTAAAATATGAAAAGGAAGACATGGAATCATTGAGATAGACAAATAAATAGGAAGGAATTTAAAATAAAATTTTGAGATCTGTTACTCACCATTATTAGTTTTATCATTAGCACTTGTTTTTTCTTCTGAGGATGAATCCTGATTTGATTGACCTTGAAGAAAGAGAAAATTGAGATTAAGCTTTTACCTCGATTTCCATTGAAATACAACATGCCATCCTTGAGACAAAGAGAGAAATGGGAAGGATTACAAAAGAAGAATTTGTGCTCTGTTACTCACCATTATTACTGTTATCATTAGCCTTTGATTTGTCTTTTGTGGATGAATCCTCATTTGATTGACCTTGGTTAAAAAGAAAATTATGATTAGATCTGAAGTAAAATAGGGTAAGGACAACATGGCATCATTAAGACACAGAGAGAAATAGGAAGGAATATAAAATCAAATTTTGAGCTCTGTTACTCACCATTATTAGTTTTATCATTAGCACTTGTTTTTTCTTCTGAGGATGAATCCTGATTTGATTGACCTTGGTGAAAGAGAAAATTGAGATGAATTGTTTACCTCGATTTCCATCGAAATACAACATGCCATTCTTGAGACACAGAGAGAAATAGGAAGGAAAATAAAATAAAACTTGTGCTCTGTTACTCACCATTATTAGATTTGTCATTAGCCTTTGATTTGTCTTTTGTGGAGGAATCCTGATTTGATTGACCTTGGTTAAAAAGAAAATTATGATTAGATCTGAAGTAAAATAGGGTAAGGACAACATGGCATCATTAAGACACATAGAGAAATAGGAAGGAATATAAAATCAAATTTTGAGCTCTGTTACTCACCATAATTAGTTGTGTCATTAGCACTTGTTTTTTCTTCTGAGGATGAATCCTGATTTGATTGACCTTGGTGAAAGAGAAAATTGAGATTAAACGTTTACCTCGATTTATATTGAAATACAACATGCCATTCTCCTTAAATACAGCGAGAAATAGGAAGGATTATGAAATAAAGTTTGAGCTCTATTACTAACCACTGTTGGTATTATCCTCAGGACTTGTATTGTCTTCTTTGGATGAATCCTTATTAGATTGACCTGGGTGAAAATAGACATTGATTCAACTTTTTTTCTGCATTTGACAAGAAATATTACACCGCACCCCGAAGGCATAAAGACAAACATGAGGGAATATGGAAGAAAAGGTCACTGTTTATTGTCAGCACCCCTGTTGACATTATTAGATGAATTCTCTTTGGATTAACCTTGGTAAAAGGTTACTCACCACTATCAGTGTCAACTTCAGCACTTGTTTTGTCATCTGTAGATGAATCCTCATTAGATTGACCTAGGTGAAACAGATTTTTAAGCTTTTACCTGAGTTCTAATTAAATATAAAAAGACAACGTGGTCTCTTCCCATATAATCAATGAAATACATCCTTGAAGATCAACAGTTTATTGGGCTATAATTATCACAGTTGCATGTTTTCTTATGTGAAAGCCTAACTATGCTATATAGGAACTGATTACTTTAGTTTGACACTAAAGTCTAGATTGTGGTAAAGGTGCCTCTCGGGTAAAGCACTTAAAAAAATAAAATAAGCAAATCAAAATTGCTCACAACCTTCAGCAGTATATGTGCATAGGCTCAAAAAAAGATTTTTCACGTGTTCTGCACGCTTTGTATCTCTGATTTTAAAATATATCTTTTGGCATCAAGATGTGAGAGAGATTCTTCATGGCAATATAAAAAACCAGAGTACAACAATATTTACCACTGTCTGTGTCATCATCGGGACCATTTTGATGGTTGCTGGAGGTGGTTGTGGGGTTTATCGTTGTGGTAGGACTTAAAGTTGTGGTGGTGCCTGACGTGGAGGTGGGGCTTGAGGTTGTGGTGGGAGTTGAGGTTGTGGTGGGAGTTGAGGTTGTGGTGGGGCTTGAGGTTGTGGTGGGGCTTGAGGTTGTGGTGGGAATTGACGTGTTGGTGTGAGCAGACGTGGTGGTGTGAACTAACGTGGTGGTGTGTCTTGAGGTTGTGTTGGGGATTGATGTTGTCGTGGGGCTTGATGTGGTGGTTGGGCTTGATATGGTGGTGGGGCTTGATGTGGTGGTGGGGCTTGAGGTTTTGGGGTGGCTTGAGGTTTTGGTGGGGCTTGATGTGGTGGTGGGACTTGAGGATGTGGTGGGGCTTGAAGTTGTGGTGGGGCTTGAAGTTGTGGTGGGGCTTGATGTGGTGGTGGGACTTGAGGATGTGGTGGGGCTTGAAGTTGTGGTGGGGCTTGAAGTTGTGGTGGGGCTTGAAGTTGTGGTGGGGCTTGAAGTTGTGGTGGGGCTTGAAGTTGTGGTGGGGCTTGATTTGGTGGTGGGGCTTGATTTGGTGGTGGGGCTTGATTTGGTGGTGGGGCTTGATGTGGTGGTGGGGCTTGATGTGGTGGTGGGGCTTGATGTGGTGGTGGGACTTGAGGATGTGGTGGGGCTTGAAGTTGTGGTGGGGCTTGAAGTTGTGGTGGGGCTTGAAGTTGTGGTGGGGCTTGATTTGGTGGTGGGGCTTGATGTGGTGGTGGTGCTTGATGTGGTGGTGGGGCTTGATGTGGTGGTGGGGCTTGAGGTTGTGGTGGGGATTGAGGTTGTGGTGGGGCTTGATGTGGTGGTGGGGCTTGAAGTGGTGGTGGGGCTTGACGAAGTGGTGGGGCCTGACGTGCTTGTGGGACTTGAGATTGTGGTTGGGATTGATGTGGTGGCAGATCTTGAGATTTTGGTAGGGCTTGAGGTTGTGCTGGGGCTTGAGCTGGTCATGGGCCTCCTACACTTTGGATCCTTGGGGTTTGAGCAAGAATGTGGAGCATGGGTTGCTGTAGAGGAAAGAAAAAATCAAAATCGACGGACAAAAACAGAAATATAAAATGCAAGGATTAATTTCTTTTTTGTATATCAAGTGACTGATTCAATGAAAACAAAAAAATCATAGTAAAATGACATTAACTAAACAAGTGATTTTTAAACCTACAACTCTGAGTGCTTTTTTCTTTTGATTCTTCAAAAGAAGCCACCTCCGAGCTTGAGGTTGAGTGACTTGAAATTATAGTGGGACTTGTGGTGGTGGTGATGGGACTTGAGGTGGCGGTTGGGCTTGAGGTGGGGCTCCTACACTTTGGATCCTTGGAGTTTGAGCAAGAACGTGGAGCATGGGTTACTGTAAAGGTAAGAAAAAAGTTGGACAAAACAGAAATATATAAGGAAGGGATGAATTACCTTTAATATATCATGTGACTGATTCAATGAAAACAAAAAAGTCATAGTAAAAAGACATTAGCTAAAAAAGTGATTTTAAAACGTACAACTCTGTGTGCTTTTTTCTTTAGTTTCTTTTGAAGAATTCTCCTCCGAAATTGAGGTTGTGTTACCTGAAATTGTGGTGGTGGTTATGGGACTTGATTTGGTGGTGGGGCTTGACTTGGTGGTGGGGCGTATCGTTGTGGTTGGGCTTGTTGTTCTGGTGGGGCTTGACGTGGTAGTAGGGCGTATCGTTGTGGTTGAGCTTGACGTGGTGGTGGAGCTTGAGGTTATGGTGGGGCTTGATGATGAGGTGGTGGAACTTAATGTTATGATGGGGCCTGACATGGTGGTTGGACTTGAGGTTGTGTGGGTGGGACTTGAGGTTGTGGTGGCGTCAGACGCGGTTGTGGGGCCAGACGTGGTTGTGGGTCCTGACGTGGTGGCGGGTTCTGACGTGGTGGCGGGACTTGAGGTTTTGGTGGTAGTGCTTGATGTTGTGGTGGTGGGGCTTGTTGTTGTGTTGGAGGGACTTGAGGTTGTGTTGGGACTTGAGGTTGTTGTGGGGCTTGCTGTTGAGGGGGGTGCTGACGTAGTTGTTGGGCTTGATGTTGTGGTGGGGTTTATTAATGTGGTGGATCTTAAAGTTGTCGTGGGGTTTATTAATGTGGTGTGGCTTGAAGTGGTGGTGGAGCTTGATGTTGTGGTGGGTTGACTTGATGTTGAGGTGGTGGGACTTAATGTTGAGGTCTGGAATGACATGCTGGTTGGACTTGAGGTTGTGGTAGTGGGACTTGAGGTTGTGGTGGCGCTTGACGTGGTGGTGGGGCTGGATGTTGTGGTGGTGGGGCTTGATGTTGTGTAGGGACTTGAGGTTGTCGTGGGGCTTGCTGTTGAGGGGGGTGCTGACGTGGTGATGGGACTTGAGGTTTTGGTGGTGGGGCTTGAGGTTGTGATGGGACTTGAGGTTTTGGTGGTGGGGCTTGATGTTGAGGTGGTGGCGCTTGATGTTCTGGTGGTGGGGCTTAATGTTGAGGTGTTGGGACCAAATGTTGTGGTGGGGGCTGATGAGGTGGTGGGACTTGAGTTTGTGGTGGTGAGACTTGAGGTTGTGGTGGCGTCCGACGTGGTTGTGGGGCCACATGTTGTGATGGGAACTGATGTTGTAGTGGGTCCTGACGTGGTGGTGGGTCTTGAGGTTGTAGTGGAGGGGCTTGAGGTCATTGTGGGACTTGTGGTTGTTGTGGGACTTGAGGTTTTTGTGGTGGGAATTGAGGTTGTGGTGGTGGGAATTGAGGTTGTGGTGGTGGGACTTGAGGTTGTGGTGGTTGGGCTTGATGTTGTGGTGGTGGGGCTTGATGTTGTGGTGGTGGGGCTTGATGTTGTGGTGGTGAGACTTGAGGTTGTGGTGGCGTCCGACGTGGTTGTGGGGCCAGACGTTGTGATGGGAACTGATGTTGTGGTGAGTCCTGACATGGTGGTGGGACTTGAGGTTGTGGTGGGAGTTGAGGTTGTGGTGGGGCTTGATGTTGTGCTGGGAGTTGAGGTTGTGGTGGGGCTTGATGTTGAGGTGGTGGGACTTAATGTTGTGGTGGGGCCTGATGAGGTGGTGGGACTTGAGGTTGTGGTGGTGGGACTTGATGTTGTCGTGGAGGGTCTTGAGGTTGTGGTGGGGCTCGTACATTTTGGATCCTTTGACTTCGAATTGGAATTTGAACAAGAGGGTGGAGCATGGGTTTCTGTAAAGGTTAGAAAGAAGAAGGGGTAGGACAAAACAGAAATATAAAATCCAAGAATTAATATATATTATGTATATCATGTGACTGTTACAATGAACACATTCAATAACTCAGTAAAAGGAAATTGACTAAAAAAGAGATTGTAAAACTTACTAGTGCTTTTTTCTTGTGATTCGCCAGTAGAATCCTCCTCTGAACTTGATTTTGTGTGGCTTGACGTTTTGGTGGGACTTCTGGTTGTGATGGTGGGGCTTGGTGTTGTGGTGGTGGGGCTTGTTGTTGTGGTGGTGGGACTTGAGGTTGTTGTGGTGGGACTTGTTGTTGTGGTGGTGGGACTTGAGGTTGTTGTGGTTGGACTTGAGGTTGTGGTGGTGGGACTTGAGGTTGTGGTGGCGCCTGACATGGTGGTGGCACGTGACGTGGTGGTGGGGCTGGATGTTGTGGTGGTGGGGCTTGATGTTGTGGTGGTTGGGCTTGATGTTGTGGTGGTGGGGCTTGATGTTGTGTTGGTGAGACTTGAGGCTGTGGTGGTGTCCGACGTGGTTGTGGGGCCAGACGTTGTGATTGGAACTGAAGTTGTGGTGGGTACTGACGTGGTGGTGGGACTTGAGGTTGTGGTGGGAGTTGAGGTTGTGGTGGGGCTTGATGTTGAGGTGGTGGTTCTTAATGTTGTGGTGGGGCCTGAAGAGGTAGTGGGACTTGAGGTTGTAGTGGAGGGGCTAGAGGTCGTTGTGGGACTTGTGGTTGTTGTGGGACTTGAGGTTGTTGTGGTGGGAATTGAGGTTGTGGTGGTTGGGCTTGATGTTGTGGTGGTGGGGCTTGATGTTGTGGTGGTGGGGCTTGATTTGAGACTTGAGGTTGTGGTCGCGTCCGACGTGGTTGTGGGGCCAGACGTTGTGATGGGAACTGATGTTGTGGTGGGTCCTGACGTGGTGGTGGGACTTGAGGTTGTGGTGGGAGTTGAGGTTGTGGTGGGGCTTGATGTTGTGCTGGGAGTTGAGGTTGTGGTGGGGCTTGATGTTGAGGTGGTGGGACTTAATGTTGTGGTGGGTCCTAATGAGGTGGTGGGACTTGAGGTTGTGGTGGTGGGACTTGAGGTTGTGGTGGGGCTCTTACATTTTGGATCCTTTGACTTTGAATTGGAATTTGAACAAGAAGGTGGAGCATGGGTTTCTGAAAAGGTTAGAAAGAAGAAGGGGTAGGACAAAACAGAAATATAAAATCCAAGAATTAATATATATTATGTATATCATGTGACTGTTACAACGAACACATTCAAAAACTCAGTAAAAGGAAATTGACTAAAAAAGAGATTGTAAAACATACTAGTGCTTTTTTCTTGTGATTCGCCAGTAGAATCCTCCTCTGAACTTGATTTTGTGTGGCTTGACATTTTGGTGGGACTTCTGGTTGTGATGGTGGGGCTTGGTGTTGTGGTGGTGGGGCTTGTTGTTGTGAGGGTGGGACTTGAGGTTGTTGTGGTGGGACTTGAGGTTGTTGTGGTGGGACTTGAGGTTGTTGTGGTGGGACTTGTTGTTGTGGTGGTGGGACTTGAGGTTGTTGTGGTGGGACTTGAAGTTGTGGTGGTGGGACTTGAGGTTGTGGTGGTGGGAATTGAGGTTGTGGTGGTGGGGCTTGATGTTGTGGTGGTTGGGCTTGATGTTGTGGTGGTGGGGCTTGATGTTGTGCTGGGAGTTGAGGTTGTGGTGGGGCTTGATGTTGAGGTGGTGGGACTTAATGTTGTGGTGGGGCCTGATGAGGTGGTGGGACTTGAGGTTGTGGTGTTGGGACTTGATGTTGTCGTGGAGGGGCTTGAGGTTGTGGTGGGGCTCTTACATTTTGGATCCTTTGACTTTGAATTGGAATTTGAACAAGAAGGTGGAGCATGGGTTTCTGAAAAGGTTAGAAAGAAGAAGGGGTAGGACAAAACAGAAATATAAAATCCAAGAATTAATATATATTATGTATATCATGTGACTGTTCAAAGAACACATTCAAAAACTCATTAAAAGGAAATTGACTAAAAAAGAGATTGTAAAACTTACTAGTGCTTTTTTCTTGTGATTCGCCAGTAGAATCCTCCTCTGAACTTGATTTTGTGTGGCTTGACATTTTCGTGGGACTTCTGGTTGTGATGGTGGGGCTTGGTGTTGTGGTGGTGGGGCTTGTTGTTGTGGTGGTGGGACTTGAGGTTGTTGTGGTGGGACTTGTTGTTGTGGTGGTTGGACTTGAGGTTGTTGTGGTGGGACTTGAAGTTGTGGTGGTGGGACTTGAGGTTGTGGTGGTGGGACTTGAGGTTGTGGTGGTGGGACTTGAGGTTGTGGTGGTGGGACTTGAGGTTGTGGTGGCGCCTGACGTGGTGGTGGGACTTGAGGTTGTGGTGGGAGTTGAGGTTGTGGTGGGGCTTGATGTTGTGCTGGGAGTTGAGGTTGTGGTGGGGCTTGATGTTGAGGTGGTGGGACTTAATGTTGTGGTGGGGCCTGATGAGGTGGTGGGACTTGAGGTTGTGGTGGTGGGACTTGATGTTGTCGTGGAGGGGCTTGAGGTTGTGGTGGGGCTCTTACATTTTGGATCCTTTGACTTTGAATTGGAATTTGAACAAGAAGGTGGAGCATGGGTTTCTGAAAAGGTTAGAAAGAAGAAGGGGTAGGACAAAACAGAAATATAAAATCCAAGAATTAATATATATTATGTATATAATGTGACTGTTACAACGAACACATTCAAAAACTCAGTAAAAGGAAATTGACTAAAAAAGAGATTGTAAAACTTACTAGTGCTTTTTTCTTGTGATTCGCCAGTAGAATCCTCCTCTGAACTTGATTTTGTGTGGCTTGACATTTTGGTGGGACTTCTGGTTGTGATGGTGGGGCTTGGTGTTGTGGTGTGGCTTGTTGTTGTGGTGGTGGGACTTGAGGTTGTTGTGGTGGGACTTGAGGTTGTTGTGGTGGGACTTGTTGTTGTGGTGGTGGGACTTGAGGTTGTTGTGGTGGGAATTGAAGTTGTGGTGGTGGGACTTGAGGTTGTGGTGGTGGGACTTGAGGTTGTGGTGGTGGGACTTGAGGTTGTGGTGGTTGGGCTTGATGTTGTGGTGGTGGGGCTTGATGTTGTGCTGGGAGTTGAGGTTGTGGTGGGGCTTGATGTTGAGGTGGTGGGACTTAATGTTGTGGTGGGGCCTGATGAGGTGGTGGGACTTGAGGTTGTGGTGGTGGGACTTGATGTTGTCGTGGAGGGGCTTGAGGTTGTGGTGGGGCTCTTACATTTTGGATCCTTTGACTTTGAATTGGAATTTGAACAAGAAGGTGGAGCATGGGTTTCTGAAAAGGTTAGAAAGAAGAAGGGGTAGGACAAAACAGAAATATAAAATCCAAGAATTAATATATATTATGTATATCATGTGACTGTTACAATGAACACATTCAAAAACTCAGTAAAAGGAAATTGACTAAAAAAGAGATTGTAAAACTTACTAGTGCTTTTTTCTTGTGATTCGCCAGTAGAATCCTCCTCTGAACTTGATTTTGTGTGGCTTGACGTTTTGGTGGGACTTCTGGTTGTGATGGTGGGGCTTGGTGTTGTGGTGGTGGGGCTTGTTGTTGTGGTGGTGGGACTTGAGGTTGTTGTGGTGGGACTTGTTGTTGTGGTGGTGGGACTTGATGTTGTTGTGGTGGGACTTGAGGTTGTGGTGGTGAGACTTGAGGTTGTGGTGGCGCCTGACATGGTGGTGGCACGTGACGTGGTGGTGGGGCTGGATGTTGTGGTGGTGGGGCTTGATGTTGTGGTGGTTGGGCTTGATGTTGTGGTGGTGGGGCCAGACGTTGTAATTGGAACTGAAGTTGTGGTGGGTACTGAAGTTGTGGTGGGTACTGACGTGGTGGTGGGACTTGAGGTTGTGGTGGGAGTTGAGGTTGTGGAGGGGCTTGATGTTGAGGTGGTGGTTCTTAATGTTGTGGTGGGGCCTGAAGAGGTAGTGGGACTTGAGGTTGTAGTGGAGGGGCTAGAGGTCGTTGTGGGACTTGTGGTTGTTGTGGGACTTGAGGTTGTTGTGGTGGGAATTGAGGTTGTAGTGGTGGGACTTGAGGTTGTGGTGGTTGGGCTTGATGTTGTGGTGGTGGGGCTTGATGTTGTGGTGGTGGGGCTTGATGTTGTGGTGGTGAGACTTGAGGTTGTGGTCGCGTCAGACGTGGTTGTGGGACTAGACGTTGTGATGGGAACTGATGTTGTGGTGGGTCCTGACGTGGTGGTGGGACTTGAGGTTGTGGTGGGAGTTGAGGTTGTGGTGGGGCTTGATGTTGTGCTGAGAGTTGAGGTTGTGGTGGGGCTTGATGTTGAGGTGGTGGGACTTAATGTTGTGGTGGGGCCTGATGAGGTGGTGGGACTTGAGGTTGTGGTGGTTGGGCTTGATGTTGTGGTGGTGGGGCTTGATGTTGTGGTGGTGAGACTTGAGGTTGTGGTGGTGGGACTTGAGGTTGTGGTGGGAGTTGAGGTTCTGGTGGGGCTTGATGTTGAGGTGGTGGGACTTGAGGTTGTTGTGGTGGGACTTGAAGTTGTGGTGATGGGACTTGAGGTTGTGGTGGTGGGACTTGAGGTTGTGGTGGTGGGACTTGAGGTTGTGGTGGTGGGACTTGAGGTTGTGGTGGTGGGACTTGAAGTTGTGGTGGTGGGACTTGAGGTTGTGGTGGTGGGACTTGAGGTTGTGGTGGTGGGACTTGAGGTTGTGGTGGCGCCTGACGTGGTGGTGGGACTTGAGGTTGTGGTGGGAGTTGAGGTTGTGGTGGGGCTTGATGTTGTGCTGGGAGTTGAGGTTGTGGTGGGGCTTGATGTTGAGGTGGTGGGACTTAATGTTGTGGTGGGGCCTGATGAGGTGGTGGGACTTGAGGTTGTGGTGGTGGGACTTGATGTTGTCGTGGAGGGGCTTGAGGTTGTGGTGGGGCTCTTACATTTTGGATCCTTTGACTTTGAATTGGAATTTGAACAAGAAGGTGGAGCATGGGTTTCTGAAAAGGTTAGAAAGAAGAAGGGGTAGGACAAAACAGAAATATAAAATCCAAGAATTAATATATGTTATGTATATCATGTGACTGTTACAACAAACACATTCAAAAACTCAGTGAAAGGAAATTGACTAAAAAAGAGATTGTAAAACTTACTAGTGCTTTTTTCTTGTGATTCGCCAGTAGAATCCTCCTCTGAACTTGATTTTGTGTGGCTTGACATTTTGGCGGGACTTCTGGTTGTGATGGTGGGGCTTGGTGTTGTGGTGGTGGGGCTTGTTGTTGTGGTGGTGGGACTTGAGGTTGTTGTGGTGGGACTTGAGGTTGTTGTGGTGGGACTTGTTGTTGTGGTGGTGGGACTTGAGGTTGTTGTGGTGGGACATGAAGTTGTGGTGGTGGGACTTGAGGTTGTGGTGGTGGGACTTGAGGTTGTGGTGGTGGGGCTTGATGTTGTGGTGGTTGGGCTTGATGTTGTGGTGGTGGGGCTTGATGTTGTGCTGGGAGTTGAGGTTGTGGTGGGGCTTGATGTTGAGGTGGTGGGACTTAATGTTGTGGTGGGGCCTGATGAGGTGGTGGGACTTGAGGTTGTGGTGGTGGGACTTGATGTTGTCGTGGAGGGGCTTGAGGTTGTGGTGGGGCTCTTACATTTTGGATCCTTTGACTTTGAATTGGAATTTGAACAAGAAGGTGGAGCATGCGTTTCTGAAAAGGTTAGAAAGAAGAAGGGGTAGGACAAAACAGAAATATAAAATCCAAGAATTAATATATATTATGTATATCATGTGACTGTTACAATGAACACATTCAAAAACTCAGTACATGGAAATTGACTAAAAAAGAGATTGTAAAACTTACTAGTGCTTTTTTCTTGTGATTCGCCAGTAGAATCCTCCTCTGAACTTGATTTTGTGTGGCTTGACGTTTTGGTGGGACTTCTGGTTGTGATGGTGGGGCTTGGTGTTGTGGTGGTGGGGCTTGTTGTTGTGGTGGTGGGACTTGAGGTTGTTGTGGTGGGACTTGTTGTTGTGGTGGTGGGACTTGATGTTGTTGTGGTGGGACTTGAGGTTGTGGTGGTGAGACTTGAGGTTGTGGTGGTGCCTGACATGGTGGTGGCACGTGACGTGGTGGTGGGGCTGGATGTTGTGGTGGTGGGGCTTGATGTTGTGGTGGTTGGGCTTGATGTTGTGGTGGTGGGGCTTGATGTTGTGTTGGTGAGACTTGAGGTTGTGGTGGTGTCCGACGTGGTTGTGGGGCCAGACGTTGTAATTGGAACTGAAGTTGTGGTGGGTACTGACGTGGTGGTGGGACTTGAGGTTGTGGTGGGAGTTGAGGTTGTGGAGGGGCTTGATGTTGAGGTGGTGGTTCTTAATGTTGTGGTGGGGCCTGAAGAGGTAGTGGGACTTGAGGTTGTCGTGGAGGGGCTAGAGGTTGTTGTGGGACTTGTGGTTGTTGTGGGACTTGAGGTTGTTGTGGTGGGAATTGAGGTTGTAGTGGTGGGACTTGAGGTTGTGGTGGTTGGGCTTGATGTTGTGGTGGTGGGGCTTGATGTTGTGGTGGTGGGGCTTGATGTTGTGGTGGTGAGACTTGAGGTTGTGGTCGCGTCCGACGTGGTTGTGGGGCCAGACGTTGTGATGGGAACTGATGTTGTGGTGGGTCCTGACGTGGTGGTGGGAGTTGAGGTTGTGGTGGGGCTTGATGTTGTGCTGAGAGTTGAGGTTGTGGTGGGGCTTGATGTTGAGGTGGTGGGACTTAATGTTGTGGTGGGGCCTGATGAGGTGGTGGGACTTGAGGTTGTGGTGGTGGGACTAGAGGTTGTGGTGGGGCTCTTACATTTTGGATCCTTTGACTTTGAATTGGAATTTGAACAAGAAGGTGGAGCATGGGTTTCTGAAAAGGTTAGAAAGAAGAAGGGGTAGGACAAAACAGAAATATAAAATCCAAGAATTAATATATATTATGTATATCATGTGACTGTTACAACGAACACATTCAAAAACTCAGTAAAAGGAAATTGACTAAAAAAGAGATTGTAAAACTTACTAGTGCTTTTTTCTTGTGATTCGCCAGTAGAATCCTCCTCTGAACTTGATTTTGTGTGGCTTGACATTTTGGTGGGACTTCTGGTTGTGATGGTGGGGCTTGTTGTTGTGGTGGTGGGACTTGAGGTTGTTGTGGTGGGACTTGAGGTTGTGGTGGTGGGACTTGTTGTTGTGGTGGTGGGACTTGAGGTTGTTGTGGTGGGACTTGAAGTTGTGGTGGTGGGACTTGAGGTTGTGGTGGTGGGACTTGAGGTTGTGGTGGTGCCTGACGTGGTGGTGGGACTTGAGGTTGTGGTGGGAGTTGAGGTTGTGGTGGGGCTTGATGTTGTGCTGGGAGTTGAGGTTGTGGTGGGGCTTGATGTTGAGGTGGTGGGACTTAATGTTGTGGTGGGGCCTGATGAGGTGGTGGGACTTGAGGTTGTGGTGGTGGGACTTGATGTTGTCGTGGAGGGGCTTGAGGTTGTGGTGGGGCTCTTACATTTTGGATCCTTTGACTTTGAATTGGAATTTGAACAAGAAGGTGGAGCATGGGTTTCTGAAAAGGTTAGAAAGAAGAAGGGGTAGGACAAAACAGAAATATAAAATTCAAGAATTAATATATATTATGTATATCATGTGACTGTTACAACGAACACATTCAAAAACTCAGTAAAAGGAAATTGACTAAAAAAGAAATTGTAAAACTTACTAGTGCTTTTTTCTTGTGATTCGCCAGTAGAATCCTCCTCTGAACTTGATTTTGTGTGGCTTGACATTTTGGTGGGACTTCTGGTTGTGATGGTGGGGCTTGTTGTTGTGGTGGTGGGACTTGAGGTTGTTGTGGTGGGACTTGAGGTTGTTGTGGTAGGTCTTGTTGTTGTTGTGGTGGGACTTGAGGTTGTTGTGGTGGGACTT
This sequence comes from Triplophysa dalaica, assembly GCF_015846415.1. Classification (NCBI taxonomy): domain Eukaryota; kingdom Metazoa; phylum Chordata; class Actinopteri; order Cypriniformes; family Nemacheilidae; genus Triplophysa; species Triplophysa dalaica. Next base: position 4,104,169 of record NC_079543.1, read on the forward strand.
GAAGTTGTGGTGGTGGGACTTGAGGTTGTGGTGGTGGGACTTGAGGTTGTGGTGGTTGGGCTTGATGTTGTGGTGGTGGGGCTTGATGTTGTGCTGGGAGTTGAGGTTGTGGTGGGGCTTGATGTTGAGGTGGTGGGACTTAATGTTGTGGTGGGGCCTGATGAGGTGGTGGGACTTGAGGTTGTGGTGGTGGGACTTGATGTTGTCGTGGAGGGGCTTGAGGTTGTGGTGGGGCTCTTACATTTTGGATCCTTTGACTTTGAATTGGAATTTGAACAAGAAGGTGGAGCATGGGTTTCTGAAAAGGTTAGAAAGAAGAAGGGGTAGGACAAAACAGAAATATAAAATCCAAGAATTAATATATATTATGTATATCATGTGACTGTTACAACGAACACATTCAAAAACTCAGTAAAAGGAAATTGACTAAAAAAGAGATTGTAAAACTTACTAGTGCTTTTTTCTTGTGATTCGCCAGAAGAATCCTCCTCTGAACTTGATTTTGTGTGGCTTGACATTTTGGTGGGACTTCTGGTTGTGATGGTGGGGCTTGGTGTTGTGGTGTGGCTTGTTGTTGTGGTGGTGGGACTTGAGGTTGTTGTGGTGGGACTTGAGGTTGTTGTGGTGGGACTTGTTGTTGTGGTGGTGGGACTTGAGGTTGTTGTGGTGGGACTTGAAGTTGTGGTGGTGGGACTTGAGGTTGTGGTGGTGGGACTTGAGGTTGTGGTGGTTGGGCTTGATGTTGTGGTGGTGGGGCTTGATGTTGTGGTGGTGAGACTTGAGGTTGTGGTGGTGTCCGACGTGGTTGTGGGGCCAGACGTTGTGATGGGATCTGAAGTTGTGGTGGGTCCTGACGTGGTGGTGGGACTTGAGGTTGTGGTGGGAGTTGAGGTTTTGGTGGGGCTTGATGTTGAGGTGGTGGTTCTTAATGTTGTGGTTGGGCCTGAAGAGGTAGTGGGACTTGAGGTTGTAGTGGAGGGGCTAGAGGTCGTTGTGGGACTTGTGGTTGTTGTGGGACTTGAGGTTGTTGTGGTGGGAATTGACGTTGTGGTGGTGGGACTTGAGGTTGTGGTTGTTGGGCTTGATGTTGTGGTGGTGAGGCTTGATGTTGTGGTGGTGGGGCTTGCTGTTGTGGTGGTGAGACTTGAGGTTGTGGTGGCGTCCGACGTGGTTGTGGGGCCAGACGTTGTGATGGGAACTGATGTTGTGGTGGGTCCTGACGTGGTGGTGGGACTTGAGGTTGTGGTGAGAGTTGAGGTTGTGGTGGGGCTTGATGTTGAGGTGGTGGGACTTGATGTTGTCGTGGAGGGGCTTGAGGTTGTGGTGGGGCTCGTACATTTTGGATCCTTTGACTTTGAATTGGAATTTGAACAAGAAGGTGGAGCACGGGTTTCTGAAAAGGTTAGAAAGAAGAAGGGGTAGGACAAAACAGAAATATAAAATCCAAGAATTAATATACATTATGTATATCATGTGACTGTTACAATGAACACATTCAAAAACTCAGTAAAAGGAAATTGATAAAAAAGAGATTGTAAAACTTACTAGTGCTTTTTTCTTGTGATTCGCCAGCAGAATCCTCCTCTGAACTTGATTTTGTGTGGCTTGACGTTTTGGTGGGACTTCTGGTTGTGATGGGTGGGCTTGGTGTTGTGGTGGTGGGGCTTGTTGTTGTGGTGGTGGGACTTGAGGTTGTGGTGGTGGGACTTGAGGTTGTGGTGGTGGGACTTGAGGTTGTTGTGGTTGGACTTGAAATTGTGGTGTTGGGACTTGAGGTTGTGGTGGTGGGACTTGAGGTTGTGGTGGTGGGACTTGAGGTTGTGGTGGTGGGACTTGAGGTTGTGGTGGGAGTTGAGGTTGTGGTGGGGCTTGATGTTGAGGTGGTGGGACTTGAGGTTGTTGTGGTGGGACTTGAAGTTGTGGTGGTGGGACTTGAGGTTGTGGTGGTGGGACTTGAGGTTGTGGTGGTGGGACTTGAAGTTGTGGTGGTGGGACTTGAGGTTGTGGTGGGAGTTGAGGTTGTGGTGGGGCTTGATGTTGAGGTGGTGGGACTTGAGGTTGTTGTGGTGGGACTTGAAGTTGTGGTGGTGGGACTTGAGGTTGTGGTGGTGGGACTTGAGGTTGTGGTGGTGGGACTTGAAGTTGTGGTGGTGGGACTTGAGGTTGTGGTGGGAGTTGAGGTTGTGGTGGGGCTTGATGTTGAGGTGGTGGGACTTGAGGTTGTTGTGGTGGGACTTGAAGTTTTGGTGGTGGAACTTGAGGTTGTGGTGGTGGGACTTGAGGTTGTGGTGGTGGGACTTGAGGTTGTGGTGGTGGGACTTGAGGTTGTGGTGGGAGTTGAGGTTGTGGTGGGGCTTGATGTTGAGGTGGTGGGACTTGAGGTTGTTGTGGTGGGACTTGAAGTTGTGGTGGTGGGACTTGAGGTTGTGGTGGTGGGACTTGAGGTTGTGGTGGTGGGATTTGAGGTTGTGGTGGTGGGACTTGAGGTTGTGGTGGCGCCTGACGTGGTGGTGGGACTTGAGGTTGTGTTGGGAGTTGAGGTTGTGGTGGGGCTTGATGTTGTGCTGGGAGTTGAGGTTGTGGTGGGGCTTGATGTTGAGGTGGTGGGACTTAATGTTGTGGTGGGGCCTGATGAGGTGGTGGGACTTGAGGTTGTGGTGGTGGGACTTGATGTTGTCGTGGAGGGGCTTGAGGTTGTGGTGGTGGGACTTGAAGTTGTGGTGGTGGGACTTGAGGTTGTGGTGGGAGTTGAGGTTGTGGTGGGGCTTGATGTTGTGCTGGGAGTTGAGGTTGTGGTGGGGCTTGATGTTGAGGTGGTGGGACTTAATGTTGTGGTGGTGGGACTTGAAGTTGTGGTGGTGGGACTTGAGGTTGTGGTGGTGGGACTTGAGGTTGTGGTGGTGGGACTTGAGGTTGTGGTGGCGCCTGATGTGGTGGTGGGACTTGAGGTTGTGGTGGGAGTTGAGGTTGTGGTGGGGCTTGATGTTGTGCTGGGAGTTGAGGTTGTGGTGGGGCTTGATGTTGAGGTGGTGGGATTTAATGTTGTGGTGGGGCCTGATGAGGTGGTGGGACTTGAGGTTGTGGTGGTGGGACTTGATGTTGTCGTGGAGGGGCTTGAGGTTGTGGTGGGGCTCTTACATTTTGGATCCTTTGACTTTGAATTGGAATTTGAACAAGAAGGTGGAGCATGGGTTTCTGAAAAGGTTAGAAAGAAGAAGGGGTAGGACAAAACAGAAATATAAAATCCAAGAATTAATATATATTTTGTATATCATGTGACTGTTACAACGAACACATTCAAAAACTCAGTGAAAGGAAATTGACTAAAAAAGAGATTGTAAAACTTACTAGTGCTTTTTTCTTGTGATTCGCCAGTAGAATCCTCCTCTGAACTTGATTTTGTGTGGCTTGACATTTTGGTGGGACTTCTGGTTGTGATGGTGGGGCTTGGTGTTGTGGTGGTGGGGCTTGTTGTTGTGGTGGTGGGACTTGAGGTTGTTGTGGTGGGACTTGAGGTTGTTGTGGTGGGACTTGTTGTTGTGGTGGTGGGACTTGAGGTTGTTGTGGTGGGACTTGAAGTTGTGGTGGTGGGACTTGAGGTTGTGGTGATGGGACTTGAGGTTGTGGTGGTGGGACTTGAGGTTGTGGTGGCGCCTGACGTGGTGGTGGGACTTGAGGTTGTGGTGGGAGTTGAGGTTGTGGTGGGGCTTGATGTTGTGCTGGGAGTTGAGGTTGTGGTGGGGCTTGATGTTGAGGTGGTGGGACTTAATGTTGTGGTGGGGCCTGATGAGGTGGTGGGACTTGAGGTTGTGGTGGTGGGACTTGATGTTGTCGTGGAGGGGCTTGAGGTTGTGGTGGGGCTCTTACATTTTGGATCCTTTGACTTTGAATTGGAATTTGAACAAGAAGGTGGAGCATGGGTTTCTGAAAAGGTTAGAAAGAAGAAGGGGTAGGACAAAACAGAAATATAAAATCCAAGAATTAATATATATTATGTATATCATGTGACTGTTACAATGAACACATTCAAAAACTCAGTAAAAGGAAATTGACTAAAAAAGAGATTGTAAAACTTACTAGTGCTTTTTTCTTGTGATTCGCCAGTAGAATCCTCCTCTGAACTTGATTTTGTGTGGCTTGACGTTTTGGTGGGACTTCTGGTTGTGATGGTGGGGCTTGGTGTTGTGGTGGTGGGGCTTGTTGTTGTGGTGGTGGGACTTGAGGTTGTTGTGGTGGGACTTGTTGTTGTGGTGGTGGGACTTGATGTTGTTGTGGTGGGACTTGAGGTTGTGGTGGTGAGACTTGAGGTTGTGGTGGCGCCTGACATGGTGGTGGCACGTGACGTGGTGGTGGGGCTGGATGTTGTGGTGGTGGGGCTTGATGTTGTGGTGGTTGGGCTTGATGTTGTTGTGGTGCGACTTGAGGTTGTTGTGGTGGGACTTGTTGTTGTGGTGGTGGGACTTGAGGTTGTTGTGGTGGGACTTGAAGTTGTGGTGGTGGGACTTGAGGTTGTGGTGGTTGGGCTTGATGTTGTGGTGGTGGGGCTTGATGTTGTGGTGGTGAGACTTGAGGTTGTGGTGGCGCCTGACGTGGTGGTGGGACTTGAGGTTGTGGTGGGAGTTGAGGTTGTGGTGGGGCTTGATGTTGTGCTGGGAGTTGAGGTTGTGGTGGGGCTTGATGTTGAGGTGGTGGGACTTAATGTTGTGGTGGGGCCTGATGAGGTGGTGGGACTTGAGGTTGTGGTGGTGGGACTTGATGTTGTCGTGGAGGGGCTTGAGGTTGTGGTGGGGCTCTTACATTTTGGATCCTTTGACTTTGAATTGGAATTTGAACAAGAAGGTGGAGCATGGGTTTCTGAAAAGGTTAGAAAGAAGAAGGGGTAGGACAAAACAGAAATATAAAATCCAAGAATTAATATATATTATGTATATCATGTGACTGTTACAATGAACACATTCAAAAACTCAGTAAAAGGAAATTGACTAAAAAAGAGATTGTAAAACTTACTAGTGCTTTTTTCTTGTGATTCGCCAGTAGAATCCTCCTCTGAACTTGATTTTGTGTGGCTTGACGTTTTGGTGGGACTTCTGGTTGTGATGGTGGGGCTTGGTGTTGTGGTGGTGGGGCTTGTTGTTGTGGTGGTGGGACTTGAGGTTGTTGTGGTGGGACTTGTTGTTGTGGTGGTGGGACTTGATGTTGTTGTGGTGGGACTTGAGGTTGTGGTGGTGAGACTTGAGGTTGTGGTGGCGCCTGACATGGTGGTGGCACGTGACGTGGTGGTGGGGCTGGATGTTGTGGTGGTGGGGCTTGATGTTGTGGTGGTTGGGCTTGATGTTGTTGTGGTGCGACTTGAGGTTGTTGTGGTGGGACTTGTTGTTGTGGTGGTGGGACTTGAGGTTGTTGTGGTGGGACTTGAAGTTGTGGTGGTGGGACTTGAGGTTGTGGTGGTGGGACTTGAGGTTGTGGTGGTTGGGCTTGATGTTGTGGTGGTGGGGCTTGATGTTGTGGTGGTGAGACTTGAGGTTGTGGTGGTGTCCGACGTGGTTGTGGTGCCAGACGTTGTGATGGGAACTGAAGTTGTGGTGGGTCCTGACGTGGTGGTGGGACTTGAGGTTGTGGTGGGAGTTGAGGTTTTGGTGGGGCTTGATGTTGAGGTGATGGTTCTTAATGTTGTGGTGGGGCCTGAAGAGGTAGTGGGACTTGAGGTTGTAGTGGAGGGGCTAGAGGTTGTTGTGGGACTTGTGGTTGTTGTGGGACTTGAGGTTGTTGTGGTGGGAATTGACGTTGTGGTGGTGGGACTTGAGGTTGTGGTTGTTGGGCTTGATGTTGTGGTGGTGAGGCTTGATGTTGTGGTGGTGGGGCTTGATGTTGTGGTGGTGAGACTTGAGGTTGTGGTGGCGTCCGACGTGGTTGTGGGGCCAGACGTTGTGATGGGAACTGATGTTGTGGTGGGTCCTGACGTGGTGGTGGGACTTGAGGTTGTGGTGAGAGTTGAGGTTGTGGTGGGGCTTGATGTTGAGGTGGTGGGACTTGAGGTTGTGGTGGTGGGACTTGAGGTTGTGGTGGTGGGACTTGAGGTTGTGGTGGCGCCTGACGTGGTGGTGGGACTTGAGGTTGTGGTGGGAGTTGAGGTTGTGGTGGGGCTTGATGTTGTGCTGGGAGTTGAGGTTGTGGTGGGGCTTGATGTTGAGGTGGTGGGACTTAATGTTGTGGTGGGGCCTGATGAGGTGGTGGGACTTGAGGTTTTGGTGGTGGGACTTGATGTTGTCGTGGAGGGGCTTGAGGTTGTGGTGGGGCTCTTACATTTTGGATCCTTTGACTTTGAATTGGAATTTGAACAAGAAGGTGGAGCATGGGTTTCTGAAAAGGTTAGAAAGAAGAAGGGGTAGGACAAAACAGAAATATAAAATCCAAGAATTAATATATATTATGTATATCATGTGACTGTTACAACGAACACATTCAAAAACTCAGTAAAAGGAAATTGACTAAAAAAGAGATTGTAAAACTTACTAGTGCTTTTTTCCTGTGATTCGCCAGTAGAATCCTCCTCTGAACTTGATTTTGTGTGGCTTGACGTTTTGGTGGGACTTCTGGTTGTGATGGTGGGGCTTGGTGTTGTGGTGGTGGGGCTTGTTGTTGTGGTGGTGGGACTTGAGGTTGTTGTGGTGGGACTTGTTGTTGTGGTGGTGGGACTTGATGTTGTTGTGGTGGGACTTGAGGTTGTGGTGGTGAGACTTGAGGTTGTGGTGGTGCCTGACATGGTGGTGGCACGTGACGTGGTGGTGGGGCTGGATGTTGTGGTGGTGGGGCTTGATGTTGTGGTGGTTGGGCTTGATGTTGTGGTGGTGGGGCTTGATGTTGTGTTGGTGAGACTTGAGGTTGTGGTGGTGTCCGACGTGGTTGTGGGGCCAGACGTTGTAATTGGAACTGAAGTTGTGGTGGGTACTGACGTGGTGGTGGGACTTGAGGTTGTGGTGGGAGTTGAGGTTGTGGAGGGGCTTGATGTTGAGGTGGTGGTTCTTAATGTTGTGGTGGGGCCTGAAGAGGTAGTGGGACTTGAGGTTGTCGTGGAGGGGCTAGAGGTTGTTGTGGGACTTGTGGTTGTTGTGGGACTTGAGGTTGTTGTGGTGGGAATTGAGGTTGTAGTGGTGGGACTTGAGGTTGTGGTGGTTGGGCTTGATGTTGTGGTGGTGGGGCTTGATGTTGTGGTGGTGGGGCTTGATGTTGTGGTGGTGAGACTTGAGGTTGTGGTCGCGTCCGACGTGGTTGTGGGGCCAGACGTTGTGATGGGAACTGATGTTGTGGTGGGTCCTGACGTGGTGGTGGGAGTTGAGGTTGTGGTGGGGCTTGATGTTGTGCTGAGAGTTGAGGTTGTGGTGGGGCTTGATGTTGAGGTGGTGGGACTTAATGTTGTGGTGGGGCCTGATGAGGTGGTGGGACTTGAGGTTGTGGTGGTGGGACTAGAGGTTGTGGTGGGGCTCTTACATTTTGGATCCTTTGACTTTGAATTGGAATTTGAACAAGAAGGTGGAGCATGGGTTTCTGAAAAGGTTAGAAAGAAGAAGGGGTAGGACAAAACAGAAATATAAAATCCAAGAATTAATATATATTATGTATATCATGTGACTGTTAGAACGAACCATTCAAAAACTCAGTAAAAGGAAATTGACTAAAAAAGAGATTGTAAAACTTACTAGTGCTTTTTTCTTGTGATTCGCCAGTAGAATCCTCCTCTGAACTTGATTTTGTGTGGCTTGACATTTTGGTGGGACTTCTGGTTGTGATGGTGGGGCTTGTTGTTGTGGTGGTGGGACTTGAGGTTGTTGTGGTGGGACTTGAGGTTGTGGTGGTGGGACTTGTTGTTGTGGTGGTGGGACTTGAGGTTGTTGTGGTGGGACTTGAAGTTGTGGTGGTGGGACTTGAGGTTGTGGTGGTGGGACTTGAGGTTGTGGTGGTGCCTGACGTGGTGGTGGGACTTGAGGTTGTGGTGGGAGTTGAGGTTGTGGTGGGGCTTGATGTTGTGCTGGGAGTTGAGGTTGTGGTGGTGGGACTTAATGTTGTGGTGGGGCCTGATGAGGTGGTGGGACTTGAGGTTGTGGTGGTGGGACTTGATGTTGTCGTGGAGGGGCTTGAGGTTGTGGTGGGGCTCTTACATTTTGGATCCTTTGACTTTGAATTGGAATTTGAACAAGAAGGTGGAGCATGGGTTTCTGAAAAGGTTAGAAAGAAGAAGGGGTAGGACAAAACAGAAATATAAAATTCAAGAATTAATATATATTATGTATATCATGTGACTGTTACAACGAACACATTCAAAAACTCAGTAAAAGGAAATTGACTAAAAAAGAAATTGTAAAACTTACTAGTGCTTTTTTCTTGTGATTCGCCAGTAGAATCCTCCTCTGAACTTGATTTTGTGTGGCTTGACATTTTGGTGGGACTTCTGGTTGTGATGGTGGGGCTTGTTGTTGTGGTGGTGGGACTTGAGGTTGTTGTGGTGGGACTTGAGGTTGTGGTGGTGGGACTTGTTGTTGTGGTGGTGGGACTTGAGGTTGTTGTGGTGGGACTTGAAGTTGTGGTGGTGGGACTTGAGGTTGTGGTGGTGGGACTTGAGGTTGTGGTGGTGCCTGACGTGGTGGTGGGACTTGAGGTTGTGGTGGGAGTTGAGGTTGTGGTGGGGCTTGATGTTGTGCTGGGAGTTGAGGTTGTGGTGGGGCTTGATGTTGAGGTGGTGGGACTTAATGTTGTGGTGGGGCCTGATGAGGTGGTGGGACTTGAGGTTGTGGTGGTGGGACTTGATGTTGTCGTGGAGGGGCTTGAGGTTGTGGTGGGGCTCTTACATTTTGGATCCTTTGACTTTGAATTGGAATTTGAACAAGAAGGTGGAGCATGGGTTTCTGAAAAGGTTAGAAAGAAGAAGGGGTAGGACAAAACAGAAATATAAAATTCAAGAATTAATATATATTATGTATATCATGTGACTGTTACAACGAACACATTCAAAAACTCAGTAAAAGGAAATTGACTAAAAAAGAAATTGTAAAACTTACTAGTGCTTTTTTCTTGTGATTCGCCAGTAGAATCCTCCTCTGAACTTGATTTTGTGTGGCTTGACATTTTGGTGGGACTTCTGGTTGTGATGGTGGGGCTTGTTGTTGTGGTGGTGGGACTTGAGGTTGTTGTGGTGGGACTTGAGGTTGTTGTGGTAGGTCTTGTTGTTGTTGTGGTGGGACTTGAGGTTGTTGTGGTGGGACTTGAAGTTGTGGTGGTGGGACTTGAGGTTGTGGTGGTGGGACTTGAGGTTGTGGTGGTTGGGCTTGATGTTGTGGTGGTGGGGCTTGATGTTGTGCTGGGAGTTGAGGTTGTGGTGGGGCTTGATGTTGAGGTGGTGGGACTTAATGTTGTGGTGGGGCCTGATGAGGTGGTGGGACTTGAGGTTGTGGTGGTGGGACTTGATGTTGTCGTGGAGGGGCTTGAGGTTGTGGTGGGGCTCTTACATTTTGGATCCTTTGACTTTGAATTGGAATTTGAACAAGAAGGTGGAGCATGGGTTTCTGAAAAGGTTAGAAAGAAGAAGGGGTAGGACAAAACAGAAATATAAAATCCAAGAATTAATATATATTATGTATATCATGTGACTGTTACAACGAACACATTCAAAAACTCAGTAAAAGGAAATTGACTAAAAAAGAGATTGTAAAACTTACTAGTGCTTTTTTCTTGTGATTCGCCAGTAGAATCCTCCTCTGAACTTGATTTTGTGTGGCTTGACATTTTGGTGGGACTTCTGGTTGTGATGGTGGGGCTTGGTGTTGTGGTGTGGCTTGTTGTTGTGGAGGTGGGACTTGAGGTTGTTGTGGTGGGACTTGAGGTTGTTGTGGTGGGACTTGTTGTTGTGGTGGTGGGACTTGAGGTTGTTGTGGTGGGACTTGAAGTTGTGGTGGTGGGACTTGAGGTTGTGGTGGTGGGACTTGAGGTTGTGGTGGTTGGGCTTGATGTTGTGGTGGTGGGGCTTGATGTTGTGGTGGTGAGACTTGAGGTTGTGGTGGTGTCCGACGTGGTTGTGGGGCCAGACGTTGTGATGGGATCTGAAGTTGTGGTGGGTCCTGACGTGGTGGTGGGACTTGAGGTTGTGGTGGGAGTTGAGGTTTTGGTGGGGCTTGATGTTGAGGTGGTGGTTCTTAATGTTGTGGTTGGGCCTGAAGAGGTAGTGGGACTTGAGGTTGTAGTGGAGGGGCTAGAGGTCGTTGTGGGACTTGTGGTTGTTGTGGGACTTGAGGTTGTTGTGGTGGGAATTGACGTTGTGGTGGTGGGACTTGAGGTTGTGGTTGTTGGGCTTGATGTTGTGGTGGTGAGGCTTGATGTTGTGGTGGTGGGGCTTGCTGTTGTGGTGGTGAGACTTGAGGTTGTGGTGGCGTCCGACGTGGTTGTGGGGCCAGACGTTGTGATGGGAACTGATGTTGTGGTGGGTCCTGACGTGGTGGTGGGACTTGAGGTTGTGGTGAGAGTTGAGGTTGTGGTGGGGCTTGATGTTGAGGTGGTGGGACTTGATGTTGTCGTGGAGGGGCTTGAGGTTGTGGTGGGGCTCGTACATTTTGGATCCTTTGACTTTGAATTGGAATTTGAACAAGAAGGTGGAGCACGGGTTTCTGAAAAGGTTAGAAAGAAGAAGGGGTAGGACAAAACAGAAATATAAAATCCAAGAATTAATATACATTATGTATATCATGTGACTGTTACAATGAACACATTCAAAAACTCAGTAAAAGGAAATTGATAAAAAAGAGATTGTAAAACTTACTAGTGCTTTTTTCTTGTGATTCGCCAGTAGAATCCTCCTCTGAACTTGATTTTGTGTGGCTTGACGTTTTGGTGGGACTTCTGGTTGTGATGGGTGGGCTTGGTGTTGTGGTGGTGGGGCTTGTTGTTGTGGTGGTGGGACTTGAGGTTGTGGTGGTGGGACTTGAGGTTGTGGTGGTGGGACTTGAGGTTGTTGTGGTTGGACTTGAAATTGTGGTGTTTGGACTTGAGGTTGTGGTGGTGGGACTTGAGGTTGTGGTGGTGGGACTTGAGGTTGTGGTGGTGGGACTTGAAGTTGTGGTGGTGGGACTTGAGGTTGTGGTGGGAGTTGAGGTTGTGGTGGGGCTTGATGTTGAGGTGGTGGGACTTGAGGTTGTTGTGGTGGGACTTGAAGTTGTGGTGGTGGGACTTGAGGTTGTGGTGGTGGGACTTGAGGTTGTGGTGGTGGGACTTGAAGTTGTGGTGGTGGGACTTGAGGTTGTGGTGGGAGTTGAGGTTGTGGTGGGGCTTGATGTTGAGGTGGTGGGACTTGAGGTTGTTGTGGTGGGACTTGAAGTTGTGGTGGTGGGACTTGAGGTTGTGGTGGTGGGACTTGAGGTTGTGGTGGTGGGACTTGAAGTTGTGGTGGTGGGACTTGAGGTTGTGGTGGGAGTTGAGGTTGTGGTGGGGCTTGATGTTGAGGTGGTGGGACTTGAGGTTGTTGTGGTGGGACTTGAAGTTTTGGTGGTGGAACTTGAGGTTGTGGTGGTGGGACTTGAGGTTGTGGTGGTGGGACTTGAGGTTGTGGTGGTGGGACTTGAGGTTGTGGTGGGAGTTGAGGTTGTGGTGGGGCTTGATGTTGAGGTGGTGGGACTTGAGGTTGTTGTGGTGGGACTTGAAGTTGTGGTGGTGGGACTTGAGGTTGTGGTGGTGGGACTTGAGGTTGTGGTGGTGGGACTTGAGGTTGTGGTGGTGGGACTTGAGGTTGTGGTGGCGCCTGACGTGGTGGTGGGACTTGAGGTTGTGTTGGGAGTTGAGGTTGTGGTGGGGCTTGATGTTGTGCTGGGAGTTGAGGTTGTGGTGGGGCTTGATGTTGAGGTGGTGGGACTTAATGTTGTGGTGGGGCCTGATGAGGTGGTGGGACTTGAGGTTGTGGTGGTGGGACTTGATGTTGTCGTGGAGGGGCTTGAGGTTGTGGTGGTGGGACTTGAAGTTGTGGTGGTGGGACTTGAGGTTGTGGTGGGAGTTGAGGTTGTGGTGGGGCTTGATGTTGAGGTGGTGGGACTTGAGGTTGTGGTGGTGGGACTTGAAGTTGTGGTGGTGGGACTTGAGGTTGTGGTGGTGGGACTTGAGGTTGTGGTGGTGGGACTTGAGGTTGTGGTGGCGCCTGATGTGGTGGTGGGACTTGAGGTTGTGGTGGGAGTTGAGGTTGTGGTGGGGCTTGATGTTGTGCTGGGAGTTGAGGTTGTGGTGGGGCTTGATGTTGAGGTGGTGGGATTTAATGTTGTGGTGGGGCCTGATGAGGTGGTGGGACTTGAGGTTGTGGTGGTGGGACTTGATGTTGTCGTGGAGGGGCTTGAGGTTGTGGTGGGGCTCTTACATTTTGGATCCTTTGACTTTGAATTGGAATTTGAACAAGAAGGTGGAGCATGGGTTTCTGAAAAGGTTAGAAAGAAGAAGGGGTAGGACAAAACAGAAATATAAAATCCAAGAATTAATATATATTTTGTATATCATGTGACTGTTACAACGAACACATTCAAAAACTCAGTGAAAGGAAATTGACTAAAAAAGAGATTGTAAAACTTACTAGTGCTTTTTTCTTGTGATTCGCCAGTAGAATCCTCCTCTGAACTTGATTTTGTGTGGCTTGACATTTTGGTGGGACTTCTGGTTGTGATGGTGGGGCTTGGTGTTGTGGTGGTGGGGCTTGTTGTTGTGGTGGTGGGACTTGAGGTTGTTGTGGTGGGACTTGAGGTTGTTGTGGTGGGACTTGTTGTTGTGGTGGTGGGACTTGAGGTTGTTGTGGTGGGACTTGAAGTTGTGGTGGTGGGACTTGAGGTTGTGGTGATGGGACTTGAGGTTGTGGTGGTGGGACTTGAGGTTGTGGTGGCGCCTGACGTGGTGGTGGGACTTGAGGTTGTGGTGGGAGTTGAGGTTGTGGTGGGGCTTGATGTTGTGCTGGGAGTTGAGGTTGTGGTGGGGCTTGATGTTGAGGTGGTGGGACTTAATATTGTGGTGGGGCCTGATGAGGTGGTGGGACTTGAGGTTGTGGTGGTGGGACTTGATGTTGTCGTGGAGGGGCTTGAGGTTGTGGTGGGGCTCTTACATTTTGGATCCTTTGACTTTGAATTGGAATTTGAACAAGAAGGTGGAGCATGGGTTTCTGAAAAGGTTAGAAAGAAGAAGGGGTAGGACAAAACAGAAATATAAAATCCAAGAATTAATATATATTATGTATATCATGTGACTGTTACAATGAACACATTCAAAAACTCAGTAAAAGGAAATTGACTAAAAAAGAGATTGTAAAACTTACTAGTGCTTTTTTCTTGTGATTCGCCAGTAGAATCCTCCTCTGAACTTGATTTTGTGCGGCTTGACGTTTTGGTGGGACTTCTGGTTGTGATGGTGGGGCTTGGTGTTGTGGTGGTGGGGCTTGTTGTTGTGGTGGTGGGACTTGAGGTTGTTGTGGTGGGACTTGTTGTTGTGGTGGTGGGACTTGATGTTGTTGTGGTGGGACTTGAGGTTGTGGTGGTGAGACTTGAGGTTGTGGTGGCGCCTGACATGGTGGTGGCACGTGACGTGGTGGTGGGGCTGGATGTTGTGGTGGTGGGGCTTGATGTTGTGGTGGTTGGGCTTGATGTTGTTGTGGTGCGACTTGAGGTTGTTGTGGTGGGACTTGTTGTTGTGGTGGTGGGACTTGAGGTTGTTGTGGTGGGACTTGAAGTTGTGGTGGTGGGACTTGAGGTTGTGGTGGTTGGGCTTGATGTTGTGGTGGTGGGGCTTGATGTTGTGGTGGTGAGACTTGAGGTTGTGGTGGCGCCTGACGTGGTGGTGGGACTTGAGGTTGTGGTGGGAGTTGAGGTTGTGGTGGGGCTTGATGTTGTGCTGGGAGTTGAGGTTGTGGTGGGGCTTGATGTTGAGGTGGTGGGACTTAATGTTGTGGTGGGGCCTGATGAGGTGGTGGGACTTGAGGTTGTGGTGGTGGGACTTGATGTTGTCGTGGAGGGGCTTGAGGTTGTGGTGGGGCTCTTACATTTTGGATCCTTTGACTTTGAATTGGAATTTGAACAAGAAGGTGGAGCATGGGTTTCTGAAAAGGTTAGAAAGAAGAAGGGGTAGGACAAAACAGAAATATAAAATCCAAGAATTAATATATATTATGTATATCATGTGACTGTTACAATGAACACATTCAAAAACTCAGTAAAAGGAAATTGACTAAAAAAGAGATTGTAAAACTTACTAGTGCTTTTTTCTTGTGATTCGCCAGTAGAATCCTCCTCTGAACTTGATTTTGTGTGGCTTGACGTTTTGGTGGGACTTCTGGTTGTGATGGTGGGGCTTGGTGTTGTGGTGGTGGGGCTTGTTGTTGTGGTGGTGGGACTTGAGGTTGTTGTGGTGGGACTTGTTGTTGTGGTGGTGGGACTTGATGTTGTTGTGGTGGGACTTGAGGTTGTGGTGGTGAGACTTGAGGTTGTGGTGGCGCCTGACATGGTGGTGGCACGTGACGTGGTGGTGGGGCTGGATGTTGTGGTGGTGGGGCTTGATGTTGTGGTGGTTGGGCTTGATGTTGTTGTGGTGCGACTTGAGGTTGTTGTGGTGGGACTTGTTGTTGTGGTGGTGGGACTTGAGGTTGTTGTGGTGGGACTTGAAGTTGTGGTGGTGGGACTTGAGGTTGTGGTGGTGGGACTTGAGGTTGTGGTGGTTGGGCTTGATGTTGTGGTGGTGGGGCTTGATGTTGTGGTGGTGAGACTTGAGGTTGTGGTGGTGTCCGACGTGGTTGTGGTGCCAGACGTTGTGATGGGAACTGAAGTTGTGGTGGGTCCTGACGTGGTGGTGGGACTTGAGGTTGTGGTGGGAGTTGAGGTTTTGGTGGGGCTTGATGTTGAGGTGGTGGTTCTTAATGTTGTGGTGGGGCCTGAAGAGGTAGTGGGACTTGAGGTTGTAGTGGAGGGGCTAGAGGTTGTTGTGGGACTTGTGGTTGTTGTGGGACTCGAGGTTGTTGTGGTGGGAATTGACGTTGTGGTGGTGGGACTTGAGGTTGTGGTTGTTGGGCTTGATGTTGTGGTGGTGAGGCTTGATGTTGTGGTGGTGGGGCTTGATGTTGTGGTGGTGAGACTTGAGGTTGTGGTGGCGTCCGACGTGGTTGTGGGGCCAGACGTTGTGATGGGAACTGATGTTGTGGTGGGTCCTGACGTGGTGGTGGGACTTGAGGTTGTGGTGAGAGTTGAGGTTGTGGTGGGGCTTGATGTTGAGGTGGTGGGACTTGAGGTTGTGGTGGTGGGACTTGAGGTTGTGGTGGTGGGACTTGAGGTTGTGGTGGCGCCTGACGTGGTGGTGGGACTTGAGGTTGTGGTGGGAGTTGAGGTTGTGGTGGGGCTTGATGTTGTGCTGGGAGTTGAGGTTGTGGTGGGGCTTGATGTTGAGGTGGTGGGACTTAATGTTGTGGTGGGGCCTGATGAGGTGGTGGGACTTGAGGTTGTGGTGGTGGGACTTGATGTTGTCGTGGAGGGGCTTGAGGTTGTGGTGGGGCTCTTACATTTTGGATCCTTTGACTTTGAATTGGAATTTGAACAAGAAGGTGGAGCATGGGTTTCTGAAAAGGTTAGAAAGAAGAAGGGGTAGGACAAAACAGAAATATAAAATCCAAGAATTAATATATATTATGTATATCATGTGACTGTTACAACGAACACATTCAAAAACTCAGTGAAAGGAAATTGACTAAAAAAGAGATTGTAAAACTTACGAGTGCTTTTCTCTTGTGATTCGCCAGTAGAATCCTCCTCTGAACTTGATTTTGTGTGGCTTGACATTTTGGTGGGACTTCTGGTTGTGATGGTGGGGCTTGGTGTTGTGGTGGTGGGGCTTGTTGTTGTGGTGGTGGGACTTGAGGTTGTTGTGGTGGGACTTGTTGTTGTGGTGGTGGGACTTGAGGTTGTTGTGGTGGGACTTGAAGTTGTGGTGGTGGGACTTGAGGTTGTGGTGGTGGGACTTGAGGTTGTGGTGGTGAGACTTGAGGTTGTGGTGGTGGGACTTGAGGTTGTGGTGGGAGTTGAGGTTGTGGTGGGGCTTGATGTTGTGCTGGGAGTTGAGGTTGTGGTGGGGCTTGATGTTGAAGTGGTGGGACTTAATGTTGTGGTGGGGCCTGATGAGGTGGCGGGGCTTGATGTTGTGGTGGTGAGGCTTGATGTTGTGGTGGTGAGACTTGAGGTTGTGGTGGTGTCCGACGTGGTTGTGGGGCCAGACGTTGTGATGGGAGCTGAAGTTGTGGTGGGTCCTGACTTGGTGGTGGGACTTGAGGTTGTGGTGGGAGTTGAGGTTGTGGTGGGGCTTGATGTTGAGGTGGTTGTTCTAAATGTTGTGGTGGGGCCTGAAGAGGTAGTGGGACTTGAGGTTGTAGTGGAGGGGCTAGAGGTCGTTGTGGGACTTGTGGTTGTTGTGGGACTTAAGGTTGTTGTGGTGGGAATTGAGGTTGTGGTGGTGGGACTTGAGGTTGTGGTGGTTGGGCTTGATGTTGTGGTTTTGAGGCTTGATGTTGTGGTGGTGGGGCTTGATGTTGTGGTCGTGAGACTTGAGGTTGTGGTGGCGTCCGACATCGTTGTGGGGCCAGACGTTGTGATGGGAACTGATGTTGTGGTGGGTCCTGACGTGGTGGTGGGACTTGAAGTTGTGGTGGGAGTTGAGGTTGTGGTGGGGCTTGATGTTGAGGTGGTGGTTCTTAATGTTGTGGTGGGGCTTGGTGTTGTGGTGGTGGGGCTTGTTGTTGTGGTGGTGGGACTTGAGGTTGTTGTGGTGGGACTTGTTGTTGTGGTGGTGGGGCTTGTTGTTGTGGTGGTGGGACTTGAGGTTGTTGTGGTGGGACTTGAGGTTGTTGTGGTGGGACTTGTTGTTGTGGTGGTGGGACTTGAGGTTGTTGTGGTGGGACTTGAAGTTGTGGTGGTGGGACTTGAGGTTGTGGTGGTGGGACTTGAGGTTGTTGTGGTGGGACTTGTTGTTGTGGTGGTGGGACTTGAGGTTGTGGTGGCGCCTGACGTGGTGGTGGGACTTGAGGTTGTGGTGGGAGTTGAGGTTGTGGTGGGGCTTGATGTTGTGCTGGGAGTTGAGGTTGTGGTGGGGCTTGATGTTGAGGTGGTGGGACTTAATGTTGTGGTGGGGCCTGATGAGGTGGTGGGACTTGAGGTTGTGGTGGGAGTTGAGGTTTTGGTGGGGCTTGATGTTGAGGTGGTGGTTCTTAATGTTGTGGTGGGGCCTGAAGAGGTAGTGGGACTTGAGGTTGTAGTGGAGGGGCTAGAGGTTGTTGTGGGACTTGTGGTTGTTGTGGGACTTGAGGTTGTTGTGGTGGGAATTGACGTTGTGGTGGTGGGACTTGAGGTTGTGGTTGTTGGGCTTGATGTTGTGGTGGTGAGGCTTGATGTTGTGGTGGTGGGGCTTGATGTTGTGGTGGTGAGACTTGAGGTTGTGGTGGCGTCCGACGTGGTTGTGGGGCCAGACGTTGTGATGGGAACTGATGTTGTGGTGGGTCCTGACGTGGTGGTGGGACTTGAGGTTGTGGTGAGAGTTGAGGTTGTGGTGGGGCTTGATGTTGAGGTGGTGGGACTTGAGGTTGTGGTGGTGGGACTTGAGGTTGTGGTGGTGGGACTTGAGGTTGTGGTGGCGCCTGACGTGGTGGTGGGACTTGAGGTTGTGGTGGGAGTTGAGGTTGTGGTGGGGCTTGATGTTGTGCTGGGAGTTGAGGTTGTGGTGGGGCTTGATGTTGAGGTGGTGGGACTTAATGTTGTGGTGGGGCCTGATGAGGTGGTGGGACTTGAGGTTGTGGTGGTGGGACTTGATGTTGTCGTGGAGGGGCTTGAGGTTGTGGTGGGGCTCTTACATTTTGGATCCTTTGACTTTGAATTGGAATTTGAACAAGAAGGTGGAGCATGGGTTTCTGAAAAGGTTAGAAAGAAGAAGGGGTAGGACAAAACAGAAATATAAAATCCAAGAATTAATATATATTATGTATATCATGTGACTGTTACAATGAACACATTCAAAAACTCAGTAAAAGGAAATTGACTAAAAAAGAGATTGTAAAACTTACTAGTGCTTTTTTCTTGTGATTCGCCAGTAGAATCCTCCTCTGAACTTGATTTTGTGTGGCTTGACGTTTTGGTGGGACTTCTGGTTGTGATGGTGGGGCTTGGTGTTGTGGTGGTGGGGCTTGTTGTTGTGGTGGTGGGACTTGAGGTTGTTGTGGTGGGACTTGTTGTTGTGGTGGTGGGACTTGATGTTGTTGTGGTGGGACTTGAGGTTGTGGTGGTGAGACTTGAGGTTGTGGTGGCGCCTGACATGGTGGTGGCACGTGACGTGGTGGTGGGGCTGGATGTTGTGGTGGTGGGGCTTGATGTTGTGGTGGTTGGGCTTGATGTTGTTGTGGTGCGACTTGAGGTTGTTGTGGTGGGACTTGTTGTTGTGGTGGTGGGACTTGAGGTTGTTGTGGTGGGACTTGAAGTTGTGGTGGTGGGACTTGAGGTTGTGGTGGTTGGGCTTGATGTTGTGGTGGTGGGGCTTGATGTTGTGGTGGTGAGACTTGAGGTTGTGGTGGCGCCTGACGTGGTGGTGGGACTTGAGGTTGTGGTGGGAGTTGAGGTTGTGGTGGGGCTTGATGTTGTGCTGGGAGTTGAGGTTGTGGTGGGGCTTGATGTTGAGGTGGTGGGACTTAATGTTGTGGTGGGGCCTGATGAGGTGGTGGGACTTGAGGTTGTGGTGGTGGGACTTGATGTTGTCGTGGAGGGGCTTGAGGTTGTGGTGGGGCTCTTACATTTTGGATCCTTTGACTTTGAATTGGAATTTGAACAAGAAGGTGGAGCATGGGTTTCTGAAAAGGTTAGAAAGAAGAAGGGGTAGGACAAAACAGAAATATAAAATCCAAGAATTAATATATATTATGTATATCATGTGACTGTTACAATGAACACATTCAAAAACTCAGTAAAAGGAAATTGACTAAAAAAGAGATTGTAAAACTTACTAGTGCTTTTTTCTTGTGATTCGCCAGTAGAATCATCCTCTGAACTTGATTTTGTGTGGCTTGACGTTTTGGTGGGACTTCTGGTTGTGATGGTGGGGCTTGGTGTTGTGGTGGTGGGGCTTGTTGTTGTGGTGGTGGGACTTGAGGTTGTTGTGGTGGGACTTGTTGTTGTGGTGGTGGGACTTGATGTTGTTGTGGTGGGACTTGAGGTTGTGGTGGTGAGACTTGAGGTTGTGGTGGCGCCTGACATGGTGGTGGCACGTGACGTGGTGGTGGGGCTGGATGTTGTGGTGGTGGGGCTTGATGTTGTGGTGGTTGGGCTTGATGTTGTTGTGGTGCGACTTGAGGTTGTTGTGGTGGGACTTGTTGTTGTGGTGGTGGGACTTGAGGTTGTTGTGGTGGGACTTGAAGTTGTGGTGGTGGGACTTGAGGTTGTGGTAGTTGGACTTGAGGTTGTGGTGGTTGGGCTTGATGTTGTGGTGGTGGGGCTTGATGTTGTGGTGGTGAGACTTGAGGTTGTGGTGGTGTCCGACGTGGTTGTGGTGCCAGACGTTGTGATGGGAACTGAAGTTGTGGTGGGTCCTGACGTGGTGGTGGGACTTGAGGTTGTGGTGGGAGTTGAGGTTTTGGTGGGGCTTGATGTTGAGGTGGTGGTTCTTAATGTTGTGGTGGGGCCTGAAGAGGTAGTGGGACTTGAGGTTGTAGTGGAGGGGCTAGAGGTTGTTGTGGGACTTGTGGTTGTTGTGGGACTTGAGGTTGTTGTGGTGGGAATTGACGTTGTGGTGGTGGGACTTGAGGTTGTGGTTGTTGGGCTTGATGTTGTGGTGGTGAGGCTTGATGTTGTGGTGGTGGGGCTTGATGTTGTGGTGGTGAGACTTGAGGTTGTGGTGGCGTCCGACGTGGTTGTGGGGCCAGACGTTGTGATGGGAACTGATGTTGTGGTGGGTCCTGACGTGGTGGTGGGACTTGAGGTTGTGGTGAGAGTTGAGGTTGTGGTGGGGCTTGATGTTGAGGTGGTGGGACTTGAGGTTGTGGTGGTGGGACTTGAGGTTGTGGTGGTGGGACTTGAGGTTGTGGTGGCGCCTGACGTGGTGGTGGGACTTGAGGTTGTGGTGGGAGTTGAGGTTGTGGTGGGGCTTGATGTTGTGCTGGGAGTTGAGGTTGTGGTGGGGCTTGATGTTGAGGTGGTGGGACTTAATGTTGTGGTGGGGCCTGATGAGGTGGTGGGACTTGAGGTTGTGGTGGTGGGACTTGATGTTGTCGTGGAGGGGCTTGAGGTTGTGGTGGGGCTCTTACATTTTGGATCCTTTGACTTTGAATTGGAATTTGAACAAGAAGGTGGAGCATGGGTTTCTGAAAAGGTTAGAAAGAAGAAGGGGTAGGACAAAACAGAAATATAAAATCCAAGAATTAATATATATTATGTATATCATGTGACTGTTACAACGAACACATTCAAAAACTCAGTGAAAGGAAATTGACTAAAAAAGAGATTGTAAAACTTACGAGTGCTTTTCTCTTGTGATTCGCCAGTAGAATCCTCCTCTGAACTTGATTTTGTGTGGCTTGACATTTTGGTGGGACTTCTGGTTGTGATGGTGGGGCTTGGTGTTGTGGTGGTGGGGCTTGTTGTTGTGGTGGTGGGACTTGAGGTTGTTGTGGTGGGACTTGTTGTTGTGGTGGTGGGACTTGAGGTTGTTGTGGTGGGACTTGAAGTTGTGGTGGTGGGACTTGAGGTTGTGGTGGTGGGACTTGAGGTTGTGGTGGTGAGACTTGAGGTTGTGGTGGTGGGACTTGAGGTTGTGGTGGGAGTTGAGGTTGTGGTGGGGCTTGATGTTGTGCTGGGAGTTGAGGTTGTGGTGGGGCTTGATGTTGAAGTGGTGGGACTTAATGTTGTGGTGGGGCCTGATGAGGTGGCGGGGCTTGATGTTGTGGTGGTGAGGCTTGATGTTGTGGTGGTGAGACTTGAGGTTGTGGTGGTGTCCGACGTGGTTGTGGGGCCAGACGTTGTGATGGGAGCTGAAGTTGTGGTGGGTCCTGACTTGGTGGTGGGACTTGAGGTTGTGGTGGGAGTTGAGGTTGTGGTGGGGCTTGATGTTGAGGTGGTTGTTCTAAATGTTGTGGTGGGGCCTGAAGAGGTAGTGGGACTTGAGGTTGTAGTGGAGGGGCTAGAGGTCGTTGTGGGACTTGTGGTTGTTGTGGGACTTAAGGTTGTTGTGGTGGGAATTGAGGTTGTGGTGGTGGGACTTGAGGTTGTGGTGGTTGGGCTTGATGTTGTGGTTTTGAGGCTTGATGTTG
The DNA here is from genome assembly GCF_015846415.1 of Triplophysa dalaica. Lineage (NCBI taxonomy): Eukaryota > Metazoa > Chordata > Actinopteri > Cypriniformes > Nemacheilidae > Triplophysa > Triplophysa dalaica. The sequence continues at coordinate 4,125,488 of NC_079543.1, forward strand.
TGGTGGTGGGGCTTGATGTTGTGGTCGTGAGACTTGAGGTTGTGGTGGCGTCCGACATCGTTGTGGGGCCAGACGTTGTGATGGGAACTGATGTTGTGGTGGGTCCTGACGTGGTGGTGGGACTTGAAGTTGTGGTGGGAGTTGAGGTTGTGGTGGGGCTTGATGTTGAGGTGGTGGTTCTTAATGTTGTGGTGGGGCTTGGTGTTGTGGTGGTGGGGCTTGTTGTTGTGGTGGTGGGACTTGAGGTTGTTGTGGTGGGACTTGTTGTTGTGGTGGTGGGGCTTGTTGTTGTGGTGGTGGGACTTGAGGTTGTTGTGGTGGGACTTGAGGTTGTTGTGGTGGGACTTGTTGTTGTGGTGGTGGGACTTGAGGTTGTTGTGGTGGGACTTGAAGTTGTGGTGGTGGGACTTGAGGTTGTGGTGGTGGGACTTGAGGTTGTTGTGGTGGGACTTGTTGTTGTGGTGGTGGGACTTGAGGTTGTGGTGGCGCCTGACGTGGTGGTGGGACTTGAGGTTGTGGTGGGAGTTGAGGTTGTGGTGGGGCTTGATGTTGTGCTGGGAGTTGAGGTTGTGGTGGGGCTTGATGTTGAGGTGGTGGGACTTAATGTTGTGGTGGGGCCTGATGAGGTGGTGGGACTTGAGGTTGTGGTGGTGGGACTTGATGTTGTCGTGGAGGGGCTTGAGGTTGTGGTGGGGCTCTTACATTTTGGATCCTTTGACTTTGAATTGGAATTTGAACAAGAAGGTGGAGCATGGGTTTCTGAAAAGGTTAGAAAGAAGAAGGGGTAGGACAAAACAGAAATATAAAATCCAAGAATTAATATATATTATGTATATCATGTGACTGTTACAATGAACACATTCAAAAACTCAGTAAAAGGAAATTGACTAAAAAAGAGATTGTAAAACTTACTAGTGCTTTTTTCTTGTGATTCGCCAGTAGAATCCTCCTCTGAACTTGATTTTGTGTGGCTTGACGTTTTGGTGGGACTTCTGGTTGTGATGGTGGGGCTTGGTGTTGTGGTGGTGGGGCTTGTTGTTGTGGTGGTGGGACTTGAGGTTGTTGTGGTGGGACTTGTTGTTGTGGTGGTGGGACTTGATGTTGTTGTGGTGGGACTTGAGGTTGTGGTGGTGAGACTTGAGGTTGTGGTGGCGCCTGACATGGTGGTGGCACGTGACGTGGTGGTGGGGCTGGATGTTGTGGTGGTGGGGCTTGATGTTGTGGTGGTTGGGCTTGATGTTGTTGTGGTGCGACTTGAGGTTGTTGTGGTGGGACTTGTTGTTGTGGTGGTGGGACTTGAGGTTGTTGTGGTGGGACTTGAAGTTGTGGTGGTGGGACTTGAGGTTGTGGTGGTTGGGCTTGATGTTGTGGTGGTGGGGCTTGATGTTGTGGTGGTGAGACTTGAGGTTGTGGTGGCGCCTGACGTGGTGGTGGGACTTGAGGTTGTGGTGGGAGTTGAGGTTGTGGTGGGGCTTGATGTTGTGCTGGGAGTTGAGGTTGTGGTGGGGCTTGATGTTGAGGTGGTGGGACTTAATGTTGTGGTGGGGCCTGATGAGGTGGTGGGACTTGAGGTTGTGGTGGTGGGACTTGATGTTGTCGTGGAGGGGCTTGAGGTTGTGGTGGGGCTCTTACATTTTGGATCCTTTGACTTTGAATTGGAATTTGAACAAGAAGGTGGAGCATGGGTTTCTGAAAAGGTTAGAAAGAAGAAGGGGTAGGACAAAACAGAAATATAAAATCCAAGAATTAATATATATTACGTATATCATGTGACTGTTACAATGAACACATTCAAAAACTCAGTAAAAGGAAATTGACTAAAAAAGAGATTGTAAAACTTACTAGTGCTTTTTTCTTGTGATTCGCCAGTAGAATCCTCCTCTGAACTTGATTTTGTGTGGCTTGACGTTTTGGTGGGACTTCTGGTTGTGATGGTGGGGCTTGGTGTTGTGGTGGTGGGGCTTGTTGTTGTGGTGGTGGGACTTGAGGTTGTTGTGGTGGGACTTGTTGTTGTGGTGGTGGGACTTGATGTTGTTGTGGTGGGACTTGAGGTTGTGGTGGTGAGACTTGAGGTTGTGGTGGCGCCTGACATGGTGGTGGCACGTGACGTGGTGGTGGGGCTGGATGTTGTGGTGGTGGGGCTTGATGTTGTGGTGGTTGGGCTTGATGTTGTTGTGGTGCGACTTGAGGTTGTTGTGGTGGGACTTGTTGTTGTGGTGGTGGGACTTGAGGTTGTTGTGGTGGGACTTGAAGTTGTGGTGGTGGGACTTGAGGTTGTGGTGGTGGGACTTGAGGTTGTGGTGGTTGGGCTTGATGTTGTGGTGGTGGGGCTTGATGTTGTGGTGGTGAGACTTGAGGTTGTGGTGGTGTCCGACGTGGTTGTGGTGCCAGACGTTGTGATGGGAACTGAAGTTGTGGTGGGTCCTGACGTGGTGGTGGGACTTGAGGTTGTGGTGGGAGTTGAGGTTTTGGTGGGGCTTGATGTTGAGGTGGTGGTTCTTAATGTTGTGGTGGGGCCTGAAGAGGTAGTGGGACTTGAGGTTGTAGTGGAGGGGCTAGAGGTTGTTGTGGGACTTGTGGTTGTTGTGGGACTTGAGGTTGTTGTGGTGGGAATTGACGTTGTGGTGGTGGGACTTGAGGTTGTGGTTGTTGGGCTTGATGTTGTGGTGGTGAGGCTTGATGTTGTGGTGGTGGGGCTTGATGTTGTGGTGGTGAGACTTGAGGTTGTGGTGGCGTCCGACGTGGTTGTGGGGCCAGACGTTGTGATGGGAACTGATGTTGTGGTGGGTCCTGACGTGGTGGTGGGACTTGAGGTTGTGGTGAGAGTTGAGGTTGTGGTGGGGCTTGATGTTGAGGTGGTGGGACTTGAGGTTGTGGTGGTGGGACTTGAGGTTGTGGTGGTGGGACTTGAGGTTGTGGTGGCGCCTGACGTGGTGGTGGGACTTGAGGTTGTGGTGGGAGTTGAGGTTGTGGTGGGGCTTGATGTTGTGCTGGGAGTTGAGGTTGTGGTGGGGCTTGATGTTGAGGTGGTGGGACTTAATGTTGTGGTGGGGCCTGATGAGGTGGTGGGACTTGAGGTTGTGGTGGTGGGACTTGATGTTGTCGTGGAGGGGCTTGAGGTTGTGGTGGGGCTCTTACATTTTGGATCCTTTGACTTTGAATTGGAATTTGAACAAGAAGGTGGAGCATGGGTTTCTGAAAAGGTTAGAAAGAAGAAGGGGTAGGACAAAACAGAAATATAAAATCCAAGAATTAATATATATTATGTATATCATGTGACTGTTACAACGAACACATTCAAAAACTCAGTGAAAGGAAATTGACTAAAAAAGAGATTGTAAAACTTACGAGTGCTTTTCTCTTGTGATTCGCCAGTAGAATCCTCCTCTGAACTTGATTTTGTGTGGCTTGACATTTTGGTGGGACTTCTGGTTGTGATGGTGGGGCTTGGTGTTGTGGTGGTGGGGCTTGTTGTTGTGGTGGTGGGACTTGAGGTTGTTGTGGTGGGACTTGTTGTTGTGGTGGTGGGACTTGAGGTTGTTGTGGTGGGACTTGAAGTTGTGGTGGTGGGACTTGAGGTTGTGGTGGTGGGACTTGAGGTTGTGGTGGTGAGACTTGAGGTTGTGGTGGTGGGACTTGAGGTTGTGGTGGGAGTTGAGGTTGTGGTGGGGCTTGATGTTGTGCTGGGAGTTGAGGTTGTGGTGGGGCTTGATGTTGAAGTGGTGGGACTTAATGTTGTGGTGGGGCCTGATGAGGTGGCGGGGCTTGATGTTGTGGTGGTGAGGCTTGATGTTGTGGTGGTGAGACTTGAGGTTGTGGTGGTGTCCGACGTGGTTGTGGGGCCAGACGTTGTGATGGGAGCTGAAGTTGTGGTGGGTCCTGACTTGGTGGTGGGACTTGAGGTTGTGGTGGGAGTTGAGGTTGTGGTGGGGCTTGATGTTGAGGTGGTTGTTCTAAATGTTGTGGTGGGGCCTGAAGAGGTAGTGGGACTTGAGGTTGTAGTGGAGGGGCTAGAGGTCGTTGTGGGACTTGTGGTTGTTGTGGGACTTAAGGTTGTTGTGGTGGGAATTGAGGTTGTGGTGGTGGGACTTGAGGTTGTGGTGGTTGGGCTTGATGTTGTGGTTTTGAGGCTTGATGTTGTGGTGGTGGGGCTTGATGTTGTGGTCGTGAGACTTGAGGTTGTGGTGGCGTCCGACATCGTTGTGGGGCCAGACGTTGTGATGGGAACTGATGTTGTGGTGGGTCCTGACGTGGTGGTGGGACTTGAAGTTGTGGTGGGAGTTGAGGTTGTGGTGGGGCTTGATGTTGAGGTGGTGGTTCTTAATGTTGTGGTGGGGCTTGGTGTTGTGGTGGTGGGGCTTGTTGTTGTGGTGGTGGGACTTGAGGTTGTTGTGGTGGGACTTGTTGTTGTGGTGGTGTCCGACGTGGTTGTTGGGCCAGACATTGTGATGGGAACTGAAGTTGTGGTGGGTCCTGACGTGGTCGTGGGACTTGAGGTTGTGGTGGGAGTTGAGGTTGTGGTGGGGCTTGATGTTGAGGTGGTGGGACTTGAGGTTGTTGTGGTGGGACTTGTTGTTGTGGTGGTGGGACTTGAGGTTGTTGTGGTGGGACTTGAAGTTGTGGTGGTGGGACTTGAGGTTGTGGTGGTGGGACTTGAGGTTGTGGTGGTGGGGCTTGATGTTGTGGTGGTTGGGCTTGATGTTGTGGTTGTGAGGCTTGATGTTGTGGTGGTGAGACTTGAGGTTGTGGTGGTGTCCGACGTGGTTGTGGGGCCAGACGTTGTGATGGGAACTGAAGTTGTGGTGGGTCCTGACTTGGTGGTGGGACTTGAGGTTGTGGTGGGAGTTGAGGTTGTGGTGGTGGGGCTTGATGTTGTGGTGGTTGGGCTTGATGTTGTGGTGGTGGGGCTTGATGTTGTGCTGGGAGTTGAGGTTGTGATGGGGCTTGATGTTGAGGTGGTGGTTCTTAATGTTGTGGTGGGGCCTGAAGAGGTAGTGGGACTTGAGGTTGTAGTGGAGGGGCTAGAGGTCGTTGTGGGACTTGTGGTTGTTGTGGGACTTGAGGTTGTTGTGGTGGGAATTGAGGTTGTGGTGGTGGGACCTGAGGTTGTGGTGGTTGGGCTTGATGTTGTGGTGGTGAGGCTTGATGTTGTGGTGGTGGGGCTTGATGTTGTGGTGGTGAGACTTGAGGTTGTGGTGGAGTCCGACGTCGTTGTGGGGCCAGACGTTGTGATGGGAACTGATGTTGTGGTGGGTCCTGACGTGGTGGTGGGACTTGAAGTTGTGGTTGGACTTGAGGTTGTGGTGGTGGGACTTGAGGTTGTGGTGGTGGGGCTTGATGTTGTGGTGGTGGGACTTGAGGTTGTTGTGGTGGGACTTGTTGTTGTGGTGGTGGGGCTTGTTGTTGTGGTGGTGGGACTTGAGGTTGTTGTGGTGGGACTTGAGGTTGTTGTGGTGGGACTTGTTGTTGTGGTGGTGGGACTTGAGGTTGTTGTGGTGGGACTTGAAGTTGTGGTGGTGGGACTTGAGGTTGTGGTGGTGGGACTTGAGGTTGTGGTGGTGGGGCTTGATGTTGTGGTGGTGGGGCTTGATGTTGTGGTGGTGGGGCTTGATGTTGTGCTGGGAGTTGAGGTTGTGTTGGGGCTTGATGTTGAAGTGGTGGGACTTAATTTTGTGGTGGGGCCTGATGAGGTGGTGGGACTTGAGGTTGTGGTGGTGGGACTTGATGTTGTCGTGGAGGGGCTTGAGGTTGTGGTGTGGCTCGTACATTTTGGATCCTTTGACTTTGAATTGGAATTTGAACAAGAAGGTGGAGCATGGGTTTCTGAAAAGGTTTGAAAGAAGAAGGGGTAGGACAAAACAGAAATATAAAATCCAAGAATTAATATATATTATGTATATCATGTGACTGTTACAAAGAACACATTCAAAAACTCAGTAAAAGGAAATTGACTTAAAAAGAGATTGTAAAACTTACTAGTGCTTTTTTCTTGTGATTCGCCAGTAGAATCCTCCTCTGAACTTGATTTTGTGTGGCTTGACATTTTGGTGGGACTTCTGGTTGTGATGGTGGGGCTTGGTGTTGTGGTGGTGGGGCTTGTTGTTGTGGTGGTGGGACTTGAGGTTGTTGTGGTGGGACTTGAGGTTGTTGTGGTGGGACTTGTTGTTGTGGTGGTGGGACTTGAGGTTGTTGTGGTGGGACTTGAAGTTGTGGTGGTGGGACTTGAGGTTGTGGTGGTGGGACTTGAGGTTGTTGTGGTGGGACTTGAGGTTGTGGTGGTGGGACTTGAGGTTGTGGTGATGGGACTTGAGGTTATGGTGGCGCCTGACGTGGTGGTGGCGCCTGACGAGGTGGTGGGGCTGGATGTTGTGGTGGTGGGGCTTGATGTTGTGGTGGTGGGGCTTGATGTTGTGGTGGTGAGACTTGAGGTTGTGGTGGTGTCCGACGTGGTTGTGGGGCCAGACGTTGTGATGGGAACTGAAGTTGTGGTGGGTCCTGACGTGGTGGTGGGACTTGAGGTTGCGGTGGGAGTTGAGGTTGTGGTGGGGCCTGAAGAGGTGGTGGGACTTGAGGTTGTAGTGGTGGGACTTGATGTTGTGGTGGTGGGACTTGTGGCTCTAGTAGCGCCTGATGTGGTGGTGGGGCTTGATGTGGTGGTGGGACTTGAGGTTGTGGTGGTGGGACTTGAGGTTGTGGTGGGAGTTGAGGTTGTGGTGGGAGTTGAGGTTGTGGTGGGGCCTGAAGAGGTGGTGGGACTTGAGGTTGTAGTGGTGGGACTTGATATTGTGGTGGTGGGACTTGAGGTTCTAGTAGCGCCTGATGTTGTGGTGGGGCTTGATGTTGTGGTGGGACTTGAAGTTGTGGTGGTGGGACTTGAGGTTGTGGTTGTGGGACTTGAGGTTGTGGTGGTGGGACTTGAGGTTGTGGTGGGACTTGAGGTTGTGGTGGTGGGACTTGAGGTTGTGGTGGTGGGACTTGAGGTTGTGGTGGCGCCTGACATGGTGGTGGCGCCTGACGTGGTGGTGGGGCTGGATGTTGTGGTGGTGGGGCTTGTTGTTGTGGTGGTTGGGCTTGATGTTGTGGTGGTGGGGCTTGATGTTGTGTTGGTGAGACTTGAGGTTGTGGTGGTGTCCGACGTGGTTGTGGGGCCAGACGTTGTGATGGGAACTGAAGTTGTGGTGGGTCCTGACGTGGTGGTGGGACTTGAGGTTGTGGTGGGAGTTGAGGTTATGGTGGGGCTTGATGTTGAGGTGGTGGTTCTTAATGTTGTGGTGGGGCCTGAAGAGGTAGTGGGACTTGAGGTTGTAGTGGAGGGGCTAGAGGTCGTTGTGGGACTTGTGGTTGTTGTGGGACTTGAGGTTGTTGTGGTGGGAATTGAGGTTGTGGTGGTGGGACTTGAGGTTGTGGTGGTTGGGCTTGATGTTGTGGTGGTGGGGCTTGATGTTGTGGTGGTGAGACTTGAGGTTGTGGTGGCGTCCGACGTGGTTGTGGGGCCAGACGTTGTGAATGGAACTGATGTTGTGGTGGGTCTTGACGTGGTGGTGGGACTTGAGGTGGGAGTTGAGGTTGTGGTGGGGCTTGATGTTGTGCTGGGAGTTGAGGTTGTGGTGGGGCTTGATGTTGAGGTGGTGGGACTTAATGTTGTGGTGGGGCCTGATGAGGTGGTGGGACTTGAGGTTGTGGTGGTGGGACTTGATGTTGTCGTGGAGGGGCTTGAGGTTGTGGTGGGGCTCGTACATTTTGGATCCTTTGACTTTGAATTGGAATTTGAACAAGAAGGTGGAGCATGGGTTTCTGAAAAGGTTAGAAAGAAGAAGGGGTAGGACAAAACAGAAATATAAAATCCAAGAATTAATATATATTATGTATATCATGTGACTGTTACAATGAACACATTCAAAATCTCAGTAAAAGGAAATTGACTAAAAAAGAGATTGTAAAACTTACTAGTGCTTTTTTCTTGTGATTCGCCAGTAGAATCCTCCTCTGAACTTGATTTTGTGTGGCTTGACATTTTGGTGGGACTTCTGGTTGTGATGGTGGGGCTTGGTGTTGTGGTGGTGGGGCTTGTTGTTGTGGTGGTGGGACTTGAGGTTGTTGTGGTGGGACTTGTTGTTGTGGTGGTGGGACTTGAGGTTGTTGTGGTGGGACTTGAAGTTGTGGTGGTGGGACTTGAGGTTGTGGTGGTGGGACTTGAGGTTGTGGTGGTGGGACTTGAGGTTGTGGTGGTGGGACTTGAGGTTGTGGTGGGAGTTGAGGTTGTGGTGGGGCTTGATGTTGTGCTGGGAGTTGAGGTTGTGGTGGGGCTTGATGTTGTGGTGGTGGGACTTGTGGCTCTAGTAGCGCCTGATGTGGTGGTGGGGCTTGATGTGGTGGTGGGACTTGAGGTTGTGGTGGTGGGACTTGAGGTTGTGGTGGGAGTTGAGGTTGTGGTGGGAGTTGAGGTTGTGGTGGGGCCTGAAGAGGTGGTGGGACTTGAGGTTGTAGTGGTGGGACTTGATATTGTGGTGGTGGGACTTGAGGTTCTAGTAGCGCCTGATGTTGTGGTGGGGCTTGATGTTGTGGTGGGACTTGCGGTTGTGGTTGTGGGACTTGAGGTTGTGGTGGTGGGACTTGAGGTTGTGGTTGTGGGACTTGTGGTTGTTGTGGGACTTGAGGTTGTGGTTGTGGGACTTGTTGTTGTGGTGGTTGGGCTTGATGTTGTGGTGGTGGGGCTTGATGTTGTGTTGGTGAGACTTGAGGTTGTGGTGGTGTCCGACGTGGTTGTGGGGCCAGACGTTGTGATGGGAACTGAAGTTGTGGTGGGTCCTGACGTGGTGGTGGGACTTGAGGTTGTGGTGGGAGTTGAGGTTGTGGTGGGGCTGGATGTTGAGGTGGTGGTTCTTAATGTTGTGGTGGGGCCTGAAGAGGTAGTGGGACTTGAGGTTGTAGTGGAGGGGCTAGAGGTCGTTGTGGGACTTGTGGTTGTTGTGGGACTTGAGGTTGTTGTGGTGGGAATTGAGGTTGTGGTGGTGGGACTTGAGGTTGTGGTGGTTGGGCTTGATGTTGTGGTGGTGGGGCTTGATGTTGTGGTGGTGAGACTTGAGGTTGTGGTGGCGTCCGACGTGGTTGTGGGGCCAGACGTTGTGAATGGAACTGATGTTGTGGTGGGTCCTGACGTGGTGGTGGGACTTGAGGTGGGAGTTGAGGTTGTGGTGGGGCTTGATGTTGTGCTGGGAATTGAGGTTGTGGTGGGGCTTGATGTTGAGGTGGTGGGACTTAATGTTGTGGTGGGGCCTGATGAGGTGGTGGGACTTGAGGTTGTGGTGGTGGGACTTGATGTTGTCGTGGAGGGGCTTGAGGTTGTGGTGGGGCTCGTACATTTTGGATCCTTTGACTTTGAATTGGAATTTGAACAAGAAGGTGGAGCATGGGTTTCTGAAAAGGTTAGAAAGAAGAAGGGGTAGGACAAAACAGAAATATAAAATCCAAGAATTAATATATATTATGTATATCATGTGACTGTTACAATGAACACATTCAAAATCTCAGTAAAAGGAAATTGACTAAAAAAGAGATTGTAAAACTTACTAGTGCTTTTTTCTTGTGATTCGCCAGTAGAATCCTCCTCTGAACTTGATTTTGTGTGGCTTGACATTTTGGTGGGACTTCTGGTTGTGATGGTGGGGCTTGGTGTTGTGGTAGTGGGGCTTGTTGTTGTGGTGGTGGGACTTGAGGTTGCTGTGGTGGGACTTGTTGTTGTGGTGGTGGGACTTGAGGTTGTTGTTGTGGGACTTGAAGTTGTGGTGGTGGGACTTGAGGTTGTGGTGGGGGGACTTGAAGTTGTGGTGGTGGGACTTGAGGTTGTGGTGGTGGGACTTGAGGTTGTGGTGGTGGGACTTGAGGTTGTGGTGGCGCCTGACGTGGTGGTGGCGCCTGACGTGGTGGTGGGGCTGGATGTTGTGGTGGTGGGGCTTGATGTTGTGGTGGTGGGGCTTGATGTGGTGGTGGTGAGACTTGAGGTTGTGGTGGTGTCCGACGTGGTTGTTGGGCCAGACATTGTGATGGGAACTGAAGTTGTGGTGGGTCCTGACGTGGTGGTGGGACTTGAGGTTGTGGTGGGAGTTGAGGTTGTGGTGGGGCCTGAAGAGGTGGTGGGACTTGAGGTTGTAGTGGTGGGACTTGATGTTGTGGTGGTTGGACTTGAGGTTCTAGTAGCGCCTGATGTGGTGGTGGGGCTTGATGTGGTGGTGGGGCTTGATGTTGTGGTGGTGGGGATTGATGTTGAGGTGGGTCTTTGCGTTGTGGTGGGGCTTGATGTTGAGGTTGGGCTTTGCGTTGTGGTGGGGCTTGAGGTTGTGGTGGGGGGGTCTGAGGTGGTGGTGGGCTTTGAGGTTGTGGTCGAGTTTGATGTGGTGGTGGGGCTTGAAGTTATTGCAATGCTTAATGTTGAGGTGGGCCTTAGCGTTGTGGTGGGGCTTGGTATGGTGGTAGGGCTTGAGGTCGTGGTGGGTATTGAAGTTGTGCTGGGCGTTGAGGTTGTGGTGTGACTTGATGTTGAGGTGGTGAGACTTAATGTTGTGTAGGGGCCTGAAGTGATGGTGAGACTTGAAGTTATGGGGCTTGATGTTGTGTTGGGGCTTGAGGTTGTGCTGGCGGCCGATGTGGATATGGGGCCAGACGTTGTGGTGGGGCTTGATGTTGTGGTGGGTCCTGATGTGGTTGAGCTCGAGGTTGTGGTTGGGTTTATTGTAGTGGTGTTGCTTGAAGTGGTGGTGGGGCTTGATGTTGTGGTGGTGCGACTTGAGGTTGTGGTGGTGGGGCTTGATCTTGTGGTGAGACCTGAAGTTGTAGCAATGCTTAGTGTTGAAATGGGCCTAATCGTTTTGGTGGGCCCTGAGGTGGTGGTGGTTTGACTTGAGGTTGAGATGGTGGCGCCTGACGTGGTGTTGGGGCTTGATGTTGTCGTGGTGAGGCTTGATGCTGTGGTGGGCCCTGAGGTGGTGGTGGGACTTGAGGTTGAGATGGTGGCGCCTAACGTGGTGGTTGGGCTTGATGTTGCCGTGGTGAGGCTTGATGCTGTGGTGGGACTTGACGTTGTGGTGGGACTTGAGGTTGAGATGGTGGCACCTGACGTGGTGGTGGGGCTGGATTTTGTGGTGGTGGGGCTTGATGCTGTGGTGGCGGGGCTTTGCGTTGTTGTGCGGCTTGAGGTTGTTGTGGGGGGGTCTGAGGTGACAATGGGATTTGAGGTTGTGGTGTGATTTGAGGGTGTGGTCGGGTTTGATGTGGTGGTGCGGCTGGCAGTTGTTGCAGTGCTTAATGTTGAGGTGGGTCTAATTGTTGTGGTTGGTCTTAAGGTGGTGCTGGGGCTTGAGGTCGTGGTGGGGCTTGAAGTTGTGCTGGGAGTTGAGGTTGTGCTGGGACTTGAGGTTGTGATGGATCCTGATGTGGTGGTGGGGCCAGACTTGGTGGTGGGACTTGATGTTTTGGTGGGGCTTGAAGTTGTTGCTGGACTTGAGGTTGTGGTGGGGCTCGATGTTGAGGTGGGGCTTAGTGTTGTGGTGAGGCTTGACGTGGTGGTGGGACTTGAGGTTGTGGTGGCAACTGGCATGGCGGTGCGACTTGAGGTTGCGGTGGAGTGGCTTGAGGCTGTGGGACTTGAGGTTGTGATCGGACTTGATGTGGTGTTGGGACCTGACGTCGTGTTTGGGCTTGATGTCGAGGTGGGCCTTGTCGTTGTGGTTAGACTTTTGGTGGTAGTAGGGCTTGAGGTTGTGGTGGGGCTTATCGTTGAGGTGAATAACTCCTTATAACAATGACCTTGGTGAAATAGAGGAAGGTACTAACATGATCCACTGAATAGCATGTGAAATAAAATATGGTAACATGAGAGCAATGAGAGCAAAAAAATATAAAAGAAAGGGGTTCACATTTCAACTCACATCTGGAATGTTTATCCTCTGCACTTGCTTTTTCTTTCCTTGATGAGTCCTTATGAGATTGATCTTGGTAAAATAGATTAGTATTATTTCAATAGATTTTCTAATCATTTGAAATTTAACATGGCATCTTTAAGTCACACAGAGAAACTACGAGTTAAATTTGAAAAAAATAATAGGAGCTCTGTTAGTCACCACTGTCATCAGCAGAACATATTTTGTCTTTACTGAACGGACACTTATTAGTATGACCTTGGTTTAAATAGATTTTTGTGATTAAAGTCTATTCTTTATGTCATGTCAAATATAGTATGGCAATACGGCATCGTTACAACACGGAGAGGAACAGAGGAGGAAAAATAAAAGTTACTCACTTTTGGCATTGTCTTTAGCATTCGCTTTGTGTTTCTTGGATGGATGCTTATGAATATGACCTTTATAAAACAAATCATTGTGATTAAGATTTATTCTGCACTATTGAATGAAACACAACATGGAAACCTGAACAGATAAGAAAATGAAACTCACGTCTGGTGTTATCTTTAGCACTTGTTTTGCCGTCCTTGGATGAAACCTTATGAGATAGACCTAAGAGTGAAATAGATTGTTGTGATAAATTATTTAACATGTGAAATACAACATGGCTACCTTAAGAAACAGTAAAGAATGTAAAAAAATCCATTGCACCAATTTTGTCATTCCTGGGTAAATTCTTTTAAGCGATCTGTGTGAAACAGATTGTTTGCACTAAACTTTTTTTTGCATTGTATGTGAAATTAATAGAAAATAATGTAGATCAATGTAATTTTTAACTCCCTTCTGGCAACAGGACATATAAAGTTTGGTTTGATTTTTGAGATGGGCCTTGGGGAAATAGATTTGGATCATTGAATCTGCATAACATGTGGTATATAACATGGCAACATGGCATCCCTAAATTGCAGAGAGAAACAGAAGGGACTATGAACAAAAAGCCAGAGCTCTGTTACTCACCACTGTCAGTATCTTCAGCAGAACTCGTTTTGTCTTCACTGGATTGACCTTGGTGTAAAATATTATTGTGACTAAATTTTTCTGCATTTTGAAACAGATTTGTGTCTTTAAATCTGCATTTCATGTGGTACAGTATATAACATGGCAACATGGCATCCCTAAAATGCAGAGAGAAACAGAAGGGACTTTGAACAAAAAGCCAGAGCTCTGTTACTCACCACTGTCAGTATCTTCAGCAGAACTCGTTTTGTCTTCACTGGATTGACCTTGGTGTAAAATATTATTGTGACTAAATTTTTCTGCATTTTGAAATTGATTTGTGTCATTAAATCTGTATTTCATGTTATATATAACTTGGCAACATGGCATTCTTAAAATGCAGAGACGAACAGGAAAGACTATGAACAAAAAGCCAGAGCTCTGTTACCTTAACATTAGGAAACAGAAAGAATAGTCTGAGTGTTGTTACTCACTGCTGTCATTAACACTTGGATCAGGAACGGATACACCTTTCTGAGATTGACCTTTGTAAAAAGATTACTGTGATTAAACTTTATTCTGCATTTCATGTGAGAGGCTAAACATCGGGATTTATATGGCAACATGGCATCCGGCATTCACACAGTTAGACAGAGATGGAATATATGAAAGAAATGCTAAAGTCTGTAACTTACCACTGTCAACTTCAATTATTTTGTCTATTGCCGAGTCCTCTTGAGACTGCTTGGGCGGCAACATGTTTTTCACAATCCTTCCATCACTCACACTGGCCACCAGTAGGACTAGACTTAAAACTAGTAACATCTTAACTGAGAGGACTCTCCTCATTTCTCTTTGTTTTTGTGTATCTGTGGCTATTGAGAGTGGGAAAAATAGAATATAGAAAAGCCAAAGACACGGTAAACTTAAAGTGAACAAAGAAATAATTCAGGCAAAAATATAACAAATTAATTTACACATCACCTCCATTAAAGAGCGAAGCATATCACTACCAGTTTGTTATGGACAATCAGAGAAGTGAAATCGAAATGTTTGTTCACAATTTTTCATGCATATACTGATATACAGATTGATAAAAAATGTTATGAAACTGAACTTAGCGTAAATATCTTAACACTGTAAAAACACACTTTGACTGTGAAATTTATGCAAAGTTTATATACACAGGCCCCCAGATCTCTATGTGGACAATACAGTGTGTCATAAGACTCTTTCAAAATACAAAAATCTCACCTAACTCATCTTTTCTACACTATATGGCACAGACTACGGTATCTACATTGATACCCTGCTGAAACCATCACAGAAATACTAACGATTTGCATTAATACCAGTATGATCGCTTTCCTGTAGCTCAGTGGTTAGAGCACCCTAACAACGACAAGGTCAAAGGTTTGATCCCAAGGGATTGCATGAACTTAGAATCAAAAATGTTTAGGATAATGCAATGTAAGGCGCTTTGGATAAAAGCATCTGCCAAATGAATAAATGTAAATGTAAATGTAAATGTAAATAGCTTTTCCATTAGTATTCCAATTCCGATTCAAAACAATACAATTCCTATTATAACCATTAAATCCCATTGAAATAATAATACATTTTCTATTGGGTTTTGAGCAGGGTTCTATTGTTTATTTTTCAGCAGGCATAATATCTTAAAAACAATTATTTGTGATGGACTGTTCATGCTCCCTGAACAACATTTTCACAATTTACGTTTTAATTTAAGCCCAATAAATCTTGCCATTCTCATCCATGGATAACCATATGCCATAAAGGATGTAAAAATTATCTTTCTGCATAATGTCAACCTGACCAATGAATCAAAGCATCTCTAAATCCTAAGTGTTTCTCTTTTGACCTTGAGACCTACACTTAAAAGTGTCTTTTTTGTGGCCCCTTAACTAGTTAGGGTTAAAAATACAGCTCCCAGCTGAAATTTTTTTTGTAATACATATAACTACAATATGATCCAGTTGGAGACCTCATGTTTATGTGAATTCAAGAAGCGACTTCATTTTGGGTCATTTACAGTATATCGCTCCTCTTCTTTGGAAATCTGGTACCTCTGATTTTATTGGTCATAAATCATCATTTTTATTTATACTTAATATTTTTCACTGGGTTTTGCAAATATCTGACCAATAAAAAGTATTAAAATGTGCCGATCAATAGCATTTAATCATTTAATATAGTGTTTTTTCCATTTCCTGAAAAACTGAAAGGTTTCAGAAGGATAGCAACAATATATGAACTCTTTTTTTATTATGTTATTGTGTTTATATTATGTTTAATAGTGTATTAGTTTAGTTATTATGGCCGAAATCAAAACAAACAAACTGCAGTTTGAATGATACTAATTAAAATAAAAAAACATGATAAAAAAACAGAGTTCTCTCATTTTGGAACCAAACTCTTCATATTATATCTATATAGTATGTGTGTACAACAGACTCAACCACATCTACCCTCAGAATATCTTTTATAGCATTCCATTTGTTTTTTGGTGATACTAGGTTTCAGTCCAACAGTGACGATATTTACAATATAGCGCAGCCACAACCACATCAACCATCACTATATACACAATATGCCACAACCATTAATAACATTCTCAATATGTGCATACGAAAATGTGTCTTCACAGACTTTGCACTAGACTCAATATTTGAGAAAGACATCGGTAAATATTGTACAACAAATTAAATTTTCCTTTAAGCCTTGGCATTAATTTCCATTAATAATCTTAAATCAGAAGCTGGGCCTGAACTGGTGCTTTTATACTTCAAATAAAACCATTTTATAACAACTTAATTCAATTCAGTTAAATATTTTTTCTACTAACAATATAAATTACAACATAATATTTTGAAGAAATATACATATTTAGTGTACAACAATGATGAACAAGGCCTATCTAATTCAAACAGATGGAATAACATATGAATGAAGAGTCTTACCAGATGTGCAGTTGTTTGAGAAACAGTAGTGCTTTACTGTCCTGTATCCTGCGACCCATAAGTTTTATATTCCTTACAGTCACCACCTGCTGATGCACCTGTGCTATAGGTTCAACCCACCATTGTTTTTCTGTACCAGTCAGAGGAGAATACACTCTCTCTGTAAAATTTTGGTACCTCCCAATAGTCTTAAGTAAGGCAGTCATTTCTGTACAGCAATATAATGAAGCTTGGCAAAAAAAAATGCAAAACAGGTTTTATGGCATAAATTACACTTAACTTTTTCTTGCATGACCATTTCAAAAGAGGCATCCACACAGTGACATTTCAAAGAGTCCGTCTTCATCACTTGTATAACAGAAGATAGAATTTGTTATATTAGGCATTGAATGCGTCTGAATTTTTTAGGCCAAAATATCCAAAAACCGGTGTACATCGTATGGGAAGAAAAACAGCAGGTAAACTATCACTATTTACAAGCAGATAAATGATGTACATGAACACACAACACTTTTCAAATCGCTCATTAAATACAGCGACGGCTAATTCAACTGAAACAATGTTTCAAAATGTATCTTACGAAAACCCAGTGACGTACATTTAAAAAAGACTATAATTATGAGTAATGAATGGAATTATAGGTGGGGTTTGGGAGGTGAAACAGTAGCAATTATGCTGACAGGAGTGGGGTAAGTATACTTGATTGACAGGAACTGATGAACGTTGAACAAACTCCTCCTGAGCTTTTGGGGAAAACTTGCGCATCCACTCTATAAAAGTGAATGATACAGTGACCAAATATCCATCCACCAAACCGCAACGTTTGTATACTTTTACCAAAAAGAAAATGAAAACCACAAGATTGGATTCTGTTTAGGTCACATCTTAAAAAGCAACATTATTTGATGATTGACCAGAAGATGTAACTGACCAAAGATATGTTGTATGAATGATGCTTGCTTTAACAAAACATACTAAAATCAAATACTACACTTTAACTTTATCGATATAGACAATTCCACACCTCCTTAGTGTGCAGAGGGATCAGAATCAGAATTGCAAACTTTATAATAATGTTTTATCGTTGCTCTTTTAAGAAGTCACATCTTCTATAACAACTTGTCATTCTTCAATCAAAAATGTCTTTAGCATGCATTCTGTTTGTTACTGGAGCAAGATGGGGAGGATCCTTCTGTGATGTCACTGAAAGTGCATCAAGTAAAATTGTAAAGTTGGCTGCGATAAATCTGGTTCGTAACTTGCGTGTAGCAATAAAACAATCTGAGATCACGTCATGAAGTATGGAGTTAAAAAAGGCTGCCCAGTTTCACAGCAATGGTTTATTACCCATTGTTGTGATGTGCTGTATCTTTATAACCTGTTGAATTGCAGGCCAAAATCCAGCATAAAGGACTTTTAATTTATGGCAACGGATTGTTAATGTGGGTGTTGCTACTAAACATCAAAATACAAAGGTGACAACACAGTGCAGTTGATAAACCTCTCAATGTCCTACCTCATTATTTTAAGAAAATGTCTCTTTATGATTTGAGAAAATTCTATGTACAGCTCTGACCTGTATGTCAACACTCTCATACAAGTTTTTTTTTTGAGTTCATATCCACAGAACTGGATTTTCAGAGCTGTGAAAGAATATGTTTGGAGGGCACGAATAAATAAAACGTCAAAAAGGCACATAACATTCATCTCTGCAAATGATCCCCCATGCTGTAGGCTACAAATGACATCACCATTATTGGCTTCTGTAAGAACCTTTGACTTTGGCTCACATCTATTCAACAGGCCATAACAGTTTATTGCACGCAATAAAAAACGACACAGAGCGAACACGTAAATACACAAGGAATCATTCTTTTCCTTCCAGGTTTCATAACACGGGCTGCGTTGTTAAAGCCAGTGAAATATGAAAAAGACGACCTTAATCGTATTTATTTTAGCCTGCCTGCATGTTCAAAGCTCATGGAGTGCTGTCGGTAAGTTAAATTTAATTACAAAAATGTAAGAGACCTAAATCTATATGTGACAGAAATGTTGTCTTGTTTATCAAAAAAACTATCTACGTGTAGAGAATGTGTCACATGAATCATTAAGATCAACGACTAAACCAGAACAAGCACAAATTGCAGATCAATACTATGTGAAAAACAGGCTGGGTCTACTCTGGATTAATGTCTCGGTTTAGAAGAAGCTGACACTCCAGTGTAGCAAACACATTCCTGTGTGTTCATTAATAGGGAGTTGTCTTCACTTCTTTCACAGCATTAATTACTTCTTCTAAGAACCAGAGCTATATTCAAATAGTTTCTTGGAGTTTTGATGTAAGGCTTGGAATGTTCATGGGGTTGAATCATGTCTCCAAACCATGTAAACCTGCTTAAAGGAAGCTTTCATTTTTGCCGTAATGGGTACTATTGTTAGTTGACCTCATTTTTAGTCCTCTTTCATATTGTTGACATAGTAAAGAAAGAAAATTATGACTTGTATAACTATGGAAAAACAATTTTCAATATATTGAAATTCGTGTGTAAAAGTAGAAGACCTTATCTGTTTTTCTGTATCCAATTATGTTTTTTTTAGGCACAACAGAGATCAATTGTCAACGTGGAAGTGAAATCACTGTAGGGAGCGTCCAGGAGGGATATGAGGGTGAGATAACGTTTAAGAAAAGAAAATGAAAATTACATTAATACATTTTTTTTAAGAAACAAGATTCGTCTGGATGTTATAATAGTAGTGCTAAAGTTACTATTATTAATTATAATTGCATTAATAAAGATAATATTATTATTAAAAATGTAATGTATTAATGATTCATGTATCATTATCATTATTATTTTATACATATATTTTACTTAAACAATAATATTTAATAAAATAAAATTATATCACCATTTAAAAAAAACTTAACACTGTTACAGACTTGTTACACGTTTCCTCATATCTTGATATTTCTTCAGTAAATGAATGTTCCAGAATCCAAACATTTATCTCTCTGCCCTACAGGAGACATAGAGATTATCAGCAATATCCAACCTGATGATCGTGTAGTTCTGGAGTTTCATTATTTTCCCATTGGTGTGACATTCCTGACACTGGTTTACTCTGATGGAGACACTAATGCTATTGTACGCACCAACAAACCATTGGATGCTGAAGTGCTCTCAGAGGTTTGTTTTCACCATAATTACCAACCTTGTACCATACATTTACACTGAAACACACATACTGTGACACTTTATTCCCCAAACAGGCTGCACTTTAGTGTCAAATACTTAAATATTAAATGGGAACTTGGATGCAGTAAAATGACTGAATGTTTGATGTTATATGAATCAATATAAAATTTAATATAGAATGAAGTTATAAGACTTCAACATTCTCATCACTTTTATTTTAACATTTGATCGGTTTGATTTAATATATGTATATTGCCAGAAAATAACGGTTTTAAACTGTATTTCAATGAGCCCCAAATATAACTTTTTGGTGAAAGAAAAGAAAGAAATTACAATTCTTTTTTTAAATATTGTCAAGAAATGTTGTCCCTTATCCAATAAAGTGTCATATCATGTTTCCACTGCTTGTTCTTTCAGTCAGGAGGAAATCTGTTTTATTCCATCACCTGCACAAACACAAACCCGGCGGTAATATATAATCAAATCATTCAGTAACATCTGACCAAAAAACAAATATATGAAACATAAACTTAAACCTTCCCTATGAAATAAATGTTTTGCATTTCAGATGAAAAACATACGAACACTAGTCGTTGGGGATGTTAATGACAATGCTCCCATCTTCCAAAGCAAAACATACAGTGCCATGGTTTCAGAGGTGAGCTCAGTGTCTCAAACTTGCAGGATCAGCTGCTAGAATTCTCATCACTATGTTAACCGTTATATTTGTGTTATAGACGCAGGCAGTGGGCTCATATGTGCTTTACGTGCAAGCTGCAGATGCAGACGTCTCTCCAAGTAACAACATACTTTCTTATTCTATAGTGGTGAGTCAAGTCTGATGTATATCTTTTTTTTTGACAAAAAGATATGTAATGAATCATGAAGGAAAACTGGATTGTTTATGAATGCATCAATATCGTCATTTTAATCCACAACACTTCTTCCCACAGCCTTCAGCGCCAGATGAGTTTGAGTTGGGAAATGACGGAAACATTAAATTAAAAAAACATTTGGACTTCAACGTCGCTGAAAGCCACATCTTTACTGTGGAAGCCAAAGTAAAGATCTACAGCTTGGCTGCTTTTCTTTCTTATCAAAAATGACTCTCCAGTCTACTTAAAATGTTTGTTTGCAGGATCCAGATGGACTCAATGACACTGCCACAGTTACAATAACAGTTATGGATTACGACAACCTAAACCCATATTTCCATCACAGCCTTTATAAAGCATCCATAGAGGAAAATCAGGTAAGTCACTTTCAAGTACAAGATTAATACTTAAAAAAGCATTTATGGCCAAACATATTTTCTCTCCACGATTAGGTTGGGATCTTCTCAGTGGTCACTCCTGAGGCCATTAAAGCACAAGATGGAGACAAAGGCATCAACGAGCCGGTAGTTTACAGCATAACATCAGGTACTCTTTATACTGTACATAACATGTAATGATGTTATTCATTCTCATCAGAACATACATAATACAGTTTTGTCTAAATACAGTCTTACCTAAATTTCAATAGATATCACAGTAACATCTCTACCGTGAAATCTTTCAATTACTTATTAAGGCTCAGTTTTTAATAAAACAAATATTTTCACACTTCCGTTTCAGTCCATCCAAATAAATATCAGCCCCACTTCGCAATCGACCAAATCACTGGGGTCATCTCTGTGACAACAGCACTGGACAGAGAGGAAATAGATCAGATAACCGTCTACCTACAGGTATCAGACGTTATTTAAGCCACACATGAGTTAAAACAGGAAATTATTCTTTTTAATGAAAGACAATAATTTTGTTCTCTAATCCTTATCATTCCCTTTTTAAACAGGCAACTCAGCAGGACGATACCAGTAAGACTGCTAACACTGTGCTATATGTCACTATAGTGGATGTGGATGATAACCCACCAAAATTTGAGCAGGACCAGTACACGGCCACTATTCCAGAAAATTCTCCACTCGACCAAGTTGTGTTTCAGACTAGAGTCACCGATCTAGACATGGTACTTTCAAGTCCTGCAAACAAATATACAAGAAATATATATCAAAAGCTATTCAAATGATTAAACAAATATAACTTAATTATACTTTACATAAAGATAAATTAAGCCCACTTTTAAAGATGCATTACATTTACATTTAGTCAGCTAGCAGACGCTTTTATTCAAAGCCATTTACAAAGAGTTAAGGGAGCAACAAACTATTATTTAAAATACTTTTGGGGGTGGATTTTGGGCTAAGCAAAGACACTTTTGTGTGAAATCACACTTAAATGATATTTATAACAATATTTCAAATCAATATAAAAAAAATCTATATAACAAATCAAAAAATGTTTACATCACACCAGGGAGGGTTTGTAGGAACATTCCGGATTATTCCGGACTCCGTCCCTTTTTCAATCGGTCCTGATGGAATTGTTCGGGTGAAGAATTCTGTGGAGCTGGACAGAGAGAACACACCCAACTTTAGTTTTCAAGTAAGTGAAACCAAAGATAAAAATGTATGGTACAGTTGAAGTCAGGTTTAATTGTTGTTGGAAAGTTGTCTTACTGTGTTTTAGCCAATGATTTAAAGAAATAGTTGCAAAAAAAATGAAAATTCTATCATCATTTCATTTAAGTGTATAAATGAAATAAAATTGGTAATTTTCACTTCTGGGACAACAAATTAAATGGTAGTCAACGGTGCCCCAAAAATGGTTTGTTTTCCTAAATTCTTCAAAGTATCTCATTGTGTGTTCAACAGAACAAAAAAATATTTGTACCCCTTATGGTAATGATGTCCCAGAATGGAAAATTGCTAACAACAAAATGTGTACAGGTTTGAAACAACCTGAGGGTGAGTGAATGATGTCAGAATTTTCATTTTTGGGTGAACTGTCTCTTTAAGAGCTATCAGTCTTCACCTATTTTAAGTAGATAGGACTTGAATGACTGAAATAGCAGCTCAAAGGCATTGAAAATATAAACATTGAATGTGAAAACATCCCTTAAAGAACTACGGTTTAACTTTAAGACTCCCATCTTAGTCCAATCGCATTAGCCGTATGCTGATTTGAACACTACCATAGTAATCTCGCATTTTCCTTCCAAAAATTAAAGGTTGAAGCACAAGACGATCCTCCGTCCAGCAACACAGCGACAGCCGAAGTGAATGTTATTCTCATGGATGAGAATGACAACAGTCCACGGTTTACATCGGCCAAGTACGAGGGCAAAGTTTATAGCAATCAGACCACAGGAATGCCGGTTGTCAAGGTGACGGAGATCTGTTTTTGTTCGAGTCATCTTATCGATACTTGAGTACATTTCTGAAGATTGTGGAACTGTGATTACATCACACAAACTAAAAGCTATATCATATATTTCAGGTGGAGGCAGCAGACCTGGATGAAGGTCCAAATGGGGAAATCAGTTATGCCATTGAGTTTGGAAATGAAGAAGGTTATTTTAGCATCGATGGGAACACTGGGGAGATTACACTGCTTAATACAATTCCTCTGATGGAAAACAAAATCCTTCAGTTTGCGCTGTATGTGACTGCAAAAGATGGTATGTTGTCATTTCATGGTGAACATAGATTTGTCAGTATTACACAACATTTTTATCATTATTTATTGACCCTCATGTGGTTCAAAATCAGTTTATGACTCTTTCTTACGTGCAACACAAAATATATTTTGAGAAATTTTGTTTATACTATGGGGTCTAGGTTTTTTTTCCCAACTATCTTTAAAAGATCTTTTGAGTTCTTCAGAAGAAAGTTATATCCAGTTTGGATAGATGTGAGAAATGATAAAATTATATTTATGTTTGGGTGAATTTCACACCTTTAGGTGGTGTAATAACCAGATCGACTTCTGCTCTGGTGGATATCAAGGCACCTGGAGATTCCCGTCCACAGTTCCTTAAGAAGACGTACCAGGGTCAGGTAGAGGAAGAGCAGTCAGGAGCAGATATTGTGAAGGTACATGGACTTACAGCTCAAAGACTGGCCTCAGATGATTTGAAAATTAGACTAAACTAACCTGCACTTTTTCCTGTACAGATAGACTTCCTATCCATCGACCCGATCGTTCCTGTGACGTTAACGGTTGAAAGCGAAGCCGAAAAGTTCTCCATAGACCAGAATACAGGTGTTCTGTCAACCAAAGTCAAACTCGACTATGAGCTGAAGAGCAGCTACACTGTTCAGATGTCCATAACGGATGGAACCAACCGGGACGAGGCATCTGTTCAGGTCGATGTCCTGGACATCAACGACAACAGTCCAGCGTTTGTACTTAACCCTGCAGGGGCTACAATACCAGAAGATCTCACGGTGGGAGACAACGTAACATCCGTCCAGGCCAGGGATGCAGATTCGGATCTGAATGGTGAAGTGTGGTACACTCTTCTAGGAGGAGCCGGGAGGTTTATTATCGATGAGGAAACAGGAGTGATAACTGTGGGGGCTCCTCTCGACCGAGAGGACAAGGATGAGTACAACTTGGAGATCACCGCCCGAGATCAAGGTCGCCCATCACGTTTCACCACCATCACATTGGACATCTCGATAACCGACATCAACGACAATGCTCCCATATTTTCCAAGCAACAATACGAGGTCACGGTGTCAGAGCATGCGATGGTAGGAACAGATGTGCTCAACGTAACAGCGGTTGACAAAGACAAGGGTTCGAACGCAGTGGTGACCTATCACATCGTCAGACAAGAGCCGCCTTCCACACCACCCATCTTTAGCATAGACGCTGTGACCGGTTCCGTACATCTTGCTGAAAAGCTGGATTATAGCAGAGTGAAGAGGTTTACTCTTCAGGTGGAGGGACGAGATGGAGGAAGTCCAGTTCTCATAGGAAGTGCCGTTGTCATCGTGTGGGTGGAAGACGTGAACGATAAGGGGCCTGAGTTTAGTATGGAGCAGTACAATGTGGCCGTCTATGAAAATCTGCCAAGCGGAGGCGCTCTGGTGTCCCTGGAGGTTACAGATCAGGATGAGGTAAGTGTTTGATTTAAGGTGTTTGATTTCAGAAAGCTTTAAAGCACCAACATTTTGTACCATTTGATTTGTTTATCTTTCCACTCAGGGTGGGTTTTCGAAAGGGTACTTTATCCTGGATAGTGATACCTTTGCTATCAACGCTCAAGGCGTAATACTGCTCAGGACTAATGCCACCCTGGATAGAGAAACTAAGGACAATTACATACTACAGGTACAAAGCAACATTCAAACACATGTGAAAAACGTTTAAAAAAACATTTTTAAATTCCGGAATGGTCTATTTTAGACAGTAGCAGTAGACCAGCCTGTGGACGGTCAGAGCGCCACAGCTCAGGTCAACATCACTGTTCTCGACGTCAATGACAACAACCCAGAATTCTTGGCTCTCCCAGAGCTCACTGAGATCCGGGAGGGTGCTTACACGTCCTCTTCACCCGGAGTGGTGTGCATGATCTCAGCAGCAGACTCGGACATTGGAGACAACGGGCGGGTCACCATATCCACTTCCTCTCACAGCGACCTGTTTCAATTTAAAGAGGTGGGAAAACATTTGGTTATAATCAGGCAATTTTGTTTATAAACATGATATCGATATGTATTGAAGCATACTAGAGGATATACACACACCTATTACTCTTCAATTTGTGAAAAAAAAATTCTGCTCCAGGATGGGACTCTGCTGGCTGTCAGCGAACTTGATCGGGAGAAAGAGGATGTGTACGATTTGGTCATCGTTGCTATGGATCATGGGATTCCTCAGAGAAATGTAGTGATTTCCTTTTCTTTGTACTAGTACATGGCATGATGTCAATGTGAATGCATTAGATATATTTTTCTGTGCATGAGGTAAAACATTTTCTTGTGTTTTCTAGTAAAAATATAAAAAATCTTAAATCAAGATACAATTACTTCAGAAATAAACAACCTAGATATTAAGACATTAAGTCTTGATTTATGCTTAAAACATGAAAAATATCTGCCAATTGGGTAGTTACATTTTTAGTTTGTTTTAAATATAAACCCAATTCATTTTGATTGATTAATTATTTATTTTCCAGAAAACTAGTATTGTTGCTCAAGTAAATGTATATTTATTTAAGATTCCTTATATATTTGAAAGTCAGAAATGCATTGTCCTCATTGTATTTCATGTAATTGGTCTCTGTTAAGACCAGCTAGCCTCACTGTGTGTGAAATTACGTGTTTGTGTAGCCAATGTCTACACTATATGTCTTTTTTTGGTCATCAGAACATCACCACGCTGAGGGTCAGTATCACAGATATCAATGACAACGCTCCTGTCTTCAGCTCTAAAATCTACAGCAAAAGTATTCTAGTTAAAGACACCAAAATTGGAGACCTGCTATTGACGCTCTACGCAACAGATAGAGATGCTGGAAATAACTCGCTCCTGACATACAGGTATACACAAGATATATATACATATTGATGCCTGATTAGATGTAGGCCGCTCTACGTAGGTCATCCGCTATATTGGAACCCTCCGAGCCAATCCATGAAAACTCGAGGGCAAGCTGACTTTGCATCTGCAACCATGTTTATACGTTTTTTTCTGACTATGAAATGTTACATGCGGTTGGTTAGATCTAAACATTATAAATGCTAAACTTCCACAACACAAGACGATTGTGGAATGTGTTAGCTAACATGACATAAAAGTTTACCAGATTTAAAACCACGAGTAACCTTTCATATGTTCCATATAGAAACAAAAGGTTGGTCCATTTTTAGAAAGCTCTGCAGTTTCCACAATCAGAGGCTGTGCAATGTTGTGGCATTTTGATAAACTGTGAGTGACATCAGCAACCTAAATGTGGGCCGTTCCAAAAGGGCGGACGCATCTGTAAAAGATAAAATGAGGCATCTATGTATATATATCTATGCTTCGGTCTTTGGTTCTGATCACAGAACTTTGTAAAAACAAAAAATAAGGGAAAACTCATGTTTCATAGTTTCTCTGAAGACACCTCTGTGGTCTCTCTGGATGCCGAGACGGGAGACGTCACTTTGACGTCCGACCTCAGTGACCTCACAGAAGACACACTGCTCAACCTTACGGCTAAAGTGACGGACCACGGAACGCCATCGAAATCTGCCACAGGTTTTATTTTTTGCAGATCACCATTTTTGTAACCAATAGTTGTTAGCATCCATAACCAGGCGCTTTGAATTTGAATGAGGTCACAGGCAGTCTTTTCTAGGCAAACACTTTCTGTGTAATAAGATTACTAGAACTTAGCATTTGCATTCTGCAGGTAGCAGAACCTGTTTACCAGAATGACTTTTTAAGACTGTGCCAGATCTTTTGGCATGCGCCATAAAGAAAAAACGCAAAATCAATTACTGTTTAGTTTTGTTTTCATTCTTTAAATTTTTCACTTCAGCTGACGTTTTGATCGACATCAGAATGGTGTCACTCACGGAGGGCATGGCCTTTGCGAGCTCCTACAACTTCTCAATTAAAGAGAATGAACCTGTGGCCACAAAAGTGGGCACAGTCAAAGCATCCACAGGAAGTTCACAGGATACAGTTAGCTACAGCATCAGGTCGCACGTGGATGTCTTCTCTGTGGATGCCGATGGAACCATCAAAGCTCTCCAAGAGCTGGACAAAGAGAAAGAGGAGTGGTACATTCTCACTGTGGAAGCTACAGACTCCAGAACTCCTCCAAATACAGCGGAGACCATGGTATTATTCCCACATACAATTCTGTCATCAAAGATTGAATTTTAAGATCAAAGATAGGCCAGAAACAAACAACATATGTGCACAAACACAGACATAAGTCAAATTTTTTTAGGTTATTTAACTACACTTACAGTAACTAGTGAAAATGCCGGAAATAAGCATGTCAACGAAACCGGCTCGGCAAGATTAGCAGCAAAAAGTGATCTGTCACGAGGGATGGATTACTGACCGTGCTAATGAGGCTAGTCCCCAGGGGCCCATGACTACCATTAACCCGAGGGGGCCCTGGGCTTCAAGGTCGTGCCATCCAGTTTGGTACATAGTGGCACATAAATGAAAACAAATGTTTATCTATGTTTAATATATGGGTTCCATAGCCCATACAAGGCCTCTGTGGGTATCCTGTAAAAAATTAAATGATCAACAAATCATGCCAACATATGTTTTTATGTTGCTTCAACTTATTAATTTAATTAAAAAATACTTAATTTTCTGAATCTTTTGCTTGAAAATGTGAATTTTACAGACTTGTGTCAAAGGGGCATTTTTTATATATGTGATGCATTAAATACGTGTATATTTGACAGTTAATTAAAGACATGCAATTTGCATTAATTTTTGCGCTTTCTGCTTATGCTTTATTTTGTTTTCAATGGTGTGTGCGATTTCACACGGAAGAAAATGTATACCGAAAGCAATATCGTATATAAGGGAAACTACTCGACTTAGGCAAATAAAACTAATTTCAGCCCCAGTTTAAAATGGGTAATTAAGAAATGGTGGAAACGTGTCTTTATCATAATGTATTCTCTTGAAAGTCTTTATTGTCATATGTGTGTTGAATATAATCTCCTTTTAGGAATTTCACCATTCAACATGAATGTATCTGAGAAATCTTTTCAGTGATTGGTCCATGTCAATGTTGTCATCCAGAATCCTGTTTGCGGCACAGTAAAGTGTCATAAATCATCGTGAAGCCTGACACTCAAGATTTAGTGCCACACTTCACTTAAATTACGACTTTGAAACCAACTTTGAAGAGCAGTTTTGAGCTGTTACGATTTTTTTTCTCTGAAGTCAATTAGCCACGTTCTTGTGAGTAGTTCTCAGAAGCTTGATAAATACAGGCCCTGATCTCCAGATGACATCTTACTGACGTAGACTACCTGTGCTATCAGGGTTAGGACAAGCAATAAGCAAAGTTTAACTCATTTTTTCGTCATTCTAAGGCTGTGAGGATTTTTGGGTCATCTGAAATGCAATAATGTGAACTTGCATAGTTAGATGCACAGGTAGAAACATATTTGCATAAAGAATGGACCAGTGCTCATCCGAACTAACATTTCACTTTCTATCTTCAGGTCCGTGTTCAGGTTGAGAATGTGAACGAATCTCCTGAGTTTACCGCTGAGAAATACGAAGCAGAAATATTCAGCATCTCCCCGTACAAATTTCCCATAGTGAAAGTCCAGGTAGGATCGTCCGGCACAAGTCTTGTTAAAGGAATAGTTTGTCCAAAAATAAAAATGATGTCACCATTTATTCACCCTCATGTCATTCCGAACCTGAATGACTTTCTTTTTTTCTTCTGTGGAAAACAAAAGAAGATATTCTAAGAAATCTCTAGGTGGTTTTGTGTCCATACAATGGAAGTCAAAAACATATTTTATGTTACGCAGAAGAAAAAAGTCATACAGGTTTTAAGTGACACGAGGTGAAATAAACAATGAGAGAATTTTTATTTTGGGGTGAACTGTCCCTTGAAGGAGAGATATATCAGTGAGAGATGATGAAGATTAAAACATTTGGGCCTGTTTTCATTAAAAATCATAGCGCATAGAGCTGCTGCTAGTGACAAAATTCTTAGAAATTTGGTTGTTTTTCCTTCATATTACAGAAAGAAATAAGATCCAAGTAAAGAAAAAAGTAATTCATAAAGCATCTTAACCCTTGAAAAAGCTCTTAGGACTTTTAAAAGACTTAAGAGTTTCCTTAGCAGCAAAGAAAATGGACGAAAAAAGAAAAGTGAGAAGAAATGAGTTCCAATGCATGAGATTTCCAATTTACTTTAAAGATTCATCTTATTTTTTTTAAATAGTTTTTGTGTGTTTAACTTTTGTTTATCTTTGTTTTGGTTTTCTTGTATAGCTGCTTTGATGCAATGCAAATTGTAAAAGCGCTATAAAATAAATTACATTGAATAGAATTGAATGACAATGAGTTAATAAGACACAACGCATTAGATCGTGCAAGGTTCATGTTCGTGAACGATCCAATACGAGACACGCTAAAATCTCCAAGACAGCGCAAAAATGCCATAGTGCCAGAAATAGACGAAATCATACATTAACATTTTAAGCAACTGGACAAATGCAACTATGTAGCAGAGATGATTCGGTTCTGTCACAACCTTCAATAGTGACACACAAACAATTACAGCACTTACATAAACTTATTGACTGTTTATGTTCTATCAAATACGTTGACATTAACAGCATGGTAAATAAAAAAACAAATAAAGAATATAAATACAGTTTATATAGATATACAGTGCGTGCGAGTGGGAACGATAAAAACGTTAAAAAAAGGCCATTTCAAACTAATGACTCTATACTTAAGAGCTATTTTTTTTTCTTCTCGGCCAACCAATCAATCACAGTCTTTAAAAGAATGTGTCAAACATAAGAGGGTCAGCCCCACCTCCACATTAAGATAAAAGTTTTTGTCCTTTCCTTGCTCAGAGTTGCTCTCAGATAGGTCCTGAATCGTTCTTAAGCCTAATTCTTTTACGCAGAAGTTTTTAAGCAAAATTATACTGGCCCTGAAATAATTGTGGTTGTATGTTCATTAGGCGTCTGACCCTGATGTAGGAGAAAGTTCAGAGCTGCAGTACACCCTGTTGAAGCCCACCACACTTCTGGATGTGGACCATCTCACTGGTCAACTGTATGTGCTGGATGCATCTAGTTTTGGAGGCTCTCAGGTCACCTGTGAAGTTAAAGCCACAGATAAACACGGACAGTCCACGACGACAACTGTACAGGTGAGCAGAGAAATGGTAAAATGGACAAAAATGGACAAAAAACATCACAACAAAGTATAGAAACCGCACACGCATGCTACCATTAAAAATCTGTCACTTACTTGAGCAAATATGAATTGAAATGTTATTTCGAGCAACACATAATAAAGTAACGGACTTACAGCGGAAGTGTATGGGGCAAGATATTTTCAAGCTGTTTAGACAACACTTTATGTGATTTTGTGCTAATTTCATGATAATTCACTCAACAACATGTCATACAAGACGTCCACGTGTTTATTTCTCCGGTCGAAACAAAACATTGAAGCTTATGATGAAAGCTTTCCAGGGTTCTTATCCATATAATGGACTTCGACGGATGGGGGTGTTGGTCCGAATTTTAGTTTTATCGCAGCTTCAAAAAGTCTCTAAACGACACCAGCCATTGAATAAGGGTGTTGTCTAGCGAAACGATTGATCATTTTCCAAGAAAACGATAAATAATATACTTTTTAAACATAAATATATGACTTTCACTGCCTCGGAGTGCCTCCATGTAGCGCGTTCACGACTTCACATAGTACATAATCACGTTGGAGGCTCTAAGCTTTAATTTGTTTTCGACAGAAGAAATAAACACACATGTATGACATGCACATGAGTGAATTATCTAGAAATTTTCATTTCAAAGTGAACTACTACTTTAACATGAGACTAGTGTGGCAAAATTGCTTACTAACCTTAATTGCGTTTAATTCGTCTGTGTAAGATTTATCAAGTTTTAGAATGTAAGAATGAAAATAGAAAATGGAAACAAAAGGTTTGAGAAGCTTCTACTGTGCTCATATTACCAACTTCTTACTTTTGGATCTGCCAACATGTATTTAATAAAAAAGACTTGAAATGTATTTAACTCACATTACTGTGCTTGACATCCTCAGGTCAACATTAAAGAGACGGCAACTATCAGCGTCGTGGTGATCTCTCTTAACCAACCCGTCTTTACTGTGGAGAAAAAACTTCTAGAGATTCAAGAGTGAGTATATCTGTTCAAAATACAATACAAAACATATTTCTGTTTGGTGTCTGCTCTTCTGGATGCGCTTGTAATGTTTGTACCTGATAAACATTTTACCGTGTTTTGGCTCAGATCTCTGCAGAAAGCGCTAGGCTGGACTGTGAAGATCCTCAGTGTAGCAGCTGAGAGTCAAAATCAGATCCTCAGAGAATCGACCACCAAAACATTCATCAGCTTTATCGCCGTGGACAGCAGTGGCGCCGTCATTCCTGCCAAGGAGGTCAAAGAGTAAGACGAATTAGTATTAGCAATTTTTTTTAAAGGTTAAGCCTATACTGTATGTGAATTAACGTTTTGTATTTAGAGTAAACCTAGATAGCACATGTGTGTCTGTAAAACATCTGCTGTGTAAAAACATCTCATAAACGTCTTCGAAAGAGCTGTTTTACATGCAGTACATTCTAAATGATAAACATCTAACAGCAGATGTCTCCGAGACGATCTCCAGGAGATATCTTCCAGACGTACCTTTGCAGACAAGTGTATAGCACTGAAAATATATGATTCTCTCTGTGATTTTTTTCTTTAGGATGATTTGTTGTTTTTTGCATCAAATCATCCAACATGATGTATGGAGCATTCTGTGAAAGTATACCATGTAGAACAAGGCCAGTTTGTGAAGTGTGAATGATTGGTTGTGGTTACAATAGTTACAATATTACGGTTTTAAAACATTAACCTGGTAATTTTCGCTTAATAT
Organism: Triplophysa dalaica; assembly: GCF_015846415.1. Lineage (NCBI taxonomy): Eukaryota > Metazoa > Chordata > Actinopteri > Cypriniformes > Nemacheilidae > Triplophysa > Triplophysa dalaica. Next base: position 4,157,080 of record NC_079543.1, read on the forward strand.
TGTACAAGGAGAACAGGAAGGGATCATGTAAAACGTGAACCACATATTTTCATAGACCTTCCCAGAATTCCACCCACATAAATTATGATTCTAATTGTATTGCACACAATTCAAGAGAAAAAATGAAATGCCTGCCAAATCGGCTTCCGAAGAATGGTTCCTCAGACATGTTGTGTTGACGCATGCAGGATGTTACTCAAGGAACAGGCCGCTGTTACAGCAGAACTGGAGAAGGTGTTTGGTTCTAGCCTTGACATCGAGCTGGAGGAAGGTTCCGGAAACTCTGGAGATTCGGGTGAAGCAGCCGTCATTGCCCTCGGTGTTACCCTGGCGGTCTTTGTAGTGGCTTTTGTAGTGCTGATGACCGTCTATGTGGTTAAGTAAGTTACAACAGTACAACAGTGTTCTATAGCAGGGGCTACAATGAATGTGTTTTTCCCCATATTTCCATCAACAAATATATTAGGTGGGTCTTCAGATTTCAAGGTGAAAGACAAAATTGTTGTTTTGGTGTTGTAAAGCATTTCTCAAAAATTGGTTACTGCACCTTTAACATGAATGCAAATAGCTTACGTCATTAATAGCAATTGAGAACTGATCAACGGTTACAAAATTAGATTTTCACAACACATTCATTTTGCTGATATCTATCAAAGGAAGTTATGCTATCAGCCAAATGCGTCTAATTCATTTTGTTTTCTATTTTCGGAGAAAACCAGGTATTGTCGCAATTTTTTTGAATATCATTATGAGTAGTATTAACACAATACCAATAATTACTGCTTATAATCACGATTATGCTTTCTTTTGGTCAGCAGGACTGTCTGTTACATATATAATCTAATTGCTTGAGATCAATCTGTCATATACAGGTATTTTTTGATTCTTTAAATATAGTTTATATAAATACATATATAAACTAAATCTAACATACTTAACATTACCTTATCTATCCTCAATGTACAATATGGGGGGGGGGGCAGTTCATTAAATGGGTTTACAGGGGGGCTCTACCATGAAAACATTGAGAACCACTATTTTAGAGAAACTGTTATATAATGGACATTATTTTTTGCTTAAGGTTTAGAAAAACAAACAAGGATACAGATTCAGACAAAGAGAGCTTCAATATAGAGAAACACAGCCCATTCAAACACAGATCCAGCATAACCAAAAACTGTTACCACGACGAGTGAGTGCAAGAATTATTACATGCAAACAGTTCATTTGTCTAATTTGTTTTAAAAATGTGTTTTTTAAACAAACTGAACATGTTCCTTTTTAAATACAGAAACCCAGAAGTTGTCAAAACAAAAGAGGTAAAAACTATATGAGCTTGCTGTAATGACTAAAACTAAGAATAAACTTAAGTAAAATAATAACAATATCAATATTTATAATAACATGTTTTGAAAAATTCATCTTTCAATATATGTATATCTTTGTTTTCCAGGAGCAGAATAGTCACCAGTCGGATTCTGAGAAAGAGAATGACGATGATGACAGAAATGAAAACAGCGTCTCCTCCTTCTAAAAAGATCAGCTTGTTAACATCTGTCAATAACACAATAGACATCATGATCTTGTGTGTCTTAAACATGAATCACATCTTTGTTTCTACATTTTTCCAACCTGTGTGTAATTCAACTACCTTTGTTTTGCTACCTGAAAAGCATTTTGTAATCAACTGAAATATTTTGCACTTTAACTGGATCAACTGTTCTTGTGCGGCGAAACGTACAGTGTTTAATTTGTGTTTTTGAAGACGTAAATAGTCTTGTGAATAATTTCATGTAACTTTATGAAAAATAAACAACTTTGTATGCAACTATGCACATCTCACATGTCAGACCGTGGCTTTCAAGTTTCCATATAATATTTATTAAAACCAGTGTAGCGACAGTGTGTTTAGAATAGTATATTGCCATACTAATAAAATGATTTAGTAGTATGGTAGTTCGCTAGACAAATATCTAGTATGCAAATTTAGTTTCGCAAGTAGTAAGTCATATCTGATTGACCAATGCCAAGTAGAAATGTGTGGAAGTTTTTAACAAAAGACTCTGTATCCCACAATTCAAGGGCTTTTAATGTGAATAAAATAATTAATAAAAATAAAATATACGCCTAAATATTATTTGGAAACTTCATCTAAATTAGAATTGTTTCCTGTAACGTAAATTCAAGTTTAAATTGAGGCACTACAATTATTAACAGAAAAAATATAAGAAAAATACATATTTAGCAACATTAAAATATATACATATGCTAAAAATAAAAAAAACAAGAAATCTAAAAGACCGAAAGTAAGAGCTATTTCAAAAAATTATTTCGTATAAATTCTTAATACTTGATCAGCTCCTATAACCAAATGAATACAAAATGATTTTCATAATAGCTGCAGACTAAGAACTTAAACTAAATTATTAATGTTGCCTGCTACTTAAATTCAAGTTCTAAGTTGAGGCACTAAAATTATTAAGAGAAAAAATAAAAAAATTATTTAGCAATATTAGAAATAAATTAAACTAAAATGATCAACAATTCTAAAAATGCAAAAGCTATTTCAAATAATTCTTTCTTATAACTTATTACTTTTCCTAAGACAATATTTGATCAGCTCCTATAACCAAATGAATACAAAATGACTTTTAACGACAACGGTACTTTATGCAATGGTACAAAAAGAATAGTAGTTCTATAGTAGTAGTGCTGTCCCTAAAAAATCAATTTAAGCTAGTACACAATTTCACACACAGCCGTGAAGCTTTGGAATCCTTCACACTCGGCAGAGTTACAGTCACAACACTGCTACAGAAGAAATCAGCCAACAGCCTGCTTTTGACTCAGTTCATAATTAAATCATATTAAAATTTTATTAAGTTATATCCTATATTAAAATAAATCAAAACAGAAAGAAACTCAAATACATAGAACGCAAGAATGACATCCAATAGATTATGGAATGTATTTTGGTAAATAAAATAGAGCTCCAACTGTTCCAGCAAATGTGCAATATCCAGGCCAGAAATGTTCTCTGCCTGAACAAAAAAGCACCTTAAGTTTCTATATACACAACATAGGTATATATACAGTACAAGAGATTTACATATACAGTATACAGCGCTCCTTTGGATATATACTGTATACATATATCTTACAGAAATATATATATATATATATATATATATATATATATATATATATATATATATATATATATATATATATATATATTTTACCATCTCATTTACAAAGCCAGGCAACATTTAGAAGATTCTTTACAGAATCAATGTTTTTGTGGTTCTTTCTTCGTTTCAATGCACAAGTAAACATAGTTTTTGATATTCACCACAGAGAAAAAAACATCTGCGAGTACAAAACTGGCACAGAAGACGATCAATAATACACGTGAATAAAATCGCAAATTAAATTATGCACTGACGGGACTAAAACATTGTAAACCTTTTCCCTGTTTCACTGCAGCTTCAAAAACAAACCACTTCAAAAACGGAAAAAAATGTTTAAAAGAAAAAAATGCCCTTTGCGCTATTTGAGTTAAGTTACCGTGCTAACCACTAACATTCATAGCAACACGGTGACGGGAAAACAGCTGATGAGTGAGGGCAAAGGGCAAAAATAACCTGTCTCAAATTTTTCTTAAAACAAAGAAAAAAGAGGAAACACCAAAATGACATCACAAAGCCGAGGGGCGTGCCCCTCCTTTCCCACCATTCAACAGTTTGGCAACCACGCCGATAGTGGACTCGACAGTGCGACAAAGCGTTTCCAAAGCATCCTGCTGCTGCGCTGCGGAATTAAACGTTCCCTGTGAGAGGGCGTGTCCGCATCCTCCCGACTCCGCCTCCTGGAGTGAACAGCCTCGCCCCTCAGCACCATCCTGAAGGCTGGAGAGCAGCAGCGCCGATTCAGCGGAAGAGGAGGGGAGTTCCTCTCTTTCGGGTTCTCCTTCTTGCTCTTGCGTCTCCTTCCTTCTACCTTCCTCCTCCTCTTCCTCTCTTCGCTGTGGCTGATGTTCACCTGTCCGACTAAACGCTTCGGGAAGAGAGGACGACGAAGACGACGAAGAGGACGACGATGACGAAGAAACGTCCATTTTTTTCTCCTCCAGGGAGGCGCTGTCAGGAGAGGGTGGCTCGTTTTCCGTTCCTGGGTCTATGAGGGAGGAGTCTCGGGTCTCTGTGTCTGAAGTGCTAGTCGGAGTGAGCGCCTCGCCCGGCTCCGCCTTCTGCTCCGAGCAGGGAACCAATGAGGAAGTGGTCGAGGGAGGGCAAACTGCGCCACTGCCGCCGCCATCTGATGGACGATCGTCGGCACTGCTGCTAACCCTCCTCCGCTTGACAGGGGTAACACCCTCTTCCTCCACTGAGAGACAGAAAACATAATGCAGCAATAAGCGACAAGCGGTGATTTTAAGATATCTTGAGCAACGCGAGACCAATTCACCTTTGACTTTTCGTTCCTTTGCCTCAATCTCTAACGTGGCTCGATGCTGCAGACACAGTTTGCATTTGGACAGCAGCTCCTGTAACGCCGGACCCAAAGCCGGTTCTAACTGCTGAGGAGTGTAAACCGAGAGAATCAACACCAGCGCCCGCAGGTCCTGTGATAGACAGAAACAGAGATGAAGACAGATGAGTTGCGTTCAAAGGCTCGTACGAGGACTAAAGAGGTCACAGTACTGACTGCATTGAGGAGGCCGCTGGTTTTGCCGAGTTCTGATCTCTGATTGGTCAGTTCAGGCTGCAGGCTGTGGTATTCGTTCAGAAGGTTGGTCACCAACACGTTGATGAGATTGGAACAGCTTTGGCCTGATAACACTTGGACCTGCACCTGCACACCGAAACGTGAGGTTAAGTTTGTCAATGTCGTAAAAGTTGAGTTTGTTTGACACGTACAGTGCGTGTGTGTTTACCTTGTGTAAGAAGCAAGTGAGGAAGGAGTAGGCGACATTGTTGTTGAGGAAAGACCTCTCGTCCATCAGGATGCATTTCATGTACTCTCCGAAAGCTGGATCTTCACACAACAGCTTCACACATGACTGCGCCATCGCACACTGACAAACAGGAGACAAAAGTGAAGACTTAATAAGTGTGTGTACGTCCTGAATGTTTTAAAGCATCAGGGATAAGGGAAGCATATTTTGCTCGACTATTATTAAAACAGTTTAATAAACCAGTCAAACTGGAATCAGAGCGGCATTACCTGTAAACTCTTTGACAATTGTCGAAATTGATTAATACTAACATAGTTATAATAGTTCAAATATTTTCCCTTGCTATGACTAATAAGGTAAGACGGACAGCTCTTGTCACAGACGTGCTTGTAAGATTAGTCCAACTGTTATTGTTAGAGCTGATTCGATAAAATTTGAACAAAATATAAAAACTGACATTGAAATAACTTTTCTGTTTCTAGATTGATACATTTCTGACATTTTATTACAGAAGGTTCAATTACAGCTTCCGTATGCAATTGAATTAAAGCTGAATTTGACTTTCATAAAGAAGCTAAATTCAAAAAAGTAATTAAGGAAGCTTTAACCATATTAGGGCAATTCCAGCAACAAAACTTGGGTATATAAATTCTCAGAGAATGTATTTAACCCAGATATATTGAATCATCGACTTCACATAGGGATATATTAGCATCTGATCTAAGGTTGATATTTTAATGGAATTGTTCATGCGCTAACTTTTTCAAGCAGTAAAACCATAGAAACATCTGTTGGCAACTTATACCATAGTTAAAAAGCGTCTTATGTCTCTTGCTTTTTACATAGCCATATATCACAGTATATTTTATTAGCTCTCGTTTCTATTTTCAAGTTTTCTTTTTATTCTAAGCAAATTCTAAGTTAAAGACAACTAAAGTCTTACAAATCTTAATTATTAGTTTTGCATGATTTAAAAAAGGTAAGAAAAAAGGCCCTTTGTGTATATGAACATGTGTGTGCATATGTTTAAGAGATAAAGAGAGATCAGGGAGTTTCATTCACCTCTCCTACATCCATTGCGACACCTTCATTATGCAATAGGACGTGGGTTTTCTCTGATGTTCTCAACATTGCTGTTTGCCAATTTTGTTGATGTTAATGTCACCATGTCAACGGTAACTAACTGCTTAACATGGAAACAATGAAGGTGACTTCTGATCGGGTGGGTATTTCACACCCTAAGTCAGTAGCAAATGTACTGCCAACCGCTATTGTAACTATTGTGACAACTCAATCGCTTCCAAGAACGTTCACCTTCTGCTGCTAAATGTATTCACTTACAAAAAGCATGAGGCATAGTGTGTCATACAGCAGGGTTTATTTGCATGCAGTGAATTATAGCAAACAACTGTAAAAATTTTCGCAGCGAAACAGTTGTTTTTAAACAATATTAGTCGCTGGAGTCAAGGAGGTAACAATGTTCCTAATTGCGATTCGCAAACATTTCTAAAACAGTTCTTAAATATCCTCTTAAAAACATAAAGACAAATGCATTATAAATGATTATACTCGCCTGCTCGTAAGGCCAACAGTATATTTATTTTTCCAAGAAACTTTATTTGTGTAACAAGTGCCTCGCATTCTTGTGTATATATATATATATATATCTTGGCGTGTGTTAAACAGCATTCACAATCGTACATTAGCAAACATGCTAGCTAGCAAATAATATTCTATTTATGCTATTTAATACTTTTGTTTAAACTGGAGAGAGAGAAATTTACCTGAGATTGCGCAAGTTCTGTCCACAGTTTTGGAAAGAGAGCCAAGTGCAGAGGAAGTCCTTCATAAGCTATCAACACACCTGTAGACGAGAACATAATGGATACGGTCAGCGTATATTTGCAATTTCTGTACGAAATTGTTCTCCTACAAGTTTCATGCACAAAGTAGCACTTAAAACACAATAACAATAAAAACCAAAAAAACTTTATGGAAAGAACTCTTACTGAGTTTGATTAGCGTCTCTGTGAATTTCTCGCAGTTGATTGCGACTCTACAGAGCAGGTGAATAAACTGATGGTATGACAGGAAGTAGTCCAACAACATCCTGTCATACACCTCGTCCTTGCCCTAAAGGAAACGCAAAGACACTCAGATCTGTTATCAAACACACGAACCAAAGCTCATATACACCTTGGTTCTATTTCTCACACGCACCTTGCTGGTTTCCACCATGGAGGGCAGCAGGCACATGTTGAGCTCGGGTCGAGGAGGTCGGATGTTGTTCTTTCCTCCCATCAGTTTGATGTTTTCTCTACAGGGCAGATACGGCCCAAATGACACTATAGACACACAAAGTGTTACACAACAGAAAATTACACAGTACAGCAAGAAAATAGTAAACCTGTCACGATCATGCCTACAGGTGTCAGGGAGTTGCTATGGTGTTCTGAGTGGTTGGCCCAAAACTAAAACTACCATACACTGCGACCGCCTGGATGTACCTGAAGGCCTGATTTTGTGAAGATGATGGATGTGTATGGGTAGTGGTTTTACTCACTGGGAATGTTGCTGTGGTGATATGTGCAGTGGTTGTGCTGCAGGAAGGGTACTAGCGTGTGCAGGAAGTCATGAGGACTCAAGAGGACCAGCTCCTTCAGAACATCTGAGGACGAGAACAGCCACACCTCAAAATCACATTCACTTAATGGCTTTATTTAAAGATACACACGACCAGAAATTCTGTCATCATTTACTAATTTTCATGTCATTCCAAACCTGCATGACTTACTTTCTTCTGCAGAACTCAAAAGAAGTTTTTTTTTTGAAGAACATTGGTAACCAAACAACTCTGACCCACATTGACTTCCATTGAATATATACACACGCCCGGACATTACTCAAAATGTGCTCTGCAGAATAAATTTGTCATGTACAAGTTTTGAATAAGACAAACTACGTAGGTTGTAAGTGACCACTACCTAGTGTTATAACTTGAAAGGGCGTGTAAGCTTACATAAAACACTTGACAAGGCTAAAGGCGTTTAACATTGATCGCAGAACAAAAAAATGACTTTACCTGTAATAATTCTTAGAAAGAAACAATGTATCACTAGAACAACATTCATTCTTCAGTAGGAAATAAAAACACTCCCTGTGTGATTCAGCAAGGAATGCTTTTACAACATTGGATAAGTGCCAAGAAATGAACGGCACGATACATAGCTCTGACTTCATTTACATGAACATCACTTATTAAGGTGCACGTTCTCGGTAAGTCTATTTCAAGCATTTGAATACTTTTTTCAATATTACGTACAATTCACAACTACAAAATAGATTGCATGCAAAACCAACTTTTGAGTGTAATACAAAATATGTCAGTGACTCATATTACATTAATTAATTTTATAATATTGTGCTTATCATGCTTATCATATATTAGACGTAATATTTCGTACTTAGCGTAAAAAAGTCAAGAAAATAGAATGATGTGTCTTAAACATAAAACTATAAACCACACACGTAAAGTAACGTTTTTACCATATTCTCCTGATAAGAATAATGTTAACATAATGACAAAGAACATGCAGGATAGATGCACCCTACAGGTTTCTAATAGAAATAGCAAACTTAATTGTAAAATGGATAAAAAATTGGCAGCCAATGACACTATTAAACACACAAATAAAACATATTACATTGACTTCTAAAGCCCCTTTCTGTAAAACATATTCAATATTTAACAATGTATTTTATGCCTTGGAATAATCTAGATTGTTTTTTCCTCAGTAATATAAAATTGAATGCAATTATTCCGATTCATTAATTGGTACAGTTTGGAATATTAATAGTATTCCTTCGGATGTAACCATATTAAGTTTTTAGTTTTGTGGTGCTATTGCACATGTATTTCAATACACAGAAGTCACACTTCTATATATGCGACTGCAGGAGACTCACCCAGACAGGCGTTGCGCAGTTCAGGAGGACTATAGGAGTTTAGCAGCGTTAGCAGCTTATGAGCAAAATCGATTCTCTCCTGCCATTGGATCAAAGCCTGCTTTACATCTACAAAGGGAAAACAATGTTTAATAGAATAAAAAAATTACAAAACCAGTTATGTTGCCAGATGCCACTGAAGAATGTGACATCTTTATTACTACTCTATGCGGTTCGAAAGGGGTGGAGACAAAAAATTCAGACTAAATAGGTCACCAGAGCGCAGGATGACAAAAATGTGTATCTTGTTTTGGAGTGTGTAGTAGATATAACCTTTGCGCTGCAAGTAGGGTCGCGTGGCCTTTAAAACAGAGAGGAAGATGGATAGCAGCTCCACAAGGTCACCTGTCACATGACAAGCTGTGGCCTCATGGTACATCATGTGCAGAGTGTTGAACGACTGCAGACACAAGACATATATAAAGTGACAATCTATTTTAAATCAAATATTTAAAGTATAAACAAACAGGAGGAATGAATACCTCAGTCATGAGAATCATTCCTCGGTTAAAAACCACCAGTAATCGGTCCTCATCGTTCTCCAACAATATACGGAAGGCACTGAGAGAGAGAGATTCAGTTTCAGAAATGGTGTAATGAAAATGATGTCTTTTTTTAGGGGAATAAGAATCACAGATGAATCGAGCGTCCCCAAGCATGGCTGTGCGAGTACCTGATGAGCGTAGTCCAACAGGAACGGCCATCCAGACAGCGCAGGTAACAGCTGATTGTGGTCTTCTTAAACTGCTTGACATCCTCCAGCTCTTCCTCTCTCATGTCAGGCCTCTGAGCCACGAACAGCTGCATGAGGTTAAACAGCTCCTCCACCGCCTGCACAAAGAAACAGATCCTTCACATTCGCACTTAGAAGAGCTGTACGTTTATCAATTTCATTGGAGATTTGCTGTTTTTTGAGATGGAAGGTTGTGCTCACCCCAGGGTACTGGCTTGCGTGAGGCGTGAGGTTTTTAAACGCCCATTGGATGTTCTGGTGGGACGCCAGCTGGCGGGTGAAGGCGGGCGACTGCTCGCAGCACATGCGCAAGATGGCGTAGTACGCCGGAAGCATGCCGCGGTTGAATAGCACCACCTCCTGATCGTCGTGATCGGCCAGGATGTAGTTGAAGGCGATGTTTTTGGTGACGACAGGGTTCTGGACAATAAGCCGCACGTTATCGCTGCAGTCCATGCAGACATTATACCAGAAGGACAGAAGGGCCTGTTTGTTGTGGTTCGTGGCGATCGCCGGCTCTGACAACTTGGGCTGTGGTGTGAACGAATAAAATGAGAAAAGCAAGAATAAAATGTCAAGATAAAAAGAATTCAAAGGTCTAAAATTATTCCCATACAATATACAAATAGTTTACTTTGAGATTTTTCAAAATGTCTCTTAGTCTGTTCTGAGATACCTGGAAGAGGTTCCAAAGGTCCATGAAGTAACTGGAGAACATGAGCTTCTCTGTCTTGGAGATGAGACAGTAGGTCATGAAGCTGAAATACTGGACCAGTTTGGTGGTGCCGTGCACCGGCACGTCCACGTAGAGTTTGGCGCGGGCGAGCAAACCCAGCAGCAGGTTGTACACCTGATGCAGAACGACCGTCGTGTCGGGACTCAGCGGAAGGTCACGCGTCGGGATGTGAAGAGAACGCGTGGAGCGGAACATCTGACGGAAGGAGTTACTCGGGATGAGGGACACCAGAAGATACGCCGCAGCTGAAACGCATTTCAATAGAACCATTAAAATATATCCTACAATACAGAAGAACATGACAGAGTAAATCAATAAGGCTTTTGAAACAAGACAAGTGGTTCAAATAAAGGTTTTTGTGTTAGGCACATTTTAAGGTCACTTAAATATCTTTAAAAGTCATTGCATTGCATTGCATAACAAAATATATCTATTCATGTGTCAATCAAGGATAACATTTTATGAAATCCTGTTTGCTCGAGTGGAATACAATAATAAACATATTGTTCGAGATAAAAGCTGCAATCCTTTGTCCTGCTTCTAAGCGTCAAAAAGCAAACAGAAGTGACACTTTGTGATTGTCAGAAGTTAGTGGAACATAAACATTTGTTTACATTGCTATGACACTGATGTAAATTTCATACATTTCATGACATTATAACATTTTAATGCAACTTAAGGCTCAGATACACTAAATAGACTTTTGCTCAGATTTTCAATCTGAACTTGTTGCAAAAAGTCTGTCCCAGTCTTAGATTTGATCAGTTACGGTGTTTCTATCTGAAACTTTCAAAAAGTCTGCAAGTGTATCATGTCTAATAAAAAAAAAATCTTATAAAAGTCTTGAAGTGTATTCCAGCCATTATAAGGCATCCCAATACTTTTGGGCCCATGTTATGTTGTTTTTTCCACATGGTGTGTAAAAGCTCACAGGTTCGGACACGCGGGTAGTTGTGAGCCAGCAGAAATCTCTCCACCCAGTTCTCCATGTTTTGCAGCACCCAGCTGTGAGCCAGCTTATTACGGGGAGTCTGAACCGCCAACCAGTCCAGACACTGAGATGGGTTGTACTCTATAACCTGAGACAGAGAAGGAGATCAGACACTGCATTCAGAATCAACCTGTGTTGCAAATGCACCACATGTTTCAATCAAAGCAAAGAAAGAAAAAGCAACCGTTAAACCTGTTTGATGAGAAACTAAAACTAGTGACATCTGAGGCCGGGGGAGGCAAGATGTTCTTGAATACTAGATCACTTCCATTTAGAATGAAAAGTCCTGTGTTCATGGTATGTAACAATGCTTTGCCAAACACTTGTCTTCCCTGTTCATTTCAAATACAATTTTACTGTGTGGATTTCCCGGTTAATTAATAGTTTTCTTTTAATTTCACGTGACTGTAGATTTGTTTAAAACGCTTTTTGGTCGATTTACCTCCCAGATCCTCTGCAGGATGTAGGAGGCAAACGAAGGCATTCCAGGAGGACCGGCTGCAAACTCCATCAACATCGTCAACAGTTTGAAGAAGGGATTCGCTGCCTGAGAGACAAACACAATAATGATGTGAAGTTGTGTTCGTTGATAGTAAAATGTGTGCGCGTGTGTGTTAGTGTTGTACTCACTTCTGGTGTCAGTTTGGCTATGGAGGTGAACAGCATTGACACGATCTACACCAGAGAAACACACAAATCGTGAGGATTTACTAGTGAGATTAGTGAGAATTATTTTTTCTCGATGTAAAAATGTATTAAAATTCAATTTCTAATACTGTGATCTTAAAGGGATAGCTCACCTAAAAATGAAAATTCATTCATCATTCATGTCATTTCAAACCTGTATGACTTTTTTCCTTCATCAGAACACAAAAGAGGATATTTTGAAGGACGCTGGTATCCAAACAACATTGTCCCCATTGACTTTCACTGTACCGCTGAGACATTCCTCAAAATCTCTTCTTCTGGTTTATACAGAATAAATAATCGTATACAGGTTTTGAACGACATGAGGGTGAATAAATTATGGCACATTTCAAATTTTTGGGTGAAATTTCCCTTTAATACACAACTTGACATTGTCGTGTCAGTAGCCTTTGAACGCATGTATTCATGTGCAAGTGTCTCACATGTTCTGCCAGGCGGTTGTTGTATCTACAGAGGCTGAATATGAGGTTGCACGTCTGTCTGATGTTGATACTGTCCCTGATATGCTGAAACAGGAAGGGGAAACCTTTTCCTCCAGTCAGGGCAGCCATGTCACTCTGAGACAAGGTCAAGTGTCTGTAGATTAACAAAGACATGAGCATTGATGCGGACATTCAATTCAATTCATTTATATATTTTCACAATGTGCATTGTTCAAATCAGCTTTACAGGAGCAAATCAGAAAAGGCACAGAAAGGTAATACACAGCACAGTGCATGGTGTTTATAGAACAAGCAAGATCATTCTTATAAATAAATAATCTAGAAATAAATAGATGCAGTCTCCTGGTTAGCAAGCCAACACTGCCCTGCTGTGGCAAGGAACCCAAACTCCAATGATGAATAATGGAGAAAAAAAAACCTTGGGACAAACCAAGCTCACCCGGGAGGACCAGATCCTCCTCTCACACAATAAACCCCACAGAATTAATACAGACTGGCAAATCAAGTAAAAAGTTATAAATCATGAATAAACCGTATGTTCACCTCTCAGATCTGGACTGCTCAACCAGCAGAGCTATGAGGGCGATCATCTTCTCCAGAGCGGCCGGACGGTACTTCTCCTCCGCCAGCGAGAGGATGTCCTCCTCTTCATCTTCCTCACCCTCCTCTTCTTCGGATAACACCTCCACCTGAGGCTGAGAGAGAGGGAGAGAGAGAGAACGATGTCACTGAGGATGTCATTCCTGTGGATGAGGGAAGATCTTCGCTGGCCAAATACTCACGTTTTCAGGTCCTTTAGTGCCCATATAGAAATGCACCATTATAGAAATGGCTTGCAAAGACAACAGGAACTGGCTCTGCGTGAAGAAAGAAACATTGTATTTATGCACTTACGAGTCATGTGAAAACTTTATGTAAGCAGGCTAGCGATACACAGATGAAATGATGGCTACCTCCTCTTCGCCCATTTTGGCAAACTCGTAGAGGAAGGCGAAATACTCTGTGAGATGTTTGCTGTGAGGCTTCACTCCGTGTTCCATGATCGACAGCAGCGTTTTGACGAATCGCGTCACACAGGAACGACTGCCGATGTCCTCCACCGGCCCATCCATGTCATCAGACCTAAAGACCAACACAACAGACATAAGGAAAAAATGTATTAAGAACATCCCCATAATAAAATTCTGTTCATCAAAAATAGCTAAATATTAATTAAAAATTGAACGGAAATTAGAAATGTTGTCTTAACAATAAACTCAAATAAGTTTAAGAGGCACTAAAATGATTAGCAGATAAAAATGTACTAATAGTAACATAACACAACATTGAAACAACATTATTCTTGGGTTACTGTTAAAAATGTCTGCTTTATAATAAACAGAAAGTGTGCATCACATACCCGTCCTCCATGCCCGGCTGCAGGTACAGGTGAGCGTGGACCGGCCTCAGTCTCTGAATCACATGGATACACAACCTCTGGAACATCTAAAACATCACAGCAGACAACATCAATTATTGTGTCTCTATTCAACAGGAGATCAAGGTTATTCAAACGCAAAACTGCAAAGTACTCTTGATTTGGCAACGCTCACCTGCCGGACGATCTGATTGGGGCACTTGATGAGAATCTGCATGGGCCACCAGTTGTCATCTGCCATCTGATCCAAAAACCACTGCAGACATCATCACACACACAGATACACAAATTACACATATTACTAAAGAGCTCTTTGTATTTCTGAAGAGGTCGGAGAGAAACTAGATGCTCAAGGTAAAATTTTGCTGGGAAACAGGAAGCTGGATGAAAAGGCTTTTACCTCGCAAGCAGCTTGACTGTTGTTGAACTGTTTGGTCAAAAGTTCGATCCACTGCAGCATTGTGGGCTGAAAGACAAAAAGGATGATTGACATTTTGATTTTATTATTATTCTAGATTTTTTATTATTCATATTTTTTGATCATCATAAAATGTTACGATTTAAATTACATTTAAGGAATTAAGTAAATCATTTCTCTATATCCCCTGGAAAATCATTGGCTGGCATTTGAAGGCAAGAACATAATTGTCTCACCTTTTCTTTGGAGTGAATAAACGTTTCCAGAACAAATGATGTGCTGAGCTGTGAGACAAAAGGAAAACTAAAGTGAACCTCTAGAGTGTTTCCAATAGACGCTGGTCGTTCTGAAAGGACTTTCAGGTAATGATGGTTGTCATAGCGATCTTCAGAGATGAAATGAATGAAGCAGACTCACCTTAGCAGTCATGAGGGAAATGGATTTAGGGTCCGGTAAAGTGCTGGGAATACTGCTGCACAGCTGCCACATGAAACTACAAATGAACACAACATAAACAAATGTTGTCAAAGATACCAAATATATTCTTAAGCATTAGCTGTAATGTTATTTAAATACAGCTGCGGAAAAAACATAAGACACTGTTACAGAAACCATTTTTCAAATTCAAATTTCGAATAAAATATTGTTTCTAGTCTTTATTCAGACCTCAAATACTGCAAAGAAAACAAGTCCATAATCACTTTTAAGCAACACAACATTAATATTTCTACAGCTAGTTTGGAAAATTTCAAACTAAATTATGCGATAACATTCTTTTTATTGTTTGTTGTCATGCTGCCAGTCTTTCACAGCGCTGTTGTTTTTCCTTCATGCCACTCTTGAGGTTCGATTTTGTTGAAATTCAACAGACACCGAACAGGAATGGCTACGATACATCTCGAAATGCTAAGTGAATGAACATTTGGAATGGTCTCCTAATATTTTCCGTGGCTGTATTCTCTTCGATCGAGATTCATAATTCAGTGTTCTCTCACCCAAAGTATGTGTGTTCGAAGATGTTCTTGTCTTGAAGGAACTGCATGTTGTCGTGCCAGATCCACTATGAGAAAGAGAGATGCCATCCGTTACATTCTCATACTAACAGACATGCGCTGTGCCATTTTAGGTGATCATTTACAGAAACGTGCATTTGTACCTCCAGAAGGTCGGGAGAGACATCAAAGTTAAAGTCTTTCCCGTTTTCCTCCTCCACCTCCACTCTCTTATAGAACAGCATGTAGGCACTGTGGGTCTACGGAGAGCAAGAATCACACGTTATGACATTCTGAGATTATTCTGAGAGGAAAATGTGAAGGAAATCTATCACAAACCTTTTCAAAGGAGAAATCCATAAACTTATCGGTGACAGAGTCGTACGTTTTGGTCTAAAAAAAAGACACATTTCTCAATATTAAACACAACTGCAGAAAAAGTATTTTAGATGGACTCGTGCATAGAAAATAGGGCTGTCAAACGATTAATCGCATCCAGAAGCTAACAACGTGTGTACATAATTTATGAATGTGTATCGTGCATATTATTTTTGTATTTATTAAAGTGCTGTCAATCGATTAAAAAAATTAATCGGATTAAACACGCATTTTATGTGATTAATCACAATTAATCGAACATTACAATCAAATTTTTAAATATACTTTTACATTTTAATAATTTCACATTTAATCTTCAAATTGATGTAGAAACAACATATTTCTTTAACAGCGTCATTTTGTGAATAAAAGCAAACATTCTGATATTAGTACTGTAACTGATGTCTCTATTAAATTGATTATTTTAACATTAATTATAGACATTCAACAATATAATTGAGAGTTATCATGTAGGAAATATACAGAAATTTAAGGAAGTTCTCAAACACTTTACAGTCTTTAATGCTGAATTATAAATTAAATGTTAAACGTTTGAGAACATGGCTCCTTTAAGAGCTGTCTCAGATCTGTCCGTCACCGCACTTCCATTTTCACAACTCTTTGCATTCATTTAAGATTTTATTTCACACCTTGCTTAAGAAAATGCTAGAGAAAACGGGCTTTCTGACATAATCTTGTGTGGTTTTATCCATTCAAGCACGAAGGAGAACTTAACACGGATACTTACTGTCATTTCTCCACCGAAACACTCCGATGCCAACTGTGCCGAATCGAACGGTTTCACCTCAGCGTCATTAAACAGGTACCTACAAAAGAATGACATTATCACTTAACTGACTTTTAAATGTATTTATCATCAATAATCAACAACTTATGCATCTTTGTTTGTATGCAGAAGAAAGTAAATAATCACCATTTGTTGTTGCGGTAAGCATGCGGGTTCACAATGTCTCTGATGAAACTATAATAATGGCCACCATCCGCCGTTCCCGTGTGCACAGTCACTCCGATAAGGTCATACTCATAGCTCTCAGCTGGCTTCGCATCGCTTTCTTCACGGAAACCTGACAATTTGGTCATGATTAGTTGGATAGAATAGACAATGCGACATGACTTTGACCACAAAAACTCGACCCTGGAGTACCTTCTTTCCTGTCGCCCTTGGCCATGAGGAAGTCCTCTGTGTAGAGCGTCATGTCGAGTCTCAGAGGGAACGAAAAGTGTGTGTTGACTTTTTCTTTCATCATGGTGACCATGTTGAATGTGTAACGCATGGTGTTGAAGCTCAATATCCGGGGAAGCTTTTTAAAACATGCCCTGTGAGAGAAAGAGAGAGAATGAAAAAACATATGATTTTTTAAAAAGCAGATTTTGCTGATTTTAGCAGAATGTAAAGGACATTGAGAACTGTCGCATAAGATTAAGCCTTCGGTCAAGGCCCGCCCATGAGGCCATATGAATGACAGGTAAAGCACCCAGTTACGTTTGGTTGTATGCTACGTCATGTTTAGAGCATTAAATAGTTCCCACAGTAACAGTACATTCACAAACGTCTCGGAAGTTAACAGCAACAATGTTTTTCTGTGTTTCTGCCACATACTTTTAAGAATTCAGTCAATCGTAACGAATTCCTATGTATGTTAAATGTAAATGTATGTTAAATGTATGTTTAATAGCGATTAATTGCATAACAGCCCTAAAAAAGTATCGATAGGAGTGTAAAAGCGCACTAGACTGAATAAGATTTGTTTTCTAAGAAAAGGACAGAATTTGCGCTTTAAATGGGAAATGGATGGTAAAAAGCAGCTCGCACAACTAAATTCAAGAAGAACAACTAACTGTTGTACAGGTGTGAGGCGTCAAATATATCATACCTTTTCTCAGCGCGTACTTTCTTTCCACACTGAGAGCAGGTGTACATGTTATCACCCTCCAATGTGTCTTTAATGGTGACCTCATCCAGAGACTCCTAAAGAGAGAGAGTAAAAGAGAAAGAGATTTGAAGGTGTGGTCTAAATTCAGATACAAGGGATGTCCCGAGCCCAAACACTTAAAATGTAAAGACAGACGGAAAAAATAACTTGGAAAAAATGGTCCTACAAACAACTATTTATATTGCTGCATATCTGTAGACACGAGGCAAGAAAACACAACAAAATGAGCAACGTACTGGAAGTGAATGAGTTTCAAGAGTCACTGACATCATTTCATTCATAAACATGAATAAGAGCAGATCATCTTAATTGCTGCATGTTTATGTAATATAAAGTTGAGTCAATGTCACTAGGTTGTAACATGTTCAACATTAATTCATAATTCATTTTTTCTATGAATAATGCACGAGTCACACAGACTGATGTATAACCTGTGTGTCAGGTGACTAAAATTACTCAAATTTGTGTACAACATTTTCGATGACACAACAGCCAATAGAAATCATGACGCTTCAGGGGCCATTGTTTTTTTACAATCTTCCTTCCACCTTCTCGATGACATCACACACATCATAACAGACTTCATATGACGATTGGATACAGAGTAGTCTGAAATCTTTTTATCATCAACATCCCAAGAATTTACAAGTGTTTCAAATAGGGCTGTCATGATTATTAAACAATCGTCTCATCGCGATTGTTTGACTTCAGATTAGTGATGCGCGGGTCAGGGCGGGAAATTAAATACAAAATAAAAAAACATTTATGTTGCGTGCAATTCCCTACACCCTATATAAAATATTTGGGAATATATATTTTCGTATATTTAATTAGGTTCTTTGATAAGGTTACAATATGTAGGCCTATGTCTTGCATTATGTCCCAAAACCGAACACCTCACGAAAGCGCCAAGCAGCTCCCGCCTCCAGTCACAACAAAACAAACAGAGAAATAAAAGTGAAGATGGAAGACGAGGTGTGGGAAAAATTAAGGTCGGGAATTTACATCATTAAAAGAAAAGAAGGTCAAGCTGCTAAATCTAATGTTTGGGACCAGTTCTCAGAAACAGCAGTATCGGCTACATGAAGTGCAAGTTTCTATGGTGTATAAGTGTATGTTGTTGCCAGTTTACAGGGCGATGTAATCTAACAGCGGTTTCCAAGAAGCTGTTTTCATTTACATTGCAATGCCTAGTATGTCTATTTAATAGTCGTGGGTGAGGGGCGGGTTAGATACAGTGGTGTGGTGTAATAATAAAAAAAAAACGTGACAAAAAAAACCTGACACTCATCGCAATTATTGCACATCTGTATAGAAGACACAAGAGAGAGCTGTAGTGACTGCATATTTTAGTGTATATATTGTGACTTAAGTATGGTAATACTGGTCAAATGTACCACCACAACACCCATCACTCACTTACTTAAAAACTTTAAAAACCTACAATTTAATATTTAATCTAATCTCAGTGTGAAAACCAGACTACCAAAAACATTTTATAAAAAGCCCTAAAACAGAAAATGAACCGTCATAATCGCAATGAAGTATTAGACAATTAATCATCAGCCAAATTTCATAATCGTGACAGCCCGACTTTCAGACTAAATTATTTTAAGTCGAGACATTCTTCTAATATGAATTATATTGTGTAGTCCGAGCCCGAGATTCACCATAAATGAAGTCGTCAAAACCAAAATTCGTATATATTTTGTGAAATCTGTTAGCTAAATAAGTCACAATTTCAAAAATAAACCTATTAAGAGAAATGTTTGCAAGAGAAAAAAAACACTTATAAACTTCACACATACAGTCCAAACTTTTCATATGCGTTTTTTCGTATTTAAGGTCGATTGTACGGTGTTTCTGGATTGTTAAAACCCCTCTCAAGATGATTGCTGCGGATGCGAAAAACCCAGAAAATCGAACTCAGCCCAAATTCTTCTATGATGTTCAAAAATATCGGAGGTGGAGTGTAAATATGATTGGCACAACGTGAGGTCGTATTTATTTTATAACGTGCGGAAATTTCAGTCGCTAATTTCGGACTCAATGTGCAATGGCTTTTAGGCTTTGTGTGCTCAGTAGAAAAACTCACATAGATGTTCTTCATATCAGCCACTTGACATCTCACTGTGTAAAACTCCTCAGCCGTCTGACTCACATGATCACAGTCCTGCGAAGACACGGACACAAATAAACCAATCCGTTTCAAATCCATTTATTACACGCTCCATAGTCCTGAGGAGGATTTGTGTCTGTGAGGTTATCTAAATACTTTTCATTTTATATAAGCCTGTTTAATACAGCAGGTCTTTACCAGTGAAACCACGTTGTTGGTGATGACGCCTCCAAACAGTGTTTTGACTGTGTTTTTCTGAAACAAACATACATACATTAGTCTGGTTTGACTGCTAGATTTCACTGATACACAAAGCTGCTCGAGACAGACGGGAGTCGTACCAGGTCCTGAGACATCTCTTCTATCTTGGTGATGAGATCTGTGAAGAACTCTGTCATGTCTTTCTGTTCTCCTGTGTTCAGCGGCTGTTTGTCCATGGTGTAGGTCTTACAGAACGGACGAGGGTTGTACGCTTTCCTCTCGCTTTCCTGTGTGCACAAACATATACGCAGGAGTTAGTGTTTAGTGTTGTGTGTCAAACAAAAATACATTGATGTTTATAAAAACAGTTTGCATGTGAATGCAGCCAAAACCTACCATGAGATAAGTAAACATTTTCTGCAGCTCCAGCAGCGTGGTCTTATGCTTTATATCCTCTGAATACTAAATGCACAAAAACATCATAACTAGGCACATATCTCAAATCAATTGATGTAACACAAAAATCATGAGTGTTGTACTCACTTTGGCGGTAAAGACCGCCTGTCTGGCTTCTGGTATCATATAAAGTTGTTGGATGGTAGATGCCAGGTAACAGGTGGCACCCAGGTTGGTAAGTCCCACGAATCGACACTCGGCCCTGACATCATCGTGTGGCCAGTAATCCCACTTATACGGAGCGTGAGACGCTGCAAAAACAATCACATAGCTCAAAAACACTGAAATATGGCGTGTTTATTGGGTCATCGATTTGTTTAGGACGTCCGGTCGCTCACCCTGCATGTGTTGAGACATGACCCAGTTATGCAGCAGCCTGTAGTTCTCCACCGAGCCCTTCACCACCTCCACGAGCAAGTCGTACGCTGCGGCGCGGGCCGCCGGACTCTTGCATTTGGGCTGCTGTCGGTCCTTCAGGCTGGGCAAAAGGAAGAGCAGGTCGTACGTGTCCCTCAGGAACTCTTGCCCCTCCCGTGAGAACTTAAATGGAGGTTTGTGCTTCAGGACGCTGGTGGCCAAGCGCAGGAGACCCGTGAGACCGTCGTCCTCAATGGCCCCGTCTTGCTGGTCCAAAATCTCACGACTGCGGTGGAAAGCAGGCACCAGTAAGAGACGAACCTCTCTGAACTAATTGATTCTGATTGGTCTGTCATAGCAGTGTGCGGGTTTGTTACCTGCGGATGCAGTCAGCGAGGTGTCTAGCCAGCGCGTCCAGGTCCAGCAGGGTGCTCTGACTGGCGTCTTTCACGTGGATGTTGTCGATGAGTTTACAGAGCAGCCAGAAGTATTCTTTACAGCCCGTGCGGAACATCGCCTCCTCTTCAAAGTCCTCCACCTACAACAGAAACGCACACATTCATACACACTAATACACACTTTCTGTGAACTAAAATACACAAACCAGAATCAATAATACTCAACAAATGGAAAGGGATGGCTCCTCATTGACATTACAAAAGTTATTTTAAAGGAATACTTCACCTAAAAATGAAAATTCTGCCATCATTTACTCACCTTCAAGTTGTTCCAAATGTTTACACATTTCTTTTTTCCGTTGAACACAGAGAAAGATATTTGGAAGAATGCTTATAACCAAACAGAGTTTGCCCCCCATTGACTCCCATAGTAGGAACAAATTACTTTATCATTTTTTTTGTTCTGTTGAACACATTTCAACATTTTGAAGAATGTAGGACGGCAAACAGATCTGGGGCATCAGTATTTTTTTATACTATGGTAGTCAATGGGGGGCAAAATCTGTCTGGTTTAAAGCATTCTTCCAAATATCTTTCTCTGTGTTCATCAGAAAAAAATAAATTGATATGTAACAACTCGAAGATGAATAAACGATGACGGAATTTTCATTTTTGGGTGAAATATCCCTTTAATTTTCATATATATATATTTTTATCATGATATTTTCATGAAATTGTCCTACTCACTCCGAGCGGTTTAAGGGCTTGAGCGTCTGGTAAGAATTTCAGCAGCGTAGATGCAGCGAGAAGCAGGAAGGATCTGTTGATGGTTTCTCCGCCCTCGAGTCCGGACATAGAGAGCTTATATAGACCGCTGCACGCCTCCTGACGTACCGCCGTCTAAAAACACACAGAACACACTTCATGAAACTCTATGGAGAGCGGACGGAACAAGGAGAAAACCATCAAAGGTGCTTGACGATACCCACAATCACACTGCGTCTTGTTCCTTTTAAAGAAATAACGTTATTGTGTCGTACCTCAGGTATGAGAAGCGTGAGTTTCTTCAGCCAGTCGTGTAGATGTTCACTGTCTGCCAGGCTGGACTTAACCAGAGAGCTGCAGTGAGCCCAACTAACCAGCAGCCACATTGAGTAATGAGTCACTGCAGAAACATACAAACACACTCATCAATACAGTTATCAAAGATCCAAAAGTTTTGTCTTTTCAACAAAAAACCTCAAGCAAAAACGACCAATGAGGTGCTTACCCTCGTGTCTGGACCTGTGATCAGATTGGGCCTTGAGAACCCTGTGTGCCAGATTGTCATACGTGTACGCCATGTTAATGAGCCTCTGGATGAGGTTGATGCCTTGAACGAGACTCAGGAACACCTGCGAGAAATCACAAAATAAGCTACAGAGTACACATACGTATACAGAAAAGCTTGATGTCTGCTTTGGTCGCAAACCTCTGTAAGACGGGGTATGTGCAGGTTCTTGCCATGATCCACGGCGGTTTTGCGAGACTTCCCGGGCCACGCCCTCTTCCTCTGTGTGTCCGTGAGACCGGACCAGGAGAAGACGTCGTGATAGGCCAAGTCCAGATCGGCCGGGTCCACAGCAAACTGACAGATCAGCTTCAGAAGACACGCAAGACAGTCCAACAGCCACTACAGAGAAAGAAAAGTTTTCCAATATTTAGTGTTTATTCGCCTAGTATTTATTAATGTAATGCAAAAAAAGTAAAAAATCAATTGTTTTATAGTATTTGTATATCGTTTTATACTATTTTAGGTGTTTACAACATAATTCACAAATGTACTTTATCATTTAGATATGTGAATATTATTTGAAAATGTATCATCAGTGTAACTTAAATTCATAGGTAAATTGTACTCAATTACGATAGACATCATTTTTATTTATTTTGGCATCAAACATTATTAAAGATTTCTGCCGGAATCACTCACAACCGTCCAGAATTCCTGTTCTTTCGGCTCTAAGATCCCGGAGCTAAAAATCTCCAGCAGAAGCTGAAGACCTCCAGATGACACAAACTAGAAAAGAAACACAGGAGGAATCATTCAGTTATCGGTCAAGAGCATCATGTGACACCTGGTCAGACGTGAGGCGTTTGTACCTTGCAGCTCCACGTGTTCTTGCTGTTCTCGATCTGTTCCTCGCTGGAGTCATCCGAGTCTGGATACAGATCACTGTAACTTCCCTGAAACACACATGTGCAAACATTCTGCTTTAAACATGTTTACGCTGCGATCGTAATGCTGGATGATGGTGCGAGTGTGTAAGTACCGTGGACTCGCGGTGAATCCTGCGGTTTGGTTTGCCGAGAGCCTCAATGATTTCTAGAGCGTAAAGCAGCTTATGTGCGCTCTTGATTCTCAGAAGATCCTTCCAGCACAAACCGTCAGATCCCTGCAAAACAAAACATCATATTCTTAAGTAAACATAATGGGCCTGTCAAATAAGTATGACTTATCGATTAATCGTGATTAATCACTATAAATCGATTCCAAAATAAGTACATAGGTAGTTGCTTGTTTGTGTTTATATAATATGCGTGTATACTAAATACACGCGCATATAACAAATAATTACATACATTTATATTTAAATAGGTTCTATTTAGTATGTCTGTATATATTGAAGAAGTATGTGTATTATATATTTATATGTATGTTTGTGTATTCATATAAACATATAAACATTAAACGTACTACAACATACTAAAAACACATATATATTGATATACATTATATCAACACAAACATTTCTTTTGGAACCGATATATCGCAATTTGACATCCCTACAACACATATTTCACATCATATTTTGTATTAAGATAATGTTGTCACGTTACTGACCGCTTCATCCGAGATGTTCTGGAAGGCCTGGAGCATGCTGGGACACGTAGGCAGCAGCATGAGCAGCTCCCAAACGCGACGAGATAGGTTCTCAGCGTGGAGGTGAAGCTCCTCGCAGCGAACGCTCTGCAAAAGAACAAACACAGTGAATATATGAAACATTCCTAGGCTCTGTTCTATATCTGAATCGACTGTGGAATTCTCTGGATTAAACCGGTTAAGCTGTACCTCAGTGCTGTGCTGGGGTCTGTCCGGACCTGGAGGTTTGAAGCAGGCCAGCATCTCCAGCAGGTCGAAGAGCGTGGTGAGATGTGGCTCCTGCAGGAGAAGCAACATCGGGATGTGCTCCTTCTGAGGCGGCGGCAAACACGAGGCCGGCAGCTGAACCCCCTCTCCCTTCCTCTCTCTCCGAGGAGCGCCCAGAGACACGAACACCATCTGACGTAACACAAAGCGTAAACATCTTAAATAACGTTTAACGGCCAATTTTGTTCTCATTACGCTAGTTTGAGCCATGATATGTTTACAACACATAATCGTTTTAAGGTTACCTGCATGTCTTTAAAGCCGAGCTCATGAAGAGTCTTCTCATCGTAGTCAGTGGTCAGCTCGTGTCCAGATGAGATCATGCGCACCGGACCCATCAGCCCCCCTGTACACAAACACACAAAAAAGGTCAAGAGCCGTTTGGTTTGACCAATCACAAGGGCCAGCTGACCAATCAGATCAGACCTGGGAAATCCTGTTGACGGCTGGTCTGGCCGAACTCCTGCAGCTGCGCCTGTTGGCTGAGCTGATCCTTCTGAAGGTTCTCGTACCAGTGAGTGACCTCTGCCCTCAGATCAGCCACCTGATCGCTTGGGTACATCTCGATGGTCATCTGCACGTACAACAGACTCATCATCATGAGTGAACATAATATCTCATTACAGAAGTTAACAGAGGGTTATATGGTGATCATTAACGTGATCTGTAATCGGTCGTGCCGATGATGTCGTTCTCACCTTGTCTGGCAGTCCCGCGGGCTGACAGACGATTCGGAGCGGGAGAGACTGTTTATCGCTGAGAGCTTTCAAATGACTGCTGATGCCTGTGCCCTCGATCTGCCACTGCCTCAAATGATACGCAAACCTGCAGACACACGCGGATTAGATCTGAGCAGACCGACACTTTTTTTTTCACTAGTGTGTATGGTCGTGTTCCTGGACCTTAACTGATTCAGAAAAAGAAACCCACACTGTGTGTGTTCATACCTGCGTCTGAATGCCTCCAGGTGTGTTTTGAGGAGCAATAGTCCTCTCTCAATGATAGTAAGGCTGGAGTGAGCATCTTTCTCCAGGTTAGCAGATGCCATCATCAAACTCTCCATGCACTTACTGATAAACTCCTGCTCCTTTTCTAGACCCGTTTTACCTACACGCACAAAAATAAACAATCACATGTCTTGACGGAGAACAATCTGGTTGTTTAACTGTAAATGTGTCTCGTCTACGGACGTATTTGGGTGATTCTCACGAAATCTTGGTTGGAATATGTCAAACATGAAAGCACATTACCTATTAATTCGTGAAAAACAAGGTATGACGTGTTTAGAACCATTGATTCCCAAACTTTTACTGACAGTTGCACAATTTTGATTCAAAGATGATTCATTAAGGCAGTTAATTTTAATAGAAAATGATACATGTCATTCTTCGGAACGTGGAAAACTATCTGTATCGGTAATGAGAATGAAAAAAGTCGTGCACACTTCGTGACAAGAGAATATTAAGCTTTTAACTAGAAAAATGTTAAGTCAGCTGCTAACCTGTCATTGGAAAGTTAATGGCAGATGTGTTGCTTCGAATAAAACCGAACTTGATGAAAATATCTTTGTGTGTGCAAACAGTGCTTTAAAAATGTGAGAATATTGGTCATGGGCGTTCATTCTTAATTTTTATTATACATGAAAATTATGTCAATTGTTTTGTAATTTTAAAGAACAGCAATTGTTAGTTCAGAATATTTAAATTTTACTCAGTTTAAATAACAACATATAAGAATTTCAGACAAATTGGGACGCGTTACAGTAATGAGAAAAAGCAAAAAAAAACATAATTCATTCCTGCGTTAAATTTGTGCCTCGCGCAAGGTAGAGTTAAGTTTATTAGGTTTTCTGTTTTACCAAATTATGTTTCATTATTAAAAAAAAATTAAAATGACTGCCATGATGTTTCAGTGGTTTCGTGAGAATGACCAATTTAGCATAGAGTGAGATGTTTTCTTACCGCTGATGTAATAAGAGTTGATATATTGGATGGCAGCTCGGCTGATGTCGGCGGACTGAGCCCTCAATGCGATTCCCCAGAGCTGATCCATACCACACAACTACAGACACACGGACAGTAACAGAACAATCAAGAGACCGATATAACAGTGAACAATGGGATTTGCACCATCCAACCTTAAGAAAACAAACTAACGCTGTGAAAGATGGGGTAAATTGATCCAACCTCGCAGTTGGAGCTGCTGTCGTAAGCGCTGGTGGCAAGTCGAGCCAGATTACACAGATGCTGAAACAAATTGAGTCCCGTCATGCTGATGGTCTCGGGCTTCAGCTGAGGCATCTGAGACAGAGAGAGAGAGAGAGAGAGAGAGAGAGAGAGAGAGAGAGAGAGAGAGAGAGGGACGTGATGAGAGATTCATTCTCACGACACACAGCAGAAGAGGTGCAGAAGAGTTCAGACCTTCTCCAGGAACAGATGTTTGTAGGTCTCCATGCCCATGGCGTGCTGGTCTTTACTGCGGACCTGATTCAAAAACCAGTGCAAGGCGTCATCGTAACACTCAGAGTCCTCAACTAAACAGTGCCAGAGGATATCCACCTGCTCCAGACTCAATCCTGACACACACAAACACAAAAAAGGGCAGTGAATGATAATGATCCAAAACATTCACCAATTACAACTTGAGTTGAATATTCCTTCCATAAAACAGAATGTTGCGACTCACTGAAGTGGTCAGGTGATCCGAGCGTAGAGAACACACAGGTGAGAAACTGAAGACGCACCTGCACCTCTGCACTGTGACTGTACCTGTGACACACACGTGAGACTGATGTCAACACTCGATGCAGACAAACTGCCGGACACACACACCCTCACAGACATTCAAACACACTTACAGAGCGAATTTGTGGCGTTGCTCTCTCACTTCCTGGATATAGTGTAACAGATTATCGAAGAAAAGCTTCATCATGTGAAGTTCCTTCTCCGCCCACCTGCAGCACATCATCAACACCATCATCATCAGTTTTCCGCAACATCAGCGAATACTGTAAATTATTTCCCCTGCAGCTCACAAGTGGTCTGTGTTATTGTTACATTAAGGATTAAAAGACAAACTTCACAAGATCAGCATGTGTTTCAGAAAATTATAAAATCCAACAAAAACCCTACAGGCCAAACAATCAGTCTTCAAAAAACTCTCAGATGTGGGTGGAGTTTACTAACATGGTTATCCAATGAGTGTCGTAGCTGGAGCCAAACTGCTGAAAGGTTCCGAAGAGCTTTGGCAGCAAACGCAGGGACACCACCACAGACCTGAGGACCACACACAAACACAATCAACTACAGGACCTGAGAGAGACCCAAACCTTGCTCATCTGCAATCCTGTGACTTCACGCGTGACCCTGTTAGGGACTCACCGGTGGTTGGCGAGGTTCTCCAGACATCCCTCGATGAAACGCATGCGGATCTGACGGTCAGTAAACCAGCAGACAAGAGAACACAGCAGCTTCTCGGCTTCATTGATCAAGCCCTCTGATAGGTGGATCTAATTGCCACGGTAACAAGATAGAGACCAATTTACCATTTAAAACTATGGCAAACATAAAAACGCGTGTCCAAACGCTGTCAGTATTTCAAGAGTTCAACGTACCGCATTGTCGTCTTGGACCAGGTCCCACAGGAGAGTGTTTCCTTTTTTGCAGACATTGTCCAAGTTGATGTCGGTCACCGCATGGGTGGAATACTGATGCTTGTGCACCGCTGGACCTAAAGACGTTTATAAAATCATCCAGCTAATACATCACATGACTTTCATTTCATTTAAATTAACTGCACATTTCTAGGATTTTTTATGAATTTGATGAATAACGCACACAAAAACTACGACCAATCTGCAAGAAAAAGTGGCAGTAAAGAACTAGACAAAGAAATCTTGCAAGATTCATGGTGATCTTCAAATAAACTGAAATCAAATAGTTCATTCGAAGAAGTTGAAAGAGACAAGAAATAACTTAGAATGTAGAAATGTACACTAAAACAAAGATAAAGCAAATGAAAATAAGCTAATTTGTGAAGTTGAAACTAGGAAGCTGAATCAAAAAAGTTAAACACAAAGCTAAACAATATGAACCTGACATATAAAGCTAAAGAAACTTGAAGATCCTGAAACAAGAAATATCTTGAACGTTAAAAGGAACCTTGGGTATAGAGAGATGTATGGCTTAATATATTAACAATGGCATTGACTTTATAATTGTGAAATAAAAAAAATATTGTGTCTTCTTGACACAAGCCTGCCTGCCATGAAAGAAGAATGCGTTCAGTATCAGTAAGGGTTGTTGCTAAAAGGGATACAGCTACGGCCGGAAGTGGTGCAAAATCTCGCCATACGATGACAATAAATAATAATAGCTAACACCTAGACCTAGTGTTGTAGTCGAGACTTTGGCCGAGAACAAGACGAGACCAAGACAAGACCAAGGCAGACCAAGTCAAGACCAAGGCAGAACGAGACCGAGTCCAGACCAAGGCAGAACGAGACCGAGTCCAGACCAAGGCAGAATGAGACCGAGTCCAGACCAAGGCAGAACGAGACCGAGACCGAGTCCAGACCCAGGCAGACCGAGACCGAGTCAAGACCAAGACCCAGGCAGACCGAGACAGAGTCAAGACCAAGACCCAGGCAGACCGAGACCGAGTCAAGACCAAGACCCAGGCAGACCGAGACCGAGTCAAGACCAAGACCCAGGCAGACCGAGACCGAGTCAAGACCAAGACCCAGGCAGACCGAGACCGAGTCAAGACCAAGACCCAGGCAGACAGAGACCGAGTCAAGACCAAGGCAGACTGAGACTAAGTCAAAACCAAGACGAGCACTCCCAAAATTAATTGAAAAGATACACATAACACTAAAAAGCCATAATAAAAGAAGTAACTTGGGTGATTTATTGTGCAGAAATGTATGTGAAGGATGTTTAATTTTACATGTTTTATCATGTTTTATCAACCACCTACTGTAGTTTGAGCTGCGAAAAAATTTACTAAACTTTAAACATAAAATAATTTTATAAAATAATAAAAAAAACAGTTTTTTGCAATCACATCTCGGATTTTGTGGGCCTTTGTGTGCATTCATTTTGATGACAGATTTCTTTAAGACAATCCCCCATCTTCTCTTACCAGCAGTGAGAGTAACTAAAGTAACAGAAGAATCAAATAAGGAACAAGTGGTGAGAAGTTTTAAATCCAATCACATGAATGATGTTAAATAGTACATAACTAGGGATGTTTAAGGTCCTACTTTGGTTTATGGAGTGTCCAACAACAATTTTATGTACATAGGACTAAAAACACTATTATTTCGTAATAATAGATCGTTTTTCTTAACTTACTTCTGGACTGACTCTGTCTCTGCATTGTTTACAAATGATTGCAATTCATTAACATAGACACAATCAGACTTTTACCAAGTATATGTGAATCCGGATGAAAGTTTTCGAGAAGGTCGGGAATTTACTTATATATTTATGAATGTTTCATGAATGAGGCCCAATAACTTTGTTATTCATTCACCTTCGGATTTACAATTGGCAGACTGCTTATTCTCAAACACGGCAACATATTCACTGCATGAAATGTCAGTTTTATGATCTCCTGTTATGTACTCTTTAACACACAAACCAGCAACTCACCAGCAATTTAATGTAATTCCCACAGTTGAGGTCTTGACTGTTCTTGATATAAAATCCCGAGACCACTAAGTCTGAGAACAAGACAAGACCGAGACCAATGACAGTCAAGACTGAGACAAGACCAAGACCCTCAAAAAATGGCCTTGAGACCGGTCTCGAGTGCTACAAAACTACCTACCCCAACCCTAAACCTAACCATACAATAACTAAAAAATATGAATCAACAGTTTTCAGAGTGACAAAAATGATGCGTTATTGAAGTTTCAAAACCATCAGAACGTGTCTGTTCCAGGTAAACGTGCATTAAATCATAGCTTTAAACGACTCTTTAAGACATTTAAGACTATTTAAGACATCATCATCCACCATAACCGTATGCTTTGTACTTAAGGAGAATATACTCATAAACACAATAATAAGATGCTTAGGGTGTGGTTATTTATTCTGTACTAGAACACACGTGAATATTAGCCCCCGTCAGCTAATGACAGGGAGTGTGAAGACGATAGCGTCAAAATCTGGTTAAAATGCATTTTATTAGGGCTGGCGGAAATATATTGCGATTCAGGCTAATTATACATGACTTAATCGCTTCTGAAATCGATTCAATGTTTTATGCACAGCTCTTATGTGAACTACGGCTGTTAGATCAGTAGGAAGTACTGCTTGTCTGCTCGATCTAAAATCACTAGGAGATTGCGTCGTTTATAACGTGTATTTGAAAAAGCAACACTCATTTGTCATCATTACTATAGATCAACTTTATTATCATGAAAATACCTGAAAAGGTTTGAAGAGCAGTGATAGAATATGACCACGGGCATTTCCTGGAACTAATTGTTCTTCTGTTTCCCCATATTCAGAGTTTCTGCCCAAGAGTGCCCTCTTACTTTCGGATGTGGCGGCATTTAACCATAAGTCATTGAGAAACAGAGCATAAGAATGGTACGATATATCGCCCAGCCCTAAATTTTACAATTGCTAAAAACATTGTGTATATAATATTTTCGAGATGATTTTGGTTATTTATACGTATGTTTCTATTGTTTCTGACCAACAATATTAAAATGTGAGAAAATACATCAAAAAGAGTCTCAATTTTCTTTCCTTATTATTTATTTATATATATTTTATATACCTTATTTACTGAAGAACTGATTTTTATAACTGTGTTCAATTTGGCTGCCTATGTGTGCAACCATTTTAAGTCATCGAAATATAAATTGTTAGCTTCTTTAGGTAAAAATAAGTATTATATTTAGTTTTTTTTTTTAAAGAATTTAAAATATTTGATGTGTTTCTGACAATATACGCTAGTAGAGTAAGGCTATTACAACGTATTAAGCCATACATTTATCTATACACTGGATTCCCTTAAAAAAAAACTAGTTAGTTGAAACAATGAGGTTGCTAAAAAAATGAATGAAAGAGTAAACTAAGAAGTTAAAACAAAGAAGTTGAAAGTATTTAAAAAAGAAACAATGAAAAAAGAAGATAAAATGAACACCTTAAAACAAGGATAAAACAAATCAAAGTTAGCACTGACAAATTACAAAATACAAGAACAAAACATAAAACTAGGATGCAGAATCTAGGAAATAAATTAAAATCTAGGAAGTTGAATCTCAGTAGTAAAAACAGAAGCTGAAAAAACAACAAATAAAAACAAAGTTGAAATTATCAAGTTAAAAACTTGAAAGAAAAGGAAAGGAAAACGAAAAAAACTAAAACAAGGAAGTTGAAACTAGGAAGCTCAAAGAAAAAAGTTAAACATAAAAGTGATGGATAATGAAGTTGAATAACTTATAACAAGGTAAAAAAACGTAAAACTAGAAAGTGGAAACTATGGGATAAAAATCTAGAAACCAGACGGTTTCAAACAAAGCTGGAAAAAGAGCTGAAAAAACACCATATTGAAGCTGACAACGATCAAGTTAAAGAAAACTAGCAGCTTTAACAAAGTTGAGAAAAGAAGTTGAACCAGTACATTGAAACAGTGAAGTTGAAATTAAATTAAAAGAAAAATGAAACAAGTCAGTTGAAACACTACCATATGGATGAGGTTGCAAGCAAAGCCCAATATGAGCACTTAAGCAGACAGAAACTGTACTTGTTCACACCCCAGAAACCATCCTAACAACGCCCGAGCAACAAATGTGTATTTACCTTGCACCAGGTGTTCGTGGTATATGGAGGCCAGGTTGGGAAGGTGCTGCTGCAGGTGTGAGCTGAGCTCCGCGTGTGAATTGATCTGAACCAGCTCTTCCTCGCATCCAGATTCCTCGCCGTCGAAATCCGCCATGTTCTTCTCTGACTTGGCACTGACCTGGGAACTGCTACAGCTTACGTCATCTGCACTCAGCATGTCCTCCACCATATGACTGTAGGGAGAGAGTGACATTGTTGGTTTTGTGAGCACGATGCAAAAAATACGTAGAATAAGAGAGCCGGTCTTACCCATCATGCTGGTGGTGATGATGGTGGTGATGATGGTGATGATGCTGTGGGCTGATGAAACGTCTGCAGTTGAAGAGTTCATTGCTCATGGCCTCTGTAAGGAAGTCAGACGCTCGAGGCAAACAGGGAGGCTCCTGGGAGACACCCATCTCCTGCTGTGGCTGCTGAGGATTCTGGGAATGTGAAGAAGGATCGGCCTGCTCTCCGGACGTCCCCTCCAGGCACATGGACGAAGAGGAGCAAGGTTCTAGAATTC
Organism: Triplophysa dalaica; assembly: GCF_015846415.1. Classification (NCBI taxonomy): domain Eukaryota; kingdom Metazoa; phylum Chordata; class Actinopteri; order Cypriniformes; family Nemacheilidae; genus Triplophysa; species Triplophysa dalaica. Next base: position 4,189,901 of record NC_079543.1, read on the forward strand.
GCAGAGAAGAGGACGATGTGGCTATCATGGCAGCAGCCGCCTCTGGGGTGAATGGGATAGACTTGGGTTTGGAGTGTCCAGGACCCGACACCATGCCAGGCGGAATTCCAGGTCGTTCCGGAGGACCCTGGACCTCTCCGAGAGCTTCTCCGGCTTTGCGTTTGCGTAGCTCCGACGTGGGAGCCTCTCTGGAATCTCGGGTTTCTTTCTGGGGGCTGCCTTCAGAAGCGACGATGGGTCTGTCATCGTCATCATCGTCATCATCGTCTTCATCATCCTCGTCATCATCTTCCTCTTCTTCGTCTTCATCTTCTTTCAGTGCCTCGCTGTCGGCCATGTCGTCGGAGTGCAGCTCGCTCCCAGGGCTGCCTGCTGATTGGCTGGCTCTGCTAGATCCGGCCTCGTTACTGGACGCTTCGCTGCGGCCGCTGCTGCTGCCCTCCTCTCCGCTGTTGACCGTCTCATCCGAGCTGCCCTGTAGGGACTCCTGCAATACGGCAGATGGCACAACACCAATTCAAATGATGAACATTGCTGACACTTTTTTTGACACCTGGCTTTACTGCTCAGCTTTACCTCAGTGTCTGACAGCCTTTGCTGTCCACGTTTACCGCTGCTCATGATTGGCTCGTCCATCTCCATGTCACTTCCTCCGCTGTGATGCGTGTCGCTGTTGTCACTGCTCTCTGGGCTTCCAGCAGGTGAACCTGAATCGAAGATGTGATAGAATGACATTTAAACCAATAGTAAAATGCACACCAGAGCAGTTACTTTAAATAGGTTTTTAGCATAAGGTTTAAATAATCGTATTTTTGCTCTTTGTGAAATAATCACATATAAAACACAAATTCTGATCATTATGAGGTTATTAAACTATACGCCGCGTAAACGCTTTAGATCTTTCGTCCTTACTTGAAGTCCTTATTTAATTTGTTGCAACTGGGCAATTCCAGCGTTATGAACGTGACATTTTTGGTTGCGGACATGACAAGAATCCTCAGAGAATAAAATTGTAACGATTATTTTGAACTATCTGTTTATATTTTACTGAACCCTTGTTGATAGAGTCTAAACATAAAAATGTCAGTCTATGAAAAAAAAAGGGGAATAAACATACGTGACAAAAAAAGGATGCGTTTTTTGGGAGACGATAAACTTAGTAGGATTTCTGTAAAATAAAATGCACAATCCTGAAGCATTTGCACTCAGAGTCACACTAGTGTTGGCAATTTCGCTTCTTCGCATATTGTATTTTAATACAACGGAGTGCCCAATAAAACCATTCTCATTGACTTTTTCTGTTGTCACACATTAAAACAAGTGTATAATAGTAAATAAACAAAATGTATTAGTGCCAAATGTTAAACGGCAGTCACTTTCACAATTTGACACATCCTCTAACAAAATCATCACACACATAAGAGAGGTGATTTTGGCAATATTTCTGTATTTGAAGCGTGCAGCACGTGAGCTGGCGAACAAACTGTGCATATCTATAGAAGTCTCAAGTCTAAACAGTGACAGGTTTTGGGAAACGCAATATTGCAATCATTAGCCAGGTTTCCATTACAGAGCGCAGCAAAATTTAAGCAATGTTTTCTAAATTTCGATTAAAACAACATCACAGAATGACTGCCTTTCCATTAAATGATTATATGCGATTAAGTGTATTTTGATTTTGAGTTATTCTGGCCGTACTTCTTCTTTGTACGTTTTATGGCAGGTTGCAAACAAACTTGAGTGCATAGTGGAACCTACTGTGATGAAAGAGTGAAGAGAAATTTCCTTACATATTTTCATATTATCTCACTGCTACTAATAAATCTCCATACAGCACTCACTCATTTTCCTGCATTTGAGCCATCATGTAAGATTTTACTTAATGTGAATTCCTCACATCCTATCTTTCCAAATGTTCTGCCAAAATGTACGGCGAATGGTCATCTGACTTTTTATACCCCACGTGACTTGTAAAAATTGTAAAAAGTAGCCATGTTTCCATTACCCCACAAAATGCGCAAATTTAAATAGCGCATTGAAAATACGTCCAATGGAAACACGTTAATTTCGCGAAAACTCCCTTCTATCGCAAAAAAGTTCATATGAAGTGCTTTTTCAGGCAATACGATAAAGGGATATTTCGTCGTACTTACAATATCTGTTATGTACTTGTTGTGATGTCTATAAGCATAATGGGTCAATGAGAATGGCTTTTCTGAGCACTCAGTAGTATTAAATTTCAATGTGTCAGATCTAAGAGTAGAAGCCAAAGTACCAACATAAGTTTGACTCTGAGCGCAAAAGTTACGTCTAAACTAACAAGTTAAATCTGCTAACTATTACATCAAAAATTTAATCATGACCCTACGAATCAATTCTGAATCGAACAAACAATTCCCACCTCTAAAATCTGCTAAATGCATAGACACAAAAATATTTGAGGAAACCGTAGCAAAAATATTTGTGCAACAAAATAGGGAAATTTCACATTCCCACTCACCTTTCTTGTTGCCCATGGGAATGTTGGTGTTGAGCAGGGAGGCGAAGGAGCTTTGTTTGGACAGCTGAGTTTTGGCTGCCAGGGCGTTATTCCACAAGGCCTTGATCAACATGGACGCCAAATACAGTGTCTGCACACGCACAACCAATGAAACACAATCAAGTTAAATAAATTGAAGTTTCATATAATTTGCCTGTTTTGCATTAAGATTGCTGTTCTTATGAGATGAAAAATGCTGAATCTAAAACAGGTTTGGCATGACAGCGAGTCATACCTGTTCCGTGTGCGCACTGGGGTGTAAGCTGGACACCAGACTGAGCACGTGTCGCAGGGGAACCGGGTCCAGATTTTTTATCAGTGAGGGAAAAAGATCATGGATGTAGCGACTGCAGTGCTTCAGCTAAAGCAACGGAGACAGAGAACGACAAAGAGAGAGGGAATTTAGTGCACATTGAAATAAATGAATACCGCCACGGAAAAAATAAACAGACCATTTTAAAATAATGTTAAGTTTTTCTGAATTTACTATTAATTATCATTTTGGTTTAATTCTGTGAACTAATAATAATATTTCTCCCAAATTTCATTTTTTTTTTTGCATTTATTTGAAGAAAACAAAAACTGGAGAAACTGTTGAACATAACCGAAAAGATGCTCTGTAATTTTTTTCAGACCTCAATTACAGTCAAGAAAACAAGTTCATATTCACTTCTAAGCAATACAACAGTAATACTTGCATTTAGGAAAAGTTCACAAATGTTTTTTAACCTGGTCTTTTATCACAGTTTTCATGCGTGGTGTCATGCTGTCAGCCTTTCACATTGCAGTCGAATGACTTTGTCACTAATGAGGTTTTATTTTGATGAAATTCAAATTGTGACTGGAACAGCCACAATACATCTATTAATGCTGATTGAATGAAAATTGCAATGTTTACTTAATTTGTCCAACGGCTGTATATCACGTTCACATCGTTTCAGTGTCATCATAGAAATAAAATTCTTCATTTGCATTTCTTTACATTTTGGGATATTGCACATAGTAATGTGACAGTATGGTAATCTAAACAGATCGTGCGTGAGCGTGTGTGTACCTGAGCGGCCGCCCATATACAGTCTACATGTTGAGTGCTCAACCGGCCCTCTGCGGCCAGGAAGTTCAGGATAACTTGGCACTGTTTAATGATCTACAGAGAAAAACAACACGCACACAACTAATAAATCTCTGCTCAGTCAGTACACAGAAATAAATGTTCAACCAAAGAAACTTGATGCTTGGCAAAACTCACAGCCAATAGGTTGAGATGTTCACCTTCAGAAAGGTGTAAATCTGACCTATCAAGTCTCAACAAGCCACATGATTAGAAACAAGTGAAAGAACAAGCTCACCTCGATGTGCAAATTTGGTCCAAATATGTGCTCGACAACATTGTTGTTGATAAGCCAGTCGGCGAGTTCCTTTGCTATTGACCTGAGGAAACAAGCAGGTCGTTGGCTAATTCAGTACTCTATAACTCAAAAGGCCTAACAGCTAGAGAACACACTTACGTCTCTGTGTCAGACACCAGCGACTCGTTGTTACACACGTCGTTGAAGGTGTGCAGCTGATTCTGCAGAAACACATAACATTCAATGAAGACACTTGAGAAAAACTGAGAGTAAGTCATCCTGAGTGTGCACGAGTGTCTCGAACCGTGATCTGGCTGAGTCCGGCGAGTCTCATGGTGAGCGTCGGACTCATGAAGTACTTGAAAGCCAGATCCAAACTCTCCCTGTCGAAACACAGCGCGCTGTCCAACGGTTCCTTCACCGTGCTCCACATCAGATCGGCCATATTCCTCGCTGCGCTTTGACGCAACTCCTGATCCGACAACTTACACAGATATCTACAGAGAGAGAGAGAGAGAGAGAGAGAGAGAGAGAGAGAGAGAGAGAGGAAGAATAACGTCAATCTTACTTTCTCCTTGCTGGGTTTTGTTCACCTGACCGAAAGTCCTGCGTGATGTGACTCATATATAGAGTCACAGCTGGAGCTTTCGGCCAGGTCTGAAACACACACATTATGAACACCAGAAGGACTAACAATAATATATTGGAAAGTTTGCCTGAAGGTTTACAGTGTAAGAAAGATGACCACTCTTTCTTCTGTGGAACACGAAACAACATATTTTGAGAACTGTCTCTGTGGTTTTGTGTTCATTTAACCATGTTTGTTGCTTATCATCATTTTACAAAATATCTTCTTTTGGGTTCTGCTGAAGAAAGAACATAATACAGGTTTGGAACGACATGCCGATGAATAAATGATGAAAATGATAAAGATCAAATGAAAGCAAGATACTTCATGATGTTGTCTGTATCATAAAAAAAGAACACTGCTGGCTTCTCGAATCCTGTCTGGCTCGAGTCACGTGACCCGTGTTCTCAGTGCTCCCCCGCCAGCCGTCTGGCGCCCCACAAGGTCATGTGAGGAGAGCCGTGGCCTTTGTTGCTATGGTGAGGGATGCTCTACCTAGCAACTCAGCGGTGAGCAGATTTCTTAGAGCAGCTCATTTCTGTTCTGACGGTCGTTGGTTCATTACTCTCATTGGGGCAGTCGGGCGATAGATTCGACTGAACAGACCAATTCAATATGGTTTAAAAAAATTCATGAATGAACGGGGTTGATATGCAAGGACAGGGAACACTGATCAGATATCAGCTGCGTAAGATCGTAGCAATGATGATGATGCATTCTTTTCTTTGCTCATCATAATAATATGTTCTGACTTCATCCATCAGGATTCACCATAGTAAAAAATTAAAACATTTCTGGACACTTAGGACGAGTTATGTTACCTGATAACATAAGTGCGAAAAGGGATGATGTGCTGCATCACAGCCGGAATGTGCAACCATATTCTGATCTGTAACAAAACACAAAAACACATTTTCTTGAGCGTTACGGGCTGCAGGCCTGACATGCACTAATCTGATTGGCTACAAGTGTCACAATTACAGGTGCTACAGGTATAACATGGACAAGGTGAACTTCTTGATTGGCTTCTGATCTGCCATACTGCTCTCTGATTGGCTGGTGTAGATGTTATTGCTGCCGTTGACTCACGTTAGAGACGATGGTGATGAAGGCATGTGCGATGGGGAACGGGAGAGTATCTGGAGCACCAAACTCGAAACAGTCTTTCATCAAAGAGAGGCCGTGCTTCCCACAAAACATACACACATATCGCAGCAGGTGCAGAGGGACCTCCACATCCTGAAACACACGTCATAACATTTCTATAAAAAAATACATCCAAAAGAAATTTATGAACTGAGTTTCATGAACAGCCAGAAGAGATGTCGTCTCAGACTCATTTGATTTGAACAGTAACAGAAAAAGAAACAAACAAGTTTAAACCATAATATAATGTTGGGTCAAGACTGTCGACTAGTCGGTTGGTGGACGATTGGCTTGATTCATCCTTGTTATGTGTATTGAACATGATATTCAACATTCAATAGTCAACGAATCTTAGTAACGATAGTAAACATATTCAATAGTAAATAACACTAAACGTGTTTTTATGTTATAGCACCCTCTAGCTACTTGAAACTCTGCATCGACAATAAGGCAAATGGAAACACGTGGATAACTCCCTTGTATCGCAAAAAGTTCTCCCACACTCGTATGAGGTGTTTCTTCAGGCAATACGATAAATGTTTATTTCGCTAAAACTGTAATGGAAACACTTTTTGTCGTATTTACAAGTCACGTGGCGTAAAAAAAGTCATTTGACCATTCATGGTTTATTTTGGCAGAACAATTTGAAAGATATGATCTAAAGAATTAGGGAATATCTTATATGATGGCTAAAAAGCAGGAAAACGAGTGAGTACAGTATGGAGATTTATTAGGAACTGTGAGGTAATATGAAAATATATAAGGAAATTATCTTTTTATCAGTGAGAGAGAGTGAGAGAGAGAGACTTCTTACATTCATATCACAGAAAGAGCCGAGAATATTGCTCTCTTGTGCCGAGATATCCTGCAGACAAAAAAAGAAATCGAAGCATATTAAAAACAGTGACCCAAATTCAACTGCACAACCAGTCGTGTCAACTACATGAAAAAATACTAAAATAATTGAAAAATAATGAAGCCCTAAGAATCACATCCTGAATAAAAGTGTGAGTTTGCATATGTCTGTGTATGTTGTGCAACAACTTAAACATACTTGTAAATAACTAGGAAGAATATATATATAGTTAAAGTTACACATAAATATTTACATAGAAATATTTCCTAAATATATCCCTGTTTGTGATCATAATACTAAATTTATATGCACAGTGAACAGACATATGCAAACTCAAACTTATTCTTGATGCAATTAATTTTTGGACACACTAATGCATAATAACTGAGTATACGTCTACTACACATGACATGAGTTGGCGTGATATTTATTTCATGTTTATTAAAGTGTGTTTATTGCAACAATCCCTGGGAAGTTTGTAGAACATTACCCACAATTCATGTCAAGTATATACCATCTTACCATCCCTGCAAAGTCTGTAGTATATTGCCTACAATCCTGTAGAAAGATCCCAAGAATTTTGACTTTTACTACATTCAAGTCCTCTGGAAAATTCCTACTTAGAAATTCGGAAGTTATATTTACTACAAAATGTACAAAGCAAGTTTAGTCTCAATAAAATGGACTCGCTGACCAACATTTTCACCTCTAATGCGACAAAACATTGTCACAAAACCAGATAATTTTTTTTGTCTTATAAACTGACTCATGCAATTCTATACTAAATAAGATATTTCCAATCAAGGATTCCTAGTTTTGTGTGTATTACCTCTATAGTGGGATGTGTGTTGTGTTTGTAGGCTGTGTACAGGGGGAACTGAATCTGAAAGATCTTGGCAGCACACAGCAGCAGTTTCTCCTGGTCTTCCGTGCTCCAGGACAGAAAAAGGTCCATGCTGCTCTCGTTCCCGCTCTCGTCCGACGTGGGCTCACCGGGCCGTGGTATGGGTTCCGTTTTGACTCCCTGCTTTTGGTTCTGCTCTATCTCCTCCGTTCCAGCATCCTCCTCAGCTGAGTCCCTTTCCACATTCAAAGGCTCATCCTCGCCAGGCGACGGCTGTGGTTGGGCGGAGCTCCATTCGGATCCAGCTCCCTCAGTCTTACTGTTGCCATGGCTACTACGTAGACGGTCCCTAAGGTTGGTCACTTGAGCAATAACCAGGTGAATGAGGGCATAGACGAGCTGGTTGAACACCTCAAGGTGTTTGTATTCTTTGAAACAGCACAGACACTGCCTGCAAGCGAACACACAGAGAATCAATGGGCAGGATTATCGGACTGAAGCATGAACATGTGAAGAGTTGCTGATTTCTCCGCATACACAAAGCATGTCATAATACATCAACAAGTTAATGTCAGAGAACATCAAGGTCTAAAAGAACTGTGAAAAGACAAAAAATGTGGCAGAATGGAGTGATGCATGGGATAATAGAGCCAAGGAGGGGTGCATGGGTTAATAGATGCACTGATTGATGCATGGGTTAATAGATTCATGAAGGGATGCATGGGATAATAGATGCATGGAGGGATGCATGGGTTAATAGATGCAAGGAGGGGTGCATGGGTTAATAGATGCAATGATGGATGCATGGGTTAATAGACTCAAGGAGGGGTGCATGGGTTAATAGATGCAAGAAGGGATGCATTGGGTAAATACATGCATGGAGGAATGCTTGGGTTAATAGATGCATGGAGGGGTGCATGGGTTAATCGATACATGGGTTCAAATCAAATCACTTTTATTGTCACATCACATATACATCATACACATATAGACAGAATATACACAATATACACACATTAGACCTTGAATAAACAAATTAAACATGCAGGTGTACACATGAAAGTGTTAAGAGATGCATGTTTAAGAGATGAATGGGTTATGAAACGCAAAGAGTTATGCATTTGTAAAGAAATTTATGGTTAAATATGCATGGCGGGATGCATGGGTTAAGAGATAAATGGAGGATTGCATGGGTTAAGAGATGCATGGACGGATGCATTGGGTTAAAAGATGTATGGTGAAGAGATGCATGGGTTTATAGATGCATGGAGGGATGCATTGGTTAATAAATGCATGGAGGGGTGCATGGGTTAATAAATGCACGGAGGGGTGCATGGGTTAATAGATGCAAGGAGGGATGCAGGTGTTAATACATGCATGGGTTAATAGATGCAAGGAGAGATGCATGGGTTAAGAGACGCACGATTAATAGATGCATGGGGTGCATGGATTAAGAGATGCATGATTAAGAGGTGCATGGAGGGATGCATGGGTTAATAGATGCATGGATGGATGCATGGGTTAATAGATGCATGGAGGGATGCATGGGTTAATAGATGCATGGAGGGATGCATGGGTTAATAGATGCATGGAGGGAAGCAGGAATGACTAAAAAACGAACAAACGAATGAAGAGAGTAAATAAATGTCAAATAAAATGACCTCTGTGTCCATGTGCTGATGTAGGTGAATACTCTTAAGGCATGTTCTTTCTTCAGCTGCAGGCCATCTGAGCTGTCTGAATCAGAGACTGAGAAAGAGAGAGAGAGACCGTTAATAAACCTACTACAAGACCGGGAGGCAATCTGAGGTCAGTATGCCTTTAAAGAACCAGAGTTGAGACACTGAGCTCACGCAGTACACAACGCACACCTTGTTACACATCTGAAACATACTGAACAACAAAACAGTTTATTCTTATGTGGAAGAGTGAAATTATGTGAAGAATATGTGACTGGCTGCTTGACTGTGCCAAAACAAGCCCAGAGTGTTGCTATGGAGTTTCGAGTGTGTATTGTAGCTATGCAGTCGTTAGGGTGTTCTGGGTGGTTTCCTGCTGGACTCAAAAGAGATCATCCTCTAAATCTACAGAATCAGTTTGTGAGTGTGCAGGATATTATTTTGTATCGTCGAATCATTCAACATGTGAAAACGTCTTTATCCTTTGAAACAGCACAAAACTAGGATGCATTGAAGCATTATTCACATCTGGGTGCACGGCCATTAGCACGTGACGTTTAATACCTAGCATAAAAGCTATAGCTCACTAGAAAATGAAAATTCTCTGAAAATCTCATGCCATCCTAAATGTATATGACTTCCTTTCTTTAGCTAAATACCAACTTTTTACACCTATAGGAGCCAAAACAAGCACAGAACCAAAACATGTGACTACATGTCACATGATGTTTCAGCAAAACAGACACAAAACAATTGTCACTAGATGTGTATTTTAGCATTTAGCATTTAGCATTCAGATGTGTTTGATTTGGTTTTAATTTAGCTAAATTAGCTCAAAATATTGGATTTGAGAACTGTACGTGACATCTTTTTTGAATGAATAAACTGTTCAACTGGTCACAAGTCTATAGATCTGGCATGAGGATGAGAAAATAAAAGAACTGTTAACTCAAAGAAGAAAATTATTTTAAGTGTTTGTTCAAACCATAAACAACAAGTCAAGTGATGTTTTCTCTAGTAAATGCCCCCAAAGATCAGCCAAAGATACACAGCTAGAAAAACTACAACATTTTGAGAAACATTTGGGGGAAAATAACACCAATTTCTCAAGTCTCATAACCAAATCCAGTATGTCCACACCGCAGGAGATCTCCGACCAAGAGGAACATTATGAAATAGGGGTGGGACGAGATACTTATCCTATGAGACTGAGTTCACGAGACAAGAATTTTTGATGAAATATATATTTTATGATGAAAAATAATATAAATATATGATGGAAAATAGTCTTTTATTCACCTTAAAAACACAAAATGCAAAAAAAGTAAGCATTATAAAATCAATTTTATTATTTACTGCATAATATTAGGCAGTAATAAACTAAATGTAAAACGAGACGTAAACACACGTACACTCGGAGCATGGTGCAGCTATCACTGCAGCACCCGGGGAGAAAGTAGGGGCAAGTTGCCATGCTCAAGGGCACCTCAGTTGATACCCGCCAGCAAACTTTTGTCACAAGTCCGATACTCTAACCATAAGGCCACGACTGCTGCCAGCGTGATCCGCCGTAAACCATGGGAATTGCAAGGGGTCCGCTTATTAATGTTTACTCAAACACAATTTTTTGGTAAAACTGTAAAACGTGGGTACAGAAATATTTCATTTATTATCTCTAGTTATTTATTATTTTCATTTTATTATTTGATTATTACACAGAATTTTTCAATTTAAGAGTTGTTTGGGTAAGAGAAGATTCTGTAATTGAATGAAGCTTGGAGAACTGCATTTAGGGAAATTGTAATGTATTGAAAAACACAATGTGCATTGAAGAAAAGTAATATGGTTTTATATATAGTAAACTGTCAATTATAGTTTGTGGACAGAAAATCCACAAGAATTGACAAAAAAAAGATATCGGCAGGTTTCACGTGTTATAAAATCGGAAACCGGAATCAGCATAGAAAATTGCTGTCGGTGCATCTCTAGTTATTTTCACAACTTATTATGCATAAATGTTCAGACACACACGTGCCCTTCGGGGTGCGTATACACGTAAGCACATTCGGTTGTCTTCAGTGATTGTCTTCAGATCTGTGTAATAGGTCTTTCTCCATGTCTTAACGCGCAGCCACATTTTTTTTTTATTACTTCGGAGAAAGACTTAAATACGCAGGTCATTTTGTTCATAAAAAAAAGACTAATACATGATTGGAAACTGTGACTGGTCTACTTTTATTAGTGTGTACTCATTACGTACAGAATTTGCTTTTGTAAACCAATGACAATATACAGGCTGTGCATCAGCCGTCTCTCTCCTCGTGCATCTTTCTGAAACGCGTCATTAAAACAGATTTATAACTCTGCGAATACTCATCATAGAAACTTAAAGCTTATGTCTAAAAAAGCTTGATGTGTCTACTTTTAAATGATCCATTTTATATTTTCGGATTATATACTATGTATGAAAGTAGAGACAGGTGAAGTTTCTCCATGGTTTTACAATAGTAACTATGCATAGTTTTTGGGCAAAGTTTTGTCAGAGCTCTTGTTATTCCTAATTTTTTGCACCTGACATATGTATCGGTTCAAAATATGGGTTATTGGTCTACTTGGCCTGTAATAATCGATATCGGCCCTGAAAAAAGCATATCGGTCAACCTAAACATTATACTATCTTAACTATCAGTATAATGTATAAGGGGGTCCCAGCTTCATGCACTCTCATCTAAGGGGTCCTTGCCTGAAAAACGTTCTCCACATGAACAACCCCCTCCTATCCACGGAGCACAGCTAACCGTTTCCACGGCAACAGGGGAGTTACAAAACCCGGGAAAACTACTTTGGGGTTGTAAAGTTCAATCGAGCAGCTGGCTAGCCTTGACCTACATGAGATTTTCTTCTCTTTCTTCACTCCCTGCCTCTCTTTCTTTTTTCTTTTATGGAGCTTTCCTGTCTTTTTCTCTTGTTTCCACACAGTTGTACAGTAACAACCCCGGGCATTGTGCTCAGAGCGGACTGAAGAAAAGTTTGATGGCGCTATGATAAGAGGATCTGTTATCAAAGCAGTTCAACTCCAAACTTGACACCATAAAAGCCCAAAAATCCACAACGTCTTACGTTACCAAACCAAAAAGAGTTTTTCAAACTGCAAACAATGGCAAAAACGTGAATTTTCATATCATTCATTTACCCTTGTGATGTGTAAACTAGTATGAGTTTCTTTTATTAAAACAAAAGTACAAAATACAAATCATATATTCAAAGCAACTTAACCGTTTAACATTTTTTGGCAAAGAGCTCACAGTAAGTGCAGTACGCAAAGCCGTACGAAATGACAGGTCTGATATACTATTTACACATGAGCATATTCAAACCAAACAACAAAAATAGTTCAAACAATAAATGAGCTTTTAAAGCGTTTCATTATGATTCATGTTTTTTATGTCTGGGACAAAAGCTGTGGTGCAGTGACTTTCTGGCTGTGTTTGGCAAACCAGAAAATACAACAAAGTAAGACTATAGGGATAAACAGACAACGGCTTACGAAGCGTACAGGTTTTCAAACACTTCACAATGTTTAGTCCTCTCCAGAACACACGGCACACTGTGTCATATTAACACTTCACACAAACTCACAACAAAATTAAAGGTCAAGCCCTACCACCTATCGCCATACACAATTAAAGAGCACAGCTGTTTGGGGGGGGGGGTTAAAGGTTAAGCTGAATATGCACATATGGGGCTGCCACTCACTACGGGATCGCAGACACGAGCCAAAAACACACAAATACAAAATAAAACCATTCACAGGAACCAGCAGAAATCACATGGCTAGACATCAGGTATTTTGGATTAGTCCTTTTAATAAAACCTAGATCAAGATCACACTTATATTCAAAAACAAAGATTTCATGCAATGTGTGTATTTGTTTGGATGTTCAAATATGTCTTCTTATTTAAAGGAATGTACAGACAGTCACTTACTACATCAGACATCATTATATATCAGGTATTAGTATACTGTTCACAGCCATGAGATGCCAAAATAGTTGCTAGGATATCACAATGGGAATGAGGAATACGGAACACATTGAAAAACTCGTAAAAGTTGACAGTCATGTAGGGACACGGTAGTTGTTCTTACTAGGTCAGGTTGATATATAATGCGATTCACACTTATTAAACATGTCTAAATCGATCTGTAGGAAGTACTGCTTGATCTAAAATCACTACGAGATTGAGTCGTTTTAATGTGCATTTGAAAAAGCAACACTCGTCAAACATCTTCATTATAAATATACTTTATTATCATGAAAACACCAAAGAAGGATTTAAGAACAGCAATAGAATATGACCAGAGGTGGAAAGTAAGGAATTACATTTACTCGCGTTACTGTATTGTTTAGGTTTCTGTGTACATGTACTTTTTTAAGTAGCTTTAAAAATCTGCAATTTGACTTGATTTAAGTACAGGGCTCCAGACTGTGCATTTTGAGACCAGTGTTCGAGACAGCACGAGCATTACAAGTACACGCGCATGTGCGACCTGCAAATTTGGAATTTCTTCTAGTTGTTATTTCATATGGAAAGACAAGTAGAATGCGAGCCCACCACCACACCACACATAAAAACCTCTAGTTAAACATAATTTACAAGAGGTTCTGACAAAACAAAAATGAGGTATGTAATATGTAGGACTTCGGTTCAAAATTATTACATAATTACATATTGCATTGAAGAAACTTGTATATGAAATATTTCTCATTAAAACAAATTCATAAGGTGACACTTGCAATTAAAGGTCCAAGAAAGATTGATACATTTGCCTGATATCTACAGACTGCTTGAAGGGGTCTTTAAAGAAAGACACTACAAAAAAACGCAGTATTCTCACCTGTGAACAGTTTAAAATCACCTGAAAACATAAAAATGCTGGGTAATTTACGCATGTGAGGAAAAGTGTCCTTAATACGCAAAAGTATCATTGTAAGAACGTAATAACCAAAGAACTTTGAGTAAAGAGTTTAGTAAAAGTCAAAACAACATTGGTTCATAATGATATGTTTTAAGTGTTTAATCCCGCTTTGTAGACGAACGGTTCACTAATGTGTCTGCATCACATTTACGCAGTGTGTATGGAACTGAACAACTTCTGCTTTAATGACATATTTAAATGTGCATCATATGTCTCTCTTTTGTAAGCGTGGGGCAAGAAAGTCACATGAAAATTTTCTTGCCATTTCAGGCGTTTTGGAAAGACTCACCAGCCCGTCCGTAAAAATGACGGTGTTGCCAGATTATATTGTTGAAAAGAACACCATACAATGACAAGCCCAAAAAACCTACAAATCGACTCATGTAATGAGGCAAAAAAAACACTACACGCAACTGTTTACTTTCTTTACTCTATAATGTATCTGCAGCTTTATAAGAAAAGACTAAACATTTACATTACATTAATATTTAGGCATTTGGCAGACCGTTTATCCAAAGCGACTTACACTGCATTATCCTATACATTTTACATAGGTATTTGCAATTCCCTGGGATCGAACCCACAACCTTGCGTTGTTAACGCAATGCTCTTACCACTGAGCTACAGGAAAGCTGAAAACAACAAATGTAAACAACAAAGGCGAAGCTCTTAAAAATATCTAAACATGGCAACACCACGAGAGCGCGCTGTGAAGATCTGATAATGAACAAAACACTGCGTCTCCGTCTGTATATTAGCAAAATTGCCTAACTTAACCAGTCTTTGGCTGAAAACAGCAGATACGTATCAAACGGATTTAACTCTTGGGATTCACGTTTCTTGTTCACGGCAATCAACTGCAAAAACGTTGGCATGGTTACAACTGTCAATCATCACATTTCCTCTCATTCCGTACAAACGTGGAACCCTGCGTGGAACAATTTATACGATGTTTCACTACTGAAACTTAGCAGTGTGCACCATTGATAATTAATTAATGAGGCTTAAAATCTTTTTTTAAGCTCACAATTTTGCTTCTGAAGAAAATTTATATTGATTTAAGATTTGTTTAGTTAATATTTCTCCTAAATGCTTCTGTGATATTTCTGCAAAACAAGATTTTTTTGTTTGTTGAGGTGCACTTGTAACATGTTTTAATATATGACATTAGGCACAATGACTATTGTTGGTGTTTCACAAAACAGGAGAGTTTCCCCTCAATCTTTTAAAAAGTAACCAAGTCACTTTTACTTTGAGTAAATTTTAAACAAGATACTTTTACATTTCCTTGAGTAGATTTTTTGACTGGTAATTTGAATTGCACTCAAGTACAATTTCATCAAAGTACTAGTAATTGTATACGAGTATGATATTTTTGTACCTTTGTACTTCGTTGTAACACCTAAAATTGTGCAATGTGTACCCAGACCGTGTCCAAGCACATAATGCAAAAGAAATGTATAGTATAATGCGATGCGAGTCGCTTTGGATAAAAGCATCTGCCAAATCCATAAATAGAATGTAAATGTAAGTTTATTTCATTCGACTTTACTGGCATCACAACAGGTCACATGAGCACACTGGGAAATCTAAGAAGAACACAGGCAAGTTTCTCTCTGGAGGTGCTTAAGCAGTTTAAATTCAAAACCACAGGATCAATCCCATGGAAATCTGTGGATTAATTTTTGTTATTCATGTCAAATCATAACACCATATTTTAGGATTAGTTTTAATAGTGATATTTATTGTCAGATCAGTTTAGCACTTTTAAAAATGAAAGTACATTTACATTTACGCATTGCATAATACTTTGTAAATTTTTAGGGAGGCATGAATTAAAATCACAATTTTAACCCAAGTTTTTGTTATATAAGAGGGAATCGTATTCAAGCGAACTGTAAGTGTTAGAACTGAAAACACCCTCATTACTGAGATTGTATCTGTTACTGACACCAGGCCCAGCGAACGCCAGGTTCTAGAGTACACCCATCTATGACAGGTGGAACACCGCTCCACAGAAAAATATCAACAACTACTTTTCTAACCCCGCCCAACGGTTCGCACATGACGATTCTGAAGTAACACATGTGGCGCGGAACCAGATAGACCAAGCAAGCAATAAACAAACATGCCGTTAAAGATAGCTAAGTATCGTGCCAGCCCTGGTTGTGGAAGAAAACAGTCGATGCATAACTTTCCTTCGGAGGGGTGTGGCGAGAAACTTACTCCATGAGACGAGAGGAGACACGTGATTGGGTTCATGAGAACGAGACGAGATTTTTACACTATCTTTAAGAAACCCTCAACGATGAAATAAGTGAATTGCACTTGACTGTGGAAGATATGCAAAGCCATTAAGAGTTGTTTGTCCTTTTATGTGCGAGGGAGACTTGACAGATAAAGAAAGTGAAAGCAAACAGTGAATTGTAGTAATGCACTCACGCTGTATGTGTGTAAACTTGTCAATGACGACATGAACTGTGCGGGAAACATCAGTGACGCGTGACCCGCACAGTTGACTAATCACACACACACAGTCTACACTGGTGGGCACAATATTTCATGCGCAAATACTTGTTGAAAAGTATACGGTCTTGAAAACTGGTCACAAAATGCAATTTGGTGACAGTCTGGAGCCTGGATATAATTGTTTTTAATGTTTTGGCAGATGGCCATCTAGCAAACTGGTATAACCCCGCCCCCCGATGTCATCGTCTATCATGATTTTTTACTGTAGGCATTATTTAATGCGATTTATGAAGTGGTTGGGTGATCTTCAATGCTAATTTCAACCTCACGCTCCTTCGTGCTGACATCACAACTCACGAGATAACTTCTCACCTCGACGAGAAATCTCGTAGGGTTTTAATCTCCTCGCACCCCTATAATGCGGGGATAAAGTTTATTTTTAAAGACATTCCAGCTTGTGTGGGAAAAACATGGAGCGCTTGCTTGCTTCATTTCTCCGAGGATTCCTTCATGAACAAGGATGAGATCGACACTGGATATGTGGAATAACTAAAATTAAAAAGCAGTGCTGTGTCGTCAATAATGGATCCGATAGAATTGGCGCCGCAATCATGTGTGAGTAGAACATTTTTTTTACTATGCGTCACTATTGCTTTGTTAGAGATCGCTTGATGTGCCCGGAGCCCTTTTCGCAGATTAGTATTACCTGGGGACCTCGAGTCATTTGTATTAATTGCAGAGGTTGTCTTTGATCTTAAGGCCGTGAGAATCGGCATATCTGTGGTTTGGTGGGCTCATATATCATCGTTCAAGGTTTTATCCACCGTTTGCAAATAATGGAGGCTGTTTTGAAGTGTTTTGGTTTAATTTAAGTTGCGGGGTGACAATCCATAAATTACCGGCAGTCTCCCGCTTGTTTATTTATCATAGATCTATTGAACCATTTGAGAACCCCGATCGCGGTGATCTTTTGTCCGGTTCGGGATCACTGGTCTCAAATGCTGACAGGTACGGTCATATATCATTAAACACCAAACAACTATAAAAGAAATGAATAAACGAGTCAGTAGATTTGAGTAAAATCATCCCTTGCAAATTCGTCACATGAAATACTGATGTGGGGAGGTCATTTATTAATCACAGTAGGTCTCCAGATAATACTAATGCTGTGCGAAAACAGTGAATGGTGCTAATGTGTAACCGGACATTACGTCTCGAACCAAATTCACAGAAGGCTCCAACTACACAAACTGCTATCCAATTAAAGCAGTGGGCGTTTACTTATAAAGTCTTCAATGCGGCGCGCCCATTAAAACTGAGCGTTTGCAGAGCTGACCTCAAAACCTGGTTAGAAAAATAGCCTACTACTAATTGATTTTGATGTTTTTTAATGTAAAAATCGTGCGAACATCATAACTAGACCTCATATGACAGTATAAAACAATAAACAAGGCAGGTTCATGAGACCTTTAATGTAAACCAATTTGTGAAACACAGGTTTTAATAATAATGACTTTAATAACCAAACAAATGTGGCACAAACTTCCGATATACCTCCTCAAAGAATGAGTAACTGTTGTCTTCAGCAATTTTAATTGAATGAAATACAATTATTTTAATATGATTTTTATATTAATATTTAAATGAAATATAAATTTAATTGCCATTTGCCAGACAGATAACAAAAGAGACCAGAACGGGCAAGGCGAGTGCGTCCGATGTAGCTTATGCCTCTCTATCGCCATCTCAGCTGGAAACCAAAAATTGCAGTTTACTTTACATATTTATGTTAACGTGTAAACCACCATGTCCTGCTAAATCTGACCACATAGCACAATTGATAACCATTATTAGAAGCTTAGTCTTGCGAGTCATGGTAAGGAAATGGAGACATTGTTTAACACTGACGTTTTACTGATCTGCTATAACAAATATATTATTGCAACACAAAAGCATTACCATGTTTAGGGGGAAATTACCATGATAATGTCCTGTTATGTTTTTTACCAAATCAACATATCAAGAACCACAATGCACTGATAAAAACAGTTTATAACAACACAACTATTCAATCACTGACTGCATTAACATGCCAAGCCATTCAAAGAAATCTCATCAATCCGACGAGACGAGACAACACAACACAACACACACTCCAACCAACAAAGCACAAACACACACGTATACAAATACAGGCTTATTCCTGCAGCCAGACATCACCAGGCCAAATATATTAAAACCACACAAAATGTCACTCTATGATCACCGTAGAGCTCAGAAAAGAGAAATAAATCGCAATTGTGGATCGTGTTGTGTACGCAAATGTCGATCTGACTGTTTTATGAAGGATGACAATGTCACAACTCTTCTCAGGCTAATGCTAAGGCTAATGTCAGGTGAACTTCCCATCAGCCTCCACACATACCGAACCAAACTGCAGGTCAACACACAATTGTCGGTGTTTTTGGTGTCTCGTGCATAACAAAAAGCAGATCGTGTGTCATATTGAACGATGTGATGTTAACATATGTAGGGACGCGGCTAACACGTTTAACTAACGTTAGCTATGAATTCATTATAACACAATAAACACACATTTGATGACACTCGCATGGAGTTAAACGTCTCTTTCAAACACGTCACGTTATGTTGACAATTAGTGCGACGTGGATAATAATATTAACGTTACGTTACACATAACCATCAGCGCTGATGCGAGGCATAGAGCCGCATGTTCGGACAGTCATGCTAACAACTTGAGCTGCAAACAACTCTAACAACACAACAAAAACACACAAAAAGCAAGCAAACAAACAACAAAATGCTGATGACTTACTCTCATTGAGCACCTCCAGCAGCTCGGCGCAGTTCTCACACATGGTTCATAAAGGCGGAAAGTGTGATCAGATCATGGGAGAAATAAAAATGTTGCCTGTTTTCCCTTTTTAGGGGGGTTTAAGGCCCGACGAAATGCTTGATGACGGCCCGTTTTGATGAGACAACACAACCAGGGTGGTTTAGGCTCGTGCGAGCGGGACTGTTTGCCGAAATGTCGAGGGCGAAGACAGTAAATGTGAGGCACTGAAAGAAACGGAGACTCAATCTCCGAGCAGAGCGTTACTGTGCAGACTAGCACATACGGCAGCCATGATGAACTAGGACGGGAGTTACACTTCGGTCATTTCCGTCTGGTCATTTCGGAAACCTTCGTGTATTTTCGGATTTGCTCGCTAACCGCTATGTCTTTTTGTTGATCCGTTCGGCTTTTTCCGGACACCTCTGAGGAAGAGTGGGAGGAGCAGGCGTTTGTTAAACATCGGTAGTTTCCGTCACGGCTTCTTCAAGCCTATTCGGCTTTCTGTCGGAAATCTCGCGGTGTTTCGAAGGTTAGCACGTGGACGCGTAAAGTGTTTTAATTTTGACATTTGCACAGGTTAAAATAGTCCCATTTGTCGCACCTAAGCGCTTAGACATAAGTAATGGGCCTAGACATGTCATAGGCAAAAAATATTTCACTTTATTCCCAAAATATGTATGCAGACTTGAGGCAAGAAGCATTATCCTTATATAAACTTCCCTTTTCTTTTGCCCAGGGGTCTTATGAAATTACCCTGTTGATATACACCTTAATTCCAGTGCATTTATGGACAGATAAATTAGATAATCTTGTAAATGTATTAATCCTTAAATTAGACCCTCAGAAGACCAAATATAATGTCTGCTATTCATCTGACAAATAATCTTTCATTATCCAGACATTTTGCTTAAATTCCCTGACAAATTCATGTTTTCAATGACCACGAGACCCCGCTTTAAACATTAAATCAAAGCTGCAAATTCTAGTTGAATAACGAAAAACACAAAATTAATGCAAAAAGGTTCAATTGTATATTTACAGAAATATACAGTCCTTAGAATGTGCACAATTAACAAGGTTCTTAAGTTAAATGAGTCCTATATGACAGATTAAAAAAAAACAACGCTTTGTAAAAATAACCAACTTTGTTTCCATAGTACTAATACACTTTACAAATAGGACGTGAACAGA
Source organism: Triplophysa dalaica (assembly GCF_015846415.1). Taxonomy (NCBI): domain Eukaryota; kingdom Metazoa; phylum Chordata; class Actinopteri; order Cypriniformes; family Nemacheilidae; genus Triplophysa; species Triplophysa dalaica. The sequence goes on from NC_079543.1 coordinate 4,210,437, forward strand.
CCCTCTGTTAGGCAAAAAAAATATTTTATAGCACAAACTCTCACAAATACTGCAAACTGAAGAAGAAAAATATACACACACACACTACAAACTCCCCCGGCCAGAACAGAACAGAAGAGCAGTATCACCACTCATCCTAAAGCATAACATTCATTTGCTGTAGAACATACAAACCATGTGGCCGCACAGCTTAGCAAGCCCCTATCTGAGAACATCTCTGTCTACCTGTGCAACAACTGTCTGTCCTCATGTATATTACATATTCACAGATAGATGGAAAAAGTCAAGAGCAACGGCGAAAACATTAAAACTTTTGATTTGCTTAAACCAAACACCAAACAGAAAAAGGAATAATTGATATACAAGAGTTACACAGTAAGGGTTCCTTCTATATAAAACATGGTTATGTAAAACCAAGGGGTGGCGACTGAGTGGGAGGAGTCATGGCGTGGGGCAGGGCTAATAAGCGACAATATTGGCATTGATTTGTTCGACAAACATCCATCCATTTTGGTTCATCTTCTTTGTTTTCCTCATTGAACCTCTTTACAGAAGCATTTCTTTCTTTCAAGAGTGTAAAACTGTACAGGTGATCATTCGCACATCTCCTCCGGAAGCTCGTGGGGGTTGAGGATTCCAGGAACGGACATTTGAAGTTTGTGCTTCTCCTCCTGGGCTTGACGCAAAGCCGTCTCCCTCTCCTCCAGAAAGAGATCTGCGGAGTCCTCACCCGCAAACTCCTGAAATCAAACAAAATGGTGGTGAGCGATGGCGGCTTTTTGACACCATGTAAAATTATGTTTAATGTTGTCTGTAGTGTCAGTCTGAATAGATCGGATAAGAAATGCAGTCTGGATAGATATAGAATCTTAATGAGCTGGTTATATCTGTAGCTGATTATGTGCTAGTCTTCGTTACAGGAGGAAGTGATGTACCTTGATCTGAACCAGGAAGTCCCTGAGATGTTCTTTAAATGCAGGAATGTCCTGATTTAAGCTGAAGAGACCCGTGACAAACACCTTCACCTGGGCGCTGAAAATAAACCACACATCAACATGACAGCCACACCGGCGTTGTACCAGCAAAACACTCACGTGATGTTCTATAGGAGCTTACTCTTGTAGATGTGGGAAGGCCGTCTTGAGAAGGTTGGCCACATACTCCTGCACATACACTTGGTTGTTGACGTTGGTGCTAGCGTTCAGCGCTACACTTATTTTACCCTCCTCCACCAAGTTGAACATGTAGGCGAGGATGGAGGCATGCATCGTCAAACCTGTCCATCACAAACCATTCACATTAATTCCACAATAAACAAACTAATGAATACTTATGTGTGAGTTTCACTATAACATGAGCTGGTTACAAACAAGTCTTAATCATCATAATACAAATTTGACCCCTGGCTAACTTCAGGGTGAGACACACTTGTGAAATTCATCCAGGTTGCTATCTAACGGATGGGTGCCTTTTATTATAAATTTTCAGTTTGTCCAAATTGCACCGTGTATTTGTCACTCTGCATAGAGACTGACCAGCCGTGTGAGATGTATCCGTGACAACCGACAAGATGTGCTGCAGGATGTCACAGAAGTACGTCTGATAGAAGCTTTGAGCGGCCGTTTCCTCCTGTGTGATGTTCTGCAGTAGAGTGAACAGAATCTGAAGCCCTGGACAAACAAACGTACACACAATGAGCATTGTCATTCATGCTGTACATCAATAAAGTTACATATGTACGGCCAGAAATGTAGTCTACGCAAACCAAATGCAGACAAAAACTCTTTGCCCAAGCAGTTCCATTACAACAAGGGTGTATTGGTATAGGCGATGTTTAGAACCAAACTCTAATCCTTCGGCCCACCTGTGTCGGCAACATTTCTCATGGTGTGTTTGAAGGCCCAGATAATAGAATCCAGCACCAGTTTGAACTGTGCAGGAGGGATAGACAGGTACGCAGGGAAGCACTGGGAAGTGACGGCCTGGAGCAGGTAGAAGAAATGTGTCCTGTGCTCAGGGTACTCCTCAAAGTTCTGAGAGAGAGAAAAACACATCAAAATGAATACCCAAAAACCAGTCACAGTGACCCATATCAAATGATTGACACTTTCATTTGCAACTTTCATCAGTGATAAGGAGTGAAACAGGACTAATGTCTAACCTTGTTGATCATGTCAAGGGTGCACTCAAACACAGCATCGAAGATCTTGGGAATCTCTGCTGTTATATGACTTCCGAGCTTGTTGACGATGGTTGCCATGGTGCTGAGCACCTCTGGTTCCCGGGCAGCCGGAACGTTCCTTTGGTAGTCAATGAGAACTGCCTCCAGCAAAGGAGGAACAAAGTTCTCTCCAACCTAAGAAAACAAAGAAACGCTAAGTATTGCAATACACAGCTGCCAAAACTTTATCACTTGGAAGAACCTGCTTTAGGATCAGCACAACTAACCATCTGAGGATCATTGGAACGGCTGACCCATCCTGAGATAAGTTTCAGAGTTTCTCTCTTCACAGTTCGCATACTTCTGATGAGGGGCTGCTTAGTCACCATTTCACCTGTGGACGAAAACCCAAATAGAAATGATTGAAGCATTATTTTGCCAGACGTAGAGTCACGTGCGTCATGTGATGTGTATCTCACCATTTGTCTGGACAGCAGATGATATGTTCTCACTCAGGCACTTGTAGACGTTGAGCATGTCCAGATAAATGCGGCCCAGCTGCAGGACAAAAGGGTGACCCACAGCCTTACACGCTCTCACGTTGGTCTTAAGGATGCTGCCCAGCTGGCGCACGGTCTCTGCGTCCTTAAGAATGTCCACGTTCTGAGAGAACAATGACATCATGTGGTTTGAGTTCAGATGTTATCAATTTAAGCAGTCTTGTTTAACACAAAGAAAAAACAGTCCAACTTTTTTGGTTGACGACATCATACCTATCAACTGTTATTGGTAACCCTCACCCTCTCCGTCTAAGGACATTAAGCATAACCAAGATCAGAAAAAAAATGCTCATAGTGCTCACCTTGGTGGCCTGCTGAATGATGCTGTCCCACACCTGGTTGGGGAGGAGCATGTATTTCTCAATCAGCTGCTCCTGCACGGTCTGGTCTGTCTGCGCTCCGATCATATAGCCCACGGCCTCGTAGAACGTGTGTACCTGCTGCGGCTGCAGGTCGCAGATGATGGTGTTGATGTTGTTGAGGATCTCATCGATGAAGGGCATCACTTCGCCCACCTGCACTTGCACGAAATGCCTCCTGCACTTCTGGGCGATCTTGATGAACGTGTCACATGCCATGTCCTGCACACCATCATGGGTCTCTGAAAAAGGGGACACTTTCCATTTAGAATAGCATGCATCAAAAGCAAATATGTTGTCCTATAAACATGTACAAATCTGTAGTTTTTTATCTAACTGTTTATTTAATGGGCAGTAAAGCCCCGGGGCCCTTGCATGTCCCTGAAACGCACATTTAACAGAAAAAAATCCCAATCTTTCCTCACCGTGCATGAATTCAAAGAGCTTGTTAACAACAGTTTTGAGGAACTTCCAGTGAGCCCTGAGGAATCGTGGGTACTGGCCAACGATGTACATGATGTTTGAGGCAATGATTGCCTTGTTGTCTTTTCCTCTTTTCTGTTCGCACAGACCCAGCAGATCCTGAGGTAGTGACAAACATGCTGATTAGATGCGCAAGAGTTAAGTCAACCACCAGAAAAACAAGAGCTTCAAGACATGTAAGGCCTTTTCATATATTGTGTACAAGAGAAACAATAGATTCACATCGAGCACAAACATTTGAACAATAGACTTCAAAAAACACTTGAATTTATAATTGTTCATCTGTAAACAGTGAGTAAAAACCTTAATGACTGTGACAAGGAATCTCTTCTCATCTTCCTCATGCATGGCACCACTGATGGAGCCGATGGCCCAGCACAGCATGTTCAGGTTCCTCCAGGACCACTCGGTACCGTTCACCTGATTATGAAGTTTCTCTGTCATGATCCTCTCCGTATCGGCATAGTCCAGATGAGTCAAATAAACTGGAAAAAAACAGAACTATTTAACATCTCAAATATCTCAAGACAACAATGTGCGGAATTGAAGCCCATGGTAATTACCCAGAGTCTCTCTCATGTTCTTGTAGAGGTTGATGGAGTCTGTGTCTTTCATGAACTCTCTCACCACCTCACCCTGGTCATTCTCAACCACCAAAACCTCTTCGGGTTTGGCCATGCGACTTACCATAAGCAGACGTACCTAAGACACATCAAACACACACCCACAATCAGATGGATGGACCCACATAAAATCTGTGCCCACAGAAATCTAAACACAACTGACCTTGGAGAGCACGGGCAGGTACAGGTGTCTGCGGGGCGGCACATCGAAGTGTTGACTAGTGGAGAGGAGTGGAGAGGTTGATGTGGAGAAGGGGCTCTCTCTGTAGAGCTCCGCAGCCAGGTGGTTCCAATACTCCAGACAGATCTTGAAGATTTCAGTCTCTTCCACCTCTGACACCAGTAACATGTAATGTAGAGACTGCACATACAGACGTCACATTATTACACGTGTCAACATCTGTCAACAGCACACTGTGTGCTGTGCTTACATATCTCCATAAGTTTTAATTAAAATTGTCTGTGTGTTTGTACCTCCATGAGCGACTCTCTGAGGTTCAACCTCTTCTCTATCAGTTGTCCGTGCTCTTTGAGGAAGGTGCAGAGAAACAGACTGAGGTTCTGGATGAAGTTTTGCTCATCGTCTTTTCCATTCGCGTACGCCAGACGGATATTTGTGTTTAGTGGCAGCATCTGTTGGTTACAATTAATGCTTAATAATCAGCTTTCTCAAGACCAATCAATTACCCGCTAATCTTTTTCAGTATCAATCTTTTCCTAAGATACAATAAAAAACTAAAAATTATAAAGAGAGACTAATGACTAGATTTTTTAATAAAATTATTCAAAAAGTCCTTCAATCACAGTTTGCATGCACCTGTTTGAGTTGCGTCATGGTGAGAGTAAACAGGTTGACAAACTGCTCCTCGTACTGACTGACACTGACCCCTGCGATCTCAGTCAGACATTTCAAAGTCACGTTCCTGAACATCGGGACATTCAAAAACTGAGGGAGAGAGAGAAAACATTATTTTCCTATTTTTCAACAGATCTACATTTTTAATGAATCAATTATATTTGTAGGAGCACCAGCTTGGAAGTAAAGCTTTGAGCAGTACACGAAAACATCCGGCAGTCCAAATAATCAATAAGCTTTTTCTCATGCAATAGAAAGCTGAACCAATGCGAGTAAAACCTGGTCTTTTCACATGATGTATGAGTTAAAGTACACAACAATTTGAGAAACAAAAAGGACTAAATGTCAAGTCACTTGTAGGGCGGCAATAAAATAATGATATTCTTAATGACAGGACACTTCCATTAGTCTTTGTTATTTTTGTTACCTTGTACACTAGGGTGCTGATGAGTTTGGTCTCAAATATGTAGCCTAACGGAATCCAGTTTAGGAAACGAAGAAGAGTCTCCAGTGTGGCATGGACAAGAGGGGCATTCTGGGAATTCTCCTGGTGAACACAACATGACATTACAGGTGTTACAAATGTTCAAAGGGTGGCAGATTTGGGGTGTTAAGTGTGTGTCTGTTTGAAACGTACCATAACAAACTGACAGAGCTGAAATATTTGGGAAAATTCACTGCACATGCTGAGAGAGAAAGAGAGGGAATTAGATATTAAATCTGAATGAGACAAACACAAACGTTTTAATGTTTAAAAGTAGTCCTTCGATTCCAAACAGATGTTAGCAACAAGTGTAATTCGTGTCTTTTAAGGGGTCACATGTACCTGTCCTTCAGGTGTTTGGCTTTGACCTGAGTCATCTGTCCACTGGAAAAGTCAAACACCTCCTCACTGAGGAGTTTCAGGATGATCATGTTGTTCTGACACAGACTCTCACTGGTGCGACTCGCTCCCACAATGTCACTGATGAACGTGGGCCAGTGCTTCGGCCATTCCTGCTTCAGGATCTGAACAAACGCATGGCAAAATGACAAATATTTCTTGACTCTTCAGGACAACCACCTCTTGTTTACAAGTAAAAAAAGTGGCAAAGGTAATCTGTTGCTCACCTGTACCAGGATCATGTTCAGCTTTGCTATGTAAACTCCTTCCTTCTGCAAGCGAATATACAAGTCAGTATTGATCCATTTATATTTAAAAAAACTGTATGCATTCTTTAGGTAGCCACGATCAGATACCAGAATGTTGTTTGATCCATCACAGTTTAATTTTACAGAAACAGTGTTGTAATGCAAAACATATTTATGAATTTTAAACATTAAGTGTTCTCAAGAAAGAATGTTGTCTGGTTTACAATTTATCTTACCTCTACACTGTTAGGATCAGAGGACGTTTTAATAATCAGTCCCACAACATACTTCTTAATTCCTGCGGACAGAGAACTATTAGTTATTTGTGCACAATTACTTTAATATGTAGATTTTAAAAGGTTCAAAAGTTGCAAATTTGTTGGATTAGTTTCCTTTGAATGATTCCTAAAATCATGTAGCTTGTCCCTCACCGTCACATTGATTCCGTGGAAGAACTTTCCAGCGTGTTTTGATCACTGTCTCAAGTATCTGAAGAGCGTAATACTGCAACGCAATCAGCAATTACATTAAAATCAAGAGATTAAAACAGTTTAATGTTGCAAAATACATTATCCATTTACTTAATGCATTTAGTCTGTTTAGAAAATTACACACCAATCTTCACATACCTTTGTTTTCATGTTCTGGGAGAACTCCAATATGGTGTCAACTCTGGTCCAGGCATCTGGGTGATCCTTAAGATTGGTGAGGACTTCTTGTGCCAGTCGTTGCTGGAAACAGAAACTTTTGATGCACCCGTTCATGAATGCGATTATAAATTTTGTTTGTACACAAGCAAACTCTTACCTGAGATCCGACATCATAGTACATGGAGTTGACGACATTGTCCAGCAGGTTGATGTCCAACTTCTGACTGAAATCTAGCAGCTGTCGAGCTGTGTGATCTGCCAACATGGTCATGTCTGCCGGCATAGAGCTGTAGAAGGGGGTTGATGGGAGAAAAACATCAATAACACTAACTCAAATATTAACAATGACACTTCAGCATTTTAAATAACACATTATGTGTTTAACCATGTGATCAATAGTAAGAAAGTTCAACACTGTATGCATAAGTTTACAAATGGGCTACACATAGTGACTCACATTGAGAACTTGCTTGCTGAACTCACTGTACAACTGTTTGCATTTTTCAATTGCTTTTTCCTGATATTAAACATAACACTTTTACACGTAAAAAACTGAGCATGTAAATACATTTTAATCAATAAATATTGACTACACGCATATCAAACTTGTCTAGCAACCGATTCACATGAAGATGAGTGTAGCAGTTACAGTTACGGCGAGCCGTGAGGGACCAAATGCGTTTTCGTTTCTGGTTGCCAGCAGCAGTGTGTCAGCAAACTAGCACTTCATTCAACTCACTTATCGTACTGAATAATAATTATACGAGATAAGCATTACACTCATTCTGAATGCACACCTTTTCGACTTACCTGTTTTAAGCAATACTCCTTATTTCGCCGAAACAAAAGCGAAACTAAGCGGGTTTAGAAATTGGGGTAACGTTAATGGTGTTATGTCCTGGAAACGCGCGCCGCATCAAACAGAAAAAGGTAGACAAAGATAACTAAACGAGTCTGATTTAATTCATTTTACACAGCACAAGTGTGTAAAACTATTCAAAACCAAATACGTATCCAGCAAGTTCACTTTAACAGCTAGCTAGCGTGTTAGCTCCCTACCTAACGCACACTAAAGAGGAGAGCACTCAATGTATGAAAACACCCACAAATTCAGGATTTGTGTCGTTATTTTAATGATTCTCTGCAGTCATTCAATCCGAGTCCTTTTTCAGTCAATAGCCCGTGCTGCTCATATGTCTATATAATCGTCCACAACTCGCTTCAACTGCTCCTTCCGTTTCATAAGCACCTTCTAAACCAATCTTTAGTTTATTATCAGTTAATCGTTTGTCTCGTGCAGAAAAACGTTGTTTATAAAGCAGATATCTGCGAGAGCTTTGTGACCCAGCTCTTCTCTAGTCTCATGCATCACACGCAAGACCGGTTGAAACCGGTTCAGACTGGCATATTCCATCTCGGTTTAGTTTTCAGGCCGTAGCGCCGCGTAAAATTCGGACTGCGGAAACGCCCTCTGTGTCAGCTGGTTGGCTGGAGTGCGCGACGCGTGCGTTTCTCTCGTATGCGATTGGATGCAGGTGCCGTCAGTCAGGATTGACCCCTCCCAGCGCGTCGTTCGCCCTCGGTTTCATGTACGAGGCGGGTTTTTTTCTTCACAGCATGATGTGGGCTGGACCGCGTGGAGCATGGAAAATTACTGAGATGTTGCCTGTGATGTACAAACAGTAACTGACCGTGGTGTGTATTTTTAGGTTCTGGCGGGTTTAAAACGTTTTAATATGAGTCTATTAATGACTAAATACTTAAGGCATTGGAACTTTAATCTTAGGTTTATTCATCACATTATTTTGTTACTTTCATACAACACAGACATTAAATGAATAATAATATACTAATTATTATTATTAGAATACTAAGACAAAATACTGTAATGCAGTTTAAAAATATCAAAATACTAAAACATTATTATGTTATTTGTCACTAAAATAATGATATAGGAATATCCTTTTTCGTGCAAAATATATATTTTTTTCTGTTGACATTGGGAATAAAATGTGACCTTGACCGGATTTTGACAGATTTAGTGACTGTTTGTGCAATTTAAAATATATCAAACATATTTGGTTTAAACAAATTACACATTTCAGAAAAAAATATCATTCCTCACCAGAGGGGGCACTAATAAGACTTACAACATTCATTAATTTCTCAAAATCAATTTTCTGATCCTCTAGTTTCTGTTCATCAACTAACAGACCAATACTTCCTGATCTGCTTCTGTTGCTATGGTGACTTGTCAATCTCACTGCCCCTGCTGCTCTGGCTGCGCTTCCTGATGATGTCATCTTCCTTATTGTCATCGTTCTCAAAATCCAACTCATCATCAAAGGATTGTCCTTCATCACTCTCCTTTTCCTCATCACTGTCCTGGTATTCATTTGGTTTATAATCTTCATGTTGGTTCATGTGGTCTTCCTCCATTTCATGGTCATATTCCTCATAATCATCAAGGTAATCGTCAAGATGACAATGCGTCAGCCTTTCAAATTCCTCGTATTCTTCGTTTCTGTTTTTTTATGATGGATGAAAGCAGTTTAAAACGAGTACAGAAACTCACAGAAACAGTCATATACATAATTTAAGGAATAAGTTGTTTTTTATATTGATATCAGGATAATATAATGTATAAACGCTTTGAGCGGCAACAACATAAACAGACGTTATGTGGCCCAAACTTAACTTCCAGTAGACCTCTGCAAAGAATCATTAACTGTTGAGAAGCTTTAATTTAATTTAAAACAATTATTATACAATAAAATATCAATTTATTTTATATTTTACAAAATACTATCATATAATATGATATAAATTAAATGTAAAAAAATATATATTATAACCAAACACAGACACGAAAGGTAAGTTAACTCCGACAAAGCGATCTATAGCATACCTGATTGTGGGAGGAGCCTGGCCGTCTGAAAAGGCGGGGCTCGGAGTTCCCTGTCCGTTTTTCAACCGTTTAGGAACTTTTCTGTTGACAAACGACTCATTCAGACCACATCCATGCAACGTGTCAGAATAAAGTTTTTCTGCTGCCCTCTTAGCATTCATCTGGGATACAGAAAGAGAAAGACAAAGGTGGCATCTTCTTAATCATTTGTAGTGGAGTTCTTTATGATATTAGCCCTTTCTGCGGAGAGCTGCTCAGTATTCACTAAAAGTTTTATAATTGTAACATTACAGAGCAAACAGAATAAATGCTAAAAGCTGAATGGGAGAGACAGGTCACCTGGGCCACCTGCTCCAGCAGCAAAGGTCTTCCTTTCACTCGTTTCTGAATACCTCTCATCTCTTCCTGGTACTCACGACGTCTCTGGATTTCTTGTTTCCTGTTCCCATGTTAAGATATACAATGCATTACATCTGACATTGCTTGTTTATGACCATTGTTATGTAGTGAACTCATTTACATTGCGTCTGCTCTATTCTTGAGTCCTATGCATCTGCTAAATGACTAAATGTAAGTTGGGGTGAAGTTACTGACTTCCCAAATAATTTGTAGTTCATTCTAGACTCATCAGTCAAAATATAAGACCACCAAAGGCTAACCAGGTATTTTGTTGTCATCAACACACACACACGCACACACACACTGATGCATTTTATCATTATGAATGCTGCAAATGTTACCTGAACTCTTTGAGTTTAGACTGGCATGTCTGAGCCAGGGCGACATGTGGGTCATTTGCCTGGGCCCGCTTTGAGATCACTTTTTGTAGTTTCTTCTCCCTCTGTTTTTGCGTCTCCCTCCATTTTTCCTCCTCGTCCTCCACCTTCTTTCTCTTTTCTATAACTTTTCTACCCAAAGGGGTAAAGAGCTGTTTTCTGAATCTTTCAAAAATGGACGCCAGTAGGATGACGTTAAGGTAAGCCAGCAGGGAGAGGGTTTGGGCTTCTGGGAGTGTACAGTGGACTGCCTTCAAATCTTTCTAAAATGAGTGTTTTAACAAAGCTAAAGTACTTTTACACTACTTCAAGGCCACCAGTCGGAATCTGGAAGGTTTAACTTGGTATTAATCATAATTAACCACATGACCATCGTTTTTCTGTTAGGAGTTAAGTTGTTGACATGAACTTTCGATGGACATGAAGGCAGCACAAAGATCATCTGCAATCTAACACAAACACAACTACCGCAAGACATCAGGGTTCCCACGCAAGTATTTTTAATGTTGGATTCATGAGGTAGTAACGGGAGAGGCACTGGAAGGGAAAGTTAAGGTCTGGTTGCACAAACTTTGCAATCCATAATAATGTGCGAACAGAATACTTCACTTGGAAAGGTCTGGCAGGGTAAAGCTTTAAAGCAAGATTGGGGGACAAATATTAATCTGGGCTTTTGGCCTCACGGTTACCTCACAGCTTCTTGCCGTTTCTTGGCTGCATCAGTGATCTTAGCAGGCAAGTGTTCCTGACTTCCAGACACCGAAGAGCAAAGCGATGATGTGGGAGTCATGGGGTACAAGGCAGGTGTGCTCACAAACGGCCAACGTGTCGGTCTCTGGCTTTGCTTCTCTACCTCGATATCAGCCATAATGCGTTCCTTGTGTGAGGCAATAGTCGATGTATGCAATTTAAAGGGTTCGCACGCAGTCAAGGGTCGTACGTCTCTTCGGTTCTCCAGCTGCTTCTGAAATTTTCTGTAACTGGCATCAAAGTCTGGAACATTTGTGTTGATCTTGGGTCGGTGAACTTGCTTGTCTTTCTGGGCGGCTTGCTGTGCTTGTCTCTCACTAATGCGCTGAGCAAGCATGCTAGGGGGCATGGATGCACTGTCAAGTAAGTCCCTCGCCCGCATCTGCATCTTTATTGCGCGATAGAGCTCCTCTTCTTTCTGCATATCACCAAATGCGGCCTCCTTCACCGCCCGTGGAACAGGTTTGGCCTTGAACGGGCATTTCCTCCTCTCCTCTTCCTCCTTATCCTGTATGAGCATTTGCTCACGAAACTTGGCCTCTTTCTGCTCCTTTTTCAGCCGCTCACGCTCCGAGAAGCTGAAAGGTCTTTGAGCGGCATGGAGACGTTGCGCTTCCGTCGCTCGATAAAGCTGCCTGCGCTCCTTGTCCCGCTCATGCAGCTCCTCGTAAAGCGGAAGGCGCACGTGCGCGGGCACTGGGCTGGCACGGAACTTGCGCTGACATTCTGTGAGCTCCTCCAGCTGGCGCCTTAGGTCTGCATTTTCATGTTCGATCTCAGAACGTGGCTTTATGCGTTTTTTTCGTCGGTCTACCTCACGAAGGGTCACCTGGAAAGGTTTGGGAACCGTGACTCTTGGTTGCCAGCCGTCATCTCTGGCTTGCTTGTGCTTTTTACGTGGAGCTTTGACCTTGGTGTTGGCCTGGGTGTCATCAGGCAGGCTCTGGAGTGAGGATGAAAACAGGTGCTGCTGGGGTGGAGAACGTTTTTTTACTCTGAAGTCCTGCCACATGTTCTTGATTTGCTCTTTGGGGGAAAAGAGGAACCCTTTCTCTGTGTTGTAGTTGCTTCGGTCTCCTTGGCCGTCGTCAGCTATGTGCTCCTCAACATAGGTGTAAGACAGGTCCGAATTTCGCCGCAGCTCCAGAGCAGACTGAGCTTTTTTCAGACTACCTGCTAACATTCCTTGTTGTGAACTGTATAAAACACAAAAATCTACAGTCAAACGGCTGCAATAAACATACTATGATGTAAACAAAATCAATGTACATGAACTTACTAGTTGGTTTGAGCATAGTTCTTCGCGGGGGTCACCTCGTTGAGCTCCATTTTCTTGCGATACATATGTTCGAGTTCAGCCATCTTGTGAAGATGAGCTCTCTTCAGCTCCTCTAGTTTATAATAGTACTCTTGGTTGGAGAAGTACAACTGCCTGATGTCAATGTTATCGCCCATCAGACGGTTGCTGTCTTTGGTGGGAGAGTCATGATCCACCAGGTCAGATCCTGAGTCATATTCCATCTATTAAAAATAAACAATAGGAAATGTAAACATGATTAAGTTTGATATTTTGTCAAAGAAATGTGTCCAAAATATTGATATGATATAAACACCACTGCAAATATCTTGGGCACTTTATATTTTTGATGCCCGGAAGAGTCTTCTATTGTTTCAGAATAGTTTTAGAGTTCTATTATTAACCTAATGACCCAAATATTTGATACTAAATATTTGTTCCACGCCACATGAATGTAGGATATTGTCAGACATGTATTTGATCACGAGTAATATTCTCTTATATAATTCTGCGTACACATAGTAGTTGTGTAATATAAGGTGTGTGTTTGTGTCTGTGTGCATGCGTACGCGTGCGTAAACTGTTAATCTGCAGGTCTGAGAGCTTTAGGAGCAGATGGCAGATTGTGTTATTCATTCAGATGAAGATTCTCACCGTTCTTCAAAGCGACACCATTTTACACACATATATTTCATATAAGGAGGACACAACAAAGGCAAAGTAAACATTTCCCTGAAGAAAGGTTCTGCTAACTTTTGGCAAAACTAACTTCAATTTTGTTGGCTTAAGTACAGCTACAAACAAGCTACCCGTAAGGGCTACATTGAAAAATTCTGTACATCCATAATACAAAATTTGTATAATAAGAACAATTATTTTATTTCTAACCATTTTTTATGAAATGATTAAGGATATAACGATTCTAATAATTTTGGCCCCAGACAACCATGATTATAACATAGCTTTCAATGTAGAAGCCATATTCCAAAATGTGACTATTATGTTTGGGGTTAATACTTAAAAATTAGGATAATTGGCTTATTAAAAATTGTAAGAACAATGCTTTAAGGCGGGTTATACTTTCCACATCTGTGTTGACTTCGTTTTTGTAAAACACATAAAACAACATATGCACAAATTTACTGGAACCTACCGACTTTTCATATACAATGTTTTTCATTTTTTTCACATTTTTATGTTTCAAATGCCTATTGGCAGACGCTTTTATCCAAAGCTACAGCACAGTTCATTCAGTAAATGTTCACGGAGCTTTCTGCAATTGTTATAGTGCAAAATTACAAATAATCTTGAACATCAACTACAAATGTAGTTTATAAACTTGATCCGCTTTGACATGACGTTACCTCTTTCTCATTGTCGCGGTTGTCGGTGAATCCGGCGCCGGCGCACGGCAGTGTTCGCTCTCTTTCATACAGAGCTATCGGGACTTTAGTGTGCGGGTCTACCGGCGTCTTCAGACAGGACGTAACCAGCACATTAGCGCGGTGACACTTTTCCATATCTGCTTCTTTCCTTCCCACTCATACATAGCATTGAATTTATAAGCGCCCGCCAGGTGCGAGTCTCCTTGACGACCGCATAGCGTCCAAACGCTGAAGTGACGTCGCAAACGGGGGCGCGCGCACGTAAATAAAAGTCCCCACAACAGGTACAAATATTGGCAATAATGGAGAATGTGAAAACTACTACCTAACTTTTTTCTTAATTTCACAACATACATTTGTCCCTCTAATTTTGGATCGAGGGAAAAGACACCATCAAATGAACAAATCGTAGCTAGTTGTTACCAATTTAGTTAAATATAAGAAATAAGATAAGTTATATATGAAAGTGTATATTATAAAAGCACAAATGGCAAAACGCATAGTTGTTTGACTTTCTAAGGTATTATTAATGTTTTTTGTGAAGCACCTTTTTTAAATTTCTGACACTTCCACTGCTGGAACATTAAATGAATATAAAAACAATCCTTTATTTACTCGTGGGTCAAAACTTGGCAATAAAAAAATAAATAAAAAGATACAGCAACGGCCGGAAGTGGGGCAAAATCTCGCCATATGGTTGGCTAACGTTTACACTTAGCCCAACCCTAAACCTAACCTTACAATAATAAACAAATATAAATCGACTGTTTTCAGCGTGACAACAATTGCAAGCCTTGCTCAAGGGCACATCGCCGGCCCTGGGAGTCGAATCGGCAACCTTCTGGTCATGAATCCGACTTTTACCATTAGGCCACGACACCAATTGAAGTGCACACGCCCCTTGGATGTAGATGCATACCCTCTAGTCAAAACCATTTACGACTATATTGATAAACTATTTATAATAAACGCTGCAATATTTCATGAAAAAAATGGGCATTGTCATTTTACTTTTAGCAGCAAAGAAAATTGACAAAACACGATAAAGTGGTTTTCCTAAGGGATTATCCTAAACCAGGACTAGGATTTAGTTAAATTGGGATATTTAAATCGTTTTAAAAAACATACTCTACATAGAAACATTACTGTGCATCATGAGAAAAAACAATTGAACTGATATTTTTTAAGATATGCCAGTGCAAGTTGTTTTCGATCAAGACACTGCTTACATTTGAACACAGAGAAAGATATTTGGAATAATGCTAATAACCAAACAGATCTCAACCCCCATTGACTCCCATTCCACAGGCTAAAATCTCAAAAGCAGAGCAGAAATGCCATTGCACCAGAAATACAAGGAATCATCACATTAACATATTTAGCAACTGGAGAAATGCAGCAGAGATTATATACTTCTGCCATAACCTTCTATAGTGATCACACAAACAATTACAACGCTTACCGAAACTTATTGTGTCACTGTTCATTTTCTATCAAATACGTTGACATTAACAGCATGGTAAATAAATAATAAATATATTTTGTGTGTGCCAGAGTACAGTAAAACTGGCATAAAATGTGCAATTTCAAACTAATGACCCTATATTTAGAAGTGCTCTATTTTCCTTCTTGGACAACCTACCAATCACAATCTTTATGAGACAGTGTCATTCATAGCAACAGGGTTGCACTCAGATTAGTCCTGAATTGTTTTTAAACTAAGACTCCTACGTTGAAGTTTTTAAGCTAAATTAAGAGCTTTCTTAGAGGATTCTTAGAAGCTTTAAGAATACAGGCCCTGATGTTCATGTCCCGCTAAGAATTCACAGTCTCTGATTGGATAAAGGTGATCAGCTAATAAGATTACAGCTACTGACCTACATTACTGCCAAGCAATGACAATCTGCAGTTTAATCATTTATTAAACCTTGTACAGTATCTATACAAAACAAACCACAAAAAAAAACAAAGGTTATCGCGTCAAAAACATGTTTTATTAAATTACTCAAGGTAACAGCTAAAGAAAGCGACATTTTCTTAGCGGTGTGCTATCACGACGCCCTTCAGTAATGACATTCATGCAAACTTTATCGGGTATTCACCTGTAAAACAAACAAAAAAGGTCATTAATGATGACATCAAGTTTAAATGCAGAATGATATTTAGCGAATTTAAATCTACAAAACTCAATTTCAGATTTCAGATTCTTTTCAGAGATTACAGATCACTTACAAGATCATCAATCTTGAGGATGCTGCGGACCGTTTCTGTGGCGAGGGTGAGGGCACTGATGGACACCAGCAATGGTTGAACGACCAGCTCTTCAAGGATGTTAGAGATCCCACCCTATGTGAAATACACGTTAGACACACACTAAAATTCATGCCTGCAATGACACCAATCTTTCAGTGATGTGCATTACTGAGCTGGTTTAATGCATCACCTTGCGGACGTTAATCCCGGCTGTTTTCTCTCCTTGTGCGTGCCTGTTACGCAGTTCTGTTACTGTGGAGATGGGATTAAGACCAGCGTTCTCTGCCAGCGTAGAGGGGATGACCTCGAGGGCATCGGCGTATGCACGCACGCAGTACGCCTCCATGCCAGCTAGAGAACGGGAGTATTCTGCCAACCTCAGTGCCATCTCGATTTCTGGTGCTCCACCGCCAGCGATCAATGCTCTGTAGGGGGACAGGAGAATATGTGAGCATACCATTCTGCTCAAGCAAAAATCTAAAAAATTACTGTCAAGAAATCCAGTATGCTTTTAAAGGTGTCAGCGTTCTCACAAGAGCTACTAACATCCATGTTGGAAAGCTTAATCTTTAATACCTCTTCTTGACAAGGCAGCGGATTACGCAGAGGGCATCGTGGATGGATCGCTCGGCCTCCTCGATCACCAGCTTGTTGGATCCGCGGACCACAATGCTGACAGTCTTTCCAGGATTAGCACAACCAGTGATCTGCAGGAAAAACACAAGCCAACATCATGAATCAGTTTCATGAATCAATTAGGATTAAAACCCGTCTACTAAAAACAATTTAAAGATTAAAGATGTTCTCGGATCATTGCGCTTACCTTCACCAGTTTGCCTGAGCCATCCAGGCTGATCTCTTCCACCAGCTCAGCTGAACCCATCATCTCTGGGGTGAAGTGGTCAATATGCGCAATGGGTTTGGTGCCAATAGTCTAAAAGC
The DNA here is from genome assembly GCF_015846415.1 of Triplophysa dalaica. NCBI lineage: Eukaryota > Metazoa > Chordata > Actinopteri > Cypriniformes > Nemacheilidae > Triplophysa > Triplophysa dalaica. The sequence continues at coordinate 4,227,571 of NC_079543.1, forward strand.
CGAAAAAGACAAAACATGTCTTAATTCATTTAATATTTAGATATATTTTGCTAGATTTCTTTTAATAGCAATAGTAATGATATGACATATGAAGTCGTTTTATATTTTATTACACACGCAGACAAGAACCCTTTTTGACTGGATATACGACAGGTGATGAAAGGTATAAATCATGTAATTGTCTTTCGTGTACCTTGCAGATGAATTCAATCTCCTCCCTCTCAATGTCTTTCAACACCATGATCTTCATTTTATTGAGAAAGTGAATAGCCAGATCACTCAGAGCATCTCTGTCAAACACATTCACAACCATCATGAGAACATGTCTCAAACATCACGTTTCTTTGAGATCAGTGTATGTTGTGTTTCCCATCTGTGGCTGTATGATGGAGGTCTTTTGATATCATACCTCAGGATGGATTTTTGGATGAGAAGCACATTGCAGCCAGCTTTCTTAATCTGTTTGATCAGGTTGAGGATGTAAGCTCTCTCCTCACGCAGCACGCGGTCCATCTGAGCGTAGTCTGACACCACAATCTGGTTGTCCATCTGTCCACAAACATGCCAACGTCACACAAACCCAAAAAAACAATGACTTCGAACATTACATTAGAACATACCGGAAAATATTACAGCAAATAGCTGTAGAAGAGCAAACACTAATTTATCTCTTTGAAATTTTGATTACCAAAAAGTACCTACATCAGTTTTGGGAGGGGAGAGACAGAATTGAATGAGGCCGATTTTGGCTTTCTCCACACGGGACACTCCAGTGTTCACCACCCTCTGAGTCAACACCAGACCATCCACCAGCTCACAGTCATCAACGGTCCCTCTGTAAATACATACACACTTGTTGAATGTAAAGATTCAGCGATGAGAATGTTTTACTCCTCTGTTAAAAAAAATCAACAATAATCAGATGCATGTAGATAAGAGACAGTTTAGCAAAAAAAAGATATTTCATCATTTATTCACCCTTGTGACAGAAAAGCCTATCGTTAAAGAGATAGTTCATCCAAATATGAAAATTCTGTTATCATCATTTACTCACACTCAGGTTGTTTCAAACCTGTATAAATGTATTTGTTTCAATGAACACAGAAAGATATTTGGAAGAACGTAAGCAATTTTCAGTTCGGTGACATCATCCACTACCATAGTAGGAAAAAAATATATTGTATTTTGAAGATTTAGGAAAACAAAGTGTTCTGGGGGCACCCTTGACTACAATTTCATTCTTCCTACTATGGTAGTCAATGATGTCCCGGAAATCTGAAAATGACTAACATTATTCCAGATATCTTTCTTTATGATTATACAGGTATGAAATTATACAAGCATGAGTAAATGATGCAGGGCTCTAGACTAACTCTTGAGAGATTTGGGAGTGGTGCTACCAGTTGGTAGTATCAGTCCTTAATTTGATAGCAGTAGAGTCGTGGGCTGAGGTAAAAAAAAAGAATCAGTAAAACTTCATTGAAATATAGTTTATACATTACTAAAATCAATTGAAAATTAATATAAATCATTGATTATGATTGAATTATTTTTATTGTATTGTATATGTAAACTCTCAACAATTTACCATATTTAAAGCACATCTTTCTTAAAGCTAATTTCTTCCTTTATTTGTTGTGAATAACTCCTATAAGAAAACACAATTCATTTAATATCAGTGAGTGTTTTTGGGCCGGTCCTTTGTTGTTTGATGAACATTTTAAACAGAGTTCTTTATTATGATGCTGTCCCTATAAGAGCTTGCGCAATATACTGGAAAACACATGCATTTTGTTTCCCAACTGTTTGGGCATGAAAACTGAATACCTTTACAAGACAAGTGTTTTAGAGTAATGTCGCCTGAAAGAGAACACCGTTTAGTATTTTGTGCTCTGACTCTGTGGGCACACTCATATCTCAAACAACCCGCGAGACCTGACGGCTTTTAATGATTATTCTTCACGAAAGCTGCTTTGATACACATCTGGCTTAATTATTATTGGTATTTAGCGTGATGTATAACATTTTTTTAAGACTTCTCATTTCTACAATAGTTCAGTGCTTAAAGTTTAAACACATGTTTCCTGCATTAGCTTCACATGTATACAATACTCACAACACATTTCGTTATGTTTGCTGTTTACTACCTTAGCTGGGGAAATTCTTGTATTGCGCATATTTATTTCAGTTGCAAGATTGAGCGCTTCATTCATCTGCTTTATCGGTTCTTCGCCTCTTACCCGCAAATTATGTCTTTGAGGCGGGGGCACTGAATGGTTAAAGTAGGTGAGGCGAAAATGAGTGACTGAATGCGCCGTTTACGCAAAATAACATTACTGCGTATTACATTTATAATACGCAACAAATATTTTTGGATCAGTTTGGCAATCGCAACTGTGAGACCATTAAGAAAAACTTGCCGCACTGTCAGGAAAACATTTAGTCACAGTCTAGAGCCCTGTTATGACAGAATTTAGATTTTTGCATGAACTTTTCCTTTAATGATTCTGTTGTTATTTATGTGTAGGGCTGTCACGATAAACCGCCGACAAATATCACGTGATTTATGGACAGCATTTGAGTGAAGCACAGGAAAATGCTGCTGCATCTGAAGCACACTGCAGAAGAAGACCATTATACAATCTAGTATATAGGAAATGCAGCCCTATTATTATTTTATATTAATATAATGTGCGCTTTCAATTGTACATTGTTGACTCTAGTTTCGCTTCCCTTATATTATCAATCCAGAGGCAGTGTATCTCACCCAAGCTTCTTCACAATTTTGATGTCGTGGAGGTCGACGCCGGTTGCGGTGGCGGGGTCGATGACCCTCATGACAGCGTCCACGCTCATTGGAGCGAGGAGGCTGGAGTTCTGGGACACCACCTTAGAGCACAGAGAGGTAGTGGCGCTGTTCAGAAGAGTCTCCCTGTCACTCAGCTCAACCGGCTGACTGATGGATGTGAGGATCTCCACCCCTTTATCCACCGCCTTCTGGAACGACTCGGAAATGATGGTGGGATGGATTCCTGTCGGGAAAAACACCCCGGCTCAATTCAACATGAGTCTTACGTTCCTTTTGATGATGACACATTTTTGAATTAAACTTTCCCGTGCCATTCAGTCACACCCGTGTTTATTAAAAACAGATTTGATGTAAACGTTACCTTTCTGCAGCAGTTTAGCACAGGCATCCAGAAGAGCTCCAGCGATCACAACCACTGATGTGGTGCCATCGCCAGCCTCTATGTCCTGAGCTTTAGACAGCTCCACCATCTACAGAACACACAGAAACGTCACTAAAGTAAAGCGAACATCTTCACTAGCCTGTGTATTGTTCTCTATTCCATGACTCACCATCTTTGCCGCAGGATGCAGCACCTGCATCTGTTTAAGGATCGTGGCTCCATCATTAGTGATCGTAACATCTCCCTTCCCATCCTGAATCTGCCAAGACAACAAACGTCCATTCAAAGATCCGCGCACACAACACTATCTCACAAATGTCAGAAGCTAAGCTTTGAATCAGTGTGTGTGGAGAAAACTCTACCATTTTATCCATGCCTTTAGGGCCCAGACTCGTTCTGATGGCATCAGCGACAGCTGTCAATCAAAAGAAGGTCGTCACATGGGTGCCACGCCCATAACATTACCATGCACACCATTTAATTGCATTAGTCAACACTAGACATCATCTACTGCAATGATCTTTTAATATAAATTATAACTTTGCAAACCGGCAACAAGTTTTATATAGTATGGATGTATGACATTACATGTAAATTAATCTCAAATTAGCACTATTGGACAGAAATTGAAAATAGGTGCATTATTATAATTAAACAGATTAATTCTATAATACTAATTTCCTACCCATACAACGATATACATATTTTAATGACGTACATTTTTCTACACATATTTTAAGGACTTTTCTGCATAATATTTTACTGTTCATGTACATACATAAATGTAGAATGCATGTGAATTTCATTATCTTATGTCATTAAGTGTGCACTAGGGATAATGGATAAATGACATGACACCTAATAAGGCGACAAAACAGTCTAACATTAGGAAGTGAGCATGACAAAGCACAATAATCCCATTTATTATTAGTACGGCGAGTATTTTATTTAAACAAAAATATGCAGAATTTGTCACATTCACAGCCACATCATGCAGGCACATGAGAGTCGGTGTTTCACAAATTCGTGACTGATATAAATCCGTGGCTCACCTTTCCCCGCACTGATGTTGCTGAAGCGAATCTGGGCGGGTTTGTCCCGGTCCACATACGCGCTTCCTTTGTTTCTAGATACATTTCTAATGGCCGCCTCAGGCATGTTTAAAAATACGTATGATATTGTATTATCAGGGTATCAAGAAAGGGGATGAACGTTCCCCGGTCTCTCTAAACCAACTCTGGTGCTCGGATGGGTTCAGATGAAGTTCGGCTCCGAGATCCACAGTAGAACAGAACCTTCTAGATCCACCGGTCGCGACGTTGGCAGAAAAAGGACCACGAGTGCTGCGATTGCGCGTCATGATGACGTCAGGCGGCGTCTCAAAATATGCCTGCCTGACAGATGCGACAAAAATATGTTGTGGTAGGGTTGTGTGCAGTGTTATTTTGCTTAGAATATATTTGCTCGCATGCGTTAGAATAATTTATACTTGTCAGTATTTTTATAAAGTATAATTGTGAGCTCTGTTTATAAACACGTGCCAGTGCATGCGCGATAGAAGCCGGTGCGTTTTTTCTTGAGGATTTAATGTGGTCCAGTAAAGGTAGGACTTTGGATATTGAATTTAATAGACTAGCTTTGATTTTTCAATGTGTTTGATTACTTTCTTAAACATTAGCATGCTAACGAAAAATGTAGTGGACCACATTTTTACCCTGTTTTTGTACATGTATCATGTTGGAGTGGTTCTTTAATGGACCTGGACCTCTACACCCGGAACCCCCTGGCAACGTCCGAACAGCCTCCCTAATCACCATAGCAACAATGTGATGAATCCTCAATAAAATATAAGTATTCTCTCTTATTTTGCAGCATGCTTTCCCTCAAAGAGAAAGATCGGCCAATCATAAGAAAGCTGTTGGCTGCCGGCTGCTGTGCGAGATGCGTGTTGCGGTTCTGCTGTATGGGAACCAGCTCCTCGTACAAACAATCCTATGAGGTCACTGTCCAACTCACATTTATACACTGACAGATCATCTGCCTCTCATAAATGTTACATTTTGTCAATGTTTCGCATTACTGTGCATTTTTTAATTTAGGATATACACAAAGAGCTTCTCGCGTTCATCAGAGAAGAAAACAGCCAGCAATCCCATGATGCCTCGGGTCATACAGACGACCCTCCAAACAAGCGCATGAAGATGGAAGATGCTATCAGCACGGACGATTCGGTCACATCAGAAGAACCTAAAACTGACTTGGATATTTGCCCGGTCTGTCTTGGGGTACTGCAGGACTTCTGCGATCAAACGTTTGTTAAGCAGGTATGAGTCGATGCTTGATGTATTGAAATCCACTTTGAACGCTGTCCAACATCTCATCTGCTTCGATGCGTTTACATTTTGTGCGCAGGTGTCGGACGCTGTGAAAAAAGAAGAGTACGTGCTTGAAAGTCTCGTGCTGACCGTTTCTCTGCCCGCTCAGCTGTCTGTCAGAGAGGTGAGCACAACCTTCCACATCTACCTGATGAATAAATTGATTTTTATAAAGAAACATCTACCGAACAATCTCTCGTTGTCTTTCTGCAGCAGTCTTGCTGGTTGCATGTCAAGCAGGAAGTCAGGTATGTGAGATAAATGAACATTGCGCATTCCCCACATAAGCGACTATCTAGAAACTTCAATTTGAGGTCGAGTAATATTCAGAGATGTTGTGTTCTCAGGGATAAGAGCATGTGTTTGGGGAAAGATGATGTCATTCAGGTGAAAGACGCATTCAAGTGGGCCATACAGGGAAAGATCGGTCAGGAACTGGGAGCTGCTGTGCTGGCCAACGTAAGTTCCTGTCTTTCTGAAGGTCAAGCAAAGAAAAAATCACTTACTCTTCCACCATTTGTACCTTATTTACGGACCACGTTTTTCATTTGTTTGTTGTTTCATGAATTGTCTAATTCGCTGTCTATAGAGTCAGTTTGAAGTGGGTGTTGGGTTTGCACACCCGCAAACTGAAGAGGACTGTCATTTCTTGTAAGTATTTTAGAAACTAGATCAAGCAGATAGATCTTGTTGAAGAGATAGTTCGACCAATTGGTGGTTTTGGGTCCGCACAATGGAAGTCAAATATCGTCTTTGTGTTCTGCAGAAGAAAGTAATTTATGTTTAGAATGAGATCTAATGATACAATTATTTTAAATAAATACAAGAATCCCAAAACCAATTGTTTATATAAGTTCCCGTGCATTGTTATGCATTATGTACTGTGGTTTCTTGCTAAAATAAAGGCAGTTGTGATCCTCTCTATTTTGCAGGGCGACCACTTGTCCGGACTGTTTCAAACCCACTAAAAACAAAGCGGTATGAGCTGTGTAATGGACAAACACTTATTTCGATGTCTCATGTTGGTTTTTGAGGAATTTTGGAGATAAAAAAACTCTCCTCTTTCTTCTGCTGCCCCAGTCCGTCTTCACCAGGATGGCGGTGGTCAAGGCTTTGGAGAAGATCTCTGATGAGAACTTCAAAAGGTGAGTTTTGAACACACGCGCCAGATGCTCACAGTTTTGAGTCGTGACATTAAATAAGATTATACATTTATAACAATTCTTTATCTGCAGGCATTACCCATGTCCACCGAAGAAACCAAGCTCTAAATGTACAGCCCTGGACACCACATGTCTACATACATCTGTCTTTACAGCAGGTAACAACAGTTACATTTATTTTAGACTTGCAACACCAACAAAGATGAAATGACAGCAGATGTTTCTGTTTGTCTGCAGGTCGGTATAATAAGTATTCTCGGGAGCTTCCTCAGACGCCGTGGGTGATCGACGGAGAGAGACGAATGGATGGATCTGTGGAGGAACTCATTGCGGCTCCTCTGTTGTCCTCATTCAGAGCTGATGGTGTGTCAGAAGATTCTGTTGTCGTATCTGATCTCATCATTTGACTTTATGTCGTTTAATTATCAGTTTTGTGCATCTCTGTTCCATTCAGGTTTTAACTTCTCATCATCAGGACGAGAGGATGTGGACGTGAGAACTCTGGGAACAGGTAAAGCGTTCTCATAGTCGCATGCATATCCACACACACACTTTATTTCTTAAAAAAGTTTTTTAACTGAGGTATATAATTAATTTTCAGGTCGGCCCTTCGCTGTGGAGTTGCTGAACCCTCATCGAGTGAAGTTTAACAAAACTGAGATCAAGCAACTTCAGGAGGTAAAAACATTTGTATTGATTGATTATATAAATTTCATCAATTAACTCTTTTTTTTCCTGTTTTGCAGACGATCAATAAATCATCTGACAAAATTCGAGTAAGAGACCTGCAGATCGTCACGAGGTGAGTGTGTTTCCATTTTATACACATGAAAGTTAAGGTCAAAGATATCTCACAAACAGGACTTTCTGTGGGTGGGTGTTTTGTAGGGAAGCAATGAGTCGCATGAAGGAGGGTGAAGAAGAAAAGACAAAGTCCTACAGCGCCCTCATCTGGACAGAGAAAGCCGTTTCCAACACTGACCTGGAATTTCTTGAAAACATCAAGGTCTCACTTTCTACACCCTTGAATGTTTGTGAAGTGCGAGAGTTCAGGTTCTGATCATCTGTGTTTGTGTAGAATCTGAAGATCGCTCAGAAGACGCCATTGAGAGTTCTTCATCGCCGGCCGCTGGCGGTCCGACAGAGAGTGATACACTCCATAAGCACCACCTACCTGGACACACACCACTTTACCTTAAAGCTCTGTACACAGGCCGGGACGTATCCTTAAATTATTATTTATTTTTTTACTGGAAGAGCATATCTATTTATTTCACAATTGAGTTTGTTAACATGCACAGTCTTATTCCAATTATGCTTAATAAGCTGATAACAAGTAAGGTGATGTAAACGTGTAAAACGGTTTTCTTTCATCGGGGATGTAGATGAAGAAACGGCGAAAGGAAAACTATTGATCCATTTGCAGGTACTACAGACACGAGAAGAGATTAAAAAATACAGGTTCTGATCGATTTCCCATGGCAATTTTAATTACTAGACGGACTATCGATGGTGATGTCACTGAACGCAAGAAACCTGGCAAGTCTCAAATTTCTTTGTAAACGTGGTTTTCTGCTTAGCCGGCTATTTTGCTCCACCATATTTAAGTGGCTAGTGCTCTTTGCTTGTGAATTACTTTTATAATGATTTAGAAGATCATTATAAATTGACAAATGTTGAAGAAATGAAAGTACGACATTTACCTTAATCAAGTGTGCAGTTACATTAAAGAGTTTGTGCACGGAGACTTTGGTCGCACCAAACCCAATCTCTGTGACCTCATGAAGACTGACGCTGATATTCTCGAGCTGGATGTGGAGGTGTGTTCATGGTTTCTGAATGAGTTGTGGTAGCGCTGCATGTTATCTATACTTTCTACTTATATATATATATATAAATTCCTTTCTCTTCTGTTGCAGTCTGTGGATATTGACTGGCCTCCTGCAATTCCAGATTGACATCTGTGACATCTTTAATCGAGGTTGATGAAGAAAAGGATCATTGACCTTAAATGCCTATTTGTATTGTAGATAGGTTTATTATGTTATTGTATGTCAGGATCAAATATTATTTGTTATAGTTCCGTTTATTAATTAATGTTGTTGCAATAACTATTGTAGATCAATAATAAAAATACATAATTTTGTTGTAGTTTGTGATTGTTAATTCTTCTCTTTTATAAATTAGCGTTAGACTTAATTATTCAGAGGAAGGAAAGCTGACACCCCAAAATATTATAAAATGAACGAATTTGAAGTGTAAAATGCAATATAAAAGTGGTATTACTCATATTAGGAAACATTTTACATTTTTAATTAAACCAGTAAATAAAGGTAGGCTATTTGTTACGCTTTTTCTAACAGAATGGTTACTTTATATCAAAAGTACATAAAGAAAATTGAGTGACGCCACATTTGTGACGTCACAATTCGAATGTAAAAAAGACCACATACAAACGTCATGAAATTTCAACATTTTAATTTAACTTAAAATAAATACTACCAAATGGCAATGCAAGTCCTCTACGGGCCACTTGCGCTAATGTTTTGGTATGAAAACAAAACCGCCAACGACTAAAGGAAAGTTATAAAAAATAATGAGGGGAGAGAGAATGAGATAAACACGGTCGACACCGTCCTTCATCCCGACATACGAAAATAAATACAACTCAATTACATCTATAGTACAAAAATACGCTGAAACAAAAAGAAAACTCGGCCATTCGAACAACATTAAAAAACTGAGGAGTTGCTGTTAGCCAGACCAAATACGTCACAGCGTAAAAATAACAATTGAAACGTTAACGTACAATCACACACGCGTACTCGCAATGACCAACCGCAACAAATACCGTCAGTTTCCAAAACGTTCACTTGACCAGGTACACACAGGATGGGTACAATTAACTCATCGCCATGGAAACAAACATCCGTATAATAAACGTCATCCAATTAATTTGTTTCAATTCGCAGTTTTTTTATTTTATTTTAGCCAACCGATAATTCACATCTGCAGTCACACAAAATAACTGTCACGCGGCCTTTGTCTCGGGCAGTGACACGTGACAAACAGACGTTGCATATGTACATCACACGGTGGGCCCGGGGTCTTTCACACTGATATTGCATGGCTCAGTTTCACATATCATGAGTTTGTGATCTGATTTCAAACGCACACGTCACGCATACGATTTCCACAGCTATGGAGACGGCGTCAAAGCAAAAATAAACGTAAGAATAATGGTAAAAGAGATAGAGAGGTTTGTATTTACATCTTCTGGAATAGTCCAACGTGAATCTTAACTCTTTGTGTTGAAAAGTGAGGGTCAGTGGTTGATTCATCTCTCTCTGTGCTGGTGAGAGAGATAACATACCTGTTGCTCTGTACAGTAAAGGTGAAACGTCACCCAAAATGTCTGACACATTGTCCCCAGAGGCGATTTCTCAGGTTAAGGAAGTTCTCTAGCTGTTTAAGCTTATCAGAGGTAATCAGTTAAAGGGAAAATGCACTCAAAAATAAAAAAATCATTTATTCACCATCACATCTGACTATTTTGAGAAATGTCTCAATAATTTTGATTTTGTACAATGGAAGTCATTGTTGTTTGGTTACCAACGTTGTTATCTTCATGAAACAAAGTCATAAAGGTTTCTCATGACGTGAGGTTGAGTAAATTAATGACTTTTCATTTTGGGGTGAACTGTCCCTTTAAGGACAATATGTTCAATAAAATTTTTGGGTGCGTTTCACCCAGCGGTGAGTTGATTTGAGTGAATCTCACCAAAATGTATCCGTATCACATTTCACCCTGATGTTAAAATGTATAATGAAAATAATATTGTAGGACCAATCCTTTTTTTTTTTACATTTTATGACTTTTTTTATTCAATTACAGTACGCCTTAGAAACATTTAGTTATATTTTTGTTTTACAATACTTATTGTATTTAAATAGTTTCTAATGTGTCACAATAAATACTGATATACGAGTTATTTAACTCTGTATAAGTCATTACATGATGCATAAATAGGCTACCTTACCATTTTAATGAATCTATTTTCGCGACATTTGAAGAAATGCGCTTAATTTGTTAAGAAAAATACATCAGTACGGTACACAAAATTGTATAGTTTATGCAAAATATACTTGTAACTCTGGGGTGAAATGTGAGTCGACATTTTTATGAGATTCCCTCATGTTGTGAATTGCCTGAGAGATTATACAGTAACGGCAGCTGTTTGTAATATTGTGTATCTGCAAAGTAAACCTTCATATCAGAGCGCGAGGATAAAACAAACGCAAATATTAACACTGGCGTCCTGCGAAACACTTTTTCACGCTTTTACCGAAAAGCACGGAAAAGGAACGAGTGTGTGCGTGTTAAATAGAAAACAAAATTTGTGAGCCTCGCCGGAGCAGAACTAGCCCTGCTTCTAACTACATGTCCGACCGCCCATCCGTCCGTCCGTCGGGCAGATGAGATCCACACACATAAGGCAACATTTTTGGTTTGTTCCCCATAACGGCTCTTTTTAAACAAGTGCAAAAAATAAAAAGTAAAAGGTCATCGACAATACTGATCATGTTCCCCCAAAAACACTGTCCATGGTCTGTAAACAACAAGCAGAAAGTGTACAAGACTCGTGGGTTGACTAGCGTAAGTCTCACCCAACTGTGCAAAGCCCCTTAAAGTCCCACATCAACAAAGAAACAAACAGAAAGCAACAAAAATTGATTCCCTATGTCTATCAGTAATTGATCGGAGGGGGAATGAGGGGGGAGGCTCTTTCTAGCATGGCTACGCGGGGTTTCCTCAAATGACAAATGACATCACTCCCGCCCGCTGGCTGAATAAGAGAACTGTGGGAAATGTGGTCTCCGTTCCTCGGAGTCCATTCCGTCCTCATCATCTGCAGAAGAAGAGATAAACACGTTATATTATCAGCAGACTGTTAGAAGTTTTTATTGGCAGCACCAATAAAATGTACTTTACAGGAGGAGCGATAAGCGGCAGACAGATTTTCACAACCATACAGTGAAGAAACAAGCGTCTATTGCATTGTGTTTGGCTGGGAGCTGAATGGAACTTCGTCTTCCTTTGCCACGGGGAAACAGTCTCCAGGAAAAGATAGAGAGAGAGGAAGAGGAAACAGCGTACTCACACTTCTCTGGAGGAGTGATGGTGATGGTCTGTGCCGTGAACTCCTCGTCAAAATATCTGGTGTCTGTTTCGGACGACACCTGGGGCATAAAGGGAGGAACCAGCTGACCAGAGAGAGAAAAACAGAGAATATTACATAATCACATTCCATTTTTAGCACATAAACATGAATGTACAAATAAATGCATACAAATGTGGTACAAATGGTTATATATTTATTAAAGGGATAGTTCAACTAAAGATGAAAATTCTGTCATCATTTACTCACCCTCATGTAGTTCCATACCTGTATACATTTCTTTATTCTGTCTGATATAACTGTCTTCAAAATATCTCATTTCGTTTTCAACAGATCAAAAATAAACAATACATGTTTTTTTATAATATGGTAGTGGATGATGTTCCAGAACTGAAAATTGCTAACATTCTTCCAAATATCTGTTGAGTTCAACAGAACAGAGAAATTCATGCAGGTTTGAAACAACTTAAGGGTGAGTAAACGATGGCAGAATTTTCATTTTTGGATGAACTGTCCATTTAATGTACACATTAGTTAGTTTTACATATTATATTACAGCTTACAAAGACATTTTTGGGGAAATGACTTGCAGAGATTAACTGTTCACCACAAAACTAGTAATGTGCACAACAAATGCAAATAAGATTTGAAAAAAAAGATTTCATGGGCACTTCAATGATTAGCTCCTTTCTTTTGTTTTTACCTTTTTGTCATAGACATCTTGCCAGTCCAGCGCAGTGAAGAAACTGTGTCTCATGATTTCTTTAGCATCATCCGGGCCGCCTCCGAGTCTTCCGAAAACAAATACAGTTTACTATTCATCAGGTCTCACATTACAAACAGAAGGATTTAATGTTTTTAAAGGAGATTTACTCACCCCCATTGAAATAATGGCAGAACTTTTACTCTGAAGTTTTTAATAACATACCCCCCAAAAAACTCAAAACCTCTCATAGTGGATGTCACAAACAAATATGCACTGACCTCTTATTGGGGTCTTTGATGAGTAATCCAGAGAGTAATGACTTGGCGTCCGAAGAGAGGGTTCTGGGAAATTTGATCTCCTCCATCAAAATCAGCTCAAAGAGCTTCTCATGGTCCTGATGAAAGAGATACGAGCATAAACAGCTCATCAAAACAAAACAAATCTACTCTTTGCAACACACACACACACAAACAATAAACAAAACATTGTATCAACAATATGACTGTGTCATACCTGATTATAAAAGGGAAGGCGTCCACACATCATCTCATACATAACAACACCCAGACCCCACCAGTCCACTGCTCTCCCATAATCATTGTCCTCCAACACCTGATCAATAATCACTCATATTACTTTTTCAATACCTAATAAATTATCAAACATTAGTCACATTCTTTTCCAATATCAAATCATTTCATATTATCAATTAAAATCTGATCAAAAAAGTCTTATTTCTCAATTCTCAATATCTATTCAATAATAAATCAGCCATATTACTTTCTGATAACAGACCGAAATTCGATGTTATCCTCCAAAACATCATTAATAACAAACAGTCAAAATGTCTTCATGCTGAATTATTAAAGTCCAGTGATGTCATAGCTCAAATCACGAGGTGGAAGTATGACTCAAATGATCAGACTGTGATGTGACATCATACAGATATGATGACATCACCAAGTTACGAGTCAGCACAGTTACAACCTCCATTTGCAATACCAACCTTTGATATTATTAAACTGAACCCTCTTCTTTAATGTCAATAATTCTGGTTTAGAAATAATGACAGCAGGTACGTTTCTATTTATACCATAAGCCGGTAAGTCACGTCTAGACACCTGCGGCTTGTGTCTATTTTTATACAAATGTTAAAAAGGTGGTCTTGTGGTCTTGTTCCTGCTAAACTCTTCCATTTTAAATATGATAAGATTAAAAAATTATAAACAAAATGTAATTCACTCTTGATTTACACAGGTTTACATTAAAACAACACATCACTATCCCATACACCAGACTGTAGAAGTGCTGTGTTCTTCTGTACCTCAGGTGCCAGATACTCCGGGGTCCCGCAGAATGTTTTCATAGTGGCGGCGTCCGTGATGCCTTCCTTACACAAACCAAAATCTGTGATCTTTATATGGCCATCCTTATCCAGCATGAGGTTCTCCAGCTGAATAACACAGTTTTGATGCGTTATGAACACATTATACGGCTAATGAGATTTCAGAGTGAAAATGTTCAATATCAATACGTGTGTTTTGTTTACCTTCAGGTCACGGTAAACTATTTTTGCGGAGTGCAAGTAATCTAATGCAGAAACGATCTCAGCGCCGTAGAACCGGGTTCTATCCTCCGAAAACACACGCTCTCTCGACAGATGAAAAAATAGCTGCAAGAACAAGTTCAAAGGAAATTAGGAAAAAGTTTGAAAGCTGGAAAGGAAAAACTACGAAAGTTAATTCGAAGTTGAGGACGGGAGCAGATTTTTACCTCTCCTCCATTCACATATTCCATAACGAAACATAATCGATCCTTCGTCTGAAACGAATACTTCAGTGACTGTGAAAAACAGAATAAATAACATTTATTATGTACGACTTGAACATTTAAAGCGTGTTATGAAAGATCACTCACAGTTAAAAATGGATGTCTAGTGTTTTTCAGAACTCGACTCTCTGTCAGTGTGTGAGCCACTTCGTCCTGAAAGAGAGAAAACAAGGACGGTTTAGGTATAAAAAAGCTTTAACTTCTCAGTAAAGTCTGTTATATTAAGCGGCAGGTCTCGCACCTTAGCAATAATGACCTCCTTTTTCAAAATCTTCATCGCATAATACGTTCCGCTCGCTTTCTCCCGCACCAGAATCACCTTCCCGAACGTTCCTTTTCCCAGTAACTTCAGATAGTCAAAGTCACTCATTGTCTGTTGATGGAAATATCACAGTGAGCAGAAGGTTTATCAAAGCTGCTTCTCTATGTTATGAAAGATCTACCTTTCGTTTGTGATGACTGGTCGACGTGTCCATCTCTTCCTCGTTGACGTTTTCAATCTGCGAGATGGGGCTACACAAGATTCCCTCCTCTTCCTGTTTGGCGAGCTTGTCCGCCACCATCTGAATGGCCTCGACCCACTCGTCCCTTGTTACCGAGACAACAAAAAGCACAGTCAGGAACAATATTAAATCTATGTCAAAATATTTTTTTGATGTTTTGTCAATAATGGAAAAACACCACCTGAAAAACAACACCACAAATAAAAAAAATTATAAGGGCGAAACGTTAAAAACAAGAACTCATTTGGCATTCAATATACACCCACCTCTCATCAGGCGTGTCCACATGGAAAGTGCGCTCGATCACAGTGGTCCACTGCAGGCACCTGATGATAAAGGTGTTGGGCTTCGGTCTCTCTGTCTTCATCAGCTGACACTCTGAGAGAAATAAAGAAAATGAAAGGAAAACGGTAAGAAAGATGAGACAGTAAATAAAATATCACAGAATTCAGATCTTTGGCATAATAAATGTAAACAAAAGAGGATAATTTCAACAATGTGTGAAACCAATCAGTTCTGCGGCACTATTGACTACCATAGTATGTTTTTCTACTATGGTAGTCAGTAGTTCCCCAGAACTGTTTGGTTGCCTTCTTCCAAATATCTTTCTTTGTGTTCAGAAGAACAACGAACTGTCCTCCGGTTTGGAAAAACTTGAAGGTGAATAGTCAATGGTGGCCAAGAACTGTTTGGTTACAAGCGTTCTTCCAAACATCTTTCACTGTGTTCATCAGAACATTGAAATTCATACAGATCTGGAACAACGCGAGGGTAAGTAAAAGTCCTTTTTTAGAGTGAACTGTCCCTTTAAAACTCTTTCGTCAATCATTACTTGATCAGTCTGCCCAGTATTTTTAACTTAAACTTGAATGAAAACAACGGCATCAAGTAAACATGAACAAGTATGCAGCTAGTGTGAATCCTAGTGTTTACATTTTTATCAACCGACTTAATAGCATTTATCATTGAATAATATAGCCAGTTTGAGACTGTTTAAATATAATATGTGTCGCCAGGTAAGCAATATATTAATTTTCTATATTTTAAACATTGCCATAGATGCATGTCTGCTGTCTTCACTGTGAATGATTTAGTCCGACTCATGTGGATGACATCACCAGCACAGTGATGTTATTCGTAAATCTGTTTCTTCTGAGCTTAGTCTAAACTGGATAACAGAAAATGCACTTACTTACCGAGAATGTGACATCCATATAAAACAGTCAAGAAATGACAAATGTATAAGGTGTGGGATAATGTAAAAAACACTTACTGGCCACAGAGAAGTTGTTGAGAGGATACGCCAAATCCGCATCCTGCGGCTTTTCTTTATATCCGATAAACGATCCGTCCGTCTTTAACAGGAAGTACCGTGGCCTCCAGTTCTTAATGTATTCACCTGAAATGATCAAACATGCCGAAATGAGAACATGCATAGGAACGCATGCACGTTTATTCAATATGCTATTTTTATTCAATAAAATCCGAACAAATTTTAGATATGTCTCAGGTCCCTTGTTCAAAAGAGCGGTTATGTCTTCCGCAACCAAACAAACGTAAACATTGATTTCTTATGCAATAAGATATTCTTGTTTCTCACCTCTTTTCTGAACCCAACCCTCTTTCACTACGTTCTGGTCATTCATGTTGGCTCTGAGGTCAGAGTTCAAAGGTCAGGGGTGAAAGAGTCCAGAGCTCTACTTCCTGCTTGTTGTTCTGTCCTCGTCTCTAGCTCGTCTCACTCTGTTCTCCTCGCCTCTCACTTTCTCTGCTACGTTGTGATGTAATGTCTCAGCCTCTCTTCACTTTCACTCTCTCGGGACCTTTCAAACACTCCAGTGGTGAGTCAGCCTGAAAGAAAACAACAAACACACACACACACACACACACACACACACGGATCATTCCCTTCCGCTTCTCCCCCTCCGCCACACAAACACTTCCATGAGAAATAAAGTCATTGTTTGGAGTGGGGAAACATTTCCCACCCCTTCCGGTGGCCCTTCTCTTCCTCCCTCACACTGGATGCTGCATGTGACAGCACGGCCTGGAGACAACAAAGCCGTTTCGCTGGGCCTCTTCTAAGGAATCTGAGGCATTCCATCTTTGGAATTGAGCTCAGAACCGTGTAATCAAATAAAGACGCATCTCAGAATCAACCCTTGAACGCTAGAATCGATCTAAACGTTTCAACATCAATCGTATTATCCCAGAAGCAATCCTAGAAGCTTAAAAGAACCAGCCTTGACATTTTAAACTCAATCACAGAACACCATAAGAAAGCGTAGAAAGAGAATAAAATATATCCGAATATTAGAACCTGGCCGTTTGGCACTTTAGAATTAACACTGGAACCTCAGCTCAGATGTATCATTTTAATCACATTAAAATGAATCATCTTTAAAAAATTGTAGCGTTAAGCATGGAAATCATTTTTGAATAAACCATAGAACCATAAAATCAGGGTTAAAAATCATATTGGAATCATCCAGAGAAGAATCTACTTTGGATTCGTCTTAGAATCAAGCTCAGGGATCATTGCAGAAACAACAAAAGAATCATATATAATTCCCTTAAGAATTATCTCATCCAGTGCCAGACTCATTGTAGAATCAACGAAATAATTATGAAATCAAATTTCAAATCACATCACAACCAACCATCCATGAGTCAAACACGAATCACTGAATCAAGTTCAGGAATCACTGCAGAATTAACAACAGAATCATATCAACAACTTACAATTTATCTTAAAATCAAGATCACAAATTGCTGCAGCATCATAAAATCAAGACATCCAACTGCATATATTTTATTTCTATAACTGTACAATCGTGAAGAGCTGCTAAACTGTACTTCATTGTTCTCTAAACAATGACAATAAAGTTCTATTCTAATCAACTTTTAAATCATCCTACAACCAAGATCAGGAATCATTGCAGAATCACCAATTGAATCACAAAATCAACTTTTGAATCATCTCAGAATCAAGCTACAGAATCATTGAATTTTTTTAATTAGCAAATTTGAAATCATATTACAATCAAATCTTGAAAAACTTGGAAACACGTTCAGGAATCGCCGGAGTGTCGACAACAGAAACACAAACTTTTAAATCATTTTAGAATTAAGCTTAGGAATCACTATAGAATCAACAAAAGAATCACGCGATCAACTTTTGAATTCAATTTTTGTAATCATTATATAATAAATAAAATAATATATTAATATAACCAGGTTTCAAACCACTTTATAATCCACCATCCAAGTGTTCAACTCTCGTAGAATCAATATCGCAAATAATTTCAGAATTAACAATAGTGTAAACAAAAGAATCATAAACATATTTTGAATACTCTTAGATTTCGCCGTAGAAGACTATCAGTCTTAAAACGTTAGATTAGTACTTTTACATTGATTTAATTTAAAATAAAGAATTTACAATTTAAAGTATTGTAAATCCAGATTAATAAAGTCATAAAAAATAAATAAATATGAGGGATAAAATCATTCCCAGTAGCATCACACACTGCATACCATCCAAACAAACGTTTATCAGTAAAAGTAAAACCATGTAATCTTTAAATATTGTGAAATTGTTTTGGGGATAAGCTACAGTCACTGTCAGATGTTGCTATTGTCATTGTGGCACCCCCCAAAATGAAGTGTGTCTGTGTAAACAACCTCAACCCAATACATCAACACACGCGCACGCTTGGCCTATCCTGTGAAACGCATCAGTTACATGCTCGTGTTATGCATTTGATAAAAATAACCGCTGAGGTTAAAAATAACGAAACGTCTAGAAAAATGCAAGCCGTCTCAGCCAATGTCAACAAAAACAATGGCGGACACGGTTGGGCATCCCTGCGCCCCGACATCTCCACGATCACACGCACGCACGCACACAATGATCTGTCAGCAATTAACAGGACCAGTCAGTTCACAATAAACACACAATGAAACGGCGGCTTTTGTGTCCAAGGGCGTGAGGTGTCCAGCCGCTGTTATATAATTCATCCCCATTATAATAAATACAACACAGCGGACTGAAAGCAGATCGGGCTCGTACAAAAACAACAAACGTGCATACACACGGAGAGCGTGCATGCGAAATACGGCTGTAATGTGACAATACAAACACATGCATTCTGGCTGGAGGATGAGAGTTGCGTGCGCTCTCCATTTGCGCACGGAATGCGTAAAATGGTGGTCGCGCATCAATAACATGCGGCGTGAATGTGTTTATTATGTCTTAAATAATGTAACAAGCCCACAATCGAAGCCTCAAATATCCAGCAGCATCACGAGCAAGGCCGAGCGGCAGCATCTACCCCCGCCCGCCAGCCAGTGATGCTCCAGCGCGGATGCTCGGCCTTGCCCGTGATGCTGCTGAGCAGAAGCGACACCGCGATGTAGGAAAAATAAACAACACGAACCTGGCAGACGATCCGCCAGACGGTGGGATCGGTTCCACGCGCGCCCGGTATGAGACAAACTCAAACCGCACGCAGATGCTGCCGTTGCTTCCACCGCCGCCGGTCGGTTCATGAGGAAAACGGAGGCACGCGCGCCCGCGATGTGGCCATCGTGTTCGTCCGCTCGCCGTTACTGCTGCGTTACCCCGGCGAACCGAATGACCCTGAATGAATGGTGTAACCCGATGCAGAAAGCGCGGTGACGGCGCACCCCGTCTCCAACACACGAATTTAGCCGAATCCCACTACTGCCAAGGCTCGCTTGTTAATATTCATGAGGCGAACTTCTCCAATGGACGGTTGACGCACGACGTCGGCCGGGAGCTCATTAATATTCATGAACGAGAATGCTTTCTCATTCAAACTTTCCAGACCGTCGCGGGAGCTCATTAATATTCATGACGCAGTCGTTGCGTCTATTGGACGGTCATCACGCGGCGTCAGTTTGGTCAATCAGTTTAAAATACACGAACCTTCGCCGTAGTAGGATTGGAAAAATCGTCTCCTGCTCCGGCCATTCAGAGGAGGAAACCTCTCGACGTCACACCGGAGCCCGTTTTAACCGGACGCTCCCCCTTCTTCGTCTCTTCCTGGCTTTGTCGCTTTTGTTGGACTCGCAACACTAGTATGAATAATAAATGATATATTATCTCCTTCACAAACCAAAAAGAGACGTTTAATTATCATACAGCTGTCTTATAATTATTAGATTTGGTGATGATGACAATATTACAATCACTGCTGCGACTATCCTGGGACAATGAGGGGCCGCTTTGTCTAATGAATTTAATAAATGCGTTCCGTCCCAGACAATAGAAGTTGCACATAAGACACAAAAGAAAGTAAAAAAATAACAACCAATGTAATGAAGTCAAACGATTAGTCACTGTTTTTCATAAACACATACAGTGTACTGTACATCATCATATGCACGTGGAGTGCATCGTTTATTGGGATTTCTATGAGAAAGTTGCTAGATGTCTCCCTCTTGTGTCAGAAAATTAAAATGGAAGATAACGTAAATAAAAGAGTCAAGAACAATGAACGTGGACTGTGGGTGCTGTATTGCAGAGAATCGAGATGAAGAGTCCCATTTGATCTGTTTACATTACATTTAGGCATTTGGCAGACGCTATATCCAAAGCGACTTACACTGCTTTATCCTATACATTTTACATAGGTATTTGCAATCCCCTGGGATCGAACCTACAACCTTGCGTTTACCACTGAGCTACAGGAAAGGAACATTCAATTTTTCTAAGTTGCTTAATTCGGTACACTTTTCAAAACAACTTATGTTCAAGTTTTCAATTCAATTCAAGTTTATTTATATAGCGCTTTTCACAATGTGTATTGTTTCAAAGCAGCTTTACAGGGGCAAACAGGAAAAACAGAAAAGTTAAAACACAGCACAGTGCATGGTGTTTATACAACGAGTAAGTTCATTCTAATAAATAACATCTAATTTCTAAATAAATAAATGAATGAATGCAGTCTCCCGGTGAGCAGGCCAACACTGCCCTGCTGTGGCGAGGAACCCAAACTCCAATGATTGATTAATGGAGAAAAAAACCTCGGGAGAAACCAGGCTCAACCGGGAGGGCCAGATCCCCTCTGACGTGTATGTAAACAAAAATATTCTTGTTTAAACTAATATACCATATTGTTATGAAAACAAAAGGAAATTTTGGAAATAAACTATATGAGACTAGGATTTATAGGACTAGACAAGTGAAGAACAGACTGGTTGTTGAAGTAATTATAACAACTAGAAGTAGACTGCGGTTCAGTCTGATACCATAAGCCAAAGAGTCTGATTCAGACTGAGGCATTTCGTGACCCACACCCAGATCAAGACGTTGAGAAATTGGACCCACACCCAGACAGAGGGCAGGTGTATGTGGTTTTGAGACTTTATAGTATAGTGATAGGATGTTTTTGGAGATAGCAGGGAAGTAATAGGACGTTAAACTTTTTCCTTTTCCTGTTATTTGGATATTAACAACATTTGTTCTTTGTCATTTATTCTTTGACAACGAAATATAATTTTTATAATTTCAAAATCAAGTTCTGTTTGAAGATGTGTTTGTGTTGCATTAGTTTAAATAATTTGCTATGCTCGTCATTTATTAAAACTGATATCCATGATGATGCTGATTTGATTTGATGACTGCAGCATCGATTGCAGGACGTATCAGTGTCACTGCATGCGGTACTTTCTGCCCTCCGTCCTGTTTCACATTACCTGCTCAGGTAACACACTCAGTCCATGAAAGTCTGTGTGAGTTTTAGCCACTCATAAAGCAAAGAATCTACGTGCTGTCGGAAAGCAAACAGGTAAGACGGCGTGTTTTGTCTTTCAAATACGTTTTAGTTTTATTTGCAGACCAGGCTTTGAATTTAATTTGGTTGTAAGTGACCTCTGTGTGACTCACTCTAACAACAAGACACAAACCAAGGAGAACCAGATGCTACAAAAAAAACTGCAACATAAATAATGTTGCTATTTCTAGTAACATTTTTAAGAAACATTTATGTATTTTCTAACACATGTGACCTATGTTCTGTTGCAGAAGTTCAGTGAGAAATGGCTGGTTTAGGCGTTGCCTTGAGGTTGCATGAATTTAAAGAAACACAAGACAACAAATTGCATCTACCCAAACCGATGTATGTGTGACTTTCCATTTTAAAAACAAAGATCTTAATGAGTATTTTTCCCGTCAGATTGTGTGCAGGATTGTTATTGGTCAATGTGTTTCTCTGTGTTTATAGTTTTCGGCGTCAGGGTAGAGACGCACAAGGACTGTATCCAGGTCAGCTTGCAAGAGTTCACACCGTCAGATCTCAGATGTACAGGTGAAAGAATGAAAGACACACATATTCACATACTGAGATAAAAACAACTATCTGCACCTTAAACTGTAGGGAGATACCCAGAGATAGGGATCATTGCATTTTGGATGGCAATAGTTCATTCAACAAGGTACCAAAGGATTTCCAAATATTTATAAAAGTTATACATTCTCAGATCAACGCAGAGATTTTTGGAGTCTCACACATGGCTGAAGGATTCAGGTACAAAGGAGAGTTACAAGAGGAGTTTTGATCTGCTCACCCTACAGTCTTTACTTCTGTCCAATCTGACCACAGACCCCAGATCAGCACAAATGACGCTCAACAAACCCAAGACGCAACTGAGCTCCTATCAGGTGGAGTTCAGCAGATGGAATTAACCTGAGGTCACAGTCACACCATCACAAACATTCGAGATAAATGCTTGTTAGACACACGTTGAGCTGAAAGAAGTTCGCAAAAAAGGTATAAAGGTGTACGGTCTAATTGTTGAGGCATGTTTTTTTCCATAATCTGGTGGTGTTGTCATAGACTCGTGTGCTCATATCTGATAGAGATATAGATTACGTTACGCATGCCAGCCACAGAATCACTTTACCTGTCTGTGTGCTTTTTCTGAACACAGCAGGTGGCAAAACACATAAAAAAAGAAACACTGAAATGTGAAAAACATGAGAACAGATTACATCATACCAACAGAAATGAATCAGCCCAGCTATACAGTCATTTCCAAAATACAACCTTAACGCACAATGTATGCTTTGAAATTGCGAAAGCTTTATGTAAACGATAACTACAGGTGTGCAAGACAGAAGAAACAATCACATTCCAAATACATCTTTGTTCTGCTCATACACTTAAAAAAAAATGTGAACGGCTTTAACAGAGGACAGAAGATCACATGGTGAAGGTTGAGAGTGACAGCAGATCAATCACAGCTGATTTGTAAAACATGAGATCATCTGTTCAAGCCGCATAACTTTCCACTTGTACACAACTAGGAACTGCACACCATATATGTCAATCTGTGAGTTATTGCAAAGAGTGCCTTTTAACTACACATGTCCTGTTATATTTTTATTTTAAATTAAGGCTGTCAAACGATTAATCGCATCCAGAATAAAAGTTTGTCTTTACATAATATATCTTTGTGTACTGTGTATATTCATTTTGTATTTATGAACAGATACGCATATGTGCGCATATTTCGGAAACATTTACATGTATTTATATAAATGTACCAGTAATTTAAATGATCTATAATGTTTATTCATTTGAATGTATATTTTTTTCTTGAATATATGTGTGTTTGTGTTTATAAATACTAAATTAATATGCACAGTCCACAGACATATATTATGTAAACACAAATGTTTATTCTGAATGCGATTAAGTGTCTGACAGTCCTAAAATAAATTATTATCATTATGTCATTATTTAAGAAATTGGTGAATCGTGCACATTATATTCCTATAATACATGTAAATTTCATGTGAGAACTATTACATGGTCCATTGTATTTGGATTAACTTTTTAAAGAAGAATCAAGGTGAAACTGCATTGAAATGCAATTGAAGTACTTGGTTGTGAACTAAACAGACATCATTGTGGCGACAGACTGTTAAACAAACACATTAAAGAAAGTTGAATGGTTGTTAAATAGTGCATACATGTGATTTCTAAATGCCTGAGTCATGATGATACGTCAGAAATGTTAAAAAGAAATCTGACCTCTCTTTTCTTTCTGCAATCTGACACATCAGAAAATGTTTTTTACTAAATACGTACGCATAATTTCACATATTTGTGAAACATTTACATGTATTTATTTAAATTAACCAGTTATTTAAATTATATATAATGTTTATTAATTTGAATGTAAAAAAAATCTTAAATACTGTATATGCATGTATGGGTATGTATTTATTCATTCAAAATGAATATGCACAGTGCACAGACATATTGTATATTATGTAAACACAAACTTTTATTCCGAATGCGATTAAGTGTCTGACAGTCCTAAAATAAATTCATCAAATTATTAACGTACAGTCATACGTACAGGCACATAAGATTCCAATAATAAATAAAAATTTCATGTGAGAACTATACATGGTCCATTGTATTTGGATGAACTTTTTTAAAGAATAATTCAATGAAAAACAGAAGTCACAAGGTGAAACTGCATTGAAATGCAATTGAAGATCTTGGTTGTTAACTAAAGAGACATCATTGTGGCGACAGATTGTTAAACAAACACATTAAAGAACGTTGAATGCTTGTTAAATAATTCATACATGTGATTTCTAAATGCCTGAGTCATGATGATGTGTCAGAAATGTGAAAAATAACTCAAATTCTACAAACCACTTTTTACTTCCTGTAATATGACACGTCTGAACGATGTTCTTTCCTAAACCATGTTGTCAAAGGGCTCCAATGTTTTTAAAACAATGTTAACTTTATAAAAAGCCATTGTGTCAGCACTGAATCGTGGTACAATGGTCCTGTTGAGAAATCTTATAATTTTAACTCTGTTGCATGGACACGTTTATTTATTCACTTAATTTATATTAATATTAATAAGCAGTTGAAAAGAAGTTTCAGTAATTTAACAAAAAGCAGCAATAAAATGTAAATATTATTTTGGTTACAATTGACAAGGTGCTATTTGTTTACAATTATTTTATGCTTTAGCTAAAATGAACAATACTAATACAGCATTTAATAATATTATTTTTTGTTAATTTCAGCATTTACTAATACATTCTTAAAATCAAATGTTGTCACTATTAACATTAGTAAATGCGCCATGAATTAACATGAATAACTGTATTGACATGAACTAACATTAAGGATTAATAAATGCTGAAAAAACTAAATTGTTCACTGTAAGGTAATGCATTTACTAATGTTAACTAATAGCACCTGATTGTAAAGTGTTACCAATGTTTTTCTATTGTACTGTAGTACAGACACAGTTTCTGGGAGTCTCAAACAGATAGTTTCAATAGCTTATCTTTCCTGAAGAACAGCACCAAACACATGCGTCTTCAATTACCATTGAAAGTGTGTGGGAGTCCGGCTGAAATGTCATTATGCTTGAGGAATCGGACCACAGGTGAACAAATCATCATGTTTGTTTGTCTGTCTCAGAGAGTCTGGAGTTTCCACAGAGGTGTGTTAGCATTCTGCAAGGTGAATCAAAGGATTAGTTTTTAGAGAACAATAATAATTGTGTGCTGGGTTAGGGTTAGGGTTAGTGTGCTATATGCATGCTCTCCTCTTACTGCTCATACAAAAACATTCAATGCAAAACCCTATACAATTTAAATTAATCAATAATACTGTATACTGTATATATATATATTTTTGACAGTCGTTTTTTAATTCAAATCTGAAGTCATTTGCAGATCACAAAAACATTAAGCTCCCTTTTGCATTTACGGAAATTAAAATATAATAAATACTGTATTATAAATATTAAAGTCTTTATACATTGTCTACTCTAGGCTATGCAACCTTGTTGTTCTGTTACCCCATTAAAAAGTTTGTTGTAATTTGTCTTTACTACATTATTTTTTTGGGTGTTAGGTGTTTTTTTACTCTCAAACGTTTCTCCTTACATTGCTCAGGAGTAACAAAAACGAGACCATTTTTAAAATACATTAACCGTATGGAGGTGTAAAATGAATGTAGATGTAGAACGAATCTGTAAAATAAACTTGATTTGCTTAAATTTAATGAGAAGTGTTTGAGTTCGTATTGAGATCTTCAAAATATTGACTTTTGTATTGAGTATCGGGCAAATCTGAGCTCATTGTTGAGATGTCTACTGAAACATCAATGGAGACATTTAGGAGATTTCATGGTCTCAGGAGACATATCTGAGATTAAGGAGATGTAAATGTTGAGGGAAATTTGACCCTGGACAACAAAACCAGTCTTATGGGTCAATTTTTTTGAAATTAGATTTTTACATTATCAGAAAGCGGAATAAATAAGCTTTCCATTGATGTATGAGCTGCTAGAATAGGGCAATATCTGGCTGAGATACAACCGTTCAAAACTCAGGACTATGAGAGTGCAAAAAAAATCTAAATAATGTGAAAATTGCCTTTGAAGTTGTTGATCATAGGCACTGTGACAGGCCATCAACTCACAAAAATGAAGTTTTTGTATATTTAATGTCGGAAATTTACAAAAAAACTTAATGGAACAGGATTTCTACTTAATATCCTAATGAATTTTGGCATAAAAGAAAGATGAATAATCTTGACCCATACAATGTATTTTTGTCTTTTACTAAAAATGTTCCCGTGGTACTTAAGACTGGTTTTGTGATCCAGGGTCACAACTATGAAGTTTCCTTGTGCTCCCCATTTAATTTTACTGATGTCTAAAGGAGAAATAACTGAGATAAAGAGATGTCATTTATGATTTTTCTTTCCTATGGACAACAACAAAGATGAAAATGAAGTTACAACTCACAACATTGACAACATAATGGCACAAAGTTACAAGACGACAAAACAATAAACTGGCAAAACTAACCACATCTTGTGTTAAAGCGACTTCAAATTAGAAACATTGCTCAATGTTTGTTCATACTTATGGATATATATAGTCATTCTAAGGTTTTCAGTATGTAGTTTTTTGTCGTCTTTGTAGTACATGGGTCAAACATATAAGCTACTTAAATGATACATAAACATAAAAAAGCCCTCTCACACTGTCAGCGTTTCAAAACACCATAGAAATGATGTGGAAAATTAATGAGCTTCATACAATAGTGTCTGAATGATATTACATCACAGACAACACACCATATATTGCAATGTTTGGAAAGAATGAGGGAACCATGTTCTGTCTGTGCCGCATTTCAGTCATGCAGACATTATTGAACAGGTTTAGTGAGATTTTTGATGACATCATGGCATCGTTCATAACTATATAAACCCCTCGGTCACCCGTTCAACACACAGCGGATGGTGGAAGACGATATCTGCAGATAGCACAGTTACAGTAACAGGTATGCAACATTTACTTTGAATTTTTCATTTAGTGTGTGAACTATGACTTTACGTGCCAATTATGCTTTGTTTCGATGAACTGCTTGTGTGGTATGTGCGATTTAGTACTTTGGGAATTGGGAAGTTAAAAACAAGGTTTCAGATTCCTGATCTGCAAAGCATTAAGAATAGATGTGAACATCAGGTTTCTTCCTTTTTATGCAGTGCAACGTGGGTTAAACTGTTCATCTGGTTTGGTTCCCTAGATTTCTACATTGTGGATTTACTTACTGTCTATAATTTACAGATCAGAGAGAAAGATGCTGAAGATGTTGGGCGTGTTGGCTCTGGTTCTGCTGGTAGCCGGTATGAACGAAGGACGAATTGTGAGCAAATGTGACCTGAAAGCTCAGCTGGACGTGGCTTTTGGAGCAAATATGCCCGGAAACACGACTCAAGGCACACCTGCAAATACGACCGGAAACGCGACTCAAGGCAAACCTCCAAATACGACCAGAAACGCAACTCAAGACACACCTACAAATATGACCGGAAACCTCACTCAAAGTGTGCCTAGAAATATGACTGGAAACATGACAGGAGAGCTCATCGCCAGACGTGAGTGTCGTGTTTGGTGAATGTTGCTAATTACGTATTGAATGTATAGTGTAATGGCAAGTATAAATAATTGAAGCCTCACTGTCTAAATGTCTTTCTGTATTTCAGTTGTCTGTGCGGTAGAACGTACGTCAAGGTTTAACACCAGCCTTGTTACCACAATCCAGTTACCAGCCCCTACCCAAAACTCACCAAAACCAAATGGCCCACATCAAAAACCAGGAGACAGACCAGGTGACTCAAATGAGGAACATCCAGGTGGAAGTACGGGTAACTCACATGGTGGAAAACGAGGTGACTCAAATGAGGAACATCCAGGTGGAAGTAAGGGTAACTCACATGGTGGACGTCCAGGTGGAAAACGAAGTGACTCAAATGAGGGACGTGCAGGTCGTAAACTGAGAGGAAAACGATCCCCTCCTCGGTCACCAGGACGAGGTCATGACAGGCCCCCTGCTGGTAGTTCAGGCATTTTACCTGGTACCACCATGAACCTGTACGGCATCTTTCAGCTGAGCGATCGTGTGGCGTGCGATTCTGGATCGAACCAGACGATGAACATCTGCCGCATGAACTGCAACGGTGAGTATCTAGAATTAAAAAAAAAAAAAAAATAATGAAGATATAGAGATGGACAGGTTCTTTATAAAGGTCCAGTTCGTGTCCAGTAGTGACATCTAGTGGTGAGGTTGCGTATTGCAAACAATGGCTCACTCCACTCCTCACTTTGAAGCACTACGGTGGCTGACACAGGGCTAAGATGATGGCACATTTTCGCTTCTTTCTGGAAGGATATAACTTATTTACGCGCTCTGTAGAGCAGTTGGTCCTTTTAGGGCTACTGTAGAAACAAAAAGGTGAATTCTATTTGCATTTCTGTCATTGGATCCTCCAAAAAAATTCACGCCGGACTGAACTATTTCAGAACTAAAGAAATTAAACCTAAATTAAAGAAACTTCTCTTTTTTTTCAAAAGCTCTCATTGATGATGACATCAGGGACGACATTGCCTGTCTGAAGACCCTGATGGGATTCATGAGCAATGTGTAAGTTTACAAAGCTTCTATTGTTATAAGGAAGGTACATTTCTGGCAATGTTTCTCAATTTGAAGTTGTTTTAGATAAAAGGAGATGTGAAGTGACATGAGTGGAGGGTTCTGTAATGTCCTATGTTTTTTCTTACAGCACAATCACTTCTCCCTCCTCAACTCCTCGTATCATAAAGTAAGTGAAAAAAAATCAGCTTGCAACAAATTACGAATATAAATTAGGTTTTTGCCTATGAGTCAAAAATGGCTTTATAGGTTTTATGATAGAATAAGTGTGTTTATAGGAACATCTAGATAGTTTTTGAGTACATTTGTAACAACTGTTTGTTCGATCAAGCTTAAACGTGCAAAAATGCCATGAGACGCTGACTGTGTTTTGTCTCTTGCAGCATGGACGTAACGTTTGTGGAGGAGTGTCGCTCTGTGGTTCCCTCACAGTACTTTACTGTGTGCGTCTAAAATATTCACAGCGTTCCCTACGATGATTTGATTCTGTCATTGTAATTAAACGCATTGCTGTAATAGATCACATAGTTCACCAGTACATTATTTTACTTTTAATACAGTGACTGAAAAGTGCTCTCACAATTACAGTCCTCATATACAATGACTTGACTGAAAAGTGCTCTCACAATTACACCCATCATACAGAATGACATACCTCAACCTGACATAACATCAATAAAATAATTTTATCGCAGGAATCTCAGTTTCTTGTCTTATGCATTCTTTCAGATGTCCCTTCGTTTGTTTAAGGTTCTGTGTATGAAATTTAGCGACATCTAGAGGTGAGTTTGCGAATTGCAACCAACGGCTCACTCCACCCCTCTCTTTTGAAGCAATGCGGCACCTGAAACAGCACTTAGATGTTGTCACGTTAATGCTTCTTTCGTAGAGATAACATATTCAAGAAACACGCTCTGTAGGGCAAAAAATATATATTTTTGCGAATGCAAAAATTGAAGCATTTTCAGTTTGGGACCTCCTTCTCTGTTCTGTTTATAATACTCACATTGTTTAAATATGAGTAACGTATTTGGCATTCTAATATAGTTTTCGGTACCAAAGTTTTCCTAAAAGTCGACTAATTTTGAAGTACACATCAAAAATACATCATGAAACGTTTCATTAACCTTTAAAAGACATTGTAGGTACTATAACAAAATAAAACCTCTGAAATGTGGTGGAAATTACTATATTTAAAAGATTTCAGAATAAAGCACAAATGGACCCTTCTGGTGATGGACAGATTAAATGAGACAGTAAGAGTACAAAACATGCCCATTTTCATAATGTACGTAGAGTGAAATATGTAAAGAAGGGTGAAGTGCAGATTTGATGTAGAACACTTAACAAATAAAAACTGGCTGATTTAACTTTAGCTATGCAGAAATATATTTCTCTCTTCCCTGTTATCATGGGTTTGTTTGTCTCGTCAATGTTAAGAAATGCCAGAAGCAGGTCAGGCCAAATGTTTTACATAGATTTGTGTGTTCTTTGAATAAGCTCAAATGTACAGTGACACAGCGATTCTCAGCACCAAAATTGTAAAAATGTTTCTCCCACATGCTCGGACAAACTATTTAATGAAAAATGAAATTGCTGTTCAAATTTAACATCTAAGAACATCATAAATGAGCGCTTGAAATGTAATGATATATACTGTAAACCACTGAAACCAAATCCTGTTGCTTGTTATTCAAATGACTTTGTGTTGTGCAGAAAGTACATACGTAATGTTTTGATCAGATTTTTTCCACCCTGCCCAGCAATACAAGATGAGTTCAATCTGATTTCACTATTTATTTATCTGTTTGAATTGGAAATGTTGCTGATGTGCCGTTTGTGATTTTGTATTTAATCATCGTCATTTAAAGCTCACACAACAAAATTATTAACTTTATAAAAGACAATGTTCCATTTACAGCTGGAGAATTTTTATGAAAAGGGCAAAAAACCCAGAAGGTGTTATGACAAGCTTAAGCCAAATTTCTAATCTATTCCTATGATGTCATTCATCTTCCCAACGATGATGATGGGCTGGACCAATAGAAGAGGTGGAGGTGACTCCAACATATATAAGACACGTCAGAGAGCAGAAAGACAGAGGCTCGCTAGAAGACTGACAAACAAGCATCTTCTCAACAGAAACCCTGGTATGACATTGAATATATTGAATAATATTGAATATATAAAGCAATGGATCTTCTTTTAATAAATTGTGTGGTGTTATTGTTTATCCTAATTTTTATTAATAGGTCTTTTAATTATTTAGAATTGCATTTTTATTGTACATGTTTAAGCTGTTCATTATTGACGATTATAAGAAAAACTAATCTAGTTATTATTTCCTTTTATCTGTGAAATGGGTTAACCATTTAGTTTGATATAAATATTTTATTTTTACATTTGTATTTTGATTGGCTGTTATGTATATAGAGCTTCGGCCACATTCACTTTAATTGCATCTTCTTCCATAAAATGAGAAAACAGGGATTGACTATGTGTCCCGAGATTATTTTTCATTGTGTTAACATTTTTGTGTCACATTTATAGTGATTTAAACTAGAACTGGTGTCTTTGCGAACTAAACTTGAATTATTCTTTGCTTGGTAACCATTCAGGACCACTGTACTTAGATATCGTTATGGCTGGTTAGAATTTTTGTGTCATCTCCAGATATCAAGAGTACAGAAATATGGAGAGTGTTCTCCCACTAAAGATGTTGGGAGTGTTGGCTCTGGTTCTGCTGGTGCCCAGTATGAATGAGGGACGGATTCTGAGTAAATGTGATCTGAAGGCTCAGCTGGAAGCCACTGAGTTTCAGGTGGTGCCAGACAACATGACTGTGGAAGATCTCATCGCCAAACGTGAGTAACTGTTCGTCCACTCCTTCAGCTCTCTGTAGTCTTTTCTATTTCTCTAGAATGTCACACGATGTGCTGATGAAAGACCGATCCCTATCTTTTTCACTGTTTCTTTCTTTCAGTTGTCTGCAGGGCCAACACCTCAGGCTTCAACACCCATTTAGTTAAATTTATCACTAGAAAACATGACGATCCCGCATCTGAACAGGATCCTACCCAAGCTTCATTTCAGGCTCCAGCTCTAGCTCCACCCCCACCCCAGGTTCCACTTAATGATTCACTCCAGAATCAGCGTCAAGCTCCAACCCTGGGCCAGCCCCCAGTTCAATCCGAGAATCAGCCTCAAACTCCACCCCAGGGTCAGGTTCCAGTTCAATCCCAGAATCAACCTCAAACTCCACCCCAGGGTCAGGTTCCAGTTCAATCCCAGAATCAGCCTCAAGGTCCACCCCGGGGTCAGCGTCCAGTTCAATCCCAGAATCAGCCTCAAGGTCCACCCCGGGGTCAGCGTCCAGTTCAATCCCAGAATCAGCCTCAAGGTCCACCCCGGGGTCAGCGTCCCGTTCAATTCCAGGATCAGCCTCAAGCTCCACCCCAGGGTCCACCTAAAGGCCCCCAGGAAAAGGACCGAAAGCGTCCTGCCGTCTGGCACCAGTACGGAGTGTTTCAGCTCAACGACAAGTTTGCCTGTGATTCCGAAGTTGTGCCATCCCTCAACCTTTGCCAGATGAACTGCTCTGGTGCGTTCAAATGTTATGATATTGGATACGACATTACCATTAATTTAAAGATCATTCAGGATTAACTACACTTATGGTTTTCTTTCTTTAATTGTGAATTTCTGCATTCTCCCATTTAGAAACGTGAATGAACTCTTTACCCAATCAAATATTGTTGTTTTGTATTTTCTAAAAGCTTTGGTTGATGATGACATCACCGATGACATCACCTGCCTCAAGACCCTGATCAGCACTATGTAATTACACACTCACACAAACACTGATACACAAACACACACAGGGACATTGATTTCTGTATTTTCCCCTTTAACAGGAAAGCTGGCACCGTAGGGCAACTGTCTGACAGTACTCCATTGCCTCAGAAGTAAGTGTAAAACATCATTTGTATCTAAAATGTAAAGTAAGCAACAGACTAATGTTACTAACTAACTTACTAATTAACTAACTAACGTGTGTAATAGGCTGGATACGCTGTTGGTGAAGGAGTGTCGGGATGTTGTCGCCTCTCAGTACTTTGCTGAGTGTCGCTGAACATTCAGCGTCCCAGCAGGCGGACTAGATTCGTCAAACTTAACGTCCCAATGTAACTTTTCTGATTTGTGAACTACACAGACGTATGCACATGCGGTCTAACATTATCTCACACTGTCACTTTGAAAGCCCAACAGTCTCATGATTTCAGTGGGAAGTTGCATTTTATTAAAATGGTTAGTGTCATTATGAGGGTGGTGGGACCTGGATGCTTTTAAACAGACTCATAATAAACTTTACAGAGGGCTGTGTGCATCAAGCTATTTAATTTATTGGTGTAAAACTGTCTACATAGGCCAACTTCTACACCTATTTAATAAATTATAAATGTGTGAGAAAACTGTTTCTTTGGTTATGCAACATACATTTGTAGAGTGCTTTTTGTATCAACCTTCTGACTCTTTAAAGTCCAAAAATGACAATTTTTATTTTTTCATGAAATATTGTAGTTTATCAACCTTTTTTTCAAAAATCCATGTACCCTCAAAGTCTTCAGTTAAAATCTGAAAATGCACTTCTGCCCAGAAATAACTATCCGATCTCAAATGATGTAAATTAAACAGTGAAGAATGCAAGCCACGCCCACTAATTTTCTCCTTTGAATTACCTTTTTACTCGGAAACGTGTCAGATTACGGAAGTAAAAACTATCGCAATTTCCGGTTCACGGGGATTTTATAGAGATTAGCAGCATTTAAGAACACAATGTATTTTAATTTTAAAAATCACATAACTGGAAAGCATGGAGGTCACTTCTTGCAACCAATAGAACAACAATGACAGTGCATTAATGATCATTAAATAATAAATCAAAGGACACAAATGTATCCCTAATGTCCAATATACATCAAATAAGAAATGTGCATATACTTGCAAATACAATACGTAAAACTGTACTTTTGTACAATTTAAAAAATATATATTTTCCACATTTTCATGTCTTGGGCTGCATGTAGATTGTTGAGAGGGCTGAATAATTTGTTAACAAATGTCAGGATTCACCGCATTACACCACCATATAATATATTTCTATAAAATAATATATAATATAAATATGACTTTTGCTATTTTAAAACAGTCTTTAGAGCAGTAAAAACACATATTTGTCTCGCTCATTAACGAAAAGAGGAATGAATACTTAGGGGAGCTTGCTTATGGCAGTTCACGTTATAGGCGCGAGGTTATTGGCTGAATGAAATGTCAATCACATTAAAGATGATGGACTGACGAATCGAGTCCAACATGGGTTGAAGATTACAGCAAAGATGTAATTTATGGAAGGGAAAAGTCCAATTGAAAGAAAATTAAAAAGCCTTTTTAGACGTAATCTTACAAAGAACAAATTTACAGGGGTACATAAACAAATACAATCTTTAACGGAGACTACAAATGTAAAAGTTCAACATAAAATATCATTTATAAAATATACAATAATTTATCCTAAACTAGTCTATGAATAGTTTGCTCAAGCCACTGTTCTTTGGTTGAAATCTCTGTTTGCTTTTACACTTTTGTGAAGTCTGCATAGTCTCAGAGAAATGGCCTCCACAAGTTTTTCCAAGATAATTGTAAGTTACAGTCATCGAAAGTTTTGCGATTGTACGTCATCTAACACATGAGGTAACTGTCATCTCGAAGCCCGGATAGCTCAGTCGGTAGAGCATCAGACTTTTAATCTGAGGGTCCAGGGTTCAAGTCCCTGTTCGGGCGGTTAAAGTTTTTCGATGAAAAAGCACCTCAAGCACAATATACAGACAGTTAGCTTGGTAAGAAAAAATAACGTGCCATTAATTTCTATTGACAAAAAAACTTTTTAAGGTGTATAACGCTAAGAAAACAAGTAAACAATTTCTGCACAGGCCAAGATGTGACGGTACATTTCGCGGAAACAGTCAAACTGTCATTACGAGCAAATTAATTCAATAGGTATTCGGTTACAAATTATTTTAATTTCTCATTTTTTATTTGTGACTGAGAAGACCGATTGAGTGTAACATGTTTATAAAACAGCTGTCCGTCACCGCCTGTCGTCACCACCTGTCATACTTTACTACATACAGTAGGTGGCAGAAATAAGCCGTAATGCGATCAAAGTCTGCCAGAAGAAGAGGATGCGAGGCTAGTGGTGGAAGATTCTGGAACCCTCCTGTTAGACGAGAGCGGACCTGTTCCACGGTAATTGAGCAAATACAATGACATGATGTTCTTCTTATATTGCCATTTGTTCATTAGAAAAATACAACACAACTCTACCTTTTATTTAGAATGAGCAACAATCAGGAGGTAGCGATCTAGTAAAATTGATAAAAAAAATACCGTCGGTCGAATTAAATCCAGCGGTGATGTTAGTATAGCACGTCATTATGAGATGACGTGTGCTAGTTTTTTTAATACCTAACGTTTTTAATGGAAACGATTTATTTAACCACAGTGTATCGATTATCTGCCTAGATTTACCTGTTTTGCGGCAACCATGGTGAAGGAGACCGGCTTTTACGACATGCTGGGTGTAAAGCCCAATGCCAGCCCTGAAGAGTTGAAGAAGGCTTATCGTAAACTGGCTTTGAAATATCACCCAGATAAAAATCCAACAGAGGGAGAGAGGGTAAGACTTCCACCTTCTAAACTCTTTCTCCATTCTTCACCTGGTCATTGTGTCAGCAACACAAAGGTCATGGGTTTGAACCTCAGGGAACACCCACTGTAGTGCCTAAAAGCATCATGACCGTATTTAAGTCGTCCTATTCTCTATACCCAGTTCAAACAGATCTCGCAGGCGTACGAGGTTTTGTCTGATGCCAAAAAGAGGGAAGTGTACGACCGAGGGGGCGAGAAGGCCATAAAGGAGGGAGGAAACGGAGGGCCGAGTTTCGGCTCACCATTGGACATTTTTGACATTTTCTTTGGAGGAGGGGGACGTATCCACCGGGAGCGGAGAGGTATGAAAACGTCTGTTTGCTAGCTATAGGTTGAAAGCTTTGCATTAAGAATTAAACACACTCACATTAGTGAATCTACGTGTCTTGGTGTTTTACAGGTAAAAATGTGGTGCATCAGTTGACAGTATCTTTGGAGGACCTTTATAACGGAGCCACAAGGAAACTTGCTGTACAGAAGAATATTATCTGTGACAAATGTGAAGGTATTATGTCTGATTAAATCATACATTAACATAAATGTTTTATTTCTTTAAAGGGGTCATATGACACGGCTCAAATTAATATTATTGTTTGTTTTAGATGTAATGCAATGTGTATATTTTCCACATACCGTGCGTGTTTGTATCTCCTCTTTGCCCCACTCTGTAAAGCGAGGTGTGCTATGATTGGCCTGTTAACCAATGCGTAGTGATTGGTGGAATACTGCAAGCGTGTGAGGGAAATGTAACGCCTCTTACCATATTTGGAACATCAGGTTCTAAAGCAATTGTACTTACAAGTACGCCCTCCTTACTTTCGTATACATTTGGGCGGTCTTAGTCAAATCATGCCACGAACTGACGTAGATTTGTGGGGGTGTGGCTACACGAGGCGTTTCAGGCAGGTCTGGGTGAGCATTCGCTTTTGATAGATAAATTTTATGAAATTTTACGTGTCTAATACATGCATGGACACACCAAAGACACAACCATCAAGTATTCGTGCAATATGAGCCCTTTTAACAGTTTTTTACCGGGTATGTTTTTGTAGGCCGTGGTGGGCGTAAGGGAGTTATTGAAGTGTGCCCCTCATGTCAGGGGGTGGGCGTACAGGTCAGATTACGTCACTTGGCACCTGGCATGGTACAGCAGATATCAACCGTCTGCGCCGGCTGTCAGGGGCAAGGGCAGCGTCTCGGACACCGTGATCGCTGTAAAGCCTGCGCCGGTCGCAAGATACTGCGACAGAAGAAGATTCTGGAGGTGCACATTGATAAAGGTAACAAAAGATTATAAAATCAAAATCGTTTTTTTTTCGGTAGCGGTTTGATGACTTAGAATGCACTTGATGTTTCATTGCAGGTATGAAAGATGGACAGAAGATAGTCTTTAATGGGGAGGGAGACCAAGAGCCTGGCCTTGATCCCGGTGACATCATCATTGTCTTAGACCAGAAAGAACATCCAGTGTTCACCAGGTGAGATCAGTTTAGATTGATAAATGGAGCTGTGTGTTATTTCATATATCATTTGCATTAATATAAGAATATTTGTAAAGCAATGAAGACAAATACACTTTTAGAGCAGAAGTGTATGATTGTTCAGAGTTCGAAAAACATTATTGTATCCAAGTTTAAGGGTGTTCACACTTACTTTGGTTCTTTTGGATCTTAAACGTCAGCTTTTATGACGAACATGAGGTGTGAGTTTTGGGTGTTTGGGAAATTTGTCTACATATGTTTTATTTGTACAATAAAACACAAGGAATAGTTCTGTGATCATTTACTCACCCTGTTGTCATTTTAAACCCATGTCATTTTCCTTCTTCTGCAAAACACAAAAGGAGATATTTTGAAAAAATGTTGGTCCCCATTGACTTCTATTGTATGGAGACGAAACCAAGGTCAGACGGTTTTCTGTAACAAACGTTTTTCAAAATATCTTCTTTCGTGTTCTGCAAAAGAAAGAAAGAAAGAAAGTCATGCAGGTTTGAAATGACAAGAGGGCGTGTCAATGAATAAAGACAGAATTTTCATTTAAGATGAACTCCCCCTTTAAGTATTTTGAGGGACATCATTGTACCATCCTCAGCGTCCTGGTGAGGGCAGCACATTCTCATTTATTTCCCTGTTCCCTTCAATATTTCAAAACCATGTACACAAGGTATTTTAAAATCAGAATTTTTGTCTATTAAGAAATATGATGTCAAACATTCCTTGAATACAGAAAAGGAAAAGACCTAATCGTGAGCATGGAGCTACAGTTGGTCGAGTCATTGTGCGGATTTCAAAAACCCATCAAGACACTGGACAACAGGATTTTACTCATCACGTCCCATCCAGGTAAATGCTCCTACATACTGGTGTGAAAGCAGGTGTAACGTTATTGAGGTGGTGAATCATGGGAAAGTGTTATCACAGTCTTGATCCACTCTTATTACTGTGACCGGTGGGGCGAAAGGAAACAATAGCATGTCACACCAGCAGATGGCACACATTATGGTGTGTTGCCTTTTTCACAAGCCTGCTGGGATCCTGATGAGCACTCAGTGTGGCACCTTGATACTTTACAGCAGCGTATATTCAGCAACTGAGCTTTGCTTTGGATTCAGCCCACGCTGTATGTGGTTGTTTTTAAACCAGTAGCTCGTAGAATTATTGTAGTTTAGTGTTATTTATATTTTAAATTTGCTTTAATATTTAGATTTTATGTTCATAAGTTACATTTGTTGCAATTGTGTTACATGCTTATTTATTTTTTGTTGCTATTTAAGAAAAAAATTATTGTTGGTTTTTCAGGAATTTTAAGGACAATATTTTATTTAATTTACAATAGAAAGAATCAAAGTTTCAATTTTTGTAAACTAAAATAACCTTTAGGCTTGTTAGCTTTTGTTTAACACCTTTTAAACGAAAGCTCTTGAAAACAGCACGCAAGGGTTTGCTAACAACACAAACGTTCTTTTCTGCGTGTTAATAGGGGATCTGATCAAACCTGGAGACAAGAAATGTGTTCTGAACGAAGGGATGCCTACCTACCGCCGTCCATTTGAGAAAGGCCGACTCATCATTCTGTTTAATGTAAGTATTTATTTTTGTTTAAAATAATTTATTTCTACAATTATATTGTCGTATTGTTTATCAAATCGTCAAACACTTTAAGGCTTCCACGATGCGTCTTGGTGTCAAATTTTTCAAATTGAAATCTCTCATTCTCACTCACATTGGTTTATAATAGGGGTGGGCGATATGGACAAAAAATTATAT
Organism: Triplophysa dalaica; assembly: GCF_015846415.1. Classification (NCBI taxonomy): domain Eukaryota; kingdom Metazoa; phylum Chordata; class Actinopteri; order Cypriniformes; family Nemacheilidae; genus Triplophysa; species Triplophysa dalaica. Next base: position 4,266,569 of record NC_079543.1, read on the forward strand.
CTCGATATCTTTGGTGATTTTAACGATAACGATAATTACACGATATCCATTAAAAATGTGATTTAAAAAGGCAATTTAAATAGATTTAAAAAAAAAGAGTTAATTCATTACTGATGATAATAATGGGCACAGTGTAAAATGAAAACATTGCTTATTTATTTTCTTTAACATGTAAGTATTGAAGTAAAAACAATTCAAAGACATACAAAATACTAATTGAACTAGTGTAAGAACATCAAACTCTGAGTAAACATTCAGTTGTAAACCTCTGCTGTAATGTAAATTGTGCAGCATACAAGCAAGATGAAATAATAATAATAATGAACAAATAGCATCTGTAAATAAAGTACTCTGATCTGTAACATATAGCACACAACCATGTGTCCTTAGGGCCTTATTGCCTTACCACCTATGGCCTTATTGAACAAATACCTAACTTCAAGTACTGCCCAGTACAAAGATTGCACAAAAATAAAAAGGAAAATCTGCCCAAAAGGTGCACTTCCAAATCAGATTATCTTAAATAATATAATATACATTTGTTAACCAATTACATCAAAGTAAACAAGGTCCACAATTTACAGACAAATAAAATATAGTCACTATTATTAAAGCACACACTGGCATGGACAGATTCTGAAACTTTATAGAACATTATAGGCCAACTGCTCACTGTTCACATGTAGATTTAGTTCAAATTATGAGCCAAGACAAATCCGTCATGATAATACAGGATGTATTCGGGTTTGTCTTTTAAATGAAAGAGCTTGTTGTGCAGTATTCAGTCGCCGCTTCTGTTCCTCCAGAAGTCGGCTTCGCGCATAAGCTACACAAACACAAGAGCGCGAGGCAACATGACGTCATCGTGGAGTGGGCGGTCAGGTAAACAGTTAAGAAACACCCCTTCCGCGCTCGCGTTCACGTGCGCCAGGCACGTTCTCGCGTGAATAATTACGAAACAGCTCTCTAGTCACAGATTTCGATGGGTCACAGATTTCGGCACAGCACCGGTGTTAAACTTGCGGGCGGCCATTCGCTTACCATGCCTGTGAGAGAGATGACGACGTGTATGCGCAGAACAGCAATCACGTGACGCCCTGCTGCAGCCTCTGAATGTGTGGCATTTTAATGCGTGTTTTTTCGGAGTAATTTAAATACTCGATAATGAGAATATCCACATCGTTTACACAACAAACTCGATATTATCGCAGACGATATATATCGCCCACCTCTAGTTTATAATAATACTAAATCATACGCTGACTTTCTTCTTTAGGTTGTCTTCCCTGAAGAGAACTTCCTCCCGCCGAACAAACTGAAGGAGTTGGAGAGGTACCTGCCTGGAAAAGATGTGAACGCTGAGCCTGACAGCATGGATGACGACCTCTATATCTATGCTGACCTTGAAGACTGTGACCTAACCCACCAACGCCGCCATTACCACTTGATAGAGGATGAAGACTTTCAGCCCACTGGAGGTGTACAGTGTCAAACCTCATAAAGATCACTTTTCTTAACTCTCACATACAACGGATGCCACCTCTTCAGCAACGAGATGATAAACTGGACCAAATGGAATCAAAATGTCTTTGCCTCTCAACTACTTCTGTGCCTAGAATAAGTGCTAGCAGTGCCGAGCTCTTAGCTACGTTTACATGGACCCTTTTTTATTCTGAGTGAAATCTATTCCAAATGCGCCGCGTGAACGCTACATACAAGCAAGGACATTATAGGCAACTGTTTACCTACGCCATTTTTTTTTTCTGTTTTTATCACAAGGGCTACACCTTCCCTTTTATCCGGATCAGATAAAACAGATTTTTTTTATTAATGTTTGGAATGAGCTATTGGTCTGATGGAAAACGAACCGCTAGCGTCCATGTAAACGCAGCTACTGTTTGGAAATATCATCTCATCCAAATCTTGAAGAAAAACTTTAAACAAAGGAGATCTGTAAACGGACATTCAATGGATAGTTGACCCAAAAATGAATATTTCATTATTAACTCTCAAATTGTTTCAAATCTGTATGAGGTTTTACACTGGAGAGCACAGAAAATATTTTGGTAACATTTTACAATAAGAGTTCATGCATTAGCTAATATACACTACCTATGAACAATACTTTAACATTTTTGAACTACAGCATTTATTCATATTGAAAAATGGGAACAGAAGAGAGTTAGTCCTCATTCACTTACATTGGTTTTGTGTCCTTAAAAAAAGTCAAAGGGGACCGACGGTTTTTTGGTTACCGATGTTCAATATCCTCTTTTGTAAAGATCAGAAGAAAGAAAATTAACTAGGTTTACAAGGCTGAGTAAATGTTGACAGAATGTTAATTTTGAAGGTAAACAACATCACAATGATTCATAAATGTTGAAAACTATATTTCTCATTGATGTTAACGTATGCATGAACTGATGTTAACAAATACAACCCGGTTGTGAAGCATTACCAAGAGATTTTGAGGGTGAGCCAATATAACTTGTGATACTGGTGCCATCGCGTCCACAGAAATGTATGAAGCAAATAACAGGAAGAAATACAGATGTTAGAAGGTTGGGCCATAATGTCAGAAAATGTGGTACTATGTCCTTGAAAGGTCAAATTCTCGTCATTGGTTTGACAGAAACATTTCAGTCTTTGTTGTATTTTGCCGATTAATTGTGTGGTCATGATATGTATTAGTCTTGCTGTTTTTTCACTTTTGTTAACCAAGATGTATTTTGTTTCAGCCATCTACTTGGCCAAACATAAACATTTAACGTTAAACTTAAATGAATTTGAATCATGATTGAGACATAATTGCCAAGGATTATAAAAGCTTTCTCGTGTTGCCTTTAACAATTATAAGCCCATTTTAACCCCCGAGCTCACAAAACTCCTATTTTTCCTAATTCAAGCCACGCCCACTGTTTTTTTCTTTGTTTTACTTTGAAGTGTTACATTTGTCACAATTTCCAGTTCATGGGGACTTTAAAACATCTGCAGCTTTTTTCATCTCTGTCCTGGTCTGCATTTCAAGGACCTCTTTGGAGATTGCAAATGAACTTTTATGATATGGTTTAGTTTTCTTTTGTCAGCAGAAAAGCTTTTTATGATCTGTGTTGAAGAACAGTTATGTAACTGACATTTGTAGTTCTATTTATAAAATAAATGTAACAATGCCATTGAGTCATTTTTCTATATTGTGGGTGGGCGATTGGACATACTGAGCATTGAGAGTTCACCCCAAAATAAAAATGCTGTCATTTATTTACCCTCCTGTCATTTCAAACCTGTCTGACTTACTTTCTTCTGCAGAACACAAAAGAAGATATGTTGTTGATAACCAAACATTTGACCTGAATGACATCCATTGTATGGACACAAAAACCACTGAGACATTTCTCAAAATATCTTCTTTTGTGATTCATGACACAAGACGTACAACTTTGCTGAAGATTTATTTCAGAAATCAAGCAATCGACACCAAAACCACACAATGATTGTTGTGGATTATTCATGTTTGAAATTTCATTAAACAGCAGCAATATCAGCACATTTATCAATACTGTAGGTCACTGAGATTTACAGTAAAGAAATCTGGTACCCATATTAAAAGAACCCTTGATAAAAAAGAATCTGTACTTTTTTAGAATATATAAACCACACGGATTACTTCCATACAGTATATTGCAATAACTGCATATGTATCACTTGCATGCAGTACAAGTAGTACAAGACGTACTCGGCCAAGTGTTAAAACACACCGAACCAAAAACAAGGTTGTTCCACGTGAATTCTATACATATCAGAATTCTAAATGTACACAAGTACAAATATGAGTCTCAATACAATGTGTATGTGTCCATGACGTGCAAGGTCACATTCTGAGCAAGTACACACTGCCGTTGGTTAAAATCTCAGAAATCACATACCGTCACGTATATGAAGATGTACATCTCCAAGAATGGTCGACAAAGAAAACAGTTGTTAGCTTTAAAAGGCATAAATCTTGCATGCAGGTATCATCACAGACAATACTACAAAGCCCTTAATGATAATAATAGATCAGTAAATTCATGCAGTTTTCAATGATGTCCACTTCCAAAACTAACATCTGAATCTGATGATCTTTTGGTACAGGGGGCAAAGTTTCAATGAAATTGTCAATGTGTCGTTTCTTTTTCCTAAAACACAGGTCAAGGGTTTAAAGCTTTAAAAAGAAGACCAATTTCACGGCAGACACATATGCCGGGGTAACACACATCCAGTTCATAGTATGAAGGAAGAAATCAGGGCTTCCAGAGTTTGAGCAGACCGTCTTCACTGTATGTGGCGATAAGATTTTGATGAGGGTGATGGGTTATGCCGATCACATCTTTTTCATGGACCTACGTGGGATGAACACAAATGTAAGAATTTATTGATTGTAACTGTGAGCATTTTTTAGCTGTTTTTAAATTAAACTATTTTTTTACTATAAGTCTATATATGAAGAGTTCTTTGCAAAACTCTGTTCAAAAATCATGTTTTTTTTTATTGTGCAATTAATATCAGTCAAACTGCAGTTTTGGTTAAGTAATAGTAACAAAAAATACAGCTAACACAATAAAACATGATAACATAATAGTTTCAAAACGCTTCATATACACATTATATTGTTTAGGGGAATATATCCCTAATACAATATTTGTACTGTATATACAGATTTATTAACATCTTGCATTTACCCCTAAACATACTTTTTATCTTAAAATATTAAAATCCATACAATAATAAGTTTATTATATTAAATAAACTGTTAAATATCAAAATAATATATATATAAGCTAGTAGCTACTACATAAAGTATGCTCAAAATATATCTGAACTTTGCTTAAGTAAACTTAATCAAATGAACTTGAAGTATACTTGTTTTTGTAGTCAGTTCTAGTCAAGCTATAATTTTTTTTTAAAAACTTTATCCTAAGAAAGGAAATGGAGCCTGCAAAATTGTGGCTCTATCAAACTTTGCCTAACTAAAGAACAGACTTTCAAGGTTGTATATCTCGATGCAGCATGTGCTGTGCGGGCGGACCGTACCGTGAGGGTTCTCTCCAGTTTGCCAGTGATGGTGCTGAAGCAGTAAAGCACATAGTCCTCTCCCACGCAATAGATCCACTCGCCACGCGGAGACAACGTGCAGCAGACAAACTCTGCCCCCTCTCTCACCCCCGAACAGAAACTCCTCATCACCTGCGAGAGAAGGGGAGGGGGTGGCATGAGCACACGCAGAAGAGGTTAAAGACACGCTCTGGAGAGAGCCAAAAACACATGCGACTGAGTCATCAGGCGAGTACAGAATCGAGTGGGTGAGGCAGACATAATACATCATCTGACAGCTTTAATATGCTCGAAGTGCTTGGATTATATGTGTTAAGCAAACCTTGCAAGGCACTTTAGAGGATTTAGCAAAGCCAATAATAGTACGGTGGTAATTATTATTATTATGTCACACGTACATCATAGCAAGCAAATCACGATTCATGGATGACGAAAATTACAAACCCTTTGGGTTTTTAAAAATAGAATGAACCCTTAATTAGGTGTCATAATCATTGTAATGTATTACATTTTTAGTAGTCACGTTTTGTTTTTACCTGGCCATGAATGTTCGTAACAACCACCGTGTTGGTTCTATTACACACCACAAAGTGATCCGGAGTTTTCGGGACGAGAATGACATTGTTAACCGTGATGTCCGTACCCTCGGGAATGGCGGGGGTTTTAATTGTATGGGTGCAATCCATTGTCTTCATGCTCCAGACCTGATAAAAAAGCCAGTAGAGATGATCTTTAGGTATAAAACGCACAATGTGTGGAAGGCCACAGGAAAAACACGCTTACCTTCACCGTCCCGTCTGCTGATGCACTAATGACATGCTGACCGTCATGTGAGAAGATAACATCGTTTACGTGAGCCTTGTGGCCTCTAAACTCCTTCAGCATTTTTCCTGATTTCAAGCCATGTAGTCTGATCAAATAAATTCAGAAAAAGAAATGAGTTCAATGAGAATTGCATTTTCTCATCCTCATGCGGTCCTGAACTGACTTTATGAGGGAATGACAACTGACACATAAATGATAAACAACCCAAACAAAACCAAACCAACCTTGATTTTATGAAGGAATGACAAGTGATTCCTAAAATCTAGACAAAACAAAGCAAAATGAAAGATGATTTAATAATTGAATGACCATGTTAACTAAAAGCTAAGTTAAAACTACACTTAAAAACATGAAAACTGGACTGAAATAAAAAGTAGACAAACAAACCAAACAAAACATGATTCCATAATGACAACGAATAACTGAAAACCAGACAAAACCAAACAAACATGATTTCATGAATGAATATAAACTAACAACTGAAGGCTAGACAAAACAAAAGGAAGTGCAATGGGTAACTAAAACCAAAACCAAACCAAACATGATTTCACGAGGGAATTGTGACATTTTGTCAAGCCTAGAACAAGCCTGTTGTGTCCGGTGCAGACACGCTGTGACAGATAGCTAAAAGCTAAACAAAACAAAGCAAAACATGATATCATGAGGGAATTGCAATGAATAACTAAAAGTTAAACAAAAACAAAACATGATTTCATAATGGAATAGTAACAGAAAACTAAAAACTGAACAAAACGTAATGAAACGAAACAAAACATGATTTCATAATGGAATAGTAACAGAAAACTAAAAACTGAACAAAAGGTAATGAAACGAAACAAAACATGATTTCATGAGAGAAAGGTGATAGATAACATAAAACAAACAAAAAAATGTTTCATGTGGGAATTGTGATGCATAACTAAAAACTAAACAAAAGCAAAACAAAATGCAAAACATGATTTCAGAAGGGAATAGTGACGGAAAACTAAAAGCTGCACAAAACGTAATGAACCTAAACAAAACATGATTTCATGAAGGCAAGGTGATAGATAACTAAAAACAAAATAAACAAAACATGATTTCATCAGGGAATTGTGACAGAAAACTAAAAACTGAACAAAACGTAATGAAACGAAACAAATCATGATTTCATGAGAGAAAGGTGATAGATAAAAAATTAAAAATACATGATTTCATGATGGCAAGTTGATAGATAACTAAAAACTAAACAAAAGCAAAACAAACCCAAACATAATTTTACGAAGAAATGAAACTCGACAACTAAAAAAACTAATATGACTTTGGGAATCAATCATCATAATAAACCAATTTCTATGCATATATCATCCACATCAAAATAGAAGCATATAGCAAAACAAACAAGCAACACAACCTTTGCCTGTAACTAGCAACGTGCATCTTATACTTTGTTTCCCATGCGCATGAAACTCCACCCACACGCACTGAATACGCACATGAACCCAGCAGTGACGCCTAGCCGCAGAACTACTGCAGTCAGGACCGAGAGAGAGAGAGAGAGAGAGACTTTGGGTCTGGGCATGTGATTGAATATGCTTAATTTAAGCTTTAAAATAATAATCTTTGCTATGCCATCTTTTAAAAAAAATACACAGTATAAAGCACATACAAAAAACACAACAACATCATCCTTAAAGCCACGCACGTGTCTGCCTCACACACTACAGCGAGCATAAATCCATTCTATTGCAAAAGGGGAGGGGCAACTGTTTATCAGTAAGGGGCCAATGGCATTCCCGCTTGATGTTTAGGCCCTTCCCTTCAACTACGGGGCTGGAATGACAAAACATCAGCCTCGGTCATGCCCTCTCTTTCCTGCCTGCATGGATAGCTGAGCACAAAACCGAAGCGCTATCGTTCTCTTTCTCTCTCTCTCTTATGCACGTGGACAATCATGCTTCTTTCCGCCCACACGAGAGCCTAAAATTGACATCCAGCCGTAGAAGAGCTGCAGTCAGGCCTGACAGAGAGAGAAAGAGAGTCTGGGCACGTGATGGAATTTTTCTAATGATGCTTTGCACCCAGAGCACGATTTTAAATCTCCTCCTCCAATTGCTGTCGACAGTAAAGTCACGGCAAAACTGTTCACCGAGATGCTTGCGCAGGACCTTATCATGATCCTTGAGCAGTGGCTCAAACTGGGGGAAATGGCGCCATGGGAGACCCCAAGATGGATCCGGCGGGGCACAGATTTTGTAGCATTTTATGAAATAAAGACATCTATAATAGATTTTATGCAATCAAATATAAGAAAAATAAGACCACCATCCAAAAGATGTTCCAGCATTGCGTAACTGAATGTGTTTTTGCTAATTCTAAGTTTAACATTATAAATGTTTATTTGGGGGGATCAATGCTCTCTGCACAGAGGGGCCTTACGAGAAAACTATGAGAACCACTTTCCTAGAGGGCCTGTCACACAAACGAGAGATGCTTAATAGCCGTTTGCACACAAAAGAAGATATTTTGAGAAATGTCTCAGCTGTTTTGTATCCATACATGGAAGTCAATGTTGTTTGTTTACCAACGTTCTTTTGTGTTCTGAAGATAAAAGAAAGGCATAGAGGTTTGAAATGACGAGGGGATTTATATTTCTGGGTGAACAATCCCTGTAACACACCTACAAAATAAAACTTTGATGCGAACAAAATGCTCAAGCTGCACAAGCTATGATCAAATTCAATATGAAAAGCAAGCGAATAGATATAAATTGTTTTTAAAAGCAGTGGAATGTTGTCAGATTTGCAAACAAAATGAGGCTTTAGGGTACTTTACAAATGTAATAAAATGTTAAACCTGATGAGCTGGTCAAAGGAGGCACTGAGCAGTTGACTGCTGTCTTTGTTGAAGCAGACGCAGGTCACTGCCTTCCCGTGAGCTCGCTCGAACTTTCGCAGACACTGGCCGTTCAAAATCCTCCAAACCTGGAATAACAAAGAGCTCATATCAGATATGAGCAAGATTCATTTTATCTGTGGTGATTGTGTGAAGGCCTAGCTGCTAATGCTATAGAGTGTGCGTCCGATGAAGCCGTCTATAATATTTTCCTATTCAGAAGATCACATGCTGCTTGTTCAACTGTGTGATTAAAAGCTATATTTTTAAGTGATTCGAGGGCTTTAATTAAGTTCAAACCCCTTGAGAATAAGGTCTCTTACAGTGTTGTTGAAATGCAGCAAACTAAACTGTTAAAAGGAATAATTAAAATTATAAACAACAGATACTGGAAATGATTGGAAACATACAAGACCTATAAACTTGTATATTAATAATTTCTATACAAATATTTTATTACAGGGCTTGTTGGAATGCTTGATTCTGATTGGCCAGTCGCGACATTTGAAGGTTCGTTATAATAATATTTTTTTCTCATGTGGCAAGTGGCCGTGTAATAAGCGCGATAATAAACAAGCAGCCGTCTGTTATCGCAAAATAACCCCTTCATTCTTCATGTGATACTGATTAGACTTTCGAGGCTTATTCTGCGTTAACAACCGGCTGCCTGAACATTATCCCTTTCATAATAACTGACGTAGCATTAATAACGTTATATAATATAATAATGTCTATAACGTTAAATACAGAAAATAACACAGTTTATTCTGAACTTGTGTGATAAAGTTTCACTTTTTAAAATTATTCAGATATATCGGCCAATAATCAGTATCAGTCGATAAACAAATTTTTCCGCAATTTGAACCGATATTTAAAACAGCCAACGATCAGGGCCGATATATCCTGTCAATAAAAAGAATACTGGAAAATGCAATGAATTTGTGCTCTGTATATATAAAATGTTAAGACACGACACCAGTTTGAAGTTCAATATTAATAGACATTATATAAAAGGATAACATTCAGAAAGTTAAGAAATATGGACTTAATCTTCAGAATCAGTATCAGCAGATATAACGCTGAATAATCGGCTATCGATAGAGAAATTTTGTATGTGTACCCTCCATTTGCATCATTATATTTATAGGACTTTGCTATTCTCTTTTATTGAAAACTGAAGCTGTGCACTAACTTATAAGCACTTCCATAAAGATTGATTTATAGAGGATACCTGTATATTTCCATCCTGAGCTCCAGCGGCGACCATGTCTGATTCGTGACTAACTGCCAGATACAGAACGGCCTCATCCATCATCATGAAATTGTCTTGGGCTTGGTATTTCAGATCCTTCTCGCACACAGACACAAAGGCAAACCATCACATTCAACACTATGTGTTAGATTTACGTATCATGAAAATCATTTTAAAAGGGTATAAATGAAAAAAGAGTCTTCTTGGCTCATATAGAAGAAGGAATTGTGGGTACACTTTCATACTGTATGTCTTGTACTTGATATGTTTTTTTCAATTCAACAAGGGGTGCGTTTCCCGAAAGCATCTTTAGCCAACTATGGTCGCAAGTTCTGTCGTTTCAGCATAGTTCAACAATTCAAGTGTTTACCGAAACTCTTATTCTAACGATCAATCGCAAGCAGCATCGAAAAGTTGGAACTAAAGCTGTGGTTAGAAGATTAGTTCCTTATTATTATGACATGTAGACGTACAATTCATCATGCTTTAAGCAAGCAACATGCAGTGCATTCTATATCCATCATCCTTAATATACAAATTCAACTTTACATCATGTGTGCCCTGCGATGGGTTGGCACTCCATCCAGGGTGTATCCTGCCTTGATGCCCGATGACTCCTGAGATAGGCACAGGCTCCCCGTGACCCGAGGTCGTTCGGATAAGCGGTAGAAAATGGAATGGAATGGAACTTTACATCATTTAGTTTGTCAAGCAAATTGAAGCGTTGTTTTTTTTATTGCACATGCACCTGGGCCCACGTGCTCTAGGACCCAGGGGAATCCCTGGGCGGAGTTAAGTAGAAGGAAACTTATGAATGAGTTAAATATCACGAAATAAAACAATAGCAAGCAAAAATACAATAACAAAAATAGTTTTAAGATGCAGTGTACGTTATTTACAGCAATAATATGACATTAAATCAATCTATACAGATTAATTAGAAGACGGTTTTACTCAACCAACTATGTGAGGTCATCAACTATGTTGTTGAACCAACGTCGTTCAAACGACAGATATGCGACAAAGTTATTAGATAGGTACCACCTCTCACGGCTTCATCTTTCACATCCATACGACACCCAACTAATACTCTTTTGTCCACTCTCTGACAACTAGTTACCCTCATGAATCTGAATCACAGCACACCCAGAACCCATCTCTGTCTGGATGAAGGCCCATTTATTAAGGCTAAAAATCATGGAAAACACCTGGCTGCAGTTCATGCCGTCCAAAAATAACGCCTGCCAACATTTGTCATTCTTTAAGCATCTCTCCCACAAAGAAAGCCTTTAAGTTTTTTCTTCTCCCACATGTACAGCACTGCTTGTTTAGCAGTTAACAGATAAGCGTGCTTGCTATCCTCTGATCACTAAATTATTCTGATGTGATAGACGTTCTGTTGTGAATATGCAAACGAGATGTCAGATTATTTTGTCATATTTTCAATTCCGTTTGTGTTCATTTAAGACTTGTCTTAGACTTTGTGTCGACTGATGCTTTTTGTTCTCAGATTTCTTATACATTTTTATTTATAGATCCACAAAAAAACTCCTTAAAGGAGCCCTAAACCCTTAAATTTATAAGACAAGCAGTTTAAGAAGTTTTACCTAAAATATTCAAGGTGTTTGAAATTTAGCGGCACCTAGTGGTGGGGTTGCGAATTGCAACCAACGGCTCACTTCACCCCTTCTTTTCACCGCACTAAGATGTCGTCACGTTTTCGCTTCTTTGCTAAAGGAGATAACATATTTACGAAACACGCTCTATGGAGCGGTTTAGGACTACTGTAGAAACAACACGCCTTGTGTAAACACACCCCTAGAAATCTACGTCAGTTTGTGGTATGATTTGACTAAGACCGCACAAATGTATACGCAATTAAGGTGGACATACCTGTCACTAAAATTGCTTAGGAACCTGATGTTCCAAATATAGTAAGAGGCGTTACATTTACGTCCCACACTTGTACTTTTCGACCAATCACTACGCACTAGTTAACTTGCCAATCATAGCACACCTAGCTTTTCAGAGCGATGAGCTTTGTTAAAAAATACACTAACATTCCATACCTTGAATGCAACCAGATCAGTTAGAAATACAATCAGATGTAGATGCAGCTTAAACATCTTTGTACTAATGGATTTCTTAAGACGTATTGTTTACTCACCTTCCGAATTTTACCCGTGCTGAAGTTCCAGACCTCAATGAAACCATCAACAGATCCAGTGATCAGGTACTGTCCATCAGGGGAGAAGCGTGCACACTCGACGTGGGATTTTGGCCCAAACTGTATCAGACACATACACACGTGTAAACAGATATCCAGTTCCCACGATATCTCTACATGCCTGAGGATGCTCAAGGTCATCTTAATAAAGGCACCTTTGCTTTGAGTCACTACTAGAAGCCAAACTTTTATTGACACTTTTCCAAGTGTCACAGTGTGCAAGGTAGAATAAGATCCTCGGGTCACAAAAGCAATTAAATGGGCATATGCTGAGGTGTTCATGTAGGACATTATGATAAACTGACTATTGATCCTAATGCAAATAGACATACTATAGCATCCACTACTTAGGACAGAAATTACACAAGATCACAATGTTGTGATTACTGAACCTTTATAAGGCGACTCAGCTGCGTCGGGAAGCGTTCTTCCTCCATGTCCTTCAATGCACCTTTGCCACGGAACAGTTCCAACGACATGCCTGGAGGTAAAAGTCCCTGATGCTGCTGCCACTTTAAAGACTAAACGGAAGAGACAGATAAGGACAGACAGAGACGGCTGGTGTTCAGTGGCGTAAATTATCAAGAATATAATATCATTCATGAACTCTATAATTATGCAAGTCCCATTGAATATTGTTACCAGCATTGCTAATGAGCCAAACTGCCTCAGTGCTTTGGTTTCCTGTAATCTGTAAAGAGCCCCTTCACATATACGACCCTATTCAGAGTAACACAAAGTCATATTTAATCACAATCTTTCATATAAATACTTGTAAAGTATAAACTGTAGGCAATGGGTTAAACATAAAAAGCTAAAATATTATTAATTTGAGATGGATCAGTGGGAACAAACCTGGCCCAGCAGAGCCATGAGACGTGAGGGTGGCACCAAACAGACCTCTCCTGCAAAAGCTTGAGCGATAGCCTGTCTGCGCTTCTCTTTGCTACTGCCCGCTGGATACGCCTGACGTCCAGTGATGAGAGAATAGACCTTATTATGTGAATACCCAGCTAACAAAAATACCCTCTGAGAATAACGTTTTGCAAACATTTCCGTTACGTTACAAAAATATTATGTCTTCACATTTTTCAATATTGCCCTAAGAACGTAAGAAAAATATTTTTTGAACATTTAGCAATGATAAATAGCTAATGTTGATAAACGTTACACCAAGAACAGTTTTTAGATAACATTTAGAGAAAGTTCCCCAGTTACTTGGTGACTATTTCACAAATATATTACACATTTAGTAACGTTATTGTCCCCCCAAAAATTCAACTAGAAAGGATTATTATAAATATCTCAAACTAAACTATAACACCGTGTCTAAACCAGATGCGGCGCGTTGCGACATTACAAATTACAATAGAATGCTTTAGAACCTATTGTCATTTTAAATTGTGTACACACTGGATGCGTCCGTTGAAGACAAGGTGTTAAACATTTAATAAAAACATTTATGTTAATTTAAATCAAATACAATTTAAGCCTTAATATTATATACAAAAAAATTGGAAATTTTCTTTTAGCAATGATCTATATTGATGTTAAGACTCTAAAATTATAAATATGAAATAAACTAAATGAAAAATATGATGGTTTATTTTTTAAACAATAATATGTCAAAACCACATAACAAAATTGCTAACAAATGTAACTAAATTTTTTTTTTTTTATGTTCTCTTAGCAATTATCTATATTGACATTAAGACACTAAAATTATAAAAACAAAATAAAATAAATAAAAAGATATATAACAAATAATAAAAGGTCAAAACTATGGAAGTAAATAAGAGACATAATGTTTTGAAATTTAACAGCCTATGAATACTTGATTTTGAATTATTTTACTTTGGAAACCATGTATCTGAATTTATTTGTTTCGAATTTACCTCTATGAAATTTAAATATGAAAATTCTTGATTTCCAATTTAAAAACCTGAATTTAATGCTCACAAATTGAGATACCAAAAAAATCAACTTACAGAATTTCAGATAAAATACATTCAGATTGATCAAATTTGATTGCTCTTATTCAGATCTCAAATTTAAAGTTAATACTTTTCAAGGAAAACATCTGTCTAATTCGACTGCTCAAATTCAGATCGAAAAATTCAAGTTAAATATTCACATGGTAACATCCGGGCTACCCAGGATAGGAAAAACAGTTGAGCCCAGAGCCCGTCTGTAATTGAACCGAACCATTGAACCGAACCATTGAACCGAACCATTGAACCGAACCATTGAACCGACGTCGGGCGGCCTATCAGAGCACGACAACCTGACTGTCTGTCATGATCCAAGAAGAGGCCAAGGCACGGATATTAAACCTGTTAAGAAGATGACTTCTAGGGAAAACGAAGGCGCTCCGGTAAGTTTGCTGTTTATGTACAATCAGACTCTACAGAACAAAAGTATGTTGTTGCTAATTATTTTTTTGAACTATTATTATTATTATTATTCGACCGACGTCGGTTCGGTTCATTGGTTCGGTTCATTGGTTCGGTTCAATAGTTCGGTTCAATTACAGACGGGCTCTGGGCTCAACTGTTTTTCCTATCCTGGGTAGCCCGGATGTTACCATGTGAATATTTAACTTGAATTTTTCGATCTGAATTTGAGCAGTCGAATTAGACAGATGTTTTCCTTGAAAAGTATTAACTTTAAATTTGAGATCTGAATAAGAGCAATCAAATTTGATCAATCTGAATGTATTTTATCTGAAATTCTGTAAGTTGATTTTTTTGGTATCTGAATTTGTGAGCATTAAATTCAGGTTTTTAAATTGGAAATCAAGAATTTTCATATTTAAATTTCATAGAGGTAAATTCGAAACAAATAAATTCAGATACATGGTTTCCAAAGTAAAATAATTCAAAATCAAGTATTCATAGGCTGTTAAATTTCAAAACATTATGTCTCTTATTTGCTTCCATACAAAACCACATAACAAAATTGCAAAAAAAATGTAACAAATTATTATAAAAATTAATACTCTAAAAATTGAATAGAACAACATTTAAAAAATATATATAATAATAATAAATAATACTTCTATATCACTCGCCATTTACGTCAATAATACTTGTGAATAATACAGGGCAAATTTCAATTTAAGTGCTTCCACAATAATCTTTTATAGTGTTTTATATTATTTACATTGTTTGTATGACACTAACAATCTAGACAGTTACCTTCTCTGAGTCAAAGTAAGGCGTGTTGAGAAGAGTCTCCGTGTGCGAGTAACGCTCAGGTTGTGTGTGCTTCAGCATGATCATGGGATCGGTTTGCTTCAGTAAACATTGGGCTGACCCTAGTTCTCCCAACTCGATCAATTCAAGTACAATCTACAAACACATCAACAAAACTGATGCACAGTTCATCACAACAGGTGATCTTGAGTCAACTACATACCTGTTCATAGAGATCAATGAGCAGTGTGTCAGGAAGTTTCAGGTATTGGATCGAGAGAAGCACTATGTCCCAGTGCCCGTTGGTGATGTCCGCAATGAAGCTGTCGATGCTGTCCACAGTGTGCAGGGACACGGTCGTCTCCTCTTGAAGCATCGCCAGCGTCCGGTGCAAATTATTCTCCTTCAGATACTGCATGATCAAGCGAATGACGCTGCAAAAGTGAGTGACACACGCAAATGAGTGAAATGCATGCGCAACGTAGCGATGTTTAATAAACACTTTATTATTTTCAGGATGTTTGTATTACCATGCTAACGTTAAATAGCGAAAAACTGTAGGCCTACTTTAGAGGTAATTGTAGTTTTAACTATAACCTACATTGCATAATCCTATACGATTGTTTTAAAGCATGTGCAATCCCCTGGGATCGAACCCACGACCATGCTCTTACCACTGAGCTACAGGAAAGCTACAATAAAACAAATTTACTACAATGTAACCATGTAGTGATCTCCAATGGAAAATTGTGATAGCTGTTTTTTGTGAAATTATAGAATTTAAAGTTAATCAATGGTTAATTTTGAGGGTTTCATAGATGTAAATGTTGATAGTTATAGGATTTAAATGGAAACCCGCATACTTGAGATGTTAATAATTCACCATGAACTTTTCATTGAAACACATCAATTGTAGCAAAAACAGCGGATTGCTATGAAGTTAAAACAAAATTAACGACATTAAACTACCAACACTACTGTACTTCTCGTAAAAACATTATAATCCACATGCATCATGTGCAACAGTAACGCATTTCTATTGTTGCGTCTGAAACACAAAAGCGTATAAAGAGTTGCGTTATTTCAGCAGTCAATGACTTACTCTGCAGATTGCACTTCAAGATCCATGACTGCGCGGATGTCGATGAAATCACCGTCTGGATGCGATGTGCCACATTCACCAGCGTTCTGTTGTGGTGGGCATCCGAAGCCACGTGAACGCCGCGCGGCCGTGACCGCCCAATACACGTGCCGTTGTATTTATTGCTCAGACGTGTGAAGGCACAGAAACCTCTCGCAAATTGTTGCGTATTTTCGAGAGGGCGGATAAATGGTGGAATTATAAGAAAATCCCGCAACGGTGACATCAGGTTAAGAGACAGTGAGGGGGTGCCCGGTGCTTCATTATGAACAGCAGCACAAAATGAAATAAAAATGATTCAGTTGGTGGGTGGAGGCGGGAATACAATGTGCACTTGTATTGATATTCATTGAATCAAGTAATAACGCATTCAACACCTACAAGCACTTGGTGATCTTATTTAACTTAAATCCCTTCATAAAACCGACATGGGATACTATTTTTGGAAGAAAAATGCAAAACACATGAGGTGTTGCCCCCTGCTGGTGGCATTGAGGGTTCTTTTATAAACACGTATGTTTCATTGGGTTATATTTTCCTGTAATCTATTTACAAGCATGCATGATGAACTAAATCAGTTTTATACATTCTCATTGGGATTAGATTAAAATGGAGTACATTAACATTAATAGTTTTGATAGTGTCACAGAACAAATTTTCAAGTATTTGGATCAAGATTTGTACACCCATACAAGATCCTTCCTTGTGCCTTTGGAGTATGGAAACATTATGCATATACTTAAACCACAGTTAACAATAAAAAAAGCTACTTTAAATAGTACAACACAAACCAAAGAGTAAGTTTGGTTTAGAAAGCCTACCAGAACATTTTAGACCATTAATATTGAACGATATAGGATTATTTTACAACAAACCATTTTAGGACATTCATTCTTGATTTTTTGTCTGTAGTTTTGTGGTTAATCTAGAAATCATTCGCGATCCTATATTAAATATTGCGTAGCGTATTTAAGAACCGGCAGGTTGAAATGAAGCAGTATCTGCTTTCACAGTTAAAATTTCTTCGACTTAAAAGCAAACTGCCTACGCATTAGATGTTACCACCTTGCCCTTTCTATACCACATTAGATTTTTATACTAAAATGCATGAAAATATGACGACAAAATAGAACGTTCATCCAAAACATTTCTTTTTATTTGTGAGGTACATGTCTCACTTCTGGCTAGACTCGGACTTAGATGTGGAGGCTCTCAGAGAGGACAGACGACGTCTCTTAGCAATCTGTTCTTGACGTTTCTCTTTGGCCTCCTGCAAAACAGAAAGAACAACCATAAGCTCTCTGAATTACACAGCTCATGTGGCTTTATTACGTCTACTGACATCCAACCACACAACCACATGTGGTTCTCTTCAAATTCACAGTTTTGGACTCGCTGCCATCTTGTTAAGACAAACTCCACTAAACAACACTATGTTAATCAGATTTTCCACAAAAGAAAAAACAGCTGTATACCTTCATCCTCTTGGCCAGCAGCTTGGCGTATTCTGCGGCCTCGTCCTTGTTCTTCAGTGTACGCTGCTTCTTCATAGCAATGCGTCTGCGCTTGTGCTGCAGCACACGTGGTGTTACCAGACGCTGAATCTTAGGGGCTTTGGTTCTGGGCTTCTTGCCTATCAGAGAAAAGCATTTAAACTTGGCTACATTGCAACCATGTAACTTTAGCATTTGTAACAGACAAAAGCTTGACCAAAACAAAGTTCGACTAAAACTAATACACTAATATTTGCAAAAAGTTTGACAGAGCAATGCAGTACAACCAGCCACCATGAATACGATCTGATTGTTATCCGTTAGCCACTCCACTGTTGCTTTGGCACCACACTGTCCCCCCTTTCAAGCTACTGACCAGCAAAAAAGGGTCTGCTGGAGTGCCGCATTAAGTGATTTGCTTGCGTAACAAGGCTTTGCGATTTAATAAAAGCCTTTCTGTAAACATTAAAGCACCTGCGACAGCTAATTGTACAATTCGTTAAAAACGTAGACAAACCTTCTTTAGTGAGGGGTCTTCTGACCACATACTGTCTGACATCATCCTCCTTGGACAGGTTGAAAAGCTTGCGGATCTTGCTAGCCCTCTTGGGTCCCAGTCGACGAGGGACGGTGGTATCAGTCAGTCCAGGAATGTCCTTCTCACCTGAAGGAAACAAAGATCAGAGATTTCATTTGTCTATCAAACTGTAGGAAAACAGTTATGGTATAAGGAAAGGTGAACTACAAAAATATAGTTTGACAGAGCAATGCAGTACAACCAGCAACTGTAATCATGACCAGGTTGTTATCCGATCGCAGCTCCACTATTGCTTTGGCACGACACTGTCCCCCCTTTGGAGCTACCAACCAGCCGGAAAGGGTCTGCGGTTGTGCCTTCATAAAACCAGCATGCCATTGCAAATAAAGGCAATTTACACTTACCCTTCCTGATGATGACCAAGTTAAGAACGCTGAGATTGGCGTCCACGATGCAGCCACGGACAGACTTGCGTTTGCGCTCACCGGTACGACGAGGGCGGTAGCAGGAGTGTCCCTTGCTGAGGAGAAGACGCACACGGCCGTGGGTCAGCACACCCTGTTTCATGGGGAAGCCCTGTTTGTCATTGCCTCCGCTGATGCGCACATAATAGCCCTACAAAAGAGAACAACAAGATCGTATTTTGTCAGTTTCATGATACTTTCCCATAGTGAATCCAGCAAAGACTGCGAGGTAAGCAATACAGGTCTCAGTGAGAAATATTTGAAATCACAAAATAAACAAATAAAATGCAACTATTTAATTGTGCGGCCGAGTTAGAGTGAAAGAAATTGTAGACTAAGGAGCGCATATAGCCACTGAAAATCAAGAATCAAGTTAACCATAATGGCCCATCATATTAAATTTAATGGGGGTTATGTAGTTAATGGCTACATGGAGCCTGGACCTACTAAAGAATACGACCACATAAGCCCAGTTCTATCATCCCTTCACTGGTTACCCTTTAAGTATCGTATTGACTTTAAAGTTCTTTTAATTACTTATAAAGCCCTAAACGGTTTACACCTACCTACATAAAAGAGCCCATCTTATTACAAGCCATCACACTCTCAAAGACTCAAAACTCTGGACTTTTGATAACACCTAAAATAACTAAATCCAGGGGGGTAGAGCTTTCTCAAAGGTAGATATTTGAGGGTCAGACACACTCTCCCAATTTAAATCTAGATAAAAGGTGCATATTTTCAGCCAAGCATTCACTTCATGGATATATGCTAAATAAATGAACAGCAGCTATGCTAATTATTCTTTTTTTGCCCTCCACCTCTGGATGCCCATACCGAGGAGTGGAGAGATAATGTCAGTAATAGATGAACATTATATGCTCATCCCTAACAAGAGATTACAGCTGGACATGCGGTGCCATCCTCCTGCGGACTGACTGACCATCCCAGCTCCAGCAATACCATCCACAAGCAAGATTAAAGACGGACTGGTCACATTAATGCTAAATTTGCATCACATGAAAGTAGTTTGAAATTATATCTGCATTCAGTTACATTATGGCATTATTATTTCCTGTCTTATAACATTCCTGTTGCCTGACAGCGATAAAAAAGCATTGTTTAGAGGAGATCTAGCCCTCCAGACTTCGACTGGTTTCTCACAAATTCTTTTTCTTTTTTTATTTACCATCAAAGTTTGGGTTTCTCGCCACAGGGCACTGTTGGCTGGCTTGCTCACTGGGAGCCTGCATTTATTAGATATTGCTTACTAAAATGATCTTTCTTGTTCTATAAACACCACGCACTGTGCTGTGTTTTACATAGTGTCTTTCTCCTGTAAACCTGCTTTGAAACAATCCACATTGTGAAAAGAGCTATATAAACAAAACTTAACTTGAGAAACACTGTTGTCGAAGTCAATTAAGACTTTGTATTGAAATGGTCCTTTAAAGTTCTTAACAACACATCATTCAGTACATGACTTACCTTCCACTCATCACCCAGAGAGTCTGCAGACACCTCTGTGGCCATACGCTTCTCATAGAAGATCCTCAGCTTGCGCTCATCGTCAACTTCTATAAGCTTTTGGCAGCCAGTGGCCGGGAACGAGATATTGAGCTAGTAGAAGAAGAAAAAAACATTTACTGCTGAGAAAGACAATGTCACGTTTACTTTAAATATTGTAGCACGTTTCTATTAGCTTAGCAACCGCTAATGCTATTACACGGACGGTAGCTTGCCACTCCTTACCGATGTCCTTTAACGTGTCCTTACATTGTAAATACATTTTACAATATCAGTGGCTAAATACCCTCTACTTGCGACAGATATAAACTCATGTAAGGAGTTCACGAAACGTCTATAACGGGCGCCGCCATGTTGCGGCACTTACACGGCAGCACTCAAGTCAAGAAAATCAACGTCCATCCATCATATTTAACTGCCCTTACTCTCCTTACACGAAAACATCGTGCTGTTGTGAAAGCATTAAATGCAACTCTTTAGATATTTCGAGTACTTTGTATAGATTAAAGCTAAGAAAATCACTATTTCTGCCTGCCTACCTTCATTATGGAGGACTTTCTCGCTTGGAGTCCACCACCGAAAAGAGGCCGGATATCCGCCTCAAACTCTCACATAGGCGTCAAAGGTATCGCGAGATTACGTGTTGATCATGGACGCTGGCCTGTGATTCATGGATATTTGCGGCCACAAAATATAAATTTATTCTGAAATGCTTAGAATGGTTACAGACTGTAGACAATATAAATGTAGGGAAGTTTGATCGTTTTATAAATTGCCAAAATTTGGATACAAACGTGTCTGTGTCATATGGTTACGTTACCTTTCACATCAAATCAAATTTTATTTCCATTATAGGTTTGTCATGTTTTTACACCAAACCGAAAAAAGCGCAACAATAGCTTATATATCTTTCAAGTTTTATTATTTTTATCAACGCATTTATTATGCTGTTTTATAATTAATAAATATGAAATATTCATTTATAAATATTAATAAATATTACAGACAACTGTTAATAAATAGCACAATAATTATTTGATCACAGTTTCGTGGTTTTTGATTTGTGGACCTATCGATATGCATATGTAGATTAAACTAGGCATGTCAAAAATAATTTCAGATCTCATTTTATAAATCACATGACATTTGTATAAGTCTCGTATTTATGGTTAAGGAAGACATTTTTATGAACCGACTAATGATTTTGACAATGAAAGTTTACTTCTCCTACAAGTAAACTCCGTTTTTAACTTTTTCCCACTTTCCTTTGTGATTTTTATTCAAAATCTTTCACTTAATATAGTTTTTATATCCAGGGTAACATTAAGCAAATATTAAGACGTCACAACAGTCTATTTTAAAGCTACTTTGTCAATACAGACGTATTGTGGTATTATAGTGTAATAGGCTGCAAATGCGTTTCATGCCATCCCAACGATATTAACTCATTCAGACATCAATTTACGTATAATGCAAGTACACACAAAATGACAGTACTTTATTTTTACTCTCATGCAGACATAAATGATGATAATCCAATAACAAATGTGATCATTTATCAGATTGAATGGTATAGTCAACGCGTGGGTCAACCAGCACTGGGCCGTTGTGATGCGACTCCTGTTCTTCTGTTGTTTCGCAGCGACAGTTTTCTATCAAAGTAACGACTTTAATAACTTCTGTGTTGTCCACGCATGTCAGTGTTACAGTCTTGGAAGCAATGATAACCGGTGAGCAAACAGGACAAGGAGAACTTCCGTCTTCCGTCATGGCGCATTTTCCGAAACAAACGTTGTTTTTTATCTCCAATGTCTCACAGTTTTCGTGGGAGATCCTCTGTGGAACAGAAATGTGTAAATTTACTGTTTTATTATATCTGGGTAGCCCTCGGTGTTCATACTACAAGAAACTACAAGAAACGTTTTTCAATTAGTGTGTGTATGGGTGGGTCATGGGTTCGAACCCCAGAGGACACGCATGTAAAAAAACTCTCACAAATGCAAAAAACATATTGAATGCAAAACTTTATTTGTTTTTACTATTAAGCTAAGATAGGCTACTAAACGCACAGTTCTTACCTGAGAGTACGTAAGCGCGCGACACTTTTCCTGACGGACCTCGACGTTCCTGATGGGCAGGACGTATCTGTCAGATTTCCCACGGAACAAGAACGCATTCCAGAAACCCTTCGCGTTTCTGGAGGATGACTTGTGGCCTAAATTCACGACTGGATGGCTGACGTCATTGGCACCGGCACCGGCCTGCAAGATTGCGTGCGACGGTTCGTTTGCATTGTCTTGCGTTGGATTTCCCAACTTCTCCGCACTTCTCGGATGTTCAATCGTGCTGCCATCGTTTGCATCGGACAGTGAACTTTCACCAGATCCGCTTATGCTTGAATGAACTTGAAAGAAATGTCCGAATACCTGCATTTGTATGCATACAATTAAAATGAAATGAACGGGAATCATGTTGTCCGTGCAGACGGAGAGAACGCAGATGAAATGCAGGTTTGGTGCAGGTAGCGTTTGCTCTAAAGGTGTGAAAACTTAACAAATGTTACAGACAACAGCTGTTGCGCAAATACATCAAAGAAGCAACATCAAACCTATTTGGTCATTTGATGTTGGTTTCTGGTCGTATGTGGTGTTTTACACGTAAAATGTCCTTGTAGAACATATAGTGGAGGTTATTTGGACAGTGTTTAACTTAAACAGGACTAGACCTTAGTTAAATTAGGACATTTAAGTTGTTTTTAAAAAGTTATTTTACAAAAAACATCATATGCATCTTCAGAAAAAACAATCAGACCGATCTCTTTAAGATAAGTCAGTGTTAAGTGTTTTCTATCGAAACACCTCTAAAACTTAAGTTAGTCTGTGACTAGGCTTATGCCCTGTCCTGGAAACTACCCCATAGGGTTTATATCCCAGGGCATGTAATGTTTAGAATAAAAATATAAAACCCACCAGAGCTCACGTGGCCTCTTGAGCTGAATGGAAAAAGACGAATGAAAATACATTTTAAGATTCTAACTCCTAACTTTGTCATATGTACTTTGGTACAGAAAAAAGTAGGAAGATGGGATAGAGGGCCAACAAACAATAAACCCAAAGACAATAAAATATTTAAAATGTTATAAAAGTGCAAAACTAAACACTATTAAATAAAAATACACCATGGCAAAAGGTCAATTATATGATTGTTTTAATATCGCATCAAGGTTAAATTGGTAATTCTCAACACTGATTCAACATTAGATGATTTATCTTGGCTAGGTGAAAAAAAGATTTGTTATTAAATATATTCTGAGTTTAATGTGATGACGATAAATTGATAGTAGTGTTAAAGTGTCAGCACTCTATCATGAATAAATCTCCCATATTTTCATTTTATATGAAGTTTTAAGTTTGCTTTGTTGTTTTGGTCAGTCTGTGAAAATGTTATATATTTATAAAAATGTAAATGCTTAAACTCAGTGAATGATTTCAGGCAGTACAGTACGTTCAGGCAAAGAAAATTACCTCATCTTCTCTCTGTTTACATGTAAACATCATAGCAGTGAGCGACAAATGTTTTAAAACATTTTAAACATTCACTACTTGTTGTGTTGCGTGCAAGTGACGCAACCTCCATTGATTACGTCCCTGTGGCAGTGTGTGCAATCTTTGCTTGTCATTGTTCATCACCCAACATGAACGAAGACTGCTTCTAAGATGAATCAGATTGTTCTTCATCAGCAGGTAAAGTGTATACAGCATAGAGTATATCTGCGTTTGTCAAGTACTCTATACTAAGTGAACAACTGTATCATTGTAACCATTATTTGTGACTTTATATGTCTTTGATCGAGCAGTGGTTGGTGGTTTTCGCTACAGTTGTTCTTATTATTTGTTATGTTGTCAGTCTCAAGTATTGCAAAATAATCTCACAGTTGTCACCTAATTGTTATGAGATGTTGTGTGTGTGTCAGTTCTGACACGTTTGTTATGTGAATGAAACTGAGAGTGAATAATAGAACTCTACACCTGTCCGACTGGTCGGATCGGCACAGGTGTGTGCACTGACTGTATGGCTGCGTGTTTGATGGAATGTAGACACGCCTGTTTGCAGGAAGTCTCCATTGAGCAGCACTGAACACAGGCAAAAAAACAAACAGCTGGGAAGAGAAAGGACGAACCGGAGGTTAGTTCTGAATATCTGTGCAGGTAAATGTTCCCCTTTATATTAGTTTATTATAATCATCTGTGTGAATGTGTTTATGCAAGATTGCTTTCTACATTTTGGTGCCATTAGTGTAAATGATCTGTGATTCTTGTTACTTTACTGCTATTTCACATTATGGAAAAGACAAATGTGGATATGTTCTAGTAGAATGAATGTTTTTGGCTTTTACATTGTGGTATATTTAGCTTTTTAATTCATTTTTACTCTTAAAAAGCATATAAAGTGCATGGTTTAAGTGAGCTGGCTGCTCCTAGTTTAGGTTTACGGATAGTTATATTATGAAGCTGGTCTGACTTCATTCCACCATTTCGCTTACCAATGGAATAGAGTAACTGAAAATTGTGACTCGCCATTTTACACTAGTTCTTTTAACATGACCAATATTTGGCTGTAATTTACTGAAAGCACATTGAATGTACAACAGTTGAATTAAAATGACGATATTCACTTAAAATGTACTACAGTAGTGGCCAAAAGGGATGTCCAACTTTGAAAGTCTCATCTTTGCTCTTTGTTTGAATACAGGATAAAAAATGTTTTTAATACATTGTACGCATGTTGCATGTTTGGAGTGAATTGAAACTTAGCTTTGAGAAGAATTTAAGGAGGCTTGGTAAAAAAGACACTATGCGTGCACAAAGCTTATTGAGTCAGGGAATGACTAGATAATACACGGACCATAATTATAAGCGCTACACTTTTGTTTTTGCCCTCATTTTTTATGAGCTAAACTCAACGATCTAAGACTTTTTCTATGTGCACAAAAGGCCTATTTCTATTTCTAAGTATTGTTCACAAATCTGTCTAAATCTGTGTTAGTGAGTACTTCTCCTGTGCCAAGTTACTTCTTCCACCTCACTGGTGTGGCATATCAAAATGTTGATTAGACAGCATGATTATTGCACAGGTGTGCCTTATGCTGGCCAAAATAAAACGGCACTCTAAAATGTGCAGTTTACTGCATTGAGCGGGTCTGGTCCAAACACAGTGTTCAGTGAAAACAGGGATTCATGAAGAGAAGAGAAGAGAACACCTCTCCAAAATGCCAGACACCATCAAATGTGAGCATTTGCCCACTCAAGTCAGTTATGATGACAAACTGCAGTCAGGTTGAGACACCGATGAGGCCAAAGAACATGCAGTTGAGCTTCCCTGAGACGGTTTCTGACAGTTTATGCAGAAATTCTTTCAGATTGTTGCAGCAGCCAATTGCACACTCCCTATAAACTTGCAACACCTATGGCATTGTGCTCTGTGATAAAACTGAACATTTTAGGGAGGCCTTTTATTGTGGCCAGCCTAAGGCACACCTGTGCAATAATCATGCTGTCTAATCAGCATCTTGATATGCCACACCTGTGAGGTGGGTGGATATTTGAGAGAAATAGTCATTTGCGTACATAGAAAAAGTCTTAGATCTTTGAGTTCAGCTCATAAAAAATGGGGGCAAAAACAAGCGTTACATTTATAATTTAGGAAAGTAATAGGAACAAAATAAATAACAAAATTGTAGTTGATGCATGCTCAATTTCCTGCAATCTGTTTTTTTCCATGCTTTTTTTTGCTGATTTGCAGTAGTCAAAAAGTCCCGAAGTGTATAGTTTTTTTGTCCATTTTCTACGATACACATCATATTTTTATGGTTTAATCGAGCCTTAATGGGCTTTTAAAGCAACATCAATGTTCAAAAGTTTACGATTACATTTTTATTCCTTATTAATATTTTTCTAGATTAAAGAATAAAAAAAATCTAAATCAAATGACGATGAGAATTTTGACCAAAGAAAACTAAAAAAACAAAGCAGTGTTATATTGTAGTGTCTTCGAAGTAGCTAACATTTGCCTTGAATTTGCAGAATTGGCTTTTTTTGTATTGAAGTAGAATGTTGGGCTGACTTTTCCTCCTTATTTAGTCCAAATAATCATATTTCCAAAAGTAAAAAAAATTTTGATGAAAGAAGTTTGTTTGATGTATGTTTTCACCGTTCTATTTTAGTCTACAATAAGAATTTCAAGTATATAAGCAAAAGCATCAGACGATTTTTCAGATCACAAAATACATTTCAGTCAAGTGATCCTAAACTTCTTAGCGTTGGTGTATTTTAACCAGAATATGTGCAATATTAGTTGATGCTTATTTGGAATATTTTATTTTTGTCCACCTTTTAAATCCACCTATAAAACTAAGTCTCCCTTTCATTTTTTTTCCAATATGCTAGACACACCATGTCCCTTCCTGCCGAATTCCTGTCCGAGGAGCAGCTGTCCTGCTCTATTTGCTTAGACATCTTCATCAATCCCGTCTCCACTCCCTGCGGCCACAGCTTTTGCCTCGTGTGCATCACCTCCTATTGGGAGGGCCAGAGCAAGACCTGCCTGTGTCCTCTATGCAAGGAGAACTTCCGCAAGCGTCCTGAGCTCCACATCAACCACACTCTAAAGGAGATCACCGAGCAGTTTAAACGCATGGCCGAGACTTCCGTGAGTCCTAGGAATGTGTCCGGAGACTACCTGGGAGCCCAGTTCCCTCAGCCGAAGCTCGCGGGACAGTTCCCACCACAGGAGTTTTCCGAACAGCTGATGAAAGAGATGAAGAACCGCATTCAAAGGTCCGCATCAAGCGAGCTTTTGCCACCTCACCAGCTGTCGGAGGCATCGAATGATGCTCCTTCTCCTTCTGGGATGATTAAAAGGTGTTATAGCGTGAGTGGTACCGATGGAGGGGGTTCAGATGGACAACAGTGTCCCAAACATG
Source organism: Triplophysa dalaica (assembly GCF_015846415.1). NCBI lineage: Eukaryota > Metazoa > Chordata > Actinopteri > Cypriniformes > Nemacheilidae > Triplophysa > Triplophysa dalaica. The sequence goes on from NC_079543.1 coordinate 4,294,177, forward strand.
GACAGTGTTTGGAACTGTTCTGCAAGACAGACCAGTCGTGCATTTGTACTGTATGTGCCGAGACAGAACATCAGGGGCATTCTGTGGGCCCGGCAAAGAGAGAGATAAATATTAAGAAGGTAAATGGGAAAATGTTACAGTGTGGATGCCAATACAATGTGTTAAGGTCCCTGTTAATACTGTGTATTTCTAAACAGTCTCAGTTGCGTATTATGGAGGTGGAGCTTCAAGGTCTGATCACAGTCAGAGAGAAGAAGATTACGGAGATCCGATCATCGCTCTCTGAAATTCAAGTGTGTGCCTCTTTGTCATACTAATGTTGCATTTTAAGCATTACTTCATCGCAATTTGACTAATTCTCACTTGTTTGCTTTTAGGCGATTGCAGATCAAGAGATAGCAGGTACTGTGAGTACGTTCAGCGAGTTAATGAGCGCCGTGGAGAGGTCCCAGGCCGAGCTTCTGGAGGTGGTGGAGATGGGACGCCGAGCAGCAGAGCTCCGCTCTCAGGCCTTCATACGAGACCTGGAGATGGAGATCGCCAATTTGAGAAAAAGAAGCAGCAATCTCAGTCAGCTCGTGCAGTCTCAAGATCATTTCACTTTCTTTAAGGTTGACTTTTGTCTTATTTTTTCAGTCAGGACCGCTTTTGCCTGATGTATATTTTTATTGTTTTCAATAGTGATGGCGGTATAAGTGGAAAAAAGTGCCCTATGACACTTAAATGAACATAGTTTTCATACACTAATTTTGTAATTAATATACAAAATGTTCACCCAGAAATAAAACGTTCGTCATCATTTATTTACCCCCGTATTGTTGTAAACCTAAACCTGCATGACTCAAAAGAAGATATATCTCATTGGTTGGGTCTTATTCAGGGAAGTCAATGGGGGCAAATGTTGTTTGATAAGCTCTTTCAAAATATATTTTTGTGTGTTCTTTAGAGGAAATAAAACCATACAGGTTTGAAATGACTGAGGGGGAGAAAATAATAAAATTTAATTTTTGGGTGAACTATCCCTTTAAAAACATTCAAGTGTACTCAACAGTGCAATTTGAGACAAAAAAAACTTTACTGCATATTAAGTACAAAATGAATATGTGAAAATAGACATTCTTGTGTACTTAGTTTGAAACATTATAGTCCAATGTGTAATCCAATATTTCATCTTTGCTATACTCATATCCTCTGTTCCTATGTGTTCTTAGACCTACCCAGCTTATAGTAGTTTACCTGCGACCAAGAACTGGACAGACGTGGCCTTGACCCCTGACCCCACCGCAGGAGCTGTTCTGAGAAATGTCACTCAGGTGGTGAGAGAGATTCAAGAAAGTATGAAGAAACTGCCAGAGATCTGTAAGAAAGTGATTATCTTATATCTCTTGTACATTAGGCCTAATCAGCCGATATTATCAATAAACCGCAGCAACTTCTTTACATTTCAGAAGCCAAACTTCAATTTACGTTTGTTCATTTAGCGAACACTTTTATACAAAATGATCTAAAAATGATGTAGAACTTTGCATTATTTTTTTTAATTGTTCAAATTTTGCTCTCTCTGGTTCTTGCCGTTAGGTTTGAACACAGAAAACTCACTGGAATCAAGTAAGTTTCTTTTTTTAAGTCTACTTTCTTTTGATTCTGATAACAGCTTACCTATATAATAAATAGGATAAAGTAAAACACGCACAAGCACAAAAAAAAATTATTATACAAGAAAAGGCTATTTCGTAATAGAAGCGTAATGTAATTCGATTACATATTTACTGGATGTACTTACATAGAAGATCTAAACTTAAGAGTGTTGTCAACAGTTTTATATTGTTTATCATAACATAATATATTGTTCTCTGCATTTAGAGCTGTGGAGACTGCAGGAATATGCCAGTGAGAGATTTTTTTATTATGCAAATGAATCCACATTTTTATTATGCAAATTAAACTTAAATGATTAAAAATGCCTTGCAAACTTCTCTTCCTTTCCTTCCTTTCAGTGGACGTGACCCTAGATCGAGATTCAGCCCATCCGCGCCTAATCCTCTCTGAGGACGGTAAACAGGTGCGCTGCAGTGACCGCTACCAAAACGTGCCGGACACAGCGGAGCGCTTTGATCGCGTGGTGTGCGTTCTCGGTCGCCCAGGTTTCAACTCTGGCCGCCATTACTGGTTGGTCCATGTGGGTGAGAAGACGGACTGGGATCTGGGAGTGGCCAGCCATTTTATTAACAGAAAAGGAAAAATAGCAGCCAAACCTGCAAATGGATTTTGGTTTCTAAGTCTACGTGACAAGCACGAATACGTCTTTCGTGCTGAACAATCTACTACTATATCCCTGCAACAAAAACCCCAAACCATCGGGGTGTTCGTGGATTACGAAAAAGGCCAAGTGTCTTTTTATAATGCAGATACAAGGTCATTGATTTTCACCTTCACAGGCACATTTGTAAGCGTTTTGTATCCTTTCTTTAGCCCGTGCACCAACAAATCTGGTAAAAATGAAGCACCTCTCATCATATGTCCTGCCGGCTCTGCCGAAAGAAGTTGGCTGACTGAAAAATAATAAAATATAGTGTGGGGTATCTTGTGTGCTGCACTCTTAAAAAAGGGTGCTTCAAAAGGTTATTTGATGCCATAGAAGAACCATTTTTGTTTCCACAAAGAACCATTCAGTAAAAGGTTCTTAAAGGAACCATATCTTTCTTACTTTTATAATCTACAGAACCTTTTTTCGCCACAATGAACCTTTTTTGATACAGATGTTAAAGGTTCTTTATGGAACCCAAAAGGTTATATGGCATCAAATAAACTTTTGAAGCACCCTTTTTTTAAGAGTGTATGCCATAAAATGTAAAAGTGGGCTAGTCTTTTTAAAATTCGGTAGGGTTGGAAGGGGCAATTGTTTTACATAAAAATATGTAAGTTTTGATTTGTTTGATGTTGACGCAAAAATGAAAAAAAAAAACTGTCAGCCGCAGATGTAAGTATGATTTTGAGCGCTGACTGCAAAATGAGCTCTGTACGTTTGTGTATTATGGTAAAAGAAAAAATAAATGTAACTACATATACAACTTCTGTTTTTCATCCTTTCTTATGAATTGTTTAATTCTCCTCTGCTGAAAACATATGATACAAATCCTAAAGGGTTCCATTACGAATACCACTAAGCCAGACAACGTTTTACCAACAGATCCCAACACAATTATAACCATCCTATTATAACCCTTGAATCCATTCTGATTTCTATTGCTTTTTTCAGAAGGGACCTGTAGTCCTTGATGTTTCCAGTAGCTTATTATTAAACTGTATTGTGCTTGAGACATCTATATTGGATCTACTGAATCCACGGAGGGCCACCAGATTATGAGAGCCATTGAAAACTTCACTCTTTAAACACAAAAAGAGCAAGAGAGAGAAAGAGACTTTTAACACACTTTATTAAACCCTCTGAAAACAAACAGCACATAATACCCCACGCAAATCACATTGCATATATATATATATAATACATATATATAATAACTGAACAACATTCACGTTTTGCCCTTCAACGGCCTTCAGTGCTAACTCCCAAATGACTAGTCTGGCTCGTCCGATTATGGAATTTGCTACAGCAACTTGCTGTCTGTGTGATTTTGAATACTTGCAACCGTAGACAGAAAGTGTCTTGTTGAAAACAAAACCCAAATCCCAGGGTAACCATGCAAGCAATGTAAATAACTGATGCAACCTAAAACACTGGTAAAGAACAGAAAATGCAAGATGATAAAACATTCAGATTGAATTTGTGGGCAACACACAATGTTTTAACCTCCACTGCAAAGCTCCAGATCTTTTAGTCAGGGGATCCTTTTAAAGAAACCCCCAAGAAGGAGAAATATCAGCAGGAACTTTGACCTCCAGACAAAAAGCAGTTTACAAACATAAGGAGTGTGGAGGGAAGAGCAGCTTTCAACTCGGCTATCACCTGTTCTACTGTCTTGACTGTTCTGATAACCAGCCTCGTTGACCTCAATGTCTGTAACTTTGGTCAGTTCTTTTTCCATAAAAGTTTTAAGTTGTATTAGATGTGCAAATGTTAAGACTTAGAAAAGAGTTATAAACAGTGGTTCGTCAAGACAAAACAATATTTTATTTGTCTAATCAGCTTAAAAACTGTCCATGAGTTTAAAACAGAAGCATAAAATTTAACATCAGATGAAAAATCCCCCTCATAAGAAGATTTTAAAAATAGTTGACCGAACCCCCCAAAAGTTCAGAGCAAATCCAGACCAAACACCACCCATGGCCTTTTCAACAGGGTAAAGTAGATTTTGTGCTGTCTTAAACCATCTGACTTTAACCTTAGCTGCTAAGTCGATCAACCCTCGACCCCATTCATTAACTGGCAAATAAAGAATTGCAGGAGGAAGCCAGTGGTAACCATCCCAGAAAAAGCCCCCAAAGTTAATCTGCAGACGTTGCAAACCAGCACTTCAAATCCATCCAGACTCAAGGAACAGTTCTGAGGAAGTGCTGGTGGGCCTCCATTCTCCCAATCGCCCATCAGGAAGGATGCACTCTTTTGCCAGATGATTCAAGAGGAGGAAGCTTTCTGATAAACCTCCATAAATTCATTCAGGTTCGTAACATCTTGAGCAGATCTAATAATAAAAGCGACATCATCAGCTGAAAGACCACACCCCTGCCAAAGTTCTCTGCTTACCCTGAATGGTCTGGGTGAGAGAACCATTAATTTTTAACATGCTCAGTATACAGCGTTTGGCATGAGCAATAAAGGATGGACCGCACCAAAAGCCTCAAGGCACTTGGAAACCACGATCAGCTCGATCAAAGGCTTTCTCTTGGTCCAAAGAAACTAAACCAATGTCCAATATATGTATGAGAGAGAGAGAGAGAGAGAGAGAGAGGGGGGGGGGGGACATTAAGTAACCATCACCAATAGCTGCCACTCCTTTCTCGTGAGCGTCACCTGCTGCGTTCAAGCGCACTGAACACCGGCACTGCGCTTCAAGCATCGCTGCAAACCAAAGGTAAACAACGTTTTCTGTGTTTTTGTGTAATACTTTGTGTAAATGTTTTGTTTGTAATATCGTCATCGCCCAATGTACTGTATGAGCACATGTAACCCTCCTTACAACATTTAATATTTAACCGACTTGTATATCGCGGTTTGCTGCGCATAGGAGGACAGAGCTACTGATAAAAGCTCTGTCCCGATGTCCGTCTGCTAGAGACAGTTTTAGATAAGCTTTTGTCTCTCTATGAGACTTTCCTTCACGTGCATTCCAAATCCTATTCTTGAAGATACACATAAGGAAGATTAGATGACTTATTACGCATTTTACGCAATGTGCCTTTAATGTCCCGTTGTTTAAGCGTCTGTCAGCGGGGACTCACGGGACAGACACCGGTACGCATAGAACATAACGTGCTGTACTTTCAATGAATTATGAACGCGATATACCAATGGCTTTAAGATTTGTTTATCTTGTAAAGTCGTGCTCCTCGAGGACGCCCGCGCAAAATCTCTTCCCCGTCTCTAGGAACTCGCATTATTGATGCATAATCCGCTTTTTCTCGACATCATTTTTGAAGCGATTCTGCAGGGTTTGGCCGGAGCGTATTGAAAATGAGAGCGTTATTACCTAAGCCTCTTCGTTTTGGATGCGAGTCAATCTGCGGATAACCTTGACTGAACCGGCGATTACACCGATTAAGGCAAAAGATTTTGAAACTGCTGCTTGGGTCGATACTAATCCGGGCCTGAAACCACATCTGTGTGAATGATCTGACAATTGATCTACAGCACTCTGTGCAATTTTCTTCACACTAAAAGTGGCTGATAAAATTTATTTGGCTTGCATTGATATTATCCATTAGGAGATGCTTTAGGATGAAATCTTCATCTCAAAATCCAAATTGTGCTATTTTTTACTCACCCACATGATGTTCAACATGATTTAAGACCTCCCGGCGTATTCGAAATGCAAATAAAGGTATTTTTTGGTGACATCTGAGAGATTTCCAATCCTTCTCATAGACAACATGGTTAAAGTTGTTGTCAAGGTCCAGAAAAGTACAAAAGATATCAAAGTGCGCTTGTGAACGTGCACCATAGACTGACACGACAGATGAGAATATAGCCTATCTATAAAAGTCATTATTTCGGTTTGTTTTTCGCACACATTAAGTATTGTCGTCAAAAAAAATCAATTGAGCCACCATGAGCGGATGGACCAATTTAACAATGTTCTTGACAACAACTATAACCATGATGTCTATGAGGAGGCCTGGAAATCTCCATGATGTCACCTAAAATATCTTTATTTGCGTTCCGAATACGCCGTGAAGTCTTAAAACATGTTGACCGTCTTGTGGGTGAGTGTTTTGATTTTCCAAGTGCTGTTGTTTGAAATCAAACCCACAACCTTTGCTCGGCTATTGCGATGCTTTACAAACAGGGAACAGGTTAGCTCTTATATATTATAAACGAGGTCAATATTATTAACTAAAAGGGCTTATGAATGATTACTGAGACATTAAGCCATATTAACCTCAGTTACTACTGAGAAGTACTGATGGTCATAAAGCAGTACAGTTGTAGGGGATCTCCTTCCTGTTGATTTTATCCCAGCACCACTGTGCTGCAAAGTCAATGGAATGCAAATCAAGATAAGGCTGCAATAAATAATTCAGAAGTTGGGGAAATAACAGGCGTGTATTTTAAAGCACGCTATAAGATTTGTTTCTATGTTTAGACCTGTGGTGTGTGGGAGGTGTTTTACTGTTTTTTTGACACACATGACACACATGATCATTAGGCATAAGACATGTCAACATAAAAGTGTGAATTTGATTTGATCATCTGACTGTAGTTTTTAAGACAAAGAGTGAAAAAATACAATAAAAGTAGAATAAATGTAATGGAATGAATCACCTAATCACCTCCTGTGATTAATAAATGACCTCCCCACATCAGTATTTCATGTGATGTATTCGCACAGGATGATTTTACTCAAATTTACTGACTTATTCCCTGGATATGATGGCAAGGCTTTGCGTATAGTTTGTTTAGCCTTTACTTGTATTGCGTACCTTTCCGCATTTGAGACCCGTGATTGCGAACCGGACAAGGATCACCGCGATCGCGGGTCTCAAATGTTACGAGAGTTTCCTTGATAAATAAACAAACGGGAGACTCCTGGTAGCTTATGGATATCACCCAGCCAGCACCCGAAATAATACCAAAACACTTCAAAACAGCCTCCATTTTTCACAAACGGTGGCAAAAAACATTGAAAAATGATATGAGCCCGCAAAATCACAGAGATCCCGAATCGCACAGGCTTAAGAACACAGACAACCTTTGCAAGTATAACAAATGACTAGAGTTCCCCAGGTAATTCTAATCTTGTGCGAATAGTGCTCAGGGCACATCAAACGATCGCTAACAAAGCATAGTGATGCATGGTACAAAAATATTTTACTCACATGAGATTGCTGCACCATTCCTATCGGATCCAATATTGACAACACAGCACTGCTTTTTAATTTGAGACATTCCACAAATCCAGTGTCGATCTCATCCTTGTTCGCGAAATAATCTTAAAAGAAATTAAACGAACAAACGCTCCATGTTTTTCCCACATGAGCTAGAACATCTTTAAAATTAAACTTTAATCACGAATTACTAATGTTGGAATCCGAAGGAAGGTTATGCAGCGACTGTATTCTTCCACAACCAGGGATGTTACAATATTTAGCTATCTTTAACGGCATGTTTGTTTATTGCTTGCTCGCTCTATCTAATGACATTTAAATCTAATAACATTTAATCTAATTTAATTTAATAAAATAATTTAACAAAATGTATAGAATACATTTTCTTTATTATTTATTATTATGTCAGATCCTAATTACTCAGAATTAAACATGTATTTTATTTACTAATTTATTGTGGTGCAAAATTAATGACATTAAAAAAATACAATAAAAAATTCATTTAATTTAATTTAGTCTAATACATATTTTTAACAAAATGTATAAACAACAAATATTATGTAATATTTAGTATTATGTTTGAGCTTAATTACTTGAAAATAATTATGTATTTTATTACTTATAAAAAAACATAATTGATGCTGTGTTCGTTTTATCGTTAACTATTCATATCATTTTCAAGGGTTGTACAGGTCGTGCTTGCATTCGTACTGTTGCGTGTGCTAACGCGTTCTCTTCTGCCTTTTCCAAAAATAAAGCAATAATGAGGTCAAATGCTCTTTGCTCATCTGTCTGGTTACAAATGTCATTACCACTGATGTACTCATCTATACAAGACATTAGAGTCCAATCATAAATCAAACGTCAGAGACATCTGTTTTCTGTTCCTCTACAGGAGTCTGTCTCTCTGTTATTTAGAGATGATATTACATTGACGTCAGACATCATCGGATTTCCCTGGCCTTATGTCGACATGGCAACAGGAAGGAAAAGTCAGTGTCTCGTCTGTGTTTTATGTATTTTACATACTACTGCGCTAGGCTTGTAAACTGAGATGCAGTCTTCAACATTAAGATCGCAATTGCTTTTTGAATTCATACATTTGTACTGTCCACTCTCTTTCTGTCTGTCTCCTATTTTTACACGTACAGTAAGATTGTGCTTGTTCTAACAGCCCTCCCACTCCGTGCACCGCCTGCACATCACACATCATTTTAGCATGTAACTTCTAGTCCAGTATCTGTGTGATCTCACTGCCTCCCTTGCTTTCCCTCCGCCAGGCTCCACTTCAAAAGGTGGAGTGCATTTCCATGATGATGAGGAAGATGCTCCCGTCGACAACAGTTGTGACGAAAAGGCTCAGGACAGAATGCTCACTGCTATACCAGAACCAGATGGAGCATATCTTGTAAAGGTAAAAGAAGTTTGAGTCTGTGGCGAATAAATAAATAAAAAGAGCATCTGCATGAGAAGTTGTCTAAACCTTGTTTGTAGGCGGGGTTCTTAAGGAGCAATCACAAATATGAAATTGTCTTCTCTCTGCCGCAAGTCCCTGCGCTGGGCAAAGATGTCACTCTTTCCCCCGCGCTTCGCACGACGGCACGGCCGCGTTTACGTGCCACATGCATCACACCGCTGCCTGAAGGTAGGCATTTTAGATCATAGTCTGATCTCATGGGAATTACCTATTTTAGAGGTGTGTAATTTGTAAAATGTGAGTTGTACAAACATTTTGAATCAGAAAGAGCTTTTTTGCCAAGTGTACTTGGAATTGTGCAAGGAATTTGGGACGTTTGAAGCTTCCAGTGCAGACATCCAAATATAACAGAAGACACTTAATGATGAAATTAAGAAGTAAAAAATACAGACAATTTTAGAGAAAGCAATAATGAAGCACCACTCATAAACATAAATGATGGGAAAGCAGATCGTAATATGTACAAATCAGATCATCTGATTTAGCCACATCGTAAAATTATTTCAAAGTGTTATGAGATCATGTCGACTTCAACCACACAGCTTCTTATCCCATATGTCAAATGGTTTATAATGGGCTCACCTGAGAGATGTTCTGAGCACAAACCTGTCTGTTTCCCACTTGAGATTGAATGAGCCGCCTTTGTGACAGCTTTTTATGCTTCCATGAATCAATGAAAAAGAAATGATCTTGATTTAAAATGCACTAGATAATTTCAGCTAGAAATATTCTAATATGAATAATAATAAATATTATATTATAAACAATATATATATATATTATAATTAACAACAACATTATTGTTATTATTATTATTACATTTATTGTTTTCAATATATTTTCAATATTTAATTATATAGTATATATTTATTTATAATATTATAATTTTTACTATTAAAAAAATAATATTATTGAAAAGTGCAGTAAAATCAAGAATGCTATCGGAGTGTTAAATGGCATTTTAATTAGTTTGTAAGACATCCAGTCAAATACTATAGACGTCTTGCTAAGATCAATAGTGATGCTCCTATTTCTGTCAGCCATCGATCTCTCCATTAGCCGAAACTTACTTAGCGTGTTTAGACGTGTCATATTTCCCACGGTTGAACCTTATAGCAGGTGTACTGTATCAGGGTTTATCATATATGTACACTGTTTTTATTTTTCTGTTCAGCTTATAAATGGTTGCCTTACAAAATATTGTAAGGTTGACTAAACTCGATGAGTTGCATTTTCTCAAAATTTTAAGGCAACCAGGGTCAGCAACTTTTTTATTAAAGTTAAAAAAACAAAAATGTTTTACAGTGTATGAGTTTTTAAACATGTTGCTGTTGTTATCTGTTCTGTACGTCATCTAAATGTTCTTTTCTCTGAATGTCTTGCTCTTTAAAGGGGGCGCGAAGGTGGTTTGTGAGTACAGCGCCCACCAGGATGGTGTAGTACAGGAGGATCTCATGCTGGTCAACAGGAGCAGAAGAGACAGCAGTGTTAAAGTTAGATTACAGGCCAGAGTCATGGGTGAGACACGGCAAACCAAAGATTACAGATCACAAGTCATCTGTGTTAAAGGATGAAGTTCAGATATTTTGGTTGATTCTGAAACAAGCACAACAATGTTTCTAGTTGTGAAAAAGTGGAAACATTTTGATTTTGAAAGCTAAAACACGTCACACTTATTTGAAGGTACTTAACTCTAAACAATACCAGAACATTTAATAATCCAAACACTGTAAATGATTTAATATTTTTTTAATATTTGAGATGTATCACTTCTGCTTTTCTCTTACAAAAAACGAATTCATTTTATTAAGTATAACCGTGCAATGTACTAGTAGGTGTACTATTTGGGACAAAATTGGCCCATTTTGTAGTTTATAAAAGTATACTTTTAAGTATGCAAAAGTTTAACAATGGTAAACTTTCAGTACACAGCAAGTTTACAACTTATTTTCATTTGTACTGCCACTTTACAATATGTAAACATATTGATAGTTTATAATACTAGTATCAAATTTATTTATGAAGTAGGCCTTCACTTTGAAGAGTATGCTTGTAAGTTTTCTTAAAGTTTACTAGTTCATTAAGTGAATAATTTATTCTTTATAAAATATAGCTATAAAGAACTGTTGAAAAATACCTTTAAAATACCTTAAAACATCATTTTAAAAATTGATCAGGCCAAATATTATTTTCAATATATGTATACAAAAAGTTTAATTTAAAGTATATACATTAATATCTGAGTAGTCCATAAAACTAGACAAAAAAAGACTTTCTTACTTTTACTTTAAAATAAGCATTTTTGTAGCACAAAGATTCAGGAAGACATGAAAACAATCATTTCAAGAGTTAAAAATAACTGCCTACCTCACTATTGTGACATTTTTGTAATATCTAACAATCATCCCAAGTCCACCTTTATTTAATCTTCAATACCTTTACCATTATCATATATTGTGGCCGGAGAGGGAATATATTTTTACATCGATTATATTCTTTCATTATACACGAGGATTATATACTGTAAAAGGTGAAGTCATGAAATGTGTTGACATAATGTTATATACTCTCCTACTTGTAAGTTGCTTTGGATAAAAGCGTCCGCCAAATGAATAATATGAAATGTAAATGTATGGAAAGAAATACAATGAATGTTCCACTTGTCTCTCACAGAGCGCCATCACGGGACCCCAATGTTACTTGACGGCGTGCACTGTATCGGAGAGGAAAAGCAAGCCGCTTCCAAAACTAATGACATGAAGAAGATGTGACAGGAGTTTGGTTTCTGTGTCAATGATAATAATTTACCCCTTGAGGATCTCCTGATGGCTTTCTGCACTAACACAAAATGAATCATCTGATCACAGGTCTGCTAATGGCATCACAAATTCAATCTAACCCAAGCTTTCAAGTTGTGTAGGTCAAGGGTAGCTATGCGAATGTTAAGATGTAAGGTGTGCTGCTTTGTAGAGTTTGTCATGTAGAATGTGGGTCTGTTTGAATAATAACCTTTTAGCATACTGTATCTCCTTTGCTAGACAATCTAAAACGGATGACTTTTAAGTGATACATTAAGAAATGCATAAAAAGACATGGATATGCAGGACATTTGCCTCCCACTTACATGATCAATATTAGGATTGTTTTTTCACTGTGTTTAAAAACATGAAAAGGTGCTATAACATCCACAAAGCATACTGTAGAACATGTTTCAAACTGATCCTGGAATGCTATTCAAATGTCTTTTCCAATACTGTAGTACACTTTTCTTTACACATCACATGAATGTTGGACGCACAAATAATTATGAAAATACTCGTGACTTCATAGCAGACAGTAGAGTAAATTAATCTTGGCGTTTGCGTTTTTCCTATGATATCTACTCAACAACAACACTGTAGAAAAGTAAAAAAAAAAATGTGATTCTGTAATCGAGATTATCTTGATAATGTAAGTACAGTACAGGATAATTCACAGCAAACGGTTGTTGGGGAGGAAGGACAATATATGAAGAAGCCATTATGTACCTTTGGCTTTGATCTTACAAAAGGTTGTCATAAAGATTCATTTATTTACTTTAAAAACATATGATAATGATGTCACATTGACCATTTTAGCCAAAATGCTACTACAGAAAGATTTATGAAAAAAAACACTGATATTCTGACAATTACAGAGAAAAGCCCTCTACTATCATCAGGAAAAATTAAAGCTTGCTTGAATGTTAGTTTCACAATACTGTGACGGTACAGCAATTTTAAAGCATATATGATGTGCGAAGAAATTGTTGAGATGTTGTAACATACATTTAAAAATATGTAAAACACATACATTAAAATGAATATAAGCAATAAATTGTGGATGTGTGATATTACTACAATTCTCTGATTTCAAACAGGGCAGCAGCTTAACTACTAGATGTACTACATCTACCGTCTAGATGTACACTAGATGGTACTGTTGTCTAATTTTTCTAAAATAGAAAAGCGGAGAATATTTAAACTCGAGGAAGTGTTATTGAGATAAATGTTCGAATTGAACCATTGAATTTTTTTGGTGGGGGTCGGGTAAAAACAGGCCTACACAAAAGAACTGTCGTTTCAAATATAAAGCGACATGACAACTAGCCCATAAACAAACTTAATATAAATGATTGTAAATAATTAATTCACAAAATTAACAATATCCATAGCATGAATTTAATCACATTTGTCATTATCATTTTTACTCAAATAAAAATATCCAAGGGATACCCCTAAGTCTATTGTACCTCTTATGGGGGGTCCCTATAATGTCTTATGGGGGGTCCAGGATTCCCCGGCTCCACTTCAATTCGAGCACTGGATAAATGTGCTTAATTATGCTTCGTGCTTGAACAGAACGGATGTGACCATCGTTGCCTAGATACATGTTTTGGTACAAGCATGGATATAGATAACAAGATGCCGAATTCTAGCGCTCCATGGGTCTCATTTATCAACAGTTGTAGAAAAGGTGCAATATGTTGTCCTACGAATGAAATTTAGAATGTGTCTTTAGTACAAAAAAATCTGTATTTATCAAAAGTTCTTACGCACACCAGTGAATAATCATTGTTGATAAATCCCACATGTTCTTTAGCGTCATGATTGTCCACGTTCATGGTGATATGAGTTCAGAAACCCCCCCAATGAATCAATTAATGGTGATGAAACCTTCCTCACGTGAATGTACACTGTGCTCTGATCACAGTGGTCTTTGAAAACGCATTCTTTGCGCAATGCATGTTTTGTTCAATTTGTTTTTTATTGTTAATTTCATAATTATTCATAGGAGATTTATTTTGCATAAACTAAAATGCTCAGAACAGAAACCGAATTTGGAGTTCTTTTTTTGGTAAAATTGCAACGTATATGATTTGGTAAAGCGATGTAGTAATAGAAAAGCAATAAGATGTTACATTAAAAAAAACATAATTTTGTAATAATGATTAATTTAAAACCTCTTTGTGTTCTTTTTCAGTTTGTTTGAATGTTTTTTCTTTTATTTATTTTTTCATATATTGTTCTGTTAAGTGTGTCTTGTACATTGTGCTTTCAATAAAAAATGTTTTAGCTTCTCACACCAATTAGACAAATGTCTAGCTTGAACTATGAATTTACTAGTTGATAATTTGAAAATAAAGATCAAAAGAAACACATGGTGGCACTTTCTTTTTGTAGTATCACAGCTCAACCACTAGGTTTTCTGCATCGAAGTGTCCGCCATCTTGGAGCGGTCGAGGGACGTGATTCACAGTTTACTAGAGTGCACCAACATTGCTTTCTGCAGCCATGGATGCGAAACCATGGGGATTTATATCCACCGAAAATAGGATGGCCTTTCGTTGTTGTCATGCGTTAGTATAGCAAATATGTTTGAGTGTACACAACAATAAAAATGACGATTTTGAGTGTTAACAGACCAGCTCCAACTTGGCGGACGACCTTTGAGATTGTTAATCCACGTCACGCTGCTTTGAATGTAGTGTGTTCAATGCAGTGTTTTATTTTTCTTGTTTGATTAGGAAATATAACTGGTAGCTCGGTCTTGCTTTGTTAAAAACCGCAATAGCATTACGCAGATTAGTTCAGGAAAAACCTCTGGTTCTTTCACTTTCAAATTCTCCATCAAACAAAACAAGTAAATGTACATATCGAAACAATAATAGCAACAGAGTATGAGTATGAGCCTAGGGTGAACATTGGGCATGACGTCAGCTTTACATTCTATATAGAGTGTATGGATGTCACTCGTCACTTTACTATGTCAAAACCACCTCAAAACCACGTGAGCACGCCACTTCCTCATAGATGGCAAACCACTCAGCAAAATGACTGCTTACAATATGAGGAAACGCAATTCCACGCAACATTTGGTGTCCAGGAACACCTGATACTTTTTAAGTCTTAGGGAAGCCATAAGGATCGCCGTCGAGTCCATCTGCTTGTAAATAGTTGCATATTTTAGTCCCGGATTATTATTTGTTTCTCTTATCCTCCTCAGCCATTTTGCTGGGTGTTTTGCCACCCAGGGGAGAGTGTTTTATTAACACAAATACATACTCAAAAAACTCATCCCTTTAGGACAAAAGAAGATATTTTGAGAAATGTCTCAGTGGTTTGGAGTCCACACAATAGTAGTCAATGGGAGTTTATGCTGTTTGCTTATCAACGTTCCTCAAAGTATTTTCTTTTGTGTTCTGCAAAAGAATGAAAGTCACACAGGTTTGGATTGACACGAGGGTGAGAAAAACATTTGAATTCAACTGTCTATATCCATCAAAAACTCAGTTTAGCATCCTAAAGGGCTCATACTTACCCTAACCATTCTGGGGAAGGGGTGCATAATCTGGCAGGTGTGCTTTTCTTGGCATTTCGCCTTATATGTTAAATTATGATGTAAGGAGGCCCCTTGATGTCTCAATGACAAGAGTTGAAAAAACAGCAAGAGTAGCAAAATGTTTTTCGACTATGGAAGAAAAAAACTAATATAAATGTGTTAGCTCATATACACTAACAATAAACAACACATTTTTATAGCATTCATTAGTTTTGTTCATGTTATTTAAATGGTATTATTGTTGTAAAGTGTTCTTAATCTGTGCTTTAAAGTTATGTGAATGAGAATATAAAACACTATAAATTTAAGTACATTTTAATTTCCACTCAGGATGGATTCTAAGCAGCATTTTGACCCAATATCTGTATTTTTAAATATCTGCATTTAACATCTATTTATATTAAATTCTTATTTTATCAGTAGGTTTCACAGATCTACTAACTTGGCACATATAGGCTAGGTTTGCTGAGAAGTCTTTTTCCCTCAGAGCACTTTTTTAACTGAACATTTCCTTGATAAACCTGTTTAGCTCCTCGTGTTATGTATTTATTGAAACCTTTGGTCTTTAAATAACATTCAGACATTTATTATTTGTCTAGAAGCCAGCAACCATGACCAATCTCATTGGCTAGAATGCTGGTGTGGTATTCAGGCTCAAGGTCACATCTAATACCCAGAATTATATACAGGATGCCAACAGAAATGTTTTTCCCAGATGCATTTTGAGAAAATAGCAATCATGTCAAATGTGTTGAAGGTTGAACTTGGTGGGTGACCTAAATACATTTTTAAAACATCAAAATCACAAGCAAACTTAAGATGACAAAACAACGATCACATCATTATAATTAGTCATATTATTCATCACCCTCTGGTAATTTTTCTTACTTTCCAGGTTCAAAAATTTAAAGTCAATGGTTATGAATCTTTATTAAAATCGTTTGTCAATCATCTAATTATTGATCAAAACAATCAACCTCTGCATACTGTGTTTATCCCTTTATTTCAGCTTTTATCATTAGCAGACTGATGGGGCTGAAAAGAGTTTCCACACATTTATATCTGAGGTCAATAAGAAAACTGATAGGTCGGAGAATTTCCAGTAAAATCAAGATAATGGATTTTCCTTTTTATTAGTTTGCATAAAATACAAAGGAACTCTGTGGTCTTCATTTGCACATAAAAAAAATCGGTAATATCTTGGTATAAATTAAGTTTCTGTTAGGCTTTACAACATTACAGCATTTACACCTGACCTTTTATAGTGTAAAGTTTTGAACACAATAAAACAAACTATGTTAATGGATACTTCACCCAAAAAAAAAATTCTGTCAGTATTTACTCACCTAAAGATATAGATTTATTTGTTCTGATGAACACAGAGAAATATGTTTGGAAGAATTCTTATAACCAGACAGATTTTGCCCCCCATTGAAAAATACCTAGACCGGCTTCACTCTTATTTCGTCTGCAGGAGCTAAGATTTGTTCAAACTGGTCGATCTGGTGCAAATCTTTTCTGCATTTTTTTTATTTAGAAGCATCTCATAGACTTGTATAGTTTAATCACATTCCCCGACCACTGGGGCATGTTGTCACAAAGGGCCATGTATGTTTAATGACCTGTTTCATTTGGGCAATAACAGTGGAAACATGTTTTGTTATTTGTCATGTGTTATTTATGAGAATCTATGATTTACTGAAGCTTATGAAAAGAAAATCTCAATCTTAACTTGTTGTAACGCGGGTTCTTTGTTATTTAGATCTTTTAAGAAGCCATTACAAGCGAACCGCAAACCACAAAAGGGCAAATGCCAGGAACATCCCCTTGACTTCCTGTAAAGTAAATAAAAAAGAGCTATTCTAGAATGCAATGCTGAAATTCAGGTAGTGATCTATGAATTCAGACAAGTTTAACATTGCAAGAATGCCTGTGTGTAGCTCCACCTGTAGCAGGAGAAATGAAATCAGCAACACTCACCAAGTATCTTTTGTTTAAACCTATACTGAACGAATAAACCTGGTTAGTTCTGTATCCACTCAGAAAGGAACAAGAAAACCATCCTAATATCTAACACTTCTTAACAAATCATGATCTATGTTCATTACATTTATAGTTGCCTACAAAACTGGACAAAGGGCTGAAAGGTAAGGACGTGATATTAATCTTATGTGTTTGTCTGTATATTAACATTGTCAGTTTTAATAATTGTAAATATTATAAAAAATAACCTTTAATAATTGAATTTATTGCTTTATAATACTGTATTTAATATCAGAGATTGATATTTTAACAATAACTACAAGATCAATGTGAAGAGATTAGCATGTGTAGTGTTGTTTTATGTACAGTGTGGGTTTCTATGATTCTTAAGCTTTTCTGAACGATATTATAAATGTATTTGTAAGGATGGCTGTTTATGAAATGCAAGATTAATGTTCGGAGTGTAACGTTCAAAGTGTAATGTGAAACTGGTTTGAGTGTTTTGCTTCAGGTATCGTAATTGTTTTTAAATGTATTTCCGTGTACGGACGCTTTCAATCAGTTTCAAGAACTTCCTCATTCAAGTGTTGACACTGGGGCAGTTGAAATATAAAAAAATATTGTATGTTATCTCTTGGGGTAATGTACCATGGTTGACACTGCAACAAACAAGAGGCCCATTTACATAATCACCTTGAAATATGATTCTCACTATTGGCTACTACATCAGTCTTTACTCAGAACATTTTGAAGAGTTTACTTTTATTCTAAAATATGGGAAACGTTTATATTCATAGAGAATATGTGACACAGCACTTCTGAATGGAAGTCTTTATTTAGACAAGAAATACAATAAGTTAGATTTTGTTTGAACTGTAGACTAATTATAATAATATAAACGTATATATTTAAAAAGTGGGGGGCACGGTGGCTTAGTGGTTAGCACGTTCGCCTCACACCTCCAGGGTTGGGGGTTCGTTTTTTTGTCACTACCATGCTTATTCTCTATGAATATGTTTTCACATTTTAGATTAATAGTAAACTAATCTAACTATTGCACACAAGTAACTGTGGATATTATGTTATAGTATATAGTAATGCAATTTCATATCTCAGATAATACGTTTCCAACTGGTCCGGGCTCTTATTGGGTGCATTTTCATTATAACAATTTTTTACAATTGCTATGATCATGTTTTCAATTCACCTAGCAAGTTTCCTAAACTCTTAACACAGAAACACACCTAAAACACACACAGTTACAATTAAAGGTTCTTTGAGGAACCTTTTGAGGTTCTTCACATCACCACACCGGCGGAACCCTCAGGGGGAACTCAAGGCACTGTTTCAAGAAGGCCAGTTCTCCGAGGAACCCTTAAGGCTTCTTGAGGAACCCTTTGATTAGAATGGTCTGGAACCGCCTCGGGTGCTTCAAGGAACCTTTTCACAGTTTATCCCATTCACCTTTGTTTACTCCTGTAGTGTGTTGTTCTGCTGTATTGCTATTCACAAGATTTTAATAGGCAGAAATATTAAGACAACCAAATACAAAACAAACAGTTTATTGATAAACAAAAACAATTTACATTGAATAAATATTCACTCAATAGTCAGTATTGTACATCACAATTCTAAATTCATAAAATCACATGTATAGTTAATATTGTGTTGGTGATATTGTTATTAAATAAAAGTTTTCATCTTAACAAAACAGTAGCCACATAATTTGACATAACTTAAAAATAAATATTTCAGGTACTTCAAAAATGTACAATTGTGAAAGAAAATTCAAACTGAAATTTAACACAATATACAATGCATTCAGTAATATTTTCAATGGACACTGATCATATTTACATGTGACATGTGACATAATTGATAAGACTGAAGATAACTTGATGCTCTGCATCTGAAAGTCCAGCAAAAAGTCATCTCTTATAGCAATGCCTACACCTATGATCGTGTTGCCAGCGAGCAAATCCTTCCTAGCAGGAATAACGCAATGCTGTCTTCTCCAAATGGGTTTCTTACCAGGTGGTGTATGGATCCTAGTAGTCAAAATTATTGTTGTTGCAAAGCCACTATACAGTACATATAAATCAGATATGACAAAAAGAGAATGTGAGCTAAGCCTGTTGGCCTTTGGTGTCTCAGGCGTTGGAATGATGAGTATCGGGTGGGCTGGAGGTGGGTCTGTTGGCCTTGGGTGTCCTCGGGAAAAAGACATGGAGACAAAAAGAGGGATTAAGATAACATCTCACAAAACATTACATTTATTTATTTAGCACATCACAAATTGGTTTAGAATGGTAACAATAAACAAAATATTACAACGCCTGGTATTTTATATTCACTGCATTGGTCCATGGTTGAAAAGTATATAGCAATAACTGTAATAATCCAATTTTAAACTATATTCAGATTTTCTTTCATTGCCAATGCATATTTATACATGTGCAAATATAACAAATAATACAATAAAAACTCATAAAGTGCAATATAATAATAATAATAAATATTATACTTACATTTTTTAATGCTCAACTGAAAAATATAGAAAATTATGAGGAAAAAAGATAAAACTGAACTGAAAATGATTAAAAAAAAAAAATTGTTAGCATCTTGGCTAAATCAAGCACTATCTACACTGTGTAGTGCTAAATAAACTGTTAAAACTGCCAAAACTGCCACAATTAGACAGAGTAAAGGCCTACGTAAATATAAAGAGTATACAGTTAGAAACCACAACAACAATGTTAACATTTTTCAACAGATTTCTGTGACGTATGATCTACGTCCTGCAAAAAAAATGACACATTTTTTCCTCACAATGTTGGGTATGTTAAGATGCTGTCTTGTACAAGAGAGATTCTCCAGGAACTACTCACATGTTTACAGATCTAACAATAACCTTTTTTTATTGAGTTCCAAAAAAACGTTATCATGATCAAATTTATACGGATTTGGAAATCCCATGTTTTGCTATCCAGGATCAGCTGATCCATTTGACTTTTATGCCTGTTTTTTCAAGGAACATTGGATTGGATCACTGTGATCCAAATACCAAATTTCAGGATTACCAAATCCATATCTATATAAGTTTCCAACTGTGCCGGGCTTTTATTGGGTGCATTTTCAGTATCACAATTTTTTACAATTGCTATGACCATGTTTTCACTTCCCTTAACAAGTTACCTAAACTCTTAACACATCAACACACCTTAAACACACACAGTGAAAATTAAATCCTGTTTACCAGAGCCTTAAACGGAACCAACAGTGTAGCCTACTGGCTTAGTAAAGAACAACAGGAAGGCAAAATACCGGTTACCACAAATAGCCATTGTTTGTTTTAATTTTGAGAAACAGAAATACAGTAATAAACAAAAACATTTTACATTCCTTATTTTGTTATGTTAAATAACAAAAACATTGTGTTGTAAAAATACAACACAATACACTGTGTCTACCAAAACACTAAAACATGTTCTCTATTTTGTCATGTTAAATAACAAAACAAAAACAATACTATCCAATAGTCAAAAATCATTTACAGGACAGATACCACCTATTTCCATCAATGCCTTTAGATGTACCTCCGTCTGCAGTTTTTTTCTGCTGGAGTTGGGTAAGCATGATTTGTTCCCAGTTCAATATATACTTTTGCTTTTAGGTTTCCCGTTTCAGAAGCAACTCATAGCTGTCACCATCCTGGTTTGTAGCCAAGGAACGTTATATGATGTATATATCAACAGTAAACATTGATTTTGTGATCATTCACTTAAAAATAACCTCTCTGATGTTATTTGGTTCGAAAAATCACAACTGAATCCATCCTTCTGATGGGATCAGGATGTTTCTTTATCAAATAGATCCCAAACCGAGATTAAAGTTTTGAAAAACTCACAGGGCAGGTTTGATCTAGATCACATGTAAAATCGCATTACAAGATCTGATCTTAGTTCGGAATCCCTCGTTTATTTTTGAAAAACCCATTTCCAAGATTTGATCAAATCTAGCATCCGAAATCCCGCTGGATTACCTTTGAAATACTGGGCCCAGAACTTCAGAAGTGAATATGGGGTTATTCAAGAATCTTATCAGTTCCTGGAAGAACCACAAGACTATAGATGGTTCCCCAAATAACCCTATAATGAGAAAAGAGCTTTGAAGCACTTAAAATATAGTTTAAGGTTCTTTGAGTACACAACTGGATTTTTAGGGCACCTCTTGTTTTTACAGTGCATAATTGGCAAAACTGTTCTTTTCATGCTCAAAATCACACATTGTAAAATAACTCCAACACTCATTTTAAAATACAACACAATACACTGTGTCTACCAAAACACTAAAACATGTTCTCTACTGACAGAAAC
The DNA here is from genome assembly GCF_015846415.1 of Triplophysa dalaica. Lineage (NCBI taxonomy): Eukaryota > Metazoa > Chordata > Actinopteri > Cypriniformes > Nemacheilidae > Triplophysa > Triplophysa dalaica. The sequence continues at coordinate 4,315,876 of NC_079543.1, forward strand.
ATTGAGTCAATGATATCACAATGTCATAAAAAACACTTACATCAGATGGAATATCAGAAACGGCATTATTTTATGTGTCATGTCTGCCCTTATACAATATCCTACCTGTTGATTTCTCGAAAAATCTGGACAATAAATGCGTCCCATCTGAGATATGTCTGTTTTCCTTCACCAGCCTCTCTGTATGATATGACAGGGATCTGTGGTCTGTGGACCCCAAGGGGCCTCCAGAAGGTTAAGTGTTCATCTGCTTATTTTGCTACATGCAAATTTTCAGAATTGTTTATACAGTATTTGTTGTTTCTAGTTAATATTTCCTTTTTTTTCGCAGTCAATGTGAAAGTTATGTATACAGTACAACTACATATTGTCTACATAATGTCTCTTCAGGGTTATATACCTCCAACAATATTTGTAAGTTTGGAAACAATATGTTGTCTTTATACTGTAATGTCAAATCCGCTGTTTATCTAATACAATTTAAATGTTATTATTTAAATGCACACATGTGAAGTGGGAGACAGAACAGATGAACCTTTTGTGAAGGACCCCTTCCTAAAATACATATCCATCTATCATGTGCAATGAAACATTTAAATTGTATTAGATAAACAGCGGATTTGACATTACAGTATAAAGACAACATATTGTTTCCAAACTTACAAATATTGTTGGAGGTATATAACCCTGAAGAGACATTTCAATATGTAGTTGTACTGTAATACGTAACTTTAAATTTGAGTGCGGAATAGAAAGTAAATATCTACTAGAAATATTCAAATAAAAACAATTCTTAAAATTTTGCATTTAGCACAAAAAGCAGATACACACTAAACCTTCTGGAGGCCCCTGGGGGTCCACGGACCCCAGATTGAAAATCCCTGTCATTAACCACGGGCTTTCATACAGAGAGGCTGGTGAAGGAATACAGACAAATCTCAGCTGGGACACAGTGGCATTTATTTTCCAGATTCGAGACACCAACAGGTAGGATATTGCATAAGGGCAGACATGACACATATAAGATAATGCCGTTTCTGTTATTCCATCTGATGTAAGAGTTTTTTATGACATTGTGATATGGTAGAGAACACGTTTTAGTGTTTTGGTAGACACAGTGTATTGTGTTAGTTTGTTTTTAAAACGAGTGTTGGAGTTATTTACTATGTGTGATTTTGAGCATGAAATGAACAGTTTTGCCAATAATGTGTTTTAGGTGTGTTGCTGTGTTAAGAGTGTAGGAAAATTGTTAGGTGAACTGTAAAAATGGTCATGGCAATTGTTAAAAAAAAAACGTAAAATAATCATGCTTCTGTTATTCCATCTGATGTTAGTGTTTTTTTGACATGGTGATATGATTAACTGAATGTTCCTGTCAGTAGAACACGTGTTGGTGTTTTGGTAAATTAATTTTGCATGGAGTTAAGTTTGTGTGATTTTGAGCATGAAATGAAAAGTTTTCCCAATTATGTGTTTTAGGTGTGTTGCATTTTTTTGCTGAAAAAATGGTCATAGCAATAGTAAAAAACTTTAAAATGAAGAGAAAAACATATGTTAGTGTCCCTAAACCTTTGACCGGCAGTTTATATGGAAGATGGTTTTACTGTGTACACTTGTTTAACTGTATAGAAATATGACGATACTGAAAATTTTCTGAAACCAACATACACAACAACTGCCATAGAGACAACACACCTTTGTGTTTTTATCTCTTGACCCTTATTGATACTGAGATAAAGCTCTCATGACAACTGGTCTTGTTATGTTATATGTCTCACACAACATTTCTAAATTATGGGATAGGAAAAACAGAGGTGGTTCATGGCAAATACACATTAACACATTTTTATATAGACATGAATAATGTATACAGTAATGTGGAAAAGTCATGGGAACGCATGATCCCAATCAAACATTTCAGTATTTTATACATTACTAAAACTAACATTGAAATCTTTCACTTTTCACATTACAACTTGTTAGCCGGAAATCATCAGGAATGTGAAAAAAGCACGGCAGGGCCAATTGTGGGTAAAGTTACTGCTCTTTTCACTTCATGGCATCATGTGCTCATGTGCTTGGTCACATCCAAAGTGACATTCTTGGAGTAACGTTAATGCAATGTAATTAAGTGGTAGCTTTCAAAATACGATTATGAAACAGACAGACATCTCTTCACACTCCATGCAGTGTACAATAGGTTGTTTAAGAAATGTCTATTTGAAGTAGTCCAGTTCCTCTTAACACATGATGGTGCATACAGTACGTCTTATATGAGAAACAAGTTTGACCTATTTGCTTTGTACAATTTCCAAGTCTCTGAAATTACCAATTTGTTTTTTTATCACTTTCTCGTCTACACATAATCACAGCTAAAACACCAACTGGTGACAAAACTTTCACTGTATATTTACAGGAACAAAGGAGACATAAAGGAAAATGGCCTCGGTGGTTCTACTGATTTTCATAGGTAAATATCCAAGCAATATTTTCTTCTTATGTACAAAATAATGCATAACGCGCAGAAACCTGTCAAAACTCATAAGAACTAAATATCTTTCATCAGGATTTCTGGGGCCAACGTGTGTTAATCTAAATGAGTTTCAATCAGGTAAAAGAAAAAAGTATTTTGTACCCTCAGTGAGATAGAAGGGAAGTGGTATCATGAAAAATATAGCAATTTAATTACTAATACAGTATGTATTGTTACCTCTTTTCTCCTTAGCATCATCAACAGTTTCCCCACATAACACGTCCTTATCGGACAAAACTGTTACGGTCAAGACTCAAATGATTGTAAGGCCATGCATGCTTTAAAGACTTCATGTGACTTCATCTTTTGTGTTTTTGTTCTCATCATCGGTTATGAAGTTGCCTATGTTAATTGTTCTAACAACTTTGAAACTAGTGTTGAAAATAAAAAAATAAGCAACGAAACAACTGTAACTGTGCCGTAACCGTATTTATGGAAAATGATGTACTGTGTATGGTTTTATGTGATCTTTGAAATGGATATATCTTTCTATAGAACCGCGTGGTGCAGTTGTGGCCTGCTGCTAATCGTACAGAGATCAAAACTTTCCGGTAAGCAGGAAAATAACTCATCTAATTATGAACCTTTTTGTTGTTTTATATAATCACAACAATATGCTTAAAATAATAATTATATATTATATTACATTTAATTAAATTATATTTTATTTTATCATATATTACATTGGTATGCATATATCTTTCAAATGATATATTATTTTTGTATTTATATAAAAAAATGTATCACAAAAATAAAAATAGATGTATGCTGTAAATTATAGTCTTAATGTACACATCCTATAAAATTATTAAACATTTGTTTTCTCTTTAATAAAATATATTACAGAACATAAAACATTGTAAACATATGAAAATATCTTTATGAAAATATGTAATCATTAGATTAATTTCCAGTCTCTGACTTTTTATAATCTTGTTTTGATGTCTTTAAAGACATGATATTCTTTCAATTTATGATCAGCCGTCACAGTCTTTTGTCACTTTCACAGTGTTTCAAATTTCCTCAGCCAGTGTTTCGGTTTTTACATTTACATTTATGCATTTAGCAGAAGCTTTTATCCAAAGTGACTTGTATTGCATTGTATTATACATTTTTTATTATGACAATGTGAAATCCCCTGGGCTCGAACCCATGACCTTGTCATTGCTAGTGCCATGCTCTAACCACTGAGCCAAAGGAAAGCTTTTCTTTTCTTACCCTTCAGAAAAGGGCAAATCCACCCAGCAGCTTAGTTTTCAGACTTAACAAAGTGGGGAAATCAGTATAGAAGATTAGAAAAAATGAATATTAAATGGGGTTTAGTTTGACGTTTTTATTTTTAAATTAAAATTTGAAATAAAATAAATCACATCATATATCCTATCGTATCATTTAATATGATTTAATATTTCAGGAAGGGGCCACTTATTATTGCGAGACGATACTGGTATCCCTCTTTAGTAATAGGTGAGAAATAATTTTTAACACATTCTTAAACTCGTATTGCTATTGTTTGTAGTTTTATGTTAATATGTATGATCATGTCATTTTCTCTTCGCAGGTCTTAAAAAATCCACAACCCACATCAAGTGCATTTACCACGGCCACAACCCCAACAGTCCCAAATACAATACAGTCATTCAACAGTAATTTGCCTCCTTCTACTTTACAAACAATCACAGAAACAACCACATCAGAACCACCAACATCCAACACAACAAAGACCACAATTTCAAAACAACCAAACCTCATCATTCAAACAAACACAACCAATGAGAAACCTACCTCAAGATCAATGTCAGCAGCGCCACCAACAAACACAGCTTCAAGCACAACAAATACGCAACAAGAAACAATCAACCCAACACAGCCAAACATCACAACACATTCTATACTTTCAACAGACTACTCGATACAACAAACAACAACAGCAACTCCTTTAGTGACATCTATGTCATCATCCAGGACCACACTAGCAACTACATTAAGAGAGCCAATAAACAACACAACAAAGCACAAGACCACTAGAAATAAACTCACAACAGCATCACAGGTTACTGCAGAATCTGTGGGTATGGAGACGAGTGTACAGAAAACCATTGCAGTTTCATCTACAAATCTGCCAACTACATCTGGAACAGGAGACGGTTTTCAAGAGTTCAAGACAACAACAACACCTGCAGGTACAGCAGCTAAAAACACGCTCAGTCCAACAACACCGCTTTCCATGTCAAATACATTAGGCTCCACAGTGACACCAGGAACAACAAAAATGGCAACAACTTCAAGTCCAAATACAGGTTTGCCAAAATATGCTATAGTTGTATTTTTACGAGTTACAATATGAAAATGAAATTTGAAATTGTTGGTTTGTAGTATGAATATAACTAGTCTTATAGAACTGGTGTGCTCTAAAACAGATTTTGAATCAAAATGGTTAATTTACAATTAATGTAACATTCACGCCACCAGGTGTCAGGATAATACTACTGTCATGATGGCAAGAATTGTTGGCTCAGCTTTCAAGTGGTTGTAATATTGGCACACAGTGTTTTCTTGTCATAAATAAGGATTGTTTTAAAACAGGTTTCACAAAGAGTTCTATCACCCCACCCATACAGTATAGTTGGGTCGAATAGCTAGCCGGGTTGTCACGTTGAATCCCTTAAACAAGCAGATTGTATTTGATAATTACACAAAGCCAGTGCTGGGGAGTCAACCTGTAAATGACAAACATAGTTAAATAGAAAGAAAAGTGGGATTATTACATTATAAAGACCTGACAGTTGACTACGACTGCTTTATTGTTAAACAAATAATTTGAGGTCATGGCAACAGTTCACCGTACTAGAAGTGTGGCAGCAACAGAGGCAGTGACAACTATTCAGCACAATATCTGTTTTTGCGTCACAAAGTGAAAGCAATGCTTATTTTTCATTTCTTTTTAAATCATGTTGAGTAATTCACTAACATTCCAGAACTATCATGCTGCTTGTTTATATAGACACTGTCAAAAGGACAACTCCGAAGGTTGCAACAGAAACAGTGAAGAAAACTGGTAACAGCACAAAACCCCCCGAAGAACCTACCACGACCATTGGAACTTCTAAAGTGAAAACTACAAAAAAACTGCCTAATGAAACAACAGTGTCTACATCAGAAACAGCAGCTGTATCAGAGACAAGCACAACAGCAAATGTTAGAAATGTACAGGAGACAACTGCAGTCAAGACCACACCCATCTCTTCTGCAACAACAGACATAAGAACTATGACAACAGGCCTTGCAAAACATGCTACTGTATCTGAAGGCATAACGTTGGTACCAGAAATAACTGAAGCTACAACTGAGTCCTCACAAGCAAAAACTGAATCTGGAACACAAGTGAAGGAAGTAACAGTGGCTCATACCTTAGAGAGCGCGACCACTGTCATTGGAGTAACACAAGAACCTGCAACACAAATAAATTCTGAATCTGCAACAGTAAATGTAAGGACAATGACAACAGAACAAGCAAAGTTAGCTACTGTACATAATGATTTAGAAACACCTGAAGTTACAACCAAGTCCTCAATGGCAAAATCTACAACCATTATATCAAAGGCAGTAACAATAGATCATACCTTAGACGGATCGACCACTGTCATCAGAGTTATGCAAGAGTCTACAAAACAAGCAGATCCAGGGACAGCTTCAACAGCACATAGTACATTTAAATCTAACACAGCACAATCATCAAATGCACCAACCATAGCATCTGAATCAGGGACAAGAACATCAACAAAGGTGATAAATAAACCAGAAGTAATTACATCCAAGATTACGTCAACTCAGGGTTCATCCTCTGTGATAAATTCTGAATCTGCCACAGTGGATATAAGGACAATAACAACAGGCACTTTACCTGAAGATTTCACCTCGGTACAGGAAACAACAAAGCCTGTAACAATGGCCCCTACTTTGGAGGGACCAACCACTGTCATCAGGGTAACAAAATTGGATGCAAGTACAGCTTCAACAACACATACAACATTGAAATCTAATACAGCACAGTCCTCAAATTTAACAACTAGAGAAACTGAATCAGGGACAAGCACATCCACAGCTGTTATGAATGAACCAGAAGCCATTAGAACCAAGACTACACCAGTTGAATATACAAACTCTGTATTCAAATCTACAACCGAAGGTACAAGGACAACAACAACAGGCTTAGTTAAGAGTGCTACAGTACCCAAAGCCTCAACCTTGGTTATAGAAACATCTCGAGTTACAATGGAACCTCCACTTGACCAAACTGCAACAGTGACATCAAAGCCAGTCACAGTGGCTCATGCCTTATCACCAAACACTGTCATCATAGCAACACAAACTGATTTAAGTTCTGCTTCAACAACACATACGACATTGAAAGAATCTAACACACCAAATGCACCAGGTACAAGCTCAGCAACAACTGTTATGAATGAACAACAAACAAGTACAACCAAGACTTCGGCTCAGGGTTCATCCTCTGTGATAAATTCAGAATCTGCCACAGTAGATATAAGGACAACAGCAACAAACACTTTACCTGAAGATTTAACCTTGGTAGCAGAAACACCTGAATTTACAAGTGAGTCCTCACAAGCCAAAACTGAATCTATAACTTTAGTTTCAATGATGCCAGTAACAGTGGCTCATACTTTAGATGGATCGACCACTGTCATCAGAGTAACACAAGAGCCTTTGACACAAGCTGAGGCAGGTACTGCTTCAACAACACATACAACGTTGAAGAAATCTAATATAGATGACTCAACAAATGCAACCACTTCATTCACTGGATCAAGCACAACAACAACTTTTATAAATGAACCAGAAATAACTGCAACCAAGACTACATTAGCTCAGGATTCAAACTCTGTGATAAATTCTGCAACAGCAGAAGCAAGAACGACAACAACAGCAGGCTTAGCAAAGCTTGCTACTGTACCTGAAGCCTTAACCTTGGTACTACAAACCTTTAATGTTACAATTGAACCTTCACCACCTAAAACTAAATCTACAACACAAGATGTAGATGCAGACATTGCTTCAACGGCACATTCAACATTTAAAGAAGGATCGAGTACAGCCAAAACAAATGTACCAAATACAGCAAATGCACAAGGCACAGCGGCAACTGTTATAAATTACCAAGTAACAAGTACAACCAAGATTACATCATCTGAGGGTTTAGTCTCTTTAATAAAATCTACAACAGGAGTTACAAAGACAACAACAACCGGCTCTACAAAGCTTGTTACTGAATCTAAATCTTCAACCTTGGTACCACAAACTTCTGGAGTTACAATGGCACCTTCACCAGCAACAACTCAATCTGCAATAGTTACTTCAAAGCCAGTAACAGAGGCTCAGACTTTTGAGGGACCCACCAGTGCCATCAGAGTTACACAAGATGATGGAAGTACTTCTTTAAGTGCACACACTACATTGGAAAAATCCAACACATCATCAAATGCACACAATACAGTAAATGCACCAGGGACAGGCACACAAACAACTGCTATAAATCTACCAGAAACAAGTACAACAAAGACTACATCACCTGAGGGTTCATCCTCTGTAATAAAATCTACTATAGGAGTTACAAAGACAACAACAACCGGCTCTACAAAGCTTGCTACTGAATCTAAATCTTCAACCTTGGTACCACAAACTTCTCGAGTTACAATGGAACCTTTACCAGCAAAAACTCAATCTGCAATAGTTACTTCAAAGCCAGTAACAGAAGCTCAGACGTTTGAGGGACCCACCAGTGCCATCAGAGTAACACAAGAACATGGAGCACAAGATGATGCAAGTACTGCTTTAAGCGCACACACTACAATGGAAAAATCCAACACATCATCAAATGCACACAATACAGTAAATGCACCAGGGACAAGCACAGTGAACACACTACAATGGAAAAATCCAACACATCATCAAATGCACACAATACAGTAAGTGCACCAGGGACAAGCACAGCAACAACTGCTATTAATCAACCAGAAGCAAGTACAACAAAGACTACATCACCTAAGGGTTCATCCTCTGTAATAAAATCTACAACAGAACTTACAAAGTCAACAACAACCGTCTCTATAAAGCTTGCTACTGAATCTAAATCTTCAACCTTGGTGCCACAAACTTCTGGAGTTACAATTGAACCTTCACCAGCAAAAACTCAATCTGTAATAGTTACTTCAAAGCCAGTAACAGAGGCTCAGACTTTTGAGGGACCCACCAGTGCCATCAGAGTAACAAAAGATGATGCAAGTACTGCTTTAAGCGCACGCACTACAATGGAAAAATCCAACACATCATCAAATGCACCCAATACAGTAAATCCACCAGAGACAAGCAATGCAACAACTCCTATTAATCGACCAGAAGCAAGTACAACCAAGACTACGCCAACTAAGGGTTCATCTTCCATAAATAAATCTTCAACAGAAGTTACAAAAACAACAGGCTTAGCCAAGAATGCCACTGAATCTAAAGGTTCAACCTTAGTACCAACGGAACCTTCACCAGCCAAAACTCAATCTACAGCACAAGTTTCAATAATGCCCATAACAGTGGCTCATACCTTAGAAGGACCGATAACAAACACAACCACAACAGCACCACCTGTAGGACTTCCAACAGTCCTTAAGTTTGCATCACCAACTTCACAAACATTAAAATCAACTGAAAACTCAACCACAAATACAAGAACCACTACTCTATCTCCAACAATAAAGTCAACAAATGCTTCAAGAAACGCATCTGTGGCACATAGTACACCAGCACCACCACACAGACACGAACCAACTTCATTGAAACCCCCAACATCAACAGCAGCAATTTCTGTTGCAACTGAGTTGCCTACTCATCGACCAGTCCTGAACGAGGGAAGCATAGACTTACGATTCAGTCTGAACGAAACTTTCATCATAGTGTATAGTGACAGAACGACCGCCGATTTCCTCTTCTTGGCCACTAAAGTGGTTATTGCGGTAAGCCTTTCTTGTCACATTAATGATCAATCAGAGCAACAAAAAAACTTGTTACATGAGCTGTGTCACGAAATGTTTTAAATTACAATTTTTTATGCAAATAAGGAACAGGCTAAACAATGGCACTGATCACATTCACTGTGCTTTTTGTCAAACTTTAAATAAAAAGGCAATATTGGCCTGCCCAAAAAAAATACATGAAATAAATTCACAATGTCAGTATCTTTACATATTACGTTTATTGAACTGTTATTTCGTTTTTATGGTTGCAAAAGCAATATTTGATCATAAATGTAATAAATTATCTTGTTGTTCCTCACATGCAGATAAACAAAATGTACAGGGGGGAATATAAAGAATTCAAGCGGTCAAGAGTCAACAGCTTCTCGTAAGTATAAAACGGTGATTAAATGATCATAACCCTGATGATTACGATGACTACATTATAAGTACATTATGACTGCACATGAAAATGATTCCTCTATGTTGTACAGAAAGGGATCCATTAAAGTTGATATGACTCTGGTCTTTGAGAACACTTCCGTGGTCCCAAGCACAGATAATGTAGAAATTGTTTTATTCAATGCTGTTACGATCAATGGAAACCGCCTGAACATCATCAATGAAACTATCAAAGCAGGTGAGTTTGGAAACTGCACAAATAGGCATAACATTGACATATTGATGTTTAGTTTTTCATCATTTTCGTTTTTCATCTGTTTTGATTCTAATATTTTAATTCCACTGCTTATAGTTCCGACTAAAACAGATGCCCTAACCACAATTAATCAGGCGAACGTGGCAACTGTACAACAAACAACTGTGAAAACGAACACAGGTGCACAGTGTAGTATGCAGTATATTAACTGCTGATTCAGATAAGCCCTGACCTTTTCTCTATTATTATTATTAATATATTCTTTCCTTAACTTTTTAGGATACACAAACACCTCTTCTGCATCTGCATGGATTCTTCACTTTTCAATATTGACTGCAACTGCCATCATAACAGTTTTCGTCACTCGGGCTGTTGTTTAATTTATTTAAATGACAATGAGCACTGCACAAGCTGAACAAAGAGGTCTAATAGAAGAGAAAGATCAAAACCATGAGCCATAAATACTGAAATTAAAAATGGCAAATTGATCAACTTTTCCTGTTGTGAAAACTGTACACTCACAAGTACATTTTTATATTTAAGCATCATCATCCCAAGGATAGGGAAAGTTCTGGCATGAAACACTAGATGGCACAGTCTAAACCAATCTGACATATTAACTTTTCCACAGCCAAGGAACTTGCTTCTCAACGTTTAAATCTTGATTGTCATAGCATTGCAGTGCGCTAGATAAACTCTACTCCTTGCCAAGCTCCACAAGTATAGATTTGAATGATACGAGAAGGTGATCATGCACGCTATACGGGGGTTATTCATAAAGGTTATATGTGCAGCAGCAGCATTTCTTCCATCCACACAGCAGCATGTTGTTGATTTATTGGCAGCAGCAAGTCTCCGTACTTGGTCCGCCGCAAGAGATGCATCAGCATCAGCATCAGTAGCAGCAGCAGCAGCAGCATTAGCATCAGCATCAGCGTAGCAGATCTATTCCGCCAAGACCAAATACATTTATATGTCATCCGCACCACCATGCTAAACCCTCCGACAGTTGTCATGACAGAACTAATAATCTTGTGTTAAAAAATCGTATCAATGCACTTCCAGGTTATGGGCAAATCGCTCAACCAATAAATAAAATAAAAATGTTTAGCACTTATATGAGAATATTTAACTCAGAATTAGATTTCTTGAATCATGTTTTATTTTTGTTTTCATAATTATACCAATAATTTCATAATAATTATTTTTGAAAAATGAAAAATATGCTACATAGCAAAAAATAAATAAAGAAATGGTGAAAATGTAGGCTTGTCTGAATTTTTATAATCATACTGAAAAATCTTTAAATGCTGTAACATGTTTCGTTACAAAAGTAAAATTTTACTAAATATATATTTTTTAAAGATTAATTAAACTAAATATTTAATTAAAGCAGCGTAAATAAAAGCACAGAATGGGAACTATATGAGAACTCCTTTAAAAGTAACCCTGGGTGAAAATTTAAATTTAATATCACTCAAAAATTAAAATACAGAAAGTGACCCCAAACTTTTCACTGAACATATAAATAAAATCACATCTCCAGATCTCAAAGTTCAGCCCTGAACAAGCCTTACCATAGTTTGTGTCAGAGAAATATTTTTAATAGAACATTAGTTCACAAAATCAGACAGTTGCTATAAAATCAAAACACAAGATATTTAACACGTTGCTTGTTTAATTTAATTATATATTAATTATATTAATTCTTATAACTGTTTTCATTCTATGTCTTCTTCTTTTTGTGACTGTGGGTCGATTCTAAATAAAAAGTGAATGCATTCTCACATTAATCTGCAGTCTTCTTTTGTTTCTCATTGATTTTGTCAGCAGTAACTAGTTTAGCCAATGTTGATCCCATAATCATAAAAAACAGCCCATAGGTTTAAGTATGAGAATAGAGCTTTTAGCCTACTCAGAATTGTTCGTTTATTCTTTTGTAGAATTAGCATTTTAAACCATTTTCTTGTATAAAATTTCTTTAGAATTTAGAAGATCTGCTCAGTTTATAAAGCAGACAGACTGGCTAGGCTAACCATGGATTATCCCGTTTATACAATCGTCATCTGCCAATTTGACAACAGTGTTTTTTTTTATCAGAGAGGTGTAAATGACTGTTATATTTGTCAGTTACATGCTTCCTAGGCGTAATGACTCAGTATCTTTCTGAATTTGACTTTAAAACATCAAAATTCTCTAAAGGTAAATATCCAACCTGAATTTGGCACACTGTAAAAAATTATTCTGTGTCATAGTAGATTTCATGAAATTAATTGAGTAAACTTTACTTAATACAACTGTGCTCTTGTTTTTTTTAACCAAAATTTAAGTTTAAATTATAGAAATATCTCAGAATTCTTAATGCACGAACACATGAGTGAGTTCAACTTAATTTTATCATGTTCAACCCACTTAAACTTATATGAAAAATCTTTACTTAATTATTTTGTGGTGGAACTACATCCATCCATCCATCCATTTTCTACCGCTTATCCGAACTACCTCGGGTCACGGGGAGCCTGTGCCTATCTCAGGAGTGGAACTACATGAATAATTTAATTTAATTTCCATAACTGAGCAGTGAAATTAGAGTTCCCAGCATGCTTTGCATGCAACAGCATTAGGAGAGTCATTTTTGTGAAAAAGTGCTATTTTTTGTGCAAAAAAAGAAAGACTTGACACTGTTTATTGTTCCGTTCTCTTTAAGATTTAGAAGATCATCTGTTTTTATTTCTGAGTTTCGTGGTTACCATTTTTCAGAAGAGTGGTGCTTGTAATTAGGTTGTGGGAGAGCTCATGCTGAGTGGTTTTTTTTTACAGTGAACAGTAATGCTGTAATGTCAGTACTGAGTCAACTCTCAGCTTACTTGTACATTAAATATGTTGTTAACAATAGTAAATGTTAAACTGTAGTGAAAAAGATCAAGAAGTTAACTCAAATGTTCAAATCCTTGATTTTTAAAGTTTATCATGTGACCTGCTTAAATAATTTAGGTAGTTTTATTTGATTTATTCGTGGAATATTGCATTAAAAATATGCTTCAAAGTACTTAAAAATATTTTGTGTAATACTGTAACCTTAATTTTTTTAAGTGAATATCTGTGTCATTTTTTACAGTGCACTTTAAACTTTGGAATAACGTTTGCAGCCTTGTTTAGGATTCAGACAGACTCTATCATTTTAACTTAGTTACGTACTAAGGTAAGCCTACATCTTATGAAAAGAAATAATGCAGTAATGCTACATATTCTGCAGACTTCTACATATTTCATTATTATCTTTCCTAATGTCTTTATATACTTCACAATTCAGTACCTTAAAAATCACTATAAAAATCGATTTAAATTAAACAGATTTCCCCTTTATTTCATAAGACACTTCATTTAGCAGTACAGACATGTTTAGGAAGAGTTTCAGATTACTTTACCTATGGGTAACATACATATATAAATACATGTGCTCCTAAACCAAACAATGAGATAATTTAATTTTAACTTAATATTTCTTCAAAGTTAATATTGACTTACTTATTCTAATTACTGTGGTATGGATGAATGTTCAGAGTCAGTTTAAATGTTTAAACTTATCCTCATTACTTCTCCAACGCAACTCAATAAAAACAATTTATAGACATTTATCATGATATAATCATCATAATAACTATACACAGACATACAATTACACACACATACAACACATAATGCTTCATAAGAATAATTCTTCAGATAACTGTTATTAAAACACATAGCAGCTTGTGACATGCTGTGCGCAGTTACTTGTTAATTCTTACCGAACACTAAATAGCATGTAACGAATGCAAAAGATCAAAGATGACATGACAATTTTTTTATACATATTCTGATGGTAAAATGTATGAATTGTTTTTTTTGGTTTCCTCGTGTGAATGCAATGTTTACTGGTGCATCACACCTGACAGCAGCAGTGATGCTAGAGCCATACACAAAACTGTGAACATACTAGAGATGACTGTAGAACTGCCATGGGAAGTAGCTGTGAAAATAGCAAATAAAAGTGAATTATTTTTCTTTCAAATAAAATATATAAGAAAAGTTCCACACTTATTTCATTTATATTTTAAATGTATTTAAATAAATGTATATTTATTTTTATACTTGTACTTCTAAATATGTATTATATGTCATTATACGACAGCACTAAACACACATCTTTAAATACTGACCTGAGCCTGAAGAGTCTGTAGCAGTGATAGATTTCACATCAACTGGGAAGTTGAAATTGTTAGCTTTAACTGCATCAACAATGACGTTAACCACATCCTGAGCTTTAGGAACAGGGTCGAGGTCGCTGAACTCAAGTGCACCCTCCGTCACAATAGAGCCTTTACTGTGAACACATGACAAGATGGGTTAAAATATGGACAAAATGAAAAACAACAGGTCAACTGAACTATTGACTGAAAACGGGCATTTGCTGGTAATTTTATTACATTTTACAGTTTAATATTTGTAGACTTACCTGAATTTCCTAATAACCATTCGTAAGATGTTTGCGTAACGTCTCTTGAACACTGCAACAAACTGTAACAGGACAAAATATTGAAGAAATAATTCCACAAAAGTATTTTATTATGATTTTAGTTCAACATATTTTATTTGTAATTGGACAAATCCATTTTGCTAAATAAATCTTTTACCTGAGTGGTGATTTTGTCTGTCAGATTTTTAGCCGCAGGTGAAGATATGTTGGACAAGGCTTCAGTGAAGGTGTCAATAATGCTAAATTTAACATTAATCTCTGATGTTTTGAAAATGGGTGTAGCTGTAGAATAAAGAGAACACAAAACACAACACTTTAATATTGTCAGTGATAAGTATTCTTTGAGTGCAGCATTTAAACATAGAATTTATTTTGAATGTAGACTCTATACAGGCAAAACACACCAAAGTAACCTCTTAATACAATGACAGCACTAAACACAAATCTTTAAATACTGACCTGAGTTTCCTGAAGAGTCTGAAGCATTGACAGTTTGCTTATCAATCGATAAATTGAAACTGCCAGCTTTAGCTGCATCAATGATGACGTTAACCACATCCTGAGCTTTAGGAACAGGGTCGAGGTCGCTGAACTCAAGTGCACCCTCCGTCACGATGGAGCCATTACTGTGAACACATGACAAGATGGGTTCAAATGTGGACAAAATGAAAAACAACAGGTCAACTGATCTATTGACTGAAAACGGGCATTTGCTTGTAATTTTATTACATTTTATAATGTATTATTTGTAGCCTTACCTGAATTTTCGAATAACCATTCGTAAGATGTTTGCGTAACGTCTCTTGAAAACTGCAACAAACTGTAACAGGACAAATATTGAAGAAATAATTCCATGTAATATGTAATAATGAATTCAGTTCAACAAATTATTTTGATTTGGACAGATCCATTTTTGCTAAATAAATATTTCACCTGAGTGGTGATTTTGTTTGTCAGATTTATGGCCGCAGGTGAGGACATGTTGGACAAGGCATCAGTGAAGGTGTCAGTAAGACTAAATGTGACATTAATCTGTGATGTGTTGAAAATGGGTGTAGCTGTAGAATAAAGAGAACACAAAACACAACACTTTAATATTGTCAGTGATAAGTATTCTTTGAGTGCAGCATTTAAACATAGAATTTATTTTGAATGTAGACTCTATACAGGCAAAACACACCAAAGTAACCTCTTAATACAATGACAGCACTAAACACAAATCTTTAAATACTGACCTGAGTTTCCTGAAGAGTCTGAAGCATTGACAGTTTTCTTATCAATCGATAAATTGAAACTGTTAGCTTTAGCTGCATCAATGATGACATTAACCACATCCTGAGCTTTAGGAACAGTTTCAAGGTCGCTGAACTCAAGTGTACCATCCGTCACAATAGAGCCATTACTGTGAACACATGACAAGATGGGTTCAAATGTGGACAAATTTAAAAACAACAGGTCAACTGAACTATTGACTGAAAACGGGCATTGCTTGTAATTTTATTACATTTTACAGTTTATTATTTGTACCCTTACCTGAATTTCCTAATAACCATTCGTAAGATGTTTGCGTAACGTTTCTTGAAAACTGTAACAAACTGTGAATGCACAAAATATTGAAGAAATAATTCCACAAAAGTATTTTAGTATGATTTTAGTTCAACATATTATTTCGAATTGGACAGATCCATTTTGCTAAATAAATATGTTTACCTGAGTGGTGATTTTGTTTGTCAGATTTTGAGCCGCAGGTGAGGACAAGTTGGACAAAGCATCAGTGAAATTATCATTAATGCTAAATGTGACATTAATCTCTGATGTTTTGAAAATGGGTGTAGCTGTAGAATAAAGAGAACACGAAACACAACACATTAATTTTGTCAGTGATAAGTATTCATTGAGTGCAGTATTTTAACAAAGAACTCATTCTGAATGTAGACTCTATACATGGAAAATGCCCCAAAATAAACTCTTAATACAATGACAGCACTAAACACAAATCTTTAAATACTGACCTGAGTTTCCTGAAGAGTCTGAAGCATTGACAGTTTTCTTATCAATCGATAAGTTGAAACTGCCAGCTTTAGCTGCATCAATGATGACGTTAACCACTTCCTGTGCTGTAGGAACAATGTCGTTGTCTTTGAACTCAAGTGTACCATCCGTCACGATGGAGCCGTTTCTGTGAACACATGTCAAGATGGGTTCAAATATGGAGAAAATGAAAAACAACAGGTCAACTGAACTATTGACTGAAAAAGGGCATTCTCTTTTTATTTTATTACATTTTAAAATGTATTATTTGAAGCCTTACCTGAATTTCCAAATAACCATTCGTAAGATGTTTGCGTAACGTCTCTTGAACACTGTAACAAACTGTAAATGCACAAAATATTGAAGAAATAATTATACGCAAATATTAAATTAATATTTTAGTTAAACACATTATTTCGAATTGGACAGATCCATTTTTGCTAAATAAATATGTTTACCTGAGTGGTGATTTTGTCTGTCAGATTTTTAGCCTCAGTTGAGTTCAAGATGGACAAGGCATCAGTGAAATTATCATTAATGCTAAATGTGACATTAATCTGTGATGTGTTGAAAAGGGGTTCAGCTGTAGAATAAAGAGAACACAAACACAACACATTAGCATTGGCAGTGATAAGTATTCATTGAGTGCAGTATTTTAACAAATAACTCATTCTGAATGTAGACTCTTTACATGGAAAATGCCCCAAAATAAACTCTCAATACAATGACAGCACTAAACACAAATCTTTAAATACTGACCTGGAACTCCTGAAGAGTCTGAAGCAGAGACAGTTTTCTTATCAATCGATAAGTTTAAACTGCCAGCTTTAACTTCCTCAACGATGAAGTTAACCACATCCTGTGCTGTAGGAACAGTGCCGTTGTCGCTGAACTCAAGTGTACCATCCGTCTTGATGGAGCCTTTACTGTGAACACATTACAAGATGGATTACTGAAACTACTAACTAAAGCCAGCCAAACAATACATTTAAATTAGTTTGTTTAAATTGCTGAACTCATTACCTGAATTTCCGGATAATATAGCGTCTGAAGTTTGTGAAGCGTTTCTTGTAAACTGACTCAATCTAAAACAAATTCATAATCATAATAAGACACACATCCTTTTTGGATGGGAAACTTTTCCTTTTAAAAAGTTTTAGTGTTTCTAGTTTATAATTTAATGTTATTTTAGCCATTAGTTAAAAAATGCTTTTACAACTGCGAAAAATAATGAATACAATTTGAGGTAAATCTCACAACAGTGAAAAATATTACCTGAGATGTGATGTTATTTATCAGGCTTATGGTTTCGGGATGGCTTAGATCAGTGTACTCATCCTTGAAAGGTTGGTCGATGCTGTAAGTTATATCTAACTTTGTAACAGCAGAGTTGGTTGGATTCGTGGTCATGCCGTTTGGGGCTGGTGCATTTGTAGATGTCGTGTTTGTAGCTGTTGCATTTGTAGTCGTCACATTTGTACCTGTTGAATTTGCAGATGTTGAATTTGTTGCTGTTGCATTGGTAGCTGTTGCATTTGTAACGGTTGCATTTGTAGCGGTTGGATTTGTAGCGGTTGGATTTGTAGCTGTTGCATTGGTACCTGTTGCATTTGTAGCTGTTGCATTTGCAGCTGTTGCATTGGTAGCTGTTGCATTTGTAACTGATGCATTTGTAGCTGTTGCATTGATAGCTGTTGCATTTGTAACTGATGCATTGGTAGCTGTTGCATTTTTAACTGATGCATTTGTAGCTGTTGCATTAGTAGCTGTTGCATTTGTAACTGATGCATTTGTAGCTGTTGCATTGGTAGCTGTTGCATTTGTAACTGATGAACTTGTAGCTGTTGCATTGGTAGCTGTTGCATTGGTAGCTGTTGCATTTGAAACTGTTGCATGTGTAGCTGTTGCATTGGTAGCTGTTGCATTTGAAACTGTTGCATGTGTAGCTGTTGCATTGGTAGCTGTTGCATTTGTAGCTGTAGCATTGTTAGCTGTTGCAATGGTAGCTATTGCATTTGTTACTGATGCATTTGTAAGTGTTGCATTTGTAGCTGTTGGATCGGTAGCTGTTGCATTTGTTACTGTTGCATTGGTAGCTGTTGCATTTGTAGCTGTAGGATTGTTAGCTGTTGCATTTGTACCTTTTACATTTGTAGCTGTAGCCTTTGTAGATGCTGATGCATCTTCAGCTGTAGATCCAGACACAAATAGGATTCCTGTTGTCCAAATGTGGGAAAAAAATGTTACATGGTACACTGACAAAAATAATGCAATGAAGGATCAACTGGACGAACAACTTTTATAGATTTAACATCTTTTAAAGTTTAAGATCGTAGTCATTATGGGAACCACATATTAACTGTATACTGTAATCAGTATGGAGATTCAACCAGTGATAGTGTATTTATTTTCCCTTTTTCTTACCAATAAAAATATGCAACTTGCATCTATTGTTTTGAAATGTCAATAATTCCAAGATATCACTAAATATATTAAATATGCCAAATTTGTGATAGAAATTATGATAGGAAGTCTTATCTGTAAGTGATTACAGATGTTATTGGTATGCCATTTCTACACCTGTTTTGTCATGCTCGCCCTCTTAAGGTGATGCACCTCTGTTCTCGCAAAACTGCAATTGTTTACTCCCTTAGATCATCGGTTCCCGGCCGATAAAGGGGGCTCAGCGAGCTCTGTGGGGGGCGTGTCATATATCAAGTGTTGAGCTGTGAGCGATGAGTGTTGTGAGTGTTGAGTTTAAGGAGAACTATCATATGACATTAACTAATTTTATACATGATCCGAGTCCAACTGCTTCACCTAAAGCAGCTGATAGGAATGGTCCAGACATACTGGACAAAGGTGAGGAAGCTCCCACCAATTCGTGTCGCAGTTTTAGAAGTTCTAGCAATACTGGAAAAACAAAATGCTGGAAATACCAAAATAGTTACCTTAACTATGGTTATCTTTCATTTTCTCGTAGCAAAGAGTCCTTGCCACAGTGCCTTATCTGCGCTAATGTCCTTGCTAACGAATTTATGAGGCCGTCCAAACTAATGAGACGGTTACAAATAACTCATCCTCATTCCTTTCGTGATAAACCAAGTAAATTTTTTGAACGCAAGGCAAAATAATTGACACACTCCCAAAATGAGATGAGGGAAGTCACAGCTACAGATAAGAAACTTTTAAAAATATTGTATACATTTGCTGGAAAAAATTGCCAAAGCAAAGAAAAGGCATACAATTGCAGAGACAATATTTTTGAAACTTTGGATGATTTCATGAGTTCAAATGAGCATTGACCAAACCAATACCCATTGCCAGCAGCAATCCTCACACTGATTATAAAGCCCAACAAATAACATGCAAGTATTGAGGTGCCAGACATCATTCCTTTTGTAAGAGCCTATATTCATAAATTTTTTCTTCTTAAACGCAAGTGTGAATACTGATATTTTTGATATTGCTTTTCAAATAAGGAAGATTTATAGGCTACACATAAACATAAAGCATAAACATATCTGGTTATAGTAATAAATATACCGTTTGTTTGAAACATTTTTTTTGTCATCCCTGCTGCAAGCTTACAAGGGCGATCATATCATTATATGTGTAGGGGGGCCCTAAAATATTTTCTTTCGGGAAAAGAGGGTCTCAGAAGAAAATGGTTGCCTTAGATGACTTAAAGAATTGGGTGTGTCAAATGAGTATATACGAGATATGTGTGGACTGGCGTTAAAAACCACTGCCCTTAAACATGGAATCATCCTTGAAATGTGTAGTATCAGTTTAAACAAAAATAATACTTTTACATGAATAATTTTTTACAATAAATACAAATTTTAGGTAGTTTCTTAAGGCTCCCTGAAATGAGGAATAGACAGATTAGTATTTGGTTTTGTAACACTTACCAAGTACACACACAACAGGTAATATGAACCTCCACTCCATTGCTGTTCTTTTGACAGTACCCCTAAGAAGAAAACAAACTGATCAAACATCTTTCCTAATAAATCAAGTAAAAATTAAAAATAAATTTACATGAGAATTGAGTTGATAATGCACTCTGCGATATATGTCCAATATAAATATGTATAGACAACAGTTTTTTATATTCACCAATTATTTACTTTTAAATAAATGCAATATATTATAATGTATTCTACACAAATAATTCAAAAGTGCATGAGGATTATGAACATATTGTTAAGAATAGAACATAAATAAAAAATTGTATGAAAAAAGAAACAAAGTATGGGGATATAGTGCCATTGAAATAATAAAGTAGTTATATTCTATTGAGAACAATAAAGTGAACAATTCAAAGCAAATATGTGTAAATATATAAATAAATTACTTACTTTGTGATTATCACTGCAGTTGAGATAACAGTCCTGTATATTCCAAAAATAGGAGCCTTTTAATGTTGAAGACAGATACGTTTCTGACAGAATGTACCAGACAGGTGATGTCTTGTATTTAAGGCGAGAAAAGTTTTTTTTAAATAGAAGCATTGACCAATGACAGCAAAGGGATGTTGACAGACTGGATGAGCAACATTAAAATAACAGCTTTCCTTCCTGGTACACGGCTGTAATGATGAAAACTCCCCAGGTCAAATGATAAAGTAAGCCAATTTATGGAATTATGGAAAAAGGCAATTATATATATATTGTAACCCAGCTCCATCTTTTATTAATACTGTATAAATCCATTATCAAAGATATTACTTTTTTATATATCCACACTTCTATGCATTATTGTTTGCCTATTGATCAGCTTATAATTAGGTGTCTGTCTAAAACAACTCTAGAAACCCCAAGAAATAACAATTTTGTTCACTTTTATGGTGGCTTTCTTCTAAAAAGCAGAGACACACCAAAACTCAAGAACAAAGACATAAGAACGTCACAAATAAATCACGAGCCTCACCTCTTATGAGTCAGTGGTTAACTTTCCTTATGTCAGTGGTTAACTTTCTTTATCAGTCCTACGATCACTAAGATTTCTTTTGGATTCATATTTCACCCAGATATCAAAACTGGAAACAAGGAACCTGATTTTTGGGGCTATGACCTGATCTCACGCATTATCAAAATGCTGTTTTGTTTTCTAGGTTAATTTAACCAAAATGTTGGGTATGTCATGTTTAAAACCAAACCCCATTAATTTTTTCGACTGTATTTGTAATACCTCAAATACTTTCACTGTCCTACTGAGCAGGAGGGCTTTGAAACCCACATTCGTGGAGAGCTTACAGTTTGAATATCACCCGCAGGTGTAGAAACAGCTCTTCAGTAGTAGGGATGGCTGTCCCCCAGGGAACACTTAAACAAGTAGAACACACAGTTTTTGCTACAATACATTTGCATTCACATGAACCATCAAATCCACTTGATGACATTATAGTGCGTATGTCATCTAAAATAATAGATTGATAGATGACATTTTACAATCTTAGTGTCCTTAGGAAGTAAAATACTCTGTATATCTTTCCAACCAATTTTTTTTTGGGAAACTAGTTTGGAATGAGTTTTGTGCCGTAAAATACAGTCTTAACAGGCAAATGCTCACCTTGTGAAAATGGTTTTACCAACACAATCTCATCGTAAAAACGTAACTTAAAAACTTGAAAATGTAACTATTTTACGAGGTGGCTAATTCATATGAATTCCTAAAGTTAAGTTTGTTTTGCTTTCGCACCATTGTCATTAGGTTTAGGGGCGGGTCTAGTTTTTTTGGGGGGAATTGTACGTTTTTGTACGATTCAAAATTTTCTAAAACTAAAAATTGAGTGTAAATGAGTGTGTAAATGTAAAAACACCCTGTAAAATAGTTACAAATATCTGCGAGGTCAGGTTAGGTATACTTAATGTAGTTTTTTGCTTTTGGTAGTAAACCCATAGCAACTAAAAAATGACTATGGTCTAGCCACAAAAACTAAAACGTGGTTACTACACATTTACTATACTAAAACTCGGTTTAATTTTCCATTAAGGCTTGGTTTTATGAATGAAATCCAAGTATTCGAAACAGAAGTTAATCAAAATTAGACTGAAGAAATCACAGACTCCAATCATATAACTTTGCGTCAACTGTAATTACCCTGAAATAGGTGTTGCCATCTTTTCCACTTCTTTCATTGTCTGTCACTATACATTTTATTCAGATGTGTATCAAGAACAAAGGTGATTGTAAAGGTCTTTGTTTCTAAAAATGCCATCCAACCACTCAAGTATAATGCTTAATGAACAGGACATTTGGAGAGACACACCCCATAATGAACGCATCTCAATGTATACCAGTTTCATTTAAATCTAGTTACACTTATATATTTACATTTATTCATTTGGCAGACGATTTTATCAAAGAGACCTTAACATGACAATGATTTTCAAGTTATCGTCACTTAATGTGTCTCCTTTCAGAAAAGTAACTTTCAAATATCCGCTTTATTTTTGTTGATACATATTCTCCAGGAAAAATGTTAAGTTCATCATTACTTTTCTGTTTATATACCTCATTCTTATTTTTTTATAGTATTTGTTATGTGAGGATGTCACTGCCTGTTTAATCACTTCCTGTTAGTCCTTCCTGGTACTACAGGAAAACAATAAGACAGACATGGGGTGTATTCTAGAAAGCAGGTTATGTGACATACCCGGTTTAAGGGTTAGTTATATGATAACCTCAACTTTCGGTTCCAAAAACGGAGGTGACGTTCAGGCTATGTAAGTAGCCATAGCAACTCACTCTCTGAAGATAACCTGCTCCCGAGCAGGTCATGTTTCAAGGTGAGTTTCATTTTATGGAAATGTTACTAGACTTTAGGGGTTGTCCGGCAGTGGCGGCTGCGGATCTTTTAAAGAGGGGAAGCTTATTTTCGGACTAAATCATAAAAATTGTCCATTTATTTATATGTAAATTCTGCCCTACGTTCCTTTTCAAGAAAATGCTATGTAACCCTGTCGTACCAACTAGGCGTCTTTTCCAGTGACTTGACCAGTGTCCTCTCAATAGCCAGCACAGCTAGGCTGCTTAAACGGCCTTGGCCCATTGTGTTACGGGTGTAGGACTTGAGCCGCTTTAAACAGGAGAAGCTCCTTTCTACACCTGCAGATGTAGCTCCAATTGTTGCCACTAATGAGAACAGTTTGTAAAGCTGAGGCATTGCAGTGTCCAACTCCCTGTCTTTAAGGAACACCAAGTAATCACACAGCTTTCCCGTTACTCTGCAAGTCCTGATCTGAATACAGGACTTGAAGTTCAGACCTCAGTCTCCCTGAATCAAAGTGATGGCCATAACTTTTCAGGACATGGCCAGCAGTACATTTTCTTTTTCACAGTACTTCCAGTCAGCCAGCTAACTTTGTCATACCAGGAGAGCTGAAAAGACCTGTTACTTTTCCCTATCTTTTGCACTAATTCAATCTTAGGTGTTGATCTGCCCTGGTGTTTAATTCTAACTTTCTCCTTGTAAGGAAGACTTTCTAATGGCTTTATTGACAATGACAATATTAGCACTGTCTGCCATCGTGTGCAGTTTGCTAGCTGGCTAGTTCAGACTATGTGAATTAATGAACAAACAATCTAATATATATATATATATATATATATATTTAACTCAACGGGAGGAAATGTGGGAATTATGTTAAACTGAAACAATGAATGTGGTGTGAAATTGTGTGAAATATACGATGAAGGTTGCAGCAGTTTGTCTTTCGACTACACATGCAAAATCCGCGATGGGACTGAGTTGGAAATGGAGACACAGAGTGATACGCGTCATAATCTGAAGACCACGCCCACGCCCACACCAACCGTCTCTTTGCATTGTGAGAAGCTGCCGCCTCCTTGTCATTTATGATTTATAAAAAAAAAAAAAAAACTATGTCTAAAAGCTGATATGTGACAATCTGTAAAGCTAACAAGCTTAAACAAAAACAAGAAATACGTTTTTATAAGCAGTCGACCCCAAAAAACGAGCGTTTTAGGACATAAAAGTTGATTAAAAAGAGATGACAGACCCTCCAATCATCACGCAGACGCTCGGAGTCCGGCCCACTTATCCATTCATCCCATAGACGCTGAGCGTCTGTGGGCGGGACATAATCGCAGCATTATCCAATGACCGTCTTGTTTCTAAGCACTGAAAAAAGCTGTTTAAAGCAGCCCCATTGAAGTCAATGGACGCTGGGCTTCAACAGAGTAATGCACTGTACGCTACGGGAATCAATGAGAAGGAAATCGAGTCAGCCGACCTAAGTAGCTGATTCTGAACGAAATTATTTTCGTTCGAGATGAACGTGTTTGACGCATTTTTAGTCAATAAAATGTTAACATAATAGTTCATATATTTGACCATTCATTTTTTGAAAATTATAGGGGAAGCTGAGCTTCCCTTGCAGTCTTAAAGAAATCGCGTCTGTTGTCCGCGCATGTGTGGACTTTAGATGAGCGTCAAGTGGGCATGAAAGCACAGATTACATATAATGTATTATAATTTTACAGCAATATTACAATTACATTTCCAATCTCACCCGTTGCAATTCAGCAATCACAACTAATTGTTTTATTAACTTTATTTAACCTTTTAAAAAGAAATAATCTTTAAACAAAATAATGTGAGCAGTTATTGTTTAACTTTATGCATTTATGTTAAATACTGTATAAACTTTGAATTAGGTTTATTAAAACGTCTCCAAATATCACTGGATAAATATAAACACCTTACAATTCCCAACAGTTAATGGATGTTAATAGTGAAGTATTTTAACTCCATTGCATATCATTATTCTTGTCCACTTCTTATGCAATATTGATGCATTAGGTCAAAGATATTGGTGGCCTTGTGGTTAGAGAGCCAGATTTAAAACGCAAAGGTTGCAAGTTCAATTCCCAGGCTGGCAGGTTTCCAAGGCTTTGTTAGGTGACCCCCGATGGGATCACCTATGGCATACTGTTCACATATTTAAATTCTTATTATAATTTAATATTCATTTATATTAAAAAATACATAAAACATTTGACTTCAGATTTTCATACTGACTGTATTACTTAAAAATGTCTTTCTGGTCCTCAAACTCCTCCTACAGTTTAGTAATGAAAGGCCTTTCTCCAAATTACAATTAGCCTTTCAGGATAGGCCGTTTCCACCTCTTTTAACATTTGTAAAACCATGGCCTTTTACCATACAAAGGAAAGGAATTAACTGGTTCAGCTCTAGTTTAAGTAAGAGTTATCATTATGACGATTAGTGTTTCCTTTAGTTAAGCTTTTATTAAATAGCAGTTGCAGTAGTGACTCATTCCTAACTCGCACATTGATGAAGACAGTTAATGATAATGAATAAGAACCGCTTACATGGCCTATTTTTACATTTGATTGTAACAAAATTAAGTGACATGCAATAATTGCAGGGTTGAGATGTTAATGATTATGATTATTATTATTTTACTGACACATGTGGACATCACCACAAAAAAATCACGCAGGTCAACAACAGTGACCGTCAACAAACCAATCAGATATACAGGCTAAATAAAAGTCACACCAAAAATAACAGCAAAAAAGAATAGCATAGCACAGAACAGTTCAACTGCATCATTTATTCATGCCGCAATGCATGCTGGGAGTCATGGATGAGGATGTGCTGTGCTGTAATTATCACCCAAACAAAAAATATTTACACTTTAACAAAAATATGTGTGACTGAATATAATATTACCAACAAAGATTTGGTTTTATTTTATTTTGATAGACATTTTACTAACTCTTTATTTTAACCAATTGTTGGGACTTATATGGACAAACCCAAAGCTTAGGTCAAGTTAACCAAGAATATGGTTATGGTTATAATTCACCCAATAATGGGTTAAAATAACCCAGCAATCTGGGCTGAAACCGAAAATCATAGGTTAATTTATGACCAAACAGTTGGGTTTGTCCATTTTTGACCCAATGATGGGTTGAAGCAACACAACATTTTCAGAGTGTAACTTTGCATATCAACTACATGTCAACTTTATTTTTAATGTCATTTAATCAGGAATTTGCTGCTTTTAAATATGTTTCTTATGAGGAAAAGTAGTGTAAAGGTTTTGATCTTAAAGCTCTTTTGGGGTGTAAAAGATATGAAAAGTCCTGGACTAGAGGGTATTAGGGGCCGCGTTCTTAAAAATTGTTCAGAGCAATTAGCAGACCCTTTTTTTTAGAATATATATTTATGTCTTCATGGTCCTAACTAATGTAATATATTATGTTCATAATGAACATTTTCTTTAAATTAAAAAAAACTTTGTAATACATTATGAGTCCAGTATTTCATAAGTTTTAAATTATGTCAGTGCCATCCTTTTGTCTCAAGATGCACATCCGTCATTTTTTTAATTTAAATTTATTTATTTTCCATTAACAGGTCACCAGTATTATGGAATAAAGCATTAAATGACTGTAAATTAAAATGAATGCGAACATTTCGGAGACATCTGGAAACAAATTCCACTTGAAAAACTTCCAGAGATGCATGGAATGGACATTCTGTACAAATGTAAAAAATTACAAACTAATTTATTACTTTATACTGTATCCAATACAAAGAATGACTCAGTGTTAAAATGGAAAAAAATTTATAGACTTATAAAAATCTACACAGCAAACATAGACATCAATATTATGACAACTTTCTGCATGGAAGACAATGTGTACTAGTTGAAGTAATTTTAAAGAGCTATTGTAAAACATGTTATACCTTTGTCTGTTGTACTGTCTGTCTTTTTTGGATGCTTCCTTTTGGCTGCCAATTTTGACACCGCATTTGCAGTGGTGAAAGTAAAAATATATTTCATTTTCTGTTCAACTGCATATCAAAGAAAAGTTTTCATTGAGACTGAGTTTTTCCTAATTCAACTTTATCTTAGGTCCCTTTTGAAAAGTCTCTCTCTGAAAGGGGAAACATAGAATTTTCCAGAACTGTTCACTATTTGAAAACACCAATGAAATCTAACAACATCTGTCTTATAACTTTTGTTTCTTACTGTATGTTCAAATACTTTTCAGGCAAGACCAGCCAATGGGCACGCACTCATACATGCAATACAATAATGTATGTTTCTAAAGCGTCTAGAGCTTTCAACATCAGCTGTAATGATGTGCTAACTTTACCAAAAAATGATTTGCTCTTTAATTAAGAAGGAGAAATTAATTTGCTACATTTTCTCCCATTCAAGTCATGAGTGCAACATCTTCTTATATCTTTAATTTCATCATCTTTTACTCATCATTCAGCTTTTCTTCTCTCTTCTCCTGTTTGGTCTTTTTTGTCACTTTCATCTTTCTTTCTTCCTGAACAGGCCTCTCTGGTTATTCCCCCTCCTTTCTATTTGCCGTTCTTCGTTCTTCTAACTGACTATCTGTCTCATGCCACTCGGTGACAACTTGTTCCTTTTCTCGACTTTCAAATGTCTCTTCCTCAGCAGTCTTTCTGGTTCTTCCTTCTCACTTATCTGCTCTTTAATCTGCTCTTCAACTTCTAATCTTTCCACTTCTACATTCTTTTTCAACCTCTGAAATTCTGCATCGTTATCTTCTGTGAGTGTCTCCTCTTGAGGGGTCCAACCTACAAAAATAAAGATAATGAAATAAATAATGAAATATAATTTGGCAAAATGCATCATTACGGTTATATTAAAATACAGAAAAAGACTTTCCAGCAGAGTCATCTCCATCAGACTGAAAGCATCCCATTTATATATCACAATTATCCAAGTTTATCCACCAACAAGTGATTAAGATGATAAGGAAATAGAGAAGTTCTACACTCGGCTCCTATCAAGTGTCATAAACAAACAAACCAACTAAGACTGACATCCTTATTATTCAAGGAGACTGGAATGCAAAATTCAGGAAAGAGGAACTGAAAGCATGGAAAGATCATTGTGGACCTTCTTGCAATGAAATTACGCAACGTGTGGCATGGAGATAAGCGCTGAAAAGACTAGGCTGATGACAAATAGTCACCAGCAGATTACTGCCAACATCGAAGTAAGAACACAAAAGTTGGCTATTTTGAAACACAAATATTTGGGCATTATCATCAGTGAAGAGGGGTCAAAACAATTCTTGCAAGGACAGTACAAACAACAGCAGCCATGTCAAGGCTAAAACCTGTGTGGAGAGATAAAAATATCTCTCGAATAACATTTACATCCACTTTTCCTATCAGTCTTCTTCTACGCCTGTGAGTCTTGGACTCTCACAGCAGAGCTGCAAAGAATAATACAGGCATTAGAAATGAGATGCTATGGAACCACCCTTGGCATCTCTTACAAGGGCCATATCAAAAATGAAGCAGACGTCAGGCGCGAAGCAAACCAGTCTGTAGATCTACTCACTGCAGTTGAAAGAAAGAAAAAGCTGAAATGGTATGGACATGTTGTTAGAGCTAACAACTTGTCCACAACAATCCTCCAAGGTAGCGTCCCAGGTGGCAGAATTCGAGGCAGACAGAGGAAGAAGTGAAAAGCTTTGCAGAGAAACAGGCAATAGGACATAACCGTGATAAAGGGAGGGACCTGGTTAGATGTTCAACAGTAGACGGTGCTAGGTCATGGGACTGATGAGGATGGTGAAACCGTTGTGCGTAAAACATCTTCATATGTTTTAATATGTTTTATCTTATTTAAATGTTTTTGTTTAGAACAAAGTTTGCTTACCATGACAGCTAAATTATCAAGGACTGATTCCGAGACTTGGTTGTTTTTGCCCAAACATGAACTTGGGCATGAAACTTTGTCAACCTTACTGATTGCCTGTGTTTAAAGTCAAGCAATTTTCCACAATGCAAAAAGATAATCAGAAATACATTGAGTATTAAAATAAATGCAATAGCATATAAAGAAACTGTGATATGCACAATCACCTTAACACAGCACAGTTCATTTTAGTCCGGCAGTGGGGTCACTGGCGAAAAGTTGAACCTGGCAATTGGACTTCACAACAACAAACAACACAAAATGACTTTGTGGATTGGAGCAAATTCGTCATTTTTGGACATAAACGTGACGAAAACCAAAGAGATGATCATAGATTTGAGGAAAAATGCTACAACCATCTCTCCAGTGGTCATAAATGGTCTAGCTGTGGAAGTTGTAAATCAATATAAATACCTTGGTATTGAATTAGATGATAAGCTGACCTTCGAGGCCCTTGTAGATGTCGTGCAAGAAAACTCATCAGAGGATGTAATTTTTAAGGAAGTTACATGGTTTTAATGTGGATAGTACTTTTATGAAAATGTTTTATTCTTACCTTGTTGAATCTGCTGTAACTTTTTCATTAGTGTGCTGGTAAGGGTCGTTGAACCTTAAAAGTAGAAATAGACTACGGGAAACGGTTAAAGTGTTTAGTGAGATCGTTGGCACCACCTTAAATGATTTGGATGACTTGTACAAATCCAGCACTTTGAGTAAGGTTGATGTAATTAGGGTTAGGTGACCCTAGCCATCCCCTTAGAAATGATTTAAGGTTGCTACCTTCTTTTCGAAGATATCAGATGTCACTATGCGGGACCAAAAAATCGAACCAGCTGCTGATAGATGTCATAAGTGTTTATAAAAGTCGTTGTGTCTTTTTGTTTTATCTGTATTGTGACTGTATATCTTTTTACTGTGGGACAATACAATACAACAAATACTAAAAAAGTTTGACAGTATATGTTTGTTTATTTCCTGTTATTTACATCAGAAGTGAACTCAAATAAAACCCTTTCCCGAAAGTACCCGTGTTTACACATCCAACTGCCAAGAAAAACAAACTGAATCATCCGCATAGCTTAAAATTTCCAAACAGCACATGACAGTGTTTATTACGGCCAGACCAGTATCACGCACACCATAAACATTCCCATCTCAAACTGGTCGGTCCGCATTACTGGAAGTCAAAACAATTGGCCAAACTGGTTTGCCACAAGCCTGGCGAATGCAAATTAGTGTTGTGTGAATGGATGGTGCATGGGCTTGACACGAAAATTCCACTCTTCATCGAAACGATTGACCTACTGGTTTACCAGACGCCTAGCGCATGCAAGTGAGTGTTGTGTGAATGGGTGCTACATGGGCTTGTCACGAAAATTCCTCTCTTGATCGAAACAATTTAACAACTGGTTTGCCAGACGCCTAGCGCATTCAACAGAGTGATGTGTGAATGTATGGTGCATGGGCTTGTCACGACAATTCCTCTCTTCATTGAAACTAATGTCAAGATGATTGGTTTTCCGACATGATGCCTGCGAAATTGTACTTTTATTAACTGTACCTTTATTACACCACCAAAAAACAGACCTGTACATTCTTGAAGAGCTCGATCAGCTGGTTCAGGTGTGGTTGATGGGGTTTGGAACTGATTCAACCACAAAGTTGAATTTACAAGTAGAAAACGCGTCCTGAAAGCCCCGAAGGGCTGAGTTGGATGCGTGTCTGATAAAGGGATTGTTCACCCCAAAAATAAACATTACATCATCATTTTAAACCTGTTTGACTTTCTGTCTTCTGCAAAACAAAAAGATATATTGAAGAATGTTGGTAAACAAAGAATGGTAAAGCCTATTGAGCTCTAATGTATGGATACACATAAGACAACTAATGCACAGCCTTTCTTTTCCTAGAAGGATTGCCCACAATAAGACACACCCTAACTCCAAAGGAGGTTTAACCCTGCTACAGTATCTCTGAATTGGCAGCTATGACATGTCTTCAATGGCTCATGCCAATTTGAACTTCATGTGTTTTAACTTGAACATTTGTGACCCTGGACCACAAAAACAGTCTTAAAGTAAGACTTCACCCACAAAAGAAAATTCCGTTATCATTTACTCAACTTCGAGTTGTTTCAAATCTGTATAAATTTCTATGTTCTGATGAACACAGAGAAAGACATTTGGAAGAGTGCTTATAAACAGAAAGATTTGCCCCCCCCCTTGACTACCATAGTAGGAAAAAATTCAATAGAAGTCAAAAGTGCCCCAGAACTGTATGCTGTCCTACATTCCAAAAAAGTAATTTTTCCTTCTATAGGAGTCTACCACTAATACCAATGGGGGGCAAAATCTGTCTGGGTATAAGCACTCCTCCAAATACCTTTCTCTGAGTTCATCAGAACAAAGACATTTATACAGATTTGGAAAAACTCGAAGGTGAGTAAATTTAAGGCGCAGTCGTGGCCTAATGGTTAGAGAGTTGGACTTGTGACCAGAAGGTTGCCGGTTCGACTGGGGTGCCCTTGAGCAAGGCACCTTACCCCTACTTGACCCGGGGTGCTGCAGTGATAGTTGCCCACTGCGCTTTGGGTGTACTTGTGTTCACCACTTGCTGTGACTGTGTTCACTACTCTCTGGATGGGTTAAAAGCAGAGGTCACATTTAAGGTATGGGTCACCATGTCTGACTTATAGGTCACCTCTGCATCACCATGACAGAATTTTCTTTTTTTGGGTTTTCCTTGAAGTAGCAAAGGAATATTTGTGGTAAAAAACAACAAAACATAGAGTTAGTCAAAATGATCGATATTTATTTTATTCCAAAAATCATATGAATATTAAGTAAAGATGTTCCATGAAGATACTTAGTAAATTTCCTACTGTAAATATATCAAAACTTTATTTTCTGGAATGGATGCAGCACATGCAAACAAAAATGGCCAGAAACACACTTACTTACTTTATTTATGGATGTCTGTTCTTAAGGAGTTACCCAATCATGTTTGGTATCTATGTAAAGCTTAGATTTTTTATCTACAACTTCAAAGGTGATTTTTTCAATATTTTTCACCCCCAGATTCCAGAGTATTAAATAGTTGTATCTCGGCCAAATATTGTCCTATCCTAACAAACCATACATCATTGTTATGTTTATTTATTCAGCTTTTAGATGATGTATAAATCTCAATTTAGAAAGATTGACCCTCAGAACTGTCTTAAGACCCTACTTTACTACTTTCACACTCAACTAAAACTCTAACCACACCCTTAGTTATTGAGAGCAGAGACATTTCTGTCGATGAGACATGCTGACGCACATGGGCACGCCTTGCTTTCCGAACTACCTATTAACAAAACAAATTTCTCATGATTAGGGAGAGGAGCTTTATGGATCTACTGGTTTCATAACGACAAAGCTTTTAAAATACCTCTTTTAAAATGACATGTGGCAAAGGTTGGGCCCCATTCCCCAGATACAGAGGACAGAACTTCCCCTTCTGGTACTCTCACGTACCCTCATAAAAGTAGATTGTACACACTTACATCTAATTAAAAGTATCCTCCTGTTATAAATAATTATTATTAGTACTGCTAATAAAATGAAAAAATTATAAAAAATAATAAAATGAATAGCCACAAAAACAGATAGGTTGAGTTTTGGCCTCGCTCCACCCACAGTTTGTATTTTTGATGAACACGCCTTCCTTTAACCCCAAGCCAAGAAAATTCACCTGAGGAACAAAAGTATGTCAATGATGAATTGTTCACTAAAATAGAACACACGTCAGCTGGATGTAATTCATCATGTGACTTCTGAGATCAGAGACGTCAAACGGGGTAAAACTGAATCTGAGGGGCGAGGGGGGCCACAAAGATATATTAAGAATCCATAATATTGGCATAAAAACATAGAGTAGTAATTTATTTTAATAAAGGAATAGAAGTGAATTATTTTATAAGAACTAACTGAACATTAAAAACTACCTAAAAGCAATTCATTTCCCAAAGAACAGAAAGAACGAATAATACAATTGTGCAAAAATAGGAAAGGCGATGAAAACGTTGAAGTGAAAAAAACTGTTTCTTCTCCGTTATTAAAAAGGATCGTATCTTGAAACATACAAAACCTAACAGATAATGTTAATGAAAATCAAGTCATCATGTCATGTGATGTCAAAGGAACATGAAACTAATATCTCCGATCTTCTCGAGAGCACGTCAAGGCGTCATTTGCACCACGCCTGTGTTACTTAAATAAAGGACATAAATCCTGTGAGATTTCATAGTCTTTAATTCTTTCCTGATAAAACATATATTCATTTACATCTTTAAGGTAAAAAAACACACACAATGCACAGAGGGATGCAATATGGTCAGTTTGACTATTTAAAAAGGTTAAAGAATCTATCATTTAAATTATAATTGAGATATTTGAGGAACCATTGTTTAAAAAAACGTAGGGCTAAAAAAACTTTGTTTGGGTTAAGTTTATTATATCTTTTGCCTGAATTGTATTTGCCATTGAAACTGGCCTAATAAAAGTTGCTACTGACCTCTGCTGGTTAGGTTGAAGCTACGTTTTAAGAATTGACATGAAGCCCCTCCTACAACCATCTTTTACTAACTTTCGGATTACTATTAATCGAATTATTATCAAAGATTAAATAATTTGTCCTATTATATTACAGTAGGCTATGCATTATAGTAATTATATTAAATAATAATATAGATCGCCAATCGTCACTTTGACATTGTCACTTGATTTTATTTACTTTTACTGTTACCTTTCATTTGCTATTTGTATTAAGTTGTATTGTTCTTTCGCAATTTGTATTATATTGTTTATTTTTACTTTCATGTGACCAAAAAGTATGAGCACATTAGCGAGTGTTAGATTGACTACACTGTCTTCTTTGTCCGTTTTAGGATTGATTTTAAGATTTTATGATTTGTCTTTTAGATCTTAAATGGGCTAGCGCCTGTCTACTTATCTGAGCTTTTGAATGTACACTTACTTGTTAAAGCACCGAGGTCATGCAATCAGATGCTTCTTGATGTTCCGAGAACCAGGATAAGAAATGAAGGTGATCGTGCTTTTTCAGTGTTTGCTGAAGTCATTACTTAAGACACAAATGTATTCTTTTGCTTTCATATCAGGCTGAGCGGAGACATTGTGATGTTTTTATTTGTATTTATTAATATATATATCTTTTCATATTGTATTGGTGTTGCTTGTGTGTAATTGCTTCTGGACATTGTGAAGCACTGGTTGTTTTTAAATGTGCAATATAAATAAAATTGAACTTGAAAGTAATTTGTCTTTCTCATGAGAAGCAAACAAAGTATGACATTCATAGTACCAAGTGCAGTACATATGGCAACAGGGAACTTGAATTTATAAGTTCATAAATAACAATTGATGGCGTTATATTTTTATGTTATATTTACATTTAAGCATTTGGCAGACGGTTTAATCGTTAGCGATTTACGTTGCATTGTATTACACATTTTTTCTGACTGTGTGCAATCCCTGGGATCGAACCATAGACCTTGACATTGCTAGTGCCATGCTCCAATCACTGAGACATTGCATGATTTTGTCAACCAAATACAGATATTGTAACTTCTTAAAGCGGCCGTGCAACGGTGTTTCATGCATTCTGACTTCTTTACCATGTTAAACGTGCTGTCTTCTCATGCTTAACACACTGAAAAAAGGTTTTCAAGCAGCAATTCATCCAATTAATAAATTTTCTTTCAGTTCAGTTTACCATTATTTGTTTTATTTTTCAAATAATATTTTATTCGTTTAAAACATTGTTAAATATAAATATTTTTCATTAAGAGCTCAATTAAGAAAATTTTGTTTCGACGAATTTAAAATTTCAAGGTTACACACAGGCCAGCGCGCATGGGCATTAAACACAATCTCGACCAGTCACCACCAGACCGCTCTTTATCTTCTACCCTCCGTGGATCACGACACTTTACTTTCCTGTTGCAGACAGATCAAGTTGCATCGCGGAAAAACTGTGGTAAGTAAAACAAACAACCATTTAAGTGTGCTGCTGTAGTAGCCTATTAATTGTATTTTATGCCAGACAACATGGTGCTCTAACGTTAACGTTACTGACTTTCTGTGATATAACGTTACGTTAGGTTTTGAAATGTTAACTTGGTGTTAGCTAGTTAAGTTTAGACTAGGTAACGTTAACGTTATGTCGACGTTAATCAATTCCTGACCGATTGTAAAAGGAAACTTATAAGTTAAAAATTTTACCCGTGGCTTCTTTTGATTTTACAAGGGTAACTAATGGTAACGTTTAAGCATTGGACGTAGGCCATATCGAGTCAGCGTCATAAGAATAACGTTAAAACCATACAACCTGATCAACAACTAACTTTTAGTGAAGGAGCTAACGTTACATGTAAAGGGACTGGTAATGTTAGTTAACGAAGTGACAGGTCATTTATTTATGGCTAAGAAGTATGCATTAATTCGCGCCAATCGGCGATGTCGGTTGGTTTTTTAAAAAAAGTACTAGCCGGAGGACACTGGGGGCAGTAAAGTCACTTTGAAAACCAACATTGACACCAACAGGATGCTGTGTAAGAGCTAAGTTAGGTTTGTTTGTTCACTCTGTCAAATGAACGACGCACCAGTCATTCATGTTTTTGAAGGTTAGTAAAATACGTCCGAATTTAGTTGATAATGAATATAAATGCTTAATGTTTTAACGTTGTCTGTAAATGTAGACGTCTTGTACAGCTGAGTTGAAAATGCACGGCCAATGCTTGCAGTAGGCTCAGAAATTTGCATTCCGGAGGCAAGAAATTGTCGACAAGAAAACATCTTTGCTCAGTATCATTGAGAGGTGGCCGGCACTCTTCGAAGTTCAAGAGGTACACTAGCATTATTCATAATATGAATTTTTATTTTTCAAATGTATGTCAAATCATGCTTTGCTTGAAACATATCATTAATCTTTATTTGAAAAGAGTAAATATTTGAAATGAGATATGTTCGATACATACACACACATATATATATATATATATATATATTTATATTTATAACCCCAGGTGAATGCAGAGTTCCTGAGGGTAACCACAATACCCCTTGAAGCAAGATTCATGCAGAAACTCGATGAGAAGTGCAGTGAACTAATACAGGTGGTCAGAAAGAAGGGTGGAGCCATTCGGGAGAAGACAAGCTGCCTTGTAGAAAAGGTATAGATATTTTTTACTTTCCTGTTCACCCTCATGTCCTCTCAAGTCTTCAATACCTTTTCAATATACATTATTTATAGCATTGGACATGGTCTTGGCACAGTTTTAGCTGGAGGTTTCATATACTTGGCACTTTCATGTTTTTCTACATGTTTAAGTGCCGACATCTATTGTGATGTACGTGGTAAATCTTGGCTGTTTTTTTGTGGCATTAATAGGGCTGACACTATTCAATCATAGTGTAATGATTATAAACTGATAATGTATATTGTGATAAAAATTGTTGACCATAATGTCCGGCCCTACCCTTATGCCCTCATGCGCATGTATGACCATTCCCATTCATATATTATATATATATATTTTTATATATATATATAAACTAGCTCTCAATCTCACACTTAACAAACCTTGACACACTCACAGTAAATTCATGGATCGACTGAACCAGTTACATTAATTTTTACTATCTTGATGCAGGATACTGACACTGCTACAAAGAGGGAGATTGCACTTAAATGTCTCATCCTTTACATGGGAGAAGCAGTGGAGGACCTCATCAAAGATTTCTTGGTAAGGCAAGATTACTTTTGCTTTCATATTATAGTAATGTGCAAGCAAGAGCTACCTATATAGTTTACAGTAGGGGTGTGCGATATCAAGATTTTTGATTGTGGACGATTAAAATGTCTCCACGATCTGCTTTTGAAGAAATATCGTAGTATTGTGCATTCTTTCAGTTGCAGTTCTGGTGCCTCCGTCTCAACATACAACACAACATATATTCACATCAAATTATAACGCTAAGGAACAGGACACTGCAGTTCATAAAAGTTCATTATTTGCATGTGGTCTAATATTCAGGCCAATACGGTATTGACTGGGCTGAATATAAGAATATATACGGTATAAGCCTGCGGGCCTTCAGAATGTTAATAGGGGGAAACCCAAGCTGTATCGATTCCTTATTCATATTTCTTCTTCTTTCTTCTCCTTCCTAAATTATTTTCCAGGTGTCGGAGAAAGAAGAGGCTGGACAAATTCTTCAGCATGAAACGATGGCTATTTTCATCATCAGAGATGCACAAGCTGTACCCACAAACATTGGCATCATTCTTGAGGGTCGAGAGGTTCTGAGCGACTTGCCGTCTGTCGCAAATACTTTTGCAGTTCTCCTGAGCCTTCTTTATGCGTTCAATTTGGAATATCCCAAGACATTGAAACTGACATTTGAATATGTCCAGAAAGTGATCATGGAGCTGGACCCGAAAGGCATGTCCAACAAAGTTAAGAGGCTATATGATCAGCTCTACAATAGAGCTTAAACTTTCTTTTTTTGAGTGTTCAGGGTTCCCACACATCCCAGTTTACACCTGTAAGTGATATCATGTTTGAGTGACTGGCTATGGTTCGACGCTCTAAAGTAAGGTTCAGTATTTCTGTAGTAGAACTTGTCATTCGTTGAAGCAACCCAGTTCAGATAAAATTGCGATGAGACTAGTTGGAACCTGCAACTACTTGCAGTTTTACACCTATGAGATGAGATGGGATTCTGTAATTTCATTCCCAATTTCTGATTTTTAAACTGTTTTTACGTTTTGTATTTTATGATGCTACAAATGATATCAATGTACAGAGATAGTGAGAAACCACAGCGGCATTTCTGATGAAACTGAGTAATTGTTGCATTTCCCTAATTCTGCATTGCACACGCCACCGTTTTTGAAATAGAGGTTATTCACCGTCTCAGTGCATGCATTGTCGCAGTTGGCAGATATTGACTTGGGACTATATTGGGGCGAATCACTGCTACTTGGGTGTAGAAATATCACATAACACCTGAATGATATCTCTATACCCAAGTAGCAGTGATTCGCCCCATTATAGTCCCAAGTCAATATCTGCCGAGGAAATCACCTAGTCTTAATCTGCACTGCTATTTTTACTCGTTGTGAATACGCAGGCCACAAGTAGTAATTCGTTTTTTTTTTTTATCACTTTTAGTCACGACATGCTATCCGGCACCAAAAGATTAAATTCATTATGCTAAAATAAGCTAGTGATGGCGCTGCCAAACTAAGACAATGCATGTACTGAGACGGTGAATAACCTCTATTTCAAAAAACGGTGGTGTTACTTTATGGCTGTTGTTTTCAGGTCAATGTTTGCCAGCTTAGAAGTAAAAAATATGACACTTAAGCCCTAAAATTGTGGATGTGTATAAGTTAATAAAAATTGATGCAATGAAAATGTCTTTTTTCAATAATATTTTGGATAAGATTAAATATTAAGTAATGTTCCTTAATGGGAAACATGTGTTATTAAAGCCATATCTTTTTGTTTGTTTAAAATAATTTCTATTAACTTGTATTTTTAAAAATGAGAAATAATTGTTTTAATTAAATCTATATATATTTGATTGGAGAAAACAAATAATTTCTAATACATATTTCTTAAATGAGAAGATTTGTTTTGATTAAATCTATATATTTTTGTTTAGATCAAAAATAGAATTTAAATAAATTGACTTAATACAACAAGAAAAATATACTTTGTGCCAGGTTTTATAAAATAGTTTTCATAGACAGAGAAAATATGGGTTAGGGTAAGTTATTATTTTTCATTGGCTCAAGTTATAAAATATAGATGTGAACCATTACCCTAAATTTTTTTCATTGGATGAATGAAATTTTTTTTTCAGTGCGCATGGTCAACTTTTCAAAAAACGAGTTGGGCGATACACTCCCCCAGCAAATCGTAAAGCTGTATCTATCTTTTATAATTATGTCATGTGATCAAACGAAATACTCTTCGAAGATACGAAGTATGTAATACTAGGTACTCAAGATTAATATGAGATTGGCAGAAACCGCGTGTGTTACGCCCGCTTTTAACAAGAAGCTTCCAACAAGACATCAGCAGAACTAATTTTAGAAGGGAATAGAGCCTATGCCCCTGGCAATGCATGCACTTTCAAAAATGCTGAGGTGTCAATCTATGGTTAGGTAACAACAATCCATAGGTTAATTTGTTCTATTTACCCAGCGCAATGGCTTGAAAAACAACCCAACAATTTAGAAAACAAGCATGGAATAAGTGTAAAGTTTGGTATGCCCCGGGAATGCAAATAAATAAAAAGCTAAAGGATATGTAATAAGACTTTTCGTAGTGTATTTAAGTTCATAAGGTGTTTCCAGGCCAACTCAGGTATATCCTGGAGAAAGAAGTATAAAGTTGGGTAAGCAAAGCCTTTTTGCATTTTGTGCTTTCAACCACTTTAAAGCAAGTTAAATGTATATTTAAATTACATTTCTGACATAAAAAACTGCAATACTAAATAATTGAAACGTTTATTTAAAACCAAAATCTAAAAGAATATCAAGAAATCTCTAATAATGTAAGGCATGCAAAGATCCGGTCGACTTTGTTTGAAAAGTGCTTTGTCTCATTTAAAACCATTGAAAATAATCCAACAGAGATGGGTAAAGCATATTGCTTTTCCCATTTTACAATCCAAATCAACCATTTTCATCCATTTTTTTGTAACTTAGTTCTTATGCCACTTTAAACTTCACAACATATATAGTTTTATACCCGATACATTTTTATATCTAAACGCTTTTAATTGCCATTCATTCATATTAAAAATACAATAACAAATATCATAACATAAAAAGAGCAAACCAGACCCCTCGAATCGAGTGTAAATCATTATAATTATTAAATTATTAAAATGATGGCAACTTTTGGAGAAAATTAAAGCCCAGTCATCCTCAAGCGCGGACGGCGGTCCGGAGCTTTGCTTCGTTCCACCCGGACCACGAGACAGCCTGATAAACCATTTAAAACTTTTGACTGGTTGTTTAAATTGAGCCACGTGTCTTCACAACGGAGAATCACATCACATCACATTTATGTAATTGATCTTTTGTCGCTATATCCTTTAATATCTTTATTTAGTGCCAAACGCGCTTCATCTTAACCCTTTCCGCCCCATGAAGAGCAGCAAGTGCTTATTTTAACAACACTAGTGGAGACACGCAGAGCAGGTAAATGGACACACAACATTAAACGAAATGCAGCAATTATTAAAGCATTTGTATCCGTCAGTCTGTTTACTGTTTGGTATATGTCTCCAACATTTCAACCAGATTTGTGATATTTTATTAACCATAACGTTATGTTAGGATGTAAACATTTGTGACCCTGTGGAAACCCATTCTAATCGAATTGATTATTAGACAACAAGCAACAAAGATTCATTTAAAGCATTCATTTCACTAAGATTTGGGTATTATTCAGTCATTATTGAAGATATTGTTATATTTTCACAGAATATTCTGTAGAATGATTTTATTAAGGACGTTCGCTGGGTTTTCACGAGCAGGTTCACATTTTGTAATGTACAATGTTATAATTGGAAAATTATTTAAAGATAGAAGTAGTTCTGGTATGAAAGTGAAAAAGGCATGGAAAGTTATTTCCTGCTGAGATCTGGAGCCTGTATCCTTAAACTATTGTGATTAAATTCATGCTATGGATATTCTAAATTTCGGGAATTAATTCTTTACAATGGCTAGTTGTCATGTCTCTTTATATTTGAAGAGCCCCAAAAAGCCTGTTCTTTTATGTAGGTCTGTTTTTCATAAGTAGTATGTAGTTATGCATATTATTCTGAAATATAGTGTGTATTTTGTATAAATTGTATGTTGCGAGACTGATCCCCACCAACAAAAGCCTTGTGGGGGGACCCCCATAAGACTTGGTTCAATTTGAGCATTGCATATATATATATATATATATATATATATATATATATTTATATTCTTTATCTCTTTTTTTATTCACAATGCTGTTAATGTCAACGTATTTGACAGAAAATAAACAGTCAATAAGTTTATGTAAGTGCTGTAATTGTTTGTGTGTCTCTATTGAAGGTTGTGACAGAACCAAATCATCTCTGCTGCATAGCTGCATTTCTCCAGTTGCTTAATGTTAATGTATGATTTCGTCTGTTTGGCGTTTCTGCGCAGTCTTAGAGATTTTAGCGTGTTTCTAATAGGATCGGTCACAAACATGAACCTTGCACGATCTAATGTGTTGTGTCTTATTAACTCACCGTCATTCAATTCAGTGTAATTTTATTTTTTAGCGCTTTTACAATTTGCATTGCATCAAAGCAGCTATACAAGAAAACCAAATGAATTATGAATTACTTTCTTATCTAGGATCTATTCTGTTATTTGAATGGGATATGCTCGCATTTCTAAGAATTTTCTTGGAATTTTTGTTACAAGGGGCAACTCTTTGCGTATAGATTTTTCATGAATATGGGCCTGAAGCATATACTAATATCACCTTACTGTTAATGAGATAGGTAAAATGCTTACAATAAGCTGAACATATACTTAATATAAACATATGGTTGATTTGCAAAAGATAACTCATAACTTTAAAAGAATTAATAAAAGATGTTGTTTATTGTGTTATCATGTGTTTATTGTGTTTTGTTGTATTTGTTAGCTGTATTTTTTAAGGTTATTGTAATTTAATAAAAAACAAACATTTTGATGAATATTAATTTGAATGCACAATAAACATTTGAATTGAAAGCTTAAATGAACTCTTCACTTGTTGAATTAGTAACTTGGTGAATATTTTATAACCTAATTTGAATACGGCAATAATTATATATTAAAATATCTTATTTGAATATGAGTACGTTTTTATTTTAAGATCTTAATTTAAATAAGTCAGCATAATTATAGACCTCATTCTATAGTATGTCTATTATTAATACATTTCTGACAGAGACCCATCCTATATCAGCCAATCACTGTGATCAGCTTGCTCACATCATCCAAACTAACGAGGTCAACCCTGACCTTTTACTTAGCTTAACATTTATTTCTGTTCCTTAGTAACAGTTTCTCTCAGCAGCATTGGGAATAGTTTTAAGGGAAACTCTTAACTAAAAACGTTTACTCCCGGAGAGCTCTTCGTCTTAAGATAAAATGTTTTGTGAATACTGGCCCTGATACTTCGCATGCCGTATATCCATAAATATAAAAACAGGTACCAAAGAAACAAACTTTTTAAAATAACCTGTATACCTCATTTATACGTTTCGTCATTATTGTCAGGTATGAGGCGCAGAAAGAAAATTAAGAGGCCATTCCATCATTATTTCTTGATGTATTGGCCATTTCAGTCCAGTGTCTGTTGAATTTCGACAAAAATCAAACCTGTGGCAACGTCGTTCAAAAAAGACTGACTGCATGACAAGACACATAAAAACTATGATAAAAATCCAGGTTATCATGTACACAAATGTTTTCGAACTTTTCCTAAATAAATTTAGAAATATTACTGTTGTATTGCTTAAGTGAATATGAACTTTTTTTCTATGCAATATTTGAGTAACGAAAAAATGCAGAGCATATTTTCTGTTATTTTGACCTGTTTCTCCAGATGCCATTAAAGAATCAGTTTTCAGTATGTTCTGACAGGTTGTTTCAAAATAAGATGATTTGACGTAAACCTGACCCTACTCCTCCAGATAGTTGTCATACCCTGCCTACGGCATCGTCCAGCTGGAGTGAGAAAAGATAAAATGTACTTAGTCTCTGTTTTCCCATGATTCTAACACCTGATAAACTGGGTCTCATTCACTAATAATTGCATATATTTTTCGTATTTATAAGCACATTTGAACTTCTCACCATAACGTTCCGCCTAATTCACAACATGTCTGCACGCAGATACATTTATTCTTAACCTCGTTCTTATGTTAGAGAATTCCAAATGATCTGCTGCAGGCACAAGTTTAGTCATTTGCATAAAACACAACATCTCCATTTTCGGTCTTTCCGCCGAACCTTTCCTTCCCCCATCTTCTTTTGCTGTCAAATAAACTCAAAGAAACCTCATGTGATACTCTCTAAAGACAAGCTGTCGCAAGTAATTCCAAGTGCGCAGTCCTCAAAATTTACATTTACATTTATGCATTTGATAGACGCTTTTATCCAAAGCGACTTACATTGCATTGTCCTATACATTTGTTTCCAAGTATGCAATTCCCTGGGAACGAACCCACAACCTTGCTCTTACCACTCAGCTACAGAAAATCTGTTCATACACAATAAAACCCCTCTTATACAGACACACTGTCGGCTGTAAAAGCGTTATTCCACCCCTCCATAGTAAAGAAAAAACACTAAATAAATAAATATTTTAGTTGTCATATTTTAATATTTCTATTGTAATCTATTAGGCAACAACTATGATGAACTGAAACAACTAAATAGTGTTTATTTATGCTTTTATATCCAAATTCCCCACTTTTATATCACAATTTCATGCAATTTATTTCATTTATATGGTCCAAATCTTTAACCAAGCGTAAAATTCAACCATTAAAACGTATTCTTCTATTGAGGACTGCAAGTATAAAACTGTAATTAGTTTTCTGAATAAAATGTTTTGTTTTACCACATTTTCCTTATAAAACAGTAAGAGGTTTAGCGGTTGTAAACAAAAATTATGTAAAAATGTTAAATTTAATTTAAATGTTTGGTTCATTAAAATACATAGTTCATACATTTAAAAAATCTACAATAATATTAATAATATTTTAATAAAAATGTTTAACCACAATCTATAACGTTTTAAGGAAAACACATTTTCTGTTAATTTAACTCAACCTGTTGTCCTTTTCATAAATTTTACACAAAATCAGCAAAAAATAACTTATGTGTTATAATTTCATAACAGAAATTTTTTGTTATTTAACATTGTGGCAGGTGCATCAAAAGTACACACATTTTTTTCTTCTTCAGAATTTCACCAGTCACTGTTGACAATTGAATCTTTTCTTTGAACAGTTCTCAAACATATGTCTTACAAGAAGTATAAAGCTTTGAACACAAAGTCATGATAATCTATATCCCTTTTCATGGCTTTCTTGAGACGAGAAAACTTTGTGACTTCAATTTGCAAGCAACATGAATTTCAGTTTTCGATTGATGTAGCCTAT
The DNA here is from genome assembly GCF_015846415.1 of Triplophysa dalaica. Taxonomy (NCBI): domain Eukaryota; kingdom Metazoa; phylum Chordata; class Actinopteri; order Cypriniformes; family Nemacheilidae; genus Triplophysa; species Triplophysa dalaica. Next base: position 4,360,663 of record NC_079543.1, read on the forward strand.
CTTAGGTTTATAAAATTCAATGCATGAACTTTTTATTGTATGTTTAGGTTATTAGGTAAAAAAGAGGAGCATGTGACCATTATACCAATTTTACTAAGCTGCAAAAGTAAAACAATATTTAATGTGCAAATATATGTCTTTGATTTGTTTGATATAAAACGTGTCATTTATAAATTCATCAGTGTTTTCAAAATCAGCGTTTTCAACAGCAAAATTAGACACAATATTTCAGCAAAAAGGAGAGTTTCAACATAATACTACATGATTTCTATTTTTCACATTATATTTGTGCAGTATCTGTACATGTATGAAAACTCTTCTTGAATTCTATAAATTTAGTGCTTGAATACATTTTGCATAAATCAGCTACTGGAAATGACAGTAATGACATGTACAAAACATAAATGTCCATTTGATGCTATAATTGCACTGGTCCGGTAGCATTCTAGGTACACTCCAAAGTGAATTTTCACAATGACATCCAAAAATATCTTTGATGTGTCTGTTGAACTATTTACATTTAAATTTATGCATTTGGCAGGCACTTTTATAAAAAGCGAGTGACATTGCATTATCCTATACACTTATACAAATGTATGTATCCCCTGAGATCGAACCCACAACCTTGCGTTTTAACGCAATGTTCTTACCACTGAGCTACAGGAAGTTATGAAATATTTGACATTTTATTACATAAATATTCAGCAATACACCTTGATACACCCATGCATTACATATTAATTTCTTACCTATTAAAAAAAATGTATGATCACATTTTACAACAAGGTTGTAATTTCTTGACTTTTTTGAATACATTAACAAACATGAACTAACGATAAGCGACAGAGATTATCAGCATTTGTTTTTTGTTGATGTAAGTTAATGCAAATAGAATGGTTAGTTCATAGTGCAATAACTAATTTTAAGAGTAACTTTAAACGTTGTAAAATTATTGTTCAGTATTAGTTCATGTAAGACAATGCATTACATACGACCTTAGTTTGAAAGTGAGTCCATTATTCCTTTGTAAGCTAAAGAGGCACTTACATGTATGTGGCTCCATGACTCATTTGTAATTTCCTCGCGAGCGGCAAAGGTACTTATAATCAATTTTCACTTAAATGTAAAGGTTTCATAAGATGTCATTTGAGCATAAAAGGCTGTAAACCAGGTAAACAGAAGACAAACCAACACCCAACGTCTTCGGTATTTAGAAAGAATGGAGGTGATTCAGTAAAGAATGACAACAGAGAACAAAAATGAACTATTATATACCTGTATATGCAAGTTTGAAATGTATGTGAAACAAACATTCCAATGTAAAAAAGCTGTGAACTCTTGAAAAAGTTTAATCCTTTTTATTAATAATAATTTTGTAGTAAATAAATGTAAGGGACAACACAAGGTCGAGTTAAAAGTAACACAAAATGTTGTCCATAGCTAGACACAGAGATGTTTTCAGTTAAAACAGATTTATAAAGTTATAATAATGACCATCATAAGAATGTGAACCCAAATAACATTGTTTCTCAAAAAAGTGCGTCACTGCAATTTGGATTTTGTTATGTAAAACTTCACAAATCTCCCCTTGTCAATTTGAAAAATGTGCAAGAATTTATGACAAATACACAGAACACCCACTGTACATTCCTTGAGGGCCAATACAAGGACAGCTTACTAAACTAGTTGAACGGGTAATTCAGCTCTTACATGATTTTGTATATTAGTGAACATCTCTAAGCACTTGGGATAGAGGATACAAGCACTGAAATATCATTCAACATCTTTCAGTCCCTGAAAGTGGATTACGCACATTTTGTTGGATTCATTTATTTCTTTATAGCTAAGGTGAGTAATTCTTCTACTAAAGTGGATTTTTAATAGTTGATTGCTTTAAATTCAAATTTTTTATATTTTACCTCAAAAGGTCAAAAGGAACGAACTCAACCGGGTTTGTAAATTAACATGTGCGGGTTTGTTATAATTCATTGTTGATTCAAATATGAACATTTTCGGAGTTAATTTAACCCAAAAATTGAGTTTGTCCCTTTTTGACCCAATGCTAAGTTGAAAACAGCCCAATTGCTCTGTCATTTTTAATCATTCATAAACTTTAAAGTTAAGCCACTGTATTTGGAATAAAAAACTTGAATCACTAAAATAAACTGCCCGTCCAAAAAAAGTCACACACTAATATTTTGTTGGACAGCCTTTAGCTTTGTTTTTTTGGACATTCGCTGTGGCATCGTTTCGAAAATGCCATGTCCAGAATGTCAAATTTTTCCTGTACGGAGTAGCATTAATTTTTCGACAAAGATCTTGTATTGATGATGGGAGAGCCGGAGCACTGCACAAAGTCTTCTGCAGCACATCCTAAAGATTCTCAATAGGGTTAAGTTGTGGACTCTTTGGGGGCCAATCCATGTGTGAAAATGATGTGTCATGCTCCCTGAACCACTCTTTCACAATTGCTGGCAATTTCTGGCCTATAAATCCTAGGATTGTCTTCTTGGAATATGAACGTGCCATCAGGGAAGAAAAAACTCATTAATGGAATAACCTGGTCATTCAGTATATTCAGGTAGTCAGCTGACCTCATTCTTTGGGCACATAACATTTCTGAACCTAGACCTCCAATCCAATAGGAGGCTCTTACCTACTTGCTAAATTATAACCAGGTGTTGACTTTATTTTGGAGTGGCAGTATTCATAGTACATGCCCATTGTTTTAGTATTTTCCTAATATTGTATTCTGTATTTATTCACACTGTATATCCTGCACTTGCTAATTGCACTTCTGGTTAGACCTAAACTACATTTTGTTACACTGTACTTGTATATGTGTAATGACAATAAAGTTGAATCTAATAAAACTATGAAACCATCAAAAACTTTTAAATCTGTAAAATAAGAAGTCGTTTTGGGCTTTAATATACTGTATTTATATTTTGTAATTATTCGAAAAAAGATAAATCTAATCATTATTTTATAGCCACAAACCAACCCTTGCTCTTTCAATTTTTAATAATGTAATATTTTCCCCCAATAGGACCTGAGGAATAAGCCGACATGAAATTATTATGGAAATTTTCAGTACTTTACCTGACAGGTAAGATACTTTAAAAGCCAATATCTAATAAACTAATGAAAATGTATATTAGATTGCAGGGGCAGATTGAGGAGCCCCCAAAGCTGCGCTTTGTGTGAGGCCCCCAATTTAAGTGGCTTTCAGGTGCCTTTCACGCTTGCAGTTTAATTATTGTAGGTAGGGGGTACAGTTTGCATGTAAAATTACGAATGTGAACGCTGTTTTGAGAACTGTGGTGCGCACCAGGGTATGGAACCCTGCCCATGAGTTTAAGCCGATTACAATGTATTAACTTCAATAAAACACAATTTACCGTGGATTCGACGGAGAGTGAAGGGGGTCGTTTACCACCACGCAGTGTCGCGTAGTGTTATTGTTTTAAAAAAATGAACATATTGACAGCGCATTAATCCGAATAAACAGGAGTTTAATTAGATACAACATTTAAAACTGTGTTTCTATTTATTTAATGCGTGCGACTGATGCGCGTGCGCTGCTCCATCATGAGCGTTCGGAAAAGTGCGCTCACATCATTTCATTTGACCTCACTGCCTTATATATTAGGCGACCTCAGCAGTTTATTAATATTCCTCATTTACTTCTTACATAATATGAGAGTAAACACACGTTTTAGTGATTTTCGATCGATTTGATGAGTTTAAATGAACGGACCCGGATGTTTGTGAGTGTGACCGAAGCTTTTGTTGTTGTAGGCTATATAAAAAAAATGGACGTCCCGCTAAACGTGTGTGGTAAAACGAGAAAATAATGTTAAGATTAAAGATAATGTTTAGTAATCTCTGTCAAATAATATCTGCTTTAAATCCACTATATTGAGGTCTGGTCATTCGTTATGAGGAATATGTTCGAGTCCAGGTACGTCGTCACAGCGTAACTGTGTTAACTGGGTTGACCCTTGTTCTGTTTACTATCATGCGCCCTGCACGATTGTGATGACGTAAAATGAACGCAAATGCACCAGGGTTAGATTGAGTCAAGTGTAAATCCAAACCAATGCTGCGGAGGGTGCCTGGAACAATTCCACTCAGCTTCGGACTAAGTCATAACGACCTTAGTCATTATACTTTACTGGAACAAAATGTATGTACTGTACACTCAAATAGTAATGTGAACTGGCATACACACACATTGAGACAGCAAATACAACAGTGTTCCCACTACATTCCAACTAGCTGATTTAGTAAAACTCTTAAAGATAATGGTTGTGTCTGTCCTTATTTTGGTTGTGTCAGCTCCAAAACCAGTGAGACGATGTAGTGGTAGTGAAGAGGACTTTTAAGTCACTAAAACCAACACACAACAATCCTAAAATGGCTGTTACAACGCCAGTCTACCTTGAAACGTAAACATTTTAGAAAGTTGAAACTGTTTATGAGACAGGCAAAATACTTACAATTAGCGGAACACTTTATATCTAAATATACTTTATATGAACATAGTTTATTTGCAAAAGAGAACTCCTTTTTAAATTAATTAAAAAATCATACTGTTCATTGTGTTTTATTGTATTTGCTTGCTGTATTTTTTTAATAATTGTTACTTAATAAAAAACAATAAAAACAAACGGTTTGATTGATATTAATTGGAATGCACAATAAAATAAGAAATTTGAGTTATCTGTTTTGTAAATTAACTCTTCACTTTATTTAAATATGTTAGCATTAGATTTCATTCTATAATATTTCTATGATTAAATGACTGACAGAGTACCTTCTTCTATCAGCCAATCATTGAGGTCAAAGTCAGTAAGAATGCTGACATCATCCATGGCAACAAGGTCAACCAGCCCTTTTTTCTTATCTTAAGAATACTTTCAGTTCCTTAGAAAAAGTTGTTTTCAGCAGCGTTGTGAATATGTTTTAAGTGGAAACTCTTAACTAAAACGTATACTGCTGTTTAGGAGGGCTCTTAGTGTTAAGATAAAATGTTTTGTGAATAGCCTACAGCCCCTTTTTACCTAGCAATGGCAGACACCAGGAGAGCTCAAGCCCCCACCGCTTTATAAAAAGATAAAGTAGCGCGACTTGCTTTTCCGTTCATTTCATACAAGTGTATGCAAAATATTAACAGCTCCTAAAAATGTCCCGATGGATCTTTCTTTACTGGGACACAAACCACTGTGTATTACATAAACGGTGTTTGAAAAAAAGTTTAAATTAAAAACCAGCCTGTATAATATGCATGTCATTGTGGAATATGATGAGCTAGTTGCTCCAACAGCTTAGGATCCTGCTGCATGTGCTGCATTTGTAGCACCGATGTTACCCAATGTGAGCTTCCAGTCCTCGTGCTGCTATCTTGGTCATGTTGGTCTTTTAACCTCTGTATTTTCCCATTTTGTGCTCGACTTTTGTACTTTCTTTCTGATATTTTGCCGCTATTCCATTTAGAAAAAGCAGTGACGTAACTGAAAATGTTTGTCGTGATTTCACCTGAAACTGATTGGATCGATGTGACCCAAATGTCTCATCTATTCAATCACTGGCTTATTCTTTTGTTTTTATTTCTAATGGGCTAATGGGGTTTTATTTGTTTTAAATTTAAAAAAAATTTTTAATCTGGCCATTCAGGGGCACCTGCACATGTGAGGCCCATAGCCTACTCACAGCCTAAGCAAGCCCGAGTGTAAATTTCCACAAGTTAATATGGTATATTTAGCTCAAAAAAGTACATTTTAATTGTGTACATGCAGCCAAACATTATTCCAAAATCCAAACATGGCGATCAGAAGCCCAACACTATCTGGGCGGGTCATGTAACACCCTGAATGTTTGATTTTGGGATAACAACTGCTGGATGTACATTATCCTGCCTGTATTACTACAATTTCGTTACACTGTACTTCTATATGTGTAATGACAATAAAGTTGAATCTAATCTAATCTGTAATGTAGCATCTTGCCACATGAGTAAATAATTGGACAAACTTATTAATTGGAAATATTTTATTAGCTAATTTGTAACAAACTCAAACCTTGCATGAGAAAAGAGAAAGTAGACTACAAGCAGAATCAAGTTTTTTCAGAGTGCCATGTAATAATATATAATATTTTTTTACAGCTATGATGTCAATGTGTAATGATTCTATAGACCCTTCAACTACCACAACATCTTCCACATTACTTGCAGTATTTACGGGCCCCGAAAGACTGCAACACCACAGTCTACTAACATCAATGAACAGCGACTTGCATCTGAACACGTGACAAGTGAATCCATAAATCAGGATGCAACGGAATCACCACCTGCATTGACAAGAACCAGCAGTTTTGTGAAAGCAACGCAACACAGCACAAAACCTCTGACAAGAACTTCGGAAACACATTTTGAGTTAACTGCTACACAGTCACCCACTGAAGTCCAAGTGACTACTATGGTAACTGAAAAACCAACAACAAAACCTCAACCTCAAACCTCAAGTACAAACCTTCTGCTAACAACTTTTACAGACCCAACAACTGAAAATAAAAGAACTAAACAGAGCACCAACCTTTCACCAACAACCTCACTAGATGTTTTAACAATAAACGGTTGGGGAACAACAGCTACAGTCCATAAGACAGCAAGCAAATCAGAACCAACAGATTCAGTTATATCAACTGAAAAACAATCAAAAACAACTCCACAGAGAACAAAACTTTTATCAACAAGTTCAGGCAATGCTCAACAAACAAGTGTTGAAACATCGGCAACTACACTCCATATAAAAAGTCGAACAGAGCCAACAACTGACAACCAAAGAACAACTGAACAGAGCACCAATCTTTTTGAGCAATCAACAGCTACAATTTACAAGACAGCAAGTACAAGCGAACCAACAGCAACCACTGGACTCGTGACCGAGACAGAAGCGGAGACAACAATCATAAGTTCAACAGATATAACAACTGAAACACAAACAAAAACAACTCTGAGAATGCGCCTTTTGCCAACAAGTTTAGCTAATACTGACAAAACAAGTGGTCCAAGATCAACAAGTACAATCCATAAAACAAGTGCAAAAGACCCAACAACTGAAAATCTAAGAACAACTAAACAGAGCACTAATCTGTTGCCCTCAACCTCATCTGAAGTCTCAACAATGCCAAGTGAGCTATCAACAGCTGCAGCAACAATCGTAAGTTCACTTGATATAAGAACTGAAACTCAAACAGAAACAACTCTACAGAAAACAGCAGCTTTACCAACAAGACAGTCAACAACCAGAAGCATTTCTCCAGATATTACAACTAGTAGGCAAATAACAACAAATCAACAAACTAGTGACCTGTTGCCCAAAACAACCCAGACAAGTACCGGTGAGCCTTCAACATCTACAATCATGGAGACAACATTTTTCACTGAACTATTTACAACTACTAAACCTGCAAGCACTACACTACCTGAGTCTTCCACACAATTAACAAGCATGAGCAATCTTGTACATACTTCGGAAGACCCAACAATCCAAAAAAGAACCACAGTTTTACAAACCTCAGAAAATACACCAACAACTGGTGTGCCAACAACACTCATGCAGACAAAATTCAAAACTATTGGATCTGAAACAACTACACTAGCTTCGTCATCACAGCAATCAACAACCAAAATCTATTCTCCATATCTAACGGCTGAAAGTCAAATAAAAACAAATCCGCAAAGCAGTGCACTGTTGCGAGCGACTACTCAGACCAGGACTCTTGAGTCATCACCATCTACAAACAATGAGACAACAATTTTCACAGAAGCAGTTAGTAATACAAGACCATTAATAATTACCCTACCTGAGTTAACAACACAATTAACAAGCATGATAAATCTTCCAAATTTATCTGAAAACCCAACAACAAAACAAACAACTACACTTTTACGTACTTCAGAAAAAGTACAGACAGCTGGTCAGCGAACAGCACTCATGCCAACAACAACTGAATCTGAAGTCACAACTTATCATTCAAAAACAACCAGTCAAGCAATATCAAAAAGGCCATCAACAAACAAAAGCCCTCCTGCAGATATAACAACAAAAAGTAAAACAGCAACAATTCCACAAAGTAGTGACATGTTGCCAACAACCTCAGCCAATGTTAATACCATGACTGGTGAACATTCAACATCATCTGTCAAAGATACAACAATTTTGACTGTACCAGTTACTACTACACCTGCAACAAACAGACTAACTAAGTCAATAACTCAAATAACAAGCATGAGGATTCCTGCACATACATCTGAAAACCCAACAACAACACAACAACGTACTACAAATATACCAACAACAACAAATATACAAACGAGTGGTGAGACATCAACATTAACTCTCACGCAGAGAAAAACTTCAACTGAAGCAATCACAAGTAATCCATTTGAAACTACCACACAAGCTCTAACAACGGGGCAATCAACAATGAAAATCCTTTCTCCAGATATAACAACAAAACGTCATATTACAACAAATCAACAAAGCAGTGACCTGTTACCAACAATTACTGTTGAGACAAGGACTAGTGAGTTATTAACACCTACAGTCCAACAGACGACAATTTTCACTGAACTAGTTACTACTACAGAACCTTCAGCAACTACACTGCCTCAGTCAACAACACACTTAACAAGCACAAGCAATCCTCCACATACACAACGAAGCACTACACTTTTAACAACCTCTGAAAATATAGCAAAGACTAGCTTGCCAGCCACAACGGAAACAGTCAAAACTGTTGGATCTGAAACAACCACACAAGCAATATCAACAAGATCATCACCAAGGAAAAGCCCTACTCCAGATATAACAACAGAACGTCAAACAACAAATCCCCAAAGTAGTGACCTGTTGCCAACAACATCAGAAACAGTTCATACAAGGACTGGTGAACCTTCAACATCATCCGTCAAAGATACAACAATTTTGACTGAACCAGTTACTACTACTACACCTGCAACAACTAAACTAACTGAGTCAACAACTCAAATAACAAGCATGAGGAATCCTGCACATACATCTGAAAACCCAACAACAACCCAACAACGTACTACACTTATACCCACATCAACAAATATACAAACGAGTGATGACATATCAACATTGACTTTCATGCCGAGAACAACTTCAACTGAAGCAATCACAAGTAATCTATTTGAAACTACCACACAAGATCTATCAACAGGGCAATCAACAATGGAAAGCCTTTCTCCAGATATCACAACAAATCAACAGAGCAGTGACCTGTTACCAACAATTACAGTTGAGAAAAGGATAAGTGAGTCATTAACACCTACAGTCCAACAGACGACAACTTTCACTGAACTAGTTACTACTGCAGAACCTTCAGCAACTACACTACCTCATTCAACAACACACTTAACAAGCACAAGCAATCCTCCACATACACAACGAAGCACTACACTTTTAACAACCTCTGAAAATATAGCAAAGACTAGCTTGCCAGCCACAACGGAAACAGTCAAAACTGTTGGATCTGAAACAACCACACAAGCAATATCAACAAGATCATCACCAAGCAAAAGCCCTACTCCAGGTATAACAACAGAACGTCAAACAACAAATCCTCAAAGTAGTGACCTGTTGCCAACAACATCAGAAACAGTTCATACAAGGACTGGTGAACCTTCAACATCATCTGTCAAAGATACAACAATTTTGACTGAACCAGTTACTACTACTACACCTGCAACAACTAAACTAACTGAGTCAACAACTCAAATAACAAGCATGAGGAATCCTGCACATACATCTGAAAACCCAACAACAACCCAACAACGTACTACACTTATACCCACATCAACAAATATACAAACGAGTGATGACATATCAACATTGACTTTCATGCCGAGATCAACTTCAACTGAAGCAATCACAAGTAATCTATTTGAAACTACCACACAAGATCTATCAACAGGGCAATCAACAATGGAAAGCCTTTCTCCAGATATCACAACAAATCAACAGAGCAGTGACCTGTTACCAACAATTACAGTTGAGAAAAGGATAAGTGAGTCATTAACACCTACAGTCCAACAGACGACAACTTTCACTGAACTAGTTACTACTGCAGAACCTTCAGCAACTACACTACCTCATTCAACAACACACTTAACAAGCACAAGCAATCCTCCACATACACAACGAAGCACTACACTTTTAACAACCTCTGAAAATATAGCAAAGACTAGCTTGCCAGCCACAACGGAAACAGTCAAAACTGTTGGATCTGAAACAACCACACAAGCAATATCAACAAGATCATCACCAAGCAAAAGCCCTACTCCAGGTATAACAACAGAACGTCAAACAACAAATCCTCAAAGTAGTGACCTGTTGCCAACAACATCAGAAACAGTTCATACAAGGACTGGTGAACCTTCAACATCATCTGTCAAAGATACAACAATTTTGACTGAACCAGTTACTACTACTACACCTGCAACAACTAAACTAACTGAGTCAACAACTCAAATAACAAGCATGAGGAATCCTGCACATACATCTGAAAACCCAACAACAACCCAACAACGTACTACACTTATACCCACATCAACAAATATACAAACGAGTGATGACATATCAACATTGACTTTCATGCCGAGATCAACTTCAACTGAAGCAATCACAAGTAATCTATTTGAAACTACCACACAAGATCTATCAACAGGGCAATCAACAATGGAAAGCCTTTCTCCAGATATCACAACAAATCAACAGAGCAGTGACCTGTTACCAACAATTACAGTTGAGAAAAGGATTAGTGAGTCATTAACACCTACAGTCCAACAGACGACAATTTTCACTGAACTAGTGACTACTGCAGAACCTTCAGCAACTACACTACCTCATTCAACAACACACTTAACAAGCACAAGCAATCCTCCACATACACAACGAAGCACTACACTTTTAACAACCTCTGAAAATATAGCAAAGACTAGCTTGCCAGCCACAACGGAAACAGTCAAAACTGTTGGATCTGAAACAACCACACAAGCAATATCAACAAGATCATCACCAAGCAAAAGCCCTACTCCAGGTATAACAACAGAACGTCAAACAACAAATCCTCAAAGTAGTGACCTGTTGCCAACAACATCAGAAACAGTTCATACAAGGACTGGTGAACCTTCAACATCATCTGTCAAAGATACAACAATTTTGACTGAACCAGTTACTACTACTACACCTGCAACAACTAAACTAACTGAGTCAACAACTCAAATAACAAGCATGAGGAATCCTGCACATACATCTGAAAACCCAACAACAACCCAACAACGTACTACACTTATACCCACATCAACAAATATACAAACGAGTGATGACATATCAACATTGACTTTCATGCCGAGAACAACTTCAACTGAAGCAATCACAAGTAATCTATTTGAAACTACCACACAAGATCTATCAACAGGGCAATCAACAATGGAAAGCCTTTCTCCAGATATCACAACAAATCAACAGAGCAGTGACCTGTTACCAACAATTACAGTTGAGAAAAGGATTAGTGAGTCATTAACACCTACAGTCCAACAGACGACAATTTTCACTGAACTAGTGACTACTGCAGAACCTTCAGCAACTACACTACCTCATTCAACAACACACTTAACAAGCACAAGCAATCCTCCACATACACAACGAAGCACTACACTTTTAACAACCTCTGAAAATATAGCAAAGACTAGCTTGCCAGCCACAACGGAAACAGTCAAAACTGTTGGATCTGAAACAACCACACAAGCAATATCAACAAGATCATCACCAAGCAAAAGCCCTACTCCAGGTATAACAACAGAACGTCAAACAACAAATCCTCAAAGTAGTGACCTGTTGCCAACAACATCAGAAACAGTTCATACAAGGACTGGTGAACCTTCAACATCATCTGTCAAAGATACAACAATTTTGACTGAACCAGTTACTACTACTACACCTGCAACAACTAAACTAACTGAGTCAACAACTCAAATAACAAGCATGAGGAATCCTGCACATACATCTGAAAACCCAACAACAACCCAACAACGTACTACACTTATACCCACATCAACAAATATACAAACGAGTGATGACATATCAACATTGACTTTCATGCCGAGATCAACTTCAACTGAAGCAATCACAAGTAATCTATTTAAAACTACCACACAAGATCTATCAACAGGGCAATCAACAATGGAAAGCCTTTCTCCAGATATCACAACAAATCAACAGAGCAGTGACCTGTTACCAACAATTACAGTTGAGAAAAGGATAAGTGAGTCATTAACACCTACAGTCCAACAGACGACAACTTTCACTGAACTAGTTACTACTGCAGAACCTTCAGCAACTACACTACCTCATTCAACAACACACTTAACAAGCACAAGCAATCCTCCACATACACAACGAAGCACTACACTTTTAACAACCTCTGAAAATATAGCAAAGACTAGCTTGCCAGCCACAACGGAAACAGTCAAAACTGTTGGATCTGAAACAACCACACAAGCAATATCAACAAGATCATCACCAAGCAAAAGCCCTACTCCAGGTATAACAACAGAACGTCAAACAACAAATCCTCAAAGTAGTGACCTGTTGCCAACAACATCAGAAACAGTTCATACAAGGACTGGTGAACCTTCAACATCATCTGTCAAAGATACAACAATTTTGACTGAACCAGTTACTACTACTACACCTGCAACAACTAAACTAACTGAGTCAACAACTCAAATAACAAGCATGAGGAATCCTGCACATACATCTGAAAACCCAACAACAACCCAACAACGTACTACACTTATACCCACATCAACAAATATACAAACGAGTGATGACATATCAACATTGACTTTCATGCCGAGATCAACTTCAACTGAAGCAATCACAAGTAATCTATTTAAAACTACCACACAAGATCTATCAACAGGGCAATCAACAATGGAAAGCCTTTCTCCAGATATCACAACAAATCAACAGAGCAGTGACCTGTTACCAACAATTACAGTTGAGAAAAGGATTAGTGAGTCATTAACACCTACAGTCCAACTGACGACAATTTTCACTGAACTAGTTACTACTGCAGAACCTTCAGCAACTACACAACCTCATTCAACAACACACTTAACAAGCACAAGCAATCCTCCACATACACAACGAAGCACTACACTTTTAACAACCTCTGAAAATATAGCAAAGACTAGCTTGCCAGCCATAACGGAAACAGTCAAAACTGTTGGATCTGAAACAACCACACAAGCAATATCAACAAGATCATCACCAAGCAAAAGCCCTACTCCAGGTATAACAACAGAACGTCAAACAACAAATCCTCAAAGTAGTGACCTGTTGCCAACAACATCAGAAGCAGTTCATACAAGGACTGGTGAACCTTCAACATCATCTGTCAAAGATACAACAATTTTGACTGAACCAGTTACTACTACTACACCTGCAACAACTAAACTAACTGAGTCAACAACTCAAATAACAAGCATGAGGAATCCTGCACATACATCTGAAAACCCAACAACAACCCAACAACGTACTTCACTTATACCCACATCAACAAATATACAAACGAGTGATGACATCAACATTTACTTTCATGCAGAGAACAACTTCAACTGAAGCAATCACAACTAATCTATTTAAAACTACCACACAAGATCCATCAACAGGGCAATCAACAATGAAAAGCCTTTCTCCAGATATTACTACAAATCAACAGAGCAGTGACCTGTTACCAACAATTACAGTTGAGAAAAGGATTAGTGAGTCATTAACACCTACAGTCCAACAGACGACAACTTTCACTGAACTAGTTACTACTGCAGAACCTTCAGCAACTACACTACCTCATTCAACAACACACTTAACAAGCACAAGCAATCCTCCACATACACAACGAAGCACTACACTTTTAACAACCTCTGAAAATATAGCAAAGACTAGCTTGCCAGCCACAACGGAAACAGTCAAAACTGTTGGATCTGAAACAACCACACAAGCAATATCAACAAGATCATCACCAAGCAAAAGCCCTACTCCAGGTATAACAACAGAACGTCAAACAACAAATCCTCAAAGTAGTGACCTGTTGCCAACAACATCAGAAACAGTTCATACAAGGACTGGTGAACCTTCAACATCATCTGTCAAAGATACAACAATTTTGACTGAACCAGTTACTACTACTACACCTGCAACAACTAAACTAACTGAGTCAACAACTCAAATAACAAGCATGAGGAATCCTGCACATACATCTGAAAACCCAACAACAACCCAACAACGTACTACACTTATACCCACATCAACAAATATACAAACGAGTGATGACATATCAACATTGACTTTCATGCCGAGATCAACTTCAACTGAAGCAATCACAAGTAATCTATTTAAAACTACCACACAAGATCTATCAACAGGGCAATCAACAATGGAAAGCCTTTCTCCAGATATCACAACAAATCAACAGAGCAGTGACCTGTTACCAACAATTACAGTTGAGAAAAGGATTAGTGAGTCATTAACACCTACAGTCCAACTGACGACAATTTTCACTGAACTAGTTACTACTGCAGAACCTTCAGCAACTACACAACCTCATTCAACAACACACTTAACAAGCACAAGCAATCCTCCACATACACAACGAAGCACTACACTTTTAACAACCTCTGAAAATATAGCAAAGACTAGCTTGCCAGCCATAACGGAAACAGTCAAAACTGTTGGATCTGAAACAACCACACAAGCAATATCAACAAGATCATCACCAAGCAAAAGCCCTACTCCAGGTATAACAACAGAACGTCAAACAACAAATCCTCAAAGTAGTGACCTGTTGCCAACAACATCAGAAGCAGTTCATACAAGGACTGGTGAACCTTCAACATCATCTGTCAAAGATACAACAATTTTGACTGAACCAGTTACTACTACTACACCTGCAACAACTAAACTAACTGAGTCAACAACTCAAATAACAAGCATGAGGAATCCTGCACATACATCTGAAAACCCAACAACAACCCAACAACGTACTTCACTTATACCCACATCAACAAATATACAAACGAGTGATGAGACATCAACATTTACTTTCATGCAGAGAACAACTTCAACTGAAGCAATCACAACTAATCTATTTAAAACTACCACACAAGATCCATCAACAGGGCAATCAACAATGAAAAGCCTTTCTCCAGATATTACTACAAATCAACAGAGCAGTGACCTGTTACCAACAATTACAGTTGAGAAAAGGATTAGTGAGTCATTAACACCTACAGTCCAACAGACGACAATTTTCACTGAACTAGTTACTACTGCAGAACCTTCAGCAACTACACTACCTCATTCAACAACACACTTAACAAGCACAAGCAATCCTCCACATACACAACGAAGCACTACACTTTTAACAACCTCTGAAAATATAGCAAAGACTAGCTTGCCAGCCACAACGGAAACAGTCAAAACTGTTGGATCTGAAACAACCACACAAGCAATATCAACAAGATCATCACCAAGCAAAAGCCCTACTTCAGATATAACAACAGAACGTCAAACAACAAATCCTCAAAGTAGTGACCTGTTGCCAACAACATCAGAAACAGTTCATACAAGGACTGGTGAACCTTCAACATCATCTGTCAAAGATACAACAATTTTGACTGAACCAGTTACTACTACTACACCTGCAACAACTAAACTAACTGAGTCAACAACTCAAATAACAAGCATGAGGAATCCTGCACATACATCTGAAAACCCAACAACAACCCAACAACGTACCACACTTATACCCACATCAACAAATATACAAACGAGTGATGACATATCAACATTGACTTTCATGCCGAGAACAACTTCAACTGAAGCAATCACAACGAATCTATTTAAAACTACCAGACAAGATCCATCAACAGGGCAATCAACAATGAAAAGCCTTTCTCCAGATATTACAACAAATCAACAAAGCAGTGACCTGTTACCAACAATTACAGTTGAGAAAAGGATTAGTGAGTCATTAACACCTACAGTCCAACAGACGACAATGTTCACTGAACTTGTTACTACTACAGAACCTTCAACAACTACACTACCTGATTCAACAACACACTTAACAAACACAAGCCACCCTCCACATACACAACACAGTACTACACTTTCATTAACCACTGAAAATATAGCAAAGACTGGTTTGCCAACCGAAATGGAAACAGTCAGTACTATTGGATCTGATACAAACACACAAGCAACATCAACAAGGTCATCAACAAGCAAAAGCCCTACTCCAGATATAACAACAGAACGTCAAACAACAAATCCTCAAAGTAGTGACCTGTTGTCAACAACATCAGAAACAGTTCATACAAGGACTGGTGAACCTTCAACATCATCTGTCAAAGAAACAACAATTTTGACTGTACCAGTTACAACTACACCAGCAACAAATACACTAACTAAGTCAAAAACTCAAATAACAAGCATGAGGATTCCTGCACATACATCTGAAAACCCAACAACAACACAACAACGTACTACACTTATACCAACATCAACAAATATACAAACGAGTGATGACATATCAACATTGACTTTCATGCCGAGATCAACTTCAACTGAAGCAATCACAAGTAATCTATTTAAAACTACCACACAAGATCTATCAACAGGGCAATCAACAATGGAAAGCCTTTCTCCAGATATCACAACAAATCAACAGAGCAGTGACCTGTTACCAACAATTACAGTTGAGAAAAGGATTAGTGAGTCATTAACACCTACAGTCCAACAGACGACAATTTTCACTGAACTAGTGACTACTGCAGAACCTTCAGCAACTACACTACCTCATTCAACAACACACTTAACAAGCACAAGCAATCCTCCACATACACAACGAAGCACTACACTTTTAACAACCTCTGAAAATATAGCAAAGACTAGCTTGCCAGCCACAACGGAAACAGTCAAAACTGTTGGATCTGAAACAACCACACAAGCAATATCAACAAGATCATCACCAAGCAAAAGCCCTACTCCAGGTATAACAACAGAACGTCAAACAACAAATCCTCAAAGTAGTGACCTGTTGCCAACAACATCAGAAACAGTTCATACAAGGACTGGTGAACCTTCAACATCATCTGTCAAAGATACAACAATTTTGACTGAACCAGTTACTACTACTACACCTGCAACAACTAAACTAACTGAGTCAACAACTCAAATAACAAGCATGAGGAATCCTGCACATACATCTGAAAACCCAACAACAACCCAACAACGTACTACACTTATACCCACATCAACAAATATACAAACGAGTGATGACATATCAACATTGACTTTCATGCCGAGATCAACTTCAACTGAAGCAATCACAAGTAATCTATTTAAAACTACCACACAAGATCTATCAACAGGGCAATCAACAATGGAAAGCCTTTCTCCAGATATCACAACAAATCAACAGAGCAGTGACCTGTTACCAACAATTACAGTTGAGAAAAGGATTAGTGAGTCATTAACACCTACAGTCCAACTGACGACAATTTTCACTGAACTAGTTACTACTGCAGAACCTTCAGCAACTACACAACCTCATTCAACAACACACTTAACAAGCACAAGCAATCCTCCACATACACAACGAAGCACTACACTTTTAACAACCTCTGAAAATATAGCAAAGACTAGCTTGCCAGCCATAACGGAAACAGTCAAAACTGTTGGATCTGAAACAACCACACAAGCAATATCAACAAGATCATCACCAAGCAAAAGCCCTACTCCAGGTATAACAACAGAACGTCAAACAACAAATCCTCAAAGTAGTGACCTGTTGCCAACAACATCAGAAGCAGTTCATACAAGGACTGGTGAACCTTCAACATCATCTGTCAAAGATACAACAATTTTGACTGAACCAGTTACTACTACTACACCTGCAACAACTAAACTAACTGAGTCAACAACTCAAATAACAAGCATGAGGAATCCTGCACATACATCTGAAAACCCAACAACAACCCAACAACGTACTTCACTTATACCCACATCAACAAATATACAAACGAGTGATGAGACATCAACATTTACTTTCATGCAGAGAACAACTTCAACTGAAGCAATCACAACTAATCTATTTAAAACTACCACACAAGATCCATCAACAGGGCAATCAACAATGAAAAGCCTTTCTCCAGATATTACTACAAATCAACAGAGCAGTGACCTGTTACCAACAATTACAGTTGAGAAAAGGATTAGTGAGTCATTAACACCTACAGTCCAACAGACGACAATTTTCACTGAACTAGTTACTACTGCAGAACCTTCAGCAACTACACTACCTCATTCAACAACACACTTAACAAGCACAAGCAATCCTCCACATACACAACGAAGCACTACACTTTTAACAACCTCTGAAAATATAGCAAAGACTAGCTTGCCAGCCACAACGGAAACAGTCAAAACTGTTGGATCTGAAACAACCACACAAGCAATATCAACAAGATCATCACCAAGCAAAAGCCCTACTCCAGGTATAACAACAGAACGTCAAACAACAAATCCTCAAAGTAGTGACCTGTTGCCAACAACATCAGAAACAGTTCATACAAGGACTGGTGAACCTTCAACATCATATGTCAAAGATACAACAATTTTGACTGAACCAGTTACTACTACTACACCTGCAACAACTAAACTAACTGAGTCAACAACTCAAATAACAAGCATGAGGAATCCAGCACATACATCTGAAACCCCAACAACAACCCAACTACATACTACACTTATACCCACATCAGCAAATATACAAACGAGTGATGAGACATCAACATTGACTTTCATGCAGAGAACAACTTCAACTGAAGCAATCACAACTAATCTGTTTAAAACTACAACACAAGATCCATCAACAGGGCAATCAACAATGAAAAGCCTTTCTCCAGATATTACTACAAATCAACAAAGCAGTGACCTGTTACCAATAATTACAGTTGAGAAAAGGATTAGTGAGTCATTAACACCTACAGTCCAACAGACGACAATATTCAGTGAACTAGTTACTACTGCAGAACCTTCAGCAACTACACTACCTCAGTCAACAACACACTTAACAAGCACAAGCAATCCTCCAAATACACAACGAATTACTACACTTTTAACAACCTCTGAAAATATAGCAAAGACTAGCTTGCCAGCCACAACGGAAACAGTCAAAACTGTTGGATCTGAAACAACCACACAAGCAATATCAACAAGATCATCACCAAGCAAAAGCCCTACTTCAGATATAACAACAGAACGTCAAACAACAAATCCTCAAAGTAGTGACCTGTTGCCAACAACATCAGAAACAGTTCATACAAGGACTGGTGAACCTTCAACATCATCTGTCAAAGATACAACAATTTTGACTGAACCAGTTACTACTACTACACCTGCAACAACTAAACTAACTGAGTCAACAACTCAAATAACAAGCATGAGGAATCCTGCACATACATCTGAAAACCCAACAACAACCCAACAACGTACCACACTTATACCCACATCAACAAATATACAAACGAGTGATGACATATCAACATTGACTTTCATGCCGAGAACAACTTCAACTGAAGCAATCACAACGAATCTATTTAAAACTACCAGACAAGATCCATCAACAGGGCAATCAACAATGAAAAGCCTTTCTCCAGATATTACAACAAATCAACAAAGCAGTGACCTGTTACCAACAATTACAGTTGAGAAAAGGATTAGTGAGTCATTAACACCTACAGTCCAACAGACGACAATGTTCACTGAACTTGTTACTACTACAGAACCTTCAACAACTACACTACCTGATTCAACAACACACTTAACAAACACAAGCCACCCTCCACATACACAACACAGTACTACACTTTCATTAACCACTGAAAATATAGCAAAGACTGGTTTGCCAACCGAAATGGAAACAGTCAGTACTATTGGATCTGATACAAACACACAAGCAACATCAACAAGGTCATCAACAAGCAAAAGCCCTACTCCAGATATAACAACAGAACGTCAAACAACAAATCCTCAAAGTAGTGACCTGTTGTCAACAACATCAGAAACAGTTCATACAAGGACTGGTGAACCTTCAACATCATCTGTCAAAGAAACAACAATTTTGACTGTACCAGTTACAACTACACCAGCAACAAATACACTAACTAAGTCAAAAACTCAAATAACAAGCATGAGGATTCCTGCACATACATCTGAAAACCCAACAACAACACAACAACGTACTACACTTATACCAAGAACAACAAATATACAAACGAGTGGTGAGACATCAACATTAACTCTCACGCAGAGAAAAACTTCAACTGAAGCAATCACAAGTAATCCATTTGAAACTACCACACAAGCTCTATCAACGGGGCAATCAACAATGAAAAGCCTTTCTCCAGATATTACAACAAATCAACAAAGCAGTGACCTGTTACCAACAATTACTGTTGAGACAAAGACTAGTGAGTCAGTAACACCTACGGTCCAACAGACGACAATTTTCACTGAACTAGTTACTACTGCAGAACCTTCAGCAACTACACTACCTCATTCAACAACACACATAACAAGCACAAGCAATCCTCCACATACACAACGAAGCACTACACTTTTAACAACCTCTGAAAATATAGCAAAGACTAGCTTGCCAGCCACAACGGAAACAGACAAAACTGTTGGATCTGAAACAACCACACAAGCAATATCAACAAGATCATCACCAAGCAAAAGCCCTACTCCAGATATAACAACAGAACGTCAAACAACAAATCCTCAAAGTAGTGATCTGTTGCCAACAACCTCAGAAACAGTTCATACAAGGACTGGTGAACCTTCAACATCATCCCTCAAAGATACAACAATTTTGACTGAACCAGTTACTACTACTACACCTGCAACAACTAAACTAACTGAGTCAACAACTCAAATAACAAGCATGAGGAATCCTGCACATACATCTGAAAACCCAACAACAACCCAACAACGTACTACACTTATACCCACATCAACAAATATACAAACGAGTGATGACATATCAACATTGACTTTCATGCCGAGAACAACTTCAACTGAAGCAATCACAAGTAATCTATTTGAAACTACCACACAAGATCTATCAACAGGGCAATCAACAATGGAAAGCCTTTCTCCAGATATCACAACAAATCAACAGAGCAGTGACCTGTTACCAACAATTACAGTTGAGAAAAGGATTAGTGAGTCATTAACACCTACAGTCCAACAGACGACAATTTTCACTGAACTAGTGACTACTGCAGAACCTTCAGCAACTACACTACATCATTCAACAACACACTTAACAAGCACAAGCAATCCTCCACATACACAACGAAGCACTACACTTTTAACAACCTCTGAAAATATAGCAAAGACTAGCTTGCCAGCCACAACGGAAACAGTCAAAACTGTTGGATCTGAAACAACCACACAAGCAATATCAACAAGATCATCACCAAGCAAAAGCCCTACTCCAGGTATAACAACAGAACGTCAAACAACAAATCCTCAAAGTAGTGACCTGTTGCCAACAACATCAGAAACAGTTCATACAAGGACTGGTGAACCTTCAACATCATATGTCAAAGATACAACAATTTTGACTGAACCAGTTACTACTACTACACCTGCAACAACTAAACTAACTGAGTCAACAACTCAAATAACAAGCATGAGGAATCCAGCACATACATCTGAAACCCCAACAACAACCCAACTACATACTACACTTATACCCACATCAGCAAATATACAAACGAGTGATGAGACATCAACATTGACTTTCATGCAGAGAACAACTTCAACTGAAGCAATCACAACTAATCTGTTTAAAACTACAACACAAGATCCATCAACAGGGCAATCAACAATGAAAAGCCTTTCTCCAGATATTACTACAAATCAACAAAGCAGTGACCTGTTACCAATAATTACAGTTGAGAAAAGGATTAGTGAGTCATTAACACCTACAGTCCAACAGACGACAATATTCAGTGAACTAGTTACTACTGCAGAACCTTCAGCAACTACACTACCTCAGTCAACAACACACTTAACAAGCACAAGCAATCCTCCAAATACACAACGAATTACTACACTTTTAACAACCTCTGAAAATATAGCAAAGACTAGCTTGCCAGCCACAACGGAAACAGTCAAAACTGTTGGATCTGAAACAACCACACAAGCAATATCAACAAGATCATCACCAAGCAAAAGCCCTACTTCAGATATAACAACAGAACGTCAAACAACAAATCCTCAAAGTAGTGACCTGTTGCCAACAACATCAGAAACAGTTCATACAAGGACTGGTGAACCTTCAACATCATCTGTCAAAGATACAACAATTTTGACTGAACCAGTTACTACTACTACACCTGCAACAACTAAACTAACTGAGTCAACAACTCAAATAACAAGCATGAGGAATCCTGCACATACATCTGAAAACCCAACAACAACCCAACAACGTACTACACTTATACCCACATCAACAAATATACAAACGAGTGATGACATATCAACATTGACTTTCATGCCGAGAACAACTTCAACTGAAGCAATCACAAGTAATCTATTTGAAACTACCACACAAGATCTATCAACAGGGCAATCAACAATGGAAAGCCTTTCTCCAGATATCACAACAAATCAACAGAGCAGTGACCTGTTACCAACAATTACAGTTGAGAAAAGGATTAGTGAGTCATTAACACCTACAGTCCAACAGACGACAATTTTCACTGAACTAGTGACTACTGCAGAACCTTCAGCAACTACACTACCTCATTCAACAACACACTTAACAAGCACAAGCAATCCTCCACATACACAACGAAGCACTACACTTTTAACAACCTCTGAAAATATAGCAAAGACTAGCTTGCCAGCCACAACGGAAACAGTCAAAACTGTTGGATCTGAAACAACCACACAAGCAATATCAACAAGATCATCACCAAGCAAAAGCCCTACTCCAGGTATAACAACAGAACGTCAAACAACAAATCCTCAAAGTAGTGACCTGTTGCCAACAACATCAGAAACAGTTCATACAAGGACTGGTGAACCTTCAACATCATCTGTCAAAGATACAACAATTTTGACTGAACCAGTTACTACTACTACACCTGCAACAACTAAACTAACTGAGTCAACAACTCAAATAACAAGCATGAGGAATCCTGCACATACATCTGAAAACCCAACAACAACCCAACAACGTACTACACTTATACCCACATCAACAAATATACAAACGAGTGATGACATATCAACATTGACTTTCATGCCGAGATCAACTTCAACTGAAGCAATCACAAGTAATCTATTTAAAACTACCACACAAGATCTATCAACAGGGCAATCAACAATGGAAAGCCTTTCTCCAGATATCACAACAAATCAACAGAGCAGTGACCTGTTACCAACAATTACAGTTGAGAAAAGGATAAGTGAGTCATTAACACCTACAGTCCAACAGACGACAACTTTCACTGAACTAGTTACTACTGCAGAACCTTCAGCAACTACACTACCTCATTCAACAACACACTTAACAAGCACAAGCAATCCTCCACATACACAACGAAGCACTACACTTTTAACAACCTCTGAAAATATAGCAAAGACTAGCTTGCCAGCCACAACGGAAACAGTCAAAACTGTTGGATCTGAAACAACCACACAAGCAATATCAACAAGATCATCACCAAGCAAAAGCCCTACTCCAGGTATAACAACAGAACGTCAAACAACAAATCCTCAAAGTAGTGACCTGTTGCCAACAACATCAGAAACAGTTCATACAAGGACTGGTGAACCTTCAACATCATCTGTCAAAGATACAACAATTTTGACTGAACCAGTTACTACTACTACACCTGCAACAACTAAACTAACTGAGTCAACAACTCAAATAACAAGCATGAGGAATCCTGCACATACATCTGAAAACCCAACAACAACCCAACAACGTACTACACTTATACCCACATCAACAAATATACAAACGAGTGATGACATATCAACATTGACTTTCATGCCGAGATCAACTTCAACTGAAGCAATCACAAGTAATCTATTTAAAACTACCACACAAGATCTATCAACAGGGCAATCAACAATGGAAAGCCTTTCTCCAGATATCACAACAAATCAACAGAGCAGTGACCTGTTACCAACAATTACAGTTGAGAAAAGGATTAGTGAGTCATTAACACCTACAGTCCAACAGACGACAATTTTCACTGAACTAGTGACTACTGCAGAACCTTCAGCAACTACACTACCTCATTCAACAACACACTTAACAAGCACAAGCAATCCTCCACATACACAACGAAGCACTACACTTTTAACAACCTCTGAAAATATAGCAAAGACTAGCTTGCCAGCCACAACGGAAACAGTCAAAACTGTTGGATCTGAAACAACCACACAAGCAATATCAACAAGATCATCACCAAGCAAAAGCCCTACTCCAGGTATAACAACAGAACGTCAAACAACAAATCCTCAAAGTAGTGACCTGTTGCCAACAACATCAGAAACAGTTCATACAAGGACTGGTGAACCTTCAACATCATCTGTCAAAGATACAACAATTTTGACTGAACCAGTTACTACTACTACACCTGCAACAACTAAACTAACTGAGTCAACAACTCAAATAACAACCATGAGGAATGTTGCACATACATCTGAAAACCCAACAACAACCCAACAACGTACTACACTTATACCCACATCAACAAATATACAAACGAGTGATGACATATCAACATTGACTTTCATGCCGAGATCAACTTCAACTGAAGCAATCACAAGTAATCTATTTGAAACTACCACACAAGATCTATCAACAGGGCAATCAACAATGGAAAGCCTTTCTCCAGATATCACAACAAATCAACAGAGCAGTGACCTGTTACCAACAATTACAGTTGAGAAAAGGATTAGTGAGTCATTAACACCTACAGTCCAACAGACGACAATTTTCACTGAACTGGTGACTACTGCAGAACCTTCAGCAACTACACTACCTCATTCAACAACAAACTTAACAAGCACAAGCAATCCTCCACATACACAACGAAGCACTACACTTTTAACAACCTCTGAAAATATAGCAAAGACTAGCTTGCCAGCCACAACGGAAACAGTCAAAACTGTTGGATCTGAAACAACCACACAAGCAATATCAACAAGATCATCACCAAGCAAAAGCCCTACTCCAGGTATAACAACAGAACGTCAAACAACAAATCCTCAAAGTAGTGACCTGTTGCCAACAACATCAGAAACAGTTCATACAAGGACTGGTGAACCTTCAACATCATCTGTCAAAGATACAACAATTTTGACTGAACCAGTTACTACTACTACACCTGCAACAACTAAACTAACTGAGTCAACAACTCAAATAACAAGCATGAGGAATCCTGCACATACATCTGAAAACCCAACAACAACCCAACAACGTACTACACTTATACCCACATCAACAAATATACAAACGAGTGATGACATATCAACATTGACTTTCATGCCGAGATCAACTTCAACTGAAGCAATCACAACTAATCTATTTAAAACTACCACACAAGATCTATCAACAGGGCAATCAACAATGGAAAGCCTTTCTCCAGATATCACAACAAATCAACAGAGCAGTGACCTGTTACCAACAATTACAGTTGAGAAAAGGATTAGTGAGTCATTAACACCTACAGTCCAACTGACGACAATTTTCACTGAACTAGTTACTACTGCAGAACCTTCAGCAACTACACTACCTCATTCAACAACACACTTAACAAGCACAAGCAATCCTCCACATACACAACGAAGCACTACACTTTTAACAACCTCTGAAAATATAGCAAAGACTAGCTTGCCAGCCACAACGGAAACAGTCAAAACTGTTGGATCTGAAACAACCACACAAGCAATATCAACAAGATCATCACCAAGCAAAAGCCCTACTCCAGGTATAACAACAGAACGTCAAACAACAAATCCTCAAAGTAGTGACCTGTTGCCAACAACATCAGAAACAGTTCATACAAGGACTGGTGAACCTTCAACATCATCTGTCAAAGATACAACAATTTTGACTGAACCAGTTACTACTACTACACCTGCAACAACTAAACTAACTGAGTCAACAACTCAAATAACAAGCATGAGGAATCCTGCACATACATCTGAAAACCCAACAACAACCCAACAACGTACTACACTTATACCAACATCAACAAATATACAAACGAGTGATGACATATCAACATTGACTTTCATGCCGAGATCAACTTCAACTGAAGCAATCACAAGTAATCTATTTAAAACTACCACACAAGATCTATCAACAGGGCAATCAACAATGGAAAGCCTTTCTCCAGATATCACAACAAATCAACAGAGCAGTGACCTGTTACCAACAATTACAGTTGAGAAAAGGATAAGTGAGTCATTAACACCTACAGTCCAACAGACGACAACTTTCACTGAACTAGTTACTACTGCAGAACCTTCAGCAACTACACTACCTCATTCAACAACACACTTAACAAGCACAAGCAATCCTCCACATACACAACGAAGCACTACACTTTTAACAACCTCTGAAAATATAGCAAAGACTAGCTTGCCAGCCACAACGGAAACAGTCAAAACTGTTGGATCTGAAACAACCACACAAGCAATATCAACAAGATCATCACCAATCAAAAGCCCTACTCCAGGTATAACAACAGAACGTCAAACAACAAATCCTCAAAGTAGTGACCTGTTGCCAACAACATCAGAAACAGTTCATACAAGGACTGGTGAACCTTCAACATCATCTGTCAAAGATACAACAATTTTGACTGAACCAGTTACTACTACTACACCTGCAACAACTAAACTAACTGAGTCAACAACTCAAATAACAAGCATGAGGAATCCTGCACATACATCTGAAAACCCAACAACAACCCAACAACGTACTTCACTTATACCCACATCAACAAATATACAAACGAGTGATGAGACATCAACATTGACTTTCATGCCGAGAACAACTTCAACTGAAGCAATCACAACTAATCTATTTAAAACTACCACACAAGATCCATCAACAGGGCAATCAACAATGAAAAGCCTTTCTCCAGATATTACTACAAATCAACAGAGCAGTGACCTGTTACCAACAATTACAGTTGAGAAAAGGATTAGTGAGTCATTAACACCTACAGTCCAACAGACGACAATTTTCACTGAACTAGTTACTACTGCAGAACCTTCAGCAACTACACTACCTCATTCAACAACACACTTAACAAGCACAAGCAATCCTCCACATACACAACGAAGCACTACACTTTTAACAACCTCTGAAAATATAGCAAAGACTAGCTTGCCAGCCACAACGGAAACAGTCAAAACTGTTGGATCTGAAACAACCACACAAGCAATATCAACAAGATCATCACCAAGCAAAAGCCCTACTCCAGGTATAACAACAGAACGTCAAACAACAAATCCTCAAAGTAGTGACCTGTTGCCAACAACATCAGAAACAGTTCATACAAGGACTGGTGAACCTTCAACATCATATGTCAAAGATACAACAATTTTGACTGAACCAGTTACTACTACTACACCTGCAACAACTAAACTAACTGAGTCAACAACTCAAATAACAAGCATGAGGAATCCAGCACATACATCTGAAACCCCAACAACAACCCAACAACATACTACACTTATACCCACATCAGCAAATATACAAACGAGTGATGAGACATCAACATTGACTTTCATGCAGAGAACAACTTCAACTGAAGCAATCACAACTAATCTGTTTAAAACTACAACACAAGATCCATCAACAGGGCAATCAACAATGAAAAGCCTTTCTCCAGATATTACAACAAATCAACAAAGCAGTGACCTGTTACCAACAATTACAGTTGAGAAAAGGATTAGTGAGTCATTAACACCTACAGTCCAACAGACGACAATTTTCACTGAACTACTTACTACTACCGAACCTTCAGCAACTACACTACCTCAGTCAACAACGCACTTAACAAGCACAAGCAATTCTCCACATACACAACGAAGCACTACACTTTTAACAACCTCTGAAAATATAGCAAAGACTAGTGTGCCAGCCACAACGGAAACAGTCAGAATTGTTGGATCTGAAACAACCACACAAGCAATATCAACAAGATCATCACCAAACAAAAGCCCTACTCCAGATATAACAACAGAACGTCAAACAACAAATCCTCAAAGTAGTGACCTGTTGCCAACAACATCAGAAACGGTTCATACAAGGACTGGTGAACCTTCAACATCATCTGTCAAAGATACAACAATTTTGACTGAACCAGTTACTACTACTACACCTGCAACAACTAAACTAACTGAGTCAACAACTCAAATAACAAGCAAGAGGAATCCTGCATATACATTTGAAAACCCAACAACAACCCAACAACGTACTACACTTATACCCACATCAACAAATATACAAACGAGTGATGAGACATCAACATTTACTTTCATGCAGAGAACAACTTCACCTGAAGCAATCACAACTAATCTATTTAAAACTACCACGCAAGATCTATCAACAGGGCAATCAACAATGAAAAGCCTTTCTCTAGATATTACAACAAATCAACAAAGCAGTGACCTGTTACCTACAATTACTGTTGAGACAAGGAATAGTGAGTCATTAACACCTACAGTCCAACAGACCACAATTTTCACTGAACTAGTTTCTACTACAAAACCTTCAACAACTACACTACCTGATTCAACAACACACTTAACAAGCTCAAGCAACCCTCCATATACACAACAAAGCACTACACTTTTAACAACCTCTGAAAATATAGCAAAGACTAGTGTGCCAGCCACAACAGAAACAATCAGACCTGTTGGATCAGAAACAACCATACAAGCAATATCAACAAGATCATCACAAAGCAAAAGCCCTACTCCAGATATGACAACAGAACGTCAAACAACAAATCCTCAAAGTAGTGACCTGTTGTCAACAACATCAGAAACGGTTCATACAAGGACTGGTGAACCTTCAACATCATCTGTCAAAGATACAACAATTTTGACTGAACCAGTTACTACTACTACACCTGCAACAACTAAACTAACTAGGTCAACAACTCAAATAACAAGCATGAGGAATCCTGCACATACATCTGAAAACCCAACAACAACCCAACAACGTACTACACTTATGCCAACATCAACAAATATTCAAACGAGTGATGAGACATCAACATTTACTTTCATGCAGAGAACAACATCAACTGAAGCAATCACAACTAATCTATTTAAAACTACCACACAAGATCTATCAACAGGGCAATCAACAATGAAAAGCCTTTCTCCAGATATAACAACAAATCAACAAAGCAGTAACCTGTTACCAACAATTACTGTTGAGACAAGGACTAGTGAGTTATTAACACCTACAGTCAAACAGACGACAATTTTCACTGAACTAGTTTCTACTACAAAACCTTCAACAACTACACTACCTGATTCAACAACACACTTAACAAGCTCAAGCAACCCTCCATATACACAACAAAGCACTACACTTTTAACAACCTCTGAAAATATAGCAAAGACTAGTGTGCCAGCCACAACAGAAACAATCAAAACTGTTGGATCTGAAACAACCACACAAGCAATATCAACAAGATCATCACCAAGCAAAAGCCCTACTCCAGATATAACAACAGAACATCAAACAACAAATCCTCAAAGTAGTGACCTGTTGCCAACAACATCAGAAACGGTTCATACAAGGACTGGTGAACCTTCAACATCATCTGTCAAAGATACAACAATTTTGACTGAACCAGTTACTCCTACAACACCTGCAACAACTAAACTAACTAAGTCAACAACTCAAATAACAAGCAAGAGGAATCCTGCATATACATCTGAAAACCCAACAACAACAACCCAACAACGTACTACACTTATACCCACATCAACAAATATACAAACGAGTGATGAGACATCAACATTTACTTTCATGCAGAGAACAACTTCACCTGAAGCAATCATAACTAATCTATTTAAAACTACCACGCAAGATCTATCAACAGGGCAATCAACAATGAAAAGCCTTTCTCCAGATATTACAACAAATCAACAAAGCAGTGACCTGTTACCAACAATTACTGTTAATACAAGGACTAGTGAGTCATTAACACCTACAGACCAACAGACGACAATTTTCACTGAACTACTTACTACTACAGAACCTTCAGCAACTACACTACCTCAGTCAACAACGCACTTAACAAGCACAAGCAATTCTCCACATACACAACGAAGCACTACACTTTTAACAACCTCTGAAAATATAGCAAAGACTAGTGTGCCAGCCACAACGGAAACAGTCAGAATTGTTGGATCTGAAACAACCACACAAGCAATATCAACAAGATCATCACCAAACAAAAGCCCTACTCCAGATATAACAACAGAACGTCAAACAACAAATCCTCAAAGTAGTGACCTGTTGCCAACAACATCAGAAACGGTTCATACAAGGACTGGTGAACCTCCAACATCATCTGTCAAAGATACAACAATTTTGACTGAACCAGTTACTACTACTACACCTTCAACAACTAAACTAACTAAGTCAACAACTCAAATAACAAGCAAGAGGAATCCTGCATATACATCTGAAAACCCAACAACAACAACCCAACAACGTACTACACTTATACCCACATCAACAAATATACAAACGAGTGATGAGACATCAACATTTACTTTCATGCAGAGAACAACTTCACCTGAAGCAATCACAACTAATCTATTTAAAACTACCACACAAGATCTATCAACAGGGCAATCAACAATGAAAAGCCTTTCTCCAGATATAACAACAAATCAACAAAGCAGTGACCTGTTACCAACAATTACTGTTGAGACAAGGACTAGTGAGTTATTAACACCTACAGTCAAACAGACGACAATTTTCACTGAACTGGTTTCTACTACAAAACCTTCAACAACTACACTACCTGATTCAACAACACACTTAACAAGCTCAAGCAACCCTCCATATACACAACACAGCACTACACTTTTAACAACCTCTGAAAATATAGCAAAGACTAGTGTACCAGCCACAACAGAAACAATCAGAACTGTTGGATCTGAAAGAACCACACAAGCAATATCAACAAGATCATCACAAAGCAAAAGCCCTACTCCAGATATAACAACAGAACGTCAAACAACAAATCCTCAAAGTAGTGACCTGTTGCCAACAACATCAGAAACGGTTCATACAAGGACTGGTGAACCTTCAACATCATCTGTCAAAGATACAACTATTTTGACTGAACCAGTTACTACTACTACACCTGCAACAACTAAACTAACTAAGTCAACAACTCAAATAACAAGCAAGAGGAATCCTGCATATACATCTGAAAACCCAACAACAACAACCCAACAACGTACTACACTTATACCCACATCAACAAATATACAAACGAGTGATGAGACATCAACATTAACTTTCATGCAGAGAACAACTTCAACTGAAGCAATCACAACTAATCCATTTAAAACTACCACACAAGATCTCTCAACAGGGCAATCAACAATGAAAAGCCTTTCTCCGGATATTACAACAAATCAACAAAGCAGTGACCTGTTACCAACAATTACTGTTGAGACAAGGACTAGTGAGTTATTAACACCTACAGTAAAAAAGACAGCAATTTTCTCTGAACTAGTTTCTACTACAAAACCTTCAACAACTACACTACCTGATTCAACAACACACTTAACAAGCTCAAGCAACCCTCCATATACACAACACAGTACTACACTTATATTAACCACTGAAAATATAGCAAAGACTGGTTTGCCAACCACAACGGAAACAAAAAGGACTATTGGATCTGAAACAAACACACAAGTAACATCAACAAGGTCATCAACAAGTAAAAGCCCTACTCCAGATATAACAACAGGACATCGAGCAACAACAACAAATCCACAAAGTAGTGACCTGTTGCCAACAACATTAGAAACCGTTCATACAAGGACTGGTGAACCTTCAACATCTTCAGTCAAAGAAACAAAAAGTTTGACTGAACCAGTCACTAATACACCTGCAACAAATACACTAACTAAATCAACAACTCAAATAACAAGCATGAGGAATCCTGCACATACATCTGAAAACCCAACAATAACCCAACAACGTACTACACTTATACCAACAACAAAAACAAATAACAAACAAACGAGTGGTGAGATATCAACATTAACTCTCATTAAGACAACATCTTCAACTGAAGCAGTCACAACTAATGGATCTGAAACAACCGCACAAGCTATATCAACAATTACATCAACAAGCAAAACCCATCCTGCAGATATAACAACAGAAAGTCAAACAACAACAAATCCACAAAGTAGTAACCTGTTGTCAACAAAACAGTTAACAAGCATAAGGAATCCTGTACACACATCTGTAAACCTAACAACAACCCAACAACGTACTACACTTTTAAAAACCTCAGAAAATATGAAAAAAACTGGTGAGACATCAACAATCATACCAACAACAACTTCAGCTAAAACAGATGGACTTACAACAACAACACAAGCTCTTCCAACAAGACAATCAACAACCAGCCCTTCTGCAAATACCACAACGGAAAAGCAAACAACAACAAATCCACTAACCAGTAACCTTTTGACAACAACATCAGCAACTTTTCATACAAGGACTACACTTTTAACAACCTCAAAAAAAATCCCTACTACTGGTAAGCCATCAACACTGAGACAAACTTCAAATGGTGCAGCAACAACTATACCACTTGTGTCAACAATACAACTAACAAGCAAAATTACTTCTGCGTCGATAACCACTGAAAGTAAAAAAACAACAAATCCACAAAGCAGTGACATGTTGCCAACAACCTCAGAAACTGTTCATTCAAACACTAGTGAGTCTTTAACATCTTCAGTCAAAGAGACAACAATTTTCACTGAACCAGTTCCGTCCACTAGACCTAAAACAACTCAGTTTTCAAGCATGAGTAATCCTGAGCATACATCCGAAAAGTCAACACCAACCAAACTAGGCACTACACTTATACCAACAACAGAAAAAATACAAACAAGAGGTGAGCCATCAACATTAAATCTCATGCCTACAATATCGGCAACTGTTCAGAAAAGGACTGGTGGGCCATCAACATTTACAGTCAAAGAGACAACAATTTTCATTGGACCTGTTACTACTATACAACCTTCAACAACTACACTACCTGTCTCAACAGAAAAATTAACACATCAAAGCAGTACACTTTTACCAATCTCTGAAAATACACCAAGGACTGGTGAGGTATCAGTGTACCCATCAACACTTATGCAGACAACAACTTCAACAACTAAAGGACATGCCACAACCAACCTACCACCTGGACCCCCAACAGGGAATGAGGGATTTATTTATCTAAAATTCAAGATAGTGCTACAATTTCTACAAGATTATTATGACAAAACATCATCTAAATACAAACTGCTTGAAAGGAACATCACAACTGAGGTAATAATACTGAATTTGTAATTAAAACATATAGATTAGAATATAGTTTCCCAAACTGTGGGCAATGCCCCCAGACCCTCAAACTTTAACTTTAAAACTAAATATAAAGCTTAATAGTTATAATGTTTGTGTTTTTCTGCATTGCAGCTTAATCGAGGATTCACATTCAAATACCCATTGACCTTCAGGAGATCTATAGTCATCCGTTTTAGGTGAGATAAGCAACCTCAATAACATGAAAGATGAATTCTGGCAAAATCTATAATACAATATGTTAATATGGTGACTTTGTTCCCTTTAACTGATTAACACCATTAAATACAACATTCTTAAGGATGCATTTAAAAGAAGGCATGAAGACGACTTAGCTGGTTAAAATAAAAATTTACTGTAACTTGAAGTTTTTCTATTATGATCCTGTCCTCCTTGCAGCTGTTTCTCTTGTTCTGGCCGACGGGATCATGACAATCCCATGTCTTGTGTAGTGTTGGAAGCACATGGCCATTGTTTATCTTTGTGCCTTTGTTTTCTTATTCATTATCCCGTCAATAGTTTACGCTCTACACATTTCTCCCTTGTTACCTCTCATTTGTTGCTACCCTATTTAAAGCCCTTGTGTTTGCTGCATTGTTTCTTGATCATACCATAATGTCTTGTCTGCCCCGTGAGTTCATTTTCTTAAAGTTGAGTTTTGTATTTGACCTTAGTTTGTTTTTGGTTCTGTTTTTCCCCCTCAAGGGATTTTTAATTGTTTTAATAAATATGTTTTGGTTAAGAGCTATCTGCATCTGGGTTTCTTCCATTTGAATTATGACATTTTCTCCATGTCATCAGGGATGGCTCTGTAGAAGCAACAACTCAGCTAATATTTAAAAACCAGACTGTGGTTCCTGATAAAGCAGAAATTGAGGAAGGATTCGTAGAATGTCTTGACAAGTCTATTGTCTTCTTAAATGTAATGCGATCCAGTATTCTTGCTTGTGAGTATCACATTCTGTTTTTAGAACTGTTGTATGCATTTTGCTTACTAAGTTTTCAAAAATATAAATGTAAAAATGTATAACATATTGAAAACAAGCAGTACACAAATGCTATCAACTAACTTAAATTATATAAAAATTGCAGATATACATCTTGTCGCCACAACAACTCCTTTTACTACATACCGTCAAACCTCTGCGCCTGATCAAACAACAACCGCTCTGGGAATAACAGCTGTTTCTGAGCTATCAACTGTAACTCAATTAGTCAGAACAACCGGATTACACAGTAATACAAAAGCTGAGATAATGGAGCCTACAAGTAAAAACCAGACTACAGATATAACAACTGAAAATCAAATGACAACAAATCCACAAAGCAGTGTTGTAGTGACAACAACCTCAACAATTGTTCAGACTGGTGAGTCAGCAATATCAACAGTCAAAGAAACAACAACGTTCACTGAATTAGTTACAACTACAACACCTCCAACAACTACACAACCTGACTTTACGACACAACCAACAAGCATGACAAATCCACCAAACACATCTGAAAAACCAACAACAACCAAACAAAAAACTACACCTACACTAACAGAACATATATCAACCACTCAGAAGCCATCAACAGCCATGTCGACAACAACTAATGAATTTGGAACTACTCTACCTCTGACAACACCGCATACAACAATCAAAAGCCTTTCTCCACGTTTGACAACTAAAACAACCTCAGCAACTGTTCAGACAAGAACTGGTGACCTATTAATATCTACAGCTAAAGAGACAACAGTTGTTAATCAATCTGTTACAGCTTCTACGCCTGCAACAACTACATTAAAAGAGTCTACGACACAACCAACAAGCATGACAAATCCACCAAACACATCTGAAAAACCAACAACAACCAAACAAAAAACTACACCTACACTAACAGAAAATATATCAACCACTCAGAAGCCATCAACTGCCATGTCGACAACAACTAATGAATTTGGAACTACTCTACCTCTGACAACACCGCATACAACAATCAAAAGCCTTTCTCCACGTTTGACAACTAAAACAACGTCAGCAACTGTTCAGACAAGAACTGGTGAGCAATTAATATCTACAGCTAAAGAGACAACAGTTGTTAATGAAGCTGTCACAGCTACTACACCTACAGCAACTACATTGAACGAGTCTACAACACAACCAACAAGCATGACAAACCCACCAAACACATCTGAAAAACCAACAACAACCAAACAAAAAACTACACTTACACTAACAGAGAATATATCAACAACTCAGGAGCCATCAACTGCCATGTCGACAACAACTAATGAATTTGGAACTACTCTACCTCTGACAACACGGCAAACAGCAATCAAAAGCCTTTCTCCACGTATGACAACTGAAAGTCCAAAAACAACAAATCCACAAAGCAGTGTAATGTTGCCAACAACCTCATTAACTGTTCAGACAAGAACTGGTGAGTTGTTAACATCTACAGCTAAAGAGACAACCATTGTTAGTGAATCTGTTACCGCTACTAAACTTGCAACAACTACACTACTACAGTCAACCACAAAATCAACAAGCCCTAAGAATCCACTACATACATCAGAAAAAACAACTTTACTTACACCTACCTCAGAATATATGCCAACAACTGGTGAGCCATCAACACTCGTGCCAACAACAAGTTCAATAAACCCTAATGGATTTGAAACCACTGCACCAACTCTGTCAACCATACAATCAACACGCAAGAGCATTTCTCTAGATATAACAACCCAGAGTGAAGTAACAACACATCAACAAAGTAGTGACCTGTTGTCAACAACCTCAGTAACTGTTCAGACAAGGACTGGTGAGCTAATAACATCTACAGCTAAAGAGACAACAGTTGTTAATGAATCTGTTACAGCTTCTACGCCTGCAACAACTACATTAAAAGACTCTACGACACAACCAACAAGCATGACAAATCCACCAAACACATCTAAAAAGCAAACAACAACCAAACAAAAAACTACACCTACACTAACAGAAAATATATCAACCACTCAGAAGCCATCAACAGCCATGTCGACAACAACTAATGAATTTGGAACTACTCTACCTCTGACAACACCGCATACAACAATCAAAAGCCTTTCTCCACGTTTGACAACTAAAACAACCTCAGCAACTGTTCAGACAAGAACTGGTGAGCAATTAATATCTACAGCTAAAGAGACAACAGTTGTTAATGAAGCTGTCACAGCTACTACACGTACAGCAACTACATTGAACGAGTCTACAACACAACCACCAAACATGACAAATCCACCAAACACATCTGAAAAACCAACAACAACCAAACAAAAAACTACACTTACACTAACAGAAAATATATCAACAACTCAGGAGCCATCAACAGCCATGTCGACAACAACTTATGAATTTGGAACTACTCTACCTCTGACAACACGGCATACAACAATCAAAAGCCTTTCTCCACGTATGACAACTGAAATTCCAAAAACAACAAATCCACAAAGCAGTGTAATGTTGCCAATAACCACAGCAACTGTTCAGACAAGAACTGGTGAGCTATTAACATCTACAGCTAAAGAGACAACAATTGTTAATGACTCTGATACAGCTACTACGTCTACAACAACTGCATTGAAAGAGTCTACAACACAACCAACAAGCATGACAAATCCACCAAACACATCTGAAAAACCAACAACAACCAAACAAAAAACTACACTTACACTAACAGAAAATATATCAACAACTCATGAGCCATCAACTGCCATGTCGACAACAACTAATGAATTTGGAACTACTCTACATCTGACAACACGGCAAACAGCAATCAAAAGCCTTTCTCCACGTATGACAACTGAAAGTCCAAAAACAACAAATCCACAAAGCAGTGTAATGTTGCCAACAACCTCATTAACTGTTCAGACAAGAACTGGTGAATTATTAACATCTACAGCTAAAGAGACAACCATTGTTAGTGAATCTGTTACAGCTACTAAACTTGCAACAGCTACACTACTACAGTCAACCACAAAATTAACAAGCCCTAAGAATCCACTACATACATCAGAAAAAACAACTTTACTTACACCTACCTCAGAATATATACCAACAACTGGTGAGCCACCAACACTCGTGCCAACAACAAGTTCAATAAACCCTATTGGATTTGAAACCACTGCACCAACTCTGTCAACGATACAATCAACAATCAAGAGAATTTCTCTAGATATAACAACCCAGAGTGAATTAACAACACATCAACAAAGTAGTGACCTGTTGCCAACAACCTCAGTAACTGTTCAGACAAGGACTGGTGAGCTATTAACATCTACAGCTAAAGAGACAACAATTTTCACTAAATCAATTAGATCTACTGGACCTGCAATAATATCAACAACAACAAATCAACAAAATCCACCAAACACATCTGAAAAACCAACAACAACCAAACAAAAAACTACACTTACACTAACAGAAAATATATCAACAACTCAGGAGCCGTCAACAGCCATGTCGACAACAACTTATGAATTTGGAACTACTCTACCTCTGACAACACGGCATACAACAATCAAAAGCCTTTCTCCACGTATGACAACTGAAAGTCCAAAAACAATAAATCCACAAAGCAGTGTAATATTGCCAATAACCAAAGTAACTGTTCAGACAAGGACTGGTGAGCTAATAACATCTACAGCTAAAGAGACAACAGTTGTTAATGAATCTGTTACAGCTTCTACGCCTGCAACAACTACATTAAAAGAGTCTACGACACAACCAACAAGCATGACAAATCCACCAAACACATCTGAAAAACCAACAACAACCAAACAAAAAACTACACCTACACTAACAGAAAATATATCAACTACTCAGAAGCCATCAACAGCCATGTCGACAACAACTAATGAATTTGGAACTACTCTACCTCTGACAACACCGCATACAACAATCAAAAGCCTTTCTCCACGTTTGACAACTAAAACAACCTCAGCAACTGTTCAGACAAGAACTGGTGAGCTATTAATATCTACAGCTAAAGAGACAACAGTTGTTAATGAAGCTGTCACAGCTACTACACCTACAGCAACTACATTGAACGAGTCTACAACACAACCAACAAGCATGACAAATCCACCAAGCACATCTGAAAAACCAACAACAACCAAACAAAAAACTACATTTACACTAACAGAAAATATATCAACAACTCAGGAGCCATCAACTGCCATGTCGACAACAACTAATGAATTTGGAACTACTCTACCTCTGACAACACGGCAAACAGCAATCAAAAGCATTTCTCCACGTTTGACAACTAAAACAACCTCAGCAACTGTTCAGACAAGAACTGGTGAGCTATTAATATCTACAGCTAAAGAGACAACAGTTGTTAATGAAGCTGCCACAGCTACTACACCTACAGCAGCTACATTGAACGAGTCTACAACACAACCAACAAACATGACAAATCCACCAAACACATCTGAAAAACCAACAACAACCAAACAAAAAACTACACTTACACTAACAGAAAATATATCAACAACTCAGGAGCCATCAACAGCCATGTCGACAACAACTTATGAATTTGGAAATACTCTACCTCTGACAACACCACATACAACAATCAAAATCCTTTCTCCACGTATGACAACTGAAAGTCCAAAAACAACAAATCCACAAAGCAGTGTAATGTTGCCAATAACCAAAGCAACTGTTCAGACAAGAACTGGTGAGCTATTAACATCTACAGCTAAAGAGACAACCATTGTTAATGAATCTGATACAGCTACTACGTCTACAACAACTGCATTGAAAGAGTCTACAACACAACCAACAAGCATGACAAATCCATCAAACACATCTGAAAACCCAACAACAACCCAACAACGTACTTCACTTATACCCACATCAACAAATATACAAACGAGTGATGAGACATCAACATTGACTTTCATGCCGAGAACAACTTCAACTGAAGCAATCACAACTAATCTATTTAAAACTACCACACAAGATCCATCAACAGGGCAATCAACAATGAAAAGCCTTTCTCCAGATATTACTACAAATCAACAGAGCAGTGACCTGTTACCAACAATTACAGTTGAGAAAAGGATTAGTGAGTCATTAACACCTACAGTCCAACAGACGACAATTTTCACTGAACTAGTTACTACTGCAGAACCTTCAGCAACTACACTACCTCATTCAACAACACACTTAACAAGCACAAGCAATCCTCCACATACACAACGAAGCACTACACTTTTAACAACCTCTGAAAATATAGCAAAGACTAGCTTGCCAGCCACAACGGAAACAGTCAAAACTGTTGGATCTGAAACAACCACACAAGCAATATCAACAAGATCATCACCAAGCAAAAGCCCTACTCCAGGTATAACAACAGAACGTCAAACAACAAATCCTCAAAGTAGTGACCTGTTGCCAACAACATCAGAAACAGTTCATACAAGGACTGGTGAACCTTCAACATCATATGTCAAAGATACAACAATTTTGACTGAACCAGTTACTACTACTACACCTGCAACAACTAAACTAACTGAGTCAACAACTCAAATAACAAGCATGAGGAATCCAGCACATACATCTGAAACCCCAACAACAACCCAACAACATACTACACTTATACCCACATCAGCAAATATACAAACGAGTGATGAGACATCAACATTGACTTTCATGCAGAGAACAACTTCAACTGAAGCAATCACAACTAATCTGTTTAAAACTACAACACAAGATCCATCAACAGGGCAATCAACAATGAAAAGCCTTTCTCCAGATATTACAACAAATCAACAAAGCAGTGACCTGTTACCAACAATTACTGTTAATACAAGGACTAGTGAGTCATTAACACCTACAGACCAACAGACGACAATTTTCACTGAACTACTTACTACTACCGAACCTTCAGCAACTACACTACCTCAGTCAACAACGCACTTAACAAGCACAAGCAATTCTCCACATACACAACGAAGCACTACACTTTTAACAACCTCTGAAAATATAGCAAAGACTAGTGTGCCAGCCACAACGGAAACAGTCAGAATTGTTGGATCTGAAACAACCACACAAGCAATATCAACAAGATCATCACCAAACAAAAGCCCTACTCCAGATATAACAACAGAACGTCAAACAACAAATCCTCAAAGTAGTGACCTGTTGCCAACAACATCAGAAACGGTTCATACAAGGACTGGTGAACCTTCAACATCATCTGTCAAAGATACAACAATTTTGACTGAACCAGTTACTACTACTACACCTGCAACAACTAAACTAACTGAGTCAACAACTCAAATAACAAGCAAGAGGAATCCTGCATATACATTTGAAAACCCAACAACAACCCAACAACGTACTACACTTATACCCACATCAACAAATATACAAACGAGTGATGAGACATCAACATTTACTTTCATGCAGAGAACAACTTCACCTGAAGCAATCACAACTAATCTATTTAAAACTACCACGCAAGATCTATCAACAGGGCAATCAACAATGAAAAGCCTTTCTCTAGATATTACAACAAATCAACAAAGCAGTGACCTGTTACCTACAATTACTGTTGAGACAAGGAATAGTGAGTCATTAACACCTACAGTCCAACAGACCACAATTTTCACTGAACTAGTTTCTACTACAAAACCTTCAACAACTACACTACCTGATTCAACAACACACTTAACAAGCTCAAGCAACCCTCCATATACACAACAAAGCACTACACTTTTAACAACCTCTGAAAATATAGCAAAGACTAGTGTGCCAGCCACAACAGAAACAATCAGACCTGTTGGATCAGAAACAACCATACAAGCAATATCAACAAGATCATCACAAAGCAAAAGCCCTACTCCAGATATGACAACAGAACGTCAAACAACAAATCCTCAAAGTAGTGACCTGTTGTCAACAACATCAGAAACGGTTCATACAAGGA
The DNA here is from genome assembly GCF_015846415.1 of Triplophysa dalaica. Classification (NCBI taxonomy): domain Eukaryota; kingdom Metazoa; phylum Chordata; class Actinopteri; order Cypriniformes; family Nemacheilidae; genus Triplophysa; species Triplophysa dalaica. The sequence goes on from NC_079543.1 coordinate 4,402,486, forward strand.
CTGGTGAACCTTCAACATCATCTGTCAAAGATACAACAATTTTGACTGAACCAGTTACTACTACTACACCTGCAACAACTAAACTAACTAGGTCAACAACTCAAATAACAAGCATGAGGAATCCTGCACATACATCTGAAAACCCAACAACAACCCAACAACGTACTACACTTATGCCAACATCAACAAATATTCAAACGAGTGATGAGACATCAACATTTACTTTCATGCAGAGAACAACATCAACTGAAGCAATCACAACTAATCTATTTAAAACTACCACACAAGATCTATCAACAGGGCAATCAACAATGAAAAGCCTTTCTCCAGATATAACAACAAATCAACAAAGCAGTAACCTGTTACCAACAATTACTGTTGAGACAAGGACTAGTGAGTTATTAACACCTACAGTCAAACAGACGACAATTTTCACTGAACTAGTTTCTACTACAAAACCTTCAACAACTACACTACCTGATTCAACAACACACTTAACAAGCTCAAGCAACCCTCCATATACACAACAAAGCACTACACTTTTAACAACCTCTGAAAATATAGCAAAGACTAGTGTGCCAGCCACAACAGAAACAATCAAAACTGTTGGATCTGAAACAACCACACAAGCAATATCAACAAGATCATCACCAAGCAAAAGCCCTACTCCAGATATAACAACAGAACATCAAACAACAAATCCTCAAAGTAGTGACCTGTTGCCAACAACATCAGAAACGGTTCATACAAGGACTGGTGAACCTTCAACATCATCTGTCAAAGATACAACAATTTTGACTGAACCAGTTACTCCTACAACACCTGCAACAACTAAACTAACTAAGTCAACAACTCAAATAACAAGCAAGAGGAATCCTGCATATACATCTGAAAACCCAACAACAACAACCCAACAACGTACTACACTTATACCCACATCAACAAATATACAAACGAGTGATGAGACATCAACATTTACTTTCATGCAGAGAACAACTTCACCTGAAGCAATCATAACTAATCTATTTAAAACTACCACGCAAGATCTATCAACAGGGCAATCAACAATGAAAAGCCTTTCTCCAGATATTACAACAAATCAACAAAGCAGTGACCTGTTACCAACAATTACTGTTAATACAAGGACTAGTGAGTCATTAACACCTACAGACCAACAGACGACAATTTTCACTGAACTACTTACTACTACAGAACCTTCAGCAACTACACTACCTCAGTCAACAACGCACTTAACAAGCACAAGCAATTCTCCACATACACAACGAAGCACTACACTTTTAACAACCTCTGAAAATATAGCAAAGACTAGTGTGCCAGCCACAACGGAAACAGTCAGAATTGTTGGATCTGAAACAACCACACAAGCAATATCAACAAGATCATCACCAAACAAAAGCCCTACTCCAGATATAACAACAGAACGTCAAACAACAAATCCTCAAAGTAGTGACCTGTTGCCAACAACATCAGAAACGGTTCATACAAGGACTGGTGAACCTCCAACATCATCTGTCAAAGATACAACAATTTTGACTGAACCAGTTACTACTACTACACCTTCAACAACTAAACTAACTAAGTCAACAACTCAAATAACAAGCAAGAGGAATCCTGCATATACATCTGAAAACCCAACAACAACAACCCAACAACGTACTACACTTATACCCACATCAACAAATATACAAACGAGTGATGAGACATCAACATTTACTTTCATGCAGAGAACAACTTCACCTGAAGCAATCACAACTAATCTATTTAAAACTACCACACAAGATCTATCAACAGGGCAATCAACAATGAAAAGCCTTTCTCCAGATATAACAACAAATCAACAAAGCAGTGACCTGTTACCAACAATTACTGTTGAGACAAGGACTAGTGAGTTATTAACACCTACAGTCAAACAGACGACAATTTTCACTGAACTGGTTTCTACTACAAAACCTTCAACAACTACACTACCTGATTCAACAACACACTTAACAAGCTCAAGCAACCCTCCATATACACAACACAGCACTACACTTTTAACAACCTCTGAAAATATAGCAAAGACTAGTGTGCCAGCCACAACAGAAACAATCAGACCTGTTGGATCAGAAACAACCATACAAGCAATATCAACAAGATCATCACAAAGCAAAAGCCCTACTCCAGATATGACAACAGAACGTCAAACAACAAATCCTCAAAGTAGTGACCTGTTGTCAACAACATCAGAAACGGTTCATACAAGGACTGGTGAACCTTCAACATCATCTGTCAAAGATACAACAATTTTGACTGAACCAGTTACTACTACTACACCTGCAACAACTAAACTAACTAGGTCAACAACTCAAATAACAAGCATGAGGAATCCTGCACATACATCTGAAAACCCAACAACAACCCAACAACGTACTACACTTATGCCAACATCAACAAATATTCAAACGAGTGATGAGACATCAACATTTACTTTCATGCAGAGAACAACATCAACTGAAGCAATCACAACTAATCTATTTAAAACTACCACACAAGATCTATCAACAGGGCAATCAACAATGAAAAGCCTTTCTCCAGATATAACAACAAATCAACAAAGCAGTAACCTGTTACCAACAATTACTGTTGAGACAAGGACTAGTGAGTTATTAACACCTACAGTCAAACAGACGACAATTTTCACTGAACTAGTTTCTACTACAAAACCTTCAACAACTACACTACCTGATTCAACAACACACTTAACAAGCTCAAGCAACCCTCCATATACACAACAAAGCACTACACTTTTAACAACCTCTGAAAATATAGCAAAGACTAGTGTGCCAGCCACAACAGAAACAATCAAAACTGTTGGATCTGAAACAACCACACAAGCAATATCAACAAGATCATCACCAAGCAAAAGCCCTACTCCAGATATAACAACAGAACATCAAACAACAAATCCTCAAAGTAGTGACCTGTTGCCAACAACATCAGAAACGGTTCATACAAGGACTGGTGAACCTTCAACATCATCTGTCAAAGATACAACAATTTTGACTGAACCAGTTACTCCTACAACACCTGCAACAACTAAACTAACTAAGTCAACAACTCAAATAACAAGCAAGAGGAATCCTGCATATACATCTGAAAACCCAACAACAACAACCCAACAACGTACTACACTTATACCCACATCAACAAATATACAAACGAGTGATGAGACATCAACATTTACTTTCATGCAGAGAACAACTTCACCTGAAGCAATCATAACTAATCTATTTAAAACTACCACGCAAGATCTATCAACAGGGCAATCAACAATGAAAAGCCTTTCTCCAGATATTACAACAAATCAACAAAGCAGTGACCTGTTACCAACAATTACTGTTAATACAAGGACTAGTGAGTCATTAACACCTACAGACCAACAGACGACAATTTTCACTGAACTACTTACTACTACAGAACCTTCAGCAACTACACTACCTCAGTCAACAACGCACTTAACAAGCACAAGCAATTCTCCACATACACAACGAAGCACTACACTTTTAACAACCTCTGAAAATATAGCAAAGACTAGTGTGCCAGCCACAACGGAAACAGTCAGAATTGTTGGATCTGAAACAACCACACAAGCAATATCAACAAGATCATCACCAAACAAAAGCCCTACTCCAGATATAACAACAGAACGTCAAACAACAAATCCTCAAAGTAGTGACCTGTTGCCAACAACATCAGAAACGGTTCATACAAGGACTGGTGAACCTCCAACATCATCTGTCAAAGATACAACAATTTTGACTGAACCAGTTACTACTACTACACCTTCAACAACTAAACTAACTAAGTCAACAACTCAAATAACAAGCAAGAGGAATCCTGCATATACATCTGAAAACCCAACAACAACAACCCAACAACGTACTACACTTATACCCACATCAACAAATATACAAACGAGTGATGAGACATCAACATTTACTTTCATGCAGAGAACAACTTCACCTGAAGCAATCACAACTAATCTATTTAAAACTACCACACAAGATCTATCAACAGGGCAATCAACAATGAAAAGCCTTTCTCCAGATATAACAACAAATCAACAAAGCAGTGACCTGTTACCAACAATTACTGTTGAGACAAGGACTAGTGAGTTATTAACACCTACAGTCAAACAGACGACAATTTTCACTGAACTGGTTTCTACTACAAAACCTTCAACAACTACACTACCTGATTCAACAACACACTTAACAAGCTCAAGCAACCCTCCATATACACAACACAGCACTACACTTTTAACAACCTCTGAAAATATAGCAAAGACTAGTGTACCAGCCACAACAGAAACAATCAGAACTGTTGGATCTGAAAGAACCACACAAGCAATATCAACAAGATCATCACAAAGCAAAAGCCCTACTCCAGATATAACAACAGAACGTCAAACAACAAATCCTCAAAGTAGTGACCTGTTGCCAACAACATCAGAAACGGTTCATACAAGGACTGGTGAACCTTCAACATCATCTGTCAAAGATACAACTATTTTGACTGAACCAGTTACTACTACTACACCTGCAACAACTAAACTAACTAAGTCAACAACTCAAATAACAAGCAAGAGGAATCCTGCATATACATCTGAAAACCCAACAACAACAACCCAACAACGTACTACACTTATACCCACATCAACAAATATACAAACGAGTGATGAGACATCAACATTAACTTTCATGCAGAGAACAACTTCAACTGAAGCAATCACAACTAATCCATTTAAAACTACCACACAAGATCTCTCAACAGGGCAATCAACAATGAAAAGCCTTTCTCCGGATATTACAACAAATCAACAAAGCAGTGACCTGTTACCAACAATTACTGTTGAGACAAGGACTAGTGAGTTATTAACACCTACAGTAAAAAAGACAGCAATTTTCTCTGAACTAGTTTCTACTACAAAACCTTCAACAACTACACTACCTGATTCAACAACACACTTAACAAGCTCAAGCAACCCTCCATATACACAACACAGTACTACACTTATATTAACCACTGAAAATATAGCAAAGACTGGTTTGCCAACCACAACGGAAACAAAAAGGACTATTGGATCTGAAACAAACACACAAGTAACATCAACAAGGTCATCAACAAGTAAAAGCCCTACTCCAGATATAACAACAGGACATCGAGCAACAACAACAAATCCACAAAGTAGTGACCTGTTGCCAACAACATTAGAAACCGTTCATACAAGGACTGGTGAACCTTCAACATCTTCAGTCAAAGAAACAAAAAGTTTGACTGAACCAGTCACTAATACACCTGCAACAAATACACTAACTAAATCAACAACTCAAATAACAAGCATGAGGAATCCTGCACATACATCTGAAAACCCAACAATAACCCAACAACGTACTACACTTATACCAACAACAAAAACAAATAACAAACAAACGAGTGGTGAGATATCAACATTAACTCTCATTAAGACAACATCTTCAACTGAAGCAGTCACAACTAATGGATCTGAAACAACCGCACAAGCTATATCAACAATTACATCAACAAGCAAAACCCATCCTGCAGATATAACAACAGAAAGTCAAACAACAACAAATCCACAAAGTAGTAACCTGTTGTCAACAAAACAGTTAACAAGCATAAGGAATCCTGTACACACATCTGTAAACCTAACAACAACCCAACAACGTACTACACTTTTAAAAACCTCAGAAAATATGAAAAAAACTGGTGAGACATCAACAATCATACCAACAACAACTTCAGCTAAAACAGATGGACTTACAACAACAACACAAGCTCTTCCAACAAGACAATCAACAACCAGCCCTTCTGCAAATACCACAACGGAAAAGCAAACAACAACAAATCCACTAACCAGTAACCTTTTGACAACAACATCAGCAACTTTTCATACAAGGACTACACTTTTAACAACCTCAAAAAAAATCCCTACTACTGGTAAGCCATCAACACTGAGACAAACTTCAAATGGTGCAGCAACAACTATACCACTTGTGTCAACAATACAACTAACAAGCAAAATTACTTCTGCGTCGATAACCACTGAAAGTAAAAAAACAACAAATCCACAAAGCAGTGACATGTTGCCAACAACCTCAGAAACTGTTCATTCAAACACTAGTGAGTCTTTAACATCTTCAGTCAAAGAGACAACAATTTTCACTGAACCAGTTCCGTCCACTAGACCTAAAACAACTCAGTTTTCAAGCATGAGTAATCCTGAGCATACATCCGAAAAGTCAACACCAACCAAACTAGGCACTACACTTATACCAACAACAGAAAAAATACAAACAAGAGGTGAGCCATCAACATTAAATCTCATGCCTACAATATCGGCAACTGTTCAGAAAAGGACTGGTGGGCCATCAACATTTACAGTCAAAGAGACAACAATTTTCATTGGACCTGTTACTACTATACAACCTTCAACAACTACACTACCTGTCTCAACAGAAAAATTAACACATCAAAGCAGTACACTTTTACCAATCTCTGAAAATACACCAAGGACTGGTGAGGTATCAGTGTACCCATCAACACTTATGCAGACAACAACTTCAACAACTAAAGGACATGCCACAACCAACCTACCACCTGGACCCCCAACAGGGAATGAGGGATTTATTTATCTAAAATTCAAGATAGTGCTACAATTTCTACAAGATTATTATGACAAAACATCATCTAAATACAAACTGCTTGAAAGGAACATCACAACTGAGGTAATAATACTGAATTTGTAATTAAAACATATAGATTAGAATATAGTTTCCCAAACTGTGGGCAATGCCCCCAGACCCTCAAACTTTAACTTTAAAACTAAATATAAAGCTTAATAGTTATAATGTTTGTGTTTTTCTGCATTGCAGCTTAATCGAGGATTCACATTCAAATACCCATTGACCTTCAGGAGATCTATAGTCATCCGTTTTAGGTGAGATAAGCAACCTCAATAACATGAAAGATGAATTCTGGCAAAATCTATAATACAATATGTTAATATGGTGACTTTGTTCCCTTTAACTGATTAACACCATTAAATACAACATTCTTAAGGATGCATTTAAAAGAAGGCATGAAGACGACTTAGCTGGTTAAAATAAAAATTTACTGTAACTTGAAGTTTTTCTATTATGATCCTGTCCTCCTTGCAGCTGTTTCTCTTGTTCTGGCCGACGGGATCATGACAATCCCATGTCTTGTGTAGTGTTGGAAGCACATGGCCATTGTTTATCTTTGTGCCTTTGTTTTCTTATTCATTATCCCGTCAATAGTTTACGCTCTACACATTTCTCCCTTGTTACCTCTCATTTGTTGCTACCCTATTTAAAGCCCTTGTGTTTGCTGCATTGTTTCTTGATCATACCATAATGTCTTGTCTGCCCCGTGAGTTCATTTTCTTAAAGTTGAGTTTTGTATTTGACCTTAGTTTGTTTTTGGTTCTGTTTTTCCCCCTCAAGGGATTTTTAATTGTTTTAATAAATATGTTTTGGTTAAGAGCTATCTGCATCTGGGTTTCTTCCATTTGAATTATGACATTTTCTCCATGTCATCAGGGATGGCTCTGTAGAAGCAACAACTCAGCTAATATTTAAAAACCAGACTGTGGTTCCTGATAAAGCAGAAATTGAGGAAGGATTCGTAGAATGTCTTGACAAGTCTATTGTCTTCTTAAATGTAATGCGATCCAGTATTCTTGCTTGTGAGTATCACATTCTGTTTTTAGAACTGTTGTATGCATTTTGCTTACTAAGTTTTCAAAAATATAAATGTAAAAATGTATAACATATTGAAAACAAGCAGTACACAAATGCTATCAACTAACTTAAATTATATAAAAATTGCAGATATACATCTTGTCGCCACAACAACTCCTTTTACTACATACCGTCAAACCTCTGCGCCTGATCAAACAACAACCGCTCTGGGAATAACAGCTGTTTCTGAGCTATCAACTGTAACTCAATTAGTCAGAACAACCGGATTACACAGTAATACAAAAGCTGAGATAATGGAGCCTACAAGTAAAAACCAGACTACAGATATAACAACTGAAAATCAAATGACAACAAATCCACAAAGCAGTGTTGTAGTGACAACAACCTCAACAATTGTTCAGACTGGTGAGTCAGCAATATCAACAGTCAAAGAAACAACAACGTTCACTGAATTAGTTACAACTACAACACCTCCAACAACTACACAACCTGACTTTACGACACAACCAACAAGCATGACAAATCCACCAAACACATCTGAAAAACCAACAACAACCAAACAAAAAACTACACCTACACTAACAGAACATATATCAACCACTCAGAAGCCATCAACAGCCATGTCGACAACAACTAATGAATTTGGAACTACTCTACCTCTGACAACACCGCATACAACAATCAAAAGCCTTTCTCCACGTTTGACAACTAAAACAACCTCAGCAACTGTTCAGACAAGAACTGGTGACCTATTAATATCTACAGCTAAAGAGACAACAGTTGTTAATCAATCTGTTACAGCTTCTACGCCTGCAACAACTACATTAAAAGAGTCTACGACACAACCAACAAGCATGACAAATCCACCAAACACATCTGAAAAACCAACAACAACCAAACAAAAAACTACACCTACACTAACAGAAAATATATCAACCACTCAGAAGCCATCAACTGCCATGTCGACAACAACTAATGAATTTGGAACTACTCTACCTCTGACAACACCGCATACAACAATCAAAAGCCTTTCTCCACGTTTGACAACTAAAACAACGTCAGCAACTGTTCAGACAAGAACTGGTGAGCAATTAATATCTACAGCTAAAGAGACAACAGTTGTTAATGAAGCTGTCACAGCTACTACACCTACAGCAACTACATTGAACGAGTCTACAACACAACCAACAAGCATGACAAACCCACCAAACACATCTGAAAAACCAACAACAACCAAACAAAAAACTACACTTACACTAACAGAGAATATATCAACAACTCAGGAGCCATCAACTGCCATGTCGACAACAACTAATGAATTTGGAACTACTCTACCTCTGACAACACGGCAAACAGCAATCAAAAGCCTTTCTCCACGTATGACAACTGAAAGTCCAAAAACAACAAATCCACAAAGCAGTGTAATGTTGCCAACAACCTCATTAACTGTTCAGACAAGAACTGGTGAGTTGTTAACATCTACAGCTAAAGAGACAACCATTGTTAGTGAATCTGTTACCGCTACTAAACTTGCAACAACTACACTACTACAGTCAACCACAAAATCAACAAGCCCTAAGAATCCACTACATACATCAGAAAAAACAACTTTACTTACACCTACCTCAGAATATATGCCAACAACTGGTGAGCCATCAACACTCGTGCCAACAACAAGTTCAATAAACCCTAATGGATTTGAAACCACTGCACCAACTCTGTCAACCATACAATCAACACGCAAGAGCATTTCTCTAGATATAACAACCCAGAGTGAAGTAACAACACATCAACAAAGTAGTGACCTGTTGTCAACAACCTCAGTAACTGTTCAGACAAGGACTGGTGAGCTAATAACATCTACAGCTAAAGAGACAACAGTTGTTAATGAATCTGTTACAGCTTCTACGCCTGCAACAACTACATTAAAAGACTCTACGACACAACCAACAAGCATGACAAATCCACCAAACACATCTAAAAAGCAAACAACAACCAAACAAAAAACTACACCTACACTAACAGAAAATATATCAACCACTCAGAAGCCATCAACAGCCATGTCGACAACAACTAATGAATTTGGAACTACTCTACCTCTGACAACACCGCATACAACAATCAAAAGCCTTTCTCCACGTTTGACAACTAAAACAACCTCAGCAACTGTTCAGACAAGAACTGGTGAGCAATTAATATCTACAGCTAAAGAGACAACAGTTGTTAATGAAGCTGTCACAGCTACTACACGTACAGCAACTACATTGAACGAGTCTACAACACAACCACCAAACATGACAAATCCACCAAACACATCTGAAAAACCAACAACAACCAAACAAAAAACTACACTTACACTAACAGAAAATATATCAACAACTCAGGAGCCATCAACAGCCATGTCGACAACAACTTATGAATTTGGAACTACTCTACCTCTGACAACACGGCATACAACAATCAAAAGCCTTTCTCCACGTATGACAACTGAAATTCCAAAAACAACAAATCCACAAAGCAGTGTAATGTTGCCAATAACCACAGCAACTGTTCAGACAAGAACTGGTGAGCTATTAACATCTACAGCTAAAGAGACAACAATTGTTAATGACTCTGATACAGCTACTACGTCTACAACAACTGCATTGAAAGAGTCTACAACACAACCAACAAGCATGACAAATCCACCAAACACATCTGAAAAACCAACAACAACCAAACAAAAAACTACACTTACACTAACAGAAAATATATCAACAACTCATGAGCCATCAACTGCCATGTCGACAACAACTAATGAATTTGGAACTACTCTACATCTGACAACACGGCAAACAGCAATCAAAAGCCTTTCTCCACGTATGACAACTGAAAGTCCAAAAACAACAAATCCACAAAGCAGTGTAATGTTGCCAACAACCTCATTAACTGTTCAGACAAGAACTGGTGAATTATTAACATCTACAGCTAAAGAGACAACCATTGTTAGTGAATCTGTTACAGCTACTAAACTTGCAACAGCTACACTACTACAGTCAACCACAAAATTAACAAGCCCTAAGAATCCACTACATACATCAGAAAAAACAACTTTACTTACACCTACCTCAGAATATATACCAACAACTGGTGAGCCACCAACACTCGTGCCAACAACAAGTTCAATAAACCCTATTGGATTTGAAACCACTGCACCAACTCTGTCAACGATACAATCAACAATCAAGAGAATTTCTCTAGATATAACAACCCAGAGTGAATTAACAACACATCAACAAAGTAGTGACCTGTTGCCAACAACCTCAGTAACTGTTCAGACAAGGACTGGTGAGCTATTAACATCTACAGCTAAAGAGACAACAATTTTCACTAAATCAATTAGATCTACTGGACCTGCAATAATATCAACAACAACAAATCAACAAAATCCACCAAACACATCTGAAAAACCAACAACAACCAAACAAAAAACTACACTTACACTAACAGAAAATATATCAACAACTCAGGAGCCGTCAACAGCCATGTCGACAACAACTTATGAATTTGGAACTACTCTACCTCTGACAACACGGCATACAACAATCAAAAGCCTTTCTCCACGTATGACAACTGAAAGTCCAAAAACAATAAATCCACAAAGCAGTGTAATATTGCCAATAACCAAAGTAACTGTTCAGACAAGGACTGGTGAGCTAATAACATCTACAGCTAAAGAGACAACAGTTGTTAATGAATCTGTTACAGCTTCTACGCCTGCAACAACTACATTAAAAGAGTCTACGACACAACCAACAAGCATGACAAATCCACCAAACACATCTGAAAAACCAACAACAACCAAACAAAAAACTACACCTACACTAACAGAAAATATATCAACTACTCAGAAGCCATCAACAGCCATGTCGACAACAACTAATGAATTTGGAACTACTCTACCTCTGACAACACCGCATACAACAATCAAAAGCCTTTCTCCACGTTTGACAACTAAAACAACCTCAGCAACTGTTCAGACAAGAACTGGTGAGCTATTAATATCTACAGCTAAAGAGACAACAGTTGTTAATGAAGCTGTCACAGCTACTACACCTACAGCAACTACATTGAACGAGTCTACAACACAACCAACAAGCATGACAAATCCACCAAGCACATCTGAAAAACCAACAACAACCAAACAAAAAACTACATTTACACTAACAGAAAATATATCAACAACTCAGGAGCCATCAACTGCCATGTCGACAACAACTAATGAATTTGGAACTACTCTACCTCTGACAACACGGCAAACAGCAATCAAAAGCATTTCTCCACGTTTGACAACTAAAACAACCTCAGCAACTGTTCAGACAAGAACTGGTGAGCTATTAATATCTACAGCTAAAGAGACAACAGTTGTTAATGAAGCTGCCACAGCTACTACACCTACAGCAGCTACATTGAACGAGTCTACAACACAACCAACAAACATGACAAATCCACCAAACACATCTGAAAAACCAACAACAACCAAACAAAAAACTACACTTACACTAACAGAAAATATATCAACAACTCAGGAGCCATCAACAGCCATGTCGACAACAACTTATGAATTTGGAAATACTCTACCTCTGACAACACCACATACAACAATCAAAATCCTTTCTCCACGTATGACAACTGAAAGTCCAAAAACAACAAATCCACAAAGCAGTGTAATGTTGCCAATAACCAAAGCAACTGTTCAGACAAGAACTGGTGAGCTATTAACATCTACAGCTAAAGAGACAACCATTGTTAATGAATCTGATACAGCTACTACGTCTACAACAACTGCATTGAAAGAGTCTACAACACAACCAACAAGCATGACAAATCCATCAAACACATCTGAAAAACCAACAACAACCAAACAAAAAACTACACTTACACTAACAGAAAATATATCAACAACTCAGGAGCTATCAACTGCCATGTCGACAACAACTAATGCATTTGGAACTAATCTACCTCTGACAACACCGCATACAACAATCAAAAGCCTTTCTCCACGTTTGACAACTAAAACAACCTCAGCAACTGTTCAGACAAGAACTGGTGAGCTATTAATATCTACAGCTAAAGAGACAACAGTTGTTAATGAAGCTGCCACAGCTACTACACCTACAGCAACTACATTGAACGAGTTTACAACACAACCAACAAACTTGACAAATCCACCAAACACATCTGAAAAACCAACAACCAAACAAAAAACTACACTTACACTAACAGAAAATATATCAACAACTCAGGAGCCATCAACAGCCATGTCGACTACAACTTATGAATTTGGAACTACTCTACCTCTGACAACACCACATACAACAATCAAAATCCTTTCTCCACGTATGACAACTGAAAGTCCAAAAACAACAAATCCACGAAGCAGTGTAATGTTGCCAATAACCAAAGCAACTGTTCAGACAAGAACTGGTGAGCTATTAACATCTACAGCTAAAGAGACAACAATTGTTAATGAATCTGATACAGCTACTACGTCTACAACAACTGCATTCAAAGAGTCTACAACACAACCAACAAGCATGACAAATCCACCAAACACATCTGAAAAACCAACAACAACCAAACAAAAAACTACACCTACACTAACAGAAAATATATCAACCACTCAGAAGCCATCAACTGCCATGTCGACAACTAATGAATTTGGAACTACTCTACCTCTGACAACACGGCAAACAGCAATCAAAAGCCTTTCTCCAAGTATGACAACTGAAAGTCCAAAAACAACAAATCCACGGAGCAGTGTAATGTTGCCAAAAACCTCATTAACTGTTCAGACAAGAACTGGTGAGTTATTAACATCTACAGCTAAAGAGACAACCATTGTTAGTGAATCTGTTACAGCTACTAAACTTGCAACAGCTACACTACTACAGTCAACCACAAAATCAACAAGCCCTAAGAATCCACTACATACATCAGAAAAAACAACTTTACTTACACCTACCTCAGAATATATACCAACAACTGGTGAGCCATCAACACTCGTGCCAACAACAAGTTCAATAAACCCTAATGGATTTGAAACCACTGCACCAACTCTGTCAACCATACAATCAACACGCAAGAGCATTTCTCTAGATATAACAACCCAGAGTGAAGTAACAACACATCACCAAAGTAGTGACCTGTTGTCAACAACCTCAGTAACTGTTCAGACAAGGACTGGTGAGCTATTAATATCTACAGCTAAAGAGACAACAGTTGTTAATGAAGCTGCCACAGCTACTACACCTACAGCAACTACATTGAACGAGTCTACAACACAACCAACAAGCATGACAAATCCACCAAACACATCTGAAAAACCAACAACAACCAAACAAAAAACTACACTTACACTAACAGAAAATATATCAACCACTCAGGAGCCATCAACTGCCATGTCGACAACAACTAATGAATTTGGAACTACTCTACCTCTGACAACACCGCATACAACAATCAAAACCCTTTCTCCACGTTTGACAACTAAAACAACCTCAGCAACTGTTCAGACAAGAACTGGTGAGCTATTAATATCTACAGCTAAAGAGACAACAGTTGTTAATGAAGCTGTCACAGCTACTACACCTACAGCAACTACATTGAACGAGTCTACAAAACAACTAACAAACATGACAAATCCACCAAACACATCTGAAAAACCAACAACAACCAAACAAAAAACTACACTTACACTAACAGAAAATATATCAACAACTCAGGAGCCATCAACTGCCATGTCGACAACAACTTATGAATTTGGAACTACTCTACCTCTGACAACACGGCATATAACAATCAAAAGCCTTTCTCCACGTATGACAACTGAAAGTCCAAAAACAACAAATCCACAAAGCAGTGTAATGTTGCCAATAACCAAAGCAACTGTTCAGACAAGAACTGGTGAGCTATTAACATCTACAGCTAAAGAGACAACAATTGTTAATGAATCTTATACAGCTACTACGTCTACAACAACTGCATTGAAAGAGTCTACAACACAACCAACAAGCATGACAAATCCATCAAACACATCTGAAAAACCAACAACAACCAAACAAAAAACTACACTTACACTAACAGAAAATATATCAACCACCCAGGAGCCATCAACTGCCATGTCGACAACAACTAATGAATTTGGAACTACTCTACCTCTGACAACACCGCATACAACAATCAAAAGCCTTTCTCCACGTTTGACAACTAAAACAACCTCAGCAACTGTTCAGACAAGAACTGGTGACCTATTAATATCTACAGCTAAAGAGACAACAGTTGTTAATGAAGCTGCCACAGCTACTACACCTACAGCAACTACATTGAACGAGTCTACAACACAACCAACAAGCATGACAAATCCACCAAACACATCTGAAAAACCAACAACAACCAAACAAAAAACTACACTTACACTAACAGAAAATATATCAACCACTCAGGAGCCATCAACAGCCATGTCGACAACAACTAATGAATTTGGAACTACTCTACCTCTGACAACACCGCATACAACAATCAAAAACCTTTCTCCACGTTTGACAACTAAAACAACCTCAGCAACTGTTCAGACAAGAACTGGTGAGCTATTAATATCTACAGCTAAAGAGACAACAGTTGTTAATGAAGCTGTCACAGCTACTACAACTACAGCAACTACATTGAACGAGTCTACAACACAACCAACAAACATGACAAATCCACCAAACACATCTGAAAAACCAACAACAACCAAACAAAAAACTACACTTACACTAACAGAAAATATATCAACCACTCAGGAGCCATCAACAGCCATGTCGACAACAACTAATGAATTTGGAACTACTCTACCTCTGACAACACCGCATACAACAATCAAAAGCCTTTCTCCACGTTTGACAACTAAAACAACCTCAGCAACTGTTCAGACAAGAACTGGTGACCTATTAATATCTACAGCTAAAGAGACAACAGTTGTTAATGAAGCTGTCACAGCTACTACACCTACAGCAACTACATTGAACGAGTCTACAACACAACCAACAAACATGACAAATCCACCAAACACATCTGAAAAACCAACAACAACCAAACAAAAAACTACACTTACACTAACAGAAAATATATCAACAACACTGGAGCCATCAACAGCCATGTCGACAACAACTTATGAATTTGGAACTACTCTACCTCTGACAACACCACATACAACAATCAAAATCCTTTCTCCACGTTTGACAACTGAAAGTCCAAAAACAACAAATCCACAAAGCAGTGTAATGTTGCCAATAACCAAAGCAACTGTTCAGACAAGAACTGGTGAGCTATTAACATCTACAGCTAAAGAGACAACCATTGTTAATGAATCTGATACAGCTACTACGTCTACAACAACTGCATTGAAAGAGTCTACAACACAACCAACAAGCATGACAAATCCATCAAACACATCTGAAAAACCAACAACAACCAAACAAAAAACTACACTTACACTAACAGAAAATATATCAACAACTCAGGAGCCATCAACTGCCATGTCGACAACAACTAATGCATTTGGAACTACTCTACCTCTGACAACACCGCATACAACAATCAAAAGCCTTTCTCCACGTTTGACAACTAAAACAACCTCAGCAACTGTTCAGACAAGAACTGGTGAGCTATTAATATCTACAGCTAAAGAGACAACAGTTGTTAATGAAGCTGCCACAGCTACTACACCTACAGCAACTACATTGAACGAGTCTACAACACAACCAACAAACATGACAAATCCACCAAACACATCTGAAAAACCAACAACAATAACCAAACAAAAAACTACACTTACACTAACAGAAAATATATCAAGAACTCAGGAGCCATCAACAGCCATGTCGACAACAACTTATGAATTTGGAACTACTCTACCTCTGACAACACGGCATACAACAATCAAAAGCCTTTCTCCACGTATGACAACTGAAATTCCAAAAACAACAAATCCACAAAGCAGTGTAATGTTGCCAATAACCACAGCAACTGTTCAGACAAGAACTGGTGAGCTATTAACATCTACAGCTAAAGAGACAACAATTGTTAATGACTCTGATACAGCTACTACGTCTACAACAACTGCATTGAAAGAGTCTACAACACAACCAACAAGCATGACAAATCCACCAAACACATCTGAAAAACCAACAACAACCAAACAAAAAACTACACCTACACTAACAGAAAATATATCAACAACTCATGAGCCATCAACTGCCATGTCGACAACAACTAATGAATTTGGAACTACTCTACATCTGACAACACGGCAAACAGCAATCAAAAGCCTTTCTCCACGTATGACAACTGAAAGTCCAAAAACAACAAATCCACAAAGCAGTGTAATGTTGCCAACAACCTCATTAACTGTTCAGACAAGAACTGGTGAATTATTAACATCTACAGCTAAAGAGACAACCATTGTTAGTGAATCTGTTACAGCTACTAAACTTGCAACAGCTACACTACTACAGTCAACCACAAAATTAACAAGCCCTAAGAATCCACTACATACATCAGAAAAAACAACTTTACTTACACCTACCTCAGAATATATACCAACAACTGGTGAGCCACCAACACTCGTGCCAACAACAAGTTCAATAAACCCTATTGGATTTGAAACCACTGCACCAACTCTGTCAACGATACAATCAACAATCAAGAGAATTTCTCTAGATATAACAACCCAGAGTGAATTAACAACACATCAACAAAGTAGTGACCTGTTGCCAACAACCTCAGTAACTGTTCAGACAAGGACTGGTGAGCTATTAACATCTACAGCTAAAGAGACAACAATTTTCACTAAATCAATTAGATCTACTAGACCTGCAATAATATCAACAACAACAAATCAACAAAATCCACCAAACACATCTGAAAAACCAACAACAACCAAACAAAAAACTACACTTACACTAACAGAAAATATATCAACAACTCAGGAGCCGTCAACAGCCATGTCGACAACAACTTATGAATTTGGAACTACTCTACCTCTGACAACACGGCATACAACAATCAAAAGCCTTTCTCCACGTCTGACAACTGAAAGTCCAAAAACAATAAATCCACAAAGCAGTGTAATATTGCCAATAACCAAAGTAACTGTTCAGACAAGGACTGGTGAGCTAATAACATCTACAGCTAAAGAGACAACAGTTGTTAATGAATCTGTTACAGCTTCTACGCCTGCAACAACTACATTAAAAGAGTCTACGACACAACCAACAAGCATGACAAATCCACCAAACACATCTGAAAAACCAACAACAACCAAACAAAAAACTACACCTACACTAACAGAAAATATATCAACTACTCAGAAGCCATCAACAGCCATGTCGACAACAACTAATGAATTTGGAACTACTCTACCTCTGACAACACCGCATACAACAATCAAAAGCCTTTCTCCACGTTTGACAACTAAAACAACCTCAGCAACTGTTCAGACAAGAACTGGTGAGCTATTAATATCTACAGCTAAAGAGACAACAGTTGTTAATGAAGCTGCCACAGCTACTACACCTACAGCAAC
Source organism: Triplophysa dalaica (assembly GCF_015846415.1). Taxonomy (NCBI): domain Eukaryota; kingdom Metazoa; phylum Chordata; class Actinopteri; order Cypriniformes; family Nemacheilidae; genus Triplophysa; species Triplophysa dalaica. Next base: position 4,420,897 of record NC_079543.1, read on the forward strand.
TACATTGAACGAGTCTACAACACAACCAACAAGCATGACAAATCCACCAAACACATCTGAAAAACCAACAACAACCAAACAAAAAACTACACTTACACTAACAGAAAATATATCAACCACTCAGGAGCCATCAACAGCCATGTCGACAACAACTAATGAATTTGGAACTACTCTACCTCTGACAACACCGCATACAACAATCAAAAACCTTTCTCCACGTTTGACAACTAAAACAACCTCAGCAACTGTTCAGACAAGAACTGGTGACCTATTAATATCTACAGCTAAAGAGACAACAGTTGTTAATGAAGCTGCCACAGCTACTACACCTACAGCAGCTACATTGAACGAGTCTACAACACAACCAACAAGCATGACAAATCCACCAAACACATCTGAAAAACCAACAACAACCAAACAAAAAACTACACTTACACTAACAGAAAATATATCAACCACTCAGGAGCCATCAACAGCCATGTCGACAACAACTAATGAATTTGGAACTACTCTACCTCTGACAACACCGCATACAACAATCAAAAACCTTTCTCCACGTTTGACAACTAAAACAACCTCAGCAACTGTTCAGACAAGAACTGGTGAGCTATTAATATCTACAGCTAAAGAGACAACAGTTGTTAATGAAGCTGTCACAGCTACTACAACTACAGCAACTACATTGAACGAGTCTACAACACAACCAACAAACATGACAAATCCACCAAACACATCTGAAAAACCAACAACAACCAAACAAAAAACTACACTTACACTAACAGAAAATATATCAACCACTCAGGAGCCATCAACAGCCATATCGACAACAACTAATGAATTTGGAACTACTCTACCTCTGACAACACCGCATACAACAATCAAAAGCCTTTCTCCACGTTTGACAACTAAAACAACCTCAGCAACTGTTCAGACAAGAACTGGTGACCTATTAATATCTACAGCTAAAGAGACAACAGTTGTTAATGAAGCTGTCACAGCTACTACACCTACAGCAACTACATTGAACGAGTCTACAACACAACCAACAAACATGACAAATCCACCAAACACATCTGAAAAACCAACAACAACCAAACAAAAAACTACACTTACACTAACAGAAAATATATCAACAACACTGGAGCCATCAACAGCCATGTCGACAACAACTTATGAATTTGGAACTACTCTACCTCTGACAACACCACATACAACAATCAAAATCCTTTCTCCACGTATGACAACTGAAAGTCCAAAAACAACAAATCCACAAAGCAGTGTAATGTTGCCAATAACCAAAGCAACTGTTCAGACAAGAACTGGTGAGCTATTAACATCTACAGCTAAAGAGACAACCATTGTTAATGAATCTGATACAGCTACTACGTCTACAACAACTGCATTGAAAGAGTCTACAACACAACCAACAAGCATGACAAATCCATCAAACACATCTGAAAAACCAACAACAACCAAACAAAAAACTACACTTACACTAACAGAAAATATATCAACAACTCAGGAGCCATCAACTGCCATGTCGACAACAACTAATGCATTTGGAACTACTCTACCTCTGACAACACCGCATACAACAATCAAAAGCCTTTCTCCACGTTTGACAACTAAAACAACCTCAGCAACTGTTCAGACAAGAACTGGTGAGCTATTAATATCTACAGCTAAAGAGACAACAGTTGTTAATGAAGCTGCCACAGCTACTACACCTACAGCAACTACATTGAACGAGTCTACAACACAACCAACAAACATGACAAATCCACCAAACACATCTGAAAAACCAACAACAATAACCAAACAAAAAACTACACTTACACTAACAGAAAATATATCAAGAACTCAGGAGCCATCAACAGCCATGTCGACAACAACTTATGAATTTGGAACTACTCTACCTCTGACAACACGGCATACAACAATCAAAAGCCTTTCTCCACGTATGACAACTAAAACAACCTCAGCAACTGTTCAGACAAGAACTGGTGAGCTATTAATATCTACAGCTAAAGAGACAACAATTGTTAATGACTCTGATACAGCTACTACGTCTACAACAACTGCATTGAAAGAGTCTACAACACAACCAACAAGCATGACAAATCCACCAAACACATCTGAAAAACCAACAACAACCAAACAAAAAACTACACTTACACTAACAGAAAATATATCAACAACTCATGAGCCATCAACTGCCATGTCGACAACAACTAATGAATTTGGAACTACTCTACATCTGACAACACGGCAAACAGCAATCAAAAGCCTTTCTCCACGTATGACAACTGAAAGTCCAAAAACAACAAATCCACAAAGCAGTGTAATGTTGCCAACAACCTCATTAACTGTTCAGACAAGAACTGGTGAATTATTAACATCTACAGCTAAAGAGACAACCATTGTTAGTGAATCTGTTACAGCTACTAAACTTGCAACAGCTACACTACTACAGTCAACCACAAAATTAACAAGCCCTAAGAATCCACTACATACATCAGAAAAAACAACTTTACTTACACCTACCTCAGAATATATACCAACAACTGGTGAGCCATCAACACTCGTGCCAACAACAAGTTCAATAAACCCTATTGGATTTGAAACCACTGCACCAACTCTGTCAACGATACAATCAACAATCAAGAGAATTTCTCTAGATATAACAACCCAGAGTGAATTAACAACACATCAACAAAGTAGTGACCTGTTGCCAACAACCTCAGTAACTGTTCAGACAAGGACTGGTGAGCTATTAACATCTACAGCTAAAGAGACAACAATTTTCACTAAATCAATTAGATCTACTGGACCTGCAATAATATCAACAACAACAAATCAACAAAATCCACCAAACACATCTGAAAAACCAACAACAACCAAACAAAAAACTACACTTACACTAACAGAAAATATATCAACAACTCAGGAGCCGTCAACAGCCATGTCGACAACAACTTATGAATTTGGAACTACTCTACCTCTGACAACACGGCATACAACAATCAAAAGCCTTTCTCCACGTCTGACAACTGAAAGTCCAAAAACAATAAATCCACAAAGCAGTGTAATATTGCCAATAACCAAAGTAACTGTTCAGACAAGGACTGGTGAGCTAATAACATCTACAGCTAAAGAGACAACAGTTGTTAATGAATCTGTTACAGCTTCTACGCCTGCAACAACTACATTAAAAGAGTCTACGACACAACCAACAAGCATGACAAATCCACCAAACACATCTGAAAAACCAACAACAACCAAACAAAAAACTACACCTACACTAACAGAAAATATATCAACTACTCAGAAGCCATCAACAGCCATGTCGACAACAACTAATGAATTTGGAACTACTCTACCTCTGACAACACCGCATACAACAATCAAAAGCCTTTCTCCACGTTTGACAACTAAAACAACCTCAGCAACTGTTCAGACAAGAACTGGTGAGCTATTAATATCTACAGCTAAAGAGACAACAGTTGTTAATGAAGCTGTCACAGCTACTACACCTACAGCAACTACATTGAACGAGTCTACAACACAACCAACAAGCATGACAAATCCACCAAACACATCTGAAACACCAACAACAACCAAACAAAAAACTACATTTACACTAACAGAAAATATATCAACAACTCAGGAGCCATCAACTGCCATGTCGACAACAACTAATGAATTTGGAACTACTCTACCTCTGACAACACGGCAAACAGCAATCAAAAGCATTTCTCCACGTTTGACAACTAAAACAACCTCAGCAACTGTTCAGACAAGAACTGGTGAGCTATTAATATCTACAGCTAAAGAGACAACAGTTGTTAATGAAGCTGCCACAGCTACTACACCTACAGCAGCTACATTGAACGAGTCTACAACACAACCAACAAACATGACAAATCCACCAAACACATCTGAAAAACCAACAACAACCAAACAAAAAACTACACTTACACTAACAGAAAATATATCAACAACTCAGGAGCCATCAACAGCCATGTCGACAACAACTTATGAATTTGGAACTACTCTACCTCTGACAACACCACATACAACAATCAAAATCCTTTCTCCACGTATGACAACTGAAAGTCCAAAAACAACAAATCCACAAAGCAGTGTAATGTTGCCAATAACCAAAGCAACTGTTCAGACAAGAACTGGTGAGCTATTAACATCTACACCTAAAGAGACAACCATTGTTAATGAATCTGATACAGCTACTACGTCTACAACAACTGCATTGAAAGAGTCTACAACACAACCAACAAGCATGACAAATCCATCAAACACATCTGAAAAACCAACAACAACCAAACAAAAAACTACACTTACACTAACAGAAAATATATCAACAACTCAGGAGCCATCAACTGCCATGTCGACAACAACTAATGCATTTGGAACTACTCTACCTCTGACAACACCGCATACAACAATCAAAAGCCTTTCTCCACGTTTGACAACTAAAAGAACCTCAGCAACTGTTCAGACAAGAACTGGTGAGCTATTAATATCTACAGCTAAAGAGACAACAGTTGTTAATGAAGCTGCCACAGCTACTACACCTACAGCAACTACATTGAACGAGTTTACAACACAACCAACAAACATGACAAATCCACCAAACACATCTGAAAAACCAACAACCAAACAAAAAACTACACTTACACTAACAGAAAATATATCAACAACTCAGGAGCCATCAACAGCCATGTCGACTACAACTTATGAATTTGGAACTACTCTACCTCTGACAACACCACATACAACAATCAAAATCCTTTCTCCACGTATGACAACTGAAAGTCCAAAAACAACAAATCCACGAAGCAGTGTAATGTTGCCAATAACCAAAGCAACTGTTCAGACAAGAACTGGTGAGCTATTAACATCTACAGCTAAAGAGACAACAATTGTTAATGAATCTGATACAGCTACTACGTCTACAACAACTGCATTCAAAGAGTCTACAACACAACCAACAAGCATGACAAATCCACCAAACACATCTGAAAAACCAACAACAACCAAACAAAAAACTACACCTACACTAACAGAAAATATATCAACCACTCAGAAGCCATCAACTGCCATGTCGACAACTAATGAATTTGGAACTACTCTACCTCTGACAACACGGCAAACAGCAATCAAAAGCCTTTCTCCACGTATGACAACTGAAAGTCCAAAAACAACAAATCCACGGAGCAGTGTAATGTTGCCAAAAACCTCATTAACTGTTCAGACAAGAACTGGTGAGTTATTAACATCTACAGCTAAAGAGACAACCATTGTTAGTGAATCTGTTACAGCTACTAAACTTGCAACAGCTACACTACTACAGTCAACCACAAAATCAACAAGCCCTAAGAATCCACTACATACATCAGAAAAAACAACTTTACTTACACCTACCTCAGAATATATACCAACAACTGGTGAGCCATCAACACTCGTGCCAACAACAAGTTCAATAAACCCTAATGGATTTGAAACCACTGCACCAACTCTGTCAACCATACAATCAACACGCAAGAGCATTTCTCTAGATATAACAACCCAGAGTGAAGTAACAACACATCACCAAAGTAGTGACCTGTTGTCAACAACCTCAGTAACTGTTCAGACAAGGACTGGTGAGCTATTAATATCTACAGCTAAAGAGACAACAGTTGTTAATGAAGCTGCCACAGCTACTACACCTACAGCAACTACATTGAACGAGTCTACAACACAACCAACAAGCATGACAAATCCACCAAACACATCTGAAAAACCAACAACAACCAAACAAAAAACTACACTTACACTAACAGAAAATATATCAACCACTCAGGAGCCATCAACTGCCATGTCTACAACAACTAATGAATTTGGAACTACTCTACCTCTGACAACACCGCATACAACAATCAAAAGCCTTTCTCCACGTTTGACAACTAAAACAACCTCAGCAACTGTTCAGACAAGAACTGGTGAGCTATTAATATCTACAGCTAAAGAGACAACAGTTGTTAATGAAGCTGCCACAGCTACTACACCTACAGCAACTACATTGAACGAGTCTACAACACAACCAACAAACATGACAAATCCACCAAACACATCTGAAAAACCAACAACAATAACCAAACAAAAAACTACACTTACACTAACAGAAAATATATCAAGAACTCAGGAGCCATCAACAGCCATATCGACAACAACTTATGAATTTGGAACTACTCTACCTCTGACAACACGGCATACAACAATCAAAAGCCTTTCTCCACGTATGACAACTGAAAGTCCAAAAACAACAAATCCACAAAGCAGTGTAATGTTGCCAACAACCTCATTAACTGTTCAGACAAGAACTGGTGAGTTATTAACATCTACAGCTAAAGAGACAACCATTGTTAGTGAATCTGTTACAGCTACTAAACTTGCAACAGCTACACTACTACAGTCAACCACAAAATCAACAAGCCCTAAGAATCCACTACATACATCAGAAAAAACAACTTTACTTACACCTACCTCAGAATATATATCAACAACTGGTGAGCCATCAACACTCGTGCCAACAACAAGTTCAATAAACCCTAATGGATTTGAAACCACTGCACCAACTCTGTCAACCATACAATCAACACGCAAGAGCATTTCTCTAGATATAACAACCCAGAGTGAAGTAACAACACATCACCAAAGTAGTGACCTGTTGTCAACAACCTCAGTAACTGTTCAGACAAGGACTGGTGAGCTAATAACATCTACAGCTAAAGAGACAACAGTTGTTAATGAATCTGTTACAGCTTCTACGCCTGCAACAACTACATTAAAAGAGTCTACGACACAACCAACAAGCATGACAAATCCACCAAACACATCTGAAAAACCAACAACAACCAAACAAAAAACTACACCTACACTAACAGAAAATATATCAACCACTCAGAAGCCATCAACAGCCATATCGACAACAACTAATGAATTTGGAACTACTCTACCTCTGACAACACCGCATACAACAATCAAAAGCCTTTCTCCACGTTTGACAACTAAAACAACCTCAGCAACTGTTCAGACAAGAACTGGTGAGCTATTAATATCTACAGCTAAAGAGACAACAGTTGTTAATGAAGCTGTCACAGCTACTACACGTACAGCAACTACATTGAACGAGTCTACAAAACAACTAACAAACATGACAAATCCACCAAACACATCTGAAAAACCAACAACAACCAAACAAAAAACTACACTTACACTAACAGAAAATATATCAACCACTCAGAAGCCATCAACAGCCATGTCGACAACAACTAATGAATTTGGAACTACTCTACCTCTGACAACACCGCATACAACAATCAAAAGCCTTTCTCCACGTTTGACAACTAAAACAACCTCAGCAACTGTTCAGACAAGAACTGGTGAGCAATTAATATCTACAGCTAAAGAGACAACAGTTGTTAATGAAGCTGTCACAGCTACTACGTCTACAGCAACTACATTGAACGAGTCTACAACACAACCAACAAACATGACAAATCCACCAAACACATCTGAAAAACCAACAACAACCAAACAAAAAACTACACTTACACTAACAGAAAATATATCAACAACTCAGGAGCCATCAACAGCCATGTCGACAACAACTTATGAATTTGGAACTACTCTACCTCTGACAACACGGCATACAACAATCAAAAGCCTTTCTCCACATATGACAACTGAAAGTCCAAAAACAACAAATCCACAAAGCAGCGTAATGTTGCCAACAACCTCATTAACTGTTCAGACAAGAACTGGTGAGCTATTAACATCTACAGCTAAAGAGACAACAATTGTTAATGAATCAGCAGTTACAGCTACTAAACTTGCAACAGCTACACTACTACAGTCAACCACAAAATCAACAAGCACTAAGAATCCACTACATACATCAGAAAAAACAACTTTACTTACACCTACCTCAGAATATATACCAACAACTGGTGAGCCATCAACACTCTTGCCAACAACAAGTTCAATAAACCCTATTGGATTTGAAACCACTGCACCAACTCTGTCAACGATACAATCAACAATCAAGAGCATTTCTCTAGATATAACAACCCAGAGTGAAGTAACAACACATCAACAAAGTAGTGACCTGTTGGCAACAACCTCAGTAACTGTTCAGACAAGGACTGGTGAGCTATTAACATCTACAGCTAAAGAGACAACAATTTTCACTAAATCAATTAGACCTGCAACAATATCAACAACAACAAATCAACAAAGCAGTAGAATGTTGCAAACAACCTCAGCAACTGTTCAGACTGGTGAGATTTCAACATTTACAATCAAGGAGACACCTATTTTCACTGAACCAGTTACTACTACTTCACCTGTAACTAGATTTACAGCTTCTACACCTATAACTGTAGTTACAGTCACTACACCTGTAACTACACCACCTAGGTCAACAAAACAATCAACAAGCATGAGGAGTTTTGTACACTCATCCAAAAATCCAACAACAGCCCAACAAAACACAACAGAAGAAATAGCAACAACTGCTAGGACTGGTGAGCTACCAACATCTACAGTAAATGAGACAACAATTTTCATTGAGTCAGTTAATACTACTACAGCCACAATAAAAACACTACCCGAGTCAACAACTCAACCATCAAGCACATGGAATGCTTCATACAAACCAACAACTCCAGGCACTAAGCTTTTACCAACCTCAACAAATATTTCACAGACTGGTGCGCCACCAACATCAACACCCTTGAAAACAACAACTTCAAGTGAAGTAGTCACAACTAATGAATTTAAAACAACTACACCAGGTCTGTCAACAAGGCAATCAACAAGCTTAAATATAATGAATAAAAGTCCAATAACAACAACTGGCCTATCGATGTCTACACTCAAAGTGAAAACAACTTCAACTAAACCATATACAAATACTAGACATACAACAACTACACATTCTAAGTCAACAATGCAACCAGCATCTAAAAATCCAACATCAAGGCAAATCAACAGAACCGTAACCTCTGAAAACATACCAACAATAAATAGATCTGGAACAACTACACTAGCTGTGTCAACAATACCATCAACAACAACAATAAGCAATTCTTCTCATACATCTGTAGCTGAAACTTTAATGAGCATTGGAATTACAAAAAGTACTAAGGGTGATATAACAAAGCAATCTACAAACACCAGTCTGTCAACATCCACAACAACTAAAACTTCAACTACACCAACTAATAAGCCAACAACAACAGATCAGATATCACACTCACTAGATGTCAAAACAACCAAGAGCAATGCAACAGTTACAGCTTTGAAAACTACAGCTAAAATAACAAAATTGAGTACTTCAACCACCAAAGCTAAAAATCTGACAACGAAAACTGTTACAAAAACAACAATGAAAACATCAACAACCTCACCACCTCCGAATCCACCAACAGTAGAAGAGGGGTTTATTTTTGTAAGGTTTCGAATAATGCGGATATTCACACAAGATTATTATGATAAAACATCTTCTGCTTACAAAATACTGGAAAGAAATGTAACAACTGAGGTAAATCTCAAATATCTTTTGCAAACTTTCAGAATATTTTTTATTTAAAACCAATGAAAAGTTTGGATATCCTACTATAACATGTAAACAAATTATTCATCCTGTTTCTATATTCATGTTTCTTTTCAGCTTAATCGAGGCTACAAATATAAATACCCACAAACGTTTCTGAGATGCATTCTAATCACTGTTTGGTAAGACAAACATTCCTTTATGTCATTATCATAAATTTGGCACAGCATACTGTTAGACTACACTTTCTTATGTATGTTTTTGTATTTTTTAAGAAATTGTATAACTGTTTCACCCAGAGAGTTCACTACAGTGCACAGCTATAAAAACAAGATGAAAAGATGTTAATGCCCTGAGGCGAAAACAACATACATGTGTGTTACTCCTCAGCACATTTCAATTTGACTGTCAGTTTTCACAGTGAGGGTGCGACAGCCTATAGCTCTCAGTTCAATGGAAATACCAGCAGTAGATCATTACTACAGTGATTAATACATTTAAGTGTGAAATGCAGTGTCTAGCTTCCCATTACCCTATCAACCTCATCGGTTACAGCCAAACGTTACTGTATCATGGGTATCGCTGGATATGGGTTAAAAACTGTCCAAAACATTTCAAGCTGGAAGGATAGTGGGGAATCATCAGCTACAAGATAAAGTAGACAGTAGAATGCACAGTTATACACAACAAGCAAATAACATTACATCTTAAGAATGATACGACAATGGTGCAATTGAATATTAGTGGCCATTCATATCTTTCGCTAATCAATGTTGTATTAAAATACATGCTTAAATAACATGGTCAAAAAAGGAGTTCAATGTCTCTTCAATTATTAATTCACTGTATATAAAGTAACAGTACTTTTCTATTTTATCCTTAGGCCGGGCTCTGTAGGCCTAACCACTCAGCTGATTTTCCAAAATCAAAGCGTTGTTCCCAACATTACAAATGTAAGGGAGTCCTTGGGTGAAACTGTAAATGCATCCATTGTCTATTTAGACATTGTCCCATCCAGTATTGTGGTTTGTGAGTATCAACTTTTATTTTAACATAATGGATTTTGATTGATTTGTGGAACATTTTATGAAAGTAAAATATTTGCTTCGAAAAGTACTTATGAATAACATCATAGCCTTATGATTAAAAGTCAAATCACTTCGATACAAATATGTAAACCTTAATATGCTGAAAACTATTTTTGCGCAGATCATGCTCTTATCACAACAACGATTGCTCCTAAATTCACAACACCACCGACAAGCAGCCAATCTTCGACAACGGTTTCATCTGGCAGTGTAATTGCATGGAGAAGACCCACTGATGTGGTCATTTTTCTTCTTCCTATCACCCTAATCAATTTCTTTTTACTAGAACTAAAAGTGTTGTGATTCTACCTGCGCTAATATAATGGATCTTATATTTCTTGTATAATGTTAATATTAAAATGTTTATATATTACCCTTAATATATTAAAAATGTAATTGTAACACATTAAATAAGAGATTCACAATAGATTCACCAGACATGTAATCTTCAAGAATCTCACAATTATAGTCGTATGATTGACATTTATCTTCTTATGGTGATTGAAAGAATAGTAATAACACATTTGAAAAGCTTTCTTTAAATGTAACAATTTAATTTAAAATTTTCCAACTGATTTATAATTCAATCAAAGTGACTTCATCTGTGTCCATTTTTTAAGTCTATGTAAAAAGGCTTTTAATATTTAATTTTAAATTTTAATAGTGTATTGTTCTTTTTGTTGCTTTATTGGCTATATTCTATCCTTTTTAGATTTGTAATGTGCCTTATTTGTTGTATTTGCACTTCGTTGTAAAGGACAATGCTCAACTCCGGTTGTAGTTAATAGCGCTATATAAATAAATTGTCATTGTAATATTTGAAAATAAAAACAAAGATTTGATGAAATCAAGTTCTTTATGCATGAGAATTTAATGAATGTATTGTAAATGTAATATTTCTGAAAAATATTTTATTTAAACAGATGGTCCTGCACACAAATAAGTATTTTAAGTATATACTGCATAACATACATTTTCAAAATTTTAAAGTTTTTGTTGAGAACAACAATTTAACATATTTATGTGCTACCACATTTATTAATATAAATAATAAATAAAAGGAGTATATATTTCAGGGTATTCTGAGATCTTTATTGTAGGGCTGGGCGATATATTGTGCGATTCTAATGCTCTCAGTTTCTCAATGACTTGCGGTTAAATGCCGCAACATCCGAAAACAGGGGGCGCTCTTGCGCAGAAACTCTGAATATGGGAAACAGAAGAAGAACCATTTGTTCCAGGAAATGCCAGTGGTCATATTCTATCGCTGTTCTTCAAACCTTTTCAGGTATTTTATGATGATAAAGTATATTTATAGTGATGATGTTTGACGAGTGTTGCTTTTTCAAATGTACGTTATAAGGGATAACGTACATTTGCGTTAACAACGCAAGGTTGTGGGTTCGATCCCAGGGGATTGCAAATACCTATGTAAAATGTATAGGATAAAGCAATGTAAGTTACTTTGGATAAAAGCGTCTGCCAAAATGCCTAAATGTAAATCTCTTAGTGATTTTAAATCAAGCAGTACTTCCTAATGATCAGAGAACAGTTCACGAAAGAGCCGTGCATAAAACATCGAATCGATTTCAGTATCGATTTAAAAATGTATAATTACTGTGAACCGCGATATATATCGCCCGACCCTACTTTTTTGCATTTTAGTGGTGCTCTGTAACAGAAGTCCACTCTTAGTTTGTGAAAAATGCATTATATTTTGTACATATTTTACCTAAATGCTCACCACTGTTGCCCTTCTCACAAAACGATCAGTTTTTTTCCTGTTGAAAGTCTCTCATTCCGATATCCTCTGATTGGTAAAGCTGACACTGTTGTGATTGGTCACCCGCTTAGAGAGTGTGAGCAATGTTTCGCCCCTTACAGTGTTTGCATGTTTCAGCTTCAGAAGTCTTTTGTGATTGGTCTCTGATACTGCTTCAACAATGACTGGTGAGCCACTGGCATTTACATCTTTTGAAACATCATCGGTAAATCAACTCTTTAGGAACACTGAACTTGCATAGAGTAAAGACCTATGGTTGTCAACAGAAACAACAACTAAAAAGTCAACAACAAAAAATGCAATTGCTCAACAAAGCAGGATCCAGTACGAAATAAAACTCTACTACTGCTCAAACTACTAATATGGATGTATCAGTATCTCAATTGAAAGGAAGAACACATTTAACTGATAGAAACAAAGAATAACTGAAAGTATGACATCACAATTAACCGTCTGCACAAACCAGCATTAAGCCATCAAAACGGACAAACTTTGAAAAAGTGAGTAACACTAACTTAACAAATCAATCTGCTTTGTCAACTTTGTCAGTAACAACTTTAAGTGAACCACTCATCTCTGCAACTAGAAACCCATCAACCCTTGAAATTCCTATAACTTACAACTCAATCACTTAAAAGCAATGGAAATAAGATGCCAAACAACAAAAACCAGAGGTCCCACTCCACATATACTGTAATGCAGGGAAACAAATACAAACTGAACAAAGTACTTCTTAACAACAACCAGCGCAAATGATAAAACAAAGACAGGTGAACCATCAACAACACATGAAACAACAGCTGCAACTGTAACGGTTACAACTAAGGGAATTCCCAGAAGTACCGAAGCTAAAAACATGGTATATACATATATCATGGAGCTAAATTAAATACTTTTTAAGACCATTTTTAAGACTCTTTCTATACATTTCAAGACATCGCCACCTATTAATTTTAACACCATTTTAATCTTACTTTAGCAACATTTTAATTTACCTTAATTTAATTGTAATGTACCTAAAGAGAAACGATGCTACGCTAATCAACTTGCGACACACTGAGCAGTACACCTCACTGTTATTCTCAGAGACTGCCCTCACCTATTGCTCCAACTCTTTATCCTCCAACCATTTGCATGAAATTTGTCTTTCCCGATTAGTCAACAATGTTGTGTAATAACCAGGGGCCCGTTCTTCGTACGTCGCTTATTACATCCGAGATCAAATGACACATCCAAGATAATATCATCGTGCTAATCATGATCCGGCTAATTGGGTTCTTCGAACACACCTGCTGTTTATGATTAGTATCGCTGGATTGAGTTATCTGAGATAATTGCGCGTTCATGCGCTTGTTTAAAAGGGGATATGTATCGATAGTAGAAACAATGATCAGCAACGCTGCTATTGGCTGCTCACATGGCAAAAGAGCGCGCTCAGTTTTTCAACGCAGCAGAGCAAGAATTATTACTGGAAGGGTTTGCTTACAGTAATAATTTGAAAAAATAATTAAAACGCCAGTGGAGAGGGCTGGCAAAAAGTAGCAGACAAATTAAATGCGTAAGTGTTCCATGTTATGGTTATATCACTTACAATTACAGTATATAGTCTTATTTTAATAATTTCATATATATTTCAATTTTCGTAAATAATTTGTTGCTGCGTTAAATTATGTCTATAATCCAAATTGCTTGTACAGTCATTTCGACAAATAAATATTGAGTTAATTTCTTTGACTTGTGAAGGTGAAAGCTGTATAACTAATGTCATTTTTTTTGCAATTTGATATTGATCATATTTTCTCCTTGTGTATTGTAATGCCATTGAGTTCTCCTCTTTTGTGTAGTTTTACATAATAAACCAACACTTTTATCTGTTCCCAAGAAAGTGGTGTCTGAAATATGTGCAGTAAGTGGACATTTATAACTTTACATCAAAAGGAAAGAAAGTGCAACACTTTGTAAAACCCATTTTTCTTTTGCACAGGACAGTGAAGAAACCCTCTCAGATGACTGTCCTTTGGAGGAATTACTTGTAAGTGCACAAATAACTTTATTTAATTTATAGGTGTGGACACATTATTTCTGACTGCAATATAGGAGGAGGAAACGCCTACAGACAGGCCTACAGCACAAAAATATACAGAGGTCGGCAGTCTACTTTTCCTTTTTCTGTTGCATGAGGCTTGTTGAGTTTTTTTTTTTTTTAATGGCACAGGGGGATATCCGTACCCTATATAAACAGAATCTTCAACATAAAATTGAGTATTTTGCTCTTAAAAAAACAAAAATTAAGGGGAGAAATTGAACTTGACACCTTAAAGAAGAAAAAACTGGCACTAGAGATTGAGTTGCTTCAAAAGAAACTTCAGAGTAATTGCTTAAACCCTATTTTTCACAAAGAGCACTATTGCTGCCCTTGGATAACTATATATCTTATTGCAGGCAAAAGATGACCATCACTGGCTTTTCTTGAGAAACAATCATTGAAATAAAACTCCATGAACTAAGCATGTTGTCTTCTATTATTCATTTAATGAAAGTTGCATTGTAACGGGTTTGTGGTCCAGGGAATGGTGTCATGAAGTACTGCCTGCCTGAAGGCATAGCCCCTGTCGCCAAACAGGATCCCATCGTCAGCACCTGGGAAAATGCAGTTTTGATAGGCTCAGAATAAAATTATGTAATACAGTGAGTTTTAAATAATTTTTCCTTACCACGTTCAAATAATGTGCATAAATGTGACTCTCTGAAAATCTTGGAGTCACCCACAGAACCAGGCCATGTGGCTTCCACATTTGTGATGTGGAACATGGAGTCGCACACCATCTAAAATATTTGAAATCAGTCTGCATACTTTTTGATTACGTTACTTTTATTTATTTATTGCTTATCTGGAATATGAATAATTGTTATAGTAATTTACTTGCACATTTACACTGTGAAATCCCTTTCTGTTCAAAAAATCCCCTTCATTTGGGCCAGGTGGGGCCTTGATGGGGACCTGTGTGCAGTCTATGGCACAAATAACATTAGGGAAGCCTGAGGAACAAATACTGTAAGTCCTAGGCTACTTTTTGGCATGATCATGATTCCATGATCTTCATTAACAATTATAATGTACCTGCAATGGCAAAAAAAATCTGCTTCACAGCCTGTGGTCTTAAGTGGCATGGAAATACCACAAAGCCCCCTAAAAACTGTTTGAGTGACAGATAAACTTTGCGAGTGGCACGACATACAGCATTTTTACCCAAGTTTTCTGCATCTCCAATAGTGTAAAGGAAAGTGCCACTCGCAAAGAATCGCAAAGCTATTCAAACTGTGCAGTTGTTAAACCCCGACTGCGACGAGTCGAACATTTAACGTGTGGCTCCAACAAGTTGATAATGTAGATACACCCTCCAGAGAAAAACAATATCTCTCATTCAGTAGATTATCGCGCTGCGCTAAAGGATCCTGTCGATCTCGCAAAAAGCGATTAATTCGAAAAGCTCTTTGAATTATTCTGGTACCTTCAGCAACGCATTCCTGACGTAAAAACGGACAAGACATGTCTGCGAAAGACTTCCCATATCACCTCCGCTTATAAAGCCGTGATCTAATCCTGTTTACATGAAGTAAGCCTGCTCCCGAGCAGGTTCAAGCTTACGGACCTGTTGCTATGACAGCAAGTCCAGGATGAGCTTCGAAGAACCAAACAATCCAAGATCATGCCAAATCGTCAACAATCAAATCCAGCTAACCGAGTTAGCGACGTACGAAGAACGGGCCCCAGGTGTAAATGGATCTCCCACTCTTCGCCTGCCCTACGCAATGAATAAATTCAGGCAAACTTTAGCATATGACCTCTTTGGACAAATAAAAGATGATACTTGATGATGATAATTTAATACCTTGAAAAATGCCATTTAAAGACTTTTTACTACTTTTTAAGACCCCTCGGACACCCTGTAAAAAACCAAACAATCAACAACAACAACAAAAACTGACAAACTAATCAACAAGTAAAACTACAGATACAACAACACCATCAACATTTTTCCAACAAATGGTTTTTGTGGCAAATGGCAAAATCTTTCAGCCAGTGGTCAAACAAAAAATGCAAGCCTATCTGCAGATGAAAATAAAATGACAAAAACTAAAACTCCAACCCCCTTGTTTACAACAGCAATGACAGAACATCATACTATCAAAACTGAGAACCCTACAGACAAACCTCAGCTCTCTCAAATCTCAACTAGTCCCATCTACTGAACCTGAACAAAGCACTGGAACGACAAAACAACTAATTATTTAAAGCCAATCTCAAAAAAAGATTTATTTAAGATATTTTATCTAAGCGAATGCTCACCCAGACCTGCCTGAAACGCCTCGTGTAACCACACCCCGGCGAATCTACGTCAGTTCGTAACACGATTTGACTAAGACCGCCCAAATGTATACGCAAGTAAGGTACGCATACCCAATAGTACAATTGCTTAGGAACCTGATGTTCCAAATATGGTAAGAGGCGTTACAGTCCATGCAGTATTCGACCAATCACTATGCACTAGTGAAATGGCCAATCATAGCACACCTCGCTTTTCAGAGCGATGAGATTTGTAAAATTACAGCGCGATTCAGAGAGGCGGAGCAAAGAGGAGATAAAAACATGCACGGTATGTGGAAAATAAAGCGTTTATAATAACCTTTAATCGTGTATACACGTTGTATTACATCTAAAGCAAACAATAATATTCGTTTTAGCCGCGTCAAATGACCTCTTTAAATGTCACCCCAACAACAACAACAACAAATCAGACTTCAAATTCATTAGGGCTTAAAACAACCATCGGACACTCAAATTAAAATGTTGCTAATATTGCAGATAAATAAATGCTTCGGGATTTGCTTGGTTTGATCTCCATTTGTGCCCAACTAATGTTCTCCTGGGGCCCGTTCTTCGTACGTCGCTTATTACATCCGAGATCAAATGACACATCCAAGATAATATCATCGTGCTAATCATGATCCGGCTAATTGGGTTCTTCGAACACACCTGCTGTTTATGATTAGTATCGCTGGATTGAGTTATCTGAAATAAATGCGCGTTCATGCGCTTGTTTAAAAGGGGATATGTATCGATAGTAGAAACAATGATCAGCAACGCTGCTATTGGCTGCTCATCATGGCAAAAGAGCGCGCTCAGTTTTTCAACGCAGCAGAGCAAGAATTATTACTGGAAGGGTTTGCTATGCTTCCAGTAATAATTTGAAAAAATAATTAAAACGCCAGGAGAGAGGTCTGGCAAAAAGTAGCAGACAAATTAAATGCGTAAGTGTTCCATGTTATGGTTATATCACTTATTATTACAGTATATAGTCTTATTTTAATAATTTCATATTTCATATATATTTCAATTTTCGTAAATAATTTGTTGCTGCGTTAAATTATGTCTATAATCCAAATGGCTTGTACAGTCATTTCAACAAATAAATATTGAGTCAATTGCTTTGACTTGTGAAGGTGAAAGCTGTATAACTAATGTCATTTTTTTTGCAATTTGATATTGATCATATTTTCTCCTAGTGTATTGTAATGCCATTGAGTTCTTTTGTGTAGTTTTGCATAATACACCAACACTTTTATCTGTTCCCAGGAAAGTGGTGTCTGAAATATGTACAGCGAGTGGACATTTCTAACTTTACATCAAAAGGAAAGAAAGTGCAACACTTTGTAATACCCATTTTTCTTTTGCACAGGCCAGTGAAGAAACCCCCTTAGATGTTTGTCCTTTGGAGGAATTACTTGTAAGTGCACAAATAACTTTATGTAATTTATAGGTGTGGACACATTATTTCTGACTGCAATATGAGTTGCAGGAGGAAACGCCTACAGCACAGAGGTGGGCAGTCTACTTTTCCTTTTTCTGTTGCATGAGGCTTGTTGAGTTTTTTTTTTTTTTGAATGGCACAGGGGGATATCCGTACCCTATATAAACGGAATCTTCAATATAAAATTGAGTATTTTGCTCTTAAAAAAAAAAAATTAAGGGAAGAAATTGAACTTGACACCTTAAAGAAGAAAAAACTGGCACTAGAGATTGAGTTGCCTCAAAATAATCTTCTCAGTAAGTGCTTAAACACTATTTTTCACAAAGAGTACTATTGCTGCCCTTGGATAACTATGTATATATATATATATATCTTATTGCAGGCAAAAGATGACCATCACTGGCTTTTCTTGAGAAACAATAATTGAAATAAAACTCCATGAACTAAGCATGTTGTCTTCTATTATTCATTTAATGAAAGTTTATGTGTAAAAGAAAGAATTCATAAAATGGTGTTCCACAATTCTGTCCCGTGCAGCTCTGCCACTAGGTTGGTCCAAGTGCACTGGCTGGAGGTCATCATCAGGCTGCACCTCCACCACAGAGGTCCTCTCCTTTCTGATGGTGGCAATATTGTGGAAGATGGCACATGCAACAATAATGTCACAGGCCCTGTCAGGTGCATACCTCAGACCCTTAAAAAGACACTGAAATCTTCCTTTAGTTGGCCAAAGGTCATTTCAATGCGGTGCCTTGTCCTGGCTAGAGCTGCATTGTAACAGGTTTGTGGTCCAGGGTTTGGGTCGGGGAATGGCGTCATGAAGTACTGCCTGCCTGAAGGCATAGCCCCTGTCGCCAAACAGGATCCCATCGTAAGCACCTGGAAAAATGCAGTTTTGTTAGGCTCAGAATAAAATTATGTAATACAGTGAGTTTTAAATAATTTTTCCTTACCACGTTCTAATAATGTGCATAAATGTGACTCTCTGAAAATCCTGGAGTCATGCACAGAACCAGGCCATGTGGCTTCCACATTTGTGATGTGGAACATGGAGTCGCACACCATCTAAAATATTTGTAATCACTCAACTGCATACTTTTTGATTACATAACTTTTATTTATTTATTACTTATCTGGAATATGAATAATTGTTGTAGTAATTTACTTGCACATTTACACTGTGAAATCCCTTTCGGTTCAAAAAATCCCCTTCATTTGGGCCAGGTGGGGCCTTGATGGGGACCTGTGTGCAGTATATGGCACCAATAACGTTAGGGGAGCCTGAGGAACAAATACTGTAAGTCCTAGGCTACTTTTTGGCATGATCATGATTCCATGATCTTCATTAACAATTATAATGTACCTGCAGTTGCAAAAAAAATCTGCTTTACAGCCTGTGGTCTTAAGTGGCATGGAAATACCACAAAGCCCCCTAAAAACTGTTTGAGTGACAGATAAACTTTGCGAGTGGCACGACATACAGCACTTTTACCCACGTTTTCTGCATCTCCAATAGTGTAAAGGAAAGTGCCACTCGCAAAGAATCGCAAAGCTATACAAACTGTTTGTGCAGTTGTTAAAGCCCGACTGCGACGAGTCCAACATTTAACGTGTGGCTCCAACAAGTTGATAATGTAGATACACCCTCCCGAGAAAAACGATATCTCTCAATCAGTAGATTATCGCGCTGCGCAAAAGGATCCTGTCGATATTGCAAAACGCGATTAATTCGAAAAGCTCTTTGAATTATTCTGGCACCTTCAGCAACGGATTCCTGACGTAAAAACGGACAAGACATGTCTGCGAAAGACTTCCCATATCACCTCCGCTTATAAAGCAGCAATCTAATCCTGTTTACATGAAGTAAGCCTGCTCGCGAGCAGGTTCAAGCTTACGGACCTGTTGCTATGACAGCAAGTCCAGGATGAGCTTCGAAGAACCAAACAATCCAAGGCCAAATCGTCAACAATCAAATCCAGCTAACCGAGTTAGCGACGTACGAAGAACGGGCCCCTGGAGCTTATCCAGCGGCCGCTTTGTACATGTTTGGGTTGTTGTGATGATTGTCATCGTCATGTCATCCATCTATGCCCTGATTGGAGGCGCAAGCCATTTTTCAAACGTTCTAATTTGGCGAAACGGGTCAATAGTTGAGGAGTTTTTCTCCTTGGGGATCAGTATGCCTCCTGCCCTTCTCCAGACCTTTGGTATCACCTGCTTTATCCATGCCACAGCCATTATTCTCCAAAGGAACCTCAACACCCGAGGGGCTTTCTTGTAGAGCCTGTATGGTATACCGTTGGGTCCAGGAGCTGATCTTGCGCATTTTACTGCAAACTAAACTTCCCTCCATTTAGGGGGGCTTGTGTCCATCTGTTCTGGTAGCTGAATTGCTGGCATGTCCTCTGGGAAAGGAGATTGGATCATGCCTCTGATTGTCAAATCTAAAATAACGAAAGACTTCAACACAATATAAGCAGATATTTATTGACAGAAGAATAAACTTAAATTTTCTTCAGGTTAACAGTATTCGTCTCACCACAGAAGTATAGGGTGTCTCAGTTTTCAGATATAACAATCAAATGCCCTGAGTTTCAGTCCTTACATCATGGTCAGTTGATTTAGATGTGTAAAATCTAACGAAAAACTTTGAAAGTTTACTTTCAAATCTGTACGTGTCACAGCCTTTGTGTTGTGTCATATAGGGCTGGGAATTGATTGATTCCTCGATTTCAAGCCGTTGTGTTTGCACACACAATGCAGATATAAATCCATTTTATTCCTGACAAACTATATATGATTGGAAAGCTCTAAGAATGTAGTTTTTATATTTTGGAACTGTTTTGCAATAGAAAAATCACATAATAAACTTAAATCACAAAAAAATCGCAAATGTCACTGGGCCCACTTGGTACCATAATATTACATATTCTCAACTCACTCAACTCAACTTTATTTATATAGCGCTTTTTACAATTTTCATTGTTACAAAACAAATATTCAAAATCATATTTTATCGAAAATCTAAAAATGAACCTTAAAAAATTTGATAAAATTGAAAAGCTCCAAGAATGTCCATCATATAATGAAGAAATTTATTAATTTTTAGTTTGCATGCAGTAAATCATTGGAGCCTATATGACACCTAGTGGCCGTTGTTGGTGTAGCGATTAATGGTATCATAGAAACCAATATTTTTGTGATAATAGCTTGACATTTGAAACAAAATTTAATTAGAAGTATGTCTTTAAATTTCTTATGTTTTTATCAGATTTTTTTATGTTTTAGTTACATAAAACAATGTTGTTGTTGTTTTTTAATGTACAATTAAACTGCTATTACAGTTTTTCAAGACACTTTTATAACAAAGTATAGAATCTCTTCTCTAAATCAAGACAAAGATTAGGTCTCTAGACCAAAGCATTACAGAGTTACAGAAGGCTTCAAAGCCATTCATAAAGCGACCTGGGTTGGAGAGGCGGGATTTAAAAAAGCAAAGCCAATCCTGTTAGCGACGTGAGCTGCAGAGGCGGAACTCATTGCAGAGAGCGAGATTTAACCATTAGTGTTGTGTTAACTTTGATTAAATGATTTCTGGAAAAATAAATGTTGAATTAAACAAGAGGTAGAAAACAAGACACAGATGGACATCAGTGTTGTATGTGAATGTTGATTAATTGTTTGGTCGATATTATTGGTAGGGACAAATAAGTGCTCCCTGGATATTGGTAGGGACACGTCACACGTCCTTACGCAAATCGACGCACATGAGTGATTCTATACCATACAGTTTCTCTTTTTACTATTTTGTTATTATTTTAAAGCGACTCCCGTTTACAACTTCTTATATCTGAAGAGCTTTTTCCAAAACGCATTAAACTCCAAATTTAAGTTTGTCATGCCGTATTGGTGTGTACTAAACCTATTCACTGCTCCATCAATGTTTCATGTAAAATCGCAATATTTCCTTGTTTAAAATGTTCTTCAAGATGCAGTTTCTTTCCAAAACGCTGTAAGTGCCGAACCTGTATTAAGCCTAATTGCGATATGTCCTCTCGACCAATCAGAATTCGCTCGTTAGTGGTATTTGTATGCGTGTTATTTTTAAAATTTTTGTATGTGGTGGAAAAATATTTTCATGAAATTGAAAATATTTTATTGACCTATTTAGTTTGTTACTATTTATTTTATTTGGCTGTTATTTATTTCATGCATTTGCATTTGATTTATATTAATTTGTAGTATGAGTCCCTGATGTCATATGTTGCATGTTCTCTTGTTTGTTTTTAAAAAATAAACTTTGAATTTATGATCGACAATATTGTAGTTTCATTTAACAATCGTTGTTTAACATGTTCAGACTGAGCCAACAGACCATTTTAACAGGATAAATTGAATATTAACTAAATGTATGGGTCTAGGTAAAAAAAAGACATTTTCTTGAAAACTATTAAAATAGATTTAAAGCATTTTGGAAAAGAACTCTTCATCTTTTCTACGACTCTAGCATGGTCCGTTTCGCAGGTGAACAAGAATTATCCTGTATTTTTATACTAATTTAAAGTATACAAATATTAAAGTATACAAATATACACCCCTTGCATGTTTTGCTTTTAAAACCAACACATGTTGAATTGTTTCCCATTTACCTTATATGTCTGGGAAACTACGGTCTCAGTGATTCATATTTTTTTGTGCCGTTCTACTCTTGTGATGTATTCTGGTGTATGCAGTCCTGCCCTCAGTGTGCATTCACAAAGTACAAAATAGAGAACAGGAGTTCTTTTTGGCAGCTTGGTTAAAATAAACCTTTATATGTCCAAATATCAAAGTCAATGTCGCATTTCATAATCACTCAATTACAGAAACTATCTAGTATTACATGTAACCAGTCTCATACCCTACAAAGTCAATCACAATTAGTTGAGCCAGCAATGTTTCGTCACACAAACAGTCATGTTTTTAGAGTATCACATCGCAGTGTTTACAATCTTCTGAGAATAAACAAAAATGGCTTACATACAGGTCTCTCACACATTAAAAAGGTCTTTCTACAAAGTTCACATAACCTTTAAATTACTTAAAATACAACTCAGAAAACGTATAGTATAAAATGTTTAATTCTCAAACCAACAAACAACCAGAATTAACAGAAGTAAAAAAAAAGACTCCTGCACAAATCCCCGGAGCAATAAAATAGTTGAGAGGGGTGTGTAAGCAAGATCTTATGAAAATAAAATGGGCGATTTTCTCTTCCACCGTCACAGAAACAACAGGCAGGGAAAGCTGGACAACATCCACTTCAGCATATATACAGCTCATCTGGACTGCTCAACTAGAGAAAGAGGGAGATATACAAAGTAATTACAAAAAGTACTGCTAACTACAAAAACATGGAATACAGACACGTATAAGAAAATCAAAAGTGAATTACAACTAAAACAATTAAGGATTATCATATTATAATATTTTGCGCTTACTGTAAGTGGAGATGTCAATCTCCTCAGGCAACTCCGCAACGTTGACTTCAAAACGGTCCTGCACATCATTCAGGATCTTTGCATCAGTTTCATCTGACACAAAGGTGATGGCCAAACCTTTTGTGCCAAATCTACCAGCACGGGCAACCTAAAGAGGATAAAATGACAGTTGTCATAAAATTGGGCTTGGTTCAGTTATTTTGAAAACCAGTTGAAAACTACTAGAACGTAATATACAGAATATAGTAATGTTAAAATTGCAATAAAAAAATACAAATAATCTGTCAGTTTATTTACCATGGTACAGGTGAACCAGTTTTACATGACAAGATTTAAACAACTTCATCTGCCCAAAAATGTAAGAGTTGCAAGGAAATTAAAATGGGTGTAAAACTGTTTTCAGGTTCTGTGTTGGAAGGTCGTTTGGCTTTCAATGCAAAGTATAAGACTGTAGTGTATATTTACCCGATGCAGATACGTGTCAGAGTCCTCAGGCATGTCATAGTTAAAAGCAATGTTAACGCGCTCAATATCCATCCCACGACCAAACAGATTAGTAGCCACCAGGATCCTCCTCTGGAAATCTTTAAACTGTTGATACCGAGATAATCTGTTGGAAACACAATAAGGTAAACAATTTACTCTAGTGACTGTTCATTTAGTTTCCCTAAACACTTTCGTCCTCCATTTGTTGGACAAACAGCTTTGATGGCAAGAAAACAAATATTTTATCCTACTTATTTCATGGTCATGTGACCAAGAAACCCATGTCTTACCTCTCTTCCTGAGCCATGCCTCTATGGATCGCAATGGCAGGGAAATTCTGTTCAACCAGCAGCTGTGACAGAGCCACACATCGGGCAACCGACTTCACGAAAATCACCACCTACAACACACAAAAACAGTTGGCGTGGTTTAGCGTACAAATCATACAAATTGCTGACTCCAGGGAGGCAGTATAAACTGTGAAATGACATCACCTGGTTGAATTCAAGAACATCGAGTAGGTCAAACAGTTTGCGGTTCTTCTCGCTGTCCTTCAGTTTGACATAGTATTGCTGAAGACCATGTAGGGTGAGCTTCGTCTCATCGTCAACAAACACCTCCATTGGCTGAAAGAAAAAACAATCTGTTACTCGTGAATGCCACCTGATGTGCATTAAAATTGTATACAAACCTATCCAGAATGACTGGTTAAATCAGTTTAACGCTTGAGGACAGAATGTAAAAGCAGGAGTACTCACATCTTGCATGAACTTGCGACAAACCGGCCTGATCTCTTTGCTCAGCGTGGCGCTGAACATCATGCATTGTTTCTCATGAGGTGTCAGTCTGAAGATATCCTGAACATCCCGTCGCATATCTAACAAACAATCATGCACAGAATTAGATTTCTATCTTATTTTGAACAACAATACTAATACTAGGGCTGCATGATAAACCGCAATTCCCATTCAAATCGCAATTGAATGGATGTGGCTATCGCGATTGTGAAATCATTAAGGCTGAAATTCTGTTTTATGCTCAGCTTGTTCGTAAAGTACGGCTCTGTGATATGTGGGAAATACTGCTCCATCTGAAAGTCGCTTAAAACGTGCATTTACAAAAGACATCACCCGTCAAACATCATCTTTATAAATCTACTTCATTATAATGAAAATACCTGAGGAGGCTTGAAAAACAGTGATAGAAAGATGCCAAATGCAGATAGGAAGACAGCATTTGGAGTTACAGTGCGAGAGCACCCTCCTGCTTTCGGATGCATACCTTTGCTCAAATGGTTGAAAACATGAATAACATTTTTTTCATGACTGTACCAATCAGTATAAACAGTGTTACCCTTTTAAAATGGTCAATTTCAATAGCTTTAGTTGTGTTGTGGTAACACAAACTAGAATTACTGAAATTTGGCAAAGGATAGCTCCTATCTTTTATAAAATATAGAAAAGCACAGTTATTATGTAGGCCTTCCTGAAGTAAGAAAACAATACGCACCCAGCTGCTCTAGCATCTTGTCACACTCATCCAAAACAAAGTGCTTGACGTTTTTGAGGTTAAGTGTCTTGTTGCGAAGGAGGGCAAGGATCCTTCCTGGTGTTCCCACCACGATGTGAGGGCAGTTCTTCTTCAAAACATCTTCGTCGTTCTTTACGGACAAGCCGCCGAAAAACACAGCGCACTTAACAGTGGACATGTACTTGGAGAATCGCTCGTACTCTTTACTAATCTGGAAAGCCAGCTCACGCGTGTGGCACATAACCAACACAGACACCTGATGAGAAAACAACCATGAAGTTATCACACCTGGTTGGTGTTCAAATGCCATCCTTCAGAAAATATGAAAGTCTAACGATACTAATCCTCGCAAGTATAATAGACACTTTTGCATCTTTCTCAATGCTCACAAACAAGGCCATATCCATTTAAGGGTAACTGCTCTAGTACACAATATTTTTATACATACACAGTAATCTGGTTCAATATTTCATAACAAAATGGTGTTAGAAGTGAGAAGATCACAGTGCTTGAGTTTGGAAGTCAACCGTCTGGATGAAAACACACCTGCCCATCAACTGGCTCGATCTGTTGTAGTGTGGCGAGCACGAATACAGCAGTTTTTCCCATTCCAGACTTTGCCTGGCATAGGATGTCCATACCCAAGATGGCTTGTGGAATGCACTCATGTTGGACTGAGGAAGAAAATATTCATTAAGGTGATTCATACCCACAAGCCACTTCAAATAATTGAGCGGCTCTTCATCCATAAAACTAATAATGCAAATTTGAAGTGAATCCTCACCCTCAGATGGATGTTCAAAACCACAGTCGACAATGGCGCGGAGGAGTTCTGGCTTTAGGAGGAAATCACGGAACCCGGAGCTGTGAATGGAGACGTAGGAGCCCTTCACCTCCTTCTTACCGGCAGGCACGATACTGTCAACGGCGGTCTGCGGCTCCTCATCCTCTTCGTAGTCCAACAGCTCGTTGTCAACATCGTTTTCGGCCATGATTACTTTGGTTGAAAGTAAATCAAATGTAAAGAATGTACAGTACACAAGTATTAAAATGCAATTAAAAATCATGCATTCATATTTGCTGCACTATATGGACGAATGAGGGTAGAATAGATACCTCAAGCTATATTCATTAAATTAAATAAAACGTTATGCTAGAAAGGGCATCTAAATACGCAGCTCATTAGGTTTTGAAAAACTTCTCAATGGGAACCGGGAATTTTTCACATTTACCACATGTGAAATTTACAAAACCTGTACAATACATTTAAACACACGTCGCAGCTTCCGAATAAATACACTATACAAACACTAATACAAATAGCGATCCACGATAAATTATTGGCCATATCGGTATCAGCCGATGCATTGTCATTTTTAATCCATAATAAAAAAATATAATAAAATTATGATAATAAAATCAGGCTGATTGATTATCGCCAATAAAAATTAAATTATAATTGTAATTGTTATAATTATAATTCTAATTAAATTACAGTCTCATCAGGATTGTTTGACCGCATCGCGATGGTTTCAGATCATCGCAATTATTGCATAATGCATATCTCTATAGAAGACACAAGTGGGAACTGCAGTGCCTGCATATTGCATGTTTTAATGTATGTGAAGAGTGTGGTACCAAAATGAGGTAACTCCGTTTTTAAAAATGTTAAAAAAAATCATGTTCTTTATTTGCCATTCCAATTAATATCAATCAAACTGTAGTTGGTGTGTTTTTTGATTTAAGCTATAATATGTAAAAAAAAATACAGCTAAGGAACACAATATAAAGATGATAAAAAACATTTTTAAAAACAGGGTTCTCATTTTGGAATTAAACTCTTCATTTATTGTAACTTAAGTATGATAGTGGTAAAATGTACCAACAATCACTTAGGAAAAACTTTCAAGCATATACCATAAAAACCCTGCAGTACAATTTAATATTATTTAATCTACTCTCAATGTGAAAACCAGCCTAACAAAATTTAATTCACACAGAAGTAACATTTTATTGTAGTCTTGCAAGTGAGAAAAAGAAGACTAGAAGCTTTTCTATGACATAGCATTTTAATGGTGGCTTCATTTCACTCCTGATCAAACTAGTCTTTGTCAAACACGTATTTGGCGTATGCATTAAATGTTAAAGTCAAGACCTTAAATATTTGATGATGACCCCATTTTTTTACGAGGAAATAAACTTATAAAAAAAAGTCTTATATTCAGAACATGGTCGTTTTAAAGCCGAATCAAAAACGTATACGAATTAATTGTCAAAGCCCTCAAACAGACAATTAATCGTCATAATCATAACGATTTATTAGAAAATAAATTGTCAGCCAAATTTCATAATTGTGACAGCCCTAATTATAAATCATTTTAAGTACTGCATTTCTGTCATGATCATTCCCTTATACATATTGTAGATACATACATTAAGTAGATATTCATGAATGTGAAACTCATTGGAAAAAAGCATATTGTTTGAATCAGAATGCTGTCTAAACACTTACGGTCTTGAAACCTCTTTGTGGCTCTTAGTCTGGGTTGGTCGTTTCATTAAATATAAATTATACCAGAAAAGTTTAAAAGTTAAAGAATCTTTAACTAGTGTAAAGTATGCTTGGTACATGATTTTCAGGAGGAAAAATATAACTAATGATTACCTTGTTTTCTGTAGTGAATGTTTTCAAACAAAAGTATTTGACCACTTTTTGACTTTTGTATCAGTCTCAGAAAATGTTATATAACTATTTAGATACTGAATATCGGCCAACATTGCTATCGCTATCGGCTTCCAATGTCAAATGATTATCAGTTATCGGCCAAAAATTACATATCGGCGCATCCCTCTACAACCTGGTTTGCATGTAGAGTAAAACCGGTCGCGATTGAGCCTATCGCTCAGCGTGTCTAAACAAAAGAGACGCCATTCATTTTATCAGCCAAACCTTCCGACTAAAACGAGCGCTTTACAGCATACAGCGTTCACAGTTGCATATAGATTATACATGATAACGATATCACTATAAGCACGAATTTGGTTATTTGTTCATAAATCGATTTCGTGATCAGGTTTTGAGTCTCACAGGCTGCGATGCACGACCAGAAACGCGAGATCTCTAGTACCGTCCATTTATTCAATTAAACGTACTTTTGATACTTATTTTTATATATAACCTGTGTTACTAATCATGCGTCATAACAAAGCAATGATAAAACGCACAAATAAAAGACGGTTTACCTTCAGATGTTAGTCCTGAACGTCGCCACTTGCAAATCGTGTGGTTAGGCCCTAAAGTCTTATAGCTCTTCCCGGAAATACAAAACGAGCGTTTCTATTGGTCGATTTCAAAGTCAATAATGTTTTAGACTGTGCGCATGCGTGTAGTTGCTTAACGTCAATGTGCGTATAGTTGTTGTGGGCGGGCTTACAACTTTTTTTTGTAAAATCTCTGGTTGTGTCCGAAAAAGCCCCCTTTATCCTAATATAGTGCACTATTTGAGGGGACATCCAGTTTTAGTGGTTTCCGAATTCATAGTGGACATTATGAAGTGCACTCATTTAATCCCATGATGCATCATAATAACGGCTAGCTGCTAGCGAACTGGCTCGATCTTTATGTATTTCCGCATCCCAACACAAGATGGCGCTTCCAGTGCAGAGTGTCCGAATGTACTCACTCATTTTCACTCGCTCCTTAAAGCGGACTATATTAGTGAACTAATGTAGGGAATAGTGAATGAGGTTATAAGAGGCGATTTCGGACACAGCTCTATTTAACAAGTCTGCATGAGGGCACCACATGATATTGATATGGCGCATACTATGGCAAAAGTGGGATATAAATGCTATGGTTTGATTTAAGCAAGAAAAATACCTATAATGAGACAATTCTTCAACATTTTAATCAAAATGTTGTGTTGTAAATGTAATTTAAAAAGTGCATTAACTGTATAAACAGAATGTTACAAATGCACTGCCACTATTCTTGTTGTACCAAACATTTGGACCTCACTTAATATTCTGTAGAACTATATTAAATATTTAGTCGGAGGGATTATCGTTAAATGATATCAAGTCCAACACGTTGTGCATGTTTAAAATTACATTTATGTTATAATGTTATGATACCAGGTGTTTGCAAACTAAATACCACAACAACACTACTATATGTATGATGATTATCCTAAAGATCTCTTTCAGAACGTTGCGACATCACCTGTCCGCTACCCACTGTGCGTGTGGTCAAGAAAAATAAATGATTGGTGGAATAGGCTGTCACTCGTGGTTAAAACGCCAGTCTTTTCTCCTATTGGTTGTGCGGTTGTCATTCACATGCGATCCTCTGACGTAGAAACATCAAAAAAGCTTCATTCATTGAACGAGCCCATAAACTGCAAGTAGAGCATCCAGCAGTTCTGAGTTCTTTTTATCGGTAATTCCCCGCAATAAAAAGCCATGTGATTATTTACGCTGTTTTTTTTATTTGATTCGTCCGTGAGGTGGGCGGGACCAGGGCGGTGTTTTCTCTTGTAGGCGTCGACTCCAGCTCTCCTTGAGGAAGCTCACCCTGACCACTCATATTTTCTTCTCATGAGCATCCGCATCCGAGCATCAATATGATGCCGTATTTACTTCCCGGCTTACCGTAGTTGTCCGACGGCGTCGTGCAAGAAAGGATTATCGGCACCTGCCGTTTTCGTGCTCGATTGTCTTGGGCACGGCGAGCCGCGAGATCCGTGAACGCGCCGGAGCAGCTTCAGTAATGACACCGAAATTCAGGTGGGCATTGCTCGTTCATCTATGCATTATCATCACGGATGTCAGGGGGTGACTGGTTTATTATATGCGTCGGTTTGAGTAGGTCAGTGGTTCAAAATGTATACCGGGATGAAATGACAGATAGGTGAGGAGGTGGTGTAGGACAAAGCTAGGGAAAATTCCAGCGCATCGCTCTTATGTCTGGTCCAATGGCAAGGATGAGATTTTGTGCCAAAGAACAAATGATCATCCGCACCATTATATTTCACAAGAAAAGGCGACACACACGCGATCCATGATCTCATTTAACAGAGACACACAACACGACCACAGTCAATTAAACGAAGCTCTCACTGTTAACGTTATGCCGCTGCACAATCAAACCAATCGTATCGCTAAAACCCCGACAAGGTAGCTGTATGTGTTACACATCCATTGCACACCTATAGTGTAAATTAGTGGCATCCCCTGCGCTGACATAAGGTGTATTTGCATGAGCCTTTTTAGCGCTCCGACTAGGCTACGGGCTTTTTATAGTAAACCAACGTCAGTGGCATTATATTCATAACGCCTTTAAAACCCCTTATGGCTTGTTATAGATTTGTATTATTTTATATGTCGAGACTAAGCGTATACACACGACTGCGATGGCTGCACATTTCCTTATTGACGTTTGTCTGCCCACATCTGTATTTTTGGTGAACTGAAATACAAAGACCGACCGAAGGAAATTATATTTCTGATTAGATATGTGCATTTTTGTTTGTACGGTTTAATGAATTAATTGTATGGCTGTAAGGGATTATTTGGGTGGTCTGATTACATGTGTTGTTAGGGAGGAGAGTTTGCTTGTCTGAGTCGGTATTTAATGATAAGTCTGTGCTTTTGTGTTATACCAACTGACACAAAAACACGTGTGGAGATAGTGGTGAGTCTGTAAAAGACAAAATGATGACATCGCAAAGGGCACGATTTCACCTGCTCGTGAAACAAAGCAGTTTTCCCATCTCGTTACAGTGTAGGCTATATAAGGTGATTTGCAAGTATTTGAGGCGTATTGTTTAAAGGATCGTTTCTGTGTTTTGATGTTTTTGCCCTGATGATGTAATAATGACCTCATCGTCACAGTTCCCATGTTGTGTTTCCATTAAAACAGAGGGAGGGTGAGCTATAGAGGTATGAGAGATTGTCATGAATTGCTTGAGCAGTAGTTTTAGTAGCTGTCCCATCCCTGCTGGTTTGTTAAGAATCTCACTAAGCATTTTAGGAGTCAGAATACTGTCAAGATGTAAACAACATGTGATTGAATGGAAACTAATGAGATCACGAATTAACAATGTATTGATTGTTCTGATTTATTTGAAAGGAAGACATTACAGAACACCAGTGATCAGGAATGATAGGAACTTATGAATGGGAAACAAACTGATATGGCTCTGTCATTGAATTTTTTGTCAGGATACATGTTTTGTAGGTACATACATGCCTGAGAGTTGTATAGAAAGGCCTCCTAATTTATGTTGTCTTAGAAATTCATTCTTTAACCAACCCTCTTCTGAAAGGGATACTTCACCCAAAAATGAAAATTCCAACCTGTTTCCAAACCTGTATACATTTCTTTGTTTTGCCCAACACAAAGGAAGAAAATTGGAAAAATGTCAGATCTTGTACCCCATTGAATCCCATAGTAGGGAAAATAAATACTACGGGAGTCAATGGGGGGGCAAGATCTGACAAAGAAAACAGAGACATTTATACAGGTTTGGAACAATATAAAGGCGAGTAAATGATGACAGAATTATAATTTTTGGGTGAAGTATCCCTTGAATGTGTATCATTTCAGGCACTGCCACACTTTATCTTGGTTTTAAGATGTCAGTTAACCATGCTGACATATTTAACCACAAACTGATGTCATCGTTTCATTATGTGTGTCAATTTTTCACATTATGATTCATGATAAATGCTAGGACTTTTGTTGCTATATACAGTATTATTGTGGGAGGGAAAGTTCAACCAAAAAAAAAAATTCTGTCATCATTTACTCACCCTCATGTTGATTTAAACCTGTTAACATTGTATTGTTTCCCTGAACACAAAAGCAGATTTTTAAATAATGTTTGTAACCAAACAGTTCTGGGGAACCATTGACTTCCATAGTAGGAAACAACACAATACAGTAGTCAGTTAATGGTGCCACAGAATGGTTTAGTTTTTCTTCCTACACTATTCTAAATATATTCTTTGGTGTTCAATAGAACAAAACATTTTTATACAGATTTGAAACAACTTAAAGGTGAGCAAATGATGACAGAATTTTCAGTTTTGGGTAAACTTTCGCTTTAACAGATATTTGCTGTCATCAGTAGCCACATTTTCTTTTCCTGAATTCATTTTAATTAAAAATATTATTTATTTCATCATAGATTTTGTTTACACTCGCTCTCCTTAAGCAAGGGTTGCAATAGAGCATTCTGAAAATGGACATATGTATTAAAAGTACATTTTTATGATTTCATTCAAAGTTTTTTTAGCAATCAATTATCACAATAAACAATGTTATTGAATGAATCTAGCAGTTAAATTCTGTCATCATTTACTCACCCTTAGATTGTTCCAACCTGTATACATTTCTTTGTTTTGCTGGACACACAAGAATAAATTTGGAAGAATGTCCGATCTCATCCACCATTTACTGCCATATTAGGGAAAATAAATACTATGGGGGTTTGAGATTTGACTGTTCCTGTTAAGAATGATAACTTAATAATAGCGTCCACAATCAACAGATGATAACGTTATGTTTATTCTACGCTTGCACACGGAAGTTTCACATTTTAAACGTGTTAGTCCTTTAAATTCGAATAGGTTTTGGTTGGCTGTTGATGTGTTATTGTTTACCAGCTGGATAAAATATTACTCTAAAAGTGGTCCCAATAGGATTGTTTGTCTGTATTGTAATAGTTGCGGTGTGGACGTAGCTATTCTCGTTGAATTTAGAATTATTAGGAAAGCTTTGTTGCTATAGTTTTCATGATTATTGGTTTTGTTGTTGTGAACCAGCCATTTGACAGTTAGTGACTGACTTTGTTTCAGAGCAGCTGTGGCTCGTCCGCCATGACAGTCTTACAGGCCTGTTTGTGTTTATGTTGTCCTGTCTATCTTCGTCTCTCCTCTGCTGCTGTTTGTTGGGTTTTACTTAGTCCTACTAATTTGGATTCGATGCAGCTGCTCTTGGTGACACAGCAGACGCTTATTTCTTTCTCGGATCTGTAAATTTTTCATTAGCCTTTTTTTATTAGCTATAACGTGTCGTAACATTTGTGCGTGTTATGAGGCATTTGTGCTTGTATTTCTCAGGATTCATTTCATTGTATTTATGCTAAACCCGATTAGAATGCAAGAGTGCTGATCATGTAGGACTTTATATGTATGCAGAGCATTTTCAGGTCTCATTTCGTTTATGCATCTAGTAGTAGATGCTATTTTTCAAACATGACTTGAAGTGTATTTGGAGAATGCATTTTATCAGTATCTACTGTAGACCAAATACATAATTGTTGACTAGGGAATCGGGATGTGCACGAATGTTCAAATATTCGATTCCCGATAATGTTCCAAATATTTCAAATGCTTTTCGAATTTTCTTATTTTTCATAAGAATAAAACTGCGTTAGTGCTACAGAAGACATTAGAGTTGTCACGTCTTATGTAACGCTTCTTCACCACTTCTGTAATGATTTTATAATATACAGAAAATATAATTTCTATGTGCTCCTGAATCTTTGTTCACTCAGCTAGTTAAAACATTTTTACTGATGCCCGGATCGTGTTTTATGCTCGGCATATAGGAATCAAACCCATAAGCTTTCTGATGCAGTTTCTGCTGTTACATGAACAGAAAATAAAGTTTACGATATCTCAAATAGTAAAGTAAAATTTGTATTGTGCTGGTAACATGTGCTACTCTTTAACTTAGAGCTAAAGATGGCCTTTTCTTGGCCAATGACCCTCTAAAAAGGGTCAAGAAATGAACTTGTTTGGGCTTCCTATGCAGAATCATAGTTCAGGTGCTCATTTTGAGGACTGAGGAGCCAGGACAGCCCTCATAATCATGTAAGGCCACACCTTGTTAGCCATTATTGCTGGATATCCAGTAAAATTACTTCTTGGTTACAGCCATGTAACATCATCAAAGATTTTTGCAGAAAAGATAAATGCAACAATACTTTCTTCCTCTAAATATTTAATGATTTATCATTTTAGTCATTAAGCAACTGACCACATGAAAGCATTCGAATACTGTAAAGTCCACCTTGAATTATTGGATATACTATGTTAAGCCCGCAGTCTTGTTGTGTAGTGAGTCATTTGGTTGTCTTTATGTAGGGCAGTGGTAGAGGAGAGGGTGTGTTCTCATGCATCTCTCCAAGCTCAATGGCCATGGTATGTCACACAGAGCTGAGAAACTCCATAATAAAGCCTAAACTATTGTGTGATGTTTTAGGTGTGGCTTTATACTCTACTAAAAAATGACATGCCTCTGACTGATGCATGACACAATATGTTCTGGGATGCCTTGTTTAGAGCTGTTTGTGTTAGTGTATTTAGGTGTGTTTTTGCATGTTTGTACTTGTTGCTTTCTGATCCACTTGGCAATAACAAATTCACAAACCAGTATAAAGCCAAGACTGTTGTTGTTTTGGGTGTTTCGGAAAATCCGAAGAGATAAGTATCTATTATTGTAAGGGGTGTAATGATATGCTCACGATTCGATATGATACGATAGATATGTATCTGACATTAAAATGACAGATTTTTCTCCAAATATTTTCAGTAACATTTATATTGTTAAAGAATTGACATGATTCAAGGTTTAATTGAACCATGGGTATGTAAAGGAATAAAAATGTTATTGATCTGTCACTGAAAAATAAAACAGAATTTTTAGCTAAAAATAGAATTAATCGCTTTTTACGGGTGCACAATAAATTTTCTGCCATTTCGGTATTAGCCGATAAATTAAATTATTTTTAAAGAGGTCATTTGACGCGGCTAAAACAAATATTATTGTTTTCTTTAGATGTAATACAATGTGTATACACGATTTAAGGTTAAAAATCGCAGTATTTTCCACATACCGTGCATGTTTTACAAAGCTCATTGCTATGAAGAGTGAGGTGTGCTATGATTGGCCAGTTCACTAGTGCGTAGTGATTGGTCAAATACTGCACAGAAATGAAACGCTTGTTACCATATTTGGAACATCAGGTTCCTAAGCAATTGTACTATCAGGTATTTGTACCTTACTTGCGTATACATTTGGACGGTCTTAGTCAAATCGTGTTACGAACTGACGTAGATTTGCCAGGATGTGGTTACGCGAGGCGTTTCAGGCAGATCTGGGAGAGCATTCGCTTCTAGATAAAATACATCTTTTGTTCCAACACATACATTTTTGCAATTTTACGTGTCTAATACATGCATGGGCAACTTATAACACACCAAAGACAAAGAATAACACATATATCCGGCGTATCACCCCTTTAATGTTATTGGTATAAGCTGATAATAAAATCAGGCCAATATATTATAGCCGATAAATTATAAATCATTTCCACTGGTTAAACCACTTCACCTGCACACTGCTTACAGTTAAAATACAGTACAGTGCTGTCTTTCTGTCATCGTGATCATTCACTTACTGCTATTAGCTAAACATTGTGGATGTAGGTATATTATGTAGATATTTATCATTTCAAAAGCATATTGTTTGAATCAGACTGCTGTCTGAATGCTTTCTGTCTTAAGATGAGACCTGTTAAGATTTGTGGCTTTTAAGAACATTTTTCTGGGTTGCTCTGGAAGAACATCTATAGTTTGTTCATGAAACAAAAATGATATCAAAAAGTTAAAGAATATTTAACTAGTGTAAAGTATGCTTGGTACATGATTTTCATGGAAAAAAGAGAACTTATGGTTACCTTTTGTTTTCTGCGGTGAAGGTTTTCCAATAAAATCAGTTGTCCACTTTTTCCCTTTTGTGTCAGTCCCAGAAAATGTTATATTATATAATTTAGATACTGTATATCGGCATATATATCGGTTATCGGCCTCCAGTGTTAAAGTATTATTGGTTATCATTATCGGCCAGAATTTACAGATCTGTGCATCCTTATATATTGTATTAAACATTAATGCCATACATTAGCTTTACAATACATCATTACATACACTCATTAGCTCTAAGATACATAAGTTTGTTCATTTTTGTATCACGATATGCGGTACTTTGATATATTTTTACACCCCTATTTGGTGTTCCCCTTCATCTGGTTATGGAGCTGCTAAATAAACTCTTGACAATGCTGATTAGCCAGACCACACTTTTCCCCCCAGGAAGATCACGGGACAGAATTATGTTTTTTCTTTCTGCTGCCTTTGACATCACAGCTCATGTGATAGCCTAGTGCCAGGGGTGGCATATATCCGCCATTAAAGTCAT
This sequence comes from Triplophysa dalaica, assembly GCF_015846415.1. Taxonomy (NCBI): domain Eukaryota; kingdom Metazoa; phylum Chordata; class Actinopteri; order Cypriniformes; family Nemacheilidae; genus Triplophysa; species Triplophysa dalaica. The sequence continues at coordinate 4,457,965 of NC_079543.1, forward strand.
TCAGATGACTCCAGTGGTTCTGAAGCAAAACAACTATATTTACAAACCGAGTAATATTTTTGCACATTTAGCAAAAATGAGATGGAAAATGAAATTGCTAAATTCAAATATGGTAGCTCATCGAAAACTTAAAATCTCATTGGTTCTCATTCATCTCGTGTCAAAACACACGTATGACAACGAGTTACAAGACCCAATTTTTTTGTTTTGTTATAAAAAAAAGTTTTTGATGACTATCCTTTTAAAACTCAGAGAACGAGAGATAACTCAAGATAGGGTTGTGCCATACTCAAAATTAAAAATAGTCACTCATCTAGTTCACTAGAGTAGTTCACTTTAAAATAAGCCCCCCTTGACTTTCCATAGTAGGAATAGAAATGACTATGGAAAGTCAATGGGGGCTTATTATGAAGGTTAACTACTCCTTTTAGATTGCCCCATATAATTAGTCTGGTCTCGGGTCCACCTCACCTAAGGGTTGGTTTACTGTTAGTCACCTATAATGACTCATTCCTACTTAAGTTCTTTACCTCTCAGTGTACATCCATTTAAGGTACCACATATTCATTGATTTATATACCACTTTGTGGCTCTAAGTTTTACCAGAAACAGGCTTGTGGTTATTTTTTACTAAGATTTAGTTTTTCTATTTAGAAAATTTTAATTTGTATGGTCTAGTAAGTGAAAGTGTCATATAATGTTTAAATAGCATATGGAAGGTATTTTACGTGTTTTTATGGGTTGGTTAAACAAAGGATGAGGAGATTTTAGAAATGACTGTGCTGGATGTGTGTTCCAAATTTAAATTTAAAGCATTTATTAGTCATAGCCAGCATCCACATTGCAATTTAAGTGCATGACGTTCTTTCCATAGTATATTTATAACCTTTACTCATGTCGTTGGTGAACATTTGTGCAGTTGGACTTACCGTTCAGAAAGAATTAAATCTGTTTTGAATCGCTCAAGTTTCACCAGATCCTGTCTCTGTTTTTGAATTTAGCGATTTGTCATTTTGCAGAAAGACAAGAACTTCCTCCAACCTGCGTTTACAGCTAAATGTTACAACGTTCAGACCCATGTCCATGTTAAAAGAAATAGGTCAGCCCACCATGAAACTTATGTCATTGTTTTACCCTCATGCTTTTCTGAACCCGTATGATGTTTTCACAAAACAAGGTGTTCTGAAGAAGATTTTTTTATGTTTTTGTGCTAAGTTATTCATTGGGGTGTAAAGCGCCATGGGCCTACCTTATGACCTACCTTGACTGTGATTTGACATGGCTTCTTAAAGACTTTAAGCCTAAGCCATCCTAAGCTAAGCTTTCCTGTAGCTCAGCGGTAAGAGCGCAAGGTTGTGGGTTCGATCCCAGGGGATTGCACATACTAAGAAACAAATGTGTAGGGTAATGTAAGTCCAAAGCGTCTGCCAAATGCATCTTTCGTGCCTAAGAAAAGAAGATGCTCTTAACACGTTTCCAAGTCATCATTTGTCATTTTAAATATTGTAAAGAATATCGTACCGTGGACTTTATACCGAAGTGTTATTGTACAGTGAGATTAGAAATTGCTACAACTCTAGAATTTTTTCAGTTTTTTTGTCTAGTTATCTTTATGGGCTCGTAGATTGGGGTTTAAAGGTTTGGCCTAAACTCTGATGGGTTGCGTGATTGACACTGTGCTTAGAGCTACAATAACCACAATTGTGTCGCTCGTCAGTAGAAGAGACGTTGGCAGACACACAATGCTGTTATTGTCATCACCGACTAAGAGATGCACAAATAAGATTTTTGCCATCCTATATTTTTCATTTTAACCTCAATAAGCCCATTTCAGATCTATTTAGACAATTTAGATGTTTATGCAGTTTAAAACTACCCTTGACAAATAAATAAAATAGGAAACAAGCTACAAATCTCCATTTCTTATTTGAATAAAGGGAATTGAATATAAATAGGTCAGAAATGCTGATGCGTTATTATTATCATCATTTCAACATTTGATTTCAGCGCACGCTACCTTTTTCATTGTAAATGCCACAGTCTGAGAAATCGTGCTGAAATGTTTGCGCATAACCTTACACAGAGATGAATGTTAGGTTCAAGTTTGATTGTGGTTGCAGAGCATCGTCTGACTAGTGATGTGTGCGTGCATGTGTTCCAATCCCAGTCGAGGGGATTGGCTTCATTTGCTGTAAATGGTTCTTTTGATTGGGCTGCTTCTCTGATGTGAATACTGCTATTGTCCTCTGTGTGTGTTTACTTTGTTTAACAAGAGTATATTTGTGGCTTTATTTTTAGCCGTGGGTTAGTTTTTGCATTCTCATTCTCTCTTATGGTGGCATGATCGGTTGATGTGTGTTTCAGGGGTCAATGCCCGGGGCATGTTTGTTGGCTTGTTTCTTGATGTCTTAGTTCTGTGAAGGTAACACATTTATTTACATGTCTTTTGTATGTGTATCACCCCTCTTGTTTTACTTTCTATTATTTAAAGGTCAGTGGTTTTATTAATTTGTCCGTTTGAATAGCCCCTCTAACATACAGTGACATACAATTAAGTGGTTGATATTTGTGCAACGTCCAATGATCAACAGCCATATGAACTCTGTTAAGACATGATAAGACAAAACAAATATAAAGACAAATACTTTATACATAATGCAGGCATTGCTGCTCTCTCTCTCGTATATAGGAGTGTTGCCTTGACTGTGGGTTAGCAGCTATGTTTGTGTGGTTTGTTGTAGAACACACACGTCACATACGTGTCACGGTCATTCTTCATCTTCTGTTCTTACAGTGTCACGCACACAGACGTACACCAGTGAGGACCTCTCATAGATAATGTTTTTATACAAAGATTATGTAAACCCTAAACCAACCCTCACTGAAACCTGTTGACATCATTAGCATGATTTGGGAAAACTTATTAAGAATGCTCAGAATTGAATAACATTCTATAATCTTATAGAAAAATGCCTAGTCTGACAGTACGTCTCTCATGTCCACAGACTGTCCCGGGCCTGATAAACGCTCCCTCTTCAAGAAGGCCTGTTCACGTCCACAGCGGCGTGACACCCCTGCAGCATCTGTCCACTTCCTGCATCCCGCTTGCTCTTCTGTCATGTCAAGCCCTAGCAGCAGTCCGGAGAGAGAGGGAGGCGTGGTAGCTTCTGTCCGGCTCGAGGATCTCTCATCACCTCAGGGCTTGGAAACTGACCCTCCATTTGTCGGCAGTCCGTTGCTCAGTCCGGACTCGAGTTCCCATGATGCTGCGCTCTCTGCGCCGGCGGCTTCCCCGGCTGATTCAGAAAACCTCAGTCCAGATGAGCTCGAGCTTCTGGCTAAACTGGAGGAGCAGAACAGGTAAAACGAGAGCATCATATACACTGACGGTGTTACGGTGACATCATAGGCTATCTGCGATGTCAAATTAAATCAAAGTGCATGTGCATGTAGATGTGTAAAGGTACAGATGAGGAATGGGGTGTGCACGTGGTTTTGTACTCGATATGTGAATGCTATATAGTGTGAACCTCAAAGCAGCAGATCTACACTTTCTGCAACAGCTTTGCTATAAATATTTGTGGTGGTTGCCTAGCAACCACGGTAGTAGCAGTTGTCACTGAAACTTGAAATACATTTGTATTTAGAGAAGGACCCGAGCCAGAGTGTCATAAAGGATGGGCCCTTGACTTTGGCCAGAGAGTACCAGCCGGAACACCGTAGCCATAGCAGCCACTCAAAGCAGATTAAAGTCCCAGTGAAATAAAGATGACAATGCCTATTTTTCATGAAATATTGCAGCGTTTATTATATATAGTTTATTTGAGTCATTCTCTTTTTCAAACCTGTGTTCCTATTTTAATCTTTATTTAAAATCTGAAAATGCACTTTTGTAATGACTATCCATTGAAAATGACGTCGGTTAAACCCGATTCACACAGACCGCTGATCCCAGAAAAATGCCATAAAATTGCTAGAGTGACTTCTGTGTGAGCGCATCCGGGATTGATGTGAAAAGTGATTCCGGAAAGGGAACCTATAACATAAGCGGGATCAGTCCCGGAAAGCGCCCTGTGTGAACAAAAGGCAGAAACAATGCCGTAAAAGCGGTGTACTGATGACACGCATCTATAATAAATCGCAAATAATTTGGCTACAAAAGCATATAATAAAGTTAAGTGAGTAATTTATGTTCGTTAGTTAATCGAAAACTTAAAAATACTATTCGTCTTTAGCTAAATCCCGGATGAATGCAATAATCATAATCACCAAACTTAAGCTCAGATGCGTTGTCCGCTTCTAAATGCAGATTAAACTTGTATCAAAACTATTAACACGAAAATATACAGCGCTTCAATTAACTTGATCGCTTACCAAGCTTTAAAACATGGCAGTGTCATGCGCGTGATCGTGCTTGTGCTGCGGAGAAGCCCATGTGTTTCTTGTTCAGGCTCAACTTTCACCCGAACAAGATGACATAAAACTTTTGACTTAAACTTTTATCATGGAAAATTATAAGCATCTGGAATAAAGACCACTTTTCAAGATGTTAACACTGCGGTTCTATTTTTTTATTTTTTAGATCTTACATATTTAATTTAATATTTTTTAATAACGTTCATTTAACATTTTGATTTGGTTATACATTTTCTGTTTATTGTATTTTGTGGACCAGCGTTGGATCAGCACTGTTTATGTCACCCGAGGTGGTCTCTATATAACATAAACGCACTTGTTGTTATTTTTGTAGTAGGTGCTTTTTTTTGTTTAAATAACATAGTCCACTTATTTCAGGGACTCAATAAATTTTTTTACAGAACAAAAATATTTAGTTTTGAGATGTTACATAATAATAATGTAAAATAGTGTAATGTTTAAATAACTTTGCGATAATGTTTATTATCATTGGTAACAGTTTCCCACTCGTGAATCTGACTTCGCCTGGTCTTTCATGTGCTTGAGTCGATACATTATTTCGGACTACACTTGAGAGAACATGTACTCAAGTACATGATGTTGCTACAAATTAACCATAATTTGAATACTCAAACCTGTGTGTGTGTATTTATTTGCATACAGGCTGTTAGAGGCCGATTCGAAGTCCATGCGCTCCATGAGTGGATCTCGGAGGAATAGTGGCTCCTCTCTGGTCTCGAGCTCATCTGCATCCTCCAACCTGTCCCATCTGGAGGAGGACACCTGGATCTTGTGGGGTCGCATTGTTAATGAGTGGGACGAGTGGAGGCGAAAGAAGGACAAACTTCTGAAGGTGATGGAAAGGGGAGGATTTTTTTGTTTGTTTTGTGGACCTCCATTTTCATGTTCTTATCCCTCTTATGAGGACTTTAATGTTGTTTTCATATGAATTATAGAAGTTATTCTAAATTATGTATTTAACATTTTTTTATCTATAACATATTTAAAACGCTTGTATGGTGCTGATCAGCTGGCTGAAGGGTCCAAAATGGATATATACAAAACTGAAAGGGAAGTCTTTTGCTGAATCACCCCTCATATCTCTCTTGCGCTCTCTCTCTCTCTCTCTCTCTCTCTCTCTCTTTATGCAGGAGCTAATAAGAAAAGGCATTCCTCATCATTTTCGAGCAATCGTTTGGCAGCTGTTATGCAACGCCACTGAAATGCCGGTGAAGAATCAGTATTCCGAACTCTTAAAGATGTCTTCTCCATGCGAGAAGCTCATACGCAGGGACATTGCCCGCACGTATCCCGAACACGACTTCTTCAAGGGCCAGGACAGCCTGGGACAGGAAGTTCTGTTTAATGTCATGAAGGTACGACATTAGTAATATAAACTTCACCAACAATTTACCAAAAGGGTCATCTTAAAGTGCGTCCTTGTCTCGCAGGCGTATTCTCTCGTGGATCGAGAGGTCGGCTATTGTCAAGGCAGCGCCTTCATCGTTGGGTTGCTACTAATGCAGGTTTGCTTCATCTGCTTTGTGTTTATCCCGATAAACTATGGACGGATGAGAAACAATGTAAAGAGATGTCATAAATAAACACTGTTTGTTATTCATTGTGTTTGTGTGCGTGTATAGATGCCAGAAGAGGAGGCTTTCTGTGTGTTTGTCAGACTGATGCAGGAATACAGGCTTAGAGAGCTGTTTAAGCCCAGCATGGCTGAGCTGGGTCTCTGCATTTATCAATTTGAATACTTGCTACTGGTGAGCAAGAACTTCGTTTAAAAAAAAATGTATTTTAAATTTTAGACATATCTATATGTATACACCATGTCACCTTGTCCACTAGGAGGCAGCAGATTTACAAAATGGAGACAGAGATGACTAGAAGTTTTTATATAAATTGTCTTTGACCTGTAACTCATGTTTCTTCGTCTCTGTGATCGATCAGGAGCAGTTGCCCGAGCTGAACGTTCATTTCCGATCTCAGAGTTTCCACACATCTATGTACGCTTCATCCTGGTTTCTCACCCTCTTCCTCACTTTCTTGCCAATGCCGATAGCCACACGTATATTTGACATCTTTATGTATGAGGTATGCACACAATGTGAAAATGTCTGGTCTGCGGTCCACTAATGGCTGTTCCCTGATCTATATTAATTACATTTGAAGAATAGGAAGTCTTTAAATAAATAGATATGTTTGTTTGTTGCTTATGGTTTTGGCACTTTGTAAGTGTGAATACATCTGAGGGGTGGTTCTGAGAACTGGAAAAGAAATGGTGTATTTGTTAGTACGTGATACATTCTTCGTGTCGTTTTATTAGGGTTTGGAGATTATATTTCGAGTTGGAATAGCGATACTGCAGTACAACCAGACAGACCTCATACAGTTGGACATGGAGGGAATGTCACAGGTTAGACTCGTCATGCACACATCATCAAGTTTTGCACGATTCCACCACAGCTCAGGGTATAACAAATTTGAAAAAGTTCAATATAACTTCAATTCCCAAATCTTCTCGAATTTATTGTGAATTTTTGCTGTAAAATAAAAGTCATTAAAAATAGAAGCGTTTTCATCAATTGTGTCAGACCTTCGGACTCTGATTCTGGATCTGATCTCATAGCACTTTCAGAAGATGATTCCCCACCAGTTTGACAGCTGCCCGGATAAACTCATCCTGCGGGCTTATCAGGTCAAATACAATCCCAAGAGAATGAAAAAGTAAGTAATATGCAAGTATAATGGGATTTCTTATCAAAAGTATGAGAAGGGTTGTGATCTTGAATTGATTTATCGTTTTATCATTACAGATTAGAAAAGGAGTACACCACCATCAAGAACAAAGAAATGGAGGAACAGATTGAGATTAAGGTTTGTAAAGAGATGTTGGACAAATCAACCTTTTGTACCCGTTTTGTTTTATACATGTTTTTGTCGCTGGTCGGTAAAATAATAATGCAATACATTTTATGTCAAAGTGGTAGTTAATATACCCCATAGTAGTTATTTTCTATAAAAGAAGGATTTATAGACCTTTTCGGATGATGTAAACAACGTCCAAAAGAACTTCCTGTTTCAGTTGCACAAACGTTTTAAACAGAATACAATTCTTTCAGTGTGCCAAAAGAAGGTCAAAAATACCAGTTAAGGATTTAAATGGCTCGTAATGGGCCATTCACACGGTACACGGTGAATAGTTGAAAGCCACACGGCCAATGTGGCTTTCAACTGCCGCAGAAAGGCGTGCCCGTGGGAGTTGCAGGATTTTGGATGTACAAGCATCGTTTACGATTCGAAGCACAAAAGTGTCCAAGCTCAAAATATAAATGTCGATACACGATGCAAGTGTCCAAGCACAAAAACGCTTAAACCAATGAACAAGTGACATTTTTAGTCATAGGAATAAACAGCTAAGTGACCTTCCCCAAATGGCATTTTGGGAACCACATACTGTGAGAGCTTGAGTTGTAAACCGGAGTAGCCAATGAACTGACCATAAATATTCCCAACGAGTTATTACACAAACAATTTGTTTTGTTTTCGTCATCTTTGTCCCAACCACTTTTCATAACAAAGTTACGCCACTGAATGCGCAAGTCATTTTGCGTGTGATCACCCACATAATGAGAAACACTGAAGAGCGATCATGCAGTCGTGCATCCCACTGAAATTTGATTAATGATAATGGTTGCATTAAAAACTCACGCAGGGAATCATTATTTACTCAGCCATGAAAAGATTCATGCAGAACTGCAAAACATACAACCGCTGAATGAAGAGAAAGGGATATGCGCTTGTAAAACTGAGCATTAATTAGGCACAATATATTTGTGTATTCATTCTTCTATTAGCCTATTTTCTTGATCGACGGGTTGGCGACCACTGCTTAAAAGGGATACTTATACCAAAAAAATCAAATTCTGTCATAATTTACTCTCCCCTAGATTGTTTCAAACCTGTACAAATTTCTTTGTTTGGCTAACACACAGAAATAAATTTGTTAGAATGTCAGATCTCATCCACCATTTATAACAAAAGAAGGGAAAAGAAATACTATGGGAGTCAATGAGGGATGAGATTTGACAATCTTCCAGATATCTTCCTGTGTGTTCAGCAGAACAAAGGTTTTGAACCAACTGAGGGTGAGTAAATGATGACTAAACAGCAACTAAACAGATTGACATTCAACTATATACCAGAGTACTACATTTGCACCATCACACTGTGTATGTACTGTGCGCCAACTGTCATTTGAACGGTGGATATCTTTTATTTTAACAGAGACTGCGTACAGAAAACAGACTACTAAAACAGAGGATCGAAGCACTGGAGAAAGTAAGGCTCACTCTGTCGTATGTAACACATACACATGAAAGTAAATGTAGCTTTGATTAGTCTGTGTTTGAGTAAACTGTGTAAATTCTGTACTATGTGAATGATGCAGATTTTAGAGCATGTCCTGTAGATGTTTACAGATGCTTATCTGTACTGCCCTTGTCTTTTTCTTGATGGTAAAGTTTTGAAATCTTTCTTTTTCTCTGCCCTCTTCTGTCGAAACTTCCCCACCATTTTCTCTGAAATCTCTCACTCGGTTTCACCACAAACACACTCTTGTGCTCTTATACCTCAAACACCTATTTCTTATGTTCTACCATTACAATCCTTCCTCACTCAATTCTTCCTACTCAACTGTTTTCTATTTGTGTGCCTGTGGATTTTAATGTCTCTTTTTGTTTCTTATCCATTGTTTCCATCCCTTTATTCTGTCTCTGTTTTCAACCCGTTTTCTCATCTCTCTGTGTCTGTTCTTTCCCACTTTTCTTCTGTGGTTTTGTAGGAGAGTGCTGCATTAGCAGACAGGTTGATTCAGGTACAGTAACTGTCAAACCAGCTGCACATTTATCCCTCCTTCTGTCTCTCATCATCCGTTCGCCCACTTCCTCTCTTCGTCTGTCAACGATTTCTCCTGTAATCCCCGATCTTCCTGGCTCCTCATCCTCACATTCTAAAAATGGGCTTGTTGCATGACAAATATGGTTACATGTTTTTCTCATTTTCCATCACTGCCTTGACAGTACAATTGTCTTTATGGCTTAAATGATGTCCCTGAGGTGCCCTAAATCGAAGTTAACCCTAACACTACACCGGCTGTTCCAGCCTTGCATGTGGGATGTGGAAGCATAGGTGTGCATCATGGTTCCATGTTAGGGCCAATTTTCATTGTTATTCATCAAAATCAGTGGGATTCTTAAGATGATTGTATTTCTTCCCTGATTTTACGTCTCTATCATTGCATGTAGCCCCTCTTATTCCTTATCTTGACCCCAAAAAACAAATTTTCCAGGATTTCTATTCACTCCATTTTCTTGTCTCAGGGTCAGGTGACACGAGCCCAGGAGGCAGAGGAGAACTATGTTATTAAGCGCGAACTGGCCGTTGTTCGGCAGCAGTGTTCGACCACCAGCGAGAGTTTGGAGAAGGCGCAGGAGACCATACGAGAACTTCAGCAACACAAGGTAACAGCAAAAGGGTGATCTTTAAATCATAAGTGTATTAAAAAATCAAAAAAGCTGCTACTTTTACGAAGTCAGTACTGGTGATAGACCAGTAAATAAAAACCCCAAAACCGTTGTAGTTGGGTTGAACACTTCACCAGTCAGTATTGGGCAATGGCTATGGTAATTCTTCTTCTGAGACGGAAGCTGATGTGTCATTTCAAACCAGTGACTTTGTTTCGAGTACAAAAGAAGATCATTTGAAGAATGTTGGTAACCAAACAACACTGACCCCCATTGACTTCCATTGTATGGACATTTCTCAAAATATCTTATTTTGTGTTCAACTGACAAAACAGTCATATACACGTTTTGAACGATGAGGAAGAGAAATGACAGAATTTTTAATTTGGGGTGGACCTTTAAATTCTCAAAAGTGGATCAGCCTGGTAGGTGTAAGATAAGTGAGAGAGATTAATTAAAATGATAAACCTAACCTAAAGCTTTTGAGAGTTTTGTATATATTGACAATTTCTTAAGTCACACCCACATGCTCATTATGTTCACCGTACACACGTTTACAGACTGTTCTCGGTCAAAAGATTTACTTACCCACTGCAAAAATACCCTGAACTACACAAACTGGGTCATTGACAGGTCACACAGGTTGTTTTCTGGAAGGTATGAAAATGACTACATGTTCTTTGGGTACAGTACCAAACTGATTGTTCAAACACATTATTCAGTTTGAAATTCTTGTGTCACAAGTTAATGAGATAAGAACAGGCGCCGCTCTCTCGACATAGGGTATTTTAGAGATGTCCTTTTGGTTAGCTGTGAGTGTCGGGGTGTGGTGTGTGTCATGCTGAGTGCTCGTTGTGAACATGAAATGTTTCTCACTTAAAGCAGCACTCTCTGGTCACGGTTAGGACTGACCACCGCCCTGTGCCGATGTCAGCAAAACAAGTGTACACACCCCTGCTCTCGTCGATATGTATAGAAACCTAGAATATGTGATTTTACATTTTTTGTATTAAGGTGTGATTATTTAGGCCTCTTATTTTGACATAAGAACTGATCTGGTTTCTTTAGGGGCTCTGTGTGGTTGACACGATTTTATGCGTCTAAAGGGGTTAATATCTGGGTTCACACACACATATACTCCAACGTGCCGTTTTAACTTTGAATAGCGTTCACAAGCCGATATGGATTTTTAGCAGTACATCATGTTCTCGTTGTTTCCGGTGCGGCGCACTTTATCCTGTCACATAAAAAAAGAAAGCAGTTTGACTTCTAAGCTGGTCCTGTACTTTCTGGAAACATTTTCAAGTGCACTGATGACTCTAGAATGAGTGTCTGAAACATCTGAGTAAAACAAACGCGACAATTTGACTGAAAAGGCTCTATGGGTGTCAGAAAAAGACAAGTCAAAGTCCGTGGGAACCAGTGTTCACACGAGTCTCCAGGCCAGCCCACAGCCCCCTCCGGTAGGCCACAGTATATTCACACAGCAACAGCACACTCAGATCAGCACCGCCGCTTTTAGTGATAGAGAACGCTCAAATTAACAGAAACTCGTTATATTGAGGAGATATTATCTTAAATCTTGTTTCATGATAAGGTCGAAAGTTCATGCCCTGCAGGTTCGTTCTGCGAATGCAACGCATACCCTATATCCACTGGGACTGTCCCTGTCTGTAAAACACTTGAGATAAAACATTTAAAAATACACTATGGAATCCATTTACTGTCTGTTTGTAGTACACAGAGGAGTTTGTGAGCGACCTGCAGACTCAGTTGGAACGGTCTCGGCTGCAGGAGGCAGAACTACTCGGCGCGTTGAAAGAAATGCAAGACAAAGTGCTGGACATGGAGAAGGTGTGTGTTTAATACTTCCGGAAGTGATGTTGCTTAGGCTGGCAGGTAATTGGGTTATAAATGGGAGATTTGTTTTTCTGTGTGTTATAGAGGAACAGCTCGCTGCCGGATGAAATCAATGTAGCTCAGCTTCAGGAGGAGCTCAAGCTTGTGAAACTGAGAGAGCAGGAGACTCTACGCTCCTTCAAAGAGATGCAGGAGGCCGTGACTGATCTCAACCACTGCTGGCAGGTGCGCCAACAAAATCCCACTGAACTATTCACAACACAACTGAACTACACACAATCACACAATCACACTGAACTCAACACAACACCACTGAACTACACACAATCCCGCTGAACTATTCACAACACCACTGAACTACACACAATCACACTGAACTCAACACAACACCACTGAACTACACACAATCACACTGATCTAAACACAACACCACTGAACTACACACAACACCACTGAACTACACACAACACCACTGAATTTCACACAATCCCACTGAACTCAACACAACACCACTAAACTTCACACAATCCCACTGAACTCAACTCAACTCAACAATCCACTAAACTTCACACAATCCCGCTGAACTCAACACAACACCACTAAACTTCACACAATCCCGCTGAACTCATCACAACAATACACTGAACATTATACAATCCCACTGATCTAAACACAACACCACTAACATCACCCAATCCCACTGAACTCAACACAACACCACTGAACTCTACACAACACCACTGAACATCACACAATCCCTCTAAACTCTTCGCACCACCACTAAGCTTCACACAATCCCACTGAACTCAACTCAACAATCCACTAAACTTCACACAATCCCGCTGAACTCAACACAACAATCCACTGAACATTACAAAACACCACTAAACCTCACACAACACCACTAAATTTCACACAATCCCACTAAACTCAACACAACAATCCACTGAACCAACAACACTAAACCTCACACAATCCCACTGAACTCAACACAGCACCACTGAATTTAACACAATCCCACTGAACTCAACTCAACAATCCACTAAACTTCACACAATCCAACTGAACTCAACACAACAATCCACTTAACCTCACACAACACCACTGAACTACACACAATCCCACTGAACTCAACACAACACCACTGAACTTCACATAATCCCACTGAACTCAACTCAACAATCCACTTAACTTCACACAATCCCACTGAACTCAACACAACAATCCACTGAACATTACACAACACTACTAAACCTCACACAATCCCACTGAACTCAACACAACACCACTGAACTACACACAATCAAACTGAAATCAACTCAACACCACAAACATCACCCAATCCAACTGAACTCTACACAACACCACTGAATTTCACACAATCCCTCTGAACTCTTCAGACCACCACCAAACTTCACAAAATCTCACTGAACTCAACTCAACAATCCACTGAGCTCTACACAATCCCACTAAACTTCACACAATCCCACTGAACCCAACTCAACAATCCACTGAGCTCTACACAATCCCACTAAACTTCACACAATCCCACTAAACTTCACACAATCCCACTAAACTTCACACAATCCCACTAAACTTCACACAATCCCACTTAACTTCACACAATCCCACTGAACTCAACACAACAGTCCACTGAACTCAACACAACAGTCCAAGGAAGTCTACACAACAATCCCCTGAACTCGTCACAACACCGCTAAACCTCACACAATCCCACTGAACTCTTCACAACACCACTAAACCTCAGACAATCCCACTGAATTTTTCACAACATCACTAAACCTCACACAATCCCACCGAACTGTACGCAACAATCCACTGAACATTACACAACATCACTTGACTTCACACAATCCCACTTAACTCTACACAACAATCCACTGAACAACGCATGGTTGTGGGTTCGATCCCTGGGGATTGCAAATACCTATGTAAAATGTATAGGATAAAGCAATGTAAATAACTTTCCCAATCCACTCTACATAAGATCTTCTAAACTCTCCACAACCTTACTGAACTCTCTATCACAGCATCACACATCTCGTGGAGGAGGAGGTCACTGGAAGGAATCTCCGAAGAAGAATGCATTGAATGAGCTGCAGGATAAACTGATGGGCATGAGGCTTCGTGAGGCTCAGACTCAGGCTGAACTCAGAGAGGTCAAACTTAAAAGCCTGCAGCTGGAGACCCAGGTTAGAAATACAATGCCCATACCATTTATACATTGTTACACATATCCCTAATGATAGACCCTCAATAACACAATTAGTATTACCATTATCTCAAACAAATAAGCTTTATAAATTGTTTTAAAACATATTAAAATATGTGTTGTTGAAAAGCATGGTTTATATATTATAATCTATACACACTGTTAAAGAAACCATAAATGTTTATTTCTGTTTTTACAGAACCAGATCAATTGTAAAGCAGTCAGTAGACATGAGCAGGAGAGCGCCGCCCTGCAGGAGAGGCTGCAGAATGCGCTTTCCTACAACAAAACACTACAAAGTCAAATGAATGAAATGAAGAGAAAGCAGTCAGAGTCTGACTGTAAGGTACAGTATTTTTACTCACTACATTACATTAAATATTAAAGATAAATAAATACAAGATATTCATAATAAAATAAGTAATATTCAAAGATTAAATAGACATACTCGCTGTCAATAACTACGCAAAAATAGATTAATTTGGATTTTTGTAATTATGAGATATTGTTTCGCTTCTCTTTTATTATTCATTATAATTGCTATTATTTATTGCACTAGTTGTATTTGGAATTGAATCAGTACAAATCTATAAATTGATAAAAAAATATATTTCAAGTATTATAAATCATAATCCTTAATGTGTTTCAGGATAAAATAGTTAGCATTTAAGCTAAACTGTTGATGTCATGCTTTTGTTTCATCATTTGCATCTTTCATTAGTTATTATTCGTTCATTAAATGTTCAATACTGTAAATACAATTTTAGAAACGTTGTTGTTTCCTCTATGCCATCTCTCCGTTAGAGCAAAGAAGAGGTGATGGCCGTGCGGCTGAGAGAAGCTGACAGTATGGCGGCGATGGCCGAACTCCGACAGAAGATCGCCGATCTTGAAATACAGGTGAGAAAAGGTTTGGTGTGTTTGGGCTTCACAGGTTTGTGTGTGTTTTTGTCATGTGATCCCGTGTTTTTTTTTGGGGCCGGCAGAAAGAGGAAGGCCTGATCCAGGGCCAGCTGAACCACTCCGACTCTAGACAGTATATAACTCAACTGAGACAGCAGATCTCTGAACTCAAGAACGAGGTGAGCATCACAAACACACAAACAAGGGTTAGGTTTAAATCTAGATTAAATCAAGGTTTATTTAATGATTCTGTTGCACCAAACTGTAAAGCTTGTTTCAAAATAACCAGGTTTATATTTAAGCTATCCTTTGATCCAGGTTTTAATTTGATAGTAAACCTAGATTAACTTTCATTCTGTTGCTCTGTAAACTCTGATTTATCTCTCAGTTAGGGAATAACTTTAAACTTGCTACTGAGAAGATTCAAGTAATAAAAAACTAGTGGTGGGCCGTTAACGCCGTTAACGCAGTGAGACTCTTATTGCGCGATAAAAAAATTGTCGCCGTTAATCTATTCTCAAAGTTGGGTTGGGAGCTGGGTCTATACTACGCAAGCTATGATGACTTTCACCTTGATATTTTAGCGCGGATGTATACCAGCTTAACTGCACTGTACGGGGCGAGAACGAGATTTTTCAACTCGCGTGATTCGCGTCATTCGCGGAAGCAGAAGCCGCCTCATCATCTCATAACCCGGGCTTCATTCGCGCGATTCGCGCCGCAAGTAGGTCTATTGGCTCTTTTCATTAACATATAAATCACTCGCGCTTGACACGCCATTCGCGTTTGGTCTGAACACAACATCACGTTACTGTGAAATTACCGCATCAAAAGTGACGTGCTAACATGGATGCAGCTATGAAGCCGCCGGGTTTGCTTCAGGGAATATTCATTTTTAAGAAGCTTCCCAATAGAAACATCGACAAGACTAAGGTTGTTTGCACCTTGTGCAATGCGGAATTGGTTTAAAAAAAACACTTTCTCTCAACAGGTACTGGTCTAGCTTTAGTTGAAACCAGTAACTTTGTATTGGCACCTAATGTATTATGGCTACTGTATGACATATCGCTTGTTGCTCCCTCACTCTTTGTAAGTCGCTTTGGATAAAAGCGTCTGCTAAATGACTAAATGTAAATGTACTGTAGGAGCTCTTCCAGTCTCAAGTACCACCTAAATGCAAATCATCCCTTAGCTAATGCGGAAGTAAACACAAGTTCATCTTATTGAACATAATTTAATTTTCATCACCAATTATCGTAGTAGAACAGCTTTCTCAAGCAGTTTGTGATGCATTTTGGAAACAGGAGATGAGCCCCTGGTCTAATGCGCCACCTGGGTTGAGAAACCCGTTCTCAAAGACTTGCTTTTAGTCATTATTTGGGTGGCACACATATTCTGAATGCCTTCGGCAGAATTCAAATGAGCCATTTTAATCTAGATTAATCTAGATTAATCTTGGAATTAATCTAGATTAATCTAGATTAAAAAAATTAATCTATGCCCACCACTATAAAAAACACATATCTATAATAAAATGTGCGGGAAAATGACCAGAAACATATACATATGCGTCAGTTCATGCTTCAGTAAAGTGTTTATTGTAAGTAAAAATGGCGTGAGTGAGGGCACGTGTGAGGGCACATCGGTTTGATGGGTGGTTGGCTGTGAAGCGTCAAGTTCAAGATGCCCTGCTTTCTTATCTAATACATACATGCACGACGTCTGTCATTAAACAGAAAAGGTTGTGGGCGCGCTGTCTAAATGGTGGTCCGGCCCGAACTTGCCCACCTCAGCCGCAAACAGCCCCAAAATACATCCGAGGATGACCCCCAGAAACACAATCGCCCACCGGGGCCGTCCGCGGCAGCATTGACAGCAGAGGTCCACTCGCTTGTGATATCACTGTACAGCACTCTTCTCTCTGCTCCAGTGGCGAGGAGCAGGATATTGATGCGGCTCAACTGTCATATTTGTAAACTGGCCCTCAAGCCTTGTGAAATGTATTTATGGTCGATCAGACCATACTTATCTAGATCAACAACTTATCCAGAGAGAGGTTTTTACATGCACAAGATGTTTATTTCCTTTTTACATGACAGTGCAACACTGTTGCTGTTTAGTTACACCGGCACATCCATCATGGCTGACAAAACAGACGATTTAAACATACGACGAAACATACGACGATTTAAACACAGATTAAAGTTTTAATCCAGGATTTGTTCATCTCTGTTTGAAAATGAAGTGGTGCAACGCAATTTGAATTCAAATAAAACTAGGTTCAACAAACCCTAGATTAGCTTGAAATTCTGTTTACTTTAATCCTTGTTTGTGCAACCCAGCCTTAGACTTTTGTTTAAAGGTTTACGATCAGTATAATTTTCTATGAAGAAATTCATACTTTTATGAGTGTTCTACGTTTTTTACTCTCAATAATAAAACATAACACTATAAACTTGTGACAGAATTTTTGAAACATTGGAAAACAAAAACGTAACGTTTTCAAATACTAAATGCTGAAAACATACAAGTGAATACTGTATTGTGAATGGTTTGCACACCCTAGAATGCAAGTGCTTTCTGTCACAATCTTTAAGTCTGCGTGGCAGTCTGTGATGTGATGAGATGAAAAGCAAACCATTTGTTACCCAATTATCTTCGGTAAAAAGTGCTTCGTACGTTTCTAAAGGACTACATAAACCCAGTATTCCATAGAAAGAAATAAAGACGTTTTCCTATCATTTTATAAGCAAATTTAAAAAGGGTTACCGGACCGCTTTGGTTTAAAAGTGGTATTAATAATCTTTATTAACATTTGGGACACTCCCTAACCGCAGCCAAAACCACACGAAAATCTTTTCCCCGATCCCCCCCCTCACATGCACACAAACACATAGATGGCTTTGATGGTTGGATGCTGTGGCATATACCCACGCACCCAGTCACTGCTCCGTCTCACGCACCTCCTCTGATGAGCTTGCTCATTTGTAGAGAAGCCTTCGTGACAGGGGGGTGTGAGAGTGTGTTGACATTTCGTTTCTTCTGTATTTCTATCTCTCCCTTTCACCTCTCGTTTCGCGTATCGCGCTCTCGTTTTCTCCTTCTCTTCGTTTTGATTTTTCTCCTCACGTTTCCTCCTGTGCAATTTCTGAGCTTGTGTCAGTGTTTACATACAAACCCAGTTTCAGGGTTACTGTATTCACTGAGCTGTACTGTGGGCGCTTTCAAAGGACCGATTTTACGTCAGCGCGTTACGTGTAATCGTATTCTGCCCCTGAATCAGGTCACTGATCTGAGGTGCTGCCTCAAAATCTTTTTACAACAACAAAAGCACATTTTTGATGTTACTATAGTATACTATACTGTTTCAAATACCTACAGTAATGTTAATGTCAACTTAGGATGCGAGTTATTTAGGAAAACGCAAAATTCAACTTTGAGGCTATGTGATCTTCCTGTTGGCACGTGCAGCTTTTTGCAGATTGTTTAATCGCTGAAAGAGGAAGCAAAGTATATTGATAATCGCAAATATGAGCGAAGTTTCATTTCCTGTCTATGATTGATGGAACAAATGGATGGCCACACCCCAAACTCTTCCATTGGTTGAACCACAATATGATGTTGTGCTTGTTGGGATGCTCAAACACACAGAGCAATGTTTTGATAGCATCACATAGGGAGGCACACTTTAAAGTCTAATGGTTGTTTCTGCGTGTTAGGTTTAAAAATTGCACACTTGATTATTTATATTTCGTAAAGGGTGTCTCATTGCAACAGTCTGTTGAAATGTATTTTTTCTGTGTCCCCTGCCGTCAACGTGCACTTTTAAAAAATCTCGGTGATGTCCTAATTCGGAAGTGCTGTGCACTGACTTTTGCTCTGTGGTTTGGCTGAAACGAGATCAACCAGACAGAGGAAGTGAGAGGTGGGGCTTGTGTAGATTGTTGTCTCAGGAAGCTTTTCCATTGGTTAACCACAGCCCCTCCCACACTCGCAAATTGCTAAAGCACTTATTGGGAAACCCATGACGTTTCAGATCTGAGATTTTAGCATAATACCTGTTTTAGGCGCTCTCACGAAGGTCAGAACGCACAAGCACACTGGCTTGTGCTCACTGACTCAAAAGGGAAGATCTGAAATGAGAGCAAAAATTTGTGGTCCATTGCTGTCACGCAAGAAAATCCACTGTCTGCATCGTTCACAAACAGATGCACATACAGACCTAAACATACATACATGAGTGTTGCAGATATGTAAAAAGTATAAAAGTCATCAAACTGAATTTGACACAGATAGATATCCTATCAATCCTAAAATCAATGTTTAAGATTTTTTTTATAAATTTATTTATTCCTTTTTATGTTTATTTATTTATTATTATTGATTATAGTATTGTTATTAATAATTATTACTACATATACAATTATATAATTATAATTTATTTTTTTCATTTTTTCATTATTGACAGTAAAGTACACATACGATACACACAAAAAAAACCTGTTAGGCCAAAACAAGCAGACAGATAAAAAAGTTTAATATCTAACTATAAAGAAATGATCCCAGTGAAAATGTTTTAGTGACTTTTTTGTAGTTCGGTGTTGGATGGGCCGCTTTCAACCAATGCTGTATTTGTTGAAATGTTCTCAACCCCCTTCTCTTCAACATTTTAGATCAGGCAGCTGCGTGGACAGCCCTCCAAGTTCCAGAATACTGGCGTTTTCCAGGACCTGTGTTTGGCCAGCCCGGCGTCCGCGGAAGGGGATTATCCCAGCTCGGACGAGGACCCTCTTCATGGCCACTTACCTGTGAGCGCCCTGTACCCACACCACTCGTCGCCACGTCTGGACAGTCAGGGTAGCACGGACAGCGACGGTGAGGAACGGAATCAACTCGAGAATTCCTGCCAAGACGCTTTGGCCAACCAGCAGCAGCTTTACCCGGGCATGGTATGTGCCGAAGAACTAGAAAATTGAGATTCGTTGAAAGGGTGGGCAAGAGGACGTGAACGGATAGAAAGAGACAACAATAGACTGCATAGCAGCGCATGCATGCATTGCGTGCGAGAGAGAGAGATACATTCACCCAAATTCTGTCAGAGGTACGGCAGGAAACCGATGCATAGCGCCACACTCTCATAGTATACTACACACTCACTCATCTCTTTCTCTCTTTCTTTTGTCATTTAGTGACTACGTGTATTTCTTGAATTATTTACCCCTATAAAGCACCAGATTCCACGTGCACATGCATGAACGGGGTCCAAAAATAACAATTGGGAAGGTTTTTTGACCGTACATATCTTTTAGCGTGTGTTTGTGTGTGTATATATTTTTCTGTAAATAATACTTTTTGGTACCAAATGGTTTTTTTTAGGTTCTTTTCTTGTTTCTCCTTGAAATTGCACTTGTCACAACGCATATTTTCTTTCTTATTTTTATTATATTATGTGCCTCTAGGTTAACCTAGAGGGTAAACTATCTTCTGAGGGTGAAGTTCTTAGAAGACTCGACTCAATGTTTGTGTCTTTGATTTAAATTGCACGTGTCACTTTGGTCCGTCAGACATGTTCTTGCAGTTCAATTTGGACATGTTTTATGTTGCAGTTCCTCATGAAGTTACCAGCAAGCTGGTTTCATTTACTAACCGAACCCAAACTCAGTTTTTACTTGAATCTGACGAGTGTTAATTTTGGACCCTGTTGGGGGATTGATCACATCAAGAATGAAAGTTTGTGTTTACTTAATGTATGTCTGTGCAATGTGCATATTTATTTAATATTTTTAAACACATACATGTATACATTTTGCTCATATTTGCATGATCGGATGGATTTTATTTATCATTTAAATTAAATATAAAAATGAATAAATGCTTATATGTAAACATGTATGTGTTTATAAATTCCAACTTAATATGCATAGTACCAAGACTTATATTGTGTAAAGTAAAAAACTTTATTCTGGATGCGAGGTTCAACTCTGACATCAGTGCCAGAAAGTTGATTGTTTTTATTTATTTCACTTTTATTCTTTCAAGGGATCTGAAAGCATATTGGCCTTGAAACTACCTCTGATTTAACACTCACTTAAACCCTGTGAAACTACTACCTTCACCAATAACACACAGCCATCAGGCTTGAAGTGAGAAGGGGCGCGGGAGAAAGCAGGACGCAGTTTCAGATACCCCTGTGTTTATTTCGAACATTTTATCTGTGGCTCTGGATATCATAGCGGCATGGCCATCTCTCTATTTGTCCATCGAGTCTATACGGTGTCTCTCTCAGACTGGATGTTACGTTTTGTTTTTTTCTCATGTGCACTTTTGTTTTTGTCAAACTCAACCAACACTACTATCACTTTATCGAGAGGTGACGGATGAAGAGAACATTGAAAGACAAGCAAGGACGAAATGAACAAACTCTAATTATATTACGTAATAGGGATGTTAATAGTTACATACATAGGTGAATATTACAGTAGCTCATTCATGTATATGTGTGTGTGATTTTTATACAAAACAACAGCGAGCAACATTTTGGAAGGCGAAACACTTTCATGTCGACATTGCCAAATGTTTTTTTTGTTATTTATGTGTTGGTTGTCTATGTGTTGGAACAAAGAAGTGTAGACAGTGGCCAAAATATGTATTTTAGTTGTATCATTCCTGTGCCAATCCTGACAGAACAGCACAAAGCTGAAACTACAGGGTCTCCAGAGAAGAGATTAGTTTTCAAAAGGATGAAGAAGAAAACCGCTGCTATGACTAAACTAGTAAGATATTTATTTTACTTTTTAAGTGATAACTTAAAGTGTATCGATATGGTCTGTATGACTATTAAATACCAAGAAGTTATTATTGACTTGACTGCTTTAAAACTTTATGAAGCATTAAAGGAACAGGTCACACAAAAATGAAAATTCTGTCTTCAGTTACTCACCCTCGAATTGTCCCAAATCTGTGTACATAATATATTTGGAGGAATGCTTGTAACCATACAGTTCTTGGTTATCATTGACTACCATAGTAGGAAAACTGCTTTATATATTTTATTCTTCTGTTGAACACAAGTAGATATTTTGAAGAATGTAGGAAAGCAAACATTTCTGGGGCACTTTTGACTCCAATTGTCATTTTTCCTAGTATGGTAGTCAATGGTGGCCCAGAACTTTTTTATTACAAGCATTCTTCCAAATATCTTTCTCTTTGTACATTATAACAAATACTTTTTGGGAACAACCCGAGGGTGAGTCAATGATAACAGAATTTGTAGAAATTGAGTGAACTCTCCCTTTAAGACAAAATGACTTCCTGTTGTTTTTAAGAAAGAGTTACTCGCTATTGTCCTTTGGCTATTGGTATCATTGTTGTTTTCATTTAGAAAACAAAAGCAGGTTTACAAACAAATATAACTACCAAACAAAGTTAAAGCTGCAGTCTGTAACTTGAAAAAAACGAACAAAAATCTGATATTGAGTACATGAAAACAGTTAAAGCGTGCCCCGATTCACGATGGTAAGCTACTGTATGATTTATATGTTGAGCTTTCGGATACGATTTCATAGGACTTGCTAATTGTAAAGAAACCTGTTATTTTATGCTTGAAACAGAGATGGCGATAGAGAGGCAAAGCTACGGATTGCAGTTATTACACATACACAACGTAATATATTTATTTAAAAAGTTTGTAATTTAGATTTTTTTCTATCATCTCCAAGATTACCGACTGTCTCCGTACTGTCTTTCATGCCATGTTTGCCTAACTTTACACCGTGCATCGTTGTCATTGCCGTTCCCATCACTGCCTCATATTATCGCTAAAACTTGATCTATTGTCGCAATTATCTGACATTCACGTGTTTACATGATTACAAACATTATCATGTTTGGACAAGATGGCATTGAATTCCAACTGGCAGTGAATGCAAACCTTTGAGAAACAGTTGCTAGGCACAGCGCCGAGACATGAAAGTTTGAAAGATAAGCATTTATGTGCTGATTCTGAGATGAAAAGTGTTTGTGCGGCATAACTTATCTCAAAGGGTTGTCAAGTCTCAAAGTAGTCGCCTAGTAGTCTTGCTTTTGCCTACCGCAGTGTTAAAAGAACAAAAGCTGAAAAAGTATGTATTGTCAGTACTGTACACTGATTTTGGACATCCTTCATGTTTTTGTCTTGAAAGAAATTTCAACTAAAATTGTGTTTGTCAGAACAACTCGAAGTAGTGAAAATACAGTATGTACAACACAACAAGAATTTGTAAAGGAAGTTGCTCTGCACCTTTCATTTTTTGCAACTTCGCTGAAAATAGGGGCAACTTTGGGGGTCTCTTGCGGGTAGTGTTTGAACATACGCAGTTTTGACTTCTGTTCCACTTTGACACATCTGGTAAAGACGGCAAGGCATGTTGTTCTTAAACTGCTCAAAACGAGACTGTAAAATTGTACTGTTTGAGGCTTGCAGGCCAAGCTGTTGTTTTACCAACACTGTTGGATTTCAAGCTGTTGAAGGATCTGTGCTCATAACTTGATTACATCACACGCAACGGTTTTGTGGCGTTTGATTGACTTATTAGGAACTCAGAAATAGCTGTTTTGAAATAATCTGATAATGTGAGGGTTTTTGGTAAACCAACGAGCAAGAAGAAAATGTTACATGATACGGTCAAACACATTTCTATTTCACTATTTATAAATACTGAATTATTAATGAAACAGTCATAGACTAATTTAAAACAATGCTATTAGAGTAACAATAATTCAAATCACAGCACCTTGATGTTTTGTGTCCATTGTAGACACAGTTTTTCCTTTTTACATCTCAGTGTTGGGATTTGAGCTGAATACTTGTAGTGTTGTCTCTTATTTTATTTATTTTCCATGCCCTTTGTAGTCCTGGAAGATGTGAATCTACCCTGGTGCCATTAGAAACATGTTCACATACAGATCGTGTTGTGTTCAAAGTCGCATATTCCCATACTGTTTACTCCGTACTGTATCATGTTTTCAGTTTTTTTTATTGTAGTACACTACATTACAACCAAATGTTTTCCTGGTTGTCTAAACATTTTCTAAATGTAAGGGAACGTGTTCAACTTGATGCATTGAATTGGGGGAAATCTATTTTACACGCATGTGCACACTTCAGTATGCATTGGGCATACTACATTTCCTGAAAATGTATTATGACGGCTGTTTTTACCACCATGTAAAACAGTGGAAAACGAAGTGCGACATGAGAGGTCAAGATGGGCGTCACATGCTTACAAGTGTCGCCACATTAAATTACCGGGCATGAGTTTAAGCGGGGCTGATGTGATCCTCTACCCTGTAGTTTTGCCTTACCTACATTCACCGGTACTAAAAAAAAAATCTCTTTACATCCATCAGACCGCATATACTCTGTCCTACGATTTTACTCATGTGTTATTACGAATAACAGTACTAAAGAGTATATAAATGGCAATGTTATCAAATGATCATCCTGTGTTCTGTATTTGATGATAAAAAATGTATTAAAAAAAAGAATAAACATTTATGCTATACTCTCAGTTTGGTGCCACGTTTGGATGTTTTTCGACTCTTACATTATTTATGCACCCTCATGTTATTTTGAGAAATGTCTCTGTGGTTCTATGTCCATGTGACGAAAGTCAATGGGGAGCGGTGTTGTTTGGTCACCAACATTCTTCAAAATCTCTTCTTTTGTGTTCTGCAGAATGAAGAAAGTCAAACAGGTTCGAAATAACATGAAGGTGAGTAAGTGATGAAAAAAGAATTATATTTTAAGCAGTTGTCTCTGAATTTATGTGCACAATTGACATGTACACGAGTCAAATGCACATTGCAGCTTTGCTTTACTTCTTCACAGTACTTGACGCTCTTCGTTGTACTTTTCTCACATTTCATCACCCCATGGTAAACCAGTAAACAAGCTAATCGCGGCTGTGGGCAACAGCCTTTGGACAAACCTAAATGTGCATATTTCAGCTTGTCCTACGTCGCCATAATGTTCACCGTGTGAATGACTTTTCCTTTGTGAACCATGTCAGTTATTTGGGGTTTCAAGGCAAGAACGACATGCAAAGTCTCTTTACACCTCACGCAACCACACTCTCCACAGAACATCAGACTTTCGGCAGTATCATCACTTTTTCCCCTTCTTTCTCTATGTTGGTCTGCGTGGGGATGCCAGACGGTTCACCTTGGCGGGTCAAAGGCAAATCTGACTGACGTGTATGTCTGTAGACACACGTTCAAAGCAATCACACCATGTGCATTGAATGGCTTAACACATGGAGGACACTTGTATCCAAAAAGCATTCGATATCTCTGAGTATTCTTAGTGGAACTCTCTTTTAAGAGTTCATTTTTTATTATTATTAACGCATAGTTAAATGAGCTTCTTGGTTGGAGCTGCAAACTACAAGTGAGATTACAGTTTTTCTTTAGTAATCATATATATTGCTGGTAATTTTCCTTCACACTGAGCAGCAGTTACGGTTAGTATCAGTTTGGGTTTTAACAGCTCGAGGCTGAACGCGCGGCGGAAACTGACGCGTCTGTGGTGGGCCGGTGCTGTGAGCGCGCGTTACCTCGCGAAGTTTCAGTTTTGCTGCGCTTTAAGGAGCGCGCACCTGCTTTCAGTGATTTATTACTGACGGTGACGGAGAGACGCACAACGCTGCAGTTCAACCAAATCTGATTGCGATCAACAAAAGCGCAACGAAGAGCGCGGTTTTATTTTATTAAAACATTTGCAACCTCGTGACGCATCAACTGGTAAGTTCTGATCGTTTTATTTACATCAAAAGCCAAATCAGGTGCAAGAATCAAGGGGGCTTCTGGTTGCAAAAATGCACATGAAAGCGGCCGAATAAGGTGCCACAAAGTAAAGCAAAGCACCTCAGATGTAGTTGCACTTTTTACTATTTACTGACACGTTCACACAGCTCAGTTCAGCTCAGTTCAACGAGCAAAGTGGTCTAGTTGTAAGGAAATATTCTTCAACTGAAAATGCTGGAGAACACGAGCAAGAACAGTAAAGAGTTTGTTTTTATCATAATTATTATGAATATTTTCATTTCTGTTGAGCAGTGTTATTTTAGCTGTTTATTTAGGGTCTAATAAACATCAAAGAGTAGGCTGAGTTTGATCGTTCCCTTTGAAGCAAGAGCAATATGATACACTTAATTGTCTACATTTTAGCCTCAATTTAGACTATATTACATTAAATCAAGCAAGTTTAAGTAATATTCATAAAACTTCAGTACTTCAGAGGCGTAAAATTGGTGTAAAATTCAACAAACCGATATAAAATGACATGATACAGTCGCACGAATTAGGAAAACCGTTAGTAAATGTGCATGTAAATCAATTGTAATAAATTGAGCTTACTCGATGAAGAAAACAGAAATAAAGTTGATTTTGGACAGTTTTTTTCTAATTGACTTAAACACACAATGCTTTAGCACTTTAGTTAGGAATGCAACTTTTCTCTCTCCTGTACACATTTAGAGCCACTGACCTTAAATCACCGTTTACACAGAAAGACGAAATGCAAAATCTTTAACTTATACAACCAATTTAGTTCCTTTCCCAATGACCAAATCGTTTTTTTCGCTACTATGGACATAAATCAAAACTTGGTATAGTAGTTTGTATTAACAGTGCTGAGATTTAACCAAATTCTCTCATAATTCAATTGATCTGGCAAATGTTCAATGTCTCTGTGTATGTGGACTTTGATGTGTTTTCAGCCTCTCTCGGTCCGTTATGCCTCGTTCGTTCCTGGTGAAAAAGAGCAGGAAGGGGAGCTTTCGCGCCTCGCCCCCCATAGCTGATGGGCCCTACCTCGGCCTAGTAGGTTGGTCCGTCCCCCTAAAAGTTTCCACATTGCCGGAGGAATCAGCCCAGGAGGCACAACCACATTCTCCGCTCATGAAAAAAGACAACACACATCAGAGTCACGAGAATGGCTGGGTAACAGGTAATTCAAATATGGGTTTTCTAATTCCAACCTTTATATGTTAACTGTTTACTATGAATGAATGAGGCATTTATATAGCGCTTTATTGAGCATTGCTGTACACCCAAAGCGCTTTACAATCATATTAGGGGGGTCTCTCCTCAACCACCACCAGTGTGCAGCATGCACTTGGATGATGCGACGGCAGCCACCGTACAGCGGCGCCAGTGCGCTCACCACACACCAGCTATAGGTGGAGAGGAGAGAGAGAATTCAGAGGCCATGATTGACAAGGGCCAGGGCACCGGTTTTAACCTCTCATCCGAAGGATGATATTTACATTATGTGTAAATATCGCTGTAATCTTAGGAGTTCTCAGACCTTATTTGCATAATTCATTCTTGTTTGTTGATTATTTACTGCAGATGCAGCAGATTTCCAATTTGGCTCTCCTATGTCTCCAGTCCCCTGGTTACCCGTCATCTCCAGAGACAGGCAGGAGCTCAACAGCAGCTCTCTGACAAATCCCACAAAACACTGCAGCTTATGTGGAAAGGTGAAACTTGCCTGTTTTTGGACCGATTTCAATATAAAACTTTTTGCAGGACACATGTCACAAGTCATGTTGCTAAATGCAGATGGTAACAATAATTGATTTTACTATAAATCAATGTCGCGAAAACATATTTATTAAATCATTTTGTGGACTGACTGCATGATTTTAGATCAAATGCGTGTTCTTTACATCGTCTCTCATCAATATACACGATGAAGATTTTGACTATGTGGTGCTAGAAATTCTTTCCTGTGACTCATTGGTTAGAGCAGTGTTTCCCAACCCAGTCCTACGTGGCACCCCTGACAGAATGTTTTACATCTCTCCCAATATGAAAGACCTGATTTAACTCCGCTTCCCTCTGAATGTTCGAAATGTCTCGAGTGAACACCCTAACAGGCTGATGAGTTAAATTAGGTGTTTCATATTGGGAGAGATCTAAATCATCCTGTAAGGGCTGCCACATAGGACTGGGTTGGGAAACACTGGGTTAGAGCATGGCGCTAGCAACGCCAAGGTAATGGGTTCGAAACCAGGGGATTGCACATAGTGAGAAACAAAATGTATAAAACAATGCAATATAAGCCGCTTTGGAGAAAAACGTCTGCCAAATGCATAAATCTGAATGTGTTAGCAAAAAATCATGGGTTTGATCAAATGTATAGCTTAAATACACACACTTTTTGATGAATGTGTCCACCAAATGCATATATACAACAAAATGATTGGAGAAAACACTACTGACATTTTCAAACAAGCTATCTGTTCTTTTGTCTGTCCATTAGATGTTCTCTTCCCTCGCTCGCCTGGAGACTCACGTGTACAGATCACACAGCGGTCGTCACGGACACTCTCTAGCATTCCTTGAAAGCAAAGACCCTGTGACGACATGCAGAGTCAAGGTAGCCTATGACTGACAGATGACTTTTCATTGTGATCATTGCTATATTTCTCCCTCTTGTGCCCACCTACATGAACCCGAATTAACAAATATGTCATGTTCAAATATGAAAATGAACAGTTATTTTCATACAAACGTTGTACAAACAATCGTTTCTTATTTAAAGTATTTTCAGGGAGGGCCTTTTTAGTGTGCATTTTATGTACAAACTATAAAAATATACATATTTTTTTTCCAATTGTATTGTGTGTTGTTGAAGGAACGGACGTTTGACTGCAAGGAATGTGGGAAGATTTTCAAGCGCTCATCCACATTATCCACTCATCTGCTGATCCACTCGGACACACGACCGTATCCCTGTCAGTACTGCGGCAAGAGATTCCATCAGAAATCCGATATGAAAAAGCACACGTTCATACACACAGGTGAGCATCGCACACACAGATTCATGCAAATGAGAAGATAATGTACATTAAGAATTGTTGCTTTCAATGATTACATGAACCATTTCTCCATATCACTTTAAGGTTTAATTTCTGTTTTGTTCAGGTGAGAAGCCGCATGTGTGTAAAGTGTGCGGTAAGGCCTTCAGTCAGAGCTCCAATCTCATCACACACAGCAGAAAACACTATAGACCCTTCAACTAAATGCAGACAGACAAACAAACAAACACACACGTGCGTGCCCGCACATTCCTCCAGCGGGACCTGGAGCTGAATGCTTACCCAACCAAGATTGTGCATGTACTTTAGCTTTACAAAACAGAAAGTATTATAAGTGTACAGTTGTATATAAATTGTTGCTTTAACAGAAGCAGTTTAGTGTAAAAATTAAATCACAATGTGAAATGAAATGAATATTGAGTTACATTGAGCATTTGATTTTATGCATATATTTGGAAGATGTTCTTATGTAAAGCAACATACATTGGATTTGACTTCAAAGTTTGGTTTTCATTAGCATATTTGTTCTCTAAAGGAATAAAAAACATCAATTTGGAACTAAGGACGCAGACAAGGTCCTTCACATTCGCGCTTTTGTCTTGGTTACTGCAGCATTATTTTTGTGTTTGCTTACATTCACTGTTGTAAAACCAAAATGGAATTACTTACTTTCAATGTCTCATGCCACTATTACTGATAAAACTTTGTTCGCTTGATTATGTCTTCCGGTGCAATTCATTTTAAAGTGATTTTTATGTGTGTTTCCTAATTTAAAGACTCTGTAAAGACATGCTTTACATTCTACAAATATGTAACTAAACATTGAAATAATAAACTAGAGCTCTGAGTAAATGAGTGAAGATAAAGCCGGTCTCCATTGACGTGTGATGAGTCATTACTGAAACATGACAGCGTTTCAAAGTTTTATTGTTTGCGGTTGCCAAAGTGTTACTGTGCACATTTGTCAAAAAAGAAAGCATTCATCCGAGCTCAGTCTTCTCTCGACTTCACATTTGCAGGATCTGGAAAAACAAAGGATTTGCAGTGAATGAAATGCAAGAGAAGCTTTGTTTGCCTGCTCTACGGCTTGGCAGTGATTTGTAGTTTTGAACCATTTGCAAGAAAGCTCTAGATTAAGTTATGTGCAATCACAAATAAATAAAAAAAGACTAATATCATACTGAAGCGTAAAAATATTTAATACAGACATCATTTACCTTCAAAGCAGCCTTCAATGCATGGGCCATCTGATGGCAGACAAACCTCAGTTGAACACATAAAATAGATCTGCGACAGAGGCCAACGAAGGATTTTAAGTCATTCTTTTAATTCTGACATCAAGCACTTGCAAAGACAAACTATTTGACCACAATTTTACCTCCTCATCCGTTTGCAAGCTGTCGTCATCTGGCAGGAACTTGAACGTAGTGACTGTGAATCGCCGAACGTGATTGGTCAGAGCTTCCGCAGGTGTGGCCGGTGGCGTGTGGGTAGGAGTTAGGTCGAGAGAGTTTGGGCACCTAAAGAGGGACAACGTAAATAACATTTATAGCATCACATCAGTTGGCAGTGGTTTTAAAAGAAAAGCGTATATTCTTAGAGTTCATGTTCAAATATACATTTTAGAAATATGTCTTCATAAAAAACGATACCCATCATAAATAAGGATCCAGGCAGATCTTGCAGAGCGTGGGTAAGCAACACAGTAATGCACCAGCAGCAGAGCACTGGGGTCTGGGGGGTTTATCAAGCGTACTTCCAGATAAAGGGGTTTCCCCAACAGCATATGCAGGGGCTGGTGGTATTGTGGGTAAAAGTCAGCGTAGTATTCATCTAAAGAAAAAAGGAAGAAACTCATGTTACTGGGACTTGGTAATTATTGAAAAAAAATCTGTGTTCAAGAGAATGTCAACTTGGTGTTTTTTTCAATTTTACAAATTTCCTATAAATATATAGTATAAAAAAATTATATAGCACTTTCATGGTTGCAAAACAGCTTTATTACATTCAAATTATTACTATATATATTTGTAAATGTATTGGAATAAAATAAGATATTTTATTTAAATTTTTAAGTAGTCATTAAGACAGGGTTTTCAAACCAGTAATGGTCCAAAAAGGGTTTAAGAGGTCACCAAATAAATTCAGAAAAAAAGGTTCAAAGAATAAAACATTAATTATGTTCAAAGTGCTACATGCATGCAAAACAAATTCTCTTATGCATCTTCCTAGTAAGCATTTCTCGCTATTGTCGCATTAGTCTTAATTTCAGAGGATTTTTGTAATAGCTATTATTCAAGCCTGGAAACAATGTTAACCTTTTGTTAGACATAGTAAGGTTGAAATTGTAGTTTAAATTAAAATATATAGATGGACATATATTTAGAAATGCGCTTTCTCACAATCATTCATAATAATTTGGGGTCCTTAATATTTTGGCCATCATAAAGTTTGAAAACCTCTGCATTAAAGGTCAAGTGTGTTTTTTTTTAGAGGAATCGATTGACAGAAATGCAATAAATAACTGTCTTCAGAGTTGTATAAAGACCTAAAATAACAAAGCATTATATTTTATTACCTTAAAATGAGCTATTTCTATCTACATACACCACAGGTCCCCTTACATGAAATTCACCATGTTTCTACAGTACCCCTAAATGTTCGTAAATACGTTAATACGCTCTCCTTTGGCAAAGAAGTGACAACATCTTTGCTCTGTGTGAGCAACCGTAGTGCTTACAAATGCAAGGGGAGTGATAGTGTGAGCCTTTGGTTGCAATTAGCAGCCTCACCACTAGATGTCGCTACATTTCATACACTGGACCTTTAAACTCTGATACTAACAAACATGAACTTATAAACTCAAATATATACTCCTTGAATAAATATAGCAATAATGAATACCACCAAGCTTTTATGATTCAACCAACCTTTTGAGATTCTGAGCTGAACACCAAACACCCCCTGAGCTTTGATAGCAGGTCCGAGGGAAGGACTTTTCACCAGGTATCCCACGCTTACCACAGAGCCGGGATAATAGCGACACTCAACCAACAACCTAGAACAAGCAGGACATAAATCTCAGCACATCATCCGGCTCGCCACGAGTCCGTCCCATCGTATGTACACGTGTACCTTACAGGCGAGTCTCTAGTGATTGTGCCGTAATTTAAAGTGACAGACTGCACTCGATTCAGGATCTCAACCATGTAGATGACAGTTTTACCCACCTCCTACAGACACTTCAGTTAGAATTTGTACATCTAGAATGTATACAAAGTCTGAGACACACAGAAGCATAGTAACTGTAGAAGACTCACATATCGGTGGACGCCACATTCATCCAGCGGTATCTTGAACAAGGCAAAGTCAGCGGTAACTTTGTAGGGTGAGCAAGAGCTGTTACCAGCAGTGACGAGGGTGAACGGGGAAAGGGGCGGATTCGCCATGGAGGAGTTAACCGAGAAAACAAAATGATGATCTGCCGTGCATTCTGATGGGAACGTATGATTCATTGAAACCGTGCGTAATGTACTCTGCTGCCTTGGAAACAGTTTTTGCTCTGTGAATTTTTGTTAAACAACTCACCGTCCATAGGGTAATAGCACAGCTGGGAGTCTAAAGAATAACAGCAACCTTTGTCATGACATTCGGTTGACGATAAAGCCCCAGATCCACAAACCAGCTGCTGGTCAGTGTCCACATTGCACTCTACAAAAAGAAGATGCACAGTGGTACAATTTTGGGCTGAAAATCATATGTTTGGATGTCTTACACAGGTCCAGTTTTATACCCTGACTGTCAGAAGCTTGACATGACAGCAACGTCTCGACAGACCGTCCATCCGCCGTCTGATATTTCAATATAATTTTGTATTGCCCATCCTATTAAAAACAACAAGTATGATAGATAAGCAAACACACATACATTGATCAAATCAGCACGATACTACAGAATGACATCACAGACCTGCTGAATCATGTGACAGGAAGAAAAAGGCAGAAGGATGTTAAAGGCACCGTCTTTGGCTCTTTTCAGAGAGTAGCCACAATGACTCGGTGCCTCCAAAAGGGGCACGGCTTTAGTTTGCGTTTTTACGTCACTGGAGGGGGCTTTAAAAAAGAATATGGACATAAAATGAAAGATATTGGAAAACACAGCATGCATTTCAGTCTTACATAAAACTCACCTTCAACCACGAGTCTTAACATCGGTCCAGGTGGCACTTTTACGCTCATATGTTGGCTGGAACACAACACCTGAACATCAGGGGGTTGTCGAGCAGGTGCGCTTGAAGTGTGAGGTATGATCTGATGGAAAGGTTCGAGCGCGTCAGGAGGAAGCTTGTGCCGACACTGAAGCTGTATGGTTCGGGTTCGCATCTGAGAGGAATCCCAGAAGCGTATGAAGAAAGCGGTGACGGTGGACGACTAAAGCCAAAGAGGAAAAGTTGAGAGGATGATTTTTAGGTAAACAGAGAACGGTGTACAAATGATAAAACAATTGAAACCATGTTTTTGTGTATCCAAACACAATGTTAAAGGGGTAGTTTGCCCAAAGATTTATTTTCTTTCATCATTTATTCACCCTCATGTCTTTTCAAACCTTTGTGACTTTCTTCTGCAGAACACCAAAGAAGATATTTTGAAGAACGAAGGTAACAATTTAAATCAAACATCAGGAGGAATCATATGTGAAATGATGCGAATCAATCCGCTATGAGATTTGCAAATATTATTCTAAATTCAACAAATATGTTTGTATGAAGACTGGAGTGAGTGGAAGCTCACCAATTTTTCTGTGTGACAGGCCGGCAATGGAGATGAGAGCACAACAGCACCACCCCTTGAGCGAAGTGTGTAATCACAGGACGCCGGAACAGAGGCAATTGACACCCAGCTGTCGGTCTTTGTTTCTTTGCGTATAAACATCACAGAGAGAGAAATAAACAACATTCATTGACTTACATTGTATAACGCAAAACCACAAAGACATTTCATAACATAACTTCTGTGTACCACTGAAGAAAGAGGCAAATACAGGTTTTGAATGACAAGGGTGAATAAGTGAGAAATGCACTACAGCTCACCTCTGACTTTAATGGAGGCCATTTTTGCGGAGGGCAGAGTTGCCGTTATTCTGTTCCTTGTGCAAATAAGTGATGGAGACATCAACTTGGCAGTCTGTTCAGTGGGTACCGGAGGAGAGATGGGAGTTTGGGGCAACAGTTCAGTTTGCATGACAGGAGTAGTCGGAGGCATGTATGTAGGTTGGTTTGTGATGTCCATCTCTGGCATCGGCTGGACTGTTGATTCTGAATCAGCGCTCAATGTCTGATTATATTGGTAGTCGTGGTGGGGGTCCTGAGAACAGAACCCCTCTGGATACGGTGGACAGTTTAGAGGGTCAGGGTAAAACTGTGTTACCAAGGGAGGTTCATAAGGAACCGCAGGAGGTTTAGATGGTGTTTTAGGCTGGCGTATTTTTCCAATAACTCGTATAGAACCAGGTACATGTGGAACCAAAGGTTTTCGCTTCAGATTGGGCTTCAGCGGTTGTTGGGGGTGAAATGGAGAAAGATGGCGAGGAAAAGGACAAGAGAGGGTGAACTGCTTTCCATCCACGATGATGGCAAGCCGGTACTCCCCATCCTATCAAAAGACACCTTTACTATGAAGCGCAATGTTCAGGCTTGCAAAAAGAAAAACATTCTCTTAATTTAAAGGTCCAGTGGATGAAATTTAGCGGCATCTAGTGATGAGGTTGCGAATTGCAACCAATGGCTCACTCCACCCCTTCCTTATGAAAGCGCTACGGTGAGTGACACAGGACGAAGTCGTCATCAGGGTTTTGGCGCTTTTGCTGAAGGAGATAACATTTACGAAACTCGCTCTGTAGACTATGTTTGTCCATTTAGGGCTACTGTAGAAACAAAATGGCAGATTCCACGAAAGGCGATAGATAGAAATAGCTCATTCTAGGGTAATAAAAACATAACGCTTCATTATGCAAGGTCTTTATACACCTCTGAAGACATAGTTGTGTATATGATATTGCGTTTCTGTCAATAGAGCCACCAAAAATGTACACACCGGACCTTTAACTCACATCCATTACATCCATTGCATCATTGCCTTACTCATTTTCATATTATTAAGACGGAGTACAAAAAGCATCAAATTTTGAGAGTTTTAGAAAACTGATCAGTTCCCTGCAAACCACTTCTTTTATTACCTTTGAAGTGACACATTTTGAGCTGTAAGCAGTATAAAGTATGACAACATCCGCAGAATTTACATGATAGGCACATGTCTCTGACAGGACTGGCAACACCTCCCCATTCACTGTGAACAACAACAACAAATATTGCATTTAGATATGTTTTTCTCATGACTGACCTCAACCAAATTAAAGACAACAAAACTGTCGAAAGAGAATCTATGGATATCGAAACACGGCTAGAATTGCTCAGCTTTTTGGGTGTATTAAAGAAATGTTAAAATTCACATATTAGCTTACTTGAAGTGAAAAATGATGCCAATTTGGTCATCATTTAATCACCCTCTTGTTATTTAAATCCAGTCAGAGTTTCTTTCTTTTACAGAACACAAAATAAGATATCTAGAAGAGTGTTGGTAACCAAACAACATTGACTTCCATTATACGGACACAAAACCACTGAGACATCTCAAAATAGGGTCTCTTCGGTTCTACAGAGAAAGTCACAAACAGGATTTGACAACAGAACTTCAATTTTCAGGTAAAGTGTCCTTATAAACGGATGGCTAATCTGCATAACCATTATTTAAATTCTTGTAAAGCGAATCCCAGCATTGGACTCCTATATCAACAGAACATGCTTACCTATAACTCTGTGCTTCTCAACAGGTTCTTGAGCACGTTCTATTCGAATGACCATCCCATGGTGAGAGCAGAAGACAGAAGGTTGCGAGACGCGTGTCGCAGGGCAGGCCATCTTCATAGGTCTGCCCCACCACAGCAGCGAAAGAACGTAACTTCCATTCTGTAGAGAAAAACAATAGTAAAATTGCAACACCATGTAAAGTTAATCATTTTATTTTCAACATTATGCACAGCAGGAAAACTTGTCAGTTGTGACAAGCATCAGTAAACATGAACACGAGAATGCACCAACAGCCACAAGATATGCAAATATAAGCGTAATGTCAAAAATACATTTAGACAAATCAATTTGTATTTTTCTTTCTGGAGTGATTTTTAAGTTTGGCAAATGCACAAGGTTAAAAAAAAATCAATATGACATTTGCTACCTCTTGTGTGATGTAACACCCATCAAACGGTGCCACGAGCACAAGATCTCTCCATGTGACTTTGACATTGTAACCACAGTATGAAGGCAACTGGAACAAATATAATGGGGAAACACCCGCTGTAAATGAATGAGTAAAGTTATTTATCTGCAGATGTCTCAATGAGCATTTTATTTCTAAAATGAGAAAACTTTTCATTATTCTCACCTCGGTCCACAAGGATGTGCGTGTATGCTCTGCCATGAGCTGTTAAAGTCATGACATTTCCAAAACAGCGTACCATAGGTTTGAAAGCGTGCGCGTTAAACCCAAGCGGAGAACTGTGGTACGCATTCCCAGGAACCCCTGGTACCTTATACGCTGTTTATCAAACACATCAAATGTAACATGCGCACATATTGATAGCTATTAATATGTAAATATTGGGTCAACACACACCTGGACTGTCCGCTTGAAGTCCAGCGTCCATATCAGAGGCTCTCTTGGTGAAACTTCTAAGAAGTGATGCGCTTTCATGGTGTGAATGCGTAAATAAACCGTTGTCGGGTCGCCAAGATGATAGAAGTTCACTCGTTTGAAGTGGTTCTGTGAGCGTTTCGTTGTGATGTCCGTCGGAAGCACGTTTTAACCTCGCCTGTTCAATGCGCTCTGAATTCGGATTTGTCAGATTGTGTAAATCAAAGACGCCGTTTCCTGCAGCGTCTTCTTTAGCGCGTAAAGATCCGCAGTTGAGAAGATG
This sequence comes from Triplophysa dalaica, assembly GCF_015846415.1. Classification (NCBI taxonomy): domain Eukaryota; kingdom Metazoa; phylum Chordata; class Actinopteri; order Cypriniformes; family Nemacheilidae; genus Triplophysa; species Triplophysa dalaica. Next base: position 4,494,804 of record NC_079543.1, read on the forward strand.
TGTTATTGTTAATAATACCAAGAGTGAAATTAATGTTTTAGGTTTGCAATACATCGCGAGTGTGACGTTCTACCACAGATGCGTACCAAAGCACACACAAGGCGAGTCTAATCAACATTTTCAATATAGATCACCTGTGGGCCTATATGTAAGGCAATCAATTAAAGGGGTAGGTCACCCAAAAATGAAACTTCTGTCGTCATTTACTCACCTTCGTGTTGTTCCAAATCTGTATACATGTCTTTGTTCTGATGAACACAGAGAACGATCTGTGCATTCTTCCAAATATCAGAACGAATACATTTATACAGATGTGGAACAGTAAATAATGACAGAATTTTTGGGTAGAGTACCCCTTTAAACGCGCTGGCAACACTTTTTCATTTGGAACAGTTTTTGGACTACTGGTCCACGAATTGATTGATTGGTTCATTTATTTCAACTTCAAGTATTTTGATTGCATACGACATGTTTTACTTTATAATAACCACAGTAATATATATTTATTTATTTCTTTTGAATGTTTTTGTTTATGTGGCCAATTGAACTTCAGTAGCCTAAGCATGCAAATTATAATAATGCTATTTATAAATTATTTCAATATATTTGTCAATTCAATTTATTCTTAAATAACATGTAACATATCATCACGACAAAACACCCTGCCATTGAAATATAAAATATAAATTAAAATGTCATATTAATAATATTATTATTAATATTCAGGCCATAATTATAATATAATATAACAATATTTCTGAAAATTGTTTTTCCATTTAAAATACCTTTATTCTCATTTTATTTCATACAATTTTTTTTGGACACTGAATGGGCCTAGTGAAGAAAAATCCACCAGTGTGAGCCCAGAACAAAATGAAACTTCAATATTCTTTAAAAAGCATCTAACCTAAAGTAATTTAATGTTAAAATGCCAAACGAACTTACTGCAAATGCTAAAATATAAGAAGTGATTTATTTTGACTTTTAGTTACACATAACATATTTTGCTTGTTGAATGTGTTTTTTCTTAGTTTCCAAAGTTAACTGTTATTTTAAAAGGTTTAAAAATACTAAAATATTGCTGCTGTCCATCCAAAACCCCATATGTCCAAATTCGCTGTCTTTCGGGTAATGAAAAAAACACACTCATTTTTAAAGTTGACAAGCACTTTTTAATAGGTTAGATATTAGCAAAACCAAACACAAATGATTGCAAATAATGAATTTATGTCAACAACAAAACGAAAGCAAAATATGGACATGCAAGGTTTCAAAAGGACATTTGCAAATGACCAATTCCCAGCTGAAATTAATTATCCAATAACATTATTGTGGTTTGGTCGAAATCCCCTTTGATTTAGAAAACATTACAGGCTTTCAACAAGTTCACACGATTTTAATGGCCATGTACATTGCATTTATAAAAGTCAAATCAGCAGCTTTCCTATTGAGATATTTAGGCCTACATGTTCAAATGTAAAAGCTGTTGTTTACCATCGTTTTGGCCAGCAAACCTTGTTACTTACTTAAATGCCAATGCCTGTCTGTTACATTTTATTTACTCATTATAAAATTGTGCTGAGGCTGGTTTATTTAGCTATTTACAAAAATATTCAACCATCAGTATGTCTCGTATTGTCGGGTTAATGTCTGAAAAAATATAAATAATAATTATTATTATTATGATATACTACGACTCAAACTGGTATTTGACTGACGTTGAAACTCACTGCTTTGACAAAAACGAATTTGTGTAAATAAACATTTCATGTAATCTCCATGTTTGTGACTTCTCTCACATGTTTTCAGTCCTAGAAAATATATATAATGTAGCCACTAGGTGTCGCTCCAGGTACATGATTCAAACGCTGCACATAGTTCGGAGAGTTCGGTTGTGCGCAGCGCCGCATGCGGTCGAGCACGCATCTGTCTGTGCGCCACTTTAACATGATTGGAGAGATTGGTTTTGGGTGGCACTGAGTCCGGCCTATAGTTGGGTATCCATGCTGATCTACACTTGTCCCGCCCGAGCAGTTCTTCTCAACCTGCAGGTGCAGTGAGCTTATGAGCGCGACACCGGACGAGTCTGGAATGTGCGCATCTGTAAACGAGATGAGGGATGCTGTCGCGTGCGGATAGATCGGCAGCTGTGTATCGCACATCAGATCTTTAGGTAATAGGACTTAAAAACGATAGAAACAGATCAAGACGTACGGCTCACGAGGCACAAAAGTATATCTATTGTAAGCATCAGACTATCACTGTTCGATAAGTGTGTTTTGGCCTAAGTGGCTGTAGTGACGTTAAAGAATCGTTTTACTGTCTGGATGTGGGATACGTAGGACTCGAAAAAGTCCTCGGGATGGGTGGGGTTCTCAATGCACCAAAAGATTGCGGGAGGGGGCGAGACCGCGGACGTGGTGCGGGGAAGCGAGCGTCCTGCTGACGGTGGGTCATCAAATACGAAAAACAAGAAATAAATTGCGAGCCTAAAATACCCAAAGGTAACATCTTCCTATCTGTGGCATCGCCTTAAAACGATCGTGTAGGTGAGGTTTGAAAGTTCAAGTTATTTGTTAAATTGTTTATTATTACAGTTAATGACGTAACAGATAACGTAATATGTATTGAAATACAAGTGATCATATAGTATTTGTTCCAAACTGTGACGAGACAGCCGATTAGCTGGCGAATTTCTCTGTATTAGACCATTCATTATGTGCTTTGCCTGAGCTGTTCGTTTTTCCGCACTGATGCTTTATTTGTACGCATTTACTTATTCTATTGGACATTCGTTTAATGCATAAAATGTAGATTTGCTTTCGCTTGACAATATATACCAATGACATCAACGTTAGTTATAGTCGATTGCATCAACGTTTTAATGAACAAGCATCCTTTAGAAATGAATGTCGATTTGACTGAGCTGTTGGAGCACATCTGAAATTTAGTTTTTCAATAACAGTTTCTCCTACAACCCTTCTCGTTTCTCTCAACATGTATGAAAGCATGCATCAGCATTTTAAAAGCCCTGAGCTGTCAGTCCAACCACGTGACTTGCAATTGCATCCACTTACCCTCTTTCCCCCAATTTTTTTGGTACTTATGGTCTCTTTCATGGTTGAAAAGCAGTTGGGTATCTCTGCATGTCATTTTAGAAACAAACTGTCTATCAAATTTTTTTTCATTTATTCACCATCATGTCATTCCAAACTTGCATGACTTTTGCAGAACACAAAATCAGATATTTTTGAGAACGTTGACTTGTATGGACACGAAACCACCGAGACATTTCGTAAAACATCTTTTGTATTTCATAGAAGAAAGAGTCACATAAAGGGTTTGGAATGACATGGGGGCAAAAAAAATGACAGAATTTAAATTTTTGGTTGAAATATTTCTTGAAAAGTCTGGATTAACATATACTGTATATGAATAAAAAGCACGCATTCATGTTTTGAAAATGTATCATAGAGCGTCAAAGCCCTTTTGTGTTTTTTACAACCACATGCACATAAACATTCTTTATAGTTTTCTTGTACATTTTCCCTACAGCAGCTGTGTTCGCTTCCTCTGAATATGTTGAAGGCATTGGCAGGAATCTGTTTTCTTCATCTTACTACAATATTTTTCCTCTTTTGGGCAACTATCGATGATGTAAGTGAAACTATTATTTTTTTTTAAATCAGTTTTGATGAACGCGTATGTATTCACGATATAAACAGTTTCACTGGAGTAATTTACATTTTTCTGTGATATTTACTTTTTAATAAAAAACATTTCTTAGATTTCTCTACAAACATTGATCACATTTAATGTTGGGAGTTTTGCGTTAACCAGGCCTGGTGGTTTACGAGGACCCTTTACACAGACCTGTGGGGCAAATGGGTGATGGAGAACGAAGATAATGTATGGGTTTACATGGACATACCGACCTCCTACAGGAAAGGTAGACGAAGAATTCATTCCCATAACATTTCTACGTATTCCGCATGTTTTTTCACCAGGACTAAATACAGCAATTGATCTTTTATCAGACTACCTGCAGGCGGTACAGGCGTTCGCAGTGCTGTCCTGCCTGTTTGCTGTGTTCTCACTCTGTGTGTTCATCTACCAACTCTTCACGCTGAGTAAAGGGCAGCGCTTCACCATCTCTGGAGTCGTGCAACTCATCTCCTGTGAGTCTGGATGTTTGAGGTTGAATTAGTAAATCATTGTAATACAGTACGGGTATGTGAAATTTTGAACTCGCACTTCTCTAGGTTTCTGCATAATGGTTGCGCTGTCAGTCTACACGGATCACTTCCACAGAGATGAGAAGGACGGTTGGTACGGCTGGTCTTACATCATGGCCTGGTTCGGATGGCTGCTGACCCTCTTCACTGGAATTATGTACATCATCCTTCGAAAAAGAGAGGATTGAATCTCAACCCGCGCTCTCAGTGCTAATCCACAGCCTTAGTTCGTCTTGTGTCACTTTTCTGTGGACTATGAATGACTGTAATAAGTCTAGGTGCTGTAAATAAAAAAATGTGGTTGAATGTAACAGGCTCAGTTAGAAGAGAAGAAACTTGCGCAGCTGAAAAGATATCAGCATGTCGAGCAAAAGTGTAAATATCTGACTGTGAGAAAAGCTTTACTCGGAGTCTCAAGATTACTGTCTGGCTTTCTTGATCAGGAAGATAAAATGTAAATTTTGCATTTTTAATTTACAGTCTTTTGACTGGTCATCTTTTCTAGTTACATAATGCACTGAGGGCAACCAGAGGGTCTGAACACGCTATTACGTGGGAGATGATAATGTATATGCTGAAATGATATGTAAAAACCATGTACCTAAAACATGTATAGAGAAAGATAAGTTGTACATATAAAGAACATACAAAGCTATATAAATAAGAGTGTAGTTTAAAACTTTCTTCTGAGGATATTTGTTTCTGTAGAACATCACTTGCACTTTAAAATAGATACAAACACACAGTTTGGTGAGTGTTTGTATGATGACATCCAATCAAAATACTCCTAGCCAATAGATTTTCTTTCCAGTAGATTTGCCTGCTGATGGCAATAGCACATGACAGTCTGTGGTGCTCTTTATTTTATGATCATATACAAACATTTCACCACCATATTTACAGACCGTTTTGAGTGCAACGAGGTGAAGAAACATGGTTTCCTTTGAGTGCTATGCCAAATATTTTGAGTATTTTAGCTTGAATGTTCGTGGGGGTCAGATGATCACCTTGACCACTCATTGAGATTCAGATTCTAGAGCACAGGATCTTCTGAAAATCTTGAATGTAATTTCTTGGTTGTCTTTTGCTAGTGTATACATGTTTTATGGGAGCAAAGTTACCGTTTAACATTCACGTGTTATAATATCAAGGTCTGGTTTATTTAGTTTCTGCCTGTTATGTTTGGTTCAGAAATGTTTTATTATCTATTCCAGAAGTCTTTTATTTTGAAAATGGACAGTAAATGAAAAGGATCGGTTGTATTTTTTCATTGCAACGACAGTGCATAAACCACGGAGGATCTTACTTTTATTAATCACACAAATAAAAAAAAGACGAAGCATATTTTCTGTAATTTTATTTACAACATCAATATTTTACAACTTTAAATAATATATAGGATCAATCTACGAAATGGATTCAAAATGGAGGATATCAGTTCATATAGATTATAGAAGCTTGATCAATTAAAGGATTTCTTCAAGAAGCAATTCTCATGCTATTAAAGGAATGGTAGATTTTCTCACACGCGTATGTACAGTTTATAAAGGTCCAGTGATCTCATGCAAAATGCACCAGGCACTGGCATGGGAATGTTCCAAAATAAAGATTTTGGTGGGGGGGAATTAAATACCCTGACCGGAGGGTGTAATTCTCTCCTGCACCACTAAGTGTAGAAGATGATTCTGTTCTGCCGAAAGCAAAGGCCTGTTGTGAGAGAAAAAAAGAGAAATGCGTTTAAAAAAGCCAAGACTTCAATACCTCACAGTTAAAACACAGAAAGCTCACCACAGTTCTGTCTGCAGAGCCTTTAAAGATTCAGTGTCCTTCTCCTGACACGCCATCTACAAACAGACCAGTCAGATCACTTTAGCCATCAGTATTGCGTACATTATATACCGATTAAATGTAAAGTTTTACAAATACATACCACGACTGACTGCAGTAGAAGGAACACATTCTCTGGGAGGAAGTTTACTAGAGGGCAGAAATTCACAGGAGTTTAATCGGAACAGCAAGCATGTAAAATTGCTACGCTTTGTTGTATGCTAGAAGGTCTTACCCTGACTGTGCGAGTCAAATGACTCCCAGGCGTATCGCTCGAGTGTTTGAGCATGCTCAGGTAACAGCTTCTGAGGGGGAGGCTAAAACACACAGACAAAATATGAGTTTGCGCGAACAGGACCATATCAATGGTACTGTTATTATGAATAAAAATTGTTCATTGTCATTCATACATGAGTTTACATTTACTTTACCTCGAGCAGCATAAGTAGCAATACTCTGGAGATCTCACACTTTGCTATGAAATCCATAAACGCACCTGAAATAAGGATGCAATGCGTGAATCTGTTGCATCTGCAGACTACCCCTCCCATGGTTATCATTAGTTGACATCTGCACTAATTTAATTAAAGTTCATTATATTCGTACCGACGGGGGTGTTGGTCCCAGGTAGCTGTAGTCCTCTCTCTTGACACATGTGCTGCATCTCAGAGAGCACAGCAAGAGCCCCGTCGTAATCACCTGCCAATGAAACATCGCTTTACTGTTACTACGGCAACCAAAGAATTGAACTCCTTACAACCAATTCCACAAAACATTGAAATAATCCTCACGCGTCAGTATTTTGCAGGAGGCCATCTCCCACAGCGACAGCAGCGACTCGATTGGAGTTTGAATCTGCAGTTCTGCGGCCCTCTGAAAATGAACTATGGCCTCCGCTGGTCTGTTCATGTCCTACAGAGAAATATTCAGAGAAGAGTGCAGATTAAAATCGATTTATTCACAGAACAATTATAAACTCCTCCATGTATTACGATAGTGTATTACCTTTAGAGCATTGCCAAGCTCCAGTGAGAGACTGGCGGCCATAACAGGCTGATTCATCTCAATATAGACCTAAACAATATATAAGTACTTATTTGCACCTACAAAATATAATAAACACAAAATCTGCATGCGATAACAAGACTGCGGGACTTTGAAAACGTTAGTCCGGCATAGTTTGTTTCATTTTTGGATGAATCATACTTCAAAACAGATTTTGGTTTGCATATGGTGATTATTTTATTTATCATTGCGAGTAAGGCAGTAACAGTGTGTGAAAGCACTAGATCATTATTAGGCTCAGTTGAGCAGAAACAATACTTTTGTATTTCAGACCTAAAAGCTTTGCCAATGTATAACCTTTGAAAATACCTGTGTCTGTGTATCCGCACGCCTAAGGATCACTTAGAAATAAACATATAACTACCTTAATGGCAAAACTATAGCAGTTCATGGCTGCCTGCATGTTCTCATCAAAGCCGGGAGCTCCCAGCGCTCTGGTTTCCTGTTCAGAAGCCAAGAAGAGTCGGGCGGCGTCGGTCAGAGCCAGGGCTTCTCCTGGGGCGTTGAACAGAGTCTGCTCACAACTGCAAACAATGACAAAATACACTAGTAAAATAATAACTTTCAACAGGTTCATATTCATATGATAAAAATAGATGTGTTACCGGGCCATGGCTAGATTACAGAAGGCAGCATATTGAGGACAGTCCTGCTGTTTCAGCTCTTAGCCAGCTGACCTAAAGACACATGACAGCCAATATTAAACTGTGACTGCTTTTTGGTGACACGTGATCTTTATTTAAAGAGTTTACATGTTCATACACATTTCTTATTATTACCAAACTGTTCACTTGCTTCTGCTACATTAGGCTTCCGAAGAAAACGCCTGCCGTATATAGGAGAAAATACATTGTAAAGCTGTCGAAAGCACGTCAAGCTGACAAGATATCTTACAAGTTAACACATGTAAAATTAACACAACAATCTTTATTTTGAGGCATTTTTTATTTGATAACGTACTGATTATATTAATATTAACAATAATATACTGTATATTGATTTTAGCAACGTGCTAGTCAGCAGTGTGTTGTGTTGTGTGCTCATGACATTGGTTATCGCAATTTTCGTATACAAAATGTATTGTCTTAGAGAACAAACTGAGAATAACATTTACAGCACAACAATATAATAGTAATTATAAAAGCAATACAGCTGTTATTTCAGCTCTTACTTTTTCAGTTTATTTGATACAGCCCGGTAGCGCATCAGAAAATCTCCCTCGGCTGCCATTGTTGACACTAAAGGGGGCGGGGCAAGAAGCAGGAAGTTCAGCCACGAATGTTTTTTATTGGATGCGAGCTGAACCGCATATCGATTGGTTTATATGCCGAAAGGGCGGGGTTTTACAGGCTACATAAAAGCGCTATGCAGGATGAGTTTGAAAAAAGAAAACACGACACATTAATCGAAATCATAAAAATATATTTTATTTGACAGTAAGAAAGACAAAAATTCATTTTCAATAATTTTCATAGACGGAATCAAATAGTTCGTCGTCTTCTCCAGGTTGGCAGTTCTGAAAGAGAATACAATTAATAGAAACTGTCAAAGTTAAAATATTATGCAACATTAAAACAGGTTCAAAAATATTTCATATTTCAACAGGTAAAGCCTCTTTTAAAGCATTTTGGGGTTTTCAAAGCACTTTTAAATTTTTTACATGAGCAGTTGGCATGATATGATTGAATTTGAACTTGAAATGAACTTTGAAGTTAACTTTTTTATTATAAAGACATAAAGGACTTTAATGAACTAAAGTTAGGCTAATTTGACCCTGAGTACGAATACAACTGACCATTAAATACAAATTGCAATGTACAAATACAAATACAAATACTATGCTCGACAATATACACTATAACTCATTGCAAACTTTCTACATTTTATGTAGCCAAATTAGTAACATTCCTTCAACATGTGAATTTGTAAATGTGTAAATGTTTATTGTGTGTTTAGTTGTATATTAGTTGTTACCATGTTCAGGCCTTGCTCTTGTTAATCATGTAACATTCATAGATTTCCTCATTTTTTGGTTGATTACATAGAATAGATTGTTACAAGTGGGATAGTGCCTAAATCCTCCAGTAATAAACCAACCTGTTTGTTTTCAGGATTCACCATATCATAAATGGAGCTTGTTCTATGTGTTAGTGCCTGGAAAACAGTGTGTAAAAATCATCAAAAATAATATATCAACATAATATAATAATGAAACATTTTCCATTTAAAAAAATTACATTTAAAAATCATTGGCATAAGTGTATTAGACTAATATCTCACCATGTAGACTGATGGAGGTGCAACATCTTCATCCATCCCTGCATCCTCAGCATCCTCAGCATCCTCAGCATCCTCATGTCTCTGTTCAGTCACTTCATTAATTTTGTCTGTGACAGGAGGTTGTTTCTAAACCAGCAAAGGAAAAACAAGAGCTAAACTAACACTTACATTGTAGTGGATTGGTTGATGGGATACCACATTGCAATGTCTAAAAGTGTTGCTAATAGCTCTGGGACTCACTAAAGTCGTTCTGTGTAATAATACGGAATAGGGGAAGGCACAATGTTGTTTTAGTCGTTGTGTAGAGTTTAATGGGTTGATTGTGAAATGCTTTTTACCGGAAGATATCATGCTGTTTCTAGTTAAAGTCACACCATTTTTGCATTCGAAGCGACTCTGGAAAATCGAGTCTGGTGTAATCTGGGGTTAAGCTCAATTGCATATGTATAAAACACATGAACATTTGTTGTATTTTTAGAATTGTGTGTCTGCTAAAGGCCTAAATGTATAGCGTAAATGCTTTGTAAGTGGTTTTGAATAAAAAACTTCTGCCAAATGCATACATTTAGTGCTGAGGTATTTGGATATATTATAACAAAATATCTTTTCCAACCTGTGCATTATCTAATTCATTCATCGTAGTATAGAACTGGGGTTCCAAAACTTTTCACCCCGCGACCCCCAAAATAACAGCGCCAGGGACTCGAGACCCCCACTAACCTCGGAGGTGGTTAAAGAATACAAACATTGCAAGCAACTGTGCACCCTGCATTGTCTTTGGTCGATAACCAACAACGTTTCATTTCGACAAATAAAAATATCCTAAACTTAATGCCTGAAAAACAATCTGCATGCACATATGAATATTTAATGTGGTGCTGTATGACTTGCTGCACCTAAACTAATGCGGTTGCTAATGTTGCGTAATCACCGCAGGGGTCACGATCGAGGGGGAGGAAATTCCAAGGGCTGACAGCTTTTTATTTGCATGGTTTTACTTTCAACTTAACTAAACTGATATCTTTATATTTTGTTACACTTATTGTTTAAATAGGCTATCCCTAATAATTGTTTAAATAGGCGGCCCCTACTTTGGGAACCCCTGGAAAATAAGAAAGTAAACTACAACACAGAGATGAATATTATAAGTAGATGAATGAAAACAGATTTCAGTAATACAGTTATTACCTTGTAGCTCTTTAATATGTAAAGTGACCCAGCCACACTGAAGATCAGTAGAATTCCTGAGAAGCACATCTGTAAGGTGATGCCCTTATCTAACACAACACTTGGCTCCTCATAACCTTTATCTGGGAAAGAGAAGATTGGAGTCAGGAAGAAGCGGCAGCGGTCAAAAGTAGAGCTAGAAAAGAGAAAAGTTTAATTTCTGGCAAAATTTTAAGGAACTGAAAAAGGCAATGTTACCATTTCAGTCCACCTTGTCATAAGACTAATCTCACATGCCATTGTTATTGCCACACAAGTTCAGAGCTGTTTAAAAGTTCACATTTTAACATACATCAATGAAATATACATTTTACCCCCATACATGCAGACGACTTTAAACAGTATTTTTCTTAATTTTTAAGAAATCTTTTTCACTCTGTTTCTAAGAGATCATGTCACCAAGTCGAAGAATACTAGTGATCTGCAGTCTTACCCCTTACAAGAACCACCCAATTCGCTGTCTGACCTTCATAGCGGCAAAAGTAATTTCCAGAAAAGGAAACGTTGTGCATTTTGAGATCTGTCACCAACATCACACTTTGGAGAATCTTTTCTGTATCCCAATTGATCAGCTGGTTCTCACGGTAGCACTCTGGACTCTTATAGGTGCGGTTTGCACGGACATTCAGTGACAGGTTAAAGGAAAGAGTTTGTCCGGTCCGTGCCACTCTGATTCTGTCCTCCGTTGAGATTGTAGCTTTTGCTGGAAGGACAGAGCAGAGAACTGGTGTTATGCCCCTCCATCTGCAAGATTTCTGTGGTGTGAAGGGTCGAATCAGAAAAATAGCATGGAAATGAAGTAAACTTCCTTAATCAATAAAGACCGGTGATACCTTCAATTCCTTCCCAACAGGACTGGATGAAGATCCAACACAAGACAGGTTTTGCCACGTACATCTTTCTTTTGAAATGAAATAAACGACCTGTTTCTCATTAAAGGCCAGGTACCATCACTACTGTTTAAAGAAGTGGTAAAGAGGTGCAGCCTCTCTGGACAAGACAGGAAGTTACATCACAGTGGAGGTTCACAGGATCCTCAAATTATGAAATAATCTTCTCAAGCAATCTTCTCAATATCACTTCCTCTGTCACAAACTCTCTTCTCTAATTCTGTTCTTTTGAGGTAAACAATGACAAGCTTGTAAAATCATATCCAATGCTTCAAAAATAAATATTAGTTATGCTTGATCTTGTTTTTAAAAAAGTAGAAGCGTTAGAGAAGTAATATACAGAAGTCTTAAATCGTTATAAATTGACATTATGCTGGTGACCACAGATACGTTAAACTTGTGTAAGTACAAGTTTTGAAATATTGCACTTTGGCCAACAGATGGCAGCAAACGTGTGTGTGAGCACTTCTGGGAGTTGGTAATCTTTTCTATCTCACCAGCAAATAAAGATGAGCTCCAAAAATGAAGGATGTGATCATTTCTTCACTATATTTCCCAAACAGTAAGCTTTCATAAAAAAAGATAAAAGAGGAAATAAAATGAATGTTTTTTGGGCATTTAAAGAGCATATATCCAAGCATAACAGACATGCTTTTACACATTCACAATAATGAAACCTTCAGACTCCATTTGTATGACCTGTTGGAGAAAGTGAGAGAGAAGAGAATAAAGGAATTCAGTTGGAGGTGACAGATTGCCTGGTTTAATGAAAAACAGGTGCATTGTGACTGCTGCCTCGGCGTTAAGGGAAAAGGAATATAGGCAAAACTGAGCTCACATAGCACAAAAACAGAGCGGGGTGAAAGAGAAACACAACAAAAATAACATCTGGATAGCAGGGAATAAAACTATTTCCTCTCACATGATCTCTTCCGTCTTTTCTCTCTTCAGTCATTCAGAGGCAACACAGATTTATGTATTGTAGGCAGGACTGTTATTGATTACGGTGTTGCCAAGCATTCAAAAAGCTGCATAAGGGGAACAGATCAAGGCAAATAAGAAAATATATGTCATAATGATGAAACATTAGATTGATGGCACTAAGTACAGGTAACTCGCTTTGAAGTTTTCTCTCTGTCTGACATAATAGTGCAATCATGAAATGATTACTAAAAAAATGCTTATTTCTTTTCAGATGTCCTGTATTTTATTCAAACTCAACCATACAATTTATCATGACTGGTAAATTGCTCATAAAAAATATGATTCTAAATAAATCTAAAACTAAGAAACAATGCTCGGAAAACCTGTTAGTGTGTCTGTAAGAAAACAAGAAAAGAATGCAAGATGGCAGAGGGAGCAGATGAGATAAGTGTGCTTATATATTATATTATATAATAAAATGCTTATATATTATCATTAACAAATTTCTTGGCATTTTTATATGGTTAGGGAGAGTAGTACACTCTTTAAAAGAATGTGTTAATATTACATTGTTTGTGTTGTGCTATTTAACACATTATGTATTATTGTAACAAATGAAATAAATGAAAGGGACAACACAAGTTGTGTTAAAGGTAACGCAACATGTCGCAAGGTTCAGAGAAGGACAACACACCCCTATTCTCTCTTTAAAATCCCCAAAAGTCACTTTGGCATGTTGTTTTTGCCTATAAAAAGAATAAAGAGTTGATTCACAACCAAGCTCACAATAAGAAAGTAACGAGGAGGAAGAGAATAAATTGCAGCAGAAATAGAGAGTGGTTGAGAGAGGGAACTTGAGTCAAAAGTGAGAAAAATGCAATGAAGGGAGGGGTATATTGAGAGTGAGAGAGAGAGAGAGAGCATCAGTTACTGCTGCAGGACAAGTTTAAGTGTGACTGTCTTCTCATCCGTTTGTTCCGAAAACGATCGAACAGGACAGAGAAACTATAAAGCAGAAGAGACTACAAGTACACTTACAGGAAAGCAACATTTCATTAAGTTGATCAAGTAAGTACTTGTATCAATTCACTGTATTTTTAAACACTAAATATAGACATTCATTTGATAATGTTTCTCTGACGGCGTCTTGGTGTAAAGCACACATGTGCCATGTGTATGCTGGAGATATTCAATGTATCTGCTAGCTGTGGTGTAGGGGAACAGCAATTTAAAGAATTATCAATAAACTCTGATGTTGCATTACTGGATTTATTTATGTTTAAATAACAAGAACTTGATTGATATAGTACTTCAGTTTATCTCTCAACTTTTAAAGAGAACTGCTCATTTTATTTGTTATGCATTCAATTTGTTGAAGTGAGCTGGCTCAGTAGCTTGGATGTGAAGCACAACACTTTTTTTACTATTTTCCTTTCCCCTCAAAACTGGTAAAAACAACCAATCTTTTGGATTCCTCATCTCTTCCAAACCTTGATATGAAGTCATTCTGAGAAATGCCTCTTCACTGACTCAATCACTAAGACTTCCAAGATTAACATTTTGAAAACTTGCTCTCCTCCAACTTTCTCCACGTCATTCGTTCTCTCCTCGAACTTCTATTTGCTTTCCTGGATCTCTCTGAAATGTACAATTTAGTCCATTGAACATGTTTTAGCTTACCTCTGAGAAATCTCAGTGATTGACACAAAGTTTTTTTTTCTTCTTTTAAATGAACTTATTGAGATGTCATCGGTCAGTCACGAGACAATCCACCCGTGCCTCTTTTCTCTGAATCCTTGAATGAACTAATTTTGTGATCTGACCTCAGACATTAAAGTGACTGAAAATATCCAACACTGCATCATTGTCTCGGGTTTTGAAGAGCGTGAGTGGACAATTATGAAAAAGATTAGAGACCGTAGATTCAACTTAATGGATGTGATCATATAAAGTTGTGTTAACTTCACCCCATATAACACTTTTTGTAGTTTGTCTTGGAAAATAACAAACGCTCTTTTTTGTGCCAGATGAATTGGCAGGGTGAAGGTTTGAGGCTGGTTGAAATTGGGAAAGTTCTCAGATTCTAAAAATGTTCTTATACTCTTCCCAATTTCTATAAACTTCAGCCACATCATCATCATGATGACGGAAAAGAAGAAGCTGATTCTACCGCTGGTTGTCGTGGCATTTTTGTCTCCATGTCTTGGGATAAGCAATGAAGTGGATTATGGGAACTGGAACTACAGAGATGGAGGTAAAAAAAATACTCAGTAATGGGTCACAAATTTTTTGTATCACTGTTGATTTTCTTTGTGTTGATGATGTGGAATCCGTCACACTTTTCACATTTTCTCAACCATGGTGGGGAAAATCAGTGGAATTCCGAATATTTTTTTTTCATATATACTACACATTAATTGATGGCTAATATCATTTTATTCATGTGGACACACGGGTCTGTAACAATGCTGTTTGTTTTATGGAAATCTTAGAGGGTTTTAATCTAATACAACATGTTGATTTTCCTACACACAAGTACGGTCACACACTTGATTTGGTTTGTACGACTGATGTGTTTATTGATCAGCTCGAGTATACTGATGTCTGTTTAAGTGATCAAACTTCTTACTTTTAGTCTTCTTCCGCCCTGTCTGCCATCTATAAAACAGCATGTAATTAGTTTTAGAAAAATCAAAGATTCTGACTCGGCCGCTCTCTCTCACACCATTAGCGACTTACCAGTTGTCGACTCTATTGATCAGTATAATGCTACGCTCTCGTCCACCTTGTACGCGTTTGCCCCTTTGAAGACAAATGTTGTTTCCTTTAAGAGGTCCTCGCCATGGTACACTTCTGAGCTTCGAGAACTCAATGCAAGCTGTAGGCAGCTTGAGCGACAATACAGGAAGTCTGGTTTGACTGTGCATACATTTATGTTCGAGCAACATCTGACTGAGTACCCTAATGCACTAAAACAGCAGAGGATTCTCTAACCCACGTGTTTTGTTTAATACCATTAACAGTCTGATTAGGCCACTACTGGGCAAAGTTGTTCTTCCTACAAGGAGTGTACAGAATTTCTCAATTATTTGTCACGTAAATTTGAGGATATCAACAGTGCTAGTGCAGCTGTTCATAATTCATCTAGGCATTCGCCAAATTCTCATGTTTCTAATTTTCTAGTTTTCCTGTTGTTAACTAGGACTTTATATCTAAACTTGTATCAGAAATGAATCCGACTTCTTGCATACTTGATCCACTTCCCACTACTGTCTTGAAGAAATGCCTGCCAGTCATTGTTCTACATATCACCACCACATCATTAACTCATCAATTGATTCTGGGGTTTTCCCTTTGGCTCTTAAAACAGCGGCAATCAAGCCTGTCCATAAGAGGCCTATTTCAAACTTGCCATTCTTAGCTAAAGTCCTGGAGCATGTGGTAGTTAGCAAACTCCAAAGTTATCTCTCTCTCAACAAATTTTTGGAACCATTTTCAGATCTGGACATAGCGTGCTGCATTTGCATTTGATACCATCTCTCAGTGGTTTCAGTCATATCTTTCAGAACGTACACAATTTGTTTATTCTGGTTCAAATAGGTCCCAGACTGTTCCCCTAACACAGGGTGTCCCACAGGGATCAGTACTGGGTCCTATTCGTTTTAGTATTTACATGCAACCTCTTGGACAAATTATTAGAAAGAATGGTCTGGGTTTTCACTGCTATGCAGTTGACACCCAGATTTATATTGGTAATCAGCCTGATGTTACACAGCCTGATGTTGCTCTTGCACTTGACACTTTATCTGCTCGTTTAGTGGAACTTATTCCTGGATACGACAGAATTTTCTTAAATTAAACTCTTCCAAAACGGAGGTATTGCTGATAGGCACTCCAGCTTCCGATAATAAACGTAACTAAATTGCACTGATAGTGGACAAAAGCCTGTATCCTGACTACAAACACATTATCTGACTTCTAAAGCACTTACATGTTCTAAGGTTAAAGCTCTAAGAAGAACAACCTCATTTAACACAGACCTCATTGTGTTTGCCCTCACGACAGCGGAGAACGTGAACGTGGCAAACATCCGTAGCATCACTCGAGTGTTGGACGCCTGGGGCAAACGTATATTCAAAGACATCAAGACACTCCTACACTCACAACCCAGTGATCTCCTGCCAGACTACTCCAGGTACAACACTGAATTTCACAAATTTATCACAAATACATTTCATTAAGGTACTACAAATGAAAAACTCATATTTGTGTTCAATGATCATTTAATACGACAGCAATGTCTGAACACGAAAGTCGTTCTGTCTCTAAGGCTTTACAAAGTTTTGAGCACCTAAAATTTTTCTGTCTCTACCATTTTGTTTTTGCATAGTTTTGTATAAGAACATAGGAAAGAACCACTGCCCTTTGGGAGTTTTGTTAGCCTGAAGTGTGCAGTTAAGCAGTCTTGTGTGTACAAGACAAGCACTGGAACTAGAAAGAGCTAGAAAGAGTTTCCTAGGGGACACGCAAACTGAAATATGCCATGGCATGTTAAATAGAATAATGTTATTCAGAATCAGCATTTTGAAGTCTCCTTTATTTAAGCTGCTACCCTTACAAAAGAAGTGTATAAAAGTGTGCTGTACTTCAATAAAACTAAAACTAAAATATACTTTCAGTCGACGAAATGTACTTCTCAAAAACACACTTGACGTATCCTGACAGAAAAGCATGTCTGGCCTTTGCCTCTTTTGATGGAGATACTGTATATACTTAAATGTATAAGGTATTCTAATATAAGTATGCCTTGAAGAAGTCTTTGCTTTTTTACATACTGTCTTACCAACTTATTAATCATATTACATGTTCAAATGTCTATAGAAACAATATGATTCTACAATAAAATTCTAATGAATAGTTAACTGTTAGTATGATGTTAAGTTCACTTAAGGAAAAGGTCCAATTATGCTTGTAGTATGTAAAACTAAAAAAGGTAGTAAATTATGGAGAGTATACTTCAAAGTGTACTTACAAAAAACAAAAAAAAGTTCTACAATTAAAGTAGTCGTAAACTAAGCATGTGAAGTTGCAATACAAATTAAAATTACTAAGGTTACATTTAAAGTAAACTTGAAATTAGAATACTTATATAACTAATTATGTCCCAAGCAGTATTAATATAGTACACTTAAAAGTAAACTATTTGTACACTTATATATACGTGAAGTGCTGTATCCTTAAAAATACATTTGAACTTATGTAGCCCACATGAATGAACTAGAATCATACTTATTTTTCCATTGACTAGCTATAATGTTTGTTGACATCATGTGTGGCGTAATTGTCATCCCTATTCAAATATAGAAGAAGTAAAACACTAAAATCAAGCCTTTGAGGAAACAAAAGAAAATGTTCCCATATGCAAGTCATGTTATAAAGGAGCGACTGGAGTTTTGACATGAGCGTTTTTAAATGCACGCTAGCTGCAGCACAGTACGCATCTGAAATGTGTTTTTTTAGTGTGAGTGGCAGGATTTTGGATAAGCTTGAGGGAATGTAAGACAGATGCCAGGATGGAGGGAGTTTCAGTGCGTCTGTGAAAAGACTCCAGATGTCCAGATGAGCAGCCGAATGTTGGAGCTGTGAAGAATACGGCCTTGTTTTCATTTTTGTTGTTGAGTGCGTAGCAGCAGGACTGGGCAGTTGTCACAACGTAGTACAAAAAGAACTCGTCATCCTATGACACAGAGTGTTCTAGCACACCTGGAGGCAACATTTGCATGACCTTTCAAGATTTTTGTTAGGCAGCTCTTGGTTGGGAGGAGCAGAGGTTCAGTCAGGTCATATTCGACTGTTCAGGTAATTTAAGGTCGTTGACTCCGGTTTTTGAAACCCAATTATGTTGAAATGAAGGTAGAGAAATACAAACCTCTTTTTTGGAGACTTTTAGAGATTTTTTCTATCTATTGTCAAGGATGCATGCTGAGTGGCCTTACACAAAATTATATTTTCAGCTTGGTGCTTAGTATTGATTTTTTTATTGCGGTTCAATCACAAAGTAATGGAGAACGAATCTCTTATCGCTCTTTCCCTCTCACATGCTTTGTGATTCTCCACAGGGTTCGTCCTCTTTCGGAGTCCCTAAATGATCTCTTCAGAGAAGTCTCCCATTTACAGAAACGAATCACAGACCTTAACAATCGCCTAGCAACCCTGGAACCCTTCTTTCGTCATCACGGTTACCGCGAGGAAGGGGAGGATGGAGAAGATGGCAAAGATCATCCGCCTCAGGGTGAGACAGGGGGGACTATTAAAAGCATGTCAAAGTATCAGCGGCGGTACAAGGATCCAGAACTCCGGCCTATTAGGGTGGTGCGTGTTAGGCGAGTGAGAGTGAACAATGAAAAAAAAAAAGGTCAAGGCAAGTGAAAGGTTGGAAAAAAATGTGAGAAGATAAAAAATTAGGCATACTGTAAAACAAAATCATTAGTCATTTAGCAGACGCTTCTATCCAACAATCATATACTGAACAGACTTAACATCTAATATAACCAGTTTCAACTTTATTCAACTTTTAAGGTTAAGTAATACGCAACTAGATATGCAACTAGATTTTTAACATCAATTTCAATTCAAGTGATTTATAAATCCAGTTGGATTCAATTAAGAAAATTGAGGAAGCATTTATGCTAAAGTTTTTTAGTTTAAACATTTTTGCAGTGGATTAAGAAAATAGAAAGAGAATATGATCAGATATATTTTTTATATATTGGGATGTTATTCTGGATGATCATTGCACAATATTGGTCTTGTGTTTAAAAGTCACATATTTAAGTATTCTGCTTCGACTGTTATGTACACAAATGCTTAAAACGTGCACAAATTGCACATTCTTCATCCCTTCATGAACTGCCAAACTAAAACAAACTATAAATTGAGTCTCTCTTTAATAAATTACCATTTTAAACAGTAGGCTATACTTTAAGAAGGTGTTATGCTATTCAAATCCCTTATGCTTCCCCTATGTATCCCTTATAAGTCTGATTTTTTTTAACCAAGTACCATTTTCTGTTAGCTGGAGCGACAGAAATATACCGTAAAATTCCCCCCCCCCCCGGTGAAATAACAGGACATAAGGACATATAATAAATTGTTTTCCCTGTTCTTCTTGTAAATTTGCTGTCTTTTTCTGTAATTTTAAACTGTTTGACCGTATTTCAAAAATTGTGTAAGGAAATCTTGTTGAAATACGGACGTTTTCTGGCAGCTGGGGCGCTTTTCTTGTACATTAACGGTCTTTTCATGGATACAACATTTTTTGACCGTCTTTTAAAAAAAAAAAGTAATATGTGGAAAATTTGCGTGGAAAATCTGTTAAAGAAATAATTTAATAAAGGCATGCAAGATAAACATATTTGTAATAGGCTACATGTAGGCCTACCATTTGTCGACTATGTGCATGCATGTTGTGTCTGTTTAACTACAAGATCAGATCTCCAAGGTGCTATTAAAGTTTCCTGGCAGAAACCCGCAGGACTGTGAATGTGTGACTATGGAGAACTTTTCCAGCAGCTTGAGAGAAAAAACAGAGTTAAGCTGATGAAACTACCTTCACAAACAAGAATAAACAAGAATGAACCTTGAAAAAGTTGTTCAGTGGAGAATCTTAATTCCAACACTTCCTGTTAGAAAAAGTTTCATGTTTGTAGTAGAAAACATATGAGATGAATAAGCTTGATAATGTCAAAATGGAATATTTTGTACGTTTTTTTTTTACTCAAATGTTTAACCAAGTTCACTTGGCAATAGTGCATACTACACGGTGGTTGCAACATTTCAAATATACCTTTAATCCTCAAAAACATTGGTTAAAACAAATGTGCTCAAATCCTCAAAATTATAAAGGATTTTGAATAAATAAGTGAACGTAAAAATATTTTTTTAAAGGTAAAGTTCATTTGAAATAATAAAACTGATAATCACAGGATATTTGTATCGAATTATATTTGTGACAAAAGATATCATCTCTCAATAAAGCACACAAAATGCTATTTTCAACATTCTCAGATCACGCTGAGATGACATGGATCATCAGGTTTTGCACAAATTTACAGAGACCAGGCAAACTCGAAAGAATGCTGTTATTACAGCTATAAGGGAGTGTACTGAATTTTTCACGTAAATTATTTTACGGATTATATAAATTATATATAAAAAAACGTTTTAACGTTGAATACTAAAAAAAAGAAGCAGTAACCAAGATAATAAAAGAAGTTATATGCAGTATGATTAATGCAAATGAGATCCATGTACACATTTTCCCGTATAAAGAATCTCTTCTAAACACATGATTACACGTTTCTTAAAACACATTATCTGTTCTATTACGTAACAAAAGGATACAACTTTTGACTTTTTAAAGAAATGACAGAAAAACACGTTTCTTCCCCTTGAGCAGCATACGACTGTAAATGTCTCTGGGGTGTTATGTAGGTCCGGCCACACGGTGGCGGTGTTGTGTGAGTTTAGCCGGAGAGTAAGTCCGGGGCCGCTGGTTTTCATCGTCATCGACATCAACAGACTTCGAGTGTGCAGTACGTGAGTATGTTTGCGTGTGTCGCTGTGGGAAAGTAACTATTGGGCATTATTCATGAAACACAAGCAGAATCAATCTGTGGCAATTGTAGCCTCCTTGTGTCAAAGCGTTTCTACGTGAATGGTGCCGTTGACTGAAAGGTTGCAATTTACGTACGATTAACACACAAAAACTTGCTCTACCATCAATATTTGGTCTCTTTTTGTCCACTGCCATGCTTTGTAAAACAAACAAAGGGTCCAATTGAGTATATTCTGCGGTTCTGAATGGATTGAATTCACTATCTTCCGTGTAGATTTGAGCGCGCGCGCTCTCTCTTTTTTCTTCTTTGAATGCCGTCTCTCGTGTTCACGGACACGCGTGTGGGTGTTCATATCTGCACTGCCTGTTTCTCTATCAAATGTTGATGCTTTCTAGCACCCAAACCAAGACGTACTACACAAACCTTCTGTCTCTCGTTCTCCCCAACTCTCTCTAAAGATCCAGTTGCTAGGTAACAGTTAATTGTCAAGAAATAGTTACATGTGTTGCAATGTATTCTGTGATTGGCTGCTTGAGGGAAGCGCGTGAGAGAAAGAAAGGAACGAAAGAGATAGAGACAGAGAAAGTGGAGGAGTGAGACAGGAATAGAAAGAGTAGGTTTGTGAAATATTCAATTGCAAATGGTTTTAAAATAAACAGCTGTTTAGATATGAATAGCCCATACCAGTTGGAATCAATATCCATGATCATGTTTGATATTGATCGATTGACATTCAAATAAGACAAGTTCAATGCAATGACATCAGTACAGCAATTTGTTCGTGATGCAGGGAACCAGATGTAACCACGGCAACACCAGCAGCCAAAGATGCTTCCCTTCACGTTTCCACCATTCTGCATTATGTCACGAAGGGAAACTAAGCAAGTCAAGAATAGTCAAGAATAATGAAATATCTGCTCAAAAGGCACAAAAAAACATAAATTTGACCCGTAACTTTAATTGTAATCACATCAAAGTACCTTTTTAGAAAAACACACGAGGACTAAGAGGCTTGAGATCTCTCCCTTTTATTTTGTTATTAGTCAACACCGTTTTGTACAAAGAGACAGAAGAATATATCTTAGCACTTATTTTCACACTGTGTCTGTATTCTCAATAGCTTAAGTATTGTGAAATGTCTCGTTAAATTATTATTGTAGTCGTAACACATGTAATCTCTCTCTATACAAAAACAGGGAAAAAAAAGAAACCGTTTTGTCCTATTTACAGAATCTGTACAATTGTGAAGCGTTAAGTAACATTTAAAACAAGTGGTTAAAACCACAAGAAAGACAGAATTAAGACAGCAAAGGTGTCGGTTTCGTCTCGAATTCTGCTTCTCAGATTCAGTTATTAGAATGGCACCGTGTGCTGCGGTCTAATAACTTTTTCCCCCGTGTGGCTTTATAAAAATCCTCCAGACAAAAATGTATCTCAAATTCCTAGATTTTAAATATTCGTCGCCATGTATTAAAAGTCTGTGGAATGGGGACATCATTATTTACAGCAGACGTAACAATAGATACCCATTGCACTGTGCTCTGTTTCTCACACACACACGTGCACAGACAAATGTGCACACACACACAAACACCTGCGCACACATGCCAACTCGCACCAGAGGTAATCAAGCATATGAGTTCAGATGCACGTACAATCAAATGTAACCTACCATGCTGGGGAGGGTACATGAGGGCTTAGATGACAAGCAAATAAAACGGTAAGAAACAGCAGTCGTAATCTACCGTTCATTAAGAAAAAGATAAAACAAGAATGAATAAAACATTGAAGAAACATTAGCTACTTTCATTCCCTTTCCGCCTCCTCTAGTATCTTCTGCTGCAAATTGTTTGAATTGTTATTTATCAAATGATATGAGCACGCTATAACAAGGCCACATCTTTAAAGTGTGAATTTAGATTAAACTTAATATAAAACTGGAAAGCTTTTCTGGAAGAGCAAAGGCAACCGTCTCTGACACTCACACACACCAAAATCTGTCTGACTCTCCTGTGATGGACAGAAAATGTCACAAATCAAACTGTTAGGAGAAATGAGACATTGTTAAAGATTTAACAAAATGAAAAGCACGTTTAAGTTAACTAAGTTAAAAAGGGTCTTTTTAAAAGCATGGTCCCAATGCGAAGAAAGATGAAAAATTCTTATGAACTTAAAAATAAGCTCTACATGGATTCAACAATAATCTTTAAAAATGATTTTCAACCAATGACAATGTTCCTATTATCACCCACATTTTTGGTTTGCCTGACAACATCAAGCAATGCGTGAAGAAGGTTTTGCCTTGTCATATCCATATTCAAACACCTTATCATTTCGTTAAAATCACAGCTACTGTCATCATCCCGATCCTGTGTGCCGCACAGTTCATCAACAGAGCAGGCATGATATCTTAATCGACATAAATGTATGAAACGCTAAAGATATGGCAATAATTAAGTAAAAGACATGCAGGCTCCTCTTCAAACACAAACTTTCGCACAAAGACAACCGAGTCGCGAAAAGAAAGTGGCAAAAAGCTAAGGTAAAAATCCACAAATCGATAGCGATACATCAATTATAAACCAAATATTATAAATATTGTGCTTAACGTGGAGATCTGTTCAGCTAACAGTTCGTTCACGAAGAAAATGTATCAACAAAATCTGCGATTGGTATTCAAGTAAAGGATTTGATCGGAGCTGTGGGCTAAAAGTTCGACAAGCGATCGGACAGCCCTGGAACGTTTCGAAAAGATTTTGGATAAGTTCGCTTCTGTGGCCCACGGTTATCCAAATAAATGAGCTTATAGGTTTATTGATTCAGGTAATTAGACAATTTAGTTCAATGATATGTTTGTTTTTGGGTGTGCCCAACCAAAATTCCTGAGAAATATCTCTGTTCTTACAAGTGGGTATTGAAATGGAAAATTGGACGTTGTTTTTCTTTTGGAACAGAGTTGGATTGTTAACCTAATTCTTAAGATCTGATCTATGCTTTAAAACTTAAACCTGTGAAGTTACATCCTTTTTGTCTATTCAGCGCACAGAGTGAAAAAACAAAATATATACAGAAAATGCAAGCGTTTCATTATATCTTGCACAACCCTGCAGAACTGTATTCTGAAAGGAAACAATCCCATGACACAGGTTTTATTCTGGTGCTTAATTTGAGACGTCTTTCGAGATGGGGAACAAATAAATTATCATTTTTTTGTTGTCATAATATGAGTAACGCCTAACATCTCGACTCTGTTGTGCAAAACCTGAATTATGTTCATATTATTATCTGGACGATAATTTCATTCGTTTTCTTTAGAACGTCGTCCTCGAGATTAATTTGAATGTGTTCCGACAAGCCTACATCTACTTGATATAAGATATCAGTGCTTATATCATTAAAAGGACAGCTCCAGAATAATATGAATCACCCAATGACAAATCCATATACAGTGACCAGAAAGTTACCATGGCGATACAACCTGTACATCTGGTATCCTGTAAGAATTGGTAAGGCACGTAATGTG
This sequence comes from Triplophysa dalaica, assembly GCF_015846415.1. Taxonomy (NCBI): domain Eukaryota; kingdom Metazoa; phylum Chordata; class Actinopteri; order Cypriniformes; family Nemacheilidae; genus Triplophysa; species Triplophysa dalaica. The sequence goes on from NC_079543.1 coordinate 4,519,393, forward strand.
CTGCGTATCAAACCCATATTGTTCTGACAAACAAGAAAGTATAAAACAAGGAGATAATAATAATAATACATTTCCTTCACAAGGATATCTCAAGTACAGCTGAAGTACTTTGCAAATCATGCCTTGTACACACATTTTACAGCACTCCATACTGGCAAAATAAACTTGAATAATTAATAATAAAGAACCTTTGTGGATTCCAAGTTCGTCTACAACTCAATTGACGATCAAAAAAGCTCAATTAAGGAATCAAATAAGCCTCCTGCGAAGTGGTTTGTTAACTAAGAACTGAAACTACGGTACAAATATGCAACAGCATAAAACACCCATAAACCAAGCCCAAATGGAACATCATAAACATTGTAATAATATAGAATAATATTATTATCAAGAACATTATCAATACAGTTATTGTAAGTTTACCCTGTTGTTTAAAAACAGTAATTGGTTTCCATCCATGATTGTACAAAGTATTGTACGCGGTTGTAATTGTCTGTAAGCTGTATTGGCCGCTGTTTTCTGTCGATAGTGGGATATACAAAAAGAAATGAGAGAATAAAACTGAGGTTTCTTCCCTCTAATCTCACAATTTCAACAGTGGGCAGGTCCCATCTCTCTATTTACATATGTAAGCTTAACAGCGCATCATCCAATTCATTAAAGCACGAGTCAGTTCCTTACACACGGTTTCCTCTTCTCTTTTTAAGCATGAAGGTACTAATTACACACTGCTCTTTCGTGTTTCTTTCTAGTCATGTCCGTCTGCTTTTTTCGTCTATCTATCCACCTTGAACTCTCCCCTTCAGACATCCGACTCTATACTGGAAAGCTTCTCGTAAACGTGTCCGTTGCTCGAGCCATTAAACGGTCTCTGTCCTTGCCCCATTCCTAACCCATCCCTGGCTGACAGCAGCTTGTTGTTGCTAGGTCCTCCAATGTGGTGGTTGCCAAGAGGCCCCCCCAGGCAAAGCTCCTTGGGAAACCGAGGGGCCACGTTGGACAAGACCCCGGAAGTGGCAGAGACAGGCAAATAGGAAGTCACGCCCATGGAGCCCCGGAAATCAGCCCGACTGTTGTTGAGGAGCTGCTGCTGTTGTGGCGTCGGTTGCTGCTGCTGCTGCGGCTGCGCCTGCTGCTTTTTGACGTAGTATGATTTGGCACCGTGTAATAGACACTGGTCGTCACCGAAGGTTGGGATGAATGGGTTCTGGTTCACCTTATCTGGGTAGAGAGATTTAGACAAGGAGTAAGTCCCGACCCCTCGGGTACCGCCCACACCTCCTCCCATCATGCCTCTATCCCTGTCCCTCATGTCTTTCTCACCCACGGAGCGACGGTGCAACCCACCTTCACCCCCTCGGAATAAGCTAAATGACGACCCCCCACCCTTTCCTCTGTCCCCTGCAGCGAAATAGCTTGTCTCCTGATCCCCTCCCGCATACTGCTCAAACATCTTGGCGTAGGGGCTCACGCCCTCCATGTAGCGGTCTTTGTCTTTTAGGCTCACGCTTCGAGGTGGAGGAAGCATTGAAGCTCCGCCGCCACCTCCAAACCCACCCATCCTGCCTGCCCCTTCCTTCTGCAGCTCTACAAATGTGTCATAAGAATGCTGCCTGCGCAAAACCTTACCGCCCGGGCCGAATTTCCGCCTCTGTACCTGGGTCTGGGCCCCTGTACCTCCCCCTCCCTTTGCGCTCTCCAGAGCGTGTTTGCCCCCGATCTGATCCATGAGGAGGTGGTTGTCCTCACTGATGTCATACAGGTTGCCCGGTTTCTTGCACGAATCACATCGCTTGCAGGTGGCTGAGCTGGGGCGGCTTGAGATTTGCCCACTTCCTCCACCTCCCGCACTGGATCCCCCGGCAGCTGGGTAGCCCCCGCCCCCACCTCCCCCGTGCATGCAAACTGGCTTGCTTCCTCCACTTCCAACTCCTCCGCTGTGGCAATTCCGACACTCCCAATCCCCTCCGGCCAAGCCCCCCACCCCTCCGATCCCCTTTTCCCAGCATGCATGGCTCTGTTGCCCAGGTGATCCTCCTCCCATTCCACCCTTACACTCTGTCTTCTTGGATTTACCTTTCAGGAAATCATCCATGGGAACCATGCTAGTGCACGCTGCCCCGCCACCACCGCTACTAACTACCCCACCGCAACCACCCCCACCCATTCCTGGAACATCGCTTAAATCCAAATGCTCCCATGGGGATGCCCCTTCCTTGGATCGAAACTGGTCCACATAGAAGTCCCTCAAATTCTCTTTGTCTCTGAATAGATAAGGGGTGCAGTTACCACTTCTCTGGCTCTTGCGCTCCACAGGCGGTGTGGCAGAGCGGTGTGCTTGGGTTGCGGGATGGTGGTGGTGATGATGATGGATAGTGTGGTGGGGGCGTCTCCTGAAGCCAAGCTCAATCTCATCCTGCTCGCGACGGGACTTGGCAGAAGCTGGCCTCTTTTTCAGACTGTCCCTGTACTGCTTGCGACGCTTGCCGTGCCCTTCGAGGTTGCCGTAGGTGACGGTGTGAGTAGAAATATCAGACACGTCGGAACGAATGTTTCCGTCGTCCCCTCCCGAGCCCACCCCGCCTCCCCCGCAGTACCTGTCGTGTCCCGGAATGAACCCTGAACTGGATGCCCCTCCCTTGAAGGAGAACTTCCCGTACAGATCGGGCAGGCCGGACTTGAAGCTTGATTGGGTTGGGTGACCCGCAATCAGGTCAAACTTTTCCCTGTTCCGGTGCGTCAGTGACTGGCGTGGCTGGGTGGTGAAAATGGGCGCTACCCCTCCCCCTAAGCTGTCACAATCGTACCCACCCTCCAATGAACTGGCACTTCCTAAACTACGAGGTCGGTTGGGCAGGGGACCCGACATACCAAGAGCCAGTTCGGATCCCGTGCCCCCATGGTGATGTAGGTAATGATCCTGGTACAGGTTGTTGTCCTTCAGGTGCAAGTTCCCAAAAGTCCTCTCCACCTCGCTTACGTAATCGCTGAACATGTTATCTTCTGGCAGGTAAGGTGGAGGCTTGCAGTCGGAGTGGCCTGCTAGGCTACGCCGATGTTCGCTAATGTCATAAACGGCTGATTCGCGATGGCTGTAGTCCAGCGCGCTGAGGGGTGAACCGTTTACCCCGGGCACAGAGGTCATATTCTTGGCAGTACGCAGCAGGCGGAGAATGTTGGAGTGGGTGTTGTTCATGTTCATGTTCATAGTGGCCGATGGTGAGTTAAGTGCAGATTTGTTTTCCTCGATCTGAACACCGTGGATGCAACTGTAGATGCCCTGTTGGACAGATGAAAAGAAAAACAGAAAACAAAGGAGAGTAAAGGAGACAAAAATATGGGATTAGTATATTGTTCAACCAAAAGTATAAACTGAAAGAGTACACATGCACACACACCTCAAATATATATTTAGACACTTTACATCTACATCTAATGATAGGGTAAAAGGTAATTTAGTCAGAATGGAGAACAGACTTTGTAGTTACACAGGTGTAGTTTATCACAATAACTATTTTTGAACATCAGTGCCTGACAGCATTTCATAATAAAATTGCCTAATTATTTTGTTCTTCACCAAAACCGATCAAAGCACTTGGAAAACGATCAGTAAGCCACATGAACCATTTGTACACACACAATTGGGTGCTTTATTAAGCGTTAACATGAGTCACCATGTTCTGCCAATGTACTGAACTCTTCCAACCAGATATTCAACCTCCTTTTGAGTTCTGAAGAAATAAAGTAAATAAGGCTTTGGAGCAACAGGGAGAAATGTCATATTTTGTTCCTTTAAGTGACTTGTTAGGGCTACAGAAAGAGTTGAATAGAGTATATCAAGTGGGAGAAGGGCAAAAGAAGTAGTGATTGATGAGGACAGGGTGACAAGGTTGCACTAACATTGTGGATTTGAGCGTCCATCAATGTCTTCAATCAATGTGATTTAAATTCAGCTGACACCGCTGTGTCTACTTGATATCTCCTTTATCACTGCCGTGACAAATTAATTACACAATATTTAATAAACCTCTCCCGCTCATTTAACAGTGATTTCGGATTTACTGAATGTGAATCCATTTATCCGTGGTTTGGGTTGTATTTTGTCAAACAAATTTCTGAATGCCATTGTTTTTGGCTGCAAGTCAAAATACTTCATTACTATAAATGGTTGGGTGTTGACATTTCTATCTGGACTAATAAACAAAGGTGGTTGTTGTGCACAATAATGGGATATATATTACAATTGTTCAAATATGCAAGCTTCAAAACATTTTAAAGGCTAAAGGTCAATCGAGTACTCGTGATCCACCCCTCTGGTGAGTGCGTCAACATGTCAGAAATGTGCTCTCTCCGTCTCAGTCAAGCAAACTCTTCTGTGTGTTTTTCTTTCTTTTCTTTATGTCCCCCTTATCTCCTCTACCTTCTGTCTTTTTTAAACTCGGGTCATCCTTCCCAGCGCACCTCTTATTCTTATTCATCTCCTGACCTCTCCATCCAATCGGGCTGGAACATATTCTCCGCTTAGTGTTATCTCATTTCTCTTTTTTTTTCCTCCTTTCTCGTGAGAGGTGCTTTTTTCTTCTTTTTTTGTCTGTTGCCAGTCCTTTATTCACGTTTCTCTATTAACTGTACATTCTTCTTACCCCCATCCACAGTAACGCTGCTTTAACTGGTGTTCAACCACTTGTCTAGATCTCAAAAGGAAATTTTCTGACTTTCAATGACCCCCATATACACACGTGGCTGGATCTTGCAGCACAGAAAACATGGTCATGTAAAGTGCACCGTTGATTAAAGGGACAATTTACCCCAAAATTCATTCATTTTGAGTCATTTAAGCCTGACTCATGTGGAACACAAAACAAGGTGTTTTGAGAAATATCTCAGTGGTTTTATGTTCATACAATGGAAGACAATGGGGGTCAATGCGGTTTGGTTAACTATGTTTTCTTTTCCAGAAGTTAGTTGGCAAAAGTCATACAAAATTTGTAATGGTTTGAAATGACATGAGGGTGAATAAATGATGAAAGAAATTTTATTTTTGGGTCAACCTTTCCTTTAAGTGACAAATAAAGCCATCATTTCTCATGTTGTTTGTCGACATTTGCAAACACGAGTTAATGCTAGAATTACTTGCCAATTTGACGAGGTAGACTATTATACATCTCTGTCATTAAGTGACTCATGAGTCCAAATGCTTGAGGTCAGATTTTAGGTCTGAATGTTTGAAATGGGGCTCTGGTGCTTTAGCTGGTTACCTAAGGTTTGTTTCTTAAGCACAAAATGGGTTGAGAGAAAAGTACACGGCATTACGCTTCCTCGCTAAAGGATTTGAACAAAACAATATACAGCCTGTATGCATGTAAGCATTCTTTGAATTATAAGATATGAAAATAAATATATTTTGTAATAAATGCTTTGCTTTGCGAAGTCTTTTTCCATGACATTCTATGGAGCGAAACTTTAAACGACAGCATGGATTTCTTGGCACATCCCAATTCCCGAAAGACGTCTGTTTGTAATCCGTCTGTGGTCGTCGCAATATCACGAAAAATACAATTGCAACTGATCTTAACAAAACTACCAACATGTCTCATTTAAATTTTCATATTTCAAATATTTTTATTTCATATTGTAGTATATTTATATTGTTTAAACATACTAAACTGTTACTCAACAATAACTTCCAAGTTTACTAAACTGAACATAAGCAGTTTTTCGGCGGAAAAGCAATTCGCATACGTGCTTTTCTGACAAATATCTAAACTGCTGTGATTAGTTACTGATATTCCGCAAAAAAGCCTGAATAAAGGCTAAGCACACCATCGTTATAATTCTAAACCCGCTCTATAAAGGATTAAGACTCCAAAGCCTAAAGAACTAATTGAACTCAATAGGCAGTTGGCTACAGAATAATAATCGAGAACAATCCTTCACTCACCCTGCTGATGGAGAAGGTGATGCCGGGCTTGCCCGTGCACACACCCATGAAGCAAAATCGGAGTTGCCAGTAGAACAGATGCTCCGCAATGAATGTTATAAGGGACAGCGCCATAGCGGCTCCCAGCATGTAGAATACACCTGCCATGTTGTCTACATCCAACTGACTGCTCATCACCTCGTTTTTCTCATTGTGGCAGATGCCAGTCAGCCACAGGGCTTCGAATTCCTCCATCTCACCTGCAAACAAGAAACGAGAACGGGAGGTTAGGGGGAAGAGAATGTCCACGGAGAATCAAAATAATTGGGAAATGAAGTCTGTCTGTATGAATTTAAGTTTGTCCTTTTCCATCAATGACTTTTGTGTGTTGCATGCGGTCGAGTTTTTCTGTGAGCATGCGTGTCTGTACACATTTGTCTATGCAGTGCCACATTTATTCAGAGCTCATACGAAACTGTGCACTGTAAACAAATTACGGCTCCTGTGACAGGTAACATTTGTCACGACGGATTAGTCCAAACTCAAACGCACTGGAGCTTTCTCTCATTAACAATTGTTAATGGGAGTCACTTGTGATTTGGTTCTTAGCACTAATAAGTGCCCAGAGGGGTCTGACAGTCCTCATAGGAGGAACAAGATCAAACTCTAAAATCCCATACTTTTTTCTTACAGCATATGCACAAAGGCACACGAAAATACAAATGTTATAAAAAACCTGTAGATCGAATAGCCATCGTATAATCCTTCAAAAACCAGACACCCATATGAAAATGAAAACCCGTGTGCCTGTGCTTTCATCTGCACCTCCATGTAGATGTCACACGGTTAATGCCTTGGCAGTGTACTTTTGAGATAACACAAGCGCCCCCTTGACACTTGCAAATAGGACTCTATTCCTTGTCGTGGATGGTATACAGGGTTGCGTAACCACATGTTCCATAAAGCTTTAGATTAAAGGTACTTTTTAACATACTTTTAATGACATCATTCGTAAGTGGCTTTGGATAAAAGTGTGTGCTAAATGAGTAAAAGTAAATGTAGATATGCATGTATGAATGTTCATGTTGTTGCTAATCTTATGAAATGTACGATATACAGGGTACACTGCAAAAAAATCTTAATCAGAGTTTTTCTTGTTTCCATTATGAATAATTAACATTCTTAAATCAGGATACATTTACATGAAAAGATAAATAACATAATTTATGTCTTGTTTTCTAAAAAAGCTAAAAGAAACTGTAAACGAGGAATTGAAATGATTTCAATGGAACCATTCCGCCAAAAATGGTTCTTCCATGGCATGCATTAGTACCTTTAGCACCAAAAATTACGAAAAAATATCAGTCATAGAACTTAAAAAAAACCTACAACTAAGAAAGCATTAACATAAGCAGATCATCTCTGTTTTAAAAATGGTTCTTTGTGGTGGAAAAAGGTTCGACAGACTATCAAAAGGTGAAAAGAATTGGAGACCCTTTGACTTTAATGGTTCTTTGGGAAACCAAGAAAAGTTCTGTAGCGGCATCACTGCAAAGAATATTTTAGGACCTTTAGAGATTCCACTCTGCGAGTATCTTCTGTGACTTTGCCTATACTGTAAAAACTGCTCTTGCTATGCATGATGTCTGAAATGATTAGTATTGTTTATGCTTGTATGGACGACAAAGGGCATGTTTCTCATTCGTGTCCTGGATGTGTTTCAAACTGCCTGTCATCTTAGATGCTGTTAGGGTAGGAGGGCATCATTTCCAGAAGTGGCCTCTGGATCTGGATCACTGGATCAGACCATTTTGAAACATGTAACAAACACTGGTCCCAAGAACATCCTGTTTTCTATTTCTTTAATAAAATTTCGCATTACACCTGTCTTAAAGATGTTAAGTTATCATTTAATTCTGTTTTATTGTTTTTTTGTGGAAACGTTTATATAGTGTTACAAAACTGAAACAGGAAGTGCTTCTGGACCAGTGTTGTTCACATCTTGCAAGTGGTCAATATAATTTAAATGTATAATATTTTATACATAATAAAAGCTAAACTACAGCACTTTACTTCTTACTTTTCTGCCAACAACCTCGAATCTGTAACTCAGTAAATTCATAAATTCTGAATTTACTATTTATAGGTATGGGTAAAATAATCAGTTTTGTTTCATTCCCTTTAAACCAATAACAGTATTTCTCATTCTTAAAAAACAAGAATTGTTTCTATTTGCATTTATTTACAGAAAATGAAGACTGGAGAAACAGGAGAAAATAACAGATAAGATGCTCTGTATTTTTTCAGACCTCAAATACTGCAAAGAAAATAAATTCATATTCACTTTTAAGAAATACAACAGTCACATTTTTCCATATGGATTTATGGGAAAGGTTCAACCAAATATTTTTTGGGCATTTTTCTCACAGTTTTCATGTGTCTTATTCAGTCAGTTATCACATTTCTGTTGACTTTGTCACTCCTGAGGTTTGATTTAGTTGAAATTTAACAGAAACTGGACTGGAATAGCCACAATACATCTAGAAATGCATTTTTTATGAGGTTGCTAATTCATTTAAATTTGTATGATTCGTATGATTTTGCATGATGCAAAAACACATGATAAATAGAAAAAAGCAAAAATGATACCCCACCCCAGGTACAAATTTCCATTAGATTGTGTTGTGATTGTGTAAACGTGAATCCTGTTTCTTTTCTGCATAGCAGCATTTGCTATTTGATCTGCTTTCTGACACACAACACAAAGGAAACAAAAAAAAACATCTTACGGAAGAATTTTAATACTGAGATGTGCGTGTGTCTGGTCTAAATTTGGCATCGCTAGTAAGAACATTGTCCACTATAGTAATTTATTTGTACCGGGTGCATTTTGAAGGATAATTCTTTGATTTTACAACCAATTAAAAATTAGCTTTATTATGCTTTGACCGTGAATGCCAGACAAAGAAAGCTCAGAAAGACTGGATGCCAGATTTTCACGCATCTAACACCCATTTTCTGTGGCATATTCGTTGGCATTCTGTCAGCCAGTGTAGGCACTTGTCCTCTCTTGCCAAGCATTCTTTAAAACTGTTTGCCTCGGGGACACATCGAGAACCACTTAATATAAAAAGCGTGTACTAACTGAATGAAATCTCAAGCTGTGACTTTTTAGGATGAGGACAGATTTCACTAAACAGTTGCGGTTTGCATAATTCCATTAGTGAATCAGGTGCTAAAACAATGTAGACAGTGTGTGCCCCAAAAAAGCAGTTCCTTCTTTAATTCGCTCTTCTAAACACCCTGCTATGGAGCTAATCTCGACGTCTTCCGATTCACTACAATAACATAATAAAAAAAGTAACAGACGATCTTTACCATCTCCAAAGAGCTGTAGAATGGCGAGGTCCACTGCCCTCTTCCAGCCCGAGTCTTTCTGAATGGCGATGCCGTACCCCGTGGTGGCAAAGATGTACCCGCTACCAATGGTCACCAGTTTACAGCCCTCGTCGCGGCCGGCCATGTAGTTCAAGACAGCTGCGTCGTAGATAAACGCATCCAGTTTACTGAACAAAAGGAAACGGGGGAACATTACATTAGAATGATGGTAATAAGCAATATTTTTATTCACATTTATTAAAGACCTTTTCATACATGCTGTATTGTTCCAAGCAAAGAAAATGCATATCTGTATGTTTCAAATGAGAGTAACTATCAAATAAGAAAAACTTTTATGCATTAAACTTTGCATTACAGACATAAAAATAATGATCAATTAGATACGTGTATTGACCAGTATTGTTTATTAATAACCAATAGAAAAGTAGATCATCTGTGAGCATCTGATAACAGAACCAAATTTTTTATTTTTGGCATAATAATAGCTAAATAAACTAGCGCTGAAGACTGACGCTTTGCACCAGAAGCGTTTTTAAGCAGCCGAAAAAGCTTGGCTGTGGACATTTAAGTGCAAAAAAACAATTGGTGGACAAGGTGGTCACATGGTCTAGGGTTAAATTGTTAAAAAGGCAAAACTTGGTATATACAAAATACTGAAAAGTAAAAAAATATATGCAAGCAACGTTAAAATCTTGTAACATGGTGAAGTATCAAGAACTATCCAGAAAATGGTACACTTTTGATCTTTTATGGCTGTACTTTTTCATTTTCATCCTTAAAAGCGATGGAAAATACGACTTCATAATTAGAGATTTAAGTTTATTCTAATTAGAAATATTGAAGACTACTATATAATCCGCTAATCCACAATATAATTAAAGGCTTATAGAAATCAGTGCCATCATTGCACGTCATCCAGCCAATCATCATCCCCAAACAAATCGCCTCATTTTGATGCTATTATCAGCCCAGAGTTCACCCACCCCCTCACTGTACTTACTCTTGTCCTACAAGCTCTTAATCTCCCTCTCTTCCTCACTCCCCACACTTCATTTTACCAAAAACCTGTCTCTTTCTCGCTCTCTCACCCGTTCTTCAGGCTATGAAGTGCCTCGTTCACATTTTTCTGGTGGAAGCTTGTCATGTAGCTGTGCATCTCCTTGTAGTTGTTTCGAATGTTTCTCTCCGTGCTTCCGTTCGGTACGGTGCCAAAGCGAAACGGAGGGGAGAAGTCATTGGGATGTTGAAACTATAGGAGAGAGAGAAAAAACACATGCGTTGTTCAGTGTAAATGAACACTCAAGGGAGAAAGTGTAAGGAGAGCATCTCCAAAACCTTTAAATGAATCTTTCTTTGGCGTAAAATCTCACCGCATCAATGAATGAAAAGGCTACGGTATTTTTTCACATTACCCCATTTTTTGTCCACACAAAGAGGATGACGCAAAAACTAATCATCACCAAACCAGTCAGCATGTGCTTGCCTAAAAATGTAATTCGTAAAAGGACAGTAAACAGTCATAGGACGTGACATTCAAAACTGCACTACATTTGTAAGAAGTCATTTCAAAGACTAATAGGATATAGTCGCTCTTACGTCACGGAATTAGCTGGAGGCTGAACAAAGAGAAAACCAGAGGCAGCCAATACAAACCAGCACAGATTCTACAACATGGAGTTTAAAATATCATCTTGTTGTGTTGTTTAGTGCCACAATCGACAGAATACAGTCCCCAATATTTGATATTGGTAATGTTGCCTTCGCCAAACAAAAACACTGACGACAGCTGTAGTTAAACACAATAAAACGAGTGGACTGAATAGAAACCATCATCAAAAATGCTCTCGTTTCACTTCATAACACTTATGATAAAAATCGTTGTCTTTTGTTGGTGTGGATTATGATTTGGATGTGTCTAAAAATACCACATGTATGCCCAAATCAGAAATTGGGGAACAAGGTTATTTTTCATGTAGCGTTTACTTTTGAACTCATAGGGTATGCCAGCTAACTTTATTAGTAATACAACTAGCAGCTAACTATCGGCCAGAAACTGAACATAAAGGAAACTGTTTGTCATCTTTTTCTTTAGTTGCCACAAGTGCATTAGTATAAAGGGAGACGGAACAGTGAGAAGGCTCATGTTATGTGTCAGGTTTGTGTTCAAGTAAATGCATATGCTTGCGTTTGCAACTGTTAGTAAACGCAGGGATCTATAGATGTATACGCTCTCAGTTTATCTTTACTTTACATGCTTGGTTTCTCTGTCTGAAAGGTATAGATGTCAGGCCACTTAACTGAGGTAATCCTATCAGTTCATCACTTTCCTGTAGTTCAGTGCTAAGAGCATGGCGCTAACAATGCCAAGGTCGTGGGTTCGGCCATGCTCTAACCACTGAGCCAGAGGATTTAGAATACATTGTAAACATTGAGTAACTTTAATTTAGTTTGTATTAATATTTCAAAACTACTTCATTAAAATTCAGCATTAAAATGAATGTAGAGGGAACATACATTAGTCACTAGCCAGACTAGTGATTTCTGTTTTGTAAATATTCTCATACTTTGAAATTCCTATTTTGCCCAATTCCCTCAAAATGAACAATTAAATGTATTCGGCTGTGCTAACAATTATGCAGACATTTTAAACATTTGTTTTGCCTAGATTTTGACAATTTTACATTAATCTTAGAATGATTTTGGGAAACCTGTATTGGACTTTATTATTACAACGGACAGTAAATTACCTTTTTTGTTTTATTTTTATATAAACCTTGCAAATGCGATCTCTAGGCCATAGCATGTCCCACAAAAAGTATGAAACAAAAGTAACAAAACACATTACTTTCAACTTTCAATAAAGAGTTGTGCAGTAGGTGATACAACCAGTAATGTTAAAGGGGTCATATGACAGCGAATAAAAACGAATATTATCGTTTGTTTTAGATGTAATGCAATGTAAATTCACAATTTAAGGGAAATAAAGCTGAATTTTCCAGATTCCTGCATGTTTGTATCTCCTTTTTGCCCCGCCTCTCTGAAACGAGCAGATTTTTTACAAAGCTCATCGCTCTGAAAAGCGAGGTGTGCTATGATTGGCCAGTTAACCAGTGCGTAGTGATTGGTCGAATACTGCAAGCTTGTGACGGAAATGTAACGTCTTATACCATATTTGGAACATCGGGTTCAAAAGCAATTGTACTGACAAGTACGCCCACCTTACTTGCGTATAAATTTGGGCGGTCTTAGTCAACTCATACCAAGAACTGATGTAGATTTGTGGGGTAGTGTTTACACGAGGCGTTTCAGGCAGGTCTGGGTGAGCATTTGCTTTTAGATAGAATACATTTTTCGTTACGACACTCAATTTTACGTGTTTAATACATGCATGGGCAACTTATAACACACTAAAGGCACAAAAAAACACATATTCGTGCCATATGACCCTTCTAAAGGATCTTTTGAAAGATTGATTCACTTTTTTTGGTAGCGGTGTGGAATTGCAAGTGAATTTTGACTAACCTCTGCATTTCACTTGCTATCCAGGGTTGAAATCATGCCATACAGCATTTTGAATCATTATCGATCCTCAGTCGCAGTGTGTGATTCTCAGTTATGAGTTATTTCAAAATGTGTTCTGATTTCAAGAGTCTTAAACTCTTTAGTTAGAGACGAGTCAAATGCATCAAGTCAAGTCACGTCCAACGCAGCCTTCAGAAATAATGATTCTTTTACGCACTAAAGTTGGAATATATGTGTATTGACCAAAAGATAATTGAGATCAATAAGAACTTGTAATTTTAATAAGAATGAGACACAGTTTCACGGTACCTTTTTGTCACTCAGGCCAGTCACCTGGTCCACATACTCCTCTTGGATCATAAACGCAGCCAGGTTTGCTGTGTAGCTGGCCAGGAATATCACAGCGAAGAAGGCCCAGACCGATACCATGATCTTACTCGTGGTGCCTTTGGGGTTCTGCACGGGCACAGAGTTGTTGAAGACCAAACCCCAAAGAAGCCAAACGGCTTTTCCGATGGTGAAAGACGGACCACCAGGCTCTGATAGCGTGTAGATAAGCACAAAGTAAAAAGAGATAGTGTGTTATAACATTATGGGAATCATAAAGTAATACAAGGCAGAAGATGTTAAACCATGAATAGTCATAAGGTATTCAACTTTGATGCAAATCAAAAGTATTCATGAAAGTAGTACATGCATTTTAAGACAGATGTACTTTAATAACAAAGGAAAAGATTCAACCGTGTCCCGTGTTTCTTCTGAGCTCTGGTTTATGAATAGACAAACCAACTGGTGTATGGGTGTTTGACAGCTCAGTATGTGTGAGTGTATTGTACAAGTTGCGTGTCTGCACACCTCGTCCGTCTGCCAAGCAGCGATTGTAGCCAACAGGACTGAAGTATTCAAAGATGAAGACGGCCACGGCTGAAACTATCAACAGCATCACAAACATCATTACCCAGACATCAGCGCTGAAGGGCTCTGAGAGCGAGAACAAAGGAGAGAAGAGAAATAAAGGGATGGGTATTTGTCGAGAAACCCCTTGAGATTTGTGTGTGTGTAGACACAGAATCAGGATTAGAAAACAGTTTGAATGTGGTTTGACAAAAATTATTTATGGAATACTGTCAAAGGAACTAATACACCTCGAAGTTCATGGATAAATATCACAGCAACAATTTTAGGGACGATGACGTACTTCCGCCAAAATCTCAGCCAGCTAGGTCACTTCCACTCTCATAGCACTAAGGGGATTTTTCACCAAGTGATAACGATGTGTTTGGTAAGAAAACGTTCAAATTTCGGCAAACCAACAGCACTACGGGTGAGCATTTTTAAGTGCCTCTATGATCATACCTCTAGTAAGTGCAAAAGTTCACTTCACTCTTTTTCATTTTTGTTGATGTAACTTGAAACAGAAAGCTTGAAGTGCTTCTCTTTTTTGGTTGTCGACGTATGCGAAGTGTTTTTATATTTATAATCACATTGTTGACCGTAACCATATGTGCATTCTGAAGCGAAACGCCATTTCTCCCTATGGACGCTACGTGCAGCGGATGTAACGGCCTGGCTGAGATTATAGAGGAAGTGCAGTATTTCAATCCACCTGTATACATATACCCCATTGTGGGTGTCATGCAGGCCTAAACCAATCTCCTGTTCAATCTGACTGTCCAGAAAACTAAGGATACATATCAAATAAGATACAAAAAAACTAAATTAATGTAAAGTTAGTTTGAAAACTGAAAGGTTATTTTAGTTTACAAAAAGTATTAGATTTTATTTTTAGATTAAAAAAATGCCTTTTTGGTTAATTTGATTTGATTAAAATCAAATATCGTCCTAAATATTATTTAAAAACATAAAGTTAATTAAAATAAGAAATGTTGCCTCAGCAATAAATTAAAATTAAAATTAAAAATAACAATAATAATAATAGGAAATAATAAATAAATCAAATTATTAGCTGGCAATAAATAAAAAGTAAACTAAACTTAAATGAAAAAATGAACTTTGTCTAAATCTAAGAAATAAAAAGTATATAACAAAATTGAAAATAAACTATAACAATAATAAATCTGTTGCAGCTGTCAGGAGATCAGACAGTTAATGTCTATAATTCACCTAAAAAGGCAGAAGGAGACACCGTGCCATTGCTACGAGAGACCATGACACTAATCCCTGTCTCTATGAAGGGCACGGAGAAGTCGATGACCTCTGACCTCTCTTCATTTATGGTCAAAGACCCGACTGCCATGTGTGCGTTCTTAAGCACCACCTGGAAACGAATAAGACAGACAGAAGAAGTTACTGTACAGTTCACTGGAGTGTGAGGAAAAATAGATTAAAGCAATAAATGAAAAGACCACCGAGAAAAAAATAAGAGAGCAATGATGCCAGAAATCAGGTTACTTTCTACAGCGGTCACATGAGCTTTAAATAGATGTTTCTTCTTTTTATCACATTAATCACTACATTTCCCTGAACCATCACATGTCCAGCTATATTTAGAAATACATACAAAGGACCTCAGGTGATTCAGAAAAATGGGACGAAACGATGTTAATGGTGATTGTATGGTCCAGATTATATGGTCCTATAGCTTATGGGTTCGATTCCTAGAGAACACACACATCTGTTCAAATGTATAATGTATATTTCAGATGTTTGAGCGTTACATTATACCGTAGCATCTGTTACTGAACACCATTACGTCTCAAAGCATCTAAACCTGTAAAGCTATTAAACAAGCAAAGCTACTGAAAGTCTTAGAATGCGCTACAGTTTTGCGAGTACTCATGCGAGTAAGAATGAAAGAAAACGGTACTGTATGTGCTACATCCCTTTCAACTGGATTTAAATGCGATTGGGTAACGAATATTTTTCCTCGTCTGAATTAATGCACCAGCTGTATTTTCCCCTGAGGTTGGGTAAAATCACTAGCTTTCACTCTCCCGCTCTTTCATCTCCTCTTGTGATTAGACACAGTGTTCAGATTGTCCCGGTTTTAAAGAGAGATAATATAAAATCACTGTGTAGCTGTGACAGAGTTAAAAAAGGAAAGTTATAAATGTAAAGTCCGCACCGCATGCACGAGTCAAAGCAAATCAGCGCAGAAGCAACAAAAGCGGAGGTTTTGCTTGATGTCAAAATCATTAATAAAATGATTATTTTTAATATGAGGGGTTCATCTGCAAAAACAGATTTTAAACAGTTTTTAAACAGTTTTAAAAATCACCGTTTTATTGCACATTGCAAGTGACATCAATGCAGTTGGGTTTGTTTTGTTAAGTAGAAATAACAACAACAACTAAACACCTAAGTAACACAATACAATACAATAAAAACTCCTTCAAAAAAAAGTTAAAAAAAGGTGTTATCGTTTTTGCAAATAAATCTTTATTATTGTTTATTTCGCTGTATACTGGTATTGATGATAAACTTTAAGAGTACATAACATGAGATAATTAAAATTACATTTCATGCAGTGTGTAATGTTACCGTGTTTGAAAGTAAGCAGTCTGCCAAGTTGTAAATCCGAAGGTGAATGAATAAAGTTATTGGCTTGGAAAAAAGGGAGTCAACTCTGAAATACACAAACGAGTTGTCGCTAGTGCGATTCGCGAACCGCCGCGGATTTACGTCACTAGATATAGTGCCCGCCTACGTTTCGATAGGATTGCCCGTAAAAAGTTCACTCTTCTCCACAAAACACTGTAGCTTGTGAGCCTCATTCGCGGATGGTAGACCAATAACGCAGACCAACTGACCAATCACATCAGACTAGGCTACCGAAAAGGAGGGGATTAGACAGATGAATCGCGGAACAAATCATTTGGGAGTCAGTCAAGTAAGGTAAGAATAACTACCTATTATTTTTACTCCTTTTTCGTACATAAAATTGTTGTTGGACACTACATAAACCAAAGTAGGACCTTAATAATCCCTAGTTATGTATTCTTTAATGTTAATAACTGCAATTATTAAAATTATGATAATATCCTGAATAATAAGAAAACGGTTTTAAATTATTGTATGACAAAAGAACTACTCATCCCATAAAGCAGTGTGAATAATTGAATAAAAAACAAATGGTACAATATAAAAGTATTGATTTTGTTGTAATGATTATTTGTAGGATATGCCTTTTTGCATAATTTGCAATGATTAATGATTGCTGTGGGGGGTTATCGGTAGTGTAGTTTTTATCACCAGATTTTTCGCTAATAAAATGTTTTAAAGAGGAAGTTAAACAGAAGCAGTAGTTTCAACAGAAGCATATATCATCATCTAACAACCTCAGAGCTCAGGGTCTGTCTGTCTAGAAAGGTTTATGCGCTATCATTAAAAATCTATTTCTCTACGGTAAAAGAATGAATGGGAATTGTATTTCCAGAACCTGACTGTTAGGATCTATAAGCACACAGTCCAACAGCGTAAGGCATTGAGTTATTCTGTATACATCCACCTCTCATAAAGAACTCTCTCTGAATCAAACATCATGATAGGCTCAATGGGAAAAGCTTTTATCCTTATCAATAATGTGAATACCAAGGAGAAACTTTGTATCACATAATGAACACTGTTTTTTTTATTAGGACAAGTCATTTTTAAACTCACCTCCCCAACCATCCCATTCCATGTGCCATTGATCTTCTTGCCGTGCTTCCCATTGGTCACCAGGTAGAGATCATAGGTGAATTTCACAGACTTGGCGATCTTTTTGAGGATGTCTATACAGAAGCCCTTGCAACAGCGTTTAATGTAGATCCCTGAATCTACTGTCTGATTTCTAGGGTTGGAAAATACAGGATGAAAAACATGTGAGAAGATTAATGTTCTAGTGAAGACTGTTTAGTCCTTGATGAAAATAGCATGTGATGAATCTTTAAATCAATCCATGTGTCACAATGACATCACAATGACTAATAACCACTGCACTGACCATTACATCGACTAAAACAGAATGACCACGTTTCACATTATTCTCAGATCATATCTCACATGTTGAACTGTGTTTCAACAGGAAGCAGGGATATTTGATCTTCTAATCTACACAATCTATGTAAACATGGTTAAATGTGATTATTTGGTTAGTGAACTAGAAATAGTGTATTTTCTTTCTTAATCATTCCTTTTCAACACACCTAAAAAGATTATCCTTAATTAAACCAATATTTATGGGTGAATTAGGACAAGGTCAGGCTGGTTCTGTTAAACATTTCTCAATCCGTAGCTTATCACATATACCACATTTTTTAACTCATCACATTTCTCCATCAATTACAGGATATCCATCACATTTCTTGATCTATAGCAACACATCTATCAGTCATCAATTTTTTTAACATATCACTCAACATATTTACTATATTATACCACAGTACAACACATTACGTTTCTTGGTCTATCACAACACCTCTATTGCTCGTCACATTTCTCCATCACAATTCTCAATCTATCACCTATCAATGTCCATTCGTCACATTTATCGCATACGATTTTATTACATTTCTTGATCTATCACAACACATTTATTGCTCATCACATTTCTCCATCACAATTCTCCATCTATCAACGGCCATTCGTCACATTTATCACATTCGATTTTTACTGCATTTCTTGAAATATGACAACACATCTATCGCTCATCACATTTCTCAATATACAGTATCACTCAACATATCTACTCACATTTCTCGATCTTTTACCTAACAACTGTCATTCATCACATTTCTTGATCAGTCATTTAACAAAATCTATCACTCATCACCTTTCACAATGTATTGCTTATCAATCAATTGCTTATCATTTCTCACACCTCACATCACCATTCATCACATTTCTCAATCACTCAACAGATCAAACATTCTCAATATAACTTTCAATACATCTAACAAGCATCACATTTCTCAATCATGTTTTTTCAAGCATCGTTCACCACATTTTTGATCAATCACTTAACACATCTATTGCTCATCCTATTTCACAATCACATTTCTTGGTCTATCAATCATCACATTTCTCCATCTATAACAGCACACATGTATCATTGCATTTCTCAATCACATTTCTTGATCTATAACACGACATTTAGCACTCGTCACATTTCTCGATCACCAAACAACAGTCTTTCATCACATGTATCACTCATCACATTTCAGAATCATTTCTCACACGTCACATCTGCCATTCATCACATTTCTTAATCACTCAACAGATCAATCATTCTCAATATATCTGTCAACACATCACATTTCTCAATCATATTTTTTCAAGCATCATTCATCACATTTTTGCTTAATCACTTAACACATCTATCACTCATCACATTTCTTAAACTATCACCTAACTACTATATAATTCATGACATTTTTTTGCTCAATCACTTAACACATCGACCACTATTTGCAGTGAAATCTGCAGTGAATCTGAATTATAAACAAAACTGCGCAGAAGTTTCTGAACAGCTGTACTGTGCATGAGTTTATGCTCACATGATTTTAAGCTGCTTTCTGCAGGGTACTGTATTCCTCATGCAGGTGCCACTGAGAGGATCAACATCCTCCACGATAACAAACGGAGCCTCCTCCAGCGTGACGATGGACAGGTGGTCATCCTCCCGTTCCTCTGCGTTCCTAGGCCACACGTGGTACTTCATTGACAGAGACCCGTTCTCCCATTTTCCTACCTGTGATAGATCAAAAAGATGAGAGACGAAAACGAGAGGCAGTCGAGATTGAAACAGTTAAATTTTAATCTGAGGATTACTGAAACTTTGAATTAAGATAAAGAGCAATCAGGACTAAATGAAGGTTGATCATTACATCAGGGAAGGAGGGGAAGACAGACGGACACAAATGAGAGGAAACACCCACCCTGTCATATTGCCTCTCCTTATTTAACAGAATAATGACCAACTTGGGGTGCATCTGAAAACCATCTTCACTGAAGGAGAGGTTACGCCCTTCGAACGTCACGTTCATGAGGTACCTGAAAAGAAACAGAGAGACATTTGGTGGGCATCAACACAAAGGTATTGTCAGCATTTTACATGGCTTCGCCTATAGGTTTGTGAGCACTGCTGTATGTGTACGTCCACAAACACATTTATGATGCAGGAAAGCAGGTTTGTTGCTAGAGGCCATGGCAAATTATATCCACAGTAGAAAATGTGAATCTGGCAGCCTCCTGGTCATGAAACCATTATTATGACTTTTTAATGCATACGGTTGGATTGTCTTGGGAAAAAAAAAAACCAGAATAATGGTCAGGCCATAAAACGTGGAAAAAAGTAGTACTGAGGGGAATGTTATTGTATGACCACAACTCAGAATGTAATGCATTTGATCTTTACTGTCTTCAGTATCCATGAACTCATGAATAGTTGCTCTTCTATCTAAAAATAGCACATCTGAATAACTTTATAATTTCTTTTAAACATTGTTTCATGAAACATCAACCTATTGTCGTGGTAAAGCAATGTACCGTATCATAAAAACGTCTCCCAATGACCGAATTAAACTTGATGATGGAATCCGGTAACATCCGATAACTCTGCACTGTCATCCGGATAAACTCTCTTTTCCTCCTCACTGCATCGACAGAATCTGCCAAATCTCAATTCAAGGCCATACACAATGCTGCCGGTTGAGTTATGCAGTTATTAACCTCTGGTGTAATTAACCTTTTTCATGTCACTAACCTTCTCTACAGTCAAATCTCGGCAGTGTTTAATGGACTGAGTGAGTCTAGTGACTCGATCTTTAGTGACCTCATCTAGCACTTCTAAAACAAGGGTTTTCAACAGGGGGGTCGCAACTTCTCAGGGTTTTGTGCAGCAAGTATTTATGGGTCATCAAAGTCATTTTTGTGAAAACTTTTTTCGTTAACATATTGTTTGAGACATCAAAACGAACTTCAGATGAACCAAAGCTAAAACAAAAGGATGCTTTCTTAGTACTTGTGTATTATTTGTGTAGTGTTTATTATATATTACATTACTTTTATATTTATATATAAGTGAAATGAAAAGAACATAATAAAAAATGAAATAAAGAATAAAAAAATGAAATAAAATCTACAATTAAAATGATTATAAATTAAAAGAATATTAAATTAAAGCATGCATAATAATAATCATAATAAATACATACATAAGGCACTATTAGTATTTGTCGTAATAAAGTTATGGAAACATAAAATGCTCAAAAAAGATCATAAAAATAAACCACATCTGTAATATTATTATACAGTAGGTAGTTGATTACCAATTAAATCTCATGTGTTCTATGGTGTGACACAGCAAAATACTTGAAAAAACTAATAATGAAGATACATTTCCTTTTGCTATTTTATATTATAAATATAAATGTTAAAAACAAAAATAATAAATGACTAAGGGTTTTTGTTTTTAATATTTTTGCTGTCACAACATAGGACACCGTTATGCTAAATCTACATTTAAAAAACTCACTCTTTTCTAGAATGTTGTGCTTAACACTCAAAACAAACACTCTACACTGATGGACATGAAACATGGATGACAATCACACAAACCCATTTAAAGTCATATCCTGTTTTTTTTTAAACCTGGGTGCAAAACGTATGACGTAGATGATCTGACCCGATATAGTCAGCGGCTGTAAAAAAGCCCGTGGTCAGGTGTGCGTTTGTGCCCTTGAGCGGCGATCAGCATCCAGATTTTCATCATATCGTGAGTATCATGTATGTGTGTCAACAAGTTTTGTGTCAGAGCCAGTGAAAACTCTGCCGAGCTCCCCGCCTCCATCTGTGGGCTGTCGTCTCCATGACAACAACCGGCCTCACAAAAACGACTCAACACACGAGAAATAAATATCTGCACAGAGGCTGAAAAGGGGAATATGGGAATATACGGAGGATTGACAGAACAAACAGATGACTCGTCTCACGCACGTACAGTAAGTCGCCATAACAGCGAGGTTTGTGCAGGCGGTAAAAAGCGCTTCCTGGTGATAATAAGCCTTAAAAGAGAAACACTTACAGATCCTTTCATATGTGAACATACAGTATGAACGTATGATATTATAACCTTTTAGGATTTTTAGATTTCAATTATTTACATCTATTATAAAAACACTAAGGCATTCTTTTTTTTTTAAGAGTTATTTCACCAGTTACTGGATAGTGTGATGGCTACGCTCACACCTGATCTGCTTAACCTACAACCAGAAACTCACTGTTAGTTCTAACGGCCGTCTGTTTTGATTCCTCACACGGGAGCGATTGCACAACCCCAAACTCCCTTCGGAGAGTGAAAGTGAGAGTGCGAGAGAGATAGACCCAGCAGCATATAACATGCGTTGCCATGGTGCCCACAACCATAGCAATCTCCAAGCAATCTGCTGTGTTGCCATGGGAACAGTAATCTCACCCGAGAGAGAGAGAGACAGCATCTTCTGCACTTACAGCTAGACACATGATGCATCAGAGAGCTATTTATCTGTCTCCATAAATACAAACAGATTAATATTTGACACGACAGCCGAGCAGATTTATCATATCCAACATTTTTCAATTCTCGCATTGATCTGATGTTGGAAAGTCATCCTCAGATTTACAGTACAGCCATAAAAAAGTGCAACCATTCAAGGATTCATGAATTACTCGCTCACATTGGAGGTTTTCCTCTCATATGTAATTTCGGGTCTGATATAACATTTCACAGTCTGACATTTTTCGGTGTCATAAGATTTATCAATCTTATCTTCAGGGGTCAATGGGGAACAGACTTTAACAGCTGTAGTGAAGATAATATATGATTATTGTGTTAATAATAGAGGGACATTCTCTTGTGAGAAGGTAAAGGGGGCGTAAAACTTTGATTTAAGAACAAATATTACATGATAACGAAAGAACTACTGATTTTTCTAACGTAAAACTGTTTGTTAAACTAAACAGCTAAACGCCAATCTTTGCTTTGATATCCATATTTGATACAATACAAATTTGAACAAAATGTGAAAATGAAAAAATATATATATAAACCTCTTTTCAACAGCAACAGATTTTTCACTTAAGTTTTTTGGTTGCACTAACACCTTGTCAAGTTTGAAGTAAAGTTTGTTTTTATGAGCTTTCTACAATTTACCTTGTATCAAAGAACACACACACAAATGAAATGTGGAACACACATAGAATAAATAAAGTTTTAACAAGAAAGATGAAACTTGTTATAGAACTGACAATATTTATGTCTGAACAGACCTTCTTGTGTCGCAAATTAAAAATACATATATACTGTATATACAAAATGAACATTAATTTTAAAATAAATTTGGAAAGACACATTAAAAAATTATAAAGCCTGAGAGAAAGCTTCATAACAGCAGTAAAGGCACACAAAAAAAACGTTTAACATCATTGACAGTTTGACCAACAGGATTGAACAGATGACGGAGTGTTAAAAAAGCTCTGAAATTCATATTTTAAATGTTATATTATATATTATGCCGTGATTAACTGTATCTTTAAGAAAGATATTTGGAAGAATGCTTATTACCAGACAGATTTTGCCCCCCCATTGACTCCCATAGTAGGAAAAAATACAATGGTGGTCAAAAGTGCCCCAGATCTGTTTGCTGTCCTACATTCTTCAAAATGTCTTCATTTGTATTCAACAGAACAACGTTATTTTTCCTACTATGTGAGTCAATGGGGGGCAAACTCTGTCTGGTTTTAAGCATTCTTCCAAATATCTTTTTCTGTGTTCATTTTTGGGTGAAGTCTCCCTTTAATATACAATAAACTCTCAATTAAATAAAAAACAATTGTTATATAATAACCAAACACAGACCAGAAGTTAGCTACAAGCCTGGCACGTGCGTTTTATGAAACTTTGTATAAAGAATGCATGAGATTAGGTCTGGTGTAGTGTGTAAACATGTAAACTTTTAAACGTGCCTTTTTAATTAAAGCAGATTATATCCTTCTGGGCACGGCTGTCCTCAGGGGGCCAACGTTGTCCCGGACCCTGTGACAGGAGGGGCCACTAAATATATCTTAACACAGCTGGGTAAATGGGGGATGCATTAATTCAGCCGCAGTCATGCTTCTGGGTGAACAGTAGATTAATTACCTGTTTTACCTCCATTACACAGGACACCATGTAATGATCAAACCCTCCCCAGGGACGAGACCATACCGTCAACACTCACACACTACCACAAAGCACACACACTTGGTCTCTCTTTAAAGCCTCGCTTATGGGAATTGTACTGCCAATAAGCTAAGAGCCAAATAGTTTCATTAAATGAGCGTTTATTTCTATTGTGTAAGTCTAATTGAGAGAGCAAAAAAATTAGAAAAGACAGACGATGAAATGCAGACTGTTAAAAATCCAACCTGCAAAATGTTTTCCCTACAAGGAAAAATAAATAACTTGAACATAGAATATTTAGTTAAAGGAGTCAAGTGACTGTTTGGCACATGCTAAACAAAATTAGCCTAAACATGTTTTCTAACAAAGATTACTTGGTTGACTGGACTTAGATTCTCAAGTTTTAAACCTCAGAAAGTTTGCCCAACTTAAAAAACGGTGTATTCTGAACAAACACTATTTGAAAGATTTTGCAAGTTCCCAAGATGCATTGCAGCATGTTCAAATCTTTGTTTCTCATTTGTTTTTCTTTTAAAGATTAGTGTTTCATTTCTTGCTGTCTTAATTTATGCTTTTATACCGTTGTCTCTGTTAGTTATCTGTTGGTTTTAGAGGTTTCTTAATGAATTATGATTTTTTATTGTTTCCATGATTGAGGTTTGTGTGTTCAATGTTGAAGTTTAAATGTAAGACACAAAGCCAAAACCGGTATAAATGCACTCAAAATTTATTTGATCAAAGTTTTGGATTGTTTGAGGCAGTTAACAAGTACAATTGAACTCAAAAGACAAATCAATTTTTTTATTTTTAAATAACCAATCTTTATCTCTTTTTTTGTTCAGTCAACAAAAAATATTTAGTTAGGTACTAGGTAAACTTGCCTATGTTGTGACAACTAAAGATCATTTTTAAATTGGGCGATCTTTAGTCTCTGTTTGTAGAGTCAACTCAAAAACGTGTTTGTGGTTGCCTTATTATTTTAAGTTGACACAACTCTTTTTCTAACAGTGCAGTAAACATATACCCATTATTCAATTAAAACAACATCTACATGTAAACCGTCACAATTTGCTCCAGATTGAGTTTTCAGAGTTTCAACTCTGTAATCGAATTTGAAGTTATCACCACAGGTTTTAACTTCAACTCCAATAAAACTTCAGGTTACCATTTTGCAGGGTGATATTTTTAAGCGTAAAGAGCACAAGAGCTAAACAAACATGCACAGGTCCATCGGCAGGAGCACACGACTGATATCCTGACCTACTTCTGTGGATGGTATCATCAGCTTCTTACAGCAATGCCCAAAAGCAAAAACAATTGTCCGCTACCACCTTATTAAACTTTCCGGGCGCAAGGTCTGCTGGCCACACAGTGAACCTGGGCTCAGCAGCCTGAGGGGCTACAATTAAGTGAAGTGGAGACTAAAAGCCTCTTCACAGGCCGCAAGCTCTACGGAGGAGTCAAACCATTACGGAGGCAAACCATGCGTTCGTGAAGAACGTACAATAGTATGTGCACGCTGACACATGAGAATGTAACTACACGCTGGGCATAAGAAAGTCATCAAACACTGTTTCTGTCGACTTATGTTTACAATAAAATTAAAGAATAAAAGTATATGATATCAACGTGAAAGACTGAAAACATGGCAAGTTGAATGATAACTGTAATCAAAAATCAGTCTTATTCTATTAAATATAATCTTTCATAAATACATAATACATGAAAACATGAGACCTTTTTTCTTTGCAGTATTCAATGCAGGAAAAAGGAAAAATCCTTTTTTCATGTTTTTCTGTTGACCAACTTGTCTAGTTTTCATTTTCTGCAAATAAACTAAATTAAAAAACATGTATAGTGTTATATATGGTGTATATACAGCTACGGAAAAAATGAAGAGAGTATATTTAATCTGCATTTCTACATGTATTGTGGTCATTCAGTCCATTTTCTGTTGACATAAAGTCATCCAACAGCAATTTGAAAGATTGACAGCATGACAAGCCACATAAAAACAATGATGAAAATAAATCAACTTTTCCTAAATGTAGAAATATGACTGTTGTATTGCTTAAAGGTGAATGTGAACTCGTGTTCTTTGCAGTATTTGAGGTCGATAACAAAACAGAGTATCTTCTCTGTTATTTTGACCCATTTCTCCAGTTTTCATTTTCTGCGAATGAATTCAAATAGAAAGAATATTGTTGTTGTTCGAAAAACGGGAGAAATATTTTTAGTAGTTCTCAGAATGAAACAAAAATGACCATTTTACGTAACCACACTCCTATAAATAGTAAATTCAGAAAAAGTGAAAATCATTTTGACATGTTCTCTTCTTTTTCCACAGCTTTATATTTTCAAACTCCTATTCAAGTTTAGGATGACTTATTCATTACTATTTTTCTAAATTGTAGTATACTCAAAACAATATTGAGATAAAGCATTATTATGTTGTGACTAAAGAAATGCTGTGTTATATTTTAGTGCCTTTAAACAAGCTACCATTTGCCTTGAAATGGCATTTTATCAGCCATTTTCTTAATGCTTTTTGAACACCATTGAAGTAGTTCCCGTCTATGCTGGGCTATAATTGGCTGCTTTTTCTCAAATACAAACACACACAGTAAAAGCATTTGGAAATGCCTTGGTATTAACTTTTAAATAAAGAAGAACTATTTTTTACATTTCAAAACAAAAGCACAAACTTTGACATTCTAACATGACCTGAAAGCAATAATCAGATTTTCACAACAAAAAAAACGGGTTAGGTACAGACAAGCCTCCTTAACCCCGCACTCAACCTTTATAGGGCATGTGTATCCAATCTAACCTTCTCATACCATGAAGAAGCCTTCAGCTGACCTTCAGAGGAAACCCCTGAGGCCACGTAGGGCCCTTAACCATCGCCGTACATGACCCAGCCATCTGAAAATCCCTCAATCATCTCTGACAGATCCACTGCGGAGCACGGCGGGTGTTCCTGAATGATAATATAGAATCCTGCAACGCCATTTAAATCGTCTCCATCATTGTGGAAACGGATCATTAGAGTCCTCGAGGGGTCACGGGAGCCCAATGGTTTCCACTCAGCCCACCTCATAACACCGTCATTCAAGGCCCCTTGTGTTTGTGCGGAGCGCCCCATCTGTGTGCCGCAGGATGATTGAAAAACCTGCTCTTCCACGAGAGTGCTATAAACAAAACTATTTTCTCCGTTTCGTACTTGGGGCTACTCTACTTCTCCTGTTCCATCTATTCTTTTGTTTCCCAGCGTTCGCAAGACATTAGTGTGCTCTTATCTTTTCATCATCCTCTTCAAAAATCCACTTCATCATCTCGTCCTAACACATCTGCCTAATTAAACAAATACAGCTATCTTGCTCTACCGGAGACCGTGTCCTCTGGGTAACGGTTGTAACTACACCATTCATAAACAGTAAAAATGTGTTTTTACCACTTAATTGCTTGTTTTTCTCATCTAAGCAAACAAAGCTTACCTGTACGTCCCGGCTATACCTCTTCATAAGATGATCTCTGGGCTACGAACAGTTCGGGAAACATTATAAATGTTTAATTGAACATGTAAATGAAACCTTAACTAGTTTTATCAACGATCGATGATGCATTAGTGCGAAACTCAATTAAATGCATTAAGTCGCATCCACTAGAATGCATTCAATCTAAGCAGTGGAATTAAGTGCTTCTTTAGGTATCAGCTCGGAAAAAGGGACCCGCATTTAGCACATCGGATTTCAAAGAAGGTTAGAAATAGATGAGGCGGAAAATGAAGCGATCGGTTTGTTAAATATTTCAGCGTTAACCACTGTTGCACCCGCGCAACACTTCACATTGTTTAATATCATTTAAAAAACATTTACAAAGAGAAAAGCATCTTATATAGAGAGTCGACAACATTGAAAACAATATCTACAGTAGGGCTGTTCAACGATTAATCACGATTAATCGTATTATGCTATGTCATGCATTCTGACTTCTTAACACTGTTGGACATCGTATGACGTAGTATTTCTGTTCTTGATACACTTCCCCAGCACTCCAACTCGTTTTGCTGTTTCGTGATGTGTTGCTTGCTCGTGCTGTAGTTCCATCCCACTCTCCTCCACTAGTCACACGTCTAGCAGCTCGTATTTTTCCCGAAATAATCGTACACCTGTACCTCTCTTTTATAAATTTGATAAAACGAAATACTCTACAAAGATACAACCTATGCAATACTACTATATAGGCACTCAAGATTAATATGAGATTGGCAGAAACTGCCTGTGATATGCGATCTTTTAAAGTTTATGATTGCATAATATAATAATAATTATAAAGTAATTATAAATAAAGTCTGTGCACTGTGCATATTTATTTTGCATTTATATACACATACATGTACACCATTTATTCAGTTTTATAATTTATTTTCTTCTTAATATATACATGTGTGTATGTGTGTGCGTGCGTTTATAAATAAAAAATAAATATGCACAGTGCACCGACATCTAATATTATAAACAGAAACTTTTATGGATGCGATAAATCGCAATTAATCGTTGAACATCCCAAAAAATATAAAATAACTATTAAAAAAAAATATTAACATCCACAGCAACGTTTTTTTTATTCACAGCTAGACATTTTAAATGGGCGAGCCCATTCAATTCTAGTGGATCAATGTTTTATCGTTCATCATCTGAAAAGAAATTGCTCTGAAAGTGATCTCAATGTTATCTGTATCTTAACCGGAACAGTTTTCTTTTATAGTAATTTTTAAAACATGGCGATCGATTGATTATTTTTTATTTTTACAGCGTTACACCAGGTAACCCCGCCCACAGTAAATCTAGACTAAATTAAGCTTTCTCATGTATCAAACATCAAACATGGACGAATCTGCTAGATATCACATAACAGACAATTAGAAATGCAGTATGAGGACACACCACATACATTTTTTTAATGAGATTTTACGTTCACATTAACATTAATGCATTAATCAGATGCTTACATCAAAAGACACTAATAGTGGATATAACGTCGACAATTACTCCGATTAAATGTTCTTTGGGAATCGCACCCGTGATCTCGGTGATGTTAGTGTCACGCTGTGAGCTGCAAGGACTGCTGTGTCACAAGCAAAAGCATGAAACTCATCCACACGCTGTTCCGACTGGCAGTGAATATTTTAACACAATTTGCAACTGCCTGTTGCTGTAAAACCTACTGTAAGTCACAAAAAGAAAACCAAGGGAATGCACAGAAGAACGACACGAGGAACAGAAGACGTACATGAGAGAGCATAAGTCAAAGGAGGAACAGGAAGACAAAAAAAGCAGAAAATTAATAAAAGTGGCTGCCACTGTTGTTCCGTTCGGCTTCCTAATCCCGCTCTGCCTTGAGCATTCAATTAACTCCTCAGCACCAGATCAAATGACTGGCTAAGAGAGAGTGTGACCGAGCCTAAACGCTAATTAATACTTAGGAATCAATGCCCCTCAATACCAAATGTCAAATAAGGTTTGAGAAAGAACAGATGAAAAGCTCACTTTTGCATTACCACGGGTATTTATGTTTGCCTGATAAAAAATAACAGCCGGTCCAGTACAGACACGTGGGCGATGGCTGAATGTCAGAGGAGACATAATGGGGAAAGAGAAGCGAAAGGTTTTCAGTGGTTGACGCGTAAGCAAGGAGCTCCGGCAGATCCACATTAACAATAATACACTTTTTATTCAGTGCTGAGGAGTAACTAAGTGAAAACGACGCTAAGAATTTAACTACATTTTGCAGTAATGTGACAGTAGCTCAGCTGTTTTTATAATAATAAGCTCCTTTCATGGTAAAGTGTGAATGAAGTTTTGTTACGTTCTATGCAGTTGTGTGCATGTGTAGCTTTTGGGGTAAACTTATTAAAAGCATAGTTTAATGAAATTCTGTCAGCATTTATTCGTCCTCATGTCTATTAAAAGCTGCGTGACACTCATTCTTCTGTGGAGCACGAAAGAAGATACTGTGAGAAATGTCTCAGTGGTTTTGTGACATACAATGGAAGTGAATGGATACCAATGTTGTTTGGTTACCATCGTTCTTCAAAATGTCTTCTATTGTGTTCTGCAGAAGTTAAACGTTTGATGATGTCGCCTTGAGTCCGCAGATTACTAGTTTTGTGGTTACCTATTCATCCGATCAAGTCAGTACACACACAAATAATACTTAGCCTGTTTTGTCATGTGACCCGCATGCTCTTTGACCTATGATGAAAAACATTTAGTCACGATACATTCGTTTATCGGTACTTACATTATATTAACGGACATCTGCCTTGCTGTTTTCCGCTATTTTCATTAGATATACTTTCACATTTGACAGGTTTGTTATGTTTAATCGAAATCTGAAATGTACTTCAGCACGATCCTTCTCTGATTGGGCAGAACATCCGTTAACTCCTTCTTGCCAATTGTCAATCTACAGTACTGCTAGCTCCATTTCTAAATGAAACGCCTACTTTTCTTCATCCAATCAATTTGCAGAGCAAGCCCCTTCATATATTTGATATATATATTTCTCCTTCAATACTCCATTTCACTCTGAAATGAGATAATTCTGAAGTGAAGTCGGTCACCAATGTTTTGTTCACCGTAGACTTTACGCTATATGTGATGTCTCAAAAGTCCTCATGAAGCCCCTGAAAGTAGTTTTATTGTACTTTTCATTTGTACTGTGGTATGTAGTGCAGCTATTTTTATCTGTAACTTGGCTGCGGGTTTAACCACTTTCAATTATGAGTAGCTTGGCAAGATACAGTTTCAAGGTAGCTTCCGCAACATTTCTGTGTCTTACTCTCTTCCATTTGGCTATTTGCCGCTCTCAGTTTTTCTTAAAGGTACAATACAGCTTTAAGTCAATTCAGGTTTACTCTTAAAGGGACAGTTTACCCAAAAATAAAAAATGATTTTTCATCCTCGAGTTATTCCAAATCTGTTTTTGTTCTGATGAACACATAGAAAGATATTTGAAAGAATATCTACAAGCATTACAAGCATTCTTCCAAAGCATTCATCATAACAAAGAAATGTATACAGATTTGGAACAACTCGAGGGTGAGTAAATGATGACAGAATTTTCGATCTGGGTGAGGTGTCACTTTATGGGTCCAGCACAGCTATAACAGAATGTTGTTCAATCTAGGGTCAGAAACTAGGAACTTAGATGTTATATAAATTGAGACAACCCATAGTATACATATTTTTGGTGAATACATTTTAACGCCTCCGAGCAGCTGTTTCAAACCACGTAACTGCAGCTTTAAATAATTCAAGACCAAAATCTGTATGCTAATGGGCAGAAATCTTAAATCTACCAAATGTTTGATAACACATCATATTTATAAAAGAAAAAAAGAAAAGAAAAGAAAACCAGCTCTCTCAAGACCGTATAGATCTGGCAATGCCATCTGGCTCATTTCCAAAATATCTACCACCTGGAACGCCATCGATGTTGTGTCTGCTTGTTTGTGCACCTGTCTAGGGGTCGTTCACCCCATCAAAATACTCTATTAGTTCGGAAACCTTTCCGAGCAGATCCTGTAAACGTGCGTGCGCCTGCAAGAGCGCCTGTGCGTTTTTCACAGGTCCCAGATGTCGACGTTGAACCCCCGGCACCCCGCTAAGCTTGACTCACCTCAGCACCTCGTTGGGGTTTCCCGACTTGCTGCCTTTCTTGTCTGGTGTGCCGTGGCATCCAGATTTAAGCAGCGTGTGAGGACCCCGATCCAGCATCATTGTAGAGGTTGCCATGGCGATTATGGCTACAGCGTCACGCACACGAGCCTCCAGGCCATAGTCCCACTCGTCGTAGGATACGGAGATCAAACCTGAGATGAACAAAGTATGTTTTCATGTCAAAATGCGTTTTGTTTTTTCACATTTGAATGGTTCCATTTGTTTGTTTGTACCTGTTGGAAAGACACTGGGTATATTATCAGCGTCACCGGTCACCAGCGAAGGTACGATCCAGGTGTAACCGTAACCCGAGAGGCCCACAGAATGTGCCACCTCGAAGATGGTCGTTGCTTCTTCTTTAGTGCAATACAGGAGGATGACAGGACTTTGGAGCTTCTTCATCTGGTTCTGGATCTTCGAGTCGCCGTCGTCGACCGACATGTCCAGCAGCAACACCTCCTCCAGCTCCCAGCCGACAAAACTGTTCTCAATGGTGCTCCGGATCTGCGCGGTGGCAAAACAAAGAGAAAGACTATCAAACTTCTTGTCCTGAAACGCACATCCTGCTGCCTCCAGCTCTCCCGAAACTGCTCTTTGTTATTATCTTCAATTAAAAAGAAGAGCGAGTTGAAAGAAAGGGAGAGTGCCATAGAAAACAAGAGAAAAAGTGTGCAAGTGAGAAAGACAGAGACGGGGAAAGGTAATTATTTATTTATAAGGTGCGGGCAGACTGTGCTTTGAGCATGCAAAATTACACCGCAACCAATTTCGGCAAAAGGATATGATGTCATGCTCTTCCGTTTTAATAAATGATAAAGCCCAAATAACCAACAGGCTGTATAATGAACATAAAATGTTAAACTACGCTACTTCTTTGTTTCAGCACGGCAAACTGAGCAGCTTTAAGTTTAGTTTTGTTCTACTGAATGGGCAATCTACTGTTTAACATTTACGTAAAATCTCTATAGGTCAAATAACATTAAGCTCAAAATAACTCAAAACTTCACCCCTAAGTGAAATTTCTTTCATCATTTAATACTACTCATGTTATTTAAACCTGTATGACTTACTTTTTCTAAAACGAAAGTTATTTTGAAGAACATTGGTAACCAAACAACACTGGTCCTCGTTGACTTCCACTGTATGAACACAGAACCACTGAGACATTTCTCAAAATATCTTCTTTTGTTCTCCACAGATATGACACAATGGTGAATAAATGATGACAGAATTGTTGTTTAAACTCTTATACTGTACTAGTGTGAATGCACCTTTTGGAATGTAAAATGAAAAGAGTAATCCTATAGCTCCTCCAGAAATTTAAACCAAAAACCAAACCAACATTTCAAAATAAACTGGTCATGACCACAAAACCAATCTCTGTGCTGCCGAGTCTGTAGAGAGCTGAGAAATTAAACTATATTTCCTCGTAACACATTGTTCTTCTAACACATGTCTGTTGAGATGATCTACATTTTACAGCAGTTTCTTGGTGAAAGAAAACAGAAAGAAATTACAGTACCCATAATTCAACATGTTGTACGTTTCTGTATGGCTGCCATTTTGACAGCTTTGTAAAGCACACTGACATAATTATTACACAGACACCGCTACATAAATATAGAATCCAGAATAACAGGGAACAGAGGAGACAAATGGCACAAATCCAGCATCTGGAATTGCCCAAACCCATGTTGCATTCCCAACAGGCAACAGCACACAAAAACACAAACCTCAGAGGTAGAACTGAACCTGGCTGCTGTACACTACAAGTACATAAAAAACCTGCTACATAAACCTCCTCTGAATTACAGTGCATCACCTCGAGCTCAGTTTTGAGTTAGAGAACTGTAGTTTATTAGTTGTATTGTTATTGACTCATATTTTGAGTTTTAGTTTTCGTGTTATTTAAGTTTCATTTTGTTATGTGTTTATCTCATTTTATTTTGTATAATTATTTTTGTTATTGCTAAATAGGTTTGGTTTGGTTTATTTTATGTCTAGTTTATTTTGATGTACTTCCAGACATAATTATAATCATGTTAATATTATTATGTTTAGTAATGTATATTCAATAATTATTATTTATTAATAATATTTACACCTATATTTTACTTGACATTTCTTTTAGTGTAACATGGTATTATCCAATTATTTTAGACAGTGCTCTTTATGAGTATGCTACTTACAGGATTTCTCTTGCCTGTCTATCGCAACCTCTGTCTGAACCGTTAAACTGCTGGTTACTTTACATACTTATCTTCAAATCAAACACCATCCAATGAACAAAAAATCGATCTGTAAAATCATTCTTACTGCTGCAAATCATTTAGGACTGTTCAACGAATAATCGCATCCAGAATAAAAGTTTGTGTTTACATAATATGTCCGTCCACTGTGCATATTAATTTTGCATTCATAAACACATACACAGACAAGAATTAGTTAAGAAAAATATAAAAATTATATTATGAAGAATTAATCTGTAAGGAATCACGGGATGATGAAAACGATAAAGTTTTTATAAATCCAAAAACCAGAGAGAACAAGAGGAAACACATGAACATCGAGGAGCAAAACAAACACCAGTTACATTTTACACTAGACAAGGAACATATGAACAGGCTGGGTATAAATAATGCCCGGGCAATGAGTATGATGAACTGCAGGTGCAAAGAAAAGGACGAGGGACAGGTGAGGGAGCGTGTCAAAATTACATCCTTGGGGCAAAAACGTGGAAAACCAAACTAGGGACCAACAGGAGTATTACATAATCTCTATATTTATAATTTAAATTGTATATAAATATGAATATATACATGCACATATTTAATAAATATATACATAAATACAAAATAAATATATACAGTGCACAGACATGCAGTGCAGAACTTTTATTACGGATGCGATTTATTGTTGAACAGCCCTAAAATCATTGCATTATAGGACAATACTGAACATTGTATATACTTGCTCAATAAAGTGATTTTTTTTACTGAACAAGTTTGCAGATTTAATAAAAGCTTGCCCCTTAAATCTCTGTTTTGACCGTCAACTGCCCAGCTGTGCCCATATCACATTATCTAGGCAGTTAAGATGGCAGAAATAAAAATGGCAGACACCGCTATCATTGAGTTTGTATGGCAGCAAACCAAAACCACAAATTGTGAATTTGAAAAGGCAATCGTTGAAGTAGCATTAGTTTCAATAGAAGCAAAGCATACTGAAGATCGGGAAAGGACAGGCGGATTAGTTCTGTGTACAGAAGAAAGAGGAGAGGAAGTGAGCATTACTGGAGACTGAAGCATTGGCAAACTCCAGATGATGAAAGAGAAAAGAGCGGCGACGTCTGGCCTCCCGATGGGAGCAGGAATATTGGAATTAGGATGTGAACTGGACCAGCTAGATCTGACCTAGAGATTCTGGAGTTTAAGGGATTGGGGGCGAACAGCAGCGTGGTCTGTGATATCGATCTCAGTTTGGTGGAGCTTTTGAATAGGCAACTGTTTATATACACCATACTGAACCTTATGAGAACTTCCGGTTAAGAATAAAGTACGAAGAAACAAATGTTTGCCTTATAGATTTCCTAGAGAACTATAGCTAAATACACCAATCACTTGATTATCATAAGTCTTATAATATAAATTACCAACTTGGTGTTTTAATAAAGAATGAGCTGATGTGTGTTTATCTACAACGATTTATACATTTGTGAGTTTATTATCTGATTGCAATGTATTTTAGTTGACGCTGTAGCTTTTAAAGTGCATTATCAATCGATATTATTTTGACTATAAACCTTTTAATAGAGACTAATGGAGACACAGATAGGCATTTGTGAAAATGTATAAAAACACTGAAGGTTATATAATCCATCATTTTAAATTAAATATCAGGACATATCTTGTTAGTTTATATTTCCTAAAATACATATTTTACCGTGATTAATAAAACGTTATTTTAAAAGTTTATTTTAGCTTCTGATCATTTCATTATATTCACTGCATTATAAATATTGTGTTAAATAATACTCAAATATATTTTTATTCTTCTCCACAGATTTCAGCAAGACATCTTTCTTCCATATATAATTATTGTTTATAATAATAATCGTGATAAAATTAAATAAAATTGTCCCTATGATTTGAAGATTTTTACACAACAAATGCCATAAAAATATAAGCTCACCTAAAAGATTTAACACGTCTTATTATACATTTTTAGATGCTTTTCAAGCAATGAAGTTTCTTTCAATAAATGTAAATTAGTTGTTTTTGGATCTTTACAAAAGTGTGAAATAATTGTTACCGAGTTGTTTGAATTAAGCCTATAAAAACATAAAACTGCATTTATGTATAAGAGAGTCTAAATAAATATGATTGAAATGTGGATGTTTTTCAACACCATCATATAAACCCGACATTAAAAGAGCATTATTCTCCTTATAAAATTGTATTTAAGCCAACAATTTATAGAGATGCCCCGTTACTTCATTTCTCCACCGACATGCGATTCCTCAGAGTGATATCTGCCGATACCGATTCTCCAGATTTAATTAATATTTCGTAACTTTCTGAATGTTATTAATTCATATAATGAATAATAATATTAAACATCAAACTGGTGATGTTTACATACAGAGCACAAAGACATTGTATTTTCCTGTCCTCTTTCGATTCACAATATATATAAGCCCTGATTATCGGTTGTTGATAACGATTATTTGCTGACATATTGGTGCATATGTAATTATTTACATCATTAGACATAAATAATACTTAATCTCTTAATGTCTGATAAGACATTTACATTATTGGGCCACTATCTTTCTCCACTAACGGACCAAGCTATCAGAAAGTGTTCATATGAACCAATTTAAAAACTTAAACCAAAATTTCTTACCCGGTTGACAAAGTCCTGGTATCCAGGGTAGTAAGTGGTGACGATGGAGAATATGTACCAATCATACTCTTCCATTATGTTAAGTATAACAGAGGCTTGCTGCTCTATAGAAGGACCAAACTGGAAGAACATGGAATGGTCATCCTGAAAAAAACAAAGACAAAGAGATGTTTGAGAACACAGAAGAATCAAGCAAATCCTGTTACAAAAGAACATGCAGAGCACTGTTATATAGTTGAGATTTTAAATGCACATATGATACCTAGAGAGACTGAAAGAGAATGATTGATCAGGCAACTTCTTATCCATGAGAGAAAAGAATCAAGCCCAGGAGCAGCGCGGTACATCAGATCTAACATCAGCGGCATCAAAGAATATGAACGAGACCCAGATTGCCCCCTTTACATCTAAATGGCCACTTCACTTCTAAAACAAATGCTACATCTCTTGCTGTTTAAATGTCAAACAGAAATAATAGCAATGCATCGGAGATAAATGATATGTATAAATATATTGCAAATGCATAATTCTTCATCTAATGCAGTGTATAAATCAAGGCTATTACTATCCAAAAAAAAGCCAAGAAAATGTGATGTCACGCACATATGAATATGTGGTCACATGGATGCCCATACAGTACATTGATGTATGGATCTGTACAGCCGTGTAAATTATTGTTGTGTATTTGTGTATTCATGTATGAAGTCGGTCGTGGGTGTTTGCCATGTTAGTCATGCAGCATGGCGAAATCTTGCCCTCTCTCTCTCTCTCTCTCAGGTCTCCACGCTCCACTCAACATCAAAGCCACTCCCTTGAGGTCCGCGATGGGCCGATCAGTTACCTTGATTCGGCTTTAATGAGGTAACAACACTGACGAGTGTGGGTGTGAGGGGGGGTGGATGGTGGACCACTGGCATTTGGGACGCCCCCGTAGCCAATCTTATGAGGGCCCCTAATGAGGTTATGAGGCCATCATATTTCTTTTCAAATCTGCCTTTTTGGAGAGTTTCTACTTCATATTCAAAGGCGAATAAACGCAGAAAATAAAATGCACGTTTTTACTTTCAAGGTAATGTTTCACACAAAAAGAAAATGTTCTCATAATTTAGTCACAAATTTATGACTTCATTCAGTTTTTTTTTCAAAATCCATCACTTTATGAACAAAGAGACCAACTTGCCTAAGCTGCAAAAAGCACATATATAAATAATTAAAGTTATTCAAAAGTGTTTTCTGAAGCAAACGAAAGGTGAGTAAGAAAACAAATATTCTTTTGTGGTCATTTAGTTATCACTGTATCTGAATATGGAGCTCACCTGGGTTTCAATATCACAAAATCAGCTTTAAAAAAAATATCAGAACACATTTATTAAAGCACTATGGATAACTGGAGCTTCTTAATTTTGGAACCTATGTAAACATAAAGTGACCAAATATAAATGAAGTGAGGGAAAAAAATCTCCCTATGAACAAAATACAGCATACTAGGCTATTGCAAAAACATACATATCGCTGATGTCCTTCTCAAACCTTGTATCTCCGTATTCTGTGAATTTTATTTTTTGCCATAAATTATTACTTTT
This sequence comes from Triplophysa dalaica, assembly GCF_015846415.1. Lineage (NCBI taxonomy): Eukaryota > Metazoa > Chordata > Actinopteri > Cypriniformes > Nemacheilidae > Triplophysa > Triplophysa dalaica. Next base: position 4,557,589 of record NC_079543.1, read on the forward strand.
AGCCACCCTTAGTTTGTCATTGGGTTTTGAAAACATCTGACCAATGAAAAAATGAAAAAGTGCTTGACAACTTTGACAACACACTATTGAGTCACATCTGAGGTTTCGTAAGGACAGCGACAATATGTGATCTCAATGTATTTGACTTGTTTATAAGGAAAAAAATCATTTTCATTTTTGGGTTACATAATTCTGTAAGACGCACAGAAACCGTCTATGTATATACTCAAACAAAAAATGAAATGATTAAGGATTCACGAGCACAGCAGACCAGAGATGTGAAGAGCCTTTCTGTCATTTAAAGGCTAGAGCAAAAAAAAAGAAATCGTTCAATAATATCTCTCCAATTTAAACCAAAATATTTTTTTAACTTGCAGTATAATCTCCAGTGCTAACCCACTGAAGACTTTTATAACAGTGTTGCACTCTTAAAATAACAGAGATCTAAAAATATGAACAAAAAATAGGCCGAGCAAGTTATTTGGACAAACTTAATTTAGCACAAGATGCAAAAGGAATATGTGGTGATACAGTGATACGTGAAAAAAAGCAGGTAATTAAAAATAAAATAGTAATACTGGCCATTTCTCTTAAATTGTCTCCTTGCAGATATTTGAAATAGGCTCAGACTATGGTTTTCATCTCGTCCCATAGGAACAGAAGCTGTTAGCAGGGACAGACTCCCTATTCATGCCTATTGTTTTGAAATTCAATGTCGACAGCATTTGGAAATGTGCTTTAAAATTGTCATCTTGTTTCAACCCATGGTTGGGTCAAATAGACCTTTTTAACAAATTGACATTTTAGTTTATTTAACCCAACAGTTGGGTTTGATACCATTTAGTTTTTTGATACCTTGATGCTGATTTCTTCCCATCGACCCCTCATTGCGTCTCCTCACGGCACCATGTCAAACCTATCACAGACACACGCGCCTCACAATGGAAGTGAATTAGCAAACCCTCCATTTAGCCAAGCCAGTACTCGATACGGCCCAAACGAGCGGCAGGGATCTAATCCAGACCTTACATTACTCTTCGCTCTCCAATAATGGAGACTAGTGTCCTGCAAGGCAGTTTATAAAGGAAGTATCTTTAAAATTCGATGCTGAGGTCGTAACATAAAATAAGTTTCACCGCCAGCTCTTGACTGCTCGGGGGGTATAACAGCTGAGCTCTTGCCATCAGCGACTCCGCACCAGAACAGCGTGTCATTACGAAAGAAAGGCGAGAGATTTGGAAAAGGAGAATCGTGTGTGTTTAGGAGAGCATGCGAGGAAATTCAAATTATTCATCAACTGATCAGCTGTGATGGATCAAGCGGCAGGGTGAGGGCAAATAAAAAGCATTTCACAGGAGGGATTTCCGGTTTTAACGTGTTTCGATGTTTCCTTTATCACGTAAAAATAATCATTTCGGTTAAGGTAAAAGCAAATAGGCCTACTCCAGATTTACTTGATGCATCACCTGCTTTGTCAACCATGTAAAATTTTAAGATGTCATGAATAAAAACACAATGACATGTACAGAGAACCGTCACACAGAATTATGAGTAAGGGTGGTATCGCCCATGGCGCTTTCGATGTTTCATCATTCTCCGAATTGTTCAAATCTGTCCACTGCAGACATCATATATTAAAGAAAAATACTACTCGAAGGCATGTCTCCTGAAACATGCATTAAAAAGCTTGGATTTAAGTTCGCCTCGTCACAATCAAGTATTAAAATGTAAAAAAAATATTACTAATAAAATTGAAGAATAATTATTAGAGAAAATAAGGACGTCACAACTGCAGTCAAAATTCTATGTCGTTACGTATACTGAGAGGTACATTTACATCATGAAAAAAAGATGAAATTAATGGAAATAAAACAGAGAGAGAGATGAAAGAGGAGAGAAAGTGAGACGATGAGACTTAAGTCCAAAATTTTTGATTTGCCGTCATAGCAACTTCTGGGCAAAGTTGATGTACCGTCACTTTAGTAGCTGAAGACAGCACATCTTTCTTATAACAGCACTGAGGAGACAGTTTAGATTCAACCCTTCAGAACAGCAGTAGGATTAGCACAACTAAATGGAGCTTGTGCTGAGTCGCGTAAAGATAGAGGGACACTTGCTCTGAAGATGGTCACTTCACCCAAAAATTAAAAGTCAGCATTAACCCAGCTTGGAGTTGTTCCAAATCTGTAAACATGTCTTTGTTCTGATGAACACAGAGAAAGATCTTTTGAATAATGCTTATAACCACATATCTCAACACAGATTGACTACCATGGGAAAAATTACTTTATCATATTTTTTTTGTTCTGTTGAACCCAAAAGAAGACATTTTGAAGAATGTAGGACAGCAAACATTTCTGGGGCACTTTTGACAACCATTGTGTTTTTCCTACTTTGGGAGTCAATGGGTGTTAAGATCTGTTTGGTTATAAGCATTATTACAAATATCTTTCTCTGTGTTCATCAAGACACACAAATTTATACACATTTGGAATAACTCGAAGGTGAGTAAATGATGACAGAATTTTAGGTAATTTTTGGGTGACGTATCTCTTTAACACGAATGGCGGCAATCAAACTACAAGAAAAAGCAAATTCTAAATTAAAAGCAGATCCGCTTATGATCAACGCGAAAATGCGCAGATAAACAGTTAAATTGGAATTATATACAAAACAAAATAAAGTCAATGTAAAGTTCTGTAAAGAGGAATCCCTTGTTTATCCAAGAATGAAAATTCTTTCTTCATTTACACCCTGATGTCGTTGCAAACCTGTTTGTATTTCTTTCTTCTGCAGAACAAAAAATAAGATATATTGATCAATGTTGATAAGCAATCAACATTGACCCCCATTGTATTCCATTATATCAACACAAAACCACATTTCTCAATATATCTTCTTTTGTGTTTCACAGAAGAGTCATATACAGGTTTTGAGTGAAAAATGATGACATCCTTTTACATTTAAAACGATTTTAAAACTTTCAGTGCATGAACTGGCCTTAAATGTTATATAATCATCATAGATCCAGCAGATCCAGCAACAGAAATGTTAGAACTGTTATACAGTTCTAAAGAGCAACGCTTGGGTTGTGCCCTGTACAATGTGATGACTCATAAGTCAAGCTAAGGGTTTTAGAGAACAAATGGAAGAGAGAGAGGGAGGCACGAGACACAGAGGAAGAGCGAGAGGGGAGTCTTACTCATAACAGACGGAGCGGTCGGAGGATTAAAGGAGTGGTGGGCAGTCACAGTTCACCTCTTTCAATCTTCTCCCATTGTGAAATGTGTCACATAATTAAGACATTCCTTTAATAGAGTTGGTGAAACTATATCTGTGATATCAACGCAGTATTTCTTTTAATGTCACTCTAAAAAAAGAAACAATGATGGTAGGAATTGGTCTTAAAGCCATTTCACACAAAAACATGATAACTATGACTACACTCTAAAAAGTGCTGGGTTGTTATGGACCCATGCTGGGTAAACACTGGACAGGCCACCCATGGTTGGGAAAAGAACCCACCAGTATGCTAAAAACCAATTTTTAACCCAGCAGTTCAATATTTACCCAACAGGGGTCAAAAAACAACCCAGCACTTTTTAAAGTGTATATTCACTGTAAAAGATGATGGGTTATTTTCAACCAGTGTTGGGCCAAAAAGACACAAACCTTGTCATTGGGTTAAATTAACCCCAAAAATGTATATATTTGACCCAACAATGGGTTAACTTAACCCAGAACTTCCATCATAGATAATGCACTCTATCTGAAAGCTAAATGCTCACCCAAACCTGCCTGAAATGCCTTGTGTAACCACACCCCCACAAATCTACGTAAGTATGTGGTTTGATTTGACCAAGACCGCCCAAGTGTAAACGCAAGTAAGGTTGGCGTACCAGTCAGTACAATTGCTTTGGAAACTGATGTAACTGGCGTTACACTTCCATCATACTCTTGCAATATTCAACCAATCACTATGAACTAGTTAACTGGCCAATCATAGCAGACCTCACTTTTCAGAGCGACGAGCTTTGTAAAAAATTATCTACTCAGAGAGGCTGAAATCGTGTATAAAAATTGCGTTTATACACATTGCATTACATCTAAAACAAACAATAATATTCATTTTAGCCTCTGTCATTTGACCAATTCAAGTTCAGAAAATCATTTATATCTTAAGATAATATCAAAGTCCACATCGCAACTATAATGATAACGATAGAGAGGAACGATAACATTAAGATCATATTCACAGTAGTTTGTTTTCTAGGAAATGAACAAAACAACATCCATAGTCAATCAAAATCCAGTCAAATTTAAAAGGGCTAACACATTTCAAATGTGAAAATGCAGCACGCAAGCATAGAATAAACATAACACTATATATTCATTCTAAATAGACAGTAGTTGTTGTTCTTGGTGTGAACTGACCTTAAGACCAAAGGATGGTTGGTTGCCTGTCTTTAGTTTGAATCAGTATTACACAACAACAACCTTTTTTTAGGCATTGCATAAACACACACACAAACATCATCAACGGAGTTCAATTATTTCATTGTATTACAACTGTATTTTTGACCATTGCCCGTCTACTAATCTCCTACATGTGTTCCGTCAGTCACAATTAATATAATAACTGAAACTCAAATCAACATTTTGATTCAATATTTTCATTGTAAGTAGCTGGATAATGTACAGAAATTATCATCACAAAGTACACCCATCAACGCCCCATCACCCTGTCTGGGTTTATTTCGGGATAACTGGCCGAATGCACGTTATGGCTTTTTATAAAGCATTCGCACAAAACCACTGTAAAACACATGCGGTTACACAAGTAAAGCCATTCCTCCTTTATCTTATTTAAAAACACCTTATTTCCCCAGACCATACACGATCAATAGGCTCCTCCAAACATCCAGTTGTTCATTAAGACCAATTTTTCGAGCAGCCGTTGCCCTGTTTCAAATAAACACAATTCTGTAACTGAATCCTAGTACTCATGAGTTTTCCAATCACTGGAATCTCAAATCAAAACCTTTTAAATTGAACTCGTATAGACGTTCGCATGCCGGCCAATGACATCTCCTGCCTGCCCACTGTGTTTATTAAACTACACCTCTGTTTCCTTTTATCTCCACAGAAATAATTATTTTCATTACGCCGGATCCTCAACACATTGTGCACAATCATCAAATCTTTGTTAAGGGGCCTCAATCTCTAATCAAACCCATACTGAATTAATTACATGTCACGTATGACGCGTAATTAACGTGAAACAACCTTAATTCCCATTATACACCTCCCAACCCAACCCCCCAGGCCCCCGCTCTTAAATCTAATTTTTATAAAAAGCCCGTCTTTGATTGAAACGCGGGGCTATTTCCGTCCAGCAGAGATAATTCCTATTATTCTCCCCCGGTGCATCTCCCACCCTCGTCTTTTTTCCCGTGGCCTAGAAATCGAGGATAAGCGAGAACGAAATCAGCCATAGGTGTGAGTGACGTCTAGACATCTCTCAACAGTGCCGAGAGCCCACGGTGCATCTGCCCGCCTGTGCTAATCAACATCGAGGAGGTAAACAGTACCGTAAAAACGTCTCTGAACTCTCATAGCATTTACTTCAGTCGCTCTAAGCAAATTTGGATGATACACTAATGCACATTGCACGGCGATGCGCCGAACACCGTATCCCACGTACAAGCCAAAACATAGTCTGTTGATCGCAAAGCCTTTTTGATGGATTTAACAGTCTGGTCGTGTGCGGGATGTAACGGAAACGACGATTTTATTAGTCGGCGCATCAGAACAACACTCGTGGATGCTAAGTGTTGCAAACAACTTAATAAGATAACGCACATGTAATAGCCACAGGCGATGGCCTAAGTTTCTATGTCAGAAACACAATGACCTCATTTTATTTCCATTTTCTCCCTCTTTTTCAAGTTTTCCTGCCTGCGGGCCCCTCGGAGGGAAAGGAGAGCAAAGGCTTTCGCTCCCTCCTCTCTTCTCTGATGCTTCATTCGCGCTGTTTTTCTCCTGGAGAAAATGAGACTTGCTATCAGGCTCATTAATTGTTGAAACTTTCTCCTCCATTATCCGTCTCAGGCCTATCATGTCTTATTCTCCTTGTCACCGGCAGTGTCAGTCCGTCTCCCTGTTGTCTTTTAACTCGGACTTCATCTGCTCTTTTCTCTACTTTACGTCTTTTTCCGTGACGAAGCCGATAACAAATTCACTCCAAACCCCTCATCATTTCTCCGACTCCTCCGACAGAAGCAATTGTTTTGTGGGAACAACTAAGCGATTTCTTTCGTCTTCCTCTGCAGTAAATGGCAGGGAGGAACATTTGTAATCAGTTCCACAAGAGTGACGTGAACACGGTTTGTTGTATAGACGTGCTACGACATGTACTACAACTCCAAGAACATGTTATTATGTGCAGTTTTGGATTCAATTTCTCACTTTCACGGTGTGTCATTAATGACCCAATGTCTAACAGGAGATGATGTGTAAGAGGTTGGGGGCATCTTACTCTGTTCACGTGTTATGGAGATTCGTGCAAGTACCTATGATATAACACAGACATATATGCAAATATTATGAAAATATAGACAAATATACTGTATACAAATAACCACCTCCATCAAACTCCAACAACAGTAACGGTGTAAAAGCACAGTGATGGTCTGTGATTGTTAATTTTGAGACCTTTTAACCCTCCTATGATTACTTCTTAATAAAACACTCTATCACATTATCCTTGTTTTCGAAAAAGAGATGGCAGGTTGCTCTGGATTGTCAGTACAACATGAACGAACATTATGTGGCCCAAAATTAATTTCCAGTAGACTTTCGTAAAGAATTAATAACTGTTGAATTGTAATTCAATACAACTGATATGCAATTCATTGTGTTATGTGTATAATATTGCATTTCTGTCAATAGATCCTCCAAAAAATTACACACTTGACCTTTGACCCCTTCCCTCGAAAACTCACTTTCACAAATTAATCAAGTCCTATAACGTAATGTTGAAAATCCTTTATTAATCAGAAATTAGTCTCAATATACAGTAAAATTTTAATGGGTTGTGAAATGCATTTTAACGGTGCTAATTTGTGAAAATGCTGACTCAATTAGGCATGGGCAAAAAAAATCCATTAATTGTTCATTGGATTTATTTACTTTTTCATGAAGACACAACAGGTGAACTTGTTGATTAAATATTTCATGACGGATGCTCCACAGTACAAGTACAGTACAGGACAATGTGCTGAGATTTTTTTATATATTTTTTCTAAACAGCATTTGTAAATTGATGTTTCCCGTATAGCTTCAAATTAAATTGAAACAATATCAGTCAAATAAAATTAAATCGTGAACTGACATCCATCCCTAGTCCCCACATTCACATTGGAACAATGATGTGTATGGTTTCAGTCGCTGCTTGTTCTCTGTAAGTTAAGGAATGAGGTCTCAACCCTGTTTGCCCATCCTCAGAGCAATAGAAGCAGACCAAGAGGAGTCACTGCCGCTGAATTTAATGAGACCTCCTTCATCTCAAAGATGTTGTAGATAAGTTCCTCTTGGCTCGCTAAGTATGCTTGGCGTGTCGTGAAAAGAGAATACATTGCTTTCCCTTCCACTACGAAAAAACCCATCTCTCTAATTCCCTTCCCATGGCCAAATTTCAACTATTTAATCTTTTACTTCGAATGTGTAATGTTCCAAAAATTACCACCCATTTATTTTTGTATTTAAACCAGAGACTTTGTTGTCCAATATAATTATAGGCCGCACTAATAACTCAAGCGCGATAATGAACATTCAAAATTTGCGCAACTAACAATTCTAACACGCCAAGATCTTTTCTGGCACAGAGATTCACTATTAATGCGGTCGGCAGGAAATGAAGTATGAATAATTGAAACCCCAAATCTCTTCATTCATGTCACTAACAGTAATATACTGTAAGGACAAATCCCACACTGTCCACTGTATACGAATGACAAAATTTCTATTATTTGATATCTCTATTTGACAGTTTGAACTAATCATTAGTTACATTTATATAGCGCTTTTCTGGGTTCTCAAAGCGCTTTACATGGAAGGGGGGATCTCCTCAAGCACCACCAATGTTCAGCATCCACCTGGCTGATGCGACGGCAGCCATATTGCGCCAGAACGCACACCACACACCAGCTTATTGGTGGAGAGGAGACAGAATTACAAAGCCAATTAGTACACATAGAGATGATTAGGAGGCCATGATGTATAGAGGCAAATGGGCGAATTTTGGCCAGGATGCCCGGGTAACACCCCTACATTTATTCAAAGGACATCCTTTTTTAAAAACAACAGAGAGTCAGGACCTCGGCTTAATGTCTTATCTGAAGTAAAACCCTTCAATTCACATTCTATTTATTTCTTGCTTTGCTATGCTATTGATTCATCTGTATAAACAGAAAAGCAACAAAATATGCGCAATGGCCACAAGCATCTAAGATCACCGGTTTACACATAGTCTAAAACTCAAATTCCTAGTGGAACTGTCAGCCGCGCATAAACAACCCTTAGGGCTAGCGTTCCTGACCTCGGCTTTAAACACATGCGAATGCCGTTATGCAAATCGCTCTTGCCAGCTTCTACACAAGCAAAGCGTGTGGCGGCTGCATTCCGCACCACGACTTCACGCGAGACGCTTGACACATTTACATAAACTAGGCAAAACATTACACGCTCTTATATAAACATTTAAAGGCTCGCTTTTTATACCTACAAAAAACAGGGCCAGAAGGGTTTCCTAGGCCGAGAGATAAATTCAGAGCATCATATTAGACACGCTAACGAAAGACAGTCGTAACCGGAAGGAACTCACACACAATAAAAACCCAACAGACATGAGTCACCTCATCAGAGAAACACTCGGGTCCGTACACATACAAACGCGCACAAACACATTCGTTCTCCCTCGTTGTGACATAGATGTACGAGGCTCTGTCAGACTGAAATAGACTGTAATAACAGGGGGGACAGAAAACACTTCATCTTCCATAGACACACACAAACACAAACTCCAACTCGGAACACTTCATCATCCTAAGACATGCGTGCACCGTACGCGCTAAATGCTTCATATTAAAAAGACCCGCGGAAATGCACGAACTTGCGGACGAGCGAACCACTGTCTTCCAAAGCGGAAACTTAACACCCTAATAATGAACGCCAAAACATGAACGCCTAAGCACCGACTCTTGTGACGCCATCAGCTGTGAAACAAGGTATGAAGGAATGAAGTATTTAATGTGTTTTTCTTCGAACCGAGAATGTTTTATTTCTTTTATGTTCTTCCAACGAATTTGAAACCGAAACGGATCTCGCTCCTTAAAATTCAGTTTACACGTACTCTTATCACAAAAGGCTTCAAGCCGCTCTGATCAAATGTATCCATTCGGATGCTGTGAAGGAAAGTTTGGGTCTCATTGAATCTCATGTTGTTGATCTGCATCAAAACGTTAAGCGTTTCAGTCGTACGCTACTATGAATGGATAGGAGCGACAGAATAAAAACAAGACGATAAACGAAAAAGAAGACCGAAAGGAGAGAGAAAAGAGGCCCGTTACGAAGGCGCAGTTTATATTTTTCATATCCTTCGACCCCGTATGGTAATTAAATTCTCGGCTCTTTTCAGTTAATAGAACTCATTAGTAAAACAGAGGATAAAGGCAATTAGTCACTTATTGACACATGTAAGCCTCGTGGAGGAGCCGGAATACACGCGCATACAGAATTCTCTGCTGAAATCTCAGCGCGTGATCTTTATCAGAGGCGCCGGGACGTGGGTGTGCGCGCGAGATGTGCATTAGTATGTATCGAGGGTCTTTAGTCTGCCTAAATAATCTCAAGGTGGTGAAGGGAAACAGAGAGGAACGGCGAGAAAATTGGAAAGAGCGGGAAGAGTCAAGACTGAAGGCAAGATGAGAGAAAGAGGGAAGAACGGAAAGGTGCGAGTGTGCGTTTTGAGTAGTAGGGTGGGTGTGTCTTCTGAGGTGTATAAGATAAAGTCTTAAAGCTGCACACACATGTGCGATTTTGAATGTTTTGACTGATTTTGACGATTTTGAGGCAAACTGATTTAGAGATGTTCATTCAGGCACATAGGAAATTCACAAAAACAAGTTACGCATTGAAGGGATAGTTCAACGAAAAATGAAAATCTTTTATCATTTATTCCCCCACATGTCATTTCAAACCTCTATGATTTTATTTCTTGTGCAGAACACAAAAGAACATATTTGAAGCACAATGATAGCCAAACAACAATGCCCTCCCTTTGACGTTCATAGTATGAGACATATCTCAAAATGTCTTCTTTTGTTTTCTGCAGAAGAGAGAAAGGCTTTGAACAAATCAGGAGGGAATAAATTATGACAGATTTTTCATTTTTGAATGGACCATCCTTTTAACATTCATGCACTTAAAATGGAAATCTATGGCTCAGCCACCACAACTGGATTTCATCAATAGAAATGATTTTAAGCGGTTTTCTCATGCTAATCACAAAATTTAGCTTTTCAGCAAAATGCATGCCAGCAAACCACAGAGTTCTGTTTACCGAGGTGTTTTACGTGTACGCGTACACGCACGGTGGCTTTGGAGAACAGGCTGTTCTGTTGTGATCTTTGGTGCTTGCTACTGAAGGAGACGCTTTCATTAGGCTTCATTAGAGGAATGAATATGAGCTTTATAGAACGCCGAGCCCGAATATTGAAAAATGCCTCTAATTTATGAAGCGAGTGCATGAGTCAGAATGTTTCTTTCTGTTATGAGCGTGTCACATGAGGGAGACTGTGCACCCATGTGCGCATGTGTTCAGTGAGAGTCAAGTGCCATGCAAAACTAGCTATTCGGTTCATAACCCCGACACTGTATTTGTTGACTGTTCTACATTCCCCCCATCTCTCTCGCTCTCTCTTGTTTCCTCATCTCAAGCATCTTCATCTCTTCCTCTTCTTCCCATTTAATCATTGGCCAAGCCCATTTCTTCTGCTTTTCCCTCTTTCATGACAACTCGCTTTTGCTGAATTCTCCATCTTTGGCAGCGCTTTCACACAAATCTTCCTCCACCTCCCAAGTTCTCCTCCTCGATTTATCTCGCTTCCGTCATCCCTTTCCCTGTCACTTGCTTGCTATTCCTCCCCCTCATTCTCCACCTTCTCACTACACCCTCTTCCGCCCAAGTTTCCTCTCTCTCTATCCTTTTCTCTTTCTCGCTGCAGTACACATTAGATAAAACATGACACCTGTTTGAATTCATTTGCATTGGCTGCTGATAAATGAGGATTTAAAGTGTCCTTTATTGGCTCCTTTATAAGGCATTGAATTACTAACTGAATTTTGAATCATATGTTTTTTCAATATTGTTATGCAAGCCATCAAGGGATCAAAAGAACCTGCTTTTAGCCTTTATGCTCCAAAGATGTGAAAAATGTCTACCTGCTGAAATAAGACGAGCTAAAAAGCACAATTAAAATGTTTGGTAAAAATAAAATACGTGCAATGTATATATTTGATATATTTTCATTGATATATATCCCATTATTTTAATTTACTAATTTAACAAATTATTTTACTACTATTATGTTTTGACATTACTTTAAATCGTCAAAAGAAGCAATTTCAACCTAACCCAATTTTCTAACCGAACATTAAAGCCAATTTAATTGTACTTAAACATATAATGCAGCAAATTTAAAAAAATACATTTAAACAATAATATCAATGTTAAAACTGTAATTGTATGGAATTTTACGTTCTTTTATAGATTTAACGTAAAAAAAAAAGGTTAAAACTGTCAGAGTACAGAAAAACGCCCAAAAATGTTCATTTTTTACAGGATCTTTTATAATGTTACATTGTGTCTAATGTCTGTTGTTGGTTCACAACAACTTTATCCTTTAGTGTTTCCACAAATAAAATGCATTCCTTTATTAGTAGTACTAAACAAAAGCGTTAATTCAGAATTTAGTCAAACTGGTTGTACGATGTTACTTAAAGCCCAAAGCATTTAAAACATAAGCTCTCTCTCGCTCTCTCTCTCTCTCTCTCTCTCTCTCTCTTCACTAACCCTCGTCTTACAGCTGTTATCCTCCGCTACTCTCCTTATCTCTAGACTTCAGTTTCTCTCCCTTTTTTTTGGAGGGAGGTAATTATTTCTTTAACTTTCCCTTCAAGAAAGTCCATCTCGCTTCCTTTCTCCCTCGCTCTCTCTCTCTTTTAGCACTATATATTTTTGTTTGAATTTGAATATCTTTCTGCTCTTCCTGACTAGGGACAGCTGCACTGTCAGTAACAGTAACATAGAGAGAGAGAGAGAGGGTGTGTATATGGAGAGATTTCTAATTCAAAGAGACATGCAGTGTTTCCGTGGCAACGTGGTTTCCATCGTTACGTTCTAGCTAAAGATGCCATTAGAGTGAAAAAATACTCCCCACACACTCGCAGATACAAACACAATCTGTAACACAAACATGCACACACACACACACACACACCCACAAAGCCGAAGTGACAAACACACAGAAAAATAAAAACATGTTGAATCAAAAGGATGAAAAAGAAACCGAAGACCTGAATCATTCGCACCGTGGTATCAAAAAAATATGTACATTCCCTCGCTAAGGCACTTGCTTTAGGAACAATAGATTACAATACAGTACATTACTGCTGAAATGACTAGCATTTCCATACAGCACACGCGTGTTGCTGAGTAGACGACGGCAGTATGGGTATTACATATTTATGGCCTGTGTATTAGTGCTGTGCTGGCATGACCGCATGTTATCAGCATTGGGATGACAAAAGCAATAAATCTGAATGCATTCATTTTTAATAACTTCACATCCGCACATTATCACATACAGTACGTGCGCGCAAATATGAAAATGCTTCAGAATGAACAGCGCCGCTATCAAAACAACAGCTGAGATGTGGATATGTTATGTGTCATACCCACTATTTCACAGGCAACAAGATGCCCAGTTCTCACGTCTAACGTCCCAATACAAGTGTGTGTTTGTGTGAGAGTGTGCGAGGGAACTGTGGGGAGTACGTCTTTACAACATCGCTGTCAATCACAGCTCTGAGACATCAAACGCACACAGACAGATTCGTATGGTGGTGCTTAGAGTGCAGGTGGTGGATTAATAAATGAAATCCGGGTTAATACACATGATTTGAAGATCACTTAAAACAGATATTTATGACGCGGACACCTAATTGCATAAGCCACGCTCAAAACAGTTTTAAATAGCTTATACAGTACACACCACACGTCAGGCACTACATTATTCTACATTCGGTCACCAAGTCTATAAAAAAAATGAAATCTCTCCTTCAGGCTATTTAAAAATGTGTGGTGCTATTTAAGGAACTATTTCATTAAATCCCTAACTTTCAACTCAATTTTTAAATCATTATTATAAGCTAACCAATGCAAATCAGACACTCAATTTAAAGACCACTTCGCAAGATGTAAACACCGGTCCAGAAGTATTTCGGGTTTCAGTTTTTTCTTTATTTTTCTTTTTTAAATCTTACATACATAATTCAATGTTACAGATTGTTTTACATATTAAATCTCTAATAAATATTCTGTTGATGGTATTTTGTTCAATCATTCGTGTAATGAAACAGGCAGTTCTTTTGGACCAGAGTTAAACCAGCTTTGATTGTGTCATCCAAAAAAGTCTACAGTACTACATATACTTACTGGTTTTTGTTTATGTTCAACCAAAAATGTTATCGTTTTTAATAAATCTAACATCATATTGCTCCAATAATTGTTATAATAATTATAAAAGCCACATGCTTTATATTGTGCCTTATAAAATTGTTGTCATGCATGGCTTCTCATAGCTTTCTATATAACTTATTTGTGTGTGTGTGTGCATTCTTAGCTATATTTTGTCCCCAAAAGTAAGCAAAACCTCTCTTTGAGGACACCCTCATTTGTAAAAACACAAAACCAAAAATAGTAAAAAAATAGCAAAATATTATCTTTGTGAGTTCGAATGTGGGTTAGGATTATGTTATAGACGATTTGATCAAACCCACACGCTTGGGCCGAAGTTAACTTTTGATCTGTGTTTGGTTATAATATTACAAATTCTTTATTTAATTTATATTAATATTACTTTATATTAATCATTTACTGGGTATTTCCTTTCGCGTGGCTCAGTGGTTAGAGCATGGCGCTAGCAACGCCAAGGTCATGGGTTCGATCACATGGGATTGCACATAGTCAGAAACAAATGTGTAATGCAATGTAAGTCGCTTTGGATAAAAGTATCTGCAGAATACATAAATGTAAATGTATATTAATTGTATTAAATTAAAATTACTCAACAGTTATCAATTCTTCGCGGAGGTCTATCTGAAGTTTGGGCCACGTGTTTGTTATGTGAATATTGTTTAGCTGTGTATAAAACATCAGAAGTCTATGTGGAATGTCCTTATTTAGATAAGTAAACGTTTGCGTGTGTGCGTTGATTGGCGAAGTGTGCATCCCTCGGGCTCATTGCTATTAAGTGTGCTGTTTGTCTGGACTAAGTGGTATGTTGTAAACGCTGTGTGGTCATTGTGTGTGTCTCTGGTGGTAAAAGTGAAGTGTTATTCTGTCAGTGGCAGACTGCTTGATAATGTGTGTGTGAGTGTGTGTGTGTGTGTGTGATGAGAGAACTGTCTGTCCAATTAAGCAGCTGCCTCTCTCACCCTGAACAAAAGAGCATGGATCTAAACGCTCACACACACACATGTAAACGTACACACACTCGTAGACGGTTTGACAGAAGCTCTTTGATCTTCTAGTGCCCTAACAAACACAAACAAACAGAGTCAGAGACTGACAGGACCCTTCCAAAACCAGGTCACTCAAACACACATAGCTACATCCAGGTTTGTGAATCGAGAATGATTGTCACATTGACATCCTTGAGTGATCTATATATTGCTGAAAAGACACACACGTGCGCACACCTTGTGATCTCTGGCATGCCTGGTGTCTTCATATTTCTCCCCCTTTGATCTCTCAGACACTCTGGACTCCTGTGATCTCTAAGAACATCCTTGCACACACACACGCACAAAAGGACGACACCGAAGCACTTCCAAGTGACATCAAGAAGCCCCAAATGATTAAAAAAGAAAGATCGAAGCAAAGGAGAAGAGACTGAGAGGGAGAGTTTCGGCATTTTCAATGCGTCCATGGTGTATTTGTATAATATGGTGAATAAAAGATTCCAGAGAGGAGAGGAGAGGAGAGGAGAGGAGAGGAGAGGAGAGGAGAGGAGAGGAGAGGAGAAACGAGAGAAGAGAAGAAACGAGAAGAGAAGAAGAAATGAGAAGAGAAGAAGAAATGAGAAGAAACTACTAGAGAAATGAAAAGAAAGGAAATAAACACATTAAGAAACAGAAGAAGAGAAACAACAAGAAAAGAAACGAGAACAAAAAGAAAAACGAACTTCATGTAAAATTGTTTGAAGCGTTCCTAATCAGATCCATTCCTGGTTCTCTTTTATCTCCTCTGACTTTGACTGTTTTTTCTTTCATGTGGGCTGTAAGGTGCCGTGAGACTCTAAAGAACTCAGTGACAAAAGCCACAGAAGGAGAAAAAGGATAAATTAAGGAATGCTAAATTGTGTAGGAAACCGAGAGACTGGCAGGACATTAAGCTCTGTTGAGTCTCATTGTAAGCGCGTCGCAGGTTTTATTTCATAAGAGTTCAGGTCTTTGATCTCCATAAAACTGATCGGCGGAACACTATAGCCGAGCAAACATGAGAGACTGTGCACTTGTTTGTTTGTGTGTATCTGTGTACTCATGCACTCTTACTTACAGCTCAAACAAGTCTAACACCAGCAGCCCGTCTGAGGATTAGACTTGGCTCCATAGCGACCATCCCAATGTGCACGTCAACACTCGGCCCCAACACTGACTTCACGGGGTGAGAATTAAGGGGTGAAGCAGTAACTCATTCATTTTGGCCTTTGGCCACCACTCACTAGTGACAAACGCCTCATTGCTCCCAACTAGAACAGCTGGGAAACAATGATGATGCTTTAACACCGGGGGCTTATGGAGAGGATCTAATTGACAGACTAATCACAGTCAACAATAGAGACGTTTCTATCTCCCAAATGCAGAATGTGCTTTTGTGGGAAAGACTGTTCATTTCGCTGGCTGAACAGTACAGTACTGAGCGTTTATTAGCCGGAGCAGGAGAGACGTCAGAAGCATATGTGCACAAATTTAAATTACAGCTGTAAGAGAAAGAAATGGACTTGACCATGTTGACATTATGTTAAGCACTAATGAAGACGTACCTTTGTTTTCTTTTAAAAATCACATACAGATAGACACTGTAATGGAAGTACAGAGGACACTTGTTAACTGTCGGAGCCCTTTTTGAGCATACACATGAAAACGCATGTTGGAACTAAAATGGCGGTAACTCATGAATTCTTTGGAATACAGACTTACGGTTGGTAAAGTTTAAAAAAAGAAATGTAGCTGATTATTGCAAAAAAAATCACACAACCACCAAAAATAATTTAAGGTATGTTGTTAGGTTTATTGGAAAAAATAAATAAAAAAAGTTTGTTTTTGTTTTATTAAAAAATACTTAAAAAAAATACGGGTCACAAAATTATTACAAAAATCTGAGCACACTCTTTATGAAAAATTATTTATTACTCTCCCTAGTCTTAGACCTTTCCAATGATATATAGTTCGTCATGATTCGATTAGAAGTTACATGCACAATATTGACGCAAACTTAGGTGTCCCGTATGTGGAACAGGTGACAGTTAACAGGCTACGTCAATAATGACGGCAACGTTCCCACAAAGAAAGCAAGACGAACTTTAAAGCTCAAATCACGTAAAGCTAGAATAGGCAATGTGTTTCCTAAAATAAACCTGGTCTCATCGCAGGTTAATAGCAATTAAACAGTAAAGTAGTCTAAGTATAAAAAAGATATATATATTGTCTTAGGATGATAAAATGTTAATTCATTTTATATTATATACAGCCGTGGAAAATTGAAAAGACCATTTCAAAGGCCATTTTCAGTTTTTCAGAATTAACTATTTATTATTTTCCCCAAATTTAAAATAATAATATTGTTTATATTTGCATTTATTTCCGGGTTTATTTCACGGTGAAAATAACAGATGCAATGTAAAAGAAAACTATGCTGCCAGTCTTTAACATCGGTGTTGACTTTATGTCACTCCCGAGGTTTCATTTTGTTGAAATTCAATAGACACTGGACTGGAATGGTCACAATACATCTAGAAATGCTGATTAAATAAAAAAAATTAAATTGTCTATTAATTTTTTCCATGGCTTAATATTTATTTATTTATTTGTATTATTCCTGTCTTTTAACCCTTTCGTTTAGTCAGAGTTATTGCTGGTTATAATTAAAATATATTAATAATTAAAAAAGAATTAGGTAGATTTGGCTATGCCATAAATACTCTTGATAGGGCCTAACTCATAGCAAACCTAAAACATTCTGCTAAAGCTATCATGGTCACAATGTGTCATGGCTTTAAACTAATATCTAGTTTGTAAAAAATACCATATATTACAATTAACTCTACTTCATCCACTTCTGTCCCTCCACCAGAGGTTAGCACTGACCGACCCCAACATCCAGCGCATCCTGAACCCCTTTAACAACTCATTCTGTCTCTTGTGCTCTCTCTCTCTCTCTCTCTGCTGCCCTTTCCTAACTCGTGTGTTGTCTTCCTCGCTTGCTTTCCTTCCACATATATATAGAAATGTATGTAGAAGTGGTTGCCATGCCAACCAATGCAGCCCACAGAGCGTGTCTGGGGTTGGGTAGAGAAAGCCAGAGAGAGAGTGGAAGAGGGAGAGAGTGTAAAAGTAATTATTAAGAAAAAGACAGGGTTAAAAACACTCTTCAATCCCCTCTATTTAACCACCACCTCCTGTGGCATGTCACACATCTCTTTTTCGCGCGCGAGCACGTTCGTTCACATGGACTCACTCCCCCATCTGTGTTCAGGATCCGCAGTACCTCTTAAATGTTCTTTGTCAATCATTTCTCATCTCCTTTCTCATCCCTACATACTACATTTCATCCAAAATCACATTTCTTCTTTTTAAATCTGTTTTTCTTTGTGGTTTTGAATGCATCCATTTAGATGTTGTAGCTGCATGTTGAGTGCCTTCCTCTTCCTCTGTTACCCACCCACGTGTTTCATTTTAAAACAGCCCCCTCTTCCTTTCCTTTCCTTTCCTCTCTCTCTCTCTCTCTCTCTCTCTCTCTCTTTCTCTCTCTCTGTAGTCCTTTTCTACCTCCCTCTCCAGCTGTCATATTCATCCGTCCTTCTCTCCATCCATTCTTGCCTTTTTCGGCAGCGCTCATTCGTTCGCCGCAGTTTAATTGGTGCGCTTCTTGCGATGGCAATCAGAGATGATCTAAAAGAACTGCTCGAGCGGTTGAACCTGTATTTAAAGGTGAAGTGTGTAATTTCTGTGCCACTTGCGTCACCAAATCCAATTTCAAAAATAATGACAGCTTTTAAATAGGTTTTCTGATTGCATAGACAAACAAATGGTCCTGACCTGAATTTACGCCATTGGATGCGATACAATTTATGCTGCTTACACTTTAAGGCCAGATTTTCTAAACAGGGCAAAACAGCGCAACAGCTCAATTGAAAAAAAGGCAAAAGGGAGTCGAAATTTCTATTGGTGACATGATGCACATTAAAAAAACACATGCGGAAGATCTCATTCCCATGATGACTAATGCAATCTACAAAGAGCAAAATTAAGCGATGGGTTTAAGACTTAAAATAAAGGGCGTTAAATAAAGCCGCAAATACAAGTACAATGATGAACGCAAACTCAACCATATGCAATAAGATGCGTTAATTTTCACTCCGTCAGAAAGCTGTTTTTTGACGCCAATAGATGCGTTTGCGCTCCGGAAAGCTGTTAGTAAATCTGCCCATAAACTCTATTTTAATAAACGTAATAACCTATAGAAGGTTTCAAAGTTACAACATAAACAAACGTTACTGCGCATGCGCGTGGACTACCCTTCCAAAATCAGACCCCCGTGAGATTACGACTCCCCTGTTTTTCCCTACGAAGGTTAGGGTAAGGATTAGGTTTGGGGGCGGGGCAGGATTTAGAGATAGGGACCAATCACAAAGCACCATCCTACGTGAATGAACCAATCAGAAATAGGGGAGTCAAAATCTCACGGGGAGTCGGATTTCGCTACATATTCACAAACAGTGCTTCAAGATTATTTCTGATAGCAAGCGAAAGAAACCGAAAACGTCAGACTACGATACCAAACTCAGCTGCTAGATGTCAATGTACCATATGGTTTCATTAAATGCGTCAAAACTACAGGACCCATTCAACAAATTTTTCATTTAATAAAATAAACATGTAACAAAATTCAACAAATAGTTTATTTATAAAATAAAATAATGATATTAATTAATATTAACATAAATAAAAAAATAGTTATAATATTAGAGACTGGCCAAACACAGTTAACTACAGTCCCGGCGCACACATCTCATGAAACTGTCACAAAGTAGTTAGCTGTTGTTGGCTTGGACATACTTCCCAATTTCCCACTGTAAAATTTGAACTACAGAAAAAAGTTTGTAAAGATTGAGACAAACTACATGACACATGTACAGAATATTTGTCCACTACCCATATACAGAATCAATGTTGCAGAATAACATTGTCTGAACCGATTACATAAAGATATCTGAAAAAAGGAGAGATGTGATCCTTATTATACGTTAAATGACATAAAAATGCTTAAGAGGAATCACTGAGCGTTCTCAGCATGTATGTGTGGAAGTACACGTGAGAGACTGCGTGGCGTTCGCACACTAGGCAGGTGCGTCAGATGAGCGCTTTGACAACACGTTCAGCGTCTGAAATCTCCCTTCTATATGCAGCGAGCACGTCGAATGCTGTGAGAGGCAGATTTTCTGTGCGTGTTTCCATTAAGCATGAAATTAGCAACACGACTGCACTCATTAAGAATCCCAGCACTCCTTTGACTCCCCATTAACACTCGGCAAAGCGCACAGAACGGATAAACCAGCACAACACTTGCCTAGAGTCAGAAGTCTGACTGCTCGATGATGTCAAGGGCTATGACATCACCCTAGGTGATTATTTCTCTTTCTGCGCAGAAATCCGCGGCTATCATTCCTCTCCTCTGCTCTCGGGAACTACGAGAAACATAAAACGAAGATAACGTTGCGTGTGTGAGCGTGGTTGGTTGGAGACGGCGTCAAGCACGGTGAAATGTCTTTGGTAATTCAATTAGACTTGTATAGGGCTCCTCGGTTAGCATACCGCAGGATGCGGCATGTTTTAACAACACTAAAACAGCACTAAAAAGAGGTCTTCTCCTTGTTACAGCCTGCAGATATGGCAAAAATAGATCTAGAACAAAGAGAACACTGACAGATGAGTAGAAAATTCCCACTGCACTAAAACCAGACCCGTTGAAATACAGAGTTACGACACTCGATCTCGCCACCATGTGGTCACGTGGTTCGTGGAGCACTCAATAGTTCGAAACAAATCCGAGCATTACACGTGCAGTACATGCAATCTAACCACTTTTAATATAGACATGCAAAACAAGATTATTCAAACCGCATTTGCATTTTATTAGCTATTTATCGCTACTTTCTGTTACAGAAGTGATACATTTGCCAAATTCCGTGCCATTCCTGTTATAATGCAAATTCCATTTTTATGCATGGATTCCACTATTCTGTCCGCGTTTTTCGCATCGCGGAAAACATAGCTCCCTAGGAATAGTTTTGTGTCGGTGTGTAAAGTGTAAATCAATGGGCTCCAATGTTGTTTGGTACCAACACTCTTCAAAATAACTTATTTTAAATTCATACATGTTTGGAATGACATAAGAGTTTAACACTTACAGTGTGCAATTACAGTAATTGTAGTGGGATGCCCACTTCCCCAAATGGCAGCAGAGAATTTCCACATTTTATAGCATCTGTCAGACTTTAGACCGATAGAAGCCCAAGTCTTCATAAATCTTTTCGTAATCCTTTCTAGTTTTATGAGCTCCTCTTAAGTCTCATTCGACTGGTTGATATTACACTTCAACATAATTCAGTTGGAAGGAACAGGTAACCAAAACATGGGAATTATTTTATATAGCCAAATTGATTGGAACATATCGCCTCCAAATTCTTCTCAAAATGTAGCTAATTTAGTTCTGAACCAATAACATAACCTTAACGTTACATTATGCAATTAATATTGGCTTGCTGCTGGCCACACAACAACAAGACATGGTTGAATGGTGCGCACTTGAAAAAAGATAAAAACACCTTAGAATTTCGTCTGGCTAAAGCAATAGCTACAAAAACAAGACGGGCTGTTGTAACTTGTCTTTTTGAGTCAACTGTTTGTCGTTTAGTAAATGTGCTTGGAAATGTAGCAAATTAGCTGTTTTTGAGACTGCCACGATTGTTGTTTTTCTACATACATTTGTAGCTGTCCCTACACCTCTCTTCACTGATTCAAAAGAACGGCTAGAAACGCACTTTGTGAAGAAATGAGCTCAAGCATTTTCTCAAGTAACTGCAGTATGTTGCATCTCATGTATTAAAGTATTTATTTCCTAATAGTGTGCCTTGACAATTCAAAGGCAGCGAAAAGAGACAATTTATAGCTCATTCGAAGCATGACTGACAATTAGAAGTAATTCTTTTTTTAATCCAGATCTTAACTCGCAAGCCTGATCTCATGGAAATTCATAACTATTTTACAAGGTTGCTAATTGTTATGAATTTGTTTGATGATGTTAATCACACAACCAAAAATAGGATTATAAGAAAAAAAAACTTGCAGTAAGATTGTGTGAATTCATACGAATTAGCCATCTTTAAAATAGTTACAATTCCCCCAAGACTGAATTGAACACATTTAAAACATCAAGCAGATTTGCGAAGCATATTTACTGGACATGTTGGAGATAAAGAGCAATCTGTTATAGGATCAATGGTGTCTTTATACATGATGCCAAGCCATACCTCTACAATACAGGCAGTTAAGAAAGAGGTCGCGGATTTACCACCGAAATCACACCCAGAGAATACTGAGTGTACAGAGCTTTTGCAAACTGTTTAAACATGGCTCTCATTGGGACGGCAATGGTTATGAATGCAGCTGTGAAAAGACAGGGAATGTTGTTTAAAAGTCTAGGTAATATTTGTTTTTAACACTGTGAGTGTCTTCAGTTATCGGCCCCTTCTGTTTTTCCTTTTCGACAAGATGACAAAATCAATGTACTTGACTCTTGTTTTTTTACTGTGTGGCATTTACGAAAAAGTGTCTCTGACATTTTCTTCTCTTTCCGTACTTCTCTCCCTCACTCTTGTCTTTTCTTCGCCAGAAAAGAAAAAAACATTGTTTGAAAAACTAAAAGATCTGCAAAGCCTTTATTTCCTTTTGTCTTTCCCTCCGGTTTTTCCTCTCATAAACACACGTGCAGGTAGCTAATGATGGCACGGACAGTGACAGTAAAGGGATCTGTGAGTTCAGCCCACATCTGTTTCAAGCGGATCAGACTTCCGCTGACTTAACAGCAGGCACAAGCCTGCTACACAACTCTGACCTTGGGGGGAAAAGGGAAAAGACAAAAAGAGAGAGGGAAATGTGTATTTGTTTTTGCATGTGTGTTCACATTTGTGTAAGTGTCTATAGCAAAAAAACTGCAAGAGAAACAGAAGGAACGTTAAAGTAAGAGAGATGGAAAGAGAAGGTGGCCCTGTTCCAAACCCTGGTGAGATGCCGTATTGTCTGCTGTCTACTGTACATAGACAGGCACCCTTTAAGGTAGAATGGCAACTACATTTGGGGGAAAATTTAGGAAACTGTGCAATTTATAATTAAAGCTGCAATCTGTACGTTTTGAGTAAAAACAAACGGCTATTAAATCCTTATTTACACTGATTCATAATGGTTCTAATTTCAGCTGTTGGGTAATGATTTCACAAAAAAAAGGAAAAGTATGTAACCTGCAATTTTATGTTTCAAACAGAGATGGCAATAAAAAGGCAAAAGTTACAGATTATATCTTTAAAAATACAAAATAAACAGTTTCACTTATGCTTGTGAAAATAAGCCAAATATTTTTGAATAATTGAAAACCTAAGGTGCAGAGAACACAAGGGATTATGTGAATTTCAAGCATTCCAATTTTGGGAGTTTGGTCCTAAGATTAATGGATGCACATTCAACATAATTACAAGAGACTGCTTATCATTTGAAGTACTCTACATAGGCACTTCATTTCTCCATGTTCGGTATATTTTTGGACAAGGTATTTGCAATGCATTCTGGGATTTTTAATTAGCCAAGAAATGTAATACCTTAAATTTGGCCGAAACAAAGTATGATATAGGGCATCATTCATTTGCTTGACAGTCTTGCAGGTGCTGTCTGGGTAGGTTGCTGTTTTTTGGAACAGAGCCCGTGTGTTGTGCGATTCGTACCTTGGCGGCCATAATCATGGAAGAGCCTCCCCGGATACCCAGGATGGGGATGTGCGTCTGAGCCGAGATGAAGTCCAATATCTGAGCGATGGCCTCCTGATCGGTATCGTCCCCAAACACCACACCCTGGAGCCAGTTCCGTAACATTAAAGCACAGATACGTGTGATGATGCTCTTAGGGTCCGTTTCGTTCATTGTGACCAGCTCCACTTTAGGAGGGAGCGGGACATGTAGAAAGTCCTCTTTCTCCAGACCTTCAGAGAGCGACACCTCGCTGGAGTTTCCCACAAGGATCACTGCGATGCTAAGGCCTTGAGCAAACTTTGGTGGCAACGGAGGAGCCACTGGATTGGCTCCCGGCGGAGGATAATGTGGAGGGCTGATTATCGATTGGCTGCGGTCCCCGCCGCTCATACCTCCGACTGGGGTTCCAACCCCGCCTCCACGGCGAGACTCGCAGGTGGGTAAGAAGAGGAGAGCGAGGAGAAGGAGCACAAGGGAGAGGGGTGGTTTGGAGGAAGAAGCGAGGGAGACGAAAGACAGGACGCGACGATCGGAGAAAGGGGAAGAAGAGAGGTAGAGGCTGACAAGCATGGCGGAGGAGTGAAGGTACAGTCCCTACAGACAGAGAAAGAGAGAAGAAAAAAGAACTGAGTTTAGCCTGAAATATGAATTCACTTTATATAAATACACTGACTTTTATATATAACACACAAGACTGACCCAAAAACTAAAAAAAAAAAGCATGGTTGTCCTTATTTTGAGTGTCTGGCTTATTTATTATTAACATATGTTGGACAGAAATCATAGAACCATAGGCAGAGGTGGAAAATGGGGTCACTTACAGAAGTTAACAAATCTACTCACACACAAACATTTACCTAGTTATCCCTTAATGACACACCAAAGCTTACTCTATTTCATTTATTTTTACCTGTGTTGATTCAAAAAGGAAGTTTGGTCAGATCAAGCTAGCCTTTGGGAACAATTTTGTAAACCCACATTCTTCTACACACTTTTAAATGAGTTCAAAAGACCTTGAGTGTGAAGCACAGTGACAGAGTGTAAGTGAAAGAGAGAGAGTGTGTGTGTACACTGAATACCAAATGCAATTAGACAGCGTAAGATACCGGTTGATTTATTGGTAAACACCATCGCAAACACACACTCACACACAAACACACACACACACACACATATAAACACATAGGGTATACACTAAGAATGAACTGCACTCACTGATAGCATCGCATATTTGTGTAATATACCTAATAATTGCACCCCAATTAATTTAAGGAATGAATCTCTGCTAAATGCAATTTGAACAACGCAATTCCCCAAGTGGCCAGATGTTATCAAGTGCAAGTTTGAGGTCTAACATAAAATATAAACTATAAAACTGTAAAGTTTACTCTTCTATATTACTATTCACGATTTGGAAAACACAAAGATAGGAAGGAAAAAACTAGAGATGCACAGATATGTCCGAAATGTTTTATCGGTATCGGTCGATAAAAGTAATTTTTTACACTATTGGCTTAAAAACAGCCAATGATCAGGGCCGATTTATCCTGTCAATCAAAAGAGGACAGAATAATCCAATGAATTTGTGCTATGTCTATAGAAAATGTTAAGAAGCATCATCAGTTTAATGTTCTTTATATGAATTAATTACATTCAGAAAGTTAAGATGTATTTATTTAATCTTCAGAATCAGTATCTGTATTGGCAGATATCACTTTAATCGGCTATCGGTAGAGATCGGTGATACTATTACACATTTTTATGAAATAAATAGCATTGTAACTGTTGGAAGGATTGTACGTGGACAAATACATTCTGCACACATACTGTATGCAAATGTTATTTGAATTTGTGCTAAGATAGTCTTAACATTTCCTCAAGAAACCTTAGTTGCCTTCTTAAATCTTTTTTTCTTCATTTCTCATAACCCTGGGTGTAATTTGTGTCAATTTTCAATAGCAAAAGTGTAAAACAAGTTAGTCATTAGTGAACGTGACTCTAGTTAACATCCGCGTGTGTGTATTTGCCTGTTCCTAAACAACAGGGTTTCTCGAACACGTTAAAGAACGACCAAAGAACAACAGAGAGAAAGAAACCATGATGGGTGAAGAGGAGGACAAAAAGATGAAAGAAGCCAACACGCTTGAAAAAGGAAGACTGCCTTTACGAGGCTAATTATTGGAGGTTTGTCAGTGCTAATTGCAGGTACACACGCTAATTGTGAATTAGCTCTCTTCTGCCACAGACGAGAGAAGAGTTGGAGGAGGACACGGTGTGGGAGGAAGAGAGGGAACGGTTAAGCATGCAATGGAAAAGTATGGAGATGCGAAACAGACGAGAGCGACCAAAAAAATACAGTGTTCTTATAATCGCAGCATTAAAAGGAGGTAAGCGAAGAGATGCTCGCAATTTAGAAGTTAAGCACTAGATAGAAGATTAGAACAAGAACGAACAGGAGTTAGATGAACAAGGGAGGGAGGAGAAAGTAAGATGCTCTATTTGGCTCTGCCTCTCATTTTAACAGCACTTGGTTTCCATAGCAACTATTCAAATGAACCTTCCTCCACAGACACACAAACACACAAAAAAGAGATTGCCATATACAAATACATTTATATACATTTTGTGCTCCTAAAATCCATAGTAACACATATTTACCAGCAAGCCGGAAAATACATTTTATTCAGATTGGGAAGATGAAATCGAGATCTTCTGTTAAACACACACACCTCCCACACATTTCCTCCTAAGGAGCTAAAGGCTCAATGTCAGAGCCATAAATGATCTTTCAACACAGTTTCATATAGATTGCTTTAAAATGCTTTAAACGTGTGCATATGTTCACACCGTGTTGTGATTTCTACCATATTTTAACATCTTCAACAGTTTCACTTACATGACAAAAACGCTACACACATGCATATTTCCCTGCGGTGTTGTTTTATATCCATGCACGTGCTCTAAAAGGTTGCTCTCTTTTGATTTTCCTCAAGACAGTTGTGCAGTGTATAAGGTCCGATTGACAATTGGCTTAAGATAAGAGAATGGTCCCCGGGGGCGCCTGATTGGTCAGAAACCTTCCGATAGGCTTGGGATAATGTGTCAGCGTCAGCTAAAATGTCATTTAGAAACAACTATTGATCGTAAAAGCAGTCAGTGATCACAATAAAAACCAAATCACTGCAATCCAATCCAAACCAATCCAAACAAGACCTATTGGTAATAATGACACAAAACAACTCAGACATCACAGGCGTGGGCACACAATGTGTGTGAAAGTATTCTGACAATAAGGGCAACGAAAAGGACTCTAACGTAAAGCGCGTACGTTATTGCAATGTAACGCACCTTTGTTTCTCTCTCTCTTTTTTAAACGCAGATAAGATGATTTTCTATGCTCTCCCCCATCTCAGTTCTTCCCAGCAAAGCAATAAATTATGTATTCAACAAAATGTTTGTACAAAAGCCCATCACAGACTCCCTCCCATCTCAAACGAGCCCGTTTCAGAGCGGGAGCAAAAGCTTTGATAACAACCAGCAACTAAATTAACATTCATTGATGCGGTTACACAGAATGAATTCCGATAAACCCAAGACCTTTGATTCAATTCCGAAACAAAAACATGTTTATTTCAGCGTAAAGAGGCAAGTGAGGTTCTTAGCATTTTGTGAAACAGAAACCCTGTATGCACACGCGCAGACCACTCTTGAAGTGTGGGATTAAGTTTGTACAGTAATCCAGCGCAACACTGTGGAGGTATGAGGTCTGATTATTTACGCCAAGTCAGACACTCAGACAATCAAAGATATATTTATAAAATAAGCTTATTTAAAATGATCTAGAAGTGAGTGTCACAATATACCCGCAATGTCAATAATCATTATTTCTGATATACACTAGTTCTAAAACTACACATGATAATATTATAAATAATTCAGTGTCAGTATGTGGTTGATACTTCAGATGCGACGTTTGTTTTGCACCTATTCAATATCACAGTGATTACAAACACACTCTCTCTGCCTTTTTTCACCCATATTTTAAATGCGAGTGCTAAAAAAGAGAAAACACACACACAAATTAAAATAAAAAAATGATTCAATAGCATTATATTTTTGCAATATGAATAAATATATCGTTATTTATCATGATTTTTAGGCCTCTTTATTTATATATCTAGACAGCTCTAGA
The DNA here is from genome assembly GCF_015846415.1 of Triplophysa dalaica. NCBI lineage: Eukaryota > Metazoa > Chordata > Actinopteri > Cypriniformes > Nemacheilidae > Triplophysa > Triplophysa dalaica. The sequence goes on from NC_079543.1 coordinate 4,585,426, forward strand.
TATATACAGTAGGCAGTGTTTCTTCTCTTAGCTTCTGCACAAACATGCAGCCTCGAAAAAAAAAAAAGAAACCATTCAAAATTATTTTCAGTTTTTCTGAATTCACTATTTATAGGTAGGCCTACGTGTTTATGCAAAATTACCATATTGGTTTTAATCCTGTAAACTACTAACTATATTTATACCAAATTTCAAATAAGAATATTGTTTCTGCGTGGATTTATTTGCAGACAATGAAGACTGGAGAAACAGGTCAAAATAACAGACAAGATGCTCTGTATTTTTCAACCCAAAAGACACTACAAAGTTCATATCCACTTTTAAAAACTTCAACAGTAATATTTGTGCATCTATTTAGTAAAGGTAAGAATTGAAAGTGATGACCTGGATTTTTATCACAGTTCTCATGCTGCCAGTCTTTCACATTGCTGTTGGATGACTTTCTTACTCCTGAGGTTAGATTTTGTGGAAATTCAACACACTCTGGACTTACCACAATTCATGTAGAAATACGGATATAAAATAAAATTGAAATTTTAATACACAACCCCAAGACATATGCACAAAAAACACACACTCAAGTCTCTAAGGTGTATCTATGACAGCGTTCTGAGTGCTGTTCCATTAAGCAGTGTTTATGAACTCCTGGCTCTCAGCTGTAACCTTTCCTCAAGTCCTCTTTTCTTATAATGACGCTTAAACCACAGCCGAGAGCGCATTGCTTCCCGAACACATTTTCACAATACATCAGCCACAATTCTACTGACACATGCACAAGAATACACAAAAGCACCCACACAAACATATGCCTTGCACAATAACAATGCACAACACACACAACAATTATAGATCTCCAAATTTACCATTCAAACCCTAAAACATTTGTAGGCACACAGAAATACAAGTGCAGCATCTACCTATATGACAAATAACAAATGTTGTCAGGGATGAACTTACATCTGTATAAAAACACACCTGACAGATCCAAACAGTGAATGATGAGCAGGTTTTTGGGTGAGGGATCACTGCCTCCCCTGAAGGCTCAGTGATGGCCTGCTTCTACTTTGACCAATTGTACGCGAGCGTTGGTCCACCCCCCCTTCCCATTGGTCATGGGTAATTAATTACCAAGCTGTTCCTTGTTATGGCCAAATGAATATCAGCACATGTTTACCATGAAACCCATGAACCCATCTCAAATCACTCAATGGTCTGCACTTCAGCGCTTTGTAAAACACCATGTAGCATTCACTAATGGACACCAAAGGGTCTGCGTGGCCACGGTCACTGTACAGTTATGTTATCTCTCACCTCTATTATTCCAAACACGTCACTTATTCCTCAAAATATCTAGATATTAAGGCTACATAGATGGTCCATCAACCGTTTACTGTCATGAGAGATTGCTGAATCTAATTCATTTCACCTATCCACCAGACATTCATCATAGAGTAAAAAATTATGAGAGATTAGGCAGTACAGTACATCTCAAAAGCTGGAATTAGAAATACTCGGAATTCTAGTATTACATAAAACACAATATTTGTTTTACAATGAATATGAAATGCTAGCTGTTCACCTAATAGATTAAGTTTTAACAGCACAGATAATAAGACACTTTTACTACCCTTTAATAAAAACCAATCCTAACACATCATTCCAGATTGGTCCTCTTTAAAGGTGCTAAATGTGATTTTTTTGGAGGATCTATTGACAGAAATGCAATACATGTCTTCAGAGGTGTATAACGACCCTGCATAATGAAGCGTTATGTTTTTTACCTTAGAATAGGCTATTTCGAAGTACCTACACCATGCATGGAATTCGCCTTATTGTTTCTACAGTAGCCCTAAACGAACAAACTGCTTTACAGACCGTGTTTCGTGAATACATTATCTCTTTTGGCAAAGAAGCGAAAATGTGATAATATCTTTGTATTGTGAGAACCATCGTAGTGCTTCGAAAGGAAGATTTGGAGTGGTTGGTTGCAATAAAGTTGGCTGATAAGGTCTCTATCTGGATCCAACCCCGCCCCCTGGATCTTGTGTTCTGTAGTGACGACCATCTCCAGACTTTGGCTAAAGCATTTCAGAATGGCAAAAACAACACTCCAGATTCTGTGCAATAGGATCGAACATGACAATTTTCCTATGGCTTCAAAGTTATTAATCATCTAGGATTAGGTGCAAAGATGACAGCAGGTTATGTACTTAAGGGCAGGTGCCGTTCCAGCCGAGCAACCACTATTGAGTGTTGGGAATGCAAACAAATCGCCCCCTCCAGGTGTTATAGACCTTTCTATTTTCAATAGAGCGTGAAGACCTTGATTAACCAGATCGGGTGTGTTTGATCACAGTTCGAGGTAAACTCTAGAGGAAAGCAGATCTCCAGTAATAGCACCGAGCACCCCTGCAGTAAAGGCAGAAAATGCAGACAAAACGTTTTTTTAGGTGACAGCTAATCTCATATATCCAGTATTTCACACATCACACAAAATAACAGCAAAGCAAAAAACAGTATTGAACTGCAGTGTTTGGTATAATGACATTTCGCTCGTTGTCTGCAATACGGATCTGACTTCCTAGTCCACATCCGCTGTTCCGAAAAGAGCAGTTTGTCATTAAGTGACATAATGAAAGCCAAAATGAAATTACTACGTTACTCATGCGCATCACTCATCTTGGAGACTTATGACACTATGCATGACTGGACAAGAGCTCATTAAGTCACTGTAACTCAAGCCGTAATGAAGTCACATGCCGCTATTAAGACTAAGCTTCAACCATCTTAGTGAGCGAGGGAGGAGAGCTAGCATCGTTCCTATGGTGAAGAAAGTGTGAATTGCAAGAGGTGTGCATTTTAAACTGGTCAACTGTCACTGTGGGGGGAATTAAACACACAGAAATGGCGAGGACGCTTGTTAACTAACCTGTGCCATAAGGTGCATCTTTTGACCCCATTAAAGAGGTGAACTCCATAAAATGTGCCCATCACACATTGGAACCAAATGCCCTTTAATTTGTTAGTCAATACTGTTAAAGCCGCTGAGAAAAGACCAGTGCCGGATAATGACCTGCGTGTCACGTCAATCCATCTCTCTCACCAACACCGAACACTTTCACAAGTACCCACACGCCAACATGTTTGTACACTTCAGAAGACAAACGGTAACACTTTACATCTGCCGTCCACATTTTATCAGCGAGTCTACTATTAACAAATTGAGTTTAAATTAAATAAACAGTTCACACAAGTACAAAATTTAGCTTTCGCGCGTCATCTCGTCAGTGAGATTTGGAGTTATCGATGTGCCACCATATCTGAATTTACCACATATCTCTGAATAAACTCAAAATCTTAATCTTTTCTCACAAATTTATGGTTTCGCTTCAGTGGACATTTAATAACCCACTGGAGTTGTTTGATAACTTTAAAGATGGATGGTATGTGGCTTTTGGTGCTTCACCTCATTAGGTACCATATGAGAAGATTAAATGCCGGATTTTTTATAGAAAATTATTTCTTTGGGACAACTGAGGAAAGAATGTCAAGTACACTTGTGATGAAATAAGGGTAAGTACATTTTTGGGTAAAGTAATCCTTTAAATTAAAAATATCTCTTGATTGAAAATGTGATTTAAAAAAAATGATGGAATTATTGTTGACATAATAATAAAACTTAAATTTCCTGCATAACTTATAGAATTCATTTTAAGTCTATTTAATTAGACTCTATTGCATTTTAGCAATTCTATATTCAACACCAGTTATTCATGAGAAAAATTCACAAACCATCATCCATCGGCGAGATGCATCTGACTTTCGTCAGTGCCACCGGAAACGAAGGCTTTCAGGATGATAGATTAAGGCTTGTTTTTTGCTCAGTGGGTCCACACGCGAGCGTGCAGTAGAGTGGTACATTGTCAGACAATGACAAGAGAAACAAAACATCTACACGAGCAAGGTGTCTACAGTGTAAGCATCATTATTTACGAAACAATGGCTGACATAAATCTGATGTGCACAATCTCCATGTAGCAGTTATATCATTGAAAGTCTAGAATGCCCTTGTGTCCCTATGTTCCGTTGCCATGCCAACAGAGGCTCCGTTACCACACCAACGGAATCTCATAGTGATGCTTCACTCTGAAAGACACTCCACACTGTCCTCATCCCTCTGGTCCCCGTCAATCAACGTCAAGCTTGATTGACAGGTGTTTCGACCTCATTGACGTGGAGGGAAAAAATGCTGTCACCTCACGTTAATCAGCAGTGCTGAATCTTTAGAGGCAGAGACGTCATCACACTTTTTCACGACGACTAACAACTTTTACGCTTTCCAAGGACTTAATCTGCTAACAAGAGCTTCTCCAGATCCACTTCAGAAAAGGAGATTCTAGACAGATTCTCAACCCTTTTGTCTTCACCCTGTTTTCTTACACGCTCTCTCTCTTTTCAGTATTTATCGCCTTTACTCTCTCTTTCATTAACCCACTTAGCTTCAATGTCTGACCTAGACCACAGGCACATTACTCAAACTGAAAAGAGGGCGGCACAACCGAGAGCAATTTTGGCGGACGGCGGGATGATAAGACAACGGTGCGCTGAGTATCAGGAACATAGGTTGTGTTCTGAATTGAATACTAGCTTGCTTACTATGTGAAGCTGTAGGTATTTTTCTACAATACATTTTAAAAGAGTTTGTGCTAAATTTGTCGCCATAGAAACTGCATGTTTAGTTTGTTGAAAACGCCATCCATTTATCATAGTAATAAGGACCTAGTTCCCCCCAAAATAAAAAAATTGGTCATTATTTACTCATCCTCATGTTGTTACAAACCTGTATAAATTTAGCTGTTCTGCTGAACACAATTTTTTTGTAACCAAATAGTTCCGGGGCACTATTAGTCTCAGCCTCAGATGTCACGCCCACAGACCGTTGGCTGAACGTCTGATGCATAAGGCACACTTTTCTGGAAAAACTTCAGCCTGTTCAAAGTGGTCATGCGATTGGTTGAATTTCACAGGACTTCTAAGAGACGTGCGTCTCACGTTCTTTAACGGTCCACCTGGAAACAACACGAAGCCGTCTGATCAAATAAAGTAAGCTGTAGTGTTAACAACGGTTGGTATAAGAATTCATCACGATCGACTAAACGCTTTATTCTTAAAAGAATGTGAGGTTCACGGCATAAACTTCTAATCATTTTGTTGCTTTTAACACGTTTGTGAATGTACACCAGTCTGTTATGGCGGGATCATTTCTACGCCTCTAAACATGACGCGACACAAAACGCATTTGGCCTTGGCCAAAGAAAGATGTGATAAGTTTCAGACCTTCAGTTTGAAGACTAGGGCACTATTGACTTCTATAGTAGGGAAAAACTGCTATTGTAGAACTGAAGGGTTTATTACATTCTGCTAAATAACTTGTATTGTGTTCAACAGTACTAAGAAATGTAAACAGGAATTTCCATTTTAGGGTCAACTATCCCCTTAAAATTAAAGCAGTTCTCATTATAATTTTTGAGAGTCAGATCAAGTTTCGATTCTGAACCTTTCAATTCATTCATCACACTAAGAATGGAGCTGAGCGCATCACATCATGGGATACAGTATTACAGTATTCATGAGCCCTGTTGTGTTGCTCATGCATACAGAAAATATCCATACTGTGCGCAGTATACATACTAAAGGAACAGTAACAGTATGTAGATTCCAAACATAGAAACACTTACACAAACAGTTATTAAGTCAACAAAAATATACAACCCCGGAAGAAAATAGACATGTTGTTAGGGCATTTGAGCGTGTGACAGACGACATAAAGTAGATGGGAAATAGTGTGCGTAAAAAACAAAAGATAAAAAACTAATGAAGTTCTTACCTTGAACATTGCCAGCCCAACTCCCATTCTCTCTCCTCAACTCCAGCATGATGATGTGAGCTTGGTCTTATCTCTTCCTCTCATAGCCCTGGATGGAGATGTGCCTGACCGTTGAAGTAGACTGAGGATTCGGGTAGGCTGGTGTGACAGACGACTGTCAGATAAAGACCGTGGTTGATCCCCACTGTAAATCCAGACTGGATGATCGAGCACAGGCAGTTTTACGCTGAATCACAACTATTAAGTCAAAATGATGCCTGGCTCACAATTGGAGAAATGAATTCGGCAAAATAAAGAAAAGATTTAAAACGCTTGACCTATGTGATGTTCAGTCAACCAAGGAACAGTTCATCTGTTCAAAATCAAACCTGAAGCAAAATCAGGAAATATAAAATATTAAAATGGACCGGGGCAACGTCAGGCCTACATCAGCTAGAAAACAAAGATAAATCAAAAGGTGGCAAAAGATGATCAAGCGTAATTCTGCTTAAGCCAAAAAGTTCATTTTCATTGGCAAACACGTCCACAAACTCTGGAGTCCAGCGGTGGGAGGACAGGAGAGGAAAAATCAAGGACAGGAGGAGCGCCAGATATCATCTGCTTTCAAAAAATCATTGGTTCAGAAATCCATGCACGTCTTCTCTGGATCGTGACACTACAGGAAGAGAAAAGCAAAGAACAATGTCTCAAATACATGTGCTGACAAATAATGCTTAACAAAGCTCAAATGAAATCAAACTTGTTGATTTTTGGAAAACTGTGAGATGTTTTTTCCCCTTGTGATTTCTTTCCATTGATCTAATGCACAATGCTCAATACCGTATCAACAATGGTCAGGGTTGGGGGGTTGCTTGATTGATATGTTTTAAATAATAAATGTGATAGCCTACTTCGAACCATGGAAGAGACAGCCATGTTTCACAAATGCACACATACTAACACTTACAAATGTACACAATTTGAATCTGTTACTTACCAGTCTTAACTGTCTTTTGGAATTTCATCACAATTATTTGGATAATGTTTTAAAAAATGTGACACACAAGACAGTGGTGGCGAGCGCAAACGTTCAAAAACAAAATACAAGATGGTCGCCTTCCTTCAATATGTCCATTTTGCCAAACAATAGGCATGGGGATGTTTGTTTGCTTTTCATAATGTCCATATTTAAGAAAAAAAGGAAGAAAAAAGTTGAATTTGGGATATCAAAAATCACATACAGCATTTAAAAAAAGTAGCTGAATAACGAAATTTTGAATTGGGACTTCAATAAGAGAACATGATGCACAGAACGGAAAATCTCAATGTAAATGAAATAATGTGATGTTCAAATTTCCTTCCAACTTAAGTTGTGTCTTGACAGTAAATCAAGGAAGGAATACCCAGATAAATCTTTTCATTCAACATTATGTATCTACAATACAAAATAAAATGACTCAACAACTAAATGAAGACATGTTTTTTCTTTTTCATAAAAGGTCATAACTAATGTCATTCATTTTAAGGGACATAAATAACTGAAAGTGGGGAGAAAAAAAGTTTGCATTCTGTAACAAGCTTCTAGCCATGGACGTCAACACAGAGACCCCAAAACCAAGAAAGACTAGAAAGATTAAGGTTGCGATTCGAGGAGCAGAGTGTTTGTCTGAAAGGTGTTAGATGAACAGATAAATCGAGGCAGAACGTGAGAAACAGTGTAGAGTGACAGAAGAAAATTAAACACTCAATAAAACCAAGGAGTGATCCATAACAGTGCAAATGGACTCGAGCTAGTGAGCAGGTGAGACGGGGAAAAATAATCCCTGCATTGAAACAAAATCACTGCGCTTTCTGATGGATATTTTCAGCAAATACTGAAGTATTGTCCATTATTTAGTTTTCCATGTTTCGACAAAAGGGACCAAACTGGCTGACACCACAAATGGGACGTTTTAAATCTGTCCAAGAACCGCAAATTAACAAATCACACCAACCTCACCCATCTAAGCAAAAATTCAGAATGTCCGATATTAGCTTTTTTCTAAATAAAACACAAAACACTAAAGCTTGCAATGGACACTGAAGATATACAAGGAGGGATTTTTTCAGACGGGCATCCCAAGACCAAATGGTCAAGGATTAGAGTGTAGATGCGTCTCACAAAAACAAGAATGTCAAGAAACAACCGTATTTTTCAAAGACAGGCTTTGACAAAGGAAAAAATGGAAAAGCGGTATGAAACTGAATTCTTGTAGCCTGGTGCATATTAGTTCAATGCATGTGTGTGTGTGCGTGTATGTGTGTGTGTGTATGTGTGTTTTATGTACATGTAAAAAAGGAACACACAAGTACACACACACACAGACAAACAAATCGGACGGACACTAAACGAGCCGTTAAACCTACCTAGAGGAATATAAAACCATCCAGGGAAAAAAGAGTGATGCATAAGGAGAGATGGTGGAGGACAAAAAGAACTGCTTTAAAAAAAGAGAGAAAGAAAAAAAGAATAATTAAAAACTCATAAGGAGGTGTGGAGATGGTTTTTGCATCTCTTTCACAATTCCAATAAACTTTCATTCGGGGAGCATCACACTTCGGCGACAGAAGGATTGGGAGGAAGGGACGGATGGGAGGAAGGAGGAGGGGAGGATCAGAGGAGTGATGGATAGGAGGGACAGGTGAAGGAATGAAGGGGATACACACAGGCTAATGTGAGAAAGAGTAAAAAGACAAAAAAAACTTGCCCCTTCTTTCTCTTTTCTCCTGTCTTGTCATAAATAGACAAAATTATACACCATATAGATGGAGAAATAGATCAGGAGGCAAATGATGGAGAGAGCGAACAAATGAAAGGATGATGTGCCTCCCAGCACCACGATAAGAAAAAAGAAAAAAACAAAACGAAAGAAAAAAACAAATACTCCAGTGCCTTCCGTTTTCTTTCTTTTCTTTTAAAGCAGAAAAGGCTGTCAGTTTGTTTCCTCTGTCCAGCTGTTGCTTTAGTTCTTTCTTTCTCTCACTCACACACTTTCTTTCTTTCTCTTCCTTTCTTCTGGCTTGTGAAGAATGAATCCTCCGTTTGCAATAAGTAATAGCCCTTTTCCACCGACAGTGATTGAGGCAGAACAGTAGGAAGAGGTGTAACGGTTGCAATGTCTGCCCAAGAATTCCACACATCGAGACTGTTCTCTCTCTCTCTCTCGCTCATTTTCTCACCCCTCCCATATGGACAGCGAGCTGTGGATGAGCAGGAGTGAAGCGGAGAAAGCAGAATGAGAGGGGTCCCTCTGTAGGATTAATGAACAACTGAAGATAGAGAGAGAAGGGAAAGTGCACAATAACAGTCTTAACACTGTGTCTGTGTCGGTGTGCTTTCACTCGATCTGTCATCGGCCTCAGTTTTCGGACTCTTTTCTCAGATGTCTGCGCTCTCTGCCTTTTTAATGGGTCCCTTACTCTGGATTCTTGGCTTGAGCAACTTGTTCTTTTTATCACTGTCCTCTCCTTCTTTTTTTGGACCTGTCTGCCCCTTGGTCTCGTTTCATACTGGTCATTTAAAGAACAAAATGACACCATTAAAAGTAAACATCCCCCCACATCTCAAAAGAGAGCGCATGTGATGAGCATTTATCACTTTAAAGAATTATATTGATTAAAATTGATCGTCATTGTATTATACTTTTTTAATGTTTCCATTTTTATTTTAACGCTATTTATGCATGTATTTCTTTAATCATTTATCCCCCAAACATAGAGGATGCCTACCGAGGAACCTAAACCTCACCTTTCCTTTATTCATATTCCTGTCATTTATAAGGCTTCAGAAATGTCCTATTAGGCGATTAAACTGTGCTGAAATAGTGGTAATATAACACCCAGTCCTATTAAGCGAATCTTGGGATACAACTTGCACATGCACTTTTTTCTTTCAAACGTCACACAAAAGTACACAATAATTGAGCAATGAATAATGGACTAGGGGTATACACGTTAATAATATACCTTAATAAAAACATATTTCTTATATTCTTACATTCTGAAATGGAGAATAAAGTGCATCCTAATAATGCATTTGCCTTATCATTCATTCCCACAGGCTTACACGCCAGTGTAACAGTCAGCTTTTTACGTGAAAAGGCACAAATATCTACCAACTTTCTATTTTCTCACTACAATTACAATAGTTAAAACAGGGCATTTATATCACAACTATGGTAATACAAATAGTTACTATTGTGCTCAAACGCGTGGAAACGTAACCTTTACACTAATAAAACAACAGTTTGGTTTGTTGATCCTTTCGAGGATAGAAATGCGCTACCATATCATATTTGACCTGTGTCGGTTTACAAAGAAAAAATTATGTTACACTGCCCCTATGTGACCAAAATAGGGAATACATGTAGGTACACTCACAAAGATTCCTTTTCGACGTTGTAAGCATGGCCATTCACCTCTTCTTTCTATTATAAAAACTCACCTTTCATGATAATAAGAATATAATTCGTCTCAAAGTCAATTTACCTCAGACTTTCCGTGCGCGCGCCAGTCCAGTCAGTTCGAGTGAGAATGCAAATGCCTCTTTTCCCATTAAAGTGTCTCCCAAAGTTGAACGAATATAATCATTATTTAGGTAACGATAGGTTTAAAAAAAAACTTTTATTACTTTCTTCAGTAGGAATACAAACACATGCGTTTTGGGACGTTATGCAAACTAGTCTCCAAAAAAATGTAATTAACACATTTCTAAAACGTTTTATTTTTTATGACATGCTACATATATTGGTGATTCAAACCTAAGTTAATTTTATAGATCTAAAAATTTTGTGGGGACATTGGGACGTCATCGTCTGCAAGTTGTGTGACACCAGTGGTAAACCATATCGCAAACGAGCCGCATTTAAATCTGTTCAGTTCAATTACAAAAGACATACAAAAAACTAACTAGACATGACAATCTAAAGTGACAGGTGATAAAAGCATGTCTCCTTGATGTAAATCAACTTTCGACACACCAACAGCGACAGGCCATTTTGATTCTTACAACTAAGCCCTTGCAGCTAGGGCTGGGAATCGATTCCTCGATTCCAAGGCGTTAAGAATTGAGAGTCGGAGTCGATTCATCTCTAAGAGCCTTCATTAGCACAAGCCCCGCCCCTTAGCCGATGTAACCGGTCAATTGGGATTGTTCGACTTCATGCGGCAACACAAGAATCTGCAGCCGCCTGACAACAGCAATGCATTCTGGTTAGACAATTTGTCCGACAATTTGTCCGCTCCAGATCACATGTGCCATGAAGTGCCGCGAGAGCAAAACGAGACAAGCTGCTTAGGTCACAGGATCTTCAATTGCTCATCTGCGAAAGACTTGATGACGACACACTTTATTCTCATTGGCCTGAATGTTCTCGTGTATGTGTTGCGTGTTTATTCTGAAACACTCGGATTATACTCACAAATTTGATTTTTGTACCACATTAATGTTTATTGCACTGATCTTAATGCAACAAAATAAAATTTACTTAATCCTTGTTAAAAAAAATATCCCTTGATCTGCTGTAGGTTCAACTCCCTACGGGAAACACGAAGTGTCCAACCTGACTGCGATTTTTTTACTCATCCCCCTCCTGCAACCGGCTGGTCTCGCCAGTCAGTGGCAGGCTAGTATCGGTCAACTCGAACAAGCCTAATCACAAGGTTTGTTTGACTTAATGCGACGCCGCAAAGATCCGACAGGCGGATGATATCAAAGTAACGCGAGATTCGAAACCAAACGTTTTATTGCGGCGCTAAATCAAGTCGAACAAGCCTATTAGTTTCTTGTCTAAAACACTACAGACTTCGGATGAAAAACTAATGGATGAAGTCTAAACTGGTGGAATGACATATAACAATCTGCATGCATAAAAGAAAAAACTTCGTTTGCAGATATAATTACATCCACACACTGAACAAATCAAATACAGTAAGTACGTTTGTCCGTACGACTGTACACTGACCGTCTTCTCTTACTCTCTTCCGATGAGCTCAGTATGTGCGTGAATGGAGTTGCATGAAACGCACTTATATTTAATTGGACGTCTGTTTTAAGATGTTAAAGCTGGACAGAGCTTTTTCAACACGACTTGCATTTAACATTTAATGAGAAGATTAAAGAGCAATAGCAAACAAAACGTGTATGAGTCTCTAGAGATATGTCGGTCGTTTAGACTTATCTGCACACTATTCTTACATATTTTAATACAATTTACGGATTATCGATCCGTCTTTCTTTATTCCGCAAGTGTACACTGTTTAATAACTTTAAAAAGAGTTAATAGTTATTTGACCTGTGCTTTTTTTTCAAACCGCTTGTAAAGGAAAAAAATGAGAAAGAATAAGATAATATTAATTATTGGAGAGTGCCATTGGAATTGCAGGAAAAGATCAACATATTTACTATTAAAGGTTTTTGCTATAGAAACTGTTAACGATTGATACATGTATAAAGTGACAGCTTACAAAATTGTATTGCATTAAAAAAGTGTTCATTTTGTAATTACAAATACAAATGTAGTAAAACCGTGAATAATTCTTCGTTTCCCAAACCAGGAATTGGTATCGGAATCGACTCCAAAAAATCTGAATCCAATCCAGGATTAGCGAAATCCTATTCGGGGGTTAAAGGGATACTTCACCCAAAAATAAAAATTCTGTCTTCATTTACTGACCTTCGAGTTGTTCCAAATCTGTATAAACTTCTTTGTTGATGAACACATGGAAAGATATTTGGAATAATGCTAATAACCAAACATATATCTCAACCCCCATTGACTCCCATAGTAGGAAAAAACAATGGTAGTCAGAAGTAGTGCAGAAGTGTTTGCTGTCCTAAATTCTTCAAAATGTCTTCCTTTGTGTTCAAATGTTTCCTACTACGGGAGTCAATGAGGGTTGAGATCTTTTTGGTTATTTACATTTACATTAAGTCATTTAGCAGACACTTTCATCCAAAGCGACTTACAAAGAGACCAGGGAGCAATAAGCGATATGTCATACAGTAGCAATAATACAATAGTTAATAGTTTCCAACAAAAGCTACACCACTACCTGTTGAGAGAAAGAGAGACGGTTATTTTTTATTTTATTTTTCATTTGTCTGTCAAGTATTCACAGAAGAGTTGGATTTTTAGTAGTTTTTTTATGTTGTTAGAGATTGGTTGACCGGACCGATTTAGGAAGAATGTTCCACCAGGAAGTTTTGAAGGAGTTGTGAAGGAGAATGAGCGGGAAAGTGATTTACTGCCCTTATGAGAAGGCAGTACAAGATGCTGACCGTTTGCTGAACAAATGGTTCTTAATGAGTGTAGTAGGGTGTGAAAGTATGCCGGTGCATATCCGGTGATAGTCCTGTAGGCATTTATTAGGAAAGGCAAGGCAAGTTTATTTATATAGCACATTTCATACACAAGGGCAATTCAAAGTGCTTTACATTAAATGATTGACAGAAAGAATTAAAACGTTTCTTTAAAATGCAAATGATTTAAGATCACAAATACTTTAGATTTTAAGAAACAATAAAACAGCAATAAAATTGATTAAAAATGTGAGTATATATATATAAAAAGAATAAGAGCAAAATAAAATAAATTAGAAATAGAAGTGCAGTTGATGTAAACCAGCACAGTGCTCAGGTTGTGAATGCACAGCGAAACAAGTGAGTTTTTAATCTGGATTTAAAAGTAGCTACTGTTGATGAACATCTGATGTCTTCTGGAAGCAGATTCCAGCTACGGGTGGCATAATGCCTTAACGCTGACTCGCCCTGTTTTGAGTGAACCCTTGTTATCTCTAACTGACTTGATCCTGATGATCTGAGAAGTCTGTTTGGTTTATATTCAATGAGCATATCTGAGATGTATTTAGGTCCTAGACCATTAAGTGATTTATAGACAATTAATAATACTTTGAAGTTGATCATAAAAGTAACTGGTAACCAGTGTAAGGACCTGAGGATTGGAGTGATATGCTCAGATTTTTTGGTTCTGGTCAGAATCCTGGCAGCAGCGTTCTGTATGAGCTGCAGATGTCTGATGGTCTTTTTGGGAAGACCTGTAAGGAGTCACTTACAGTAATCCACCCTGCTGGTGATGAAAGCATGGACTAGTTTCTCTAAATCTTGGCTTGAGACAAAACATCTGATTCTGGCTTTATTTCTGAGATGTAGTACGTTGATTTGCTTATTGCTTTGACATGACTGCTGATACTAGGTCAGACACCAAAATGATCCCAAGATTTTTTACCTTACTGTGTCTTTAGACCTCTTAAATCAAGGTATTAGTGACTTGAATCTGATGTTGAAAATCTTGGTGGGGGTGAAATTGATATCATGCAACCTTAAGTGTAGTTTTGTACTTTTTACTTGTATTCGGTTTCAAAATTAACAAATGTGGTGTTGATTTGTAAAGATGATCTTGATAGACAAAACGTGTACACATAAAAAACCTTTGTTAATCGCAGAGTTTATTTTTTGCGGTGCCTTATAAAAGTCTATGGGGAAAATGCATAGCCTTTCGGTCGAGGGATCCATTTTGCCGATCGTTGTGCCACCCACGCGCTCCGGCGTGCTCACGTGGTAAAGTGAGGTCACATTAATACCCTCTATACGTCATCCCTGAGGTAGTGGATTGGTGCACTACATCTAATCCAGCGCTGCATGTTTGTTGTTATATCGTACAGAGATTTTGCGTTTAATGGGGTCTATGCACGGGTGACTTCCGCCCAAAACTCGCGCTCATGAAAACCACACACGCGCGTGATTTTTGTGCGCAGAACAGTTCCACGAGTGTAAACACCGCATGCAAAAACGCAGTCCGCGAGCGGAGGCTTTGACGGGCGCGCGCGCGCGCGCAATTCTCTCTATGGTCTCGCAACTGCTCAACACTTGTCCGCTCGTCGATTTGACTTCTGAGACTTTGGAGGCGGGACAATTGCAGATTTCTACGAACCTTTGATTGGTCACTTTAAACATGCACTCACCTACATGCACCTACAGATTAGCCTACCTGTTTTACCTAATGATTAGTGTGTTACCTTGCCTTAGCTATGTGTTAGTATTTTAACAAGTGACGTTTTGATTTCTTACATCTGTCAACAAAACTATGCTATATAATACTCAGTGGTATGAGAATTGCGTTAACAACGCAAGGTTGTGGGTTCGATCCTAGGGGATTGCAAATACCTATGTAAAATGTATAGGATAAAGCAATGTAAGTCGCTTTGGATAAAAGCATCTGCCAAATGCAAATGTAAATGTAATATAATATAGTTAAAATTACATTTTATGTATGATCTATTTACCAAAAATATCTTATAATATAATTAAATGTCTCATGTGGTCATTTAATTAGAGTTATCTAAGAAAATTGTTAATGCTTACTGGTATAACCGGTTTAAATATTTTCAAAACAAATAATTTAATACAAATAAATTATTTAAATTACATTTCTAGAGTGCATAATAATAGGCTATTGTAATTTATAATAACTTGTGCTTTAAATTATACTGTTGTAGCCATTTGTTAATGCTCATTTTATAACAATTTCAGAAAAATGATTAACAATGCATAAGCATTTCTGAAAACATACCGAACTATTTATTTTTTAACTTCCTGTTAAGATGACAAATATGTAGATCCAAAGCCAAGGGCATACATAAATGTAACCCAAGTTTAAAAACTGAAAAAAGTATGTTATGCCGAATGATGACGTTTCTGTACAATGGTTAAGATGCATTTCGGAGACTTTAGGTGAGTGCTGTTAAAGTGGACCAATGGATAGGAGAAGTCTGGCATTGTCTCGCCTCAAAAGTCCGAAACTATATATATATATATATTCTCCTTGTATATTCGCCGTTATCTGCACGCCTACATACACAAACGGACGAGTCGTTTATAGTCAATAATGCCGATGTGCTGTTCTTTGAAACAACATATGGCGACTCATAGTAATCGATTTAACTAACCAGCACGTATTAGCGTGGAGAAGAAGTGGTTTGCTTGAACAACGCAGTTTACCATGGTTTACTTATGTATTTGTGGTATAAATCATAGTGGCCACAAATTTACTATTGTCTCACTACAGGCACATTAGTTATATGATGATTCTGTTAAAACTATGTTAATAGAAACAGATCAGTCCCCCAAAACATGGTCTCTACACCATAGGTATACCTTTCATGAGAAGTGCTCGACGTATTACATTTTACATATGTTATTTAAAACGTATCGGATAAAGAGTCTGCATTGTTCTGCGTGGATTAGTCATTGAGATGCAAGTATAGACGTGCCTGCTCGGCAAGACTCGAAACCCCCTCGTTCGTTTTCGTATGCGTACAAAAAAAGCCGTGTGCACTCCGCCACGCGAAATGAAGTCGCGCGCACTCTAAGCGAACTTCCGCCAACAACGCTATGACGTCATGTTTGCCGCGCACACCCAGCGAAATTGCAGACGTGTTATACAGATAATTAAAGATAACCTCAGGTGTTCCACGAATTTTAAACCAATTATAGCTAAGACAAAGAAAATGTTTAATCGATGGAATGCTATATAATTTCCAATGGAAAAATAAACCTTATTATTTTAAGAAATCTGTGTAAATAAATATTCACAATAAGGGTGGATTCAACTTTATTGATTTCAGTATAATAAATAATTCAATTAAAATAAACGTGCTCAGTCGATTTCTCAATAATCCTACCCTCTATTTGGAATCTATTCCCCTAATTTGCATTTTCACAATTTGGTGTCATAAATTTGTTTATTGTGCAAATATGATATTCAAAAACTCCTGCTCAAGCTATCTAATTTTCACAGACAGGATCTTCTGGCTTGGACCATTTTGTACAAACATAACTTTCCCCTCATCGATGTTATATTTGGAACAATAAAAATTGTATTTAGAAATAGCTCTTTGTTCTTTAAACAATGGTTCGGTAATGGCATATTGAATGTTGGCCAGCTCTTCAATAAGGAGGGTATGCTTTTTAGGTATTCAGAATTTCTCTCTAAATATAATATACCAGTAGCTCCTAAACAGTTTGCCATTGTTATGAATGCTATTCCATCTGGCATACGCATGCTTTTTAGAAATTATTCCAAAGTAGTCTCTTTTCCTGAGCCTATAGCGACGCATAATGGTAAGTTATGTTTTATTAGTAAAAAAAGGAAAACATAAGAGCTTTAATTATTGAAGGCATTGCCTGTGCCCCTTCTGCTGTTTTATACTGGAACAGCCTTTTTGATCATCTAAACTGGAATATGATATGGTCCATGCAACAAAAAATCTTCTCTCAAACAAAGTCAAAGAACTATCCTTTAAACTACTCCATAACATTTGCCCTACCAAATTTTTTTTAAAGAAAAATGTGGGTCTAACTTTGACACCAAATGCATTTTTTATTTTTTTGAAGGTTCCACAAAATCCTTGTTTTATAATCAACCTGATTCCTTCTCTATGTACATTTGATATACATGAAACTGTATTTAAAAACAATGATGTTTTCTTCTAATATTAAAGCAAAAAGAACTATTCAACCTATTTAAGCGTTTAAGAGTTGTTGTTTTTTTGTCTTGTTTTTTTGAGCCATGCTAATGTATTATTTTCTCTTCTCTCTCTTTTCATTAGTCTAAGTGTTTCTTAAAGTTATGTTATGTTTATGTTGTAACATTGTGTTGTTATAACAAAATGTTCAATAAAGCATTATAAAAAAAGAACTTGCAGATGCGTCGAGTATAGAGTGTATGCATTGATGTCACTTTCCCACCTGAACACGCCGGGTTACGCTCCCTTGGGTGGTAAAACTAAGGCAAAATGGCTGCATTCAATAGGAGGAACAAAAAAACGGGACTAAAACACGCAATTATTTGCTGAAACTACAAGCAGCTGGACTTGATGGTGATCCTTACCACTCTCTTATGACTTACAAAGGAATCAGGTGTTCTTAGACAGTTATATTAATTAATATATAGGTTATATTAATTAAGACTAATAACAGAAGTTATTACAGTTACTTTTTCTTTTGTACCCGGGTTGGATAAAAAAAAATGTAGAATGACCAGGAGACATTTGCAAGCAGGACTTGCAATGGACGTTTCATAGAAATGTTTAAGAGGTGAGCGCGCACACACACACGCGCACACACACACACACACACAAACACAATTTCAGTGTATTACACAGAACAGCTTTCACAGCTGATGTTAAAGTCATGGAAGCTGTTATTTGACCGTTGGTTATATTAGAATGCACTACTCCAGCGACTCTTCCACATCTCTAAGGTAGACCTCGCACCTCATTTGGCGTATTCCTGTGGGCGGAGTTTATTAAAAGCACTCGGAATGGTGACATCATGTACCCGGGAAGTAAAGGGCTGTAGTACGATCCAGCTGTTCTATGTAGTCCTTGAAACGTGAAATCTGTTAAAGACAATATCTTGCTTGGCACTGAACTTTGACCTTTATCATTTTACAGGTATTATTTATGCTCTAACAGCAACATTACACACTAACTAAAGGTTAAAAATGGGATCGCAGGGAATGTGCTCTTTAAAAAGTAGTAGTATAACATGCACTGGAAAGCTTTCCTCAAGATGCATGATGGGATACGCTTAGGCTACGTCCAAATACACCATTTGCGTACTTTAAACTTGACCACTTGACTACTTTCATGAATTATTTCCGTTTTTTGGCCCTAGTGTTCTAGTGTGCGTGAAGTTCCCAAGTGAGCATGTAGTATTTCTAACCTGCGGGAACACACTAAGCAAGTCTAAACATATAACGTTGATTAATGTGGTGTTTCTAATTATGAGATAAAAAGCAGTTTTCACATCGGAGACCGAGCAAAGTCTCATGATTTATGTCCAGAACATGATCCATGATGGGATAAGCTTAGCCTTAAAACCGCTCCAAAGCGGTATTCAAGCTAGTGTGGGTGTAGTGTGCATTAAGCTTTTCTCTTCCTTCCTGTTAAGGGGCCATGAGCGCAAGTTGGGGTATTTGGACGCAGCCTTTAGAGAGAATTGCGTGCGCTCGTCAAAGCTTCTGCTAGCAGACTGCGTTTTTGCATACAGAGCAGAAATCTGCTCTCGCAATAATTTTTTCGTGCACGGCTACTGTTCTGTGCACTCGTGGAGCATAAATGCGCCCTTCCAAAGGTGTGGTTACACCTGTGGAACTGTTCAGCGCGCTAAAATAACGCCCGCGTGTGTGGTTTTCATGCGCACAAGTTTCTGGTTGGGTAGACTTAAAGCAGAGAGAAACGGGAACTGCGAAAATAGTTAGATTTGGCAGATGCTACAGAGCGGTACACTGCAGTGGTATGAGTGGCGTTCTACTGTATTTGAATGTCATAACGAAATTCAAACCGACAGATGGGGTTCACCCTAGAGAACTTATCAACTTCGACTACTTTAGAAAAGGCCAATGAAATTGGCAAATTAAATTTTCATGTCGGACTCTGCCCCCGGATATCCGGGTATAAAAGGGAGATGGCGTGCTGCATTCATTCACCTTTAGTTCTGAGGAGCCTGAGAGCCTCTTACGACCGCTGCAGCGGCGGCACGCGTTTTGGCGAGAAGGACACAACGTCCTTCTCAGAAGTTCCCTTTATGTCGGTCTCTTGACGTAGTGTCAAACCGATGGGTTTCCTAATGAACACACCACAGCGCTGTGCCGTATCACAATCTCTAGCAAAGCGACAGTGACTGGCCCGGGCGTGTCAGACGTGAGTGCTTTCGCAAAGTTGAATCTTCCACTGGATAGGTAGGTAGGGGGTCCCAGATCTTGGGACAGGTGGGATGCCTCTGCATTTGGTGCTCACGGTGCTGTAAGGCCACTGGGTAAGCACTACTTCCTCAAATGGGGAATGCACTACAGAGACCACTTCCTACCGTAGGGAGGAGTTTTGTGGAGACACCAGCATGGTCTCGCTGTCAGGGGAGAGCTCATGGGAAAAATGTGAGGACTAAATTAGTTTACTACAAGGTGGAGGTCCACCTAGGGAAGGTCATGGATACATGAGATGCAACCGCTCGATTGGGGGAGTTACAATGTCTGGTAGCACTAGGTCCGGTTAAAGCTATATGTGGATAACTCAGTTGGTACCCGGTCTAAGGGGCAGGGGTGCTCTGCCCAGCCCTCCCGCAGGAGGTGCATGCTTAGTGATGGATGGAATGCCTGTTCTTCACCTAGTGGATGAAGAAGGGAGGCTAATGTAGCACACTGACCCACCTATGGGAAGGGAGGAAGGTGCTTTTGCAGGCATGCGCTCTACCGGCTTCCCGTCCTACATGTTGCCATGCAAGACGCCAGTTGATACCAGTTCTACCCGGAGGTTGCAGAACCAGTGAGCCAGTGCCCACGAGGAGGCTATACCCCGGGTGGAGTGAGCTCTCACTGATAGTGGGCAGGGGCGATCTTGGGATCGGCACACCGTCATGATTAGGGATGGGAACCAAGTACCGGTTCTTCTTTAGAACCGGTGCCCAGTGAATCGATTCCTTGGAACCGTTAGCGTACCTGCTTAACGATTCCGCTTATCGGTTCCGCTCGTTGCAAATGTGTCATCATCGAGACGTCCCACACGCGCTGCGTTGTTTTGGTTACGCAGCAAACATGTCATCGAAGTAGAAGCGATCTAAAGCTTGGTTATATTTCACTAGAAAAGACGCCAATGCGGTCATTTGTAACAACTGTAAAAGTTTAATTTCGGCAAAGGGAGGAATTACGTCCAATATGCAGAAACATTTGGCCACACAGCACGCAATTCATTTGCAGGACTTTCGCGTGTTTGATACACTACTACTTAGCGACACAGCAACAACAAGTAAGTCAAGCAGCAGCGGAGTTAACGAGACGTGATCTGCTTTTGATGCCGAAGGTAACATCTCTATTTAGTTAATGTGAGCGCCATTTCATTGTGTAAACTT
This sequence comes from Triplophysa dalaica, assembly GCF_015846415.1. Classification (NCBI taxonomy): domain Eukaryota; kingdom Metazoa; phylum Chordata; class Actinopteri; order Cypriniformes; family Nemacheilidae; genus Triplophysa; species Triplophysa dalaica. Next base: position 4,606,260 of record NC_079543.1, read on the forward strand.
TTACTTTATGAATAATAATCTCCATTGTCGTTGATAGTTGTGGTCTTTACAGAAGACTTTTATTTTGTATGTCAGTTGAGTTTAATTTTGTTTCAGGTAGAATATTCCCAAAGGCAGAAGCTCTTCCTTGACTGTTTAGTCTGTGTTTTTAGTTTTTATGGCACTTAAATGGCAGTTTTATATAATTTTTTTGTCTGGACCAATGATGAATGTGAAAAATTCTATAGGTCCCTGGACTTTACTTTGTAGCCTACTTTTAGGTTTGTTCTGAGGTTGCTTCACAAAATGTGTGTATACTCCGAGTATGTGCTGTGTTCTTATCAGATATTAAAGCGAGTTAATACAAACAAACAGATTTGTACTTATTCCTTCACCCAATGAGAATCGATAAGAGAATCGATAAGGAATCGGATCAATAAGCAATATCGATAATGGAATCGGAATCGTTAAATTCTTATCTATTTCCATCCCTAGTCATGATGGCGTCCACAATCCAGTGCGCTACTCTCTGTTTGGAGACAGCACTACCCTTCTGCTGACTTCCAAAATAGACAAATAGCAAATCAGAGATCTTGAAGCTCTGAATGCGTTAAGTAGAGGCGCAGTGCGTGTACTGGACACAGCACGGATGGCGTTGGGTCTTCCTCCCCGGTGTAGAGCGCCAGCAAATTCATCAACTTGTCACAAAAGGGAGTGGTTGGAATCTTGGGCAAGTAGCCAGGCCGTGGTCTCAGGATAATGTGAGAATCACCGGGCCCGAATTCTAGGCAATCAGGGGACGCGTAGAATGCTTGTAGGTCCCCTACCCTCTTGATGGAGCCTAGCGCCATCGGGAGAACTGATGTCAAGGTCCCTAGAGGGTATGGAACGGGGACGAGGCGGATTACACCTACTTGCGCCCCTTAGGAACCTGATGACCAGGTCGTGCTGTCCCAGAGACTTTCCAGCAATTGAGTTGTGATGAGCAGCAATAGCGGCTACATACACTCTCAGTGTGGAAGGTGAGAGGTTAGTCACAAGTCTCTCTTGTAGAAAGGACAGCACGTTCCCGATCGAGCAACTCCATAGGTCTTCACTTCGAGAAGAACACTAGGACAAGAAGAGGCGACACTTGTAAGCGTATGGCCGCCTAGTGCCCGGGGCCCTAGCGTGAGAGATGGTCTCAACCACCGAAGGGGGTAGGCCACTAAGGATCTCCTCGTCCCGTCCAGGGGCCAGACATGGAGGTTCCAGAGGTCTGGCCTGGGATGCCATAACATCCCCTTCCCCTGAGAAAGCAGGTCCTTCGTCAGGGAATCGGCCTGGGGGGAGTTCCGGTTGGGCCAGTAAGCCGCAACTAGTAACACTTGATGCTCTTCTTCCCTGATCTTGCACAGGGTCTGTGCAATGAGGCTCACTGGGGGAAGGCATACTTTCACTTGTCCCGCAGCCAGCTGTGCGCTTGAGTATCCAGCCTCGGAGGGCCTCGGACAGAGAGTACCAAAGCGGGAAATGGGAGGTGTCCAGGGAGGCGAACTGGTCTACCTGAGCCTGTCCACTCAGAGGATGCCATGTGTCCAAGGAGCCTCTGAAATTGTTTCAGGTGGACCGCTGACTGACTGAATTGTTCCAGGCAGTTCAACACTGACTGAGTGAGCACTGTAGAGTTGAATTCCATAATGAGAAGAGGATGGTCTGCACAGAGTTGAATTCCATAATGAGAAAGAGGATGGTCTGCACAGAGTTGAATTCCATAATGAGAAAGAGGATGGTCTGCACAGGGACAGCTTGCTCTTTTCTCGGTTGACCTGTATTCCCAATTGATCTAGGTGCCGGAAGAACTAGGTCCCTGTGTGTAAATAACAGATCTCGCGAGTGTGCCAAGATGAGCCAGTCATCGAGAGAGTTTAGTACCCGCACACCTCTCTCCTTGAGGGCAGCTTCTACGATCTTCGTGGAGACTCGTGGGAACAGGGACAGACTGCAAGGGAGGACTCTGTATTGCTATGCCCGACCCTCGAAAGCAAACCGTAGGAATGGGCGATGACAAGGGAGAATCGAGACCTGAAAGTAAGCACCATTCAGGTCGATTGCCATGAACCAATCTTGACATCTGATAGACGCCAGGATGCGCTTCTGCGTGAATGTGGAAATTGTGTTGTGACAAAAAAACGGTTGGCACCTTGTATTGTGGCAAGTTCAAAATATGTAATCTTTTATGATTTGCAGAAATAATGGGGTATCTGCATCTACAATCCAGTTTCAAGGCAGTTTGTGGCATAGTTTGGAATCTATTCATTTTGATTAATTTGCGTTTTGATTGGCCAGTTTACCAGTGCGTAGTGATTGGTCGACAACTGCAAGCGTGTAACTGAAGTGTAACACCTCTTACCATATTTGGAACATCAGGTTCCAACGCAATTGTACTGACAGGTACACCCACCTTACTTGCGTATACATTTGTGCGGTCTTAGTCAAATCCAGATTCCTTGATAGAGTTCTGCCAACAGAAGTCCAAAACGTTGGACTGTCACGTGATACATCGAGCCTTAAGATAGTTCTAGGAAGTTATGTTGTCTCTTTAAATGCTTTATTTCTTTCATTTTTATTCATTAAATGGCTTTCGTCTTTAAATTGGTTCGAAGTTTACCTCAGTTTGTCTGTTTAGTCACAGCTCCATGCGTATATAGTAACTTCCGGGTACTATTGAAATAGTGAAAAAACTGTTCCATTGGAGTCAACTTAGAAGACTCTGGCTCTGATCAAATCATACAATGAACTGACGTAGATTTGTGGGCGTGTGGTGACACGAGGTATCTCAGGCAGGTCTGGGTGAGCATTTGGTTTTAGAATGCATCCTTTTTTCAGACACTTTCATTTTTCAACTTTACGTGTCTAATACATGCATGAGCAATTTATAACATACCAAAGACACATTAAAAACACGTATTCAGGCCATATGACCCCTTTAATACTGCAAAATTCATGTTTTCCTCTATCTTCAATTGTTGCGTATACCGAGCTGCAGCGGACACATTTGAATCTACTTGTACCCATTGTGCGAGCAGTCTCTTTAATACTTCGTGGTTTATATAAACGTGGTTGCTGATTGGGGTGACATTTTTGACACACCCACCAAACAAGAGAAAACACATCTCAAAAAATGTGTGCATGCCAGGTGGACTTGGCTGTATCCCTTCTTGCCAAAACCAAGCACACGTTTTCCAGGTTGTTGTTCAACCCGGAAACCCTAGAAAAATGTTGCGCACCGGTTTGAGCTTGAACGTACCCCGAGTGTTGCATCAACAATGTGAAAGTCAGCCACAAGGTGGTGCTATTAAACGTGAATTTGTGCTTCTGAACTCGGTCCAGTTTTTTCAACCTTCTCAAACTGCCTGGTCCCAGATGGCCCCTTAGGATTATGTCAGTGCTCTATAACCTCAAAGACTAAACTAAACTAACCCAAAATCAGCATAGTTAGATTAATAGCTGAAGATTTCTTATTTATTGACATGCTCAGTTGTGTCTTTTATTAATTCACACTGTAGTCATTTTTAAATATATCAATACTTTTATTGAGTGTTATTTTTGGAGTGTCTGGGTACCAGACAAAAACATTACAAAACCTTGATCACCTTTACTTTCTCATCCTGTAACTAACGGCTGGGTCGTGCCATGGAACATCTGTGCAATGTATTGAAAATTGTTTTATTAAAAAAAAATCACCTTAAAAAAAAAGAGAAATATTTAACTCTGTACATTTTGCACAAGGAAAATACAATGTCAAGCACAATTGAAGTCTGCAAATTCCCTCCTTATTGCAAAATAAAGTCGAAACAAATAGTGTGTGCGTGTCTGTATGCGTTAAGTATCTGTAGTTCCATTTGCATTAGACAACCTATTTGAATTCCCTACCATTTCTAACAACACGAAGGGCCAGACTTAACCAGTGGTCTGCGAAGTTAATTCTGTAACAATTACAAATCCGTCATCGAGTGTCCTTCAGACTACACCACATCAGCCACGGAATAAGTTTAGGATGAAGCTGGATTAATGACATCAGTGCACTGCGGTTCGCAGAATGGCCCGAAGCGGCCGTACACATCTTTCGCCCTGACGGCAAAATAATATGTTGACCCCGACACAAACTGGGTCAAGGTGCAAGCCATGGGTAAAGGCAGTGCTTTCACTTCTCCAATCTTCTTCCACAGCGACTGAGCAGAGGTGCCAGAGCTCGCTGCCGCTCCTTGGTTGTCCTGGTGATAGGCGTACAGGTGATAGGTATCCACAGCAGCGCAGTTGCGGTCCGTTTCAGCGACGCACCAGGAGAGCACGATGCCGTTTTGGCTCTGGACACGGGCAAGTTTGAGCTGAGGCTGCTGTGGAGGGGATGTGTGCGCGGCCTCTGGTGGGAGACGTGCGGGTGGAGATGGTGCTAAGGGTAATGGAGGAAGAGAGGTGGAAGAGCTTGGACGGGATAGCGAGGGAGAGTCCTGGAAAAAGGAACCAAAGGTACAATGAGAGGCACCCTTAAAAAAACCTATTACATACATGAGAACTACATGCAGAACACTACAAAAGGAAATATAAACAACTGCCTGAGTGCAAATAGAAAAAATTGATCATGCACACTCACCACAGAAGTGCGCTGTGCTGTTCGAACACCAGCGTTAGGGGTTGAGCTTGCTAAAGATGATGCACGCTGGGTAGTGATAGGAGAAATTGTGGCTTTCTGCACTCCGGTCACTGAAGAACATCCATAAAGAGAAAACGTATTAGAAAACAAACAAAATTTGCAAAAACAAAGGGTATTTTGTTGAGGTTATCCAATTTAAGAAGTTTATTTGTAAATAATTTGTTTGTGCAGGGAAATTCTAACGACTTAACATTCATTTGAAGGGAGAAAGATGAGGGGTATAGTGATTTTTTACCTTGAACATCATCATCATCTTCAGTCAGGTCTATCACAGAACCTTTGGGACGGGCAGGCTGTAAACAGATAATGAGTTGTGTTTAACTAATTTTATCAATCTATTAAAAAATATTGTTGGAGGTACAATTTGTATTGTCTTGTTTACAATAGGACATGTTTACCTGAGATGTTGTTTTGGTCGAGGCTTGGTTATCTGTTAAAAACAAGAGGAGAAAATTTAGGCTACTAAGAAATTACTGAGAACTTTGAGCTAAGGTTCTCTGAAAGCTCTCTTAGATTCATTTTAAAAAGTTAACATTAAGCGTGTGTTACATTACTGTAATGTTTTATGAGTGTTTTATCAATCATTTTATTGCTTTAGGTTTACAAAAATGTATAACACTGGTATAAAAAAAAGGAGCGAGAGCCCTATGCCATATTTACTCGCATACTTTTGAATGTTAATGTAGTATGTTTTACAACAAAGGAATTTATTTTGAAGACTACATGGCCTCAAACAATGTAAAGAAGGTGCTCAGCAATGTAAAGAAGATATGTCATTTCACTGACATATTACTTCTTATTCCATATTTTCCAGCCCAAAATCCTCCTTTTTCCATACAGTGTTATACAACCGGAAATTACTTTGCCGACTCTGGCGAAGGCTCACTGACGCCATCTTGTGCAACTAGCAAATATCAATATTACAGTTATTATCAATACATAAAAACCTAAAGCAGGATGTGTCATACCAGTCTTTGAGGCCAGAGCGGAGGCAGGTGGAGGACCTGCCGCAGCCGCCGCTGAACCTGTCGCCGCTGGACCGGTCGTCCCTGGAGAAGACACGGCAGTAGACACTCCCACGACAGCAGCACACTGTATAGGCGTTCGGGCCGATGTCACAGATATCCCAGTGTTGGGTGAACTAACAGTCCCTGTGCCACCTGGATACACAGCTCTCGCCAATGACATCACCGGAGTTGACAGAGTCGACAGTACGGAGCAAGACGAAGCGAGGGTGCCCGATGCCTTCTGAAGAATGAAAGTGGTAGCAGGTGTAGTCGTCTTTGCCTTATTCAAATTGTTAACCGTAGACAGCGACGACACCGGTATTAAACCAACGCCGCCGGCAGCATTGACTAATGCCCCGCTCTGCCCGTTTGCCATAGCTAAAGGCAGCTGAATTAAAAGCGGCTGAATAGACATGGGCTGGCCACCTGATGTTACCGATGTGGTAGTCATGACCCCTGTGTTGGGACCCGTCTTTAATAAAAGAGTTCCTGGCTGAGACTGGCCAGTCAGAGAGGTGGAGGAGGGAGTAGAGCTTGTCGTCGTGGAGATGATCTGTAAAATTGGCGCAGACGAGGCCAGTGCGGAGGAAGTTGGGGTGGTTGGAGTGCACAGAGGTTTGGGCTGTGCTGGGATAGCTGGGGGAGAAAACATAGGTGTTATAAACATAAAACATGATAAAACATATGACCCTAGAAACTATTAGTTTAAAAAGCTCACCTGTGGCTGCACCGGATAGTTTAGGATCCACCGTGGTTTTAACAGTACTGTAAAAAATGTATAAAAAGTGGATGTGAATTACTAATAGTAATTAAAAATAATCAAGCCTCTGATTAAAGCGTTGTTTAAAAGTTATTGAGCAATTCTATATAAGGTTTTGCAACAGTTTATATAATATTTTTTAAGACGAGCTGTTGATTTGGCATCAATTGACTAAATCACATTCAGAAAAGTAAAGTAACATGTGAATTTTGTTTTAAACAGAGATGGTGATATAGAGGTAAGCAACAGGTAACAGATTGGGCGACTATACAAACTTTTTGTGAACAGGTAAGAGTTAGGGGCCATCCACAAGAAATGCGTCTTAAAACGTGAGATGCTGCACTGGTATGTGTAGCGTAAAACGCGGGGGTCTGGAGACATCTCCACCAAGTTGCCTTGTCATGCCAACATGCTACTGTAAACCGAAGCTCGCAACGGTTGCCCCATGACCAATCTTCTGATTGGTCCACTTTTTGGGAACTGACAATGATGAGTACCGCTGCGTGTAAAGGTTGAATTTTTTTTATTTGACACGGTGTCTTAAAAACATGTCTGTCAAACGCACTGGAATGGAATAAAGTGAATTAGAATGGAAAAATGGTGAGATGGTGGTCTAGTGGGTTAAACCACTGAACTGGTAAATCAAAGGTTGCTGGTTCGATCCCAGCATCCACCACCAGTGTGTCCTTGAGCAAGACACTTTACTCCATGATTGTCCCTGTAATAAGTGCACTGTAAGTCGCTTTGGATAAAAGCGTCTGCCAAAATAACTAAATGTAAAAACACGTTCTGTGTGAATGGCCCCTTAGAGGTAATGGGAAGCAGTGTGAAACATGAATACTACATATTCACATTCGCTGGTGTAGTGTAATGTCCATCCTTCCAAACGCAACCGCATTACTAGTTTAAACTCATGGTGTTTATAAAATACTGCAATGCTTACCGTTGCATTAAAGTCTGGTTCGTGTTGGCTGCATTGGTGGCCTGAGCAATGGCAGAATAAGCCTGATAAACGAAAATACCATTAAAATGAACTGTAGTTTTACAGTCACACAGTTTAAACCAAATCACACAAGTGGTGTGCAGTCTTACCTCTTGAGTTCTCTTCGAGTTCTCCGAGGCCTGGTTAGCAGCCCCAAACTTTTTAGCTAGCCGAGCAATCTTGGCCTAAAGCGAAAAAAGAACATTATTCTTAAACTGTTGACCATAGGGGCTTTCATACGTGTACAGTATACCAATGTCAAAAACAAATGATTGCATTGAAAACTCACCTGTAGTGTGTTAATATGTTGCAAAGCATTCTGCTGTTTGTTTGCAGAGTCAATCTTCTCCACTTTCTCCTTCAGCTCTTTTATGCTTCGGTCAAACACTGTCAACTGCAGCACCCGTAATCGTTCCTCTACCAACTGCTGTACCATCTGACGGTAGGAGGATAAACCCAAGCTCATTAATACACAATGACAAACGCGTTGTCTGTGGTAATCGACAATTGAAATTGGATAAATAACGCACTTTCTCCAGTTTATGTCGGCTCCCGCCATTGGCCGTAATTTTCAGCTCTAGTTGAGCCTCCAGCTCCTCGCCGTCCAGCCTCGCTCGCTTGCCATCTCGTTCAGTTTTGATTTCGTTGTCATTTTCCTCTTTCCCCTCTGATAGGGATCTCTTGGTACCAACAGAAGTGCTGTTGTCGGCTGTCAAACAAAAGCGACGCAAAAGTTTAGATTTTAGGGCGATGTCTTTGACAATTTTAACTGAGATAACATGTTCTAAAGACACGATTAAATCTACATACAGGAGCACATTGAGATCGAGTAAAAATAACTAATATTTTAGGGCTATTTAAGAAAAGTGTGATGTGCGTTTACTTGATAAAGTAAGATGATAAAGTTTGTAAATAAAATCAAACTATATTAATATATATTAAAAAAGGGAGAATTATATAAAAAAATACATGTTATACAATCCTTCTAGTTGCTGATTATCCTTCTCACGTTGGAGCACATGACTGGATATTTATTTATTACGAGATGCTAATCCTATTAGCTTCTGTTCCAAAATTGGGTCTCTAGGTTCTCACCTCCGGTCTTCTCAGAAATGCCCTTCTCATCCTTCTGTTCCTTCATCATATCAACATTCATCTTCTCTTCACTTTTGTGGCTCTTGTCATCCTTCTCTGCCTGTATGTCATCCTCTTCGCTCAGACACAGAAATCCCTCTTTAACCTCTGGGTCGCAGTCTAGCCCAGAAGAAGGAGAAGCAGAGAGAGAAGAGGAGATACTTTTACTGCACGTGTCCTTTTTCTCTTCTGAACCGTCACCAAAAGAGGCTGTGGTCACAAGAGCGTCATCCATATCCATCATCTCCTCACCACGCGTCTTCTCCGTATCTCCATCGTTGAGGTCTTCCTTTTTTGCTGGTATTGCCAAAGAACTGGAATGCTTTGATGTACAAGCCTGTGTGAAGAAAAACAAGTCTAAGTAAGTTTACGAAAATAATCGTAAAATTTCTTGACGTTCATCTTAGACTCACTTCTTTACTGTCCACTTTAACATCCTCTTTGCTCTCGTTCTCCCCTTTCGCATCCTTAGTTTTTTCAAACCTCTTCTTCTCTGGACCGTTCTTGACTGACGGAGAAGGTGAGGTAGACTGCACGTTGGGTGGAGCGGGAGTTCGAGAAATAGAGACAGAAAGAAATGGAGATGGGGAAGAGTCAGATGAATGAGGGGCAGGTGACAGCGAGTCCTTCTCTTTATGATTCAAGTCGTTCTCCTTCACTTTCTCCTTCTCATGCGTGCCGTTAACCAGGGGTGGCGAGGTGGAAGATGTATAAGAGGCGGAGCTGGGCGGAGCCAAGGTGCTGTGCAATGATTCCAGCTGATTCCGATCGCTCATCTTCATCGTTTTGCGCGCACGGAAGATTTTCTTCTGAGGCTCCTCTGGTACGGCAACTTCCATTTTTACCTGAGGAAGAAAAAAAAAAACATAACAAGTGTTAAGTTTTTAAGCCGATTCAGATGATTTTAACTCACAATACTCAACACATGCGATTATTCTGACTTGACTCCAAGTATAAAAGGGTTATATCAAGACCAACCACTAGGTGTCACCGTGTCATCTTAAACCCATTTCCTATTCTAGAATTTTCTTTTGGCTTTGATCACAAAACCTTCCTCTAACTGTAACAAAACCATAACGCTGGTCACATTTTAACATGTTAACCCTTTGTCAAGATTTTCTTTTTTGTAAAGCAGTTCAGCCAAACAGTCTCAGACCCCATTGAGCAATATCAATATGAGCCAATACCTCTGTGACTAACAAGTCCGCAAGCCACCAGGATTCAAACTTAGCTAAACCTGACAAAAACCTTCCACAGTTCAGCTGACATAGACATAACTAGTGAGCTGGTAAGAGTCAGCAGTGCATCTGATTTCAGAACTCCGGGAGGGAGTCCTGACATCGTGTCCTCCCCCTTCGCTGTGATTGGCTGCAATTCTCAGCCAATAAAAGCAGCAGACTACAGGCTCTGCTAGCGACAAGAGTGCATTATATAATGCAGGCTTTCAAAGCTACTATTGTACTTGAAGAGCTCAAATTCCCGTTAGAGTGTTAAGATGAAAAAAATAATCATAGTAAAAAGATATTAGTAAGTCTTACCAGGTCTCTGTGATGTCTCGTATTGTTCTGTTCATGGATTTGGCAGCAAGTTGTTTGAGGGTCCTAAAAAGCAAAGAAAAATATATTAAAGCACAAATTTTGATTTCGCACATGAATTGACCTAAATGTGACTTTTTATATTTTTTTGGTGGTTAATTCTACTACGGATTCATTATTTTTATTTATTTTTATTATAACTGTCTTCATAACCGTGTCTGCTATTCGCACATTCCCCATTTTATCGATTATTTAACTAGTAATGTTTAACAAGACAACACAATACTTTAGAAGATAATCTATAATCTATCAATTCAATTCTAGTCAAACACACAGAACACAATATTCAGTACAGATGTACACTGTTATTTGGTCACGTTTACTCAAATTACATTACTTTTCCTCATCTCTACTTTTCTTTCGTCTACTACACAAAACCGCAGCTTAGCAGGCGTTAATGATGTGACTCCTCTCCAAATTAAGGTCCTTCTGGACAACGTGCAACACCTAAACCTGTTGAACAGCAGCTCATCCCACAAGGCCTTGTATCCATGAAAACCACTGCACACCTTTTTACCCAAACGGGTTGTAAGTCTTACAGTTTTAACTATTCCCCCAGACATCAAAACTATTTTCCAAGGTGTTTCACCACATGTAACCTGACTCCACACATGAGAGATGACGAGAGGTGGAGCATGCAACGATGCATTTTCTGCATGTATAAGGAAACCTCACATCTTTGATTCACTCTACTGACACGAAGAACGACGGCAAACCAAACTAATTTAGTAACTATTAGGAATATTCAAAAACAATTAAATTCATATTTCAACACACCGTTTAAATTGTCAACACACAACAAATTCGTGTGAAACCCAAAAGAGGGAGAGAATTAGTTTTTGCATGCCTTAATGTCCTCTGACAAGTGTGCACACAAAGGGTGTTCATTCTACCAAAATGGCTGCTAGTCAGGAGTAAGCTTCTCTTGTTGATCATTGCGCACAGCAGCAGCAGCAGCAGCCGCACCCCTCCCCCATCCTGACTGCATGCACAGACGCTGAGGTTGCCGCTAGCTGCACTAAGTCAAAATGGTTGCCAGAGCTGTAGTGCACAGTACAGATTCTGTGATCTCATGCTATCTCCCACAATTCCAAACACGCTCCGTGTTTCATCATGAAAATAACCAAGCTAAGACACCACATCTCCTTCTCCGAAGAAAACTGTTCGATTAATATACAAAAAGACAATTCTGTCGGATCCGCGCGATAGCAACTTTTCGATTAATTCTTTGGTAACTGCTAAAACAGAACAACCAAGATAATCAAACGATATCACAAATATTCCAAGACAATATCGACAGTTGTTTAATCTACACTTTCTGATACAAAATCACCCCGTACAAAAATCTTCGAAAACCCGAAGTCACTAGTGTCGTCAACCAGATTGACGATTCTAGTCCTACCGGTCTCACAATCAGCCACTAGACAAAACGTAAAAGTAAAAAAGTGAAAAAATAAATAAACGCCATTTTCTATACTACACACTTCCGCGAATGTGTGAAAACACGAAAATTCCTTAAAAACGTTAAGTTAACAAAAAGGTAAATAGAATCTTCAAAAAACCAACACAAGGCCAGTAATTTACCTTAAGGTAAACAGCAAAAAATTTAAAGTCTTCAAAAAACAAAAACAGCTCAATAACAATGTTGATGTGTACTCTTCAGAAGTAGGCCTTCATTAAAATCGAGCGCAAAAACTTGCGAGCATGCCTAGCTCAAGTGCACACTCCTAATAGATAGAGAGAGAGCGAGAGAGAGAGAAAAACGGAGAGAGACATAGAGAACTGGTGGGGGAGGGGGGCTCACGTGGAGAGGTGGAGCACATTCTTTGTTAAAGGATAGCTGTAACTAGACAAAACCGTGTAGCTACCAAACAACTGTCATGTTACAACCAATTAAACGGTGTTATTTAAAAATAAAATGGCATTTTAACCCACAATCAAACTGTGGGGCTTAATAACAGAACAGCATCTGCTAAAATTTGCAATTGCACAAAAGTGTTCCAAAACATAAAATAATTCATAAATGATCTCTCAAAAAGAACAGAAGATAAAATAGAACACAGAAAATCACAATTATGTAGTAATAGAGGAAAACTAACATGTGCTGAAAAGCAAAACAGGCCCCTCCCCCACTGCTGCATAACAGGCACCGAGTAAACAGGGTGGAAAATTACTGCGATGCAGACTATACCATTTTAACAAAAACAGGGTGTGACTCACGTGCACTACCACATCTCAACACAAGATGGAGCAAAGGAAAATCATCTGCTCTACTTCATTCTTCCAACTTTTATTAAAAAATGACAACAATTTATTTTTGTTGTTTCAAACGTTCATGACTTTAAAGAATAACTTGTATAGCACAACAACACCGCTGTGGTAGTTCCTGTGCTATTGCACACACACCACTTTGTAACAAAGGTAAAGGTCATCTAGATCCATGTTTATCTTCAATGTGTGTTAACTACAGTATGGACAACAAAGGGGTCATTTCCAATGTGTGATGTCAGACATTTGTGGCATTATCCAAGAATTTTATTGTTTCTTATCAAGATTCTTATTCGCTGTCATAAACATTGTTTACACCAAACATTGTTTTTGACTATGCGAACTAATAACTCATCACAAAGTTATGATTTAAATGCATCACTAAATGCATGAAGTCATAAGGGACAGGTCTCAACCAAGACCTCTAAAAGACTACGAAGAATAAATGACCTTCAACATTCTGTCTGGTTGCATGTGCATTAACCGCTAGACAAATTTCGCTGTAGCGCTCATGCAGGTAACTGGGACACTTCCCAAACCCATTCATCCTTCTCCCTTCCTCTTCTGTCACTTCCTGCTGTGCACGTCAATATAAGTGGAGGACAACACCAAAATAACATGCCTCTACATCTGGCTCAAGACAATAAAGCAAGACCCATCCGAATTCACATCCTACTGCTAGTTCAAATGTGAAAAGGTGACAGACGACAAATGTAAAATGTATTAATATTTCATGTCATGGAAATGCCCGAAGCAGCTACATGGAGAATTCCAGTTCAACATTGGTATAATTCACTCCATTTTGAAACCGTTTAGCGAGTCATGTGGTTAGTTTAAGAACCACACAAAACTAAAACACAAGTTCAGTGAAAGATCTGTCAGATTTATACAGTCCTGCGAATTAAAGAATGTTTATCAGCGATTCATCTTATAAGAACTATTGTGTTGCTGCATTCTTTTCTTTTTAGTGCAGCCGTTAAGAAAAACGCAGCAGAAAAAGACGTGCATGCTCTCATTATTATTTTAGGGTGTTATCTGGTAAAACTGCGTTGGCAGTCATTTGCATGTTGCAGCCAACCAAAATTCCCACCAAATTCCTCAATGCCCAAGGACTCGAGGTCTGTTTATGCCAACAAACTGTCAGTGTGTGTTTGGTTACCACTTTCACATTGAAGTGTACAAACACAAAAACAGACAAAGACAAGACGAATCTTCTGTGACCAGAACAGCCTTTACACCTTAAGTCTTGAACACACCAAGCCAACAGTTGACCATCAGCCATCATCTAACTTCTTTTGGCATTGGTCAGCCTGCTTTGTGCGGTGTGTTCTGCACCATTTTCAGTCAATTCAGTGTGTGGAACCAGAGAGATATCGCTCTGATTGGCTGTATAGCCTGCTTTTTTATTTACGATAACTAAGTTAAAACACAAACACAAAGTTTAAGTAAATAATAAATTTGAACTATTCTACTGTTATCTGTATTTAAAACTATGTTGATATTACAACGCTCATTTAGCAGAGCACACAATAGCCAAAAGATGTAATAAACGGATAAAATACGAGGGGATAGGCACACATCCAGTATAGGTTCATATATGAAAGCAACCGTTCCCCTTCCAGTGTTCTGTACAGTTATGCGTTGCAGATTCTGCCCGTATCTGTTCATTCAATCACAAGCAGAACACTACATCTGTGCACAAGTTCCTTTAAGACATTCACTCCTATGATCTAAGGTCCGCTGCAATCTTTTCCACACAGGATCTCTTTTTGGTTGTGTACTTTAACGACACAGCTTTGCATACACTATGTATTTGACATTTTAACTAAAATTTTAAGTAAAAAAACACTCCTTCCGCACCTTGCCTGGGTGGTTGTAGGTAGTTGTGAAGTGTGCCTGAATGATGTTGCATGGCTAAACCATCGCTGATTGAACAAATATGGGCATTCATTTAACTTAAGTGTTTTATATTGTTAGGAATCCATTGTAATTTCATGGTTGCGTTTAATCATTGTAATGCCTGGTGAAGGTTTTAATTTAAATAAACCATTTCCCTCATATGGAGCGAGGATTGTTAATATGATGATCATATGGGGATAAAGTAGAACAGGCATAATATAGCAGCTACTGCGAGGGCGATGAAAAGCTGTATCCTATGAATGTAAAATAAGGTTGAAGTGTTAAAATTTGATATATTGCTCAATTCCGTAATTTCACATTAAGAACTATAATATTTCATCCATTGCTCTCCGTTGCTTTGCACCAAATTAAAGTTACGCATTATACTCTTCGCCAGCTTTATACTATCCTGATCTGTTAATGCTGCATGTAAATGTATTTCCATAAACAGCTTCCATAAACTGAAGACAAGACACGCTAAGATCCTTTCCTGTTCTTCTAACTGAGAACACAAACTAAAAAAACGTAAAGTAAAGGACTATGTCCGTTTGTCAAATAAGCACATCAAGCATAACCCAAATCCATCATAGTTTCCAACACAACAGCGGTTTATTAAAACAGCTTTGCTATTGCACTGCTATAGTATGCACAGCCAGCTACTCGCATACAAGACAAGCTCAAACTGGCTGGAACTGGTTAAGCTGTGGATTACGCGTCATTACTTTTTCTCATGTGTCAAAGTATTTAAAAAAAAAAAGCATGCAACGCTTTCTGAAAGTAACTACTGGATCAAGCTATCAAGTTAACTTCAAAAGGAATCTATGTTGGATTTTCCAATTATACCTTGTCAGTTGTTTGTGTAATGAAATAACATACAGATCCACAAAACAACTCCTACGGAAATGCATGAAATGGAAAATTTCAGTCAATGGAGCTGAAAAATCCATTTCCTAGGTTAGAATCAATGCACAACAGAAGTGACAGAAGTGTGCAGTTTCACAGTGAGGTCTCTTTAAAAGCCCCACCCCCCTTCTGCCATTTCATGCTCTCAGATGTGCACTGCAATAACACAAAATGGCCACCAGCTCGACTGCTGACAAGCCAAACAACTGCAGCTGCATCATTTATGTAAATTCAACGTAGAGGACCAATTAAGCGTCATGATTTTGTGTTATCCTTAGTCTCCAACTACTGCACATTACTGTCAGTGTCCAACTCGTACTGGTTCCTTGTATCAAAGTCCAATCCAGCTATAAGACCACACATGGTCTTTATTGGCTTGGATTATTTACTTTTAACATTTGTAGTTTTGACTCCCGATCCATCGTCGAATTTCACATCAGGTGCGTGTTTCTCATGTGGTTCCTCTGAACCAACCGATCATCCGTCTTCTGTTTTTTCTTCCTCATGGTGTGGTCTGGAGTATTACTCAAGTGCTTCTAAGGCTACCTCTGGGAGACGCACACGTCTTCAACCCGTGCAGGCCGCAGGCGCTTCTCAACAAGAGTTCTCTGTCCATTTATTTTTAAAGAAAATTACAAATGAAAATGACAAATGGTCATTTTTCAACAGCTTTAGCTTCAGAAAACACTACATGAGAAAAGGCGGGAAAGGAAGGCCAAAGCATGTCAGTGCTAAGACAAGCCGATAGCTTAATCCCACTAGCTTCAGGTTAAATCAAGCACACCTGAACCAGCCAATCACAGTCCTCAGGATCACTCGTGGATCACTAGCAGGTGAGTTAGAGGCAGGTTGGGCCTCTGTCCACCTTGTTCAAGCCTAAAGTAATCACTTACATGCATTTTAGCATATATGTTAGGCATTCAGCAATATCACGTTACGTAGCTAAAAACGCTCTATTGTCCCGCACTTTCCCATTAAATTGTCTTCGGTTTTACATTTAATTACATTTACTACAGAAAAAATAAAGCACATTTTCAAAAAGTGGATGCAATACAAAAGAACAAATAGAGAAAGGAGAGAGACAGAGAGCTGTGACCTTACACTGCTATCCTCAAACGCAGGCCACCTTCTGCTTGGAGGAGAGATCTGCAAGCGTGCCTCTGGTGCGATCAACTGCCTAGCACTAAAACTGGAACGTGGTGGGGGAGGGGCTGGGCAAGGACTGTACCATTGATTTCAGAGGGGTGCCCTTAAGTCTAATCAATTATAAATTAACAATACGTAAACATGATACTGCATAATGAGCACTATACACAAAACCACAGGGGAAAACATGTTTGTTTTTCTTAACCCAAATCTATTAATTTGATGATTTATTAAAAAAAATCAAAACTACTTTTAATTGTGTTTGAATTCTATGAGGCAGATTGAATGCAGACAATTGTGAAAAACTAAACTAGGTTTTAACATATTAACCATGGAGCAGAGTTACATTGCACTGTAACTCCACCCTCTTTGTACCAAGTATCACAGCAGAGCAGACAATGGAAAATTACCGGAAGGCATAGACCGTACCATTAGAAGAACAGAGCAGGGGATAGCCTAACTAGTTAAACCGTTCCTAACAGAGGTTAACTACTCTGGTTTCATACCTGACCAGAGGTTTCCAGAGTAACACAAAAGTGTTAAATGCCTGTGAGACACATTTACATAAAGTTAAACCCTAGCACCACAAATCCCTCTCCTTGTATATAGCCTGAATATATCATCAAAACAAGTATGACATTTAAAACAAAATCCTTCACAAATAGTTCTTTAGGAAAGAAAAAAATCCTTGAGTTCTAGTTAAGGGAAAAAAATAATCACATGAGTCAGAACGCTCATCCCTCCCCCAATGCTGCATATTGTGCAGTCAAAATGACAATATAAATATAGCCATGGATTGTACCATTACTACAAACAGGGGTGTAGAGATGCAACTTTCATCAAACGTCCTTTAAATAAAATAATAACATGGCTCATGATAAAACATACAAATTTCAAATGTATTTAATTATAGCGTGATTATAGGCACTGATGTGTGCAGCGATTTTTTTACTCTGATCCGAGGCCTGGGCCAACCTTCAGGACAACAGCTGGAAATTGTTCACCAATTCACACAACTTACTGGCAATTAATAGGAAACATGTTTTCAAACTGCTAGTCAGATTG
This sequence comes from Triplophysa dalaica, assembly GCF_015846415.1. Lineage (NCBI taxonomy): Eukaryota > Metazoa > Chordata > Actinopteri > Cypriniformes > Nemacheilidae > Triplophysa > Triplophysa dalaica. The sequence continues at coordinate 4,623,694 of NC_079543.1, forward strand.
GTCAATGTAGTGCAAATTCAGTCCATTATCAATAAAAGCACTCAATATGAAATCTCAGCCAAGCTCAAGAAAAATTCTAATTCATTTCAGTTTACTGCTCTCAATCTCATACAAACAGGAACCAAATATCCAATGGCTTGATCATTTTTCAGGTGTCTCTCTCCAGGCCCATGTGTGCTCTACTCTGAATAAATAACTAGCCTGCATTCCAGCACTGCTAGCTAATCAAATGCAGCAATGCACCGTTGTTAATTATTTTAATTAAATACATTTGGTGATTTGTTATCTGAATTAAATGAAAGAAGAGAGAACGACTTGAATAATGCAAAATAAGAAAATGACTATGTTTTGCCCTTGCTACAGAACATAAAAACAAACTTGCAAAATAATTTTAAACGAATAAAAAAAATCAAATTAATCAAATCACTATTATTTTGTTCTAATAGGATACTCTCACATGATTCATTCGGCGAATCATCCGTGTAATCGCCTCCTTTCCCTACTCTGATCTGATTGGTGAAAGGGTCTAGTCTGCGGTGAGTGGTCTACTGCGAATGAGGCACACAAGCTACCGTGTTTACAGGAGAAGAGTGACTTTTTGTTATTTTTTATTTTGTTATTTTTGCCTTCGGGTGAAAATCCTCATCTAGCCATGTACTATAGTACATCAATCACGCATCGTTGTCTCATTATTATTCACGAGACTGTGTTTTCTTGACCAATGAGAAGACATTTCACCTAATTATACATCACAGCGCCTTGTGATTGAGCACACGTCTCCATGCCGAAACCTTCTCAAGTTTTTAACAGCTCTTCTTCTCACAGCGTCCACGCCCATTTTAATAGCATTTTTCAAAAACAACAGTGAGGTAGAAAGAAGCTGAAAGGGGAGGTTTCCTGACGCTATAACAATCTAGCATGTCAAGACGAGATGATATAAAATGTTTCCGTGACGAGAATGATAAAAGTCATACAATATAAAGTCAGGGTGTAAAATGAGATGTTAAGTTACTGAAAACAGTTAGAGGAGTACTTTGAGAATCTATACATTCTGATCATTCTGTTGCCGTTCTATATCAATCTGCATTAGCTTTAGCTAGATACTACATCGAGAGTGAATTCAGGTAAATTGGGACATTTGACATTGAAATGACTGTCACAATGTATATGTATTTTTTACACCACAACAGGTTTGTATTTTTCTGGTCTGTTGTCAAAATTCAATATTAAACCGCAGCTTATGTTGGATAAATCCATCTTGAAAACAAACATAGTGATTGTATGCATAGACAACTAATCTCAAACAAACGGCAAAAACTGGCTGAAACCAGCCATGCAAGTATAGCTGCGAGGGTTACATGTTAGAGGCTTTTCTAACATGTCAGTCTGAACTTGTTGCATCAAAAAAAAAAAACAGTATAACGCATCCAAAACCTAACCATTATTTTAAACCACTAGGGTAATTTTATGATGAACTGATAAAGGGTTTTCGCGCAAAAAATTGCTCAAGAATCACACAAGTGCTGCACAAGTAAATGAAATGAAAAACATTTCGGCAATAAAAGTCCAAAATGCTTTAATCTAAGAATACTCGGATGATTCAAATCAAACACCACACAAAAGTAATCAACACACGCCTGGTTCAACTGGGAGTCCGTTTTTCAGCGAGGTCTCTTTCAGAGCACCTCCCCCCACTCTGCCATTTCATACCAGCAGCTCTGTGTTGCAATAACACAAAATGGCCACCAGCTGGACTGCTGCCAAACAACTGCAGGCACACCAATAATATGTATTAAACAAGAAAAGACAATAAAAGTACTAAAATTGTTCAGTTTCACAGGTTGACCATTTATGTCTCCTGCTCGAACTTCCAGTCCAGCATGTTTCTTCCTTCCTTACACCAAGGCTCGGTCTAGCGTTAATCCCCTTGTAGAATTACTTCTGTTGATTTTCTGTTTTATACGGTTCTATCACTAGGGTTATGTGACTTCAACAAGATCAACTGAATGTGGATTGAGAAAGCCCTTGCTTTGAACACAACCTGACAAAAAGATAGTCAGGTGTGAGCTGATCATCAAACTATGACTTTCAAGGCTGTTTGCGTTTCCTATAAAGGCACTCCTCACCTTCAACACTGGAACCCCAGTTTGACATCTGTTTTACGAATAAAGTCAAATCTCGAGGAGCATGCGCTACTGGCTGGACTCCCAGCCTGCACAACCAAACCCCTACAGATGATCCAGAATGCAGCGGCAAGAGTGGTCTTCAATGAATTAATGGAGAGCGGTGTGATATGTGCTCTCTTCCAGTTACATTGGCTCCCTATAGTCGCTCGCATCAAATTCAAAGCTCTGCTCTTGGCCTACAGGACCACCACTGGTTCGGCACCCCCATATCTACACTCGCTAATACAGACTTATGTACCAGCCAGATCCCTACGTTATGCAAACAAACGATGTCTTGTAGTGCCATCCCAAAAAGGGAAGAAAAAAAATTCACTCTCACGTACCACATTTGTGGAATGATCTGCCCGCTGCTAAAAGATGAGCAGATTCTGGTGATTCTGCTTCTGAAAACTTGAGTTTGATCAACAAAGATTGAATACGATGTGATTATTAAATTTTTACTTAATATTTATAATTAATCCTAGTTAAGTTGATTTTTAAAAAGTGTCTGATGCCTTCAACAATAAATTCTACTCACAATTCGTGCAGGTACTCCTGTTAAGTTTCCATTTCTGTCTGTATTATATACTTTTCAGGTGCATCTTATAATACCTTGTCTGGTCTCTAAACAAGCATATTCAACACAGGTGAGCTCAATCCTACCAAATCTTTGGCTGTCTCAATCAGCTCCCATGTTCATCAGTTAGGTCACTGATCAGGGAGTCAACCATTTTAAGGACGGGCTCATTCGCAAAATCCCTCCAGTGCAATTCAGGCACCGCAAAAAACAAGTACAAATCGATGCTCCACATGTACCCTTACCGGAAATCACGTCACAAGTTTTCGTTTAACTGAAATTAAAGGAGCCAATTGATTGAACTTCATGAAACGCAACAGAACTTTTGAAAAGACAAACGATTATTTCATGTCATGTCTAAACAAACGTTCCTAGACAAGCAGGCAACACAATTTCCTTAACAGTTAATTTTCATAATCGACCCAATTTGTGCACTGCTATGTAACAGAATAATGAAGGTCTTTCTCAAATGTCCTTCAACCAGTTGTTAAAAAATAAAGTCAGAGAGATGTCGGTTTTGCCTGTTGTTGATTAATTCCAGCTGTGAAGTATCACAAGGCGCTTCTTTTCACAGGAAAAGTAGTGAACAATGTGTCTCAATGTGAAGTGAGCCAGGGTTCTTACCAGTGCCCGAACCCGTGTACACTATATACTAATTCACGACCTCGGAAACAAAGGAGCTGATTGAGACAGGGTTTATCTCTAAATGCTAATCAAGGACCTCAGGATCACTTGTAAATTACAGGCAGGTGAGTTAGAAGAGGGCAGGACCTAAAATCTGCTCAAAAAAGAAGGAATACCCCCTGCAACAGCATTTATTAAGCATCTTTCTCACACAAAATATTTTTTGCGTATTCGAAAAAAAAGCCAGATAGTTCCACTTAAGATAGTTTAACGAGCATCTTTCAAAAATGCTAATACTTTCATGCTACTGCAAACATTTCGCAAACACCCCACCAACTGAGATTTTATTAATCTTGTTAATTTAGTAAGTCATAGTTACATAAACCAGTTTCAAATTAAATTCTAATGAAATGACTAAAGAAGGACAAAGACTGTGTCCTTACACTGCTATCTTCAAATGGAGGCCACCTTCTGCTCGAAGGAGGAATTAGCGAGGCTGACTAGCCCTTCTGGAATCAACTGCCTAGCACTTAACCCGAGTTGATGGGGGAGGGGCAGGACTGGGAATGTCCCATGGATTTTGAAGGGTTTGTACAATAGTTTTTATTGTTTTAACAAACACATTTAAATGATTAACACTAAAATATTACCAGTAAACATACAAGATATAAACAATTGTCTTTTTTTATTTAAACAAATTGCTTTTCATATATTACTATGAAAGTATAAATGCGTTGAAACAGATAGCTATTTACATTTTCGTTCGATCTCAGCTTATTAAACTAGTTCTTAAGAATAACAAATTTACTTTGGAGCAATGACATACTGCAGTAGCTCCACGCACAGCAGAGCAGACAGTGGAAAGTTACTGGGAGCATACCATTATAAGGATGAAGAGGGGAGCATGCTAAAGTTTATAGTTAAGATCCATATATTTTTATAGTACGGTTGTGAGGACTGCAACAGCCTATCCCCAAAAAAAACAGTGTTCATGTTCTAGTATCTAAGTTTTCCTCTATGGTCCACTTAGCGGAACCTGTCAATGACTTCTCGACTTTAAATAAACATGCAAAATTGTTTTTCTGATAATACAACTGATTGGACAGATGCACCTGTATGACGGTTCTTACTATGTTATTAATCATGATAGAAACACAACCACTACTTTCACAGGGGCACATAAAGAGTACATTGAGGGGGTGAGAATTTAGTATGGACTGTGAAGCCCTGTTTATGAAACACGTTAACCATTCCCACTAGCGCATCTCGCAAAAACAGAGAAACGCAATAAAGTAGTCTGGCTTTCAGTAACCAGAACAACCTGTATGACCACCACAAAACAAACTTAGCCTATGTTCCAGTGGACCACTGCACAGCCATTTTAATACATTTTGCAGTTCTACACACTAAAGCAAACACAAAATCAAGAACTTAAATGAGAAAAAGGAAAGAAGTCTTTGGAAATGTGTGGAGGAATTCCATTGAAGTCAGAACACACTCTTACCCCACAAAATTTAGGTCACAATAAGCAGTGACCCTTTTACAACCGAATTGATTGAGGGGATTTAGGAATTCAAATTGAGTCTGCTGTTGTGTTCACAGATTTAATACAGCTCTGAAATCTTGAATTCAGCAGCGTGAACAGAATCGCTAATTCCTGAATAGCACTAGCTTTCAATGCAGAGGACAGACTCATGCCGCTAGCCAGACTGTTGGTCACAGCAGTAAAATTTTAATCATCTAAACGCCAGCGGCAGGAGCGAATTCTGAGAAGCACGAATCAACACTGATTAAAAAATTTATATGTAAATTTCAGTAGAAAGTAGTTATCAGTTCCAACAAAAACATTTGAGCAAAGTATCTATGTGAAATGCTAATACTGTTTAGAACATTCTGTATGTTGAGGTTCGACACTGATCATCACACAAAGGTGTATTCACACATACCCATCCTGTAATTTAAAATCACCCACTAACAGACAGTTAATATTAACAGAATTAACAGAATTCAGAAGGTCAGCCTATTTAAAGCGAAATTACATTTCAATCTCTGTACATTTTTAAGGCACAATCATTTTCAGTCTCTGAATCTACAGTGCTACTGGAATAAAACAGTAATTCAGCTTGTTTTCTTGGTTTTTAGTTAGTTTTTATTCTACTTTCTAATTTAAACAATGTAAAATAAAACAAACATGTAGATAGACTCCCATAGTATTTTTTTTTTACTATGGCAGTGAATGGGGGATGAGATCTGTTTGGTTACTGACATTCTTTCAAATATCTTCATTTGTGTTTCAGTCTAATGATTCACTCGGTCATGGTCACTAAATTTAGTTATTTTTAAAACAGATGTCATATAATTCCCTCGCTGGTATTATGATGTAACAATTATGATGTAGGTACCTCAGGAAAAAACATAGGCCTAGTTCTGACCGATGAAAACTGGTGGGGATTAGATTACCTTTTAATAGGCATCTATTATTGATGTCATATTACTTACGTGGGTTTACTTTATGCCCTAGGCAACCAATGTGTTTGTGCTTAATGCGCGAATAAGAAAAATTACAAACAGCCTATTATTAATTCTTACACTGTGAAACAGTATGTATCGGAGAGTTTGAACTGTATAAACGACAGAAACAAAACTGACGGAATAAATGCATTTCTTCTATTTTTCATGCCAAACACTTTCAATAAAATAAAGCATGGACATTTATACTGCAAGTTTGATGATCAACAATACAATGTTAAGAACGAAATGCAATAAATTTGGACAAGACCGAATGGAATTGAGGTTATGGAGAGCAATAGTATACTGTTTGTTTATAGCGTTGTTGATTCTTATCCGTTTTAGCCAACATTTAAGACTGCTTTAGCTTTATGCAGTTGTGGTGTGTAAAATCAGCACTACGGAATGCTTATGATTATTGATATATTGCATCTACATTTAAATATACAGATGCACTACTAAAATTAAATGCCATATTACAATGATGGCTAAGAAACATATCAGTAAAACAATCTCAAACAACCTCTAATACAACAATCACTTAAAAAGGGTTTGTGCTCCAACGCTACCATGTGCACACTAGGCATCTCATAGACATGACAGGCAGAAACTGGCTAGAACTAGCTGAGACCAGATTTAGCTCTCGGTCGAAGATCTCGCTTGTAGATCTGTGTCTGAAAACTAACCAGCTATCAAATTAATGTAATATTTAGCAGATGATTGAGCTTCAGTTATATTGTTTTTCAAACATTCTTGCTTATAGCATTTTTAGTACTCTCAAATCTGCTCTACAGGCAGAAGATATAGAACACATCTAAGGATAGTTACTAAACTAGTTTTAGTTACTAGAACTAAAACTAACAAAAACACTTGGACTAACTTGAATCCAACACAGAACAGCAGACGTAAACTGTGCACACTGCAGCTTCGATTGAGTCATTTTTACAGTGAGGTCTCTTTAAGAGCCCCTCCCCCACTCTGCCATTTCATACTTATGAAGCTTCAGTGCAGTGACACAAAATGGCCACCAGCTTAACAGATGGCAAACCAAACCACTGCAGTTGCATTGTTCAAAAGAATCAAGTAAAACCAATTAAACAAAGCCTTGGTGTCTAACTATTAAAACTGTCTTCTTTACCCTCCAGATTATACTAATGTTTTCTCTGAATTCTAAGGAATAGGTTCTAAGGTTGCACAACCTCTACAGCAGACAGTGTGTTGTTCACGCTTCTTTTTTCACACAAACTAATCTACTGTGATATGACACAGATATTCTTCTACGTCCTCTGGATAACCACGTCAAGAATTTAATTGAGATATCAAGTGTAGACTCCTCCTGCTCTTCAGTTCCAGCTTCACTCTTCTGACTTGCCCTTGTGTTCCATGAACGTTTTAAGCAAGTGGCTCACTTACCAACTAGAAACAACTCCACTCTGGGTACCTACAGTGGTCTGACACCAATCGAAAACCGAGCAGGGAATTTTAAACGGGTGCGTTTTCGGCTTGACAAGCAGCTCATTGGTCGGAGTCAAGTTCCAGATTCAAGACCACAGGAACCTGTCCTGCTGTCTACCTTGACATGAAATGAAACATGCTCCATCTTTCTGGGGAATCACCAGGGCTACATGAATCTCTTGGGTTGTTAATACCCATCAGATGAGAGAGACGCAGACATGTCCCCACACTCCCTTTGGATCAACTATGTAACTGAAGCTTTCTTCTTAATATCAGTGGGGAAAACAATGTCCCCAAACATACTATGCCTGTCTGTGAACAGTAACGTTTAAGGTTACGTAAGTTCTCGCTTATGAGTCATTACTTTCCAAAACATTTCGTACGACAATTCACAACGTAAAGCATTGCAACTAGTCAATTAAGGCCCGAATCACATTTCGCGTCAGCCGTGCATAAATGGGGGCGTTTTTTTTTTTTTTCAGGAGCGTCGGCGCCGCATCGAGATGAAAGAATCTCAACTTCTCAGAAAGGCGCAATCGCATCGCAGGTCATGTGAAAAGAACCAACCAGTCAATATAGACAAGCTTAATGAAAATGGAGACACATATGATCACGGCATAACTAAATCTAGTAGCAGAGTAATTGCGAGGTATTTTCAGTGCATATAATCCATATATCCTTTGTTTATACCTCCTCGCCTCAATGGCTATCGTGGCCCATGGTTGCTTAGAGACAACAGACGGCAGGCGAGCGCAAAGTCCAAGCGCTTTTGAAAAAAAAGCAGAACCCAGTTCAGCTCGCGTTTCCGAACGGTTTTAGACGCGAAATGTGAATCGGGCCTTAGTCTAGCACATTAGTAAGAGTTGTCACATTTAAGCCAACTAAAAATATTATGTTGGCCGAGCACTCAAGTCTGCGAATGCTTTGGCATGTTCATGGCCTGGTTCTTTCTTTAACTCACGCAGGCAGTCCTTACACTTGACATCTTGCGTCTGATAAGGGAGACTTACAGCAGCTCCCACCACACATGTATTTATCAATTTAATTGATAGGCTAAAGTAATTTTCAACAGTGTCAGCTTACAAAAGTTGGGTCAAAGCATGTTAGCTCAAACAAAATGTTGCTCAATCCAACAGGTGATCCTACTTTGCTCAAGGTTTCTTTCAAAGTTTAGTCGAACACACAAAACAGCTAATCATGGTCCTCAGAATCAGTGTAAATCACCACCAGGTATGGTACACCCAAACTCTCCTGAGGGGAACATTTCCAAGACCATATTATATCTTCCAAGAGACAACCGGTTAAAATTCAGTCCAAAGTTTTGAGCACATATACAACAAACCAGTCAATACAAAACATTACATAGCTAAATAGAAAGAAATGCTAGCATGTGGCTGAAAAATGCTTACAAATCGCAAACACCTCATGCAATGCGAAAAAATTAAACAAGACTTTAAGTAAATGGATAAATTAAATTTATAAACAAATGTTTTATATACTTATAAAAGTATTCTGATGAAAACATAGCAACAAATGTAAAAAGGACAGAGAACTGTGAGTGACCTTACACTGCTTTCATCAAATGCAGGCCACCTTCTGCTTGGAGGAGATATTTACAAGCCTGTTCTAGCATTTGTACAATCAAGAGCAAAGCACTAAAACATAGTCAGATGGGGGAGGGGAAGGACTAAGATCGAACCATGGATTTTGTAGGGGTGCTGTTGTTAGTTACTTAAGCTATACACGCTTGACCAAAAAATAGCAGCGTTTTGTATTTAATTACACATAACTGCAATAAACAGACTGTGTTTCATAGTAATTTTTAATGATTATAATTCATTTGAGTAATTTAATTATTGACAATAATTCAAATATGATTTACTTTAAAATAGACATGCTCTGAAATCGTTTGGAATAGTTTGATATTTTCAGGTCATCTCTGCTATCTGAAATACATTCACAAGCAAAGTCACAGTGCAGTATTGCTCCACCATCTTGCTATCAAGTAACAAGAGCCGAGCAGACAATGGAAAATCACCCGAGAGTATGGAACAAACCATTACCGGAATGGAGGGGAGGAGACAACAACGTGTATCGCCAGAGCAGGCACAGTAACAGGATAAATACTCATTCTGTCTACTTGTTTTTAAACTACAGTTCATGGGACTCATTAAACATGTCACAAATAATGCCAAGTGCAACATTGAGGTTCATTGTCTAGGTATGTGAAATGAAAAAAGTATCCTTTCCAAATGTAGTTACACTCCAGATTACTTGTGCAAGACTTCTGTAAAAAAAAACTCTCAAATACAACAGGAGATTTTATTCTTAACATGCTTGCTGAAAAAAGGGAAAGAGCCATAAGGGATGAGACCATGTTTGAGATTTGGGAAGCAGTTTTTGGCTTAAGATACTCCAGGCGTCACTCGCCTCTTAAACTTTTTCAAATCTCTAACAATTGTATTGTCTGTTTGTCACCGTTGCTTTCCAGCATAGTAAGCACACTTGACAACTGGTCAGACAGATTACAAACCAGTTAGTCTGCAACTAATCGCAATTTGTGTGGGTTCACACTAGAGAGAATCGGTGATGGCTACATGCTGTTAGATAGCTAGCAATGCATTTGAAACTGTTTGTCGTGCACGTCACACACCTGGACGATCTGCTCAATCGTGAATCGAAGTATTCTTGAACACTTTGGTATAAGCCTTATTTAAAGGAAAGGTGTGTGACATTTTAAAAGAAGAGGAGGTATGGTGTGAATAAAACAAAATGTAAAATATTTTAACAGTTAATATCCAAGCGAAAAACAAAATTATTTTATTTAAAAGTGTGGTAACACAATGTTTGACAAGGTGATAGAGCTCAGGCAACATCAATAAACAGTTCAACAAAAAAACACACAGAGAAGAACGAAAAGTAGTAAATCTTTTAACACACAAAACAACCATGCTAGCCTTGCAGGAAAGTATGAGACTTACTAGCTCTGAGCCAATCAAGAGCCGCCACATGACATTGAGAGCGAGTGTGGGGGAGGGGTGGCAGCAATAAGACCGTACCATATATATTGCAGGAGATAGTAGGTGTTCTCTAACCGCTGTGGTATGGCATCGAAAACATTCAGAATATCACAATATCGTACTCATCAAGTGTGAATCCAGATGTATATTTTTTATTGCCTGGTTTTCAGTGGTATGACAAAGTAGATTATTTTTATCAATCCTCAAATGATCGTTTTTTTTTATTTGGCCTTCTATCTTAAGAGCAGGAGAGACAAAGGTTCTCACCAATGCTAACATCACACTAAATATCCTGAATGAGCTAGCCTCTGCTGTTGCATCGCAGAACAAAAATAAAGAACATGTCATAAGGTCGCGTAAAAAGAAAAAGTAACACCACCCATCTTGAGAGAAAATCCGCTTTCAATAGTCATCTGGCAAGTAAAAACCAACTAAAATGTATCTGACCCAGCCCAGAAATCACTCTCCAGAATGCGAGAGGCTATGGAGCACCATCACCATGATGAGACGGTTCTAGCTCAGAATCAGATATCGTTGATGTCAAAACGATTTTGGCTCTCGCATGAAAAGGGCCAATATCAATGGCCAAACCAAGTCACACCACAAGTTGTGTGGACATTTTCATGGTATCATTACTCGTTTGTTGCTTGGAATTTACAGATGTTCTTTTTATGTGAATAAAGAAATATTTTCTTGGGGTGAACCCCCTGTGATTAATGAGCTAAATTCACAATGCCCTATAGTGTGCAAAAACAAATATACCTCTACCACCATTTAAATTAATACATTTTGCCTTGTTGATATGAGAGCTCTTAAAAAGATTGCCAACAGCAGAGACAGCTTATTTTAAGCTCATTATTCTAATAAAATAGTTTGGAAAATATTCTCTCATTAAACTGTACACTAAATCCTCTTAAATGAATCGTCATTAATCAGCACAGAATTTATTCTTATGAAACCTGCGAAATCTGTATAATTCAATTAATACTAAAATAGTATTTTATAAAAATGTTTACAGATAATGCGCAACTTAAGCAACTATAAACAGCTAGCGACCTGAAATCTTGGCTGTTGTTCACAGTTCCACTTTTAATCAGGAAGTAAAGCTGTGCTGCCTCAACCGGTTTCAGCCAGTTCTGCCCCTTTATTCACTCAGGGTATAAGAAGCTCTTTTTTCAACTCATTCCTTGTTCCATTTTCTATGTAATTTGATAAGAAAACTGTACTGTAACATTACAGGCACATTTCCCTTGGGGATTACAGTCTGTGTTTTCACTATTTATGAATATATCAATTTATAGATATGAAATTTTAACAAGGGCATTTCGATGCATTTCGCCATTAAATTTTTTGATGAAAAATCCATTACACTTAAGATCTACGACAGGAAACGCATGGTGGCACAGCTACCCTGTTATTCACAGACGAGCACAGTCATCCCCTCCCCCCTCATGAGCACAGTGAAGTCAATGACCAAGTGGAAAATTACAGACAGAACGGGGCAAAACCATTTCAAGAGATCTTTAGGGGTGGAGCGTGGACGAATAGGTGATCTTTATGTATCGTAAGAATAGACTATGAATACAGCTGCACCCAAAAGAAAAACAATATAAATATTTGATATTTAAAAAAAGAAAGTGATTATTAAAGATGGTGAACAAGTAGTCAGAATAAATAAATATTGAGAAGTTTAACAGTTTGAAGTATATAAAAACGTTAACTATTGTATCGTTGTCAATATGGGCCATATTCTTTAATTCCTGTGTGGAAAAAAAATGGAAAACGTGTTGTGCATTTGCAGAGGAGTAAAATCTCACGGACAACCTTGTTTCATTTGCAAAAACAACTTAAAACTGTGTACCTGTATTTATTAATCTAAACACAGGAAAACATTTTGCCTAAAAAAGGTGCTTAAAGAGGCACTCTTGTCATAATGCACCCAGAACGGTGCAAGCATTCTCGGTAAGTGCGGAGCAGCTCAACCTAACTGCTAAAAGTGCTCGGTAGTATGTTTGTTTGTTTTTTAATCATGTCAGACCTGAGCTAATGTCAGTGTTCTGAGCTGTAAATACATCTTAGTTCTGGGTCGGAGTTATTAAGCAGAAGTCCATTATTCGTTTGAAATGGATCACTCTGCTTGATGGAGGGCTTGTGGATAGATATTGCAAGAAAACACATCTCCAAAAAAGTTGCTTCGGTGGCGTAAAAGGTTCCAATTAGACAAGACGGATCCAATCAGATACATATACTTACAGCATAAACAGGACTCATTAGATCACATTACACCTGTCTTCTAGCTTCTGGTGTCCAGCTTGTCCATACAATTCTCTCAACCCAGTGATGTTACCAATCAGACATAACTGTGCCATTCACATCCAAAACCACAAATCAAGATAATTTTACTTAGGATAAATGGTAACCTCAACCTCACTGAGAATTGTGAACATCAAACACAGATGTCACAATTATCCATACCACACTGAAGCCTATATTTTTACACCCTGGCCTGTGCATATTAATGGTACGAACGATGCCCAAAATATCCCATTTCAATTTTAAACGAGTTCCGATTACAGTTTCTTGAATTTGCCGGTGTTTGTTTTTCCATAAAAACATTGCCACCTGGCATTTTGAACAAAAGTTACATTTTAGTTATATGATGATCACCAATATTTAATGAAGCACCACAAGAGCTGTAAGCTTTTTAAATTTAAAGAAGATTGTTTATCATATCTTATTTCAAAAAAGAGGTTTAGGGTTGCAGCCCATGAAAGTCAAAGCTAAAAACCATTGAACCATGAGAACTATATAGTTCAAATGAATGTTGTTAAGTCCGTAAACTCCAACTAGAATTCTTAATTGTAACAAATCAAGAAATCTTACAAATATTTTACTTTTGTGGTTTTGGTTTTGTTGTGTTTTTAGTATTTTTTAGGGGCAAGATTTCAGTCTTTTCAATTTTCATGTAACATTGCGTTATTGTTGTTTATGTTTAGAAAAGAACCACCCATGTAAACAGGAAGAAACTGACTAATATTAAACAAAACAGCCTGCTTGTATTTTCATATAGATTTAGTTTTCCATCTGCTTCAATAGTAGATGCTAAACAAACCCACATCATCACATTACACGAAGTAGTTAGTGGACATTTAATATTCTATACATATTATGTCTACATCCATTTGCTATGTGTTTGAATATTTAGCATTAATGGCAAAATGCATTCCATCTAAACTGGTACAGTGCATTGCTTTTCCCCCATTTGTAATAATCCTGAAAATGTCCCATAGTATGGCAACACAGATTTATTCCTAACTCATGCCATTAGTTAAGGCAGTGTTATGTTTATTCCAACCCATTTGGGCAACATAAACTAAACAAAACAAACCAAAAAGAGAACCAGCAAACAATATGTTTGTGTATTTCAGTGCTTCCACACCTACTGGATTAGTATCACAGAAGAACACATGTGTCAACAACCCCTAAATCAGATTTCCCTTTAGGCATACTAACACACATAAACACCTTGGAAATAAGTCAATTTCTGTGGTTACTAGCTTATTCTGAAAGGGATGCTTTTTGTAAAATTGAAGTTAACATACCGCACTGTGCTTATCTAGTTTAATCTAGTTTGAATCATTTGAGAGTCAGGCAAGACGTAAGGTAATAATAACTACCTATTATTTAAAAATGTCAGTGCTTTTACACCGTGTATGTAAATTTAACTTGTTGTTGGACACTCCATAAGCTTAAAGGAGGCATGAATTAAAATCACAATTTTAACCCAAGCTTTCGTTATATAAGAGGGAATGGTATTCATGCAAACATCATATAAGTGTCAAAACTGAAAATGCCCTTGTTATTGAGATTATATCTGTTACTGACAACATGTCCAGGGAACGCCAAGTTATGGAATGCACTTATTGATAGGTCGAACACCACCTCCACAGAAAAATATCAACCACCACTTCTCTAGTCCCGCCCACTGGTTCACGCATGACAGAACCAGTGGCGCGGAACCAGATAGAGCTAGCAAGCAATACAAAAAAAAAGATGAGGATAAATAAATATTGTTCCATCCCTGCTTTTGGAAGAATACAGTTGCTGCATAACCTTCCCGATATTGGGAATGAAGGGTTAAAGTTTATTTTTAAAGACATTCCAGCTCATGTGGGAAAAACATTAAGCGTTTGTTTGTTTCATTTCTCCGAGGATTCCTTCGTGAACAAGGCACAGGTCAACACTGAATTTGTGGAGAGTTTAAAATGAAAAAGCAATGCTGTGCCTTCAATATTTGATCTGATACTGATGTGGGGTGGTAATTTATAAATCACAGGAGGTCTCCAGATAAAACTAATGCCGTGCGAAAACTGTGAATGGTGCTAGTGTGTAACCTAACGTTACGTCTCGAACCAAATTCACAGAAGGCTCCAACTACACAAACTGCTATCCAAACAAAGCAGTGGGCGTTTACTTCCAAGTGTCTTTAATGCGGTGCGCCCATTAAAACTGAGCGTTTGCATAGCTGGCCTTAAAACCTGGGTAGAAAACACCCTACTACTTATTGATTTTGATTTTTTTTGTGTGTAAAAACCACGCAAAACTCATAACTAGACCTTATATATATCCATCGTGAACAAGGCACAGGTCGGCACTGAATTTGTGGAGAATTAAAATTAAAAAGCAGTGCTGTGCCTTCAATATTGGATCCGATACTGATGCGGGGTGGAAATTTATAAATCACAGGAGGTCTCCAGATAATACTAATGCAGTGCGAAAACTGTGAATGGTGCTAATGTGTAACCTAACGTTACGTCTCGAACCAAATTCACAGAAGGCTCCAACTACACAAACTGCTATCCAAACAAAGCGGTGGGCGTTTACTTCCGAGTGTCTTTAATGTGGCGCGCCCATTAAAACCGAGCATTTGCAGAGCTGGCCTCAAAACCTGGGTAGAAAACAGCCTATTACATATTGATTTTAATGTTTTTGGATGTAAAAACCATGCGAAATTCATAAGTTGACCTCATATATATCCTTTGTGAACAAGGCACAGGTCGACACTGAATTTGTGTAGAGTTTAAAATTAAAAAGCAGTGCTGTGTCTTCAATATTAGATCCAATAGGAATGGCGCAGCAACCTTATGTATGAAAACATTTTTGTACTATGCGTCACTATTGCTTTGTTAGAGATCGCTTGATGTGCCCTGAGCACTATTCTCACAAGATTAGTATTACCTGGGGACCTCTAGTCATTTGTATTAATTGCAGAGGTTGTCTGTGATCTTAAGCTTGTGCGAATTGCCATCTCTGTGATTTGGTGGGCTCATATATAATTTTACAAGGTTTTATACTCCATTTACGAATATAGGAGGCCGCTTTAAAGTGTTTTGGTTTTATTTCGGGTGCTGGGTGATATCCATAAGTTACCGGGAGTCTCCAGTTTGTTTATTTATCATGGAAACTCTCGTAAAATTTGAGACCTTAAGCTTGTGATCTTTTGTCTGGTTCGGGATCACTGGTCTCAAATGCTGACAGGTACGTAATATATCATACAACGCAATACAAGGACAAAAACTATACGCCTTGCCATCACATCCGGGAAATAAGTCAGTAAATTTAAGTGAAATCATCCTGTGCGAATGCGTCACATGAAATACTGATGTGGGGAGGTAATTTATAAATCACAGGAGGTCTCCAGATAATACTAATGCTGTGCGAAAACTGTGAATGGTGCTAATGTGTAACTTAACGTTACGTCTCGAACCAAATTCACAGGCTCAAACTACACAAACTGCACAAAACCGAGCGTTTGCGGAGCTGGCCTGAAAACAGCCTATTACTTCTGGATTTTTATGTTTTTGGATGTAAAAACCACGCGAACGTCATAAGTAGACCTCATATAACAGTGTAAAACAATAAACAAGCTCAGTTCATCAGACTTTAAAACCACAAAATATTGACTCTTCAAGGAATTTTATAAAAATCGAATTGTTTGAAACCGTGATTAACACTTCGTCGCCATTGAACCGATTGTCCAGCAGTCCACGTTTTCAATGTTATACCCTAGGAGACATTTTTACTAATCTTCTGAAAGCGTACAGCATATACAGATCCAAAAACAGCACATACTCAGGTTTAATCATCATTCTAAATCCAAAAACCAATCCACCCGGCTTTTTGTTTAAAAGATTGTATTTTTTAAAGAAACGAACCAACATTCAGGAGATGATGTAAAGAACAAATGAATAGACAATCAAATGTATTATTCTGCCAAAGAATGAAAGAAATGGGCCCAATACTTTCATCTGATAAACTGTATGTTCATATACACATATAAGAAAATATTCTGATGGCCATCAGAAGTTTGGTTATTTTAAGTTATGATGCTGCTGGCTATGGAGTTAAGAGTTAATGTTATTTAAATTAATTGTCGAGTGCAATGGATTAAACAGTTACTTAGTACAGTATTTAAATTCCTTTCTACTATAAAAGTAAAGTAAGGGATTATTCTTCATTTTAAAGTAAATGCATTACAGTTACTTAGATCTAAACCTAAATTGCGGTGAGTTTAACAGTCACTAGAAATACTTTAATCTATTTTGTTAAAATTCACATGAAAACATCTGCATTGCTTGTTACAGGTGCTGTTAAGTTTAAGATCATCTTTACATATCTAAAAATGTAAGTATTTAAAGAGTTTTAATTTCTACCGTCCATGTGTTCAAGGTGGATGCAGCTGTAATGAGTAACGCAATTACATTTTAGACAGTGTAATACAATACAAAGTTAACGTTGTAATGAGGAATCAGATAGTTTTTTAAAAACACTGCACAACACTGCATAAACATCACTCGTAACTAGAAATTCACTCCCTGCTAATGTAAAAGCACACTCATTTAGTATCTTTAGAAAAACAAACAAATAATTATCATCCATCACACTAAAATCTGCATCTCACATTGACTTTTGAAATTAAACAACATTAAACTGTTAAAAACGACATAGCCCATAGTGGGACATTCGTGTCGTTTTTTAGAGGAAAAGCCTGTCAACTCACCCAGTGTTATGATCGGTCAGAGAGCCTAACAACCGGTATCTCCAAAAATTCGTCTGCACGGGAATGTGCTTGTTATTGTGCACCTTTAAATTCTGCGCGTCCGCGGTTTCTGTTGGCAACGACTTGATCGTGAGCACGCGACGGAATCAGACACAGTCATACAAACCACGGCACAAGGAGACTGACTGTAGGCTACAGTGTAACGCCGCTGACAGCACTCTACTGTGTACTTGGCGATTCGCGCTCTCTTCGCTTCTCTCCGGTTGTAGAACAACAGGGGGAGGAGCCACGTGTTTCGCGGTACAGATCGGATAGTTACCTCCCACCACACCAGCTCTTCAACGTTTTCAGAAACGATCCTACGCGGTGTCCTGTTTAAAAATGCACTCTATAAATGTTCATGTATTTATTCATGTATTTCTTATAAACGCAGTCTAGAATTACTTGTGTAGTCTTATATTTACATAAAGCACTTGGTTATGGCGTCATCAGTGGAATAACGTTGTTGACCCTCTGGCCACCGTTTTGATCGTTTATGTTTGTTAACATCTCTTTATTTATATGTTTTGGCTTAGGTATACGATCACACTCAGGGTGAAAAGAACATAGTAAACTTAACAGAAGCCTGATTTCTCCCTCATACTTGTGAATTAAAAAATGTCAAGATTTAAAATATAAATGTGACCCTGGACCACCAAAACAGTAATTTGCACGAGAACGTTTTTAGTAATCGCCAAACATTGTAGGGCTAAACATGACAGATTATTCTTTTTGCCAAAAAAACATTAGGATATTAAGTAAAGATCATGTTCCATGAAGACCCTTTATAAATGTCCTACCATTAATGTAAAAAAACGTTCTTTTCGTGAGTGGATGGCCTGCTACAGTACCTCAGATTAACAACTTCAAAGGCGCTTTTCTCAATATTTAGCTTTTTTTGCACCCTCGGATTCCTGCTTTGTAAACATTTGTTGTTCCGCCACATAGTGTCATATCCTAACAAACCATACATCAATAGAGAGATTATTTCTTCAGCTTTCATAGGATGTAAAAATCTCAATTTCTAAAAATGTACCCTTAAGACTGGTTCTATTGTCCAGTCTCACACTAGAGTCTATTTAAACATCTTAAACATAAAAGGACTCTTATAACGTAACCGTACCCCCACCTTGCAAATACATGAAAAAAATGTGCAAATATGTCAATGTCAGATACATGAAGTGTAATTGTACAGTCCGTTAAAATGTTTAATTTAACCACCTTAGTACTAAATCACATGTCTAGGGTGACAGAGAAGGAGATTAAATCTGAGGGGGGATGGGAGCTGTGACCCGTGGGAGGAGTTTGCGCCCACTCGGGCTTGTAAAAATATCATCCAAATCGCACATGGAACATATACGACAAAAGAGGTTATTAAAATAACTAAAGGCATACGTTTTTTTGCGTATTATGTACACAACACGTTGTTTCTTATGCTGTTTTACACACATCAGTTTAGAAACACTTCTGTAAATCATCATTTTCACTTGGTTTATTAATTGTCATTAAGTAAATCAAGCGGAATCAGTAAGGATTGTGTGTAGTGAATGCATTTTTCATTAAGCACAAAGATCAGCCATTTTGTTCTCATTGCATGTCGCTTTGTAAGGCAAACTGCTTCTCTCTTTGAAATGTCTGTCTGCAGTACCACCAGCAAACGGTTGGGGGAGCGCTCAAATACGAGACACGATTTATCCAAATTTCACTTTCTCTAATATAAAATATATTTGTGAGAATGAGTTTAATTCGGGTTTACAAATGTCTTACAGTAAAGCAATTAAATTGACCATTAAATTGCTTTTCAGTCCAGTTTGGAAAACCAGTGAGTCAAAATTGTTCTACTGGACTGAGAGTCACACTTGCATTCATTAAGAGAGACAAAAACTCGGAAAGTAGACTAATCTAAACCAACACACGGTGTAAGCAAAGGAATCACTTGTCTTTGGCACAGAGCAGAAGCCCCTCCTCTTTTTCCAAGCCAGCTACAAGCACCTGAAATCAGTCAGAAACAAAGACGACGATATTTCAGTATAATCTAAAAAAAACGCTAAAAATGACGATTCAGTATCAGACACGTCAGGTAACAACGGCAAATGCAGCGAGTGACGCGCTTTAACACCCAACACCACACTGCAGGGAGTAAAACGTACATACGTCATAAATGAGCGCAACACCACGCAATGCATCAGCATAACCGTAACGTGTGTGTAACCGTGATTTTAAAGTTGTTTTTAGGTTTTCCCTATCACGTGACACCCAGTTGCAACGTGTTTTGAGAAGACGTCGGGGAATTCGAAGCTAAAACGGTGTGTGAACGGAGAGGACTGATCTGGTGTTCAGAGTCACATCGCGCCACGCTGTGGAGCTTTTATATAATAAAGTCATGCATTACATTGTTATATAGCGCCCTCCTCGGGCAAAATGTGTGAAAATAACTTTTATTTATATTTTCTCCTTTCTTTCTTAAAGAGATGGTTAAACCAAAACTAAAAGTTCTGTCATCATTTGCACACTCAACCTGAAAAAATTAGAAATAAAACTCAAATGTATTATATAATGTATAATAATAGGCTTATTTTGCACAAATCAGATATGACAGTAAGGGCATTTATGGTAAACAGGTTTATTAAATTAAAACAAGTATTGCAATAAATAAAACATAAATACAATATAAATAAGGTTTCGTTATTCTTTTGTTCATAGATGGTTTGTTATTTCACACCATCATTAATAAAACTTGATATGGCAAAGATGAGTGGCGAACTGATTTAAGGTCACTGTTAACATGTATGTGCAGATGTAAGTTTCTACATTGATAATGTATCAATATGTGCAGAGATCACGTAGGAGATGCTATGGAACGTAGAAGTAAATACACACAGGTGGAAATATTGGCACGCGTGAAAAACACACTGGTGATGCTAAGTTAAGGGGGTTAGAAAAAAACAACAGGCAGACTGAGGAACGAATGCAACTTTTGTACTCATTCACGCATACATACACATATACACGGGGTTTCCGTACAGAATGTGCCGGAAACCTCAAAGCCACAAATATTCGAAAGGCACAGATCATTTTAATCGGTGTGCTTTCAGTTTCGTCCTGAATTTTATTTGGCCACTTACGTGAAGCTATGAAATCACATTAGCCGCTGTCAATCGTGGCACGCACTGTTGTACCTGTTTTGAATGATCCGTAGGAATACGCTGTCCTTTATCGGTCATTTCAGAGTCCTCTGAGACTTGCTTTGGCAGATTTACGCAGCAAGAGTAAAGAAAATAGAGAATCTAGAATATGTAAAGAAACGCTGCTGTACCCTCACAGGGCCAAAGATATGAAAACGTTTAACACTTATTTTAACACTTGAGAAGATGTGTGCTTTCCTGCAATGTGCTAAATGTTTTAATAAATAAGGCCCATAGAGTAAGCTGCAGACTGCAGTGGCAGTGCGATCCTCCACGTGCTGACCCACAAAACTACGTCTAAACTGAGCAAAGCGTGTGACAGAGGTCCTGACCAACACATTTTAGAAAAGAGTTGTGAAAATAGGCAGGACCGTTCATCTACACGTGAGACCTGCGCAAAGATTATCACGAGCAATCTCGCTCACTAACTGAGCTGAACAACTGGGGAAGGCTTTTTCTAAATTTCCAGGGTTGTGCAACCACAGGTGCGGATAGATTCCACAGGGAGTTAAAAGGAGTATGAGGACAAAACCTCCACAGCAATGAAATCTTCATAGCATGCACAGCTGAATTATTACAAGGTGAAACTTCTATTTCTTGCTTTCTCCTCACAGGTTGCTCTCTTGCGTGTCGTTGCCGGAAGAGGAGATGGGATGCAGACCTCCGTTATCGTTTAGCCTCTTGGCTCGGTACGTCTCGTAGTGGATGTTATGAGTGACTTCCTTTAGGTCCTGGAGGTGAGACCTGAGCACACGATGATGTTGTTTTAGAAACTTCATAAATGAGAAAGGGTTTACGGTAATGAAAAAGGTTTTTACATCACCTGATCATGAAATCACGAAGTAAGGAGAATTCGCAGTGGTTTGGGTTTTCAACTAGAGGGACAAAAATAGCAGCACATTTTTTCGCACGGTGTGTCTTTTAACATGTTAAAATGTCATTTGGATCATTTAACACTACATCAGAAATGAATGATAATCAAATTAGACATGACAGAGTGGAAGAAAACACAGAAATATCTTTAAAAAAATCAAGACTCACTCACCCTCCACCATTCCCCACGCCGTCTTCCTCCCCAAAACCCGTTTCCCGTTGAACTGGTATTCTTTGTCACTTCCCACCACGGCAAAGGGCATGGCCTCCTGTAACACACAGGTTTAATGGGACATAAATAATGTGAAAGATGAGATGAGAGAGACGGAAAGATAAAGAATAACATGAAAGATATGAAAAGTGAGAGAGTATAAGACTGAGAAAGGATAAACAGATCTCTTACCCTGATCTTATCATTATCACTCTTATCTTCCATGTCTTCATCAAACTCTTTCTGTGGATAACACTCGATCCCACAGACCTCCAGTTCTTTCCTCACCTGTAAGAAATCGTGGAAATGTGGTGAATCTGTATGAGAAAATCTGAATTGAATTGCAATGGTCAAACATGCTTTGGCATCTTTGACAGTGACTGATATATTATGATCAATGGAGTTTGTTGTTCATTTGCTTTTTTTCTCACCCTCTGTTTGAATTCAGTCTTCTCTTCAGGAGTAAGCGTGTCTGATTTTGCGATGACAGGAATGAGGTTGACCACACGACTCAGATTTTTCATGAACTCAATATCCAGCTGGCGAAGCCTGTGAAAAGTAAGGGAAGAAGTGATGTGATTAATAGACGCATAGCAGAAGATTTTATTACGTGGAAATAGGATGTGCTTATGGTCTCATGACTCTTACAATTTAGTCAAACATTAAGAATAAAATGCAGGCTTAAAGGGAAGGGGAACTATCCCTTTAAATAATATTTGAAAAACATCAGATAAACGAAGTTTAGAAATGTTGCCTTAACAATTAACTGAACATGGTGAAGCACAATTTTTTTTACTGGAAATTAAACTAAAAATTAAATTATGAATAATATATATATATATATATATATATATATAGAGAGAGAGAGAGAGAGAGAGAGAGATAGATATAGAGAAATAGATAGATGATAAAATAAAAGACTAAGAATGTAGAATAAACTACAATAATACAAAAAAACTAAACAAAAATAACTTACGAGTGTCCAGTTGCAGATATGAAGTACAGGCAGCAGTGAACTCTGGTGTCTGGGATGCGTTTTTTGCGAGCAATGTTGACTTCTTCCTTCAAAAACTTCTCGTATTGTTCATTGATGTATTTGGATATGGGCTCCCAGCTAGAGATACAAAAAATATTGTAGCATGTTGACAGATTATTTAATTATGTTTTCATATGATAAAGTTACAAAATATCATTCAAACAGAGACCAATTAAAAACTGTGAGGAGTGGTGTCAAAAGAAATTGAATGAATCAAAAAGCATATTCGGCTCTAATAACTGATGGTGGGCAATATGATAGAGTTATGTGGCAATAAAATGCAAGACGGCTGTAAGCAAACCAGTGAACTGTGACGCAGTAGGATTTTGGAACATTTTCAGATGGCAAATTACGTAAAATAGCCGATGGTTCCCTTCCTATTTAAACTTTTACACATATATCACATATACTCACCAGTTATCATTGTTGATCTGGTCCCCAAAACCTGGCGTGTCAACAACAGTTAACTTCATCTTCACTCCACCTTCCTCAATCACTACAAAAATCAACATACATCACAATGACAAATCGCAAAGATAGCAGTGATTTTTTAAGGTATAAAAATAATAAAAGGAGAATAAAGACACATCCTGTACAATATTAAATATGTATACCAGTTAGGTTTTATATCACTAGTTTGGTTCTTAAACAAAGCACTATATTTCAATTTTTTCAACTACTAGACAGACTATTTTTAGGATACTTTTTGTTCCTTTTTGGTGCCTACTAGTATAAATCCTCCACTTCATGTTGTATAAAAGAAGACACCTAGATATTCTGCCTAACATCTTATTCGTTAGAAAAAAACAAAGTCATACAAATTTACTGTGACAGAAGGGTGAGTAAGCGAAGGGATGACAGAATTTTCAATTTTGTGCGAACTGTCCCTTCAAGTCAGATTAATACACAATGTGATTATGATTTTAAATAATCTTTCACGTGACTAGCAACATTTCTAACCACCATTTACATCACATACTATTTAGCTGTTCTCATACATGAAGTCATCATTTGAGATTTTCCACGCTGCCTCTTCATATGCCCTTGGCACAACACACGCCAGTCACTGGACTGTATCTTGTCTTACACCCTAACACCTAAAGTTCTGTTATAAATTCATGAAACACATTAAGACCTTTTTTCACTAAAGATTAATTGACTGTAAAAGGCATGGCATTTTGATTCTCTGTATACGGGATCCCAATCAACTTTATGTTTCGGAACAAATGCTGGAGCACAGTGTCAGGCTCTGGTGTATTGATTATAACAGCAAACGTTAACATATTCCGCCGCCTAATGTCACGTGATCTGTATGCCTTACCGTGAGACACACACTTTATCTCAACAGTCTTTGGAATCTTCTCATCACGACTCCAGCTCGAGCTCCTCCTGCTAACTTGTGACTTAAACAGAGTGTTCACTAGAGTGGATTTACCTAGACCGCTCTGACCTGATAGAGAGAGAAAGAGAGCAACAAAAAGTCAAATAAATGAAATAAAGTCAACAGAAACTTGATGGCTCCTTCACCCACCAACCACCATGATGTTGAAGTCGAAGCCCGTCTTCATTGTTTTCTTGCGCATCTGCTCAATGATGGTGTCTATACCGATGTATCCGAGCAACGCGGAACCTCGACCTGACCCTTGACCCTCACACCCCGTTCCTTGGGGTGAAGGCAGAAAGGGAACGCCGGAAGGTGGGGCCACATGAGGTGGCTTCGCTGGGACGGCAGGCTTGGGTCTCACTTCAGGGGGAACGATTTCTGACATGTCTGCATGAAAAAACACATGGTAACCATTTAATATATTGATATACTAAATAAATGTACGAATGCTCAGTTTTCTATGTAAATAACTGCATGTTCAAAAACAACTTAATAAATTAAAGAAATAAATACAAAGATTGTTATGCATAATTTGATATTATGTGTACAAATACATGCACGCATACTGCATGTGTGCACTAATGTTCCATTTCATGTGTTCCAAAAATAGCCCTCAGTTTTCCCAATGTAGCTCAACTTATCGGCCAATAATAACACCATATGCAACCCAGATAAAAACAACAAACAAACAATGAATTAGCAGAAGCCACTCAACAAATCTCTTTATCCGATTTATCACCCGGGGGATCGACCTTTCCCACGCGCCAAGACGCTCTTTTTAAACGCATCCCATGGCGACATCGCACCATACGAACACTATTTCTCCAAATGAAACACAAATTGCGAATGATGCATGTACATACACACATGCTCCTTTGTCCTATTTATTTACATCCCAGGCTTCCGACAAGCAGCAATGAAAGAAAATCTTCCCACCTACCTATTTTTGTTGTTCTATGCCTATAGATCGCTGGATGTTTTATTCCTTTTTCTTTCACGCCGTTTCGCAACGTATCAAAGAATAAGTATGCTAGCGTTGGGGAATGATAATGTCTCTGCTTTCTTTCACTCCGTCTCTAGCCTTTCTGTTCGCAGCTCGATGCCCCTCATTCTTTCCTCCACCCTTTCTGCCGTTACCACGGAAACTAACGAGGAGACTGGCTGATGCAGCGCGCATGCGCAGTGCGAGGGCAGGCTAAATTTGGGGATTTAGGTCGCAGGGTAGTTTTTGACAGTCGAGCCAGATTGTCACTTTAAAAATGTAGAGGCATTTTGTGTAACCAAATCTCTGGAGATATTTAAATGATGAATTTTTTTATATTTTAATTAAACTATTTTATTTTTAACTAGCGCAAAATGTGTGTAGGCCTTAATAGTGTTTGCCATCGTACAACAGTGCATCTTAATGTAAAGTAACTATATTTTTTAATTTTACTCGTTTTTTTATTCATTTTAATCTCAAACTCCAGCCACCTGTTGTAGAGACTCTCCAGACAATAAATATTTTTGCTGCACATCAAATTTCAATCAAAACAAGATATTAGGCCTACCTAACGTAGTTGAGAACGCAACTTGGTAGTGCAAAATTAACCCGTATTAGTTAACAAACGGTTATTTTGCACTTCACATTTTATGATCACAACGTACTCACATTTGACGGCTTTGGAGACCCTCGCCTGTCTGTGTAATGTGGAGTGTTTGCAGCATTTGAATCGCCTGAAGCGCTGTCGAGTGTCCGTGTGACTTATGACTGTTTATCTCGTTGTTCAGACGGGGCTGTGCTGGATGATAAGACATACTGCGGGTTTCCCACTCTCTTTCTGCTCAGTTTTTCATTTGTCGTGTTTATTGTGTGTATGTTAAACAAATCCTTGCATAATTACAAATTTTTGGATTTCAGGGGTGCATGTCTAACTTGTTATAGGTTATATGGAGTAGCACTGAAGTACAACATGCTCTTTCAGAAGCAGCTTGTCTTGACAGTGCATTTGTTCAATTTTTTACTTTCAAAAATAAAATTTGGGGTTATTAAACATTTAGAAGTAATGCTATAGCACTTAAAGTTGTTCTTTGCTCATAATCATAGGGGAACCACTATTAGTGCTATATAGAACCATATCTTGGCGTTTCAGTGGTTCTTCAGAGGTTCTTTGGGGTGACCGAGGTTCTATATAGCATTTATAAAGAACCTATATATAAAGAACCTCTTAAGCCCCTGTATGGTTCTTCAGTGGTTCTATATAACACCTCAGTCATACCAAAGACCCACCGAAGCAACAAAATATGGTGCTATAAAGCACTAAAAGCTCATATGATTATGAGCCAAGAACCACTTTTAGTTTTATATAGTACCATTTCTTAGAGTGTATAATAACCTCTAATTTTCTTATTGAAAGTAAAAATAATACTCTTCATATTAATCTTTTATACTATTGAGTTGCAGAAGGGACATGGTGGTGCAAAAACTTAAAAAATACGGAGGAAAAATATATTTGAAAACAAGAGATGCTTCATTCCGTCGCAAAACATAAAAAACAATATTTCGCGAATAATTTATTGCAAACGTTTTCATAAGAAATAAGAAGGCTTTGAAACATGTTTCTATTTCATATAGAAAAATAATATTTTTAATTCTATTATTTTATTTTATATTTTCTTTACAGGTTTTTTTTATTTATTATTTTGAATATAAGTATTTATGTTACATTATATATATAATTACATTAAGTTATATGTAAAATTTTTATTATATACAACTTTAAATTATTATAATGTTAAGCTACTCAAAGCTAATCAAAATGCTTAAGATGTTCCAAGCTGGACAATGCATTGACCATTAAATCATACATCAACATCACCACCACATTGAAAAGGGCACGAAACACAGCAAAAAAAAACAGTGATCTGCACTTTTCAGTATGAAAACCCACAATAACATTTGCATTTCCTATAAAAAATCTTAACAAACAAAAAGTAACTAGAGACAGAATGTTTCTGTACTCCACTCAGATCATAAACCATTGAAATCGGATGAGAATTGTAAATGTTTTTGTGCCTTTTATTCAGAATAAAATGTGTTTTTATAGATCAGTTTTGCCCTCCCAATAAAGCTCAACCATTGCATCAAAGCGTTTAACTGTGTTCTTCACCCTCATTGAAAGTCTGCGATTCTTTCTTTGTTTAATATTAATAATAGCACACCTTCCTGATACATTACATTTGACATGATTATGTTGTAAACATACATACTACATACGCAAACTACAACATTTGTCTTTTAAATAGCATACTCTAAATAACACCTGACATTTGGAATGTCAGCTTTTGTCCTGTAATGAAAGTCATTTGTTTTTGCTCTCACCTGCAGACACACAACCTCCAGGACCGGATTCCGCCTCAGATCCTCTCCTCATTTCTACGACTACAGATGGCGGTAATGACAGGTGGTCTTCTTGCTCTCTTACCCGCACAGAGTGTATTCCTGGAAATCTCTCACAATCTGCAGCGTTGTGCTGTTGAAGCGTCTGTTCAGATACTTTACTCTTGATGTTGTCTGTGTTACATAAGGATTTTGGATTCTGGGAAATCCATTCATTCATTTCAGAGTCGGAGTGTGTGTTTGGGACCTCTGTAGATGTACCTAGCAGTTCATGGGAGTCCAGCTGAACAGCTGGCTGCCGTTTTTCTTCCCCAACATATTTAATCCGACAACCAGCAAAACGCTTTTTGTGTAAGCGTGAACCTCTGTGTATTCGTGAGCATCTATAATTGTCTTGCAAGGTTGCCTCGCTCGAAGAAGATTTGGAAGAATCTGAATCTGTAAGGTTGCATCTATTTTGGGATGAGTTGCTCAGCTCCCTTTCATTACCCCCTACGGTTTGGTTGGCGGCAGATGAAACTTTTCTCCATGCTTGAGGAGATTTAAGGTATGATGGTCTACTGTAAGACGCCTCAGATGTTCTTTTGATCACAGGTCTACAGATTCGGCTCATTTGATCGCATTCGATGGATGATCTGTGGCTCTTCAAAGGGAACTGGAAGCAGCTTATCCGGCCGCACTGACCTGATGTAAAACTTGATGAAGTGATGGAAGTGTCTGAATGTAATCCTGTGAGTTTAGACTTGGACGTTAGGTTGTCAATACTGCTTGATTGACAAGAGTTTTGTCTCATTGGTGAAATGGAAGGAATCACTAGAGAATCTTGGTTTGGGGATGAATTTGTAGGTTTCAGTTGTTTTGAGGGTTGACTCTTTGCATCCATCGAAGCTTGCAGTAGTTTTTTCTTGTGGAGTTGATGTCTTACGCCACTCTGACACATCAAGTTGGATCTCATCTTTGAATAAACAGGGAGTGGGAGCCTCTCCACTGTAGATGGACGTTGAATTTTTGGTTTGTTCTCTTCCCTGCTTGTCTTCTTCTCAAGATGAGAGATCTGGGCGCTCGTGTTTACAATTCTCCCTGTTTTAATCAAGCCGAGCCGGATCCGAACGAGAGTGGGGTCCGGACGCTTCTTTTGGAAGCTCTCTGAGGTCTGTGGTCTTCTTTTTTCAACATGTTTTAACATTTGAGGGATTGAGCTTTCAAACTTTGTAGACTTGGTACCTCCAGTGATGTTTGGATTCAGGTTATTAAGTGCGTCCTGGTGTTGATGTCTGAACAGTTGATCTGGTTTTTGGCCAGTTTGCTTGTTGTGATTTCTCGTGTTGGTTATGGGGATTGATCTGGCACTTCTCTCAGGGGACGAAATGGGTTTGAATTGAGATATTTTACTTTCGGACCATTGTTTATCATGCATATCAAGGGAATGCAACGGTTCGTTTTTGTAAACTGATGCAGTTGAACTTTCGTTTTTGGTTGGCTCCATGTGAGAAATGATTTTGTCTGAATTCGGATGTGGAACATTCAGAGACGTGTCCACAGTATTGATGATGCTAATGACCCAGAGAAGTAAGCGGAAAAGAATGAAATGCTAACAAAGAACTTCAACAATATAACTGTTAATAAAATAAAATAATAATAAACATTTTAAATATAAAATAAATGCATAAAAAATATATTAATAGCATCAGCCACATAATGGTCATGGGTTTTAACCTCAGGGAACACACACAAAAAAACCCAAAATAATAATAAAAAAGAATAGGATACTGCAAAATTCATAAATATATTAATATATAAATAAAAATAACTGATAATATTACATATTATTATTATATTATTTCAAGATTACAGATATTGCAAGTACACTGAAAACATACCAAGGTGGAGAAGTTTGAATCTCCTTCTGGTGTTCCAGGGTTTTCCCAGTTTGACTGAAAGAAGGAATCTGGATGGGCTTTTTAAAGACGACAGATGAAGAAAGAGGCTGATGACAGGGTGACAGACGATTGGGTGATGGAGGTAGGTCAGGTGTTGGACAAGGAGACAAGCGAAGGGGAGAATAAGATGAAACGAAATGAGAGGTTGGACTGAGGCGAGACGGCGAGGTGGATATAGGAACCAGTAAAATACGAGGTGGAGAAGAAGGGCTAAGACTTGGCAATGATCCTGTTGAGGAAAGAGAAGGTGTGTCGAAGGAAAGTCTTGTTGGAGTGGCGGATCCTGCAGGTGAAACGTGTTCAGAAGGATCTGACTCCTTTGGGTTCATTGCAGCATAAGACACAGACTGTGAGATGAAGAAAAAAGTGTAAGTGTTCATTGATATGGTAGAGATCGAGAAAAAAGTATAATTTTAATTCATCTATAAATATTAAATTAGTGAGGTTAATGTACAAATGTATTAGCATTTACAATTCAATAGATAATCTGTAATGATATTTCTGTATATTTACTGACCTGTGAGCCTGTTTACAGAAGAAGAGAGCCGGGGCTGGAATGAAGACGGAAAAGTGCGTCAGGAAGTGGTGGGAAATCGACTTACATTCTCTCCATTCTTCTCATCTGAAGCTCCACTGTCTCATTCACCCACTCTCTTCAATTCTCTCTGCTAAATGACAGAGTTTCTGAAACTCTAACACGGAGTGACAACATAAATAAAGAATTATCACCACATAAGCACTGCAAATTTATTACATTTGTTTACAGCCTTGATCCATTTGCCCGTGGAACAATAGACATGCTATTATTGATGATAAAGTTGTGCATTTTTACAATAGTTTACCATTTAAATGAAAGTGATGACTATGATTGTCCAAAGTAAAAGTATATTCAGCCAATCAGGTTTAACGGCATGTGACAACAAACCCAATTTGTGATTTGTTTTATTTAAATTCATCTTCTTTTGTGCCAATGATGGTTTAGGGATGGGGCTTCAATATGAGCATCAATTCTTGTATGATTCCCATCCTAAAATTCATACAAAATAGCAGCCATAATTCCTCTACGATCGGGATGCAATTGTATCAGTTCTAATTGCTACATTGTAAAGCTCCAGTCTAGCGACTTCTAGGGTGAGGTTGCGAATTGCATCCAACGGCTCACTCCACCCCTCCCTTTCAAAGCACAACTGCGACTGACACAGAACTGAGATGTCGTCACGTTTTTGCTTCTTTGCCAAAGAAGATAATGTATAACAAAACACGCTCTGTAGAGACGTTCCTCCATTTAGGGCTACTGCATAAACAACATGGTGAATTTCAAGTAAGGGATCCGCACTGTATGAAGAAAGAAAAGCACATTAAAAGGATAAAAAAACATAAAGCATCATTATGTTAGGTCTTTTGATACCCATTTGAACACATATTATATAGCATTTTTGTAAATAGATCCCCCAAAAAATAACACACTAGACCTTTAAAGAGACATTGTACTTAGTGCATTAAATTCATTTCAGTCTAAATATAGTATGCAACAGTCTAAAAAGAATTTAATTACACACAAAAGTATTGGCATCACACTTTCAAGGGTCTTGAATGACTGCTAGCCTGCTAATTAAACTATTGAAACAGTATACAAAGATGAACATGAAACTGGTATTCACTTGAACAGGTTTTCAATGTACAATACTTTAGAAATATGGCAGTTTTTTAGATCAGTAACTGCAAAATACACATTAATATAAATTTGACATTAACCGTATTTTAAGGGATAGTTCACTCAAAAGTAATATGTCCCTCATATATTTACCCTTATGTCATTCAGAACCTGTATATGACTTTCTCATTTGTGGAATACAAAAAAAGATATTTCGAGAAATGTCTCAGTTGTTTTGTGTCCAATGGACCAGTGTTGTTCAGTTACCAACATTCTTCAAAATTTCTACTTTTGAGTTTTGCAGACGAAATTTTTGGGAAAGGTCGTGACTCGTGTAAGCTGGAGTCCGTGGCTTTTTAAAATGTTTCAGACATATTCTAAAATGTGATTTTAAACATGACCTTCATGACCTGGAAATTCACATGATTTTGTCCCAAACAACTGCGTTCCACATATGAACTACATGCTGAAATTCTTGTTCATTTGCACATCAAAAACCCAGTGAATGGATTGAAATTGAAATGGCATCATGATGATTTGGCACAAATGTCTCATTGATCATCAACACGTGTCCTGTCACAGTAAAGCATTGATGTTGTCCTCTCCAACATGTGTTTGCCTCGTGGGTCCCAGCTGTTGGCATCTCAGTGACTTGTAGCTCCATTTGTGAGCATCCTGAAGACCCGGCCCCAGAAAATACAGACAGGCTCCGAAACCGGCCATCAAGAGGACAGACACAAGCAGATAGATGAGGACAAACCAATCCAGAAACATCCAAGACATTGCGTTGTCTATGAAATAGGAAAACAAAGGAAGTATAGAAAGAGACAGATGGATGGGGCAGTATTATATCTTTCTTAATGGAATAGTTGACCCAAAAATAATAATCATTTACTCACCCTTGAGTTGTTCAAGAAGATATGTTTCCTACTATGGAAGTCAATGGGGTCCAAGAACTGTTTGGTTACAAACATACATCCAAATATCTTTCTCTGTGTTCAACCATACAAAGAAATTTTATTGAATTTGGAACAACTAGAGAATAAGTAAATGATGATGGAATTTTCATTTTGGGTTAAACTATCCCTTTAAAACACACCTAATATTGAATAAAGGATTGCATGATCCATATCTGATGTAAATGCAACTTAAACTCTATCCACTTTGTTCCTGCAAAGAAAGATATGAGGAAATTTTCCAATATCATTTCATAAGAGTTCCACATGCACGCATGCATCATGTCTCCCCACATACCTGCTGTCCTACTGTGATCGTCTATGAATTGGCAACTGTTGTTTTGGGTTTATTAAAGTGACAGTGAACAGAAGTAGTCTGTTTAATAATCTCAATAAATAAAGCTATACGTGGACTGACAAATGTGCATTTTATTAGATGTGAAGGAATGAGGGTTTTTCGTGCACCCTTGCTTTCCTTCTCTCCTGGTCAAGGCTGTGGCATCCCATTCCGGATGGGAGGGGGGTTACCATAGAGACATCTCTGACGACAGAAAGGGTGACAGCAGAAGTTACATAATGTTAGTTCTGTTACCCTTTTGCGTCAATCCCTAGTAAAATAAATCTGGTCATGTCAAACGGGAATGTGAGAGAGATTATTGGAGATTAGAGGAAGGGAGGAAGGAAATTTTTATGTAATGTCGTGCAATGTGTTTTCTGACTTCATTCCTGTATGACTTTCTCCTTGCATGTTGAAATATGTAAGTCAAACAGGTTTGGGACAAAGTCAAAAGTTAAAGTCTGCTTTATTGTCAAATCTGCCATATGTACAGTAGTCGTGTTTCCCTCACACCCCACGCTGTAACACGATATCACCATCCAACTTGTCAATACCACAATCACTCCTTCCAAAACAGCCAGGAACCTCTGAGTCATATTTGATGAACAGTTGTCCTTCAATGATCACAATGCAAAGACAGAGCATGAGGCACAAACTCCTTTTTCAGGCCCTTGTGATCTCAAGGTTGGACTACTGCAATGCTCTCCTTACAGGTCTTCCTGCAAAGGCTATCAAACCACTTCAGCTGGTTCAGAACGCGGCAGCAAGCCTCGGTTTCCAAAAGGCCTCATGTGACACCCCTTTTCATCTCTCTCCACCGGCTACCAGTTGAAGCCAATAACAGATTCAAGCCACTAATGCTTGCCTACAGGACTATCAGTGGATCTGCACCGGCATACTTTCACACCATCCTACACTCCATCAAGATCCCAGCGTTCAGCAACCCAGCAGTGTCTTGTATTACCTTCCCGCTCATTCCCTTTAACAACTCCTTCCTGGTGGAACATTCTACCTAACTCGGCCTGGTCAACCACACCTCTTACAACATTCAAAAAACTACTTAGAACCCATCTCTTCTGTGAATCCTATCGCTTATTGCTCCTTAAGCTCTTTGTAAGTCGCTTTGGATAAAAGCTTCTGCTAATGACTAAATGTAAATGTACATACATTTGGAGGATAAAAATTGCGTTACAGACCCATGGTGCATACAAATAACACTTACACAGAATAAAAATATATAAAAGAACAAATAAATACAGATTATTATATACATGTATAATACAACTTTTAAACAAAAAGAAGAAAAATAATGACCGATAGAGTGCAAACCAATGAAATATAAAACAGTGCAGATGTGAGGTAGTGCAAAGACTCTATTGGTCTGTTTAAAGTGACAAGGTGATTAAACAATATAATTTTTGTGTTCAGGTAAAGGATTCATCAAGGATCATAATCCTGAAGTGCTCTAGTTCAAACTGTGTCACCCAAAAATAGCTTAACATGATTGACACCTCCCTAAATAATCTTACACACTCACTCATCCCCTCACAGATGAGAGAAGCCACATCAGTATCTACGTCTTTGTTTGCCTAAAGGTGAGAAATGCTGGAATGAATTAACACACAACAATGACAATTATTTCATCATTTATTCACTCTCATGTCATTCCTAACCTGTATGACTTTCTTTCTTCAGCAAAACACGAAAGAAGATATTTTGAAGAAGGTTTGCGACCAAACAACATTGGACCCAATTGACTTCCAATGTATGGACAGAAGACCACCGAGACATTTCTTCTTTTGTGTTTTACAGAAGATAGAGTCACACACGTTTTGAATAAATTACAGAGTTTTATCCTTGTGTAAACTATTGCTTATGGTATTTAGCAACACCACTTTAAGCAATTTATATACATCAACAAACGAAAGTTTTGGCTAATCGTGTTTTTTAATATTTATACATATTAAAAAAAAAATAACCCTTCACATTCACTGAAAAGGCACTTTTTCGTAATCTTGTTCTTCACACTCTTGAACTTTAGAAAACGTAAATGTCTCTCAAAATTTCCAAACAAACACCACCAGCAACAAAACATAACCAACACAAATCTGTTGGTGCTAACTGAAGCAGTGTAAACTTGCTTGGCGAAAGAAGATCTCCGCAAAAATATTTATATCCATTCATAACAATAGTCTGTATGGAAGACAACTGTTTTTTGTTAACACCAAAAATAATACGATAAGATTTTCACCAAAACTGAGTAAACTTAGAGATCTGTGAGGCGTGCAGGTGCACACCATCTACACTTCTATCACCAGTGACTGAGCATCTTGTTAAAATGGAAGCTTAAGATCCACCGTCACCTGGATCTAGAACATGCATGTCTGTTCATTTGTTACATAATATTAAAAAAAAAACGACAATATATAATTAATGTAGAATTACAGTGAATAGAAATGAGAAGAATTAGATAGTAATTTGAATGTTCCTAATGTGCATGCCTGCATTTGTGTTATAGTTTGGCTTGTTGTTTAGGAGTGAGGGACTGGAGGAAATCAGTGATTACGTGGGCTGCTTTCTCCGGCTTGTTGAGATGAACGTGATGGTCCCCTTCGACTTCTACAATGGTGCTCTGAAGGGAATGTATGAAAGAGAGCAGGAATATTATCAAAAATGTATATACATACAATGATTCTTCCTCTCTCTTCGTTCTGAACCTGTGTGACTTTCTTTTGCAGAACACAAAATAAATATTTTAAAGAATGTTGGTAACCAAACAACACTGACCCACATTGACTTGCCCTGTATGAACACAAGACATTTCTCAAAATATCTTCTTTTGTATTCCACAAAAGAAAGAGTCACATACAGGTTTTGATCAACACAAGGACAAAATAATGGTTGAACGAGTCCTTTTAAGTAAATGTGTGTGTTCATCCTCACTTTCTGCTCTATCCAACCCTTCTGAAGGGCATCACCGTCAGGTGGAGGGAACTGTTTATTCATCCCTTCACTTGCCCTGAGAAAATAAATCACATCAATCTTTAGATTTAAATGTAAGAGGCAATGGGCCATGAAAACAATGGTTTTCTTTTATGACTATTGCAATAATACTGCGTGGACAACAAAAACACAAATATAACTCACAATAACAGCATCACTCTGGCTTGAATTAGGGACTGCATATAGAGACAATGTTCCGGTGTAACCATCGCAATGTTTCTCTGGCACAAACACAAACAACATGACTTATTTCCAAGCTTTGCCCTTAGTTCCATTTTAAACAGAACCTGGGCCTTGTGGAAAAGAAATAACTAAAGATTTATTGGCAGATTTACTTTTAATTTTTCAATTAAAGGCAGGATGTCCGATTTCTCATAGCCGTTTTTTTATGTAGAAATCACCAGAACAGACACACCCCTGCCCCCATCTTTCGCTTTCGTCAGCACTCGGCTCGACTAATGTCCATCCTGTGCACTGTGCACCTTATGCTGATTGGCTTAAAGGTTGTTTAGGTACTGGTCCCGAATTTGCCTAAACAAGCGTAATTTGGAAATCGGACACCCCGCCTTTTAATGGCATATTTGAGTTGAATTATACAAATGTATTGAAGTAAATGAACATCTGATACTGGATAAAAATATATTAAAAGTGCTCACCAAGTTTATTCTGAAGTCTCTGTTGAATACCACTCCTTAAAGACAAGCAATTTTGCTTCAATAATTAAAGCCAGAAAACATTTCATGAGATCAGTTGATGTTATTGTTTTAAATCTGAATGCACGACTGCTATATGTCTTACCTCCCTTAACCTCCCGAATGGCTCGCTCTAAAAGAATCTCTGTAGACTCTTCAGAAAGAGAAGGGTTTGCAACCATCAACCTGAAACAGACAATATAGTAGGTTTTGAGTAAATAATACAGTATCTCACAGAAGTAGGTACACCCCTCACATTTTAGTAAATATTGTATTATATCTTTTCAAGAGACAACACTGTAGAAATGAAACTGTGCTATAATATAAGTGTACAGCTTGTTTAACAGTGTAAATGTGCTGTTCCTTCAAAATAACTCAACACACAGCCATTAAAGGGGTCGTATGACAAGGCTAAAACTAATATTATAGTTTGTTTTAGACATAATGCATTGTGTATGTACAATTTAAGGTACAAAAACACTGTATTTTGCACATACCTGGGATGTTTGTATCTCCTCTTTGCTCCGCCTCTCTAAACGCACAGATTTTTAACAAAGCTCATCGCTCTGAAAAGCAAGGTGTGGTATGATTGGCCAGTTAACCAGTGCGTAGTGAATGGTCGAATACTGCATGCGTGTGAGAGAAATGTAACGCCTCTAAATATATTTGGAACATCTGGTTCCAAGGCAATTGTACTGACAGGTACGCCCACCTTACTTGCGTATAAATGTGGGTGGCCTATAGTCAACGCATACCAAGAACGAACTGACGTGGATTTAGGTTGGTTCTTCTCCTGAAAGTGTTGATAACCCTTATGTTTCTCTCTGGACATTTACGACTCCTAAGCCTCAAAGCAGAGCTGAGAAGTCTCTCTGTTTTGTCTCACCTGGAACTTAAAATCTGAGGCTATCCAGAGAAACTATAGGAACTTATGTGATTAAACTGTCCTTTTCCATAAATACATCTAATTATCTAGGTTATATGTTGTCCGTCTCACTCTCATCCGGATGAATCATGACTTGATGCAATTCAAACCTGGCATGTTTGATATCTAAATGTTTGTCTTTACAATTCCTCATTGTTTATATTTATAAGGGGGGCCATTGAACACTCTATACTCATTATGAAATAATTTGGACTGTGTTTTTGTAAAGTTGCTAGGAGGTCATAAAAATTCAAATTAGCTGTGGACAAGGAAACCTCTTTCCTGCTCAACTCTGATTGGTTGATTCAAACTCAGGTCGGCACGCCTACTACTTTCATGAAGTTAAATATCGAGCCTGTTCTGAAAACGCAGCTTGGCCTTTTTGGTCTATACCTGCCCTCATCAGAAACTGGTTTGTGGCGTCTCTTCGGAGACTGCCCATTTCCCCCACTGGGGGGAAAGAAGGAACAATGGACTTCTGCTGCATCGCATTTCCATCTCTCCAAGTGCATATGGATGTACGCTAGACGAATGCATACAATTATTGTTATACTTTACAATACTAATCAGAGACTGTAAAATATGTATATTTAATTCCTTGGCTGAAATTGATGTTTTAAATCACTCATTTCATGGATATGATCTTGATAGGTCTGGTGTAGAACCATTTTTGGTGAGCTTAGCTCATCATTATTTTAATATGCAGCCAAAACCGCTACAAAAGCGAGTACACCCCTAGTGAAAATGTTCAAA
Source organism: Triplophysa dalaica (assembly GCF_015846415.1). NCBI lineage: Eukaryota > Metazoa > Chordata > Actinopteri > Cypriniformes > Nemacheilidae > Triplophysa > Triplophysa dalaica. The sequence continues at coordinate 4,661,470 of NC_079543.1, forward strand.
TTGGGTCGAATTAGCCATTGTCCCTCCCCGGAGTCATGTGATTTTTCAAGGTCTCAGGTGTGAATGGGGAGCAGGTGTGTTAAATTTGTTTTGATAACTCTCAGTCTCTCATACTGGTCTTTGGAAGTTAAACATGGCCCCCTTATGGCAAAGAACGCTCTGAGGATCTGAAAAAAATAATTGTTGCTCTACATAAAGATGGCCTATGCTTTAAGAAGATTGCCAAAACCCTGAAACTGAGCCGCAGCACGCCATACAGCGGTTTAACAGGAAAGGTTCCACTGAGAACAGGACTCGCCATGGTCGACCAAAGAAGTTCAGTGCACATGCTCAGCGTCATATCCAGAGGTTTTCTTTGGGAAATAGACGTATGAGTGCTGCAAGCATTGCTGCAGAGGTTGAAGGGGTGGGGGATCAGCCTTTCAGTGCTCAGACCATACATTGCCCACTCCATTTGCTGAAGACAAGAAGACTAAGGACATGGATTGACAAAAAAACTATTTCTCTCAACAGGTAATGGTCTAGTGGTCTTTTGTTGAAACCAGTAACTTTGTATTGGCACCTAATGTATTATGGCTCCTGTATGAACTATCGCTTATTGCTCCTAAACTCTTTGTAAGTTGCTTTGGATAAAAGCGTCTGCTAAATGTCTAAATGTAAATGTAATATAAATGGATTAATGGAACCATGTCCTGTGGTCTGATGAGACCAAGATAAACTTATTTGGTTCAGATGGTGTCAAGTGTATGTGGGGGCAACCATGTGAGGAGCACAAAGACAAGTGTGTCTTGCCTACAGTAAAGCATGGTGTTGGGAGTGTCCTCAAACGGAAGGTAGAGGAGCAAGGTCTAACATCCAGCAGCTCAGTGATATCGTCATGGAGGAGGGCTCCAGTGGCACCCTGTAAAGCTCTGGTGAACTCAATGCCCGAGGGGGTTAAGGCGGTGCTGGAAAATAATAGTGGCCAAACAAAATATTGACACTTTGAGCCCAATTTGGACATTTTCACTTAGGGTTGTACTCACTTTTGTTGCCAGCGGTTTAGACATTAATGGCTGTGTATTGAGTAATTTTGAGGGGACAGCAAATTTACACTGTTATACAAGCTGTACACTCCATACTTAACGTTGTAGCATATTTTATTTTCTACAGTGTTGTCACATGGAAAGCTATAATAAAATATTTACTAAAATGTGAGTGGTGTTCTCACTTCTGTGAGATACTGTATTATTGTCATGACATTTTATTTGGCATTTACAGTATATTGTTAAATGCAGAATTATACAGTATCTATTAGATATTGGCAACAGTCATTGAAAATCCTATTTGAACCACTAGATGGTACCAAATTTAGAATAATGAACGTGGAATTGTGAATCTGCATTTTAATTTTATTATGCCATTATTATTTACAGATAATTTCTATTATATATTAATAAAAAATATATCTATGTTAAATAATAAAAACACTTCCAATCCGTATTAAACAACTGCACAATAAATATTTTACCTTTGTTTGGCTTTGTCATACGTGTACACCTTCTCTTTCCTTTCATTCGACTCTATTTCATATTCAACTTGTTGATTTATTCCCTGTTTTATGTAATTCATCATGGAATTCTAAGGAAAGCAGATAAATATGAATCAGTGCCCGAGCTGATCTCCCTTGTGTTTAATATTTCTCATAATGCTTTTACCAGTTTTGTTGGGAAGAATCCATAAGAATCCAAAAGAACTAAAGCTTCGACCATCTCTGGATACAACGCACTGAACTGAAAAAAGAAATGATATTACTCCACAAAATGATAATCTACAGAACATCAATCATATTATGACCACTACTCACCATTCCTGCCACATTACCACCTGTTTAAAAAACACCAAACAGTGAGTGGCAAAAAACTAAAACAAACCTGACAGATTTTGCATAACTGTGGTATGTATATAATTAACATTATTATAAATTATATAATTATTTATGTATTGTTATAATATAACCCTTTGTTAATAAAAAATATAATGATAAATATTGTTTAATTAAGCTCTTTGTATTTTATCGGACTGGTTCGCTCTTTCTGACCCAACGCTGTGTTGAAAAAAACTATTTCAGAGTGTAGGTAATACATATAAAATATCAAACTTTGAAAAAACAAGGTCACCTGGTCACCATAAATGTTTGTTCGTTTTAAACAAAATTGGACTGAAAAAGGAAACCCACTGACCCAGGCAACAGGACATACTGTTCGAGAGCTACACCATAACTCATAAATTATTCACTCATAAAAAAAGAGACCTTTGATCTCTCAACTAATGTGACACTTAAAGACTTGTCTTACCCATACTATGTCCAATTATTGAGAATCGCTTCCATTGAAGAGCTGCAAATTCACGGAGAGAAAAACATAACGCATTTGCGTCCATTAATGTTCACAATGCATTTATATATTTACCATAGTTCATCTATAAGAATGCTTCTGCAAACCTTCAATAACTCGCCGAACGTCTGCCACATACAAAGTGAAGGGATAGAAACAACCAGCAGACCTATGAGAGGACAGACCATGACCCGGGAAATCAATGGCTACAAATCTCCACTCTGAGAATGATAAAGAGAAATATAGAAAAAAACACAGGCATTCCTTAGCTACAAGCACCAATGCATCAATAGGAATATTTATCATGTTTAAGAATTATATGGGAATACTACACCATTTGGAAGAAGTGGAATGAGTCTATTAAAAGTCCCACTGTTGTCAGCCCAACCATGTAAGCAGAGCACCGGACGGCCATGAGCGGGACCCCAAACCTGACCTCTTATCTCTCCCCACGGGACAGTCACATTGAACTCTGACATTGTTTCATTGAGTCAGTCATTTGTCACATTTTATTCAATGAACATAAACACACATATCTCAACCCATAGGAAAATGAAATGTGGTTTCACTATGTAAGGGTGTAGCACCCATGTTTGATGACCATTTCCATTACCATAGTCGAACTAAATCTTACTAAAAATACTCAACTACTATTACTGTAGTAAAACTTCTAGCCCCATAATTCCACACTTTCAACTCTGTTACTAAAAGTCAATATACAATTTTAATAAAATAGAGCTTTACCTGCTTGCCTCATCGTTGTTGTGGCAAAGGATCTGAGACCTTTCAGCACAGGAATAATTCTGACACCTTGCATTGGAGATATTAATCTGTCTAGAAAAAAACAATAAATTACGTAAAATGTAATACGTAATAGCGATTCGTAGAGATCCGCCTAGTACAATTTGATTTAGTGACATCATGAATGTAGAACCTGTAATGCACATAGGCAATGTCCTTGAGCATTCAACCAAATATATATATATATATATAGAGAGAGAGAGAGAGAGAGAGAGAGAGAGAGAGAGAGCGAACAGATTTTAATTATATAGTAATGGTTTCGTAATGTAACACAAACGTGCTCCATACATACCTAACGTAGATTATGTGTTTCGAGTTTTAGAACTTACACTAAGCAAACCACAACTTAGTTGCAAGTTGCTTTTTTAGAATAAAAGTACTTGACGCTGAATAACAATTTGTGAACTATTTGTGTGTCGTCTCCTCAAATCTAGTAAAACAACTAATGAAATATAGAGTTCAAATAGCTTTCAAAACGCGATAACGCGGCATTTTAATTAAAGCCATTAATAAGTCCTCAGTTACTCTTATTTTGAAAAATCCTGTCACGATTCACTTGCTTGTATGCGTTCGTGCTAATCGTGGCTTCACCTATCCGGAACTGAAATACAAAACATCAGGTAAACGCTAACGGAGAAATACACGCTAAAACGTGTAATATGTGCGTCTGTCATTAAAATATCAGTTAGTTTTGTATAGCTATAAACATTGAGCGATGAAATTATACTTCAATGATCGCGATGTATAAATTCACAAAATACATTTTGCGGAAACAACATGACATTTTGACTATACAGCCTTGTATCCTTCTGTTTATAACAGACATATCTTTGTCTTTCAGGGTTCACGCGAACTTAATTTAAATCGAGATTCCCGTGTAATTCGGATTCAGTGTGCACAGAATGGAGGTTCGCTTTACGCGAGGCAAATCTGCCATCCTGGAGCGCTCGCTCACGCGACCCAAGACGGAGGTGAGCGTGAGCGCGTTCGCGCTGCTATTCTCCGAAATAGTGCAGTACTGTCAGAGCCGTGTGTACTCGGTGTCCGAGCTCCAGGCCCGCCTCGCTGACATGGGCCAGGGCGTAGGAGCCAGTCTCCTGGATGTCCTCGTGATGAGAGAGAAAAATGGAAAAAGAGAGACCAAAGTGTTAAACATACTTCTCTTCATTAAGGTATTTTCCCCTAATATTTCTCATTTATTCATGTCAATGCTCATATATTCTGTAGTGTTTACTCTATATATTTCTCCATAGGTGAATGTATGGAAATCATTGTTTGGCAAAGAAGCCGACAAATTGGAACAAGCAAACGACGATGACAAAACTTACTACATCATTGAAAAGGAACCACTCATAAACGCCTACATATCGGTACCCAAAGAGAACAGCACTTTGAACTGTGCAGCGTTTACCGGAGGCATCGTGGAAGCTATTTTGACCCACAGCGGCTTCCCGGCCAAAGTTACTGTTCACTGGCATAAGGGCACCACACTTATGATTAAGTTTGATGAGGCGGTCATTGCTCGTGACAAAGCTCCTGATGGCAGATAGTAGATTCTGGTCTTAAGTTATGATGGTAAAAACTTGAGTCTACATATTACAACATTTAAGTGTAATTGTTTGTGTTTTTCATATATGTTTATTGCGTTCATAACAAATTTCTCGGTTCTGCCTCCCCTGCTCTAATAACAACATAAATGCACAGACGTGATTGATGAGCCATATAAATACAGGCATTATTCTACTGATATTATTAAGTAAGAGTTGCTATGAAAGACTTGCATGAAGGTCACACTTTTTGGATATCTGATTTTTTTTGTAAACGAATGTACCATCTGCACACTAATAAAGTTAAACAGTATTGAATAGTCTGTTACGTTCAATATTAGTGAAGATGTAGTCATTGAAACAGCATGCCACTGCATTTGTGTGGAAACACTTATATTGCGCCAAGCGCACCCCTGTCCAGGAGAAAAGATGTTTTAGGTTTTAATAAAACTTGATAAGGACCTAGAACATAAACTATTTAACATGAGCAGCGTGTCCCATTGTTTTATATCTTTTTCAGAATGTTTTGCACAGACTCTAATTCTTGTGTCTCTTAAGCAATCATCCAGTGCTTAAAGATAATTTTGCAGAGCATCTTCCAATGGGCCAGATGCTTACTTGTGTTGAAAAAAAAATTATATGGCAACGCATGTCCCATCATTATCTCGGAAGGGTCTGATCCGAGTTGTTTTGTAAAGGCTGAATCTCATTCTACAAATAACTTTATTAAAGCTGCTAAAACCACAACCTCTCCCACTGCAACACGCTTTAAATCAGTTAATAACATGTGCGATTTTTTTAATCTACTGATTTACTAGGCAGAAATTTTAATGAAAATGTGGAGTTTCCATTTTCCACCGCCCTACCAGTGAATTGTGTACCATGTGATCTGAGTCAGCTCTTAACGGCCACCCCGTGCTGGAAAAACTTCATGCAATATGGACAACAAGACAGACAACTTTTTTCAAAAAAATCAAAGCAAGAATTTTTTATCTAAGGCCACCACCATGTAACATCCAGCCCTGCATGTGCCAAAACATGATACAAAGACATAAGTTAAACTGTCCCAAGGTGTTCTTAACCAAATGATGCGGTGATATAATGTATTTTCACTTATATCTGTAATCCATGCTGACCATTTTGCCAAAATTGCCTTAATGTGAGGAGAGAATGTTTCGATGACAATCAAGTCCTGTTTTCTGGAATGGATTCTGTTTGGAGGCAGTATGTAATTTCTTACAGCTCCCCCATTTGATACTCTTGGCCCAAAAGACACATCACATCCACTCTCTTTATACAGATTACACCTCCCTTATTGGGCAGGTGCCCAGTGGCGATGAAGCCCTGCCTTAGGTTGTCCTCCTCTGGCCACAAGACAATTGAAGAATAATCACAATATTTACATCTTTAATGTTCATTTGGTGAGGGATGAGCATAGAACGGCAATCCCTGTTTATGTTACTTTTACCACATTTTAGTTTTTTTAGGATAGCTATGTTTGGCAACATGCATGGGTTCTGGGATGCTAAGTGGCTGAATTTTTGCAACTCCTCAATCCAATTTGTCTTTGGCCCATACATCAGGAAATCTGTGCCACTGTGCATCCTATTTCATGGTGGCGGCTTGTTTGAGATCAAATAAAAAGGCAAGCACAATCTTATCTCTTGAAAATAGTACATCGACAAAATATCAACATTTATTATGGTGCCTGTGTTTTTATCAACACAAAATTCTGTCCATAAGACATTTTTAGAGTCTGCAGGTAAAAGAGGATTACGAATCGGTATAATAATACACTTCTTTGCCATTTAAACACCCTGTGTACAAAGAATCGGGTGTTGCTTCATTTCCCTTTTTTTTGACAGAACATTTCATTATGGCCAAATCCGTAATTATTATACTTAAACTGTCTAGTATAGCACGCTTTATCCCTTGACGGGCCACACCCAAAACTCACAATCACATCTGTGAGATTTGTTTCACCCTCCATCATAGCAGCAGATGCTTTTATGATGCGTTTTATTCATAGTAAATTATCAAAGGTCTCTAACTTATTGCACGCCATTGAAGTAATGTGTGTCTGTAAGGAATGTGGACAGAGCTACTGATTAGGAGTTCTCTGTGTTCTTTTGATAGCCGGTTATGGCAGATTCAATCACAATGGCAGAATCATAAACTATAAAATGTGTTCTCATTGGCTCTTCGCTTGATTTTGGTCAGTTTTCTGAGTTCTTGGGGCTCTTGCTAAATCCTCGGTGTTTTGAGTCAGATCGGTGGGCGTGGCTTGTTGGCTTTGACTAAATCCTTGGTGATTTGAGTTTTACGAAACCTTTACCCTAACCTACACCTTAATCTAACTCTAACCATCCAAACTAGCTGTGATTGTTAAACTTGTCAAAAAACACGGATGCGTGATGTCAGACTCAAGATGGGCGGTGTTTAAACAACTAATTTCCAGTCCTTTTTCTACATTATGTAACACAGATCACATCCACACATTGATACCAACCATTTTGTTTTAATTGTGAAATTGTGACACCTCTTAGCTACTTCCACTATTTCCCTCTCTGGGGACAACGGGACACCACCCATTTTACTGATCCACGAAAAGGCACATACAGGTAAGAATTTGTATCTTTCTGGCTCTTTTTTTTAGTTGGCAGCCTGTCGTTTAAAGTCCCAGTGAAACTCAAAATTACACTGCCTATTTTTTCATGAAATATTGCTGCATTTATTGTAAATAGTTCAATGTATGTGTGTCATTCTCTTTTTAAAATGTGTGTGCCCTCATAATCTTACTTAAAATCTGAGAATGCACTTCCTACATGTAATGACTATCCATCATAAATGATGTATGTTGCACAGCTTGGGCGAAGCATTCGGTAACTCCTCCCCTTCAACTGTCAGTCTGCTGCCAGTTTAATTTAGAATTGCGAAATAATATTTCTTGTCATGAGTGAATGAGTGAGTGTGTGTGCCCTGCGATGGGTTGGCACTCCATCCAGGGTGTATCCTGCCTGGATGCCCGATGACTCCTGAGATAGGCGCAGGCTCCCCGTGACCCGAGGTAGTTCGGATAAGCGGTAGAAAATGGAATGGAATGGAATATTTCTTGTCATATTTCTTTTGTCCTTGTGTTGATCAAAACCTGTATGTGACTATTTCTATTGTGGAATTCAAAAGAAGATATTTTGAGAAATGTCTTGTGTTCATACAGTGCAAGTCAATGTGTGTCAGTGTTGTTTGGTTACCAACTTTCTTTAAAATATTTATTTTGTGTTCTGCAAAAGAAAGTCACACAGGTTCAGAACGAAGACAGAGGAAGAATCATTGTATGTATATACATTTTTGATAATATTCCTGCTCTCTTTCATACATTCCCTTCAGAGCAACATTGTAGAAGTCCGTTTGCACCACCGTTTGCATATTGTTTTGCACTATCTGCCTGGCCGGGGGGGCTGCTTTCGAATTCATACTTGTATTCAATGTGTTCATGTACAGCTGCTTTGTAACAATGAAAATTGTAAAAAGCGCTATATAAATAAAGTTGAGTTGAGTTGAGTAGAAGTCGAGGGGACCATCACGTTTATCTCAACAAGCCGGAGAAAGCGACCCACGTAATCACTGATTTCCTCCAGTCTCTCACTCCTAAACAACAAGCCAAATTATAACACAAATGCAGGCATGCATGCAAATCAGCAACATTCAAACTAATATCTAATTCTTCTCATTTCTATTCACTGTAATGCTACATTAATTATATATTGTCATATTTTTGTGTCAAATATTATGTAACAAAATAACAGATATTTATGTTCTAGACCCAGTTTCAACTAGCACTTCAGGATTATGATCCTTGAGCAATGCTTTACCCGGACATGAAAATTCCGTCATTTACTCACCTTCCTTGTCCCAAACCTGTTTGACTTACATATTGCAACATGCAAGGAGAAAGTCATACAGGAATGATGTCAGAAAACACATTGCAAAACATTACATAAAAATTTTCTCTATCCCTCTAACATCCAATAATTTCTCTCACATTCCCATGTGACATGACCAGATTTATTTAACAAGGGATTGACGCAAACGGGTTACAGAACTAAAATGATGTAACTTCTGCTGTCACCCTTTCTGTCGTCAGAGATGTCTCCATGGTAACCCCCTCGCATCCGGAATGGGATACCACAGCCTTGACCGGGAGAGAAGGAAATTAAGGGTGCACGAAAAAACCCTGGTATCGAAACCACAACATTGCGCTGTTAACGCTCTTAGCTACAGGAAAGCTGACCATGATTTACACCTCCTCATGTCATGCCTAACCTGTATGACTTTCTTTCGTCTGCAAAACTCCAAAGACATTTTGAAGAATGTTGGTAACTGAACAACACTGGTCCCCTTTGACTTCCATTAGACACAAAACAACAGAGAAATTTCTGGAAACGTTAGGGTTTGTTAATATTCTGCAACTTGTTCTGGAGACCAGCTTTTCAAAACCTATTGAAGCCAATCATGTGTCAATGGGAAAACCCGATAAAAAGCTGTGTAGACACAAAGGCCCTGTCCCAAATGGCGCTCTCCGGTCTTGTGGACCTCCTCTGAGTCCACACTGGGTTATGTCAGGAAGTGCAGGGCAACAGGGTAGATGGAAGTGCATTTTGGGACAGACTTGAGGTCATCACACCGGAAAGAGCAAGCAGGGATTTCTAATCACTCTCGCGGTACTATGTTGTCATTCGCTGATCAGTCTGCGCAGTGCCGCGTGAAGTCGATCACACTTGTTGTCGCATTGTTCTTATTGTGATATGCAACCCGAGCATTACGCAATATATACTTATGTTTGTAATGAATTCATGTATCATGACGTAAATGCAACAGTTTATGTATATTTATGTATATGTATACACTACTCTTCTGTAGTGTATACACTTCTTAATAAGCATATATGTGGTTATTTACTATTTCTCTATAATACAGAAGCTGTGTTGTTCAGCTTTAAAGAGCCCAGAGTCAACTTCACATAAATTTACAAAACATTGCTTATTACCTTAAGTAAGAAAATGCACTGCATTTAAAGTTTTTATTCTTGAATAGCTGGCTTAATAGAACATGAATAAACGATGTAAATTACTAAGTAATTAATAAATGAATATTGAATTTGATCAAAATGTACATTTAAAAATGTATCCGTCATGTTGACGTAAATGTCTGACATCCATGAGACTCCTCCCTTCTGTTCTGTGATATGCCGCTCGCAAGGATTTCTGGGAAGGGGACTTCAGTGGAGTCTGCATCAATGCAGGTTTCGCAGAAGACGTCCTAAAGCACAAAAAATATATGATACCCTAAAATACTTCCCAACTGAGGTTAATAGCTGAACAATAACAGAATTCTCCCCCTATGTCATGTTGTAATTCTCTCTTTTTTATTTTTTTCTAAGTATATCTTCTATGTATTATATTATGAAGTAACGTATGTTATGCAGCCATGTTTGTTTGTAAATCTTGATAATTTCAATAAAAAAAAAAAAAAATTCGTTCCATACCGAAAAAAAAAAAAAGGTTTCGCCGAAGACCGCATCGAGGGCACAAAGGAGGCGCTCGCGAGCGGACTTCTGGGCGCTTAAAAGAAAAATGGGACACCCTTGCGAACTCGTAGACTTGGCGAGCACGCGCAATTTAAGTTCACGAGACCGCAAGTCCACATGAAGTGCGCCGTTTGGGAGAGGGCCAAACTTGCTGGGAATAACGAATATGCACGCGCCAAAGACTAAATTCTTGGTATTATTGAAAATTAAAAACATGTGTTGAGAAGATGTTTTCCCGAGGACCGAAAGCAGAACCTATGAGGGGCGGAGCTTATTGTCTTAAGTTTGTGTTTCGGTACCCATCCAGACGTTTAGACAGCCCGCCACAGCATGTGTGTAGAAACTTTGGAATAATTGTACATTATGACAAAATAAAATGCTGTACTGGTGGCGGTGTCCAGTGAAAACTGGTTTAAATGCAAAAGAGTAATACAGAATAGGTTTTATTAGAAAAAAGCCTTGTCACTTGATTGTTTCCAGCATTACTACAGCATTAAAATGATTTTTTATTGCGCATATGTTGTTCTATGTTTGGGTTTGTTGAGGAAAGTCGGTGGAAATTTTCAATTGTAGCAGTTTCATTTGTTCGTTGATGCTGTATGTGTTATTATGTTAAACTACAATGTGGAAATACTTTCATTTACAAAACAGGTATCTGTTGTGCTTGGCAGAATGTTTTAAACTACACTGTAATAACACTTAAATGCAATTTTAGTCTCAGTCATACACCATTGTGTAAGTATGATCTAATTGGTTGTGACTGTAAGATGACGCATTAGGTTTCTTGTAAATGTGTTTCGTTACTCATAATAAAGTTCTCCCTACTCTGCTAACCATAAAAACTGAAATGGTTTCCATTACAAATACATATTTGAACCATCAGGTGCTTAACATTAAAATAAAAATTCCTTTATGTGGTGTGTTTTGGGTTTTATTCCGGTGGATATGAATAATGTTGTTTTATTGGCCCCAACATATTACCAGTAGAGAACCTCAGATACCATTAAAGTTTAAAAAAATCCACTAAATACATTACACTGGTATTTTTAATTCGTTGTCTATACATTTGTTACTTAAATTATAATAGTTCAAGTACCGAGGTACTGCGCATGCGCAAACACTGTACGACGCTCAGTAGAACAAGTTGTATTTCCTTCGTTCATTCTACGGCATCTTGCAAATATCTGTTTTCTTTTGTATTTCATCAAAGACGTACAAGCGTTTGCCCAGTTTGAATAATACCACAATAATGCACAAAAAGCTCTACCTTGACTCTCATGTTAAATGTGTTTACCGGCCGCTTCAGAGTCACGTGATTCTGTCACATGACGATACGGAAATCAAACTCACGTCACGAGTTGATTCTGTAAACATGCAGTAACCGGAGTCACGTTCGTGTATCACAGTAAAACTTCTCCATCAGTCACTCAGATATTTCTTGTGCTGTGAATGAATCTAAGTTTTTTAATGCCGACCGCTTCTTCTAGTGATTTTGATACGCTGACATGGCCGCAGTGGACCAGAATAAAGTCCCGAACCGCGATTCCCCCGGTGAGTGATCGATCGATATACTGCTATCAAAACAAAGCTCTTCCACTGATGATCGTAATGTGTTGCGTTGCTCTCTTGCATTGTAAATGAAGTTTTTATTCGCGTTCCTAATGTTGTGCAAATGACCTACAAGTAAAATATTAGTAAATAACATTTTTCTACAAATAGTTGTAAAATAACCATTGTTTCATTTAGTAACCATATCTGTTGCTTTTATTATTCATTTTAATTGATTTTTAATTGTATGGTTTCACACTTATCACTATAGTATCTATAGTTTAACTGTGTTATGTGTAGTTAGACTGGTTATACAAATGGTAATATCGTGTTTAATACACTTGAATCGTAATACCATGCCTTCCTGTTCGGTTATCGTCAGTCATCATGCCTTTATATCCCAGAATTCAACATTATTACAGGCTTTCGCTTACTGCTTACATTGCATTACTTAGTTTCCTTCCTTTTTTAAATCCGGTTGAGTGAACATTATTCATCTAATCACACAATAATACATACACAGGCTTGCTTTTGTTTGAATGTACTCACAAAGCTCATGCATTCTTTTACAACCTGTAAACTTTGTTTAATCCTCTTCATGCACTGGATCTTTCATGCAGTACATGCAGCACATTTGTTTTGTTTATTTCTACCCCAGCGGTGTTGAATTCTTTATTCTGACAGACGTTCTAATGTGTTGACATGTAATCAATTACTCATCAATACTGGTCGTGGTGGCAATGAAGTAGAGAGACTTAAATGATTGAGAATGCACATGTCTGAGATGTGCATGGCTTCTACTGTATGTCTTTTACTGTGGCTTGTGGCTTATTGCAGCAGGAGGGTGCGTTTGTGTAGATTTGTGCAATGCAGACATAGAAGGCAGACTGACTTCACCTGATGATATGCACGATTGGGTGATGTAGTGATACCATGATGATATTCATACCTTTGATTATTTTTATGACTGCAAGAGCGTGTGAGGAGGCAATGCAGGCCAGTGCCAAAATATGATTACCTGATCAAATAGACATCCAGAATGTTTTCAATTTTGTATCAGTACGAACATCGTAAGCAGCTTGAGACGCCGCTCTTATCTCTGTCACGATTCCTATCACTGCATCAAAAGCATTTTCGTTTGATGACAAACTTAAGTTGTGTTTGTCTCGTTGTGTTTGAGGTACACATCTAGAAACGGAAGACAGGCTGACATACAGATATGATCAAAACAATGATAATTTTGTTTAAAGAGCGATAAAAGGACAAAACCGCACATGTTGGCTTTTCTCAGTCTCACTTTATAGAGTTCAATGTGGGTCGAACGGAAAAATGAGAAACATATAATGAGTGTAGGGTTCATTTATTCTGCTTGTCTATGAAGTATAAAGAAATCAGATTTTCCAGCCCGCCGACTTTGTCATCATTAATCTTATTTAAGTGCCTCATTTTTGTATTTCACTTTCTACGGCCATCCAAATCAGGTGCTTTCTCTCCAGATTAAGATTTATGGCATTAATGAGGCATGAATAACAGCGTGAGCGTTCCACTGTTATCCAAAATCGGCTGTGATTGATCTAGTTTTAGTTCACCTAGAGATGTTTACCTGTTATATTTTAGGCCACTTTTTATCCATCAATGTTGAGGTAGAGCTTCTCTAACGTAATAATACAGAGCTGAGTCTTTGTGGTCAGTCAGGCTCACAATTACATATATGTGAGCTGCAGGAAAAAACACAGCTTTTATTTCATGAAGTTATGGTTGCGTTTGATGGAAGAAGTCATCATCTAGTTTTATCCCTTCACTTTTTAAAAGAGAGCGGGAATAAGTAGAAGCGAAGCATTGCTTGGTTGACAGTTTTTAACACGTATGCGGGATTTGCGTTGTTGGCAATGATAGTTTTGTTATTTGAGAAATAAAGACAGAAGGGGATTATGTTGCATTGTTTGAAGCCGAACAGCTTTCACCATCCTTTAGCTTTCATATCGTGTGAATTTTGTCTGACTCAAAGTGAAACATTTGTGTTCTCGAATCTGCATGTCATGTGTCAATGATGGTTACTGGATTGCATTGAACTTTATGTCAGCTACAGAAATGTCACGCATTGAATGAGTTCAAAGTTCAGACAAATTCAGCTTTGGCCCTTTTTAAAGGAACAATTCACCCAAAATGTAAAATTCTGTCATCGTTTACTCAGTCTGTAGTTGTTCCAAATCTGTATACATTTCTTTGTTTGGTTGAACACAGAGAAAGATATTTGGATGAATGCTTGTAACCAAACAGTTCTTGGCAACCATTGACTACCATAGTAGGAAGAATGACACTGGTAGTCAAAAGTGCCTCAGAATTGTTTGCTTTCCTACACTCTTCAAAATGTCTTCTTTTGTGTTCAACAGAACTGAAATTTATAAAGCAATTCTTCCTAATTATCAGTTTGGCTTAGAAACCCATTTACAATTTGATTCATCACGAGTTCTCCGTTTTCTTTTGCAGAAGAGAATAGACTTCTGTTTCCGGTGAAACACTACGGATCAAATGACTGCAGGAGTGAATATGGCGACTCCATATCGAGTCCGGGCGCAGACGGCTGGATGGGCACTGACCCGGAAGAGGATGCGTTACGCAGGAAGTTAAAATATTTCTTCATGAGTCCCTGCCAGAAGTACCAAGCCAAAGGCAGAAAACCTTATAAATTAGTCCTTCAGATACTGAAGATTATTATAGTCACCGCTCAGGTAATTTCAGGCATTAGTCAAAATCAGATCTGTGTTGTTATGCAAGTTTTGTTATACAAGTAAAGTTTTCAGAAAAATAAATATTGTTTCATGTTCTCATAAACATCCTTTGTTAGTGATAGTTAGATGATCATTGTTCCATTTTAAATCATGTTGCAGGCCCTAAAATGTTATCAAATAACTAACCAGTAACTTTGTGTTCTATATTTTTTAATAATTTTCCCAGCAAAAAATGTTACTCTTTTTTTGTCAATATTGTGTGCTATCGTCACGTGACATAAGAAAATTACGCAAGCCTCTTGTTTTCTTTCTGGCTGTCTGTAGCTGGTGCTTTTTGGTCTAAGCAATGAGATGGTGGTGACGTTTAAGGAGGAAAACACAGCCTCATTTAAACACCTGTTCCTCAAAGACTATGATGACTCAGACAACACGCTCGCGGTTTACAGGCAGAGTGATGTTTACGACCATATATTCTACACAATAGAACAGGTAATGTGTCATTTTGGGAAACACAAACACTATTATTTATATGATGTTTGGTTCATAATGATCCCGTTCCTTTAAGACAACTAGAGCTAGACTCATTCCTGTTGATTCTGTTCATTTTTTTTCTCAGTATCTGACTTTAACTGACACGACGGTGGGTCGATATGCGTATGTGTATGATGTCGGCGTGAATGGAAGCGCACTGTCTCTCTGTCAGCAGTATTATAAGAAGGGCCGGATCGACCCAGCAAACGACACTTTCAGCATTGATCCACATGTGGTCACAGGTGAAGCACCTGTTCCTGTTTCAAGGGTTGGTTTTAGTCAGATGTTTAGCCAGAGAAATAGAAAAAAGTGAGGCTCATTTCTTTAATGGGTGCACAAAATAAAATGTTTTCAGTTTGAAAATACATTTAGTTTGTTTACTGTTTGTTAGTAATGATCAATTGTTTTTATAATGTTATTCTTACTTCTTTCAGAGCGCTTAACTTCTTTTTGATTTATTATTCGATTCAGTTTTTTGTGTCTTAGTTCCTCATCAGATGATTTTACTATCACTTTCTAATGCAGTTTTTTTTATTGTTGTCTTCTTATAACATTGTAAGCCACAGAGATTCAGCTGGGTACATTTTTTCTCTTTTTGTCTTTCTGTAGACTGTATTGGAGTGAACCCTTTGTCCACCCCCACAGCCCTGGGTCGGGATTACAGGAATATAACACTCAAGTTTCACAAGTATGTTAAATGGGACTTTATTTTGAAATGTCGGTAGATCCTATAATAATTTAATGGTAATGTATCTTCCCAAGGCTCATAAATGTCACGATAACGTTCCAGCTGAAGGCTATAAACCTTCAGACAATCATACACAACGAAATTCCAGACTGTTACACTTTCTTCATCACAGTGAGTTTGCACACGAAACGCCCAAGAAATTGTCACTGTAAATCTGCAATCTGTAACTTTTTTGTAAAAAAAAGCTCAAATCAGTTTTTGACCGAGTACATTTGCAGACAAAACTTCACCACAGTTCACAACATAATAGAAAATTATATAAAAGATATCTTGTCGCTGTCTGACTGAAAGCTCGGATCTCCAAAGAAAAGTAAAGAAAAAACACTCACAACACATTTTTGGATTAATTAGATAAATGCAGTTGAAAAGCTCAATTTAATACTTATGTTTGCAATAAAAGCCAACAATATTGAGCAAAACCCACAGACAAACAAAAATGATAAACATTAGTAATGATTTATAAATAAACTAAAATCGTAAAAAATGAAGCTTCAGTCTGACAGCAAAAAATCTTTATTTTATGTGATATTTTATTAAGAAACATATATACTTAAGGTTCTATTTTCATTTCAGATTCTACTGGATAACAAAGCCCACAGTGGTAAAGTAAAGATCAGTCTTGATAATAAAGCCTCCATAAAAGAATGTAGAGACCCAAGTGTGTCTGGACACGGTAAGACCTCCAAAGAAGATCAATTGTAGTAGTTAATAAATTAATTAAATATGTTGGGCAGTTTTACATCCAGTACTACATTGCTTGTGCGACCTTGAGCGTGTTGTCACTCCTCTCTCTTTTATTTCATGCAGCTGAAAGTTACGCTCGTGTGTGGTTTGACGTGATCATCGCTGTGGTGTGCATTCTCTCCCTCGTCCTCTGCAGTCGCTCCATCATCAGAGGGATCATTCTTCAAAACGTAAAATATCAAACACATACATTTTTATTAAATGATTTTATGTTATAGCACGCAAATAATATTTCCTTGTTCCCGGTATCTTCAGGAATTTGTGAAGTATTTTAAGAGCTCTCTGAAACGTGACGTCTGTTGGGGCGATCGGATGGAGTTTATTAACGGCTGGTATATTCTGCTCATCATCAGTGATGTGCTCACCATCACAGGCTCAATGATCAAGATCGGGATCGAACTGAAGGTAAGTCAGGCGCTGAAGACAGCATCATTACGTAAAGGCTAAAATTCACTACAAGACTTTTGCTCATATTTTGCCCAGATTTTCAGTCTGGCCTTGTTGTTGAAAGTCTGAAAGTGGATGATGTCTAGTTTAAAAAAAATCTGTTCTGATTTGAAAAGTCTTGTATTGTTTTCCAGCCATACATGAATGTTAACAAAAAAACAGAATGGTATTAGGTGTGTTATCTTATACATTGTGTGTTTTAACATAGAACCTCTCGTCCTACGATGAGTGCGGGATCCTCCTGGGAACCTCAACGTTATTGGTTTGGGTCGGAGTTATTCGCTACCTCACCTTCTTTCAGAAGTACAATGTGAGAGACGCACCCACACACAAACCATTAAACACACAAACACATTCATGTAAATAACAGTTGTTGTATTTGTATTCCAAGTCTAAAAATGAGGGGGAAAACTTTGAATACACTTCTTCCTAAAAGACACTTACAAAAATCATAGTTTACTCAACCTCATGCCATCCTAAATGTATATAACTTACTTTCTTCAGTCGAACATAACTATGCTTATTTAGGCCAGTCAAACGGTTAATCACATTCAGAAAAAAGTTTGTGTTTACATAATATGTGTCTGTGTACTGTGCATAATCATTTTGTATACTGTATATAAACACATACGTGTATTCATATTTAGGAACATTTATAAAGATTTACTCATATTTACCAATTAGGTAAATTACATAAATGTTTATTAATTTCTATATTTTATATTTTTCTTAAATATATACATGTACGTGTTTATAAATACAAAATAATATGCACAGTACACAGTCCTATGTTATGTGTAATATTTTTTTTAATAAAAATATGCATCACTTTATTATATATAATATAAAGTCCCAACTTGTTAAAGCTGCAATCAGCACATACATCTAAATTTAGTCTTCTTAAATGAAACAAAACATTTGTGAGTAAACATTCATATTTTTTGCCTATTTGTTCATTTTAAATCAGAGCCCTAAATATGTCAAAACTTCAAATCTAATGCGTTTTTGTCTTGTGATGAAATATTGTATGACATCTAGTCACTGATTTTTGGAGCGGTATTAAAAGTGAGAGATTAACTGTAAGTAGGAAATACATGAAACTGAATTTTACAAAAATGTTATAAAAAAATTTAGGTGAACTATTTAAACCACAATCAAATCAAGTCACTGCAATATATTTTATTTGTGAGTGTTATTTTTAAGTTGGATGTTTGAGCTTTACTCTAAATCATGGCTTCTTAGATTCTCATCATCACTTTACGGGCTGCGTTCCCTAACGTGATCCGTTTCTGCTGCTGTGTGGCAGTCATCTACCTCGGATATTGCTTCTGCGGATGGATCGTTCTTGGACCCTACCATGTTAAAGTATGAACATATTCAAACGCACTATTTTTCTATAATAATATTAATATTGGAAACATATCCAGTATACTGATAAAAATGAAATGTTGGCACGTGGAATTTATAATTGTCTCTTTATTTCTCTGTTCCCTCAGTTTCGATCTCTCTCGCTGGTGTCTGAATGTCTGTTTTCTCTGATCAATGGAGATGACATGTTTGTGACGTTCAGTGACATGCAGGAGAGCAGTACTCTAGTGTGGGTCTTCAGTCAGGTGCGTTTATTTCACACGCTCACACAAAGGTGAAGCTACAGGATTCAGTGCATTAAACACGATGCTCTTCTCTTGTGCAGGTTTACCTTTACACGTTCATCTCACTGTTCATTTACATGGTGCTGTCGCTCTTTATCGCGCTTATCACTGGAGCGTATGAGACCATCAAGGTAAGAGTGAGATGAGATGCTTGCAAACACAACGTTAAGCTTATAATAATGATTTATAAGTTGTCGTGTGAGATTTAACCGAAAATGTCAGTGTAAATGTTGCTCTCTAATGAAATAGATCTCGTTTATAAGTTGCTTTCAATCAAACGTTCAGATAAATGAACAAATGTAAAGTTATGTATGTAAAGTATTCTGCAATTTTACGTTTCAAACATAGATGGCGATAGAGAGTCAAAAATTATGGATTGCCGCTTTGGTTAAAAGTTTTTGTTGAAGATGACTACCGATGATTGCATATTACAGTAATACAAAAAAACAAGTTTACACTGAAGAATGACATATATCATCTGTTATTTTATGAGCTATGTCTATTCCTTGATAAAACAACCAAAATGTAACATTTGTATGTGATAAACAATATCGTTTCATTTCCATCCAGCATCAAACACAGGAGCCCATCCATATCACGGACATGCACGCGTTCATCGCTGAATGCACAGACACGCCCTGTTCTGGAAAGTTCCGCGGCATTGAGACCTCACCGTGCTCCTTCTTCTGCTGCTGTGACAGGTCTGACACAATTATAAATAATATAAATATATATATAAAAAAATATCTTCGTTATAAATTGTTCAAATTTTGAGTGAGTAGTTAAAGGTCCAGTGTTTGAAATTTAGCGCTATCTAGCAGTCAGGATGTGAATTGCAACTAAGGGTGTTCGGTTTTACGTGCTTTTTTGATTCGCCTCCGATTCTCAATTCCCACTTTTGGAGTCGATGCAATCGACACTTCGACTCCATTTGCTGCCATTCAAAACGGGCTCAGGAAAATGAAATATGAAAGAAATAAATGAATGTAACTTCACAAGTTTGGGAACTTTGGGCTGGCAACGAAACTCCAAAGTCAACGACACCATCACAGAGAGTTTATTTGTGCTATCATATCGGTTACTCCTACTTAAAACTTACAAATATGCTATAATAAGAACCCAGCAACAAGAACTTAATAAATGATTTGTGACTTCTGATTTTTTATGTTTTAAAACTGAATGAAACACATTGTCGTTTGTTTCCACAAACTTGATTTTGATTTGTGTCCAGTTATGCGCACCAACTCACATTTAAGCATAGCGTGACGCTTTCATTCAAAGCAACTTACAAAGTTGATTAACAATTGTTCCGAGAAATAAATGCTTGAAGAGGGACAAACGAAATATAGGAGAATTTAATGTGATCGGATTGAAGGTGAAGAATGAATGGACAATATTGCGTGAGTACCAGTAGGCGTCGCTGATGCTCTGATTACCGCAGTGTTTTGGATCGGATGTAAACGTGTACAGTCAGAGAGAGAGAGAGAGAGAGAGAGAGAGAGAGAGAGTGGAGGCATGAATTCTACCTTAAACATGATTGTTTTTAAGAAGAAAGCCCAAGCCTGCTTCCCGATGTCATCGTACATCACAATGTTTTAATGTAGCCATCATTCAAAGCCAATTTGGTGCACATCGCCCAAGCCTAGTCGTTTTGCTTCTTTGCCGAATGAGATTACATATTTATGAAATGCGTTCTATAGAGCAGTTTGTCCATTTAGGGCCACTGTAGAAACAACATGGAGAATTCCGTGTAAGGGGACCCGCTGTGTATGTAAATAGAAATAGCTCATTCTGAGGTAATAAAAACATAAAGCTTCATTATGTAAGGTCTTCATACACCTCTGAAGACAGTTATGTAGATTTTATTGCATTTCTGTCAATAATCAATGATACAAAGTGTATTAAACATATTTGGGATTTAAGATAGTCTGTAATTTTACCTGTTTCTCAAACCATACAGAACTACAACATACGAGGACGGCCTCTTAGTCAACTAGCGGTGTCACCGAATCTCAACTACACCACCAGCTGCTGGTCATCACTGCAGTCGGTTGATCGACAGCGTTGAAAGCACAACGCTCTGGACCATTAATGGACGAGCACATTGAAGATTTTAGTCAAATGCCTGAAGTCTGGGACATTTATAGTTTTACCTCAACTTTTAAACGTTTTATTTCTACTTGATTCCAGAGGTCGCACATACGAGACGGTAATTCTGTGTGCAAATGACGAATGTCTCACGTGCTGTGTCAGCGGGTTCTTGTTTACGTACTTTGAAACACAGCGCTATGTGACACTTTCTTTCTCTTGAGTAATAAGGGTTTGCTGAATGTCAGGTGACTTAACCTCTGCTTGTGTAACATATAAATCAAATGTCTGCAAAAGACATGGAAGTGCTTTCGGCTAGTCAAGGTTTGTGGGTAGTTTGAGTCAGCTGAAACATCTTGACTTTCATCTTATTCTGCACTTAGAGCAAAACAACACTTCTATGAATTAAAGGTTTGTTTTGTGGTATTAATCTGCCTTTACCCATAACAAACAATGCCCTAGCGGTATGAATTAGCCTTTACAACACGACAAAAAAAAGGACATTTTAAATATATGCCTTAATGACCTGTAGATGTCTGGTTGTTATTGGCGTGTGTGTGTGCGTGCGTGTGTTTTATTTATACGTAAGTAAACCTTACATCATTTTCTGTGATTGTTAGACACAGTAATTCTTGACTTTACGTATATGTGAAATGTTTCATAAATCATTAGAGAGTCCTTTGGGGACCTTATTATGTATAAACAACGACAAACAAGCCTAACTTTATGTTCAACGTTAAACTTTACTAGTACAGAATGAGTATTTATGTAATTTTGACGCTCTTGTAGGCCATTTACAGAACCACAGATCAAACGGGACCGGTCATTTGATTTTAACAAAAAACCTGTTATATTTACGTTTTCCTCTTCCTGCTGTTTTATGTAATTGTATACTTCTGACATAATATTCTTATTTATGTTTTGATGGTTCTGTACATCCTGTTTGTAATGAATCTAAAGCGCACAATCGAGAAACAATGCACATTTTTAAACATACTTTAAACATATAACTTAAGAGAAGATGCCACGTTATCATCACACTCCAAGATGATGAACGAATATTTCACACATTAACATGTACGTAAATTGACTGTTTACTCAATGGGTCTTAAAACTTGATTTTCTTTTATTTTAAACGTCATTGCATATTGTTCTTGACAGGATCATATTTGTGGTTTGTTTGTTTATTTTCATGTTAGGTTGCATTATTGCAGAGTTCGTCTGAAGTCTGTATTAATATAAAGACTATTTTTTGTATGTTTTTCCATGATTTATTATTGCCCAGATGTTCTTCCCATGTTATATTTTTTATATCTCATTTGACCACCAGGTGGTATATTGAGAGCAGAATTCCACAAATCTAAACCCATTCAAACTAAAACTGGTGTCTGTGGCACCTGTTATTTTAATCGTTCTAGAAATACATGACAGCTGGATTAAAATTTTTTTACATTTTCTCGAGGGATTTAGCCCGAGGTGTGTTTGCGGGCAGGTATGCATGAATGTCATGTTTAAGCAGGTGCATGAGATCTAAGCGGGTGCAATAGATCTGAAACCAAACAGAGCAAACAACTGTAAAATCCATTGGATTCTGTTCACAGACCTGTGGCCCTTCACAACCACAACGTCTCTGTTATACACAAACTGATCTGACGGCAGTTGTATATTGCACGGTGGCTGTGTGAATGTGAGCCACACCCTGTTGTTCAAACAAATGAGTTAACAGGAAGAGATTTCATTCAAGGACCTCAATGAGCCCATTGTGATGATATAGAGACGGAAAAATTCAATGATGTTCACATTACAGACCTTATTGTGTTTAGATTAAGTACGGTCTCATGGGGGATGCAAGTGCCTGTTGAATTGCATTTTAATCTCAAAGTATCAAAATCATTGGGCAGTATTTTATAATGTTAAAAACATCAAGACATTTTCTTTGCATTGAAAACTGATGCTTCCTATGCAAATGTTTTGTGATTCTACAAGATGTTCAGCTGTATTCTATCATTTTTAAAATCTAAGATTTCATTGTGGGGAATTTGGGTGTATCTTCGAGTTATATTCATTATTCTAATCTTTAATGAGAGCCACATCCATTGAGTTTAGACAAGTAAAGCAATATAGTACAAAACAGTCCACACAGCTGCAGGCCTGTGAAAAGCCATTAGTCATATGATGCTGCCCACACTTATACTGAGAGCAAAGAGAGTGCACTTTGTGTCTACTTCCATGAAGCTTTCTTTCAGACGGACACTTTTTATATCTCTCTCCCTCAGTCCTTTATGTCAAAAAGTCTGGGTTGTTTCCCCACATCGTGACTCTTGGTCTTACAAAACGATGCTTTTCTTGGAGAAAGTCTTATTTTCTCTAAGGAATCGTCTTTTTATAGACCAAAAGCTGATTAATTCTCCCCCAACCCCCCCCCCCCCCCATGTGTTTGGTCCCAGCATGTTTCTCTTCTAATGCATATGCGAGTCAGGAAATATAGACATTTTAATAAAATAGCTAGCATATACAATTAAATGCATATCATTTTCAATGTTTCTTAAGACAAAAAGATAAAGAATTTTATGAAGTCGGCCAAGCAAAGCTCCAAAAATATTAAAAATGTATTCATTAATAGCAGACAGGCTCTTCATGAATTTTTTATATATTTGCCGACTTTTCATTTTTATACTTTATATTATATCTTTCTTTTTTGGCCGAGCACCAACTTGAGGTTGAAGCGTGCCTTTTATAAGATACAAATATAAAAATCAATACGTTCTTAAGGACAAAGATGATAAAAGGTACTCTGTTTTAAAATAGTCTACATGTTTATATTTTACATTCAGATTTATTCAGCAGACTCTTTAAAGCGTGTTTTTTGTCAACAGCCAATAACAACTGTTGACTACAAAGCTGAAGCTTTTCCAATTCTCTTGTAAACTATTTACTTTATAGTTTACCGAAATAAAAAATACTTTTATCAAAGATTTCTCTCAAATAAACCCCATGACCATGCACATTCTTTCTTCAAGCTCAATCTCCCTTTATGATTATAATGATGTGGGATGCTGGACGGTAAAGCGGTGGATGGGCGGGGCGATGGTTTGTTTAGTGACGTCATGGCCCTTTGAAGTGAATTTCGGCCGTTGACCTCATTGAACGAATCCCGCGAGTCTGACGGGCTCTTTGGTAGCTCGATTTCTGCTCCGAATATTCAGTTCAACCCCGGTTTTGCATTAGTGACTGTGTAGACGGTAGAGCAGCGGGTAATAGAGAGGGGTTACTCGTGCCATACAGTTTAAACCTCATTGAAAGCGGCTTGCTCAAGGAATCCCACGTCTCCAGTATCACCTTGCAGCCGGTGTGTAATCGTGGACCGTTTTTCACGTCAGGAAGGATTGTTGCACCGGTGCAGAGACCAAACGCTCGTTTAAAACCATCTGAAGGTAAGCGAATGACCAGTTGTAATTTCTACACGTATAACATTTTGTAGCGTTTTGTTTGTCCGCTTCAAACTTATGCATTTCCTCGCATTATATGAGGGACCAACGTTCATTTAGAACGAGATGCATTATAGTTTCCCTTATGTTTATTCAGGGTGGCGTCGTTTAGATTATTCATGTTCGGGGCCGGGCGGCGTTTCTAAAAGGATGCATCGATTTGTCTACACATGGCGTGAACTCAACAGCGGCCTGTTCTTCTTTTAAAAGATAAAATAGACATTGAACCACTGCGCGTAAACGCGGTTTGTTTATGAGATTTCTTGCGTGTTTAATGTTACGTTTAAGTGTCGTGGTGGTTACGCCTTAAAAACGTTTCCCGTAAATGCGGTAATTGTATTTTATGATCAAGAAACCACTGCGTTAGATTTTTTTTAATGTCTTTATACGGGGTCACCTTAAATGTTGTTGGGATGTTTTTCTTAGCCAAAAGAATCGTGCACGTATTTAGTATTTAAAGTAGTTATTCTGACTAGTGTCGCCGGTCTTTACCCGAGAGATCTAAATCTAACGTTAAAAGAAAATCGATAGTGTAATAGTTAAGTGGATTGCATTTGTTTAATGTGGGATGCGTGTAGTCACGTTACTTCTCTAAACTCGCGCGCACGTCTCCTTTCAATGTTTTTACACCCACTTGTGTTGGTTTTGATTCAACATTGTCGTTTTAATCTCGTTGGTGACGCGTTGTGCGTTGTTATCATCCTCGTAGCGCCTGCGGTCTGCAGATAACAGCGCGCCGTGTCTATGTTTATAATCTGGGATCCAGTTCTAGAACGCGACGCACACGCGCACCTGACGCGGGAAGTTCATTACCGCCGCATGCCTTTACTGCTATGGGCCGGATATTTGCGCGTCCACGGGGAACTCGCTTATCCACTTGGGCAGGGGTGTCAGACGATTCTTCGTGAGAACACGGTTAAAATAATTATATTTATTTTAAATGATATTTTTGTACTATATATAACTTACGTTCCTACATGTTAGGCCTACGCATAAAGTATAAATTTGACTTTGAAGTGATTTAAGCATTCAAACGATTTTTATGACATCATTCAGCACTTCGTATCAAATTCCAGACTGTGAGGTAATCTAAATGCTATTGGCTGTTTAAAAAAGGGAGGAGCCATCCGCAATTTGTAGAAAAATGTACAAATCTTGCTGCCTTTAAATTTAAGGATATTTAAGTTGTTCTTACAAGTCATTTCATTTCAACTTGAAATGAAAATTTTGTTTTACTCACCCTCTAGTCATTTCATACCCGTTTGACTTTTCTGCAGAACACAAAAGAATATCATTAGCTGACACCCAATAACTTGGATTGGTTTTGTGTCCATACAATAGATGTTAAAGGTGCCAACTTTCTTCAAAATATCTTTTTTTTGAGAAAGGAGAAAGGAAGTCAATCATGTTTGAAATGACAACAAATGATGAAAGAATCTGATGAAACTATCACTTTATCAATTTTGTCGAGTGATAAGTTGCTTTAACGTAGTTTAGTTAACAATAGACGTATTCTCTTAAGTTAATGTAAGGAGACCCTTCAGTGGGTTTTGATTTAGCTTTAGCTTCACTGTCACTTTCAGAAAGCCCCTGCAGTTCCAATACAGGCCACATGGTTTACAAACCTAAAAGTGTGTTGTGGATGTTAATAGTTTAAAGTCCTAATATAGGGGAAAGTTATACACATGGGGACTGGTGCTTGTCTAGTCTTATTTATTGTTTGTTCAAGTAATTTACAAGAAATATTATTATTTTGTTGTAATATGAAGGGTGCTTGCCAGAACTGTGCACTGCTTCATGTGAATGACATTTACGTTAAGCCCATA
This sequence comes from Triplophysa dalaica, assembly GCF_015846415.1. Classification (NCBI taxonomy): domain Eukaryota; kingdom Metazoa; phylum Chordata; class Actinopteri; order Cypriniformes; family Nemacheilidae; genus Triplophysa; species Triplophysa dalaica. The sequence goes on from NC_079543.1 coordinate 4,687,584, forward strand.
ATGGGCCATTATGTCTTATAGTGGCTTGTGGTGTCCCTGGAGTTCGTCATATTGTAATCCCTGACGTTGTTCATTCCTCCTCCCCAAAAAAACTGAGTGACCTTAATGAAGAATCCAGAACAAAGTCTAGTTTGGGGATCAAATGTTAGAACCGAGACACTGTTTTAATACGGCTGTATATTTCTGCCCAATGATTTCTTATTACTTGCTTCTCATTGTTGAAATGTGTGGCCTCTGTTCAGTCAGAATGGAGTTTTAAGTCGATGCCATTTTTTCGATTGATTGCACTTTCTATTGCGTCCTGTGAGTTAAAGATTTCATCATTTGTTGAGTCATTGTAGGGTTTCTGTGCTGGAAGCCATTGCAGGTTTTCGTCGTTGCGGAGATGTGTTTTGGCCCACTGATTCCTCGAATCTTGTTCATACAATGGAAGTCAATAAGGTCCAGTGCTGTTTGGTTATCAACATTCTTCAAAACATCTTGCAGAACAAAGAAACTCCGGTTTGAACATCAAACATTAGGATTTAAATTTTTGGGTGATGTTTCTCTTTCAGACATGACCTCATATAGGGGGGTCAGGCTGGGTAAGTATACGCATGATTGGTTTGCAGTGGGTTAACCCTATGTTATTTAGTGTAAACTATATTGCATACGGATACATTAAAGTAAAATCTATCACCGAGCGGAGTTATTTAACAGATATATTGTTTTATTACAAGCTTTCTGGTGGTTTTACTGACATTATAATCTGTTTAAAGATTGGCACTGACATAAGAGTTCTCGTCTGTCAGCAAACCAGCACTGGACATCTTGGCAGATAGTTTGTTTGTGTGTTTAAATGGAGCCGACAACTCTTGTTTTAATCCTCTCTGCCAGCGTCCCTATCCATCACGGCGTCCTGCTGTGTCCAGTATGCAAACTACACCCAAACCATAACGCCCTCACTCACCATCTGTTCTCCTTCTCCATGCTATCTCACTCTTCATAACATCTTTTGTGGCATTAATCTGTTTATGTCTGTCTTGAATGTGAAAGACGGGTGTAGCCATCGGTTCTCTTTGATCTGTTCTGCTTTCTTTGAGCATTTCTTATTGTGGACCTTTGTTTTTCGACCTTGTTTACACCTGCTGTAAAGAGGTGTTTTAGGGTGTGTGTGATAATATGCTAAATACAGATGCAAATTGGTCCAAAAGTGGTCTGGTCTCTCAAACCACGTTCAGAGGTAGTAAAAGCACCTGTTCATGGCATCAATGCAAATCTAATGTGATGTCATCCAAGGAGTCCCATCAACCAACCATTACGCTAAACGTGGATTGTAAAATTGTGGAAAGTAGTGTATAGGTGTATTGTGGCTGATATCAAATACTACGACAGATCTTGTAAAGCTCACAGCTTAAGTTTAAATAGTACATGTCCCAAACACTGGCACCAGTTTTTATGAAGCGTAATCGCAGAACCATCTCACCTGGCCACTTGTAATTCGCTCACCTCAAGATTGATCTCAACAGCAGGTGTAAATGGGCCCTAATATGCGTCTCATGTTGTTTTGGCAGATCTTTTCTAGCTCTGCCCTGCCCCGTCAGCATGGTTCGCAAAACACAATAGGACACGTCCTCTCCTAATCTTTACATTACGCATGCCAAAATCAAACCCCGCTGGGTCATTAAACTCCATTCACACCCTATACTCGCTCGGCACACACATTCGCTCGTCTCGAGCTAATCCTGTTGACGAGCGGGACAAGGGTCGTCTGTTCCGGCTTCCTGTTTTTAATGCATCGTTACTGGCATTTCACACTCCTGCCCCGTTTGATACTTTACTGACCCATCGACACTAGACACTAGACTACACCCATCAACCAACATTCACCAATGCTCACCACACCGCTAACAGTAACTGATGACTCTAAGTACCAAAACTTGCTTTAACCTTATACAGGTTGTGAGGGTCAATGACGTATAAGGATTTTTGAGATGCCAATTTTAAAATAAAAATAAATAAAATTATATTGCAGTCATTCAAACATTAAGAATCTGGTGTAGACACAAAGGCATTTAAAATTAAGTGATATTGAATTGTGAGGTATAGAACGTTCATGTAAAGTCAAATCTTTATTGAGAGATACTCCCTTATATATATATATATATATATATATATATATATATATATATATGATGATATAAGGTAATGTGTTAAACACAGACACTTGGGTCTGTGGAAAGTCACGTGTTATCTGATTCTGCTTAGTTCAGCAATAAGTGCAAATCTGGGTACATCATCTTCTAGACACAACTCTCAGTATAGACAATGTAACGCAACAGGATATTGATATGCCAATTATAATTGAGGAGAGGGTAAGGATCTAGGGAGAGAGGGGAACAGGATGCTATAGAATCTCACAGACATGAATTGGCCATAGACTTAAAATTAAATGTGGTGTGACCGTGATTTATCTTAAAATGAATGCATTTCCATGAGGCGCTTAACATTTTTTTTGACATCTATTGAATTTACAGTGTTTAGAAACACAATATTTGCAGTTGTTTGAGTTTTGATAAGTAATCATCTCATATTTTCGATTTCTAATTTTGTTTTCTAAAATGAATATAGTTTTCATGATAGATATTTTTATTTTAATACAATTATTGTTATTATTTCATTTAAGTCATTTATGCTTGTACACCGACAATTCTTTACATTCTTTAATTCTTTACTGGTCAGTTAATAAAAAAAATGCTTCATCTATGCCGAAGCAATCAATAAAAGCTTCTGTCAGCCTAGTTTTAGCATTGATACTAGTCATGTATGGTTCAATCTTTATTTGGTTAACATTTTAATTTTGTTATGTTGGTGTATTTTTGTTCAAACATTTGTGTAGTGTTAAAGAACAGAAACAGGAAGTTAGTGCTGGACGATTAATCTCAATTTTGGAGTTGGAGTCACTTATAATGTGAATTTGAAAAAGCAACACCTGTAATACATCATCATTAAAAATATACTTTATAATTATGAAAGTACCTGAGACGGTTTAAAAAACAGTGATAGAAAGATCCCCATAAACATTTTATGGAACTACGGGCATTTCTCAATATGCGTTCTTCAGTGGTCTTGTGTCCTCGTGTTCTTGGTCAACGTCATCAAAAACCCTCAAGGTCCGTTCCAATACTAAAGAACAGAGAAAACATGAAAGTACCCGGATGTGTTCTCAATATCAAGGATGCAGCAAATGGAGCCTTGGGTGCATACGGAACCCGCTTGAAGTCACTGTGGCGCGTCCATCCAAATTGGTTCTTCCGAGGCTGCCTCGCAAGACCGGTCTCCACAAGAACACAAGTCCGGTCTTTGTGTTCTTGGAATTTAGAAACGGAGTACGTGTGGTGTTGTACGTCTTCTGTGGTGCTTATTTCAAGGTTTCTGCACAAGAGCGCCCTCTGGCTTTAAGATGTAGAAGCATTTACCTTTACTTAACTGAAGAAAAATCTCATGCGGAAATCTCATCTCCTGAAGTTGCAGATCATACACACTAGTTCGCCATATACGAGCTCAACTTAGACTCACAGACAGCAATGGAATGTGTGGTTTTGTGTGCATGAGAGTGAGTTATAGAAAAGAGAAATCACCCCCACCATTGGAAACACATTTTCTAAGTGGGTTAAGCAAGTCTATTAAAGTATTTTTTCGTTTCCTTTGAGGAACATATTCCACACATCGGTTTCCACTTTCACAGTTGTTGGTGTTGTGATTTTCTGTCTCATGTCAATTTTAAAGGTGCCATAGAATGGAAAACTCTTTTTACTTGGGCTTAATTGAATAATAAGAGGTCTCTCTATTGAAGTGACATACAGGGAGCCTCAAACACTATTGTTTTCTCCTTATGTAAATATGGGGCAAACAAAAGAGCACTGAAAAAGAGACTAATCTCAACATAGCAGTTTATAACTGAGGAGCTTGTGTGAGCTTGTGACCACTGAGAGAGAGAGTTCTGCCAACGGAAGTCCAAAACGCTGAAACGATTCATGGAGCCTTCAGATAGTACCAGGAAGTTATGTTTTCTCTTTAAATGCTTTCTTTCATTTTTTTATTCATTAAATGGCCTTCCTCTTTAAATGGGTTAAAAGTTTACCACAGTTGGTCTGTTTAGTCGCAGTTCCATGCGTTACAAGTAACTTCCGGGAACTATTGAAACTGTGAAAAAACTGTTCCATTGGAGTCAACGTTGAAGACGAGACTCTCTATCTCAATGGCTCTCCTCGTTGCATGCTCCTTGCTGCGAAACAGCCAAACAGAGCAGAGCTCAACAATAATATTCATGACCCTTCCAAATGAGGTTTTGACAGACCTTTTCATTCTAGGGACAATTCTTAGGGTTGTAAATAGATATGTAAAGCCGTTTCTGGATATTTTTGGCACTTAATAAAGCCACATACCTTCTATGTAGATATCAGAGAACAATTTAAGATATTTTAATCAGTTCATTCTTTGGCACCTTTAAGGAATATGGTGTGCTCATAAACATGTTGAGAAATGACTCGGGGAATAGCTAACTATGGAAAGATCTTTACACAGACTGAGTTGTAGCACTAGACGTAACTGAAATGTTTGCTTGTACAATCAGTTAATAATTTTAGTTTGGGCCCAGTATAATAAGCCATATACAATGTCGGGATGCATTCTGTAGGTTAACATGTACAATGCATATAGCATAATGAACATCTCTGTGCAAATTTGCATTGACAACATTTTAGCAACGCTTTAAAAACGTCCCGTACAGAATCGATGTGGTAATGAAATGAATAATTGACTAATGTGGAAGCAGTTAAATAAAGAGGAGGGCGTGTTGAAAGACAGCAGTAGTGTTTGTATAAGTTGCTTTTCTACTAGGAGTGTGCGTGCCAAGGGCTGTTGTGAGAGCACTGCCTTGTATGGGCACATTTTGTGTCGGTATCCTCGGTCTCAGTGTCTCTCTCATCCCTCTGATGGTGTGCAATTTCACTTTTTCTCATCCAACCTTTGCAGTTATTGTCTTACTGCCAGCTCAATATTACAGTTAATGACTTGAATGGAACATACAGTTAAATCCAAACAATAAGAGCAGGGGTACAGATATTTGTTAAACAAAGGCCAGAGTCCTATTGCGGTCTCCTGTTACAAGAATTCAGGATGTGGCCAGCTGCAGCTGCATGTTTCCCTATGACAGCCGGCTACGGCTCGGCACTGAGGAACTGGAGGCCCTGTGCGGGAATCTGGGTTTGCCAAGATTCCTTATCTTTTCCTGTTTTATATCACATAGTTTTTCCTTAAACACATTTTTGTTATGCATTCGGAATTTCTAATCAAAGCAGGTTTACAACCAGACTAAACATTTGTTTTGAGTCTGTATATGTAACGCTAGGTGTCACCATGAATTGTTTTTTTGGAAGTGCTCACTGTGAAACCATCACATTACTATTTAAGGTATTGGGGAAGTAATGGCACATGTACTGCGCCAGCCGAGCAACTATCATGGAAATGGAAGGAAATAGTTTTTAGCTTTCTATTCTCTTAAAGGTCCTGTGTGTGTATTTAAAGTGGCATCTAGCTGTAAGGGTGCATACTGGAACCAACCGGTCACTCCACCCACCCCTTCGAAACAGAATAAGATGTTGTCACGTTTTTGATTCTCTCCCGAAGGAGATAACATATTTATGATAGGGGACCTGCGGTGTATGTAGATAGAAATAGAACATTCTAGGGTAATAAAAACGCAACGCTTCATTATGTAAGGTCTTACACCTCTGAAGACATAGTTATGTGGATTACGTTGCAATTCTGTCGATAGATCCTTCATGCCAAATTAATAAAGTATATTGGAACGATTGGTTATGGGGTTCACAGATACCTGGTTTTGTTTCCATATCTCAATAATACAGCCCTGCTTTTTCATTTGAAAGAAGTTTATAAAGTTGAGATCTACAGAAATGCGTATGTCTTCTGTGCTTCTTTTCTTAAACTCCCCGCATTAGGAGGCTTTACCGCTTCTGTTTTTATTCCACACTCTCACTAGTGCTTCCTGAAGTCATACCAGGTCACAGGGCGCACACACATGCACACAAGTTTTTCATAAAAAGTCTAATCAAATTTACACAGCAGCTTCACATTATATTACATCCAAGTTGCGTTGTTACTTGGTAACTGGAAACCTACCATTAACAAAGGCTACAATTACATGTTTACAAAGTGGTCTATAGTTTGTCAGATTTCACAATTATCCCAAAGATAATACCACGTTGTAAACTGTAATAATATCTGCTGTTATACATGCATACAGTTCAGCATATATCGTCCTCTGTTTTTGTTTCTTTCTCGCTCGGTTTTCTCAAAATAGGCCTATTTTCTTTGCCAACTACATTTTCTGCTCGCTGGAAAATAAGAGATGACTAATGGAGTGATATTTATGGGAAACCCTGATGTAACACAGCTGGACTTGTATGTTTAAATATAGCTTCCAATTTTCCGAAAGGCTACAATCTTGTGAAAAGACTCTTCCGTTAAATTTAGTATGACGAATCACACTTTTATTGAAGAAGTTTTAATTGAAAGTGTGCTTTTTCTTACTAGATTACATGTCTTGAATGTCCTCTTGTTGATCTTCACATCACCATGGAGATGCAGCAGCACGGCTGCTGGGTAATTTTTGTTCCGAGCCAGGCTGAACGATGACCTCACAATTCATCATCCCGGCCTGTCGGGTGACGTGTCCTAGCGGCTTTGTTGTGCGTCTCACAAATGAAGTCTCTTGTGTTTCTTGACTTGCTTTGCCTTTTAAATTCCAAATTTTACTGTTTGTTTTCCTCTTCCGGGCCTTGTTACACGCACTTGAGCTCACTTATCTCCTCGATGGTGACAAGTGAAAATTTGATTTCTCTGCTTGCCTTGTCATTGTTACTTCAAGCTTGGATTTTTCATTTTGTCTCATTATTTGCTCGGGTGGAGAGGCCGAACAATAGCTCAGCTGCTGTGGCCATCTGTGTGGCTGCAGAGAGGGAAGAGACCTGATGGAGAGGAGGAGGGGAAGGAGGACAGAGGAAAAAGAGGGGGTGTAGTTAAGAAGGACTGTTTAAGGGGGAAGAAGGACAAGAGGGGCACTGTGAATAAGAAAGTTGGAGAAAGGATTGGGGTCAATGGGTGCATAGACCCCCCTCCCCTTTCTTCATCTTTATCCTTCTTCTAAGAGCCTCATACAACAATACTTTTGCTGACAAGCCTTTGCTTCATCCCCATAGGAAAAAGAAAAGATAGGTCGTTGTAGTGCAATGAAACGTTTCTTTAAGACCTCGTAAAATCAAACTAGTTTTGTGGCTTTCTGTCCAGCTCTGTTAGACTTAGCATATACTTGCTAATGTTAGTATTGTAGGTATTACAGATTGCTGTACTTACAAGAACTGAAGTCAGTTTTTTTCTTGTTATTGATGACTCATTCTGCACATCACCAATGTTTGTCCAATCAACAGCTTTTTAGAATTAAAATGTCCCTTTCCCAATTCCACCTGCTGCTGACTAGCAAGTAGCCTGTTAAAGTTCATGGCTCAATTCTTTTGAGTTGGAGCAGGAATGAAACAATACAGTTTTCCACATGTGGTGCTGGATGATGTTACCCTCTTATTTGTTGAAAAATGAGATATGACTGCAGACTCAAATGCTAATTAACATATTTGTGACGTCATTACGTTGCAACTGAGTTTGTGTCCAGTTTTCTTTATGAAACAGATCTATGAAAATCTAGTCATTAGCCACGTTTCAATCACCCTGGTTTTATATACATTTTGAAGTTTTGTGTCAGTATATTTTTTTTCGTTAATTAAAAACCCTTAATTCGCAAAAAGGTTTTTCCGCTTGCTTGAGGTGTTACTTTTTTTTGTTGCTTAAAGGGAAACACATTTCCCGAATAAGTCCCTCAAAAAGAAAGGACTTATGTCATAACGGACTATCGGACGGTGTAACCAACTAACCAGAGTACTGAAATGTTGTTATGGCCATTCTTAAATGCCCCAGTGAAGTATTTCTGAACTGTCACGACTGCATTCCCAAACAGCAGGCATTCACGAAAGCACCACATTTTTTTGTTTCATCAAATATGAAAATTATATTCAGTGGCTTCACTTACCTTCTTACTAATATTTAGTACCAGTTTATTACGAAGTGACGATTTTGTTCTCTTTGACATGTTGGATGGAAACTTTGTGTATTCGTTATATCTTTTATACAATATTCCCATTTTGCAACTTTGGATGGAAACCCGGACATTTTAATGCTGCATTAAGTTGGAGTGAAAGGTGTATTCCAGCTCAGAAAACTCATTTTAAGCCATTTAAAGTTTTCTTTGAAGTAGAGCTTTGTTCCAATTTGATTCTTTCAGAATGCATCATTTCCTTTTCTTTTGAGTTAGCTTTCTCAACAGGGAACCATACCCATAAAGACGTTTACCTTAACAATCATTTCTCTCTGGGATGTTAGATTTATCTATATCAGTGACCCAATCAAGTTGTAGTTCTCTAAAATTTTAGATAGCATATTTTAAACACGCGTCGAAACCTGAACTAAGTTTATTTGTCTTTCCTCATGCAGGTCAGCGATTCAGTTGGTGACCACATCCATTTTCCCTGGGTTCAGTGTACAAGCTGCACTGAATCCAGTAAGCATATCCAGTAGCAAGGTGTTTAACGGCTAATATTGGCGATGAAACCTGATGGGGTGGCCACAGAACCAATGGAAGCAGAGGGAATGCAACCAGTAGCAGAGCCAACTGTCAATGAGGGGGTTTCCCAGAACGGCACTACGTCATCACCTCCCCAACCCGATGAACCTCAAAATTCCACAGAGGCCCCCTCAACCGGAAAGGATGCTGCGGAGAAGGCACTAGATCCAAAAAGTAAATCTAAAGCCCCAGTCAAAAGTAAAACAACAGCGGCAGGTCCTGGACCAGGCACGAGACCCAAAACAACTCAAAGCCGCTTAGCTAACAGAGCAGCAAAACCCACAGCATGTACTGCAACCAACAAACCCACTGCGGCTACCAATGCGACAGCAGAGAAGAAACCCAGTACTGCAGTTGGGGCTGCCAGTAAGAAACCTGCAGGCCCTTCAACTGCGGTTGCAACCTCAAGGGCTCAACCTAAGGTGTCGGCTGTTGGAACCAGCAGGACGGCGACGACAACAGCGACCAGTGGTACAAAGACAGGAACAACTGTCAGCACAGCCAGCAGTTTGAGTAAAAGACCCGCCACAACCTCCACTAGTGCAGCAACCAAACCCAAAACCACAGGTAAGGGCTTTCAAATGTCATGTTTATGTTTACTAGACCCCTTGCTGAGTTTAAATTTATATGTTCTATAATATGTTCGCTTTACAGAACGTAAGGTACATTAGAAGCCTTATATTTTCCAAATGCATTGCAGGGAGTACATAATGTAGAGACATGCCAGCATGCTAATTTGCTTGTAGAAGAATTTACTTGACAGCTGCAAGTATTATTTATAAGTTTTATGGGAAATGTCAGCTTGACATTATTTGACTTAAACAAACACTTCAAAAAAACTGGTTCCTTAAAATATGTTCAATAAGTTCAACCAAATTGGCCTCAAGTCATTTCTGTGACTTTTAAATTTTGGATTGTTCTACATTATTTTAACACACCAAAATTAGTTTAAACAAAGATTGGGGACAAAGAGGAAAATTTCATACTGTGGCAATAAGTAAATCATTAAATTCTAGTCATCAAGCTTTTGTTTTTATTTCACAGCTGTTTTTAGTATTAATTCTCTAGATTTTCACTTCGAATCCCTTTCCAAATAATTAATTTGGTCTATTTTCAGCTCTAAGGCAAACCACTGCCAAACCCAGCACTTCAGCCACAGCCAAAACCACTTCTGCTACCAAAACTAACAGGTAAGACAGCCAGTGGAGATTGTTTGAATTGTAGTTTGAGCCATTTTAATAGATGTGAATAATTTATGTGACTAAAAATAACCTATAGGTTTTTTTCTCTTGGGTACAATGCACTATTTAGGGAGGGCATATCGATGACTGCATGTTTTGCAGTGGAATTGTATCTGTTTGTGAGTCTGCTGATTGTTGGCTCGTATTTCTGTTCCTCTTTGAGTCAGACTCACAGAAAGAAGCTCAGATCGGACTTTGATAAACCACAGGATAGCCTCAACAGTACTCTTTTTGTTGTCCATCCTCTCTGGGAATGATAACTGGTTTCTTCCCCTGGATTAAAGGGCTTTCATGACTAATGCTTTGTTTGGTTGAGTTTTGATTATTAATGTTATTTGGTTCATAGGCAGATATGAATGAACTTTCTCTCAAAATTTCTGCATATGGTTTGAAAAATAGTGATGAATGAAAAAAATTCTAAGATTTAATCCAATTTGTTGCATCATTTCCTAGCAACTCTGTTTCAACCAAATTGTCTGCAGCCTCTTCCCTTTTTTCATATTGCAGATGCCATTGGATTTGAATATCAAAATCACATTTGCTGCTTTTATTCATGCCCTTAATTCCAGGCTTATTGTCAGTTTACAGGGCTATTCATGCCTCTTGTTGGAAACGTGTCTGTGTGTGATCAAAAATATTGAAGTGTAGGGTGTGGTATGTGTTTCTGTATTGACTCTGAGTTCAGTCTGGAATAAAACGCCAGTAACTGAGACAAAAAAGAGATGGGTTGTGAGTTGTTTGTGTAAGACTGATCTTTCTGTTGGGTATATTTGTTTTTCTTTGATGTACGTCGCATAATATATAAGCTTACTAAAGCTTCAAATAACATGTTTACACTATAGGAGCATAATAACAACCCCACTGTGGGAAATAAAACTCCATAAAAAGGCTTCTCATAATTCAACCACAGCATCTCCTCTTCACTTTCATTCTCTTTTTGCATGTAAGAAAGTATGTTTTTCACCATCCAACTCGCTCTGTATTAAGTTTTGTTTTCACAGAATTTTAAAGGTTAGGACCCTTTATTAATTAACACCCCCACACAAGTCCACAAGGCCAGCAATAAGATCGCATGTGCCTCTGTTGGGTAAAGAATGTAACGGATCATGCAAATGGAGTTCTGCAGAACAGGAAATGTCTTTTTGAAATTGGATTTTAGCATCGGGCTAAATTGATTTAATCGACCATTTCAATATCCCTGCTGGTTAATCTTGCTCCGTTTGTTTTCCTTTTTATTTCTTGGCTGCAGAAATACTGGAGAACCACATGGGTTCCATCACGCTGTACCACGAGAAAAAGAATACAAAATTAATGAGCTTATAAATTCAAAAACAAACACTGGAATGATGCTAATGAGGTTGAAAAAAAAGCAACCACTATGAATTGTGTAATTAAGACTTCGAGTGATGTTTTAAAGCAATGAGGGCTTTAAATGGATAGGAAATGAAAAAAAAAAGAAAATTTGGTCATATAACTCCCCCCAGTTGTTCCAAACATGTATAAATGTCTTTGTTCTGTTGAACACATAGATATTTGGAGAAATGTTAGCAACTGACATTTCTGAGACCCCACTTACTACTATAGTAGGAAAAATTTAAACGGTAGTAAAAGGAGAACTGTTTCCTAAATTCTTCAAAATGTGTTGTTTTCAACAGAACAAAAGAATTACACAATATTCGTTTCTATTCTGATAGTCAATGTTGCCTCAGAAATGTCAGTTTCTAACATTCTTCCAAATATCTTTCTTTGTGTTCATCAGAACAAAGACATTTATGCAGGTTTGGAACAACTTTATGATGATTAAATGAAGACAGGATTTTCATTTTTGAGTACTAAAATTTGTTACTAAATTAAAGCGATGATTTGCTCAAAAATGAAGATTCTTTTAGTGACTCTCATGTCATTCCAAACCTGTATGACTTTTTTCTGCTGAACACAAATGTCTGAAAGCCTTGTTGAGAAATACATCCTTCACAATTTATTTTATAAGGCCAGTAATATAATGAGCCCTAAATAAGCAAGATGCCCTCTTGCATGCCCTCTGTAAACCTCATCCCTTGGAATATTTGACTTGACACTGACAAATGTAAAGCAGATTACTTCAAGGTCAGCATCTCTGTGGAAGCTGCTCAGACTGTTCTATGCATCACTTAATTGAGTTGTTGTTTCTGATAGACTTTCTTGCTAGAGAAAAGAGGACCAGGATGCAAAGCTGTTTACATTGTTACCCTAGTTGCTGTGCTTGTCGTATCCTTTCAACCTCATGCTCTCCTGTTTTCCATTTAATCCTTTAATTTATCCATAGGTGGTTTAATCATTGTCCTAGTTAGTACAAATAAACTTTATACAGATCATAGAACTCTGATGGGAATTTCTGGTTCTTTTGTTCTCGCTGTATTACAATTGCACGTTGTTTTTGAATAATTTGTGGGGGAGATGTTATAGTCTAGGCATGTGGGGGCAAAGCCTGTTGTCCATGTTCTCCATTGTGCTCTGCTATAAGGAGCATGCTTGAGTATTTGCTCTGCCATGCAGTTCTCTGATTTTGAAGTCTTGCCGTCTCCGATTTGTGCTTGGACTTTTCTGTAAGATATTTTTTTATTGGAGAAGGCCAAAAGATGCATCACAAAATGCAGTGTGTTATAATAACTCTTAACCTACAGTTTGAAATGCATTAGGCGAGTGTAGGCTAGACAGAAGTACATTATCTTCCAATTCTCCACTTTACCCAACCCCACTCCTACACCCTCCTCTTATCACACCATTTCTCTTCCCCTCTTACTAACTCCCTCTCCTCTTACCAAAGTGATTTTCTCTCTGGTTAGAAGAAATGGGAGAGATGCATTAGTTGATGAATGGCCCTGGTGGATTGGTTTTCTGGTTCGGAATAAATTGCTTTTATGCACATGTGCTGACTCCAGATTTATTATCTAAGGCAGTGGTTTGGATGAGAACCAATTTTGTGCATGTGCTGGTAAATAATATCCTGCATGGTGATTTAAATGCAGCTGATGATCTATCTGAATTTGTGCAATATTGGATCCTTAAGCTTTCCATAGATAATAAAAGGACAAACACCAAGCAAGCATTATGACTTTTTAGAACTGCTCATGACTTTAGACACCTTCGCTTACAGGACAATTGGCAGTTCAGCTCCACGACCAGCTACCACTTCAACTACAGGCAGAGTGACCACCAGTACGACAACTACGATAGCGAGTAAAACAAACCGAACTGGTACTCAACCACCTGTTAAACCATTGGTCACAGCATCAACCACACGCAAGGGTGAAGTACCATTTTAAGCAAAACATTTTTGTTAATATTAAAGACGATAAATTCTAAAAAATGGATAATTACAATTTTCTCGATGTGTATTTTTTGTTAACAGATGCTATCAAAACAGGCACTACCGCCCCAGCAAAGAAACCAGTTGCCGCAATAGCATCCCGTCCTGCTGCCAGCAAGCCTTCAAACTCTCAAAAGCCAGCGGCAGCTGCGAAACGACCACTACCTATTATCAAACCACCTCAACCGAAACCAGATGACAAAAAAAGCGTTCCGACACGAAAGGTGCCACCTAGTCCACGAAATGCTCCTTCACGGCTAACATCAGGCAAGACAGCTGCAGCCTCCCCTAGTCGGAGTACAACAGTCACTGGAAAACTGCCACTAAGCAAACCGACACAGTCTGTGTTGCCTCTCGTTGTCAAAGGAGAGTCTACTAATAAAGAACCCGGAGCAGAGTCTGTTCAGCTTTCAGCAGCTGTAGTATCTACAGTTTCTGTTGCAACAGCTGCAGCAATAGCCACAGAAGAATCTCTTCCAGGCCCTGAAGCTACTCCAGCTCCAGAGAGCTCTCTAGACGTTACAGCCTCCTCTTCCATAGATGTTCAGAAAACTATTGATGTGCCGGTCATTAACACCAATGACGACACAGAGCTGCTGACTCAAGATGGGATAGTAGACGTTACAGCCTCCTCTTACTTAGATGTTCAGGAAACTGTTGATGTGCTGGTCCTTAACACCAATGACGACACCGAGCGGCTGCCTCAAGACGGGCTAGTCGAAGCTGGTCCAGTTGAAGGGTCTGATCCTCATCCTACAACTTCTGAAGTTACTCAGGAATTTGAAGAACAAGGTTCAGAAAAAGCTGATGAAAAGCTCAATGCTACTGTGACACCGGCTGCACAGGATGCAGTTAAGCAAGAAACTGTAACTGCTTCACCATTTGATAACCCTGCTGCTACAACAGTGCCCTCTGTTGGCTCACAAGTGGCTGAAAAAGCTGAGGGAGTTAGCAGTGAGTGTTGTGAAGATGTGGAAGAAGAAGAGCGGGAGGGTAGTCAGCAAGTGTCTTTGTCAGAAATGAGTGGCACCCAGCCTACTGAAGAGTCTCGGCCTGGTTCCGCCGGCCTTGCAGGGTCCATTTGGCGAGCAGGGGCCTTGCTCTCGGAACTTGACTCTGAAGATGTAAGCTGCAGCCAGCAAGGGGCATCGGAGCTCAGTGCTCCAGGTGTCCTGGAGGGCACTGAAAGCATGGATGATCTGGGTGATGCTAGCCTTAAAGGAGCTGAAGGCGTGTCTGTTGGTTCTCCTGACTTTGAGAAGGTTCCTGACATTCTTACTAATGAAGAGGAGGAGGATGATGATGAAGATGATGACGACCGAGTGTGTGATATGGAGGTCGGGTCGGAAAGAGCAGAGGACTCTCACAAACAGCATTTTGATCATGATGATTACGAAGATGAAGATGAGGATGTAGAAATGGCAAGTGAAGGCATCACTGAGAGTGGGCTTGAAAGTTATGGGAATGCAGATGAGGATGATTTAACCGAGGACTACCGGTTGGACAACCTGAATCGTATTCAGATTCCTCCTGTGGATATGTCTGGCCTTCCTGGAGCCCAGTGGAATCAGTCCAGTTGTATTGCTGATCCTTGGGCCCAGGTTCCACAACCCGCCTCTAGTCTTCTCTCTAGTCCTTCCTCTGAACATTGTCAACCAGATCTAGAAACCCCAACCCAAGCACCTGCTCAGGCAACATTGGATGCTGGCAATTCTGAAAGAGGCCCTTCTTACCACCCAAACCTTCTAGAACCCCCTTCTTGCTCAACTCAATCCCCGCCACCCACTTCAGAGGGAGATGTTAGCCCCAAACATGTCATGACACCCCCTCAAGCCTGCGAATCCAAGTTCGGTATCCTCACTGGCCCTGGGCTGGATTCTGACATTATCAGAGACACTAGCGAACCAGAGAACGTAAAAGATGACAACAGCTGGTTAGATAATGAGATTTCTAAAGTAGATCAGCAACCAGAACCACTTAACCCTGTCTTGCCTGACATCATGCAAGATCTAGGCGTTCACCTTGAACATGCTAATGAGGAGGAAGAACCAGAGACTCTTCCAGCTGATGATGTGCTGGGTGGTCCAGCATCTGCACCATCATCTTCTTCATCAGCTACTGAGGATGAAGCTAGTGACACAGAAGGTGAAATGCAGATCAGCGATCCTCAAGCTGAGCTACCTGTAACTGAAACTGCACCTGTGACACACAATTTGACCACTTTAGAGGAGCGTGAAGAAATCTGTGGAGAGATTGAAGGCGGTGGTGGTAGTGACACCCCTCAGTCTGCCACATCTGCTGCTTCTTATGGGTTTGACTACATGACTTCTTACTCCAATGCCCAGTCTTCTGCTGAAAGTTGCAGCAAGAGCCCTGGCATCTTCTCCCTAGAAAATGAAGACCAGCTTCCTGATGAGGCCAAGGATCCCTCTCTTCTTAAAGAGCTGACCCTTATACCTACTCCTGCAGATGGGGAAAAGATTGAAAGTCTTAAAGGCCAACATGTGGAGTTCCAGTCCCCTTCAGAACAGCACTACATGCTTTGTGGAGAGTCCAGTGAGCAGGTTGAGCCTGATTTACTACAGACAGTAGAGTGGGGCTTGAGGGATTCTTCCCCACAGCACGCGGAAGAACAAGACCTGGACACTCAGCATCCCTACTACTCAACTATATGCGAAAATACTGATAGTCCCTTGGCAGGTAATGTATAGAGTGCACTTTTAAAATCCATCTTCCGGTATCCCCTGTTGATGTTATCTCTATTCAGAGGTTTTGACTAGCTTGGGGTTGCTTTATTGATACTGAAGTCTTTTATTTAATTAAGTGAACAAGACAAATGGAAGAAAGCTCTTCAGATAAGCGGTGACACTTTATATTATGATACAATTAGTGCATTCATGGGTATATGGCTTAGAACTCCTGTATGTGCAATAGCTACAACCATTTACATGTAAGGTTACATTTTGGTTTTACTAACTATGGGTGTTGGTTTGAACTGGCATGAAATGTTTACTTCTCAAAACAACGAAAAAGAAGGCTTGGGGGAAAATTATGTATTGGACTTTCAACATATTTTGTGGGTATTTATCCAATTATTTTTTACTGATGCATAATAATAGCTTTTTTGTATTCTGACATTGTTTAACTCTAATTACCAATCTGTCCCTTTTCTCCATCGTCATCATCTTCTGTCTTCACTTTTTTCCTTATTCTGCACTTTAGGGTTTGCCAACCCCTTACTTTTTATGTCTTGTTTATCATGAATACTTAATGTTGTAGCGATAAATAAAGGTTAGATATTTAACATGACGATTCTTTTTTCTCTGTATGTTTCTTGATGTTTGAATTTCAGAGTATTTGCCAAAGTTTATTTTATTGCATACGGTTCTAACTATCGACTGTTAAGTCACATTTAAAGTACAATGAAATAAGCTCACTGCAAAGATATACCATTACTTTCAATATCACTTAATATTTAATTTAAACAAATATAACTTTGGAATTTTAATGGTTATTGGCAAGTAATGTATAATATATAATACATTAACAATATAAAATTAATGCATTTATTCAGGAACTTGTAAGACTGTATCACTGTATCTTTTAAAGGGATACTCCACCCAAAAATGAAAATTCTGTCATCAATTACCCTCAAGTTGTCCCAAACCTGTATAAATTCTTTGTTCTGGTGAACACATAGCATGTGACATTTCTGGGACATCACTGACTCCCATTTTTGTTGTTGTGTTAAACACAAAATTAGATATTTTAAAGAATTTAGGGGAGCAAACAATCTGAGCACCTTTGACTACGTTTTCATTTTTTTATGGTAGTCAATGATATCCCAGACATGTCAGTTGTTAACATTTTCCCAAATATCTTTTTGTTTTCAACAGAACATAGAAATTTATACAGGTTTGAAATAACCCGAGGGTGAATAAATGATGATAGAATTTTCATATTTGGGTGGAGTATCCCTGTAATTTAGCTAGTGCCAAGTTTGTGGTTTCATTATAATTGCTAATGGTAATTAACCAATTGTTAACTCTTTGTGATCTTGCACATACAAACTCATACACAAATACTTAGATTTTGTAAGTGAAGTATTTAAAGAAACCAGGATGTCTCTCCTCCCCTTCCCTTTGACCTCACCCCCCTCAACTCTCCACCATCCAGAGGAGCAAAACAAGATCTGACCCTATCAACCTTCAGGATCTCAACCTCTATCAAGGTGCTTTATGTCCTTTTTTTGTTCTTCATCTTTATGTTTTGATACTGTTGCTTCTGGAGCAGACTTTGTACACCTTCCACTTGGGGACTAACTGGGGTGCACCTGCTTTAATCACTCTGATGCTAATTGAAAGGACCTGGCTTGACACATTCACCTGGACTAATTGGACACGTTGAGTTGTTCCGCACTCCAAAACTGGACTAGCTTTGCACAATGCTGAGTTTAAGTTGCATGTTCACCTCACATCACCAAACAGTTCAACTGGGTTGGCTTATTGTGTGAGGCATGTATTGTTTTATATGCATGGATCATGTTTTGTCAATGTTAAAAAGAGGTACATGTTTGCTTTCTTCCACATTGCAAAATGCATGGTGAGCGCTCACTTTTGCATGCACGTTCAGCTAAATGTCAGGAACACTATTCACTTCCATCAGCATTTTTTTTTTTTGCTTTTCACGATAGTTAGTAGTTACTGCATATACAGGGTGTGGCCGCTTTTATTGCACAAATCTATTGTCACCAAGGTGTGGAATTAGTTTTAATGCTTGATTCTAGATATTTTTCTTCTTCACTGTAATGGTTTCAGCTTATACTGCAATCTCACAATATTGTTGTACAACAATGCTTTTCTATACCACTGCAGTCTTTGACATAGCTTTATTCTACCCAATTCCTCTTTTCTTAACACATGCTTTGGACCCTTTGCCTCATTCACAGGAAAGAACTCTCACTTTCCGCCGCAACCGCCCGACTTGCTCCACATCCAAATGACGATGTCATCCAAACTTCGGCAACGGCCCCGCTCTGCCCATGGCACCCAACCACCAAGGCTTCCCACTGACCTCCCGCCCAGAATATCAAATACGGGGTCAAATGCACAGCTCCGATGTCTAGAGCAGCACCAACAGCACCTTCACAAAATTCAGCAACGGCAGGATAAGCGGAATCAAGAACATGAGAAAGGAGAAGATGCAAGAGAGACACAATTGAGCATTGAGCGAGAGGAGGAGAAGGAAGAGGAGTTTGAGAAACAGAGAAGGAATGTACTCGAGTTGCAACTACGACAACAAGAGCAAGAACTGAAACAACAAGAGCAAGAACTGAAACAGCGAAAACAAATCATGCAGTGGCAACAAGAACTTGAACAACAGCAGCAGCAGAAAAAGCACAAAGTGAATACACCAGTCCTCCTGTCTCCTTCATCAGGACTCTGCACCATATATGAAACTGTAGAAACAAGTGACTCTGAAGAGGAGGGACTAGGAGAGGTCAAGAAAACAGAGAAACCAGAGGATGAAAACACATGTCCTGATGAGGAAATGCAAAGACATTCTGAAGAAAAACACAATGACTATTTTTATTCACATAGTGGAACTTCTCCACTCAAGTCTCCGCAGGAAGACCACAAGGAGACGGACGTTGCACCAGAACTACCAAGTCCTCCACAGTCTCCTTATGAATCTCCTTATGAGCGACCCGTACCTCTAGAGTTTGACTGGGGCAAAAAGGCGGATATTGTCCATCATTTGATCAACCAGACTTTATTGCTTAAAGGCGACAGTTGCTCGCCCCTTCTTTTACTACCGGGAGGCACAGGTGGAACACTCAGTCCCTTGGAAAGTAGCCTGTGGCCCCGCCTGTTGCCTCCGCTTACACCAACTTCAGCCACCGTGACTTCTGTGAGCAGCTTTTCACCCGAAGCTCAAGGCAGTTCTGCTCAGGGCGAGTGGACCGTCGTAGAGCTGGAGACTCATCATTGAGAAAGCTGGATAAGTACCAGATGAAGGATAGATGCCAAAGATGATCTTGTGGACTTAAGAAGCACCAGTTGGGACGTGCATGTTGGGGTATTAAAGAATGGAGCCTTTCCAAGACAAAGTGATGGGATTAACTGGTTCTCCAATTCTGTTCCAACTTCCTAGTCGAGGTATTACAGAATATAGCCTTTCCAAGATAATATGATGGATTAAATACTTCTTCCAATTCTGTTCTTAGGCTTTTAAGCTAGTGTTTGAAGCTCGCTCTGCACAATACTGTTCTTGCAACCACCTTCTTTGATTTATCCTCATCCCTGCAGTTAGTGCATTGAGCTTTCATTTCCAACACCCCCTACCCATCTCAAAGCAACAGGGCAATGCTGTATAATGCACTGATACAGGCTCCCTGCCAAACCCATCATCTATATCTGACCTGCCCTGTGCCAAAAAGCCATTCTTAAAGGTTTAATGGGGCCTCTTACTGGCTTGAACTGCATACTTGCATTCGACCTCCTAGGCATGGAGTTGGCATCTTGCCTACATTGTGGGTAGAGAGCTTAATGACTAAAGGAAAACCATGATCTCTTAGATAAGCTGTAGAAACCTATACAAGTATCATGAACAGTAACATGATTTAAAAGTACACGTTTCCTATTTGGGTGAAATGGGAACTTTCCTGCACTGCTGTTATTATACAACACTGGAACATTTTTAAACTGCTGTGTAAGTGATTTACATAATTTATATAATGAACTACTGATTGAAGGGTTTTTTGAAGTACATTTGGATTGACAGGTGATATGAACAGTACTTCTGAATTTAAATGTTCAGGGGTTCAGTAAACTTGCACAGAACAGTATTACCAAAATGTCCAAAACAAGCACAGTTGCCCAAGATGTCTAAAACATTTCGTTTAAAGACAAATATTTATCTCACTTTATTATCGAAGAATCGTGATACTTAAGGTGAAACTAACCTATAAAGCTGTTCTATAGATGTTTTAATTTTGCGAGATATACTGAACTGCTGTATAAATAGCTGCAAGTAAAACCGCTACAATAATGTGCTACAGGGATTTTAAGAGGTGCTGTAAGAAAACTGCAGATACGTCACACAATTCTGTACTGTGAACCATCTGAACGCTGTGCCTGTCTGAACTATGAATGTATAAAGGGACTGTTCTTTTATTGCGGTTAGTTCTTTTAGGATCCAGAACATTGGAGTATGTTTAAACGGACGCTATACAGTGGTGCAGTGGCCCTTCACATTTTATATTTACATTTTAGGGCGGACCAAGCATGGCATGTAGTTCCTTAATCTGAAGTCCTCTTATGGATGTCTTTCCGCTGCAATATGGCCGATCTGGCCACCATATTTCTTACATTTCTATACTTTTTGTATGTCAGGAAGGAACCGATTCAGAACAGTTGATGCAATTTACAGATTAGCTGTGTCTGAGACTTGTGCTTTTAGAGTGCTGAACAGGTGAAGTATTCTCATACACTGTGACTTTTCAGGATAAATGAAATTCTCTCTTTTTGTGTAATGTTTTCATGTTACTGATCCGTGTCTAATGTCTCTGCCAGGTGTAATTGATTATAAAGTATGGCTCTATAGAAAACTAAATCAATAGGGAGAAAGTATGCGCGTAATATTTGAACCTATACATGAATTGCAACTAAAATAGTCTGATATCGTTCTAGAAAATTAGTGTCAGGTTTATGTGTCTGTGTGAGTTTTATATGGCACCTATTTCATTGATTGAACTGTGTTATTTGTCGATTCATTTATGTGAGCTTGACTTCATTTTAAGAACGTGTTTTATCACATGAAGGTACAACGTATATTTTACAAGGAAGATGTGTTAAGTAGAAGTCTGTTTACTGTATTATGAGAAAAGATTATTGTAACTACCCATTTTGTCCAGTGCTGTGAAGTAGTGATTAGTTTAGTACTTCCACTGGTGTTTAAACGTGCTTTAAATTGAGCTTTTTAGTAAATACATCAAAAGAACCACTCACATCAGGGAAAACAGGAGTTTCAGGCAGATTCTACCTAT
This sequence comes from Triplophysa dalaica, assembly GCF_015846415.1. Lineage (NCBI taxonomy): Eukaryota > Metazoa > Chordata > Actinopteri > Cypriniformes > Nemacheilidae > Triplophysa > Triplophysa dalaica. The sequence continues at coordinate 4,708,955 of NC_079543.1, forward strand.
TTTACTGTATTGACTGAACTACTGTTGCAAAACTTGACATATCAACGTGAAAGTACAATAATGCACAGGGAGCACTACTGCATCAACAAAAACCAGCAGCTAAAACAATGCACTGAGAAATTGAACTGGGCTGACTTTCATAAACACACAAATGCTTAAAGGAATACAAGAATGACCTGCTCTTCACCAGTTTGTTTGTTTTTTTGTGTTGCTTTACAAATGTGCGAAGACACACAGACCTGCTTCTATGTTGTATATTTTTGGTTCTATGTATATTTTTGTAATTTATTTTGTAATGAAGGATTGTGTTATTTACCGTTTTATGGAGATGCGTTTTGAGCCCAGACTGCAAGCAGTCTTTTTCCAGGCTTTGTAATGGATTACTCGGCCCATGTATTTTAATGTTTCAATGATGAACAATAAAGTTAGTTTGAACATTTCCTCTTGCAACAATGAAATTTGTCTTTCATTTTAAAAACAAACATGGGGACGATGGAAACTAAATTCGAAAAAGAACATTCTGAAACTTAACAATAACAAGGTACTAAAAAAACAATTTCTATCCCAATAAGTTCTTCAATGATGAGCAAAGTTGGTTTGAACATTTCCACTTGAAACAATGAAATTTGTCTTTCATTCTCAAACAAACATGGGGACAATGGAAACTTAATTCGAAAAGAGAACATTCTGAACCTTAAAAACAACAAGCTACTAAAAAAACAACAATTTCTAACCCAATAAGTTGTGGCATCATACATGTACCACCTCATGTCTCGGAGACAAGTGTACCGTGTGTTTCCTCAGACAACAGCGCCCCCAACAGGCAGTCTGTTGCAGTGCAAGATGAAGGCTCTTCATTTCCCAGACACAACAGCTGCTTGTACTGGGCACAAGGCACTGAACACAAAACCCTTGAACACATAAACACAATAAATTTAGCAGCTAGTATAAATGCGTTACACTTTAAATAACGCATGCTAAAAAAACAGATAATCGATTATAGAATATTTGGACAAGAGGATCATTTCAATCCTCCTTTTTCCTGTGTGACTGCTGATATTCATTACCAGTTGGTGATGTCATCTGGGTCAGGGTACGTCTGGTTCCACTGACCAATAGACCAGAGTCTTGTCATTCGGCTTTGGTTCTCTGTTGATGTATCATCTCCTTTGGCTTCTGCGTCCTCAAATACATCCTCACAGCACAGAAAATAACTGTGGAGGTATGGGTGAACAGGAAAATTGTAACCTATCCTTTTACACTGTCCATGACATCATTTATCACACATGTCACTCACAAATCTGGATTGATATTGCCCTCATATTCCTCTTCATCCTCTCGCTCCACATTCCAGCGCATGCGCTTGTACAGCCCGGTATTGGCCGAGGCGAGAAAGGGGGTGGGACAACAGTACCGGAAGATTGACAGCTTCATGTTGTCTATTCGACACTTGCCAATAAAAAAGTGTGAGATACTGTAAAAAATAAGAAAAAATATATATAACATATTGTTTCAAACTGTTGGTTACACAGTGACAAAAAGGATACTGATCCACACCATCATCCATAGTTTATTATAGGTTTATACCTTGCTGGATCATTTTCCTCTATGGAGATGACGTTGAACGAAGCGTACATCAACACCAGTTGCTCCAGACGAGAGCTCAGCTGCTGCGAGAACTGCAAAAGCTGTAAACAAAGTAAACATTTGGGTTCCTACAGAGTTCCTAGCTTCTCATGTTCATTTCATTTGACGCCATGCTTCTCTGTGTGTATGGTTACATGCGGCTTCTTCAGTTTCATGTTTGCCTACAGTGCAATGTGACGGACAGAATAACAGCCTCTCACCTGTGTGCATATGTAAATGGAGAGGGGAGGGTGGAAGGGATGGTTGTTTCTGGCTGTGGTCTCCAGGTAAGTGAAGTACGGCTCACAAGTTTGCAAGAACATTGGAATAATACCAGCCAACCTGTCATTCTGGAAGCCTGAACTACAGCAACCATAATATACAAAAGCGGACATAGTTTGTGTCAAATAACAAAAGACGCTTGACTATAAAGCAATACGTAAACATACACTTATTAAGAAAAACATCGGATTTAATGCACTTAGTCGCTTTGGAAGTGTCCATCAAATGCATGAAGGCAACAATGCAATTGTGACATGAAATACTTGTCATTTGGTATGCTTGAAAATAACGTAGGACAAAAAAAGAGAATCCTGTTATCACACCTCCACACCAGCTCGACTTGAATCTCGTCTGCTTTATTTAACAGATACTGAAGCTGTCCTTCGATGGGAGAGATTTTGTCATCCATCATTTTCTTTTCCTGACACGATGAAGCATCCGCTGCGCTTTCAACTAAACACCCGCCATCACCGAAAGAGGGCGCCACTGCAACGTCCTCTGCTAACAAGATAACCATCAACGATATTTGATTCCCCCCTCATCTTAATATTCTCTTTCTCTTTAATACCTTCATAAGGTTGTGCAATCTCTCCTTTCAGCTCCTCTGTTTCCTTGCACGATGGAGACAACTCTTCCCCAAAGCTAACGTTAGCCATCAAGTCAGCAGGCCTTCAACCACTCAATACTCTGTGACGAATATGTCAATTAAAATACATTAAAAAATGATTGAAGATCCTTGCCCATGCGATAATTACCCATCTACAAACACGTAAGCACATTCTTTTATATTATAAGCATACTCGACGACAAAATCATAATGTTATATAATACTAAAGACAAGTGCACACACCTGCAGTTTTTAGAAAAGTTGACTAACTAATTGTTGTCATTTTTATAAGACCGTGTCCATCTGTGACTGATATAATTGCGGACAATAAAAGTAATGGAGCCAGAGTGACGCACATTTAATTTACGTCGCGGGTTACGTACGACCATATTTGTCCTCGCACATCCCTTCCCATTACGCAGCACGTGCAGTCGTTTCTTGGATCTTTTTGACGTATTAATTTATTTATTTTGATCTTTCTTTAATACCACTACAATATAAATCATGTTGGTTTCGTTGAAGAACAATACATGTTTTGGAACCAACAACATCTATTTCCCTGTATGGTTTGTTCTTCCATGAAACCCAAATGATTTGTGTTGTAGTAGTACCACAGTTTATCCCATAGGGGGCGTGCTCAAAGAAATATAATTAAGGCAGGATTGCGTTATCATTAAAGCAGTCAGGGCTCCGCTTATACGCGCTATATCCCGCCGTGTATTATTGGTGACTCTTCCTTTAAACATTTAATGACGAACACCTTTTGTATGAATGCAAATCCTGACTAACCACTGCACGTGTATGTGTCGCAACGTGAATCAACAGTTTGAAATGCAGCCTCTGCCTACGGGAGCGCGACGAAACCAAGTTAATTTGCCTGTGGACACAAGGCGAGGTCACGTGACCCCCCGGTGCACAGGCAGAGTCCACAGTGCGCGTGCCCGTGGATACTAAACCGACGACCCTCCCGCGCGGGCTATCATCATTCACACAGGGGAGACGGTCCTGTACGTAGAGAGGAGCGGTTTTTATAGTTCGCCCGCTGAAAATGTGTTCACCTCGGGCCTGCTTTGATGGCGGTTGCGACGAATATTTGCGTCGGTGTTTTCGGGTGATGCAATGACAGAAACGGCACTTTTCAGTCCGTTTGCCCTGCCCGGTGCAAGCAAGCAACGAGTGCTGTGTGCATGTGTACAGACGTGACGAAGTACACGATATGTGCTCTTTACGGTGAGATTTCAGAACCGAGGTGCTTGCAGTGGACCGACGCAAACGTAGCTTTTAATTCGCGTGTTTTAATGAATTGTACTTCTTTTATTTTGGCCTTGCGCGTTGAATTGGCGGAAAGTCTGGAAGAGACATTGAACTGGTGATACGGACCTGTATCAGGTCTGACAGTAATGCGAAAGCGTTTATTTCAAGCGGTGAGTTTTAATCGACGTCTGAAACGGATTATACAGCGTCGCTTTGCGAGCTGACAGAAGCCTTTGTTGTTGGCGATCATTGGCAATAAACCAAGAGGAAAAAACGACCTTCAGAGACGACCATGGCTAACGACTCCATCCAAGTAAGTTGACGAGTTTGTTCTTTAACGAGTGTTTTCTTGCTTTAAAATACTCCTGTTGAATAGAGGAAAGAAAAGAGATGCCTTCAAACCCATCCGAAGTGATGGTGTCCTCTTCCACCCCTGATGTAAAGGGTCATTCTCTTCCATTAGAGTGGAAATGGACGTTTTGGTGACTAAACACAGACAAAATGTTTGGGCTGTATACCACATCATGGCATGTCTTCTGAAAAGCCCTGCTCATCTGTTTTAGATCTGGTCTGTGTTGAACACAAATATTTATGTTTTCTCCCTCACTCCTCATGGTGGTTTGTCAGAGGGTTCTGTTATATACTTTATATCTGTTATTAAAAAAGCTTTCCATTTTATCTATCATTTGATGTACCTTTCTGTGTATTGTCAACAAAACGTAAGCCAGACACGTTGTGTAATGTGACCACAAATGCTGTTCAGAGTCTTATGCAAAAAAAGTTAAACATCACACAACACATTGACTTGTTCGCAAGTATTTACATTATTAGCCAACTTTCATGTTTCAATCATGCGACCGGTCAATAAATATAAATAATGATATTTAATATTAGTATTTATTTATAATGTATTTTGCCCTATTTCAACATTTAATGCCTGTACAGACTAAGAACTATAACAAAACATATTGAAAACTTTAGCGTTCAGACCAACGGACAATAATGTTCTGTTTATTCATAGCTTACACAATGCAGCTTCACGTTTAACACCTTTTAAATTGAAAGTTTATCATTGAACAGATGGGCCAAAAACGCTTTGAAAGTGATCCTAGTGATGTTGTTCCCCTGTATTGATATAATTGTGGGGTCGACTCTGCTATTCTCCGAAATTGAGAGCCACTTTTAGACTTTATAGACTTCAGTTTTGTTGTGAACCGTTGGACTTAACAGTGGCATGCATGTTGATTGTTGGCAAGTTTGAAAGATTGTTGTCAGAAGCAGGGTCATTTAAACTTATGAGGGCTGGGACAAAATGATAAGGTTGGAACACCTGCTGTAAAGATATATTTAGTGGCCTTCCCGGTTGTCCCCCATCCAACGACAGGCCTGGTCAAAAGAGATTAGGAAGAGAATACCTTAAGAGACATGTGCTGTCAAAGACAGATGAAGCCAGTAACGTGGTAGTGATCCTCACTGTTACGTAAAGAGTCTCCTACACCGACAGCATTGACAATGTCTTTGGTCAAAGGCTTACACAAACACACGTAAGATGACTAAACGGGATTGTGATTATATCAGCAACTCAATGACAACAAGTGAGTCACATAATGAGCCTTTTTGGGTTGTTGAATGCTTTTCAATTTTTTACGTCATAGGTGCGACAGATAGTATTACTTGATCCTCTCACACAGCTGGAGATTCTGTATTCGAACACATCTCAGACTCATCCACAAAATAATCTAACAGTTAATTGCTCATCAGGTCACAATTTACTGAATTTTCGGTAAAGCCTCGACCGAATGAACTCAAAAAACCCGTCGTGTTTTGCATCGGCGTGTTTTATTGAGTAAGTTCCTGCTATGCATTAGCCATGCTCGCAACCCGCTTAATATGGTTGAAAGAGAATGCCCTGTTTCCTGTGGTGTCTTCACCAGCTTTTAACAGAATTGCTTTAATCGATAAATACCATCATCAAACCGATGACCTTGTACGTATGTTGGTTAGACAATTGCCATGTATGCTTGTTTCTGCTTCATTTTTAAAAAGAGTTTTTAAATTGCGATGATGTTCTCGTCGATGTGTTGTTTGTGTTGAATTGACACAAGCCATTATAATAGAAAAAGAACTGTTCAGTCTTCAGTTCAGGCTGTTCAATGATTAATCGCGATTAATCGCATCCAGAATAAAAGTTTGTGTTTACATAATATATGTCTGCACACTGTGCGTATTCATTTTGTATTTATAAACATATACATGTACACATACAAGTATATATTTAGGACATATTTGCTTGTACACATTATTTAAATCAAATATTAAAATGTATACATTTTTATGTTTATCTTTAATATATATGTGTTTATAAATACAAAACAAATATGCACAGTACTCATACATACAGTACAGACTTTTATTCTGGATGCGATTAATCGTTGAGCAGCCCTACTGAAAATATTTATTTATTTATATTAAAGTTTTATTTTTATTTCATCGTGTCATTTAAAAAACACATGACTTTTCTTTACAGTCTATTACACAAAATATGAATTATTACTCTTTAATGAAAATGAAAGAGAACTGGGGCGAGCTTCATCGAAAAGCTTAACTCAAAAGATCCAAACTAAAGGAATCATTCCTTGGTTCTTCGAAACTTAAGAGCCCCACTCCTCATTTAATTTTATTGTATCAAACTATTTGGATTCTTTAATAAAAAATGATCTGTGAAAGAATACAAGCTCAGAACGACAAGCATGCTTGAATTTCTATCGGCTAGAAATGTTATGGCTCACATGTGATTGGCTGTGGTGTTCTTGGCTGACGGTGCAGTTTTGGAGGGGATCAGGAGGACATGTCTGCCGCTCGGACATAATGGACTCCATTGTGTTTCCAGAGCTCCATATCATATTCTTCAGTAACTTCATGTCCTGCTTCTTCACCACACCCTCAGCCTGTTTACCGACCCTCATGTACTTCATCATGTTTGTGTTAATCGCCTGGGCCAGGTTTATGTTATTGTGTGAGCCCTGGATCGGACTAACTTGTGTTTGTCTTTGGTGGTTTCCATAAATATCCCTTGATACTGCTGCTGAAGCATGTGCCTGTTTGTGTTGACTGTCTGAGCCGTCATATTATCTTTGGCTCTAAAAGAGATAGTATATCCAAAAATAAAATTTCACCGTTGTATTGTTAAGAACGTGTATATGACTTTTTTTCTGTGAAACACAATAGATGATATTTTGAGAAATGTCTCAGTGGTTTTGTGTCCCTACAATGTCAGTCAATGGGGATCAACATTCTTTTAAATATCTTTTTTGTTCAGCAGAGAGTCATGTAAAAAATATGAAAAGTGAACTATCACTTTAAGTTCTCTGTAACAAATCGATCTTTAAAGAGAACGCTGATGTCATTTGTCTCTAAGCCAATCGACAGCTGTTTTAATGCTCCGTCGACGAGTTCAGAAACTTGATCGCCTCCCTCCCCGTTGTTTCCCCAAGTGTAAAACAGCTGCATTTTCTCATGACCTCATGAAGGCAAACTCTGCCCATGTGTTGCCGAAGCCTTGGTCCCTTCCTGCTCCTCCCTGTTGTGACAACATTGGTCGTGACATCAGTTGCCACGATGACTCCCGCTCATGATCCAGCGTTCTCTGCATTAGAAGAGCTTTGCTTGCATAACTATCCCATTACTAAAACCACACTGCCATTATTGCAATGCCTTGGGCTTGTCCTCCATACATTGATCTGGGTGTAAAGTGCTCATTTACTTTGTAAACACAAGCCGTTCCTCTCTTGTTCTCTTGTTTAAACGAATAGTCTGTTGTGGTGCGTTTACTCGTTCGGCCATTTGAGATGACGGTAACATTACAATGCACCCAAAAATAACAATTCTGTCATTGTTTATGTAGTTTAAAACCTGTATTGGACGTAGGGCTGGGCTATATATCATGCAATTCTTATTGTCAGTTTCCTCAATGAATTACGGTTAAGTGCCACAGCACCCGAAAGCCAGAGGGCGCTCTCAAGCAGAAACTCTGATATAGAACTCAGAAGAAGAATGATTTACACAATCGATTTCAGAATCGACCTAGACATGTATAATAGTGTGAATTGCGATATGTATTCACAAACTGGCGACAGAGACCGGAAGTAGGGGAAAACTTTTTCTGGCCGGACTGCTGTCATAGCCATTCATTCATTCGTTCAGCTTGTTTTATCACAGGCATTCATTTTATTTACCAAAAACAAAAGTAGCAAATGTTGTCCGATTTATTCGTGGTTTACCGGGAGATGTAAAAATAGGGAAAACAAGCATTACAAAAACATAGTTTTTTGAGGGATTTATTTATTATCAAGGTCTGATATATGTTAGACAAATCAGCATAAAGGGAGCACTACATGCCTAAATTCTTCTGCTCTCCGCAACTGTTCTGTGTTGTGTACGGAGCTAGAGCATTGACCAGACAAACGTTTACCCTACTTCCGGTCTTCACAAATCATGCTTTGAAATAGGTCTGTTGGAGTCTTCCTACTGTGAAACACAAAAGAAGATATTTTGAAATGTCTCTGTGGTTTTGTGTTCAAACAATGGAAGTCAATGGGGGTCAAGGTTGTTTGGTTATCAACGTTCTTCAAAATATCGCCTTTTGTCTTCTGTGAAAGGAAAGTCATACATATTGACATGTGTCAAATATTTTTATTTTTTGAAGAATCATTTTGTGAAAAATATTTGGATAGATTACAACATTGCTCGGTTAGCACTCGAAAAAATAAGTAATTTCTATACACCTTGTCCTGTGAAATCATTTATTTGAAACCACCCTGTTAATACATCCTAAAGTCAATCACCTTTAATGATTCCAAAGCCAGCACACTCTACTGAAGAAATATCCACACTGTCCTGTTGCTCTTTGTCTGAGAGCTGCAACAGTTTGGGTGTTGTAAACTGATCCGCAGGGTGTAGTAGCGGCTGTAATCTCCTCTCTCTCTATCTCTCTCTGTCTCTCTCTCTGTCTCTCTCTCTCTCTCTCTCTCTCTCTCTCTCTATCTCTCCCCCATCCTCTTTGTTCAAAGCAGAAAAGCCAGCTGCTCTGCTGCTCCCTCTACAGCCCCCACTCCCAATTTTGTTTTACCCCGTCTCTCTCTGCTTTTATCAGACTGTTTATTTCTCATTCGCTTGTCTGGCTCTCTTGAATTTCCAAAAACAATTTTGGATGCAGTTGTTCTGTTTGCATTTATAGAACATTTAGGATTTTGCGGATTTTCCCCCCTCTTTTGCTGTCAGAAGCTCAACATTGAAACTACAGAAATAATTGTATTCATTTAGTGAAATTGTGTCAATAATTTTCTTTTTGCGGGGGTAAAATGGGATAGGTAAAAAAGGATAGCTAATCCCCAAAAATAACAATTACATAAGTGAAATACTCTTTTTGTTAACTCTTTTTGTCTAAGTCAGCTTAGTTATCGGCGGATACAGATGGTGGCCAAACATTGGCTGATCGAATAGCCATGGCGATCTCATTGTAAGGATTACTCGACATGTTAAAGTAAATATTAGAAAATAGACTGTTCGTAAGAATGTAGATTATGTAAATGATGTATAGTTGCTTCTGTCATTCTTGATTGAGTATTTGTCTTGAATGCAGCCACTTATAGTAGCTATATGCTTTACGGAACATTTCCCCCAAATATGAAAATTCTCTCTTACTATTTCGTTGATCTGTTGAACACAAAATAATTTATTTTGAAGAATGTAGAAAAGCACTTTTGACTACAATTGACATTTTTCTTACTTTGGCAGTGAATAGGGGTGTGACGAGACACTTATTCCATGAGACAAGACACAAGACTGGGTTCAAGAGAACGTGACGAGGCGAGATTTTCAGACGTTTTAAAATAAATCTTCAATGATAGATAAAATATATAGGGAAAAATCTTTTATTCATCTTAACACAAAATGTAGGTACTACAAAATCAACTTGTACTTTATGAAACGCATTAAAAAATCAACTTTAAAGAACACATTAAACTTCTATTTTAATGAATTATAGTATGCAGTATTAAAACAACACTGCAAAATGTTTTGTCACAAACTCAATTGACTGGCAGTAATTGCACAAAATGTATGCTTTGTTTTCTTAACAGGCATAGCTTTTAGTAAAGAGCTGTGGTTGTGTTCTCTTGATTCTTTTGGTTGGTGCTCGTGTTAATGAGGTGGCGATCATATCATACTGTCAATTAGGGCTGCAAGATCATTTATCGCGATACCACTAAATCCAATTGAATTCAAGCTGGCTGCAAGCTTTTTTGTTATATAATAGCATTCCAACTATTAAATATTTTTCCATTAAAAACTAAATATATAAAATAAATAAAGCAATTAGGACCACAGGTTTTCCTTTGGGCTCAATGTAAAAGTAGATATAGAAAAGAAACATTTAACATATGAGTCTTGAATGAAAGATCAGCAAAACGCTTATCTGTCACTTTAGAAAGGAGGATGTGCACGCCTTCCTGTGCTTGTGTATTTGACCACGTGTGTATATTTGCATGGACGTGTGTAGAAATGTGTTTGAGAAAGAGAACCTCTATAAGTCAATATGTCTCGGCCCAATCCCCTGACTCTGGGTGTGTCTGGATGTTATAGGGTTTGATAAAACAGCAACATAAAAGCAGTTACAACTCAACAATCCTCGATCATTCATCAAATTTGAGATAACCTTTCAAATTAAATGACAAACTTAAGCGCCGCTCTGTAAATGATCCACTCCAGGAAGAGATAGACGGATTTCCTTTTCCACACAAATACAAACGCTGATCAAAGATATGTGAAAGTTGAGTAACAGTGAAACACAAGCCTCTCCATCCATCAACAGGATCAGATGATTTGCACAAGGAAGCTTTTTTCAACTTATGCAAACATATCATACGCAATGCATGTTTCCACGTTAATCAGATGTAGTAGATATGAAATGTTGGGATAGTTGTACTTTGTTGTATATGATACATCCGATGACGAAAACATGTATCGGGAGTTGTCACAGACAGGTGTGTACACACAGGTATCCAGAACAACTGATGTCGTAGCAACCGTTTAGTGATGTCAGAGGATACCGTCTCGGGAGGGTAGTAGAACGGGACCAAAGCTCTTAAAGATCAGGTAGCATGCTCTTTCATGCATTCTGAGTTCTTTACACTGTTTTACGTGCTGGCTTCTCATGCATAACATGGTCAACTTGTTAAGCAACGAGTTGGATGTATGACATAGTATTTTTGTGCGTTAGGCACTGCACAAGCACTCAAACTTGTTAAAGTCTGGATCTTTGTTTTATAACTGGGATCCTATTCCTTTTATTGGACAAGGCGATTGGCAATGCTAAAGAAATAGCCTGCCCACACGCCAAACCAACAAGCAATAGGAAGACCCCCTTATCAAGGTTACATACGTCATACCTTCAAAGAGTATTTAGTTTGATCAAAAAAAAATCAAGAGATGCCGCAAGTGACACAATAACCCGCACTGTTTTTCATACACATGCAAATGACATCATGCGATTAGGACAAAATACAGTCTTCCTTTAAAATAATGCAAAGTACCCTTTTATCGCTTGTAAATATACCCAGTATTCAAATCAAAATATGTAGTGTAGTGTGTCGTGAACAGATGAAATACAGGAATTCAGTGTGTGTTGTTGTGTTGTTCAGTTAAATATCTTCTCAAAACTGTCATGTTAGTGAGCAAAACTATGTGGTAGTCGTTTCTATGTTGATATGTGGAGTCGGACCACGTTGAATCCATCCCCTCGCACACATCAGATGTCTGTATCTTGAGTGAGAAGGGTCTTGTGTAAGTGTATCCTCTGTAATAGAGGATTACAATGAGAAACCACCTGAATGGGTCATCCTACATCTCAGCGTATGATAAGAGCACAGCCACAGAGAACACAGATCAAAACAGATGCACCTGTTCACTGCTTCTGTAGACCCTCGAGGGTCTTGAGTAAGAAAGCGTTTCCTTCAAAATTTAAGGTTTTGCAGAGTGCCTCCTATTCCAAATATGAATCCATATGATATTTTCAACATCTTCATGTAAGACGTCTGAGCTTGCAGCCATTCCAGTCAGCTTTCTTTAGGGTCATGCTTGCCGTGAATTTAATACTGAAGTGCTTTGAGATCATTTTTACTACAGACGGAAGGCAGTTAAATTCTATATTTCAAGTTTGTATGAACACAAGAGAGAGTTGAGGGATTTGAGAGGCTTAAAGTATATGACAAAGATCAATGATACCATATGCGGAGCTCATACCAAAATATGTGTATTGACCAATTTCAATTCAATTTTATTAGGACTGTCAAAAATAATCGTTTATATGATGCATCGCGATGCAGATGTTAACAAATGACTGCATCAATGCATAAAAACAAATAAACGTTTATTACAACGAGCAATTAAACATCAGTGCCAGTGGTTACTGTTTTATTGTAAATAGAAAGTGTTGGTAATATGTCACAATTATGTTATCAAAAAGCATATACATACATCTTTCAAACTGTAGTTTCCGCGCGACCAGCGGTTGCACATCTCTCATGCCGCAACGCTCACATGTGGTGTAGACCGAGTGTTAAAGTGTGATGGACACAGACTTTCTTGTGCAGTAATATTTGACATTTTTATGCATTTGGCAGACGCTTTTATCCAAAGCGACTTACATTGCATTATCCTATACATTTGTTTCTAAGTATGGGCAATCCCCTGGGATCAAACCCTTGACCTTGGTGTTAAACCCATGCTCTTACCACTGAGCTACAGGAAAGCTGTATTTTTTTGGATGATGCAATGCATGGTGATACATCGGGATATAGAATTGAATTGTTCAAAATTCTGTCATCATGTAATCACCCTTTTGTCGTTTTAAATGTGCAAGACTTCTTTAGCAGAACACAAAAGATATTTTGAAGAATGTTGGTAACAGAAAACCATTGACTCACTTCACCCCCTCCCTCCTTTTCGAAGCACAGTGGAGGCTGACTCAGAACAAAGATGTTGTCACGTCATTGTACAGTATCTACGTAACACGCTCTGTAGAGCAGTTGGGCAGTTTAGGGCTACTATAGAAACAACATGATGAATTCCATGCAGGCACTGTTTGTAGATATAGCTCATTCTAGCGTATCAAAAACATAAGGGTTCATTATGTAAGGCCTTCACAGACCTCTGAAGATCCTCCAAAAATGACAAATTGAACCTTTAAAATGATTCAAGTGCAGTTAAAAAAGCATTTATCCAGAAAGTATTGCACAGCAGTACAATGATAGCTTCCATCAGTCAGATTTTGACCACAGTCAAGATTTTAAGAAGGCTTTCTACTGATGACGCTACAATGAAACTATTCATCTGAACTATGTGCGCGCTCACACACACACACACACACACGCCATTCATCCCATCCCAAAATGAACACACTGGAACCCCATGGTGAAATACACAATGATCTCCTAAAGGACTCACACACTCAAGCTCTGTTCAAAATCTAGACCACTGCCTACACGGCCAAGCAGCCTTATAAGACATAATCTTTAATGACTAGTGGACCCAAAAAAGAAAATTCTGTCATCATTTACTCATCCTCATGTCATTTCATACCTGTACAGAGCATGTGAGCGGACCTGAGCGATGAGAATTTCCGCTTCCCGCTCACGTGGTTGTTCGCATCCCCCGCTCCACCACTTCACTTAATTCCGCTCGCCGCTCACCATCAATTTCATCCCGCTTCCGTGAAATCGCTCCACGCTCGCTCAAATTTCTTTGCATGCCTACCACCTACCGTTTTCAACCGAAGCCTTACCTCTCGTTTACACCGCATGCTTCTGCGGCACATTACGGCTCCGACGCGGCTACCGGAACTTATCGTGGTCATTCTAGTCTATGCTTGTGTTTACACCAGACGGGCCGCGGCACGTTTCAAAAGCGTCCCAGAAGTGGCTATCCGCGCCGCTTCGCTGAAGATAGCGCCTTGTTTATTTTTGATAGAGGCCGCATCTAGTGTTGCTGCTCTAATCTGTTAACAAAGGCACAGAAAGGAAAATCAACATGCAGCGAACCCGCTCCGCCATGCGTCCGCCATGCACCCTATATCCTATAAAGAATTCACAACAAACTTAAGTCAAAATAGAACACATATTTATTTCAAATAAACACGACTGCTAATTCTAGGTGGATTTGCATACCCTAGACTCGTGGTGTGAGCGGTATCGCTCCGACTATATTTTGCACGCTCCTTGCTCCGCTCACATGTTCTTTACCAGTTTAAATTACTTTGTTCCGATGAACACAGAGAAATGTGAGTATGTAAGTAATTTTCAGTTCCTTGACATCATTGACTACGATAGTAGGAAGAATAAAATGGTAGTCAAATGTGCCCCAGAACTCTTCAAAATATCTCATTATTTGTTCAACAAAACGAAGAAAAAGCGATGTTGGTTTTCCTACTACGGTAGTGGATGATGTCCCTAACTGAAAATGGCTTCCAAATATCTTTATCTGTGTTCATTAGAACAAAGAAATTTAAACAGGTTTGAAACAACCTGTGGGTGTATAAATGATGACAGATTTGTCATTTTTGGATGAACTATCCCTTAAACCATTATATCCAACAAATGTTTAAACTACACAAATAAATCGGGAAAGATTCAGACTAGGTCAATGCCATCTATAATATATTGCTCCAAAATGTCCATATATGTGTGTGAGATATAGTTGTGTGTTGGTGGGCGTTCATGTCCATTCATCAATCTGACATTAAACACTGACGTTCACCACGCGGGAATGTCAGGAATGCTGCATATGTGTCCGTGTGTGTGTATGTAGCAAAGAGGGCGACCACAAGCTTCTGTTCACTTTTTTCTACTTCCTTCCTTTTTCCAGTGTTCTTGTGATCTCATGGCCATGTTTAGTCTGAAGTTTGTGGGGGTTTTCTGATGTTTCCTTTAGGGACGGCAAATCTACATCTTTTCAAATGGTTAGTCGATGAGTAACCTGAATGATTAGTAAAAGTATAATAAGAGTGGAAAAGTGCAAAATGGCGGCAATTTACATGTAGCATCCCATAGCATGAAAGGTCTATGTGTACATATCTACCATAGCGACTTCCTAAGAGCATTTCCCATGCAGACAGCTAACAAACTGACGACAAAAACACAGTTTAAGAATTACTGTCCTTGTGACCCAATTCCTTTTTCCCCACTGTTGCCCAACTGCTCCCCCTTTGCTCTCTTCCCTCACAGTCATACTTTATCTCTTTGTCACAGTCTTAACCTTTCCCTCTGTTTCTCTGTCTCGAACACTGTTTCTTTATTTCTCTCTGTCTGAAGTATCCAGGCGCCCTGAGACAAATCGAGGGGAAATGAGTCCAGGGCGAGCTCATGACTGGCCCGAGAGTGGAAGACAGAATGGAGGACAGTGATTCGGCCTGAGGGGCTTGACGGATCTCTGATTCGCTGGCATTCTCAGTTGAATAGAGCTCTCTCTCCGTGTGTGTGTTGTGTATGTGTAAGCGTGACCTGAGACTGAGCTATGTTGTGGTGTAGTTCGGCTTGAATAGAGCGAGAGCTAACATCAGGGTTGTCTGGGAGACCTTCAAGTGCCGCTCAAAGGTGCACAGTTTTATGCTGCCCCGCATTATCGTAAATGTTTATTTGTGACACTTGACCAAAAAAATGACACCTGAACGTTGATGTCTAAATATGCAGTTAAATATGATATATAAGTAAACATTAAGTAGTAGTTAAATATTGTTATATTTCAGACATTGACGTTCAATCCCATTACATATGCTTTTTAGCCATAGACAGAAACCATACAAGCTTATATCTTTGTTGATTTGAACTCACTGAGCCTGCAATCTTATCTTTCAAACAGAGATGGCGATAGAAATGTAAAAGTTAAGTTTGGCAGCTGTGAGTGTTTTTTGGATACATGTACATTTATTATGTATTATTCAGTATATTTATATTGACTAGAGATACACGGATATATTGTCCAGTAATTGGTATCGGTTATTTGTTTACATTATCGACTATCGGCTGATAGTTGAAAAATAGTTGATAATGATGGCCGATATATCCTGTCAATCAAAAGACGACAGGAAAATTAATTGTTAAGAATCATCACCAGGTTGATGTTCAATAATAATAGTCATTATATGAATTAATAACATTCAGAAAGTTAAGAACTATGAATTTAATCTTCAGAATCGTTATCTGCAGATATCACTTTGAACAATCGGCTGCCGTTATCGGTGGAGCAATTTATTATCGGTGTATCTCTAATATTAACCTGTTTTAGGAACCTTTATTGGGATTTGAATCCAGGTTTACTTAAAGATGGTGTCCCTAAATGACCGGCTTGCCTTGCACACACAGACTTTCAGGTTATTTTTAGATGGCTTCAACATTATGGCATTAATTCTTCATTACACTGAGACTTTTAAGCACAGTCAAAAATGCAATTAAGTTGGCCTTCCAGACAATTTCAGACAAGCGTTGCAGTGACATCTGGGACTGGATCTGAAGTAAAGCGGAGTGGAACCAGATTGGTTACAGTAAACGCTGTTTACTCTAATCTTTACGTCCCCATTATTCAGCGACCCTTTTACGTGTCATCTGTTTGCGTCTGCAGTCTGTCTTGGTAAATCTGCTATTATAGCAGCTACATTCTTCGAAAATCACATCAAAGAAGGTTCCTTCTGTACATTGACAATAAACAGAGCCGTCGAACAGTTGAGATCACGCAGCAATGCCCCTGGTGGTCAAGCATGAGAATGCTTCAATTATATTTTTATAAAATATCTATATAGTTTGGCAAACATTAAGAAATAATTAGTATTAGATCTCCAAAAATGGAATTGCACAACACTGAATTAAAAGAATAAAAAAAGAGAAAAAAAGTTTTTTATTTAGGCTATATTTTTATCAACAAAACAGCGCCTGGTCTACCTTTAACTTTCTTTCTTTCTTTCTTGTCTGGAGTTACTGTCAAAGTTAAGGAAGTCAGGGGGTGGGGCTTAGTCGCACTTTCTCTAGCTGTCTTCTGTGTTTCTTCGCCCTCTGCCCGCACATCGTTTCCGTTTCTTCACCTTTCGTTGGTGGAAGGGGAAGCCGTCTCAGACATCTGCGGTGGGATTGATAAAGAGTGTTCCAGAGGGGGGTTGGACTTACTGCCGCTCCAGAGGGATATTTTATTAGCAGAGTATTTATCACGGCCGGGTGGGTAGAGGCGGTGTGATAGAGGGTGTGACATGGACAACGAGGCGGAAAGAAATACGTCCCTCGACGAGCAGCACGACGACATCACTTCCCCCGAGCCTGCGGCTGCACAACATGGGGTAGGCTTGATGTTGAGACTTGAGGCGGAGACAGTGAACTTTTAAAAAGTTTTAAAGTGGAATTTGAAATGAAAACAATTTTAATGGAATAAATAATATTTAGATTCGTGAAACAGTTAGAGAGCGAAGCAGTGTGTTGTGCAAGTTCTTTATGCAGTGTTGTAATACTTGACACACTTCAATGTGCTACAATGTGCATTAATTTGCACTTCCTTCCGTTTTTTTGTCTCTGTTTTTGCTTTTATGATGATGATTGACACACAAAAAGAATAGAAAACATAGACATTGTGTTTTTTTCATTGTCATCGCAGTGTATTTCTCTGTTTCCGTGTTTTTTCAGGAGTTAAACTGTTCCTCTGTGTTGACTTTTGGTTTTCTTTGTGGACGAAATCCCCGTCTGATATCTTTGCGAAGCGCGTCACGTCATTTCCTCTTGTCTGCCTCTCATTTGTGTTTTTCTTTCATTGTTTATGCTTTTCCTTTGTGTCAGATACTTAGCATCTGACTCTCTGGGGCTTCTGTTGCTGTGGTTTACTCTTCTGAAGAGGTCCATTTACTTTATTGGTAAAATGTTTAAAATTGTTAACACATATTGCTGAAACAGTGTCTCACAAAAGCTTTTTTATAGTATTCTTGTAATACTACTGACTTGGTAAATATAGTCCTGTGTTGTCTTGCTTTCAAAGTTCAAGCCATTGTTACTATATTTTAGCTCAGTTGATAATGCCGTGGTTATATTTTACACTGATCATACTTTATTCTGGCTAAGGAGTTATGGGAAGTTTGGGAAAAACAATGCAATGGTTGAACAGATATACCCTGCAATAACTTTTTATAACTGGTTGCAAAATAACAATCAAAAATTGACAACCCAACCCAGAAAATGTTAATATTTGAGCCAAGACTAAAACGACATGGCATAAGCTAATTTATAACCCAACTGTTTTTCTTTTTGAGCAAATGCTGGCTTGAAATAACCCAATATTTTTGAGTGTAATATTGCTCCAGCCATCACTTGTGTTTGCGAAATTGAGTTTTCAGAAATGCAGATTCAGATGAGTGTACACACAGCACATGACTGTTGGGTTTGTAAAATAATGCCTTGAACCAAAGGTGTAGGTTGGTCATGAACCTACGTTTTTTTTAAAACGCTCCTCGCATCTCCGGCTTGTATGACTCATCCGTTTTTGCACGCTAAATGTTACTGTGATCATCTAGTCACTGTGCGGCGTGTGCGCATGTTTATCTGCGGTTGAATCTCTTCTGGTGTTAAACCTGTTTTGCATATCTTGCATTTATAAGCCTCAGCCTCGGGCTGTTCTGTGTGTGTTTGTTTTTAGATCAGATGGCTGTTAGGTTTCGTTGTGTGAGTGAAAGAGAGAACATCTCGTCCAATTTGACGTACTGTATGCATGTATTTAATGCATGTACGTGATAGTTGTAATTATTTTACTCGTATTTCTTTACTTATTATTTCTTTCTACTTTATTTTGTTTACCTATATTTCTGTTTGGAAAAGTTTGATTATTTTCACAGTAATGGAAATTTGAAATATGGGTTGTTGACAAATAAATGTGTGAAAGTGTCCTGTGGTGCATAAGCATAAGAGAGATTTATCGTCTTTGTTATTTTATTCTATAAATATAATCATACAAAATTTTATAGCTAATTAACAGTTTGTTTTCAAATGTTGTATGTCACACTATAGGACACATGTGAGATATGTTTGTCAGCAGCCAAATATCTTGAGTTTTATCCTAAACTTTCATAATGAATGAATGTCTGGATGTCTTGTCATGACTTGATGACATCATACTTGGTAGCCACGCCTGCAAGGACATTTCAATGGTCCAAAATGCCATCTGTTTAACATAAAACATGTGCAGTAGCCTATTTCTTCTTTCATAACTTGTCGCTGGTCATCACAACAATGAGTTTTCAACAAGGGTCCGTGACCCCTTGGGCGGTGGTTCTCAAATTGGGGGCCATGGCCTCCTGAGGGAGTCCCAAGATAAATCCAACGGGGCCACAGACTTTGTGAAATTATATAAAATATGGAAATGTTTAATCAATTTTATGCAATTAAACATTAGAAAAACAAGACCACCAACCAGAAGTATTGATGCCCCAGCATTGTATATTAGTATTTGTTTATGGTTTCATTAAAATTCTAAGTTTATGATTCCAAGTTTTTATTCGGGAGGCCATAAAGCGATGCGCTCTACACAAAGGTGGCCTAACAATGAAAAAGTTTAATACGGGGTTCGTGTTGGGACTGCAGGGGTCCTTTGAAAAGGTTTGACATCAAAATTAAACCATCCGTATAAATTATGTAAGAGAGGGTCCCTGCTTCTTTTCTGTATCAGTCAAGGTGTCCTTAAAATGGTTGAAGACCTCATTGCTCAAGATCTTAAGTCTTTTAGTTTTAGTCTTTGATTTCACAGGTTACTTTATCTGTGAAACTGTAATTATATTATGAAGAAGACAGTTTGACTGCAGTGAAGTGCAGATGTACTGCTGTTATTCTACAGCAAAATAAAGTTGTACTTACATGTAGCTATAAATGCACTTCAGATTCTTAAGTGCACGTTTATTGTGCATCACCGTAAAACACAAAACTGCATAGATTGCAGAAATATCGGAGATTAAAGTGTCTTTAAAGAAGGGAAGTATGCTTGAATGAATTTAAAATAAGCTTAAACAACTGCAGTTTGGAACCAGATAACTCCTGTGTATATCCTCTCTCTGCCATATACTCTCTCTCTCTCCTCTTTCTTTCGCTCTCTCTCTCTCTCTCTCTCTCTCTATCTCTCTATCTCTCGCTCACACTCTCTCTCTCTCCTTATCTAAATAACTTCTGAAAGTTTCCCTCCCACTGTTTCTCTGCTGTCTTCTATGACGTGCAAATCAGTGGTTTGAAATGGTTTTGAAACTACATCTACACTTTTCTCAAACCTTTTGGAAATTCGCAAAGTACACACTTTACGTACTCCGTTATTTAATCATGGGCATTATTACTAAAACATGAAAGCACAAAGTATGTGCGACCTCGCCGGTGTCATCTAGTAAATGGTCGAGCCTCACAGAAAACAGGAAGAGACTGTGCTGAAGTTTAGACGGATATCCTGCACAGGGAGGGCGACCCTCAACCCTAGCTTTCCCTTCCTCCGTATCTCTCTCTCTGTCTCTTTTCTTTCGCTCCCACTCTCTCTATGCGGCTGGATATTGGTGTCATCGTGCTGGAGAGAGGAGAATGTGTTGGTCTGGCGAATGGGATCATTGGGAATATCTGGACACACAGGTGACAATCCAGGATTTTCCAGATTGTTGTTCGCCGGAGTACTGTCGACTGATTCTTGTAGCCATGTCGCATTCCCGTAGTATACATGAGAGGAAATGTTGTTATGGCAAACATTCAGATTTGTATTTTTGTTTATTTGTGGCTTTGTTGGCTTGTATCTTGTTAATAGTTTAGTGTGCGTTTAGTGGGCCAGCAAATGTAACCTGTAAAAATGCCCTTTTGAATTTTATTGAAGTCTAAAGTCTTTTTGAGGTTGCAGCTTTTCTTGAAAGCACTTTTGTGTGTATTTTTAAACGGTGTCAGTTCCTAGTAAGATTTCCGTCCGGTTCATGTTTAATATGATATTTTTGTATGACACTGTCGCTTTGTATTCGCCTTGTTGCATGCATTGAAAATCTCTCTGATCCCGACATTCAGAATTCTTCACGTAGGTTTTAATTGAAGGTTGTGACCTTCAAAAAGCTTTATTTTGTTTTGGCACATATGTGTCAATACACATTTAAGTGAAAACGTTGAACTGTTGGATCTCAACTGCATTGTTGTTTATTTGTGTTCCAAAACTAATCAGAACCGATGCATTGAAATGAAGTGCAAATGTTTCGTGGTAATTTGTTTTTGGTAGGCCGGGTGATTGTTACTGATCTTTGACGCAGCAAATAGTATCCTGATGTGGAAGTCATGACCAGCAGGATGGAAAACAATAGGGAAAGTGACCCCGAATGTCTGGAATCCGATGTTAATGTGTAGCCTGACGCTTTCTGTGAGAGCGAGAGAGTTATTTAAATCGTTGATGTACTTTTCAGAATGTTTTTGTGGGATGAATCATGTTATCAAGCTATCAGAATTTTAGGGAAAGCAAATGGATGTTTTTTTTCTTTATGTAAACTTTACGTATTGTCTGACGGATAAAAACAAAGATTTGACTCCAGTGCATTCAGGTTCTTTTGTGAAGGTTCAAGTCGAAAACTCTTAATTACGACATCAGGTTCAAGATAATATTGACAAAGTGCGAATGCAGTCACACAACATCAACGAAATAAATGTCACAAATATGGCTTTACCCATATTTCTCACAGAAATGCCCCCAACTTGAAAATTCTTGGAGAAACACATAATTACTACTTTATAGTTCCCAACTCATAATTACTTCTTTGGTGATGTTCATGTGCGCTTAACTCAAAAATAGTATTTTTTGGGGGGTTCAAGGTGCTAAGGATTTTTTTCCATCCAACTGGAAATAAAGTTGAGGTTTGATTAGCAATATGTACATTATTAATGATATTGAATCATTGAATTTTGTAAAAAAACAGTATGCTGGACAAATGTATTTTCAGTGAAAATGATTCATAATTTATTCACAGGAACAAAGTCTATGCACATTTTCCTGTTATGCCCTGTTATTATTGTTTTTATTGCACCTCTGGGTTATTATTTGTGGTATCATTTGGGTTTTAAATTCACCCAACGCCAAAATGACACACTGTTGGTCATTTCACATTTCATAAATTGACAACTCTTGGTTTTGTAAAAAAGTGACTTCTATGTTAACAACATTTATATGTCTGGTTGAGTCTAGGCTGGATCTTTATCACCTGATTATGTTCATAAGGTGTCTTTGGTTATTGTTATTGTATTAAGTGATTTTTTTATTGACGGTATACTATAAATGCGACATAATGACGTGAGAGCTGCGGTTTTGATGTGATTATTCCTTCATATTTAGGCTTCTGAAATATCAGTTGTTAAATGTTTATTATACACCACTTCATAACTCGCTATTTGGCAAAATGATTACAGTATGAATTTAGTTAATTTGCCCAAATGGAAACGGGAGACTTTCTTCATCACAGTTTCATCTTTATTTTTGCAGAGTGATCCCGGCGGGTTGTCTGTTCTAGAGCAGCTGGGCTTGGACCACAATTCTGATTTCTCCGACTCAAGCGTTCAGCAGCGCTTGGACGAACAGAGGGAGCGAATCCGTCGCGAAATCCGAAAGGAGCTGAAGATTAAAGAGGGAGCGGAGAACCTCCGCCGAGCCAATACGGATAAGCGTAATGCTCAGCAGGTGGAGAGTCAGTTACGGAGCTCCAATCGACGGCTGGACTTGCTCCATGCTCAGCTCCAGGAACTGGACGCTCACATCGTCGTCAAAGGGACCGACGATTCACGCGGTGAGGGGGTGGAGACTGTGCATTTGTGATGTCATAGTAAAAACTTTTTTTATTTCATTCAAGAAGTGAACCTTTGAGTGGTTGATTCCACTTTGTGATCACATAAACTGGGTGTCTTAAAGTCCCAGTGAAATTAAAAATGACAATTCCTATTTATTAATGAAATATTGCAGCTTTTATTGTATAGCTTACAGCTCATTCTCTTTTGAAAATCATGTTCATTCATAATCCTATCATTCATCTGAAAATGCACTTCCGCCCCCTCGTGACTATCCATCTTAAAGGAGTAGCTCACTTTCAAAATGAAAATGATGTCATCATTTACTCACACTCTTATCATCTCTTACCTGTTTGACTTTCTATTTTCTACAGAACATGAAAGAAGATTGTTTGAAGGATGTTGTTAACAGCCCCCCATTCACTTGCATTGGTTACAATAGAAGTGGATGGGGGGGCTGTGCTCTTCTGTTACCAACATTTTCCAAAAAATCTCCTTTTGTGTTCTGAAGAAGAAAGATAGTCATACAGGTTTGAAATGACAAGAGGTGAAGTAAATGATGAATGCATTTTCATTTTGAAGGTAAGACAGTTTGGGCGGATCCCCTTCAACTGTCAGTCTGCTCCCAGTTCCATTTCAAAATGCAACGGCTGTTTTAATACATCCAATCAAATCGCAGATAAAAAACTAGCCACGCCCACTATTCGTTCTCATTCGAAATTCCATTTCGCTCGGAAATGTGATAGAATACGGAAGTTAAAACTTCCGGTTCACAGGTACTTTAGAAACTGATAAGTGAGCAAAATATGCACAAAACTATTTTGAATCATATAATTAAATGCAACTTTCTTACAATTCATGTAAAAATGCTTTTACAAGCAATTTACATGGAATTTTGTTTTCGTTTCATGAGTATTTCCATTGGTTTGAAGTGTATTAATGGGATCTTAATAGCTTTTAAACAAGCTTGCACAAAACTATTGATCGAGCTGAAGATTTTAGAGCACTTCTGATTTACGGATCCATATAGCGGATACAAATCCATTATTCCAATATACATAAATATTTTAACCCAACATGAACATTTACGTTTAAAGGCTCCGATATAAATTATTGATGACTGAAATATTAATTATGCATGTCTTGGTTTTCACATTTTGTAAGTCTCATTCTTAAATCCCTATATAAAAATTGTTAACGCATATTTACACGGGTAATAGTTCTGATCTGATCTCACGTCTGATCTCAAGTCAGCACTAAAAGGGGCATTTCTGCCCATAGGGAGATGTTATTATAACCTTTAACCTCTTCCAGAAGATGCCCCGCAGTCTCCGGGCGCAGAGAGCAGGTCATCGGCGCATAAGGACAGAATCGGCGCGTTGGAAAGGCAGCTAAACATCGAGCTCAAAGTCAAACAGGGGGCTGAAAACATGATCCCCATTTACGCCAATGGCTCCACCAAGGTGTGCCCACAAACAGGATCTGTTCTCAAAAGTTGTCTATTTACTGTATAATAACTGATGTGGTGTATTAAACAGGATAAGAAGATGATGCAGACAGCTCAGCAGATGCTACAAGACAGCAAGACCAAGATCGACATCATCCGCATGCAGATCCGGAAAGCCATGCAGGCCAACGAACACAATGATGATGTACAGGGTAAGGCTGAGCGTGCTCGCATGTCCACTGCGTTATTGCTTTTAGAGTCCAGTTTCATAGACAAGCGGAGAGATAAACAGATCAATAACCGACCGGCTCCCAGAGGACAAATGGTGTGTGTTTGCAGGGTGTGTAGAGGGGGACACACCCAAGCCAAAAAAACACCAACCAATGAGCCCGAACATATCACATTAGTTGACAAACAACACTACGTTGTTCAAAATTCTTAAGAAATGGCTCAATAGCTGTTTTTAACAAGAAAAGCAATACATCAAATAAGTCTAATGCCCGGAAACTCTGCATTTATGTTATTTATAACACAAACAATATCTGGATGACACACTTTGGACACTTTTCCCTAAGTCAGTTCTTCCACACCATATCATTTTTTACTTGAAGGGGATTTGTTACAAGTTAAAAAGGAATTTGTCAAAAGTAAACAATATTCAAGAACACAGTTTGAAATGTTGCAAGATATGGTGTCAAATCTCAAAAACACACATCTCTTTTAATCTGTGCGTGCTTTTAAAACTGACATCATCTTTCAGACGTAGACCAGAGACGGTTTCATATGACACAGAAACATTACAGGCTCATTATTCAACACGCATTCTTTCATACAACCCAATATATAAACACACACTCAGGCATACACCTTTGATGTGCACGTACACACACTAGAGTCTGTCTCTAAATTATGTTACAAGGGGTTACTGGCATTCACTACTATACCGTATTAGGACACAAAAGTCTCCACAAGCAACCTGCAGTGCATTAAAGCTATATTTTTTAAGAGTATGTGCATTAAATTCAAAACCATGGCGTTGGCGTTGATGGCGCCATTGTTGATGGCGCAGTTGATCCAAACAAATAAAAATTAAACCTGGAACAGCATGTCAATTTTTTTGATGGTTTGACAGAATCCCATAACACCAAAAGCATCTTAATCTTTCATTTATAATCCAAAGTAATCCTCTTATTTCTAAAACTGTTGCTGGGAGCACTGAGGACCTCGGTTGTTGTTTTTTATCCCTCGGTTTGCATAAGTATTTGTAATTATCATATGAATGCCCGCTGGCGTGATCCAGCATCAGCTCTCATCTTCTTTAATGTCCAATAGAGGCACATGACCTGATTTGGCCTTTTAAAGGAACGGTCCGGCCCAAACTTGACAATTCTGTAAATTTAGGTGTTGATTCAGATCCCTTTTCTGCTGTGGTTTGTTGAGAAATATTCATGTTTTTCTTTTGTTTAGAATTCAATCAGGTGGACCACATTGGTCTATTTACTGTCAAATCCAATTTTTTTGTTAGAAAACGAACAAAATTTAGTTATCGGGCAAGTACATACAAAATGAGTGGTATAGTCGTAGTAATTTACTCAAGTACATTTATCTGTACTTTATTAGTGATTTTACTTTGGAAACATTTTACTTGACTACATTCTAAAGCATAATATTATACTTTACTACACTACATTACATTAAAAAAATATATATATACTTTTTATACTTAAGTTTTCAAGTAAAAGTAAGTTTATGAAGCAAATTATGAATATGTGTTAAATGTAGTAGAATCAAAAGTTGGGTAATATGCTTTATGTTGTGAAGTAAAAATTGTCCAAATTTAACACTAGTCAGAGATACTTGGAAATTGTACTTGAGTAAAAATACTCTATTACCTCTATTAGCTGTCGGGTACGAGTTTGCTGGAATTGTTTGACGTCATTTCACTTCAGCCCTTGTACAGATTAGTGTTTAAGGACCAGCAATTGTATGTCGCGAGTGGCAAAAGTTATGTGTGGCTATTTTAAAGTCCCATTGAAATTAAAAATAACAATTCCTATTTTGTCTTGAAATATTGCTGTGTTTATTGTAAATAGCTTATCAATGTGGGTCATGCTCTTTTTAAAATTTACGTGCCCTCATAATCTAAAATCATAAAATCTGAAATGCACTTCGGTCCTGTAATGACTATCCATCTTAAATGACGTATGTTTGACGGCTTGGGCGGGGCATCTGTTAACTCCTCCCCTTCAACTGTCAGTCTGCTCCCAGTTCCAATTCAAAATGCAACGGCTGATTTTATACATCCAATCAAATCGCAAGGAAAGACATGTCACGCCCACATTTTGTATAATTCCAAATTCCGTTTTACTCAGAAATGCATCAGAATATGACAGTAAACCTGATCGCAACTTCCGGTTCATGGGGACTTTAATTATTTTATATGCAGTGGTTTGTGATTCTGTAAAATACTTCATAGATTATTTTCACGTAGTCACTATTTAAACAAACAGTGATACTGACGAATATAAGCGTTGAAAGAAATGCTTGGGGAAAGGTTCGGAAGAAGCGCTGCAATTCACTCAACAACAGGATTCATTCTGTTTAATTGCAGCCCTGACCTCAATCCTTGCTGCTGTCACAGCTTGTGTAACTCTCCGTCTGAAATCGAAAGCTTATTGTGTGTGTTTGCACTTGTCTCTTCAGGAAAGCCCGACCCCTGTGGCATGGAGCTACGGATCGAGGAGCTCCGCCACCATTACCGCGTGGAGCACGCTGTTGCCGAGGGCGCCAAAAATGTCCTCAGACTGCTGGGGGCCAGCAAAGTACAAGACAAGAAGGCCATGTCAGAGGTCAGAGATCAAACAATATCCTATATACTTCAACTCACATACAGACTGCGATTAAAGTTGTTTTCTTTAAATGCCTCAGGCTCAGTGTCGTTTGAGCGAGTCGTCCCAGAGGTTGGATCTGTTGAGAGATTCACTGGACCGGCGGTTAGCCGAACTTCCCGAGGATCATCCCAAAGCCTCCGTGATTAGAGAGGAACTGGTTTTAGCCTCCTCGCCGGCATTCAGCTCGCGCCAC
Source organism: Triplophysa dalaica (assembly GCF_015846415.1). Taxonomy (NCBI): domain Eukaryota; kingdom Metazoa; phylum Chordata; class Actinopteri; order Cypriniformes; family Nemacheilidae; genus Triplophysa; species Triplophysa dalaica. The sequence goes on from NC_079543.1 coordinate 4,736,103, forward strand.
AGCGCCCCCTACGTGCACAACCAGTACAGCACCCTCTCCAAACCCTCTCCTCTAACTGGTGTGCAACCGTATCATTTACAGATTCACTTGATAAAACGAGGGTTGTCAGATATGATCATGTAACATCTGGTTTTGCGTGTGCAGGCACGCTTCAGGTGACCCTGCTGGGCTGCGTGGGTGTGCTGGAGGTGGTTCCCGGCCGCGTCCGCGGCAGTCAGGTCATGTTGCCTTGTTACAGTCCGGGAGAGGGGCGGTCCTTCATGAGGAGCGGGAAAGGCCTATACAGTCGCAGCGGCAGCGTTAGTGGAAAAACACCGCCTAAACAAGATGAACTCTCCTGTAAGTGTGTGTGTGTTTGTAACAGACAATGTGTTTTAACAGCGATGTGTGAAATAAAGCAGATGATTCATAAACAGATGAATTCAGAGCATTTGAACAGTTGTGTGTGTGTTCTCAGCGGAGGTGAGCGCAGTACTGAAGATGGATAACTCAGTCGTGGGTCAGACGGCTTGGAAGACAGTTGGAGAGCAGAGCTGGGATCAAGCCTTCACCATCGAGCTGGAGAGAGTGAGTTGAAGAAAGTGACTGCATAATTGTTGTAACAAAATTTACTAAAACTTGTTAAAAAATATAATATAACGTGTATATATAATAAAAACTTGTTGTTTGTGTATCTGTTGTGTAGTCCAGAGAGATGGAGATGGCGGTATACTGGAGAGACTACCGCTCTCTGTGCGCGCTGAAGTTTCTCAAGCTAGAGGACTTCCTGGACAACCAGAAACACACAGTTCAGCTAGAACTAGAACCACAGGGGCTACTGTTGGCCGAGGTACATGCGTGTACACACATAGAGCCGCCGAAATAATTAAGAGACCATTTTGAAATTATTTCAGTTTTTCTTGAATCTACTATTTGTAGGTATGTGTTTAGGTTAATTGCTCATTTTTATTTCATTCTGTGAATTAATATCTATATTTCTCCTAAATTTCAATTAAAAATGTGCATTTATTCACAGAAAAGGAAACATGTGAAAATAACAGAAAAGATGCTCTGTATTTTTTCAGACCTCAAATACTGCAATGAAAACAAGTTCATATTCACGTTTAAGCAATACAACAGTCATATTTCTACACATATTTAGGAGAAAAAAATTGTTATAACCTCGATTTTTCTCACATTTTTCATGTGTTTTATGCTGTCAGTCTTTCACATTGCTGTTGGATGACTTTGTCACTCCTGAGGTTTGATTTGGTTGAAGTTCAACAGACTGGACTGGAATAGCCACAATACATCTAGAAATGAACATTTGAAATGGTCTCTTAATCGTTTCCGCGGCTGCACATCCACACACACGTACATAAGGGCATCTGCTTGCAGATGTTTGCTTTGTAAACACACAAAAACACACCCAGATATGGTCTCCGTCAGCACTGGCCATCATGGAAATGTTTGTGTGACACGCTGTCCGTCTGGTCACATCAGGTCACCTTCTTTAACCCTGTGATCGAGAGAGTCCCACGACTGAAACGACAGAAGAAAGTCTTCTCCAAGCAACAGGGTAAGAGACAGAAGGTGTTGATAAACTTCAATGTTAAATCAAACCTGACCCCATTGCATTATTAATACACATTTGTTTTTCCAAAGAAAAAAGACCATTGTCTATCATTTTATAGTATGAATGAAGCGCCCTCTAGTGGATAGTTTTGATAATACCTTGTTTTGCAGGTAAAGCGTTCCTGCGAGCTCGACAGATGAATGTTGATATCGGCACGTGGGTGAGATTATTGAGGAATGCCATACCGACCGTCAACAACACGGGAACCTACAGCCCTCATGCACACGCCATACAGACGGGGTAAAACGCACGCAATTGATATACCTACATAGATTAAAAAAAGCATTGAAATCATTGTTTGTGTGTCTGTTATAGAGAGATATCCGTGGAGAAGTTGAGTTTAGACAACGACTCGCCAGCGAAGGTGGACATCCGACGAGACGTGTCCGATATACAAACTCCGGTGAGAGACTCTCTCTTACCTTCATGTACCCCTTTCTTTTCGACTGTATCTCCACTAGAGAATGTGAGCGTATCAATATTTCACTCAATGACCGTGTGCTTATCTCAGTCATTAACGGACCATGCAAAAGCGCAGCACACATTACGCTCACGCTCACCGGTAAACCACATCCTGCTCAGATCATGCTCAGCTGCATGCGTTCTCTGTAGATCACATTTGTCGGCCTCGGCTGCATATGACATTGAGCTTTATTCAGGTTTTATTTCAGAAAAGTACCTGTTACATTGTGACACAATGTCTTCTTAAAAGAAATAAAAATTGATTTTTTTAACTGCATCAAACCTCTTGTCACACACACACCTCTGCAAACGATTTGTAGTTGACACGCATGCCGTTGCCTTTGTGCTATCATTCATGCTCATGAACTGTACATGGGACAATAATCCAGCAGCAAAAAAGCAAATCATTAAGAGAACGGAGCGAGCGATTTGATCAGAATTTTCAGAAAGGCGCTCTCCGCTCCTCGAGAAATGTTGACGCATCGCTCCCCGCTTGACTCACATGTTCTTATATCCACAACCATGTTTCTCTAGCTTCTAAATCAGCTAGCTCCGCTTTCTTTGTTGTTTGACACAGGAACGTCAGCCGGTCACTGAGCCCATCTCTCCTCCTGACTTCAACACACCTGATCGACCAAACAGAACCCAATCGCTCAACAGGTACTCACACGTTTACATTTACACTTTTGGCGTATGCTTTGATCCGTACGTGAGTAAGAGAGCATCTAAGCTACTAACACACCTATTCAAAAGCCAGCCCAAAAGCAGCTGGACCTTAATTGTATTTTAATGTATTTGTGTGTTTGTATTTGTGCAGTAAACAGAAGAACACGCCCCTGAGTCTAGAGGACTTCCGGTTAATCGCTGTTCTGGGCAGAGGTCATTTTGGAAAGGTGTGCTTGAGCTTCTTCGTCTTTAAACCCTCCTGCTTTTTCCTCATCCTATAACCTCACGTGTGTTTTTCAGGTGCTGTTGGCTGAAAATAAGAAGTCAGGGAACATGTACGCCATCAAAGCCCTGAAGAAGGGAGATATTGTGGCCAGAGATGAAGTGGAAAGGTAATAAATGATTTATTAACGGAGATAAAAGCTAGATTAGAATAACGAAATAAGTCTTGTTTAGGTCATTCTACTGAGACTGGTTTTCTCTGTGTCCGTCAGTTTGATGTGCGAGAAGCGCATTTTCGAGGCGGTGAACAGCGTGCGCCATCCCTTCCTCGTCAACCTGTTTGCATGCTTCCAAACTCCCGAGCACGTGTGTTTCGTCATGGAGTACACGGCTGGCGGCGATCTGATGATGCACATACACGCAGAAGTCTTCACTGAGCCACGCGCAGTGTATGCCAACTGTGTTTATTATTGACAGTTTCACATACATGCACAGTGATTGACCAATCAGAACTAAGAACTTTTTTCGTTAACTTATTTTCGTGTGTTAATTTCAGGTTTTATGCTGCTTGTGTGGTTTTAGGACTTCAGTTTTTACACGACCACAAGATTGTGTACCGGTGAGTTGTGTACACGTGATCTAAATATGTGTAACGAATTTATTACGTGTGATTAAACGTTGAATTTTTCCTGATTAGAAATGTCTAAAATAACTTGTTTCCCCTTCAGAGATCTGAAATTGGACAATTTGCTGCTTGATACAGACGGTTATGTGAAGATCGCTGACTTTGGATTGTGCAAAGAAGGTAATGACTATTTGAACCAACCTTTCTCTCTCTCTCTCTCTCTCTCTCTCTCTCTCTCTCTGATGTCAAACATGATGTTTTATGGTCTTCAGGCATGGGATTTGGAGATCGGACCAGTACGTTCTGTGGGACCCCTGAGTTTTTGGCTCCCGAGGTTCTGACAGATACGTCGTACACGCGGGCGGTGGATTGGTGGGGGCTCGGAGTGCTCATATACGAGATGCTGGTTGGAGAGGTGAGAGACGTTGAGGTCTCATTGAGATGACCGGGATTCAATTTAGCATTTCTTTTAACAATCATCTTTTTACAGTCACCGTTTCCAGGTGATGATGAAGAGGAGGTTTTTGACAGCATAGTGAACGATGAAGTTCGATATCCACGATTCCTTTCGTCAGAGGCCATTGGCATCTTGAGAAGGGTAAATAATGTCTTACTCAACAGCAGATCAAAATTGTGTCAATTAAAGCATGCATGATTGACGTGTCGTGGTCCTTTATACACGTTGGTTGTATTTGAACAGTTACTAAGAAGAAATCCAGAAAGACGATTGGGCTCTGGCGAGAAAGACGCAGAGGATGTAAAGAAACAACCTTTCTTTAGGGTGAGAGAGACCTTCCTTCAATTTGTTTTTCTGTATTATTTTCACATTTTCTATATTAAGCTCCGCCCTCAATAACAACCAAGGAAATTCTTCTCACATGTGATCGTGTATTTTCCCTTAGAACATGGACTGGGAGGCTCTTCTCCTCCGTCAACTCCCTCCTCCCTTCCTTCCATCCATCAGAGGAAAAGAGGACGTCAGCAACTTCGACGAAGAATTCACGGCAGAAGCGCCGTCCCTCACCCCGCCACGGGAACCCCGCGTGCTTACGCGAAAGGATCAGGACAGCTTCCGCGACTTCGACTATGTGTCTGACCTCTGCTGAGAACGTGATAGCGCCGTTGAGAGACGCTCATGAAGACGCGCAGCCAATTTTGGCTTTTGGGTGTTTGAGTTCAGCGCTGGACCTGTGAACACTGTGATGGATGAGTGGAAAAGAGAACGAGACGGGGATTGTAAGATTAGGTTTGAAGTTTGTTTGTTGCCAGGTGGTTTAAAGGCATTTCGAACACCCCTGGGTAAATTGACGGGTTCGTCTTGAGGTGTCGTACAGATCCACAGTCTCGAGTTCATCCGATTTTGCAAGAAGCACATCACGTCTCATGAAAAATTATGTGAAGGTCACCAAAAGAGTACCTCAGTGAATTTTGAAAAGGGACGAGAGCATATTGGGACAATGCATTTACATCTTGATTATGGGTTGAAAAGGGTGTTAAGTGCTTAATACCAGTCGGACTAATGCCTTTGCCAGGAAATATTCTGTTCTTATCAACTTTCCATACAGTTTTGCTGTCTGAATACAAATTTAGGGATTTGCACGAAAGAACTCAACAATTTTAAAGCACCGTAAAATGATCGACTGTGCAGATAGTTGGGTGGACGTGTAGTTTAAAGGAACAATTTACCAAAGAATGAACATTTTGTCATGATTTATTCCCCCTCATGCCATTTCTTTTTTTTTGCAACTATTAATTCAAGAATGTCTTGACATAAGTGTACACAAACAATGCCGTTCATTCCTCTCGTGTTGTGGATATCGCTGTTGTTTTGGTCTTTGCACATTTTTGAAAAGTAAACCACTTCAGAAGACGTAATCAATGCTGGTCTACAAAAATTTCCGTATTTGGCTTTTTCCCCATTATACAAACGTTTGAACAAAATGAAACCGACAGAACATTTAAATGCAAAAAAACCCTAAAACCGGAAGTGCTTCTGGACCAGTGTTTACATCTTGTATAGACAATATAGACGAGGTGGTCTATAACACCGTGTCCACACCGGAAGCGGCGCGATGCGACACGACAGAAGACAATAGAACGCATTAGATCCTATAATAATTGAACATTTTGTCCACACTGGATGCGGCGTGATGCGACAATCCCATTAGAACAAGCCGTGTGTCGTGTCGCACCGATCGTGTAGAGCCTAGACACGGTGTGAGTTCAGGAATGGAATAGAAAGAGACACATGTCAAGAGTTTTTCAAATAATGGATTATATTGTAGCTTTGTATGCCATCAGGACATTTGAAATATACAACATGAGTCACACTGATACTTTTGTGTCCCTTTTGAAGCTTGAATAGAGGCGGTCACAATCCAGAAAACCCATAACAACACTTTAGATAATCTGATTTCGTTCTCAAGGACAATCCATCAGGCTTTGAATTACAAATAATGACCAAATTTGGGATGAACTCGACCTTTAGATTTGAAGGTGCCATCTTATAAATGAAGTGGCACAGCAAACAGAAGTAAATATCTCATTTCCTTCCATCGCATGGAAAAATACCTGAATTCTTTTTTTCTTTCTAACACCACTGTTATCTTTGACCACTTAGAAACCAACAGGCAAAAACTATAGATCCATCCAGCCTGTCCTTTCTTCGCAATGTCAACTCATACGGAACATTGCTGCCTGAATATCCTCCATTGGCCTGACCTGGACCTAAAGGAACTCTGTGAAGAGACTCTTTGGTTTATGCTTGACCAGTAATGAATGTGTACTTGAAGTGCTCGATGTTTGAGGACTTCCTCTTTTTGTCTTGCGTTTGTTACAACAAAACACAAACTTAAACGCTTTGACATGTAACATATAAATCTAGCATATGGGAAATTCAGGAGAGCAGTCTAGTACCCAGTTTTGGTCTCCACCCTGTTAAGTGCACTTTGAGGTTACTTTTATACAATTGAAGAAAACCAATCGAACCTTATCTTGGGTTGGTTTAAACTGCCTTATAATAATGTTGGTCCTGTCTACCCTGTTCTGTTTAACCTGCTGATGTGAGTCAGGCAAACAACAGAAGAGATGAACTAAGCATGAAATTTAATAACGCATCAATACAGTCAGTCAGCATCACTGTTGCATCTCGTGTGAAAAAAATAACCATTTGAATAATGCAGACTGACCTCATGTATAAAATTCTAATGTTTGGTTTTATGAATGTGAGGAGCAGCAAAAGAAGAGGAATGTGTTCGGTGTGTGTACGCGAGTGTTTTTACCAAGTCCAATCATTGTTTTATTTTGGTTTTATAAGTGCTGTCAAACGATTAATTGCGACTAATTGCATCTGAAATTTAAGTTTGTGTTTACATAATATATGTCTGTTTACTGTGCATATTAACTTTATATTCATAAACACACTAACATGTGTATATATTTAGAAAATATTTTGAATATTTGTTTATATTTAGCAATAATTGAAATTATATAAACGTTTATTCATTTTTAACATTTTTCTTAAATATGTATACATGTATTTATTGATATTAATATGCACAGTACACAGATGCATATTATGTAAACACAAACTTTTATTTCGGATGCGATTAATTGTGATGAATTGTTTCACTGCCCTTGTTTTATCAAAGCTTTTGACATTTGTTACAAGGGTATACAACCACTTCCTGTTAAAAAAACTCAAACTGCAGATGGTTTGTGGGTTGTTTTTATTTTATATGTTTTAATTTCATTTTAATTTTAGTTATCAGATTTGCTTTCTGTTGTGTATTGTAGTTACAGCGTGAATGACCGACTTGTGACTGTTACGGTAAAGAAGTGTACTCTGCTTGTGTTTTCACACCCTTTATTACCTCAAAGATCTTTTTATGCCTTTAAAACATTAGTTTGTGAAGTTCAGTGGACTGTTTTTGGACAGCCTCTCATTATGAGGACGCACACGGGCAGAAACAGACCGTCGTACCGTATCTGTTTCAGGGAGCTCATACATTGTTTTCTAACGCATACAAATTGATAAAAAAAAGCTAAATACACACACTACACACTTACACTGTGAATAATTGTGTAGCAAAATTGCATCCCCTGATTTACACACAAAACGACATTTTCAATGGAATAAATTCAAGCTTTAACAAACCAAATGTTATCCTTCTTTTCCTGAAAAGAGCAGACTAATGTCCTGTGAGATTTTACATCAAAACTATACATGATTTGTATTTATGAAAATGTTGAAATGGCTGTATGTTTGTGTTTTGTATGTCCATCTGAATTGTTTATTTGACTACACCCTTTAGAAATGAAAAAAATATACCATGAAATTATGGGGAACTCGTGTCATTTTTTTTAAACTAGGTTGGTAAAATGTATTCAGGTTTTTTTGAAAGACCTCTTAAGTTGATGAACATAGAAATCTTCACACAAATGACTGAGAGCAGTGAGATGCGCTGTTTTCCCCTCAATATCCGCTAGAGGGCCACTTACAATTACGGGAACTTTAAGCATTTTCCCTCAGGAATCAATAAAAAACAAAATAAAGAAAAAAGTGTCTCCATAAGTAGGTATAGTGTTGAACTCAGGGGAGAAGTGTACGCCATAAAAAACGTAGAAAAGTGTTATCCTTTTGCAAATGCTCTTGTCAGATCTTTCTGCATTATATATTGTATAGTAGACAATTTGTCTCACTCTTCGTATTCTAGCAATGATCACAAATGATTCCTTTAAAAATAACCAGTGTCCTTGTTTAATAAATGTATTAATTCCTATGTTATTTAGATGTTTGGGACAGTTTTCCCCTCAGTAGCCGCTAGAGGGCAGTGCCCTTAACTGTTATATTATAGTACATTAATTTGTGTTTTCATTATTTAAAAAAGCCACAGTAACCACAAATATAAACACCGTTAACCATTGTATTTGTGATAAAACTACAGCTAGTCCCCGACTAGCATGTAACCGGTCTGTGTTGCTAGTGAGCGTCGCTGTTTTCCCCTCAGTAACCGCTAGAGGGCAGTGCCCTTAACTGTTATATTATAGTAAATTAATTTGTGTTTTAATTATTAAAAAAAGCCACAGTTACCACAAATTTAAACACCGTTAACCATTGTATTTGTGATAAAACTACAGCTAGTCCCCGACTAGCAAGAAACCGGTCTGTGTTGCTAGTGAGCGTCGCTGTCTCCCCCAGTGGCCGCCAGAGGGCAGTAGGTGGCGGCGCTCGATGGTGCTGCTGAAGTTTTCAAGATGTCGCTGGAGCAGAGACTCTCCCGAATCGAGGAGAAACTCAAGCAGGAAAATAAAGAAGCCCGCAAACGGATCGACCTGACCATCGACATGAGCCCGCAGCGCTCGCGTCCGAGGCCAAGTGAGTGTGCGCACGACTGAAGCGACGATTGGTGATGAATCGCAGGCTTACACGATATAAACAAACAGACCGATCAAATCCTGACACTAAACTCGCATTTAACGTTGCTCGTGCGGGCCTCTGTTACACGTATAGCGGTGTCTGTTCGCCAGCTTTTGTCGCCAATGATGTTAAAATTGAATCCACTGTGGTGGTATTTCAAATAAATAAATATTAGGAACATCTGGCAGTCGGCATTCTAGCGTTAGCATGGCGGCTAACGCTAGCGGTGTTTAGCAGGCCCCGATACTCGCAGATCTCTCGGTCTGTTTTTCGTTTATTTATTTGTTTTATATTTTTTCTTGGTATATGTGTACATATCTACGTCTTGGTCTTTCCATGTCTGTCTTTTCTCACACGTTATTCGTCTTTATGTTGAAACGTCATCATTTATATGTTGTTGCTGTATTGTGTTGTCAGATCATAACAGTCATGGGAGTTTTTTTTAGAATTGTAGTAATGCTGGTTCTGGCTTCTCTTCGGATCTCGAATGGGTCTGATGGAGTTTTTGCTCGTAATGGGATTGTCTTGACTTGGCAGCTGATTTATTATTGGTGTGAAGGGGGGTCCTATTAAAGGTGGTCCGTCCCCTCATTTAACTAAAGTGTTATATGGCCATAACGAGTATGTGGGCATATTTGAATGTGTCTAAAGTAAACACCGTGAACAGAGGAATGTGAATGTGTTTTCAATAACTACCTTTATTCATGAACATTCTGTAATGAATGTTTTACTTCTTATCGACTGTTGTCTGTATTTTTCTCACATCATAAATGTTTTTGTTGTTGTGTGACTTGAAGCTCCGGTTTATTAAATTTAGCGGCATCTAGTGGTGAGATTGCGAATTGCAACCAACGGCTCACTCCACCTCTCCCTTTTGAAGCACTACGGTTGCTGACACATAAATAAGATGCTGTCATGTTATCGCTTCTTTGCTGAAGGAGATAACATATTTATGAAACGGGCGATGTCCGGTATTTTATCCGTTTAAGGCTTCTGTAGAAACAAAATGGTTACAACATCCTTGTAAGGGTACCCGCAGTGTACGGAGATAAAAATTGCTCATTCTAAGGTAATTAAAACACAACGCTTCATGATGTAAGGTCTTTATAGAACTCTGAAGACATAGTTATGTATATAACATTTTCAGGGCATTTAAAAATCTGTCTGTGCTAAGAATGACCATTGTTGCACACGTGCGATACAGTTTTAGACCGAGCCGTTTGTTTGTGTGTGGTGTGTTTGTGCTTGTTTGTGTGTTAAATTAATGCACCTAAAACTTGTTTACCTGCTGCAATGATTCCATATTTAGAGACCTGTGATTTCCGCGATGTAAAATCTGGGTAGGAATAGAGGAGCGCTGTCCAGATTTATTAAATATGTCATATGCTTATCTTGCGTGAATGTGAATGAGCAGCACAGTGTAATGCATTACTACACACGTGTGACGCTCGTGCATTTGTCTGCGTCGCTGTATGAGGACATAACTCCCCACATGAACTCCATCTCCAGAGCTGCTCTGAGAGTTTATTTCATTAGCATTTCACTGTTAGAGAGAAGATTTGGTCAACCACACCCTATTTGCGATGACCCGTAAAAAAAAAAGTCTGGTTAACTTGAACATCCAGATTAAAAACACTGTATTGTATTATAATATTTACAGAAATGAATGGTAGTTGTAGCAGTAAATTGATAAACTATAAATACTAGAATATATTTATATTTACGAAAGTAATATTATATATATAATATATTAACCATCCGTGCTTATAACAGTTTCTGTGTTCGAACAACTAGTGGAACTCTCTGGCTGTGTCCCAATCATAGACTGTATAAAATATGGACGTAGTGTCCGTGAAGTCACCCGTTTATCGTGACAGCCCTAATTAAAGGTCTCATGGACCGGGCATGTTTTATTGTTTTATACTGTCGTATGAGGTCTACTTATGGTCTACTTATTTTTTTTACATTAAAAAACATCAAAATTAACAAGTAATAGGCTATTGTCTACCAGGGTTTTGAAGCCGGCTCTACAAACGCCTGTTTTAATGGGCATTTGCGACCCGTGATCTTAAACCGGACAAAAGATCACTGCGATCGCAGGTCTCAAATATTACAAGAGTTTCCATGATAAATAAACAAACGGGAGACTGCCGGTAACTTATGGATATGACCGAGCACTAATACACACAAAATAATACCTAAACAGTTCAAAACAGCCTCCAATTATTTGCAAACTGGATAAAACCTTTAAAAATGATATATGAGCCCACCAAATGAAAGAGATGGCGATTCGCACGGTCTTAAGATCGCAGACAACCTCTGGAATTAATACTAATGTCTAGAGGTCTTCAGGTAACACTAATCTTGTGTGAATAGTGCTCAGGGCACATCAAGCGATCTCTAACAAAGCAATAGTGACGCATAGTAAAAAAATGTTTTACTCCCATAAGATTGCTGCGCCATTCCTATCGGTTTCAATATTGACAGGACAGCACTGCTTTAAAAATTTGACATTACTAATGTCGGAATCCGAAGGAAGGTTATGTATTGACTGTGTTCTTCCACAACCAGGCACTGATTGCACAACATTTTGCGATCTTAACGGCATGTTTACTCTATCTGGTTCCGCTCAACTTTTGTTACTTCAGAATAGTCATGCACGAACCAGTGGGCGGGGCTAGAGAAGTAGTTGTTGATATTCTTCTTTGCAGGCAGTGTTCAATATGTGCGTTCCAAGATCTGCCATTTGCTGGGCCTGTTGTCAATAACAGTTGTAGATCAGTAAAAAGGGCGTTTTCAGTTCTGACACTTACAGGATGTTTGCTTGAATACAATTCTCTCTTATATAACAAAATCTCGGGTTAAAATTGTGTTTTTAATTCATGGCTCCTTTAATGTCCTTCGTCCATTACGTGCCTATTTATGTAATGAACTACACATAAATATTTTTTATGTGTGTATTTTTTCTATCTTAAGAGACATTTTATACTTGTGCTCCAACTCCTGGGCCTGTACTACAAAACTTTAAACCTCTGTAGCACCAGTGCTACGTGCAAAATGTTTATGTACAGCTCTGATTTATATCAATAGATCCCCAAAAACACACGGGACGTTTGAGTTTTAATTTCTACATAGAGGTATTTGGTCCTATTGAACAAATCATTATAGTAAAGTGAATAGAATAGTTTATAGTTAAAGGGGTTTATTGGTGGATGGAGCACCATTTGCATTTAATACGAACATCATCGGTTTCATTTTGGTTACTGTAGTGAGACAGTTGTGAATTTGTGGTTACACAAACTACGGGTACCTTTCATAATGGGTTTTATTATTTTTATTCCCGTGGAATAATTTAATATATTTTGAGAAATGTCTCCGTGGATCTGTGTCCATACATGGAAGTCAATCTGGGCCAATGTTATTTGGTTACTGACGTTCTTAAGAATATAATTTTGTGTTGTGCAGTAGAAACAAAGGCATATAGGTTTAAAATGACATGAAGGTCACCCTCCCTGAAAGTTGAAATAGCCCTTTAAATGTGTAAACTTAAGAAGTGAAAGCAATTTGGTTGTGTTTATCAGTTTTCAAGCTGGATATTCCAGAGTTCTGGTGGGAAGTATTCTAGATTATGATGATGTTAAATGGTGTATAGGTCGACTGTTTGTGTGTGTGTGTGTGTGACGTTGGAGTGGTAAAGGGATAGAAGCGGTGAATCCTGTAGGTGTGTTTGGGCGGGTTTAGTAATGAGTGTGTGTGTATTTTCTCTCCTCTGTATCTAGTCATCGTGATCCAGCTAAGTCCAGCTCCAGCCCCCTCCCAGCGCGCAGGTACCATCATCACTACATCATGCTGCACCCTCTCTCTCTCTCTCTCTCTCTCTCTCTCTCTCTCTCTCTGCTGTCAACTATTCTACCACCCATATCAGAGTTGTTATAGTTTTATTTTTTGTGTTAATTTCAGTTAAAGTTCTAGTAAATTTGGTATATGCTTTTGTCATTATTATAATCTATTAGTTTATTTTTAATGTTGCAATATATCATTAATACATTTTTATTTTAACTTTTATTTATTTATTATTATAATTCTATTGCTTTAAATTTAGCAAGTTAAGTTAAGTTTCTTCAATAATTTTAAGGTCAATATTTCATTTGATTTAACTTTGAGTAAACTAAAATAACCTTGCCCCATATCACCCCACGTCCTTTCATTACCTCACTCATCATTTCTTCGCGTTTAACTAAGTTGCATTAAAGCCATTTAATAGTATAATTCATTCAAAAAATGAAAAGTCTCTCATCATGTTTGTTCAAAACCTATATATGACCTTTTTCTCCTCTGGAACACAAAAGAAGATACTTTGAGAAATGTTTCAGTGGTTGGTTTGTCCATATGATGGAAGTCAATTGGGGTCCGTGTTATTTGCTTACCAACATTCTTCAAAATATCATTGTTTGTGTGCTGCAGAAGAAAAAGTCATACAGGTGAGGACATATCATTGCTAGACAGAGACAAAATCTTTGTTACCTTCTAATTTGATCTCCAGTTAGACGACAATATATTTTTTATTATAAAGAAATCATCTTCAGTCAATCTTTCTTTCTCTCACTTTCACCATTGTCAGACCCTTCTCCAGAGCATCGAGTGTGTGTGTGTGTGTGTGTGTGTGTGTTGTGTTTGTGTGAAATTCTGTATGAAGGATTAACTCATTTTGCTGGAAGATCAGACATTGTGCATGATGTGGCTATAACCGCACGGCCCGAACAATTGCTACGATACACAAAGCTATGGGGACACTCAACGGGATGTTCTGCGCTCAGTACCTGTGTTTTTTTTTTTAACTTGCCTGCCACCTCTTCTCTTCTGCTTCTCTCTGGTCTGTTTGATGGAGAAAGCTTAGTTTCTGTCTTCTGCACAGATGTGGACGACAGCGCAGCAGGTTTTCGTACGCTGTATATGTGTGTGTGTGTGAACACAAGGCCTGAACTTACTGACTAACTCAAACTAACTCAATCTCTCCCATGAACAGGTTTAGCAGAGGAAGAATCCGAAGTTGAATGGTATTAATTTTCCATTATCCTCCTCTTTATTGGATAAAGTATTTACAGGCTCTATAGTTCAAAGGAAAGCGATGTTCTATACAAACGGTCTTGCCTGGTTCTGTGCTCCAGCGACTGTTGTTAGCGCCGATATAAAAAATGTTGCACGGTTTGGTGAGTGAATGTCAAACGTCACCCTACGGTGACCCTCTGCTTGTTATCAGACTCTGCACCGGTGCATGCTGGGAATGCTAACACTAACTCTGATGGCTGGTTTCGTGATTTCCGTGTGTCTGTTCTTGGCATGTGATGGTCTGGACACAAGATTCATGTGATTACGTAACTAGTATGTGTACAGTTGTATCAAACATCGACTTTTCCCCAAAAGGATGCCGGATCTGTATGCCAAAACGGCACCCAATCAGAAAGCACCATAGGGAAGATCTCTTAAAAACACGGTCGACCGTCAGCCGACAGTAACTCCCATCATCCCGTAATGTTTGCTCTGTCTCTACAGCTCTGCAGTTACCGCTGGTGAACGACGGAGGAAGTCGCTCGTCGTCCACGGAAAGCTCGCCCCAACACCCCTCTTACCCAAACAAACCCCGGCAAATGCTCACGCTTCCCACCCCGCCCTACTGCCTGCCGAAGAGCCTCGAAAAGTACGACACGCACACACACACAGCAGGAGTGATGCGATGAGGAAAAAGTGTGTTTTAATGTGTCTTTTTCTCCTCAGTGCTGAGATCGACCAGAAGCTGCAGGAAATAATGAAGCAGACCGGTTACCTGAAGATTGACGGACAGGTAAGGCCCCGCCCTCTTTTTGTCCATTCTGGAGATGTGAGGAACGTGTCAAACCCTGTGTATCTGTGTGTGTGTTATCCAGCGTTACCCAGCTGAAGTGGCAGATCTGATCAGTGAGGGCGAGATCGGCAGTGGAACATGTGGACAGGTGTTTAAAGTTCGCTTTAAGAAGACGGCTCATGTCATCGCTGTCAAGGTGAGTACAAACGTGCAAAAAGATCATTCATACGACAAAGGGTTTACTGTGCGTTCATGAATGAAACTGTTAAACTGTTTTTAAAAGAGCCGTTTAGTTGTGTTGTAGTTATTGTTAACTATCTAAATCATTGCTGTTCGTGTAGTAAGTGAAAGTCTCTCTTCTTCCACTGTAATGTTTCTCTACAGCAAATGAGAAGGACGGGTAATAAAGACGAGAATAAGAGGATCCTCATGGATCTGGACGTTGTGTTGAAGAGTCATGACTGTCCATACATCATTCAGTGCTACGGAGCTATAGTCACCAATGTGAGCTTCACAAAAACACACTGTAATGGTTTGTCCAACTTTCCTGGTAGGATGCATCACAGATTGTATTCGTTTAGTTGCATCATCTGTCATAAAGCTTAAAAAAGTTAATAACTATGTTTCATTTGATTCTGATGACTCTTTTTTACTTTTAAAGGGACAGTTCACCCCAAAAATATTCTGTCATCATTTACTCACCCTCAAGTTGCTTCACACCTATTTAAATGTCTTATAAATGCAAAGAAAGCTATTTTTAAGAATGTTAGCAATTTTCAGTTCTGTGACATCATCAAAAATATTGTATATTTGGTTGTTGTTTTGAAAACAAAGTGAGATCCTTCTTTGGAAGAATTTAGGAACACACACCTTGACTACCGTTCAGTTTTTCCTACTATGGCAGTCAATGATGTCACAGAATTGAAAATTGCTGTAATTCTTCTAAAAAATGTATGAAGGTATGAAATGACATGTGCGTGAGCAAATGATAACAGAATTTTCGGGTGAACTAACACTTTAAGTAGGGTTTGTACAAGTTTGTGTTTAAATAATGTTTCCCAGGACCACAAAACGAAATGTTCGAAATTTGTTCACCTTCTGAAAGGTGAATAAATAAGCTTTTCATTGAAAAATAATATTGAGAAAATCGCAGTCAAAGTTGTCCATCAGTGGCGCAGAATTTTATGAGCAGGCAGCGATGTTCGTAGGCGTGTTTTTGTCCATTCTGTTTGCGATTTTGCTGCATCGGCACACAAAAATAACATTTTGATATATTTACAATATCAATATCATCATGGAACATGATCTTCACTTAATATCCCAATGAGTTTAGGCATAAAAGAAAAATCTATAATTTCAACCCATGCAATATACTGTTGGCTATTGCAACAAATTTTTATCGGACGCCTGATATTTGATGAAGAAAGATGTTTTTTGTTCTGTAGACGGATGTGTTCATTGCCATGGAACTAATGGGGACGTGTGCAGAGAAGCTGAAGAAGAGGATCCAGGGGCCCATACCAGAGGCCATTCTGGGAAACATGACCGTAGCTGTAAGACTCACTTTAAACTTGATCGTGTCAACCCGTTTCATTATGGAATCTGCTTTCTAACAATTGCTTGTGGCCAGATTTATTCTCACATAAATAATGTTGGTCGTGTTTCCTCGTGTTTAGATCGTGAAAGCTCTGCTGTACCTGAAAGAGAAACACGGTGTGATTCACCGAGACGTTAAGCCATCTAATATCTTGTTGGATGACAAAGGGCAAATCAAGCTGTGTGATTTCGGCATTAGCGGACGTTTGGTGGATTCTAAAGCAAAGACTCGCAGTGCTGGATGTGCCGCATACATGGCGGTAAGCACACACGCACATTGATCATTAAGGATTTAAAGTCTTATTACATTCTGGAAATAAAGTTATGCATAAATCATCATGGATAATCAGTTGTTGCCCAGTGTGTGCCTGTTTGATGACATGGCTAATTTGGGGCAATCTGCATCATTGTTTCCTGTTTCTTCCTCAGCCTGAGAGAATAGACCCTCCAGACCCTAGTAAACCAGACTATGACATCAGAGCTGACGTCTGGAGTCTCGGCATTTCGCTGGTGAGTTCTCCTTTATTTTGTTGACACCCTACGTCCAGGGTCGCAATATTTATTTCATGTGCATGTGACTAATTTTGATGTAATTAAAGAGATGGATTTCAAGACAACATACTTTGGGATACCTGCCTCATATTTCCTCCTCCTCGCCTGTAGGTGGAGCTAGCCACAGGACAGTTTCCTTATAAGAACTGCAAGACAGACTTCGAAGTCCTGACCAAAGTCCTTCAAGAGGACCCACCAGTCCTTCCTCTTGGCATGGGCTTTTCTCTAGACTTCCAGTCCTTTGTGAAAGACTGGTACACATACACTTGCAAAGTTTACAAGCTAAACGAGTATACAAAACTAAAATGGTGTACTTACATATCTAGTCTTCTGTGTTTCTGCAGCCTCACAAAGGATCACAGAAAAAGGCCAAAATACCACAAACTGCTAGTAAGTGTCGACATCTCGTGTACTTCCACTTTACCCTAATTTATAATTGTCAAGTACTTTGGAGGTCAAGTAATGCCTAATGCCGATATTGAGAAAACCAATTTACTGTGCCAGTGCCTATAATTACAAATGAATATATTGACTTATATTTTAAATGCATTTACATTTGGATAATGGGCAATAACAGCTCATTTATCTGCTAGGCCGATATATCAACATAATCTGTATTTTAAAAGTAATAGTAGATGTGCACCAATATATCAGGCGATACTGATTATTGGCCGATATATCAGTGCATCTTTAGTATTAAATATTAATTATTTTAATTATAAAAACCATATTCACACTTTAAAAACAAGATAATCTTGGCCGATATAATGGGCAATAACAGCTCATTAATCTGCCAGGCTGATATATCGGTATAATCTGTACTTTAAAAGTAATAGTAGATGTGCACCGATATATCGGTGCATCTTTAGTATGAAATAAAAAGCAATTTAATTATATAAGCAATTCTTCACACTTTAAAAACAGACGATGATCATGGTCGATATATCCCTATCAATGAAAAGAGGAAGGGAAAATGCAATGAATTTGTGCTCTTTATATAGAAATGTTAAGAAACATCGCAAGTTTGATGTTCAATATTACTAGTCATTATATGAATTAATAATAATCAGAAATTAAAGAAATATGAATTTAATCTTCAGAATCAGTACCGGCAGATATCACTCAGCTGTCGGTATTCGTTCATCTCTACATAATAGCCTTGTTTTTTCTGTAGGAACACAATTTTATTCGACGTTACGAGGTGTCAGATGTGGACGTGGCGGGCTGGTTCCAGGCAGTGATGGACCGCACAGAGTCTCCGCGCACCAGTCAGTGCTTCAGTCACCACCAGCTTCACTCTCTCTTCAGCAGGTAGCCAGACAGAGAGAGAGAACCGTGTGATATGGAGAGTTTGGTTTGGAGAGGACGGACGGACAGGTTTTAAATGTAAATTATGGAATGGAAGGAGCAGTGGAAACACAGATTGTAAAAGACGAAATGGCTGTAAAGAGAGAATGTTCGTTTGGGAGTTTGACCGATCGACAGACAATCCTGAGCAGGTTCAATGTCAATTTGAATTACTTTTGTCGTCCTCATCCACCTGAAACAGGATGAAACGTTACAGGTCGCAGTTACACACTCTCACTGTGACATGCACACACACACATGAACGTTTACCATTATACACTGTTTAATTGCTGATAAGTATTCCTCACCGCACACAGTACGATTTATATACGTCTGCGCCGAGGATCTGCTTAAGCTAAATCCGTTCTCCTCACGTTCAATATCAACACGTTCTCCATAGCCCCTTACTCAGGGACTGAACAGAGTAGTCATACAACACTGTGCAATGGTGTGAGTGTGTGTGTGTAGGTGTGTTAGGTTTATCGGTTCTATCGTTCTGCAAAATGATGCAAATAGAGAAAGAATTTAAGATGTATGGCTCAGTTATATGTTTTGTAGAAGTGTTATTTTCTGTGCTATCGAGCGTCACCCAATATTTCAGTAATAGTGACTAGGATCTTAATAAGTAGAGATTTTAGAGGTCAAACTTTTAATAACTGATGTTTCGATTGTTATAATAGATTTGGTATAGAATAATGATGATGAAAACTGCATATGAAAATAAAACTAGTGGTTGACCGATATGTATTTTCACCTTATGCAAATTGACTCCGTAAATATCGGCATGCTATTTGGCAAGATATTGGTCTGTCACTAGAAAAAAAAATTAGTCGAGATGTTCACGATGCACACCTTAGGTGGTTGGGTGTTAGAAGTAAAGAGTTTTATCTGTGAGTATCGGAAGAAAAGCTGAAAGATGTCATAGTCGCATTTATTTATCTATTGAAAGAGACAAGCGTAGCAGCTTTCCGTGAAGAGAAGGAGAGAGAGTCGTTCTTGGGTGTTTCCTCATTGATAAACTGCTTGTTTTGAGAACTATCTGATCTACTCGACATTTCATTCTGTTTCCATATGCATTTGAGTTCCCGTAAACCAAAGTTTATTTTTTAACACTTTGTTTTGGACACTGCACTGCTCTCTTCTCAGTGTATCTCAGCACTTGCTCGTGGGTCACACTGAAGGTTTTTCGGCAACTTTCACAACCAAAGCTCTAGAGCTTGAGAATCACTGCTTTAAGAAGCCAAATCACTGATTGTGTGAGAAGACCGAATCGAGAGAGAGAGAGTGGGACAGAGAGAATCTGAGGGTAATGGTATGTTTTTCAGGAGGGAAGTTTTGTGTTGTGTAAAATGGTTGTGGGTAAGGATGTTTTGTGGAAAGGCTAGGTGGATCACAGAAAGTATGAGAGAAAGACGTCAGTTAAGTCCTCTAAATGAAAAGTATCGACTTGTTTTTGGTGCGGGTGATGTAAGGTATAGGTTATCATCAGTTGCTGTTTGCGAGCTAGCTGGATGTTGCGTAAAAGCTTTCAATGGTATCGAACCAATGTATGGTGTGTTTTTATTTAGGGATTAATTAGTTAGTTGTTTTTGTTATCTTCTGCGTATTATCTGCTATTATTTTTATGATTATTTATTTATGATCTTATTGCTGCTACTATTTACTTTAGGTGCTGCTGTCAGTTTTATATTCCCCAAAGGACTTGTTTTTCCTAAACCAAATGCATAAACACTGCAACGTGTACACGTTACCAAATACATGAACAGTTACATGTCAAGCGCTCGATACGATGGGGAAATGAAAGCGAGGAAGTTTTCTTAAGATTTATTTCTATCTGTAGTTCACAATGTCAAGTCACGGGCTGCACCGCTCACAACTAATACGACAACTGCAGGTCATTTTTATTAAATACACATCGACTGGAAATATTTATATATATATTTGGGCTAGAGTTCAGTCTTTATTGCACCATTTAACTGTAGCTCATGCATGCTCACATATGGTTGTAATTGTCCTCCTGTGTTTGTCCTGCGGTGGATGAATTTGGGTTTTTAAGATCAGGAAGTAAAAGGATGAACATGCGGATTTGTAAAAAAAAGGTATTTACCATATTACTACACCGCTCGTGTTAAAGAGACGGTTCACCTAAAAACACAACATCTTTCATCATTTACTCACCCTCATATCAAAACCTGTATGACATCAATTGTATGGACACAAAATCACTTAGACATTTATCCAAATACTCAACAAAAATATTCCCGTTTTACGACATGAGGTAGAATGAATGATGTTGTTTTCTCAGATGCTTAAACATAGACACGCAATACGGGTAGATGTAACAACATGGCTTGCCATCAATGTGACTCCGATCTCTTGTTAACTTGTTGAAACTCACCACCGATATCGTGATACCTGCCTGTCTGTCTGTCCGTCCGTCATTCTCTCTGTAGATCTCGCTGCAGCATCAAAGGTGTCATCAATAAAACATTGTAACCAGTGACGTTGTTTGTAAATGCTGGATTGTAGTGCTGAGGATGCAGGGAATATAATGTATGTACAGGCCTGTGATGGGTGAGACCTCACACCCTTCTGATCAAAACTCAAAATGACATCTAATGCTTTATCTTCACTCTTATCATTGTGTTAAGCCAACACACACACATAAACACATACCTCCCTTTGGTTTTAATGGACATTTTCTGGCACTTTTTTGCTTTCAACCCTTATTTTAACTTGAAGCATCACTCTTATGTGTTTTTATAACTAGAGGTTTTTATCACATGTATCCTAAACTCTGTCTCACAGCACCAAACGAACATGTACAGAGATGTAAAGCAAGGCTGTAGTTGCCATAGAATTATTATATGTGTGTGTGTGTGTGTGTGTTGCGCATCACTGCTTTTTTTCTAGTGTGCTCTTCCATCATGTCATATGATGGTAAATCCAGTCTTTAAATATTAAAATTGTAGTTGTTTTCGAATTCTCGTAAGGACGCCCCACCTGTAAGGAAACCAAATACTCACTATGCAGTCACTCAGAACAAAACCGGTCGCCTTTCCCTTGAACTTCCTGTAAATACACGCAACTACTGGAGAGACGGAGAGAAGCCCGAGCGTCTCTTTGGTCTCTGTGATGTGTGAGGGAATTTCTGATCGATAGTGTTTTCTTTGTTGTTTTCTAAAATGAGCTGACATATTTAAGGATTGTACTGGGATGGGGTTGGTAGTTTGGGGAATAGTTTGTCCAGTGCTGTAAGTATATCAATTGCATGTTATGGTCTTAACTGCCATTGATCTTTACACTTCGTTTGGGGGGAGGGAGACGTGTAAACGTTTATCTTTATTTATGATTTTTACATGTATAAAAAAAATATATTTTCTGTACGTTTTTTTTTCTTCCAAAATATGGTTTTTAGAAAAAGACACACTTTTGCCTTTTTAGGTCTCCTTGTTTTGATCTGCTTATGCATTATAGAAATTCTACTTGTTTGATTTTTGTTGTATGTTTATTCGTTTGTCAGCTTTTGATATTTTCTGTATTTGTGTTTGATCTTACAAAAGAGTGGTTTTAGCCAGCAAGATATTACGTCGTCACCTGTTAGGAAACCAAAAGCTTATTGTTTTGTCTTCTTAATGTTATAACTCTTCAGGGTTAAGATTACACCAAATTAAAAAGAGACGAGTGGGACAAATCGCGAGACGGTTGACGTTTGCTACAAAGGTGTGTCTTTTTCTGTCGAAGCCAAGCAATCGCTTTATTGCTTTGATGTTTATTTTTTCAGAATTTTACATTTATTTTTGTTTGTGTAGTAAGTTTTGCCCTTTTTCGCCCAGAGCTGTTTTGCTGTATGGTTAGAATGTGTCTTTGTGGAAATCTCACTATTTGTAGCTGCTGCTGTACTGGAGGTTTTATTTTAGTATTTTTTTTATTTGACGTGATGATGAATTTAGAACCATGTAATTCACAAAATCTGTTTGATTGGTTTAGAAATGTTTAGATCTGCTATTTCTGTACTCTGTTGTTGTTGTTGGCCTCTTTACTCAGCTCGAAAATATATTGTAATGTTGAATAGAAATGCTTTCGTGCCAACAACAGACAATACGAATATACGGACGTTATAGAATACAGATATTATGATGCAACGTTTTCACTCTTTTCTGGAAGAAATTTGATTTTAACAAAGATATTTGATGTGGTATGTAAAAAAATAAGACCTAACCTCAAGCAGCCAATCACGTACAACGTGTCTTTGGTGAATATTGATCTTTTTTTATTTATTTATTTTTATTTACCTTTCTGTTTTGGGTTCTTGGCCTGGAACAAAAGTATCCCAAACTGTTGTATTGAGAGACAGCCATCACAGTTTTATCATCACAGTTTTACCCCCTTATTTTTTTCTCTATTTTAAGTAAAATAAATGCCATTATATTGTGAATACCTCAGGATTTTTTTGGGAAAAATTCAAAACATAAAAACCTAAAACAAATAAAATGCAAAAAAATGTGTTTGTGTGGTTTATTTCCACTATCATCTGCTCTTTGACTTTCAAACATCAACATTCATGATATCAGAGATAATACAATTAAGGACAATTCAAGAACAAACTCCTTTGCTAGTTCGGTCACACTTTGTTTTTAGGTACAATTCTCGCTATTAACAAAACATTAACTATGACTTTTGCATCAATAACTCAAAATTTGACGCTTATTTATTGTTCATAAAGTAATTGTTTGGTTTAGGTATTAGGTAGGATTAGCGATGTATAATGTGGTCATGCAGAATATGTGTTTTATAAGTAATAATTAACAGCCAATATGGTAACAATAGGCATGCTAAATAATAGTGAGAATTGGTCCCTAAACTAAAGTGTTATCGCTAGTTCTTGTCAGTATCTAGTAATGTTTTAATAAAGTAAATATTTAAAGCAGATAAACTATAGCTGTAGTAATACATGTACGTTTACATGAAAATAAATAGGGGATGTCTACTTGTCTTTTTAATCTAGTAATAAAGTATAATAATAAGAATAAACAATTACGTTAATATTTGCACTAGATTTTTTTGTTTTTTTACACACTTTCACATCGTGATTACAAAAATGTTATGAAGTATTATTTACAGTGTATTTGCATTTAAGATAAAATTATTGAAATAATGTTAACCAGTAGTGTTAAATAAGGGTTTAAGTTGAACAAATTCATTTAAGAAAAAATATTGAAACACTGTTTTGGCCAACTACTATAAATTGAAAACTTTTTTATAAAGAATTTTATAAAGTCAATTATTATTATTATATATTTTCACAACCTATTATTGCCAAAGGAAGTATTGCGATTACTAAAGGAATGTAAATAATTAAATAATTCCATCAGTCAATTTGATATTTGAATAGGTTTTTGTGTTTTCTTTATTTTTGGCCAATGAATTACACTCAAAAGAGGAGTGTTGGGAAGCTGAGATACCAATGCCAAATGTTAAACGGGTGCTAAGCCTACATAAGTTAGTGTACTTCATTTAAACTTTGTTCTTGCCTGGTCTTTGTTTATCGGTCTGGCTGGTGGCTAATAATATTATACATAAAAAACTATATATTGTAACATTTTATCGTATAATATTTGTACTACACAAACCATTTGTTGAATTTTATTGTGTGTTTATTTTATTTAACAAAATTAGTTAAAATGGGTCGTGTAACTTTTCGCATTTAGGTTTAGCCAAGTAACGGTTCTTCTACTGGTGGTAACCCGGAAATAATAATGGCTAACATACTTTTAAAGTCTACAGAGATTCTGTTCTTTGCGGATGTGTACCAAAAGTTAAAGTCTATCTCAGACAGTTTCTGCATATCTCATGTTAATGAGTACCTACAGAATAGTGTAGCACCCTTCAAATAATCCATAATCCTTAGTTTGATCACATTTATATAAAACTGATACAGATTACACAATATAGATGTACGATTATTTCCGAAGACATACGACGCGTTCGAGAGGGATGGGGCCGTGAAACTAAGGCACATGGGCACCCATTGCAAACAAAACACCGTCATATGATTGTTTCACTTATCGCGTACGGTTCACATCCGGCATCTTTTATCACTGGGACCGCGACATCTATCAGTTTCAAACGAACTCCAAATCCAGGGTTATATCCAGCGTTTATATAACAATGCCGTGAAATGAAATGCCTGTGAACAAACTAACACACACCTCTCACTATTGCAAGAGTAACGAGCTGCAGCTGCAGGTCCACAGCGCAGCCAATCTTGACGCAGCGCAGCCTATCTTGATGGTAAGCGGGTCTCGCTTGTCACTGATACGGTTTGGTGGGCTGTTTCTTTCGGCTTGCCGAGAATTGCCCAATAAGGGACTAAGAAAAATTGTTACGAAACGGATTTTCATGTTCGAAAAAAAACCCTGAAACCTATATGAACGCTGGGGGAGTGTATCGAGATGTCATACGTCCAACTCGTTTTTTGACAAGTTGACCATGTCAAGCATGAAGACAACATACAACTTTGTAAATAAGTCAGAATGCATGAAACACCATTGCATGGCCGCTTTAAGTTTGGGTCATAAAGGCGCCCATACAAAGTAAAGTTTGTAGTAACCTTAAATCTTTAAGTTTATATACTTAAACATAACAACCTTTGTCAGTATTAATGCCTTTGTAATGGTGTGCTGCAGGAAGCAATTACATTTTTATGTGCTCTCATGCTTTTATCTCCCGATTTAAAGATTTTATAGCTAAAGAGTGCTGATGTCAACCCTCTGTGTTCAATTTTGAAGAACAAAGATGCAGAAATGCAGAGCTCACGGTTGATAAACATGAAGAGTAAAAAAAAAATCAAACCGTGACATTAAATAAGATTTTATTCATTAGAGTTTTTTTAATTCAACAATTATTTCCACGGCTTCCAACAGTCACACATGACCTTTTCTTATTCTCATATTAGACATTCTAAATGAATATTTTTCATCAGTGCAAAAATGCTAATCAAGCAAAATAAGAAACTCTCTTCTGTGTAATAAACCATTTGCATCTCTATGTTTTCGGTAAAAATCGTTAAAAAAAAGCCAGTAATAAAACAAATAAATTAAATCAAATACTTGGCAAATCCATTCAACTCTCCTGACAATTTAAAGCAAACGTCTCAGCGAAGTCACTGAGACGAAGCATAAGCGTCGATGTCTCTGTACATCTCAGTGGGGGTTAAACGTTGATTATAGACGGTGTTCAGGTTGAGGATGAATGACATTTGGATGTATAGTAGGACCTGTTGCAAGAAATCTTATAAATAAGAGGCAGCGGCTTTACACAACACAAAACCAACTGACCGATGAAAACCTGCTGTGGTCTTTGAGACAGTCTATATCTTCATGTTCAATATCATTACAGGTGTTTTGTTATTCACCTTGACGACCTGAAGCACAAGTAGATCTTCGTTTAAAGGCTAAACATAGACGCACACAATAAGCCATACAACACATTTTTTGGCATAAACAGAATTTTATAAGTTACTCAGTTCTTATTCCTCACTTTTACAACGTCTACCTCACTCTCTCACCATCTACCTCATTTCCTCATTCACACTGTCTACCTTAGCCTACTCTTTCCTCTCTCTTTCTCTTCTCTCTCTCTCTCTCTCAGTTTTTACAGTTGACCTCACGTCTACCTCATTTTCTTACCTCACCCTCTACTTCCCTTTACACCGTTATTTCTTCCCACATTTCATTGCTTAAATCAAAATGTTCCATGATATTCCTTCCTTTTAATCCATCAATACTTTAAATATTTCTTAAAACCGTTTTACTTTCACAACCATCTTAGCAAACATGACCTCCATTCATCTGAAACATTCACAGTCACTCTCCCGATCACACAGGCACACATTCCCACTCAAATTCAATTCAAAAGCAGACCTACTGAACTAGTGATGTACGGAAGCAGAAGGTTAAGCAGGTTATGGAACAAAAGTATATTGGTCTGCGGGTCGTTGCTCAAGACGTCAAGTCAGATTTGTCATCTGAGATGTTTGATATCAAACATAATGAAAACTGAATTTCAGTGGTACAGTTTCTCCTTATTGTGGGTCCAGAGTCTCCGAAGCATGCCACTGCGGTCTTCAAGACCTCAATAAAAAACACACCAACAAACGAAGGCAAAGCGACACCAGTGGGACCTTGTTAAGGTACCGTGTAATGGACAATGTAGTGTCAGCGGGTCTGTTTCACAGCATCTATGGTGACTTCCCAACGAATCCTTTTGTCACATTTCTGACGGCGCTTTACGACTTGTTTTAATGACCTTTGACCTCTACATCCACTGTTTCCTATCAGCAATCTGAGACATCAGAGACATTGGATCCCCTGGTGATGGTCTTCCTCTGACGGACCGAATTCTCCTCATCCTACACCCACACGAAAAAGAAACGTATATTTTTAGAGCGTCTCTCCAATGCATTAGTGTATATAGTCATTGTGATCAATGTACCGTCGTGAAGACGCCGTTTGGTCCCCATTCTCCTGGAGACTGGTCATCGGGGTCTTCACCCTCTTCTTCCTCCTCCTCTTCCTCACCCTCCTCTTCTCGTACCGGGTCCATACCGTCCTCCTCATACTCAGTGTTATAATCGGACTCTTCTGCTAGACGCACGTATTTATGAGACACGTACAGATAACGCGTGCATCATATTCGTAACTCGCAAAAAACAGAAAACAAGAGAATCTGAATCTCTAGAAACTGACCATCGGCTCCTAGGAAGCTCTGCACAGGTTCAATCCTCGACACTATCTCGGCTAGATCTGTGAAATCTGCACTGGGACACGTGCAGGACTGAAACAATGAAATAACATCATATAAAATACAGACGTTTAAATTACATGTTTAAATTAAATGAATATGAAGTTTTTTTAGTAGCTGATGATGAAAGTGATAAAGTATGCATATAATAGCACTTACATTCACACAAAATTGCTATATTTAAATTATTCATATTTATAACAGATATTTATTCTATGCAATATTTGTTTAAAATATACACAACAACAAAAATCTGAAACAACACAAAATATTGCATAAATGTGCACATTTGCTAATGCCTGTGATTTTAGTGGAAACTCACATCGGTCTTCTTGCTGTCATTATAATCCGCTGATCTATGGTCCTTCAGCATGTTTTCAATGATGTCACCACGGGCACACTCTGTAAACACCAGTTTACCGTGCTGGTACCCCACATCCTGAGACAGAAAAACAAATCATTTATTATTATAAATTTAACTATACGGACTGCAATGTTATTCAATACATAACCTGGAAACAAACATCAGGCATTGTGTAACCATATAATATACCAGATAAGGGAAGGACTTTATAGTATAATTATAACAAATCAAACAGAATAGTTACTGTCATGACGGACTGAGTTCTTACATAGATTTCATCAAATTTTCCAAAGTCCATGGTCTTGAAGCGGTCGATGGGTGGGCGGATGTATTCACAGTAGGCGCTCTTTTTGACCACTTCCAGCTGCCGTACGCAGGACACGTAGGCCAAACGTGACTGTATTTCAGCCATATCAGGCACCTGTGATACAAAGAGGATACACAACGTTAATACACACTACGTTTCAAATCGCCTTCCTGCTATTTTAAAAGCATTCTGAATGTGTTTCCTAAAGGAAGCTGATGAACTTAAGTCCATCATGGAGTTTTAAAGGGTTTGTAAAACTGCCATGAAATTATATTATTTACAAAAAGTAAAAGCTGGTGAGTATATAAAATGATACAATTTCTAAATATAAAATATTTTAAATAACTTCATTACAATGTTAAATTAAAAAAATATATAAAATTATACAGGCATGGAAAAAAAATTGAAGACATTTTAGAAACGATTTTCAGCTTTTACATTTACTATTTATAGGTATGTGTTTAGGTAAAACAATGATTTTTGTTTCATTCTGTGAAGTACTAACAATACTTTTACCAATTTTAAATAAAAATATTCTTTCTATTTGCATTTATTTTCGGGAAATAAAACTGGAGAAGCAGGTGAAAATAACAGAAAATATGCTCTGTATTTTTTCAGACCTCAAAAACTGTAAAGAAAACAAGTTCATATTTACTTTCAAGCAAAAAATGTGTTTAAGAAAAGTTAAAAATATTTTTTTTATGTGATAACCTCATATTTGATCATAGTTTAAAAGTGTATTGTCATGCTGCAATTCTTTCATATTGCTGTTGGATGATTTTGTCACTCCTGATGTTTGATTTTGTTGAAATACAACATACACTGGACTGGAATGGCCACAATACATCTAGAAATGCTGCATATTATATTTTTTAAGAGATTACAGCACTAGTCATAAATCACAAACCAAGTGTTAAAAATACAAATGTCAAGAAGTGTACTTATATCACGAAACACCGTCTCACCTTCACTTTCTCTGCCCACGGGTTGATTCGTTTCCACAGCAGCCACCAGCCAGAAAGACTGTCGCCATAGTTACACAGATCAGTCTCATCCTGGCTGCCCACGTCAATGGCGATGACAGCTTTTGCACCCATGTTACGCGCTATGTCCGCTGCGGGTGTTAAGAGTGCCAATGCCAACACACATAAACAAAGACGGACATCCACAGGGTAGCAGCAATAACAAAATACTGTTAATATTGCAGAAACAATACAAACATACATAATCACCAATAAACACCGTTTCAACAAACCATCATCTGAATTATGTATGTGCCATTGTCAGTTATCTTACAATTGAAGAGATTTTGAAACTTTTTTTAAATGTAAGATGTAGGATGACGTTTGTGAAACAGACTTGCTGGTGTTTCAGAACAGAGCAGGGATGGAAAAAGACAATTGCATTTAACAAACAACTATGAATAAAAAATTCAATGCATCAACCTGGAAAAAAGATGCATTTAAAAAGGGATTTTAAGTTTCAAACATATCCAATTATTTAAAGATGGTAAAAACAGGTGATATTCATGCATTTTTCAGTTGTTGTTTACACATGCAAAATCTTGTCTTTTTCCCCATCAGTAAGATTAAGTCCTCGGTTGAAATGCAACATCTAAACTTTTGTCTAATATGTTGCATTGCAAACTGAAGAACATTAGGTCATTGCTGTCTGGTGACCCAAAGGTCAGTTTTTGTCCAACTTTGTGTTATTTTCCCTTCTTTGTAATCTTGGAAGATAAAATTATTTGCATACATGAACTCAAACCAATTTAATCAGACCAATTGCACACCAGACAACATCATTTATAATGAAATCAATTTATGATTTATATATTTAACAGGCTGATGAGGAACTAGAGGTAAAGCAATAGACCGTCTAAGTCCACACCGCCTGATCCCTGCAAAACTTTGTCCATTTGTGTCCATACCGTTCCATTAAATGCTCAATTGACCCACAACCAAATAAACCCAAATTGTGACTACAAATGGACAAAGTAAAACCACTCACTCTACCCTCGAAATGATTAAGAAACACACAACATACTTACTCAAATCAACACTGCTCTTTAAAACCAAAATAAAGCAACCCAACCCAGATTTTGTTTCGGGCCTTTGAGGCTCTGGGGAGTTTGGGTTGTTCTAGGACACACTTGCCTGGCAGGTTGTTGATGTATCCTCCATCCATGAGCAGGTTTCCATCTTTGGGGTCGCAGAGGGGTGGCAGGTACCCGGAAAGGGTCATGCTCGCCCTGACATAACGCCACAGAGAGCCTGCCACACCGGGAGGGGATAATAACCTCTTAATAACGTCTAGAAAACGTGCAAATAACGTCCCAGCAACGTTCGGAGGCGATGCTAAAGTCACATATTTGGTTAGTAGCGCACAGACCAGCAGGGAGAGACAGTGATGGTCACCCCAAGGACGATGTGCGTGATTTACCTCATCCGGTGAACGCCACCTCAATGGGCGGAGTAAACAGGAATGAGGTAATAAGGCGGACGTATCTTTCACACCAGTCTCCAGTCTTTGTTTTTTCTCAACATGGAAAATGTTTGATTTGCCTAAACTAGTGCACTTATTTTTACGTGAAATCTGTCAGTACTCATAAAGGTTTGTTGCAGAAAAGGTTTGATTCATCACAATTTACCACAAGACAATCGGGATGCACTTTTTGGCGGACAGATTTGAAGAGACGGTGTAAAAAGACAGTCGCAGTGAACATATTGGGCACTGCCAGCCATTCCCAGCCTGCAGTACGACACTCGGCCAGCAGGTGTCAGGAGAGGCGCAGCAGACGGCATGGGTTGGAAGGAGAGAGTAAATCAAGAGAGGCAGGTGCATTCAACATGTGTTAAAGGGATAGTTTAGCCAAAAACTCAGATTTACCATTTATTTACTCACCCTCAGGCCATCAGATGTAGGTGACATTTTTTCTTGAGGAGAACCATAAAGAAGATTGTTTGGTAAATCCGCAGCCCTCTCTGTTTCATATAATGGGAGTCTATAGGGTCCACCTGTCTAAGAGTTCCTAAAGCACATAATTCCAAAAAAGCAGCTCCTGGCGACATGATGACATTTCGTGAAGCAAATCCTTTGGTATTTTCGTAAAACTGAACGTCATTTTTAATAATATTAGCCATAATGTGCAGCCTCTGCACACAATCGCAATCTTCCTCTTGTAGCTATTGGTGGCGGATGGAAAACCAGCGTTTAGCCCCACCTGCAGAAAGGCAGTGCTGAGGCTGTACAGAATGGCTAATATTATTAAACACTATGTTAAAATTTATGAAAATATCAAGCGAGTTACTTCGCGAAACGTTAACATTTTGCCAGGAGCCGCTTTTTGGAATTATGTGATTTAGGAACTTTTAGACAGGTGGACCCCATAGACTCCCATTATATGAAGCAGAGAGGGCTGCGGATTTACCAAACAATCTTCTTTATGGTTCTACTCAAGAAAAAATGTCACCTACATCTGATGGCCTGAAGTTGAGTAAATAAATGAAAAAATTGAGTTTTTGGCTGAACTATCCCTTTAAAGCAAAAGAGCTTTATGATTCACGTGAAACAACTGAATTGTAAAGCCAAACGTTTGTATTTGTTTACGGTTTTGTGGTTTTGATTTCTGTGTGCTGTAGGATCCAGAACGACACTTCCCTCTGTTTTTACCATTAGTCTTATGAGTACTGTGGCATTTGAAGAATAACAGCGTGATAGGCATGCAGTCACATCAACACAGAACGTAAGTGTGTGGCGTGCTCGTGACAGGCAAGCTCAATGTAGATGGGAAGTGAAGCAGCGCATGGGAAATACACAAACCTTAATGGCCAAACACAAACTATGCACAATATAAACATAAGGCGAAATAATGAGACAAAGATGAAGACGGAATAAAATATAAATGAAACTAGAAAAACATTAATGAAAAATAACAAAGCAACCGTCAGCACACAAACTGAAAGCAACAGAAACCTCAACATTATGCTTCCTGGTTGCCACTGTACGCAAATAAATATGCTTTATTCGCACCAACCTGACTTCACAAGAATTCGTAACTATTTTATGTAGTCTCCAATTCGTAGAATTTGTAAGATGTGAATTGTTCAAAAGTGTATGAGTATAAAAAAGTCATACTGAAGCCCCACCCCTTCAATTAACATCTCTGCTGTGAAAGCAAATCGTACCACAATGTATGAATAAGATCGTATGACCTCAAACAAATTAGCCACTTCGTAAAATAGTTACGAATTTCTTTAAGATCGTGTTCTTCAGACACACTAACTCCAAGGAAAAGAACTAAAAATCACTTATGCTTCTCTACTACGCTTTTCCAACCCATAGTT
This sequence comes from Triplophysa dalaica, assembly GCF_015846415.1. NCBI lineage: Eukaryota > Metazoa > Chordata > Actinopteri > Cypriniformes > Nemacheilidae > Triplophysa > Triplophysa dalaica. Next base: position 4,768,271 of record NC_079543.1, read on the forward strand.
GTTCCATTACTCTTAAAAATAGAAACTCAAAATGCAAGATCATAAATAGATAGTCGCTTTACAAAACCGTTGTAAAATAGACAATATACATACGCACACTGTGACTGCACTTTAGCTGCACTTGGCTGCACTTGTAAATGATACAAGCTGCAACAAAACCATAGCATAATAACCTACAAATACTTTTTATTCTATTTCCATGATTAATAATATTACTAGAACCCTTGGTATCCATAACTTTGGTCTCTCTATCGCCACCACTGTTTGGAGCATAAAATTGCGGGGTATTTTACACACTTATCTTTGCGTAGGGTGAAGTCAAATGACGTTGAACTGACATTTCTCAAAAAACTGTAGATAATAGCTCAATTTATAAATCAATATGTTGCTCAATTACAGTTTTATTTTTAATTCAGGCAAAAATGTACGATTGCATACAATAATTAGTAATCGGATTCTGTAGGCAAACTGAATGCTGAATACGTGAATATTTACTGTGTGTTCACCCTAAGATCGAATTAAACTATTTGCACGGTAACTTACATCCATTGTCTATGCAAAGTCTCGAACAGACGTGAATATGCGCCGTCGCCTCAATCGCGTCTTCCACCCAAGTTAAAAAGAATGAACTTGACTGGGAAATTTGCGCAAAAAGCCAATCGAAATGTCTGGTTAGAAACGTAAAGACGCATGAAGACACTCGCCATCGCGTGATGTTTTTCTCACACAAACAAAGCCAAGTAATCAAAAGAATTAAACAGGGTCAATTGAAACTAATCAGGTACACAAATGTCAATAGGTGTAAATAAATATATATTTTCATTTTGCTTTAAATATATATATGTCTACATGAACCCTACTTTAAAAGTACAATTTTAAGAAATTTGGACAGTTCTTGGTGTCATTCATTCTCAGTACTGTACATTCATCTTTTATTTTTGTATCAAAGTCGTCACTTTCATTACACAAAATATATTTTCTACTTTTGGTCTTTTTTGGTTTCAGTGTGACCCAATCACATTCCAGTGAGTTTTAGCTCAATGTAATGTCTTAACTTTGTTCTGAAGGCACAGTCTCTCTATTCTTTCTCCGGCGTTCCTTCCAAGCCATGAGCTCCCAACATAAGCATGCAAGTTAATTTTTTCATACAGAACAAGAGACATTCAAACACACAGGGTAACTGAGTGGTCGCAGGGATGTTGGTGTAAACTGCTTTCTAAACCTCATGTTGGTTTCTAAAGGGTGGGTGGAGGGCGAAAATAGGGGCAGAATCCTGACCTGGGACATTGTTAACATAGCAACCATCCACGAGGAGGTGACCGTCCTTAGGGTCGCAGAGAGGAGGCAGATAAGGGGTATAGGAGGCACTGGCTCTAACATAGCGCCAAACACAGCCTGGCAAAATGAAGATGGACAGTAAATCAAAACTGGACAGGACACAGAGAGAGAGGAGGAAAGAGAAGACAGTAAACAACAAAAAAACAATGCGTGAGAATGAGGGGGTGGGACATCTCAGAAACATCGGGCTGCCGCTTCTGTAAACATAAAAATCCTGCCATGTGCCAATCAAATGACCTATGAGACAACAAAATCCTAAACCACCAAACAATACGTGTGCAAAAGTATATATGTCATGCTTTAATAAAAAGATCAGAACAGAACGCAGGAGATTGAAAAGCAAAAAGGCAATGAGAGATCTGCAGGCTGTTAGGTACACAGGACATTACACTAAAAAATAAAATAACAGCAGAACCCAAATGAAGCTATTTTGAAGATTGTTGCTAACCAAATAACACTAACCCCATTGACTTCCATTGTATGGACCAAAGTACAGAGACATTTCTCAAAATATCTTCTTTTGTGTTCCAATGAAGAGTCATATACAGATTTTGAATGAAATGACAGTGTATTTTTATTTTTGGATGAACTGTCCCTTTAAGAAGATTCACCATTTTGAATGGCATGAATCTTTATTTGAAGAAAAACATAAATATGTTTTTATGCGTCTATTATTTGTGCGGTGTGATCTCTAAACAATACTACAAGAAAAGCAGGAAAAGGAAATAGTATTAAAAGGGTGGGATTAAGCACACAGGTCATACGTTCTGGATCCTACCGGCGACGCTAACAGAGGTTTTACCCTCTATGACAGCAAATGGTGTTTACTTGGAACAAAGCAAAGGTATTTGAGATTAAACAAGAGAGGAAAAAAGCAAGAGAAACGATGTGTGAAAAACCCAGGTCTAGGACACAAATGCATATTGAGATGAAAGGATGGACTGACAATACGGTTTTATGGAAGAGGGAAGAGAAATATAGCAGGAGGAAAGAAAGCAGAGAAAAAGCAGTCCTTGAGGTAGGACAGACATGCAAAATGCAATCCCATAATGCATTTGGGCTACCTGGGGTGACCATATGACCACTGTATGGCCTATAAATCCAGTGGGTCAGGATATACATATAAGCAAATCTATATGTTACTCAGTAGCGTTTTGATTTTGGACAGTATAACACATCATACAATTTCCTTAAATTTAGGGACCTGACCCAGAATTTAGAGATCCAGCATACTGTATGTCATTGGTCAGATTATTAGTATAATGACTGATGATACATTAACATGTGAGTTAACAGTAAAGTGTAAAGAAACAGAATAGTTTTCCAGATTCCTCCCACAAAACCATCACTTATTTTAGACTTTGCAAGCCACATGCATCAGTAGCTTCACTTGCTTTCATTCAACTGTTACTTTAGAACTCTTATACAAATACCCAAATGACAGACTTTAAAACTACTCCAAATGTTACTGTTATAGACATACATCCCAAAACTAGTCTTAAAACAGCACAATATGTAAAAATATAATAGGACAATACAATAGCAAAATATCACTGCTCTCCCTCTGAAACCTTTGATCTCCAAAATGATTAAATACTGTTTTGTCAAAGTTGACAAGCACTTTTTTTGTATTTTAAATGGTTTGATGTGGTCACAAATTCAGTGACAAACATAAAGGGTGACTTATAATAATGATTTGAAAGAGAAAATCACAAAATATGGAGATACGAGGTTTCAGAAGGACAGCAGCGATAATACAATACAAATATAATGATATTATAGTAAAAAAACTAAAGATTATACTAAATTGTTCATTAAAATGATCTTATTTTTTAATATATTCCTAAATATATTGAAAATGCAATACTTTTACATAATTAATGGTTTATTAAAAGAAAAAATCAAAAAGTGACATGTCCCAAACACAGACACTTGAGGAACCCCTAAAGAGGTCTGAAACAGGAAGTTCTGTCATCACTCACCATCTTTATGAACCCGCATAGCAGACGCTGTGATGTCTGTGGTCACGTTGAAGTAGGGAAGCCACAAGTCCTACAGATAAAAGAGAAACGGATGAGATGTTCACATTTCCTTGCATGTAGCATCACATCAGTCTTATATGTAATCACTTAATTTGATATTTCATCCTTTTTTGTTGTAAACATTGTATATTAGAAAAAATGAAAATGAAAAAGGATGAAAGCTCTAAAAGCTGAGGTAATATCTCACCTCAATTTGTTTGTCCTCAAAGACTTTGGAGATGCTGGTGTTGAAGGCAGAGCCGGAGAACATTGATGTGATTGGATAAGTCAGATCAAGAACCGTTTTGAACACAGAGTTCATCGCCTGAAGGAAGGAAATGGGTTCAATAATTTCCTAACATGTAGATCATCTGTTTGATCATTGTTCCTATATCCAGATCAATGTACACACTGTTTTTTTACTTCCAGGCACATTACCTTAGACCACTCTCTCGCCCTCTGCTTGACCCGGACAGCACTTCTCTCCTCTGCATATAGAGCGCCGATGAACGAGCCGATGGACGTTCCTCCCACTATGTCGATGGGAATCCCTGTATCTTCCATGGCTTTAATAACACCAACATGAGAACAGCCTCTGCAAGATTGTAATGTGTTAACCAAACTGAAATGAACTACATTTTCCATTTCTTGAGCAAATTTCTCATTTACTAATAAACCACACAGATACAGGGACTAAACATTTCAAATAAATACTTGAAATGTGTAAAAAAACAGTGTAAATACTGTTGCTATCAAAACACTGCTGTGTGAGTTTAAAGTGGGACTATCGTTGTATTATGTAATATGTTGTGGTCACCTCGCTCCGCCTCCACCCAGCACGAGGGCGATGCTGTTTCCTGTAAGAACTCTGGCCAGCCGCGAGAAATCGCTGTGTCTGTCTGCGGTCTTCTCGAAAACCTTTTCATACACCTCTCTCTGGAATAAAACGACAATGTGAAAACAACGCAAAAGTGTTACGCTGTATCACGATCAAAATGCTGGTAAACTCGCATGGTCTTTTTTACCAGTTTGGAAGGGCTTCTTCGCGAGAAAATTCTACGAGGGCACTTTAGGTGAAGGTGTCCTGAGCACCAGCTTCTCATGTTCAGCCATTCCACGGTGCGAGAGGGGCCCGGACCGTCCTCACGATGCAATAGGATCAACTGCTTCAGCGCTCGAACTGCCGTGTTCTCCAACATCTGCTCCAACTGAGAAGGTTGGAACATGAAATAGAAATCATAACACGATAACTATACTAGCATTTACACCAATGCACATCAACGTTACATTAAATACATTTAATAAAACATCCCACAATGCTTTGTGTGTTAATGGCGAGGAAGTGGAGCGAGTTTCAAGTTTTAAGTTCTTGGGAGTAAATATCACTGAAGTTCTGACTTGGAGTGTAAATATCTCCTTTATCATTAGAGAGCTCCGCAGAGGCTGTTCTTTCTGAGGACTTTGAGACGCAATAAGCTTCCCCAGAGTCTGCTGATAAGCTTTTACCGCCGTACGATGGAGATTATTCTAGCATACTGCTGTACTGTGTGGTATTCCAGCTGGAAAGATCTGCAGAGGGTTGTGAAGACGGCTGAAAGGTTGTTGGTTCAGATCTCTCAAGTCTGTGTGACATCTACTCAAACCGTCTTCTCACACCAGCGACAAACATCCAGAAAGACTCCTAACATCCTGGGAATCACTATTTCACCACCCTTCCCTTAGGTAGATTGAGAGCCTAAGGAAAACGTACAAATAGACTACGGAACCGATTCTTTCCCAGGGCTGTGGATAGGTTGCAAAAGTCATGTAATTGGAATGCGTGCAATAATTATTTCGAACTGTGTTCTTTATATTTTATTTACTTATAAATATATTTAATTGTGCTGCATATTGGATGCCTCCAAAATAATTTCATTGTATTGTAATATGCAAAGACAATAAAGAACTAACTTACTAACTAACTAATAAAAGTTTTGCATTTTAAATGAACACCTTGAATGGTTCATGTTTTTGTTACTCAGACGATGTTTGCAAAACTAATATATAGGAAATGGAAATAACACTGTATTTTCTCAAATTTAAACTTTTTTTCATTTTTAAATAATGTGTTGTTAAAGTTGTCAAAATTATTTTAAATACTTTTTATTAGTTACATATTTATACCCCCCCCAAAAAAACATATTAAGGGTGACCTATAATGACCAACAGTTTCCAACAGTCAGAATAAACTGTATGGTTAATATTTCTCATTAAATATACCAAAAATGTTTATAAAATACTTTATATTAATAAAAATGTGTTAATAAAATATGCATATCTGAGGTGAAAACAGAGCTGAACACTACACAAGGGATAACTTTTTGTGTAACTTTCAATGTTTTATCGTTCATCAGTTGAAATTGTTTTTTTATTAAAAATAGACAAAAGAAAATAAATAAAATCATTGATAGTTGTGGTGTGGACTCCCAACAATTTTTATTCTGTCTCCATTTATTCAACCTTGAGTTGTTTCGAATCTGTTCTGAATTCCTACCACAGTAGGCACAAAAACTTTATAAATTTCTATTGAACTCAAAAGAAGATATTTTGAAGTATGTAGGAAAACACTTTTGACTACCACTGTCATTTTTCCTACTATGGCAGTTAATGGAGGTCAAGAACTTTTTGGTTACAAGCATTCCTTCAAATATCTTTCTCTGTGTCCATCAGAACAAAGACATTTATAAAGATTTGGAACGAATCGAGGGCAAATAAATGATACATTTAATTTTTTTAACATTTTCTTTATAGGTATCATTGATGTGAACAGTTTTATAAAACTAAATAACAGTTTAGTTTATAAATTCGGATAGCCAATGTTAATAAATGTACTGCTTTCCTGAACATGACTGTCATTTCTTGTGAGCTTTGAGCCTTCAGACGTTCGAGCGGTTTAGATTTTTTATCAATACACAAAGTGTGAAAACAAACACTAGACTCCACTTAAAAGAGGTCACGCACCTCTCCAAGTGCAGGTTCTTGGTCTCCGAGCCCCACAATGAGGATGCAGTCAGCCTGTCTAATGCATCGCTGAGTCCACGGGGTCATACCACTGTCTGTCTGATACAGGACTATACGATTGATGTCCTCCTGCTGAGCCAACCAACCCGATAACCTGTACTCATGAATACTTCATGAACACAAAAAGATAACCAAGAGTTAAAAGATAAATACAAGAGACGAATATGTATAGTTGTTGTGATGTCACACTTACCTGTCTAAAGCAGAAGCCCCTAGTCTCTCTCTGATGATGTCACTGGTCAGCAGCAGGGTCGGTCCTGATTGGAGAATTGAAGTTGGTTTAGTAACACGCTCTTTGTTATTAAGTCAAACATACGCTGTATATCCACCACTGGTGTACCTATGGCGTAGAGGGCGTGGCTAAGCTCCAAATTGAAGGCATTGATTGGCACATCATCACAAACAGGAAGTACAGCGACAGTGGACAGGTTGCTAGCTGGGTTAGTGACGTCTGGACTGGACGCCATGCTGGCAAGACCCAGTGCAGAGCCTAGAAAAGAGAAAGATGATGTGTTTATGTTTCCTTTTCATAGCATTTAAAGGAAATGACCAAAATTAAACGTACTTGAGAAAGGCCCCCGGGCCTGTTGAAGGTTCCCCAGGATCTTTTGCCCCAGCAGGTGGATTAAACGTGTCACCACCTGCGGGTATCTTCTCTTGATATTGTTGAGCGTTCCTTCCGGAAGCTTTACCAGTTCTGTGTCTCTGACCGCGTGAACCGTGGTGGCACGGGGCTGACGCGTCAAAGCCTCCACCTGAGAGAAAGAAATGAAAATTCGGCAAAGAAAAGTCAATAAGAAACGAAAATTCTTTCACATAAGATGTCGATATTTATTGTACACAACCTTAAGTTCATTTCCCCGATTTTTTTTTCAGATCTTTAGACTCACCACTCCAATGAGATCTCCTCGTCCGTACTCTCCAACCAGTTCCTTCTTGCCATTTGCTTTCCGTATGACGGAGCGCAGTCGTCCATTCAGAACGATATACGTGGAGTCGGACTGATCGTCCTGTCTACAGATCACAGTAGATTCTTTTTTAGATATGTGCCAATTTTCAATAATACAATACACTCCTGAACGAAATCTTAAGACCGGGTAAACATTATAAGTATTCACATTTCTCGCAAGAGAAAAAAACGTAGAGTAGGCAATGCCAAACAAGAACGTTTTTCAAACTGTTATTGTAACAAAATGAAATACAGCGATAACACTGTTTGTAAGTGATAATGTACAGGCAGTCGTTTGTTATCGCAGAAATCAGGACCAGGCGCGAAGAGAAGGGTCTAGTATCACACTAAAGGGGCTTATTTCGTGATAACAGCCGGCTGCTTGTACATTATCCCTCTTATTACACTGCTTCTTGCCACGTGAGGAAAAAATAGACATGAAATTGAATTTAAAATATTTCATTAACTCATTTTTACTGAATGCAGACCTTCCCTGAGGAAAAGCCATTTACTTTTGGTTTCAAGGTCAGAAACGACCTTCAAATGTCATGAAAAGGCAATTTGATCGAATCATTTGTAAAAACTAATGACATGTATGTTATTAAAAGACATTTATATTTAATTAAAAAAACCTGTCAAAATGATTTGCTGCATCCGGGTTCCTGGGTGTTATTAGTTTTAAGAGGTTGTTATCTCGAAATAACGAACATGCAAATGCTGCGATTGGCCATTCAGAATCAAACATTCCAACAAACCTTGTAATACACAAGGATAAAAGCTCCAGCAAAGATCGCAATATAAAAAATATATATAACATCACATGCATAGTTTGATTATAATAATATTTCACATGCCGAAACAATTAAACGTTAAGCAAAAATGTACAAAATGTACAAAATAATCAATTCAAAATAGCCTTTTTTGAGTTTATGACAATTCCATTGTAAAACAGTACAATTATTAAATTAACAATAATTATTCGGATACAAAGTATTGTTTGATTTTGTTTAAGACAGCAAATGTTGTCAGTTGAATAAACAGTTACACTGAAATGTTCAAGAAAATACACCTGCGGAAAAAAATAAGAGACCATTTCAAAATCTTTTTTTTCAGATTATAAAATGTACTATTTATAGTGTTTGTATGTGTTTAGGTAAAATTATATTTTTTGTTTCATTCTGTGAACTAACAATACTTTGCTTTACTAATTTGTAAAATTTCCTAATAAAAATATTGTTTCTATTTGGAGAAAATGAAAACTGGAGAAACAGGTCAAATTAAGAGAAGATATGCTCTGTATTTTTTCAGACCTCAAATAATGCCAAGAAAACAAGTTCATATTCTCTTTTAAGCAATACAACCGTAATATTTCTACACGTATTTAGCAAAAGATAAAAATATCCTGGATTTTTATCACAGTTGTCATGCTGCCAGTCTTTCACATTGCTGTTGACTTGTTGTCACTCCTGAGGTCTCATTTAGTTGAAATTCAACACACTCTGGACTGGGATGACCTTAATACATCTAAAATTGCTGATTAAATAAAATTTTGGAATGGTCTCTCAATTTTTTCCACGACTGTATATTTCAGGAAAATGTATTGCAAGTACCTGTATAGGGCACGCCCCGCTTCAACAGCCATCCAATCGATGGCGAAATCCATCTGCCGTACGAACGGTGACATGCGGGTAGCCACTGTGTGAGCCACACTGAGAACTACGCTCGGCTGCTCACGCATGATCCTGCAACAAAAAATACATAAACAATATGAACAATACTGCTGACTGGGTGATGTAAACCGCTCTAATAATGATAAGATTAAAAAAACATGGTCTTTATTTATTTATTACATCTGGTACCCTAAAGCACTGATGGTTTGTGGGATTGTTTGAAAGCACTTACTCGTAAAAGTCAGATTTGGAGATCTTAAGAAAGGTGCAGTCTCGCTCAGCTCTTATGGTGAAGATGAGGGGCTCTCCCGTCAGAACGGCCAGCTGACCCACCATCTCGCCCGGCTGGGTCACAAACAGACACACTGCCTCCTGTTTGTCAATCATCTTCTGATAGACGTGAAGGCAGCCAGAGAGGACAAAGTGCAGACTCACGTCCTGTTGAACAGGAAACACGCTCATATATTTCTGTGACTATGATTTTTTGCATTGAGGTGGAAGGACAAAGAAAATTAGAGAGCATGAGCACCTGGTCACCCTGTCGGGCTAAAACAGATCCAGCTTTAGCATGATGAAGCGTCACCCGTCCATTTAACAGCTGCGGGTCCTGATAAACAAAACAAAAAACAGAGATGATAAAAAAGTGGATCTGTTGAAATTATTTTTTGTTCTGCGTATTCTCGCCACTAAATGTTCATTGTAGAATTTGAGTTCTGGAGCAAACGTTGTTTCAACTTTAACTTTTTGGTCAAATATAAACTAGGAAAAATATGCAAAGACACCTGCAATTTTACGTCTCAGACAGAGATAGAGGCAAAAGTTACATATTGCACTGAAACGATTAACAAAACCACACACACACACCTCAATCTTCATAAGTTTCAGCATCTCTTTCTGGGCCTCCTCAAATACTGCAGTGTTTGGTCGTCCTGAAAACGACCCATAAACATTTTCCACACCCGACTCCTCCTCTGGATACAAATACACGCCTGACGGAACTTCATCTACAGTCACCTTCCTCTCCCGTTGCTCCTGCGACACCCAAAACATGCACGTTTGCCAAAATGTATATAGTTTTCATCAAATTATATGACCTCACCTATTTAATATTAATAGCCAAGATTAATTTAAGAATATTGGTATCTGCTGCACCCATAGACTTGCGCTGGTTTTATGTCCATGCAATAGAAGTGAATGGGTACCGCTGCTGTTCAGTTAACATTGTTCAAGATATCTTCTTTTGTGTTTTGCAGAAGAAAGAAAGTCGTACAGGTTTAAAATGAAAAGAGGGTGAGTGAATGATGACAGAATTTTCATTTACGGTTGAACTGGCCCTTTAAGACACTTGCAGCGGTTTCACATTTTAAATGGGCTTTGATTGGCTGTCAGTGTTTAATCGGCTGAAAAAAAACAATGACATCGTTCCTTTGGATGTGGTGCACTCCGCTTTTCTATTGCATTTTAAACAAAATCTTTATACTTCTTTCACCCTTGGTGTAAAAATAGCCTGTGTAAACATGCAAGCAACTCGGCCGTGTGAAAAACGTGCTTATCTCTGCGCACATCAATGTGAAAATAACTCACTCGAGTGAACACGGATAGAGTAGGTGCTCCTTCTTCGGCAGATACGGAAATTCGACCTCTCTCGTACGCCATGTCAAAATCAGACCGCAGACTCTTTTGCATACCTACAACACATTCAAACACAAGTATATTAGATGATGTCTGAAGGTCTCCATCACACATTTTAGCATGATTTTATAAGGGGCACAGGGATAAAAGATTTGAACAGCTACCTGCGATATCCACTGGCATCGATATGGTCCTGCTGAGGGTCGGGATTGTGCCGCCATCCCTCCCGTGATCCCCAGCTGCAGAGAAATGACATCGTGAAGATAAGAATTATAAAGTTTTGTATTGTCTGTTAAGTAAGCAGGTGTTGTGGTGCCTCACCTGTAGCGCTTTGGACAGCAGCATCGCGGTGTTTGTCGGGAACGGTGAGGCTGCCGAAGCGTCTGCTGTGCCGTATGGGGCTGGAGCGTGTCGGATGAGGAGAGACAGGAGAGGGACGAGGCTGCATGTCCTGAAAGATTAACACCAGAATGTAATCGTTTAATATAAATGTGTGTGAAAAAAGTGTGTGTGTGTGTACTCACGTGACTAAAAAGTTCATTGGTGAGCCCCAGATAGTTGTGCAGAGCCAAAACAGTGACTCTCTGAAGACGCACCATGATGATCTACAGACGGTACAAACAGAATACATGACATCACACACAAGCTGCTACAAAGCTATACGAGCTTCCCTACATACTAAATCAACATTCTAGTCGTCATGCCGCCATGATTTCAATTGAGTTTTATGTTAGTTAAGCTTACAGTGCGATACTTAGTTAGTAAAAGTATGTTTTTCCTTTCTTCGTCCTCCATCTTGAATTCATGTTTTCACTGCAAAGCATTATGGGATTGTCCCCTCTATGTATGATACAGGCAATGCTTCCTTTAAAATTAGATAATGTTAGAATCTATCGTATTTTCTGGTAACCAGACCTGCACCACTCGCACAAGGCTCTCCGGGTATTTCTCAAAGATCGACAGAAAGGCTTCGACGGGAAGCCTGAGGACGGTAGACACCTCCGCCGCTCTGGCCGACACGGTTTTGTACGCTCTCTGGTGACCCTAATAACAGAAGTTATACAACATGTTAAATAAAAAGTTGGCGGCTGTTTTTAGAGGTTAAATGTGTTCTGGGCTTGGGCAAACAGAGACACAGAGAATGGAGTTGTGGTTATTACTCACTGTGATGACATCAAGGATGCTCAGAAGACTGTGAACACTGTCTCCGGGGAAAACCTCTTTAACCACTCCATCCTTCCCATCCTGCCGAGAGAGAAAGAGAGAGAGCTAAGTCACATAGATAAGCACACACACGCATCACAATCCAGGTGTTTTTCACACACACCAGTGCAGTGAGACAGAGCTCCAGCTTGCCGTCCTGCACGACGTATATGCTGCTATCAGGCTGTCCGGGACGGAAGACGTATTCACCCTGCTGGAACTGCAGAAACACCATGTGCTTACATAGCTCCAGAAACAAGGGCTTCTCGAAGTGACCCAACACCCTGCACCAAAGAGAGAGAGAGAGAGAGAGAGAGAGAGTGAGAGAGTGAGAGAGACCAAACCTAAATGTATCACAGAGCATAAGACACTAGCTCCATTTCGATCATCGTGACAATGTTCTCTAGTGATCATAATCACACAAGCAGCAAGAGCTTACCGGACGTTTTTCAGCATGTAAAGCACCTCCGATGGCAGGTGAGAATTGGCCACATCAAACTCCGTAAGATCCGCCTCCAGAACAGATGGAGGAGGTTCCTTCATCTGTAGAATGGGCACCTCCTTCTTAAAGCGCAAAATCCTGACAGACAGACAGATCGAGATAGACAAACATGCAGCTGTGCACAAAGAATCCTTTGAGCCAAAACCACCAAATAATGGAGCCACCCAAACTTACTTTTTGGCAATGTTGAGCATCTTTTGTTTCTTTTTGAGGCGTGGCCTGGATGAGGAGGCGGAGCCAACCAGTGAAGAAGTGGACTGAGAAACTTTCCTCATAATCTTTCTCCCGTAAAACAAGACCTTGTCCCGTTTGCGAAAGCGATACTTGGGGGCTTCCTGAGCCTCCAGTTCTGAGCGCACAAACAAAACACGATAACAATTAGAAAGTGCTCATTAATCGATAATAACATTAATTAAACCTAAAACAAATATATATATTATCAATATAATATTGACAATATAATGTTTATAATATAATTCTATAATACACTAAATGAAACATGTTTTTAAGAAATTGCAAAATTGACTTTAAGGTACTTACTGCGTTGCTGTATCCTACGCAGGACAAAAAAGATGAGGGCCGCGATGAGGACGATGGCGACCCCAGCACCGATCACTATTCCCACCACCTGTGGACATAAAACACAAATGCATGAGTGATTTGGAAAGAAGTAATACAGCATAACTCAATTTTACCTGTAAATAAATCCAGTTTTAAACATGTTTTCATTTACCATGCTTGTCTGCAGCTGATCCTCCACTAAACTCTTGATGCTTCCAAAGCCTTCCTGGTGTGAAACACAAGGGGACGTTACTACAAACGATACTGATACTCATTAAAGAAATTCAAGTTAAATCATCTGGTTCATGATAAGAGTGATAAATACAGAAGAAAGACATTTTGTAACTTTCTGCTTTTCCTGTTACACCATTATGTAAACCAAACTTCATTCTGTTTTCTCTCCTCCGCACGCTCCTACTCCATCATTCCTTCATTCTCTCAGTCTTAGTTCAGTTATTTTTTTCAATACTGAATTGTTAACAAGATCTCGAGTGTATGCGCTCCTGTAGCAAACAGGAAAAGGATAGCAGTAATGCCAAGGTTTGAGTTTGAGCCCTATGAACCGTTTAAATACATATTTATTTTAAATATATTGTAAATGCAAAGGAATTTTTACTTTTAATGTGTCCCTCAAATGCAAAAAGAGAGCTTTTTCAGACTTTAAACCATAAAGCCATTGAAAATTCTGTAAATGATAAGAGCTTCCTGTTCTTTAACACGAGTTCAAGGCTTGCAGAAGTGGTGAAATGTATCTTTACATTCTCCAGTCACCACACAGTTGGGTTAGTGTGAAACCATCACAGAACGAAATACATATTTACTGGTGTTAGGTGGTCATGCAGGATTTAAATTCTCTTAGATGTCAAACATGTTTGATTTACAAGAGTTATCAAATAACTTATCATAACTTTATTATAATTTTCAGGATTGCCAGCAATGCAGGACGGTCAGAAAAAACATCTTTGAACTGAGGTATAGGTGTATTCGACTACATGCAATTTCCAAAACATCATGCCAGAGGAATAACTGATCTCTGATCAATGTTGGCATTCATGCTTCGGCTGAAGCTTCTTTTCGATAAGCAAGTCACATGGCCATCTTAGCCAATCAGCTGCAGCCAATCCACCCTGACTAAGGTTTGGAAGACAAAAGTGACATGTATCCATTGTTTATACAAGAAAAGACTGGGATGAACGAAAAAAAAGTCAATAGATGCTGTTATTGACGAGTGAACAGATTTTGCCATAGGGGACAAGACTTGGAAAGAGGGCATGGGGCATGTTGCATCATGGGAGTGCAGAACAGATACTTATCTGTGAATGAAGCGTGATGATTGTGATAGATAGAAAGAAAGGTGGAGTGTGTTTGCACACATTTACCCATAGAGAGGGAGTGTGCTTTTCACACTATGCTTGGATTGCACATGCAAATAAGGTGCATCACTGACTCACTGTCAATGCATGGTTTATAAATGAACAATTAAAAAAAACCTGAAAATCCAGTCTAACTTACTAAATAAAGTATGAAACTAATATGACACAACATCACATATTAACCCAGAGTTAAATACAACCCTGAGGGAACAATAAAGTGTTAAAAGTTCAATAGTTATGCTTTGGGGAGTGAGGAGTGAAAAAGAAAAGCAAATGTAATGGATGATAGACGGATGGAATTAAAGGGATAGTTCGCCCAAAAACTTCTGTCATCGTTTAATTAGGCCCATGTCGGTGAAAACCTGTATATGACTCGTATATAGGAGCGAAGCCGTGTAGTTAGCCGTTGTTGCACTCCGCAACCTCACCACTTGATGCCACTAAATTGTATACACTGGACCTTTAAAGACATGCAGAAAGGGTTAAGAGCAAACTGGGCCAAAAAATATTTGAACCCAAAATAGTGGTCATCTGAAGAGTTAGAGGGTGAGGTTTTGCGGGTGTGTACTGTGTATGGTCAAAAGCATGAGAGCGGTTCTTCTGCTCACCTCTGGAGGTTCTGGGGGCTCTGGGCCCGATGTACTCTGTCCCATTCTAGTTCAATACACAGCTGGGCCATCAAAGCCAGACGCTGGGAAGAAATGCAAAACAACAGGCTTCATGCAACATGCAAAAATCAAAGCACACAAACTATTACAATGTGAAAAAGCTCTTTGCTTAATCCCCTGTTATACTGAATCATTTTTATAAAATTATATACACTTGTGTCTGATTGCTATCAATTTGTCTAACGTCATTGGTAATTGAAAACAGGCTTTTGTGTGATGCTGCATTGACTCATGACACTACCCTGTTGAGGATAACAGCATAAGATGGGTTAGGTATGTTTTGATGCTTGTTTCCTGGTTTGTGCTGGTCACATGCTGGTTTAAACCTGTCATGTTCTGGTTTGAGCTGGTCGTGCTGGTTTAACATGATCATTTGCTGGTCCTTAGCTGGTCATGACCAGCTAAAACCAGCACATGACCATCTTAAACCAGCACAAATAAGAAAACCAGCATCAAAACATACCTAGCCCAGCAAAGCATTTTTAAACAGGGTAGTGTCATGAGTAAATGCAGCATCACACAAAAGCCAGTTTTCAATCACCACTGACGCTAGACAAATTGCTAGCAATCCGACACAATCGTATATAATTTCATAAAAATGTTAAAGTATTTCAGGGGATTACGTGCTAAAACCAGCACATGCCCATCTTAAACCAGCACATGGCCAGCTTAAACCAGCACATGGCCAGCTTAAACCAGTACAAGACCATCTTAAACCCGCACGTGACCAGCTTAAACCGGCATGTAACCATCTTAAACCAGCACAAATAAGAAAACCAGCACAAATAAGAAAACCAGCATCAAAACATACCTAACCCAGCAAATGGTGTTTTTTTCCACAGGGTACACATCAGCACAATCCAAGAAGGCTGAAATATCGGTTAGCAAGCAAAGTGCCAACCAAAACATTACAAATGATAGATGATAGATACAAAATCCATTCGATTTAAAAAGAGTGAAGAAAGAAAGAGAATCTCTCGCCTGTTCTCACTTATCTCCATATTTCGTGATTTTGTTTTTACATTAATCATTATGATTAGTCACCCTTTACATTTGTCACTGGGTTCTGCAAATCTCTAGCCATCAAAAAGTTTTAAAAAGTACATTGTTTTTTCCATTTCCTGAAAAACATTTGAATTTGGACATCCAAGGTTTCAGAAGGATAGCGAAATACATTTACATTTATGCATTACGCTTTTATCCAAAGCAACTTACAGTGCATTATCCTATAAATTTATACATAGGTATTTGCAATCCCCTGGGATCGAAACCACAACCTTGCGTTGTTAACACAATGCTCTTACCACTGAGCTACAGGAAAGCTGTATTAGCAATTATATGATGGTTTATATAAACTAACGTTAATATAACGACTCTCACTAACAGGTCAAACAAAGATGATAGTGAGTAGATAAGCTCTCCAATCATAATCCTTCCCACAAAGATGTCATCGCCTTTAAGAAACATCCCATAACACGCACACATCCATAAGGTGCATTTCATTCTGATCTTACTGTCCTGATTTACGCCACCAAAACATTCACATCCATTCAACCACACACACAGATTGTGCTGACCTATGCCCCACACACACAATTCACATTCATTACA
Source organism: Triplophysa dalaica (assembly GCF_015846415.1). NCBI lineage: Eukaryota > Metazoa > Chordata > Actinopteri > Cypriniformes > Nemacheilidae > Triplophysa > Triplophysa dalaica. Next base: position 4,784,859 of record NC_079543.1, read on the forward strand.
CAATAAGCATGTATATACCACGAGGGCCGAACGTCCAGCCAAAAAATTACACTTTGTCCCACATCACCATCAAACATCATGTACATTTAAGGCTTTCTGAGGATGATATCACAGCATCTGGGCGAGGGGGTGGATGAAGATTAGATTATCGAGAACATGGTGGATGTTTAACCGTATACACACATCTGAATGTGAGTGTGTACAAAATCCACTCCTAATGGCTGGGGTTGTAAGTAAGTGTGCTGGAGAGAAACCTTCCATTAGACCGAGCAAGTGATCGCATCACAGATTGATTTCAGGCAAACATTGAAGAACTCTTCCTTCGGCTCTGACATTCAAGAACAACGATAGGATGACAAAAAAGGGAACGGAAAACACATGGGAATACTGATAGCGGGCTGGGAGAAAAGAGAGAGAGGCTACAATGTCAGTATTCCTTACTACTCAATATTAATGTGTGCCCCCTAATAGACACTGTTGCCACTTAACAATGCCCTTAGTATGCAACTTTAAGCATTAAATAATGAACACACATACAGACACTGTCAACAATTCAATAAGATCCAACAAACCTGCAATGCGGAGAACGTAAACATCAGATGTACATGCTCAGTTATATTTTGTTTGCATAGTTGCATACTAAGTTGCATAGACATTTCAACCATGACTTGCCTACTACAGATACAACTCAGCAGTCTATACACTGGACTAACATATATGCTGGCCTGTAGGCCACATACTGTTTTAGCACACTGTACTTGATAAGCCATCTTTCATGAAGAAACATTTCAGCATCATGCGATTGGTTACACTCTTGATCTGTGATCCCTTGTCATATATACAGCAAGCATGCAAGTTAATCTGATAACGACATGATGAAACGGAGTCGCGTCCGATCAACTGATAACATGAAAACATGTGAGCTACTGAAAGCCACTTCTCTAAAGCAAAACAAAACTCAGTAGAGCAGCTGATCCCCAAAATTCAGAGATGGTTTGTGTCTCAATGTTTTCTTTTATTTGATCCGTCGGTGATGCTGTGCCGTGACCTCGAGAGATCAAACACCAACTGCGACCTCAACCGGGAAACTCTTACACAAACACGCGTATATTAAACATATTCCGATATATTGTATATTGATATGTAAGCTAGAAGGCATGTAAACATACTATAAGCGTATTTAGTTTAACATACCTGAACGCGATGATCCGTTCCGATCTGTCAAACAACGGTCATACCGGAAACCGGTAGAGAGCGCTCCGTAGACTCCGCCCACCTGGTGCTGCAGCCAATCAGGTAGGAAAGATCGCCCAATCAGCTTTCAGAAAAGTGCCTTTCTCTGATTCCGTCCCCCGTTGTTATTTACAAACCGTTTTTAGATCGCATGACAAATTTATAAGGGCATGTTTGACAGATTTTACAATAACAACACTTTTGTATGTGAAATGATTTCATATTAACATAAACATCTGCAGATAAAATGATATTTTAATAGCATAGTATGGATAATAGCGATTTAATATTTTTTCTAAATCATACAAAGCACAAATGGTCTCTGAGAAGCAGAAAATAATACTTTATTAAAAGTAAAGTTTAATCAATCATTTCAACATTTTAAAATTAAATTTAGAAATTGTACTGTTTAGGCAACGCTTGTATATAGCTGTAAAGTAGAATATGTTTTAATAAAATACTTAAATCATAGCCATGAAATGATTTTAGATAAGGGAAGTCAAGACAGAGCAACTTTTCAGGGTACGTCAGATATTAACTCAAAGGCACACAGAGGAGACTAAATTGTACACAATTTTACATGCGTTTTATACTGATTGAGTTTCGCAATATCGTTATTAATTTTAATCATTAACCACACACACAGGGAGATAATAAAATCTAATGGACGCAGATTACAGGCACTTAACAGCATGCACTACCACCTAGTGGTGATTTCTACACACGCAGACTTTTAGTGAAAAAATAAAATAATTTACATTATTAAATTATTATTATTCATTATAATAATTTTAAATAGTAACTGATTTGATTAAATTAAAAAAATAAAAATAAACGAAGGAATTATTTTGGATCTTGTCACAGCGGTGACAGTAAAAACACATAATTCAAACATCTCAAAATAAACATCCATCAATAGTTCATTTTTGCTACGCATGTATTTATTTTAGTTAAGAGATCAATTTTATTTTGATTGAATTGGTAATTATTTGACTTTTAATATGAAAGTCATCCATATGAAAGGGTATCCCGTTGACCCGGATGTCGATGTCAATAGACTCAAAGCGTACAAGTTGTAGTCGTGCTGTGATTGTGCCTTACAGAGTTTAGCAATGATTTTAAGACTGTCAGACTTGAATGTCATTTCAAGATCCGTTCGCCTCAAAAGCACCTTGACAGCGCTTTTCGACGAGATGGGAAAGGATATCATCATAAAGTCGTCGTCAACCGGTATATACGAGAACTTGGCTTTAGAAGACTGGATACACGACTACGTCGATCTGCAACACAGAAACATACTTTTATTATGGAGAAATTCGCCTGCAGTGGTCATAGGTAGACATCAAAATCCCTGGCAGGAATGTAACCTTCCTTTGATGAGACGTCTTGGGATCCCACTGGCTAGACGCCGCAGTGGAGGTGGGACCGTTTTCCACGACATTGGAAACATCAACATGACCTTCTTCACCTCCAAAAAGAAATACGATCGTCACAGGAATCTCACTGTTGTCACCAATGCACTAAAAGAACTCAGACCCAATCTAGATGTCAATTCAACAGATAGATTTGATATCCTGTTGAACGGGCACTACAAAATTTCAGGCACTGCCGCAAAGTTAGGCAGAACGGCCGCCTATCATCACTGTACGTTGCTTTGTTCAGTGGATCGTTCACTATTGTCGTCAGTTCTCAAAAGTAATAACTCTCAAATTATTAAAAGCAATGCGACCCCAAGCGTTCCTTCTCCCGTCAAGAACCTCATGGATGAGGACCCCGGTCTCGATACCGATACTGTAATGGAGGCTATTGCTTCCCAGTACAAAAAAGAATTTGACTTTGCCACTCCAGTTATCACAGTTGACCCCACTCACGAGTCTCTCATGCCCGGCGTTCATAAGATGACACGAGATCTTCTGACGTGGGAATGGGCTTATGGCAAAACTCCCAAATTCAGCGTTTGTACATCTTTTGTGGTTGACGGTGTGAACATTACACTTGACATGGACATCAAGAATGGTAAAGTAGAAAGATTTGACATTGTCATCCCTGACGACTGGCTTCCTTTGGAGATAGTGAACGAGTTCACGTCAACGCTGAATGGCAGCAGATTCTGTCCACGTGAAACTGCAGTGTTGCTGGCGGCTTTTATAAGAACTAATTCACTGGCTGCTGATATTGCTGAAAAAATCCACAGATTGTGTGAAGGTGTGATTTCTGTGATGTGAATAAAACTTGAAAACAAACGTATGAAGTTATGAACGCAGTGTAGTGTTTCCAAATCTTTGAAGCTCCCATACTCTTGGTGTCAAGCTTTAAAAACAAAGTGATTTCACGTGTAACATACACTGTCAAATACAATTATTATTAAATGTGTTATATTTTCATTTACTTTTATTATGTTCCAATACAGTACTATACAGTTCAGCCAGCACTTGTAAATCATATGGATGGCCTGTGATTTTATATTTTTTTGTTAGGCTCTATCTTTTTATGCGATTAATTTAAACGCATTGAAACAACAAAATGTGTCAAAATGAATACATTTGTTCAATTTTTTTATTTGACAATGCACACGTGTAGACTTTCCATATGGTTTACCAGTCTGCGCGTAGGCCGGAGAGTACGCGATCATTTACCTCGCAGGGCGCATGCGCAATGCAAGCACGTCTTGAAGCGCTAACACACCGACTACACCGCAACGAGGAGGTTACAGTTACACATACATCATGGGGAAGAAACAGAAAAATAAGGGAGATGACGGGTAAGTTACTGTGTCAATTAATGCGACATACTAACCCTGTTATTAGCAGGACATTTGTGTTGTGTTTTATTTTGTAGGCGGGTTTTAGGAGACCCGCTGTTAGCACCTGGCTAGCCACTGATGAACATGAGTTCATGTGCTGCTGTGACTACTAGGCCTGTCCTGCTCATCTACCTGTTTATCACGATACTAATCTCTTTTATAGAGGACGACCATAATGCGTTTCTTAATACGAGTTTAAATAACAGATTGAGTTATTTAAACAAAACCGCTGTTAAGTTTTAAGCAAGACATAAGGAGGTCCTGCAAGCCCCCGTGAGTGACACCAGCTGTGAGTGTCAGATTAGCTGCAGTTCACAATCACATCTGTTGGCATATCAGGCAATGTTCAAGCACACGAGACTAGTATTAAAGGGTTGAGATCCCTGTGTGGGTTAGCATGGTCAGTATCTCTCGTCGACTGGCAATGCAACCTCATCGTTTCTATTGTGCTGTTGCCCATTGTCTTCACTAACATGTTGCTCTGTGCCATGATGCCAGTGACTTTTGTTCCTGTTGAGACAGTGACAAGAAATGTCACATGTTGAAAATGGTAAAGTGATCTCTAAACTGAGAAACTGTCCTTCTTCTTTTTTAAAGAGACAGTGGTTTGTGAAGTCTACCATCCCCAGATCAAAAGCTGGTAACGGATTCAAATGAAACCGTAGAACTTGGAGGGCATGATGCTCAAATGTTTATTGAGTTATAATGAATTTGTTCCAATAGAATTGGTAGAAGGAAAACCAATAACTGAGGAGACAGTGGAATATAAAAATATACACTCAAGGACAAACGAAGAAAACAAATACTAAGTGTGTACAAAAAAACATTACACAATTGTAAAAGGTCAATTAACAATATAAAAGACCAAGAATGATTATAACCAGACTGATTTTGCCCCCCATTTACAGCTATATAAGGAAAATTACAGTTCTGGGGCACTTTTGATATTTTTTCCTACTATGGGAGTCATTGGGGGGCAAAATGTGTCTGTTTATAAGCATTCTTCCAAATATCCTTCTCTGTGTTCATCAGAACAAAGGAAAGCATACAGATATAGATACTCGAAGGCGAGTAAATGATGACAGAATTTTCATTTTTGGGCAAGTATCTCTATAAAAGTCTCATTATGATTAATCATAATATACACTAAAATGTGACCCCAATGTGTTATTTGTTTCATTGTTGTTATTTAATTTATATAATATGTATATTAGGTCTTTATATTATTATGTAATATTTATGGTTTGTACACCCTTCCACATTTTCAATTCTATTTTAGCTCAACTTTAAAAACCAAATTGAAGTGGTCATGTTGAGGTCACTTGATGAAATATGGGACAGGTAGTTCTCCTAGTTTGCCCCGTGTTGTGCTTTTCTCTATGAACTCAATTATAGTCACTTATAGCTGCTAGAATGACTTATTTAGCTGGTTGTGATGCTGGGCAGATCGGACTGTTCTGACTGCTGGTCCCTAATAAGTGTGTTAACCTGATATCAGTTCAGGTTCATCAGCACAACCGGTTATTGGGCCGTTTCAGGGATTTTCAAGGTGTTACGAGAGGTCCTGTCATGAATTAGTGGCGTTGTAGTACAGTGTTAAAATTGCAACACACACAGTGCTTCTTAAAGTTACACACCATCTTAGTAGAGACCTCTATCTTTGATAAGGCTTATGTTCGGATACCATGGAATTGTCCTCGATCTCTTCACGTTTCATTCATTGGTTCATCTTCCCATTAGCTGTTCTTTCATCATCTGATCTTTCTTTGCTGAGGGCAGCAGGTCTGTATGTTTGAGGAGAGCCCTGCCCTGTGACCGGCCCCGTCAATGGGTGCTTTTCCCTTTCTGATGCAATACGCATGCAAGGAGGATTTTAGGCTTGGCTATATAAAAACAGCACAAGTGTGTTTCTTCCTTATTGCAGTGTTTGCCTCAACAGGTAAGATGCTTTATACATACTTTTATTTGTCACCCAAATTAATGCGTTGTTGGATTAGGCATCTGTGTTGATTGCTTGGATTGTCATAATATTAGTTCCAACACAACTTGTGAATTAGTGAGTTTTGCATTAAAAATGGTTCTTCCTCTGAGTCCAGGGAAACGCATACAAAATGTATACATTGAATGCAGTGTAACACACTCTGGATAAAAGTTAAAACTATTAGCTAAATGTGTAAACCTTTGATTTAGTTTAGTTTTGTTGGGTGATGTAAAGGGGATAATGGATCCGGGTGTTGTTATCTTGTTTATTGCTTCGTGATTCATTTCAGATTGTACAGTATTTATTCCAAAGGTTTTTGTAGATGTGTTATAACCAGATTCATGCAACTGGTGAAAAACTTACTGTCTCTTTTTCCCTTTTTGTTCCCTGAAACTGTTTATTTTCAAAGCTTTTTTTTAAATCATATTTAAATGCACAGTATTTGTACATAAATGAGACCATACATCTCAAGTTAGTTTCTTTAATGGCGTTAGTATGCATGCAGTTTCCCTCTGGAGTATGTTAAATGTCCTTTGACCCAGTTTATGGTTTTTGTTCAACCTTCGTTATGAGTCAAAATATGACCATCCGGGGAAATAATGGAAAAAGAGTTTCAAAAGGTGATTTATCTATTTTTTACAATAGTAACCACCTGGATATTCATGCGTTTAAAGGAATGACTTTTGACAATAAGAAACCATAAAACTTTTTTAGACAAGCCATATATTTCATCCTCTGATTGACATGCAATTTAAGCCATTTTATTTCAATCAGTGTCTATTTAGTTGCTTTAAAGATTAAAGCAACACTATGTAGTTTTGTCTCTTAAATTGATTCAGTGGTAAGACAACTCTTAACGGGATGAATTATACTACCGCTGCTACACACAGACCTGCCCATCCCCTTCCTGCGGATTCCCCCTTCCAGAGTGCAACCTGCTTTATGGCATACGTCACATATTTTACTCGTACGAAAGTAAAGGGCCGACAGCCCCCTCACGCTCGACTGGTGTCCACACAAACATAATAAAACATAATTTAAAATCCAGGCCTGGTTCACTCTCGTCCTTCACTGCTGTCGCTCCTCCTTTTATGCTTCCGAGCTCCCCCGTGATAGATGCGAGACCGGTTATGTAGCTAGCACGCTATGCGCTAATGGCAGACAACCAGCTGCTACCTAAGAATCAAGTTTGAGCTATTAGTATAGCCCAGTAGTATACCGGCGGGAGCCAAAATAACACTTTAGTATAAGCAAAGTTTATGAAGTGACATGATGTAACAGCAGTTTCTGCGCTGCCCACTGGGGATGTTTACACAGTGACAGTATTTATGACACTGGCAATTGCGCTTATCAACCACATGGGGGAACCGTAAGCAACAAAGTCTCTAGTGTTGCTTTAAGGCAAAGATTTAATTTGTTAGTGTCAGTTCGCTTTCCAATCAAATATTTTTCCAATCAATACATTTTCATATGATTTGTTACATTTAATTACCCTTAAGCAGATTGTTATTTTATCTTACTTTAGCAATTTTTATATTTTATTTATATTTTGGTAAACAACTTGTAAGATTATACTTTTTTTTTTTTTTTAAGTATAAAGAACAGTTTTGGTAATGCTCTACATAATTTTTGTAATAAAGAGTAAAGTAATTTTTTTTAAACAATATTTTTCATTTATGTTTGTCTGTTCCTGTTACTAGTGCTAAAGACGAGATTGACGCACTTGCTGCAGAGATTGAAGGAGCCGGAGCGGCCAAGGAGCAGAGCAAAGCCAAGAGCAAAAAGAAGAAAGGAAAAAGAGACGACTTTGAGTAAGTCTTCATCCCTCCCCTCAGATAATCACACAAGCCTGAGATCTTCCCTCGCTGTACACTTTAAAGTGTTTGTGAAGTCCTGACAAGATGTTTGTCTTGCAGTGAGGACGACATCCTGAAAGAACTGGAGGAGCTGTCGTTACAAAATCCGGGAGGAAAGTCCAAAGAAGCTCCAAAAGAACCTGTAAAGGTAACACAAGCGCTTAGGTTTTCTTCTGACAATGTAACTATTGAGGTTAAGCTTTAATATGAGCGGCTTATGACACAAATATGAAGGTTTGCATCCCTTTTTGTTGTTGTTGTAGAAATCCGATTCAGTTGAGAATCCTGAGCCTGAGCCTACTCTGACCAAAGCAGACAAGAAAAAGGCCAAGAAGGGGAAGAAGGCTAGCCCGGAGGATGAGGAAGGTGATGAAGATCAGGGTCAGAACAACATGGAGAACGACCACAGGACGAAAGACGAAAAGACGATGGAGACTCCCGATCCTCCTGTTGCTGCTTCGGACTCTGAAGACGAGGCCTCGCGCTCACGGCAAAAGCCCAAAGCCAAGAAGAAAGGTGGTCGAAAAGGTACTTCCGACTCAGAAGACAACGACGAAGATGGTGGTTCAAAAACGGCCGGGCAAGGAGTGGGCGATAATGACGAATCGGATGACAACTCTCAAGCCACCCGCAAAAAGAAGAAAGGAAAAGCCAGAGTAAAACCAGAAAGCGAGGATGAGGAGGAGGAGGAGGAGGCCCACAAGATGAAGACGGCGGCGCAGAAGAAGGCAGAGAAAAAAGAGAGGGATAAAAAGAAGAAAGAGGAGGAGAGGGCCAAGCTGAAGGCTAAGAAAGAGAAAGAGGAAGAAGCTTTAAAAAAGGAGGCAGAGAAACAAGCCCCAATAGAGAAAGAAGAGGCTGATGCGTCTGTGGAACAGGATGCAGCTGATGTTCAGGGAGAAGGTGAGATTTACCATGGGACGTTTTCTTCCTTGGGATGGGAAATATCAGTCGACCAATGTTTTTTTTAATGACCGTTGCCGATAATACAACGGGCCTATCGGAAAGATTTATCTGACGAACGGAGAAATAAAAAAAAATGTAAATGTTTCGTACATTTTTAAATAAAATGTACAATAAGTTGTACTTTTAGACTACAAAACTTTGGAAGTTGTTCATATGGAACATTGTAAATGTTAAATCTGTAAAATTCTATTATAATTATTAAAATATCATTATTAATATCATTAATAATAATACTTATTGCTATTAATATGAATAGCTGAGGACATTATTATAATATACATAATTCTGTGTCAGTATCTGGTTGACATTTCAACAGTGTTATTTGTGGTTTTACAAACATTTTTCCAGTACAAACTTAAAATAAAATTTAATTTAATTTAACAAAAAGGTTAAACAGAAATATTGTTATTGTGAATTGTTTAGTCCACCATAATTGTGTTGTGAAAATATTATGTGGAGACAGCACTAAAACAAATGGAAAATTTGAAAGAAACCTTAAAATTACAATCGTGCAGGAATTGTTGTTATATTATATAGAATATCACTAAAAAGACTTTGGGGAAATAAAAAACAAAATTGCAGTCGCATCATTTCAGTGTATTAGTCTATCAATACCAAATTTATTTTAATGTTGACCACTGCATTGAGAACCACAACCCACCTGGTGACCTGTTTCACATTCCAGTTCCTCTTTCCACAGAGGAAGCCGATGGTGACAAAAAGAAAAAGAAGAAGAAGAAGGGTGAGAAAGAGGAGAAAGAAAAAGAGAAGAAAAAGGGGCCGAGCAAAGCGGCTGTGAAAGCCATGCAGGAGGCTCTCGCCAAAATGAAGGAGGAGGAAGAGCGAGCCAAACAGGAAGAAGATGAGAGACTGAGACGAGAGGAGGAGCTGGAGGTTCAGAGGCAGGAGCAGGTCAGATACATTTCTCCTTCTTTTTTTAAGGTTATCACAGATTATTAGGGCACCTCTGTATCATCAAATGTTCCACAGGAACGCCTGGAGGCCGAGAGGAAGGAGAAGAAGAAACAGAAGGATAAGGAACGAAAAGAGAGGCTGAAGAAAGAGGGAAAACTCTTAACCAAGGCTCAGAAAGAAGCTCGAGCCAGAGCAGAGGCCACGCTCCGAGCGCTACAGGCTCAGGGTGAGAACAACACTCATGGAGTGGCTTTTGACTTTTTAGTTGTGATATCATTGATATTTTGGTTTTCTCCCAGGTGTTGAAGTGCCGTCCAAAGATTCAATGCCAAGGAAGAAGCCTGTTTACTCTGATAAGAGAAAAAAGAAGCCAACAGTGCAAACTCCTGAAGGTTAGAATTGTCTTCTCTTGGCTAAATTGCATCCTCTATCAATCTTTGTTCGATATATAGACAATAAACATTTATTATTGACATAATTACATGCTTTACTGCTGCGTTTTAAGACATCCCAACAGAAGCTTCAGAAGTGACATCAGCCACATCGGAGACACCTAAACCAATCACAGCAGAGATGGAAGTGGACCAGCCTAAAGTGGAGCCAGGTAATGACCAATCATTGCATCCAGCATTTCAATCATGTCCCATGGGTTTATCATGCGGCTGATGGATTTGTCCAAGTCTTTGTTTGTTTTATAAAGCATGGGGGGTAAGAAAGCGCTTTCCAAATTTTCTAAAATTTTGTTGCTTTCAAGAATTCCAAAATGTGAAGTCACTGAAAAAGACATTTCCCCAATATTTCATGAATAGTGCAAAATGTTAACATTTCATAAGCCGATTATTATTTTATCTTTTTAAAGTGAAGGAACCAAAAGCGGAGGCAGCCGATCTGGACGACTGGGAGGCGATGGTCAGCGATGAGGATAAAGGTGGGGCTAAAGCAACATGGCAATCAAACACACCTGTGTTAAAGGAGTAGTTCACCTTTAAAATGAAAATTCTGCCATCATTTACTCATCCGGTTGACCTTTATGATTTTCTTTCTTCTGCAAAGGTTTTGAAAAACCGAGGGTCCCCATTGACTTCTATTTGTATGGACACACAACCAATCCAAGTCCATGGGGACCAACGGCTTTTGGTTACCAACATTCTTCAGAATATCTTCTTTTGTGTTCTGCAGTAGAAAGAAAGTCATACAGGTTTGAAATGAAAAGAAGCCGTGTAAATATTGACAGAATTTTCATATCGAAGGTGAAGTATCCCTTTATTAGACAGTGTGAATAGAAATGACTCCATTTCACTTCCCATTGCAGAGATGAAAAAGGTTCACATCGAGGTTAAAGGAACCGCAACCGCTGCTCAGAAACCTGCCGAAGATCAAGAGAACGGCAGTGAGGGGGACGACGAGGATGAGGATGAAGATGAGGAGGACGAAGATGATGATGAGGAGGAGAGCGAGGAAGAGAAAGAGAAAGAGAGCAGCAATAAGACTGCAGTGAACAAAGCGAGAAAAGAGCCGAGCTCGGAGTCGAGCAGCGAAAGCGATTCGGATGACGATCGGAGTAAAGAAGAGAGATTGTATGACAAGGCCAAACAACGCATAGAGGTAGAGTTACTAGAACGTCACAGGCATTTATTTATACTTTTTCTCCAACTGGATACTAAAACACATTTGGTTTGGTTTTGTGTGTAGAAACGAAGGCAGGAGAACCTGAAGAACATTAACCTGGACAAGCTCAGAGCTCCTGTAGTTTGTGTACTGGGCCATGTGGACACAGGGAAAACTAAGATCTTGGATAAGGTGTGTTTGGGTGGGAAAATGTTCCGACGTGAACTTGAGGACTTCGGTTTACGCTCAAATCCAGATGAGGGTTGCGTTCAATGTTTTTCATTTGCTCTGCCCATCAGCTGAGACACACACATGTCCAAGATGGTGAGGCCGGTGGTATTACACAGCAGATCGGAGCCACGAATGTTCCTCTGGAAACCATATTAGAACAAGCCAAGATGGTTAAAAATGTAAGTTAAATCTTCTGGAACACACACTTAACATTTTCTGATTTGACATTTGGTTGTTATTTATTAACGCTTGTGCGCCTGTTAGTTTGACATCGAGAGCGTCAAGGTTCCTGGAATGCTCATTATCGACACGCCTGGACACGAGTCCTTCAGGTACAAACCAAACTTGTGCATGAATACAACCTGAACTTTCAGCATATCAAACTGTGTGTGTTAAACGTGCTTGCTGGTGTTACCATCAGCAACCTGAGGAACAGAGGAAGTTCTCTGTGTGACATCGCCATCCTGGTGGTGGACATCATGCATGGTCTAGAACCACAGACGCTGGAGTCCATCAACCTCCTGAAGGAGAAGAAATGCCCTTTTATTGTAGCGCTTAACAAGGTACATTTATATTTATCATTGAACAGATGCTTTTTGTCTTTTTTTGTCAAAAATAAACTGCATTTATTTACCCTTACGTCGTTTACAAACCTAAATGACCTTTCTTCCGTGGAACACATGAGACGATATTTTGAGAAATATCCATGCAATGGAAGTCAATGGGGACCAGTGTTGTGGGTTACTAGCATTCTTCAAAATGTCTTGTTTTGTGTTCTGAAGAAGAAAGAAATTCATGCTGGTTTGTAATGACATGAGGGTGAATATACTTGGTGGGACGATTTTACATTGTCCGCTTAAGTATTTGAGCCGTGATGGCCTTGCGTTTCTTTCTCAGATAGATCGTCTGTATGACTGGAAGAGGAGTCCGGAAACGGACGTAGTGGTCACGCTGAAGAAACAGAAAAAGAACACCAAGGATGAGTTTGATGAGAGAACCAAAGCCATCATCGTCGAGTTCGCTCAGCAGGTTTGTGGCCGTTTCCTTTTTAAAAGTCAACATGAAATCAGGATTGGCTGGTTAACGTATTTTGGGTCTCTGCAATAAAGTCACGGCTAATGTCCACGTTTCATGATTAATTTCCCTCATTATAAATTCATACTCTTGCCCTACAATTTTGTAATGAAACGACAGTGTGTGTATAACTTGACAAGCTTTGTTTTGTGTGTCTTTAAACCCCCAGGGACTAAACGCCGCTCTGTTTTATGAGAATAAAGACCCACGTACGTTTGTCTCTCTGGTTCCCACTTCGGCCCACTCGGGCGATGGGATGGGCAACCTCATTGGCCTCCTGGTTGAGCTCACTCAGACCATGCTGGTCCGCAGACTGGCCCACTGTGATGAACTCCGGGCCCAGGTCATGGAGGTAAGGGGTCAAAGGTCAAGGTTTCATATGCCAAGGTCTTGTAAACTCAGCATTTTTATATTCAATAACAATACATTGTTTTTCTATTTGAGGAAAGTTGGTAAATTAAAAGGGTTAAGAAAAAAAATTAAATAAAAAAATTAATAGTTAAACCACAATAAATAGTATAATTTGTTGGCCGTCACATCATTGACTTTCCTCTGTGGAACACAAAAAAAGTTGATGGGGTCCACTATTGTTGGTTCTTCTTTTGTGTTCTGCAGAAGAAAGAAAGTCATACAAGTATGCCATAACATGAGGGTGAATGTTAATGATGAACAGATTTTCAACATATTGATCAAACTTGTGCTGTATCACAGGTAAAAGCTCTGCCCGGCATGGGCACGACGATAGACGTCATCCTGATCAACGGGTGTCTGCGGGAGGGCGATACTATAATCGTCCCTGGTGTGGATGGACCAATCGTCACGCAGATCAGAGGCTTGCTCCTCCCACCACCTCTCAAAGAGCTCCGAGTGAAGGTCTCGTGGACTTTTTATGCAATACTTTTTTATGGGGGGAATAAGTGTGACAGCATTTTTACAATTTCACGTAGTGATGCTTGCAACACTTTTACCTAGCATGACCGCGTTTTGTCTCTGTGTACAGAGTCAGTATGAGAAGCATAAGGAGGTGTCTACGGCTCAGGGAGTGAAGATTCTAGGCAAAGATCTTGAGAAGACGCTGGCAGGTCTGCCACTCCTCGTGGCCCATAAAGAAGATGAAATACCAGTGCTGAGGGTAACCACACATCTTTCCATCATCTGTTTAGCTTTGACAACCCTACTTGTAAAACATTTTTGATTTAAATGCTTTTTTTTTGTGTAGGACGAGTTGATCCGCGAGTTGAAACAGACTTTGAATTCCATAAAGCTGGAGGACAAGGGTGTGTATGTCCAGGCTTCCACCCTCGGTTCATTGGAGGCTCTGTTGGAGTTCTTGCGTACATCTAAAGTGCCTGTAAGCTTTTTGAAGTCCATTAATCTTTAAATAAATCAACTTTGCCCTGAAAAGGACTGAAATATTGAAGGAGTGTGCCATGATGAGATTGTTCACTGAGGTTGCTGTATTTCTTTGGCCCTCAGTACGCTGGCATCAACATCGGTCCCGTCCACAAGAAAGACGTCATGAAAGCGTCCGCTATGTTGGAACACGATCAACAGTATGTGTGAACACCGATATACCTTATATGACGTCTTCGTCATCATTCTAGGCATATTAAATCTTTCTGTGTAGGTACGCTGTGATCCTGGCGTTCGATGTGAAAATAGAGAGAGACTCTCAGGACTTGGCCGACAGTCTTGGCGTGCGCATTTTCAGCGCCGAGATCATCTATCATCTGTTCGACGCCTTCACCAAGTACAGAGACGACTACAAGAAACAGAAGCAAGATGAATTCAAGTGGGTGTTTTTTGCATGGATATACAATATATAAGTCTGGCGTAATTTCTAAAGAGATGTTTTTACTATTGTGTAAATTCTTTCCTTGTGTCTCTCTCTTTCAGGCACATAGCCGTGTTCCCCTGTAAGCTGCGTATATTGCCGCAGTTCATCTTTAACTCCAGAGACCCCATCGTCATGGGGGTCATTGTGGAGGCTGGAGTCATAAGAACAGGCACTCCTGTGTGTGTGCCCACCAAAGGGGTAAGAACGTTAAACACATACAACCAATAAGAAGACTGATTTGGAAGTATATTATTAATATTACACTGTATATTTGAATTCTCTGTTCTGATTGGTCAGTCACGGTATCCACGATACGGATATTTCGATATAGCCTTCTGGTATTAAGCGATGGCTAAAATACTTTTATAAGTAAATATTGCACCCCTAAATGAAAGTCTGGCATCATTTTGGGCACCATTGACTACCATAGTAGGAACTGATGTGGTAGTCAATGGTGGCCCAGAACTGTTTTGGGGCGAACTATCCCTTTAAAGGTTTCTCTATCTCTATCATTCATAATATTTTTTTTAATTCACAATATTTATGTTGCAAGTCATTTATATGCAGGATTTTGTCCTGATTTTGATGGGAGGTTGAAGATTTTAGGTTTTTCCATGCCTTCTTTTTTCTTAGTTTATTCTCTTGTGTGTTTGTGTGGTTTTTATTTAGTGTTTACCCTGTTTCAGTCCCGCTCTCGTCTAAAAGCATTTCAACTAAAGACCAACAAAGCCTCATCTTAGATGATATTGGCTTTGCTTTGTTTTCCTAGTTTTGATAAAATTGCTTGCTCTCTCAGTTTGTAGATATTGGAATTGTGACCGGTATTGAAATAAATCACAAGTCTGTGGACACGGCTAAGAAAGGACAGGAGATCTGCGTAAAAATCGAGCCAATACCTGGAGAAACGCCCAAGATGTACGGCCGGCACTTTGAAGCTGTAGATTTCATCGTGAGCAAGGTATGATGAGTGCACGTTCACGCACTTGCCAGATGTGCTGTTCGGTGGGTGTATTAATTGTGTTCCCTTTTCATTTTTGCAGATCACCCGTCAGTCGATCGACGCTCTGAAGAACTGGTTCAGAGATGAGATGCAGAAATCTGACTGGCAGTTAATCATGGAGCTGAAGAAAACCTTTGAGATCATCTGATCGCGGCGGCGACAGCTAATGACATCAGATCTCCAGTGACCCCCCCCCCCCACGCACACTTACAAACGCTATACGTCGCACTGTCCTATAGATCACTTGCGATCGCCGAGTCATCAGTGTTGCTCATACATCAAGACATTTTTACAGACATAACCTCGTGCAGTCCGAGGACTGGGTTCCATGTGTGTTCAGGGGTGAAAACTTAACTCCGCCCCCTTTTCCTCCTCCAGCTCGTAGTGAGTGATGGGGAGTGTTGGGGAAGATAAAAAGAGAAAAAGTGGGGGGAAAAAAGAAGAAAACATTGTGTTTTTCTGTGAGAAACTGATACTATTACCACTGTTTTAAACAGTGACAAATGTTAGAAAATCCTAGATGACCTTTACAACTATTCCGAACGTGCCTGTTCTCTCTGATCAATCCAGTTCATTTCTCATTCATTTCATGGATTCATAGCCCCCCCCACAGTTAAGTCTGGATAAACTCAAGCTGCTGCCTGAAGTCTGGTCTTTGATTTAGGTTGCGGTTTAAATCTATGGGTAGGAAGTAAGTGCTCGGAGGCTGAGATTGCAGATTTTAGATATAAACAACATATGACCTTGTCAGTATTTTCATATGCCCTTTCTATTTTTTTTTTGAGTGCAGTTCTTAAATGGTCTTTTTTAAGTAGACCCTACTTTATCTTCTCAGCCAGATTATTTTTTGTTTTCAGGAGGTTTCTTTGTGCTCTCCTCACCCCTCTACCCATAGTGTGTGAAATTTGGATGAAAGGCATTCCTTACTCCTTTTGAATCTGAAATGTCAAAGAAATGGATAAATGAAAATCATCAAAAATAAAGAGATGGCCTATTTATACAACACTGTTCTGGAAGGCTTTTATTTTGATTCTGGTAGCGATGGAAAGATCGCTGCTTGGGGTAATTCTATTGAATGTTGTATGAAAAAATTGTCATAAATCATAAGAGAAAAATGTCATTGTTATTTTGCAAGTATAACGTGCATTTTAATTTGCAAAATAAAAAAGTAAGGGGAAGTGCTTGACTGCAAAAACAAATAGTCCTTAATTGAGACCATTTATTTTAAGTGTGTTTTTCTTTTGAATTAGGATGAAATATTACTCAGACATTTCTTGGGCTTAAATTAAATTACCCTATAAATTGTGTTATACACACAATGTTTAAATATATTAAACTTGTGTATTTCTGTATTACTTTCCCATATACTGAAAGTGAATGAGGACTGGGGCTCTAAATGACAAGAACCCCTCTGTAAATAGTCAATAATGATGTCTGTTTGTCTCCTGGTGTCATTTTAGATTAGATTAGATTCAACTTTATTGTCATTACACATATACAGGTACAGTGTAAGGAAATGTAGTTTAGGTCTAACCAGGAGTGCAATTATCAAGTGCAGGATATACAGTGTGAATAAATACAGAATACAATATTAGGAAAATACTTTACAATGGGCATGTACTATGAAAATATGACAGTCGGTGTGTACTATGAACAATATAAACAGAAGGCTATATACTGTAAACATTAATGTACAGGTGGTTATGAACAGATAACAATATAGACTATACAATAGTGCAAGTGACTTGAGTGTGCGTTAGTTAAAGACATTAGCTATTAAAGTTACAGTGCAGTAGATGAGTTGATGCGGTTATTAAAGGTACGGTGCAGTACATGAGTTAATGCAGTTACAGTGCAGTAGATGAGTTAGTGCAGTTATTGAAGTTACAGTGCAGTAGATGCGTTAATGCGGTTATTAAGGTGATAGCTTTGTGTGTGAAAAATATGCCAACAATAATGCACAGCCAACAGATCATTATATAAAACAATGGTACATTTTCATAATGGGTTTTTATATCATCTTAATGTATGGGTTTGGGATAACAAAAGAAAGACGTGCTACAGAAGCTGAAGCATCAGTTCAAGAGTAAGATCGTAATTGAGTGTAAATTAAAATCCGATAGGGGGCGCCAGATATATTGTCTTTTCAACAGGAACGCGCTTTAGATCAGCTCGCTAATTTACATTTGTGAAAGCTTAAAGCTGTTTCTGTCGCTTAGTGAAGACTGCGAAGCATGCTGTTTAAAACCATTGAAGTGTGTTTGTTCACCTGTGGACATTTTTATATATTTTTGTTTTTTTTAATGAATTATATTTCTATTTCATTTAGGCACTGTATTTTAGTAGTACATTTCTGCGCAAATACCGAATGTGGATCAAGAAGGTGAAAATCATTATAAGCTGTTTGTTTTGGTTTAACAGGGCACAAAGCTGACATCCTGCCCCGTGAAAAGAAGTGGAGAAAGAAACCGGACCTGCTAGATACCCAAGCAAATCGTCATCCTGGGAAAGGAGGGATCATATCCCCAGTTTCACATATCCTGTGCTGTGGATTACACTGGATATCTGTCATCTCGTGTGGACAGACGCCTCCGAACTTTCTTTGCTTATGGATCTTCTGTTTTCATTGTTATGAATCATGAATTCGTCCGAGCAAACCATCACATGGCTTATAACGCTGGGTGTCCTGGATTCCCCTAAAAAGACACTGTCGGATCCTGAGGCGTTTTTACAATCTTCTCTCAGAGATGGAGTGGTTTTGTGTAAACTGTTGGAGCGACTGCGACCTGGTTCGGCTCATATGGTAAGACTTGTGTTTTAGTCGGTGTAGTTGAATAAATGCGCAACACAATCGTAAAGGGCGCACGAGCGCAGTGTATTTGTGGGTCAGACCGTCTGGCTTCTGGTTCGCTAAATTGTGTGAATTAATGATGGTACAAACGTGGATAATTCGCATATTTTGCTATTAAATGCACGACGTAAAAATAAGTGTGCATTCAAGTTTATGACACACAACAGATTTTTGGAGCGTTTGAAGTGTTTTCATGTCAGCGCCATTGACTGATAACAGATAAGAGGAAATATTTAAAGGGACAGTGTCCTTTACAGACTGGGTTCGCTGTTTGGAAAATAAACCATGATTTAATTTACATTTATGCATTTTGTAGACGGTTTTATCCATTCTGTTATACATTTTTATCTTAGTTTTTAATAGAGTGAATGTATATGTTTATGGTGGACATTTGTATTTCAACTAACGTAAATTGAATGGACATTTAATATTTTTGTTATTATAAACACAATTACATTGATTTTTTTCTCAGTTTGATTAAACATGAAATGCTCTTTGATGGTTTTTATAATGTCTAATGCTGATGTAGCATTTCCAGATCAAAATTAGGCTAATAAAATAATTGAAATGATTAATTTAATCCTCCATATTGTGTGGGAATATGTGTTATGTATATTTATGGATGTTCTCATTAATGTCGTGCAATAAATCCAAAATTAAGGATCCCAGAGAAATCATTTAGGGTAACGTTCTGGGAATCGTTGGTTCATTTATAAATTATTATTATTATAAGCTTACCATTGCGAATCTTAGAATACCAATCTGTTTTTTTAATCACTTGTATATAGTCTAATAGAGTAAGAATACTGATGTAATAATGAAGAAACAATGACACTAGATGACCATTTGTTTTGTGAGAGAACTCTGATGTACGTGCCATAAAAGCGTTTGTAATGATGCCCCATTGTTCTGGTCGCATAACTTAATTAAATTACTTAAACTCAATTGACTGGAAATTCCCTTCCAATGTCAAGTTACGTTGTTACGCGGTCGTACAAGAAAACGTACATTTGGTTTCGTTATACTGCATATTTGAGTCACTAGACTTTGCTCTGACAGGTCAGGTAATGTTTGCCTGCGCCAGCATGCCTCAAACCGCAAGCCATTAAGAGTGTTCTCGACTTTATCTAGTGCTGCGCAGATTGATCAATTTATGACATCCAGTATCGCGAGCGAAAGTACAAAGAACAGCTTTCGAGTACCTCTCGCGATACTTTGATGTCATTCAGCGTGGCATAAAGTCGAACGCACCTATTCACACGTCATTTCCGGTATTCCTCCGCCAACTTCCCCATGAAGAATAAGTGGCTTTTTCACGAACGGGGCGATGATCTCTGACATAAACAAGCGTGATTTATTCGCGTTCCTTTTCGTTTAATCCCTGAAGAACGAGTACGGTACGGCGGACGATTTAATTGTTCGTTTTATTTGCAGATCCATCAGGAGCCGAGGAAGGATAGCGAGTGTTTGAGTAATATCAAAGAATTTGTGAAAGGCTGTGCATTATATCACGTAGAGGTGAGTGGTGCATGCTTTTTGTGCGTATGTCTTCGGTCGTGCATTACATGTGAATGCTATTTTATATTTATGTAGGGATTTAGTAACATGTTTGTCTGATTTGGATGATTTTGGGTTGCCAGATTGAGTCTCAGTTGGAAATGGGATTCAACACCCGTGTGCTTTGGTTTAGAGAATCAGAAATCGCTTTATTGGTCAAGTGTGCGCAAACACACAAAGTTGTTGTGTGTTTTTTAAGCACTTGGTACATACATATACGTGACATGAGCTGGAAGAATCATAGTAAGTATAAATAAGTCAAACTAGAGGTAATACTACTACTGCTTATAATGTTTTATAACATTTGAAACAGAGGATTTATGTACAGATTTTTGCATTTAGTATATAAAGTTGTATAAATAAAATATGCATATGTATTTAAATAATACTTGAGAGAGAGAGATAGTAATTAGGAGTTGAGCAATAAATTACAGGAAAAATAAATGGTGGTGATTTCTGTGTAAACTGTTTAGGGTAGTTCACCAGTATTAAAGATTTAGCTTTATTTTTTATTAGCTTTGTTTATATTTATATAAAGCCTAATATCGCACATGTATCTGTATTTTCTTCTATCCTGTATTTATTGTATTTACGTATTAACTTATTTTCTGTATGGTGTCTCCTGACAATATAGTGATTTGACATTTGTTTAGTCAGTTTTATCCTTTCATGCACCGCTATGTTTACCTTTTGTCTATTGCCAATCTCTGTTTGATGTTTCATAACAAACACTTTCCCTGTTTGCCTTTTCGTTAACAGCATCCAAACATGTTTATCAAGTTACGGCCTTTGCTGCAAATTGTGGTGTGGTGTGACAAACACTGTCTGTTACATGACTGATTTTTTACATGTTTGATAACATGACAGTCTGTAAACTCAACCTGAGGGGTTCTGTTGTGAGATTGAATCAGATTCATCCTCACCCACACAGATTTTCATTATTTTGGTGTAAAAGAAAATTGGGATTCAGACCAGCTCTGGCCATTTAGTTTCTCTGGAAATGGTGTTTATGTTACTAACACTTTATAAAATAACTATTGACCCTTGTAGTAAAGCCATAGTAACCTCAAATTTACAACCGTCTCTTTACAAAAACGTAGTTTAACCATGACTACCAAACTTTTACATATGGTAGTCCAATGGATACAAATCCTATTCCAGCAAATAACTACAGTAACTATACTTATAATAAAGTATTATGCTATAATAATATCTATTTTATATAGTATACATTTATTGAGCTACAAAAAATATTATTGCAATTTTCATACATGAGAATGCATGCTGTTTCATGTAAAAGCATGCAATAGTACAGCTCACGGTATGCAGTCATAAATTATACACAATGAAGTGTGCTGCTGAATTGTCACATGATTCATAATTTACTGCTCGGGTTGTGTAATGAATAAAGTTCAGTTCTTTTAAGCATACTCTTCTTTTTGGCAGATCGTTTTCCTTTTGTATTACCATAATTTTATTAAATATACCATGGTTAAACTATGGTTATTGTGGTGAGACCGTAGTTAATGTGTGGTTCATTTTAGTAAGTGTAGTTCAAACCTGTATTTGGCATTTGGGTGTCATTGCTTGTAAGTGTAAATAACACTTTTGTGTGTGTTATTAATGTTTGGCGGGCGAATCGAGGCAGTGTGTGGGTAGGTTGCATTCTATGAGTGTCGTCGTATAAAACAATTATGTCTCTGTGCGTGTGTAGTTGTGTGTTTCAGGAGTGGCTGTGTCTTGGGTTCTTCCAGCCAGCTGTGAGAGGTTGAAACAAGCCCTTTATTGTGGTGAATGAAGTTGTGTGTTTGAATGGGCAGAAGCAGGCAGCTCATTTATGGTGCTTTTGGGTTTGGCACAGGGCAGAATTGAGAGAGACACTTCACACTAAATACTTCTGCAGGAGGAAGGGTTGGGTGACTGGAGGGAGAGAGAGAGAGAGCGTGCAGGAGGAAATGAAGTCTCACTGCAGTGATGGAAGATGATGTAATGTAGACTTGTTTGTGGAGAGGCGATAAGAAAAGGTGTGCGTTCGTTTTCATGTACTGGTAGAAAATGTTTCTATTTGTAATCTTGAATTAAAGGCCACGTTCCCCGCGATCACATTTTTCAACCTTTAGTTAGTGTGTAATGTTGCTGATAGAGCAAAATGATCATACGATATATTATCAGAGATTGTAAACATTTGTCTGAGCTACGCGCTAAACAACATTCACTTTCATCACAGTCCTCCTACAGCTGGTAATAAGAATTCAGCTACACACATTCTAAGATAACCAACGGTCAAATAACAGCTTTCGTGACTTTCATATCGGCTGTTTAAGTTCTTCTGTGTAATACACTGATATGTGTCTGTGTGTGCGCATACCTCTTAAACACTTCAATGAAACGTCCTTCGAAGTCCTGCTTGCAAATGTCTCCAAGTCAATCTGTTTGTTTTATAACTCAGGGCCAATATAAATTGCAAAACTAATGCTTCTGTAATTAGTGTTAATTAATGTAACCGATGACAATTCTCTCGCCATAGTAGGAAAAAAATTGCAATGTCCAACAAAGATTGACGTTTGTACATGCACTAGCAGACCTCCGTTACACTTCGATCGATCCGCATGTTTTTAACTAATAAAGTAAAGTTGATGCCATTGTTTCTGTTTATTGCTCAAAACCAAAGTTTATGAATACACTTGCACTGAGAGGGGCACAGACCAATCACAACAGCCTGACAAGCGGAAGCTCGCTGATATGGTATGGGTGGGACATCAGCGGGGAACCAATCACGACAGACCGGGTCAGCTTTACCAATCAGAACATTTCGGAAAGAGGGATTTTATATAGACCGGAAGAAATCCAGACATTTTGTTGAAAGAGGGACAGCGGTGAACAATAGACTTGAAATGAGTGAAATATAAAGTTTATTTTTATTTTTTTTAGAAACATGAACATTCAATTCAAGTTTATTTATATAGCGCTTTTCACAATGTGCATTGTTCCAAAGCAGCTTTACAGGAGCAAACAGGAAAAACAGAAAAAAAACAAAGGTAAATACCCAGCACAGTGCATGGTGTTTATAGAACAAGCAAGATGATTATAATAAATAATATCTAATTAATAAATAAATGCAGTCTCCAGGTAAGCAAGCCAACACTGCTTGACATGATTGATTAATGCAGAAAAAAAACTCGAGCATCCATTGTTTATCACCCAAAAAACATAAGACTGGCTCCTTTAAAATTGTAGAACAATTTTGCATTTTGATGTTGCCAGTCGCTCATAAACCCCTACCCAGCTACTTTTTGAGTTATTGCACAGAATGTTTATAATCCAGTCATTTTCTGATTGTTAAAAGTCGTGCCTTACTATTACCAGATTTTTCCTGTTTTGCTTAAAAACACGGTTTCTACGTTTTCTTTTATTCTTTTAACATTTTTAAAGAATTGCTTTGTTTGTTTAATCGCTCTGTTCAGCTTGACACATCTTCATTTGCATAACCCAGTTATTCTCAAATGGTTACATTGCATGGACCCCTTTGTGTGGAGTGCATCACTTTGTGGCCAACTATAAATATACTTATAATCTTAAACTTAGATCTTTAATTTAACTAAAAATAAATGATGTTAAACAAAGCTGGAGCATCGATACTTTTTTCTAGGGTTTGATTGCATATAATTGACCAAAAATGTATATATTTTATATAACACTGGTTTCACACTAAACACAAATTTAGCATTTTGCACAACTAAATTACATTCAAAATTAGTGCAAAGACAATGTGTAGGTGGCGCAAATGACGCGATTCAGGTGGCGCAATTGCAGCGAAAGCATGTTAATATAGTGTTCCGTGAAGGTTGAAATTATTTGTCATTTCGTGTCACTCACTCGTAAATAAGGATATTTTCCCGCGAGTAATAAATAGTGTGGAACGCGATTGTACGAGTTTGGTGTGAACCCCGCATAATGCCACAAAATCCATCTTGGGGCCCCAGTTTAAGAACCATTGACTTAATGGGGATTGGTAATGGGAGTCTATGGGGTCCACCTGTCTAAGAGTTCCTAAAGCACATAATTCCAAAAGGCGGCTCCTGGCGACATGGTGGCGTTTCGTGAAGTGACTTGTCGATATTTTCATAAATTTGAACTTCAATTTTAATAATATTAGCCATACTGTACAGCCTCAGCACTGCCTTTCTGCAGGTGGGGCTAAACGCTGGTTTTCCGTCCGCCACCAAATACTACAAGAAGATTGCGATTGTGCAGATGCTGCACATTATGGCTAATATTATTAAAAATGAAGTTCAGTTTTATGAAAATACGGATTTACCAAACAATCTTCTTTATGGTTCTCCTCAAGAAAAAATGTCACCTACATCTGATGGCATGAGGGAGAGTAAATAAATGGCAAATTTGAGTTTTTGGCTGAACTATCCCTTTAACCATTTTGGAAATTTATAGTTATACATTTCCTTTTTACATGTAATCCGCTAGTAGTGCCAAAATGACATGCATCAGTGTAAGAAATAGCCCATGTAACCAGCAAAAATAGCGGGTACTTTTTCACTCTTTTCATTAAATGTCCAAATTATTAGTATGAATAGGGACTGTAATTGTATGAATGTCAATTTGTCTTCTTAAATTGTAGTAAATACTGAAATGCAAATAAGCTGATCCTGTTCGGTGTACATTAGCATTCAAGTGAAGTCAAGTTGTTTTTATATCAAGCTGATTTTTGGCCAACTAGTTTTGTTTTGGAAGACATCACAGGGCTGGGCTTTAGCGTCCAGATGGTCCACAGTACAGCAGCTAGCCTGAGAGCTAGAAATACACACATATACGTATTCTAATAGCTTAGCAGAGCTACATTTTCATATTCATGCAGTCACATTTATGGAGGACAATATAAAAACTAGGGCTGTCAAATGATTAATCGCATCCAGTATAAAAGTTTGTGTTTACATAATCTGTGTAATGTGCATATTCATTTTGTATCTATAAGCATACACATGCATATATTTTAGAAAAATATCTAAATTAATAGATGTTTATAAATAATTTCAATTATTGGTCAAAATAAATAAATACCTACAAATATTTACAAAAAACATATACTGTACATGCATGTGTATGTTTTTGTGTCCATGAATACAAAATTTAATATGCACAGTACATAGACATATAGACATAATATTTTAAACATAAACTTCTATGCTGCATGCGATTAATCATTGGACAGCGGTGAATAAAAACGCCACCAAGGAGTGTTTGTGTGTACTGTTTACTTTATAAAATAATATAACCACTCTGTAAAACGTAAGGTAAATTGTTTACATGATATTTCATTAAAAAAAAATCCTACCATACTTGGTGTAACATGGTTACATTTATATTTACATCAATGCATTTAGAAGACACATTTATCCAAAGAGACTTTTATCTGTATGCCAGATTTCACATCATCAATATATTTTTATGGGACAAACTGCATCCAAGTTACTCATAAAATATTGACAAATGAATAAGATCCATTATTGCACGACCTGTGAGTCTAGCAATGAGCGGACTATTGATTAAATGTCTTGTCTTATGAATCTCTATTTAACCTTCTCATTGATTATTTCAAAATCCGGGACATTGTTTGTGTTGACATTATTATGTACTTGTGAGACGACCGACAACCAATGCAGGGATTTCAATAACTACTGAAATAATATTTCATAGTTGAAGTCATTCATCATTATGATCTTGCCAACGTTATACAGCATTTATCTGGCCAAAAGACGGCTAATGTTACATCTGTGCTTTCTTTCTGACTTAAGGTTACTTTATATATTTGTCTGTACTGTTGTGGTATCGTCTCTGTTTTCTTTCGCTTGTGTAATTGTGGCATATTTCTCTCTGCAGGTATTTGAAGCCAGCGACCTGCTGCAGGGACACAACTTCACCAATGTCTTAGACTGTTTAGTGGCTCTAAACAAAGCAACATCAGGTGAGATCTGTCTAGACACTAGATCTGTATGTGTTCTCTGACAATAGTTTTAGGTTGTGTGTATATTTTGCTGAACAGTGTTGTGTTGTTGTAGATTGCAGTAGTCTCATCAATCCTGTTTGCTCACGTCACTCGTCTTCTCTACGGATTAAGTCGTTCGATTCGCTGAACCCTCCGTCCAACCACAGCAGATCCTCCAGACTCCAGTACAACCAGTACCGCAGTCTGGTGAGCATCAAACTACAGCAAGAACCTTTCTGTTGATTTAATTTATTAAAGTGTATAAATGAAGGTCATGTGATCTAAACTTTAAAATGGTGGTGATATGAAATTCTCTCTTTATATTTATATATATGGTTGTATTGTGTAAGGTAGATGTTTTTTGTAATAAAGGTTTTCCCTCACTCTCTCTCTCTCGCTCTCTCTAGGACATGTCTGACAACAGCGGCTCTCAGGTGCTTGTGAAAGCTCGGTTCAACTTTGAGCCGACCAATGAGGATGAGTTGTCCTTCGGTAAGGGCGACGTCATCCAGGTGATACGGCAGGAGGACGGCGGCTGGTGGGAGGGGTCTTTTAATGGCAAAACTGGCTGGTTTCCTAGCAACTATGTCAAAGAGATCAAAGGCTCCGGTTAGTGCTTTCAAACCTTCAAATGTCATTGTTGCAAAATGCTTCGATCCATTTAGACTCCTGCATGACCGGACAAGCAGAATGAGCAAGATGTGTTCATAGTTACTCAAAGATCTTTAAACGCTGACGGAGAGGCCGGTGAAAGAACTTTTGACTTTACAAGCTAACTTTTCTACATAAAAGACCTGTTAAGTATGTATATAGAATGATTAGAGAAACGCATTTGTTTTTGGGAGGGCTTTTTATGTGCACAGATCGAGGCGATGTGAGTTAAGCATGTAAAATCTGCACTGGCTGGACTCTGGCCTATTAAAAGCGTGATTAAGTAAGGACTTACGGGCTTATAGAAACTGCGCCAGAAGAGAAGTGAATTGCTGCTTTTTGGAAAGAACTCAAAACATCAAGATTGTACGACCATTACAGATTTACCATCGAAACAGTATGTTGTTAAAAATAGCAGACAAAAAGGAAACAAACGTTTAACCCAGTTCATACAACGCCTTGTCTCAATGATGCAAATTAGACAAACCAAACAAAACCTCCTGACCCTAGCTCGCCGTTTCAAACATAAAAATTATATGTGTAGGGCCTGAATGTGCCTTCATCCCGGCTTGAATGGAAACACTAGAATGACATCACTACCTGCACATCCAGGCAAAGGAAGGAAACGCCATCTTCACACAAAGACAGGAAGTGCAGCAGCCAGAAGACACCACTTCCTGTTTCCTCTGAATATGGCTAGTGAGCACTTTGAGGAGCTCTGGTGGTCTTAATAACAGTATTATGTGTAAGCAATGTATATTATCTGGGTTAGTCTTGGTAACAGTATAATGATGTTATGCCCTCATGTCAAAATATATTTGGAGAAATGTCTTCTGTATCCATTCAATAGAGTTCAGTGGGGTCCAATGTTGTTTGGTTACCAACATTCTTCAAAATATCTTATTTCGTGTTATTTTGTGTTTTGTGTGATCAAGGAGGGTCATTCAATGATGAAAACATTTTTAGTTTTGGTTGAACTTTCCCTTTAAAAACTCCATTAATGTCCAAGCTCTTCCTTTTTCAAATGTATTCCACAACCGAAGCATAAAATGATGTGTCATGTTTTCCTATAAACCCAGATCCCCCTCCAGGTATCTAAGTCAAAAATTCCTCCCCCGACTGCGCACTGCAGGAGAGATGTACTTTAATATCCCATCGAACAAACAAAATGATTCCAGATGTTGCTGAAGAGTGACCTCCTTTTCTTTTGTCCTGATTTCTGTTTTAAATAGACAAACCTGTGTCTCCAAAATCTGGATCCCTGAAGAGTTCTCCCAAGGGGTTTGAGACCACCAACTTCTGCAAAACATACTATAATGTGGTAAGAGACGATCTGTAGTGACGCTTTAGCAGTGATGACGTTGATCAACCCACCGTGGTGCGAATTCAGAAGTCATAATAGTTTTGATTTTTGTTTTATTTGTTTAATCAATATTTTAAATTGACATTTATTTTTACATGAATATAATTATTATTAATTAATTAAGTACAGTATATATTTTTTTATTTTAGTTAAAGTTTTAGCAATTTTGGTCTATGCTTTTGTCAGTTAATCATTTGTTCCTTTTTTATGTTGCTGTATAAGATATCGTTTGTTTTATTTTAGTTATTGTTTATTATTAAAAGGTTTGTGATTTAAACCTATTTCAATGTATTTTTAAGGCAACATTTGAATTTTTCTAATCATTTTTAGGTCAATCTTTATTTCATCGAGCAGAAACGTTTTAAAATGTTTATTTAAGTAAACTAACATAACCTTGGCGAGTTGATTATTTATGACGTCTGTCGGGTGAAAGTGGTGCTTCTGGGACATTTGTTTTGCATAGTGCTTAATTATATATTATCATGCAATGTAAGTCGCTTTGGATAAAAGCATCTGCCAAATGTGTGAATGTAAATGCATAGATATTGCACTTATGTAAGAAAACACACACAAGCTATAATTTTGTATTTAATGATAATTTGCTATAAATCTGATTTTGTTCTCGGGACTCAATGGTGTGTTTTAGTTTGTCTCCCGATCACACTGTAAAGTAGGTCGTCCTTTCCATCTCATTGACTTTTGGGACAGCTGTGCCCGAGGGTTTGCGCTATCTGCGTGTCCATGTCAGTTAAACACCAAACTGTTGTTTTATTAGAATGTGTAGACCGCTGATCGTACGTCTCTAACGTGTAAAGTCGACTGTCCGAAGAGTGTAGACGATACGGCAGGGTCAGACAGAGTTCAGTCTACACAGCAACATTCAGAGAGAAAATCTGTTGCAAATGTGTAAAAAATGTCCGCAGCTGTCAGCCCGTCGTTGGCAGATGACCACGGTGTCACCATTTGTGTCATCGTGACTCCGCCCATCAGTTTACAGACTAACTTTGTTTATGATTAGTTGCAGCCATAAACTGCTCAAATGTGTTATTTATATTAAATTGAACCATAGTTTTTTTTGTTTTATTTGTAGTGAAACTATTGACTTTCATCTTAGTAACATAAACAAACGTTACTGCGCATGCACACTTTTGTGAGTCCAATTTTATTTCTTAAAATGGACATACAACACCATGTAACAAATCTTTATTAAACACAATTATTATACAGTAAAATAATAATACAAATGAACATTAACATAAATTGAATAAAATATCAATAGTTATATTATAAGACACTTGCAAAACACAAACCAGAAGTTAATTGGGGTCAGGCGTGCGTGAATCCTATTTTCCTGCAAAAAATAATAAATAATTACAATACTTTTACTTTAATAAAACCAAGGTTTATTTTCTTATGGGTTATAGCAGATTTTTTGCATAGCTGCACATTAAAAAAACATTTTAGGTAGTGGTGGGCATAGATTAATTTTTTTAATCTAGATTAATCTAGATTAATTCCAAGATTAATCTAGATTAATCTAGATTAAAATGGCTCATTTGAATTCTGCCGAAGGCATTCAGAATATGTGTTCTACCCAAATAATGACTAAAAGTAAGTCTTTGAGAACGGGTTTCTCAAGCCAGGTGGCGCATTAGACCAGGGGCTCATCTCCTGTTTCCAAAATGCATCACAAACTGCTTGAGAAAGCTTTTCTACTATGATAATTGGTAATGAAAATTAAATTATGTTCAATAAGATGAACTTGTGTTTACTTCCGCATTAGCTAAGGTATGATTTGCGTTTAGGTGGTACTTGAGACTGGAAGAGCTCCTACAGTACATTTACATTTAGTCATTTAGCAGACGCTTTTATCCAAAGGGACTTACAAGAGTTTAGGGAGCAACAAGCGATATGTCATACAGGAGCCATAATACATTAGATCTCAATACAAAGTTACTGGTTTCAACTAAAACTAGACCACTACCTGTTGAGAGAAAGTGTTTTTTTAAACCAATTCCGCATTGCACAAGGTGCAAACAACCTTAGTCTTGTCGATGTTTCTATTGGGAAGCTTCTTAAAAATTAATATTCCCTGAAGCAAACCCGGCGGCTTCATAGCTGCATCCATGTTAGCACGTCACGTTTGATGCGGTAATTTCACAGAAACGTTATGTTGTGTTCAGACCAAACGCGAATGGCGTGTCAAGCGCGAGTGATTTATATGTTAATGCAAAGAGCCAATAGATCTACTTGCTGCGCGAATCGCGCGAATGAAGCCCTGATTATGAGATGATGAGGCGGCTTCTGCTTCCGCGAATGACGCGAATCACGCGAGTTGAAAAATCTCGTTCTCGCCCCGTACAGTGCAGTTAAGCTGGTATACATCCGCGCTAAAATATCAAGGTGAAAGTCATCATAGCTTGCGTAGTATAGGCCCAGCTCCCAACCCAACTTTGAGAATAGATTAACGGCGACATTTTTTTTATCGCGCGATAAGAGTCTCACTGCGTTAACGGCGTTAACGCCGTTAACGGCCCACCACTAATTTTAGGATATTTCAAGCAATTCCATAGAATTATGCTGAAATGCATATTTGGTTTGTGTTTCAGGTCATGGATGATGCTTTTACATTTTTTGCGGATTTTGGTCTAGAATCATGTTTTCCAGTGTAATTTGGCGTTCTTGAGTTTTATAAACCTAATTTATCTAGCAAAACACGTACATAATTCCATTTGCGTGGTCTGATGCACTTTTAAATTCAGTTCGATTCTGTCTTCTACAATAATCCAGTTTTTGGAAGCGAATCACAGCATTAAATGCGGTTGTGACTGATATGACATCACAGGTATATACTGACTAGATATGATGAGTGAGGTCAAGCAGATCTGCTCAACCAGGAGAATTCAAGTCAACTCAGATTAAACTGAAATCAGATGACAGGAAATGGCTGGCCTTATTCTGTCATTCTCCTCTAACTGCAGAAATAATGGCTATGTTGAAAGGTGTGTGTGTATTTGATCTGTTAGTCATAAAACACAATCTTATGCACATCTCTTATCTGTGGTTTTATATTAAATGTTGAGCATTGTTTCCTGGAAGCAAACACTTGCGACCCCGCCCCAATGTTCGTAAGGAATATTGTCATGATGAACCCATGAGTTACCTCCTACACCTTTTTATGTTGACTAGTAGTTCATAGCACACTTTCTTCTTTTGTAGTTTCTTTAAGGTTTCAGAAGTCGTGATGTTTCTGTTACTGCTTGTCAAATGCACAGGTGGTTCAGAATATCGTCCAGTCGGAGACGGAATACTGTAAGGAGCTCCAGACACTCCTGTCAACGTATCTGAGAGTGTTACAGCCCACAGACAGGTACAAAAGCACACAGAATTCATAATTAAAGGTGGGGTAACAAAAGCTATTGTATATTATATTGGTTTACGTTTTTTAATACATTTATATATATATATATATGTTCATAATGATGCATGTCATTTTCTATGCCGGTGAAATAGTGGTGTGTGGAATTTTATCAAAGGTGGAACTTGACTAATGTTTAAGAATCACTAAACTAAAGATATTTATAGATTTGTACTCTCTCTCTCTCTCTGTCTCTCTAGGCTCAGTGTGTCAGATATAAGTCACATCATGGGCAATTTAGAAGAAATCAGCACTTACCAGCAAACACTGGTGCATTCATTGGAGGAGAGCGTCAAGTAAGGCTCCGGTCACGTTTGCTCCATTGACTTTTATTCATATGCAAGTGAATGCGAAAGACCGGATATGCAAAACCGTCCGAAGATATTTTGCAATGTAATAAAGTTCAAGTTCGGTGAACTCTGACCTGCGAATTCGCATCAGAAGATTTAAACATCACAACGTGACCTCTCGGTAGAGAGATGTACAAGATGGAGGAATCACTCCCGCCCATTTTTGCAGCATCATCTTAACGAATTTTCCATGCTCAAAGTCTAGTGTGACCGCTGCATAAGACGGTTGAACACGTTTTCTTATTCACTCTCATTCATACAACAGCGACATCTACTGGCAGCTAGCAGTAACTCTGCTCATGTTACCAAATCTTGTTCTGGCTTTTAGTGAAGAATGCTTGGTGGAGAATGTTGGTTTTCTCATTGTATGTTAACTTTTAGCCTTTTTAGTCACTTCTTCATGGATTCATGAACTGTGTTGATGGGTTTGTGCAGAGTTCCAGAGAGCCAGCAGAGGATGGGAGGCTTCTACCTGTCTCTCGTTTCTCAGCTCAGGAGCCTGTATGTCACCTACTGCTCCAACCATCCATCAGCTGTCAATGTGCTCACACAACACAGGTGCGTAAACATCACAACACAATACTGCTTCTAAAGTACAAAGAACAGACACATGTTGGCGCTCTTGTAGATGAACTACACATAGATGACCATGTGTTGTGTGTGTGCAGTGAGGAATTGGGAGAGTTCATGGAAAGTAAAGGTGCCAGCAGTCCTGGAATTCTCACACTCACAACAGGCCTGAGCAAACCCTTCCTACGGCTGGAGAAATACCCCACGCTGCTCAAGGAGATGGAGCGACACATGGAGGTACTGTTGTGTGTTTGTGAATGAATGCTCGACAATATCCACTGTGGCTTTGCACACTTCGGTTGTCCCCTGTAGGGTATAGAAGAGTGTTTTTAACTCTCCACAGGAGCTCCACCCAGATTATCCAGACATTCAGAAGGGCATGACCATATTTAAAAATCTCTCGGTGAGTATACTTCACATGTTTAAAGCCCAAAATTCGATTGTTTTTTCACTGAGGTGTGAAACGGCAATGTGTTTGTTCTCATGGCTTTAGTCCCAGTGTCAGGAAGTGAGGAAGAGGAAGGAACTCGAGCTGCAGATTCTGACAGAAAACATCCGTGGATGGGAGGGGGAGAACATCAGGACCCTGGGCTCTGTTCTCTACATGTCTCAGGTGTTCATCCAGAACCACGGCGCTGAGGTGAGTGACCTGATTATTTTTTAAAGCAGAGCTCAAAGCTGAAAATATTCTGGTGTCTTGTAGGTTTCTTGTTCATGAAATGTTCATCCATGTGTCTCCTCAGGAGAAGAACGAGCGATACCTCCTGCTCTTCCCTCATATTCTCCTCATGTTGTCCGCCAGCCCTCGAATGAGTGGTTTTATCTACCAGGTGCTCTTTTACCGTCATAGAATAAAAACATCATTGTTAAAATATATTTGTTATAATGTATCACAATACAAAATATTCATTCTCTTAGGGCTTAGCTTAAATCTTAATTTTATTGTTACATCCCTATATTACTCTCATTTATTAATAGTCTGCCTGTTTGATTGGTCATGCATTTGCAACTTTTATTAAATACTTGCTCATTGGCTTATTGACTACACAGGGGAAGCTTCCACTAGCAGGAATGACTGTTAATAAGATGGAGGACAGTGACGCCACAAAACATGCTTTTGAAGTATCTGGTAGGTTTCTCGCTCCACTTTGTCAAATGTGAATTTTTAATGTTATTATGCATGCGTGCTAACGATGTTTCCATGCAGGACATTTGATTGAGCGCATACAGGTGATCTGTAACAACCAGCAAGATCTGCAGGACTGGCTGGATCATCTACACCGCCAGACCAAACATACCTCCGCCAGAAACAGCAGTATCAAACTCCAAAGCGTGCCGTGCCATACGGTGCGAAATCATGATTTACGATAACAGTGTATGCGTGTAATTCAAAGTCTGTTACTCATTTGACCTTCTCCATCTTTAGCTGCCATCCCACCCTGTCACCCCGTCCAGACACTCGGAGAATCGAGGTGTAAGCGGATCTCCAGTTTACCACACTCTTCCTCACTTGTCTACACACGGTACCCCTCACAGTGCTATGATGTGGGGGCCATTAGAACCCCCCAAAACCCAGAAGCCCTGGAGTCTGAGCTGTCTCAGACCCGCACCACCCCTGAAACCCTCAGCTGCTTTGTGCTACAAAGAGGTATCATGTTGTTTGGATAAAACAATGTGCTCTTTCCTAACAGACTTGCAATGAGATTTCTTAAAACGGTCTGTGTTTGTTATTTTGCATTTGTCTTTCAGGATCTCAGTCGAAGTCCTAAAAGCATGAAGAAGCTTCTGCCAAAACGGAAACCTGAGAGAAAGCCATCTGACGAAGAATTTGCGGTTAGAAAAAGTATGTTACGCGGTCACATTTTAAACTCATAAATGTTATTGAACGTAAACACTTTATGCACAAAATGTTCAGTTGGTGAAGTAAAATGTCAAAAATCAAACGGTTCAATTGCTTAACACGGTCGTTATTTCTCCCATCAGGCACTGCAGCTCTGGAGGAAGACGCTCTGATCCTTAAAGTGATTGAAGCGTACTGCACAAGTGCTAAAACTCGACAGACGCTAAACTCAAGTAAGCACAATGTATTCTTACTCATCCATCTAGGAGTAACGTGCTGCTGTGTAGTTTAAACATGTTTCTGTGTTGCTTGCGTTTTTTTGTATGCTTTTCGTTATTTATCCACACTAGCGTTTTCAAGCATTTCCAAAAGTTGCTGACACTGAAACATTGATGAAAATATGCAGAGTTTGATTGAACTGAAAGACACATATAAGTCTTTGTAAAAGTTAATCGGGCCCAACACAGACACTTGGTGGGACCCCACTCTTAAATCCAAAATCGTCCCTTATTTTTTAATTCAGCCTAGAAACTCTCAACAATACAGCTTTCGTTGTCAAAGTCATCTGTCTTTGACAAACATTCTTCTATTAAAATATTTATTCTGTCTGTAAGTTGTACTTTTCTGCACTGTCATTTCTAAATGTGTGTTAACTAACTCTCTGAATATCTTCAGCTTTTTTAACACGGATCTTTTTTCTCTCTTTCCCTACCTTCATTCCCTTTCTTTCTTTTTTATCCGCATTCTCTCTGCCTTATGTTGACCCCATTGTTTTTTTATTCCCTCCGTTGCCCCATTTTATTGGGTTCATTGGCCTCTTCCTCATTTTACTCTTGGCTCGGTCCGGTACCACAATCCCTCCCGTTCCATTTGATTGGTTTGCTCCCCCATCCCTTGTTAGCATGGCAGGGCACTGATTTGATGCATAATCATGTACTGGCTGATGTTAACCAATCGTGTGTGGATGCTGTGGGTTGCCGCGGCAGCGGATTTCCCTCCTCTGACCAATCAGAAGACTCGGACTATGACAGTGTTTGGATAACTCACACTAACAGAATGGGTTCTATATCCCGTAAGAGCTGCTGCTCCAATAAACGTCACAGTACATCATTTTATTTTCTCTACATTGAATGTGAAGAGCTGTTGGCAGGAGCTTTTTATAATTCCATGTTCTCATTTGGTTAGCGATGGATGTTTCTGGATATTAAGCTGAAGTTAAATGATAAATGAAACAAGAGCATAATGTCATATTAATCATTTGTGTGTCTTCGTAAATTTGTCCATGCAATACAGAATAAGTTTTATGTGATGGATGCGCAAGAGAGAAGATGGAGCCTGTGAAGGCCAATAAGCTATTTTTCTCAAAACTATAGTTCCCTCATAGAAACATAGAAATGTTTTGATTTACATGATCTGTCTGTTAATCTTTCATTGATAAACCCCTTGCAGGATCAAGGAAGGAGTCAGGGCCACACATGCTTTTTCCTGAGGAGGAAAAAATCATTGTGGAAGAGACAAAGAGCAACGGTCAAACCGTAATTGAAGAAAGGTGAAAAACATGCATCCAAAAAGCATTTTGCCGTACTTGTTTCTTGATTCCTGATAATTGAACTTTCACATTCTTTGAAGGAGCCTGGTGGATACAGTTTATGCTTTAAGGGATGAGGTACAAGAACTCAAGCAGGTGAGTACACATGCAACAAGGTATTTTCTCTGTGCACATGGTCGAATGTTAAAATCTGGTGCCATGACCCGGATTCTCTTTTTCATCGCCAGGACAACAAACGAATGAAGCGGAATCTTGAAGAAGAGCAAAAGGCGCGGAAAGAGCTGGAGAAGGTTGTCAGGAAAGTATTGAAGAGTATGAACGACGCGTCGTGGGATGAGACTAATTTGTGAGCCAGTCATGTGATGTTTTATATGGAAACCGCATCTGATAATTGTGTCTTACCTGAGTGTAGAATCAGTCTTAAGTCCTGACCAAAAAAAAAACGTAACTTCCCCTCAGTCACAGTATTA
The DNA here is from genome assembly GCF_015846415.1 of Triplophysa dalaica. Taxonomy (NCBI): domain Eukaryota; kingdom Metazoa; phylum Chordata; class Actinopteri; order Cypriniformes; family Nemacheilidae; genus Triplophysa; species Triplophysa dalaica. The sequence continues at coordinate 4,820,983 of NC_079543.1, forward strand.
AGCCTTGTTTTTATCCCAAACCGTTTGTTTGTCAGTGCCAAGCATCTTGTCGGACCTGTTTTCAAATATGCTGATGATAAAGAAACTTGAATCTGAGCATCATCCACCTCAGAAACAAACTTCTCGTCTCCAAATGACTTCTTGCAGTTTGATCATTTAGTTCACGATCACAAATACAAACCGCATTGGTTCCCAGTCTGAAACTGGGAGTCTCAGGGATGATCCACATATACTGTACCTTACGATGTTACCAGGCCTGCATTACTGCTGACTTTAGGAATCTTTAGCCAATAGTTATAGTAAGTGATGACATTCATTATGATTTTCCAATGGAAAAACCTCGCAATACAATACTGGAGACAATTCTGAGAAAACTAGTCTTGTTTTATAGATAATTTTTTTTGTCACATTTCAAGGTTGGTTTAAGAATAACCTGTTTCGGTTGCTTTATTGCACCTTACAGCTTTTATCTTTTTTACTTTTATGATGATCCTTTACACTAATGTAGATTGTCGATCCACAGATTTGTGTTTTGTACAGAAATAATCTTTTTATTGTATTATTTAATGCTCAGAAATGTGCCTTTGGAAAAAGAGATTTCCAGAATTTTGTCAGCATTTCTAGCTCCGTCAGCATTTCACAGAACCTTTGTATGCGAGACTGACTTTAAATTAACACTGAATCTGTGACCCGAAACTGTCAGATTATATGAATTTTATGTGTCCTCTAATTTATGTATTTAAATGAAATGTCTACTGCAGAATTACTGTATATTGTATAATTCTCGATAACTTCAATTATTCTCTTCAAAGCACTCTTTCTATCTTACTCTCTATTACCTGCTGATTGAAATAAATAAATACAAGTTCTTACTGACTCTTCAAATGGGATTAGTGTCCGACTCTTTCTTGTGTGCATCAATTTTTATTTAAATTTGTCAGAACTGTCATTGGATAAGATTCATGTGTCACCAGGTAGTTGGGTAATGTGAAATAAAAAATATCTTTGCTGTTATGTTATCATGCTGTTTCTTTTATTATTATATTTATTTATGTAGACTTTATTATATTATGTCTATAAACTAAATATAATACAATTATGATCGTAGTAGATATGTAGTTTTGCTTCATTCATATATCCTGTGGCCCAGATTGTTTTCACTTGTTTTTGTTAGCCTTATTTTCCTAATAGTAGCCATTTTGTTTCTTTTGGTGTTCATTTTTGCACAATACTCCTGGGTGAGTTTTTTTGTTTGTTTGTTTCTATTAAAATGCTCTTGAGAAGAAAGATGGACTACAAGACAATGAAAATGACTCTCTTTCTGCACCGCTAGCCTTTCTCAGTAAACCCATGAAACTACACCATTTGTTTATTTCTGCTGGTCCATAAAACTCTTTGTTCATTTCACAATTTTTTCTTACTGTCGGGGGTCAGATGGATGCTGTTGAACTGCACAGATGCGGAGAAAAGTGCATGACAAGACTGAGACATGTAGACATGTTTGTTTTGGATAATGGATTCGATTTTTGGTTTAATGTGTATTGATGACAGAATGTTGATCTCCTCTAATCTCTAGTTTTTAATGAAATAAATGTGTTGTTCTCCAAAAAAACATTCAGCAGTTTAATGCATCCTGGTTTGAGTATGTTTTTAGACAAACTACGTCACTTTGTCACTTGTATTTGTTGTATTGTGTGATATCTCGGCACTGTTATATTTCAATGGTGCCGTGCAGGTGTTGTAAAGCCTTGGATGTATTTGTGTGTCGAACATCTGCTTTTCCAACACTTCCACCTCTACCACCCTATTATGACAAACAATGACTCACACTCATTCCAAAGACTTCTGATCCTCAGGGACAGCAGTGCATTGTGGGAGATTTAATCACTGGCTCGGGCTCCTGCAGAAGGAGGCAGCCTGTTCTTTTGTGGCGACTTTGACATTTCCAGAAAGACTGATGTGTAGGACACATTAACATAAGGACAAAGCCCAAGGTACTAGAGAGTTCGATAAAAAGAGGCAGAAAATGTTAGCTGTCACTTAATTGAACGTTTCGGTGCTGTCGCAAAAGTTGTGTCATTGTGTTAACCGCATCCAATTCCCAGCTACAACGACTGTACGTGGACCGTTGCACGGGTATGAAAGGTCTTATTGTTTCTCACCTCAGAAATGATCAATCTTTCCACCGAAGAAAAAATGAAAATTCTTCACCATTTACTCTGCCTCATGTCATTCCCGTTTGACTTTCTCCTGCAGAACACGAAAGAAGATATTTTGAAGAACCAAAAATCGTTGCCCCCTTTGACTTCCACACAATTTTGTTATTTCTTCACGAAAGACAACAGCTCTGCACATGAGAGTTGTTGCCTTTACGAAGAGACGGGCCGAATTTCGTTCCTTGTATGGCCGCTGACTGCCTCTCAATGACTCACAATAGAAAGGATATAATTTTGCAGATGTTGGAGAAAAAGCTCAAATGTCAGGCTCTTTTCAGACTGTCAGACCTGCCTTAGCCCAGGGATGAATTATGGATCAGTCACCTTTGTCTAGCGCTGAATATTCTTACATAAATACAAAGACTCATAAAACGCATAATAGAGCATCTAATTCATCTGTTAGTGGCCAGATCAAACGTTGAGATAACCATTGGGTTTTTCTTAGCAACGGGCAGGTAAATGAATATCACCTTTGTGATGCTGTCTGTCTGTGGCGTCTGGTACAAACGTCTGATTTACTTCCTAATGCTGTGGGCCGTGTCCATCAACACCTACACAGAGGTTAAAGGTGACAGTGAGTCTGGTATGGTTTGATGGTGCTGGCTCAGGGTGATGCAAGGAAGTCACTGAAGGTGTAAAGTTAAAGTTGTTCTGGAGGGTTTTATCTAGTTGCTTTAGTCAATAGTGCTGAACCCATCTGTCTGATGTTCTGATGTCCTTAATCTGCTTTGAACAGTTTCCTCAAGCAACACAACCTCACATTCAGCATCAGCAAACCAATGAAGAAAGAATGTCATTTAAATTCCATTCCATTCCATTTTCTACCGCTTATCCGAACTACCTCGGGTCACGGGGAGCCTGCGCCTATCTCAGGAGTCATCGGGCATCAAGGCAGGATACACCCTGGATGGAGTGCCAACCCATCGCAGGGCACACAAACACACTCACTCATTCACTCATTCACTCACGCACTCACGCACTCACGCACTCACACCCTACGGACAATTTTTCCAGAGATGCCAATCAACCTACCATGCATGTCTTGGACCAGGGGAGGAAACCGGAGTACCCGGAGGAAACCCCCGAGGCACGGGGAGAACATGCAAACTCCACACACACAAGTCGGAAGCGGGAATCGAACCCCCAACCCTGGAGGTGTGAGGCGATTGTGCTAACCACTAAGCCACCGTGCCCCCCGTCATTTAAATTGAATTTCAGAATATTGTGTAAATTAAAAGAGTTTAAAAAATTTCACACAATTCCTTCCATCCTTCGTTCTTTCTTCCTTCTTTCTTTCTTCCTTCCTTCCTTCCACGTGCTCTTTCTTTCTGCAAGTATATTGCAAGTATATATTTTGCAATTGCAAGTATAATAGGGTGGTCGTGCTTTTCTTTCTTTCCTTCCTTCCTTCCTTCCTTTTCTACCTTTCCTTTTCTTCCCTCTCCTTCCTTCTTTCTTCTTTCTTTCTCTCGCTCTTTTTCTTTCTTTGAAAGCAATTTCAAGTGCAATACTGCAGTCATGCCATTCCTTTCTTTCTCTTTTTTCTCTTGATTTCTCTTTCTTTCTCTCACTCTTTCTTTCTTTGGAAGCGAGTGCAATTGTAATACAGTGGTCATGCCTTTTTTCTTTTCAGTCCTTTTTGTCTTTTCTTTCTTTCTTTCTTTCTTTCTTTCTTTCTCTCTTTCGAGAACTCAGTGTATTGTTTCTTAGGTCTAAAGATACCTAACATCTGACACCATTAGACCTATATCTGTCAAAATGAATGAAAAATGTACCTGGTACAAAAACAAGATAGCTTCACTCACAAGCCATATAGTCCATAAACCTGTTGCTGTCGTCTCATCCAACTCAAAACTGCCTGTTTTCTATACCCCAGACACTTCAACAAGTAGTGAACATTTATATTTGACAAGGTGCTGTGGGGTGTAAGACATCTTATCTCCAAACTGCCATTCATGCCATGCTCTCACAATACCTTCTCAACTTTGAAAATAATAAAATACATAAATAAAACGATGCAGCAAGGGTGCATAGGATGAAGCGGGTGCTTTCTTTTATTTGGTTATTGTGCAAAATAGCTGTGCAATGTTTCTTTGCCAATGGTTTGCTCTAAAAGCTTTTCCCCCTGTCAGTATGAAAGGAAAGCAATAAAGGTCTTTCAATGGGCATGAATAAAACCAGGGAGAACAGAGAGAAGCCGCTGGGGGTTTGGCCGAAGGGCTTCTATTCTTTAGCTGGTAATCAAATTGAAGCTGAAATGAAATGAAGGTTTCTTATGAAAATAGCCTTTGTTGACTGGAAGGCTGGTAATTCATAAACAATACATACGGCTTTTGTGAGGATAATAACATATTCATGCTCGCAGAGAAAGGGAAGGAAAAGGAATTGGAGAGAGAGCGAACGCAAGAGAGAGAGAGAGAAAGAGAGAAAGAAAGGGAGAGAGAGAGAGAGAGAGAGAGAAGCGGTGAATAGGGCTACAAGGGTTTGGCTTACCAGTCTCAACTACTGCCATTGCAATAACTGATGTTACTCCATGTCACCGCTCTGGCAGATAAACCTGTGCTTTATAACTAGTCCAGAAGTATGAAAGGATGGAAGTGCATCAGATGAACATGTAATTCCCCTGAGGGATTGAACGCTGGAAATGACACCGCGGGGATGAGTTTAAAACAAGAAAACAAAAAGGATGACATTTGGGTTTACAGTCAGTTGCACATAGACGGATGGGATGATGTTTCCAAAGAGGACTTTCACATCAAAATCTGTCGTGCAGGATAGACGGAGGAACCAACCGCTGTTGTACCCATGAACTGACGAAAAGATCAGATGGTAAGTAATGAACTGAATCAAGGTGAAGTGATTTTGACAAACATACAACAGTATGACAGTCTTGTCAGTGAAGATAAAATTGTTCCAGCTTTCCAGCCATGGGGTGGCAGGGTGATTTTATTCCAAACGTGTTGGTTTCTCTTTGATGTTCTGGGGACTTTTTAAAGTTACTCTAAGAAAGTCAAGGCTACCTGGTGAACCTGTCTGACTCTGTAACCTGTGTGCGTTACCTAAATGATGATTGACAGCTTTCACATCTCTAAATTTACATTTTAATCCATTCGTATCTGTGTATAAGTATGAGTATCTTTTTAAAAATGCATTTAGTACATAAATTAAAGAATAATTCTGACTATTGGAACGCAGTGAGTATAATCTTAATATTTAAATTTGTCTTATAGAAATGCATTCGCAATTAATGATCGCGTTTGAATGGTTAAACGTCACAATATCTTTACATTTACACATTTGGCAGACGCTTCTATCCAAAATTATACTATACATTTGTTTTAAAGTATGTGCAATCCTTGGCACTGAACCCATGGTATTGGCGTTGTTAGCACTGAGCTACAGGAAAACATATGTCATTTTGATTTAAAGTAGAAAAAAATGCATTTGTCAAGAAAATAAAGAGATGCTGTATACCATCTCCATCAATAAAATATTATATTCATATTGGAGACAATCCTGAATTTAAACTCTTTATGACATATAGACCTGCATCATATGACTGTCCATACTATGTTTAAATACGTTTTACCGTGTATTTTAAATGTTGGCATCTGTGAACTTGCTATCATTGTTTGAGTAAGATTGCAGAAACGAGTGACGTTCCCTCCCTCACATGGCAAGTGCATCTTCAGTAAGAAATAATGCAACTATACGCCCACCTATACCGAGAAGCACATCGTGTGAACAGAGACAGGCCTTTTGTGACAATGCCAGGGAACAAAAGTGTTGAAGCTCTGCCTGATGGTTTGTTTAGTTGTTATAATGGGATCAGCAGAAAGTAAGTTGCCTGAGGAAAACAGAAACAGAGAGAGGGATGGAGAAGGCGGAGTGGAGTATGAAAGACGAAAAAAACTGGTATGAGAGTGTAAAGCGGATTAGAGAGGTAATCCACTGGAAGAAAAAACACTGGAAGTGTGAGTGGACGAGAGAGAGAGAGATGGTGGTTGTGAAAAGTGAATATTTTTTGAGTCGTATGTGTTAAGTAAGCACCCAACAGGTATTTTTATACCAAAACGTTTTAATGATGTCACAAACTTTTAGGCATTTTACAGGACCCTCTGAAGAAAGTTGTTAGTTTGATCTCTACCTTCAAATCTGTTATGGAATTTTGGTTTAAATAGGCTTTGATGTTGCATTTAGCAAGGATAAGTAGAAACATAGGAAACCAGGCATTGCAATACGGTCTTGAGTTTATTATAGTTAAAGTTCATTCTGTATTCTTAACATGTGAGGACTGGTACCATCAAAATTCAGGTCAAGATCATCTATGGGCATCTTTGGAAAATCTTATAAGACCGAAACAGCAGAGAAAAATCTGCTGATTTGATCATTTAAATGTGATTGATTTATATTTGAATATATTATATGATATTTACTTCATTAATAATTTCTAAATCAAAAGTTTCAGAAAGCGGTCCTGTAGCTCAACTGGTATGGCAATTAACCTAAATCTTGGGATGCTGTGCACTGAAAAAAAAAATGTTGGTTTGTTTCAGCCTTTGGTTGGGAAAAATATGGACAGACTCAACTGTTTTGGTTTACATTAACCTATTATGGGTTGTTTACGGCCGTGGTTTGGTTGAAAATGAATGTTTTCCAAGTTCTTTAATCCAAAGGTTAGGATTATTTGTATTAGCCAGCAAGGAGTTTATGTTAGGAAATATTACCGAATAAGAAATGCATGTAACATAATATTTAACTATATAAGTCTCAATCTTTGTGTGAAAGAAAGGATTTTAGGCTGTAAGTGTTCTTGCATTTAAGTCAAATACCAGTAGATGGCAGTGTCCTCCAGGACATGGCAGGTTTTACAATCCCATTACCACTTCGGAGTAATGAAAATAAGTAAATGCTAAAATCATTATAAAAATTATGATGCAGTTATTTTGATAACAAAGACAAACTAAAGGAAAAAAAAACCTCAAAGTATTTCTGCATTCTCTCATAATCTCCTCAGGAGTTCAGCAAATCTCAAGGAACTCTTATAAAAAAAAACATTGCTTCTGGAGTGAGGTGCAACAAAAATTCTGTTTCACAACCAAACTATATTTGAAGAAAATAAAAAAATCTACCAATATAAATAATGCTCAGTTTAAATTTCTGGCTAAATTTCTTTCTTACTGTAATTCATTATAAAAAACAGCAGAGGGCGACTTCGTTCTGTCAAATTGTTTTAAAGCCTAAAGCCAAGAATAAATTGTTGGTTATTTAAATGGTTTGGTCCATGAAGTTTGGAACGAAATATACAATCATGTAGTTTAAGTCTTTGCTCAATATTTAAATTAGACAGGCACATATAGCCTATCCCATGACAAACCTGTACAAATATTTGGAAAGCATTATCAGCAATTTACATCAATTAAATAGAAGTTTATTTTGAGTTAAGGGAATAAGAGAAATTGTTGTCATAAATTGTTTTTTCACAGTGAAATATTTGTTTCAGCTCGTCTTTAAACAATTGCAACTAATGCTGCAACAAAATCCTATGAGTGACTAACAAACTTGGCAACATAACTAACACCGACAAGAGACAATAGAATGTATTATGGTGGATTCAAACGGAACGCGGCAGTGGGTTTTTTACGTGGTATATCCGCCTTAAGGCTATATGTCGATGCTGTTAAAAAAGTTAAAATATTTTCTATCTTCAGCTGCGCCTGCCGCAAAGAACTGTGCCAGTGGAAGTTGCCCACGTTTTGCCGCTTACAGCACGTTTCCCTTTGAAAATGAACTGGAAAAACGCGACTGTCGCGTACCGTGTGAAACCACCATTAGAACCATTACACTGGATGCGGCGCGGTGTGACCATCCCATTAGAACAAGCCGTGTGTCGTGTCGCGATGGTCGCGTCCGGTGTAGAAAACAAAGACAAGTAGAATATTAATTAAAATAATTAGTCTTGGGTAAGAAAATCTGAAAAAGTAATTAATTACTAGTTACGAATTACATATTCAATAGTGTAATTAGATTACTCTACAAATTCCTCTCTCCAAACAAAAAACTCATAAATTGAATTACTTACTACCAGTGTTGGGTGTAACTAGTTACTAAGTAATTAGTTACTGTAATTTAATTACTTTCCCCTTGAAAAAGTAAAGTAAGGGATTACTCATATGTTTTCTCTAATTTAATTACAGTTACTTTTGATGTACCTAAACTAAATACTTTGTGAAATATATGCGTGTGCAATAGTGTAATTGACATCAAAATTCAAAGTCTTACTTTAAAATCTGTGCTCACATTTGTAATACTTTGGTCAGTTAATAATATTATTTATTTGAATGAATTAAATAAGCCGTTTCATGTCTATCCTTGAATCACTTAACTAATCAAGGTCGATGTAGGATATAGAAAGTAATTAGTAATGAGTAACTAAATACTTTTTGGACAGAGTAATTTGGACAGTAATCTATTACACTATTGAATATGTAATGAGTAACTAGTTATTAATTACTTTTTCCAACTTACCCAACACTGCTTATTATTAATGACTTTCTATATCCTACGTCAACCTTGATTATAATTGATTCAAGGATAGACATGAAACAGCATATTTATTCAGTCAAATAAATAATAAATGGGTCAATGACGTTACATGTATTTTTTGTGTCCAAATTCATTATTTTCCTAAAAAGAATTTGAATAAATACATGTCATATATCAAATGGATCTACAATATGTCCTTTATAAGAGACCCTTTTCATTTTATTGAAATTCAATAGATTTTTTGAGTTTTGGTGTTTGAAAGACCAAAAATGTCAGGTGGTGCGACCATCCGAACATACAAACAGAGAACAAAACTGAGAAATAAATGTTAATTTTCTCAGTAAAATTCTTAATAAAATATTTTGGCATGATTTTATGTTAAATTTCTTATATATGAGGGGAAAAATACTCAGTGCTAAATACATTAAATGTATATTATTTTAAATTAATATATGGTCGCACCACCTGACATTTTCTGGGTGGTAAAATCAGAAATCTTGTTTAATAATGAATTAATGCTCCCTAAAATGCTGTAAAACCAATATAAATCAACACTAAACATTTTTTTGGACATAAAAATACATTTTCAAACTGTTTTGCTTAAAATATTTTTTTTTCTTCTTATAAAATCTTATTTGTCATTGACCCAAATAACGATTTATTATTAACTGACCAAAGTGTAGAAGAATACATTAAAGCATACATTTATTAATACTAATAATTTTGATTTCATTTCCACTATTAAATATATTACACAGCATTTAGTTCAATTACATCAGAAGTAACTATACTAATTGAGTTACAGAAAAAATAAGAGAAATCCCTTACTTTACCCTTTCAAGGGAAACGTAATCGAATTAGGCTACTTGAACACCCAAGACTGCTTATTTTTACTTGAACATTAATTTAGCATCTTTGCTGTGCGTGGTTTTGGGATTGTCTTCGCTATTCATCTTGTCATTCATTGAACAGAATTTCTCTCAAAGACCGTTTAAATAAGTTTGGTTTGGCTTTGCACATTGTCGATAACAACTCTATCACCTGACCCCCAACCACCAGCCACAAAGTCAAACAAATATTAGAGGACTTCTAATAATAATATATAAACGTCGACGCGCTACAGCACGCGCCACATGTATCTGTTGTGACAAAGCGCGCGAAAGTCTAGACGCGCGTGCAGTGTGCCATTGAATGCGCGAAATTACCCGCCGGACGTCCTGCCGTCATACACTGAACGCGAGATCTGTAAACAGATTACTGTAAACAAGTCTCCAACGGGTCCGTTGCCCCCACAGTCTAGCAGAATCAGACAGTTTTTTTTTATTATTGTGGGTGCCATGCCGGGCAGTGTGCGGGCACAACGTGACCCGAGTTCAATTGTGTTCGACATCGTTAGGGTTTGCGTCGTATGGTTAAAATGCGCTTTTATAGCGCACCACAGGGGGAGCGAACAGCATAGTACGTTTAGAACTATTATCCCCGCGGACGGCTCCTGCCTTTCCATGACTGATCTGTAGATGCCTCGTACAATTAGCCTGTCCACCTTGTGCTCTCCACGAACAACACCCCCGCTGGAGGGGTTAAAAACAGGCGGGAAGGGACGGGCCAAGTAAAGTTTAAGTGCGTCACACAGCTGCTCGTGAATTCCTGCACGGTTTTTGATTGCCTGACAACACGTGGCAGTCAGACGGGGACAATGGCGAGGAGAACTAAAGAAAACTTCTACAACTGAGATCGTGAGACGTGGCCAACCACTGCGCCTCTTAAACCGTGTCGGAGAAAAGGCCGTGACGCAGCAGCATGCCGCGAACTCCACCGGTTGCCATGACAGCCGCAAGCGCGCGCTCTGCGTTTTAACCCCACGCGCTGCCCGCTTAAAAGTGCACCCCCCACCTGCACATCGTTTTTGAGGACCCGAAAAAAGACAGGTATCCAAATGTCAAACGCTTGGTCACCATTATTCGTGTTCAACGTGCTGTTTTTGTGATTTAGAAAACGTTCCTGAAAAGGTTCACGTTGTCTTGGGTTTCTTAGATTCTGCAAAATGTCCTCGTCATAGGTGATAAAGATCAATGCATCTCGTCGTGCACTGTAAACACATTGTTTATGTATACATTTATGCAATTGACTCCAGAAGAACTTCCTGTTTCAGATTTTTAGAAATGAACAGAATTTAAAACAAACATCTTTAAGACCAGAATGTGTGAAAATCAAATCAATTAAACCAAAACTATAAAAAAACGATACCAGACCTTCATTGTTTACGTCTTGTTAAATGCTCTGTAATGCTATGTATGTTTTTTGCCCGGGGATCGAACCCCTGATGTTCTGCTAACACAATGCAATTCAGCTACAGAGACCGAGACTTGTTAAAAAAGTTAATATTTGTTTTATATTTTCACCACAAAGAACCTTTTGTGAAAATGTTCTTCGGATGTTAAAGGTTCTTAATGGAACCATTTAGACAAAAACGTTCTTCTATGGCATAAACACATTTATTTTTAACAGTGTAACGTCACTGGTGCGAAAGCAAATCGTACTTAAAGGTTCGAATGAGATCGTATGAATTCATTCGAATTAGCCAAATTTACGTTTTTGCCGTGAGATGGTCGGTATTATAATAAATGTTAGACGTTGGTGGTTCATATAAGATAATACATTATCTAATGTAAATACAACCTTATTGTAAGGTGTTATTAAAATATCTATAATGTAGCTTCAAATGTTGAATAGTAAAACAATAAATTCATATCTCAAAGCATGCTTTAAAGCGAAGAAAACTCCATAGAGCTCCATGTCTTTCTTCTGGAGCTGTGTTACTGAAGCAGGTGCTGCTAGCATGGGTTATTTTCCTCTGGTGGGTGTTATTTAGCTGTCATAGACTGAGGGCAACGCACCAGCAAACATGACAGAATAAGATCAGCTTGCGTTCTTCCAAACGGGACAGACTGTTAGATCGCCTCAATTCTTACTCTCCGAGGAATGATAAACGGATAGTGTTTGAAAGAGAGGGTTTGATAGAACTGTTGATTGTGGCCCTGAGCTAATCTGTCAGAGGAACCAAAGGAAGAACAAAAAACGTGTTATTGTTTTTGACTTATCTGTAAATTACAGTACAATTGCTATTCGATATTTCCTTTGAGAATAGAGATCCAAAAGGGAATGTTAACAGGTTGCATTTCTGGTTTAATTAAGATAATTAAACTCAGGGTCTTATGCGCATTACCTGTTCTTTTAAACGTCCGTGTGCAGTTCAAAGGCACAGCATTAAACGTCCTTCTTTGAGGACTATAAATTCATTGTCTACCCTGAAAGGCCTGATAACCTATTCACAAACAAGCACTAAAGATTTTGATAGGCTAATGGAAAATAGGTGGGCCACGCACTTCTTTGTAATTGGCCGTCATAAATCTGAAGAGGCCCTGGCAGCGATACAAAGCGCCGTTATTTCCTTCTTTCTTCGAGTCGGCCCCTACCCATATATCTCACCCAATGCTCAATGGCGATCTGAAGGCTGTGATATACATGTTACCAACAAGACACATGACCGGGGCTCGGTGACATCGATTGCCTCGCACAATACCCCGTTCGCGGAAACGGGCAGCCTTGGTGCAATAATACTGCCCTGTTTCTTATCGAGATCTCTGGTGCACATGCCTCTGTCAGAGGACATTAACCTTGCCTCTTTCATCCTGACAGCGGTGATTAGCACAGCGGCCTGATGCTGCCATTGATGTGGCCGCACAGGGCCAATGAGGTCTGAAGAGGGGAGACAGGATAGACTGAGCTGATTATCGGTGGGGCGGCGGACAATCTGCTGACAGGCGAAAGATGCCTCGCGATAGCGTTTTACAGTCAAATGAGGCGTTTTTTTAGTGTAGAAGTCAATAAGAGTGTGTCCAGAAACAGCAATGGTTGAGCCATACATTGTCTGTTGCCTTGCCAGAAAACACAAATATAGTGGTGTGTGTTATGGTCTGATGGATTTTTCTAGTATGGTGACAGCACTTCGAACGATAAAAAGCTCAATTTATATTAGCTAGCATGTGCTGATGTTTAGGGCTTGAAATTTGCGAATATGCACGTCACATCTCACACAAGGTTTTTATTAGTAGGCTAGTATTTGGAATATAGTGTTTGACCGTCTGATCACAAAAAATTTGGTTATCTGAACCTTTTTTTTCCAGAATTTCCCCTTATGGCTTGGTAAGGAGCTGTTGATCTACATTCTCACAAAAATGTATAACTATTTTTTGGAGTGGTTAATTCGTATGAATTTGTACACTTTAGCGTGATCTATTTTTGTGCCAGCGGTGGTTAGGTTTAGGATTTTGAGTTTTGTTAACCTTTTTTACATTTTGTAATCTTACATTTGTTGCAAATTCATAAACTGTAATTGTTTTGCTGCCTTCAATTTTTAAGCACAATCAAATGTCTTTACAAGACGTCGCTGTCCTTTCAAAACCTTGGATGTTAAAATTTGCTGTTCCATATTCTGGTGACAACACGGGGGACTAATAATAATGATTTAAAAAAAAAATGAAATAGTTTTAGAAGAACAGTGGCAAAGTTCAGATTAATATTTTAATGTTTTTACTGAGTACTTCAGCTCATTTAAATAAATAATGCAATTTTAACTTTTATTAGTTACAGCAACGTAACAGTGGTCAAAATTAGAGATGTACCGATATATCGGCCAATAATCGGTATCGGTTGATAAAAGCAATATTCAGACTGTCGGCTATCGGTAATTTAAAAACGTCCGAAGATCAGGGCTGATGTATCTTGTCAATCACAAGAGGAGAGGAAAATGCAATATATTTGGGCTCTGTATATAGAAAATACGAAAGCGTGCGTAACAAACAGGGTTTCTGCCAATCTCATATTATTCTTGAGTACCTACAGAGTAGTATTGCATACTTTGTGTCTTCGAAGAGTATTGTCCGGCTTCGCTGGAGACGGGACGGCTTCATATATCAGTTTCAAACGATCTCCAAATCCAGCATTATATCCACATTCAGAAAGTTAAGAAATATTAGTGTAATCTTTATAATTGGTATCGGCAGATATCACTCTAAATATCGGCAACAGGTATCGGTGAAGAAATGTATTATCGGTACATCTCTGGTAAAAAATTTAAAAGTGTATGAATTATAGCCACCTCGTAAAATAGTTATGAATTTCCGTGAGATCGGGCTGGATCCTTTACTTTAGTTCCTTGATTCTACCTGACATGTTAAGTTAAACAAAAATAATAAGAAATCATTGAACCACACATAGACAACTGTGCAAAAGTGTTCTTGAAAAGCTGGGTCAGTCAAGCACAAATCTTCGTCTTCTTATTTGACATTCAACTAATACTTTCAGTTACCGATAACACAGCACTACCCACACATCTGTTTATCAGATTTGACCAGATTTATCACATTTTGTCTGGTTGTCTCAGTCAGGCGGTGAATCACTCCACATTTCAGTCCTGCGTGTAGTTCTGTAGCATCAGTCTGTTGTTCAGGTAAGCCGTTCTCTTCCTCTCGAATGATTTGTGGTTGTGATCAACAGCCCTCCTGACAAGTGGGTGACACTTGTTTCTAACCCTACCTGAAGAGAGATCGCTGGTAGTTTGTGTGGAGTTTGATAATTGCGGCTGTTTGTCAGAAGTGGTGATTCCAGCCGTAGAGTGACTCTGACTGAGGTATTTTTCTGTTATTACAGAGGAGCTCTGGAGAGCACTGAACCAGTGAACCAGTTTATTTAACTTACCTTATATACAAACTATATATTTTGTGGTTGTGTGATTGAAGTTAAGATGTAGCTTTTAAAGAAACTAAGAATAATTGGAAAAATTGAAGAAATGTGTGTTTCTTATAGTTATTGTTTGTTTGATATAAATGGTTAGTATTGTTTCTGTACTCTAGCTCAATTCCAATATAGCACTATGTGCATCTGCAAGATGTCTGCCAAAGATCTGGAAAACATCTGCTGTGTAAAAACATGTGGTGAACATCTTAGAAAGAGCAGTTTTACGTTCCTTTTAATTCATAAACATCTTACAGACATCTTCTCGATGTCTTTAGGACATGTGACAGGAAATGTTACGGAGATATGTTGCAGATGAGCAAAAAATCAAATGTGTAGGAAATGCAAATGCAATGCAGACATCAAATATATGTCTGCCAGATGCATGTGTGCTATCAGGGTTGGTAGTTTTGCGTTGGTGGTTCCCAGCATGCTATTGAAATGCATAAATTTAGTTTCAAATAAAAAAGTTTCAAATGCACGTCCTGTGCACACCTCTAGAGGGTGCCACGTATTACTAGATTACATGGTGTTCTTCTGATTGTTTTTTAAATAGTTATTAATCGTCATTTCAGATAGGTGCACATGAAATGTCGACCCATAAGAACAATTGTAGAATGCATGTAGCTTTAGCCATAATGAGTGAAATATGGTTGTGTGTGTGTTTAAATCCAACTGTGAAAACGTTTGAGAACCTCTCATTGTAGGGAAAATGTCAGCTGTCTCTTCAACACCGTGTGTGTGATTCATCATGAGGGTTTCGAGCCCTTGTTTAAACACCTCAAGATTGTGAGACATAATTCCCAGCATATCAGTTTACACAATAACACAGGAAATCACGTCGGCCGCATTGTCCGCATATCTCTACCTCCTCAGGTAAAAGGACGACGTGCGACGGCTCAAATTTACTCGTGTTTACTTTCTAAAAATCGCTCTGCGCCCCCCACCACCCCGTCCCTCCTCCTGCCGCCTCCTTCCCCTCAGCCCACCCAATTAAAAAGCGAAAGAGGGGGAAAAAGCGCATTGCTGCCTTGCAAGTATTACTTATCACATTAATTAAAAACCGGTGGCACAATGGGAGCCCGCAGCTGCAGAGGAAAGCCGGGGAAATTAACAAACGTTTGATTTGTTGTGTTGTGGATGTGACATTTATTATACAGGTCAAAGTAAAACAAAGAGCAAAGCCCAAATATGCTAATGGGGATCTGGCAACCTGGGGCAGTTGTACAAACACGGACGACTGGCTTAATATTTCGTGTTTATAACTGTTACCAACAGCATCACGGAGCAGGAATAAGGAGGCCACGTGTTGCCTGCTGATGTTCGATAGCAAATCTAGATTGATCTTGACAAATCTTGAATATTTGTGTTTTTGTAGTGTTTTATCGGCTTGAAATCACAAGGACTGTAGAAGGTCTTTATCCAGTGACCACTGACAACTGGAAAAGTCATTGAAATTGATTGGTCAAAAGGTGCGGGATCCCCGAAGAGGGGTCAACATTTTCTTTGACAAAGTGTGACTAGACATTATGCAGATTTCACGGAGCAGCAGGCATCTGAATCATCCCTAATGGTGCGGGCATTGATTTGCTTTTCAGGGTGGCCGGGGGGAGGGTGATCGGGGGTCACTATCCAGGAATGCACAAGAACTGTAGCGTTCTGTTTACATAATACATTCCACTTTTACATTGTAACATTTTTCTCTGTGTTTCTCACAGTTACAGAGTTTATAAAGGCAGGTTGTGGAAGCTGCCATGGGGAGGAATCTGGTGTGAAATGCTCTCAGTAGTCATGCTAACTAATAATGATATGGTGAAAGATGGAGTGGTAATGAGTAAAAGGGCAGAAGATGACAGTGAGTGATGCAGTGTGTAATTGCGAGTCTATCAAGAGGGATCAAGACAGCGGGCTTGTGCCGGGGGAACTATTGAAACGCTGCCCATTTGCCTGATGCTGCACTTTAACATGACCCCGGTGGCAAAAAAAGACAATTTAAAGACTTCAAGTGCAACCCTGGAAGCTGCACACCAATTAAGGTGTCCTGATGGATTCAGGGGTAATCCAGGGTAATGTGTCCATCTGTAACTCTCTCTCTCTCTCTTTATTTTCCGTCCTATTCTGGCATTCATGAATTACACGCTTTCCTCTGAACATGAAACCCACTTAATTCACTTTTCATGCATTCAATTTGCAAATTCATAAATTTTAAGTCAAACAAGAACCGTATGGAAGTGAGCAAGATGAATTTGTATCCTTAAGTAAACGGTTTCAACCACTTGGGAGTAAATTAAATAAGTACATTTGGAACCTTTTTTTATATAAAAGCTTCAATGTTGGCTCTTTAGAAAATAAAATTATGAGAATAATGTGACCTCCATTAAATGTTGTTTCGAAGGATTTATCACATATCCTTCTGCGGTTATCAAGGATAAAAGCATAAAAAATTGAAATGTATGTAAAATCATTAATCTTAATTAATTTTACTGCCATTGGTGATGTGATATTAATGTACCAGCGCAAGTATTAACCAGCTTGTGCTTAAAGGGATAGTTCACCCGTTTGTTCATCATTCATCAGTCTTCTAATTGTTTTATACTTTCCTACGCCCCATAAAATAAAAAATCGTAGCTTCTTATACTGTGATAGGCCGACTGAGACCAGTTTTTACTGCACCTATACATTGTTGTTCTTTTGTTGCACAAATTGCTTCTTTTGTTTTGTCTTCTTTTACTTTTGCTTTAAGTAAAAGCATCTGCTAAATGACTAAATGTAAATGTAAATTCATTCACCCTCGTGTCAATGCAGACCAGTATTACTTTCTTCCGCAGAACACAAAAGAAGATATTTTGAAGAAGGCGGTAACCATTCAACACCTCCGTTGACTTCCATGTATGGACACAGATCCACAGAGACATTTCTCAAAATATCTTATTTTGTTTAACAGAAGAAAACAGGTTTTGAACAACATGAGAGTGAATAAATGATGAATTCATATTTGTTTTTGAGTGCACTGTCCCTTTAAATCAAGAAAAAAGTGCTTCACACTTTTGTGACATCCTTTTTAAGGGTTTTAGGACATTGATAGCAAAAGTAATAAAGTAATACTTTTTGCCTGAACTTTAAAAACCTACATAAAATCTGTGTAACACATCAGTTGTCCATCCGCCTAAATATTGTGTGTGCGTCCCTCTTTTTCCCTAAACTATTTAGTTAATTCCCTGTCAACAGCCGCAGCCTCCATTTCCCGATGTTTTTTTCCCCTCACCGCAAATGATAAATGACTCGCGGTCGCCAGATTTTCATTAAAACCCCCGTGTGTCACATTTAACCTGCGTTTGCTGAAATCAATTATCTGGCTATCACTGGGGCAGACGCTTCGGGGGAAGCAAGAGATCGGCATCCCTTCATCAGCGTTTCAATTAGGAGGTAAATAATCAGCATTTGAAGGCCTCTCTCCCTCTTTCGGTCCCTCCCTAGAGTCCTCTCTGTCTTTCCAGAGCGTATTGGCAATAGGCTGATGTCTCAATATGGTGTTTAATAGACGTTGCAGCTGGGGTGAGAAAAAAGTAGATTTATTGACGCTGTTCTGGAATCAGGACCGCGGCTTCTGGTTTGAAGGGTTTTAAGGAAAGGAGGCTGATCTGGGAACAGCGCCGGTCTCGCCACCTGGTGATAATGTTTTGTTTGGTTTGTCTGTGTTTAGTAGCTGCTGAGCTCCCAGAAGCCCCTGGGGCACATGGATGGCGTGATGCCAGCGTGGAGGTGCGGTTTCTGAAGAGACATGGCTGTTTAGACCAGAGGCAACAGTCTGAAGGGTTGGTGGTGTATATTTTTGCGTCACTATGCCTTTAAAAGTGTGTTTTATTGGGCTCATTTATGTTCAAGAAGCAGCTGGAGGCAAGAGGTTTCATTCACACACACATTAAACCGGTATGACTTAGTTTCTTCTGCAGAACACAAAAGAAGATATTTTGAAGAATGTTGGTAACCGACAACACTTCCTCATTGACTTCAAGTCTATGGACACAAAACCACTGAGACATTTCACAAAATATCCTCTTTTGTGTTTCGCAGAAGAAAGAGTCGCACACAGGTTTTCAACGACGTCAGGGTGAATAAATGATGAAAGAATGTATTTGTATTGCTCATAAGGCCCCTCACAGACATAATTCTCATTGATATATTTGCTGGCATCACAGCCGTGCTTGAACTTTACGGATTGATGTGTAATTTCTGTGTTTGGCTCTGTGTGTGTCTGTGGTCGTCTTGGCCGGTACCGTTCCACTGATTATCACAAACAGAATGCCGGAGAATGCCAGCGTCAATGGCACGGATACTGACACACTGTGTGGAGAGACAGAAACGAATCGACTTTGGCATTTAGTCAGAAGGGAACCTATTATTACAGAGAGCCTCCATCGTAGACTCACACTTGTCTCGCTTTCTCTTTTTTCATATGCGGCCTTCATACAGACCGGATGTATATGTTCACACAATCCCGTTTTGTTGATGTTTGTATGGACCAGTCCACAAGTTCACACCTGATTTTTGATCTCTTTCTACTCCACGACAAATTACTTTTTCTGGGTTCTGTTACAACGGTGGGGATTGATCTCACACCCTATGATGTTTTAGAACTGACACAGATCAAAGCTGGTGAATGTCTCTTTCTCTCTCCGACCTGTCCAGTTTTTGAAAGTCTCTATTTATCGTCTCCTGTCGTTTTTATTATTATTATTTTGGAATTGCTTCATGTTCAGGTATGAATGTATTGCTATCCAAAAAGTTTTCTGTTAACAAAAAGTACTTTTCAATTTGTTGTTTTGGAAGGTCAAACAAAGTCTTGGGCAAAACTTTTCTATGAATGATTAAAATTAATATAAAAACAGCAGATTTGGATGCTGGTCTTGAATTTAAGATTTGAATGGCTTTTAAAGGGATAGTTTACCAAAAAATAACAATTATTCATCATTTATTATTCACCCTCATGACTTGTATGAGTTTCTTTATCCTGCAGAGCACTAAGAGAGACATTTTGAAGAAATTGGGTACCAAACAACATTGGACTACATTGAATTCCATGGTATGGAAACAAAACCAAAAACCATGTACATTTCTCAAAATATCTTCTAATGTGTTTCACAAAAAAGTTTGAATGCCACGAGAGTGAATAAATGACATTATTAATGAGATATGTCAGGTATATTCCTTATCCAAAATTTTCAAAGTCCTGTCATAGTTTTTTGCATATTAAACACATAAAAAACAGCTTTGCATCACAAGTTCTCAACGCCGCATGTTGTGATTCCTCACGTGTGTAACCAAGAACAGCTAATTGTCAAAGAGAGACAGCGTCAGTGCTAAGCTCTGGGGCATCCGTCTGTTTGTTTAGCATTCACTGGAACCTCATTTCGAGAGAGCACTATTTGTCTTCGACACACACACCTGCCATGGAATATGAGAGTGAATTCAGCATCCAATTATCCAATGCAGAGAGAAACAGAAAACGGAGAGAGAGAGACGGGTGAGAGAGATGGCGTGACTGCGCGTGCTTCTGTCAATATTTGCTCGTCCCTCTATTAATGCACAGTCTTCTGGGAAACATTTTGTATTAAGTGATTTGAAACCCTGTTTGCATATCAGTCGTTTATATTACACAAGGCGTTTCTCAACAGGTGATATTGAGACTGACTTGGATGTTTGCCATCACAGAGGAACATTTTATTGCTTTAAAGTTCGTTTACAGCTCAGAAAACTTCACAATGCCCATAGTTTCAGAATTCCTTAAGATGAGGCGTAAAAGATAACACAATTGTGAAGCGTAAATCAACGTAATATAGCTATACAAAATAATGTACATATAAAAAACAAATAAAAAACATTTTTTTGAATTCATACTAGGGGTGTCACAGATCGACAATAACTATGATTTTAAAAACCACGGTTATTGATATTGTGCTAATTCTGCAGATATCATAATATCGTAAACTATTCAGCACCCATTGAAAATGCCTTGAGAAAGGTTACAAACAAGCTCATACTTTTTTAATTTCACGGATGACATAATTTATTTCTTTTAGAAGACATTTAAATAGCACAGCAATATTATCATTGGGAACAGTAACTGCGTAGTGAAAATATGATATTGTTACAGCCCTAATGAGTTCATCTCGTATGTTTTAGTGTGATCTTTCCCCAACAAAAAAATTTGCTTTTTACTTTCTGTCTTATCTCGCAGTACAAATATATGCAAAACAAGACACATTTAATATAAGAGAAATAAACTTGTTTAAAGTTTTGCTTTTTTCCTAGTTTATTTTTCTTACCCAAATGGCAATTATATTTGCTTTTTTCAAGCAAATTTACTTAATTTGATATATAGTTTATATTTTAGAAAACTAAATTTAACAGGTCACTTTTCTAGTCAATAAAAAAAAAGTAATATACTAAGTAAGAAGTTCATTTATTTGCAGTGATCAGTCTCGCAAATCTGTGTTTGTTGGGGCTTCTTTAGAGAACTTCTCTAAACTTTAATCCGCTTTTCCTTTCCTTTAAGCGTATGTTTACAAGTGATGTATTCAAGAATAAACCTGATTCGCACACACAGCGTTCAAGTTCAGATGAAACTGAATTAAGAGGCGTCCCACCATCTGCTTTTGATGGGCGCCGGGTCCAATGCAAAGTCACCCTTGTCATCCACAGCTGTTGCCGATAGCGATGTCAAAAATCGTCCGCCTTTGTGTGACAACACGGTTAATTTATTAGAGATTGATTCTGGTTCTCTGGCCCCATCAAAAACTCTGAGGAGGTAATTGAGGTTGAAAGCTCGCTATATTTCGCGGCTCCAGAGTATGATGTGATTCTTTTATGGTTCATTGTGTGTTTACAATGTTGAAGGACAGACCTTGAGATATAGATTCTATAAGAATCATGTCAAAGGAGGCCTATACTGTCAGTTCTGTGTCTTTGTTTGACTCAGACAAGGCCGCGTGTTAGCGAAACATAACAAACCACACAGAGCACTGTCGAAGGACAGATTTCAGGATTCTAATGCTGCTTACAAGCCGACATTGTTCTCGATGAACACTTGAAATCGTTTTCTGAATGTTTAAATCACAGTTTTAGCTGCAGTCCTAATTAAATCAAATCATAATCCGTGCGTCCGAATTGGCGGGACTGGAAAGCTCAGGTGGTTTGTCGAATCAAAGTGACAAGATAATCTTGGTTTGTGAACGCATCTTTCGCATCGGCATCTTTGAAACTGGGCGTGTGAGGCGTTTGCCACCGCCTTTTTAAACGAAGCGAACTGTTCTCCAACTTTACACGGCATAAATGAACAATTAAACCTAATCCTTAATCCGCCCCACATCACCCAAGCCAAGTTTATTTTTATATGGCACCCGGCCCCTTGCCAAGGAATGCTGGAATGCAGTTCAACGGTTGTGCTAAAACCCTAAAAATCCATAGATTGTTCCAGTCAACCCAATTACAAATCCCTACACCGGTTTGGTCATCAAAATCCTGGAGCTCTGGAATTTCAGGTGGGATAGTATGATGATTTGTAGGCTACTGATATGAATTCAGCTAGTCTGAAAATTTCAGGAAATATAGAATGGACTATTTTAATTCTTCATTTCAACACAATCTCATAGCAATACAAGTTTGCTTACTTATACGAATTTGTATGTAATCTCATTTGTATGTTTTAGTATGACCACCAATGATGGTTAGATTATAGGTACGATTATTTTTTAGTTTATTTATGATTCACATGGATTCGTACAAATTAGCCATGCCAGCTGGCTATAGTTTGCTAACCATACATATAAATGAATAAATCATTTTGATTTGAAACCTACGTTCACGACTAGCTTGTTAGCGTTCATTTAAAGCATATAAGCCACAAACATTTATATTCCAACACTTATTGCTAAACTAGCGCTGGTAAGATTGATAGGCAGAAAGTTCAAGTTGACGATCAAAACAACATCGAGCTGCTAAAGAATTTATAGAGCCGTTGAGTGAACTTGTATATTCAAAACGAGTTATCATCACCAATCATTAAAATTTCATTGAACCAGTTAATCAATCAGCCCTCATTCTTTCAGCATGTAAGGAGATACAGAACGTTCACGGTATGGAGTCATCCGACACCCGTTTCCACGTCAACCCCTCTCCATCCCTCTACATACCGTTCTGGCTGAGCGTCTCGCTAACTGTTTTTTAATCAACTGGTTTGCATACGGAGTCCCCACGGGTCAGTTCCTTGGAGAATACGGGGTCATCGGTTCCTACACAGCTGACTGGGTGGCCAGAATAGGAGGAGGGAATTTAGGGCGATTTACTTCACCTGCTAGCTTGATTCCACACAAAGGCATTAGCATTTAGCGCATTCAAACTCTTTACAACTTTAGTTATTTCCAGGCAACTATTTATAGCGCTGTTAAGAATTATGGGTTAACGCCATGAATAGTCGCTATTTGTGTGCAGGTTGGTGGCCATAAACACTGGCGAATAATCCATGCGGGCTGCGAGGACGTTAGTAATCGGGGTGATGCACTGAATGTGGGAATTACAATGGCGAAGAATGATACCGACGTTCTTGGGAAAATTATAATATACTTTCTGGGTATCACAAACGCACAACGCAATCCCACAGGGACGGCTTCCCAGACCTGGTGGATAGACACACGCATTAACACCCGTGACTTCCTCTCGTCTCTCGCTGGCTTGGAAAAATAAAGATGTTCATTAACTTAAGGGGATTAGCGAACCTTTGAATTATTTCTATGATAATACGTGGCTGGGGGTGAGGAGATAACTGGAGGCTCACCTTATCTTCACCGACACCTTCAATGTAGATCTCTCACTGGAATTTGCACCTAATGTGTTGTTTAACTATTTTCTACCCTACATTTCGCCGTATTTGAATTGTTACTATACAATATAGTATTGTGTGTATTGTATTGTAGGAAAAAGTTACATAGTTGTACATTTTATTTTATATGCTTGGCATTTTTAAACATTTATAAAGATAAAGTTTCTTAAATTGTTACTTTTCCATACAGAATTTGTGGAGGACAAATGTTGTTGGACAACAGGCATTCATAGATATACTGTAACTGAAGGCCTGGCCATAATATAAAAGATTTTAAATGAATTTAGGGCCGTTATGAAGGATTTTTTTTCCATTAATAAAATAGAAAATAAAATAGAAAATTCAAGCAATTTATTTTCAAAATGAATGAAATATAACTGTCAGTCTTCGCATTTAGAGACTAAGGATGTGTGTTATATTATTATTTTGAAATATTCCTATATACGAAATATTTCTGAAGTTTGTCAGGAAATGTCGAAATACAGTAAGTTGTCGATGACATTTATGTTTATATACAATAATATTTGGACAGTGCAGACCAGACAGTTTCATTTTAAGTTGTGGTTTTTATTTGAAATCACACAGTTTATTCTCTTGCTATAGCTATTCCTAACCATTCATTTCTTCATATTTTCCCCGAGGTACACAGATGGCTGTAGACCTCTCCAAAAGTCCTACAGCCCGTACACTTTATAACAATAACCGAACAGACACGCCTCTTCCGCCAGAATCCGAAAAGAAAACTTTGTTTTGACACTTTTGATTAAGGAGCTGCGGAGGAACACCTGTACATCTGCCTGCACAATACCTCTCTCCTCCGGGAGATTGATTTTTTCCTTTTTTTTACATTAAACCCCAGGCTTTTGTCTAAAGCAACAAGGCCTTTTGTTATGCTAACAACCCCGTGGAAGATTTCCAATTCAATTCCACCTGAGCGCTGGTCAGCTCCGCGCTTCTTTTGTACCCTCCCCAGGGCCCCTTCTTGTCTTCTAAACGGCAATTTAGCGATCACAGCGGACGGAGGGAAATTGACAGACGGAGACGGAGGAAAATCTTTGTCATGATATTAGAGCGATCAAGTCTAATTCCGTTTTCCAGTATTAGTTTAGGGGCTTTAACATATACTCGTCGCAGTAATATTAAAGATTTTAATGCTTACATAAGGATAAAATCCACTGTAGATTCAACACACATACACACATGATAAGCATGACATATAAAAGCATCAATCATCTTTTTTATTTTTTTTACATTACCACATTTCTGTTTCATATTATCTTTGCAATATTTTAACTAGGTTATCAGTTGTACTTTAAAAAAAATCAAGATCTTAAATGAGCTAGCCTTAAATATAAATCAACTCTGGATGCTTCTTTAATTTTTATTGGATAAGACAGCTGTCTAAAAGTCAGATGAGGTGCTGGGAAGCATCAAATCACATTTCTAAATTTGTTATACAGTTATTTTGTTATATTATTATTAGTTATTTTGGTGGTGAACTTAGAGAAAAACATTAGGAAAATATAACTGCAACAATTGCTTTTGAAGACATGCAGCACAGTGTCTAATATTAAATATTAAATATAATCAGATTTCTTTTTTTAATTTTGATTACATGATACACTTTTTAAAGTCGTCAGGAAAAAAACATTAATCTTTTCCCTTAACACAGAAAATCTAAGACTACAAATTGTTTTCTGCGCAGTGATCAGTGTTGGGTAAGTTACTCTAAAAAAGTAATTAATTACAAGTTACTAATGACATATTCAATAGTGTACTTAGGTTACTGTTCAAATTACTCTCTCCAAAAAGTATTAAGCTACTCATTACTATTTACTTTCTATGTCCCATATCAACCTTGATTAGTTAAGTGATTCAAGGATAGACATGAAACAGCTCTCAATTCATTCAAATAAATAATATTAAAGTACTTAAAGTACTCTTATTCACTCTGTCCAAAGTATTACAAATGTGAGATTATACATAAAGCACGGATTTTAAAGTTAGAGTTTAAATTGTGATGTCAATTACACTTTTGCACACGCATATATTACGCAAAGTATTTAGTCTAATAACATCAAAAGTAACTGTAATTAAATTACAGTAACTAATTACTTAGTGACTAGTTACACCCAACACCGGCATTGATAATAGAATACTTTACATCACCGGAGTGAGTTCACATGTGTTTGTTTTGTGTGTTATCTATATTGCATACAAATAATATACAATAAATCAGATAATCTGCATACATTCTCAATTCTGATTCACGACAAAAAGGTTACAGCAATTATATTTTGGGCAACCTATGAATGATACTTCTCTGAGGAACTCCTTGTTAAGTTTGTTGGAATTTAAAAGTGATCGTTCACCCAAAAATGTTGGCATCATTTACTCACCCTGATGCCATTTCAGACCTGTGTGACTTTCTTTCTTCTGCAGAACACAAAAGGAGATATTTTGAAGAACTTTGGTAACCAAACAACATAGACCCCCATTGACTTCCATTGCGTGAGCACAGATTCACGGAAGCATTTCTCAAAGTACCTTTTGTGTCATACAGGTTAAGAAATACGGGGGTAAGTAAATGATGCAAGAATGTTCATTTGTGGGTCCTATTTCTTCTTCACTATTTCTTCAAGAATAAAAATTGTGAGTCTCTCTCTATACAGTAGAGTAAAATAATAGCACTCTCTCCTTTCTCCTTCTGTTCAGTCATGACTCTGAAGCTCAGCTTTTACAATCCGCCGCACTCATCTCAACCACGAAAACTCTGTCCATTTGAGCCGAGCTTCCTGAGCAGCAGGCGCAGGGCAAAGAGATGTGAAATTACACGTGGCAGCGACGGAGGTGAAGTATTTTGCATGACCAGAATGCACATGAAAGTGTAGCGCTCGCATCCGCCGCCGAACTCCCTCTTTAATGTGATACCAGTAATGGAAGCATTTGGAGATGAGCTGCGTCTTCCACATCAAAGCTAATCGAGAAATGGAAGCCAATTGGCGTTCGGCCTTGCGAGCGATAGAGACGCGCACAAAAGCGGATGAGCTCTCTTCCTAAGAGGATAGATGCAAGAGATGAGACCTGACAAGATCCCGAGGAAAGAGAGGCTTCTCTTTAAAAACACATACAAGCCGTGTTGCTCGGCCAGGCCGCAAAACGTCTAATGTCATTACGTTCGCCAGCATCAAAAGCGGCCCAGAATATCTATGTGTGCTCCTCCCACCCCCCCATCCCTCTCATTCTTTCACTGCATCACAAACTGACATGTAAATGGACTGTCATTAAATCCTATTAGTTTGGCCTGTCATATTACAGCGAGCCAAGTCCTTTATTAAGTACTTTGCGTGACTCTTGTTTATATCCAGATTAGAGAAGAGAGCGAGATAAACAGGCAGTATTGGAGGTAAACACGGCGTGGACCACTGTCTCTTGGATTCAACATTGTCTGGGGATTTGGGCATCTGTGGGTTTTCCGGGGGGGGGGAAATCACTGGCTTGTTTTGTGAATGTCATGCACTGTGAAAAAGTTTTTCTGTAATTTTTTTTTACAGATTTTCCACCTAAAATGATGTCCAAAAGGGTAAAAATACAGAAAAAGACAGCAAATTTACAAGAAAAACTGGGGAGAAGTGTCATTTTACAGGGAAAACCCTTTACTTTACAGTTTATTTCAGGCGCCCCAACTGCGGCCAGCTGTGTCCAAGCAGTCAACAAGACAACACATTTTCAAGAAAAATTAGGAAATCTATTTAATATACATCCATGTATCCTATAATTTGACAGAAATACGGTATATTTCTATTTTTTTCCTCATTTACAGTGTGTGGTTCTAGATTTTAACATTCAATTAGAACAAGGTCATATGATTCAATTAAACACGCAAAATTTAATAGACGCCAGAGGTTTTTTGGGTGTTCAGTACATGGGAATTCTTTAGATATTTGTATTCAGGGGTTATTTGATGGCATCTTTGAAATAGTATACAGTATATACACACATTTCTATTGAATTATGTAATAAGGATCAAAAAAAGGAAGAAAAGAAAGCTTGTTCACAGTTATGCCCTTACAATAGAAGACTTTGGTGTAAACCTCCGTACAATCTGTGAAACGTGAGTTTATGGATTGAGACAGAAAGAGAGAGAGAGAGAGAGAGAGAGAGAGCAGTGAAAGAACTGGTCTCGCACTCTTTCTGTCTCGCTCTTCATCCTCATCTTCATCGAACTGTCAGTCACCGTAGGACTAATTCTCATTAAATGAATTACGACCACTCAATTGAATTATGATCAAACGCTCTACAGAAACTCAATTAGCATTGTTTTGATCCCCGGCAATCAATTGAGAGATGTCTCTCCACCCGCATCATCAGCCAAATTAGGGCCAAATTCACTATTAAAGAACGAGTGTTTTACTCTGCAAAATTTTGTGCGACGGATACATTTTTTATTCAGGGAACACCTGCTTAAACTTGAATATTATCTGTGTTTGCCTTCAGATTTGTATTCAAAAGAAGTGTGATATCAGTCGTACAGTCTAAATAAACACACGTTCAGTACGTTCGCTTTACAGAATGATATGGATTTGTTTAGGAGGGTTAAGCTGAATCTCTGTCATGATCAGATTGCTTTTCCTCATGTTATCAAAAACAACTCAAAATGTCCACCACAAACTTATAAAAATGTGTTTGCATTTACAGAACTAATGTCTGGTCAATAATCAATAAGCGATTGGCAGTTGTAATAAAAAATAAAGTGCTTAGTAATTGAAACAACGTCTGCTTTCTGTCCTGCTGTGTGCTATTCAGGATTCAGGAAAACTAGATTGGAAATCTGGACGTTAGAGTGATATGTAAGACCTGTGTAACATTCTTTCTTCTGAAGAACACAAAAGAAGATATTTCGAAGAACGTTGGTAAGCACACACCATCGACTCACATGGACTTCCATTGTATGAACATAAAGCCACTTCTTTTAAAAAATATATATATATCTTCTTTTGTTTTCCACAGAAGAAAGAGTCATATTAAGGGTTTGTGCGACATGAGGGTGAATAATTGATGACAGATTTTTTATTTTGATACGTTTTAACAAGCTTACATTACAAAATAAACTTGATACCAAATTTCGTTTCATTGATATTTCAAACTTTTCTGATGCCGCATGTGTATGTTTGTCTTTTGATGTGGTGTACATGTGTGATTCTGATCCTCTGAGGAGTGGAAGGGTCTAATCCGTTGCCCGAGGAGGGTCTCAAAGCTCTAAAACTGTATTATTTGTGCTGGCACTAATGCATCCAGCTGAGGGTGGCGATGAGGGCGGATTTGATGTTTTCAGAGTGCCAGTGAATGAAATTCACAGAGAGCTAAATATATTCATCACATAAAGACAAACACACATCCTTTAACAGGCTGGAGTGCCCAGAGATTATGGGCGAAAATCCAAAAAGCATCCGGCTAGATGCATGCTGGAGTTTGAAGGTTTCGTTTTTTCGTCATGGTGAGAGTTTTTACACTAACCCTACATAGAATCTATTCTTGGTTTTTGAAAGGATGGATTTCAAAACATTGAAATTGAAAAATGTTTGGATGAAGTCACATTTTTAACTTGTGTAGTCTGCCTATGGATGTTGATTTATCCTCATATTCCCATTGCACAATATGTCCCCTGTATGAATATAATTGCATACTGTGTGATCCTTCAAAATGTCGTCATTGTTTTTGGCATCTACTTGATTAGTTTACCACTATGAGGCTGAAAATTAATTATAGTGATTAAACGGGATCCTAGTTTTAAGGTGATGCTCTATCATTACATCAACACATCATTACATTCAGTCAGACCCCGCCTGCTTGCATGGTAATAATGGGATTTAAATATTCCTAATATTCCTGTAATTTGATTGGATAAGCAGATTTTCCAGAGTGCAGATATTTTGTTTAACGGTACTGTGATGTTTTACTAGTCATATCACTCATGGAGTGCTGAGAACACAGACAAGTGGAGTATACACTATATGGACAGTATATGGAAGTGTTCGGACGCCCCATCTCTAATAAACATGTTTATCTATTCCAGTGATTTCAATCTAAACAAAAATTACTGCTATACCATAAAATACCATATTAAATCATTTTGTTTCCAGCTTTGTTTTTCGTTTTTACAGTTCTGAAATGAGCCCTGTGCTCAAGTCAGTTGTTTGGTTTGTGTGATGAGTGTTTGGCACAAAGGTGTTCCGCTGGGTTCAGGTATGGGACCATTCAAGTTCTTCCACACTAGACTAAATCAATCATTTCATTTTGAACGTTGCTCTGTGCAGAGGGACATTGTCATGTTGAAATAGAAAGGGCCCGGCCCAGTTCATTGCTATAAATTTAGAAGCACACAATTCTCTAGAATATCATCATATGCGGTAGCATTAAAGGCGCGGTTTTTGATTCACAGCGGCCACTAGCGTTATATTATAGATTTGCAACGAATCGCTCAGTCCTAACACAACGGTGCCCACCATAGTATAAAAAGATGTCGTTCTCATGTTAACGCAGGGAAGAGATCATGCGGGCATAAGAAAGACTGTAGAAAGAGAAATATCTTATTAAAAATAATAATACTCATAGATATCCATGGAGATACTTTTCAGCAGAGAGTCGTTGTTGGAGAGAAAGATCGACTTAAAATCACCACCGCCGAGGAGGTTGATTTGATCTATGAAATTTGTACTAACAACACAATCTCTCGACTATTTGACGAGGTGGCAAACTCAAATTAGTTCATACGATTTAATTTGTGTTTTAGGATGATCTGCCTTTGCTCCAGTGCTGTTTTGGTTACGTGTGGGGCTATATTTTTTTCTTTTCTATTAATCGTATGTTTGTGTGAATTCTTACAAAATATTTCTTGAATATCAGAGAGCAAAGATTTTAGAATCAAGAATTCAAGTTCAATTCAAGAATTTGTGTCATTTTTGACCTCAGACGACCCTTATAAGATGACTTTTGGAATAATTTTAAATAATTTTAATCATCTTTTACCTGTTAAACTGAACTGACTGAATTTGACCGAACGGTAACATGTCCCTTATGTTTATTAGCTTGGCAACACTGCAGGCTTCTGATTTTACCACTCTACCCTCCTCTTGAATAATTACACAAAGAGCGCATGTGAGATGTGTGTGCGCACGACCGTGTGTTTGTGAGATAGTGGGGCTGGTTTCCATAGCAATGCGACCCAAAGTGCTCACAGGAACCTAATTGGTATGCTTCTCCTGACCGCCCTTATTGTAGCCACACTAATCATAGTCCTTTTGTAGTAATAAAGGACGGTACTAAAGAAATCTCCAGCCTAGCTAGGGTTTTCCTGTCCTACGAGCGCACCCCGCCCGCCCCCCTCCTGCTTTTCTTCGAGCCTCTTCAGCCCTCGGGATCTAGTGCCGTGATTGGCAGTTGGACTCTGAATAAAGTGGGAAAGGTTCGAGAGTCCTTGCGTATGTTCGAAACCTTTCGGGATCATACCACCTGCTTCACATCCTGCTTTGAAATAGAAATCTTACCTCATTCAGCAGGACAACTAGCCTGGACAACTAGTCCAAAATATACAGTGTGTTAGTGTCCGTAAAAAATATTGCTGTCGAACGCCATGAATAAGATACAAAGCAGAGGCTGATATTTTTTAAATGGTCACTGAGTATGGGTGCTTAACAATCAGAAAATGTCGATTGTCAGTTCTAATATTTCAAACTTAATATTGCATGATGAGTTTTGTTTTTGTGAGTGTATATTCTTACAAGACAAGATACGTTTTATTTATAACAGGTAACAGGGTTGCAAGTTAAGGCCAAATTTAGTAAGCACTCAGTGGAGGCTATCTAGGATTGTATCGAATTTGTAGTAGCAGATACAAATTTTGTTTAAGAAAAGCATTTTTTATCTTGTAGACTTGGTAACAGGGTTGAATGAGTGTATTTGTGTGAGTTATCATTTCTAACAAGACCAGATATATTTATTTAAAACAGGTAACAGGGTTGAAAGTTATGGCAAAATTAACATAGCACTCAGTGGGGACTGTTTTAGTAACAGATTTTTTTTAAAGAAAGATTTTTTTGGGGGGGGGTAACAGGGTTAAATATGCTTAAATAATGAAAATTGTGTTTTTTTTCCAATGCTATTATGTTAGATAACAATTTACCTATCATGTCTGATACTTTACAGACGTTCATAAGCATTCATATGAATTATAAATTGCGAATTGAATGATTGAATAAGATTGTGTTGAATTTTGGCCGATACCGATTTTAACATAAAACTATCGTTTGATAACGACATCGGTCAATTTGCATAGTACTTTACAATACTAGCTATTTTTTTCTGCACTAAATTAATTTTACTGAACATGAATTGGATCCATTTAACATTTTGAGATAGGCACAAGTTAAGTAAAAAATACAATAAGACAACATGACAATCTTCAAAGGCAATCTTTGCTATACAATAATTGACAACATCAACTCATATTTGACTTGAACATTTCTTTAATAAACTTAAATAAAATCTGTACGGTTGCAGTTTAATTATTTTGCTCAGAGGAAAACGTTGGATTATTCAGATGTGCAACTCATTGCCTCCATGCAGTTATATATAAACCATCGATATTGGCCTTTTTCATGCTATTACCGATATGCCGATATGCCGATGGTGTTTATTAAATTAATCCAATATCGGCCGATTAATATTGGTGGCCAATACATCAGTGCATGCTTAGTTGAAAGATACTATATACTACTGAAAGATATATCTTAAGATACTGTCAATCAAACATTATTATTTTGTTTTCCACAGAATTTCTATGTACAACGATTATCATGTTTCTGTTGTCTTTTGAGCCCACCATTGCTTAACAGGTAGCCCTGCTTCTGCGCTCCCGTTTCACTCTAGTCTTTTTAATGAGTTTCTTCAATCTCCTGGAGGTTGTAAGGACTAATTTACAAACGCTTCAAATAATTTATAATTAGCATGAGTGTAACAATAATTGTCTTGCTAATCTGGCGGAATAATTAGCGGTGTAGCATGTAGCGGGTCCTCCGCGCTCGAATGATCCCTGCAGGACGTCCAATGTTGACTGTCCACTCAAGGGGGGCTCATGCAGAGAGTTCAGACCCAGACAGAGATGTCTTTGTTAGACGGCGGTTTGTGGGTGGCCCATCTTTACTTTGGGAATCGGGTCTAGCGCTTGTAATCGAGCTGCTAACTAATGAATGGACGCAGTGTGCAGAGATGTGAAGCTGTGAGTTTCGCGATGGAGGTTTGGTGTGATCAGCGCATCAGCACTCATTCATGACAGTGAAAGGTTATCTTTCTTTGATAGTTGGATTGTTCGTGAGGGGCTTGAGATGCACCTACTGTAATCGTTGACTGTTAAGTCCGATAGGGTCATACCTGCACTGTCTCCACATATTGTCTAAAATTCTCAGCACTGACCTATTGCTCCCATAACTTGGGATAGAAATTCCCGGCAGACAAGCTAGGACAACTCCAGTGCCCTCTAATTAGACTCTAATGTGCCAAATTGGTGGAAAATTAGCTGCTAATAATCCTCTAATTCGTGTCTTACTAATGGGCTGTTATCTTAAATTGTTATGTTAATTGAGGCTCCATCATAGGAAGAGGTGATCGCCCTGTCACAGGTTAATGCAGGTCTCTCTTCGTCTTGTTCTCTACAGTTAATTCTGTTAATAAAGTATACCGTTTCAATTGTCTTCTGCTGTTTCACCGAATACTCACCAATGTACACTTTCACGTAACCCTGTTATCTCCTCTAATGGTTAATGTAGTAAAGTATTTTAAAAAATATATTTGAAATTGTTAAACCACTTAGAGCTGAAGAAATGTGCATTCCTATTAATTTTAAGTGGATCTCAACTGATGGGCCGTGACCCGAAAATGGTTTATGGTCATGTAAAGCAGTGAGAAACAGTGCTAAATGCTAATTTTAAAAACGTTTACTCGCCCTCGTGTCATTCCGAACCTGTGAAACTTTTTTCATCCGAAGAACACAAAAAGATATTTTGAAGAATGTGGTAATCAAACAACATTGGTACCCATTGAATTCCATTGTATGGACACAAAACCATGGAGACATTTTTCAAAATCTTAAGGATTTTTTTATTCAGGACAGTGGAGAACAGGGATGAGAGAGGGGGAGTGGGACTGGGACATTACCCGGGTCGGGCTCGGTCCCGGGTCCCCGCAATGATATGCATGTCTGGAGCATGTGCACTGACCACTGCACCAATAGCAGTGATACATACGAATGGTTTGTCTTACGGACATTTTTTATTTATGTTTTGTAGAATAACCGATTACAACATTGTACTGGATCACCACTTGACGTCCAGTGTAGACTCTGAAGCAAAATCCGGTAGAAGTGTCATCCGTATGAAGGCTCCCTGCAAGGTACTTGCCGTTTGTAAAATATGCTAACATATATAAAGAAATGGTGGGTCTCATGGCCTTTCGCTGACATTTACAGCTACCGGGCAAGGACACGGCCTTTTCTTTCTCTCCTCTTTTTCTCAGCTAATCAGGTGGCTTGAATAGGAGCCAGATAAGGCCATTGTTTGCCCTGACAATGTCCTGATGGTTTAGCCCTGTGGAGATCGTAGGCAAGGTTTCTTCTTTTAAAAGAGGTGGGCCACCAGAGAGAACTCATTACTGTGGAGCATCCGGGTTAATTAGTTGGCAAAAATGCTTCTCGGGTGGATGGAAAAAAGTAACATAATAGTTTTTCATCTTAATAAGTCACTTATAACTCTAATGTAGAGTTTTCAGTGTGGTCAGTTTCTGTGCGCACATAGCTTCCCAAAACAGTTTGTATTTTGTGATGAGATATTGTTACACTGTACGGGGTAAGTTGTCACGTTGGATCCGATTATTAAAGGGCCTTTTAAAAAGTGTTTTAAGTAGAGATGTACCGATATATCGGCCAATAATCAGTATCGGTCGATAAGAGCATTTTTTTGAGAAAATGTTAAGAAACATCAACAGTTTGAAAGTTTAATATTAATAGTCATTATATGAATTAATAACATTCACAAAGTTAGGAAATATTAATTTTATCTTCCAAATTGGTTTTGGTATTGGCAGATATCAATCGGCTTTGGTGGAGAAATTTAGTATCAGTGCATCTTTAGTTTTCAGGCCAATGTTGAACACAACATGTTTGTGAAACAACAAAAATATTCAAGACTGTAAATGTTGTGATTTACAAATTGTCCAAAATTGGAACGTGTAAATATAACTTTCCTGCATGTAAAGATATATGCCAGCAACAATTTTTTTAAGTTGGTCAATGTGTTCAAAAGAGGGAAATATGAAAGATCATGCTTCTGCATGGAGGTCTGTCTTAAAATGGTGAGCGTTCAGCTGTAAGTCTCATATTTGGCTCATATAACGTTCCCATCAAAAACACATGATCCTTTCTTTTATCCCGTGTTTCAATAGAGAATCTTCTGTTGTGTATGTTTGCTTCACCCACGTTCAGTAGGGACTCAACAGATTAGTATCACGCGTCGAGAGTACCACCGATGTGTTGTTGATGTCATCCTGACAGGTTTGTTCGGTTTCTTATGCTCTCCTTTTGTTTATGTGTGCCACATAAAACGTCCTCCCTCTTGCCGTAGGAGGATGCGAGAGCGTTTCTGGGGTTGCCTCGAGCGCCAAGCGAAAATCCTTTCCGTTATTGTTCATCAAAAGAATCCAGACATCGCTGCTCCCACTTGTGACAGAAGCGGTGCTCTCATCATTGTTGTCGAGCTTGATTTGTGGATATAAATGTTTGTAGGCCATTTTTTGGGGAATGCATCCATAGCCTGACAATCTTTCAAAAATGAAACGTCTTTGACCAGACATTCTAAAAATGTTCATTTTTCTAAAATCGTTTATCTGGCATTTTTAGCACAGTGATTTCTGCTTTCTCAAAATACTCAAATGTTTAACTATTAAATGTAATGTCTTACTATTTTTGGCTTGGTCGGGCTTACCACTCATGTAAGACAATTGCATGTATTTTTGTTACTTTTGGAATAAAGTGCAACGGAGAATTGCATGTGCCTATTTTGTGACTGCACAATCTTTATGCCTGCATATCATACGTCATTTTTTGTAAGATGTGACTGGTTGCAGGGCGTGTGATACACAATCTAACATTTTAAGACATTTTTGTAAGATGTGACTGGTTGCAGGGCGTGTGATACACAATCTAACATTTTAAGACATTTTTGTGAGATGTGACTGGTTGCAGGGGGTGTGATACACATTCTAACAACAATTTGTAACTACATTACATTTGTATGCATTATATTTCTATTCGTAGGTTTAGGGACGGGGTTAAGGGCGAAAACACATTTAGGCACTAAAAGGCGATTTTGTCCAAAGTGACTTACTGTCAATAAAGCGATACAAAAAAAATAAAGCAATATTGCATTTTTCTAATATTTTTTTTATTTTTTATGAATCAAATAGAATGAATTCATATGCATTACCAACCTCACAAAAAAGTAACAAATTCCCCTGAGGTCAGGTTGAATAGGCCTATCCAATAGATACATATATTAAAAAAATAAGACCTGATTAGATGTTTTTCTTTCCTCTGCTATATTTAAAAACCTGCTCAATTCTATTTAAAATACCCTTGCGTACAAAAATGTTATAAAATGACAATCTTATCGTCTGTAAACATGAACTATAAACTTGTAAACAATTATGTAATTTTTGCAAGGAGTCAAAAAAATAGGCGATAGGGTATCAATTCTATTATAGATATTTATCTGTCAATCATCTAATTAATCACATCTGATTAAAATGAGTTTTATAAAACTTGCTCCAAAACTTAGCTGTATTATTTAAACTCTGTCATTTGAATAGGAATAAATCAGCTAGAAAATAAGAACAGTTTCCAAGATGAAAGCGCTGGTACCAGTGAGAGAGAGAGAGAGAGAGAGAGAAGATGCAGGGCACTCGGCCGTTTGTGCAGTCAGGAGTGTCAGTAACATCAAAGGATTACTCCACTTCACACTGTTCATGTGCTGGTAATTTGGGTAATTCTATTGTAGGGTTTGTCGATCCTGAAATTATGGGCACTACTGTCCTCGCGTGCCATATAATTTACTTGTTTCCTACTTCTCCGAATGAGCAGAAAGGGAAGCGGCAAGCAGGCTAGATATACTCGGAGGAGAATTGCAGCTATTCTTCCCCTATATTTTGGTCTTATGTAAAAGTGACACGGCCAGAAAGAGATTCACTCCCTTTCATCTGAACCGCAATTTTATCTGCTGGTAAAAAAGCCACAACAGGCAACAACTCAGCCCTTTTTTAATCTGCCTTCTCAACTGATAAATTTAAACCACAAAAGACCTTCTGTGATATTGTTGCTATTATTTTTCATTTAAGACAATGAATGAATGATTAATAATTGTATGTGTCAAATATATCTTTCAAAGCATACGCATTATGCAAGCATTCATTCCCTGTGAAGATAAGAATAGCACACAAGGATGTAAACATGTTTTCTGAGACTGTTAAGATCTGTTACAACGTCTCTTTCCTCTTTGCCATGGTGACTATACGGCTTTTGTTTTTTGGTCTCTGTAGTAACCGAACCAAAGGCAGGCACAGAGAACAGCAACACTTAAAATCAGTATCAAGAAATGTGGTGCTCAAAGGGACTTTATGGTCATTACAAACAAAGTTTGCATTTAGATGCACACAATAATGTACTTATTAGATTTGCTTTTTTAAACATTTATTGAAGCCGAGTCATAACCCCTTATGCATAAACCAGAACTATGCCTTTGTCTGATTATTGGAAGCCACTGGGGGGCAGAGCTCCTCCTGGATGAGGAGATTATTTTCTAATTTTAGTCTATAATTTAATATAATTGCATATATATATATATATGAATTGATATTTATTCCTAACAGTAATAAACTGTCAGTGTGTCTGATTTTTACAGACTATGACCCACTGTAAATATTTGTTTTATTTTCAAGTAATAAATATTAAGTATTAAATAAATATGAAGAAAGTATTAGGGTTTCTCATTAAATGTTTTACAAATAATTTTTTCCCTTTTATCACAATATAATGCATTACAATTAAAGGGACATAGATTTATTATTTATATAAAAATACTTGTTTTATCAACTAAAACATTTTTATATTTGTTCTTTTTTCAATTGGTTTAAGCGTGATTTATTTTCATGCGCATTATTGGATATATTGTCTTATAAGGGGTTTTGTGTAGTGGGTAAAGAAATGTTAAAAGTCCTTTCATCCTTGCTTTGAGTAAATCATGTGTTAAATAAATGTTACGGATAACAGAATAAAGATACGGTAACAGAAAGAAACCAATAAATTACGAGATAATTACATATGGCTACAAAGAAATCTCTATTAAACACATATGGAGGAAAATTAAAACTCACTTCAAATATAGAAACAGTTGAGGAATTCATGTAATGAATCTAGATAAAGTGTGAAAAATACAACTAGAAAAATGGACATATGGATTTGAGGGGTTCAGTCGTAAGCTTTTCACTTTCCTCACTTGTTAAAGATCAGAGATCTTTGAGAATAAAGACATAATGGTATAAACTACAGCACGTACATGTGAAATCACTTGATCTACCTCTGTAAGTACGTGTGGATTGCAGGTGCATATACTCTCTCACAAATCAAGTTTTTTTTTCAGAACAAATTGAGACGCATCGCAACGGCCACTCAAGTGTGATGTGAAATAAATGAAAGAGGCAGGACACACACAGACGCACAAATACACATTTTAAAATCAACTCTGACAGCAGCAATAGAGCAGAGCTGACAGTGGCCAGTTAGCCCAAACCGCATCTACCGTCGTTATTGATCCATAATCCACCTTCACATAAAACACCCAATTTCATCTAATGCCTATAATAACGCTGCATTCAGACTCAAGTAGCCGTCAGAAAATAGGGGCGTTGTGTCTGATGTCGAGAGAGACTCACATCAGAGAAAGAAAATGGCAAATGCATGTTTTTTATTTTGCTTTTTGAGCAACATGCAGGGCTAGAGTATGTATTTATTTGATAAATAAACATCTTATTATTCTCGACAATTAAACAATAATCCCCTACATGTATCTAAAAACTACATTTAAAGAAAGGACATTTAAAGTGATCATACTATTTAAAATACATTTTTTGCTTTAAATCTAATAATGTCAGCATGCTTAGGTCTGGACGTTGGGTTGGGAGTATAGTAAATATTACATTAGCAATATGCTGTGTCTTTGAGAGATCTTCACTAAATACAACTTCAAAGACCCGCTTGTGTGTATTTAGTGGGGAACGACACCCAATTCAAATTACCTTGAAGGTATGGTTGTGTTTCCATAGCACACACACACAGTATTGTCTCTACTAGATCATTGCGTGTCTCTTATCATAGCCAAACAAGTGTGCTCATTAATAGAGGTCCACACTACAGGCCTCTATACATCATTGCCACGATTGGGAGGATGGCTAATCATTCAGGTGCTGTGTAAGAAAAAGCAACCGTTTAGTCGCACAATTCAAAAATGATGTGATATCAGGTGTATTGGTTTTTAATTTTCAACCAAAACTAATTTTCTTATAGTTTTCTTAAAGGTCCAGTATGTCACTATTTGGATGATCTATTGACAATAACGCAGTATAATATACATAGCCATGTCTTCAGAGGTGTATAAAGGCCTTACATAATGAAGCGTTATGTTGTTATTACCTTAGAAAGAGCTATTTCTATCTACATACACCGCAGGTCCCCTTACATGGAATTCATAATGCTTTTTTCTACAGTAGCTACAGAGCTTGATTT
Organism: Triplophysa dalaica; assembly: GCF_015846415.1. Taxonomy (NCBI): domain Eukaryota; kingdom Metazoa; phylum Chordata; class Actinopteri; order Cypriniformes; family Nemacheilidae; genus Triplophysa; species Triplophysa dalaica. The sequence goes on from NC_079543.1 coordinate 4,860,302, forward strand.
GTAAATATGTTATCTCATTTGACAAAGAAAATGTAACAACATCGTTGTGCTGTTTCAGCCACCATTGTGTTTCTAAAGAGAGGGGAAAAAGTAGGTGGAGTGAGCCGTTGGTTGCAATCCCTAACCTCACCGCTAGATGTCGCTAAAATCTCCTGATTGGGACTTAAGTTTCTCATTTTCAAAGATTCTCTGATTGTTACTGTATTTTTTATTAATGTTTTAGGGATAATGCATGAACTTATCATTTACCTTTTTATAGCAAAATGTTTCAAATGACATTGAAATGAAACTGTTTCCATTTAGAGATAGGTTGGCTCTCAAATTGTCATTTGCAAGATCTTACATTATCCGCTCCTATACCTTCCGTATTAGTAAACACTTTTTGTGTACATTTTTACAAACTTTTTCTCATTTTCTTCCATATTTTGAACGATAATAATTTTACCAAATTTCGAACCAGAAACACATCAAATGTCTCTATATTATGTTGTTTAAAATATAAAGGAATTCATACTACTAACTGCATCTACCGTACACTGTAAAAAAGAACATCATGTTAAAGTTTTTTCTGTTATTTTTTTTAAATTCTCCACGCAAAATTTGATTACAGATCTTATGTACTAACAGATTTTTATTTATTTATGCATTTTACGGTAAAATGATGTAAAATGACTGAAATTCACAAGAAAAATGGGAAAAACATGTAATTTTACAGGGATTTTATTTTATTTTACAATTTTTTCTGGTTGCCATAAAAAATGTTTTAACAAGATTCTTTTCAAAATTTAGTTTGAAATGCAGTCAAAGACTGTAAAAGTACAGAACAAGACCGCAAATTTACAAGAAATACTATCTATTATATATCCTGTGATTTTACAGAAGAGCAATTATTTTGCAGTATATAGTCTTTTTTTACTTTATTTTTTACAGTACAACCCTTTGCTTTTAGGTTGTGGTCTTGTTGGTGTTCAGTTCATAGACCTACCGAGAATCATCTCACATACAGTATTGTTAACACTTTAATGGTTTGCGAATCCTGAGAGAGGCATTAATGAATTAAATTAATCCAAATAAAACATAAAATCTGAAGTAGAAAATTTCAGAAAGTTGCGTAATGTGACAATGGCACAACTGCGATTCAGCCAAGCGATGGCAAACTTTTACAAGCACAGGAAGAGAGAAGTTCTGTAGGTTCTTGGCTATTAAGTTGGATGCGTCAGATTGTTGTCATAAGGAAAGATTTTGCCTCAATCCTTTTTTTAAAAACACAGAAAATGCCAGAGATGCTGTGTTCCGCACTGCTGCATGCTCAGCTAACTCTGCCTGACGCCAACCTCCGGTCTCCACGCACAGCACTGTCAAAACTACCCAAAAAAACTGTGTTAGGAAATGTAATTGATGGTGCAGTGTATTTTTTCGTGATAATGGGATGTCAAATAGTTTAAATGATTAAAACTATTAACAAGTTAGAAATGAATGAAAAGTGCACCCCATATCGCCCCCCTTATTCAATTTTTTTATTTTATAACATGGATCATTTATGAAAGAATCATGGCTTGCTGGATATGGTGCTTTTTAACTTTTTACAATGGCATTGATACATGTACATTTGACATTTTGACATTTAGCAGATGCTTTATTATCCAAAGCAATTTACAAAAGTGAAGAAGCAATTAAGCAATAATGACAAGTGCATGGATACAACAATTATTATATATACTGTATATATGTGAGAAGGATAGGGAAAATGGAGATGTAGTTCTACTCTTAATAAATAAAGACAGTGTATTCATTATTGTAAACTAAAGGCTATTTTCGGCTTTTCACTTTTGATTTTACTTTTTCATATGATATGATCAGAATCCCATTAAGATAAAAGATGTATGAACCAAATTTTCATACAATCCAGCTGAATGAATACAAATCGTTAGCTTGTGAAATAGTTATATAGTCCAATTTTATTTTTATCATCCAGCACAACAAACAAAAGTTCCCGTGCACTTTTTAGATTTATAAACTGAGGGATTAAAATGCAGATGATCCAAACTTCTTCTTTCAGTATGTTTACTTTAACATTTTTGCCTTTTGTCTTTTTCTGACAAAGTTCCATCATAACACAGGTGTAAACAGGAATAACACCTCCCACTGAGAGTTTGTTCGGAGGAGCAGATAACGTAGGACGTCCCTACCTCACGTAATCTCCCTCTCATAAAGAGGAAAAATCAGCACTCAGAACGAGAAATACACTACCGCCAGCCATACAATTACTGGATTAATCATGTTATTCTATTGCTGAAGCCCTAGAGAGAGAGAGATGAGGGGGTGACATATTTTGTTAAAGATCTGCTTTTTCAGAGCATTTTCCAAATGGCTTGTTAAAACCGAGAGGTCACGGGGTCAGGACTCTTAATTACACTCGAATGCGCTAGAAACAGCCAGAAGAGAAGCGGCGGAGAAAGACTGAAAAAGAGGACGCGTGCAAAATGATATTGCAGGAAATTACAGCTTTGGTAATATCGCAGAATCCCCCCTATTTCTCTATACAATGCAGATGAGGCCCACAATCAGGCCCGCCGAAGGTGTCGATGCAGGTCCTTATTAATAACAATACACCAGAAATGGCCTCTCATGCAAAATCACTTTTTTTTTCTCTCCATGCAGAAAGGAAAAAAACAAGGGACGTGTTTCATAAATTTATTCTATTTTACCATTTACCATTAAAAGCTCATCTATACACTTTTTCTGATAAAACTTTAAAGTTTAAATACATTTAAAAAATTCTTTGCACTGAAAAAAGAAAAAATTCGTACTCAGCATTTTATGTTGCATTTTATGTTCTTTTATGTATTTATGTATTTTATGTAACATTTTATGTTGCAAATATCAAAAATTCGTAAATCAAGAAACATTAACTTACACTTTAAAGAATAGAGTAAATTTATGTTTGAAAAAATCTGCCAATTGGGTCAGAAAACACTTGAATAAGGTACTTAAGAAAAAGGTAAAACTAAATTATATTTTAGTTAATTGTGGTTTATTTTTCATACACCGCTGGCAGATTTTTTGCTTGTTTTCTTTTCTTGAATTTCCTTCTCAATCAAATGTATCTTGATTAAAGACATTTTTGCACATTTGTTCGAGAAAACAAGGTAAAATTGCTTTATTAAATTTAAAATATTTGCTGTGTAGTTCAAGTTTTTATCCCGTTGAATTAAAACGGAGCGATTATAGATTTTCTCCACATTTAAAGGGTAAATATTTTTTCATTTTTAAGGTCCTACTTTGATTTATGGATTGTCAAACAACAAGTTTACGTACAGACAAGGTGTAAAAACTTTCTTTTTCTAATAATAGGAAGTTAATATAACCTTACTTCTCAAATGATTCGTTAGGGATTCATCCCCTCCTTTCTGTCAGCCTACTCTGATCTGATTGGTCAGATGGTCTAGTCTGCTGTGATTGGTCTGCCGAGTACAGAGTCACAGTGTTGCAAATGGAACGTAAGCGGGCATTACATCGAGTGATGCAAATTTAACAGAGAACTGATATTAAAACGGCAGACGACTCGTTCGCGTGATTCAGAGTCGACTCCTTTTTTCCCCGAGCTAATAACTTTGCTATTTGTTCACTTTATTTCATTACTTGCAATTAATTTGAATTTGTTAAAAAGGCATAAATAAATGTATTTTCATTTATATGCGTTGGAAACAACGTCAGTAACGTCACAGGATAATTTTACTAACCGTCATATTTCAAATCCACTTGACTTGTTTTACAGAACGCCATAAAAACCCATTAGAAGGAAAAATCACAAATGGGATCTCTTTAATATCACAGTTATTCCTCCTCCACATAAATGTCTAGGTCAATCGGCCCATGAGTCTTATGGGTCAACTTTTGGAAATTGAGATGCATACATAGAACCTAAAACCTAGAACCTGATGAAATAAATAAGATTTACATTGATGTATGGTTTGTAAGGATAGGACAATATTTGGCCGAAACACAACAATTTAAAAATCTGGAATCTGAGGGTGCAAAAAAATCGAAATATTGTGAAAATAGGTTTGTTTTAACGCTCTCTATTGGCTTACTGCTGTTATGTTGTTGTGAAGAGTAGATGAACCCGAAAGCTGAAATTCTAAGCTTAACATATACCAAACTTGAGTTGGTCATTCCCAAAGAGTAGGCAGCAGCGGGTGAAGTATGCAGGCGTGTTTCTGCCCATGAACTCGAACATTTCTCTTCAGATTTACCGCAATCCAGATTATTTTACACCCTATAATCAACGTTAATTTTAGAGTTCCATACTTTTAAAGTTTTTTAACAATCATCTCATTTGTCAAATTTAGTAGAAACTTTTAAGACGAAGACACTTAAATAAAACAATTGAAAAACACTATTCAAATCCCTAGTCCAACGAAGGAGCAACCTATATGAGAAAAAATACTTTCCTCTGGGAAATAAAAAGACTTTTAGTTTGCCTAACATCAGGTCTTGTAGATTTGGAATAACACGAGGGGGAGTAAATAACGTCAGAGCGTCTAGTTTTGGGGATGACCAAATTGGGATTTCCCAAACTTTCCAACCTAACCAATTCCTGCCATTGTCTAACAGTGATCCCCAAAACAGACCATCATCTTAAAACAGGCAAACAAGTCTTTTAAAGGTCATCCTTGAGCTTCTCCGTCCAAATCAGCACATGAGCTCGGCCGCCTCTCTGACATTCTAACGTGAGTGTCGCCGGCCCGCAGTCCCCCCCCCGCTCCCCGACGACATGATACGTGCCGTCTGATTTTACATTCATACCACGCATATTAATCAAGTCGCCCTGGCGTTGGCCGGTTTCGTCCCTCTATTCCGTCTGCCAATCTGCATATCCGCATATTACAGGCGAAGGGCCCCGTATTTAATTTCCTACAGGAGCAGATAATGATCGGCTTGTTCATGCAGAGGGGGGCCTTTGTCACGAGAGGTCTGATATTTCGCATGGAGTAGGAGCGCTCTGATTAATGCCGTGCCAGGCAGATTTCGCCCGCCTGGCGTTTCATTACAGGCGAGGTGATGAAACGACTCGCGGCGGATCGGAATCGAGGGCGATCATACAGATTTACAGATGCCGTTTTAATATGTCTGAAAACATCTGTGAAGGAGCGCTGGGGGGTGTGGGGAGACGTATTAGTCGGGCGATAGGACACCCGCTTTTGGACCTTGTTAGACACTTTTAGAAGGATTTAATGATTGAGCTCGGACAACTTTAGCATAACAATTTCGTTTATAAAGTTACACTTGTTTCTTTATAAAATACATTGAGGAAAGCAATTAATTTCCTGTAATTCATGTTCGGATGCATATATTTCTCAGAGGCCTGGCTGTTCTCCCGTCTGCCTGACTAAACAGGCACCGCGTTGAGGATCACACGAGAGCACAGAGGTACAGCTGCCGTGCCACTGTTTGACTAAATGAAATTGATTTAAAAGCATTGTAGTCCTGCTAGATTTACACAGCTTTACATCCAGAGAGCCCTCGCCTAATTAAAATGTTCTGCAGAACGAGAGAAGTGTTTGTCAGCGGATTGCACCTGCGGGAGAAAGTATTGATGTTTCCAAAAAGCAGCCAAAATTTGGTTTGCCTGTGTTAGTCTGCAAAATCTATGCGTTATGTAGAATTAAGTTGCTTATTTTCACAAAAACTTTGTATGACGTTGATGTTATGGTATCAAAATTTTAAGGACATTTTTGGAATGGTTTGAGTGTCAGTGAACATGTACTGATCCGATGAAAGGTTTGGAGGCACACTACTCTTATTGGCTGCTTTTTCTTCAGTATTTGGTCTTCCATCTACAAAAGGAATTTTAGTCACTTAAGCATACACCTTGAGATTGAAGCATTTAAAGTTTATTAGAAACATTTAAGTCAAGTGTTTCCAAACTTTTGACTGGTACTGTTTTTAGTTAGTTGTACTGTTTGGTGCATGAAGTTTTTGATGGAAGCGCTTTCTAATTTTCTTCCAAAAACTGGCGATCTTAAAGTTTCAGTTTATCTTTGTACTAGTTTGAATTACTTGTCATGTTATGTAAGGTGCTGTATAGATGGTTTCATCGGATGCACGTGCCTGGCCCGAAGTTTACTTCCGGTGTGTGTTTGGTTATAATTTAACAATTTATTTAATATTTAATTGATATTAATATTTATTTGTATTGAATTATAGTGTTAAATTAAAACTACTCTTTGCGGAGGTCTACCGGCAGATAAGTTTGGGCCACATAACGTTTGTTTATTTTTTTGCTGCTGAAACCGTCTAATACTCGTCTGTTTTAAAAATCAGTTTGTTTTATAAATATGCACTCTGCTTTCTTGAGCTAGCATTTATTTATGATAGATTACGAGAAATATTGTACTACTTCATGGGTTACACACCAAGACAAATGAACTAGTTGAAGCAAAATCGGATTTTAATACTGGCAAAATCATAGTGTATATCGGTATGTAATGTACAGACGGTTGTTATTGCAGAAAAAGCCCCGACAGTGTGATCAGGACCCCGACGAGAAGCAGAGGGTATTGTAGTAGACAGAAGGGGATTATTTCGCCATAACAGCCGGCTGCTTGTACATTACACCGCTTATTACACGGCTACTTGCCACAAAAGAAAAAAAACTGGAAATGAAATGTGAATTTGAAATATTTTATTAGCACATTTTTATGGAATGCTGACCTTCCCCGAGGAAAAGCTGCTTACTTTTAAAGCTAAGAAAAGATGTCCAAATGTCACGAACAGGCAATTTGGTTTAATCATTCGTAAACACAATGTCATATATGTTATTCACAGTACATTTAATTTGTCTAAAAACCTGTCAACCTTGCTGAGTCCGGGTTACCATATGTTATTAGTTTTGAGAGTTTGTTATCGGGGAATAACAAACCTGCAAATGTCGGCACTGGCTTATCAGAATCAAGCATTCCAATGAGCCGTGTAATAAATTGTAAATATGAATCTTAATAATATTAAATAATATATCATTAACAGTTGGTTATTTTTGCTGTGTCACACCAGACAACACATGTATGGTATATGTGCCAAACTACCCATATCTACACAGGATTTCAGAAACAAATGCTTCTCGAAAATCTCCCCTCACGAATGCATTAAATTGGTCACATGACCAGCAGGTCCGGTCCACCAGATTAAATTTTACAATGTCACTCTATTCCATTGTTGTACCGTTTGACCTGACCTGAAACAACTATAGATGTCTGGAAAAGTGAACAAACAATCGTTGAGCCAAACTGAATTTTCTGGAGTCACAGCTGTTGGACATTTGTGTGAATGTTAACCGGTTTATAGTATTGATCGTACTGAAGCCTCTTCTGATACTGTAGGAATAGACATTGTAAACAGCCGGATAAACAAAAAACAGGATCATCTGAATTCTGCATATTCTGCATACGGGTTTATTCAATATTGTGTCCGTACTGTTAAAAAGGTGTACGCTTGTGTAGTATAATTTAACATATGAACCATCATTGAGACGTATGGAAAAAATGTATTTCTTAACATGCTGATTTTGAGCTAATGTCCAGATGACGGTAGACTAACTGAATCAGTTTCAGACACAAATTGGTCCACAGAGAGCGACCGCATAACTCCGTTTGCCCATCAATTCTCCATCTGTCATAGTTTAGGTCAAACTGTCATCCAGTTTGCGATGCCATTGTCACAGGCTGTCGCGTTTACGAGTGTGATGTGCCGTGCCGTATCTGCCCTCACAAAAGGAAGTCCAATTTTCCCCTCTGTGTTACTTATCTGATGGTCCCAGAAATTTCATTTGATTCTAATTTTGATATGCGGAGTGCTTTTTTCGTTGCTTTTACAGACTTCGGAGCTGGCCTTAGACCGGTCGGCCTCCAGTAATGGAGGTCTTGGCGAGTCCGCTTGACAGGATCCCTTTTACATCAAATCCCACAAAAACCAGCTTATTAGCCTTGAATGGTTTTACACACATCTGGATGGATAATATGGGAGCTCGCAAGGCCGGGACTTTATTAAAGATGAATGACTAGCATGTGCGCGCTAATTGTGAAGGTTGTAATTAGCCTTGTGCCGGAAGGTTAGCGGCCTGGAGAAGTGGCCCTCCTCCTCTCGTGCAATGTCACACGCACGTCTGGGAGAAAATGCAAATCTGAGGTTTGGCTATTGTGCCAGCGGACCTTGGACTAGATGAGGGTGAACCTGAAGAGGCAAAGAGGGTACGAGAGAAACAATGATCTGTGATCTGTGCCATAGAAAATGGTGAAAGTAGGAGATTGAGGGTAGGATGGTACAATGATGAGACGGGATGTGAAGGCTTGGAAAAAATGAAATTTCCAGGCATTTGCAATGCTGGATTGTGTTAGAGGAATCATTCACTGTCAAAATGAAAATTCTGTCATCATTTTCTCACCTTGTTGTGATTTTAAACCTGTGTGATTCTTTCTTCTGCAGAACACAAAAGAAGATATTTTGAAAAATGTTGGTAACCAAAAACGTTGATCCCCATTGACATCTATTGTATGAACACAAAAATTTTCTGTTACCAACATTTTTTTAAATATCTTTTGTGTTCTGCAAAAAAAGAAAGAAATGAGAAGAGGGTGTGTAAATAGTGACAGAATTTTCATTTTGAAGGTGAACTATTCCTTTAAACCGTTCATTTTTTTCAATGTACGCACACATTTTAGAAAGGGATGAGAAGTAAGGGGGACGAAAATGTTCAAATATTTAAAGAATAAATAAAAAACACGGAAGCCCCTTTTCTGAGCTGCTTCTTAAAATCTGTCTTTCTTTGTTTGCACATTTCTGTCCCTCACAACTTCTGAATGGTTTACATGATGAAACGGTGGCCGCTGCACAATAGACTACATATCCGTCCAATGTCATGGAACGTGAAAGAATTCTTTGTTTCCACTTTTCTCGCTTTCCATCTACAGAATGCAGCAGCGGTAGTGATAAATTGTATTGAAGGAGATACTGCAAGGTTTTTTTTTAGTACCAAGGAGTACCATTATCTCATGGTCTCTGTGATACTGGATGAAATCAAGGACAGTAAAAAATTTCTGAAACTGGATTGAAGTCCAGACTTTTGCGCACAATGTTACATATTTTGTATTGATCTTGTATGGCTTTTATAATATTTATGCATTCAAGATAAAAAACAATTTCAGTATGTGGTTCCTGCATAGAATCAAACCCATAACCTTTGCATTCCTTACAGAATGCTCAACCAATTGAGCTACGGGAAAAAACTATATAATATCGTTTTTTTTAAGTATTTTTTATTGTCCTATCTATTTATCAACTGAGAACTCTCTGACTCTGTTGGTCTTGTGAAACTTTAGCAGACCTCATGTGATCTTGTGATAATAGCACAGGTCCACGTCCACAAAAACATGTCAGACTCAATCCAATTCAAGCATCGTGTGTCATTTACCCATCAACCTGTCTGATTCCCTCCAGTTTACGTTGAAATCTAGAAATACCAGCAGACTGAAGATCGATGGACCTGTCTGTGATGCTCAATTCATCACTGTCTGTGTGATTTTAGACTGATGTATCAATCCATCTGTACATGACAGAAAAATCATCTGGTGTGTAGTACCCGTATAGATTTTACCACTCTATGAAATGATACATTCTTCAACAGAAATGTCAAAAAATACAACGAAATGAAATGAGATAAAATAAAAAATGTAAAATAAATATTTAAATAAAAACTAGTTATTAATTATTTTTAAGTATTATTAATACAAGTATGTACAAGAACTTAATCATGCGTGCCTGTACACCCAACTAAATTAAATTAAATTAGAAAAAATAAAATATAATACAGAACAAAAATTAAATTAAAAATACTTTATAGAACTATATACAAGATCAATATACTGCATGCCTGCACACCCACGCATACAAATGTCTATTGCTGTTTTCTCTCGTGATTATGGAAGAAACTGCTCAAGGACCTCTACATTTGTACAAATGGCTTTTCACAATCTGCATGCCTACCCCAGAATTTTTAATGCCAAGGATTTTACATGACTTAGCTCATGTAAAGTTTTAAAAGCACCCACTGAACTATCTTTGCGCATTGATCCAAGATTCTCATGTCTTTTTGTCTTTCTTGTACTATCTGTTCTGCTTTCTTAGTCTGTCAATTACCAATGAAAAAAAACTTAAAAAACATTAACCTAAAGAGCTAATAACTCTGAATGGAGCTGACTGAGTCCACATATTTGTTTTCAACAAAAGCTGGTGAAAGCCAGCTAGCATCTTAAAGGGAAAATGAGAGAATTCTTTAGTTATTTAATGTCATTTTAAACCTGTATAACTTTGTTTGTTCTGCAAAACACTGAAGATGATATTTTGAAGAACATGAGTATCCAAACAACACTGACTCCCATTGGCTTCCATTGTATAAACACTAAACCAATGAGACATTTCTCAAAATATATTTTGTGTTTCACCTAAGAAAGAGTCATATAAAGGTTTTGATTGACATGAGAATGAATACATTATGATATTGAATGTTTAAAGTAAAAAAAATCAGATATATAAACAAATATCTCAATTCTCCAGAATGCATCTTGTGGGTTTAACAGAAACAGGCAAATCTGACTTTTATAAATGCAACACTACACTTTGCTCCTTTAATTTGGTTAAACATTAAAAAATATATATATTATTTGATTTGTATGATTTTACATTGTAACTTTTCATCACAATTAAAATTAAATCTTGAAATGAGATCCGCAGGATGCGCTTTAATCGCGGCTGTGGTCTCTTCGGTAGTGTCTTGTACCTTTTTGTTCAATTACTACATTCTATCTGCCTCACATCATGTGCTCCCACATAAAACTGAACATCAAGTGTGTTACGCATGCATTTGAGAAAAATCCAATGTGCATAATGGCATTAAAACTGTATGAAACTTATGTCATAACACAAGATGTTCATAGTAATCAGTGTGTCAAGATCTTTCAAAACCATTTAAATTTTTACTACACACCTTCATGTTCTCTATGTCGGAGTTTCACAATGTAATTAAATGCCGCGACGTGCGCTGAAGTATCAATCTATTTCAGTGATCATGTAAGCATTTTTTGTGGAATTGAAATTCATAATCGTAGTGTAATAGGTGGATGGATGGATGGAGTGCAAATGTGTAAAAACCAAGTCGTTCACCTGTTGTCAGGTGTCTGTTTGCACTGGGTCAGATATCAAAGAAATATAATACGCAGGGCATCCTCGAAAAAATCTACAAACAACCCTCCCCCCCCACACACACACATTGTGGAATAACATCAGATCATTTGATTGTCAAAAATGATGAATTAAGAGCAGTTATTGTTTATTTGGATTTGTGATTCATAAGGTGATATGCACAAATATGTTGGAACTTGACCATGTCTCTGTCAGTGAGAGATATAGTACTTTGATAGGTTTCTTATATCTGTTCCAAACTCCGTCATTATCCATTTCTGTCGGTGTCATTTTAAGAAAGCATACGTCCACTTTGGTACAGTAAATGCTAGTCATGACCAGCCTCATGAAACTGGCACCTTTTAGTTGAAAATGGAGTGAGCAGGTGACTGTATTTAAGTGTGAGTCTGGGTGAGAGCAGTCAGTAATTGTAGTGATTATAGCCTTTGCCTTCCCTTTAGCCTCAGATGCAGTAACCGAGCCATTACAACACTATCCTCTCTACATTATCTGACACAAACTATGTCACACTTACACACTTTCAGTCTCTATACTTCTGCTTTGTAAGTTGTACTTGAATTAAATAGGCACATTGTCTAATCGAACTGCTCATTACTTCAGTCGACGTAGAGATTAAATTCAAACCATTTTTCCAGATTGTAATTATGCTTTATTTGTTAAAGCTTTCTTTCCGAGTCTTTGCATAGCATAGGCATCTAAGGTAAGTAGGCTTTGAAAACTGAACAAAATTTCCCACAGCAGTTACTTGTGGGAATAACTCCCCAAAACTGTGTTCATGTGCATGTTAAACCATGATCTGGTTTTCCTTTCCAAAATGGAGGGACATTTGTGCATGTCTTGCCACTCATAGACTGTTTATCAGTTCTCTTAAAGTATAAGTTCCCTATAGGAGAATATTTCGGCTCACTCCTTAACTGTGTTAAAAACACTGAAGGATGGGGGATTTTAAGTATGCAGCTTGTTTTTAGGTAGCATGTGATTGTTGTTGTTCATGTTTTTGAAATTGTATGTCAAGATGGATGTCAATGTCTCTATATTTACTACAAAACAAATTTACCTGCGGGTATAAGTAAAGTAACCTAACTTAATTTTATATATGAGACCACACCAGCATTAAAGTTTTTACTGTAATATAAATTGAAAATTGTGAAACGTGGACGTAAGGGACCGTGTAAAAAGTCAACACATCGTTTTAAAATGAACCTGCACTTTGATTGGTGATGACGGTCAAAATTCATTTCATAAAGTCATTTTGATGTTATTTTTTTACAGATTTTCCACGAATAACTGTAAAACTGTAAAACTGTAAAACTGCTGTTTTTTTACAGATTTTTTTAAATATCGAATTACAGAAAAATACTTAATAAATTGACTTTTATTTGCAAACATTTGTGCAAACTGTGTTATAGAGTGTACCTATACTTTGATGATTTGAAAATGTGTATTTTCAAGAATGTTTCTTTGTTCTTTTCAGACAAAATAAATACATAAATAAATCTTGCCTCAACTCGAAATATTTTAGTGACTGGTTACGTCTAAATTTTTCTTTTGGCACAAAAATGATCAATTATAATTACAATTTTTACAGTTTCAATTTTTTTTCAATTACAAATTACACAAGTTATTGAAGGTCCTTAAATTATGAAACGTGGACTCAAGGGTCTGAAAAAAGTCAACACATCGTGTTAAAATGAACCCGCACTTTGATTGGTGATGACGGTCAAAATTAATTTCATAAAGCCACACACAATATATAAATGAGGTTGTTATTTTAAAGTCCCGGTGAAGTAAACAATTTCAATGCTTATTTTCCATGAAAAATTGCAGTGTTTATTGTTAAAAGTGTATCAATGTGGTTCCTTCTCTTTTTGAAACTCATGTGCCCTTTCAGTTAAAATCTGAAAATGCACTTCCGTCCTTTAGTGACTGTCCATCTTAAATGACGTATGTTAGACGACTTGGGCGGAGCATCTGCTAACTCCTCCCCTTCAACCGTCAGTCTGCAGCCAGTTCCATTTCAAAATGCAAATTCTGTTTTTAAACATCAAATCGCAGTAAAAAACGCAAGCCACGGCCACTATTTTTCTCATTCGAAATTCCTTTTCACTTAGAAATGCATCAAAATACGGAAGTAACATCGATCGCAACTTTCAGTTCACAAGGACTAAAAAAATCGCTATTTATTATTTGAGAAGCAAAATGACTTAATTATTTTTATCTTTTAAAAAAATTACATTTAATATCTTGAGTTCATGCTTAAAACAAGAAATAAAGATATGCCACTGGGGCAAGAAACTTGAAGGAAGTATGAATTAACTTGAAAGCTTTTTTCTTACCTCATTGGCAGATATTTGTCTTGTTTTAAGCATTCCCGCAATTCAATTTGACATTTTTTCAGGAACAAGACTTAATATATTATCTAATTTTACTTCTGAAATTAATTTATCTTAATCTTGTACAACAGCCTCGAAAAACGTGTTGAAGGGAAGAAAAATACTCAGATTTTTTTATGAAAAGGCTTTGATTCTGAAGACGCTATGCAGTTTTAATGAACATTCTGGCATATTTGAATATATTAGGAATTCGGCTGTGTCACTCCTATACCAGACTCAGTGTGTGCAGAACAGGAGTGAAGATCTTGTTCATCTGCGGACTGTATGTGGATTGTCTTTCCAATTAAATCTGCCTTTGCTTCCTTAATTTCAACATGCTGTTCAGACTATTTATCTTACTGCCCTTTTGTCTTTCTGTCAAAACTGTGATCCTTTCATCATTCTGCAGTCTTTACCTTGTCTTTATTAGTTGGGTCTGATTCTATCACTCATATGGTTAGTCCGGTACTCTCGCGAGCTGTTTAACAGGAGGGACAGCGAGCGAATCACAAGTGTCTCCAGTTAATTACTCTCGCCTTCAAGTTAATTAACAGCGAGTGTGGAGCAGTGGGGAGGGTAAGACGAATTAAAGCAGCGCTTAAAAACAACAGGATGAAATATTTCGACCTGACTTGAGCTGAAATTGTTTTGTCACAGATGAGCCGCGAAACATGTAGAAAGCTATAAAAAATAACAATGTCTCAGAAAATGTTTTGAGAAAATGAAACCCAAAGTTTCAAGATGTTTTACATGTACCACCATACTAAATGTTTTTACACCGTTAATGGACACATGGTTGGTGTTGCGATGACCATAGCGTTGACAAAGGTCTTTTTCTCTGGCTCTCTCTGTTTGTCTCAGTGTGCTTTGACAGCACTGTGACACACATTATGTTTTGTTCAGCCTCTGGTTGTTGGTAACCTGTATAGAACTGCCTACGTAATCCATTCTATTAGAGGAAAACATCCTGGCTATTCTCTGATGAGTGACCTCTTCGCCTATGTTCACAGGCACTGCTTTAAAGCTTTTTCAGCAGAAAGATCAAGCTATTGTGTTAAAGCAACAAACAGTTACAACAATGTAAAAAAACGTAATTTTGATGTTACTTTTTTTACAGGTTTTCCACGTATAACTGTAAAACTGATTTTACAGTATTTTGCTGTTTTTTTACTTTTTTTTTTTCATTTCAAATAAAAGAAAAATACTTAATAACGTGACATTTATTGTGTGCAAACTGTGTTATAGACTGTACCTATACTTTGATGATTTGAAAATGCGTATTTTCAAGAATGTTTCTTTGTTCTTTTCAGACAATATAAAGACATAAATAAACCAGGCCTCAAGTCGAAATTTTCTGGTGACTTGTTACATCAAATCTTTTCCTTTGGAACAAAAATGATCAATTATATATTATCAATTTTATCAAATTTTAAATACTAAAACTTTCTTGCCTGAATTTTAATCCAGATTTTACTTTATTTCATTGTTTTATAATGTTGAAAAGTTTAAAAATTGCACATGATTATACATTGTTTAATAACATTAGCCTCATTCAATGGGCCTAAAAAATACATATCGCATTAATTTCTTAACTAATCATGCAATATAAAGTGCTTCAAAAGATGAAATATGCTTCCATTTATCCACACTTCGATACACCTTAAGCACCCAGCCTCTTCCGTCAGGTGTTTATCCTCCATAACATCAGCATTTTAAATCTTTTTCAATAAAAGCATCTCTCCATCTCAACAGAAGCTGTATGTTTTGTCTATGTAAACATCCTGCTGTTGTATACAGTGTTTTGATTGACGTTCCAGACAGACAGACTTCAGATTTTCAAGGCCCGTCTCTATTATGCGGCATTACGATATGTCTGCTCGTCTATGTGCACAGGGACTGTTTGTTCAGCGCTCGCAATGGCCGATCCGGTGTGTTTGTATATGTGTTGAGCATGGGGAATATAATCTTGTGTAAACACCCAGCGCGTCTCTCAGGTGGAGTCTTATGAATGAGACGAGAGGCCTCGGCACACGTGAATGAGAGCGTTCTATCTGCAGGAACAGGTTGAAATCGACAGCCTTTGAAGAAACACAAAACAGCTGACGTGCTGTGACTTTTTTGTTTAATGCATTTTTCTGACATCCGTTTGACCAGAATCCTCAATGACGATCGTCCTTTTGCCCTTGATATAAGGTATAAAAACCTAGGTTTTGCCCGTTAACATTCTCTTTTATGTGATTCGGTAGAGAATTGTGCTGGTAGAGCCACGGTCATTGGTTTGAATACCAGGAATCACATACTGATAAAAAAACTGTTGTTCACTTTGAATCGAAGTGTCGGCCAAATGCATGTTCCATTCCATTTTCTACCGCTTATCCGAACTACCTCGTGTCACGCGGAGCCTGCGCCTATCTCAGGAGTCATCGGGCATCAAGGCAGGATACACCCTGGATGGAGTGCCAACCCATCTCAGGGCACACACACTCACTCATTCACTCACGCACTCACACCCTACGGACAACTTTTTTTCCAGAGATGCCAATCAACCTACCTATGCATGTCTTTGGACCAGGGGAGGAAACCGGAGTACCCGGAGGAAACCCCCGAGGCACGGGGAGAACATGCACCAAATGCATGTATGTAAACTTAAATGGAGCTTTTTGTGTAAACATATGAAGTATGAAGTATGTAAGTATGAAGTGTTTCTCCTAGTGAGTTTTTTACTTGAAGCAGCAGTTCAACCAAAACATCTGTTATCATTTAGTCACCCTCGAGTTGTTCCAAATCTGTTTAAATGTCTTTGTTTTGATGAACACAGAAAAAAATACTTGTAAGAAAGCCTGTAAAAAAAAATGTTGAACACAAAAGACGATATTTTGAAGAATAGGAAAGCAAACAGTTCTGGGGCACTTTTATCTACCACTGTCTTTTGTCCTACTATGGTATTCAATGTTGGCCACGAACTGTTTGGTTACAAGCATTCTTCTAAATATCTTTCTCTGTTTTCATCAGAACAAAGAAATTCACACAGATTTGTAACAACTGGAGGGTGAGTGAATGACGACAGAATTTGTATTTTTGGGTGAACTGTCTCTTTAAGTTTGGGCCACGTAACATTTGTTTGTGTTGTTGCCCCTAAACCCGTCTATATAAACCATCTTCTCACATACTGTATCATATATAATCTATATCTAAATGATATTAGCATTTATAATCCAAATGAACCATTACAATCTGACTATTTCCCCACCTGAAACGTTTCTCTCCTGTACCTCGGCTCTGTTTAAATACTCGACCTGTTCCTGCAATCTGATGCTGCTGTATCAAGGGGTCTAACCCTTTACAAGACAAAGCCAACACGCTCTAACCCCACAATAATGCCGGACCTCTGGGGAATAAAGCTGGTCTCTTTTTCCCACATCCCACTGTGCTCCGGGGCGCCTTTTTGTTTACTCTGCCCTCACAATGAGCGCTATAGTACCCAGCGAACGCGCTTGTATGGGAGTGTTCTGGGCCTGAATGTGCAACCAGCCACCGGCCTGCCCTGAATAAGCCCCCTTTGAATATTGCCAAGACCCCCGCTTCCATTGTCCCGCATTATTCCCCGTACAATAGATATCACACTTTGGAAGTTATTTTTTAAAAAAGGGTTGGGTGAATCAAAATAGTGCTAGCTTTTAGCTTTTGTTTTCTCTCTCTCTCTCTCTTTCGTTCGTTTCACACCTCTCGCTCTCTTTCCCGTTTGCTTCGCGCCCGCCCCGCATTCTCTCGTCTCTCGACGTTTTTTCCCCAGTGCCTCATTCAGAGTTCTCCATTATAGCGGCAAATTAAATAAACCACTCCATTGCCTAAAGAGGCTGGGGCCCTGACTGAAGCAGCCTAGTTCGCGAGCACCCGAGGCAGTGAGGCTGGCGGGTGAGCGAGATGGGAGAGAGCGCACCTCACCGGGTTACCGCACTTCCTTCAAGCAGAACGAACGAAACACTTTGAGACGGAGCGGAGGATGAGGAGCGGATGGGGTGGGGGGATGAAGAGAGGGTCCCCACCCCTCTGTCTCCAATGGAGATCGGGAGAAGCACAAAGGATCTCGTTCTCCTTCCTCTAGCCCCCCTCCTCAAAGGCCAGCAGGTACGGGGCATGGACATTTTCTGAGGTGGGTCACGGGATGCTGGGGAAGTTGTGGGGGACAAAGGGGGTTTATCAGAAGACCTCTTCTGGGGAAAGGTTAATTGTGGAGCGGCTTCACAGAAGGACGGAGGGAAAAGAAATGTCAGGGGGAAGACGGCCGCCTTGACCGAGGAGAGAAACTGTCTGATATCAGTTTGATCTATGTTGGGATAGATTTCAGTCTGCAGTGTGTATACAATCTCGCCAAAATCCAGATGTAGTTTTGTACTTTTTGGGAAGAGATTTGGTTAGATGTGGGCTTTATCGTTCACTCGAAATAAAAAATAAGGTGACCATTTATTTACCCATTTTGTTCGAAACTTGCATGACTCTTTCTTCTGTAAAACACAAGAGAAGATATTTTGAGAATCGTCTCAGTGGTTTTGTGTTTATACAGTGGAAGTCAATGGGGGTCAATGTTGTTTAGTAATCAACATTCTTCAAAATATTTTCTTTTGTGTTTTACAGAAAAGAGAGTCAAACAGGTTTGAATTACATTTTATTTTTATGGTGAACTATCCCTTTAAATGTTTTGTTATATATTATTGTTTGGTGAATATAACTTTTAAAGCAACAGGTGATGATCCAAACGATTCTTAAGGGCTGTTTATGATCTCATGATTTCAGGTTCCAGTTTGCGTAGTGCTAATGTTTTTATGTCCGAAATTTGATTTCAAATTACTATTTATTAATACTTTTTCATGCTCGTGTTTTTCTTAATATAGCCTTATTTTTCTCACTCCACAATGTCTTGTGCAAGATTAAGTCCTTCCACAATTTTCCCTTCATCCAGAGAAACATCTCCAAGCCATTTGTGGTACCTTAGAAAATCATTTATGAAGAGAGAGAGAGAGAGAGAGAGAGAGAGGGGGGCCCGGAGAGAAACCGAGAGAGTGATAAAGAGACAAAACAAAGAGAAGGAAAGGCCAGGTAGTGAGAGGTTGACTTTGAGCACCGCTGAGCATTGGCCTGTATGACCTCATTTAGAAACTAAAGGAGGAAGAAGAAGAGGAGGGCAGTTTTAAGAGGGGCTGTCCCGCTGAGCAGCTCACACTTAGCCCCGCTGTGATGCGATCAGGGCCCAAACTACCGTCAGACAGGGGGTCTGGTCCACTCCTCCCTGTCCTTTCTGCCAGAGGAGTAAAGAAAGAGGTCCAGTGAAAGTTTCACTCTAACTGATGGAGAAGAATAGAGAGCGGATGGGTGGGAGGGGAAGAGAGGGGGACTAATGCGGCCCGTGGGAGGATTATGGGTAAAGTGCTTGAGATGTAGTGAGGAAGTGTGAAAATTGATGCAGGAAGGGAAATGTAAAAAAAAGTTTGATAGATTTAGGGAATTTGACTGACAGAGAGAGAGAGAGAGAGAGAGAGAGAGAGAGAGAGAGAGAGAGAGAGAGAGAGAGAGAGAGAGAGCAGGGGTTAGGGGCTCCCCCTGAGGTCTGACATTTGAGACTAAACATTGTTTTATGAGTGTGGTTAGCATGTCAGGTCCAATTTGTTGGCTTTACAGGGCAGGGTTAAATGAGATTAGCAGCTTTACACACGTTCACCCGATTCCATCGCACTGGATGCTCACAGTCACCTTTTCTGTTTCCTCTCAGCTGGGGCACGTGAAAAAAAAACGTTTTATAAATGGTTTAATATACAATGGGGTCCAAAGTCTGAAACTACTTGCGACAATGGTTCACTTTGAAATGTAATAAAGTAGCTACATGAAAAGACATTTGAAAATTTCTTTGTATTATGTTCAAAACCAGATGTTATGATCGTATGACGTCTTGGATGTTTCTTCATGAATTAACTTTTGGATAGTGTTAAAATGGATGTTGTTACCAGTTTTGTTTCATTTGGATTAGTGCAGAATCACACAGATTTCACATTCATTTAAATCCCATATTCTTAATGTGCTCTCAAGCTTTTAGATTCTCAAACTTTCGTGTGAGATATGAGTACAAATATATTATTTTCTTTTATTACAAAGTAAATGTTTTATTTAAAAAAAAACACAAAATGGATGATTTGGACTGAATAATAAAGAAAAAGTCGTAAAAACACAACAAATGCGACAAAATGATCTTCACTGTGATGTTTGGTTCCCCAAACAAATATTCAGTCAAAGGCTCTTATGAGAAGCATTTCTTTCTTAGTTTTTTTACAATGTCCATTTTTACACCGCTTCAGATGTTAAATGTTCTTTATGGAACCGTTCAGGCAAAAATTGTTCTTCTATGGAATCATGAAGCATATCGTCGCTGTCCATTCAAAACCTTAATGTCCACATTTGTTGTTTTTTGGGAAATGGTAAAACAATTGACTTTTTTTGATTAATGATTTAACTATGACTATATAATGACTATAACTATTTAACTATGATTAAATACTGTGTTGTCAAAGCTGACAAGCACTTTGTAGTTCCTTTGTATTGCTTAGATATTTCCAAAACCCATTGACAAACATCAAGGGTGACTAATAATAATGATTTATTGCAAAAATGGACAAAAAATGTCTTCTATTGAATCATGAAGCATATCATTGCTGTCCTTCCAAAACCTTGTATGTCCAAATTTGTAGTTTCTTTTGGATATGGAAAAACACTGGACTTTTTAAATGATTAAATACTGTCAAAGTTGACAAGCACTTTTTAGTTATTTTTCACTGCTTAGATATTTGCAAAACCCCTTGACAAACATCAAGGGTGACTAATAATATTAATTTATGGAAAAATAAACAAAATATGGCTATACAAGGTTTCAGAAGGAAAGCAGCAAAATTTAAGGCTATAAGAGTGTCAGAACCCAGGAAAAGATGGGGATCCCTTCAATAGACCTCAAGAAGCTAGTTTTAATTTGCAAAATTTGCAAGAATTGCAATTATATAACAAGTCTTGTTATTTATTTTTTTTACTTTATTTTCATAATTCTCAAGGTTATACGTTTGTGTTAATCCACAGTTTTGACGGTTTGTTTATATTTCCAAAATGCCAAAAAAGTATTAATAAGTATGCGAGTAAGTGACCCTTATCCTTATAGTGTACGATTTACGTTTAGGCCACATGGTATACTGTATTTGCATAAGCACTAACTAGACTACTGTAACTCTCACATCTCCAAATGTGTAAGTGTCTGTTGTAGCACATCTCCCTCCTCCCCGCTCTGCTCCAGTGCTCATTATTGCTCTGGCTCATTTCTCTCTCGCTGAGCGCCGCAGTGCCAGGGCAGCATCGCATTTAATTTAATTAGCCCAGCTGCAGCGGCGCTCGAACCATTGGCTGGTATTGTCAGCACGTTTGGTACCGTGGCGCACACAATCACTGATTGCTTTCAGATAGGGAGAAATATAATTAGGGTTTGGGAACGACGGAGAGCAAAGGAGGGGCCGCTAGGGGTATATTAGTGCCTTATTAGTTTCATTTGAAATCTGTAGATAAATAGGAAAGTTTTATTTGAGGCGTAATGAGATTGTAGCTATTTGGACAAGGACGGCTGACCCTTGTACATGGATTACTGAGGGATTATGGGTAATAACACGCTCAGCTGTCAGAAGTGGGATATCGATATTAGGGAACTTCACTGAACGTTTCTTCACACCTACGTTTTCATCTTTCTGATGACGTGCGTGCACATCCAGCCAAGACTTTTACTCACGCATCTTTTCATATGTATTCCATCAAAAAAGTGACCTGTCTGAAAGCAACGACACATCAAAAGCACATCGGCTAACAAGGCCCAGCTGCTAAGTGGTTATTAAGCAGAGATACCTCTCTTTCTCCTTACTGGTGCATAGCAACAGTACAGAGACCCAAAGAACCATTTTACAGCACGCCAAATATCGCCACCATACACATGCAATGAACCAGTTAGGTATCCTGTGTGACTTTCTTCCTTCAGTAAAACAGAAAAGATGATATTTTAAGGAACGTAGGTAATCACACAAGATTGGTCCCCATTGACTTCCATCGCATTGACACACACACGACATTTCTCAAAATATCTTCTTTTGTGTTTAACAGAAAACAGACCCATATTCTGGTTTTAAATGACATGTTTTTACATTTTTGCATCCTACACCATGTGAAGAACTATTAACTGTATTTGATGCATTTGGATTTTACAGTACCCAATGCCCATACAGTAGCTGACGGGCGCCATGATGGGGAGCTTAAGCAAGCCATCTGCTGTAAAAAGAATGCCTTTGATACCATTAGTCCCCGCGGCGCGCTAACATGTTGTTTCTAGAAGCTTCAGCTGATCCTGTGAAGCCGACTGCGGTGGGAGACAACTGTGGGCTTAGAGATTCCTGTGCTAACAGCAGGGAGATGTGCGCATGCAGGCGGAAAAAAACATACTGGCATCATAACTCCAGTGTGTGTGTGTGAGGAACCTTTGGTCCTCTTATGAGCTGCTAATTTAAACTGTTTACATGGATTTATGACATCCAAACCTCATTTGCTTTCAGTTGCTTTTTTGCTTCATAATCTTTTTTAATATAGAAAATAAAGTCCCGGACAGGGATCTTTGCACTCTAAGATAACTGGTACAGTATAGCTGAACATGCAACTGATGATTTGTGTCTTGATAAACAGCGGGTTGGGTTAATGGCGCAAGGGGGTATTATGTGTTTGTGTGCTTTGTCACTCCACACAGTTTAGCGTGAACAGCCCTCACCCCCTTCAGCTCCCCATGGCTTCTGCTGCAGGGGCATATTTCTGTGTCAAAACAAGTGCTAACAGCTTTATTTCAGAGACATCATTTCTGAAGCTCTGACCCTTAACAGCACCTTTTTAGTGATGTAAAACAACGTTTCGTGTTTGTTTCATTTCAACGCTTTCTTTAGGAAATGCAGACAATTTGCTATTTTAAAGTCTGACATGCTATAGCAAAAAAATACATGAATTTTTCGCTTGCTGAGTCACGTTACCTCGATCCTTGTAGAGGAAGATACTGTACTAAAAAGACCACCGTTTTGTTTGCTGCCCTTGGTACTGTCTGTCGTTTTTCAAAGCAAAAACCACATTTGTTTTCTGCATCTGAAAATGGAAATATTAAACCCTTCTACGTCAATCTTTAGGGTTCGTGTGCCATAGTAAATAGCACATAATTATCAATTGTGTGCTGATGTGCTCTAGTCGTGTTATGTGACTGTGTTGAAGGCTGGGTTAAAACCCCACCATTTTCTTGTTTTTAATTGTAGTATAAAATCTGCTGTTTGTGGCTTGTGTTATTGGTGCCTTAAAATTCCCCATTCCTGCCTCTGTAGCTTTGAAATGCTGAGATTATATTGTGTGTTATATTGTCTCACTCGTCTAAGATTGTTGATGTAGTTGAGGGTCATGTATAGGTGGACAAACTCTGTTCCAAAGCACAAGCCCATCATCACCCCCTCCTCATCTCTTCACACTGCTCTTGTTGTGCATTCAGAGTGTCGGTGTCAACGTGTAAATTATACGGAAATAAGTCTGAAAATTGAAAACGGGCCGAAATGTATGAGAGCGCGAGAGGCCCTTCTCCCTCCCTCTCCGTCCAATTATGTTGAAAAGGCGGTGGAGAGCGAGAACAGGCGCACCTGACAGATGTTGACCGTGTTTAAACCCCGCGCGCTTTTACAAGTTCAAGAGACTCTCTAATTCACTTTGCAGTCGGGACATAACGGAGTGACGCCACTCACAGATCGACGCGCGAGGATTTCAGGGCTTTATCGGCTGTTAAACTGCACAGACTTGTTTCCTTGCACTAGTTTTGTTTTGATCTAAATGGACATGCACTATTGCGTAAGACGCGCAAAGGTCTGTTTGATTCCAGAGATATTTGAGAAGAAAAAAATTGTTCAGCTTCGTATAAAAGCTTCAAATATATAATACATGTAAATAAACGTTGCGTATTTATATCAATTTTTTTTTGGAAAATCAAATAATATTTTGAATAATAAATATTAACTTTTTTTACAGTGGGTGAAATGATTCAGTATAATTGCAGGTCTTTTCCAAATACATTCCTATTTATTTATTTTGATCCATTTTATAAGAAGTATCTATATATGTGTATAATGATAATCGACGCCCCCTTTGTATGAATGTTTTGTGTGTTATTTTACACATAAAATGGACCGAATGAAGGCATTCTCCATCCCAGCCCTCAGCCAGAAAAAACGTATTTTTTCTTCACCCTCAAAGTATTGACTTAAATTATCCGGAGACTATTGTTAAACCAGTTGTGCAATCCAACAAATAACGCATAATTGCATAATGGCAGCGCCTTTTCCACTTCCACGGATGGGTATGATGATTAAGACATTAACCACCGCGATATTTGTTTTTCGCCTCAGTTAACAATTAATGGAGATATTCTGAGCAAGTCTTCTGTGAAATCTGAGCGATGTGTCTGCAACTCCCTCACAACGCCTCCGTTTCACTGGCATGCGCAACAACGTTCGGGCAGCATACTTGGTATCGTGCAGACGTTCATTTCATTTTGCTTTATCCCATTTCAGCCTGTTGGCCTTAATTCTTTCTGCGTAAATATTTTTCTTTCGGGTTGCTCGATTGCGTATACATCTAAGTTTTGTTTTACGAGTTAGTAAAGTAGTCAAGAAAATGTAGGAGATATATTTAAGATGTGATATTCCTCGTATGTTTACGTCCGGTAGACGGCGATCACACGCTATAAATTCATACAATACACGAGTTAACCAAATCTATTTCTATTTATTCTCACCTTTGAGATGACCTAAATAACTATTATTAGGTCAAAACAAGCAGGAAACAAGTTATATGTGAGTGGGTTTGCATTCAAAATCGGCTTTGTAAACGGCCTCTTATTTGTGTTGTGTGTGATTTTGTTCCTTTGTATTCTTGTAGTAATTATTGTAGGCTATATACCCGTGTTTTAATTCGTGAATTGTGCAGCTTATTGTTTTAAATTTTTAGAAATAATTGTTGCTGTTTTTTAATTCAATGTCCACGTCCCTGATGTTATCTGGAAAAAAGCTAATGGTTTTAGTGCAACCTTGGGTAATATAACAACATGTTACACCAATTATTACGCACATTTATTTGTTGCCTATCCACTTGATGACAAAGGGGCACATGTGGCACGTGCACTGGGCGTGAGTCACCTGCTTCTCAGCAACCACCACAACAGGAAACACCTGTGGCATATATTTATTGGAAGGGACTTTAAAATAAGAAAACGCCAGAAACCTTTAAAATATATTTAATGGACGGTTTCACAGTTTTTTTAAATTGATCTTCACAGATTGTGTTTTTCAAGGACTTTTAAAGGACCGTCGTCGTCTTAATGTGAATATTAGTTAAAATACTTGACGGACTATAATTATTATGATTTTACAAAACGAGATTTTCGACGAGATGATTATCCGTATACTTAAATATAAAAAACTTGTTGCTTTACCTTATGTTGAAGATCATGATATCTAAAAGGGAAATGAACAGTCAATTTTAAGGGCAATGATGTAACCGGTCGATTACTTTAGCTGTTATTCCAGTGAAAACATCATTTGGAGATCATTTTCCCCAAATAACATTTGTCAACGGTTTGTAGCCAACTGTTTACCTTCCGCGCTCTGGAGAAAAACCTTCAGCTGAGCCCGCAGCGGGCTCGCTCTCGCCCGTGCACGTCATTTGACCGTGAGCCATATGCAAATCAGTCTCATCCTCCAACGCCATTGGCTCTCTCTCACTCATTTATTCCCTGTCAAAGCGCATCATATGGCCGCTCTCCCACTAACTTTTCTACCCTGCCGCTGAAAGTAGCTCAAAGACTGGATGTGAAAATCAACACAAGAGGGAGTGTGAAGGAAACTAAAGGGAGACGAGCATCTTGAAATTCATCATCCTTAATCTGTTTGGATTGTACCTCCGTTGCTTTTTAGGAGATTTACGCACGACGGAACGGGGACGCCGAAGCTGTATTGAGTGCATGTTTCTGTGTCTGAGCGGAGTGTAAGTGAAAGCCAAGTGAATGTATAGCATGATGATGGAGACGGACTTACATTCTCCTGTGCCCCAGACCAACACGAACACGGGCCACACGGGACCCAACAACGGGAGCAAAGTTAACCAAGACCGCGTAAAGAGACCCATGAACGCATTTATGGTCTGGTCCCGGGGTCAGCGGAGAAAGATGGCTCAGGAGAACCCCAAAATGCACAATTCGGAGATCAGCAAGCGCCTCGGAGCGGAGTGGAAAGTTATGTCCGAGGCGGAAAAGCGACCCTTCATTGATGAGGCGAAAAGATTGCGTGCCATGCATATGAAGGAGCACCCGGATTACAAGTACCGACCCAGAAGAAAGACCAAGACGCTGCTCAAAAAAGACAAATACTCGTTGGCCGGTGGCTTGCTCACTGGATCTGGTGGCGGAGGCGGCGTGGGTCTGGGAATGGGTGCAGTAGGGGTCGGGCAGAGGTTAGAGAGTCCAGTGGGTCATGGTGGTAGCGCCGCGGCGAGCTACGCGCACATGAACGGATGGACCAACGGTGCGTATTCGGGCCAGGTGGCGGCAGCCGCGGCGGCCGCTGCGATGATGCAGGAGGCTCAGCTCGCCTACGGTCAGCACCCGGGCAGCGGTGCGCATCACCACCACGGGCACCACCACCACCACCACCCACACAACCCGCAGCATATGCACCGCTATGAAATGACTGCTCTCCAGTACAGCCCCATCTCAAACTCTCAGAGTTACATGAGCGCATCGCCGTCGGGATATGGGGGGATATCCTACACGCAACACCAAAACTCCAGCGTGGCTTCGTCGGGGGCCATCGGCACACTGGGATCTCTGGTGAAATCGGAACCGAGCGTGAGCCCTCCTGTTACAACTCACTCTAGAGTGCCTTGTTCCGGAGATTTGCGAGAGATGATAAGCATGTACTTACCGACGGCGGAGACAGGTGACCCGTCCGTTCAGAGCAGACTTCACGCTGTGCCACAGCACTATCAAAGTTCCACGACAGGCGTGAACGGAACAGTTCCACTGACGCACATGTGAAACGATACGAAACTCAGACTTAAATAACCAAATATGTACCTCTTTTAGAGCATCACTACCTTTTTTGTACAGAATGTTTGCTCTTGTTAATTTGAAGGTGATCTTATTTAAATATAAAACTAAAAGACTGAAGAGTGTCGTTGGGATGTCGTCTGAAAAACGTATTTCAACAATATGACATGGGTGAGATTTCAACGTTTGCTAAACGCGAGTGTTTGATTCAGATTTATTTGGTGTGCAAGTTTAAAAAAGGAAAGTGGGTGATACGGTGTATTGTTTTTAAAGTTTTCTATTTTAAGGGTTTTCTCTATCCCACTTTGATTCGTCAACACGTGAGTTGCTGTATTTGATTCCATATTTGTTTGTTGTATTTTTTCTTGTACATTGTGAAAATATTACATAGAAAATGTAAATATAATTTGGTTTCGCAAGCAAACAAGGAAACGTTTTGCATTGATGTGAGAAGAATAAATTTCACAGCTTCGGCTCCGATTGTGGAAAATATTTTCTCTGTTGTTTTGCTTGCTCTGTTGTTTTCTAGAAATCAGAAAAGTGATGACTCGTTATACGCCTTCAAACAGTTATTTAGTCAAATGTGATCTTATCTCCTTTGACCTTTCAAAGAAACTCCTGAAAGAAACATCATACGAACAAAAACGAATATTAAATGTGAAATATTCTGAGCACAGATTTTTCAAAACAGCATACAAACAAAAAAGATATTGAATGTGAAATATTATGAGCACAGAGTTTTTATTAAATGTAAAAAAAAATGTGAATTCATATTCCTGTGACGAACAAATACAATTGTAGGTGTCTCAGTACAGAATAATAAGGTAAAAGCTAAATAAAGGGGAAATATCACATATGTGTTTACTCCAAAATCATGTTAAATATTCGCCATAATTGTTTACATTTTTTGTGTCATTTAGATGCTTTGAAATCTACAAAAAAAATTGATATAATTGTTAATACTTATTTAAATTAGAACACATATCTCTTGTTCATATGTAATTAACTGCATTGCAGTAATTGGAAAAAAACTTTAAAAGCTATTTAGAAGTGTTAAAAATATTAGGTTTGCTGTTATATGAGGATTTAAAGTGTTTCAGACAGCTCTGTCCAACAAAAGATCGTCCTCTTCAAATATATCAAGCTGTGTACAATTGAAACCACTTGGATTGCTGAATAATTATTATTTGTTTGTTGATCAGCTGTTCTGTAGAAAGGATTGTATAACCTGACACATCACAATGAATAATTATTATCAGCAGAATGCCTGAAAGCATTATTACCCTATTCCTGAGACTCCATTTAAATCTGGTGAGAACTGACAGTTTTTAAATATAAAAAGTCTTGTGTATAGGAGTGTACTCTTGAAGTAATTCTTGAGTACTACCATGAATCTCACTCGGTGAAATTATTTGACAATAGTTGAGCCCACTGTGACTGTGGTCAGCTTTAGTTAAAATTCTCAATTGCTGCCATCTAGCAAATCTATTCGGGAAACCTTCAGTAATTTGCTTCCTATAGAAAGCCTTGATGCTACTGTGTCTGGTTGGGTGGGACCGGAGGTCAAAGTTCAAGACCTCTCATAATAAAGAGTGTCCAATGAAAAACGAAGAATGACAAATAGAGCGCAAACTACATTATTCATTGTTGAATGGATCAACCCCTGTTTTCCCCGTGAGCCCCGAATTATTCAGACATGCTTTAAATCCGATCCACTTCAATTAAAGCCGTCTGGGTAGCCCGCGAGCCACTCGTGAACAATATTTGCCGGATGCGTAATAATTGCGTCTTAAACCTCTCAATGGAATACATTTTTTACTGTATTTCCACCTTTGATATGCACTTTAAGCGCAATTCTAATTCGTTTGCCTCCTGGCTTATTTTCTGTCACGAAAATTGACAACCTTATTTTATTATAATTGAATCAACGATGGGCCGTCAAGCAAGCGTTGCTCGTACCCTCCGTGGGGTGTCGGTGGGATTAAGATGAATGCGGAGTGCGTGGCACAGAGTGTTTTGTGTCAGGGAGAGGGGGGATTAAACAGCCCTAAAAACTGAACCCCCGGGTCAGCAACGAGTCACATTCTTGTTACAATGACACCCACCGGAAGAATGACGTTACGCGGGAGCTTTCCGGCAACAAGTGGCAGGATTTGGGGAGGTCTTTCAACCTGTTTTTTTTCGTGGACGACCGTGCGAATATATGTTGGAATAATTCATCTTTTAATTGCGTATTATTTTTTAAATAGTATATCTTAGACAAATGAATTCATATTAATTAATATGTGTGCGCAGAGGCTCACTTAAGTCTAAAATATTTATTTACAAACAACAACAACGTCACAATTATTTTAAATGGTCACCGTGCCGACAATAAGATATTTATTGTAGATCTATTTTTAGATGGATAGCACCAAAACAAAGTGCTGTCAGATATATAAACTGAACGTTTCAGTGCCTTTACTTAGTTATTTAAAAAACAATTTTTTTCCACACATGTTCCTCAATTCAAAGATCACTGAAATATGATGGTGTGTCGCTGCACTTGTAGGGCAACGCAAACAACACAGCTGCTGTTAGCAACAAGGATTTGCATCCAGACACACAAAGAGCGCGCCCAGCATGGGCACCTCTCCAGCAGACTGAGAAACCTCTTCGCCATCACCATTTCCTTCACTGTTAGAACGAAAACAACTGCAACATTTCACTGGTAATTTTACAGACACCACGAGTTTCAGCCCAGTGAAATTGTGGAAACGCGCTTGTTAAAACGCCGATCCCTTGTACCCGCTGTCCTAAATGTTCCTAATTAGCATGAGGTTTATCGTACCCCTGCATATTTTCTTGCCTCCTCACAAAAAGCTGGTTATACCGTTCTGCCGCAGAAGATTACGGAGACAGATTGCAGAGAACGAATGTGCGGCGGCAGATTAGGGTCGAATAGAAACGGCAACCGGGCCAATAAATTCCTAGCGCGCGCCTTATCGTGCAATTACACGTTGACGCGTTTAACATTCTAGGTCTTTTCCCTTAATCCAAGAACCCTCCAAGAGGCGAGAAACGTTTTGTGGTGTAGTCGTTTCAGCATCAAGCGCGTGGTTAATTATTTGCATAAAGCTTTAAAACGGTGCTAACGCGTAATATCAGGTGACAACTGCTCGCGTTACCACAAAAACTTTTCCTCCACCACCTTGAACTTAAAAAATAGTGTATTTTGTGTTTTATCAGCTTGTTCTTTCAAAATAAAATATATTTTTTAGGGAACCTTGGAGGTTCTTTGAAGAACCACTAAGGATTATTATATGGCATTACTGCGAATAACGCTTTTAGCACCTTCATTTTTAAGAGCGTACAGTTTTGCTCTTAATCACAAACATTTTTTTAGCAGTTAGGGAGTTCTCTCCCTCTCTTTTCCCCCCTTTACCAGTGTCCGCCTGTGCAGGGTCCTGCTGCGAAGCGATTGTGAGAGACTCTGTTGGAATTTGGCAGCGTGGCGGCTTTGGAACGGCGCCCCACGCTGACTGTCATTCAGCGGGCCTGCGCGACTCACTGTGCCGTTGGGAAGTGTCGCTCATCCGTGCACTCATTGGCCTTACAAAGCTGATTACAAGCATCAGCGAATTCCTGAAGGCAATGAGAGGCGATGCAGGTGCACGAGAGAGAAGTTCCTGGTTGGAACTTGCATGGATGTAGCTTAAGTTGAGAACATTACGAATTCAGGTACATTTCTTAGTTCTATTGGGTAAAGTAATAACTCGTTTGGAAAAAGAAACATTCTAATAAAGATGATAAAGTTTACGATTTCTTTAAGAAAAAAAAATCTGGCTGAGTGCACCATTGTATGAGGTCACTGCTAAATGCCAAGAAGTCTCAAAGAAACAGTAAAGGCAGAGCATTGCCTCACTCACAGAATTCTGGATGCTCAAAAGTGTTCCTGGCATCATTTTTAAATGAATATTTTTAAAGCCAGATGGGTTTCAAACCATTAGAATAATTAAGAATGAGATTTATTATCAAGCACGCCTGCACGAAAATGTGGCTGTTTTAAGAGAGATGTATATAACATTTGAGCAAATAATTTTAAATTATAATTTAAATCAAAATAAAACAACGTTTTACAGATCAATTAACCAGTTCCCCAAAGGAGTATAGACAATTCAAGCAGAAACCAAACCCAAACCTGAAAAGTAAAAAAATTTTAAACGGCCACCAACACGTTTTCTAAAGCAACCTCTATCAAATTGACACAGAATAGGCTAACAGTTAGATGTTTTTATTTGATCTTAAACTCATAATGATCTCACACATCTAAGATATAGCTACATATACTCTTTTTGTATCTGACACACTTCAAAACTAACAGCAAAATTGACATATTCATTTTCAATTATATGATTATTTACATAGGCTACTAGAACATTTCAAAACGTTTCCAGAATCGAATTAAACAGTGTCACACAAGTGTTTATTAAAACCAAGAGCAGAGCGATCACTACATCATCGGAATCTCTCGCATATCTCTCTACATCACGATCCTCAAAGGGAGATCCGTCACCTGAAGGCTGTCACCCCGCTGTCACTTGGCGATTATCGGACAAAAGAGCTCTCCCGGACGGTCTATGGCACTCAGTCAGCCACAACGGGCTATGCAAATGCCCGGAGAAGGCGAAAAGATGGCGAACAGTGCGCTCAATTGTTCGCTGGATTTCACAGCTTTCCTGCGCAGCTGCGCCTCTGCAGTTACCCGGGACACTATTTTGCATTCGCCAGCAGAATCTTAAAAAGTCAAAGCTAAATAGCTTAACTTGTTGTTACCGCAGAGAAAGGGGAAATGCGTTTTTTTATTTATTTGTTTAGTCTTACGTGCCTTTTTGTATGAAATTACTAGAGAGTAAAATCTAACCCGCTGTCATGAACTGCTCACGTGGAGCTGTCCAGGTGCTGAAACCAAGTAGTGACTTTCCCATACATTCCACTTTAAAAGTTTCTGTACTTTGCAAAAATAGAATTCTCAATAATCCGAACAAATTATGTCTTGCTTTTTCAGGATGGACGTGTCCAAAAAGTTGAAATGTTCAGTGTACTATGATAATATGTACTGCATTACAGTGCGTAAAACCTCACCTCTCCTCTGGCTCTTGGCTTTGGTTGGTCAAAACTGCCAAAAAATAAATGGGTGTAAATTAGTCCCATTTGTAATTCCTATAATTTCCCATGAGGTGCCAGTGCAGCTCATCAACGTTAACCAATAGTCATACAACACACTAGACTGTGTCCTATTTAAGTTGCATTTCTTTACTCCTTATCAGCTGCTTAATCGTGCTGCACTCAAAACCCCCCTCCATCCCCATCTCCTCCATATCTGCCTGTATCTGTCGGATCATTTAGTTTAATCCTGTTACGCATCCCAAACTGGTTCCCTACGTGGGGGGACATATATTGCTGCGCTCCCGCTTTGAAAAGTTTCATTCCGCCAAGCTTAAATATATGCTTTTGTTAAATATTTGACGACAGTCGTCCTGACAGAATATAGGTTTTGCTAATATGGACTGCTTTGGTTTATGAACGATTTGTTATTAATTATAAAAGCATGTACTTCAAATCAAAGAAAGTAAAATTAATAATTAAACAGAATAACTGATGTAGTATTAGGGACACACACAATGTTTAGGTCTCAGTGTGGTTCTACCTTTTATCTTTTTTTGTTACAGTAAAAGTGTATTTTGTAAAAGTGATAAAATGGTTTGGATGGGATTAAGCCTGGCTGGAGAAGATGAGGAAAGTTTGATTTATACAGTTAGAACAGTGACATCGAAAGAGAGAGAGAGTGCAAAAAGCAGTCAATGGAGGAGAACAGAAGATAAAAAAGAAGCCCTATAAGTAAATAGCAGTTTTCTGTGATGACAAGGTTCATCCTCAATGCGTCCAACCTTGAGAGATCTGACAGAACTCATCTCTGTACAAACACACTCTTTAAACTCTTTCTTTGTCGTTTCCTTTTTCAGTTAGATTGTTATTTGCATCCCTTCTTTCACGCTTTTATAATTACAGCCAACGTTTAAAGCCTATTTTTTTATTTCAACTGATCAAGTAACCATAAGCCTACGAATCGGTATTGTTAGCCTCATAAAACACAGAGGCCTTGTGTTATATTATACGAGACGGATTTCTATGGATGTTCAGTGATTATAACATGCAGATCACACACACAAAACACAGTTTATCCCTGATTTGGGGTCAAGTCTCAATCTGGAACCTCTTTGAGTCTTTAAACTCCAAACCAGGAGTCTTGTTTCAGAGCCATATCTTTGCTGCTTGACACAATGAACTTGACAGACAACCAGATTTTCCTGCCGAGGGTCTGGTTAGGGTTACCCTGAGCTTATTATGCCATGTGTAAAAGAAAGAACACGTAATGGAGTCCGAGGTGGGGTGGAGGGCCGCAGACTGCGCCCTTTATTCAGCTCTGCCTGGATTTCTACCTGAAACTCGGATAATTGCCACGGCTCTATTTCAGATGGCGTTTACCTCTTCAGAAATAATCATGCGATCGGTCTGCCCTCACCTGGGGCAAAAAGAGCACAGGGCTATCGGAAACTTCTTTGTCGACTTGCATGGCTTAGTTCTCTGCGAAAACCGTTTCGACAAAGTTGCACATAGCGGTCACTAACATATGTATAATGACAAGCTTTAGTCACCAAACTACCGATTAATGTACAATTTAGTGTAGAATCAGTAGTTTGCTCCGAGACTACGAGTTGTTACAGTTCCCCTTTATCTGATCAGAGATTTAAAAAGCAGGGAAAAGGGGAGGCGTGGAGCACGAAAAAGAAAAACGTTTTCTAGCCCATGGCGATAGCAGACCTCGTGGATTCCTGATCGGTACGCCTCTATTTGACTGTAACTATTTCCAGACCTCCTGCCTGCTTGCTTTGCCTATAGTGCGAGCCGAGCCACAATAGCGTCCCGCCGCGCTGCTCCGGCTGCCTCCGTGCTTTCAGGCAGAGCAGAGCCTTGCTGCCGTGGTGATTCATTATTCCGTTGCCCCCAGTGACCGAGAGCAGGCCAAGCCCCCTCCTGCCAAATAGACCACTAAGTGGCAAGAGACGAAATGAGTGACATTTCCTAAAAGTTCTGACCTTTGTTTTCCCATTGAGTCTGAGCTGGAGGAAAAGTAGAGCGCACTGCAAGCATTGCACACAAACTTTAAAAGCACATACTTTTGCTTTTGAACTGCCTTTGTAAGTAGGCATACGATTCGTCTTTGTAGATGTGAAGGAAACTCACCTGGAGGTTTGAGGGCGACACTCCTCATTATTTAGAAATCTGTCCCGGAGGCGTGGTGAATCTCTTGAGGTCATGTTTGGATCCTCCTAAAGGAAAAATGTCTGTTGGAAAACAAATCTTATCTTTACTGAGGTTGAAAAAACACATACTGAGAGTATTGACTTACGTTAATGGCTATTAAAAATACATTATAATTGAAATGAAACATGAAAAAAACACTTTGTATCTCAATTGGTAAAAGATTGTGATTTTGAGTCCCACATATTAAAAAGAAAAAAAATGTATTAACTGCCAAAAGCGTAAACGTAAATGACTGTAATATAACCTGTTTAGGATTGCATGTGCTTAATGTGTAAAAAAATCATACAATATAACGATATGATCTCCATATGTTTTGGTAAGGGCCCATGTAAGGATTTAATAAGCTTAAAAACCATGCTGATTTTATAAAAGGGTCCATGCTAATCGGCTTTTAAAAGACGCGCATGACGGGAATATGAAATGTACTTTTGACACGTGCTTTTGTGCGCGGAGCTCGCGCTGCAGTGGTCCCGCACCTGCGTGTCAGAGAGTCCGGAATTGCGCCACGTTATAAATGGCGCTGTTCTTGCTCTCTCCGTAGCCGTACGCTGCGTGCGTCTCGAATGTGAACCGCGGTCGCCACTTTAAGCCGCTGACTCCAGACCTCGATAATTAACGTCCTGACTGCCCACCGAAGCCCCAGAAATCAACCTGGCCATGGAGGCTTCGGCTGTAAGGACCGCAGGGCGAGATCTGTAGGTCACACGCAGGCGCGCACCCGCCGCGCTCGGACCGGCGCTAATTGGTCGACTAATTGAACTCTGCGTGAGGCTGTGCTACGTTCGCGCGCAATCAACATGTGTTTCAGGTGGTGGAGGATTGAGAAACGTTATGTATTATTTTTAAATTCATATTTCGTGTTTGCCCCTCCCTCTTCAATCTTTAAAACTCAGAATATTCGAATTGAATAGGGATTGAATAAAACTTTTACAGCTTGTACGATAACACAAATGCTTCTGTCTTTTACATCTGCAAGACATATTTTGTTGATGTTTGCTCATCTACAATATGTTTCTGATGTCAAATGTCATAAAGACAAGATGTCTGTAAGACATTTATGATTTAGAATGGATGTAAAACCGCTCTTTCTAAGATCTTTATCAAATGGCAGATGTTTTCCAGATCTGCATACCTTAAGGAGACATCTTACAGACGTACCTGTACTATCTGGTGCTATTCACAGAAAATCAAAAATGGCAAAGTAATAGTGTCGTTTTGGTATCCTATTGATCTACAATTTAATACCGAACATCAAGAATGACTCTTGTTTAGTCAACATCTTTGACACAAAACAACGTTTTAAGGTAAGTAGGTGATGTTAAGAGAAGAACACTACTTTTCAGAAAGTTTAGGTTGTTTTCTTCATTCTTTATATTTTTCACATTTGAGAATAGCAGTACATCACAACTATGGAATAACAGAAATACTACTGGAATGTGATAAAAAATAGCATCTACAAACCTAAGGTTTCACCCTGTGATGCTATTTATACAGCAGAAGTTCATTATACGCTCTTCATTATTCTATCTAAGTTGTGCATTTCAAAAAGTTTTAAATGAAGTTTTTGTTTTGTAATAATCATGTTTCAATTATATTTTCTGCACATTGCTAATTTCGAACATTCAGACATGTGCCTTCAGATCAAAAGGTTTTCAAGATCATGAAAAACATTTTAGTCATGTGACGTGAGCCTCAACTTTTGAATAGTTGTGTATTTACTGTCTATCTGTAATGCTGAAACAAGGAAATTGCGCTTTTTTGCTGATGGAGCTCTATAACCACATTGTTCTCCATCTTTAATAAAGAAGACCTATTGACCCAAGAGAAAATGAAGAGATGGTCACATAAAAAATAATCCCCACTATAAATAAGACACACGGTTTTCTCATTTGTGACACACGTTTCGTCAAAGACCTGCAGTTTAAATGTTACATTTAAAATAAAGTAAACGTCCATTAGTCTAATGAGAAACCTGGACTTTTCATAAGACATGTCATAAGAAAAATGAAAAATGTAGTCACCGATGGACTTCAAGGACACGCCTGGTAGGAAGCCAATTACCTGTATAGCAATAAAAACTAACTAATGGACTGACTCAAATTCAAAGCAAAGACAATGACCTGACCCTCGTAGTCTACAGCAACATCCGGCCGTATACATTCGCCGAAATGTGTGAGATACTCCAACCTCACGGCCAATCAGATGAGAGCAATCAGCTTCCGAAACCTCCTGCTCTATCGGGCTCATTTCGTACCTTTTAACCTCTCCTCGCTCCCCAGGCTTGGCTTTTAGTATGACAGACAAAGTGTGTAGGCAGTATGTAATGGAGTGTACCCAGCGGGGTGCTGGCTGCTTTTGGAAGTCTGGGTCTAATGTCAGATGAAGGGGAATATGCAGGGAGGTAGAGAGGGAGCTGATGTGCAGCGGCCCCAGGGGACTGCCTTAAAAATTAAGGTGTCCTCTTTTTAAACGAACAATTGCGCTACTTCTGCCACTCTCGTTTCTTTTCTTTCCTTACGCTATTTTACTCTATGGATTTCATGCATATATTTAACACCCCAATGTAAAAAGATAGAACAATGCCTTATATTTTTATTTGTTTGTTTCATACAGGTGCGTTATGTCAAACACATTACAAGCTCTGACAAGCCGAACTGCAAAACACAAAAGGAAGCTTCCTGGGTTTCAAGCATCCTCGAAAAGGTTGTATTATTGTTGACTAATTTATAAACATAAATTGTAATGTCTCACTTTTTAATCCAGTACATATTTCTCAGTGTGGGTTTAAAAGTCATTTGTATTCTAACTAAAAATGCTGGGTTATTTTCACAGTGTTGGGTCAAAAAAGGATGAACCCAGCTGTTGGTATAAATTATCTCTGTATTAATATTTGTCCCAACAATGGGTTAAAAGAATCAGTAAATAAACCCACAGCTGGGTTTGTCCCTTTTTGACCCGATTGTGATTTGAAATAACCCATCAGTTTATAGAGTTTTATTGCAAAGTATTCAGCGGGGCATGTTGTCACAGCCAAAGCTGTTCAATTGGATTTAAGGGATAGTCACCCAAAAACTTAAATCACCTTATGTTGTTACAAGCCTGTATAAATTTCTTTGTTCGGCTGAACCCAAAGAAAGATCTTTAGTAGAAATTTCAGTATCCAATCAGATCTCATCCCCCATTTACTGCCAAGGGAAAATAAATTATATGGGAGTCAACGGGGGATGAGACATTCTTCCAAATATCTTCCTTTGTGTTTAGCAGAACAATGATGTTTGAACAATCTGAGGGTGATTAAACCATGACAGAATTTTCATTTTTATGTAAACTGTCCCTTTCAGTAAGCTATATTCAAATAGTAAAACAATTGTGAAAGGTAAAATGCCAAAATAAAGGAGATTTTTCCTTTTTTTACAGCTTTTCACCAGACAACAACAATGATGTGTTAGTTAGACGATACAATGACACCGTTCCCCAATAAAACGTATAGTTACACTTGGAACTAGATATTTGAAAGCAACATACCGTGTCACAGCTATAAAAAAGATTTGTCATTAGATTACACGAAAAGCCATTTGTTTAAAAGACACTTTTAAAACGTGTGTTACAGTATCAACACTATAAGGTTACTTTTTGTCATTATGCATTTCTTACAGAACTCACTGACTGCTTTTGTTGACTGTTCTCACAGATCAGCGGTCTGTCAGGAAGTCCTTCACCTATGTGGACACATCTACCTGCACAAGTGCCACATGAAATATTCTCATCATTTCATCATAATTCAAAGACAGCAAAACCAGGAGGATGAGACCAGCAGTCCTCATTTACTTACCAAAACGTACTAAATGGCTCTGGGATCATTTTTTAACTGCTGAAGTGATTGACCTGCTATTAGAAATCATTTTTAAGCATGAATAGAAGTGAAGTTATGAGTAATTCAGTTCATCTGTAATGCAGGAACAGTGCCCCCTTTTGAGTGGATAGACCCTTGATCTATAATCCTAAATATGTTTTCTTCGGCTCTGTGTGTGTTTTCATGTCGTCTGTATGTGTAAAACTCTAATATGTTAAAAATGTACAGTGTATATGTATCATACACATACTATACTTTTATACAACACTCCTATAAATCCAAACAAAGCATATAACATTTAAAGGGATAGTTCAACTCAAGATAAAATTGTCCTCATTTATTCACACTTATTTAGTTCAAAACCTGTATTATGTCTTCTGTGGAACACAAAAGAAGATATTTTGAGAAATTTCTCAGTGGTTTTGTGTGCATACAATGGAGGTGAATGGGGTTTAGTGTTGTTTGGTTACCAACATTCTGTAAAATACCGTCTTTTGTGTCCTGCTGAGTAAAAAAAGTCGAGTACGAGTTTGAGATGACACGAAGGTGAGTAAAAATAGATGAACTATCCCTTGAGGGTGAACTATCCCTTTAAGATATGGGGTACCAACAGAAGTCTTTATCATAATCCTCAGAAAGAGAAAGCAACCGTAATGTTTTCATCTACGGATTACAGTTTTATAATGCTCGTAACACTGTACTTTAAAACTTGCTTATCTTTTCCTGTTAGCCAATCGGCTGAGAGGACAGAAACTTACAGGTGCTACTATATCAGGCTGGTTATAATTAGAAAGTTACTTCACAATAAAGAACATAATAACCAACTTTTTATTTTCAAATAAGAACCAAGCATTCCAAAATAACAGATACTAAAATTCAGGAATCAAAAATACCTTGTGGATACAGGTCATTCATCAGGGATGCTGTAGCCCAAGCATCCCACAGCTCCTTAGATCTTGGGAGTCAGCCAGGAGAGGTCAATCATCTGTAAACCAATCCAACATGAGAGTGGGAGGGTTGCAGGGATCATGTTCCGGTTGGTTTGGGATCTATGGATCTGCGGGGCACCAGGCGTCCTTCAGCGTTAACTGAAGTCAAACATCAACAGTCTCACGTTAACCTGCCTCTGATGGAAACGATAAAACCTCTCAGGGAGCAATAATGAAAAAGTCAAAGCGCTTGCGTTTTACAATCCTGCCTGCGTTGACGGCTATGACGTATTTAAAATGCTAAGATGTTTTTTTATTAATACACATCTTTATTGAGTCACTAATTGGAAAGCGTGCACGGTTGAGTACTGTACACCGTTCCAAAACCTAATGATTTCAAATGTTGAAATCATGTTTTATTAATATCCAATTACAGTAGCAATGGAAATGATCTGTCCGCAGGTTGCCGAGCATCTGATTGAAGTCTTCTCAGTCTTTTGAGTGTATATCTGATGTGATATGATGTAGCTCAGGGACGGCACTTGAAGAGAGAGTCTTCGGAAGATCAGAGATACAACTGATCCCATAATAATCCCATGATAATCCTACTGTGGGACAGCACTTCATCACCCAGTTTGTAATGTGATATGGATAAGGCCATTAGCAAGCAGCATGAGCATAATACTAATACGCCATAAGCGCTGATACAACACAAACACAGTCTTACTGCTATTCACTCCCAACACTCAGGTCACATCTGTAACAAAACATGCAAATTATCCATTTTTTCATAGTAAATTAATAAAATGATAAATATAAACTTACTAGTTACACTAAAAACCAATGGTTTTACTAGCCGATATGTAAAAAAGAAGAGTGGCCGAGGGATTTAAATCAATTATTCATCCTTATGTCATTTCAAACCTGTATTTTTGCTAAAAAAAAAGATACTTTGAGCAACATTGGTTACCAAACCACACAGACCCTATTGACTTCCATTGTAGTTTTTAAGACCACTAATTAAAAAAAACATACATTAAAATGTAAAAAAAATTAAATACCTGATTTTGCATTT
This sequence comes from Triplophysa dalaica, assembly GCF_015846415.1. Taxonomy (NCBI): domain Eukaryota; kingdom Metazoa; phylum Chordata; class Actinopteri; order Cypriniformes; family Nemacheilidae; genus Triplophysa; species Triplophysa dalaica. Next base: position 4,900,338 of record NC_079543.1, read on the forward strand.
CACAGAATGGAGTCATATGCAGGTTTTAAACAACATGAGAGTTAGGGATTTATCAAATGATATTGATTTACACAATATTAGTATAACCTTAAAACACACTTTGAGCTTAAAACATATTTAAATGTTTTGTCTATTAGCACTGCTGTTTTTAGATTTAGAAACAACATATTATCTCAATATTTGACCTGGTTGGAGTAAAGACACATGCTATAAATCAAAGCTTTCCCTATACATCCTCCTTTTACATGTTTAGGATACTCATAACCAGATTTTTGTGTTTGTGTGTGTGACTCCCACCGTAAAAGCCTTACATTTTTTGGTGTATCGTTCCATTTATTAACAATACCCATCAATGTCTTCCTTTCTGTCATGCAGCCAAAGAGCAACTTTCATCCCATATCAGGTGACCGAGGTCAAGTATGTTGTCTACAACAAGAAAGATTTCGCCACGCGCACACATACTGTACAAACACATCATCAATTACAATCCATGTTTGATCAACAAAACTAAAAGATGAATTATCCCATATAAACCTGTGACACTGAAATGCATGTTTTTTACTCAAAGCAGAGTTAAATGTCGTGCTGGACCGCCATGCAGACCACCTCAGGCCCTTCAGAAAAAGTCCTGGTTTAATCATGTCGTACAGGATTGCGCGATGAAGACCTCCGTGAAAAAAGTGTTTGCGTCGTAATTACTTTGGCCTATTGGTGACCCCCGTCAGCAAAGCTCAAATACATAAATTCTGAATATCGTGTTGATGAATTGAGTTCGCCTCTGAAGAGCAAACTCGGTCGATAGCGCACGGCCTGAATGACGCTCAAGGCCGCGCGCCCGCTCCGAATGTTACGGAGTTGATTGGGTCAATGCGCGCACACGGAACACATCTGTATGTTTCCTGTGTTAGAAATGTGTGTGTGAGATGGTACCTTTTGTAGAAAGAGCCAACTCAGCCTTGTACTTCGCTTCGCCCGTCACCTATTTTGTGCGCTTGCGGCATTGAGAAGATGTGCTCGTGCCAAAAAAACAAACAGTATTACAAGGTTACCAGACGCGGAACACAAGAGCACAAGTTTGGATTTCGTTCACTTAAGTTTTTTGTGAAAGATGCGCGTTTTGACAAACTGTCAATCGGGGGTCGAATCTTACCTTTCACTGTAAACGCTTCTCTCTTTCTTAAGACAATCACAGACTCTTACACAACAAGGTGATAAATGCTTCTTCATTATACAGTGACGTCATATAGACAAACAAACGGATATGTAAGGAAATGTTTCTTGGATGTTAAAGCTTCTCCATGAAACCCCAGTCTGAAATGGAAACTTTATTTAATGGGTGATTTTAAGAGATTTTCTGGGAGGATTGAGACTCTTTCAGACGGGACCCCGGGCACCTGGTAATTAAAATTTCTAATCCTCCCCAATTAGCCATCCGCGCTCTCAGAGGCCTCTCGGCCACACTAGAAGTGCGCTAGTCATCTTTTCATTAGCGTTCTGTAGAACGGGCGACTCTCGTGGCAGTTCTGTCCCGACAAAAGAGGCACGAACATCTGCTGGAGGTCGTCCGACGTTGCCAAGACCACCATGCCAGGTGCAGCTTTTACTGAGAGAGCGTTTTCCAGTCACCGTCACCTGTTTCTTTGTGCGGCACCAGCTGAGCGTGCAGGAACCACAGCTGCCTCGAACCCGCATCCCCATCTTCTGTTTGTTTTTCCTCCAAAACCAACAAGTCACCGGTTTTAGTCTGTTTGCCTCGGGCTTGATTGTAATCGAAACCTTTATTCGACGCCTTGGGCACATACACGGGCGTACATCATATTTTAGTTCAGCGAATTAGTCGGTTTTAATGACCTAAAGCAAGAAGCTTAGCAGAGGTGGGGGTGTGGAAAACAATCGACCCCGCTGTTTTGCTCGGGTTCGAGCCCGTTGAACTCACTTAATTGGCCGTGTAATAACGTCGACCTGAGGAGGGCTTACGTCAAAGGGCTCTGCCGCTTCCCACAGACCCTAGGGCCAGCGCCAATCTCGCCCCTTGTTGAAAGACCGGCGGGGAGAAAAGCGACACCGTACAATGTCTCGCTCGAGCGCCCGGGTGGGTGAAGGATTTCACCGTCTAATTAGGCGCGCCCTCGTTTCCACGGCCGCGCACGGCCCAGCAGGCCTGCTGAGAGCGCGCATTGCGCAGCACCGCGGGTAGCTCCTGCCTGATTACCACATTGTTCTAGTGTTTATTATCGGTTATGTTAATTACTTGTACGAATAATGTCTATTAATGTGTTACAATTGGACGTTGTTTAAGTCGTATTGTGTTTACATGCGTGAAAATGAAGGTGCGACATTTCGAAAGGATTTTGTTTTTATAGGCTAATTAGAGGACAGGTTGACACTCACAACATACACGAGGAGAAATACACATTTTTATGAATAAAAAAATGGTTATTTGGTAAGAAAACAACGTGATGCTCTTTAACTTAATTTTAACTGATTAATAAATAACATTTTCATATTTTAAGTGATAACCCATTTTTAAAAAGGAGGAAATGAACTTACAAAACAACTACCAAGGCTTTATTACAAATATTATGCTTTAAGTTATTTATTGCGTTAGCTAGTAAAACCATAATAACCTCAAATTTTCTATAGTCTTACAGCAAAACACAAAAAATCATAAGGGCGTGTCTACTGCCATCAGCATCGAAAATTCTGTATAGGCCTTATTATAAAACAAATAGTTTTGTGTCTATTTTCAGGCATGATTGTTGGATCTTAAAGATAAAAACCAGATTGTTATCGTGCTTTTTTAAACTTTATTTATAAAATTTTTGCAATCTTTGACAAAACATTTTATACATTTAAGTTAAAGCTTTTCACACATTATAACCCTTTACAGCCAAAATAATGAAACAGCCAAAATAAAGCGAAATTATAAAGCAACATTAACAAAAATTGAGTCCAGACAATAATAAGTAATAAAAAAGCCAATAATGATACTAAGTACAAACAAATAATTATAAATAATTAATAAGCATTTTTAAATCTTAAGGATGTTATACACATTTACAAATGCAATATCTGAAAAGGAGAAAGAAGAAAAGGAGGACAAATGTTTTTTTACAACACAACAAACTAAATCTTTTTAGTCTGACACTTTTGTCACTGTTTGTCAGTAGAACAGCGCTCTCCTCTGGCAATGCATTAAAACCACTCATTAAAAAACACTCTCAGAGAGGGAGAGACTTGTGACAAGTAGTTCTCATGTCTTATGCAGATTTGAACAGCAGCTCTTGCATCTCTACAAGCTTAATATTGTTATTGAGAATTCAGCATCTTTAACCTTTGGAATAGTTTGGACAGATTCTTTATCAATAAAGGACATTTTAACAAGGAACTTTTTTATTTTGAAAATTAAATTTTATTTTAAAGAGTTTGTCCGGTAGCAGAGAAGGCCGTTCACTTGAATTTGTAAAAACCTCAGTCCTGGATTTAATTTTCTATATTGGCCTTTAAAGCCACTTACGTGTTTTGACTCCATCCTTAATATGATCAAAATAATATATAACGCATTTTCTTCTTTTGATTTTCAATCTTCTAATGTCTCTTCATGCAAATCGCGGCTTTCAAATCAAAAGCTTTTCAACCCTATCCATCCTCTCTTTTGAAGGTCTGAATAATCTCCTGATATCGTTTATCATATAATACATGCATGTCTTTCCGCTGTTCTCTTCATCAGAGGATTACACTCAGGCATTAGATCAATGCACACAAGACTAGATGAAAAAAAACAGTTGTTACTGTAGATCATACAGTTGTTTTTATTTCATAAACATATAGCGACTCTTCTCTATCAGTGCACTTCTGAACCAAATCTAGAAACACCATCAAAAGAAATTTCAGTGCAATTTGTTTTCTTTTAACACAAGGTTAAAAGGGGACGGTATGTCAACTCACTTGCTCGCTTTTCTCTTTCTCTCTCTTTTGCTTTGCTTAAATCTGCATTCATTGCTCAGGGTCAGAGTTGGAGGCACTGGCGAGGTTACGACTGTGAAGGCAAGGTCAGAATCTTCTCTGTCGTTTGACACGTGTTTTGCCAAGTAGATGTAGAGGTGAATAGGGGTCTGTAGAATGGGCCGGCTGTATATAACCTGACATTTTTAAATAGATAATACACCTTTGAATTTAATGACTCTTAATGGAGAACTTTACCACGGCCCCCTTATTCTGCATTTGTGTGTGAATTCACGATTGGATGTGTATGGAGTAGTACTTGACTTTCACTGTTATTTGGTTCTTGATGTAAATGTGTATGTATGTTTGTGGGATATTTTCTGCAAAAAAAACCTTGCCATTTATATCACCAACAAGGATGAATGCCTTTGAATTTAAAATTCCTACAGACTACTATTGGACTGCGAGGGGGGACTATGGTCCCTAGTATTGCAAAGTAATGGATCCTGATTCAATGCTTTAATGTTTTGAAGCATTGGAACTCACATTTAATCAATAATGTAGAAAAGTCTTGTACTCTGCCATAAAAAGAGAGAGAGACCAAAAGTTGAATGACTCATAAAATATCTATGTAAATAACAGCAATATCAGATCTAATAGAGATTTCACAAGTCAACGAGCACACGCACGCAGACAAACGCCTCCTCCATTATACATTTTAAATAATGATATGGTGAGATGATTAAAAATCTTTCAATAAATCTCTGGCTGTGCTACTGGACTTATTAATGCTTATATATTATAATTAAATGTAATTGTCAGTGATTATTTTATATTTTGAGACTATATATTATACTATTATAGACTATTATATCTGGGTATCAAAACCTTATGACCTCACATTCCACTAACTAATGTACTTAAAACAAACTTTGTCAAGACTGTTGTAAGATATAAATTAACGTCAAAACGTGTCTGTCTTTTAGTTTTTTGAGAAAAATAGATAAATCTATTTTAAATTGTTCAAAAATCTTATTTTTATTATCTTATGTTATTATTGCGTTTGACTATAGTTATTTTTTAAGTTTTTATAACTTAATCAAAACAATCCAACTGCAGTTTTGATTGGTATTACTTGGAAGGCACAACAACAAAAATCTGTTTTCGTAAATTAATTTATCAATCAAATTATTAATATTATTACAGCTATTTCTATGGTAACAGCAACCTAGATCAGTTCAGTACCTCATCAGACACTAAATATAAATCAGTAACTACTTCACTGTAAACCCAAATGTTCAAAACAATCAAACAGATTAAGTAATGTAAACTTAATTTTATAAAAAAGTTCCACTTACTTAAATATTTTAAGTTCCTCAAACACTTTTTTACTTTTGAGGAAAGTATAATGATTATTTAGGATCAACTTGAAGTTTATATTAAAAGTCATAAAATTGATTTACTCTTTGTTCAATTTACTTAATTTAAATAAGTTAATTGAACACAATTGGTCAAGAAGGATTTCCAATTCCCAGCACGCTTTGCCTCAGACTGCATAAGAAGAGTACATTAAAAAAATATGAATTATTTACATGTTTTAAGTTAAAGACTTGTTAGTGTTTAATGTTCACTTCAGATATTTAGATGAGTTTGACATATTTTCTGGTTACCATTGTTAAGAAGAGTGATGCATGTGCTTAGACCATGTGAAGCTACATTTGACCTGTAACATGTGTTATGTTACCAGTGAGCAGAAACTATGCTAAAGCCAGTTCCTAGATCAGTTTCTTCTTGCTCATTTTGGGTTGCATAGGTCAAAGTGCTTGATTTATGCATATTAAGACTGAGAAATGTGTCAAATAAAAAAAACGAAGGAATTTAGTGTAATTAAAAATGCAATTTTAGAGTCGTTATTTAAGTCCTGTCTACTTCATTTCATAAAAAGGATGAATTAAATATTTAACTTGCACTTGCTAAGATTTGGTAAGAACTTTAACTTAATAGTAATCAAAATTTGAAAGTTTGGCTTACTTAAACAGAACTTTACGAATTTATCTGGGTTAACAGTGTTTCCGATATAACATATTGCTTTAAAATTATTATTTTTGTGTGTATCATTGCTTTAGGCTGTTTTGTTCTAAGGTACAAAAAACAAAACATGATTAAATTTCATTTAAAGAAGATAAAATAGTTTTATTTTAAAGAGATTCTTCACCCAAAAGGGAAAATTCTGTTATCACTTACTCGTTCTCTAGTTGTTCCAAATCTGTATAAATTACTTTGTTTGGTTGAACACAGAAAAAAATTATTCAGAAGAATGCTTGTAACCAAACAGTTCTTGGACCCCATTGACTACTATAAAGTAGGAAAAAAACAATGGCAGTCAAAAGTCAAAATATCTACTTTTGTGTTCAACAGTACAAAAAATTATAAAGTAATTTTTCCTATGGTAGTCAATGGTGTCCAATAACTCTTTGGTACAAGCATTCTTACAAATATCTTTCTTTTTTATTAGAACAAAAGCATTTTTAGATTTGGAAGTCGAATGCGAGTAGATGATGACAGAATTTTTATTTTTGGGTGAACTCAATTTTCTTCTTTGAAAGTAAGTGAAATGTTTGGAGGTGGAAAAGTATAAAGTATATTTACATTTTTCTTACATATGCAATACATGTACATATATGCATTACACACAAACATACAAAAAGTTGTTGTTGAACCATAACAAACATTTGGTCTGTGCCAATTTCCAAAATGGATCTACTTTTTATTAACAACTATTGTTTAATCAGAAAATGGTTAAATATGCCTACATAAGGTGGTGGTTGAGTTCAATTGTTGCTTTGGCCTGAATGTTAAAGTTTGCTGCCACCGTCTGGTCATAAAATAGAATTACACGGAAAGTGGGAATAGATTTTTTACAATTATTAAACAGTAAATCAGAAGCAATGACTATACAGATTTTTCACGTGGTTCACAAAATAAAGTTTCTCTGTTGTATTAGTCATATCACCGTCACAAGCAAAGCGGAAAAAGGCAATAGGCTTTCGAAAACATTTTCATGTCTTTATTTATTACAAGCAAACTCTTTGTTGCTGTTAATAGCTACCGAAAAAACAGGCGAAAATCCACATATCTACAGATATCAACCTTTTAAAAACTTTATACAAAAGGAGCCCAAACTGTACATGAATATTACATATAGTATACATATATTATATATATATATATATATATATATATATATATATCTATATAATAAGTTTATGATCAATTTCACGCTTTGTGCAGATGAAACAACGAAAAGCAACAGATAATGTGTTAATCTTAACAGGCTGGCACAGATTAAAGCTCTGCTAGTAGTCATAAAGCCTTCAGTTATAGCATCTAGTCGAATATTTGGTCACACCTGCTTAATTTAAAACAAAGACTATATTTCATGTCTTTTCAATGTCCATATGAGCAATGACCATGCACGTCCTTTCAATAACATATTTCATATCAGCCAGACAAATAACAAACAGTTAAAGCTATTGTCTTGAACCTTCACCTTTACTCAAGTCAATTTCTCCTATTTGGTTGTTTAAAAACTCAACAGTAACATTCGGATTCTGTAACAGTAAGTAGTTCTCTTCATCTTCTAGATACAAAAGTAGCAAAAAAGACAGTTTTCACGAGATATACAAAATACCTATTTCATACGGCCTTTTCTTAAAAGATACAGATTAGAGAAGTGTTTCAGAACGCACCCCTGACCCAGCCAGCGTTCAGTGTTCAAATGACTCCTGCGTTACAAAAAAATAGCTCTGATTCAAAATAAAAGTTTGTCAGAAATAAAAGGAAACATTTGTGAAGGGGATATTTGTTCTTAAACCACCAGAGATGGTAGTTTTTAAATGGTCGTCGTTCGCGGCTTCCCAAATTAACTTTCCCAAAAGTGGCTTTCTTCACTTTGTGTTACATTCAGAAAGCCACAAAGCTACAGTGATATCGAACAAATATGGAAAATACAGTATAACGCGAAACAAAAATATAAATACAGTGGAGCAATCTCTATTATATTACAGACTAACTTAAATACAGTCTCACGGGAATTCGTGAAGTTGTTACGAAACGTAATCTATGAATTCGTGCTCATCCACACGAATTCCTGCCTTTTTTTGCGTTTCACCCAGCACGATTTTTCCATCAAAATACTTTAATACGCGATATCTTTCATATGTATAAATATATATCAACACAACCTGATGGGAATTTATACCTATTTTACAAGGTGGCTCATTCGTGTGAACTCCTATTTCCTACGATCTTATTCGTATGTTTTGTTACGATATGACTTTTCTCCTGTGACGTCAGGTTTAGGGGCGGGGTTGGGGGAGCTATTTATCATTGCTTTGCCACGTGGTGAAACTAGCATTTTTAGCTAAATTAGCCTTTGCGGCTGTGGTTTTAGGGTTTGAGTTGAGGTTAGGTGTTGGATAGACATCTCCTAAAGTATTTGCGACTTCTTTTGGTATCAGGTTATACATATATAAATGTACATACACACGCGGTCTGTGTAATGAAAAATTTCGTGGTAGGTTGTGCTGAGTGACACAGAAAAATAGGAATTCGTGTTGATGAATTCGAATTAATAGATTTAAGTTTCGTGACAATTTTACGAATTCCTGTGAGACTGGGTTGTAACAACATAACATGATTCAATCTAAATACAAGCACATTCAATTTTTGTTTTAGATTTGACAGCATTGGTTAGTATTTTTTATATCATATTTCTGCGTCATATTACTTGGACAAAAATTATAAGGGGCAGTAAAACAGTGCTTTAAAATCACAATAGCTGTGCGTCTCAATTCGAAGGATGCGTCCTCCAGAGGTCGCATATACACCATCGAGTTGTATTATACCAGGTTTCATTTCAGAAAATCTTGCTAACGACTTAATATAAATGAATTTTATAATGTTTTTTAACTGAATTGAGACGCAGCTAAAATGACGTAAGTCAACGCTTGATAAAGCTGAGTGGTTGGTCCATTACTACAACATCACAGGACATGCACATTTCAGACCAGAGTAACTAATCAAACAGTGATTTTTTTACATTCAATGAGTAATGTTATACACGTTTCGACCACAAATGAAGTTGTCGAAATGTTCGTCTTGTTGTTCGTTCGTCCACTTTGCCTTTGTAAACCTTAACATCAATATACTCATCGATAAAACGCGTGCGTGTGAAAGGACATTCTGTAATATTGTGACTACAGTATATGAACATGACATCATAAATTACACTTCCACCCCTGATCAACTACACCTATTACATCATTCTTTAAGACATATGCGTATGCCGAGCGTCCGAGAATTCTGAACACGTATACGCTGAGGTTACGATGCACCGGAAGACACCTGCTCACTCTTGGAGTACCTATCAAAACGGCGGTTCTGATAGTCTTTGACATCACAAACCTCCTCTCTCTCTTTTTCATTGCGACTCTGCCATGGATGATGATTAAAATGGGGTAAAGGACGACTGGCCACGTGAGAACCGAATGATGGATTGAATGAAGGAGATGAAATGAAACAGCTCCGGGAAAGCAAAAAAAGAGACAGAGAAAAAGACATGCATGGAATGTGAAGGACAGCAGCGATGGAGTCATGCAGACAAACTCCTGAGTGTTTTTTTTTTTTGATTTAGGTCCATGTCAGTATTACAATGCAACAGTGAAAAGTTTTGGATTCGAATTCAATTCAAATCGAATGCGAACGTGAATTTACAGGACAAATGGAGCTAAATCAAACAAGTCTCTGAGACAAGATTCTTTGTATGAAATGAAAATCATATTTAAGTCGTCAGGTCGTGAGGCACTAAGATCAAATCCTGCATCCTGCACGCTAGAAATGAGACGTTTCTCCAAAACAAACTGCTGGGGATAGTACAGACAGGCCATCTGTGATGCTGACCTTGCCGAGGCTGTTAGTTTAATGAGTTGTATGCGCGGGGCTAATCGGGCTAATCGCATCGGACTTCATCAGATGATGATGAATTAATAATGCGCTGAAAGCTACCATAGCCTACTAACAACTCAGCGCAGGGCTCCATCGAGAATACAGGCAACATGCTTTGACAACAGTCAAATAGGACGGTACATTCATGAAAATACACACATACTGATTTTATTGGGCACACAAAGGCAATGAATTTAAAAACGTCATCGTCCGACAACTTTGTCAGCGAATTCGTCCGGAGCCCTGGGCTGGGCTGCTGGCACTGGAAGATGTTGAACGCTGCTGAACATTTAACCGTTTTCATTGTCCGCTGGTGCGACGTCAACTTAAGGCAGTGTGGTGGGATTCGTCTACTAATGCCGGACGCGTTTTCTACATTTCTCTAAGCGTAAGGCAACAAAAGCACACATTATTATACTCCGTATTTCACCTTTGGTTCCGAACTCTGACGTACAGGATGGGAGACATCAAGCAGCGTTAAGGCAGAACAGTCACGCTTAGCTATCTTGCATCGCATTTCTCGTTCTATACTAAAAACTATAGCGATATTCAATTAGAGGGGCGGGGTTGTACAATTAAAGCTAAACATCAAGCAGCAAACACGTACTGTATAGTAACTGGTTGTCATGACAACTTTGGAACATGTGCGCGATGACACATAATTCGTAAAGTTAAAGGGCAAACGATAATCACAGTCCAGTTATGCAATGGTTCCAACAAAGGCTTACACATCTACGTCTAAGACAGCGTAGCGAAGGAAAGGGCCGGCTTTGGCCACTTACGAAGTGATAACCGTAGCCTACGGTGCGTTCCTCAATAACAGGTTTGCGCAAAAGCAAAACCAGTTTGTTCTATAAAAGAGGTTGGACGAGAAAAAAGAAGCAGAGAAAGGGGAGGGGAGACAACAAAGACAAAAAACAAACAGGACGGTCAGTTTTGAGAGCATCCAAGGCCATTTTAACTGTCATCCACACATTTATATTTTGTGATGGGAGTGTTGGAGAGGGGAAGCGTTATGCTACTGGGCCCCGTAGAGTAATTTCTCACATTAAGGATTAAGACGTGGGACGGGCAAAGACATAAAAGTGCAAAGGGTATCCACTCAACACACATCAGGAAAACAAGGTAAAGAGGTCCCGAGGCTGCTTAGCACAGTACGCCACACTCTTCTGGTTGGCCTTCCTCCAGTCCACGAATTAACACGCAGCATCGCTAGCTCTCAAGCGTGCGTTTGATGCTTTAGACAAAGCATTGGTAACAGGTCGAGATTGTTTTAAAAATAGTCTACATGGCTTGCGAATCATGTAAATAGTTGTGTTATATTTCTAGACTGAACCAACTTTTTTTTTGTGTTTTTTTTGAAGTCACACGGAGGTCTCAGGCCCTGGTGCAGTGAAGGCGTAAGCTGCCCCGGAAAATCTCGGGTTTTCTCCTATTCGCAGGAAAGAGCTGAAGGTGCGGTAGTCGCGTCTGCCCCCCAAGTAGGCGTACATCAGTTTTTTGGGACGGGATGAGTCAGACCTGCGGTGGGTGTGGTTCTGGCTCTGCTCGCCGTGCCTGTTGTGTTTCCGCGCGGATGGTGCGTGGAGGGAGGAGAGGGGGGTGAACTCAGACAGGTGGCCCATGTACAGCTTGTCAGCGTTCTGGAGAAAATAAAATGTTAAAGAGATGAATTATCTGCTCATACACTACAGGTGATAAAGATGCAGCGGAGACGACACGCTTCCGAAAGCCCCAGCAAGAAGCAGCGCAATCAAAACGTAACAATGCACAACGACATCAATCACACGATCATCACATGCGTTTGCAAAAGAATGTATAAAAAGCCTGAAATCACGAAACAAAATCCTAGAAGACAGATTTGACACCTTGAACAGAACTCAAGCTTTTAGTGATTAAGAATTAACTTCTCTGAGAAGTGCTTCCCAAACTGTGAGCTGCCGCCCCCCAGTGGGCTGTAGTGGTATTGCAAGAGGCCAAGACTAGCTAATTAATAAATTATTAATAATTAAGTAAAATATTATACATTCAATCTATAAGTAACTTAATAAAATATAAAAATAAAACAACAGATTATGTGGCTTCACTTACACATGTCATTTGTAAATAGTTTACATTGTCATGGATTACAAGTACGATTTATTTATTACTCTCTCAATTCACCAGAATGATTCAAACATTTTGTGTTAGCCCACATGAACAAATACTGTAGTATACTATAGTATTCTGTAATATTAACTATAATAAATGGGAAGAATATATAATAAAAGGATAAACTGTAGTAAATTCTTATGTTTATGATAGTAATGCTTGAAACCAATGTAGTATCTAGTAATTTTGCCACAGTTTACTATAGTAAATATTATAGTACACTACATTGTCTTTTTGTATGGAAAAACTGGTTTTGTCGATTATTTAAAGGGACCGGTTATATTTTTACTGTCAATAAAAAAGAATATTGGTGTCTTGAAGCTTGTCGTATGTTTTTGGAGGGTTGTACCCCTCTAAAGTTTGGGAAGCTCTGTCTTAAAGAAATTGCTGAATGTTGTATCAGGTAAATCTCATGTAAGCATGTCCAGGTCACAGCCAGGTCAAGTTGCAATTACAAAATCACGTTTTAAAATAAAGACAAGAAATGATATCTATCAAAAAACAGAGAAACTATACTACAGGACCTTTACAGTTTTGCATTTAATTGATCATTTCTTTGGATTTCAGGGCAAAATATAGCCCGCACATGTTGCTGGATGGCTTTCATGAGATTCACCCAAAAACACCTAAAAAGGGGTCAAAAGCATCTTCTAGGACATACTGTACAGACATATACAGAAATATTACAAAATTGTCACTTCTCTGAACTCAATCTGAAACTCATGCATGAGTGTTAGATGCAAAACTGTTTGTATGCGTCTCCGTGTCCTGATAGCTGCACACACTGCACACCCCAAACCACAACCCAAACACAACCTGAAACACAGTGCAAGTCACGGCAAACAACAGACCCACACAAGTGCACGAAGATGATTAATCCAGCGGGTTTCGACTGGAAGGAGCCCATCCAGATTATAAACAGGATTCTGGATTTCTCAGATCATCTTAATCCAAAACGGCACGGTTGATCTGAGAACTCCAGAGCTCCGGTTAACTTGAGATTGGATAAATTTTTCGCTGGCATTAGTCTTGCTCTTTACCATCGAGCCGCTAGGCCTCGGTTGAGTTCTGAACCCCATCAAGCAGCGAGTCATGACTGTGCGCTTCAACCCTGTCAAAGATCCTGTCAGCCCTCATTCTCTGTGAAACATCACATGTGTACACACACACACATAAACACACATACACATACAGACTGAAAAATGGAGCACTAGACCAGTGTGCATACCTTAGGACCGTACATTAAAAAGTTAAAAATATGCATTTTCAATACCTGCAACATAAAATACATAAACAGACATAAACATGCACGTTTCATGCATGCAAACATGGAAAACAACAAGGCGTATAAAACATAAACCGAGACACCACAGGGTAAGCTTTTGACTCCGATTAATGCTTTGCCGATAATACATCTCACACGTAAATAAACAGTCATTACCCTGCTGTGTCTGATACTCACACACACATGCAAAGAGAGAGAGAGAGAGAGAGAGAGAGAGAGAGACGTTCACCTCCGGCTCAGTTCAGAAACTGACACTGCTGGAGGTCTGAGACAGCATAAAGATGGTGGACTGCTCAGCAGTGAGACACCGACGCTTTGTCTGCTGTTACCACGGGTCACGGGTTAAACACGCACAGGAGAGGAAAGGTCAAGGGTCAAGGCCAAGCATCAGAGGAGAGAAACAGAGAGGTGGAGGGAGAAACAGAAAAGAGGAACAGCTCGGAGGTTATTGTAGCTGTAAGATGCTTTCTGTGGAATTTTATGTGTTAAAAAGTTTGTAAGTGTTGTTTTCACAGTATTGTATACTAAAAGTATACAGTTAGAGCTTAACGTCAACACGAAAGCACAATTGAGTAGGGTTGTATTCAACTTACGAATCGGAAAAATAAACAAGATTTTTCCACGTTAGGAGCTTGCATGGAGCTTAACAATTAAAACATTTTTTTACATATACTGTAGCTTCTTATATAATTGACAACATTTAATATTTGACTGAACCTTCTGTGTGTAAATAAATAAATAAAAATTCATAGGTCTTTCACTTGAAAATAAACTAATGAAACAAAAGATAAATTAATAGAAATAAAACAAATTCAAACCGATGTAAACATAACATTTAAATTAAGAGCAGAATAAAGAGAAAACTAAACTCATAAGAAACTTATGAGTTTTAAATTAAACATTAAAACACAGTCACGTGTCATAGTCAAATTATTGAAAGTGTGTTTCCAGCTCAACTAATAGAATTATTGTAAAAAAATCCCGCAAAATGCTAATATATCGTTAAACTCCTCCGACACAGCAGTGGAAAGTGTACCTTGAAATCTAAACATTTCTTTTGCTAGTACTTTACTCTTTAGATGACAACACCAACACAACGCCCACTTTTCACAATCCCTTCCTGATGAAAAATAAAGCCACTCCCCACATTTTTCTTGTAAAATATCCTTTTTGACCTTAAAATACTTGACGTTACGTATGGAAATAGTTATGAATGCTTGTTTCATGTTAACATTACAGCCCTGAAACATTGTTTCCACATCAAGGAAAACAGGTGAGGGAAAAGATCACACAGGTTAGGTCAGTGGTAAAGCAGTTCATTGCACACACAAAATTTCTTTACGAAATTTTTCCTAACATAGTATGTTGACATACCATGTATGTTGACAATAAAATACACAGAGTATGCATTACATCACAGAGTTGACAATTGAATTCCATTTAGTCATCCAATGTAGAGAAGAATCTACAGATGAAGTGAACCATGAATCAGAATACACTTACATCAAACACACTGGGAACCAGTCCGACGCAAGTGTAAATCTAAAGAGCAGTTAGTATTGTTATTTCAAATATTAACAACTTTCGACCTGATTAAGACAAGTTTTTTTAAAACACATTTTTTTCTTTCGAGAAGTAACACATCATGATCAAGATAGACTCCAATTGGTCGGTGCTTTGGATTGTCTATCGGTTTAACTGTGGTCAAATTACTTTGGTGTCTACCCAAAGGTTCATTGCATATGACATTTCTCTGTGACTGAATTGCAATGTAACAGGTTCATAAAAGTTTACCATGTTGTGTTATCTAAATGCATATGTGTGTGTAGAAATTGTACCTGTATTTTCTCTGTGGTGGTGGGCCACATGGCTCTGCAAAACACTTTCTTCAGCACATCTGGCAACAGACTGACTATGATCAGCAGAATTATACTGAGCCACGCCGGACCGCTCGACAACATCTGCATGAACACGTAGTACATTCTCTGATAGTTTAGGAAAGGCCTGGAGAATAAACAAGAGACAGATACATTATGGGTATGAATTATGGGTACCTTTTGTGTTAAGCTAACTTTGCTTTTGTTATACAGTAGGTCACATAAAAAAAATTATTTTAACTCTTATTTCTTGTCACGCCTTAACCATTTATTATTGCTACATTTAAATGGACTCAGACTTAAAGTTTTAAATATTGAAATCAAAATGAATTAAACTTACTCTGCATACTGACGATAAAAATGGGATAAAAAACATCTTTGTTAAAAAAAGTCATATTGCCAAACTAAGTAAAAACGGTAAAGTTGACTTTTAGTTCTGTGCAATTAGGATACTGTCATGTTTTACGTTCAGGTTTCACAAAGACTTTTATTTTGACATTTTTGACTTTTAATTATCGTTTTATTTTAATCCGTTTTATTGCTTCTGTGTTGGTGTTGTTCTAAAAATGCTTGAAATATCATTGCCATAACACTAATTTATGAATGTTACAAAACAAAACTAAATAAAACTAAACAAAATATAACATTTGTATCAAAATATGTCAACGTTTATGGTCTTTCAGAATCTTTCTGCAATGCATATATAGACATCAGTGTCAATGTATATACAAAATAAACATCTACAAGTGTGTTCATATAAAGTGCACAGTGGTGTGGACCGTACCAAATGATGCCTCCCCACAGGAGTGAGAAGATGACATAGAAAAGCAGTGAGCCCCATATGACAAAATGGTTGATCCACGTCCAGTAATGTGTGTCCAAGGCAAGCTACAGCACATAGTAAGAGATGAAGACGACATCCATTAACATTCACCAAAACCATAACACATCTGTACGATGGTCTTTGCAACAGTGAACGTACCTTTAACGTAACCGTGAACACGAGGACCGTGAACACGAGCGTTCCGAATGTCCAGTTTCCAAACATCTGGAACAGAGAAATATTGAAAAGGCAGAAAGAGATTGACACAGATGCACAAACAGACATCTCTCATGTTCCCGGGTTTTGCATATTAATGCATTAAAAGTATAAAAGTCTGCTCACATATTAACCTCTCAGACTGCTGTAAGTTGTTGTCAACCTAAACCGTAGTGTTGTGTAGTATATGCCTTGTGTAATATATCATATGCCTGAGGAAATCTTTAAATGTTTCTTTACTGTGAAAGATTCTGAAGAAAACTCTTGAACCGTAGCATTGTATCAATATTTTATCGCTGCTGTAAAAGAAGCTCTTCTGCATCTTGTTTTAGTGAGATTAGGAACGAGGTCTGGAAGACTCGGTGATGTCATGTCCATTTTATACTAAGCCCATAAAAGCCTCATAAATAAATACTGAGGCAAGATAGACTTTTAAAACGCTATAATGGCTTCGGTATTGCCGTCCGGGCCCAATAAAGCTCTGTTTGGGTGCGGTAAGCCTCTATGTGTCTCTTTTAAGAGATTTGTTCCCTCATTGTTTACAATGCTGGCAAGCGTCTGAATTTGGACACAATGGATATCTCTTCTTCTGTCTGCGAGGACACTAGGAGCTTTTTATAAATCAATGAATCTGTGCCCGGATCTGTAAAGCATGAATCAAAATGAAAGTGTCACAGCAAAGCACAAGTAGGACTGTATGATACTGAATGGTTTTGGTCAACGTTATGTTGATGAATTGGCAGTTTCAAAAGCAAAACAAGTACAGGGACACACAACAGATGTTAACTTACCTTGGTGAGCCAACGGAATGAAATTTAGTGTTTGTAACCGTGTCAAGGGCAAATGACATTGAAGGATATCGCTAAATGTTTCAACAATAAACAGGATTTACTATTTGGGTTTAAAACAAGAGGAAAAGTGCACTGTTTGGTGTTCAGTCTCGTCATTTTTTAAAGGGACAGTTCAGCAAAAAATGCTTATTCTGTTATCATTTACTCACCCTAAGGCTGTTTCAGATGAGTGAAAACACTAAAGCTCCACTAAATATTTTCTTTCTCTGATTTAGTCATAAATGTTGGAATAAAGTTACTAAACAAACAATAGCCAGGAGTAACATTGAATATATGGAATTTTTATGTCCTTCACATATCCTTCACATAAAGATGTCATATGGTCTTCAAAATACTTGGGAGAAGTATGGACTAGTTTTAGGGTGTTTTGACATATTTGGAGTTCGACAGCTTCTAGTCTCCAGTCACTTTCATTGTACAGACTAAAACAGTATATCACCATTCTGGTAAAGAGCCCCAATCTATTAAATGAACGGCTTAAACTTCTGTCTATCCCTAAAATAAAAGCGGTCACATGGTGCCTAAAATACAAGGTAGTATTATCGACTACTTTTATTCTGTTCTGACATTCTCTATTCACTTTCATTGTATAGACAATTTTTTTATTATTAATATATTAACTGCATGCTTTAAATTTCCATCCATCCCTTAATAAACGGTCATTTGGTCTTTAAAGGGGCGATGAATTAAGACCTCAATTTTGACACAAGTTTTTGTTATATAAGAGGGAATCGTATTCAAGCGAAACATCCTGTAAGTGTCAGAACTGAAAACACCCTTTTTACTGAAATTACAACTGTTCTTCACACCAGGCCCCGCGAACGTCTATGACGTCATTGATAGGTTGAACACCACCTTCACAGAAAAATATCAACGACTACTTCTCTAGCTGTCATATGGTGATTAAAATACTTGTGAGTATGGACTAGGAGTATTATGGACACTTTTCTGCTATTTTGACTAAATTCACATCTGAAAG
Source organism: Triplophysa dalaica (assembly GCF_015846415.1). NCBI lineage: Eukaryota > Metazoa > Chordata > Actinopteri > Cypriniformes > Nemacheilidae > Triplophysa > Triplophysa dalaica. Next base: position 4,918,471 of record NC_079543.1, read on the forward strand.
CCCCTAGTCCCCATTCACTTTCATTGTATTGATAAAACATCGTCAACATTCATTTAAAAATCCCATTTTCTTCCCCAGAAAAAGACGTTACCATGTTGGATTACCATGAAGGCGGTTGAATGATAACAACACTTTTGTTTTACTAGAAATCTCAACTTTAGAGGAACTGTCCCTTTAAACAGTTATTCCTAGGAGTCTTAGGAACTTCCTTATTACAGCTGCAGGAAGTGAAATAGTGCTTGCTCATTGGCCCTTGCATTGAGTCATGTGATGATGGATGTGAATCCTACAGGCCGATGGAGATGGGCATGACAACATCTCTCTGCGACGTGACACACAGGACGAACACACAAACTCCTAATCGAACACAAGATGATAGACGGAGGACGATGAACAGGGGTCACTACTCTATACCTACACCGGCCGGCCCGTGCCACGGTAGGCATCGGCTCTGTTTGAAAACTATGATGGCGATTGAACGGTTAGTAGACACTATGCGAGTGGGGGCGGGGTTTAGGGCGAGGGGCTGAGGAGGACAACAGTGAAACTTAAACAAAAAACAGGATGAAACAGATAGGGGCAGGCTTACCATCTGTGTGTTGGTGGCCATTAGCTGAGGAAAGGAAGAGAAGCAGAAAAAAAGAAAAGCCAAAGGGCAAGGTAAGAAAAGTGGAGGCGGAGGAGAAAGAGAGATACAGAAAGAGACCGATTGAGATAGAGAGAGAAAAGCAAAGATAAACAAGGAGAGGTAGGGAGGGGGAAAGGAGTAAGAAAGTAAAGAAAAAATTAGGATGTTTTAACTTAAGAAAGTAAATCAAACAGGCAAAAAAGCAATCCAAAAAGGTTACTATGATTTAACTTAATGGCACAGAGAAAGATGTCTGGTCTGACTGATTACCCAGCATGCTTTGTGTCGCATAAATGAATGGAGAGGCACCTGTAATGACTTCAAACAAAAGCTCCACCTTATTTAGCCACAAATTCAATCTGCTTCGTGTCATTGAGAAAAAACGAACTACAGGCAAAAAACAGCACAGCTGCTGTTAAGCCGCTCAAAAAACACACACAGACAAACTATGTGTAAAGAGGTCCGACCTGTCCGTTGCTGGTGAAGGTTGCGTTGTCAAATAAGAAGAAAGCACCGAAGAAGAAGACCGTGGCGTCAAAGAGTCCCAGAAATGTCCAGTAGATGAAGGTGGGCCACCTCAGTAGAGAGTTCTTCGCAATATCTCTACAAGATAAAAAAACAAAAAAACTAAAATGAATGAAGGATGTCAATTAAAAGTGTGAAGAAACACCCCGGTCTTACGACCAAAAATTAAGAAAGATACACAAAGAAACACTACATCAGCTCTTATCCACTGAAAATGGATGCATTGCAACAAGTGTTCTGTGTCAGAGATTTTGTATTTGTATTAAAGAAGCAATACGGAGGAACAGGAGGACAAAATGCTGCGTCAAGCCATTTTCTGAGAAAATAGGAAGCTGTTGTTGCACTACTTCCGTGAGTGAAAATTGAGTTTTGTGTAAGTGGGTCTGCGTGAATATGTTTTTCAAAGGCTGGTGAAACTAACCAATTACTGCTGAGTTGTATTTGGGAGCGTGTTTGTGATGAAGTGAGACAACCTGGAGGCTTGATGTCACAAAAAATGATTAAAGCAGCAAATACAGAGATAGAAAGAGAGAGGGGGGCGAGCAAGAGAGAGAGAGAAGGGGCGTCAAGAGAGAGAGTCGGGACATTAGACTTCTTTGGTCCGAAAGAAATTGTACAGCAAACTACACAAGTAAAGTGACTTGTGAAATCAATTTTGACATTAAATCTCAGGACATCAAACATTAAAGTTTTGTGTGTCAGAGCGAGACACCCTTCATGTGAAAACCAGGATGATGCCGGTATAAATAGCCAGCGTGTGGACAGGAAATTGTCAACTGTCTCAGTGAGGAACCCGAAAAAAGAAGATTGTGAACGTGCTTTCCAGAAATACTTCCCTCGAACACGTCATTCATGATCCCTAAATAACAAACTCTAACCCTATTCTAAACTCCCACTTAAAGCAGTAGTTCACCCCAAAAGCAACTTTCTGCATCATTTCCCCTGTCGTTCCAAACAACAAATATTTGGATCATTATCATTTATTGAACAATTAATTTTACGTACGGCCACCTGAGCCGTACTCACCTGTACAGAGACGGATCTCGTTTGAGGATGTCCATGTTGATGTGCTGCTCCATCAGACTGTAGAGGAGGATGGGTAATGACGTAAAGCTGATGTTGTACAGGGTCAGATATGCGGTGTCATAGAGCGGCTGCGGAGGGACAAAACCGATTATACAAATAAACAAAAACGGTCGAGCAATTCAAGGACAGAATGTACCAAATTTACTGTAATAGGAAATAGGATGCGGTTACCTGCTGAGAGAAGCCACAGAAGAACTGATAGAGAAACTGAGGAAAAATAAAGCACACATTCTGTGGAGAAGAAACAAACAAATCTTCAGTACCTGATGATCTTAACACAACAGAAAACGTGTGGGTGTGAATTTGGTGGCTAAAAATAAACTCCGCGTTGCATTTTCAACAAGATGGCAACTCCTGGGAAAACAATAACATGTATACAAATTAGGCTTTTTTCCTGTGTTCACAGCCACAGGAAATGTGATTTGGAGTCGGCCTATTAAGCTTGTGACAGGCTATTTTGCCAGGTTTTCCTAAAGGGTTGCTTCAGTTTTCTTTTATTCATGCTGTTCTGAACCTGTCTGACTTTCTTTACGCGTATCTTCGGAGATATTCTCAAGAATGCTGATATGATCATTTCCTATTCAATGGAAGTAAGTGGTGACCGAGGCTGTCAGTCACAAACTCTCTTTCTCTTTTTGTGTTCAATGGAAGATAGATGAGGGTGCGTGAACAAACTAAAAAACAGACATAATTTTTAGGAGAACTACTGCTTTTCCTGTCAGCGTATTTGAAAAAGTTGCCAGCCAGTCCCAGAATCTTTGACCATTTTCACAGAAGAATAAGGGGAGCCATTAAAGTTTTGTGTAAAGAATGGAGTCTCAGTAGAAAAGTCCTTCGCTGCGTCCGAAACCGATTACTATGACAGTATGTACTGATTTAAAGGATGTACCTACCTATCGACAGGACACCCACTTTTAATTTTTCCGCTATTTTTATTTGATTCAATTTAACTGTTGCTCAGCTCCCGTGGCATCATGGGATAGAGAAGTAACTATCTGATGCACACTCTCAAATCTCGGCGGACGCAGTAGACCATCCGGGTATTTCTCGCCTACTTTCTAGTGCATACTGAGGTTTCGGACATACTAGTCATGACTCATTTTCGCCTACTATATAGTAAGGAAGTAGGCGATTTCAGACGTACGGTATCTGTTTTTTTCCACACTTCAATGCGAGTAGGTTTCTTCAAAAATACAACTTTTCCATCAAAAGGAGAAAACTGTGTTTTAGTCAAAGACTAGTCAAAGTCAAATTAAGCACAATTATCAGAACAATATTTGTTTTTGTGCAGTATTAGTAATTGTTTTTGGATCTTTAGCTGTTGTACTCTTTCAGAAGTGATTAAAAGCGCCCCCTAGTGTATAGCAGTGAAAACATTCAAAGCCAAAAAATAGCATTTTATGCAAACTATTGCGTCATAAAACAATGACAGAAAATCTGATCCATTTAAAAGACAACGTGAAAACTGTAACAACTGTAACTGCAATAGAGAGGTCATCTTCACTTCAAAAAGAAACTTTTTTTGTAATCTTTTTATAAGACATATTTTACCTTATAGAAGAAGTACTGGACCAGCTCAGCGATTCTGATGTAATAGTAGTGCCCGTGAACCAGCAGCATCTTCTTCAGATGTTTGAACTTGGTAATTGCATAGTCACTGTTACGGGCCGCCTGACGGCCCTCTTTACCCATAATTCCTAGAGGGAGAAAACCAGTCAATACACAACCAAACATGGTTTCACTTGACAAATTCAGTTTGGACAAGCTTTACAAACAGTGAGTGAAGTCAATTTGATTGTGAATGCGAGCGTGAATTCACCTATGCCGACGTGGGCCTCCAGGATCATGCTGACATCATTGGCTCCGTCTCCGATGGCTAGCGTGATGGGATGCTCCTTTGATGTTTTTATCATCTTCACAATCTGAAAAAACAGTTTCATTACCACAGGTCAGATCATAACAGAGACTGTTTTTGTTTGATGTATGCCTGATCTCCCGCATCATTCATGATATTTGGCTTTTTAGCACATTTAGCAGGATTTTACTGCGCTTGCTTTGGTTACAGAGAACTCAATAATTGTCTTGTAACACTATCAGTTCTGTCACTCCTTGACTTTACGGTCTCTGGTTTTCTCAGCGGCCTGAGAATGTGATTGACAGCTTTAGTGTGCTGTAAAGGAGAAATAGATCAGTGTTGTTTAAATCAAATTCAACCAAAACGGTGGTTGCACTTCACTGCTATTAAATGAATAAACTTGCAAGATCATTTTTTCATAAACTGTCTAAAGAATACCACTTTAGAACAGGAACATTCCTGGGGCTGAAGTGCTGTATTACCTGTGCTTTCTGTAAGGGTGCCATACGACAACACAGTACGGCGCTGCAGTTCCTGCAGATTTCCAGGAAAATCTCCTTATAGTTTCCTCCATTCCTGTTGCCTTCCTGATTCGGCTTCAGGATGGCAGACAGCGTCGCCCCGTCGATTATCAGACCGTAGTCCTGGCAATCGCCAGAGAGTCTGAGGACAAAAACATGTGTGAAGATGTGTGTGTGCTGCGTGCCAATGTTTACGTTTCACTACACGCACCCTGAGAACGTGTCTCTGGTCATACTGCCATGCTGTCGTAAGACAGTTCTGCTCAGGTCGAACAGAACGTCATGAAGGCTCTGCTCTTCTGTCCTCTTGGTTGTCAGTTCCAGGATCTGTGTACTGCGGTGGAATAGCTTGCTAGCGTAGCATGTTGCTGCTGCAGTTTCCATTTTGTCCCCTGTGAGGACCCATACCTTCATACCGGCCTTGTGCAGGGACTCGATTGTGTCGGCCGCTTTGTCCTGCAACCTTATTTAGAAAATGACACAAGAAAATGTTAAAACTAGTGTTACGGTTTGAATGCAAATCAATGTGACAATGTTCGTGTGCCCAGAATATTCAAAATTGTTTGGATGAATTGAACATTTGAATCTATAAAATGCATATGATTTATTGGTCACTCTTCAGTATAGGGGGCTATTCTCGTTGTTAACAAACCATTATCCATGAATTTTCCCCCAATAAACTCTTAATTTGGTGCTCATTAATAGTTAGTAAGGTAGTTGATGTTTAGGTATTGGATAGATTTAGGGAGGTAGAGTATGGTTATGCAGAATATGTGCTTTATGATTACTAATAAGAGCCAATATGCCAATAATAAGCATGCTAAAAACAACTAGTTAATAGTGAGAATTGCCTCCTATACTGAAGTGTTACCTATTTATTTATTTTAAAGTAAAATTTTAGCATTTTTTTTTCTTTAATGTATGTTTTTATTACACGGCTCGCTTAGCATCGGGTTATGATCACACTGCCGGGGTTTATTTCTGCGATAACAACCGGCTGCCTGTTACATGTTGTTGTAATTATTATGGTTTTTGTTGTTAAATTAATTTTAAACAAATAATTTTCTTTGTTTCAGAGACACATTGAAAAATTGTATATAGAACTGTATACTGAAAAACATGTAAAAAATAATTAACAGTATTTAAGTAAGGGGTAATGTACAGGCAGCCTGTTGCTATCTGGGAAATAAGCTCCGAGAGCGTGATCACACTGAAGGGGCTTATTTTGCCATAACAGCTAGCTGCTTGTACATTATCCTGCTTATTACACGGCTACTTGCCACATGAGCAAAACTGGACATGAAATGAGAATTTGAAATATTATATTAGCTCATACCGAATGCTGACCTTCCGCGTGGAAAAGAACATTTACTATCGCTTTTTAAGTAAGAAATTACGTTCAACTGTCACTAGCAGGAAATTTGTTAATATAATGTCATATATATGTATATTTTATTTGTATAAAAAACCTATGAACATGATTTGCTGCATCCGCGTTACCATGTGTTATTAGTTTTGAGAGGTTGTTATCTGGGATTAACAAACCTGCAAATGTGGCGACTGGCCAATCAGAATCCAGCCTTCCAACCAGCCGTGTAATAATAAAAATATGAAATAGTACAATATACATAATGCTTTTAATGTAGTTTCTTGTATATTATAGACTTCAATATATATGTGAGAAGAGCATGGTATTTAAGTAAATTTAAAAAATGTAAATAATAATTAGTATTACTATTATTTACCTATAATTTCATAATAAAGGTAAAATAATAAATATCAATAATAGAAAATGATTAACCTTTATTATTCACCTACAATTCAATAATTATTTACCTTGAATTATTATTTGTAGCAGCAGCAGTAGTAATAGTAGTTGAATCTTAAAGGGTGATTTAAGACACAATGGTTTTATTTGTCATACTATTATACTCTTGTTAAAATTATTATTTTCGTACATATTCTCCCAGTATTCCTGTATTAAATTCATATTACAAGTATAATTTTAAGTCATTAAAAGTCTAATGTCACGGTTACTAAGGCCACATCTGACTGTGTATTAATATTATATCAAAAAGTACCACATCATTTTTTTGTAGACAGTGCTTTATGAAAGATAATTTAAGAAAGTACAAAGTGAACAGGTCTCTACTATAAGGGCTCAGCGCAAGAAGTACAAGAAGAAGCTTTCTTTTATTCAGTACGCAGTGCTGGAATGAAAGTTAATGGCCGATGCTCTGCACGTCTGGATGGTGGAGAGGTCTTATACCGCAGTGTAATGTCTCGGCCCACTTCACTCAGTAATTAAGCAGCCTGGCGGTCAGGATTCACAGTGCCATACTGCTGCCAGATAATTAAGACTCCACCCCCCACTGCACCTCGCTCACAACCCAGCCACGCAGGAAGTGACATTCTCACAAAGACTCCCGGGAACAAGCGGCAAGATGCTCTATTACACTCCCTATTAATCATTCTAGTAACATGAAGTGGATTTTACCCTAAAACAATTTACTTGAGTTCAATTCTAACATTCTCTTAAAGTTGTAACTTTTTGGGTGTAAAATAAATCCCAAACTCCTCCCCTTACAACAATTTCCAACACTTAACTTATAATAATAGTTGTTGTGCTGTTCACATCATTCCTCGTTCTTTATTGTTCTCAGGATTAGTGGGTGTCAATGAGCTCTTCATGTCAATTTTTCCACTTGTGCGGAAGACTCAATTGACAGTCAATGCGCCTCATTTGTGTTGCATCTCTGCATTGACTTTTAATGTAATTTATTCATGCAAATAGTTCAAATCACGTTTGGTGTCAAAACAGCATTAGCATAAAGTTAAGATGTCAGGGAATTTGACGTCTTGTAACTTAAAAACACGTACAGAAAGTAGGTAAAGTAACCTTATGTGTTATGTTTAAACAGATGACGAAAGAGAAAAAAAAAAAATGTGTTTATACATTTGATACATTTCTCTTCTTTATGAGCAGGATTAAAAAAAAAAAAAACGCTTTATAATTTTGACTCGATTTGTATTTTTCTCATCTTTGAAAACAATTTCTCTTTTCGAGTGATGTCATAAGGGTCTCACATGTGGAAATGTTTTATGCTAGCGCTAAACCTGATATTTAGCAGCAAATAAATATGGCCTGATACCTCGGCCAATCATTTCTATACACCCTCAAGTTTGTCCTCATTCTGTTACAAAATCAGTTGCCAACAAATAAAATGAAACCCCAACCTAAAATTTTGTTCTAAACGAATATACTGTTTCATTCATTTATTTAATTTATTCTACTTTACACAATCAATTCCTGTTTTATAATAATATAATAACAAAAATGACAGTTTCATGATTTTATTATTTTCACGAGCCAATCAGTTGCCAATAAATAAAATCAAACTCCGCCCTACATAGGAATATAGTGTTTAATTTATTTCTTATTTATTTATTCAGTCGGTCAATGATCCTTCTAATCAAATTAGCTTTTTAGTCAATTTAATAAAAGCGTGTGATTCAGAGTGACCCTACGAATTTAACAATAGGCTTCTTCATACAGGCTACTGATTACAAATCAACAACGCCTGACAAAATGAGTTCCCCTCCAGTAATCTCAATTCCTTTACCCCGTCATTTTCATTAAAGCGGCCGACAACGATTGATGTGTTTATTTGTAAAGTCCGTAAGTCCACGAGGCACAACAGTACTTCATCAGTGCGGTGTGCCGGCCCATTGATTGATTCAAGAGGGCTCTAATTGCGTTAGCTGCTTGTTATCAGGCGACACCGATGCCTGACGGATGGACTCTATTGATTGGCCGTGCGATTAACGATTACCCAGAATGCATTTGTGTGAGAAAACGGGCCCGTAACGCTTCAATATAGTCATTGGGATGTTACGGGCTGTTGTCAACCACTCTCTGGATGCATTGTATCGTGGCATTGGTTGATGGGTCATCTGCATATACAGCAGATTTCACTGATTGTAAGAACTCTCGAAAATTCAATTCATTTTATTTTCTATTAAACCTGGGGATTTACAGCAACACTAGAGATGCCAGAGTTGAACACAGAACTCTGATACAGTTGGATACTGTAGTCAAGTAATAACATCTATCTACTAGCAAGCAACTGTACAGAAACTCAGTGACCTTCACTTCAATTTTGGATTGTAGCCAGTACATTCTGCTTAGAAGAGTACAAAACCCATTCATTTCTCCACAGAGTAACTGAAAAGGTACAGTACACATAACCAAACATACAATCGTTTCATTCTACATTGTTGTGCCGTTTTTAATTAAATTCCGTTATTCACAAAGCCTCATGGGATGCATAGTTCTTGCTTCATATAAAACTGGTCACTGAGCTTTGCTAAGGTTTGGTTCATCATTTAAAAACATGAATGAAAGTGTTTTTAAAGATCTGATGCAGAAACAGAACGGAAAACAGAACAGAAAAATGCGCTTTAATAGAACATTGAAAACAAAAGTTTGTGATCAATCAGATACAAAATATCCACGGTGGCATATTTGTTCAATATTTGCTTTTAATGCCCCCTTAAACCCAAAGTATAATCTGCGCGCCGCCCACATGATGTCATTTTCGTCATCAGGAGGGTAAGCGGTGGTTCCCCCGCCCCATCCGCAGACTTACGGAACCGACAACAGCATAGCACACGCAAGAAAAAGTTCAATTGGCCAAATACACTAGATGACGTACTGCGCATGTGTCGAACTCGTCCATTCACACTTGAGTTTGCACAAGAAGCTGTGCAGGCTTGTGCGTGAAACAGACGCGGAAAGTAGACTATACCCGGGCCTTTAGGTTCAGATAAACCATCAAAAATGAGGTGTATGGTATAAAAGGACCACTAAACACCCAGAACACTAAAGTTTAAGGTATTTTTTAAACATAATTATTTTGAAATAATTTCGCTTTTGGCCATGATTTCAGATTGTCTAGAAATGATCACTCACCTGTCCTCAACAGCTGTGGCTCCCAGTAGGATGAAATCTTTCTCGATGACATCATAAGCTTCAGCCAGTTTCTTGTCGCGATCCTGCAGAGCCAGTTTAGCACAGTTGAGGAGACGGCACACGTCTTCATACTCCACTTGACTCAGCTTCTTATACGCCACACAGAGAGTCCGCAAACCCTCCTATAGGAGAAACAGGTGTAACAATGCTATGAGTGTACCAGGTACATTCATTTTCAAAACGAGCTTTCCATCACCAGAATTCATTATTTATCCGAACACTAGCTTTAGATTTAAATTCTGACTTATTCTGACCCGTTCTTACTGTAAATAAAACACCTTTACGGTCGGTCCGGGCTCCTTTTCCAAAGTGATGTCATCCCTGACCCAGATCCACAACAGATCTTCATTCCTCATGCCCCACATTATATTATTTTCCAGCGTACACTGTCTGATATATGACCTGTGTCATATTCATTCGATTACACACAGAAAAACAGGAGACCGAACGTCTTAAACTAATGACGCTTGTTTTTAACGATCGCTCCTCTAATCAAAGCTAATGAGATCAGGGATGGGCCGCACTTTAAAAACACATAAAAAAAAGACATTGTCCTTTTGTTTCACATTCTTTCCCTCGCTCTCTCAACAACCTTCAGGTACTTTCTTGAAATAGTTTCACACCTAACCTCATTAAATGAACGAAAGTTGCTCAAACAGAAGATCTTTATTCTTCGCCAAGGTGCTTTTGTCGCCTATAAATAGCACCGCTAAAATAGGAAAGAAGATGAAGATGTTTCCTGTTTCTGCTCACCACAGCGTTGTGCTCTACCCGCGCTCTGACCTGCTCCACCTTCCCAGAAACCACTCGTGGGAAAATAGAGGAATCTGCACCTTTACAGAACATGTAGTACTCTCCTAAAACAAACAAACAATTATAAAATTATAAACGATTATAAACATTCAAATGATAAGATTGATACGATTTGGATATTCATTCATGAAACGATAACTATAAAGACAAATGTAACAATAACCATTAAAACATTATTATGATGTTATTATAACGTTATTAAACGTTACGTTTAGTCTTGGAAGCTAAAATGCTGGCGTTTAACATTTTAAGTATGTAAGCCTTTTAAATATGAATGCATTTTGATTGTCTGTTAATGTCTCTTGTCTCTATAAACATGTATCAACCTGTATCATGTATCAAGTTAGTTTTCAACTAATTTGACTTTTTTTAACCCCTTCCTTCCTCTCAAGTGGCTTTTTTCCCTTCTGGTATGTAACGTCCACTTTTCACCAGCCAATCAGTTCTCAGCAAATAAGATCACGTTCCACACCACATTTTCGGGTCAAAACGGGTCATGAACGCCGCTTCACATTGACTTTAAATTAGCATATTAGTTATGCTTGAAAATGAGGTTTTCAAATAAAAAGATTAATATCCGTTCAGTCAATTGGTACGTGACCGTACGTATTCAAGAATCGTACAGATGTCTAAATCCATCTCTCATTTGTATGCTAGTAACACAATGACCCAGTTGCATTAAACGGACCTTCCATTCGGACACACACGGTGACTCCGAAACATTCAACTGGAATGGGAAATAGTCAGTGTCTGTAAAATACTTTGGGGTCGAAACTATTCCCAGAAGCTAAATGTGACAAAATCTCCATTTCTCGTCCTCAAAGGCAAAGATGATTCGCTACTTGAGGTAAAGTAAATATGTTTATTTTTATTTCCAAAATGAATGCATCGCATTTGTAATGAGTGGGATAGGCTAACACGAACTGGGTCAAGGGGATTATTCATCTTACCTGTGCTTGATCTCACGATTACGCTCATTCTCCTCCTCACAGAATCAAAGTTCAACACCTCCAGCAGTTCGAATCTAAACGCATAAACACAGTTGTGTAAATAAAACGATGATAAATCAAAAGGTTAATTGTTCTACAAGCTGTACTGCACATAACCACACATATAAAAGAGTTCCTGTGGGATTTCTTTATTACAGACAGAACCTTGTGTTCTCATTTGTAGGACAGTGTGTAACTGCACTAATTATGGCAAAGTCCTTGTCCTCTGAGGGCACACACACAAACACACAAACTCTTTCTATTCTACACTACACACAAACACCTGTCCTTTCGTAATTCAGCTGATCATAAGACAAACAGGGGGTCTAAAATGTACTATTATTTTGATAACCCGCTGAGTAAATACTTCATAAACCCGGTTCACTGCTGAACTTCCCCTTTTTCACGCCACACTTTGCAAAAACGTATAGCGAGACAAGAAAAATCCAATCACACAGTAATATAACAGCTTTGGTATTCAGGAAAGTGGGATTGTGGGTAAAGCTCTTTTCTCAGGTTGACGGGGAGCAGACTAAAAAGAGACTTCCTAACACCAGCAGCTTCCTGTTGGTCATCGGCGTCACGCTGTTTTCCAGATGGCTCACCTTTCCATCTCATCCTCTCTGTTAAGGATCTCCATGTGACTGTCCTTCAGTCGAAGATAAGTGAAGCCCAACCTAAGCAGGCGAGAGAGCTTTTTGAGATATTTTCGAGCTGAAAATACGTCTATCTGTAGATGTTCGTGAGCCTGTATGCAAGTGTCTCACCTCTGCATGCCCTCCACCAGCGCCACCTCATCCGGAGAAGAAGAGATGTAGGAGGAGGTGGATTTGCCTTGATGGATCCCTCTTTTGATGCCGTCCACCGTCTCCTCTTCTTTCACCTGAACTGTGTGACACAGACATAGAGCCCGGAAAAACAGCTCCTCACGCTCCTGATGACACACACGATGGGAGTTTTAAAATTGAGCGTACAATTCAAGTTGACAAATTCTTTTGTGGACTTTTATAGCTAATCTACTGAATTCATTTGTCACGTTAGTCTGAGCGCAAAGATGAAGTGAGAATCCATCCATCACCTCACCGATCCCCAGCTAAAATACTACAGTAGTCTGCATGTTAATGTGATGGATGTGTGTAATGAAACTCATTCATCCTCTCATTGTCTGCAAAATGCTGTCTCACAATTGTAGAGTCAACATGCACTGTATTTCCAAAAGTACATGGACACTTACATACAATGTTTACAAGTTATTGCATTATATAACAAAATATCAAAACAAGTTTTAAGTACGATAAGGAAATCACACTTTACAAACATAGCATTTCGCGTTTCGTGTATGAAATTATAGACAGTTTCAAAGCAACAAGACTCCCCTTAGGTCTGATTCACATTTGCCATCTAAAACCTTGGGGAACACGCGAGCCGCGCCTCTTTCTCTCTTCGAAACCCTGTGGTGCTTGCACGGCACTCCGAAAAGTTTAACTATTTCCATCTTGACACGATGCGCCTAGAAAAATGCACCACATGTGCATCGCGACAGTGTCGCCCCCGATTAGCACGCCTGCCCCGCATCTACATATAAAATAACGAATATCCTGGCAGAAAAGCGAAATGTGAATCGGGCCGTAAATCCCGGTAAACATTCACGAATAATAGAGGGCCTGTAGATTATTCCTCATGACAAGCAAAATAAACCGAAAGAACGGTTATTTGGCTAAACTAGTCTATCCAATATTTTGAATTAAGACTGCGATACCAAGCTCAACGCTAGATGTCCCATATGGTTTCTTTAAATGCGACACAACTATAGGATGCGTTAAACAATTTTTTATTTAATAAAATTAAAATACAACAAAATTTTATACAAAAAAATATTATTAGACACTAGCCAGACAGATAAACAAACACACACCGGAAGTTAACTGCAGTCCAGGTCTGCGCGGCTGATGAAACAGTCTATAATGGTCGGTTTAAGTAGTTGGTTGGGAATATGCATTTACATATAAGTATATTACTATTTATACAGCTCTACAACTAATATTGTGGGGAACAGCATTTAGTAGCTCACCTTTCCATCTACACCTGGAGAGGAGTCGATCATGTCCATGTCCATGCCCACTGCCCCGGGTAAGATCTGCCCATTACAGATGGCATGCGGCACGTAAACATGTCCATCAACACAACATTCCTTCAACTCCATGTTATTTTCAGTCAGAGTTCCAGTTTTGTCTGTGAAGACGTATTCCACCTGTAACAGACAACATAGAGATTTAATAGAATAGCACATATCACATCTAATCATAAACCCGTATCGACACACATCCCAATTGGTCACATATTAACAAACATCACATATTGATATTACAAAACTACATTACATTAAAACACACACAGACACTCATTACATACAATCACACGTTGACATATTTTGATGTATTTTTATTTGGGTTTATACGTTTAACTTCTTTTATTGCAGTATCAGTTTTAGTTTAGTTTTTGTTCAGGCAATCATTTTGGTGTCTTATCTTAACTTATTTCAGTCTGAGGTAGCACTTTTTTTCCATTTAAAGTTTTTCCAATAAAATTTAGGCCAATATTTGATTTGATTTAAGTTAACCTAAATGTTTCATAACAATCTTGCATCTAATTACATTTGGACACGTCTCAAAAGTTTTGGGCTGAAGAGGTTTCCTACCTGTCCGAGTTCTTCATTCAGATCTGATGTATTGACCAGCGGCCTCTCTCCGATCTCCTCATCGAACATGTCATCATCCCACTGGATGAAATAAGAGCCTAGAAACTTCTGCATCTCCACGGTCACGTACATGGACACGGGAATGATGTAGTTGAACAGAACCATATAGGCCAGGAAATCTGTAAACGCCCGAATTAACTGAAGGGAAATGAGAATATGACTTACATTTGCATTTTGAGAAAAACATTTTTATATTCTGGTTCACGAATATTCAACTAATAAATAAAATCATCGTTAGAAAATAAAACAGACTTAGGCCGTGTTCACAATTGACTTCTTTAAAAAAAAAAAGCTTGCATCGTTGTGGTTACAAATAGCATCAATGTTTAAAAATAGCATGTGTGAACGGAGGCAGACAGGCTTCATAGGCAGTGTAACCAAATTATATTTGAATTATACACAGAGAGTGTCTTGCAATAACCAATCACATATTTCAAAACTACAATACTAATTTCTCGATAGAAATGCAATCAGAAGTTATTGAAAGTGAATATTAAACTTACAACGGGCGTTTCAGCTGCCATTTTATTTTTTCGAGTTTGAGCATTCTCGTCCAATCACATTCCTTACATGTTGTTATGGAAACAACTAGTCTCTTTCATTGGTCAGCTGTGAAAAAGGTGCTTGACATAGGACCTTTTTTATACAGAAAAGTTGAACCTTTTTCAACCTCAAAAGACGCTCTTAGCTGCAGAAAAAGACACCAGTGCTGGCATTTGAAAAAGTGCTCAGGATTTTTTTGAAAACACGGTTCACGCTAGGGGTGTGCGGTATGACGATATTAGATCGCGAACGATTAAAATGACTGCACAATCCACTTTTTCGGGAAAATCGTTAAATCGTCCTATATAGTAGTGTTCTATAGAATTCGTCCACATACTTGCGATAGATTGCGCCATGTTAACAAGCTCGTATACGTTGCTTGTGAATTCAGTAAGATTAAGTGACGCGGTCAGTGAAGATGGAGGGAAACACGGAGGACTTGGTCCCTTAAAAAAAATTCTACATCAGTAATATTGAAATGGTTTGGGTTTTCCCCAACTGACACGGCCCAAACAACTGTTATTTGCAAATGTGGCAATGATAAGATTCGAGCGCCGTAAGGTAACACAACGAACCTTTTTAACCACCTCAAAATAAAGGGACTGAAAGAGTATGCCGACAGTCAAATTATAGAGGGATCCCACGCGAGTAAATCAGGTACAACCAAGCATACGGAAACTAAAAGGCTTAAACAACGACTTTAGCGAAAGAACCATTTGAGAAAGGAACTCCGTATCCGTATGACAGAATGAACAAGCGCTGGAAAGATGTCACTGACGCGGACGCATTTTACCTGGCCAAAGACATGATTTCCATAAAGACTGTGGTAAATGAGGGCTTTAAAAAACTGCTCAAAGTCGTAGATCCACGTTACGAAATACCCAGCCAAAAATATTTATCCTCCACGCCCATTCCACAGCTTTACTCCGAGTGCCGCAACAAGATGAAAAACAAAATTCAAAATGTAAAGTTTTTTTCTAACAGCTGATTTATGGTCTTGCACTTGCATTAAATATTAACTTGATTAAAATATTCTTCAAAATATAAATGGTAAAGAGTATATTTTTATATGGGGACTTAGTTTGGCTGTATTGAAGCCCCTTTAATTTGCAAAATAGTCTTAAAACCAACTTGAAGAAGAACCGCGATAAAATCGTGAATCGTGATCTATCTTGAAAAAATCGTGATTTTAATTTTTTTTCTAGATCGCCCACCCCTAGTTCACGCCATAGGATTATAATGTAAAACAGACGCAAACAGAAGTCAAGTGTGAACATGGCCTTATGGGCTAAAAAATAAAATTAATGCAGGTTTTCATCTGAATAATTAAAAGAAACATAATTTCATAAACCCTGAATCTTTATTCAAGAGCGCAACAAACCTAGTAAACAAAATAAAAACTGTGTTGCAAATATGTCATCACAGTATCGTTTTATTTTGTATGTACCACATGTCGTTGCCTCTCGTTCTCAGTCTTCTGGTTGTACCAGGGCTCATCTCTGTTCGGGTCGGCCTGCCAAACGTACTTCAGGACAGTATTGATCAGAGCTTTACTGATCAGAATGCAGAGGTACACGATCAAGTAGGCATTCATAGACCTGTAGGACAAACAAGAGGATCAGAAACCTGGTTATACATAATACACTTAACATGTGATATAAGTTCTTAAAAAAAATCTCCGTCCTTTACTCATTCTTTTGTCATTTCATTCCTTTATGACTTTCTTTTTTTCACAGTACACGAAAGAAGATATTTTGAAGAAAGTTGGTAACTGAACAGCACTTGGCCACATTCACTTCCATTGTAATGACACAAAACCAATGCAAGTGAATGAGGGGCAGTTAACAACATTCTTCAAAATATCTTCTTTTGTGTTCTGTGAAAAAAAGAAAGTCATAACAGGTTGACCTGAGGCTGAGTAAACGATGACAGAATTTTCATTTTTGGGTGAGGCTTGGGGCAATGAAACATATCTTAGAACAGACAAAATCTATCTGCCGTAACTGGCCGTAAGGGTGACTTCAATAATGCTTATAATCTGTTTAAAAAAACCCTACAAGATTAAATGAACGTTCAAAAAATCAAGGCTTATTTGATTCGACTCAATTATTGTTCTCTCTGAAAGAGCAGAACTCTGAAGTTGGTCTTATTTAAGACCAAACAAATCTGTGCGTATTGAATTATCGTATCTATCTGTCTGACAGAGTTGCCGTGCAGACACAGCCAGCGTTATCTGACACGATCTGCAAAGTGAAACACAGCGAGTAAACAATTTGCTTTACAAACAGACATTACACTGTACATGCTGACGGGAGCAGCGCGTCTTACTTTTCAACAGCTGAGCGTTTCTGAGACTTGGACTGGTAGTTGAGCGCCATCTTGGATTCCATGCCCGTATAGATGGCTACAGCTGGATGAAAGAACAAAAAACAGCATTGTGAGATTATAAAAACCCTCAGTAGAGCCTTTTTGATGTTATGACAATGTAAAAGCCAGCGTCACATAACCCATCTTTTTTTGTCCTGCCGTACGGACCCATTACGCCATAATGGCTCCATTGTTACCAAAGTTAAACATTTTTAGAGTCCGTCCTGTACTGTGAATCCTCACGTGTATAGTGTGACATTCATTTCGCTCGATTGTCCTCTCACTCTCCGGCATTTATAAAAAAATCTCCACTCTCTCAGACTCATTTCATTACGGTGTGACAGAACGACTCATTCAGCAACTTTTCAATGACTTCTGTCCCTAAAACGTTTTTCACTTGAAAGTTTTTATCTGGTCTCTCATCATTGAAAGCAGACAGTTTGGATTAGAGCAAACGCTGTTAAAATAACACAATGATGAATGAATTCCCCCATGTTACTTCAAACTCAATACTGTGATGTATATGTGCATTGTTTACCGTAAATAAATTCAGTGTTTTTGAGTGTCGCCCCACGTAGCAGCAGGTTCTCAGAACCCAGAGGTCTAAAACAAACAAAAATTCAATACATAATTTCAAACAAGTACAAATTAACATCACGAAAAGTTCACATTGACAATGTCACAAATCGAATAGCATTGGATTACTGACAATCAATACAGCAATCAATTGATTTTAAGTCACAATGTTTCTTTGTTTTCAACGTCTAAATTATCCTTAAACTTTCATTTTTTTAATAAAAAATCCACATTTCTTTAACACTCACCTGTATACCATATTTATATACTTGACATTCTCTTTTAAGAAATACAACTGTTTAACATTTTAGAATAATAGTACACTAATCAAAACAATGGACTTACACAAATGTAACTATGTTAGTTTTGAAACAAAAAACCTAAATTAATCAAAATCATGTATAAATGTTGTATATGTATTTCATGTATTTTAGCTCATCACCTCCAGGTGATTTTTAAACAATATTAAAGAAGTTCCCATCTATTCCCATTGGCTGTTTTTTCAATATTCAGTTAGTCATCCATTTCAAAAACAATTTATTTAATATTTATTTTAAGAAAGTAAATAATTTGTGCACACATTCATATTTTTGTCTCCAAACAATCTCAGACATTTAAACATACACATTCAAAACAAAAAATTGTGTAAGCTCAAGAAAAACCTTTCACTCAACTAACCCTAAACTTGCAGTTTATATTACATATGACATAAATTATAATTAATGAAAAATACTGTGGTAGAGTAGGCGGGGTGAGACCGTGGTTCGAGTCCGGTGAGTAATTGTGAATTACCGCCAGCTGTGCGCACACCGGGCTCGAATCACGTAGGAGATTGGGAGCATATAAAAGGAACGAGCGACCGGACCGCCGAGGAGAGAGGACCGGGCCCGAACTTATGTTAAGTTTATATTTATGTTCTTGTGTTTTGTATTTATGTTTTGTTCGCCGGAGGTCGTCCGTGAGGGGCCGCCGGCTGTTATTATTTCTGTTATTAAATGTTTAAAATGTCTTCCGGTTCCCGACTCCTTCTTTCCATGTCTGAATCTTATTACATTGGTGCCGAAACCCGGGAGGAAGGAGAGACATGCTGTCGGAGAGTCCTCGCCGCCGAGGGGCCTCACGGTGCCGGAGAGTTCGGGCAGCGCGGACGGAGTACGTCCGCCAGTGGCTGCCCGACGCGGTGGCTCTGGGGAAACGGAAGTGCACAGTGCGGCCACCGTCAAAGCTTCGAAGACCTTTATGTTTCGTTCGCCGGCGGTCGGCCGTGAGGGGCCGCCGGCTGTTATCATTTCTGTTATTAAATGTTTTGAATGTTTGCCGGTTCCCGACTCCTTCCTTCCATTTTATGGAGATGTATTACATATACATTTTATAATCTTTCTTTCTTTACATAGCAAGTTTGTTTCTTGGCAGAGACAAGGCTCGAGACTGGTGGAGACGTGTTGTATGAAAGTGATAAATCATCTCTCCTGAATTCGATCTTTCACAAACTGCTCCTTTGATTAAGAGTCAATATCCTGAGTATAGATTTACCTTGCGATGGGCTCATCTCGATCCAAATAAATATTGATGCGTCCCACATATCTACAGCGGGGGAGGAAGAAAAGACAGAAATTAATGTCCTGCCCAGGCTCAGTGTCATTGTTGGGCTTGTCAAACAGCACTCTACCAAGCAATACGTTCTGCTTAAACCCGCTTTTAACCCCGAGTTCGAACAGCTTTTAATCCTAGGTCACGATGTCGTGCCCAGAAAAGGATTAGCCGCACAATGATGATGTAGTGTTTAGATGTAATGGTATGTCGCTTAGCAACAGAAAACAGAATGGTTTGTACAGTTTTAGTGACTTTTGCATAGGAAATAAGTCCATTTAGATCAGATTTAGGGTGGTTCAAATGTTGTCATGTTTCTCTGGATGGTTGATACTTGTGTGTGTGTTTACTGTGTGTAACTCACTTGTACAGGTCCGGCTGAGGTTGTTCACATTCAATCGTAGAGTGCAGCGTGTCAAACTCCTCTGCTGTGGTGAATGCCTTTGTGTCCTGAACCGCATAATAGGTCTTTGTGTGGAGGAGATGAGAAACACGCATTGGGCATTCCAAGGTCAGAAACTCTCTCTCGCAAAAACAAACTTTTCTTTCACAATGCATAAGAATGATGCAATTTTTTTAATCAAATTTATCCCTCATTTTAATAGGAAATAAACCCACTATGCACTCAATTCGCAAAAGGTAAAAAAGCAAAACGTGTCTTAAATGAATCCCAAAAAGGAAAGAACCATCATAATTTGCTCATCCTCCGTTTGTTATAAACCTGTATACATTTCTTTCTTGTGCTTAACACAAATTAAGATATTTAATAAAGGTTTGCAACTTAGATGATTTGGGTCACCATTGACACCCATAGAAGGACAGAAGTCTACTATTGGAGTCAATGGTGACCCAAAACGGCTTAAGGCTAAAATACACAACAAGACTTCTGCTCAGATTTTCTTTCACTAGAAAGTGAGTAATCACCTTATGACTGGACTCTCCATCTAAACTGGCTGTCGTGACGAAACATGTACCGTCTTCTCTACTGGAGGACAGCAGTATGAGGTCACACGGAAACGTCTCATCCTCTTTCACCTGGACAATGTCACCCACCTGAAAGGTCAAAGTACAAAAAACTCAACCTCAAAAATTGGTTTCTTAAATAACAGTGATACACATCACTCAAGTATAATCTGAAAACCCTGTTATTTTACTTATCCCACACCAGATAGAATACTCACACCACTGGCTGAGTTAGTGTTGAAACAGATGCAACTTCATTGGCTACAGCCAAAACAGCCCACCTGGCATTTTATCTCGCCTTGCTTTGATATTCATCTTATCTTACACTAAACAATCTCAACACACTTCCGTACCTTCATTTCAGCATATTCCCTGACTGGCGGTAATCGAAAATACCATCGGAGATGTAGAGTACTGTACAGCAATGGTTAAGACATCAAATCAACTATAGATAATGAGTTGCATCTCACAGCAAAATAAAAATACAAAAAAAAAAAAAATACAGTCATGATTCAACATAAATCCTGATCTGCCGGCCGTGAGTGTTTTTGCGTAACGGATTACAGATGCTGACCGGTTTATAAGCAGGGAAAGCTGTAATATCAGGTGTTCAGGCACATTTTCTACCGTCCAATGTCTGTCTATCGAACGGATCCTGTGTATCAATCCCTCTTTCTTAAACTTAATAATAACAGATTTTTGTGCAAGATGACATCATGCAGAATAAATCGGAACGTGGGAATCAAATTGCACTGATAATCAAATCGAAGATCAACCAAATACATTTATGCTTTTGAAATGCATTTTAACCCTTTAATGAAAAGAGGGTGCTACAGCTATCAAAATGTCATTTCTTGCATATGCATGGGTTTTGATGGAATAGTTGCACAACCATCAAGATGGGAACACAAGCGCATCATCCTATAAATAAAAATAAACAAATAATAAAAAATGAGCAAAAAAAGATTCATATAAAAAAGACTTCCTGACTTAAGTTGTCATAATTCATCCGGGAAAGGGTCAAAATTTGTTTCTGAAGTGAAATCTTGCTTCTCATTTAAATCGAGTCAATATTGAAAGGCTGTGAGCGAGCAAATGTTTCCAATTATAAACAACAAGAGACTCCTGAGGCATTGTGGGTAATGTGGGCAAACTCTTGTCATTCTGCTTGTTGACATGCCAACATGCTGCTTCCAAACAGAAATCAGGCTGTGAAAGCAGACAGAGGGTTCGTGGTCTTAAAGTTTTCCAAGACCGTGTGATAAAATAATATTGTTTCAGTCGTCTCGTCGTTTTGAATTTCCAACAGAAATTAGTGCAAAACTATAAACCTCTGTTAGACATTTAAAGACCACAAACAGGAATGTATGGACAGGTGTGATTTGCTGGTGGCGCACCCGTAGCTTTTGGCTCTGTTTGCGTATGACTTTGCCGTGCTGGATGGCGTGGACTGGACATTGATTTATAGCGTTGTCCGCTTTGTGCCTGATCCAGTCCTCATAGCCCTGTGGATATAAAGAAAGGAGAACGGAATAAAACCTCTCTGTAGCTCAATTGGTAGAGTACAGCGTTAGCAGCTCAAAGCTCACCGGTAGGATTCCCAAGGAACACAAAAAATGTGTAGCTTAAATGGACTTAAAGCGTCCGCAAAATGTGAGAGTGGTATTAAAGAACATGAGTCTTTTCACACCTGTTTGATAGCTGTGACCGTGATGACAAAGAAAAGAGGAAGACCGCTGGTCATAGGACTGGTGGGTGTGTCGATGATCAGCTACATAGAGATGGAGGGAGGGGAAACAGCACACATTAGGTTGACATAGAAAGGTCAGCTCACGGTCATAAGCCTCATCAAGTACCTGCACTAGAAAGATGATCAGGAAGTAGAAATTGGCGATTCGTCTGAACTGCTCGAACAGATTCTTCGGTATGAAATTCCAAAACGTATACTGTCGACACAGAGACGGACGTTAAAAACAAATTCATGTGACAAGATCCTGATCAGATTAGACTGTTTTGCAAATAAGTGGATTTCTTTATAAGAATATTGGATTTTCATCTGGAATTTGTGATAGATCAATGGGGTCTTTGTGTACTTGAGGCAAAAAAACAAAAAACAAAATTAACATAGAATATAAAAAATACAAAAATTAAATATCATGATTTTTTTTTACTAAAATTAAATATCATAGAAAAATTAAATAAAGTAAGATAAAATGATATAAAATAAGATAAAACTTAAATACAGTAAGGAAAAAACAAAAAAACAGTCAAATAAAAAAAAATCAAAATAAAATAAAATAAAATAATGAAATAATCGTGACATAAAACATTTATAAAGTAAAATAATGTTAAATAAAGTAAAAAGTAATATAAAAATAAAAGGAACAGTAAATTAAAATAAAGTAAAATAAAAAAAATCTATAAAATAAATGTAATCAAAATAAAAGATAACATAAAAAATTAAATATTGTAAAAATGAAGTAAATTAAAATAATCTAAAAATGTAAAGAAGTAAAATAAGATACAGTTAAATAAAACAAAATAAAACAAAACAAAGTAAAATCACTTTGGTTAAAAGTGATTTAAAAAATATTTTTGGCAGTGTAGTTGACGGTTGTCCCAGCCAACCTATATCCAATATTGAGTAATAGAGTTTGTATCTTGTATGTATTTTTCTATATATTCTGTATATGTATCTTTTACTCAATATGTCTAGATGTTTTTGTATGTCCAGATGTATGTTTTTATTAAGAGATTTTTGTAATAAGCACAATAAGTTGGACAGTCAATGACAGTCACATGACCTCTAACAGACCTAATCGAGTCACATAAACAATCTTTCAGCTTTGATACAAAATCAACAAAATTATCCTGATTAATCATTTTGCAATAAGGACCATCAGACAGCTACTCATGGACTCCGTCTGACCTTTGAGGAGATGATTCTGTTGTCAGGAAATCTCTGTGGAATGTACGCTTCGGTTCCCGATGGAGGTTCTTTATGTCCAATATAAACCGTCCTGCTGTCCACCCAGTTCTCCTCTCCTGTACACTGTAACACAGAGACAGATAGTGTGGATTAGTCATTATTCATGAATGTCCATGCACTATTATTTTCTGTACTCATATGGTGAGCCGGCCTGACTTGAGTTCATAGGTCATGTCGGAACGCAAGAGAAAACCTGGGGCTTGAGCTAAACTATTAGGTATGGTCTGCTGATACAGTCACAGAGAGAAAAAAGGGACCAGATACATAACTTATGGTTCTTGTCATGCTCGGTTTGGCACTCAAAGGCAGAGGGAACATCGTTTCGTAACAGCGAGTGAGAGAGGGAGGGTGTACTGTGAGAAAAGAGAGCGAGGCAGAGGATAATAAAGAGACAGAAAACTAATAATCTGTTATTAGATTTCTGAGGACTTTATCTGAGGAAAATAAATGGTGCTTGCCAGCGCAGACCTTGCCAACGCAATGCTGGGTGATGTTTGGTGCCGTCAAGATTATTCAATTTAGCTGACGATCAATTGTCTATCAAATAATTGCAATTATGGCGATTAATTGTCTGTTTTAAGGCTTTTAAATATAACTATTAATGACAATTACTTTATTCAATGAAGAAAATATATATTTTAGAAATGTGATAACTTTGGAAATAACTAAAATTATTTACTACAGAGTGACCTTAACAGAGAAGACTTGAGTCGTGAGCACTAAAATAGATGTAGATGTGTAGATGCTGCAAGCTCGGAAACAAAAATGGAAAAAAAAATACAGAGCTAACACAACTCAAATGATGTAGTAATGTTTTTTGAATGCAGATCACCCTTGTCTTCTAAGGATTCACAATAATTTTGGTTATCTGAAATAATCACACGATGTCAAATAATTGCAACGAGACGATTATTTATTAATTGTGACAGCCCAAGTGATGTTGGTGGTTGCTAGGGTGTTAGGGGTGGTTGCTAGGTGCCTGCTTATTGATCTATAACAAAAAAGCAGAATTCAAGTCTCTGTCTCCATCGTTGAATGTGTCCTATAATCCAAAATCTGATCGCTTAGAATCTACAGAATCTAAGAGTCTACACTAAAGCCTTTATTTTTTTTTAGCCGTTTTTATTTTCACTACATTAATGAAAGGCAAAGAGCGCAAAACGATGTGTCCATAAACCCAATCATGTGAAATATTAATGTGAAGGAATAGTCATACACATTTTCTCAACAGTTCGTATTATTTCTGAACCATCTGCTCACCGTGTCGCTGCTGCTTTCACACCGGCTTTATAATAGTCAATGCTTTTGGATTATGCAAAGAACTGAATGGAGTGACATAACCTGTTATGTCTTTATATTCCAGTATGCGCAACCTGTCAAACCTTGACGTGATTGGACGTCGCGTGGCTCCACCCTCATCTTTTCATAAGGGTGGGATTAAACTGGTCAAGCTTCTTAAACTCTTACGTAAGCGAGATATGTGAGCTATTGTCATTTGAAGATCTACTGTCATGTCCAGGATGCAGTAGAAAAAGATGTATCTTATACATATTTCACTCAAGAGTTTAATGTAGATCTTCATTTTTGCTTTTTCACATGAACATTTCATCAGAAGCGACATTTGGGGTATAAATTTAAAGTCCAAATCTTAGGGCTTGTTAAAATGTTGCCACATGAAAAGCATTTTAAATCACACAGAGTGACGTCTTGTAGCATCGCAGAAGTCGCATTTAATCAACTTGTTTACCCTTGCAAAACCTATAAACCTGCAGGAAGTGAGTTTAAAGTTTGTCTTTGTGACTCATGCTTTGTGTGTGTGTGTTGAGGGGGGGATTCTGACCTTGTAGAGCAAGTTTAGATGCCATCAAAAACTCCATTAAAATGAAAAAACTCAGGCCAAAGAGAAACTAAGCCTAGGTCGAATCTCACTTAAACATGAAAGGAACATGTTTAGCTCAAATCTCATAGCAAAACACAACAAAATTATCAAGAAATTATACTTTGGTCACAATGGGAATAGCACAAAATAAAGCATAATTTGTTATGGTAATGACATTTTGGAGGGGAAAATATAAAAGTAAAGCAATTTGGAGGGGAAAAAATACATATAAAGATACTTTTTTTTAAATTTCTAAATGTACTGTAACATTTCATAACTATTGTAAAAATATACTTTTTTAAATTATTGAATAAAAGAGGTTACATTCTTGTGGGCAGAATCTTTACTAAAGGCCTATTTATGCCAATAAAGTCTAGCAATTAAAAAAAGTAGGAGTCATTACACTTTGTTCATAATGGAAAAAAAGGGTAATGTGTGTAAAATAAAATAAATAATATAATGTTAACATAGGTGCTTAACTAAACCACACTTTCAGATCGCAATTTCTATAAGCTGATTAAAAGAAAAAAAACCACATTGTACAAACAGGTCACAATGCAAAAATGGGTCGAAGCACAAAGCGGACTGCATACGTCTTTTTTTTCTCTCTTCTGGATTGAAGTGTTTTTGTGTTTGTGAGGTGCCGTTAAGCAAACGCAGCTGAGCAGCTGGTGAGCGGTTCGATGAACCCTGATCCACCATAATCGCACCTAATCCATCCTAAAATCACACTCGACAACAAACCAAACCCCCGTATCCCACATGGCCGAGTGAGTGTCCTTCTGATCACCTGAGTCCACGGTGACCCACATAAACCTGCACCCGACGGTAGCGTAACGTTACACTGATTCAGTCATAAATCTGTCCCAAACACTTAATAAAGCAATAACGATAACAATTGCATCAAATCATGGAAACGCCAACTCTCATTTGCACCCAGGAATGAGGCAGCGACAGTCTAGTCTCGAGTCAAATGGATTATATTAAAGCCGTCTCGTGCCTCGGTTCCTCAGGCAAAACTCAGGTTACCCAACCGCACACACATAAACCCTTTGCAGTCGACTGACTGAGCAAACAACGTACATTCTTCTACCCTCCAGTGAATCCTGCTGATCCGGTATCAGCTGTATTTGTTTACATTATCACAAACTTTAGAACAGACAAAGTCAGACAAAACTGATCATACTGTATATCAGCACTTTAACTTTAGCACTTTAACAGATTTCAATCGACATCAAAGGATCACATTTTCTAGTCGTTACTCGTTGTATATAATGTTGGTTTTATAGCAAATATATCACGTATGAGATCTGTTTCAGCTTTATGTCAATTGTTGTAATTTGATGCCAGGTGTGACAGCAATGACAGGTGCGGTGTGACATCATCACATGCCGAGAACTGTAGTAGTAGAACGTCTAAATACCGCAAGCAACATCAAACTGTAATCCCAGGTTTATGCTGAACTTTTAAACCGATTTGACCACGATTTTACCACAGTGACTAAAGTGGTAATTGTAATTAAACCATAGCAACCACAAATTTACAATGTCTTACTATAGTAACATCAGTTTAACAATGATATTTTACAGTAAAACTGTGGCATTAGCTAAATGCCAAAGTTTCCCGGTTAATGACTCCCGGTTAATGACTCCCGGTTAACAAATAATATTTAATCCACCAAAAAGCTAATACACTTTTACGATAATAAAATCAGGGTTACTTTTCACCAATTTAGGGTCAACGTTTTTTAGCTAATGTCGACACAGAGTGCCTGAATCTTGATGAATGCAGATATATTCAACATATCATGATAGCAAATAAGACATACACAAAACTAATGAATTTAAATGTTAACAGTACATAGTATTAAAAACAGAAATTGTGCAAAAAACCTATAAACAAAGTTTTATAGTTTTATAGTTTCTTTTGGTCATCCCCTTACTAGCATGACAAAGTGAACCAGGTAGTACTTCACAATAAGACTATTGCTGCGTACCAATTCGCATACCATCCGTCCTAAATAGTTTTCAAAAATATAATTAGTATGCTATCACTAAATTAATAAACATAACTATATAGTTAACATAACATATGAAACAATGAATGTATAAATACCGAGATTGAAAGAAGAGCTGTTTTTTGATGTTGTGATAGTTAATGGCCACAAAGTTGTCTAGACAACAACATCCATTTTCGTTCCCTGTAAGTCACAGTGGTGCATATTTTTTGCTACATACTAAAATGTATACTTTTTCATAACAAAAACAGTTCATACTAGTATAAGTAAGCGAAATGGGCCGCAGCATATAATTGTTAACGTAAAAAATGCTAACATGAAGTAACAATGAACAACATTGTTTTTCAGCATTTATTATTCATGTAAGCTAAAGTTAACTCATGCAACCTTATTGTAAAGTGTTACCATGAACTTTTATTTTTAACACGCACACATATTTCACTGATGTCAACACACATACGCTAAATGCTTCAGGTCATCACTGATGTGGCACGGGCTAAAAATACCTCCTCATGACTCCTGTAACTTCACGCGGCAATGCTTAAATGACAGAGTCATATTTGAAACGCGATACAAATGATTAAATAACTAATGGAAACTTATTTTAGATTAAAACATTGACGGTGGTCACTTATGAACAGACATATGAAGTGTTAAATATGTCTGGGAATGGGTTAAGCATTTCTAATAGAATAGATTGCATAGTGAATACAGTAATCACTCAAGCTGTCATTGGCTCACATGTAGGTCATCCTTTAATGACTCCCGGTTAAGAGTGTCAGATGGGTCACATGCCTGAGGGAAGACCATGTGTGAGTGTGTGCGTGTTGGGGGGGGGTAATAATAATAATAGTATGACATGCCATAAGTTTAATGCTTTTTATCCCAAATGTAATTTGTCTGCTTAAGATCTGGAAAACATATACTGTGTAAAAACATTTGATAAAAATCTTAAAGACATCTTCTAAATGTCTATATGACGTCTGACAGTAAACATCTCAGGGATGTATTGAAAAAAACATTTTGCAGAAGTAAATGCAGACATCAAATAGACGTCTCCAAGATGTATGTGTGCTATCAGGAATGGTGGTGTGGTATGTTTTACTGTTGATTTAAATGTACTGTATCAATTTTATCAATATTATTACTCAATTTATCATCACATTTATGTCTATTTGATGTCCGCATTTACATCTGTAATACGTATTTTTTATTGTTCGCTCATCAGCAACATATCTCTGACACTTCTGCTGTCAGATGTAGATCTAGAAGATGTCTGCAAGATGTTTACGATTTATAATGTATTTAAACCTTCTCTAAGATGTTTTTACGCTGGAAAATTTTCCAGACCTCCGGATCTTTGGCAGACATCTTACAGACGTACCTGTGCTGTATGGGAAAATTATTTTTTTTGTTTCAATTATATAAACTAGTGACAGCATTTCTCCAAAATAAGTAAATGTTCACGTTTATTTTAGTTTTAGTATAAAATGAATATATGATGTAATAAGCCTGATTTTTTATAACTCTCATGCATCTTTGCATTTTACATTGCTGTTGGTTGACTTTATGTCATTCCTGAGGTAAGCTTGAGCTTCTGTTGAAATTCAACACACACTTTAATAGAAATGCCACCCTTCATGCAGAAATCCTGAATAAAGGCAAAACTGGAGCTGTCTCTTGATTATTTCACACGGCCTTCTCTTCTTCTCCATCCCTTTCAGTACCAGCATTTACCTGACCCTTTCAGAACCTGGGTAACTAGTGAAACAGGTAAACCCTGGCCTCCTGCCCAAGTATCTCGGCCAGTGCTATTGTTTGAATGGGTGTCGTCTTCCCATAAAATTGTTCTGTTGTTTAGCGTCACTCAGAAATAAAACAAGGAACGCAGGAACGACAAGAAGCGACTCGCTCTCCTTGGCAGAAAAATAAATAATATCCCTTTACAATAAGATGCACGATTACCAACGGGAGATAAAAAGGGTTTGCGGCAGTCTTCTACTTAGAGGAGATAATTGGAGCCTTGAGGGTTTTAAGCGACAAACGTTGCCAAAGTTCAGGATGGAGTGAGAAAACATTTGTTTTGCATTTAATTCATCTGTGGGTGGACTTTAATCTCTCTCCCCTCCCCTATATTTTCCTTCCTTGGTCATTTTGTTAAAAGGCAAAAAGCAACCTGTTGTCTTAAGCGAATGCCAGAAACCAAACACCAGCATTGTGTCTGATATCCGTTTCCGTCCACCCCTACACACACTCAGCAGCTTTTTCTAAAAAAACACACACATACACACAATGACACATATATGCTCCTCAGAGGAAACATGCCCTTTCAGGAAAATAACAGTATAAAGACCTTTTGATGCTTGTAACTGGCCGGCGAGGAGGAGGAAAACAGGTTTAAGTGCTAAATGAACATAATTACACCCTTAATACTCTGTTGACACATGAAATCAAAACCTTTTAAATATAAATCTCAACCTTCATTCTGCGGAAACTACAAACACTGCTACAGGCACACTTTTAAAGTTCGGTAAGCCATGCTCCACATTGCAATTTATTTTTTGCACGAGAACTGTCCACTTACAATGTACATCTTATGGGAATATAAATATGACGTTAAAGGGATAGTTCAGCCAAATATGAAAATTCTTTCACCATTTATTCACCCTCTTGTCATTTCAAACCTAAATAACTTTCTTTATTCTGGAGAACACAAACAAAGATATTTGAAGAATGTCAACTTTTGTGTTTCACAGAAAAAAAAGAGTCATACAGGTGTTAAATGGTATGAGGGTATAAAATATGGCAGAACTGTTATTTTTGGGTGTCCCTGTCCCTTTAAATGCTTTGTAAATCTGAAATTAATTTGTCTATTATTTGTATCTCATTCAGTTTTTATTCAGGCAACATCAAAACACTTAGAAGAAACTTTGCGTAGCATTTGTTTGATACAAAAGGGGAATTAGCGATCACAAAAATAACCTTTCAAACCAAAACACAGTTCGCTTGCAGATCCTGTTTATTTTTTACTCATGCTCCGTAGATAGCAGGCATGAAAGCAAATGTGGGACACACCTCACCAAAGTCCACGCAAAATAACTCAAGTACGAAAATAGATCATAACATCTGTACCATCTCTTTATCAAATGAATTTTTAATGACAGCAGGTGGTTCGGGTTGATGTCTTAAGAGCAGCAGACAGCTGGTGATTCATCTTATCTTTAAAGGATTAACTTTAAAATGCATGCCGATGCTAAGAGGTGAGCCACTTATCGAAACTACAGTAGTTGTCAAATGACAACTTCAAGAGGGTGCAAGTGAAAAATATAGAGTGAGGAAGTGAAGAAGAAACAGAGATAACCAAAGAGAGCTGTCAATCAAGCATCTGTTCTGTGTCGTGTACCGATGAGGCTTATAAAAAAAATGCATTATAGGAGATTAAACTACCACAACACATCATACCAAACCTTGACCTTATCTATGAGTTCAGACACTTTTGAAGCCCATAAACATTGGACAACAAATTCCCTGTTTATTCCAAACACTAAATTGGATTTGTTATTGGCTGATCATGCAGACCTCAACAGATTTATGTAAACTTAATTTAACAAACCAGAGATAAAAACTATTAGATGAAAACAGTATTTCTTTTTGACCTCACAATAACAATATACTTCAAATTATTTGTTTTTACAATCCTATAGTGAACGATGTAATAAAAGCATTGAGCTGTGTTAATACATTTTCAGTTAGTTTCAAGCGAGCGGTTGTGGCCCGTTTTAGTTTTTACGGCAAGAATAGTTTACCACTGTAACATCAGACAGCAGGTGTTCAAAGTGCAAGATTTTATAATAATAACATAATAGTATGAGCAAACGCTCTTAAATATGCAAGCCACTCTTACCTTATAACCTATAAATCTGTTAAAATTTCCTTTTTTAACAAACTTTTCTATTATACCGTAATCCATCTTCTGTGTTCGACGTCTAAAGCATCAAGGAAAAAAATGATGTCTACTCTACATATGTTTGAATATCGTGCATTAATGTTGCTTAGACGCTTCGAAGCAAATGCAATATATAGCAATATATATACAATCGATGCATTATGGAACTTATGAAGAAAACGAGTCAGCAAAAACAACAACGCAGCTAATAATCTGTCTGATGTTTTAAACAATCCATACCATTTAAAACCAGCTAGGTAAGCATTAGATGGGACTAAAAGCTTATTCTCTCTGCATTGAAGCACAAATCAAAACCATAGTCCTTATTTAATCGCTGCTGAGAAGTACTAAAGAGAAACATCGCTGAATGTGGTTTCGTCTTTATGTAATTTTAAACATCTCTGAATTGATTGACGCATTAAGAACTGTCTGCCTTTGATCATATTACATTTTCATATGTTAACACAAGTAAGAAAACAACCGAAGAGATTTATAGTGTGTCTGAGGTGGGAATTTTATTACTTCACATGCAACGTGGGAATCGAACCCGGTACTGGGCGTTATCGATGTTGCAAGTATGTGATGGGTTTTAAAAATCTTAAAGGGATAGTTCACCCAAAAATAAACATTTAGGCCAATTACCTTTAAGTCATGGGGAAAAAATTTGGCATGCACTGATATGTACAATTTGGGCGATAACAATAACTGATGATTATACAGTATAACCGTGGAAGTCGATAACCAACATACTGGCAGATATACAGTATCCAAGTAATATTTTAATGAAAATTTGTCTAAACCAAGAGGCAAAAAATGGAAAACTACAAATTATTTCAAACTGTATGGTTTTGTTCCTATAACTTACATATTCATAAATACAAACTGTACTGTTTTTTTAACTGTGAGCAGCATGCATCTGAAGTGTTTAAACCAGAAGAAATAATTTATCATCTTTAATATATTGGCATGATTTTATAATCAGACTGATACCGATAACTGTAGAAATGACCATTTATCGGCCGACACCGATATAGTCGATAATATATTGTTTGTCCCTACTAAAAATACTTTTTAAAAACTTACAATTAAATAAAAAAATATTAATTAAGATATTAAAATAAATAAAAAATTCTAATTTAAAAACTCCATTGATTACATACTCATTGTATCTCACTGTTTTACTATTAAGCAGATGGGTGACTAATGCTCATTGGGAAGTAAAAAATCTAAGCGTTTCGTATCGCTACATTTCAGCATGTGAATAAAATGAAACGGAAATAAAGTGTTGGCCTGCTTCTCCGTGTGTGTGTGAAAAAAAAACAATGTGTGAGAAACTCACATTGTTGCGCCCTGGGTGATGCTAAAGGATTCAGGGAGGAGGTTTGTTCTCGAGTCAGCTTCTGTTCCGGCCACAAAACAACAGACCTGCATGCGTTTTATCTCAACCACCGATAAGGAAAGCGAGGATGACTGAAATCTATCTCGTCTAACACAACCCACACACATCCTGGCCATTGATTCAGCCGTAGCTTTGTTGGCGCTTGTTTACACACTTGGCGATAGGAGCTATCATGCTTGTCCAGTCAGCTCGTCTATAAAATTAACAACATTTTACATCACAAAAGGCATTTTAAATATAATTTGTTGGTCGGAGCGGACAGGCCCGTACAGGACTGAGATTAATAGGGTTGTCAACAGGCCAAACAATCATCCCTTAGCCAAAAAACTGGCCGACAGTCTGGGGTAAACAACTCCAAGGCGCTTGTAAATTGCTAGCAAAGAATGCTAACAGAAGTTTTATAGTTTTTCCGTTTTTTTGTAGAAAGTAGCTTTCTGCGATTTACAACTAAAAAGGTTAGCAATAAAAAAAGTGTTTACCCCTGACGTAATCTGTATCCGACGACAGTCCACCTTAGGGGCTTTAAAAAATGTTGAAGCTAAAAAATTCTAAATAAATTTTGTTTTTGCAGCATCCAGCATTTTTTTCTGAACAATGAAACGTTGACAGCCAATCAAAGTCAATGTAAATTGAAAGGCAAATAATAAACTTCTAAAAAATTCTCCTAAATGTCTAACATGTGTCAAAAATCATCTCAAAGATCTATTGCAGGCCCAGAAGGCCATGAACGTCTGATTAAGATCTAGAAAACAAAGATCAAAAAAACATCTGATAAACGTCTAAAAAAGTGCAGGTTTACATACATTCTAAATAATAAACACCTCAAAGACATCCTTTAGAAGTCTCTATGACATCTGAGATGTATTTCGGATGAGCAAACAAAACAAAAAATGTATCGCAGATGTAAATGCAGACATCAAATAGACCTCTCTCAGTGGTTGTTAAGGATTGAGCTATGTATATAATTTAGTGATGTTAATAAAAATGAGACACATGAATTATTTCCACAAGGCAATCCGAGAACAGAACTGACCATCTGTGTCGATCATGCTAATTTAACTCGCTAATTCATGCTGTTGCTAGAAAGGTGCATCAATGGTAAACGCTACGCTCGTTCTCAAACGCTCTCCATCTGTTAGCTGCTACCGCACCGGAAAGGTTTGGAAGCTATGAGCCATGAGTGTCACCGTGTCCCTCTTTTACAAAGTTTTATCAGGACGGTGTTTACTGGAGCCCAATGTCATTAACATGCCAGCACTCACCTTGAGGGGAATGCTATCTCAAAGCGCAACATGTGCACTTAAAATATTTAAGTGCTTGGAGTTAGTATCTATTAGCAAAGAGTATATCCGTTGTTTTGTGTTACCATATATAGCGGCATGGTAAATGGAAAGCACAAAAAATGCCCCCCATAACTTCCAGCGGTGGAACACATTGTCTATTATTTTTATTTGATTCATTTTCAAATGCATTAAAACACCACACTCAAGATAATTGTACTGAACCACATCCCTAAGGCTATCCAGGTGACATGTACTATTCACCACCCATAATCCTTCAGTGGCCGAGCGTGGGAATGCACAGAGAGCATGTGTCCGTCTGTGTACACAACAAACAGACAACGGCCAACTGCTTGCTCCAGATGTACAAGTCTCCTGGAATATAAAATACCAGAGGCAGTGAAGATGTTAGCTGGAACGATACGAGACTAATCCATTAACCTCTCCAACCGTCTCTCTCTCT
Organism: Triplophysa dalaica; assembly: GCF_015846415.1. NCBI lineage: Eukaryota > Metazoa > Chordata > Actinopteri > Cypriniformes > Nemacheilidae > Triplophysa > Triplophysa dalaica. Next base: position 4,952,690 of record NC_079543.1, read on the forward strand.
CTCGACCCCACATAATATTTAATCTGTGCTAGCATGTGATAAGCTTTGAGAACTGAGCCACGCGGTCAGCAATCCATCACGTTTTGAAAATGTGACTACGAGAGGAGGAGCTTAAACACACACAAACACATTCATCACGTGTGTCGGTGGATCAATAGACTGATAAATGTCACGGTTTCTGGCACAGATCAAAACGAAAACAAAATCAATATTCATTTATGAGTCTGTTTAAGGTACATTATTGTAAGCCACAAGCTTGCTTTTAAACCCACTAAATGCACTAAAGATGTCGGCGGAGTAAATCCTGATACAGAGAACCAGGTTTCTAAAATTATTGTATTTTATAATGTGTATTAAGATCATTTAAAGGGACCGTTCACCCCAAAATAAAAACGTTCATCGTTTACTCTTCCTCGAGTTATGCCAAATCTGTGTACATTTCTTTGTTCTGATGAACTCAGAGAAAGATATTTGGAAGAATGAAACCAAACAGTTCTTCGCCACCATGGACTACCAAAGTAGGAAAAAAGACAATGGTCGTCAAAAGTGCCCCAGAACAGTTTCCTTTCCATCTTCAAAATATCATCTTTTGTGTTCAACAGAACAAAGAAATTTACAAAGAAAATGTGTCCTCCTATGGTAGTCAGTGGTGGCCAAGAACTGTTCGGTTTCAAGCATTCTTCCAAATATCTTTCTCTGTGTTCATCAAAAACAAATATATACAGGTTTGGAATAACTTGAAGGGGGGTAAATGAAGACACACATTTTGGGTGAACTTCTCCATTAAGCATTTGCCAGACACTTTAATACAAAGCAAATTACAAAAATGAGAATCGTCATAAACCAGTCCATGTCAAACAAGCAAAATTAAGAGAGAAAAAAATCCCTTCACACGTATTTCTGTAAAATGTGTCTTTTTTCCTCTTTACCAGCAAAATCTAGTTTTTCCCATTTCCACCTGTTTTTAGTTTTCGCTGAGTTGGCCGTTCAAATATCCAGATTAGATCCATGGGTACGATTAAATAAAACTGTATATTCAAAAGCTAAAAGTGCTGATCCAGGATTGGTTATATTTTCCATACTGAACTGAATGTAATGATACGGATGAGAGGGACTCAAGTCCAGTTTGGGAGACATTTAATGTATTTGACACACACAAAAGATCTGTAGTATATGCATCCCTCAGCATGGCAACGAGCCCTCTGTGGTCCAAACCTGCAGTAGGCATTTTATCATTATCCTCACTTCAAAACACATGTTTGCTCCCTTTTAGTGGGTCACTTAAATTAACCCATTTACCAAATGAGACATACAGAAGCTCGGCTTAGTTTCTCCGCAGCGAAATGAAGGTTCTACACGTAGGCAACCTACACAGACATGTAGTCAAAAATTCTGTTATCATTTATTCACCTTCAAGTTTTTCAAAACCTGTCTATGTCTATAAATTTTGAGAAATGTCTCAGATTGTACAATGGATGTCAATGGGGGCCAGTGTTGTTTGGTTACCAATGTTCTTCAAAATATCTTCTTTTCTGTTCTGCAGAAGGAAGGAAGTCATTTAGATTTGTAATGACATAATGTTGAATAAATGATCAAATTATTTTTTATTGTCCCTTTGAAAGCAACAGCTGGGAGTTCTTGTTCTAGTACGAACCACAATGATGAAACAAAAGCACTTAGCGGTTGAAATGTTCAAACATTTTCTATTATCTTTCAATATTATTATAATTTAATGTAAGATAATTTAATAACCTGATGTCTAGAGAAAACTGTAAGAAAGCCATTTACTGTATAGGTTGATCTCTGTTAATACAAGCCCTGCTGAGCTTTCAAAATCACTCTGTGACTGGTTGAAGCTGTTTTCTTTTGGTCGCTCAAATACACTTTTTTAGTTCAGGTTCTAACTTCTGGGACCTAAGAACACACAGTTTTAAAATCACACTAACACGCTGAAATGATAAAAGTGATAAGAATTCTGTATGCCGAAGCACAAATGGTCCGTAACTACAGAAACAGAACATCGATGATAGTGTTTCATGAGCTACACAGCAGCCAGACAAGGTCAATGCTCCACCCATCACAGCCAGACAGAGTTCCTGCCTTCCTGCTAATTGAAAAATGGAGCCATAGGTTTGTAATTGACAGCCCACTGCAGTAGAATAATTCACTCTTGCCCCCACTATGAACCCAGAGGAAGTACAGGACAGAAAAAAACGAGCGAGAGAGGAAACCGGATTTGCAGATTAACCTCAGAAAAAAATCTCAATTAGTCAGAGTGTTACTAAAAATATTTTACAAGATTAGAATACAAATACATTCAACAATACAGTATCAAACACTTTGCTCTAACTTTTTTTACTGTAATGCCTTTTCAAAGGTGGACCTTGATTTCAAACAATAATGCTTTGAATCATCCTGAGAAATGCTGAAGTGATGTGCAAATATGTCTTGGTATTCAACAGTAACAGTATTACACAGATGTACAGTGAAAAACCTAATTTAACGTCCATATGACATCTATTCTTTTCCATTCTTTCTGTTTATTTACATAAAGTGCACTTAAAAAATGAATTTCAAATATGTCCATCCTAATGCTTGATCTCTTCCATTACATGCGCTTGCACAATGTAACTCTTGTACGACTCCTTCATGCTCATTTCTCATATTCTAAACTTAATTCAGTCTGTATTTTCTATCCCCTCGTTCCATTAATTCCCACGCGATCAATCAGTGATATAGCTTCAGCTTGCCTTGCATCAAAAATGAGTGCTACATAATCTGTCCGGTACTTTCACCTGCGAGTGTGTTGAGCAAAGCCACGAGTACGGCAGTGTTAACATGGACTGCCGCAGAACCTTCATATATGCTGAGATAACACACACGTGACTTACAGTATACGCATCCATGCACCAGAATAATGAATAAAACATGAGATTTTCAGTTTAAGACTGAAAAAAGAACAAAAGAAATACAGATCTTAAAGACTTTCAGTTATTAGTTAAACACCCTCAAGCCATACGATTCCAAAAGTCACAGCTCCACAATAAATAGATAAAAAGTCATAAAAAAGAGTGCATTTTTAAAGACAGCTAGGGAAAGGTTATAAGAACAAACTCCTGAATAAAAGGGTATTCATATACGATGACAAGTTTAACGCTAACTGTAACTTTAACTATATTTCCGCCTACACTAGCAGACAATAACTGATGATAAAAAATGTTGACCTGCTGATGTTGCTTTACGCTTTCATTCCCAAATATTCAAGCTCTAAAATCGAACTGCAAGTTATCGTCCATAAGGACTTAAGTAATTTGGGTTTAAAAAAGAATAATCAAAAAGCAAAATTGCTCTGATCTCATGGAAACTCCTAACTATTTTAAAAAGTGTCTAATTGTAATTTATTAATTAATGTGCATTTATAAATCATTGCTAATGGTGGTATTTGCTGTAAATCTTAATCGCTGCAGGACCAGATTTACTAAACAGGGCAAAAAACGTTTTTGGGTATTTGGCGCTCGTTTGTACGTTGTCGTTTTAACTGTCAATACGCCTCTAAAAATGCGTGCACGGATGCGAATATAGCAGTCCAAATTATTTTTATGATAGATGAAAATATTGAAGGGAGTGTGTAAACATGATTGACACAACATGAGGTCGCATTTTTTTTGTAACGTGTGCCGCAAATTTTGGACTCACTGTGCCATGGCGCAACTTCAAAAAAGCACAGATGGGAGTGGACATTTCTGCGGGTGATTTACTAAAAAACACAGGCGCAATATCTCATTCCCTTATTGACGAATGCAATCTTTCAAGAGCACCCCAAATTAGTGCAGGGTTTAAGACATGCTTTTGGGCGTTAAATAATGCCGCAAATACCTGTGCAATGACGAGCGCAAACCTTAGATAAATCGCGTTGTGTGGTTAATTTAAATACATTCCACCCATAAAGGTTGAGTCTGAAGAGAAAATTCCCTACAAATGCATATGCAATAAGGTCAGTCGCAATAAAATCTGTTTCCACACCTTTTCTGCGCTAATTTTCACTCTGTGTCTTCAGTTTTTTTACTTACACTGCCGAAAGCTGCTAGTAAATCTGTCCCCTCGTGTTCAACAACCTGATACTCTGTGGGGTTATCATACTGTCTTAGTAGAATAATGGCTATAAAAGTATACTGTGCCCTTTATAAAATACACCATGAGCACTTTTTAGATTCACATTTATAAAGCTTCAACGAACCTCTATGCTCATCTTTAGATAGAGCGAGAACGTTTCTGTAAAACAGTAGATTTCCTTCCAGATTCAAATTGCGTAAGGTTGTGAATAAAACAAACATCCACTAACGTTTACTCCTCTTTCTATCTTTAGACCCTCAGTTTCCTCTAGGGAAGTTCAAGTGGCTCAATAGAACAAAATTCTTAAGGCACGAGCTGACCGGGTGGTATGGGTTGCATACTAGTTTGCATTTTTATCTAAAACCAACAGCATTTGTATGCAGTACAGGAAAGATGCTTCTTATTTAAACTGGCTAAAGGCTATCTTTGGTAATAACAGCCTCCTAATATTGTCATCCTATACCTTATGATTGTCAAAGCAATACACCGCCACTAGAAAGAAACGGCATCATGGCTAAAAAGGTATATTTCAAGTATCCTATGGAGGAAGATGACAAATTTTATTGTAAAACGCAACACCACCGGCTAATCACAAATAATTCTGAAAGCACAGATACTCTCAGCGTCACTGTGAGACCGGCGGCTACGACTATCATCCCTCAATTCATTAATGTCCCACGCTGGCAAATGGAGTTGCCGAAAAAAGCCCAGTGCTCTCTTGAGGTTCACTTTCATTTGCCAGCTTCTCATAAATCAATGCGGCCGCTTCCTGCGATCATGTGATGTCCTGGGCTGCGAGGGCCCACGGCACATGCTCAAATGAGAAGCATCCAAATCTGTATAAGAAGAATATATTTTTAAGCACTTTGGTAACCAAACAACACTGACCCCATTGCCTTCTATTGTATGGACAGGCATTTCAAAAAATTATCCTTAAGTGTTCCACAGAAGAAAGAAAATCATACAGGTTTATATGGCAAAATACAGTAACATCAACATCGTACAAAGGGATCCTCAGTGTGGGGCTTCAACTCATCCTTCATCAACCAACTTTGTAATCAAATAATATGAAGCATCACACAAAAGTGCATACGGCTCTGCGATCACTAAATCAACTTTTGCTGTCTGTAGAGACCTCTAATAGGTAGCATGGCACCAGCTAATTCGACTGTGCTCATTCTGCACCCTCCACTTAAGGAGTGCTAATCTTGTAATCGTCATGGGGATGTTAATAACACGACTTCAAGCATGACTTTGATCTTATACATAATGCAAGGGAACGGTCATGGTAATATATGTAATATATATTTCAAATCAAAAGTAAATAAATAAAGATATTAGTTTAAAGCAAACTTTCCAGGGAGTTTCTTCAAACTCCCGCCTTCCGAAACGCTCTGATTGGTAAAGCTGACCCGGTCTGTCGTGATTGGTTCCCCGCTTAAGAGTGTGTGTCTGAAGATGTCCCAACCATACCATATCAACGAGTTCCGCTCTTGAAGCTGTTGTGATTGGTCAGTCCCCCTCTCTGTGCACGTGTATTCATGAGCTTTGGCTTTCCGCAATAAACAGTAAGAATGGCTTCAACTTCACTTCATCAGTTAAAAATATGCGGATCGAAGTGTGACGGAGGTCTGCTAGTGCATGTGCACGTAAACGTCAATCTTTGTTAGAGATAGCAAGTTTTTTCTACTATGGCGAGGGAAATGACACCGACCGGTTGGGTCAGACCGATTATTTTATCACTAATAACAGAAGTGTTAGTTTTGCCTTTTTATATTGAACCCAAATTATAAAAAAAATGAGATTGAATAGGAGACATTTACAAACAGGACTTCAGAGTACGTTTCATAGAAGTGTTTAAGAGGTATGCGCACACAAACACAATATCAGTGTATTACACAGAAGAGCTTTCACAGCCGATGTTAAAGTCATGGAAGCTGTTATTTGACCGTTGGTTATCTTAGAATGTGTGTAGCTGAATTCTTATTACCAGCTGTAGAACTGTGATGAAAGTGAAAGTAATGAAGCGCGTATCTCAGTCAAATGCTTACAATTTCTCTTTGATAATCAAAAACTACTCCAGCAGGTTTTCCTCTTCTTTGAGGAAGGCCTCGCCCCTTCTTTGGCGACTTCCTTTGGGTGGAGGTTATTAAAAGCACTCGGAATGGTGGCATCATGAACCCGGGAAGTAGAGGGCTGTAGTCAATTTCAGCCGTTCTCTGCAGTCCTTGAAAAGCGAATTCTGTTAAAGACAATATCTCCCTTGGAACTGAACTTTGAGCTTTATGATTTTGCAGGTATTATTGATGCTTATACAGCAACATTACACACTAACTATAGGTCGAAAAATGGGATCACGGGGAACGTGCTCTTTAAAGACAATTCTCACTTGGCATTGAACTTTGAGCTTTATCCTTTGCAGGTTTCATTTATGCTATAATAGCAATATTACACACCAACTAAAGTTTGAAAAATGTGATCACGTTAAATGGTGCCTTTAACACACGTCTATAACGCACGTGTTGCACCCGGAAATTTGTCGCTTAAAATTACGCTTTTATTTCTAAATTGAGCTATATTATCCATTTGGATAGCGACTTGTCTAAGGTTAAAAAACACTATTTTCCACATGCAGATTATTAACAAAGCTCATCGCACTGCGAAGCAAGGTGTGCTATGATTGGTCAGTTGACCATTGTGTAGTGATTGGTCGATTAGTGCAAGCGTGTGACTGAAATGTTACGCCTCTTACGATATTTGGAACATCAGGTTTCAAAGCAATTGTACTGACAGGTACGCCATCTTACTTGTGTATACATTTGGGCGGTCTTGGCCAAATGATACAACGAACTGACGTAGATTTGTAGGGGTGTGGTTACACAAGGCATTACAAGCAGGTCTGGGTGAGCATTTGCTTTTAGCTGGAATAGATCCTTTGTTCCGACACTTTCATTTTCGCAATTTTACGTGTCTAACACAAGCATGGGCAACTTATAACACACCAAAGACACAGAAACACACATCTTCACGCCATATGACCCCTTTAAACACTTTTGGCCGATCTTTCCATGTTTTTGAAACTGAATTAAAATGGTGTGCGACACTTTAAATGTCACTCTAGCGTGAACAGAGAACATCCTATTATATCTTCACACAGACATGCTTTGTTTGTGTGTGTGTGTGTGTTTGTGTTTTTGGATATGTGATAGGACTGTGAGTATATCTGAGCTAGTGAACACGGTTTGCCTGTTTGGCTGCAGTGCAACTGTTATCTAGTTTCCAATTTTTCTCGCACCTGAGCAAAGCAGGCGCTACATCACCAGAACACATGCGAAAGCCTTGGGACGGTCTCTTGAGAATACTGCATTACACACTGCAACGTTTTATTTCCTTTCTCATTATCAGGAGATACGGCACAGGTCTACAGGGAACCGAGAGTCACAGGTCCAGGCTGTTAATGGGTATCCATTTTGTGCCTTCAAATTCCGTCCCCTATGTTTTGTTCGAGCAAGCGTTTCGTAGATCCCCATCCCTGTGTCACATGGTCAGTTTTTGAAGCATTAAGACAAGGACTGCTTGTATCTGTGACACAAACACACAAACAGGCTGAAGAACAGTGAGATGATAAAAGCTTTCCTGATTGGCAGTGTTATCAGTTGGTGTCTTCATTTAATCTAAATAGCTCCGCTAGAGGACACAGTCAAAATATTTCAGCTCCTTTAAAAACATACATTGGTATAATTTTACAAAATAGTATTTTCAATTAATTTAAGTGATGGCTTTTACTATCAACAGTTTCTAATCTGACGAAAAAATGACTTAAAAACTAAATTACCAGTTTGGACCAAAAATTGTTGTCTTGTTTATATATTTTTTGCATGAAATCTCTCGCTGTCTTCCTGACTTGATTCTGACCACCGGTGCCTTATTGGATCAGACGGGGTGAGGTCACATGACCAAAACCTCGGCAGGTTTATCCGTTGAGCCCTGCTGTAGGGTTAATCTAGTTTAGAGTGTTCTAGACGCTAAATGATGTTTTTGGATTGTGTACGGAGAGGTGACGGGTAGAAGATGTAAGAGGGTATATACGTTTCATAGGTATTCCCTTAATTATAGTAGTTTGAATTAGAAAACTTGATGATAAAAAAAATCTGCAAAAATGTTAAATAATTAAATGCAGGCTGGGGCCGCTGGGATTGTGGAAAGATGTAAAGTGAGGCTTTCTAATGAAACTTAGGAGACATTCAGTTCTGTATTTTGGAAAACAAAACTTTGTTTTCTGTGCTTAGTCATCATCAAGAGTATTTTAAAGGTCTAGTGTGTAATTTTTTGGAGGATGTATTGTCAAAAAAGTGATATTATATACATAACCATATCTTCAGAGGTGTATAAAGACCTTACATAATGACGCGTTATGTTTTATTACCTTAGAATTAGCAATTTCTATCTACATACACCACGGGTCCCCTTACATGGAATTCTCCATCTTGTTTCTACATATATCAATGCAGAATTAATATGCACACTTTACAGACATTGTGTTTATTATTATAATCACAAAATTTTATTCTGGATGTGATTAATCATGATTAATCGTTGAACAGCCCTGTGTTAAACTGGTCTCAGGTCAGCTGAAGAACCAGCAGGATGTAAATGTCCATAGCCAGCAAGCGAGGACACCTGGCTTCGAGCAGTTGAGCCTCTGTAAAAGCCTCTCCATCGATCTGTGGGTACACATTCGAAGTCCCTCTTATATAAAGACAGTCTGACTCAGCAAACACTGTCTCTCAAACAAATAGAACCAAACCTTTATTCTATTCTACGCTTCTTTGTGAGCATTAAAAAGGAGAGGTCTCTTGTAACAGACAAGCACACTTAAAATCTTCACATTTGTGTTTGATGTATATTTGATGCCATTGTAGGCAGCTTCATATAAAAGCGTCTACAAAACGCATAAATATAAATAAAACGGCAAATGCATTACCAAATTCCTCTTGGGCAAATAGCTGCCCACTCAAAGGCTTTCTGAAATCTTCATTGCTAGTGAATGTGAGTCATGTGTTCCTCTAACCAGCACAATTCAATTTCACAGCCATCAATAGGCCATTATTTCAGTGATCCTTTCGTCTGACTGTTGCATTACCGTAAAGCCCTGAAGAGTGGAGTGTTGACTGTATAAAACGTTTTTGATCAATCCGAGGTATAGTTTTTACCTTCCATCTATCTAGCTATAAAAAGGTAGTAGACTTATTTTATTTGGACATGACATAATACTACCATGGTTGTTCGGACCTGTAAATGACCTAAAATCCTTCAGAAAAGAAAAATCCCTGCTTTTGTAAATTTATGTTCCCTGCCTGTCCCAGCATGCCATTCTTTCGGAAGACAGCAGAGGTGTGTCTGATGGGGTTACACCCATATACTCAAGGTCTAACGCTTGAGAGACACATATTCTAGAAAAGCATCATATTTAAGTTAAAGATGCACTATAAATTATCGGCCATATCTGTATCGGACGATAAATGGTCATTCTTTAAGTTATCGGCCGATAATAAAAATTTAGGCCAATATATTATAGCCGATACATTTTTTATAATTTCCTCTGGTTGAACCATTTCAGGTGCACGCTGCTCACAGTTAAAATCCAGTACAGCACTGTCTTTCTGTCATGATCATTCCATTCTTGTTATAAGGAAAACATTGTTGAAGTAGTATGTAGATTGTAAATTGTAGTAACAAAAGCATATTGATTGAAGCTGACTGCTGTTTGAATACTTTCTGTCTTGTGACCGGTAAGACTTGTGGCTATTGAGAACACCTTTCCGGTTGCTCTGGGAATCCTGAATTAGTGTAAAGTAGGCTTGGTACATGATTTTCAAGGGGAAAAAATATGTTCAGTCTCAGAAAATGTTATATTAATATTTAGGTACTGTTTGGGAGCATTGGGACCTACATATTGGCCTATACATTGGTTATTGATATGGCCTATATATCGTTTATCGATATGGCCTATATATCGGTTATCGGCTCCCAATGTTTAAGAATTATCGGTAATTGGAATCGGCCAAAATTTACAAATCGGTGCATCCCTAATTTAAGTATATCACCGTAATTTGTAGCGTCGTAGTATGGTATAGACTTTTTTACTGAGCTAGAACTACTAAAATCATTAAAATAAAATATATTCAACTTCTCTTGTCTTACAAAGTCGCTATTATACTATAGGATGCCGTTCTTTCAGTAAACAATCAAAGGGTGGATCTTTCATATTTAAACTCCATCCGAAAGGTTTTCTATTTACATTCTCTTTACTGTAATGTGGTCAAAATAATCTGTATTAAAATAATGTTAATTATCCTGTCCAGACATATTTATTTAAATATAAGTTGATACAAAACCAATTACATCACGAATAAATTATTGTACCTAATTACTTTTAAAATATACCTTTTTATTATGTAATAGTTCTCTTTTATTTTATTGTATTTACTGTTCTAAGATCAAAATTAAGAAACATTTTCTCTCTTTCTCTCTCTCCCTCTCTCTCTCTGACACTGTGTACACCCAAAACCTAGCTTTCATGTACTTTTTCAATTTGAATCCAGCCTAACCCTGGTGAAACACACCTCAGCATTATTACATCATCATTCAGCACAGCTGCTGTCACCAGATCATTCCACTAAGAAAAGAGTCACGTTATGTTCAACAGACCCCGAGGGCCTCGCCACCACTGACAATTTCCAATAATTTATCAGTAGCTCAAAATGGAATGCAGCAGATCAGCCGGAAAGAATAAATAAGACTGTAAAGGACCTAGTCTTTTGCTGTTTTAGAGGCTTTGTTTATGTTTTTTGGGGGTTTAAAAATGGATGTTCATGTTTCTAATTTCAAAAAACGCATTTCACATATTTCAGTCTATTGTTCACCACTGTCCCTCTTCTCACAAAACAACTGGATTTCTTCCAGTCTATATAAAGTCCCTCCTTCCGAAACGCTCTGATTGGTAAAGCTGACCAGGTCTGTCGTGATTGGTTCCTTGCATAGAGCGTGTGTGTGAAAATTTCCCACCCATAACATAAAAGCGAGCTTCCTCTTCTCAGGCTATTGTGATTGGTCTGTGCCCCTCTCAGTGCACGTGTATTCATAAGCTTTGGCTTTTAGCAATAAACAATAACAATTGCGTCAACTTCACTTTATCAGTTAAAACATGTGGATCAATCGAAGTGTAACGGAGGTCTGCTAGTGCATGTGCAAACGTCAATCTTCTCTTAAATAAAAATAGGCAAAATATGTCTGCTGTAAGCCTTTTACTACGAAGTTACACAAGAAAGGCTTGTTTAGGAATTTGGAATAAACGTTACTTAGAAAAAAAAAATGATTAGACAAATGTGCTTCCACTGAATCCATAAAGTAGCAAGCTCTTCATCAATGCCAAGTAAATGTGGCCTCTAATACACTAAATTTACTTTATTTCTACCAACTCGACAAAAAGTGGACGGACAACCTTCAAATTTTTCCGTCACTGGTATTAAAAATCTGTCAATGACGGAGAATTGTCGGTTAACGCGACCTCTGGCGAACACAGCTGGATTAAGGTCAAAATCCTTATCATCTCTTAAAAGTACTGAAGCATCTGTGATTTGTTCCAAACGAAACAGAAGGTAGTCATTAGGTTGAAGATTAGTGATATTTGCTAATGATTGTAAATCGTTCTTATAATACCCGCCATCTTTAACAGGACTAGTAGTAACTGCAGCGCCACTAGAGCAGACCAATTTTGTTTTTAGAGAAGAATAGGACCGCCTACGTTATTAACATACGGACACAGAAATAAATAAATAAATGTTGTAATGCATAAATCAATGTTGAAATGCATAAATAAATGTTGATATGCATAAATAAATGTAGAAGTACAAAAATAAATGTAGTATTACAAAAAAATTGTGCAAAGTTGATGATTTTGACAAATGTATTTATTTATGCATTTAGGTTTTTATTGATTTGATTATTTATACATATCTGCATGTATATATTTATGCATGCTTTTATTTATTTAATTATTTATTCCTGCATTTATGCATGTGTTTTTTCATATATTTGTTTATTTATGCATTTATGCGTGTATTTATATATTCATTATGTATTTTATATATTTATTCTTAAGTCATTTCTCGTCCTCCATACCAGGGAAGTAGAGGGCTGTAGTCCGATTCCAGCCGTTCTCTTCAGTCCTTGAAATGTGAATTCTGTTCAAGACAATTTCTCGCTTGGCACTGAACTTTGAGCTTTATCATTTTGCAGGTTTTGTTTATGCTCTAACAGCAACATTACACACTAACTAAAGGTTGAAAATGTGATCACGGGGAATGTGGCCTTTAAGATAACAGATTTAGCCATCTTGTGACTATGACATGTTGTATTTTCCGAACATAGCATGACCCAAAAAATATTTTGACAATAAAAATAAATACATGTTAAAGAACTTCATAACAGAATCTTTTGTAGACCTTTTGTTGTAACTGATATTTAAATATTTCGCTTTTTTTGCAATTTTACAATTCTTCCCGGTCTCCCCCTATGTAATACATTTGAGCAAATTTTGCATATCACCCACAAATCAAAGAATAGTAGTATGGTTGTATAAATATACAATTATTAAAACGATTATGTTCAAAACTCAAACTGTAGGAAAGAGAATTGTTCAAACTAAAGCGTGAATTTCTTGGCATGACTCACTACTATAAACTTGTTTCACTCTTTAACCAGCGTCTGTGTATTCTTGCTCATGCAGGTATGATTTCCAATGGACACTTGACTGATGCCAACCTGATGAGATTACCTCAGTGCACAGAGCTCCAATTACCTCAGCGCCTCTTGGGACAGGATATGGACAGTCATGTAACTTCCTGTCCGATGATGGGAATTATTCAAAAGCCTGTGTTGGCTGGAAGTTCCTTACTGAATGGTAATACAGTCCATGAAACATGTTCTGGATATCACTTGAGTGATACATGTGTATTTAACTAAAGCACAGTCTAAGAATATATACTGTATGTATTGGGTAATTGTATGTGGGTAATATTACAAACCTGGACAGGAAATCCTGTTATGTGTCATCCTGTCTTAAATTCTCCTCTTTCTCCTGACCTGCTCTTAGTTTTCACTCGTTTCCCAGGTGAATCATCATTGAATATTAATTTGTTCTGGTAGTGTCCTCTGGGAATGTGAAGACTGCAAGGGTTTCCCACAACATCCCCTCCACCAGTCACATGATGAAGAACACAGACATTTTCTGTCTTGTGGCATAATTTCCTCACTAATTTACATTCTACACTGTTCTGGTGGACCAGACATTCAGATCTATCACACAGCGTGAGCCGTTCTCAACTCAATTTATTATGAAAACATGAGAGACCAGGCTGGGAAGTAAAACGGAATGCTGGAACAGAAATAATACAAACAGAGACAAAGACGATGCTAAAAGGAAACCGTCGTCTTTCATACAGAAGACAGAAATGACAGCGCGTTAATAAAAATGACATCTTTCTGTCCGTTTTTTTTTATTTTATATCTCACGCATATTTTCGAAATATTTAGAAATATTTGAGCCGTGCACCATCCTAAAAAAGGTTCCCTGTCCTGTTTGGTTCTCCAAAGAGACTTAAACATTCCCAAAACGTTTTGATTTCACAAAAGATAATTTATAAACTAAAACTATATAAAACAGACTATTTTTTTCTACAGCCTATAAAAAGGTAAGAAAGAATAATCCAAATAGTCCAAAATATGCTCCAAGAACGTTTCGCTAACATTCCAGTTACGCTATGAAACGTTATAGTTGAATGTTTGAAATATTCTTCTAAAAATGTGAGTATAACATTTTATCATCATTTTTTACAACATTTAGCAATGCCACGCTGCTTATAAAACACTCTTTTAATGTTACTGCAGGAAGATTTTGAGGAAAGATTTAGAGAACGTTAGCTGAAGTTCCGAGAACTTGGTTCTTTTCTGCTATTGTTTCAAAGACACCTTCTAAGCACCACAACTTTGTCTAATGTTTTATCGCATATTTTCACTAGGCTTAGTTTATACGAAGTACAGTTGATAGCTCTGACATGCTTGGATGCTAATCTGTCCAGACTTCAATCTTTTCTGCTGATGGAAAACCAAAAATTAACTTAACATTTGAAAACAGTTCCTCAGTTGCCCGGGCCGGTCAAAACCACACAGGGACCCATTTGTCATCTCATTCTCCATGGTTTTCCCTTCTTATCACCTCTCGCTCCATCTCTCCTCTCATCTGCCAACCTGCATTACCGCGCATTAGATCAAAGAGCAGTGGGGGGGCAGGGGGTGGACTGCGCTTTTCACAGGCAATCACACGCGCACATTCATTCATGTGACAAACACGTCGAGTCCGATCTCATGACACAGCTCTCAAGAAATGATCGGTTAGGAAAGGATAAACAAAGCCCTGGATTTCGAAACTGACTTCTACTTTCACTTTTGTGAAACGCTTAAACCTTATTGCTTTGCAAGTCAAATTAAGTCTTGACCTTAAACCTTACTGATGCAAAGTTGAGCTCAACGCAAGGTTCAATGCAAAAAAATTTTTTGTACAACACACCAACAACAAATGTATGACGTGGTGATACTGAACCGGACCAATATCACAGTAACCGGACTGAAAATCTCTCACACCGTCTCTCGTTCAATCCTCATTTATTTACCCTTCACATGTTTTATGGATTACAGTCAAACTTGAATAAACAAAACACATTTGCAGCACACGCACAGACAGGTGTGAGTGACATGAGACGTCCATTATTGCTCTCATCATGTTTATCACATATTCATCTTTTCATCAGTTATTCTACAGACTGTCTAGACGTAGCGAGAGATTTTGCTCATCTGTTGGCGTGTCTGCTCGGTAATGGCGACAGACAACAGGATAACAGATTAATTTGGCCTTCGGTGATGGGGAAAGAATCTACCGGCTTTCCTTACTAACCCGGTTACTTTTTCAGCAAAACTTTATCAGCAAAACTTACTGAAACAGTTCTTAATACAAAAGATCAACATTAAAGAAATACTGTACTGCACATCCATCATAAAGGGCAACAGCACAGTTATTTAGTGGGTCAATAAATATTCTCTGAAGCAAAGCGATAGATGCGTGTGAGAAAACAATTCATAGTTAGATCTTATTTAGCAAAACTATAACCAAAACATGCACATCTGAGCACTAAATGATATTATGGCAACATGTCTTGTGACTTCTAATACTTTGTTATTTTGGTGTCAATTTTGCGAAGTAAGCCCAGTTTTCCCCTCACATATTGTTTCACTTTTGAGGATTTCTATTACTTTTATGATGGATGTGTGTGCTTTTTGGAGCTTTAACAAGTTGGGTAAGGGTTACACATATGAACAGTAAAGTGACATTTTTATAAAAAAACATTGTGTTCGACTGAATAAAGCAAGTCGTGTGGCTACAGCTGGGATGGCATGACAGTGTGTAAAAGAACACTTTTCCTGTTTGGTCAACTATTCCTTTGAATTTGTCTGATATTATTTTCTGTGGTAATGCACAACAATCAGCAGATTTGTGCATATTGTGCATACATATAACAGGTAAATTATATTAAATAAATAAAAATCTTCTTTTGTCCAGACACGTCAGAATCTTTTTTTTTTCTAAAAAGCTTGAACACTTTGGTTTACTTCTATACTGTTGTCCGACTGAGCGCTAAGTCGTTTGAAAGCAGATTTGTGTTGGAATGACTTACAGTAACCAATCGAATGAGCGCGTCTAGAACTGGATTACGTAATAAAACAACGCAGCGTCACAATTCCAAACAATGGTACTTTGTTTCTGATGGAATGTTGCATTTTGTACGTACCGTAAATGTCTCTATCGACACAAAGGATAACATGTATTTTGGACATTGGCGAGTAACATTAGCAAACTACATCAACGCACGGACTGAATTACCGGCGATCCACCGCACCGCACCGCACGAAACGATTCGCGTCGTTTTGAACGACCCACACCTGTCGGCGCATGCGCGACATGACCTTTTGATTCATTCAGGCTGGTTGCAGTTTTAAACAATTATATATGTCATATAATACACGTGATTCTCAACCTTGAGGGTGAAGTAGACTCATTAAGTGTCATTAAGCATTTAAATATATATATAACATTAAAATCCCTTCACATGTCCCTGTGGCAATACGATGTGAATGTCAGTAATAACTTTGAATTTAATCTGTTACAGTTACGTTGTGTGTTTCTCTCGCATTTACTACGGTAGGGCGAAACGTAATGCGCCCACGTCCTGTAAATGGTCAAATAAAACATGCCATCTGTATACACGGAGTCTGCTTTAAAGTAAATGACGCAAAACAAGCAACAGATTCGCACAAAACACCGCAATCCCTCCGAATGGAGCAAACCACACCAACAAGTTGGTAAGACCGACCGCGGTCGCTGCTGTAGCGCTTGTACTCACGTATCTCGTGATGAGGCTCCGAATGGTGCTGAAATCCATCCTGTCTTGTTTCTCCTCGTATCTCGTAGTATGTGACAGAAAACGCTAGCTGACCGTTCTGTCAACTCTCTGATCCATGACGGTCGGTCTCTCACGAGCTTGACAACTGACTGTCCTGTGCGACTATTGCGATGACTGCATTTAATGATCCCCTGCTGAAATTAAAAAGCCTACAATATAAAGTCCAAACGCTGTCATAATGTCACGATTCAGTGTCACCTACAGACACGTCGCGATGAATAAACAAGCTCTCGTTCTCTTAATATTTAAGGGACCGGCACTTCTTCGTTGTCAAGTGTCCCTTCGGGCTGTTCTGTGGTGTAGTGATGATGTACTCACTCTACAGCTCGGTGTAGTAAAGCCCTCGCGACGTCTGCCAGCGCCGGCGACGTCACTTGCGCATGCGCACGGTGGAGCGTCACACCCACCCGCCCACGGTACAGGATCAGCCTCCCTTCTTCAGTCCAGTTACTGCCAATCAATCTCAAGCACAAACTGGTACAGGGGATGGACTGGTCAACCACTTAACCAAGTCAAATGTGAACATTTTAATAAGTGCCTGTTTTTATTCATGCAATTTCAACAGTGCCTTGATAAACGTTTCAGGATTGTCCATTAGAAAAAGATGTGACCGGTGATGGTTTACTACCTTACAAAATATGTTCAGACTCCTCTGTTTTGTTTATTAACGCATAAAACTTGTATATACAACTAGATTAACGCTTTTAATATATTTTTCTTCCTTATTTGAAGTTAATTTGAGTTGTTGCGTTGAGCATTTGTTGTCAGTTTGTGTTATGAACTATTTATGCATTTGAGGTATTCATATTTGCATTCTTATTTAAAAAGAATATAAAAAATGAGCGGTTTCATACATATCACACTATATACAAGAAAACATCACGTGACACTGACTGATGTGGCGATTGGGAATATTTAGGAACGTCAATCACTAATAAATTTATTCGTAAAATCAATAAATGATATTATGATTAATAATTATATTAAGGAACATATAATAAAAAAATGAAAAGATTGGTTTATTTATGAAATTTAAACAGTTAGCAATTACCTTTTCATATTGATCCAATAAACATGCATTCAATATAAAGCATAAGAGTCTTGAAGTAACGGGAAAACATTTAAGAATTTGAAACAGTAAACATATAAAAAAAATATTTTACGCCTTAGTCATGGACGATTTTTAATGATCAATAAGGTCAAACAAATGTATACGGTTACATATTCAACACACTCTTATTATCTAATAACTGTACATAGGAACACATTGTGGCGATTCGTTTCCAGTCGGACGTTTTTCCGCTTCGCGCCACTGCTGTGTTTTCCGTTCTCTCTCCGACTGCGGGCGGTTTTCGGCGGGTTCCGTTAAAATGGCGCTTCGGTTGCTAGGAGCTGCAACCCATCTGAGAGAAAGTGACAGCGGGTAAAAGCCATCTCCGACACGGGAGGGTATAAGGGCGCAATGGCGGCTCTTGATCAGAAATCACCCAACGTGCTTCTGCAGAGTCTGTGTTGTAAGATCACGGGCAAGAGTGAAGGTAATAAGACGCATCACATTGCTGATCACTGACAGACAGCTGGTGAAACATGGTGGTATTGTGTAGTGGTGGACTGGTCGTGTGATATCTTTTATTGATGTGATGCTGCGTAATGGAGAATCATATCTCCACTTGATGAATGAAATATCAGAGGGGCCCTTGTTTCAGCCGGACCATTCCTGTCAACAAGAGACTGGGATGTTAGTGATGTTATCGGCTCTCTGCAACTGTCTTCAGGTTTATGCATGTGTGAATTATAAAATGAGACGAATACAGAATAGACATTTCTCTTTTTACTTGCACCGTAATATGCAATGATTCACTTGACTGTAGAGATGGAATACTTGGAAGAATATGATCTCTACCTTCAATTTACAGAAGCAGTTTTGTCTCTTTTATAAAGAGATTTGACATTTAGTTCTAGATATAGATCTTGTTTTAGAAATACGACTTGGCATCAGAATGTTTCTAATGCTTTGAATGATCTACTACCACCTCTCAAAAGTTTGGACATCGCTTGTTTCTTCTTGTCTAAAAAATATTAAATAGGCTTGTGCTTAAATAAGTGAGCTTTTGGTCCAATATTAAACTTGCTCATGTATTTATTTATTTACAAAGCAATTTTGCATCTCAAAACAACACATCATACATTAGTTTTCATTCACTACTTTTTACAAAGCATCTTATGAAGAATGCCCAGTCTGTGCAGAACTGCAGGCAAAAGGAAGCTTTTTTTGAGAAATACGATATTTCATATGATTTTCTAGGTCACTACATAAGATCCCTTCGCTTTCATTTGTGTTATTTTTATGACAATTCGCGAATGGTTCCGTTCATGTGTAACAGTCTGTTATTTGTACATCCTTCTGCTTATGATTTTTCTGCTATTGTTCTCAGCTGAGGTGGCCCATCAGTTCCAGTACGCTGTGCGAGTCATTGGGAGTAATTATGCACCCACCATTGAACGGGATGAGTTTCTAGTGTCCGAGAAAATTAAAAAAGAGTGTGAGTCATCCGAATCCCTTGTGTTATTCAAGAGCTGTTATGCATTAGGAGAGCTGTCATAGAACATGCTGTATGACAGTTTGAAAACTCTAATCTAATAGTCCATCGTATTGATTCCTAGTAGCAGCGGATGAAGCGATTTCTTTGTTAACATTAATGCAATTAAATAACACTTTTTAAAGCATTTATTATTGTTAAATATTTATTTCACATTTACATTTATGCATTCAACTGACACAATCTGTTTTTCGAAAGCTTATTTTAGTGCAATCAAGTGATATTTTTTTAAAGGATTATGTCTGTTGTCTGGGAATCAAACTCATGACCTTTGAGCTCCAGGAACTTTATATTCTAATATTGCATATATGTATATTAATATTGTATTGTAATAGTGTAAAGTATAATTAAAGTGAACTATCCCTATAAGTGGTATTTAAACTGTTACTAAGAAACAAGTGCATGATTTATTCTTTTGTGTTTTTAAACTGTATTTGTGTTTGTTTGTCTTTCGTTCTAGTGTTGAAACAACGGAGAGAGGCAGATGCTGCTCTTTTCTCTGAGTTGCACAGAAAGCTTCAGACTCAGGTCAGTGTAACTAATCATCCAGTTAACTAATACATAACTAGTCAAGATTGTCTAAAAAGCATGTTGAAGCACAAATCGTTCATTTTCAAAATCGTATTTTTTTGTGGTTAAACAGGGTGTGTTGAAACACAGATGGTCCATCTTGTATCTCCTGCTCAGCCTCTGTGAGGACCCGAAGAAACCGTCCAGCAGGGTGCCTGTATGGAATTTTCTGCAGCCATCCCCCAGATTAAAAAAGAACCAATGATATAATGCAAATCATTTTTATGATGTCAGCAGATTATTTTGTTTAGTTTTGGAATTAAAGGAATAGATCGGAATAGAATAGATCAGCGGTCAAGTCTTTGTTTATCCCTACAGGTGAGTAGTTATGGATCTCTGTTTGCTCAGGCTTTGCCACGCGATGTCCACTCCACCCCGTTCTACTTCGCCCGTCCTCAGAGTCTCCCTCTCAGTTACCCGGAGCGCTCTGCGGCGGCCCATAATTCCAGCATGGCCACCAGTGGGATCAGCAGTATGGGGGTGTTCTCCATCAACGGGCCAGGCCCGACACCATCTCTGCTTACAGGGTGAGTGACTGTGGCTGGGCATTTAAATGTGGTTTAAAGATAATACAGAGAATTTTTTTTTTTATTATACACAATATGTATATATCTTTTATGATATGAAGCTGTATTTGTAGTCTATTTAATTGGACTGCTCCACACCCATCTATTATTAATGCAGTTATCTAGCGCCTGCAGCACTTAAGATATGTTAAACACGGCCATGTGCTCAAAGCCTTGAATTAATTGATTGCTGGATCCATTTCACAGTAAATCTGTAGGGCAAACAGCGTCATTAAAGTGTCTCAACCTCAATGTCATTATTTGCCCAAAGCTCACCATCACGAGGTCATTAGTGAACTCCCACAGGTAATAATAATGGCTTTCGTCTCAAGAACATAGCTTTTAACCTGGAAATAGATGGGTAGTAAAAATCATAACACAAGCAAACAAACTACTTTTCCAAACTTTAACAAACCTCCATACCTCATACGTTTAAAAATCAGTCATATTGATTTGATTTTAACAAATGTGTTTGTGTTCCAGACCTGGTCCACAGGTAGTCGGTGAGTCCATGAGAGGGTCTCGTCTAGCCTGGACTGTCCCAGTCTCAGGTTCCCCCTCCGGGGCAGCTGCCGCCCCTCGGCCCCCCAGTGGACCCTCCGCCAGCCCGGCTCCCAAAGCCCCAAATAGGAGACGGGATGGAGACAGCAGTGGTGAGTTTCCATAGCAACAGCAAAGGACATTCTGAGCTGTATCGATGGCAGAAATTAGTTGTAAGTTTAAAATGTTGTGTCAGTGTTCACATAGTATACACAAAGCAAAATCCTGTCTTGTTTTTAATTTCCTTGAATTACAGAACAAGGTTTAGATTAAAACTAAAGCGCTCCATTTTTACAATAGATTTTATAATGTTGTTTTTTTAGATTAGATTTTTTTTTTTGTAGTTGTAAAGATTGTCTCGTCCTGATGAGAATGATGTTGAATTAACGGACATTTCACAGCCTGAAAAGGGTTTTAGATGCAGTTGGCGGACTCGGCACTTTATCCTTCACTCTCGCGACAGATATACGAGTCTGACCTTTACGGCACATTCATTTTAATTCTCGTTTTCCGCACACTTTTTTGTCTCCCGGGCAGCTGAGATCGGAGAAGCCGCTCTGGTGCGAGACCTTCTTTATGTTTTCCAGGGGATTGATGGAAAGTTCATCAAGATGTCCAGCCCAGAGAACAGCTACAAAATTGATCCAAAGGTGAAGTTTTATTACCTCTGTCTGGCATTCTTTCTTTCATCATTTTTGACCTGTATTTTTTATGTTTCTTCCTGTCTTGTCTTTTTAATGTAGTGCTTATTATTAGGGTTGAACCAGGTCTTTGATTTCTGGAGAGTAAAGTCTTGATAAGTCTAATGATAAGAATTTAACATGAATTTGTTTTTGGATTTTTTTTCTGAATCTGAATAAAATTCGCAAAATGAGAAGAGAAGATAGTTATTCTGAAATAACCTTTGAATAAGGCAGAATAGTAATCAGAAAGAATCATTTTCAGATTTTTGCAATAATAAAAACTATATTTATTACCAATATCATAAATATCATTAGAATAATTAAGATTTTTTTTTGCATGTCATTCATTATAAATAAAGCAAGATTTTATTTTTCTTCTGTTTAATAATTTTACTTATTTCTTAAAATAGCAACATGCTTTAGTTTTCTTTTTAGATATTTTTAAGTTAAGTTTCTACCATGCTTCCACTAACAAAGGCCTCCAAGTTTTTTTGTTGTTGTAATGAATGCCTTAATCTCTCAATCAATAATGACTTCATAATGCTTTGTGCAGTCACTTTGCAACTTATAAAATCAGAGTTATTGCCATATAAAGCTTTTATATAACTTCCCACTTCAGTTACACACACACATTAAAAATAAAGAAAGAAATGAAAACTCTCAGAAGTCCCACAGAGATACTTGGAAGTTATTAAGAACAGAATATTCTAGTGAAGCGTTTCTTATAAAAGTGCTCGTAATGTTTATAAATCAGTAACTGTGAGTTCTGATTTAACAAGGGCATGTTAAGTAAAGACCACCTATAGTCACTGCACAAAGTGCATTATGGGAACCGTAAAAGCATTGAGTTCACCAGCTCGCAAAGCCTCGTGAATCCATTTGATCTTCACGGCTCTCAGGCCTTTGTCCTTTTTCTGTATTCCTGGAAGAAGTTGACCGTGAATCAGAGATCATCGATCAGGTCCTTCTAAGTGACACTGTTCAAGTGCTGGATCCATTTGTTTGGGAGAGAACGACATGCCTCTTGTGGAGTTAGATGTGCTGTGTAAACAGACCGACACAGTAACATTAACATTTAGTTTCCTGGGTACCCATTAAGACCAGTCCCTTTCAGTTCTGGATGTCATATATCAGACGGCGAAATATTGATGAATAAAAGATAAAGAATTATTTTGGGGGTTATTTTTGTGGTGAAGCAGGTTCGCAATCGTACATCATACGTGTATCTTTTTTCTTAAAGGGATAATTCACCCAAAATGTAAAATTTGCTATGAATTTATTCACTTATATCACAAAGATGTTGGTAACAATTTTATTTTTCTACTAAAACACTTAACGTTTCTTTACTTCAAACTGTGGATCTTAGTGATTTATGAAGTATACATACATTTTTTTTGTGTAAACTATCCCTTTTTATTTATTTAATGCTATTCATATTTAATGTATTCATTAAAAATAATTTTCACATGGCTGTGAAATAGGTTTCTTTTTCATAAAATGTATAGTTTATATATTTCACTTTGATGTGAAATATATTTCCATTGAGATTATCCAGACCACTAATTGACTAACAGTTGTTTTATTAACCTTATATTTTTGCGGATGAAATGTGAAGGAACTGGTTGTCTGTTTTGTAATGGTTTGCTTTGAAGGAATCTTGTGACATTTACCAGTGAGCACTTCATTAAATCGCTTCAGTAGGCATTTGTTCAATGTTATAAAAGAGTTTTAGTGTTAAAGGTGGCAAATGCAGCCCGAAAAAGAGCCAAAATAAGTAACACTTCATGGTTATCTCCAAGATGTTTCACAGGGTTACATGGACAGCAATCTCCACTTTACAGTTACTATAATGTCACAATTATCCTATACAGCCACAGAAAAAAGAGACAATTTCAAAGTTATTTTCTGTTTTTCTGAATTTACTATTTATGGGTATGTGTTTAGGTAAAATTATCGTTTTTCATTTATCGCATCATTTATTCGTAGAAAATGAAGACCTAAATTACTGCAAAGAAAAAAAGTTAATTCACTTTTAAACAAACCAACTTTAATATTTCTATATGTATTTTGGAGAAGTTTTCATGCTGTTAGTCTTTCACATTGGTGTTGGATGACTTTGTTACCGCTAAGGTTTGATTTGGTTGAAATTCAGCAGGCAATGGACTGGAAGGCCACGATACATCTAGAAATGCTGATTAAATGAAAATTTGGAATGGGCTCTTAAAGGGATACTTCACCCAAAAAGGAAAATTCTGTCATTGTTTACCCACCCTCAGATTGTTTCATACCATATACATTTCTTTGTTCTGGTGAACACAGAGAAAGATATTTGGAAAAATGTCCACTACCAACCTTCTTTTGTTCTGTTGAACACAAAATTAGATATTTTGTAGAAATAAGGAAAACAAACTGTTCTGTTTTGATGCTGTTCCGGAATTGGAAATTACTAACATTCTCACAAATATCTGTCTCTCTGTTTATTACAACAAAGTCATTTATACAGGTGTGAAATTACATGAGGGTGAGTAAATGATGACAAAATTTTCGTTTTTGGGTGAACGATCCGCGGCTTTATACTTTTATTGACTTTTTTTGTTCTGACATTAAATGTATTCCTGTAGCTCTCCTTCGGTGAAAAACAAATACTGATAAAAATGTATAGATTGAAATGCAGGCCAAGTCACTTTGGATTAATGCAAAACTGTTGATTTTGACATTGTTGTGTATTATACAACAAGGCTCTTAATTTGTTGTGCATTATTCAACATGTGAATAAGCAATATGTGTTTTGTTTTGTAGGTTCCCGTGTGTAAATCTCTGAGAGATACAAGCAGCAGACTGGCCGAGCTCGGCTGGCTACATAATAAAATCAGAAAATACACAGATTCTCACAGTCTGGACCGAGCCTTTGGACTAGTGGGACAGGTGAGGAATGACCACAAACACCTAGCATGCAACAAGTAGTCCATATTTTTCATGCATCCTTTCTTTGTCCTTTAGAGTTTTTGTGCCGCCTTGCATCAAGAGCTCAAGGAATATTACAGACTACTGTCTGTACTTCATGCACAGGTGAGCGTGCCTCAGGTGAGGATGTACGTGTTTGATCCGCAGCGGTTATTCACTGTCATTGGTGTGAACTGTGTATGTATGTTTAGATTCAGGTGGAGGATGATCAGGGTGTAAATGACAGCATGGAGAGCAGTCTGACTCTGAGGAGGCTGCTGGTGTGGACCTACGACCCCAAGGTTCGTCTGAAAACGCTGGCGGCCCTCGTGGACTACTGCCAAGGTTAGAGCTAATGCAATCTGAAACTAAATGATAAAAAATCACATGTGAAAAGTCATTTAGCTCCTAAAAGGTTCATTTTACATGCATTTTAGTCCTTAATCCCAATCAGAATTCACAGGCAAAATGCTGCATTTGGCTTGAAGACTTAACTGTCTCTCTCAGGTCGTAAAGGAGGGGAGTTGGCCTCAGCCGTACACGCGTACGGCAAGACGGGTGACCCCCACATGAGGGCATTGATCCAGCACATCCTCGGTCTGGTGTCCCACCCCATTCTCAACTTCCTGTATCGCTGGATATATGACGGAGAGCTGGAGGATACGTACCATGAGGTCAGCGCTGCTGTCTTTGCAAAGTCATTCTAGGACACCCTTGGTTAGGACTTTTGTTGTCAAGACTGATTTAAAACATCCCTACTGAAGCGGCTTCTCAAGAGTCTGCATTTCAGAACCACATACTGCAGTCTTTGTATTAATTTGCCTGAAATAGGTAGAGTAATAGTCAAGGAAATTAAAATTATTAACTGGAAATAATTAATAAATGAAAGTAAAATTACAGCTGAAGCAAGTTGAACTAAATTGCAATTAAAAAAAGTAATAAAATGACTAAAGCACATAACAAAACTGCTGAAAAAAACTAAACTGAAATGAAATCACTACAAATATTAATAAAAACACATTTATATTAAAAATAAATTATTCTGGTGACTAACATGTTTTAGAGAGAAAAGACAAATATAATTGACAAAATTGTTGGACTTTTAGACACTTAAGGCCATTGCACATTGAGTCCGAAATTTGCATGTGAAATTTCTGCATGTTAAAAATAAATACGACCTCACGTTGTGCCAATCACAATTACACACTACCTCCGATATTTTCGTCCGTCATAAAAAATGGGACTGGTTTCGATTTTCTGCGTTTTTTGCATCCGTAGCAAGCATTTTGAGAGGCGTTTGGACAATTCAGTGACACCGTACAAACAGGCGCCAAATATGAACTATTTGCAAAGACTTTTAAGGTTTGAAATTTTTCTGAAAGTTTGTGCATCCAATTTTTTTAAATGGTATTATTCAGAAATAGGAAGTATGCTAATTTTATAAATAGTATAAGTAAAAATTCTTGTTTCTTTACTGAAAACGGTGTAGAAAAGTATATTGAGGATTTTTTTATTCCTTAATCCAGATATCTATAATAAATCTATTGCATCCAGAATAAAAGTTTTTGCCTGTGCATATTTATTTTGTATTTATAAATATACACACGCATGCATTTATAAAATATGTGCATGTAAATATTAAGATTTATATATAGTTTTACCTATTAAGGATGTGATTAATCGCAATTTTTCGATGAACAGCCCTAATGAAAATCTTAAATCTTTTATGTGGTTCCTCTTTCACTGGCTTCAATTCCAGTACTACATGTAAAGAACATTCATAGACTACATTGTATGAATAATTAATCCATTCTTGTCCCAATGAAAAAAATGTTAAACACTTTTGAAATAAAAAAATAGTGAATAAAAGTAAATATGTGTGCATCTGCATATCAATCATAGCTGCTTGGTAAAAATATCAGTTCATCTAAAGAGAAAATTGCTTTGAAACCATTTCAGGACAAACGCATAAATATCGAGAGATGTATTGAATATCATCAAAAGGCAAAAAAAATATTGAGGTATAATTGCATTAGCAAATATTGCACCAACACACTTTCATATAATGGAGGCAGATCTCGGGACAGTGTTCTCATATCGACTGGTGTTGACTAAGCGCTGTTCGGTGTCTGAGAAATACAGCTACACTTGAGTGTGATTTAGTCTTTGTAGTAGAGTAGGCGGGGCGAGACCGTGGTTCGAGTCCGGTGAGTAATTGTGAATTGGCGCCAGCTGTGCGCACACCGGGCTCGAATCACGTAGGAGATGGGAGCATAAAAGGAACGAGCGACCGGACCGTCGAAGAGAGAGGACCGGGCCCGAACTTGTGTTTGTATTTGTATTTATGTTTATGTTATTTCGCCGGCGGTCGTCCGTGAGGGGCCGCCGGCTGTTTTTATTTCTGTTAATAAATGTTTAATGTCTGCCGGTTCCCGCCTCCTTCCTTCCATTTTATTGAGATTTGTTACATTGGTGCCGAAACCCGGGAGGAAGGAGAGACATGCTGTCGGAGAGTCCTCGCCGCCGAGTGGCCTCGCGGTGCCGGAGAGTTCGGGCAGCGCGGACGAAGGGCGTCCGCCAGTGGCTGCCCGAAGCGGTGGCTCTGGGGAAACGGAAGTGCACAGTGCGGCCACCGTCAAAACTTCGGTGGAACGGCGACCTTTGCTGCCGCGCCCCTGGGTCGAGGTGGGGTGGCTTTCGTCCAAGTGGGAGCGGGGGGGTTGCCGCCGTCCGCCAGAGGCCGGAGCCTGTGTCCGTCCCCCGAGGGGGAGGAGCAGGGGGCGGAAGTGCCGGGTGAGCCACCGCCTGCCAGAGGCCGGAGCCTGCGTCCGTCCGCCCAAGGGGGAGGAACAGGGGACGGGGAACCCGCCCCGACTCCCGGATAAAGGAGGAGCCACCGCCGGCCGCCAGGGGGCGGACGGTCGAGCCGTCCACCGAAGCCCCAGGGCCACCGCAAGGCACCGCGAAGGAGAGTACTCCGGCTGGTTGAGGACCGAGCGGCAGCATGTCGGGGAACCGGATTTTTTTTTTTTTTCCTCTCTCCCCTCTCTCTTTCCGGTCGCTCCGAGGGCTCCCGTCTCCATTGTCTCGTCTCGTCGCTGCATACCCCCCACCCCACCCCCCCCGAGGGAGGGGGAGGGAGCTTGCACAGTCGCGGGGGTACCCCCCGGCCTGTGAGGGGTGATGGGGGTATGTAGTAGAGTAGGCGGGGCGAGACCGTGGTTCGAGTCCGGTGAGTAATTGTGAATTGGCGCCAGCTGTGCGCACACCGGGCTCGAATCACGTAGGAGATGGGAGCATAAAAGGAACGAGCGACCGGACCGTCGAAGAGAGAGGACCGGGCCCGAACTTGTGTTTGTATTTGTATTTATGTTATTTCGCCGGCGGTCGTCCGTGAGGGGCCGCCGGCTGTTTTTATTTCTGTTAATAAATGTTTAATGTCTGCCGGTTCCCGCCTCCTTCCTTCCATTTTATTGAGATTTGTTACAGTCTTCCAGACGCGCAATGAACCACAGTCTCCTGCACACAGACACCCAGATGAGGACAAATGAGGATGTGCTAATGGACCCTTCCACTTCTTCCACTTTTTCTTTGTCTTTCTCTTCCACCACCCCTCGGTCCACTTTTCCTTGTCCTTCTCCGGCATTACCAAATAGAGTCAATGAATCTTTCTTTAGTTAGTCTGAAGTCTTTGGGCGTGAAAGAGTTATCGTCCAATCGACGCCTGACCGCATTGGCACCAAATGAACACTCCTAATCACAGGTTTTAATCTTTCGGTTGTTGAAGTGTAATGGGCTTTTTCACGGCGTAAGCACAGTTGAGGGTGGAGATATAATGTTACAATTTTCAGGGCCAGAGGTTCACGAGCTTCTCGTTTAGCTTGGTGCCGTTATTCTCTGCAGATGTCGTTTTAATATATTCCGGGTACTGATGTACCGATTTGCTTTACCACGCCGCATTATTTCTTCTCCATCTGTGTAATAACGGAGGAAAGGTCATTTGGTGTTTTAGAGTGAAGGTTGACTAGTAAAGATACGAAAGGTATCATCAATAACTGTGATATTATAAACAGTGAATATAGATGTTGTGTTAACGCTACACAAATGAAAACATCAGCAGCAGTATCTTCAGTATTCTTCTGCAGGACACAAAAGAAGATATTTTGAAGAATGTTGTTAACCGCACATTGCACTCCATTGATGTTCATTGTATGAACACAAACATTTACTTTAATTAATTTACATTAATTAGCAGGCGCTTTTATAGAGGCAATTGGGACAACATAAGGACAACAAAATGCATAAGTGCAATTTTTTTTTTTGGGTAGAAAAGAGAAAGAAGTCAGTACAACGATCAGGTGCTGCCTTAAGAGATGTGTTTTCAGCCGATTAGTAAAGATGGCTACAGAATCTGCTGATCTTGTAGCAGTGGACAGATCATTCCACAAATGTGGAAAAGATCCAGAGTACGTACGTGAGCATAGTTTTATTTTTCTTCTCTTTTTGGGATTGCACCCAAAGACATTGTTCGCTTACAGAGCGCAGGGATCTGGCCGGTAAGACATTTCTCAAAATATCTTCTTTTGTGTTGATGAAAGAGTTATATACAGGTTTTGAACAACATTTGAAAGCGATTAAATGATCAAATAAAGTCTTTTTTATTTTAGTGTGCACTATCCCAATAAGAACCAAAACGGCCTCTTTCTCTCTGTCATCTCCCTCCACTTATATTTTAAGCAAAGTTTATTAGCCCAAAACATTTACTGATAGCATAATAATATACCTGTAAACTTTTCATTGTTCTGCTACAAAGGAAGATATTTGAAAGAATGTCAGTAAGGAAACAGATCACATCACCCATTGACAATTGACTCCCATAGTCTTTATTCTCCCTACTATGGCAGTCAATGTGGCATGAGATCGGTTTGGTAACTGACATTCTTCCAAATATCTTCCTTTGTGTTTAGCACAACAAATCGTTTGTGCTGGTTCAGAACAACTTGAGTAAATACTCACCAGTAAATGTTGACAGAAGTTTCATTTATGGTTGAACTATCCTTTAAAGGACACATTTTCTACAACAAGGCTAGTCAACTGGCGGCCCACGTGCCAAATGTGGCCTGCCCATCATCATTACCTGTCCCGTCTTAATATTTCAAATTAGTGAAGAGACTTTAAGAACGGTGTGGTAAGAAATGCACGTCCTGAGACGCAAGATCTTTTAAAGTTCAAAACGCTGCTACATTCAATACGAACGTAATTGCCGCGGCTCGTAACTATTGACGTCTTATAAAGCGATTTGATCTGTCTGTCCAAGAAACTTGATGTTATTTGAAAAGTTATAATCGGCAATTCACATCCACAGGCAGTTGGTTTGCGCATGCGATAGCTCACATTCCTAAACACGTCTTGTGCTCTTGAAAGTAACTGCAGGAAGAGTTCTACACTATGTGAAATGTTGTCTCAGAAATGTCATTCTGTATGATTTGAACGGCTATATTTACGAAAAACAGCTGTTCAGGACAAGAATGCGATTGGAATTTACCCGAAGATGTTATAATGGTGATCAGTTTCTAAACTAATTCGCATTATCAGATGCCAGTTTAACGTCAAGGGGCAGGGATTTCATTGAAAATAAAATTCAATTAAAAAGATAATATCCCTATTAATTTAATATAATTTAAGGCAAAAATACTGGATGCAATATTTGTGTCCATGTTTTAATATATGACCTATAAGTAACAGCCACAAAAAGGCATTAGGAGGATTGGTTATTATTCCTAATAGTACAGAAATTAGTCATTTCTTAAACTCTCTTTGACTAACAGAATGTGTGATTTCAGTTCTTTGTAGCATCAGATCCAACAGTGAAGACGGACAGACTGTGGCATGATAAATACTCACTGAGGAAGAGTATGATCCCGTCCTTCATCACCATGGATAAGGCCAGGAAGGTACGGCTTTCATGTCACTACAACAGATCAAACATCTCACAATGACCAGACAGACCAACTGATCTCCAGAAACACTTTTTGGTTAATTATTCATATTAACTATACGTATACATGTCAGCTTTTCTTCTTTTTTTTTTTTTCATTGATGTTTTCTCATTATGTTTCAGGTGCTGCTCATCGGCAAATCCATCAACTTCCTGCATCAGGTGTGCCACGACAGGACGCCGCCGGGAAAGATCATGCCGTCTTCTAAATCCAGCGACTCGCCCAAAGACGGTAAGCTGGTGCTAATGCAGGTGCTTAAAATAGGCACGTTTATGCTGTCTAATGCGATATTTGCGGCCGTAATGGCAGCTAATAGTTAAATAAACTGCTGAAAGTAGAGAGGGGGATTGATTTATTGTGAGGGAAAGTGCTGTTTTTGAGCACCCGTCTCTGGTGTAGTTGTCCGTATCGACGCTGGCTGTATTTAGCGTCTTTCTAAGCGGGGCTGATCAATGCTCTTAGCCTCCAGCATACACGTGCTTCAGTGTCTTTCTAGATTGACCTTTAGTTTGCTTTTCACTTTGACTGTTTATTATTTACTTTTTTGCTTTTCCATTTGTCGTTTTGCTTATTCGTACAATAATTGTTTTCTTGCTTCATATTTGAAGTAAATGTGCAGCATACATCAGAGTCGCTCATTTTAATTTTCAAATAATTTATATTTTTGCAGACTTTATATATATTATTTCATAGAAAATATTGTATATAAAATATTATAGTTTTTGAAGATCAATGGAGTGCAATGTGCGGTTAACAACATTCTTCAAAATATCTTCTTTTGTGCTCTTTGGCGCTTTCTTTATAATAGTAATATACAATTTGATTATACTTTATTCCCTTGTTTTCTCTTTCGACTTATTGTTTGTTAATTAATTGTTAATAGTTTTTTATTTATTCTCAATCTCTCCCCCTCTCTCACTCTTTATTAACATTTTTCTCCATGCTTTCTTTCATTTATTTTCTTTCCTTCTTTCTTTCTTTCTTTCTTTCTTTTTATTTCTTTCATTATACATAAAACGAGTAATGACACGAAATATATAACATCACATTGGACCTTTTTCAAGTTTCCGGGTTTCTCAGCAGCAGAAATCATCATAGTTAGTTAAACTACCATAGAGGTGAATGGGAGACTAAACAAATATAATTTTTGCGTTCTCATTTGCTCGAATTGCAAAAGAAAAACTCAATGATAGTGTTTTTACTAACAAAATTAAAAATTTGATAACGTCAGTCAAAAGAGAGAATGAAGTCCCAATTTTCATGACTTCCATAGACGCTGTATAAGAAACACCCTTGCATTAGAGTTAACAATTTTTTTGTAATTTGATGCAAAAGTAATATAAAACTATCTATAGTGTCATAAACGTACATGCATTTTTTTATGAAAATTAAAAATTACTCTTTGTTTCTTTCTCTCTCAGCGACAGAGTTGTTCACTGATCTTGAAGGGGCTTTTCAGAGTAAGATAGACGCTGCTTATTTCGAGACCAGTAAGTATCTGTTGGACGTGTTGAATAAGAACTATCAGCTGCTGGAGCATCTTCAGGCCATGAGAAGATACCTCCTGCTGGGTCAGGGAGATTTCATTCGACACCTCATGGACCTCCTAAAGTGAGTCTGTGCATTTTAAATGAGAGACCTTGTGTTTTTGACTTGTCATACTGTATATCCTCAGTATTTACAAAGAAACCAATCTTTTCTTTTCTTCAATTTCTCAGGCCAGAGTTGGTGAGGGCCGCCACTACCCTTTACCAACACAATCTAACAGGTATCCTGGAGACCGCTGTCAGGGCGACCAATGCCCAGTTTGACAGTCCAGAGATCTTGAAAAGACTCGATGTCCGGCTGCTGGAGGTACTTTGGAAGACTTTAAAACGAACAATGAGCGTTTTTCAACGAATGTTTTTTATTCAGTGTGTTGTTGAGTCTTACTCAATGTGTAGTGTTGTTTTCTTTAGGTGTCTCCTGGGGACACCGGTTGGGACGTCTTCAGTCTGGACTATCATGTGGATGGACCCATTGCCACGGTAACCGAACACAATCTTTCATCCTATATAACCGACAGAGAAACACACACAGCAGCTGTCGCATCCATCTGTCCTCTTCTGTGCCTGATGTGAAAAGGCATAAATGAACAACATTGTGTTTTTTTTCCTGCGTCAGGTGTTCACCCGTGAGTGTATGAGTCATTACCTGCGAGTGTTTAACTTCCTGTGGAGGGCGAAAAGAATGGAGTACATCCTAACGGACATCTGGAAGGGTCAGATGTGCAATGCCAAGCTGCTGAAGAGCATGCCAGGTGAGTGCAGTACCATACAACACCACCAGGGGCAACAGCAAAATCAAAAAATTTGCCTGTACCATAAATTTGAAGAATGCAGTCCTAAATTTATGTTGTGTAAACTTGTATGTAATTTACAATATATGAAAAAATTAAATATATTTATGCATTTGTCGGAGGCTTTAATCCAATGTGACATTCAAGGTATTTTTTATGAGTGTGTTCTGTTCTCTGGGTATTGAATCCATGCAATGTTCATCTTTCTTTGTATGTTATGTGTGTTCATCTAGAGCTCTCTGGCGTGCTGCACCAGTGTCACGTTCTCGCCTCGGAGATGGTTCACTTCATTCATCAAATGCAGTATTACATCACGTTTGAGGTGCGCGTTTCCATCTCTCCTGCAGATATAGAGTGTGAATAAGCTGTGTTGCCTATGAATTGGTGTTCGTACAGGTTTAGCCAAATGTCCTCACTTACATGAAATATGACAACCAGCTTGGGATATTTTTCTGTCTAATGCTGTACATGTTTCTGTGAGGGTTAGGTTAAGAAAATCATAAGCCTGATATAAAATCAGTGTAAGTCTTTGAAATGAGCTTACTAATATTGTGCCAACAACATGTTTGGGTGCGTGTAGGTGTTGGAATGCTCGTGGGATGAGTTGTGGAATAAGGTTCATCAGGCTCGGGATCTGGATCACATCATAGCGGCTCATGATGTTTTCCTGGACACCATCATCTCTCGCTGCCTGCTGGACGTTAATAACAGGGTATGATTTAACATAACCAATGTTTTCATTTATTTTTATTGCACTCCTCTCCAAAAATATCTGAAATTGATGACTTGGACCAAATGATACAGAAGGCAGCCAATAAGAGTCCAGCACTTCTTAGGGTGAAACCTAAAGAATCTTGTTCATAAAATTTAGGGAAAGGATGACTACGCAGAAGAGGCAAAAATGTGTTATTAATTTAATTATTAAATAAACTATATATTGAATTTGTTTTAATTTATTTAGAATAGTTTTACTTGCAGCATAACTCCCATAGTAACATTTGCATTATTCCATAGTTTTGATGATGAGTCTTATAATAGTTTATATATATACACATACACAATAATATACATATACATCCACGGAAAAAATGAAGAGACCCTTTCAAAGACTATTTTCTGAATTGACTATTTATAGGTTTGTGTTTGGGTACAATTATAATTTTTGTTTCATTCTGTGAACTAATAATAATATTTATATCAAATTTCATTTTTTTTTAGACACATACTGCAAAGACAACAAGTTCATATTCACTTTTAAACAATACAACAGTAGAATATTTGGGAACAGTTTAATAATTATTTTTTATATGATAACCTTGATTTTTATCACAGTTTCCATGTCATTCTCTCAGTCTTTCACATTGCTGTTAGATGACTTTGTCACTCCTGAGGATTGATTTTGTTAAAATTCAACAGACACTGGACTGGACTGACCACAATACATCTAGAATGCTGAATCACTGAAAATTTGAAATTGTCTCTTATTTTAATTTCCGCGCAGTATACACACAATATCTGTAGGAATATACATGTTTATTATTATGTAAGAATGATCTGTCACACATCTCTTTTATCCCGTCTGTATCTGCAGTCTCTGTTGAATCAGTTGCGTGCAGTGTTCGATCAGATCATTGAGTTCCAGAGCGCTCAGGACGCACTGTACCGCTCCGCTCTAGAAGAACTGCAGCTGCGCGTCCAGTACGAGGACAAGAAGAAGCAAAGAGAGGAGATGGTGCGTACACGGGGGATAAGATGAAGCCACTACATTTAAACTGATATTTGTGCCTTCCTTTTGCTCACTGCACGTGTGATTATACGTAACCATCAAGTTCAAATTATTAGATGTATTAATGTGCCTGATGCTTTTGAATTAATCTTGGTTTCCTATTTTCATGCATACACAGGCACAGGATAAGCACACAGTGAATGTTTGTCCCCATAAAACTGTCTAAATATCTCCATGCTCTAAGAATTACAATCCACTCATTTATTTGGCATATGAGAGTTAATTCTGCTTTTAGCAGCGTGGTGTTGCTTTGTTCCCTTTGATTGTTTGTCTCTGGTAAAGTGCTGTAAGAGACTTTCACTGTGTTTGTTTATAGCCGTGTGTGTTTGTGTTTCAGGGAGAGTGGGGCGTAACGGCAGAGCAGGAGGCGGCAGAGAACAAGCGTGTGCAGGAGTATAAGGACACCATACCAAAAATGTGCTCCCAGCTCAGATTGCTTACACACTTCTACCAGGTACACGACACGCCCGCGTACACGCCCTTCACACCCATTTCTAACATTTGCTTTTATCAAGTAAATCAAAATCATTTAATGCACGTGTGAAAACATGCTAATCTTACCTTTAGCGAGTTTAGTAGAGGGTTTTAATGCTAATTCTTGGTGTGTTTAAGCCGCTTAATGGCAAATGCATGTAACAGTTAGATTAATTTTTTACATTTAATGCATTTGGAATTTTATCCTTGCAGTGCATTTAAGATATGCATTTTATCACACATGTTCTCGGTGTCTTGAACCAATGATTTTTGCATGAAAAAAACATTTGCATGAAAAAAACATTTTGTTTATATTTACATTTTTCAAGCTTCTCTATTTTATTTCTCTTTATTTCTCTATTTTACTTCTCTATAAGTATTTAATGGCTATTAGATCTTTTTTTGTTTTGTAATGTACAGTATTTACTGAATCATTCTGTTTTATAACTGCAAATAGCAAAAGTGGTTTTTAATCTCTTGTGTATAAAATGTTTCTTTGTGTCCTAACCTTCTCAGAAATTGTGCCACATTGCACAAACCTAAATTTTTTTAATAAATAATTTCAGTCAAAAGTCTGTAAATATTATGGGAAGCAATATATTGGAAAAAAGTCCTATATATTCATAAAACAATATTGTAAAGCTTTGGCAAAGGAAAAACAAAACGTTTTAAGAAAAAATCTAAACTAAATTTTCGTCTTAATACCTGATTTTTTTTTTTTTTTTGCAACTATATAGCATTGTTTTTATTCCATATACTTTTAGTTGTACTGGAATTTTTTTAATAATTGTTTTATTTATTCCTGAATGCATGTCTAATTTTTCGCTAAATTAACACTTTACAATAAGGTGCTATTTCTTAACAATTAATTAATTCATTAGCTAACATGAACTAACAATGAACAATACTTCTACAGCATTTATTCATATTAATTCCTGTTAATTTCAGCCTTTACTAATACATTATTAAAAGTGTTGCCACTGTTAACATTAGTTAATGCACCATGAACTAACATGAATAACTGTATTGACATGAACTAACATTAACAAGGATTAACAAATGCTGGAAAAATAAATAAGTTCATTGTTAGCTAATGTTAGCTAACGGATTTACTTTTGTTAACTAATAGCACCTCATGGTAAAGTGTTACCATTAAAGGCCAAATGTATGTTTTGTCTCTAAACACTACATTGTTGCCCTCACCTGAACTGCAGCATCGTTCACAACTTTCAAAAAGCAGCTCAAAACATACCTGTTCCGCATTTATGAGACTAACCAATAAATGTGTTGACAAAATGTAGATATGCTCTCCTACTTGGAAGTCCCTTTGGATAAAATCGTCTGCCAAATGAATAATTGTAATAAGCTTGCCATATTATGCACACAAGCATCACGGTTGACAGCTCTGGATGTTATGCAGAGATGAAAGTTTCTCATGTTTCTGTCTCCGGTCCTCCAGGGCATCGTGCGGGAGTTTCTACGGCTGCTAATGACCTGCTCTGATGAGAGTCTTCAGTTTCTCAGTTTCCGTCTGGACTTCAACGAACATTACAAAACCCGTGATCCACGTCTGCGACCCTCACTTGGAGCCTCCAGAGGGCGACGAAGCTCCAACATCTGATTCTTGACTCTTTTGCAGAGAACGTTAATGTTGTGTAGTTGTTGTGTCAAGAGACTTCATTGATAGGGCTAACCGGAACTCTTCTGCCGCTCGCATAACATGGAAATAAAAAATGTGTTCATCTTATATTTTATTTCCTTGTCATGGCCAAATTATTTCTGTCATACAATCAACAATCTGCTGGTTTTATAGAAAATAACAGTAAGTAGGATGAGCTCACAGGTCTTTTGGGAGTTATTTTCAGTTTCGTCATTAATGTGCGAATATACTTTTTTGTTTGTGTTTACATTTGTTGATATTTAATTGAATACTTTCACTTTTGTTACCTTCATCTTTTTTCCTATTGCATAAGAGTTTGTCATTTTTAAAAAGCTCCAGGCGCTTACAATATGCTTTTTCTTCTGTGCTTTTTTTATATTAGTTTTGTGGTTCTGATTTCATGACATCTTGCTCTGTGT
Source organism: Triplophysa dalaica (assembly GCF_015846415.1). Taxonomy (NCBI): domain Eukaryota; kingdom Metazoa; phylum Chordata; class Actinopteri; order Cypriniformes; family Nemacheilidae; genus Triplophysa; species Triplophysa dalaica. The sequence continues at coordinate 4,989,959 of NC_079543.1, forward strand.
GTCAATTTTGTTTTTATACAGGCAGTGCCTTCTGTACGGCTTGTGTTTAAAAAATGAGAATCTTAAGTCAACCGGTTCTTTGTTAATATAAATGGGATGTAATGTACAAAATTCAGTACATGCACTTAAATGAACTACGTGACCTCTGTAAGATCCTATAAACTCACCTCATTTCTCTTGTCACGTAAAATCAATTACCCACAATGCCATGTGACCTGATCAGACATCTGGTTGATACTGTGAGGATAAAGTTGCTGAAATATTGCAAGATTACAGATTGCAAAAGTAGTGTTTATCCCTCAACTCACTTAGTTTCATCTTGCCTCCTCCAAATACGAAGAAGAAATTGACTGAAGAATGAACTGATGTCATTTGATTCGATGAAAAGATAATGAGCTGTTGTGACTGTATTTTAATGTCAAATGTGTAGAGAATTAAGAAGAATATGACTTTAAAATTATTGAAGTGTTTAAAAGTCTGTGCTGTAAAGCAAACATGTACAAATGCAGAATTCAACGAACAAACATCCTGTCATTCTTTTCTGGAATAATAAACCTTTTTATATATGATAATGATGTCTACACACTTTTGATTTTTAAAGCAAAGTACAGAAGAGTTTCTAAATAATTTATATAAACAAAGTCTTTCTCGGTTTGCTTTTACATAAGAACTTTTTTAACACCACACAAACATCATTTATATCCAAATCAAATTCATACATGTCATTTTTTTATGAAACCGAACATCCACCTCAACCTAGAAATAATTTCTGGAACAGCGCTGTTTATTGTTAATACATTTAATGTTTTAATATTACTAAATGTTTATTGTTTAACTGGTTACTGAATATTTTAATGTTATTATAACATTATTTAATCAGTGGCTTTATTTAACTGTAAATTCAGTGGTTATTTGGGGATTTGATATAGGAAATATCCTAAATCCGAGTTGTCTGGAACGCAGCATATAAAACAACTGTAACGTTAGACTAAAATCGCGCATGCAAACCAAAAAAAATACTAGCAATTATACTAGATTCAATGAGATTAATGTATTTGTATTAATTTTAAGGGAAACTAAAATGCTCGTTTTGGGTCTGAAACCTAAAAAATGCCCGTTAAACGGAGTGCAGTTTGAATGCGTGATGACGTTAAAAAAGCGACGTCGCGTGCATGCCACAACCGTTACCGTACACGTTTAAAACAGCACGCCGCTGCTACTGTGAAATTATCGACCCTTGCCACCTTTACTTCCAGCTTTTGTCTAATAATACTGGAAAAGACTCAAGTTGCAAGTTTTAACAAACATCTAATATTTTATTGAATAATTAAAGGTAGCTAATTGTCAACCATTGTTAACTTTGCATACTGTATTGTGATTTATTTTGTACTGTTGAGCTTTTGCGATCATTTTTTAACTTTCACACTTTAGAAACTCTTCTGAAAGAAAACAATAGAATATCTAATGGGTTTAATGGTTATAATAGGTTTTAATCGAAACTATAATGTCCTATATGGCGTATTAAGGCCCAAAACAAATTCACGTTTCACTGTATGTTACAGTTTCATGTGGTCCACGCCAAAACGTCAACGTCATGATATCTTGTAATTCTGCTTCTTGTCCACAAGGTGTCCCTCGTGTTTCAAAAAGGCAGAGGATATCTGGACTGGTCCAGGTGGGGACATACAGGTAATGATGCATCATAAAATAAATCCACAATACTTTCCGCTGTCCCTTTCACTTACTTTAATATTACTGTGATACTATAGAAAATTAAGAACCATTTAAAGTTCTTACAAAATTCAAGAAATCAAACCCAAACATCCTTTCCTGAACTTGATACTGAATATTAAACAAAACCTTTTGTCTGATGTAGTAAATTGAAAAAAAAAAACACAGACTCGGCCCTAGTTTTTAAAAATAAGATCTGAATGGATATTTAATATCACACACACACACACACATACAATTGCACTGACGCACTGCTGCAGGCTCACGTCCTCATGTGTGCGTGTCTGCGTGTGTATGCACTGACTGCAGAGCATGCATGTGTATGTGTGTCAGTGGGTTGCTGTATCATCTCTGCTCCTTTGCTGAGGCACCTCTTGTGTCTCTCCCCCTCCCTCTCTCTCTCTCTCTCTCTCTCTCTCTCTCTCTTTCTCCTGCATCACCTCTCTTCCAGCACAGCAGCATTGGTTTGAGCAGCGAGACGGCTTCCTCTCCTCTCCCAGATTCGTCCTCTCCTGGGCAGCAGTGCGGCGGTTCTCTGGCGCTGCTGGTTCTCTGCGTCCTGCTCATCATGATCCTGTGGGTGAAGATGGGAGAAGACTCCCTGGTGGAGCTTATCAGACGACTCGACGTTATCATACGGAAAATCGGTAGGATGAGCTGTGAGCGCTTGCGTGTGTGCATGTGTGTGAGAGAATCGAGAGAAATGTATGGTTACAGTAGCTCGGGGTTGTTTTGATGCTGCTGTTTGACTTTGCTTTTGTACATTTCGCTGGGAATGGTTTTGGTCCATTCTGCATCTGAATGATTGAATCTTTTCAAAATACAGCTCACGCTAAATATATTTTGTAGTTTTTTGGTTTCAATTGAATTTGAGTTTTATTCAGAAAGTTATACGGACAGTTTATTATGACACTTGTACTTTTTGTGAATATCCCGTTCCTTGACCTGTCTCTTTATCCTCAGCATTTCATTCATCTTCATGTCTTCGGCAAGGTAACCTTAGCCTTGTTATTGTGATGTCTTCATCCTCTTTTTCTTTACAGTGGTTCTGAGATGTTTGCCAGTGGCTTTGAACTAAACCCACACACACCAGCACAATGAAACGGCAAACACGCACAGCGTAACAGCATCTTCTCTCAGATTTGTGGTATTTAAAACTATTATGTGTCTCTTTTAGTGGAGATGTTTTGGCCCTCAGCGTTCTGAAGTATAAAGATACACGTTACTGTTTACGCTGTGGTGAAGTTAACTTGCTTGACTGCTTATTTTCCCACACACACACTTTTAACATCAGCTGTAATAATTGTCTTTTTTTCTTTGTTTCTGTCTTAATGCTCTAACCAATATAACTAACATTGACAGTCAAGGGCCATGAAGTAATCACATAAATATACTCTCATGACTTGCCTGAAGTGATTTGATTGGAGCATGTCAGACACCTCAGCCAATCACAAAGCATGACTAACTTAAAGATTTCAGACTGACCCTTTGACATCGCCGATAAAACTGTGTTATCTATATTTTTACACACATTGTTTATTTTGAATTCATACTGTCGCTGTGGGTTGCTTGTGGTCCTCTCTTCTCACTACGAGAGAGAGAATCTGATGCTGCGTCCCAATCTGGATACTATCCGTCCTAATAGTAATCGAAAGTGGAATTATGTCCCAAATCGTAGCATGTTGATAATAGTATTCCAAAGATTCCCGGATGGTCTACTAATTCCGGTAGAAATTTGAAGTGCAGAACGATGGACACTCTAACGGCTAATAAAACCAACAACACACGGCGAGATGGCGGAGCTAAGTGACGCTCCACTGCATCAATAAAATTAAATAGCAGATGCTTCACTGAATTAATAAACATTACATAAGAAATAATGAATGAATAGATACTTAAATGCAAAGAAGAGTTGTATTTTGATGCTTGTGACTATTAATGATCACAGTGTCATCTAGGCAACAACGGCCACTTTCATTTTGAGTTAGTATGTCTCAGTACGTGCATGTAGTCTTGCTATGCGCTAAAATGTATATTCTTTTCTATAACAAAAACCGGACATACTTTTAGAGCACAGTATAAGTAGGCGAATAAGAAGGCAGCAAGAGAGTTTTGAGAGAGCTCACTGTTTTCCTCTGTGAGGTAACATCCAGCGTAGTAATAAGAGGAGAACTGGAGTAAATAACACGGTGTGGAGGCTTTTGGCAAGCAGTTTCTTGTTCTTTCTTCAGAGAGTGCCAGGAGTGAATTAATGAGAGAAAAGTGGTTTTGTGCTCTCTCTCTCTCTCTCTCTCTTAATATATTTTATTACACAGCTCGTTTGAGTGCTTGGTTCTGATTGGCCAGTAGCGACATTTGCACATTCGTTATTCCCAGATATCAACCTCTCAAAACTAATAACACACGGTAACCCGGATGCATCAAATCATTTTCACAGGTTTTTTTTGACCAGTTTAATATAAATATGTCTTATATTAACATATATGACGTTATATTTACAAACGATTAAACCAAATTGTTTGCTCGTGACATTTGAATGTTGTTTCTTACCTCAAAACCGAAAGAAACCAGCTTTTCCTCACAGAAGGTCTACATTTGGTAAAAATTAGCTAATAAGTATTTCAAATATAAATATTTTTTCTCATGTGGCAAGTACACGTCTTATAAGCAGGATAATATGCAAGCACCCGGCTGTTATTGTGGCCGTAACTATTTGTAGGTGTATTGTTATCGTGATATATTTTCACGCTTATCATTCTATCATCGTTCATTTATAACCATTGTGACTCGCAAGGCAAAATTTTAAACGAGTGCTGAATTTTTTGCGATATTATCATATGTGTAGAATTAACACGGTATTGATCATCATGATATTTAAAATCAGGGTTATTGACTCTGAATTGAACCAAACTGAGAAATCATTTTGTAGAACTCTCAGAAGGACGAAATGAATGTTTATGTTAAAGAAACACGCACATAATTATTGAACGACCTCTTTCTGTTTACAGAAAGTTAAGTCAGTTTGACCTGTAAGTGGCGCACAAGTATTCCAAAGATTAGTGTCTCAGTATGTGTGCGCGTGTGTAATTAGCAGAGCAGAAGGGGATTTGTGCTAAAACTCCCCCTCCCCTCTCTTCCGCTCTTCCCCTCTCCTCTGCAAGAATATGCATCCATTTGTTGCATCGGCATGCGTGAATGCCGGGACTATTCCTCTACAAACAGAAGACCCGAGATGGCTCTGCATGTAGCATTGCGTCTGCTGTATCTCTGACACTGGAAGCCCTCTGAGACCACAACCGGACTGCTATTAACCTTCTCAGCGTTTGCTTAGATCCGATCATCCTGGCTTTGGATTTTATGGGTCTCGCTTAGTTCAGGTCAGAATCGATTCAGAATTGGCTTGGAACGAATGCCGGACAATCAGGACGGGTTCCGAGAGGTCGGCCCGAGCTGCGACTGGTTGGGACTGGTTTGGATGAATAAAGGGTCGGTCTTAAATGTCCCTGCACGAGTTTCTTCGGGAGGGCCAGGACGCCCCGCAGCGGATCCTGTCTCGACTGACCCAGCTTCTCTACAACCTATCAGCTACTGTCTTACAGGGGGTCCCATTCTCTCCTTTCACAAGCTTCAGCCGCAAGAGCTCGTGGAAGGACTGGAACGGTGAGAGAATGAAGATCAGCTTTTGTATTAGATACGGAGAGTTAGAGAAGAGGGGGCTAGTTGGTTTCCAAGTGAAGTTTTGCTGAAGAATAGATGTTGTTCGTCATTATTGTGTTGGAGTGCAAGTCATTTGTTTTTAGTGTCATTTATTTGCAGCAAAAAGCCATACAAATTTATGAATGTTTCTTGCCTTCGACAATCTCATATCAAAATTTTTATTTGTTTTATTTAAAACAACAGATATACAGTTCAGAAATCAGACAGATCGTGTGGCGAATTGAGGTAGAGGACATTTTATAACAATTTTTTTTACTTGAATTCACCTACTGTATATTTTTGGAGACTTTATTTGTTTAGGTTTAATAAAATAATACAAAAAATTAACTTTCATATTTAAAATATGTATTGCAACCAAAAAATATATAATTTTCTAATCTAATATTTTTTTAGACCACTGTATTTGAAGGGTTTTCTTTTTACGTTTCTTATATTTACATTTATGCATTTGGCAGACGCTTTCATCCAAAGTGACTTATATTGGATTGTACTTTACATTTCTTTCTGACTATGTGCAATCCCCTGGGATCGAACCCAAGACCTTGGCGTTGCTAACGCCATGCTTTAACCACTGAGCTTCAGGAAAGCTTAACCCATGTTTTAGCATTTTACAGTGGAACGGTTTATGGATACAAAAATAAATACATTTTAATATGTAAATGTACAAAATCACAGTTGAATATGTTTGAATATTTTGCAGGATAAAGCAAGAATACTGATATATAGAAACAGTTTTTTTACAAGTGTGTTTGTGAGGTTCAGAGGTGGTTTCCTCTTGGGATCTCTCGCATCATTAAGATGCATGTGGATGGCCCAATGCCCAGATCACAGCGACACACATCCTCCCGCTCTCTCTCACACACACACACACTTTGTGCTTAAATTTGAGCTTTCGTTGGTTCACTAAACCATCGCGTTTCAGACTTCGACTGGTGTATTTACGGAACACACATGGCATAATCACGTCACACACACACTGGTAATAAGCTGAACAAGTGCCTCCGCGCACAAGTGTTAGCACACAGTGAAGAGAAAAGAGAATAGACACACAGAGGATACGCACAACTTGCGACAGTAACTCTGGTGGAGAGCAGATGTCTGAAGTAGGAAAATGTGAGTAAATCTCTGACGTTAAGCCTCTCTGACGCTCTTTCTCGCTCTGAACGGATCGGTGCTTAAGTCTCAGTGTGTTTGTGTGTGTATTTGGACTTTGATGTTTGACTTGCTGTGTTTAATATGAAGTCAAGTTCAGCATCACTGTCATGTTACTCTCTGGTTTCACATCAACATTACGCAAAACAAGTTTATTAGACTTGTTATCTGGATTTAATATGGATTATCAGGCATATTCAGATTTGTGATATTAAATAGTTACATTTTTAAATGCCTCTCTGCACTTTTTATTTTAATCATTATTTGTGAGGACATTTATGGTCATTTTTACACTGAATTCCCAATATTTTTATATATAGAACATTATATTGCAAAAGGTTAACATATTTAAGCCCCCTCGTGTGCAGGCTATTGGAACGATGGTAAAATAAACAAATAATCCAAGATCTAACCAGAATAACACAAAAATGTTTTCAATTTTGCTAATTTTATGATATAAGCAAAACATTTTACAATGTTGACCAATGTAGTAAAATTCAACTAAATGTACGTCTGTGGCACTGTTTACATTTTTTACAAAGTTACAAAGCAACTTGAATGATAATGTACAGATATTTTGGGTTCAATCATAAATTATATATTTCAATCAGATAGTTTGAATTTCCTTTATCAGACAAATTATTCTGTATGGTAGATTGTGATTTTGTGATAAATGAAGCTTTACATTGCATTATAAATCATGGCCATCTGGATGTCTCCAGTCGGTTGTGTGGCTTTATTAGAATGGAGTCTGGTAATGGTTAACTTCACCTGTAGAGTCCAGTGGTTCACTTGAGGTCAAAGTATAAAAGACTGCGGCTGGGAGCCTGTGGAGCTCTGCTGGATCCGTTTTTGTGTGTATGTTTGCTGTGCGAAGAAAATCCTGATAGCTAGAAATGGAAATGTGCTGTTTCCTCTCCAGACCTGATGGGAGGAACAAAACCAGATACGTGCAGACCCCACGATCAGGTAAATGACCTATGAGACCTCGAAATGACCTTGAAATATCATGACCTTCTGGGATCGGATTGAATCACTTTGGTGGTCAACGCTAATAATGATATGAAATTGAACCAGATTATTTATTCTCCGTTGTATTTGTTTTTCTTAAACAGTTAGATTAAATGGAGCGAAATGGAGAATCCATTTGCATGAACTCAGTAATCTCACCGTTGATTTCAAACAATTCCTGAGATTTATTCTCACTGTGGACCATCTGAATGTTTTCTTTTCTTCTCAAAATGTATAAAACACAATTCAGGGAACTGAGTTGTGAAAGAGCAACCTGTGAGCTATACCTTTTCTTCTTGAATAGATGCTGGTCGTTATAAGTCTAAATACATCTGTAAATCTTCTGATAAATCTGGCGGTCCTGATATTGCCTTATGCTGGCAGATCATAGGTGTGACGTAAAACAGATGAGCTTCTGTGAGTGAACTTCGAATGTGTGTGTGCCGAGAGGCTTTGTTGTGGGGCGTCGCCTGCGTTAGAAATGGGCGTGACTGAAAACAACGTCATGACAGCAACACTCACCTGAGAGAGAGAGGAAGAGATTGTTAGTGATAAAGTTGGAGTGTAAAAAGGACGAGGGAGTGAACATGTAACCGTAAACGAGAGAAGGTGAAATTTGAGACACACTGGTGCAGGGGAAGCTGAGAGTAAGGGAAGATGCTGATGGAGGAGCGGAGGGAGAACATCTGGCCCCTGGAGGACCTCGGGAGCTTGGTGAAGATAACTTTAAAAGAAATGGAGAGTTTCTACAGGTTCACTGTGTCTTGCGATGAGCTGAACTGTAAGTTCTGTAAATTCCTCAATGCAAACAAGTCAGTGTTTTGTCTGGTTTGCCAGAAAAATTATTTTCCTTAAAGGATAGTTCACCCAGAAACAAAATTCTATTATTGTTTATTCACCCTTGTGTGGTTTAAAACCTGTATATGACTCTCAACTGTGGAACACAAAAGAAGCTATTTTGAGAAATGGTTTTGAGTCCACACAATGGAAGTCAACGGGTGTCAGTGTTGTTTTACCAACGTTCATCAAAATATCTTCTTTTGTGTTCTGAACAAGACATGCAGTCATACAGGTTTGACATGAGGATGAGCAAATGATTAAAGAAGTTTTGTTTATTGAACTGAAGATGTTTTCTCTGGAAATAGGTTGTAAGATTCTTTTTAATCTTTTGTTTGTTTTGCCACATGGTAAGATGGTTTACCCTTTAAAAACATACCGGACCTTTTTTTAACCTGAATTTTGTACCATGTTATCAAAGTAACATTGCAGTTTAAAATGGAGGATTTTGTAAGGTGTCTTGCACCCTTCAGAGTGCCCACTTTCAAGTGAAGCATCAGCCCAACGTTTCCAACCTAATTAGACACACCTGTCTCCCTGTTCCTCCGTGGGTGTGGTCGTGCAGCATGTGCTCCTCACCTTCTCTGTGTTGCTGGAGAGTTTTGCATACGTTTTACGCACCCAAAATCTAACAAGGAACGACTCTTCCGTACCGCCCATGTGTCAGTGAAACGGTAGGAGGACACGAGAAAATGTCTTTATTTGCCTATGGAGTTGGTGAGGTTTGTTTGGAGGTTAGGAGGATGCAGTGCACAAGGGAGGGTTGATTTTAAACTGATCTCAACTGCATGCTTAGTTTATGATTTATTTATTTAGGATCATCTCTTCTGGTTTCATGAAGACTGACCTTCGGTCTGTTAACACATGTTTAAACAGAATCAGCCATTTTGGCTCTGGGGTCCTATAGTGTGTGTCTGTGGAGTGCTATGGTTTCTGGCACATGGGGATGGATGTGCTGGATGAACGTGTGTTTATTCACACCGGTGGTGTTGAGAGACTGAACCTATGGTTTCATCCCTCATGTGGGCTAAAGTATGTAAACTGACTGCCAGTAAACATCCTTTGTAAAAAAAATTGTACTTTGTGCATTCTATTCTTTTACCGTATAGGAGCTTAATGCTGGACTTCAATTTACAGGCAGACATTGTATTTATCTGAAACATTGAAAGATTCGTTTATCCAAAAATGAAAGTTCTGCCATCATTGTTTACGTGAATCCACATGACGGTCTGTGGTGGACAAAAGCAGAAATGTAAGATTTCATATATTGTACTGGTCAGGTTTATTCCAGCCAAAAATGTTAAAGGGAAACTTCACCCAAAAAAAAAAAAAATTCTGTCATCATTTACTCGCCTTCAAGTTGTTCCAAATTTGTATAAATTTCTGATGAACACAGAAGAAAGATATTTGGAAGAATGCACATGACTTCTAATTTGTTCTGTGGTGAGTAAAGCAGAAATGTACGATTTTGAGTATAGTCATTGTAATTTTTTTATACATTTGAACTATTTTTAACGCAGTTAAACTTTTAAAGAAGGAATCTGAAATCATCCATTAAAATATGTAAAATTCCAAAAAACTATTCAGTCTAGGGCTGTCACGATACAGATATTCGCAGCATGGTTTTTGTTGCAGAACAACATTTCGGGGCTGATATTATCATGGTATTTTATTTTATATAAATGATGCCATCATTGAAATTCATCTCTGTGTTTCTTCTTTTCTTTGATCATCAAATCACATAATATAAGTGTATTGAGGCAGAGAGAGAGAGTTTTTAACCGCTGTAACGTTTAAAGCAACATTTTGAATGGATGCTGAATAGTTTACGAAATTAAGATATGTGTACAATTAACATAATATCTATAATCTTGGTTTTTAATATCTTGATTATTGTCAATACTAGGATTCACAAGTATCGTGAATTCGGTCACAAATCAGTTACTTACAACTCTTGTGAAATTGAAGAGATTTGGATATATTTTGTAAATGACTTCAATAAAAAGATAAAGATATGTCAGAATATAATTGATATGGATGCATTTTATGATACCTTTGCCTTTACTCTGTCGAAATATATCAAGATTGTATTTTCACAGAACGTTCTTGATTTTCTGTAGGATGATTTTCTGTAGGAAACAGTAAATCACAAAAATTACTTTACAGGGTTTTACAGACTGCATCACAATTTTGTAATTGCATGCAAAAGAGCGACCAGAACAATTCAGTTTAAAGGAAAGAAAAAGATGCTGAATGAGTTTAAAGTCGCCGTAACTCAGACAGTTTCTGCATATCTCATGTTAATCTTGAGTACTTGCAGAATAGTATCGTACCCTTCAAATTTAAAATAGAGTCTTTAGTTTGATCACATTCATATAAGACAGATACAGCTGTACGATTATTTCCAAAAACATATGACGCGTGCAGGGGTGCCATGTGTTGTTGGGATGGAGGAAGCGGTTCTTAAGCATGTGCGAACCCATTGCCAACAAAACACAGACATCAGTATCACTTCCTGCAAGTGGTACCGCTCCATCTATCAGTTTCAAACGATCTCCAAATCCAGCGTTTTTTTTCTGGGAGCGTTGTCCAATAAGGTACTGAGAAACGTTGTTACGAAACGGATTTTCATGTTCGAAAAAAAACTTTCCGAAACTTATACGAATGCTGGGGGAGTGTATCGAGCACAGAAATGCTGCGTCATACGTCCAACTAGTTTTTTGACGGATGAGAAGCCAGCATGTTTAACAATGTAAATAACACTGTTGCGTCATGACCTGACATGACAATTTTCAATCTCAATTTTTTAGCTGCAATATACTATATACAGAAGGACTACAAATAGCTTTGGACATGTGAAAAATCTTTTTTTTTTCCATCTGTCTGTGATCGAGCGTTAAGCAGCTATTAAATTTATTTGCTCTTAGTAAAGGAGTGCTCTTGCTGAGTTATATACTCAGCAATGCTTCTTGTATGCTGACTCTAAAGTTGACTCAAGAAAATCTCTCATGATGGCAGAATTCTACTTGGATGACAGGGCTGACATTCAACAACTCAACATTTTATTATAGAGTTTTTAGAGATCACAACATTCAAATTGCTGTTTTGTGTTCATTCATTTGAACCTTTTAAATAAAATAATGTCTCTTGAAAGTTTATCCTTATCTCCAAATGACTGAATCCATTTTTGCAACCTAATGAGAATTGAAAATACAGAAATGTTTTGTGAACTTTCTGATATTGTTCATTAAGCCTTCTCATACTGGATACTACTGTTAGTATAGAATACTTTCCCTGTCAGCATAATATAAACTTAATATAATATAAACTTCCATCGTTTTCTCTGTTGTATGTACTTAAGCCATCAACTTGTAGTTTCTCATCGTGGTTGTTTGCTATGAGTAAACATCTGCCCTTCAAACACACAGCATACTTAGGTCTGTAAAAACAGTCCATGCTGTAATGTAAAGTAATAGTACTCAAGCGAATCTCTTGCTTTGGAATTGTTGGTTCACATTTGTATTCATACAGACTACGGCTGACTTCCATTTTTATTTTTGCATACAAACTTAAATAGATGAATATTTTTAGAGGATATAATTAAAATGGTTGGCTTGGGATTTGGAGTGTCCCATTATGTGTGTTTGAATGGTCATCACTTTGTCACTTCTGCATTTGTGTCTCTTCCTCTTGTGTTGTGTGTGTGAGATGTTGACAATGACCTTCTTCCGGTTTTACAGTTCCTTTTACCATGTGCTGTGTTTGGTTTGGAAGAATAATGTTGAACTGTTCTGCTATGCTCCATGCCCATTTGTGTTTGTGCCCAATATTGTCAAAGCAATATTAAACCTGCAACAGTTGTATTAAAGGGATAGTTCACCAAAAAATGAAAATTCTGTTATCATTAACTCACCCCCAGGAATATCTTCCTTCGTGTTTAGCAGAACAAAGAAATTTATACAAGTTTGGAACAACTTGAGGGTGAGCAAATGATGACAAAATTTAAATTTTTGTGATAACTATTCGTTTAATATTTGACATTTGATATGCATCTTTGCTTACTGGCACTATAAAATTAAAGTTCTGGATACGATATTGCAGATAGCTTGGAGACAACTTTTGACTTTTTACAGTTCATCAACACAAGGCCTGCGATTAATCGTATTAAAAATAAAAGTTTGTGTCTACGTAACATGTATATCTGTATACTCTGCATATTAATTTTGTATTTATAAACGCATACATGTATTAAGAAAAATATAAAAATCAATAAATGTTAATATACAATTAAAATAATATATAAATATAAAATTAAGCTGGGGCGATATATCGTGTGATTCATATACTCAGTTTTTCAACGAATTACGGTTAAATGCCGCCACATCCGAAAGCCAGATGGCACTCTTGCGCAGAAACTCAGAAAATGGGACACAGAAGAAGAACGATTTACACACGCTTGCGCTGCATCTGAAATTGCATACTGTGACAGTACATACTTAATTTGAATAAGTACCAACCTGTCGGCCATTAAAACAGTACGTTCTATATATTATGAGTGGGAGTAGTACATTTCGGACAGTGTTGGGAGTAATGCGTTACAAAAGTAATGTATTACAGTAACGCATTACTTTTTGCTGTAATGCAGTAATGTAAGGCATTACTAGTCAATTTTCAGTAATATTTCACTCGGTACATGTTCAGTAACGCTTCCGTTACAACAAACTTTTCGCCTGCGGGTTCTTCCGGCTGCCAAATATCATGTTTGAGCAGCGCTATACGCAGTCTAGAACAACTTAAACGCGTGCTTGTACACATTATACCTATACAATACATTTAACCATGCTTATTCGTAAGAAAGTTTTTGCATGTCTTACGAAGAGAAAAAAAGTTTCTCGTCCATTTTCCTGATTGGCCTAGAGCACACATGGGATCTTTTTTAAAGGGCCACTCCACCCAAAAATAAAAATTCTGTTATGGATTACTCGCCCTCTAGTTGTTCCAAACCTGTATAAATGTCTTTGTTTGGTTGAACACAAAGATATTTGGTAGAATGTTAGCAAATGAAAATTCTTTGACATCATTGACTACCATTGCAGCAAAGATTATATTGGTAGTCAAAGGTGACCTAGAATTGTTTGCTTTCCTAAATCTCCCAAAGCATATTTTGAGTTCATCAGAAAAAAATATATTCGGCACTTATTTTGGTGAAAGTAACTCAAACGTAATACAGGAGTCATGAAACAATGCTGAGACAGTGATATTGTTAGGTATGGGATTACTTTTAAATAACAAGTAATCTGTAATGTATTGCGGTTTGGAAGTATCTTGCACAACAATGATTTCGGACATACTAGCTGTGTCTAGTCTCTTAAGGCTGCGTCCTACAGAGGTCACATTACGAAGGCTGCTACGTCATCGAGGCTGTCTCGTTTCATAAAATCAGGCAGGACTCTACAGAGGCACCCTTCAAATGTGACCTAATTTGACAGGAATTCGGAGGATACATGAGTTGTATCCTTCGTTGCTAGAGATTATCAACAATTCTTTGCGTCGGCCAAGGTCTATTATTTGAATAAACGGCAACCGCTGCACATTCAATAAAATATGTAGTGTTCAAATGTTAACAGTTTATAATTTGTGTCACATTTTTTTTATCTTAGCAGGCATATGTAGTAAATAGGTTTACAAGTGTTAAGTGATTTTTAAACGTTTTGAAACAGAAAGGCTTATTTCTTTAACTCTTTTGGTATTGTTTGGGGTAAGAAAGCAACCAACATTTTAACTTTTAAATCATGTTGAAATCATTTTAATTAATTTGACAGGTGTGCGAGTGCAACGTGTTTTCATAGCAACGGGGTACTTCCTGTTTCCTTTTCTGCCAGTATGTCCTATGAAGGATGTCTCGTTTAATTCTAAATTGAGAATGCTCCGTATACCGCATCCTTTAGAGCATTATACCTATGGAGGACACAAGGACGCAGCCTTACGAAACGAGTTACAGCTACTGTGTGTCATGTGACCCATATGCTCTTTGACCTATGCTGTATTAACAACAACCTATAACTGCGTGTTGATAAGAAAAATAATGTAACGAGCTAGGCGGGACAAGAGCCGTGAGGGAACAACACGAGGCTGGTGACGCGAGTGATAATGAGTGTCAGCTGGCCTCGCATCTCCCACAGAGAAGATCAGAGGCATAAAAGGACAAGCGACAGGAGTGTACGACAAGAGAAGTCCAGGCCTGGATTTTACGTTAGATTTTATTATGTTTGCGTGGCCATTTTTCTTTACTTTCGTTTTGTTGTTTATTTTATTTTATTAAAAGTTGTTAAATGTACGCCGGTTCCCGCCTCCTTCTTCCTTACTGTAAACATTGTTACACATAATTTAGTAACGAGAAATTCATTTATTGACACTTGCATTAAAAAACAACGTCTGCCTTAAAGTTTTCCGCTTTATTTATTTGATTTACTTTTGAAATTTGACCGTTGCACAGCTCCTGTGGCATCATGGGATGGAGAAGTGTCCATTTGATCCACACTCACGAATCTCTGAGGAAGTAGACCATCCGGGTGTTTTTTTGCATACTGGAGTTTCGGACATACTCATTTTCGCCTACTATGTAATATCAAAGTAGGCGATTTCGGACACAGCGACAGTTCCAGGAAATGCCAATAGTCTGATTTCAGTCCGCTGCCATTTTGAAATCGAAAACAAGGCAGAGGTGGGAAGAAAACCGGAAGGGCAGATAGACTATAATGGTTTGGACTACCATCTGGTGTCTGACATGAATAAACAAATGATGCGTTTAGAAACAACGTTAGATTGGCTGTTTGTGCTTGAATGAAACCCGTTTATGTCACTTTAACATTGCAGCAATATTGTTATTTTTAAGCTGTCAGCATGTGTGAACAGGAGGATGAACTTGCTGCCCAGACGCTGTGGTTTAGTGTTTGGCTGTGTTGATTAAATCTGGGTGATAAAGGGGGTGTGGTGAGTAAAATGTCCCCAGAGCACAGCTGACCGCTTCGGCTAACTGCCATCCAGACATCCCCCCACAAACACACAGATCAGAGACGTGACAGTCTGGACCTAATGTAGGTTAATGATGGAAGATTGTCCGACTGGCATGACAGACTGTCCGGAGAGAGAAAGCAAAAGAGCAAGGGTTAACTACCAAACAGTTTAGTGTGTTATTCAAAGGAAATCTCTCATCTTGTGACTGACCGTTTTATTACTTCTCTTCTCATCTTGGGGATTTTTTATCATCTTAAATACAAACCTCACCCCTTGTTTTCTACATAGACCGCAGGGGATGTCCATGTACTGTTGTTGTTGTAATAAACCAGACACGTTGTCATGATTATATCCTGTGTGGCTGTAGAGGGGGTGCTTTCATGTCTATCTGTGTTCCTGGGACTTCAGCCACTGTTGTTTTTATCGGAAAACTATCTTTTGTCTTTCAGTCCTTATTCAACCCTGTATCCTGTACACACATAGAATGATAAACACCACAACATGCTGTTTGTGCATGAAAAATCAAACACAGTGTCTATGAATATTATCTTTTGTTTTGTTTGCTTTGCTTTCCACCTTTTTATGGATAATCTTTAAGTTTTAAAAAGATGTCAAAAGGTTGTTGTGATTTGAGGCCGCTGTCGCTTGTATCTTCTGAAACGGAACATTGTTGTATTCTCGGTGGACTGAGGGTTTGATTGGTTGGTGAATATTTATAGATGTGCTGCTCTGACCAAACCCATGCAAATACCCACCACAGAGTTAAGGATGCTGATCACATGACAAGCGCTGTGCGTGTGTGTTTGTATGGTACAAAATGTGACATTCTCTACCAGAATCACCCAACTGAACATGCTGATGGGTCAGATGACCAATAGGATGATAAATGTTTCGCAAATCACACATGAACTCTCAAGTAGTTGATATTTCATTCTTGTGCAATCACATCAGCTGTTTCATTCTTCTGCATTCCTCAAAACGTCTGTTTTACCGTACATCTCTTGTGTGCATGAGGCACGGCAGAAACCTATTTTGCATACTGATCTCAGGCCAGACCAGCCCTTCAGCTTGTATTGCTTTTGGTTCCGAATGAGTTGTGGAAACTGACCTAAGAACAGTGAAAACCGTGTTTACGGCATTTAAAGAGTTACAGGAAAATGACAATTTCCTCATAAGATACAAAGAATCATGTGCTCTGCTAAAAGGAATTGTGACTCGGACACTATTTAACGTAGAATACATTTTTAAAATCAAGACACGTATGGTTAAAAATAAACAAATAATTACTGAGTAAGTACCAGAGTTATTATAGTTTAGTTTAGTTTTAAAGTAATTGTATTATTTTTGTTTTCAGTGTTCAATTTAAGTTTAATTTCTAGCAATTTTGTTGTGTGCTTTCATCACTTTATTATTTATTTGTTTATTATATTACTATATAAGTATTTTTAAATTTTGTAAATTTTTATTTTCTGCTAATAATGTTACATCCCATAGCTTAAAGCGAGCGTAACGCACAGGTTTTCTGCCAATCTCTTATTAATCTTGAGTACCTATAGAGTAGTATTGCATATGTGGTATCTCCGAAGAGAATTTAGTTTGATCACATTTATAAAAGATAGATACTGCTTTACAATTGTTTTCACGAAGGCCTTGAGATTTTTTTTCCGTCAAGGGTACAAAAAGATCCATCAATGACGGAGAATTTTCGGTTACTGCAACCCCTGATCAAACTGGATGAGCGATTAGTGGAAAATAGAATACCAAAATGATAATGTATTTCAACCAGGTCTGCGTTCAGCACCAACAATACATTGCAAAACATTTTTTAAGCCGAATCGGTGGTGCGATTAATCATACTGTTGTGATGAACTATGGCAGCTGAGAAGGCCATTCTTTGTGTTCTTTTTGAGATTTTCGGAGCCTGATGAAATCGTTATAAACGCGTGTTGAGTACTGCAAAATACCTTTCTTCTAATATCTCCAATTGTTGCGTATACCGAGCTGCAGAGGACACATTTGAACGACTTAACTTGGTCCCATTGTGCGAGCTGTCTATTTAATACCGTGTGGGTTATATACATGTTGCTCCTGATTGGGCTGATGTTCTTGACACACCCACCAAACAAGAGAAAACGTATCTGAAACCCTGCTGCACACCATTGCAAACCGTTTCCAGGAAATGTGTCGTTCAAGACGGAAACCGTAGCAAAACGTTGCACTCCGTTTTGAGAGGCCCCAGGTCTCTATCATTAGTCAAAAAATGGGATAGCTCTGCAACCACACACGTGCTATTGGTAGAGCCAGTGAGTCTAGGATGCTCCAATAAATAGAGCTGGGTTGTTTCTGTTTTCTAATGATATAGGATTTATGTTTGTTCACTGGGTTTGTCACCATTACAAGGACAAACAGAGTTTATAACTGCATCCTGTGTTGATCATCAGATCTCCTTGTATGTTACATCACTTATACACAGTCCTGTTGGCTTAGTGCATGAATCATGGGTTTCATATTCTGCTGAAAGAGGAAGTTTGACCCAAGTTACAAAAATGGATTGCTGTGCAGTTGCTGTATGTGAGATAGCCTTATGCATCCTGTCCAACAGGACACCAGATATATCCGAATGAACAGACCATGAGTCTATTTTTACTCTCGTCCAGCTGAGCAGACAGTACTGATGTGTGATCAGATTTATGATTTCATTTATTGTCGTTTTATGGACCAGTTGTTTATTATTTCTTAAGAGACTGAACACCTGCTGATGTGTAAATGCAATATCGCTCGAGTAGGAGTGTGATATTTATGACATGACTATTAGAGCGATTATTGCATTGAAACAACAGTTCAATGGCAAAAGTTTGTAGACAAATCAAAAACAACAATGGTGTGTCTTTAAAGCCCTACGATTTTTAAAGGAACTGGGGAACTACTTTGTTCCTCCACAAATTTTAATTGCATTATTATTTCATATTGCATTATAACGTGAAAATAAACCTAAATAAAAAAAATTTGTCCCTAGACTTTGAAACAATTGAGAGGTTTATTGTTTTATACAGATAATCAGAACCAAGGTTATTTTAGTTTACTAAAATTAAACTTTGAAAACATTTCTGTTCGTTGAGATTAAATAAAATATTGACCAAAAAATTTATGAAAAAACTTAACTAAATAAAATGTTTTAATGTTACTATAAAAATAAACTGAAATAAGTTTTAAGCACTAAAATTATAATAATAAACAAAAACTATGACTATTTACTACTGTAACTGTCATTAAAATATAAAAGTAAAATTAATTAATCTTACATAGAAACTTATACAATGACAGAAGCATATACCAAAATTTCTAAAAGTTCAAATAAAATTATCATTACAAAAACAATTACAAATAAAAGCTAATTAAGAATACTTACAAATCTATAATATCTCTGATAAGAATTAATTTCAAATTTCAATTTTATTATTCTAGTTCATCTATCTGTACTCTGTCTAGCCCAGAGGAACATCCTCACTGGCTTAATGTTACTAATGGCCACAGAAAGGGTTCATTGTATATGTCTTTTCTAAAAGTGAAGCCCAGCCTCTCTTAAATAATCTCTAGTGTGTGAATGTCTGGGAGAGGGTATATGTAGACGGACACAAGATCTTAGATGAGAGGGCCAGGGGATTTCCAGCAATGCGTGTCTCTAGAACTTGACCTGCATTTTAATGTCCTCCCGTTGTGTAGTGACCTTCAGGCTGTGAGAGAGCCTCGAGGTGACGATTACATATCACACACACGTCACAGTGAAAGTATAGCTTCCTAGACACACCGTAAACCTATCTGCGATTTAAAAATAATCTCACGTAAAGCACTACAGATGACATGCGATGTGTCACATCAGAAAGTAAATACAGTTTTTAAAATAGCAAAGATATATTTAGGAATGCTTTTCACTTTAAAGTTAGTCTTTGTGATTTTCTTTTTTGATATCATTATCAACATCTAATATTGATGTCTCTCTCTCTCTCTCTCTCTCTCTCTCTCTCTCTCTCTGTCTCACACTCTGTCTCTCTCTCTCTCTCTCTCTCTCTCTCTCTCCTTCCCTCCCTCCCTCTATCTCTCTCTCTCTCTCTCTCTCCCTCCCTCTCCCTCTATCTCCCCCTCCCTCTATCTCCCCCTCCCTCTCTCTCTCTCTCCCTGTCCCTCACTCTCTCTCCCTCTCTCTCTCTCTCTCTCTCTCTCTCTTTCTCTCTCTATCTCGCTTTTAAGTTCCATCAAAGGCTTTAAAGAACTAAAGAGCTGCACAAACTCTAGCCACAAACAGGTGGTCCTGTGTGCGTGTGTGTGTTATTTTCCCAGAGTCTTTGTCAACGCAGAATACAGGCATATAGCTCCATTCACCGTGTTCCTATGGAATGCTGCAGATCTCCCTGACGCTAGAAACGTTTCTCTGTTATAAAAGTGACTGTGTATTGACGTGTGTGGCATTCCTGCAGCTTCCATTTCTGACAGAACATTTCATACTGAAAGTAGGAAAATACCAAGATGAAAATACTAAGTAATGTTTTGTTCGCTATAAAAAAACTATTTCTTAGTATGTTTGTCTTGTTTTCCAGTTCAAATATCAAAATATTTTTAAATCATAATATATTAAGTGTTATGTTCTGAAAAAGAGAGCAAAGTGAAGTGAGTTTATTCTAGAAGCCAAATAAAATCTTGAAATCTAAAATAAAGATATCAAGCTTAATTTAGGTTGTTTTCTTTACTCGTTGCATTGTTTTCTCGTGTTTAAAACTGACTTTAATCTTTAAAACTTACCAAAACCGACTAAATTTTAATTAGGGCTGTACAATTAATCGAAAAACTAATTACTATTAGGGGTAAAATAATTACATAATCGCCAAAAGTCTTAATTAAAGCTGTCCATGTGTTTCATGTGTGATTCCTTAGTGTGTTTGTGCACCGAGTACAGTGGCAAAACAGACCTAAGTCCTTCGTTTTTGTTTTCTTTACCAACAACATAACTCCCGTAATTATTTCTTTTTACATTATATTATTTAGTTTTGGATGTTTATAAAGAGAATATGGCATGCAGCGCCTTCCCAGAAAGTTAGAAAACATTTCAAAGCTTCAATATAAAATCTATTAATCGAAAAAAATGATCGCAATTACAATATCGAGGTGAATAATTGACAATTATGATTTTGGTCATAAGCGTGCAGCCCTAATTTTGATTCATTTTTAATCATTTCTATTATATATAGATTTTTTTACTTCAGAAAACAAGATGTAATGTCTTTGCTTCAAGTAAATGCACCTTATATCCTAAATGCACTTTTCACAATATTGCTTAACTATAGCTGCTTTGATACAATGCAAATACAGGCAAAAAATACAAATGTGAGAATGATATATCGTGGTGTTGAACAAAACAAGTGCACTGGAATTAACCAACAGCAAAAGCATTTTTTTTTTTTAAATAAAATCATATAAACAATATATAAAAAGATTGACACAACAAAAATACTTAGAGATTTTTGCCTAAGCAACACATTTTCATCCTAGATGTTCAAGGAATATTGTGGACAACTGTGTTTTCTATGCTCCGCCTCTCAGTCCAGCCTTTTATTTTCATTGGCTGTCTATTATTAATCCTGGAAGAGAGAATTGGTCCCATGTCACACACTCTCTCTCTCCTCAAACCTGTTAGAGGCAGGGCGATTAGGAAGTGTGTGTGCGTGTGCAAGAGCTTATCCTCTACCCCCACACCCCCCTCCCGTCCACAGCAACATAACTGCATTCTGGTGTGAGCAGCCGCCTCAGGGCTTTACCTCTCTCCAACTCTTCTGTCGGTTACCTGCACACGTGTATGTGTGTGTGTGTATATGTGTGTGTTAGTGCAGCGAGGCGTGTAACCTGATACCGGGAGAATTTGTGTGTCCGCCTGCCCGTGTGTCGCGAGATGTGGATATGTGAAACACACTGACGGACGGTTTCGGCTGTGTAATGAACGGCGGCTTGCGCGAGTCCTGCCGGAGGATGAAGAGACCTCCGAGATAAGGGCACCTGAGACGGGAGAGTGCCAATGATGAGCGGGATGGAGCTCAACAGAATGTCGCTGCTCTGCCACAAGATCACCAGACTGTGGCTACAGCTTAAACTGATGACAGGTAGGGGACACGTCTGGGTGTAGAAAGGTACATCTGTTGAATTGGTTTAAAAGCGTCATGTTTAAAGTGCCATTGGTAGTGTCTTCATAATTCCTGATGGGATTGATGTTTATGATACCGTGCGCAACATCTCTTGCTGTTTTGTGCTGTATGATGATATTGGCTTACTAGGGTCAAACTTTTGCCCACAATTCCTTACCCAGCTGAAAGCAAAGTCCAGGCTAAGTTTAAATGAAAACACGCTCATTTAGTTTCTGTGAGATCGTGAGAGGCATATCAGTTGCTGGGTCAACGGCTGGTAACTCTGTCCGTGTTCATTGGTTGCCTCGGTTTGGGTCCAAGCCAAATTCCCAAACCCGCTTGGACTGGTCCCAAATGTGTAGTTTTCCATTCAAAGCTTTGCTTCAGAAAACTTGAAAGTCAAAACAATGGGGTTAAATTCGGACTAAAGTCCATATCCGAAAGTTGACTTCAATGTTCTTGCAAGCAGCCGCACATCAGAAATGATTTGCTTATTGAGTTTCGATTGTGGCATTCTGAGCGCGAGGCTGACCTCAGGCTGTATTATAAACACTGAAGTTTTCAGTTTAGACTAGTGTAAATGGAGATGTTTTGACACGTAGTTATGTTGGGTGCAGATGTGCGCCAGGTTTGATGTTTGTTTTCGATCACTTTTGGCTAAGCGTACTGAGATCAGTGCTATTGAAGGCAATGTCAAACTGGCACAGACAGATACCTGATCTCCGTAGGGTGTTCTTTTCACCGTTTGTAGGGTGGCGTCCAGGAACACGCTGTCTGTCCTTCGACATGTTTATGTGAGTTGTGACTGAATGAAAATTGTGAGTCTGCGATTGTGTTTTTGTTTCCGTTTTCTGTTTGCAAGCAAGTTTAGAGAAAGTTCTTATGATGTAGCCATATTTTGAGCTATCCCTTAGTAATGGGATAGCTCAATTGGCAGATCATTGTGTTAGCAACGCAAAGTTGTGGGATTGATTCCAAAGCAACGCACATACACACGATGAAAAAAGTATACTTTAATTGGAATGTAACTGGATGCTTTTTCTGATAAAAGTGTCTGCAAGATGCAAAAATGTAAATTTTTTGGAACAAAATGTGAGCCTGTGTGAGCAAAACTTGCTGTTGTGATGCAGGTGGTGTTGTAGGTGGTTGCTAGGGTGTTGCTATGTAGTTACAAGTGTGTTCTGGAGGATTTGGGGGGTTTTGCTGTTGTAAATGGTTTTGAGGTGGTTTCGTGCCTTCAGTCAGAAATGCTAAACGCTGATTCTCCATCATGATTTTTTGCACCCATCCAGTGTAAAAACTAAATACTTTTTTGTAATTTCAAAAAATTGATTGCTTATCTATTGTGTGGTAATCTAGTCTGTGCGACACGCTTTCCGTGTTAAAACTGGAAAATGAATTAGTTAATTGCATTTATCGAGTAAACTTTTTTTTTTTTATTCTTTTGTGAAGAAAACAAAACATGCATCAAACTCAACATCAATCATTTGGTCATAGTAAATAAGAAAAGTCAGTTTTACACACATTTCAATTAGAGATTTGACAAAAAAGTAATTATATAGGTCCACTAGACTTCCAAGCACTTAATAACAAAACATAAACATTATACAATGGTTTAAGTGATCTGTACAATCATTTTTTTCAGTAATAGCACACATTTCTTCTCTAAACCCACACTATTTATGCAATCGTTGATGTTTTGGCACAAATGTTGCAAGATGAGTTCCATGCCCATCTTTATTATACTTTATAAAGTAAGTGGTTTCTGTTTGACTTCACAATTCCACTTGTATGTCTTAAAGCACTGTTGCCTGTGATTTCGCTTCAGTTTTGATCGAGTTGTTGTGTAGTGTGGTCATCGTCTCATGTGGCCCACAGCTGTGGTTTAACTGGGCATCATGTCCAGAAACCTTTTACCCACAAATATCACCAGGGAGAGAGAAAATAGAAACCATAAAACTATACCCGGTGATCATACTCCATCTGTAACCCGCTGCATTGAAGACTGTCATTCACAACTGAATGTTCTGAGAGTATTTAAAGACCTCTGTGGTCTCCAGCGTTTCTGTGAGTTCACTTTGAAGCACACAGTGATCTGATATACAACAATGACATTGTTAAAGGGACGGACACTGGAATGTTGAGAATCTGACCCATTTGTTTCTGGTATGGGGGGCTGTGAGGGTACAGTCCTGTATGTTTTTGGGGTATTTTTACAGCTTAGCAGATGGAGATTCTGTTAAGTACAGATATAAAAGCAAATGTTATTATCTGGTAACGCACACACAGCTGCCCATTTTGTCAGCAGTTGGTCTGATTCTATAATTTATATGGTGATGGGTACACACACACACACACACACACACACACACACACACACACTGAAGAAAGCGTCATCATGACACTCAACCATGTGCACTGGTAATGAACCATTTGGGACAAAACCTGTTAAGTTGTTTGTGCATTATGAATGTGGAAATAATGAGCGGTTTGCTGCTTTGTGTAAAACGTGTGCGTGTGTGCGCATGAGTGTGTGTAATGGTACTGTATTTGTCCAATAATTGAAGTCTAGTGCTGCTGTTTGATCTTAATGCTGCTTTACAACTATTGCTACCTTGTTATCCATAGCAACCATGCCCTGTAGTTAAAGTCAGCATGAAACAGAAGTCCCGATTGTCTTTTTTTTCCGTATTGTGACGTAAACCCAAGTGAAACGACTTCTGAAATGAGAAAAAAATGTAGGGCGGGACTTGATTTCATCCACCGACGACTGATTGGATTGTTAAAAGGTTTAAGATTTGAACACGAGTTTGCAATCTTTCAGTCATAATAGCCCCACCCTTGGCCATTCCACGTGAACAGAAGTGATGAGTGGTCGTATCGAGAGTGGGAGGAGGTTGATGTTTTTTGATTAAAGATTATAAGTGCAAAGGAATTCTAAAAATATAATGATGTGCACGAACAAATCATTTATAATAAATACTTCACCACTGTGTATAACAATTTGAATCATCATTTTGAATTTCATGCCGACTTAAATGTTCTGACTCAAAAAGTCATTAGAAGAGTACAATTAACTCATCGTTGTGTTGTTTTAAACCGGTATGACTTTATTCAATCTCAAAAGAAGATTTTTAGCAGAATGTTCACATTGTTTTGTCTATATAATGAAAGCACACAAAAAATATATATTTTGTTTTCCAGACGTTTCCATAAATCCTAAAACAAATTTCAAAATGGAGAGTCTTCAGAGGTGTATAAAGACCTAACATACTGAAGCGTAATGTTTTTATTACCTTAGAATGAGCTGTTTCTATCTACATACACAGCGGGTCCCCTTACATGGAATTCTCCATGTTGTTTCTACAGTGGCCCTAAGTGGACAAACTGCTCTACAGAGTGTGTTTCTTAAATGCGTTATATCATTCAGCAATGAAGCGAAAACGTGACAACATCTTAGTTCTGTGTCAGCAACCGTAGTGCTTCGAAAGGGAGGGGTGGAGTGAGCCGTTGGTTGCAATTCACAACCTCACCGCTACATGCCGCTAAAGTTCATAACATGTTATTTTTCCTTTGAAGCATCTCAGACAGTGTTGATTGTCAATACTATGACAAAGTATATGGTACGAAATGCTTGAATCTTGCATTCCAACCCCCCACATAGTTCACAAATTCCTACGAGATGAAAATCGTGTCAAACTCTGGCTAAATTCATCTGATTAACATGTTCGACTATTGTTCTTCGAAATTCATAGGATGTTAATAAAACCATTACACCGCATTCTATGAACAGTAAAGCATTTAGTCATCATGACAATCACATGTGCCTTTGATTCTCATGACCAAGATGTCATGCCAGTTGCGTGTGTGTTAATGACTCACACAATTTACCGTGTTGCTGTAATGGCCTGTAACATGCTGGCGTGTGTTTAACCCGGGCTGGTCTCTTTGTAGTTCAAACAGGCCTGGACAAGATACAACCAAAGAGGTCTTTAACAAAAACTCAACCGTGTGTTTAACATGAGCTGCCTGCGCTGACATGAAAAATACAGAGCATGTTTTCCTTGGATGTTAATATTGTGTGTGTTCTTGATGCTGTGTAATACTGATGTTTTAAGCACTGTAGCCAACATTCTCCTGTAAATAATGCAAACATTGGACACACGCTCCGACACAAAGAAAACATGCTGTCCTTGTTCTCCTGCACCAGCAAACAGACATCCAGGAGAGGTGAGATCTCATGTAGGTTCACAATTGTTTAGACATACTGTATGGACTGCAGTCTAAAACTGTGATTTATGTCAGATTATTCTTAAGATGCATTTTAGGGGCTAGGAAGAGACGGGAGAATAATTGGATAGAGACAGGGGAGTGGGACCGGCACCGGCAAAGAACTCTGATCGGGCCGCAAGTGCATGTCGGTGCACTAACCATGTGGCTATTAGCACTGACATGTCAGATATTTTTACGTTTATTTGTTTATAAGTATCAAAAGGAATGGGGAATAAATGTATTTGCTGGATTTTGTGACTTGTAAATTTATTCAAATTTCATCTATAGTCCAACTCGGTCTTACTACTGATGTTATTGATAAACTCATATTTAATGACAATGTTTTATCCATCTTTTTCCTCAAAAATTGTATCGGTTGAGATTGTCAATAACATACTTTATTGTTACTTTGATGAAAATGTAATGGGATCTTTAGTGTTGCAGAAAGTCTCAAATCGTTGCTTTTTTGTTGTAACAAAAACACATTCAACTTCCTTTTTTAAAATGCTTTTTAAAAAGTGATGACAAGCTACATTGTAGCATCTAAACAAAAACAGTGCTTTTAGTGAGACGTTTCTTTTGCAGTTTGTCTTCTGTAAGAGAGCATTTGACAAAGAAGTTTCCCGAAAGGAAGATGAATCTTGCTTTGCTGGCATCTTTTAGGCCACTATCCAAACCGCGAGAGCTTGAATCACATTGAGGAAACCGGTCACGGCTCAACCCATCTGAGTGCCATTAAAAATGGAAAGCCCTGTAAAGAATACTCGTCTATCCGTTGAGCAGCATTAAAATGAGAGCGTTCGTCCCTCCCCCGTTCTTTCTGAATACCAGCACCCTGTTTCTCCGACGCTGGGCCGCTTTGTGAACGCGCGGTTGGCGTTGTTGGCGACGGCGTGGGGCCCGGGGCGGTTTCTATAGCTTTGCTATTGGTGCTTTGGTTTTGCGGATGTGTGCGAGAGTGCTTTGTGTTGAACGGAGGCTCTGTGCTGTAGCTTTGTTGATTAAACATCAAGAGATGCGGCGGTGAATGAAACAGTGGAAAACTGGAGGGTTTTGTTTCTCACGAGCCCAGCTGAGGTGACAGTGACAGGACTCAACGTGTCTCCCATCAACACTCTGTTATTATGTGGCGTAAAGCATTAGGGTAAATAAATGAAGAATCACATTTGGTGATGTGATGGGATACAATAAAATCACTCCTTTATTAGGATTGTTTTGCCTTATTAGATTGATGAACTAAATGCTTAGTGTATGCATGTTTTATGACTGTTATACAGGATTTTAAAGTACTGGATTCTGATTGGTTGATGTGGTATTCGGGCTCTGCTATACACAATAAATAAAACAAAGTGTTAATAGATGATTCACATCATATCTGTGTATATAATTGCAAAGCAACTACAAATACATTCTGTTGTTGTAAATGGCTTTTGTTGATATTTCAGTGACATGCACTTAAAGGAGTAGTAAGCAAAAAAAGTTTTCAATTACTCACCAATAAGTTGTCCAAACATGTACGAATGTCTTTGTTTTTATGAATACAAAGAAAGATATTTGGAAAATGTTAGCAGCTGATATTTCTGGGACATCATTGGGAGATCATTGACCAGCATAGAAGAAATGATTGTATGTTTTTTTTGTTTTGTCTAAATATTAAGGAAGGTAAACATTTCAAGGGCACCTTTGACTACCATTTGAATTTTTCCTACAATGGTAGTCACAGTGGCGTAGAGGCGTGGTCCCCTTTACCATATAATCAAGTTGATGGACTTCATGCAGTTCAAAATCACTTAACTTACCAGTGATATGCCACTTACTAGACAAAATTAATTTTGTGGCTAAACTATTGGACAACTTGCATGTGGCCTCGTGACATACGGTTATGCATTAACAATGAGCTGTTGCTGCCTATGAAACCTAAACTATTTGAAGATTTTATGTACCTACAATATAAGCAACATATATTCTAAATGCCACTAGGTACATTGTCTTAAAAAAATAAATTGGATTGGATTCACCGTTTCTCCTCACAAACAGGTCCGTTGCAGACATTTAACCACCAAACGCAAATCACAGAACCATATAAGGAGACTTAACATGCTAACACACATGCTTTTATTAAATGTTTAAATCGTTCATTATTTCATTGACAAATGTACAAATGACTTATGTCCATAAGTAAATAATTTTTTGTCAGTGTAAAGGCCTATGTAAAAAGAAGTTATAACGTTTAAGGATAAATGCCACAAAATTTTACGCAGTTAATGTATTATATCATTTTATTTGCCAATTGGCATTAAAATCTTCCCCATGTGAATGAACGTCTATTTATTAAAAATCAACAAATAAAAATTTTGTTTGTTAGGCTATAACATTATTGTCATTAAACATGTATAAAATATGATCTTTGAATTAAACCAACGCGTCTAGGACAGCGGTGGACTTCTGCGTAGTGCATACAACGACTTTCTTATTGGAGAGTTGAGTAGGCTGTAGCAGGCTTGATTATTAAATATATTTAGAGGAACTTCGGCTAATTTAAAATCCGTCACAAGAAGAATACCGCGAGATAATGACAATGTACACAATAAAAAATTCTTCCAAATATCTTTCTCTTTCATCATCAGAAGATAGAAATTTATACACATTTTGAACAACTCGGAGTTGAGTAAATGATGACAGAATTTTCATTTTGGGGTGAAGTATCACTTTAAGGGCCAAAAAAATCACAATGCAAAGCCAACATTTCACAACTGTCCGATCAGAAAAACAAATGACAAACGTCAGAAATGAGAATTTCTAAGGACAACACAATGTGTCTATTTGTTGGCTGAACCTCACAGGCTCGGTCTCTGAGGTCACGTGTTAGTCGCTGATCTGGGACAAATGATCCTGACCTCACCTTAATCTTAAACCTGATAAAGTTGACAGCAGGTTTGCTCTGGAATCAGTCCAGCAAGACCTTTACCACCAGAACGCACAACAGCTGTCTATGTACTAGGGTAGATTTAGGATAAACCGATTTCTCTACACCTGCGCTGAGGTGTTGGAAACAGTGTTAAAACCAGATGCCGTCTTCTGATCGCTGATGTCAGGGTATACGCCAGTGAGAATGCTGTGATTTCACATTGAAAGTCTCCCTTGTTTTTGTTCCTCTTGTTAAATGTATTTGATACTCTAAATCTAAAGATTTTGAGGAATGTTGGGGCTTTATTTACAGAGTACAAACAATGTTATTGAACTCCACATAATTGAAACTTAATAACAGGGTGATAGGCTGGATTGTTTTTTCTGTAACGCTGTTGTGAGTATTGCGTCACCGTCCGGCGGGCATCAAAAAGCCATTTTCTTTTGCTTTTCAAACAAGAGCCTCCTGTGTGATGTTTCCTGGGTGAGTAGATTAAATTAACATGCCAATTTTTGCAGATGATGTACAAGTCATCCCGGTTTTTGATGGTAATGTTAGTTTTGACATCAAGAGCTGCAATATTGCATATTGACGTCAGTCTTACCCTCGTTCATGAGTAATCAAATCAGACAAATACAGACCCCAAGGAAAAACATCTGTCGTAAAATTTACACAGAATGGGTATTATATCAAACGTTTCATAAGCGTTGACACTTTCTTCTGTGGATCACAAAATGAAGATATTTTGAGAAATGTCTCTGTGGTTTTGCATCCATATAATTGAAATCAATTAGGGTTCTTCAAAATATCTTCTTTAGTGTTCTCCGGAGGAAACGTTTCATTTTCAAATATTCATTTTGGGGTGAACTGTCCCTTTAAGAGATTTCAATAGGTTTCAGTAACAGCAGGAAAGTGTCTGGATAAAGTGTGGGTGTGTTTTTAACTTCTGTCCAATGAGTTCAGTCTTTACTGATAGGCACCTTGCCAGTTGGAAGTCAGGATGAATACGTTAACAGATTTGTGCGGCCGTGTGCCTATTTTTGACTTTAGTCATACTAGCTACGTGTTTAGAGTCTGACCCACTCCATGACAAAACATCCGATTAAAATGTCACATCTACAGATCTATAGTCAGATTCTGAGAAAGAAGGATCTCACCTCACCAGCGGTGATGTAGAGCCTCCAAAGCTGCTTATATTAATCCATCATCTCCTGATGCACAGAGAAAATCATATTGTTTATTGCTCTCTAAAGCCTTTTTTTATTTTATAGAATTTTTATTGAAAATATGTGGAATTTAAGTAACACATTATTTGTAGTTTTAACTCCGTGTGATCTTGGTTGATTGTGTGTTAGATAAAAGGCACAAAACAAGGTTAAAAGTGACACAAAATGACACGTCCTTAACTAGAGACAGAAATGTGTTACTTGGGAACAGAATGTGTTGTTATTAACACAACCGTTGTTGTGTTGTTTTATCATCAGAAGCAAAGAAGACAGAGACAGTAAGGCAGAAAACGAAAGTAAATAAAATCTGTATAAAAATATACAATTCCCAAAAAACTAAAGAAAAAAAAGATGTATTAACAAGCATATATCAATATCACCGTTCACAACAAACACACAAAATAATACAGAATACATTTGTAACAAACTGATTTTTTGAAAGAAAATGTGACTTAAATGTATTAAGTGCTTATTTAATGAAGTAATTTGGTTAGACTTTATCATAAATAGTCACAGCTAAGAGTGTAGCATGCTCTCGCTGCACCTACTGTAGCGACACTGGACAAAACCATCTGTACTGTAATCCAGAAACTTAACCGGATTAAGAACGTGATGTGGGATTCTGGCATCTGACTGTGTGTATAAAACTGTGTGTTTGTGGAGATGTATATCAGTACAAATTTTTCTTCTATCTTCATAGGAAATATATTGTGCTGAATACTAACTTGGTCTCTCTTTTTTGTGTGTGTGTTTTAGATGAGATTATGCTGCAGGAGAGTAGTCCTCTGTGCGCTGCAGACATCAGCCCTGATCTCAGGAAACAGTTCGCCTTCCTGTCAGGTGAGTCTGCTTTACTGTCAATCCCACAATCCTTTGCCACTAAAGACCCCCATGAACCCATTCATACATATTGTCACTCCTTACACAGTCTACCGTCGAGATGTGTGTTACCGTTTCACATTTACTCATTTATTCAAGCAAGCACAAGGTCTAGTGTATGGAAAAAATTATATCCCACATTTAGGATAGTGTATAACAATATAATGAGTTTAACGTGTTTGGGGTGCTGTTTGACATGTGAGCCGACGGTCAAACACCCAGCAGCGATTATTATTTATAAATGTCTGCTTTCACTACGTCAATGACCGATGGAACAAAAGTCATTCACATCCACAGATATGCATGCTTGCATAGACGCCTACTACACAACTCTCTCCGGTCCCCGTAAATAACCCAGTTAGGACCCGGCTCAGGTTGCCCGGGATGATGCCTGACTGGAGGAAGCCTGTTAATAATTCAGTGTTGCCATGATGCTGCGCTTGACAGCAGTCGCCGGATGATGTGCTTTACCCGGATGTTTGTTTGACAGGCCGATTGGGGGTTTAATAGAGGTTAAGAGGCTTAGATGGAAGCTCAGATTTTCGACGAGGCTCTCACGCTTTCTTGTTTCAAGTCTACGAGCACGAGAGAATCTCTGAATATTCACAAACCTGATTCTAAACTCGTGCATTATTCATGCAATGAAACGTTCACAACAACATTGGAGGAAGAGCACGCAATTGCAACTTTTTGTTTGTGCATTTTAGATTTTTTTTATAACTTTGCATATTAACAATTGTTTAAGTGATTTTTTAAATAATGCTTAACAAAGTTTTGTGTTCTGTTTTACTGTACAAAGTCATCTCTGAGAGAGAGAGAGAGAGAGAGAGAGAGAGGTTTCGTCTGTTTTTGGTCTCTGTGTTCGAGGGTTTGGTTGTGCCTTTTCATTTTTAATGTGCTGTTAATAACAGTACTGTATTTAAAGGCTGTGGTTACTATGGTCACCGCGGTTACTATAGTTACCCCTATATGTTTCATGCACTTCACTTTCCTGGTGCCGTTCTGAAAATCTCATGGTAAAAATATCCATCTGGTGTCCGGCGTCAGTTTAATGACAGACCTCCAGAACTAGACCAGTCCGTCTGTTTGTTTCTTCTTTATTTCCTCATTGCATTTTTTATCTTTGTTCCCTTTCCAGACGGCTGCAGAAGGCTCCGTCTGATATTATCATTATCATATACTGTAGGGTGTGTTTGTGTATCTGATGTAATCGCACAAAAACGAAGTCGCAAGTGCGCAAAGTTCTTTCGAAACTCAGTTTCAGGTCATGTCTGTTCAGGTCTGTTTCTGTTTTTATATTAAGGTAAGTACACCAAAGTTACTCTTAAAATCGTACGAATGACATTGCATTAGATAACAACTGATATTTAAAGGGATAGTTCACCAAATAAAAAAATTCTCTCAGTATTTACTGTCATCATTGTTCTGCTAAACACACAGGAAGATATGTGGAACATTGTCATATCTCAACCCCCAATGAATCGTATAGTAGTATTTATTTTCCCTACTATGGCAGTGAATGGTGGGTGATGTGACATCTTCCAAATTTCTTTGTGTGTTCAGCAAAACATACAAATTAAAACAGGTTTGTGGCAATCTATGAGGGCGAGTTAAGGATGACAGAATTTTAATTTTTGGAGAAAGTATCCCTTTAACCAAGTGTCATGTGTGTTAAAAAGATAGAATAAAGCCTCCTTTTCCAAGTTAATTCATAGTAGGTTGATTTCTCCCAAAAAGTTTTCACACTTTAGGATTTGTGACGCGTTACAAACGTTCCTCTGTTTGATAAAGCATCCCATTACAATGATGTTGCCTTGACCGATGGCGTGAGTTTGAGGCGGGACTAACTGTTTGGTTTACCAATGGCAGATGATAAGTGTTTTATGAAAACCTGTTAAGATGAAGGCAAAGGAGATGTACAGTAGTCACCACAATAACACACAAAAATAACACAAAACATTTGCACAGTATTATTCACACATTATTCTGTTCTTTTAATTGTTGTGTATTTTAGTTTGTAAATCTTAATATTTTGCCGGGTCTCATTCTCATGTGCACATAAGCAATCGGTTTTGCTTTACTTATAAATAAAAAAATGCAACATCTGTGTCCTCTTCACCTTATGTGTGTATTTGTGTGCACATGTATGTGTGTGTTGGTTATACTGTAGGTGTTAATATAATTGTCCTCCTCAGTTGATCCATTCTGCTCTATTAATCACAAAGTGTAACTGCTGAAAGCACAACGATGATCACATGACCTCTTGCCAAAACACACACTGCACCAAACACACTTACACTTCCAATGAAGCTTTCATTTGTCATTCTAATGGTATAATGTCTATTTGTTTGGCAAAGGTTGGTGATGAGAAAAGAAGTTTGGAGGTTTCGTGGTTGAATTCACATTGCATCTTCTATGTTTGACCTGTCCTTGTGTAATTCAGCAAATCAAACATTCTCTGTGTGCCATCAACACGTTGAGGTGCCCTCTTGTGGGTATTGGACACTTTTTAAATGCAGAAATTTTTTTGTGATGTATAAATTTTTAAAAGCTGACATCACTTTGGCTGTGTATCGGTGGATTGTGACTGGTTATAGAAAATTTGGGGTTTAATACATATATATACATTTCATATTATATATTGTTTATTGCATTGTAAATAATTTAGAGGGATTGCTAGAAGATCTGGCGGAATAAAGCACCGTATGCATATCAGGATTGCTAACAGCTGCTTTTTGAAAAACATGCATGTGTCCAGGTGGTCGAGGACAGAATGGCAGTCCCATCATCACCTTCCCAGAGTACCCAGCGTTTGGCGAGCTGGAGGAGGAAGAGTTCCACAACGTGCTGACGTACCTTACCAGCGTTCCCAGGTGAGGAAATTGGGTGCATGGACTGTTCTTACATATTTTGGAAATGGCAGAACATTTTTAGAGTAAAAAAAATTTGAGAACGTTGAATAACGCATCAAATGTGGCACTGTTTCACCAGGACTTTACATTTTTTATATTGAAAAATGTAATTTATTTTAAAAAATGTTTTCATTCTGTGTATCATAAAATGAATATATAGACAAAAATTACATATATTTTTAAACCATATTATATTTTCAATCTAGTAGATCATAATCCTGTTTATATTTATAATTTTAATATGTAATTCTCGACCTGACCAGTAGAGGCCGCTCTAACATAATCCTGTTGTAATGCAGCATGCATTTGGAAATTCAATGAGATGACTGTAGACTGCTACTTCATTAATATTCATTATGCAAATTAAATTAAAATGCCTAATTATTACTTGTACACGGTTAACAAGGTGATCTGGTCATATTAATGTCCCCTGCTTTACATATGCAAGTTTGTGGTTCATTCGAGTTCACAATATTATGTGGAAAATAGAGTTGACCTCATATCAGCGTTTAACACACGTCAAGCATTTGCATATGGGCCAGTATCACTTCTGGAATAATAAAACCCTAAAAATTCAGTGGTGCGTTTTCCCATTTCTTTATCAAGTGAGTAATTTAAGCCGCAGTGTTAATATTTTAATGAAAGAGGGATTCTGATTCTCTCTCCCCCTCTTTTCCATTATTCCCATGAGAAAAGCGAGAGATGGAGATTGAGTAATTGGACGGATGTGTGTATGCTGAAATGGATGACGGGGTTTTAATTTGGTTCTGGTTTGGTAGATGAGTCCTCGAGTGTAAACCAGACAGGTTTAGAGGTCAATCCTCCAGATGTAAAGTGCTGAATGTTATGAAACCTTTCAATTTCTTTCCTACTATAAATAAATAAAAATTATTTGGAACATATAATTTTGTTATACATAGTGTTATATAATAATGTTTACCGCTTGTAAAGCATGAAGGTTTGTATTTAAGTAGAATACATGTTCTTACTTTTTTTGTAAAGGTTCAGAAAAAAACTGCAAGGTGTTTTTTTTATTTGAGAAATATTTAGTCATGTCTCAATATAAATCCAAGTATCCTGGGGTCAGTTTTATCATGAAAGTTCATGTGATCTGTAAGAATAATACACGTCATTGTTCCCACAAAGCCAAATACCACTCAGCTATCTAAAAAAACTCTTGTCACAAAACCAGACAACACAGAAAATTTATTAAAAACAGTAATAGCCAATGTGGAAATAAATCATTGAGGCAACAAGACGTCAGACCGCCACAGTCTTTGAATGGAGGGTTATAATTAAAGCCATGATTTTAATTGGGTTTATCATCTTTATTACTGGCGCACGCTCAAGGTCATCAGTCATTGTGTCGGTACAGAACTGCATCAGGGCTCCACCGGCAGATAAGACCCCCGACATCTCTCCCCTTCCTTTTCACCACCTTTTTATTGTGAGAAAATAAAAAACGCTCCAGAAAAAAACAGCTTGAGGCAGAGAGGGTACACGGGGGGTGGGGGGGAAGAGAGAGATTTGTGAATATTTTAGTGGAGAGAACAAGCAAGGGTGGGTGAAAAGAGAAAGAAACGCACAATCTGTGTGTCACTGTAATGGCGCCACATTTGCTTTGCCGCTATCTGCAGTGCCAGTTTTTGGAAGGCGGAGCTTTCACGATCAATCAACACCTCTCTCCCGCCCACATTCCACAATCTGTGAGGGTTCACTGCTCTGATAGGCTGAGGGGGAGCACCTGATGGTACTTGATTGGAGGCTTTTTAAAGGGGAGGTGGATTGAAGCTGCTTTCACGGTCTGTGCTTACGGTGTGGCACTCATTCAAATGGAACCAAAAACAGAGAGATTGGAAGCAGAGGTACGCTGAAGGGGATATAAAATCGGGGAAACTATCTGTGGGTGCGCCGAAAAAAAGGAGTAGGGGGGTATTATAAAGGTCTGGGTTCTATCCAGTGGATTTCCAGCTGCCGTGGTAACCAGAAAGCAGCCTTCGGATACTGGTGCTGTGGAAAGCAGTCCTTCTCCACGGTGATGGACGTAGCAACCAGCTCAGCATCTCTGCGCTACGTTGCCACGGTCGCGTACTGGGCTTATACTCTCCAACGTAGGTGTTTCTGTTTGAAGATGCATTTTGAGCTGTTGGAATGCAGATGCCTTTTTAAGGATTGCATGTTATTTTTTTTGGCGACATCTCTGAATGATGCAGATGGTTGATGGAGAACTGATGATGCGGGGGAGCTTTTGAGAGCTCGCAATGATTCCATCTCAGTTTTTATCATTTTTGGAGATACGAGTGTGATACAGTGATGTTTCTCTGATTTTCAGTCTCAGCTCGACGGGGGTCGGCTTCATCCTGGTCATTGACCGCCGGCAAGACAAATGGGCGTCAGTGAAGGGGACGCTGCTGCGGATTGCGGTGAGTCTGTGTGTGTATGTTGGAGGGAAGAAAAAAAAACATGCTGGTTGTGGATGCGCTGGAAATGTGTGTAGATTGTGATGCATAACATTGTATTCATTACAAGCAAGCAATGCAACATTAAATCTGAATGTTTCTGTGAATATTCACTGACCGTGTGTGTGTGTGTTTCTATGGGTGTGTGTACCCATGTGTGTTATGAGAACATGAGCTGACAGGCATGTGCCTTAGGCTACAATGCATAAAAAACATTTTCTTGGTCAGTATTTTTGTCTTGGGATAAACTCATTATACAACACTATACAGTAAAGCACTTGACACGCAAAGTTGCATATGATATAATGTTTTTACTGAATATACCTTCAATAGTTTGTTATGGTTGGAACATTAGCTTAATTTCTATATTATCTTAAGTCTATATTGAACAATTATGCAGTGCAGAAATTTGACTTAACATTTTTTGTTTCATTTATTTTGAAAATGTTTTTAGAGAGTATTTAAAGACAAAATTAATTCCAAGTTAGCGGCATCTAAAAAAAGTATCTCGCATCTTTTCATAGAAACTGTAAATATTTAAAGGGATAGTTCACCCAAAAAGGAAGATTCTGTCATCATTTATTCACCCTTAGGTTGTTCCAAACCTGTATAAAACAAAGGGAGATATTTGGAAGAATGTCAGTTCCCAAACAGATCTCATCTCCCATTGTTATTATGATGCCATGAGTGTTAATGAGGATTTCGTCAGTGCTTCTGTAATGTAGCACTGATAAAGCCTAATGTCAGCAGGTGTGATGAGCACAGGTGGTGTCTCGAGGCTGTGAGTGTGTTGTGTATGATGGTCAGTAGGGGAGAGGTTACTAGGCTAATCAGATTAACAATCTGTGATTGGGTTCAGCTCTCACAAGCACTATGACAGACAGAGAGATAATTTCATTGTCCTGGTAGATGCAGGAATAATTTATATTGTTTTATATATGGTTTTAAGAGCTGTACCTGTTTCTAGTGCCGATATCTTATATCAAGGAAACATATAGAATTGTGAGATTGTTCAGTGTGTGAGTTGAAGAATCATAGGCGTTTGAATCATTTTTCTAGGTGCTTTCAGTCTATTCAGATGATGGTGGTTGGTGGCAATTGCAGTGTCATTTAATGATAAAAAGATTATTTCAACTGCACTACGGCCACTATGGTTTCATCTGCAGAAATGTCGTAGGTGAGAAACTTGAACTTTTAAATGGGAAAGGGTTTCGTTTGTGCTATTTTATTAGTTTTAGGAGCCTTTGTGATAGCCTATTATGTAGATGATGAGCGTGATCATGTCCAATGTTTGTTAACTTTGCTTTTTGCTTAATCACCCAAACCAGCCCAAAATTGCATCAATGCAACCATGATAATCTTATATCGAAGGCATAGACCATAAATCTAAACTTAAAATATATTCAGAGGTTACACCACACATTAGACTCTATGTTAACAATGTGATTGCAGTATGAGTTATTATAATTATCAACATGCATTTCATATTTAATAATGTTGTTGATCAGTCTTTAGTGTAGACTCATGAAACATATTAATATTAACACATTCCATCAAAAACGTATTTCAGCTCTTCAGAACCATTATCTGTACAGTGCTTTTCTTTACATTCTCTGTTTGTGTTTTGATGAGTGAGTGTTTTTTCAAACTGACTTTAGCTTGAAAAAAGAGGTTCACAGTTATACTGTCTTACACACACGCACAAGCGTGTAAATCATTCTCTCCCCCCTCTCCGTCACAGTACATATGGCTGATTGGTAATGCTTAGCAGCGATGCAGCTGGTGTGCGACGGCCAGAGGAGATTTTCCAACACGTGCCTGAAATAAAAAACAAAACAAATACATAGTGCATACTTATGAATTAATAACATTTTCCACAGCAACCATAGTTTCCTGCTGTTTCAACAAAGATAATTTAGTGTATTTTTTATAAGCTGAATATTTCTGTTTTTTGTTTAATGCACAATATTAGGATGGTTAATGATGTTCTTAATGAGTTTCATTTGTCCTAATTGCACTCCGTTAAATTTCATCATAATTTCCTTTAACATATCACATAGTCCAACATTTCCCCTCTCATTATTGTTTTTGTTATTATAGGTGATGGTATTAAAGGGATCAAAAAGTTCTTTCATCATTAACTCAGCCTTATGTAATATCATACCTGTATAAATTACTTTGTTCCATTGAACACAGAGAAAGATATTTGGAAGAATGTTAGCAGTTTTCAGTTCAGAGACATCTTTGACCACCATAGAAGAATGAAGAAGGTGCCCGAGAACTCTTTTTTTTCCTAAATTCATCAAAATATCTCATTATGTTTTCAACAGAATAAAAAATACAGTATTTTCTTCCTACTATGGTAGTTGATGATGTCCCGAACTGAAAATGGCTAACATTCTTCCAAATATCTTTCTCTGTGTTCATTTGAACAAAGAAATGTATACAGGTTTAAAACAACCCGAGGATGAGTAAATGATGACAGATTTTACATTTTTGGATGAACTATTACTTTAATTGCATGTAGATCGTACAGACTTTGTGCTTTCGCCAATGAACAAAGAAACCCTTAGAAGAAAGTCTGGTGGAACCGGTCCCTGAACGGCCCAATTCAATTTAGGAAATTGTAATGTACGCTAATGTATGCTAAGTAGACACGGCTAAACATCTCCGGTGTTGCTGAATTGCACTGTCACTGTAATATATGTAATGCGTGACCAATGATCTCTTTCATGCCACACAAACAAACATCATTTCTATTTATTTTTATGCATATTAATATCACATGATTGTTTGCCACATTTTCATCGGCATGAATATTGCATTAGAGGGTCTGGTTAAGTGCTGGAAGTGCAATATACATTGGCAAATTGTTCCTCGATGCCACATAAATAAATTCTGAAGAGACTGTCTGCAGGCCTGCCAGCTGTGGTTGAAGCTTCTGTTAACTGGCACTAAACATTTTATTTCTTTGTCATTTGAAAGAAGGGACGGCCGTCTTTCGTCAGGGCTCTTCTGTGTCTCAGGGGAGGTTGTTAAGAGACTTGTGTGCTGAAAGGCAGGAGAGTGTCCGCTCAATGACATCCGCATTAACATACATTTTAAGACTGTGGTTAAAGCCTGTGATGTGGATTATTCATATGGTTTATATAAGAAAGGTTTTTTAGGGTATGTTGTGATGCTCTGGAATCACACCTGACACAGGTGTGGTTGCGTTTTAGTGTCCAATGTTTGGACTTGCAATGCTATTATCCACTTTCTGAAATAAGAGTGGGTTATGGTTTTCGGTTTTAAAAATGCTTCGTATTATATAACCTATTATATTCAATCTATTATATCTATCTTTGACTACTGTTCACTTCAGGCGTTCAATTGAATTCATTTCAACCCAACTCTGTGTAGTTTTCTCCACCAATCCGATCGTACGATGATTGTTCAGAGTGATATCTGCCAATACCGATTCTGAAGATTAAATTCATATTTCTTAACTTGTTATTAATTCATGTAATGACTATTAATATTGAACATCAAACTGGTGAGGTTTCTTGACATTTTCAATATAGAGAGCACAAATTTATTGGCTGATAGCCGAGAGAAATTTTTTTGTTTCACAACCGATGCCGATTATTGGCCGATATATCGGTGCATCTCAAATATAAATATCAAATATATTTATGTGTGTTAATTGAAATCTATGTGGCGTGTGTGTATGTGTGATTAGTGTGTTGTTTATCCGTGTGGTGGCAGGTAATCCCGCGAGATGCCACACACTTGTATGGTTTCCCAGGAGAGTTCTACATATTTCCCCCATAAATCCCCCTATAATATCTCACACCTTTTGCTTGCTCTCTCATGTAAATTCAGTGATGTATCTCTGAGATTGAGCTAAATATAAGCTTAAACATTAATGTTACATGAAAAAAAATATCACAGTAATAACAACCACAGAATTGTACAGGAACTATATAAAGTGCAGACGAAACAACAATTTGATACACTGTGTTCATTTTTGGCCATTCTATAAGATGATGTGGTGTAAGAGGATAGCATTGCTTATTATATATATATATTCATAGTGAGTGAGAGAGCGAGCGAGAAAGAGAGAGAGAGAGAAGGGGGAAGGGTAAATTAGAATTTTTTTGAGACCTTTTTTAGCCCAACATGGAGAAACCTTTATCATATTTATCAATAATAGACAGACTGTGTTTGTGTCTGTGTGTTTTGAAATGCATGTCGACTATCTACATCACAATGATATGTGTTGTTTCTGTTATTTATTGAATGAAACAACACTGCCGGTATTTGATGGTTTAATTTCGGTCTCTGGGAGAGGCCCGAGGCCTCTTTTACTAAAGCTTTCTAAAGCAGGAGTTGTGTTGTTCAGATTTGCTTGAATAAGCTTTAATAGAGGAGTCAATATTGGGGCGGGTTTCTCTGGATTCCTACTGTGCTCACAGCCGACCCCTGTGACTCTAAGCTTATTGCTGGCTTGTTGAGGACGACATGACCAATCCGCACAGAGGAATAGGTGATATTGTCATGGTAATATGAAGGCGGGGGTTCAATTTGTGGCGCCTCCTTTGTCAGTAATCAAACATGAGTGTCTCTATGACCGTTATTAATGTTAAAATTCTCATTCTCAATTCAATTGTTCTTAAAGGAAGATCTTTATTTCACGTTTATAAAGAAAATGTGGGTGGTTCTTGTCCAAGCAAAAACACAACCGGGCATGTTGTGGGTGGATTCTGTCGTGTTCTGGTTGGTTGCTTTACTGGGCCAAGTCAAAAGATCCCACATTTGAGTCGCTTTTATTGTCTGGTCTCCCCCTCATTGAAAGGGAATCTGTCACCTATTTAATTGTCCTCCAGGTAAATTTTTTTAGTTTAATAGCTTAAGAAGGTAATGGCAAACATATTAGATTATATATATAATATAAAAAATGAGTTTTCCTCAATATAGAAGCTTTAATTCACTCAAAAAGGAAAATTAAAAATGTTTCATCCTTATGTCATTCAGGTAGGCCATATGACATCATGTCTTCAGTTGAACAAAAGCAAGTAATTTTTATATTAAAATGCAATCATGTTATCTTAAAGTTTGGGACTCAAAATGTTGAAGCTCCATAAGCATGTGCATCCTTCATGTGTTAATTATTGACTTCTGAAGCGAAATGATACAATTGTGAAAGAAAACTGATTTTATTTTAAGCTTATTTAACAATAGTCAAACTAAAACAAGCATATTCAGCGCGAAATCTAAATTCCTCTCATCATCGGTTCTGTCATTTAAAATCAAATTTAATACTTTTAAATGCGAAGTTATAAAAAATTATTTCAAAAATATTGTGCCAGGTTAAGGGTTCTGTGTGAAGACTGTAGCAGCATCTAGTGGTGAGGTTTCGAATTGCAACCAACGGTTCACTCCAACCCTCCCATTCGAAGCACTACGGTGGCTGACACAGAACTAACACCATGTCTACGACACGACACCACAAAAGACATTAGAACTGCATTAGAATCCATTATAATTTTACATTTTGTCCACACTGGATGCAGTGCGGCGCAACAAACCCATTAAGAACAAACATGTTGTCATGTCACTTCATGCCAGTCACGTCGGGTATAGACACAGTGTTGGATATCGTCAAGTTTTCGGTTCTGTGCCGAAGGAGATAACATATTTATGAAATGTTTGTCCGTTTAGGGCTACTGTAGAAACGACATGCCGAATTCCATGCAAGGGGACCCTCGGTGTATGTAGATTGAAAAGGCTCATTCTAAGGTAATAAAATCATTACGCTTAATTATGTAAGGCCTTTATACACCTCTGAAGACATAGTTATGTATATCATTTTGCATTTCTGCCACTTTGAAACCAATCCATCCAATTGCCACACCAATTGGTCTGGTCGACCCTTGAATCACACATCTTTCTATTGTCAAAAAAGAGAAAACAAACAACGTTACTGTCCAAGGATAAAAGGGGGCGGGGTAAATAAATTACCCTCGAAACGCAGACCTGGAGGCATTTCAACATGACAGACTGTGGGATTATCTCATGTTGGCAGACTCGGAGCACGCGACTGGGAATCTTGGGACGGCACAAGTGTTTGTAACAAATTCACATTGTGATAATGTGCCATGTTTAAATCTGGTCTGTGCTCAAATTGAGTGGGCATTTGGATCAATTAAAAAATAATACAGTTTATACGCTAAAAATTGCTTCATTTTGTTTGTTTGTTTAACTGTCAGATATAAAAAATTTGATATGAGTGTCAAAACCAAATCCCCTTTTCGTTGTTCTTGACTGCTCACCGGCCGACACGCAGTCACTTACTACAAGAGACCCACGCCGACATCACTCACCCGTATCGATCTGATGTCAAATATTTTTGATATGACACACTGCCCAGTGGGAGGGATTTTAATGAAGAGGCTATAAACACTCGACGAGGGGCACGTGTGTGTTCATACATACATTCATACAGAGAGAGAGAGAGAGAGAGAGACCTGGGGGAGAGAGACATATGCGAGACCATTGTTACCCTTTCTAGTCTCTTAAGGAGTTGTCATGGCAACAGGACGTAGATGTGTGTGGCTCGAGACGAGAAGGGAGAGGGGTGGTACCATGCGATGGCCCGCTAACATGAATATTATTTATTTTCATTCTTGCTTTATCTCATCATGTGTGTGTGTGTTTTTGTGTGTCCGCAGGGCTCTTTCCCAGGCAACCTGCAGCTGGTGCTGGTACTGAGACCCACAACACTTTTCCAGAGGACGATATCAGACATTTTGTTTAGATTAAACAAGGATGAGTTTAAAATGAAGGTGCCGGTAAGTGTGAGCACTCGTGTGGTTAATGAAGAGTATAATGAAATGAATGGAGTTCATAATGAAGTGTGTGTGTGTGTAGGTGATTATGCTCAGCTCTGTGACTGAGCTCCACAGCTACATCGACCGCACACAGCTCACTCAGGAACTGGGCGGCACGCAGGAGTACTGCCACGAGAAATGGATTTCACACCGCACCGTGAGTACCGACACTTTCTGACACCGATAGACGGATTGCGGAAACAATGAAACGGACACAGGATTGGTTTGATGTCAAAATGACATAAGAATATTAACATGTATATAAACAAATGCCTTTGTATTTAAAGAGACAGACAACACCAACACAACAGTATGTCCCACAGATTGCAGTATCTCATACTGCACACGAGATAATGTAACCTATAGACAATTTTTTTATATACAATAGCGGCCAAAAGGGTTGTCTGTGGGTACACACAGTATTTATACAACATTTGCTTTTAAAGGTGCTGTATGTAATTTTTTGGAGGATCTATTGACAAATACAAATAATAAACATAACTAGGTCTTCAAAGGTGTATAAAGACCTTTCATAATGAAGAGTTATGTTTTTATTACCTAAGAATGGAACTTTTTCATCTACGTACACCGCGGGTCCCCTCAAATGGAATTCTCCATGTTGTTTCTACAGTAGCCCTAAATGGACAAACTGCTCAACAGAGCGTGTTTCGCAAAAATTATGTCTCCTAAGGGGTAAGAAGCAAAAACGTGACGACATATTAGCCCTGTTTCAGCCACCGTAGGGCTTCGAAAGGGAGGGGTGGTCTGTGCCGTTGGCTGCGATTTGCAACATCACCACTAGAGGCAGCAAAAATGTCCACATTGCTTCTTTAAGTGGATCTTTAAAGTAAAATGATTTAGTTCTGGTTTATTCGTCCCAATCAAAGTAAAATCAAGCAGATTGCCTCGTGGGATAGTGTTGTACACAATAGGGAATCATGCAAAAGACCGTTTAAACTTCATTCTTTTGTTAATATGGTAGTCCACTATTTTAAACACAAACTGAAGACCTGATAAACAATAAAACTGCGATAATACATCACTCTTCCATCTTCAAAACAAGCGGGAAAATGTCTGTTAAATCGCTTCCCTTCCTCTTTAATTTATGCACTTGCTTTTAAGTAATCACCAATTGATTTTCTACATGTCTGTATCGATTCGTGATCAAAGTGTTTTAAGTACCATGCACTTGTTTGCAGTAGATGTACAGTAGGCATTTGTTAAGTGAACCCATTAGTGTGATTGAGTTCTGTTGGTTTGATGTAATCTTATCTGTGATTTTTGTACCCACAGGCCATCGAAGGTTTTGCTCTGATGGTGAAGAAAACGGCTCAGATTTTGCAGTCATTCGGGACAGAGCTGGCCGAGACAGAACTGCCCAATGATGTAGAGGCCACCTCTAACCTTCTGACCATCCACACCGAGAAGAAAGACAAGATGAAGGTCAGAGAAGAACACTGGCAGAAAAAAACAAAGCTTTATCTCTGTAGCACTGGGGGGTTTAGCATTACTGAATGAGTGTACTGTATATTTTTAA
The DNA here is from genome assembly GCF_015846415.1 of Triplophysa dalaica. Lineage (NCBI taxonomy): Eukaryota > Metazoa > Chordata > Actinopteri > Cypriniformes > Nemacheilidae > Triplophysa > Triplophysa dalaica. Next base: position 5,034,659 of record NC_079543.1, read on the forward strand.
TACACAATCATTTTTACAAAATAATATGAACGGTTTTATTTAAATATAATTTCAATATTGTACAAATTATTCTTATAAAATAGTTGATGTACAATATTTTTTTTATCAAAACCACCTTGAAATTGGCTGGTTAAAACCCTTTTAAAATGTATTTTCATTTCATGATAAATAAATATAATTTTCCTAAAAAGAAATGATCCCTTAGGAAAATTGGTTTTATTATAGTCAGAAAAACGAATTCCTCTCAAAACTAATAACACACAGAAACCCAGATGCTGCAAATCCTTTTGACAGGTACAGTTTAGTGTTACACAAAAATTAATTATAAATATGTTTTAATAACACGTGTGAGATGACATTCCCAAATGATTAAACCAAATTGCCTGTTTTTTAGCTAGTAAACTGCTTTTCCTTGCGGAAGGTCTGCATTCGGTAAAAATTAGATAATAAAATATTTCAAATTCACATTTCATGTGGGAAGTAGCCATGTATTAAGTGGGATAAGGTAAAAACAGCTGCCGGGACTTATATCTGTGTTAACAACCGGCTGCCTGTACATTATCCCTTACGTAAAATACATGCCTTGATCAACCTCTTAAAGGGATTTTTGTACTTTTTCTTTCAACTTTTCCATGGAATGGTTGATTTTTCCATGGTTTTGGCGTCATTCAAAGTATTCCAGAGAGCCGTACTATCTTAGATAAGATACTACAGAATTAACTGTGATAATAAATAATTTAACGTTGATGAATCACATGGCTGTAAGATATAAAGAAGCGTTAAATAGGCTTGGATAAATAATTCATGCTCCTCATTCAGTGATGTCGGCCTGAGTAGCATGTTTATTTCATGTCCGTGTGTGTGTGTGTTCATAGGAGGACTTGAGGATTGCTCTCTGTCAAGGCGGACGCTTGTTGGAGAGCATCAATGAGCCGGTGGTGAAAGATCCAGATTACACAATGAACCAGGATGAACAAGAGAATTTATCTACTGTTCAGAGGTGTGTGTGGACGGTTGTGACATCAGTTACTGCGGGACAATGCCAAAAATGAGAAACCAGATGGTTATGATGTAGAGTTGAACCTCTGGGTGTTCTTGTTTAACTGAGGTGGATTTCTGTCCCGGTAAAGATCTGGTCAGGTGTGTTTTACAGCCGCAACCAGCTGGTTTGTATTACACAGCAAAACGACAGACATATGTGCGAAGCGGTGTGAGGTGACAGTAATATACTGAGGTCATGACCTCTGAGTAATGGAGCATTCTGGGGTGTGGTGCTGGTCTGTGTTTAATATCCACGTGCTTTTCCTGTCAGCTTTCATTATTACATGGATATGTGACAGTATGTATTTAAGGATCAAAGAGTGTTTTATTTGACCGTGCATTCTTTATCGCCTCAAATAAAAGCTAAATATGTGCTATTGTTTACATTAAAACAAAAAGGAGTGATTCGTTCCGATAAGCAAATAATGTAAAAAAGTACCCGCCTTTATTGGAGGATGTTTACACGATGAGTAACTGAGAAGTTATTCCTTTGCATTTTTTAAAAGTTTCATGTACACACGACAGCTTTTTCAAAACTTTCTGCAAATGCTATATTATACATTTTACCCTAATGGATACCCTATTGCGCTGTTAAGAATTACTACGGGCCTGCGCACATACGCCTATCCTGTTTTAAGCTGAAAGCGCTTTTAATTTGCTTTGTGTGTTAATAGTTTGTGTATATAAATACCATTTCTCCGGTGGTTGTAGTGGTGCAGTATATCTACTTTTTGCTGGAGAAATGATCATAAATATGTTACGCAGCACAAACATGCAAAGTGGAATCCTCCATTATTAGGTGCGTTCAAACTCGCTTGAGTTTAGCCGCTTGCAGTCGACATTTGCACGCCTCTTAACATGACGCAGCACAAAACAAAACGTGATCGGTTGCTTTACCTGTCAGTCATATGGCCTTTTGGGGCGGGCCTTGGCCTAAGAAAGCGGCACCAAGTTCCAGACCTTCAGTATGAATATATCAATGTGAATTTTCGGCAGTGTTTTCTGGAAGAAAATTGTATGTGTTTGGAACAAAGTGAAGTTGAATGAATGTCTCTTTCTGTAGGCTGCTCGGTCAGTTGGATGAGACGGAAATGGCGTTTGATGATTTTTGGGACAAACATCAAACCAAGCTGGAGCAATGTTTGCAGTTGCGACACTTTGAGCAGAACTTTAGAGAGGTTTGTCTGTGTGTTTGGCTAGTTGTATCTCAGAACAAGGTCTGTGTGTGTTTGTGTATGTGTGAACAGTCATTGTAACACAAGTGTTTTCGTGTTGTAGGTCAGAGCTCAATTAGATCTGGTGTTTGACAGACTAACAGGTTTCTCAGAAGTGGGAATAAGCCCCGCCCACGCTGAACATATCTTGAAAGAGCTGACCAATCATGAAGAGAGAACATGTGTGAGTACTAAACTGTTGTCATGTGAAAGGCATACAGCATTCTTTACTTGATAATATATTGTATTTTAATATTTACTATTATACATTTTAAAGTCCCCCCATTCATCACTTTAAATCGTTGCGGAGGATTTTCGCCATAAAACTGCAGTTTACCAAAGACAGTTTAAAAAATGCTGTTTGAAACTGCCTCTGTTTATGACATCATAACCCTGTAACCAATCACGTTAACAGATTTGAGCCATAGATATGTAAGAATAGCGTATAGACTCGGCACTGAACGATCGCTGCAGTTTCAGCTCTGCTTCTGCAACATGAGCATGCGCCGCTCACACGTCGAATGAGGTCTCTATGTACCTATAATCAATGCTCTGAACTGATGCATTTGAGTGGAGGCGGGGACTCATTTGCAATCTGCATATTCATGAAACAAGGGTATAGAGCTACATTCAAGACATTTTAAGGCATAAAGAAATGATTATCACTGTATAAAACTACAACATATGCAATTTTAATGTTTAAAGATGACTAAAGTTTTAATGAGTTTCATAGATATAGTTAGATATAGATATTTATAATATATAACTAAATATATAAATGGCTGTCAAACAATTAATCGCGATTAATCGCATCCAGAATAAAAGTTTACTGTGCATATTAATTTTGTTTTATAAACACAAATACGAAATATCTAGGAAATATTTAAATATATTTATTTATATTTAGTAATAATTAAAATTTTATATCAGCGTTTATTAATTGTTACATTTTATATTTTCTTAAATATATGCATTTATGTGTATGTGTTCATAAATACAAAATAAATATGCACAGAACACTGACATATATTATGTAAACATATTTTTTTTTAATTCTGGATACGATTAATCATGATTAATCGTTTGACAGCCCTAAATATAATTTAATATAATGTAATGTAATATAATATAATATAATATAATATAATATAATATAATATAATATAATATAATATAATATAATATAATATAATATAATATAATATAATATAATATAATATAATATAATATAATATAATTTAATATAATATAAATATAATGCATATTTGATATAATATAATGTAACTTTAGTTTGTAGTATACTTGCACTACTGCATATAGTGGAACTGTTTTTAACAATTCTTTCTATTGAATACGGGTTCTCTTATGTTGTAAATTGTTTTATACTAATGAGAATTAACATTTTTATTGAGCTTCTTAGTATTGTTTACGTTTCTCATTTAAATTATTCGTGATTGCAATCTAAATGATATTGATACTTTTACGTTTGTTGTAATTTAAAGTCTTGTTTAAAGTCTAGTTGTTTATTCTACCCAATCTGGAATCGAATCGAATTGAATAGAAAAACATCATATAAAAGATATAAATATAAGTATATACATACCCAACAAGATTTTTCCTTTTTGTAAAAGTAATAGTGTGCTTTTTTATTACATTAAGAGATATATTTATATGTGTGTGGTTCTTAACAGTTTTATGCTTGCACATACAATTCCTTACACACATTCCTTTCACATGTAAAATCACACTGCGCATTTTTAAGTTGCTGAGTGCAGCATTTTATGAAATGAGCCACATCCTCTCTTTAAAGGGGAGTGGGAGGTGTTAAATCACCTGATAAAACAGAGATTGCTTTGCTTGTTCATGGTAGGGACAACACAGTAACCAAACATATTTATTAAAATGTTTGTATGTAGGCGGTGCTGGACCGTGCGCTGTCCCTGGCGTGTGATGCAGACCGGCTCATTGAAGCATCTCATTACGCTGTGGACTCCATCCTGCCCAAATGTTATGACCTGCGAGCTCTGTGTGAGGAGATCAGTGTTGTCCTGAAGGCCAAGAAAGCACATCTGCTCAAAGCCGTGGAGCTACATCAGTGTCTGGATAAGGTAGACTAATACACATTTTCCTCTGAAACAGGAAGTTGGGGGCGGGAAAATGTGTAAAGCATATAAACACTCTCCCTCTGTCATGACAGGCCTCCAAATGGTGTGAAGATGGCATCTACCTGCTGGCATCCCAGCCTGTGGATAAGTGTCAATCACAGGATGGGGCGGAGTCAGCTTTGCAGGAGATTGAGCGTTACTTGGATACGGCCAATCAGAACAAGCTGACCGATTTGAGTGGAATTTGGAGGGAATATGAATCGGTGCTCACACAAGATTTCAGGGTAAATTTTTAATAAGCCTTCTTTGTTAAAAAGAAAAGAGGGATTGAAAAATCTGATCGAACATGTACAATTTAAAGGGGCAGTTCACCCCAAAATTAAAATGCAGCCATCATGTATTACATCATTCCATTTAAAACCTGTATGTGACTCTTTCTTCTGTGAAACACAAAAGAAGATATTTTAAGAAATGTTTTTGTGTTCATATAATGGACATTAGTTTCATAGGGAACATACACAGATATGGAGTGGCAGTGTTTTATATTGTATTATAGAATCGATTGAATGTTGTCTCTGTGATTCAAACAGGATCAGGTGGACCAAGTGTTTCAGAAGCAGACGTCCATGCAGGAGATGTTTGAGAAGAGGAGAGTCAGCTTGAAAAAGTTAGCGGCCAAACAAACGCGTCCCGTGCAGCCGGTTGCCCCGCGTCCAGAGGCCATCATCAAATCGCCCCTGTCCTCGCCAGGTAAACTATTAACTTACTATTTATTATCACGGTTATTGAATAATCATGTTTTTATATAAAGATTATCAACAATATTTGTTATCTTGTAATACCACTGATTTACTTTTTTTTCAGTGTCAATTTGAGAACCAAGTATTACATAGCAGTACATAAATATATGTGCAGTACATTACAGAGCAATTCTTTTCTGCAGTGCGGTTGTCTCTGTGTCCTCCCAAGGTCCCCCCCTCCAAACAGACACACACACATACAGAGTCATGGTTGGCTGCTTATGGACACACATGCGCAATAGTGACGCCAGACGCATGTCGTTTTATGGTTCTGTTGCCATCTAGTGTTCCTAATGTAGAGAACCACACTAACACACGTATATTTTTTTATCCAGTTCATAGGGAGAAGGCAATTGAGGGTGACATCATCAATGGAAACTGCAGAAAGGTAGGCATGTCTTCTGTGGAAAATGCTTCGCAGCATGTTTTTTTATTTAATATAAACACACAGACGCATGCGTTAAAGTGCAGGGATTGATGTTTTGTGTTGCATTTACAGGGAGACACAAACTTGCAGAAAGACGGCAGTAGACACCCGTCTGTCTCTGATGCGGAGGAGAACTTCACTGTGCTCAGACGGTCAGTGAGGGGATTAATACAAATAGTCAAGTCAATTTGATTTAGGGAGTGCTTTTTTTACGTTGTTTCAAAGCTCTGCATTGACCAGTTTCATTTCAATCTTAATGAATCATTTTATGCTATTAACATGACTGTGTGATATCTGTAGGCACGTGATGAATGAGCTGTTGGAGACGGAGAGAGCTTATGTAGAGGAACTACTGTGTGTGCTGGAGGTGAGCTGCACTTACATCTCTCCACCACTAGAGGGCAGACTTGCTTTTGTTTTTATAATAACATTATAGTATTTGTATTAGGGCTGTCTAACAATTAATGCATCCAGAGAAAAAGTTGTAGTTTACATAATATATGTTTGCGTACTGTGCATATTTATTTTGTACTTATAATCACACACACATACATGTAGACATATTTAGCAATATTAAGTTATTTAGGCTATTCTTTTATGTTTACCAAGAATTGAAATGATATATAAATGTTTATTCAAAATTAATATACATCATATATGTGACCCTGGATCACAAGGATCAAGGGAACATTTTAAGTTAAAGCCAAAAATACATTTTATGGGTCAAAATTATTGATTTTTCTTTTATACCAAACATCTTTAGGATATCAAATAAAGATAATGTTCCATGAAGATATTTTGTAAATTTCCTGCCCTAAATATATCAAAAAATTATTTTTGTGAGTGGATGACCAGTAACATTGCCTCTTATTTTAAACTTCGAAGGCAATTTTCTCAATATTTTGATTCTTTTGCACCCTCAGATTCCAGAGATTTAAACATTTAAATCTGCGGCAGATATCATCATATTCTAACAACCTATTCATCAATAGAAAGCTTAATTGTTCAGCTTTCAAATGATGTAAAAATATTAATTTCGAAAAATGTACCCATAAGACTGGTTTTGTTGTCCAGGGTCACATATGTAAATATTCCCAAATATGTATACATGTATATGTATTTAGGCTAATTTTATATTTACCAATAATTTAAATGATATATAAATGTTTCTTCATTTTTATATTTTTCTTAAATATATGCATGTATATAAATGTGTTTATACATACCAAATTAATATACATAATATATGTCTGCTACTACTGTGCATATTTATTTCGTATTTATAATTGCACACAGATACATGTATACATACGTAGAAATATTTAAATGTATTTAGGCTATTTTTTATCTTTACCAATGATTAAAATTATATATATGTTTATTTCTTTGTATGTTTAACTTAAATATATGCATGTTTTATACATAAAAAAATAATATGCACAGTACACAGAGACATGTATTATGTAAACACAAACTTTTAAGTAATCGTGATTTAATCGATTGACAGCCATAATTTTATAATTAAAGGAATACTTCCAAAAATGAAATTATTTGTTCATTTACATGAGTCACCTGAGAATAGTAAAGAGATTATTTGCTTTCGACTCACAAAGACATGCCTGTGGATGTGTACTTTAGGAATCAACAAAAACTCTTCTTTAATGTTAATAAAAAAAACCTACATCTTCAACAGCCTGAGGATAAACTACATCAGATTTTCATTTTTAGGTGAACTGTCCCTTTAACTTGATAAATAAATTGTGATTTTAGGGCTATGCAGCAGAGATGGATAACCCATCCATGGCTCAACTCATCCCCAACACATTACTTCATAAGAAGGACGTCCTCTTCGGCAACATGCCCGAGATATACCAGTTTCACAAAAAGTAAGTTAGGCTCTTTGCACGGTCTGCTTAGATTCGACTTGTGTAGTAGGCTACAGTTACATGCATGCAGAAGATGCTTTTATGCAAAGTGCACAACCTTTTTCAGATGGCTCAAACTGTCTGTCTCATGTTGTAGAACGTTTCTTCGTGAGCTGGAGGCATACACGGACTACCCTGAGCTGGTGGGCCGGTGTTTTCTGGAGAGGGTGAGTGTGATGTCACTTCCTGTGCTGATCTGGTTCAATAGATTATTGAGACGATTGGGTACTCATGTTGTTTTCCATGTTTCTCAGATGACGGATCTGCAGATCTATGAGAAGTACTGCCAGAACAAGCCTCGCTCTGAGTCTCTATGGAGACAGTGCTCGGACTGCGCCTTCTTTCAGGTCCTCTTACTTATATGATGCTATGATACATTGTTAAAAGATTAAGGACACTTATAACCTCATGGGTCTTTTTGTAATTTAACATACGGCATAAAAAACTGATATTTTTGTATGGTGTTTTTATTGTTTGATAAGGGAAATGCATAAAGGATGATAAATAACTAAAATTAGATACTAAGCACTAGGGGTATATATATAATTTGAAACCTCGAAGACATTTAATTTTTTAACATATATTAATATTTCTACTTCTAAAAATTAATTTATCACACCACAAGAAACATAAATGGTGAAAAACGTAAAGGCTATGGAAATTATAAAACCTAAAATACACTCTTCAACGTGTATAGTTGTATACATTTTAACATAAAAGAAAAATGTATATGACTCAAAAGATTTGTCATTTAGCATCTTCCTAAATTTACAATTTAATACAAAAGTTTCATTGTATATAAATGATTATTATACATTTAATCATCGTTTTTCTATGATCTTCATAAAGAATGTGTAATGATGTTTGCAGGAGTGTCAAAAGAAACTGGAACATAAGCTCGGTTTGGACTCGTACCTGCTCAAACCCGTTCAGAGAATAACCAAATATCAGCTTTTACTGAAGGTAAACTATTCCTCAAATTTAAATGTAATATTTGCTGGTAGAGTTGCTGTAATCTCTGCTTTGACTTGTATCAGGAACTACTGAAGTACAGTAAAGGCTGCGAGGGTGTAGACGACCTGCAGGAGGCGCTCTCCTCTATATTAGGAATCCTAAAGGCTGTCAATGACTCAATGCATCTTATCGCCATCACTGGATTTGATGTAAGCAAACTCTGGTGATTTGTAGCTAATTGACAAATTGATTATGTAGAAAATGTTTTGTGAAGTGTGTGTATCAAGGAATCTGCTTTTAACCTCCCACCTGTGTTTCCAGGGTAACCTGAGTGATCTGGGTCGTTTGATGATGCAGGGGTCGTTCAGCATGTGGACGGAGCATAAGAAGGGTCACGCAAAGGTCAAAGACCTGGCACGGTTCAAGCCAATGCAGAGACACCTGTTCCTCCACCAGAACGCTCTGCTGTTCTGTAAGAAGAGAGATGAGAATGGAGAGGGTTATGAGAAAGCCCCTTCATACAGCTTCAAACACTCCCTCAACGTAAGAATATTACATTTTTTAATTTTCATCAATTGCAAATGTCCCTTACATATTAGTCATTGCATGGTTCAAGACCCCTGTTTTATCTTTGTGATAAAGCTTGAGTTTGCAGATGATGTAATCATAGTTAGGCCTGTTATGGCACATTTTGATGTACATCTACAGAATTGTTCTTTAAATAATTTTGTTTATTTATTATTCTTTTTTAATATTTTTCTGAGTTGTAGAGTTCATTTCATTCATATTTTGAATTGGCTATGGCTTTTATACTTTTATAATGTTTTTTGCTAATTTTATTATTATTTTCAATATTATAATTTAAGTTAAATTTATTTTTATTATTTTCAGATACTAATTGTGCCTCAAACTTTTACAAAGGCAAAATTTCTCATTTTTGTTTAGTTCGAGTGATTCAAATAATATTTGTGTCTATATTTTACATCATTTTAATTTACAGAAATGTTTAAATAGTTTTAGTTAAAAATGAGGCTGATTCAGGTGCTATAACCCAAATGTTGTGCTGCGGATCTCTTTAGATACAAATGTGTGATAAATAAATGAATGCTAAATTAGAAGAAAATGTCCAATTCTAAAGTAATCTATGATTCATCTATTGTCTTCACAATCTCAAATCACATTCGGTGTTATGAAAACTTAAAACTATAAGGATGATTTAGTGGTGCAACAGCTCAGGATGTAAACAGTCTGATTATGTTTGTTATTGTCCTTTGATAGATGAGTGCCGTTGGTATTACGGAAAATGCAAAAGGAGACAACAAAAAGTTTGAGATCTGGTGTAACTCACGAGAGGAGGTGTATATTGTACAGGTAAACCGGGCATTTGAAAAATAGCCTTCCCCTTCAAATATACATACATCTTTACATCTCCTGTAAACCTTTCAAGTCATTTTTTTTATATTTATTTACAGGCACCTACAACCGAGATCAAAACAGCATGGGTGAATGAGATCCGGAAGGTTCTGACTGGCCAGCTAAAAGCCTGCCGGGGTGAGAATATAAGGATATGTTTATTTAATATAAATATTAACAGCTGAACCAAATAGAAACTACATTTTGTAAGACATTTTAATAGCACTTTTCTCACTTAAAGATTAGTGTTCAAGTTGTTTACGGGAAATCTATAAAAGCCAGCATGATCAAGAATGCTTTAGATCTTGTCCAAATTCAAGATGATCTCTAATGATTTTTGGTGTTTGGCAGAAGCAAGCCAGCAGAAGAGTTCAGAACCGTTAACTCCCACCAGCACCACGCTCATCATGAGCCCATTTAAGACCACCCAAAAGACCCACAAGAAGGGAGACGAGAAGAAAACTGAACCAACAGTAGCTGATCCCAGCGCAACGTCGTTACCCAAAAACAGTGACAAGGTCAAAGGTCTGTCAACTCTCCTTAACTTACTCCTTATTACTCTTAAATGGAACTTTCACAAAAAAAAGAGTAGGGAAATCACATGATCAGATTTAAACCAATCAGACGTTGACCTTCTAAAGTTACACAAATCGCTGTTTGGAATCAGTTTAGACATTACGTCTGATCTCACAAACCTATTAATAAAAGCTATCCCACACTTATGTTTCGCTAAACCTATCCCACGATTCCGAATTCAGCTGCTGTCTCTGCTTTTTCTCAACTTAAGACTGAATTTCTGTGATGTTCTTTGCAACCCTCTGTTATTTTTTTCTGTCACTGTTTTCCTTGTTCTGGCTAATCCTGTAACCATTCTTTCTTTTTTTGTGGAGAATAGAAGAGACTGTCATCAGTCCCAACACTGAGAGAGCTGCAGTGGCTAAAAAGCGTTTTACACTGCAGGGCTTCAGTAACCTCAAGAGCCAAAAAGGTACCGCAAGTGGGAAAGACTAGAAATGAACTGTTAGCCAGATCATCTGTTACGTTAAATAAATGTTTTGAAGACTCTTTTAAAGATGAAACATTTACAGTTATATGAAGGATATTTCTATAGGTAGTGCATTGCATTAACAGTATAACATAGTTTCAGTATACGTGGGTTCAGTTATCAGGGAATCCTAGATCTACCAAATGCATAAATGTGATAATTTGGGTTTGGTTTAAATTCACTGCAGATCTCGTATCGCACTTTGGTGGTAAAAGTCTAACACTACCCATGGTCACTCTCTGCCCTCCAGGTATACTACACTAGACTAGACAAGTTTGTAGATTATTAGTGTAGCACAGTCTTAATGGTAAACTTGTATATTCGTCCATTACTGTTAAATGCGAAAATGCTGTGCGTTCAGAGACTCAAAAGCATATTTGGAGTTAATATTTTAATACGATGATATTTGATATTTTTATACAATGAGATTTGGACGGAGTTATGCTGCATGACATAAGAGGGATTGAAACCAAGTAACAGTATTGATTCTTGACATCAATCTTTGTTTTGTTCTGTTACCGATACTTAAAATGTTGTTGAAAACTACTTCCGATTATAGAAAACAACATGTGCTTTTGTAGATCCTTTTTGAAGAACCAAAAATGTCCATGTAACACTTGGGGACGTGTCCCTGTCAACCGTGTTACAGTCTGCTTTTTCTTCTACTTTCCTGATTTTGTCTTTTCTTCTACTTTTCTTCCTGCTTTCTTTCTCCCTCCTCGCTTCTGCTGCCAGGAGGCCCCCCTAGTCCCGACCACAAAACTAAAAGACACGAGATTAAGAGCGACCCCACGCCATTTGGCTTCAGAGGTACACTGTCCCTCGGCCTCCCCTTTCGCAAAGTCAACCCCAAAACATTTTACCACATAACATGGACTTCCTTTTTATTTGATCTCCATATGTTGTTTCACCCGTCCTGCATTTTATCCATATTTTACATCAAAATCCCTACTGTAAGGGCTCACATGGAAAGCCATCTAAATTTACTCTATCGTGCTAAAAGTGATCTATGGGGTGGTTGGTAAGTAATTGGAAGGTTTGAAATCTTATTGGCTGCCTCTCTCGCAGACGCAGGTCCTCACGTTTCTCTTACCCGAGTGAGGTGGCTGAGCACATCTAGTCTGTTACAGGCTAAACGGAGAGGTAACTGGATGACTGGTGTGGGAGTGAACCTTAACTTTCAACTACTAAGACGTCTTTATCGCTCTATCACGCCAAACTTCCAAACACAGACTGGCCCGCGCTTACGTTGCGTTATTTCATCGTCAGTGGTAGTTTACAGGATAAATGCTCAATTTAGTACAATTATATATTTTTAGTATGGGTGTATGTGAAACCGATCCCGAGCGATTATATCATTGTTTACAAGAGTGATGGACGACATCAACTCTCCTCATTAAAGCGCTATGAATTTACTATAATTTACGCTAATTATGTTACAATCAATCAAACATGTCAGTCTGTGCAAGAAAGTCCACTAGAGAAAATGCAACCCTTTGGGTGAAACACTTTAATGGTGCATGAATATCTGGTTTGGGTTCTGTCAGCTGGTTTGTGGTGCTTAATTCACTTTTACTGTCCTGTAACCACAGATTGATTTGAAAGGATTCACCTGAATGCACTGATTCTGATCTAGGGATGTTTATGTGTCTCTCATAAACATGTTTTGTGGGTTTTTTTTACCTTCTTCACAATCATCTTCAAATCATGGTCGTCTTAATGTAAACACAAACAGCTCGCTCTTCAAGCACAATTCCTGGAGCTGTTGTTCATTTCTCATTCCAAAGGAACTTAAAAAGAGAGACTTGATTCCAAAAACTAGTAAGCTGCCTTTATAGACAATGACCATGCTGCCTTCTGAAATTCGATTCAATTTTATTTATTTAGCGCTTTTCACAATGTGCATTTTTCCGAAGACTAAAACACCTTCTTTTATTATCTATGTATCCTGAAGTCTAAAAATCGTGTATACTGATTTTGTTTGGAAAGATAGATGCCATTGGAATGTTAACACATCAAATTTAATTAAATTGATTAATTTAGTTAATCATCACTAAACTCCTTTCTCTCGCGATGAATTGTGGGTAATATCAGACCTTATAGCGTGGGTGGATCTGAAATACCTTCATTGGAAACAGTAGACCATTCGGGTGTTGAAACATACTTGTTTCAACATACGATTTGGGACGTACTTCTAATTGTAAATACTATTTAGGACAGATTTTACGTAAATTGGTATGCAGGGCTATTCTCTTTAAAAAGGCGTTGCTAAAGCATTGCAAAAAATCTATCCAAGAATGTTGATTCAAAAATAATTTGTAAAATACGTATGTTTAAAAGTTGAAATATAACAGTGACTTAAAATCTGGTTGTATTGCATTTTATAATTTATACAAAACACAACTAGATTTTTAAGCTAGTTTAATAAATCAAATTGGATTCACACGTCATTTGAATTCTAAGTTTTTAAGTTGATTTTTCTTTTACAATGAACACGCTAAGTTCTGTTGCAACCAAATTTGTGCGCGCTCTGCGTCTCATTTGAGGAAAACCACCACAGAGTTAATGCAGCATGGAGTTGGTGCATTTATAGTATAAGTCGTGTTTATGGTGCATGATGTTTATGTTTTCTATGTAGCATATACTGCAAGGCAGCTTACAAGGTTTCAACAAAGCCAGTGTTGCATCTTCACCCTTCTTCCACCACCTTTCTCATCATTTCCTTGTAGCGATCTTCACCCTACACAAAACATCACTTTTGTTCATCTGTTCTTTGCTCCTCAAGGGTTCACCAAGGCGTCGTTGTCTATGGACGCGTCTGAGGAGAACGATGGCTACTCGAGCACAGAGGAACCCATGAACTCTGATCCCGAGGAGGAGGGAGGGAAGAAACTGGTGAGTCATCGTGGCCGAACGACTGCAGTTGCACAGAATTCTTTGTCCTGATCTTGTTCCAATTACGATGTACATTTATAGTCTCCAGGCAGGTATGTGGTAGTTGCTGACTATGACAAAAGCGGAGCGCAGGAGCTGACGGTAAAGAGTGGAGACACAGTGCAGCTGGTGAGGGAGGGAGATGATGGACGCTGGTAAGACTCGGTGTTATGTAAAATGTGTACGATTGTAATATTCAATAAAATTTTCTGTCAGCTGATCCTCCGCTTGTCTTTCAGGTCTGTTCGTAATATGAGGACTAATAAAGAGGGCTGGGTTTCCACTGCGAACCTGCTCACGCTTATCGGAGAATCCAGATCGTCTCAATCTCTCTCCAGCTCAGGTAACACGTCGCCTCTCTCACCACCCAAATAAACACCATGCACCATGAATCTATGCTTCTACATGACAACCTCTCAGAAGGGCTTTCGCTTATGTAATGTGCACGTGACTTTCCGCAGAAGGCAGCGGATCTGGAAACCTCAGCACGTCCTCCAGCTGCAGTGAGACCTACACGAGCTTCTCGGACATCAAGGCCTGAAGCCGGTTTCTCGCCGCCGCCCCCTTGTGGCAGCTCCTCACAGTGCACTTTCTATTGAAGCTACTCAAGTCTTTGTACTGTATTAACCTCCTTAGCTGAGGGGAAAAACAGACATTCAGGATATTTTAGCGTCAATCCTTCCACCATTTACCTCTTTATAAGGGGAGATGTACAGTTTTGCTATCCTTTTTTTCTTTCAGAATGATGCTGTTACCTTCTCTCACGTTTGCTTGATTATAAAAAAGGATTCTTCATAAAGAGTGATTGGGCGAGTCATCACTTACATCAGAGTAGCCTGCAGTTTTTCCATTGAAACGTTATAGGGTCTCTCTAAGCCCCCATCAGTTTGATAGCATCCGTGTATTTTTGTGAGTCTACATTTCTTACTGTCATAAGGTCCTGTGTGATTTGCTGTAGCAGCAAGACGATGATATATTGCGTTTTTTACGATAAAGATTCCTTTGGGTCATGCCTGGTTGAAATGACTGTGAAAAGTCCTGTCATTCACTGTATGTATTAATCAAAATCTGTATAGTTTAAATTATTTCCTGTAAAAGAAGATTTGTACAGATATTAACTTTTATCTCATGTTTTTCATTAAAACAGTATATATAAATATACATATTGTATATGATGACCACTTTTGTCGTGCGTCAATGAATTGTATTTTATCGTATTTAGTTGAACGTATCACTTCACCCTTCATGTACACATGGTATTACATTTGTTCTGTAACAGCATACCAATTTGTATTCACATTTTGTTCATGTGTCGTCATGCTTGTGGTTTAAAAAAACAAAACGTACAATTTGTGTTTAAATCAGGATGTCACTTGCAAAGACTTCATTTTAAAAAAAAATGAAGTATTTATTCATGTTCAAATGAAACACTCGATTTAGGCAAAGAACCAGTATACTTGTTTAGATGTATAGCAAACATTTCTGTATTTTAATTCAAGGTCACAACTGCAAATGTGTCTTTTATACGGTCTGCAATTCAACTTTTACATTTTATGTGGCACATTGCTGCTTGTCAGTTTTATTCCTCCACGTTTTCATTTTGGCATTAAAACCGTATTAGACTTGTGTACCTGTATATGTGTAAATATGTATTTAAGAGGTTGTATGATATGAATAAATTTAAAATGCTAAGGCTTGAATAAACTTCACTGAAACATTCGCAACATCTCTGCTGCTATTTATTTGAATAAAAATTAAATAAACATTTTCATAATAATCATCAAGCATCATATTGGATAGTACAGAGCTGTGGTTCAATGTCACGCAGACGCAGACATCAGCTGTGACCATCTTATAGTTCAGAAAAGTATATGACGCGACACTGAAGCATCGTGATTCAGAAACGTGAGTCATGGGCCCTTTTCAGCCCTCGTTTCTTCATTAAATAAAGGTCAGGCTCGACTTTACGCAACGCAGCGAAGAACGATCAGCCTATGACATCAAAGTCCCGCGAGAGCGAGTCAACATATAAAGCACCTATCTCTCTCGCGATACTTTGATGTCATGATCGAACAGCTTGCGCAGTGCAGCCATAGATCAAACGCATCCACATCCGGGTGCCGCGAAGCCTCGCCTCGACGACGGAGGAAGCGACAATCGACGCGGGGCATCTGACCCGAGATCAGTCTAACAGCTTTCCCCGTCTCAGACAAACGCGCAACGTACGATCCCGGATCGTTTTCACACCGCAGAAAGGGAACCGGAGGGGATTTCGTTACACAAACCCATCATGTCTTCTGCAGAGATACGCGTTTAAATCGGCCACTGTTTAATTCGCTCATACGCACGTTCTGCTGACGTTCAACGCACACACTGCTGGCGTGAGCAGAAAGGCTGCTCGCTAACACACGACCAAAGCAGCAGCAGCAGCAGAAGAAGAAGAAGAAGAGACATTTACATTGCAGCACAGTAAGTATTTAACCTTCGCTTAACATTTATGGCACTGATAAAGACACGTTTTCTGGTTTTGATTTGATATAAAGCATCGAAGTGGCATAAACCCTCCTTGGCGCTCGCAGACCAGCGGTGTGTCTTTTATTTTGATGTCGCAAGAGAATAAGCTCTACGTACGCCCAGTTTTCCGCATGTCGGGCTCGTTTGGTAACAGAGTTTATTTAAATGTCTAGATTGTGTCTTTGTTACATCGATCGTTGTGTTCGCTCGTTACATTGTAGCCGCACGCGCTGATCGGCGGTCAGTGTCACGCTGTTATCCCGCTGATGTTTATGTTGAATTGAGTGAACAGGCCTCACAGATCACACTACTACGAGGCCTGTGCGCTCAATTCAACATTTACAGGACTGCATTACACCAAAATGAAGTCGATGTGTTGCTAACGCTTCTGTCACACTGTTGCCATGTCTGAAGTTGACTTGACTTGTTTCGTTTCTTGTAAAGGCGTTAGTCAAAATGTCAAGCTTGTAAATCGAGCCACAGGTATAGAAACATACGTGCTGTTTGAGTTAGACCCACAAGTGCTTCATTTATTTGTGCATTGAGTATTAATAGGTGAAAAGCATGGACTTGCCCTAAACAAATAATGTTGTGTGTGTTGAGCTACTCTTACTTGTGAATAATTCGAAAATGTGCATATGACAAAAGTGAATGTTTATCAAAGACAGTACTAATAAAATGTAATTATGTTTAGCTGTGTATCACATTTAATGTTCAACCTAAAACAGTGCACAAAGTAAAGACTTAAAGGCCAATCTGTTCAACCCTGTTTCCACCGTTATTATAGGGTTATTACTAATGATTTATAGCTTTTTAACTTGTGGAAATAAATGTTAATCAATAACCACGAACCAGCAAAAGTTTGTTCCAAAGCAGCAAACAAATGTAGATTAATTTAGGCTAAATCTGTAACTCATGTTTGTTACATTTTTTATGTTTCATCTGTTTATTCCTAAAATATTGGACTTAGTTGATCAGGTTGATTGTATATAATTTTGTATGTTTGGAAAACAACATTCACTGGATTGAGTGAGAGCGTTGAAAAATATTTCAAATTTTATATGAAATAATGTCAATTTAGCAACTTGATTTATTGTACAATATTTATTGGATAATCTTGTATCGAAAGCCTACAGCCTAATATAAGGCAGCCTTATGTTATAATAAAGCTTATGTCTTGAAAGTTTTATAATGACTCTGTAACACTCCTTTTAGTTAGCAGGTAGAAATTTGTGAATGGATTTGTGTTGTGTAGTATTCATCATGAGAGACGCATGTTTTAATTAATAGTGTTCTTTGGTGTACCTGTTTCTCAAGTTTTTATCTGTCTGTCTCTCTCTCTCTGTCTCTTTGTAACTCACCCTTTTGTGTCAGAGCTAGTTTCACAGTAGTTAAAATTGTTTATGTGTGTCCAGTGCTGTTGAAGAAGTCCATTTCAGTTTTTGGCACACTGTATGAAATGCCTTACCCTAGGAATACAGTGATGCAGACGTGTTCTAATGCTGGTAAATAAATGTAGTCATGTGACATTTCTAAACTTTGGAAGATCTGATAGATTAAGCTGAAGTGTGTAATTCTAGTACAATGGTGTCACCGGATGGATGTGCAAAATATTGAAGTTCCAGAACACTGCCTTATCTACCGTTGGTCAGCCTGAGATATAGTACTGCGCAAAACTCATGCCATGGGTTGAGATGATGTAAATGTGTTGGAATGCTTAAATATACAGAGGAATGTGTTGATACTGCCACACTTTGTATGCTTTTGGGGGAAACCGTGTTACAAATGGCTTACAAATAGGCTAGTTGTTGTAGAATGTTATGGTTTTTATATTCATATTTAATTCAGTAATATCAGAAGTGATTTTTATGTTGAATGTTGCAATGTAAACATTTAAAGAAGATAACATGATAACATTGATCATCATTGCTTTGAGGCGGTAATGGTGATGTCCTCACTGCTGATACAAATGCAACATGATGAAAGAGACCAGCTGCTGTCAGGTGGAAGGACATTTCCTACAGGAACAGTCCATATGCACACACAGACACACACAAACACACACGTACTCATTCATAGGGTTTTAGTTCACAGGATTATTAGTCACAAGTTACACTTGGTCCTCTCAGAGAAGTAGAAAATATTGCCCTCATTACAGTTTGGCTTGGTTTTGGTTGCTGTTAAAATGTGATTCTGACATCCTATTCTGGTGTGAATTCTTTTGTTTTTACAGGGCTATTCAATGGTAAATTGGAATTAATCGCACCCATAACAAAAGTTTGTGTTTATATAATATATATCTGTGCACTGTACATATTTATTTTGTTTAATGAACACATACATTTACACGTGTACTCAGACATATGTGACCCTGGACCACAAAACCAGTCATAAGTAGCACTAGCACGATTTGTAGCAATAACCAACAATCCATTGTATGGGTCAAAATGATGAATTATTCTTTACATGACAAAAATCGTGAGGATATTAAGTAAAGATCTTGTTCCATGAAGATATTAAGTAAATTTCTTACTTTAAATATATCAAGACTTTAGTGGATGCAGCAAAACTGCGAACATAAATGGATGGAAACACGCCTACAAACCCACTCAAGTTTGGCTTCTATGTAAAGTTTGGAACTTTTGCATTTGGGTTCATCTTCCCTTCACAACATCATTACAGCAGTAAGCCAACACTGTAAAAAAAAGAGTCGATTTAAAATAATCAGGAAACGATCACACAGTTTTTAGTTAACTCAACAAACAGAGAATGAAGTTCACCGAACTTAGTGCAAGTCCAGTTAACAAAATAATTTTTATTAGAAACATATGTTGGCTAATTTTGTTCAGTATATGCAAAACATTCATTTGATTGTTTCGGCCAAATATTGTCCTATCCTAGCAAACCATACATTAATGGAAAGCTTATTTCAGATGAAGACTTCTCAGTTTTGAAAAATGTACCCTTAGGACTGGTGGTCCAGGGTCACATATATTATTCAAACACAAACTTAAATGCTGGATGCGATTAATCGTTGAACAATTGAATCTAGAGTAATTATATGAACACTTCATTGGTTTAGTTTGGAACACTAAATGCTGAGATGTTTCAAGTTAAACGTTACAAGAACGTAAATTGGGATTAGTGACCGCGTAATGACTTTTGTGTTGGTTGTGTATCTTTCGGAGCGTGTCTTTAGTCCACAGTTTACAAAATAATTAAGGCCCAAAAACTGTACGTTTTTTAAGAAATAAAAGGTTTTCAGGATCATGAGAGACATCAATTCAGTAGTTTTACTGAATTCAACTTTTAACATCTCCTGAAGCATTTTATCCAACTTCATGTCTCCTGCAGCATAGCTGATCAGGGCAACATTGAGTTCCCTTTTGAATGCCAAAGCGTCCCGAGGAACCAAAAAATCGTACATAGTTAAATCATAAATGTTATAAACGGGGGTATGATAGTTGTATGTGTGTTTTTGATAAAGTAGACTGTTGTTCTCAAAAGTTAAACTTTGTTTTAGGTGCAAGGCTTGTGTTGTCATGACAACCGTGTGAAATGTCATTAGCCGTGGTTGTCTGACAGGGCAGGATTATACCACGGTTGAATCAACACCGTTGACTCGTGTCTTTGTGCTCTTCTCTCTTCAGGTTGTGAGGTGAGAATCTACAGCCTCCATCATGCCACTCTTTGGTAAATCTCACAAGAACCCCACAGATATTGTGAAAACCCTGAAGGACAATCTGTCTATTTTGGTCAAGCAAGACAAGAAGACAGAAAAGGTCAGAGACGTCGCCTATAGTTTATTTATTTATTTCACTGTTTCGCAGTATACACTTTTACAAAGCTTCTTGTTAGTTTTGTAAATGTCTCGTTTATAGATAAAAAAACATATACTACAGTACAGTACTCTTGATTAACAAAACTTTCAAGGATCACCAAGATCCCCTTTTCAATTGGAAACAATCATCATAATAGTTTCACCATTTATTTTACAACATCAAATACATTATTATTTTTGTTTTATCGTTTTTGTGAGTAATCTTAACAAAGGCGCTTACTACATGGACTACAGTAGTATTTCTGGTCATTCAAAAATCCATATACATTGGGCCTCATTCATGAAACGCGAGCAGACTGATTGTTTGTGTAAATCGTTCGTAAAGCCGCTCTGACGTAAATTTTCGGATTCATGAAAATGTTCGTTTTTTCAAAATGTTAGTTGGTAGGAAAGAAATGTACACCCGCTCCATACCACGTGAAATTAGTGCGTAAAACTGCACGTTACGTTCTGTATTCTTTAAGACAAACTGATGACACTGCATCTTGATGCGCTATATATCATAATGATATTTCACCGGTTCCTTTGCCCTGTCTTTTATCATTTTTTACTTTTTAACTTTGGGTAAAACGCAAACCTCGTCACTGTCCTTTTTAAAACAGCCGCCCAATCACAGTGGAGAAGAGGTGAACACTACATTGACCAACCATCATACACAACAATGGATAAGTTAATATTAATGGTTTACTGCATTTTCATATTCAGTAATATCATTTGAAATAAGATACTAGTAACAAGTAGGCTAACTGTTGCGGATATTCTAAATCACACAAAGCAACACATCTCCAGAATAACACTCAGAGCCTCCAAAATGTTCTCAAGCGCCACCAGCTGGTCGTTTTTAGATGAGCACCCAAGTATTATTATTTTAGCTGGCTAAAAACGCTTTGGTGGACACAGTTTAATTGATCCATAGCACTTATATCATAGCCAAACCAGAGAATGAAGTCCAGAGGATTCCAGCATTCCTAGATACGAAATTTGCAGAGTAGTAATTCTTGGCGGGGAGAATGCTAATTGTGAATGCACGCCCTGTTTACGAATGATTGGAATTTATTTACATACACACATTTTACTACAAAATCTGACATTTGGGAAGTTTTTGTGTATCCGGAGTAAAGTCTGTTTTTCGGCCCAAATTACTCAGAATTTATTCATTTATTTACGAATGTTTTATAAAGGAGGCCCAATGCGTTTATTTGCCAAGATTATACTGATGGACAAAATACGAATATCACAAACCTTTTTTGGGGGGAGGGATTGAAAAATCCAGTAGACTTTTTGTCAAGAAAACATGAAAACCATAAACTACAACTAAGTACAATACATCATCACAGCAGCGCTCTAATGACGGAATAGTTTGACCACTATTACATTTTTTTATGTTCATGTAATTTAGTTTTTAATGAAGATAGCAGAACAACTGCATTTTATTTGATTAATGAAGCTATTTTATTCCATTTTTAATAATTGTTATTTTTTTATAAAATAAATGTCTAGTATTGCTACTTAAGGTATCTTGATGTTTTCTGAATCAGAGGTGTTTCCACTCCTTTTCTTTCCATTATGCGTCTTTTTTGTTTTTTTTTGCATCTTGCATTTGCTTCCTCTGAGCGTCATGGGCCAGTCCAGGGAAATCAGCAACCATTTGAACGGAATCACCTGCTTTTGAGTTTATCCTTTAGCACAGTGTTTGCGTGGCACCCAATGCCTAGATGATGATCTCGCTCTTACGCTCTCAGAATTTACTCAAACATACATTTTGAGCCGGACACTATCTAGCCAATCTAAAAGTTTATTATTGCCAAAGCCATTTTATTTCATCAGAACTCAACCAAGCAATGATTGAGGATGAAACCTTAGTATAAGTGATCCAAAATGCTTTCAATTTCTAAGAGATTTGCTTGTTGAATGGCTCTTCTTTATTAAGTACGTAACTAGAATTTGAAGAGTCGCTTTCTGAAACGTATTCATATTTGTACTGAGAGCAGAAAGATCTCTCAGAGAGGTGGGAATATCGCTCTTCTGCCTGATCTCGGTCTCATTTTCACCAGCCTGCTAGGGCTCTTTTAAGCAGGTCGGTGCTAAAGTCGGAAGCGTTTGAAGTGCTGGGAACCTGCCGGTATGTTATTCTGAGAGCTGGAGGACAATCTACGTGCTTCATGATTTTTTCACACGGTCTAACCAAACTGTTTCAGCAGCTGACAAATAGCTAATAATGTTGTTTTTATATTGAGCGTACGTGGGAAGCTACCAGAACCTGCCATATGCTGCATACACACATATAGATTTTTTTCCTGTACACATGGTTGGTAATGCTGGGGTGTATTCATCACCATCATATTTTCTGGCTACTTACATGCTGTTTTTGCGGGTCTGTGTTTGTCAGGCTTCAGAAGAGGTGTCCAAATGTCTGGTGGCGATGAAAGAGATCCTGTATGGCACGAACGATAAGGAGCCGCACACAGAAACTGTGGCCCAGTTGGCCCAGGAGCTCTACAACAGCGGTCTGCTCATCTCGCTGGTGGAAAACCTGCAGGTCATCGACTTTGAGGTGAATCCAAACAGACTTGTTTAGAAATAAAAATTAAAAATGTAGTAACTGTACTACGGCCTTCACGATTTGCAATGTCTCTGAGTATAACTCTTGCTCAATGTGTGTGCTTTCAGGGTAAGAAGGACGTGTGTCAGATCTTCAACAACATCCTTCGCCGGCAGATCGGGACCCGCAGCCCAACAGTGGAATATTTCTGTTCTCATCAGGAAGTCCTCTTCATCTTGCTGAAAGGGTGAGAGACCGCCTGACTTTTTGAACATTTCTGTTAACTTTACTATTTAACATAATTCGCATAGTACATTCTTTTTTTTAATGTTTTCTCGCTTTTTAAGAGTGAAAACTATCTCAAAGATTCAAGCATTTATTTAAAAATCTAACTTTGAAGAGTCCGTATGTGCACAGTCAATTCAAATTTCTCTTTTGGTGCCACGGTAGGTATGAGACGCCTCAGGTGGCATTGAATTGTGGGATCATGCTGCGCGAGTGCATCCGGCACGAGCCTCTCGCTAAAATCGTCCTCCACTCCGAGCACTTCAAAGATTTCTTCGGCTATGTGGAGATGTCCACGTTTGACATCGCTTCTGACGCATTCGCCACTTTTAAAGTGAGTTTTACCGTCACGTTTTTTGGAAGAAAGCACATTTTGTAAGCTATTTGACAACTTAACATCTTCAAATTGCACTCGATTTCTTTCTCAGGACCTGCTCACAAGACACAAAGTTCTGGTGGCAGAGTTTTTAGAACAGAACTACGATGCGGTAAATGCATTTTTTGGCAGAATTCTGAAAACAGATTGTAACGGTAGAATGCTGCAAAAGCTGATATTGTTCAATTTTCCCGATCTTACAGGTTTTCGATAACTATGAGAAATTGCTTCACTCGGAGAACTATGTGACCAAGAGACAGTCATTGAAGGTGTGTTTTCGTGACGGGCTTTGTGAAGAAAAGAACGATCTCCGCCCCGTCCTGTCGTTCACATTATAATTGTGTTTGTTGTTGTGACAGCTGCTGGGTGAACTGCTTCTGGACAGACACAACTTCACAGTCATGACCCGGTACATCAGTAAACCAGAGAACCTGAAGCTCATGATGAACCTTCTGAGAGATAAGAGTCCAAACATTCAGTTTGAGGCTTTTCATGTCTTTAAGGTAACCCAACATTACGAGAAACTTACGAGAAAGTCCAAGAAGTACTTTATGAAATAATATCATGATAATGACGTTTCATTAACGCAATATGCACACTGCAAAAAATGACTTTCTTACTTAGTCTTTTTTTCTTGTTTTCCAGTGAAAATGTCATAAATTCTTGAATCAAGATGCATTTTCTTGATGTGCAAAATGATCTAAGAAAATGAGTATTGTTTTTAGTAAAAAAATATGAAATTTCAGTGAACGTTTGCTTAAAACAAGCAAACAAATCTGCCAATGGGGTAAGAAAAATAATCTTGAATTATGGTGTGCCTTTTAGTTAGTCACTCAATTCAAGATTATTTTTCTTACCACATTTTTACAGGAAAACAAGAAAAAAAGTTTAAGTAAGAAAGTCATTTTTTGCAGTGCATTTTTTCACCCGAAGTTAATAAAAATCGTGTTCCTATTGAAACATTTGCATAAGAAAGGTTGTTTGGTTTGTCGTTTTCTCAGGTGTTTGTGGCCAACCCCAACAAAACGCAGCCCATTGTAGACATTCTTTTGAAGAACCAGACGAAACTCATCGACTTCCTTAGCAACTTTCAGAAGGATCGCACAGACGACGAGCAGTTCAACGACGAGAAGACGTATCTCGTCAAACAGATACGAGACCTAAAGAAGCCAGCCTCCTAAACTTTAGCTATTGCAGTATTAGGAAAAAAATGACAAAAACACAAAAAAGATATTAACAATAATAACGCTATTTAAAATCTTGAAAAATTGTCACTTCTTAGTTTCGAGGCTTACAAAAGATGGTTCCGGATCATCACTGATGTTGTCTGTTCCTATTTACTCTCCTTTTTTTAAAATGCAATCTTTTGAGCCAGAATAGGACGTTTTAAAGTAGGAATCAGCCAGTTTCTATTACAGGAAGAACCGCCTAGCAAGACCCATTGCGGATTAGGAAGTACAGACAAACGTTCATTTCATTCTGGATGATTTTGTCGACCCCGGACGCTCAACGCCTCCACATTGTCGCCATGCTGATGGAAGGTTGCTGGAAGAGAGGGATATTTCTGAAATATTCCCAAATTATTTATGAGCTGTCGATTTTTCTCCCCGAGGACTTTTAACTGCACTAACCTTCACACTTTCATTCCTTCCGTCATCTTTCATCGCGTTCCTCGGGCATCAATAGCGATCGCAGTTGTTTGGAAACACTACACACCTGATCGTTTCTATTCTGTTTGGTTTTGTGTTATTATTTAGAAGGAAGATTTCATTTATCAGTATTTTAATTATTGTTTTTCAGAGCTCAAACAGGTTTGCGCGGAGGAACTGGTTTGTGCTTTAAAAAAAGTGTTTATGTACATTTTGAGTAGCCAGGCCATTGTTTGATCAGCTAGCATCACTATTTAGTTTTATCTATATTATTTGTTTACTTGTGTTAAAAACAAGACGGAACACTGATTATTCTCTGTTAAGGTGGTTGACATTTTCTAAAGAAGCTAGAAACATTGTCACTGTTTATAACCGGTGTATATTCCAACTCCATGTAGAAATATCTACACTAGTTCTCTGGTGTTAACTTAGTGCTATAGTATCTTTTACTTTAGTACCTCAGTAATGCTAAAGTATTTTAATACTGTAGTGCACCCGTAGTACTATACTCCTTCTTTCTATACTATTGTAGTCATGTTACTGTAGTCTGTTTTTCCAAATAACCCATAATGATGATTTTGACAGAAGTAGATTGTTGCATATAGCTGAAACGCGAACTGAAATAAGGACACAAATGTACAAAACAGGTGCCTTTTGTTTTGGAGTTACTTTTACTTTTTTTATTTCAGAGGAAATGTTGAAAGGGGGAGCTTAATTTCTTTGTGTTATTTCTAATATGTTCTGAAGGAGCATATTCAGCTCTGTTAAGCAATGAACCTCTTTAGCTCGCTATATTTGAGTTTTGCTGTTGAAGAAAATTCATTAAATCTCATTGTTTCGCCTGTTCAATTGATTGATTGAATGACTCAGTTTGTCTTAATTTTATGGAATGAAATACACTTTGGTGGTCTGGATTCATCACTTCTGTTTCTTTGCATTCTCATTGGCCATTTAACTCTATTTCATTCCATATGGTATTCCTGTGACCTGAAATCTCATGGTTGGCGTTAGTTGCCAAAAAAATGTCAGATCTTTTATAGATGGCTTGGAATTGCAGTGAGACAACGTGTTTAATTTAAGGCAACGATTTGCAATACATGCATACGAGCCAAACTTATGGAAATTTGTTAGCAGGTACAAAAAAAACAACAACCATTTATTCATTTCAGCATTGGATTTTTAATTTTTCATACTACACGTACAGTTGCTGTTTTCTTCTGAAATGCTAACAGTACCATGTCATCAATAAAGAAAAACTGAAGCATTATTGGTATCGTCTCTTTATGGAAAAAAACATGTTTTGCAGTTTGCATGCAGTATTGCATACACTATTTCTGTACTTTCACTAACAAGTTCTTACACCACCAACAATTAAATGAACACAAACATAAAAGTGCGTCCTTGGCTTACAAGCCTTAAATATTTCACACAAT
The DNA here is from genome assembly GCF_015846415.1 of Triplophysa dalaica. NCBI lineage: Eukaryota > Metazoa > Chordata > Actinopteri > Cypriniformes > Nemacheilidae > Triplophysa > Triplophysa dalaica. The sequence goes on from NC_079543.1 coordinate 5,061,157, forward strand.
CCCTTTAACATTGACAAATAAGATCTTACGTGCTAAAATTATTTTACAATTTATATAACCCTAATAAAACATCTGCACCATTCAGTATTATATATTGGCGCACATGATGTATTCTCTAATTTATATAGCAAAGCATGATCCTAGGAAAGCCAAGGTCATGGGTTCAATCCTATGCGCAAAAATAACATGTTTTGGAAATATGTGTTTTCTTTAAAAGTGATCTCACGTTTGTAGATTTTCGTAGTAGGAATGCAGCTTCGTAAATAAACACTACGATCGCAGTCGTTTATTGCACTGAAATGCTGTTTCTTCATCTCTCCGTTTCGAGCAGCCATCTGTAATTAAAGACATTCATTTCACATCATGAGGGCGGGCAGACACAACACAAACCCACAGAATCACTCTAATGATCCTTTTCTAGAAACGTGTCTAAACAAACTGCACATTCTAACATGAGTTTTGTTAAATTTAGTTGCCATATTTAGCCCAACCACAGTGAGATAGTTTGATAATTATAACCAATTCAGTGTTGCCAGATCTTGCTGAAGCAATCCTCAGTAAGTGACTCCGATTTTATGCCTTTTATGGAGGGCTAAACTACATCTTGTTCCAAAGAACATAATTACTTTTTTATAATATAATGCTAATTACAATTTATCACACACAACTGGCCATCTAAATCAATAAACAACAATAAGGAACAAACACACCTAAGTGGAAAAATAAAGGCATGCATTTACATTAACAGTGAAAATTTGGAACAAAATTAAGTTAGAAATTACTAAGTACAGTGTACAAGAATTTTGTACAGTGTTGCAGTGGATATTAGGACAACTATTACTTGTTAGTCAAATTGGTCAATTTAATGTGTGCTATGGGGACCAAGCACCAGCACTGCCAACACACGACTATATTGAGAAAAATGTGTAAAAAAAAGAGACAAGTCTGGCAAGTATAGTGTATAGACGGTTTCATTGGACACAGGCAGCTTGCCCGAAGTTATTTTCCGGTCTGTTTTTGTTTATTATAACCATTTATTTAACATTTCATTTATCTTAACATCAATTTATAATAATATTCTCCTGTATATTAATTGTATCAAATTGAATTAAAACTACTCAACAGTTATTGATGGTTTGCGGAGGTCTACCGGAAGTAAAGTTTGGACCACATAACGTTTATACAATACTGGTGAGTATGTTGTTTAGAATGAACAACATAATCTGTGATGTAATAACAGAGAAGTATCTTACTTGACATTGGCAGAGCAGCCTGTTCTTCAGAATCACAACATTTCTGTTGCCACTGTGGAAGAAAAACATAACTGCTACATTCTATTTCTCCTCATCGAGTAAACTGCAGTTATACACTTTTATACATCATCACTGTTTGTGTATTTACACAGCACTTACAATAAACTTCTGGACTCCAGAGAGTTTGTTGAACCTGAGGTAGGAGATATCGTGTCTCACTTTTCCGCTGTTCAGATCTGTTGTGTAGATCTGCTTTATTCCAGCACAGCTGATCAGAGGAATGCACTCGTCGCACGGACATTTGGTCACGAACATCATCGTGTTCTCTTCATCTTTGATCTCCGTGCTCCTGCGGGAAACAGAAACAATCAAAAATAAAAACATTATCACTCTGTCATTTATTTAATTAGTGGGCAAAACTTGCAAGTTTGTAATGTGTTAACTATGGCAAGCCGAATTAGCTTTTAATCATTCTCAGGATATGAAGTTTTGATATCAAAAATTCAATTTTTACTAGTCACAATTACTATTTTTTATATCAGTTATTACATTTTCACTAGTAAAATTGTGAATTCTTGATATCAACATTGACGTCATACACACAGAAATGTGTATCCTTGATATCAGAAATTGCATTTTATCTAGAAAAAAACGTAATTCTTGATATCTGTAATTACATTTTTACTAGTTAAATATCATAATAGGCAGCCATTCAATTTCATTTCAGATATCAACAATTAATTTCTTACATGTTAAAAATCTTATTTCAGATATCATGTATGTAATCCTTAATAGTAAAAATAATAATTTTTGATTTCAATAATTGTGTCGTTCAGGCATGTGATCACCCAAGGACAAAAAAGAAGGAAGAATCAAGAATACACATTTCTGCAAGTGATTGCGTGATTGTTGATATCAAGAATTCACATTTTTACTACAGAATATGTAATTATTGATATCAAAAATAGCCAAAGTTACTAGTAGAATTTATATTCTTGATATCAAGAATAATAATTTTCACTAGTAAAAATTGAATTGTTGACATCAAAGTTTAATATCCTGAGAATGATTAAAAGCTTATTCTGCTTGCCATAGTTAACAATCTTTGGAAGAGATTTTTACACTGAATCAAAATTTTGCAAATCTATTTGGAGCCGCTAGATGCAGACCTACAATTTTATTGCTGTAATCCATAACTTTTGCCTCTATATCTCTGTTTGAAATGTAACATTAGAGGATATTTTACGTCCTTATCTTTACATGTGCTGCAGTCAAATGACGTAAAGCTTACTGTTGTGAATCAGGGTGTGGTAAGGAGACAGTTTTCAAGACTGATTTTTATGGATGTGTTTAACAACCAATTTAGTTATAACTAAATGAAAGCTTTAAAGGTTTCTCAGATGAACACTTTCAACAAGTTGGTATGATTTATTAGCGTCTTTTCATGAAATGTCTGGAACATGTTTTGCTTAAAAACACTCAATGGCTGTGTAAACAAAACCCTTCTTGCCTCGTCAAAAACAGCTCTGCTCACAGCAACCCGTTTTGGTGAATGTCTCTTTAAATGATAATGAGCTTAAGTATAGCACATAATGTATTAACATTGACACAGTTAAACTCCAAGTGTCCATCTGCCTTATATACAGTAAGTTTAACACTGTCTTTGAATGTTCTATTTAGTCTGTGACTGATTTACCTCCCTTCACTATCATATGCTAACGTCATCTTCCTATATATACATTTACGTCCATTCAGACTGTTGATGAATATTACTCACATCGGCAGTTTTGTCTTGTTCAGTCGGTCTCGATCCCTTTTGAGGAACAACTTTGAAGCTAAAGGCCGCTTTTTAGTTTTGCGTAGGACCTACGGCCTACGCCATAGCCTATGTGTCGGTGTTCATTTATACTTCTACGTCGTTGTCCGCGTCGAAAGGCAATGACCACTAGGCGTCAGTGTCCAGACACGTGTTTCTTGTGTAACCAAGACAAGAGCCGAAGAAGAAGCAGCTCGTTTGAGAAGCATTAGCATTGATAGCGGCAAGTAAACAGTCAGATTTGAGATGTTTAATACAGAAGCAAAAATATTTTACATAGATAATTCATTCGGAAATGCGTTTGAGTAAACATGACTCTAGCACAGAGTTCTTTTTACCTGAGGGAGGGGTTCAAACAGGCCAATCCCAGCTCTTGCGGTCCACATAGGGTCCGCGTTGGGTTGACGCATTGTTACATTTTTGGAGAGGTGCGCGTCAGGCTACGGCGTGGGGTACACATAGGGTCATAGGGTACGGCGTAGGTCCTACACATGACTATAACTTGCGCTTAATCCTGCTTGTGCTGTCCCAGCTTGAAAAAGCACACTGGCTTGAAGTGATTTGCGCATACATGCAGGTTCTTACTTATGGTTTCTGATGGATTTCCACTAAAAATAAAATAAAACCACCCGTCTCTTCCTAGGATTGGACTCTGTGCAGCGACTATCATGGCGCCATGGCGTCACCTACACCGCTGTCACTTGTGAAAAAAACAATGGCGGAGCGCGGTGGGTGGAACTGTGTAGATTAAGGGGCGGTAACATTATAAGAAAATCCGCTTTGAACATCACAACCCGAGCGAAATCTCGATTTCTCACATGCTTGCAGGAAAGGCACACCAAAACAAACTTACTGGGTTCTTATTTTTCACGTTTGCTGGGTTGAAAGATGCACCGGTGACCCGTTTAAAGCACATAAACACGCTAAAAGTGGGGTTTTCATATGATGTCACCTTTAAAGAAATCGGTCTGGGACAGGTGTCTTCAGTGACAGGTTTGTGCTTTGGTCTCAGGCTTCTCACCTAAATGTAAGTGCGTTCTGTTCGGCGTGAAGGATGTATCTGTACTTTCTGTTCTGTCGCTCCTCCTGTCTGTGATCCAACTGAGGGTACTCCGCGTATCCTGCACCAACTGGATAGGCGTTGTAGCCACAGCCCACTAGGTAGAGACGACCCGTGCCATCACATTGTGACTGGAAAAAATTTAAAATTTAAAAAGTAAGTTTTCTTTTCAAAATAAATCAGAACTTGAATGTTTCTTCCAAACTTTTTGCTCACCTGTTTCCCCTCGGCCCAAATCACAGCACCGACTCCTACTTTAGGATCCTCTAAAACAGAACAAAAAAAAGAAAGTCATAAAATACTTCCTAGTACTGGCGAATACTACTTTGTCCCATAAGATCTTTGTCTTATTTTAAAGGAACAGTTCCAAAATGTAAGATTCATATTGGGAATATCTGACACATGCATACGCTTACTTACTAAGTGTCAAAATAAACATGACTCACCTGTTCTGCAGGCCAATAAGCGGGCTTGTATGATACAGTGTCGTACGACATCTTGGGGCAGCGCTGAAGAACCCAACACTTGGAGATCTCTCGTGAAGAACCCATATCCCCTTTGCAGCACAGGAACGCCGGCAGCAACTGAGGCTAAAATCTTGATCAGATCCTTCATGTGTTGCCTCAGGTTACCAAAATTAGGTTCCACACAAAAGTTCTCAAGTCCCATCTTGTTCAGAACACACCTGTGCTGTTCCTCATCATCCACCAAGAACCTTCCCGAAAAATCGCTCAAATTGTTCATCCGTTCCTGCTTGAAGACATCAGCGACATCTAGATTGTCAGCAGCGATCTTTTCAAGGAACTCACAGTTCTGAGATGTTTCGTCTACGAACTGCAGCATGTTGCTGCCCAGAGATTGTAGGAGGACGCAGATGTGAATCCTGCTGTTGGACTTCAGTCTCTCTGCAGCTGTGGCGTCAAGAATGGCATCTTGGTGGCTTGAATCCGCATTGTCAGTCGATAGCAAGCTGAGCTCAGCATCACTGGGCCAGTAGGATATCCTGTTCACACCGGCTGAATCCACAAGTGGTAAAAAGCGATTTTCAGAGAAAAACACAAAACATTCACAATCAATCTATGTTAAAGGAGGCTGTTTTTGAGGCTTTGATTGTGTTTTGGGGGTGTTTAACAATGGATGTTCATGTTTCTAATAAAAAAACTCCTTATATTTCAAGTCTATTGTTCACCGCTGTCCCTCTTCTAACAAAACAACTAGATTTATTTCGGTTTATATAAAGTCCCTCCTTCCGAAACGCTCTGACTGGTAAAGCTGACCAGGTCTGTTGTGATTGGTTCCCCGCATAGAGTGTGTTTGAAGATGTCCCACCCATAACATATCAGCGAGCTTCTGCTTCTCAGGCTGCTGTGATTGGTCGGTCCCCCTTTCTGTGCACGTGTATTCATAATAACAATAGCAATATGAGAATGTGTGTAGCTGAATTCTTATTACCAGCTGTAGGACTGTGATGAAAGTGAAAGTAGTTTAGCGCGTAGCTCAGTCAAATGTTTACAATCTCTGATAACCAAACACTACTCCAGCGGCTCTTCCTCTTCCCTGAGGAAGGTCTCGGCCCTTTTTTGGCGTATACCTTTGGGCGGAGGTTATTAAAAGCACTCGTAATACTGACATCATGTACCCGGAAAGTAGAGCGCTGTAGTCTCGCTTGGCACTTAACTTTGAGTTTTATAATTTTCCAGGTATTGTTTATATGCTCTAACAGCAAAATTACAAGCTAACTAAAGGTTGAAAAATGGGATGGCGGGGAATGTTGCCTTTAAAGTTATGTCAACCTTTTGCAGTTTTCTTGGAAACAAAAATATTTATTGATAGAGTAGAATAATAATAATACAAAAGGAAAACATGAGAATACATGTAGATGTGAAAACATGAAGTCAACCATAACTACTCTTTGAGTGACAGCGTGCATTGTTTTTCGAGACTTTTTTAGAACGACGGTGAATAGTGGCCTACGATCTTACCATTGATGAGCATCTTGAGGCAGGTTGAACACGGTTTTCTGGAGAAGTAAAGATCACATCCTTTCAGTCTTGGGCCATGTTTGACCACAGCCACCTGCCCTGCATGTAACTGCACACTGGAGCAATGTAGACCCAGAACTTTGCACTCCTGGACCACCACAAGACCACAGTCTGCAGTCTGGATGCAAAAATATATATATAATGTACATTAGAGATTAAAGCCCGGTTTCATAGACATGGTTTACCTTAAACCAGGACTATGACTTGGTCTAATTAGCATATTTAAATTGCTTTTATTAAAATGCCTTTGATAAAAACATTACTGCTGTGCAACCTGAGACAAAACAATGGCAATTACACATTTAAAGACATACCAGGGCAATTTATTTTTAAGTAAGACAGCTCAAACTTTCGTTTAAGTCTAGGACTAGTCTTAAGCCTTGTCTGTGAAACCGGGCAATAGAGACATAACTTTGCAATGACAGGCGCTTCAGATTAGCAGCCTTGTAAAAGACTTTGATACGGACTAGAGCGAGTTGAGTTTGTTGTGTGTTTTTGATCTGCAAATGCAGACACGCGCGCAACGTGAAAATAGACAACATAAGTCCTAATAATCAGTAATAATGTTCCAACTAGAGTCAACAAATGTCGTGTTTATAATGGGGTTTATTGTCTTTGTTGAGTCATGACGAGACATGGCGTAACACTGGTTGATCAGGAAGGGCCAAAGCACTCGCGTTATTTATTATGTTACCATTCCCTGCTGTAAATGCAAGCTTGTTTCTATCTCACACAAACTCTGTATGGTGTATATGGTTGTTTGTTTATAGTCTTTATAACGTTGTATATAACAAGTAAAACAGTTAGTTATAGTTTTTAACTATTTAACGTAATATTTTTTTAATAATACCTTACCAATCCTTAACATCCTGCTCAAGTCGCGGTGGCAAAGTTGATGTATCGGCTTGATCATCTTCATTTTCCGTATCAGATTCGAGCTCGAATTGATATAAGGAAGTACAGATGGTTTTGTGTCCTTACAATAGAAGTGAAAGGTTGCCGGTGCTGTTTTGTTTACAACTTGCTTCAAAGAATCTTTTGTTGATGTTTTGAGGTTGAGTAAATGATGGCAGTATGTTCATTTTGTGTGAACTATCCCTTCAACGCGGTTCATACAAATATTTAATGCCGATTATATTCATGAGTGAAACAGCTTTCTTATAATAAGGTTATTTCCCAGAAGTCAATAAACTTGCGTTAATTGCTGAGAAAAAAAAACATTCCTTTTAATACCATTATTCACATTTGTTAAGCATAATTAAAGCTTAAGAGACAGAATTTGCTGTACAGAAGATGTCAGGTGTAATTGTGGGCGGGAAATATGTTGTTTTATTGTTAGTTTAGCCAGTGTTTTAAGAGATTTGTCTATTTAAGTTAGATGGCACTTAAATAACTGCCCGGAGGAGTAGAAAACATGACAGCTGAGTGTGGTGTTATACATACAGCATCTTTTCTTCTGTGCTCTTGTTCATTTTTAGGGAAAAGTTCCATCCATAAACTTAACAATGTGAAGAGGTTGACTTTGGATAGTCTAGGAGCCAGACCTAAAACATAAATAAAGGCGATTGTAAACAGATGGACAATACATGACAATTTAGAAAATTGGTGACAGAGATTTTAAACGACTACTTTTTAACAATTAATTCTCAATCATTACCACAAACATAGCATACACATAATACAAAGTATTTTTCTTCATATACAGATTAAAAGACAACACCACATCATTTCCATACACCAAACACACCACTTCATTTACACCCCAAATGTTTAATAACATAGGTAAACAGTACACCAGCTTATAATGAGCACATTCCACTTTCATTCTAGCTGCAACTAGTCCCAAAAACATTGGAACCACACTTGTATTACCCTGCCCTAACATCTTATTTCTCCTTGTTTTCCAAATTGCTAGTTTGGCAGTACCTGATAAAAAATTAATCATTACCAGACCTCTTTTCTGTTGAACAGAGTACTTGGGACCATATTTAAACAATTTAAGAAACCAAACGTAAGCACTGTACAAATAAATGAGACCATGATTCTGCCTCCAGACAAAAAGAGCAGCCCACCCCAACACTACGATTAAGGTGCACCACATGTCTGTTTGTAGCTACGCTCCATGTACAATACCCCACTGGAGGTTAGTTTGTCACTTGAATATTTGTACAGGACATGCCAGCAGCCTTTAGGAGAAGAGTCAAGTCCAAAAAAAGTTTTTAAACCTTAAACAGTAAAAACCCTGGCATTAGACACTTTAACGATTTCAGTCCAGATCTTTGACACATTTCTTCTGCACTGCTGCTAATCACATGACCCAACTTTGTGTATCCAGCAGCCAGCAACCTTTAATGTAAATATGCAGATGACAGAACAAGTGATGAAAAAAAAAAACGGGCAGATCTTGATACGGCAAACACTTTCCAGGCCTCCAACACAGACTTATAAAAAGGACTGAGATCCACTCACTAAGGCTCCTGTAAGTTCACGATAAATAAATGCTCATCAAATCCCATACCACCTGCTCTCCGAAGGATTGCTATTGCTGTGATCATCTAGGCCAGATAGTTGCTATATAGCAGTCTCATTGCTGCTTTTAGATGAAAAGTCATTATTCTTGCCTTGATATCCACAAAACCTTGTCCTCCTTCTTGTATGGGAAGGTACAATGCA